>NW_026526688.1:117827343-120417343 GCF_024362965.1 Panthera pardus
CAAAAGACACATTTATCACTCTCAATACTTAGGACATTCCAAGGATTTTGGAAACTGTGAGCCAGGAACTGTAGCCAAAGACCAAATACCCATGAGAATATATTTTGGTAATTCAGATGAGAAATACAAATTTCTTGTAAATCACAATACCAAACAGCCACATTCAGCTATTCGGATACACAAATGAAGGAGTTACAGAGCTGTGTTTAACGAGGGTAAGGGTTTGCTTAGCAAGTTTAGTGAAGAGAAAGCAAGCAGATTAAGGTATATGAAAGAATATTCAAAATGATTGATCACAGAAAATTGAGAAAGTTTGCAAGGGAGGGCCTATAATGTTGACTAAGCTGAGGATATAGGGAAGCGAAGGCCATGATGGATGAGTGAAAAGGTGGTAGTAGGATCAATAGATTGGTGGTCTGGTGGGTGAGGGTTTGAAGGATATTTGAGAATCAAGGATCTGAAGATCTAGAAAGTTAGGAGGTGACAAGAAGACAGTGGGTCTAGAGTGGGTGTGTGACCACAGAGGTCAGTAATTGAGGTAAGGTGGAAGAAATCATCATGGAAGGGGGATGTCAAGGAGGAAAGGGTCCTGGGAGAATTACATACCCAAATAATACTGCAATCTCTCAAAATCAAGGAAAGACTTGTGGCAGAGTGAGCCAGGAGCTAAAGAGAAATTCGTGGAAGATTCAGACAAACCTCCAAGTCCTTTAGATGATTTTTCAAAAGAACCAGAAGTAGATGGTACAGTGTGATGACATTAATTTTAAAGCAGGGAAGGGGGGGGGGGTGGTTGGAGAGCATGGGGAAGTCTGTAAGTGGCAACGAAGAGCAGGGATGAACCCTTCCCAGTTTGCCAATTGTGAGACCTAAAGGGCAGGCAGTGCTGCTAAAGGAACCACATTTGAGCAAGAGCCAGATGAAAGGAGCCTCCGGAGAGGTTGCTGAGGACATGAAGGATTTTACTAATAGACCATCAGTCTCAGGAGACAGGGAGATGGGTACTGAAAGGTGGATGTGCAGAGCTATATGGAAATGAGAATGTGGAAAATGAACTCTGTCCTGGGAATCAGGGTTTCTCATGGTGACTGAACAAAATAGTGACAAAGTGCATCAGGAGATGAGTGAGTCCTGGGCGCCTGGGTGGCTCAGTCAGTTAAGGGTCTGACTTCGGCAGGTCATGATCTTGTGGTTCATGGATTCAAACCCTGTGTTGGGGTCTGTGCTGATATCTTAGAGCCTGCTTTAGATCCTCTCTCTCCTTCTGTCTCTCCCCCTACCCCCCCTTTCTCTCTCTCTCTCTCTCTCTCTCTCTCAAAAATAAATAAACATTAGAAAAAAAAAACCCAAAGAGATAGAGAGAGAGATGAGTCCTGACATTCCTGATGAGTTCTGATGAGGTGAGTATTGGGAAATACACAAAGGTTGGAATCTGTGAACCTCTCTTCATCATCTTGATAGAGGTATAGAGACTGGAAAAAGATGGTCTTTACTACATAGTTATCACGTAACCACAAAACCTTTGAAACCCTCTCTCAATTGCAAAAAGTTCTTATGGCCAAATGTGTTGGCTTCTTTATGGGGAAGCTCAAATGTACAGCAGGAGCGTCTAGTTTCTGTTTTACCATATAAAATAAATAATAGTTTCCCATAAAATTAATTATAAAATAACCGTGATTTTGGCACATGAGTGAGCAGATACCAATTGTGGGGTTGCACTAAGACCAGGAATAGTAATGGGAATCTGACATCTCTTCCCAAACCAATTAGTGGTAAAAATGAAACTGCTCTGAATACGACTCTAGGATTGCCCCTGGCAGCTTCTTTCAAGCCTTTTTTGGATTTTTCAGCATCATTATTTCTGTGGACCACTTAGCAATTTAGGAATACCCTTCCTTTTGGGATTTTCTGTCACTATCTCCTTTCCTGATGACTCTTTCTGAGTCACCTTCCTTGTCTTCTGAAACTTATTGGTCCCTTAATTAAAATGTAGGCATTCCAAAAATTTTCGGCTTGGTCTCCTGCCTGTTCTATTCTGTAGCAGGAATCTGAATCTAAAATGCCCTCCAGGAACATGATGTCTCTCCTCCCTCCGAATCATCTTCTCCAGTGGAAGTCAGAGGGACCTTAAAAACAAACAAAAGTGCTGATAGTAAATGTCCTGTACTCAAAACATTCAATGGCTCCTTTTTACTACCAAACAAGGCTTTTTTCCTCAGGATAACGTTAAAGGTTTTATGCAATTTGACTCTGTTCTTCTTCCAGGGTTTCATTACCCATCACTTTTTCTCTTCTTGGGAGACCCTTTACAATAGTCACGTTCAACAACACACCATTTGTGGGCTCTAATGTACTCTGTGTTCCTTCAGCTTTTGCTTACACTATTTCCTTTACACCAAATATTCTTTCTCCTCTTCTCCATTTGTTAGTCATTCCAATTCAAAGAGGACTTCTTTTGTGAGGTCTTTCTGAAGAGCATCCTAACCCTCAAATTATCCAATCATTCCTGTTTGCTATCTTTACCCTCTATTTACCCTTCCCATATATAGAAGTTTTCAGAGTCCACTTCATGTTACCCTTTACTTGTTCACTTAAATTCTTCTTGTTAAAAAATAACTGGGATAGTGGTGCCTGGGGGGGCTCAGTCGGTTAAGCGCCACCTTCGGCTCAGGTCACAGTCTCGCAGTTTGTGAGTTCAAGCCCCACGTAGGGCTCTGTGGTGACAGCTCAGAACCTGGAGCCTGCTTCAGATTCTGTGTCTCCCTGTCTTTATCGCCCCTCCCCTGCTTTCTCTCTGTCTCCGTCTCTCGGAAAGAAACATTAAAATTTTTTTATGGGATTTTTTTTAACGGGATAATTGTCATTAGATCTCTGCGTGTGTACATGTGTATGTATTTTCTCCTCATCTGAGTACTTTCTGTCAGATTATTAGTTTCTCCAGGGCAGTTTTTCCTTCCCTCAGTACTTCACACACTATGCTGTGCACATATCTGGTGTTTAAGGAATGTTTATTCAATTAAAATATGATAGGGAATAATTCAGGCTGGAAAGGAAGAGTGAATAGCCATCAGCTGAATAAAGAAATGGCAGTAGAGGTGAGTCCCACAGGGATAAGGATTTCAAACTGTTTTGTCTTTTAGGAGCATCGTAAAAATTCCTTGAATGAAAAAGACTAATATAGGAGACTTCATACTTATGTTTCAGTACTTAACCTTGAGCAACATTCAGGTGTTGTATGAAGGGTGGAGTTTGTCACATCCCAATTTATATGCACTTTTGAGAAATGGTGACTATCTTTCTCACAATCATCCATTAAAAAAAATCTGAACAGACGTAAAGGAGAAAAATGTTTTCCCAAGTATAATATTACAAAAACTAGTCAATCTCCCTTTTCCAAACTTTTAGGTTTAAAGAATGCTTATAGTCCTTAATTCTATTCAATTTTTTAAATCAATCACTCTTGTGCTGAATATTTTTAAATGAATATGACACTTTGCATGGATCCCATAAATAAACAAAACGTGCACAGCTTTGTTTATGTTAGGAACCTTCTGCTAAGTGTTGCTTCTATTTATTTACTTTTAAATTATGCCAGATTTTTGCAAATTTGAGTCAGTTTGGGGATCAACTTGAAATTTTAAAGACTGGCTATTTATTTTGCTTCTCATACCTTGCAAATATGTTAAAGTAATGGTTGTAAGGGCCAGCAGAAGGTATAAGAGGAAATTATTCATGATAGACTTAATTATGGAAATAAATGTGCTATACCATGAAAATTTCACCACTTCTCTTAATTTAATTTCCTCATTCTCTCTGCTTTCTCCTAACATCCAGAGTTTTTAACCCTATCCCTTATTCTGGAGCTCAGATACCCTTTGACTTGTGTAGAAGAGCATACAAGTTCTGAGACAAATATGAGAGGATTCAGTAGTAATAAGTCGGTAAAGCTTTGCTCAGAAAGCCATGTGGCTAAAAATGAGCTCTTACTTACAGAGTCAAAACTGGAATTTTAATTTTTACTCACGATACAATGTTAGTATCCATAAACTGACTTCTCCTTATCATGTATAATCTGGCATGATTCATGAGATTTAGGACTGCTTACCTTTTCAAGAAGGAAAAAACAAAGTAATGGAATTATACAAGGCAACAACAGACACTGATACTTGTCTCACTAACAGCCATCCAGTCCCCCACCTCCTTCTTCCTCTTTCTCAATTGAATGATGATTAATGTTCAGATATTTCTTTCTTTCTGTTTTTTTTTTTTTATGTTTATTTTTGAGAGAGAGAGAGACATGCATGAGTGGGGAAGGGTCAGAGAGAGAGACACACACACACACAGAATCTGAAGCAGGCTCCAGGCTCTGAGCTGTCAGCATAGAGCCTGTCATGGGGCTCCAACTCAGGGAACAGTGAGATCACAACCTAGGCCAAAGTTGGACGCTTAACCAACTGAGCCACTGAGGCACCCCGGATATTTCTTTTCTTTTTTTAGGTTTATTTATTTATTTTGAAAAAGAGAGAGAGATAATGCAAGTGGGGGAGGGGCAGAGAGAGAAGAGAGAGGATCCCAGGCAGGCTTCACACTGCCATCCCGGAGCCTGACACAGGGCTTGAACCCATGAAACTGGGAGATCATGACCTGAGCCGAAAACAAGAGTCAGACACTTAACTGACTGAACCAGCCAGGTGCTCTATGTTTAGATATTTCTTATCCTCCAGACCGTCATATGCTTCAGGATGATCTCATTGCTAGCTCCTGGTATAGTAGATACTCATAAGACCAAGTCAATCTCAGGGGCGCCTGGGTGGCTCAGTCGGTGAAGCATCTGACTTTGGCTCAGGTCATGATCTCGCGGTTTGTGAGTTCGAGCCCTGTGTCGGGCTCTGTGCTGACAGCTCGGAGCCTGGAGCCTGCCTTGGATTCTGTGTCTCCTTCTCTCTCTGCCCCTCCCCAACTTGCGCTCTGTCTCTCTATGTCTCTCAAAAAATACATAAATGTAAAAAAAATAAATAAAAAAGTAAGACTAAGTCAATCTCATTCTCTTTGAGAGTGGTTGGTGTGGGTGTGGACATGTGACCTCATTTTGGCTAATGAGATCTTAGTGGAAATCAGCCTTAGTGCTTCTAGATTTTATTGCTCTAAAGACATAGACACAAAACAAGGCAGCCCTTTTCTTTCCTTGAGATGCCTGGAAATGATGATTGGAATTGCTGCAGCAGTAACTGTGAGGGAAATCTGCCTGAGGGAAGACCAAGGTGATGGGGATGATTGAGGAAAGAGATGGGGAGAACGTGTACCACCCATGACACCCTGAAACTACACATTGTTCTATGCCTGAAGCCTGCCTATCTGGGACCTCATCATTTAAGCCAGTTTGAGTAATTTTCTCTTACATGTAGTGAGTAGAAATCTGACAACTTTCCTTCCCACTACAGTGGAAGAGTAAAAGTTACATTATGTTTTGTATAAGGGAAAGATATAGTTATCTGGATTCTCTTGCAAATAGATTAGTGATCAGTAAAATATCTAGAGGTTAGCTTTCATGGGACCTTGTTCAAATTTTGGACTCGTGAAATTTGGGAAAGAAGTGTAAATCAAGAATGTAGCCGTTGGGTAACTTTCTTTTTCACTTTTCACTTTCTTTTTTTGCTTATATAGCATAGCCAAAATGACAGGAAAAGAATAGTTCTAAAAGTAGAGACATTCAAAAGGAAAAGCCATCAAATCATCATCATTTTAAAAGCACCAAGTTACTGGGGTGCCTGGGTGGTTCAGTCGGTTAAGCATCTGACTCTTGGTTTAGGCTCAGGTCATGAGCTCCTGGTTTGTGAGTTTGAGCCCCACGTGGTCGTCAGGCTGTAAGTTGGCAGCACGGAGCTTGCTTGATATATTCTCTCTGCCCCTCCCCCATTCAGGCTGTCTCTCTCAAAATAAATAAATAAACTTAAAAAAAAAAAAAAGTCAAGTTCCTAATAGGTAAGAACAACTGGTCTTTCAAGCAGTGCTACCCTTGTAAAATGCTAGCAGTTAACAGAGAATAGGGTATAAATAGTGTCCCCTATTTCAAAGGTAGTTGTCCCCAAAGAAAGAAATATAACACTATTACAACGATCCAATACACATTATGCTTTTGGTCATTTTATTAATTTTTAATTAAATATAATTCTGTTTCAGCCACAGTGAGTTAACACAACTAAAATTTTCATGCTATTTACATCGTATTTGAAAAGTAGCTCATGTTGGAATGCGTTTTAGGTACAAATGGGTCCACAAGATGAGAGGGTAAATACAAAAATGGAATACGATTTTAAGTTTGATATAGTCTTGTGGGGTATAATTTCAAAGACGGGATGCTAATTTTTTAATACTAATTAAGGTCACTGTGGCAGTCACTGTTCTATTTAATTGACTTATAGCTGGGATACTGACAAGGCCACTTCTGGTCCCTAGAATGCCTTTGTGCAAATTAGACCCACCAGAACATGGCTTGGCAAGCAGAGCAATGGGCTGGATTCCAGCCCCTACTTGTCCATTTGGCCAGGCATTGTTGTGCAGTGAACAGCTAGCTAGCACTAATGTTCTCAGAGGCCCTGAGTTGCAAATTCCAATGTTTAGGTGGACAAGTGTTAGATAATAGGGAGTGCTAAGAATGCCGGCAAACTAGAGACCCCATCTCTAATCACAGCTCCAGCTACTGTTTCCAGAAGGGAATGTAGACACAGGGCTTTCAGATCTCTCAATCTTTGAAAAAGACTGGAAATCTAACTCCAATAACACCCAAGCAGAAGGTGTTTGAGACCCAAATTCAGACTGTAGACTCTGACTTAAGAGAAGGGCACCGCCACTCAGATACTACATTTCTCCTGTTCCTATTGGGTTCCAGAATGTTTCAACTCCCGGGGGAAATGGTACACCTGAGAGAAGTGGGGCAGAGGCCATGTGCTTCATCCACGGCAAGTCTCAAGTAGGAAGGACCACGGATAGAGATCTGAAGGGGAGGGAAAAAGCAACAAATGTGATATTAAGGCTGAAGAGAAAAGTAGTGTAGAAAATTAGGTACTATGCGGGGAGGAAGCAGTTGTGATTTTCAGGTAGTTTGCCTTTTATAGTACTGTTCTACTAAATAGCTCCAGCACTTTGCTAACATTAATTAAACCTCACAAACCCTGTGAGATAGGTAATTACTATAATTAAACTGATATTCCAGATCAGTAAAATGAGGCTTAGAATGCCCAAGGTCATAGGAAGATTGTGTGGCCCAGTTTGGCAGACAACCTATATGTTCTCACAACACATCACTCCCCTAAGGAGGGCTTCCCTAGCTCTCTCTTTCAATCTCTCTCTCTCTCTCTCTTCGTGTTTAGATTAAGGATATAATGATAGGATAAATAAATTAGATCTTTGAGAAGTTAAACTGCAAGTTGATTAGGGAAGCTTAAAGACAATATGGAAAAATACCTAAATGAATGAGCCATATTCCACAAACACACATAATATGCAAATTCCATTTCAATTAATTTCATTTATTTAAAATATTTCCATTTAAATTGCTGGTTTCACTAAATACATCAATAAATCAAGAAACTGATGCACATAAAGCATTCGCCATATTACACAGCAGCATAGAAAAGACTGTCATTAGTTTGGAAAGAGAACACAACAGACAGACAGAAGGAACTCTTCTTGTTGCTATAACTACGGCATAACAAAGGTCAGCACTGGAAAAAACAAAAAAACAAAACAAAAAAAACCTTCCTGGACTGAACATTAACAACTCAGGGATATTATCCTGAATTCTTCATCTTAACAAAGAAAGATAATAATCTTTTATTCTGAAAAGGGTTAATTAAAGATAAACTAAATGGTGGAAACATACATTTTTAAAAAGCAAGCATAAAAAAAAAGGTTTTGATTCGAAATGTAATTGCAAATGGGGCTATCCAGGTTACATTGGACGTCAAAATCTCAAGCTCAGTAGAAAAAAAAATCACAAACATATTATAAAAAATGTCTTTATTGTATTTTAAAAATGTCAAATTCAAAAATGGTGATTTCAGTGAACATTGCTTAATAGAAAACGGTTTAAAATAAATTTAATTTCAAAATTTTATAGAGCTTAAAAAGTATGATGGTCGTAGCCTAATTTTATGTCTTTACAAAAGCAAATTTTAGAAATAACCTCATTATTAAAATTCTTGGAGGTTTTTTTTGTTTGCTTTGACTAACTGGGCAAGTCCTGTCTGGTGATTTGAAGGATCACAAGCCTATTTACAAAATGTCCAGTTTCTGCATATAAATTCATTTTAAACAAAAGCCTGCCTCTTGTCTTTGAGCAAAGGAGAACATTTGGGTTTGAGGCTTTGAGTGAGAATAAAGAGAGGGAGTGAGAGAGGGGACTCTGTTACTTGCGTGCCAGTGTTCTGTAAATCCTGTCAGGTAAGACTTGTGTGCAGAAGAGAATGGCTGAAAACAGAAGGAACAGAGGCTGCCACATTCTGGACTGTCGTCAGGAAGCACGGGCCACTGTGACACTGAGTGCTTGCTGACAGAGGTGCATGAAGTGTTTTCTGGTCAGCTCACACTTGCAAACTTCACAGGATTTCCAAACTTTATAGGATTTTATCATTACTTATCTATCTTAAGAAATACACTTTCAGGAAAGCACCCAGCTCCATGCCTGAAGCAAATTTTCCTGGGAGAAGGGCCAATGAAGGGTGCCTGGATACTGCCAAGCAGAGAAAAAGAGAGACCCTAAAGAGAAACTTGGGGCTCAAATTGCAAAACTATGCTTAGATTTGCTGGTGTCTGGAAGATACTTACCATGACTTGGTGTTTTGTACCAAAATTGACCATTATTTCCTTTATGAGTGAATACTTTGAAAAAATCTGTAAGGTTCTTGCTTGTGCTTTCTAATACTCCAATGAACAAAACATACCAAGTAGTTATGGTAAAGTACAAGGAAGCCCGTATCTCGTCAAAATCAAGCCGGTTAGGAAGTCTATGGAAGAAGTGTTCTTCTGGAGACTTCCCTTTCTGGCCTGTTTTTATTTCATTTGTATGGGATTCTGTGTTTGTGGACAACTGTTACACAGCTGAGTCTCAAAGTGGAGTCTCAAAGATGTAATTTTATAGAAATGAGAATTTATATAACAAGGAGTGCCGCAAAGAAATAAGAGTGGGCCTAGACCAAATTAGACCTTGTGAAGAACGATACTAAAAATCAATGCCCAGAAGAGCGTTTGGTACATTTCTGTCTAGTGCCCAGACTGTATGTAAAAATAGGTGAATGTGTGTACTTTATGAGGATAGTTGATTTGAATATGGTGCTAATGAGGCCAAGGTAATGGGTTTAACCCTGTGAACCCATTATTTTCATTACCCTCAATAGTCACAGATTTTACCCTTAACGGTGGCCAGCCATTTCATAAATTCTTCCTGTTAGTCATTAGAAAGACAAGGCCAGAGAGTGTAGATAGCTTAAGACAAATTTATTATTGCTGGAAAACAGCTCAAAGCACATGACCTACTGTTGGCGGGTTAAGAGTACCAGCTTTGAATATGAAGGTCAGCATTGTGATAATGATGTATCGATATTTAATTAAAAGTGAAAGAAAATAACAGGTGTGCAGAATATTGATTTTTAAGAACTAATTTGATCAAATTCCACTTCTTGAGTCACCAAGAAAATCTCTAAAAATTCTCTAAAATATGTTCACTTAAGGGATTTAAAAATATTATTTCATTATAATAGAATAATTTGCCACAAGCAAAAAAGTCCCTTTTATATAAATAGCAGTACTTCCTCTTAGTTTATGATTCTGTAAGTAAAGGGTTTTGTTGTTGTTGTTGTTGTTGTTGTTGTTGTTTTCGTCTTTGTTTTTTTATAAGGTCATGGTAAAGTGAGGAATGTTGTCTGGAAGAAACGGATGTGCTGGGGTAGAGAGTTCTTGTAAGGTATAATAAGAGATGAGATTCAAAAGATGGGGCCAATCAGAGAAGAGCTTTGAATGCCATCTTATGAATTTTGCATTTTTATCCTACAGGCAACGGAGAGCTTATTTCCATGTTTTGTGTGTGCTACTTTCCTTCAACGTGCATGGCACAGAAGGTTAGGATCTTACCATGTGCCAAGCTTCTATGAGCTGGGACACAAAACTGAATAAGACACAATTCCTGATACCAAGGATCTCAAATTTGGTAAAGAAGACAGAGAAATAAAAATCTCAGGTAGCTCCAAAGAAGAGTTAAAAAAAATTATTCCCTATCCATTTTATAGGTATATTCCTTCTGTGAAGGATATAGTTATTGTATTATTATTCACAGTGTGGATTACGATGGAAAGAGGCAGTTCTCAGAGACTGTAAACACAAATTGGGAAGGTGGCTTCTACAATGTTAGGTGAGAGAGCTCTGCTCACCTTTCCTAACCTGGATGGTGGATAGTTTTAGCGATTAATAGGGAGCACCTGACTGGTTGGAGGGTTAAATGGTACCTCTGGGTTTTGAAAACACCAGTGAGTAAGCTGCTAATGACTACAATTTATCTTTAAGTTTATTTTATGTTTGTGGTATCTCCTCCGCTTCGGTTACTTATGCTTTCTTTGTTCTTTAGTAAATTCTTGTTTGAATATTCTAACCATAGTTTGGATGTCCTACACGTATTTAAGAAACATAATTTGTTCCTGGTTGCCAAACTTTCCCCCAAAGTCATTGAGATTGCTCTTAATGGTAATCTCTCAGGGTGATAATCAGCAAAAATGCTCTTAGGGAAGGAGGAATCTTAAGGTCACTTCTGGGCTGTGTGGACTATTTAACCCCTCCAGCCGGTTATTCTCCTTTTAGTGTTACTCTGTGTGGGAAACTGCCAGCTGTCCACCAAAATCGTTTCTCTACTCCACAGTAATAGAGTTACATCTAGGAAGTGACTGTGCAGCAAACTTTGCAGCTAGTCGTGGCACGTCACAATTCTTGACAATTGCATGTGAGCTGCAGCACTGTGGATCACTTCAAGACCAAGGTCTTTAAGAAGGGATGGTGCCTTCTCCATGCCCTTCTGCTTGCTCCTTGTAGTTGGTGAGCAGTCCTTCAGGGACAGCAAAGTGCCAAGATAGAAGGAAACTGGAACCATGAATCACTCATAGAGGAGAATCGTTCTCCGATCTGAAATTCCCACCCTGGGTTGTTTCAGAAACAAAAAATATACTCCTATGGTTTTTGTGCTGATACATTTCAGAGTCTTTTTGTTAGGACAGATATGCTACCTTTTTAGAGATTCCGGGATAATGGTGATACTGATCATGATGAAAGGCAGCAATGCTTTAATGATATTTCATAGCACATTACAAAATGTTTTCAGAGGAGAAGATACTTTTTCAGGTGATACTCAAGTTGTAATTTTGCATTTTCCCATGAAGATATCAATGAAGCCCCTGTACTCCTGCTTCAGATCACAAAACACATAAAGCAGAGGAAAGGCCCACTTTCAGGTAATCAGAAGCTGTAGCAGGCGTTTTGCAGAGGGAACAAACCTTAACTTTTAGTACTTGTAGAACTGTGGATTCCTAAGAAGAGTTAACAGAGGACTAAGTGTTCTCAGCAATTGTTACAAAACACTGACACATCACAACATAGGACAAGGACTGGTGTGAAACATGACAGATATGCAAGTGGCAAAACTAGTATAACAAATAATAATAATAAAGGATAAGAGGTAGACCAGAAAAGAGATATTTGTCTTTATCCCATTGGGCCAAGGATGTAATCAATTCCCTAATCGAAAGACGATGATGTAATATCAGAGCCATGAGGTATATTTTATCATTTGTTCTATATGTTCAATTAATGTCATATTAATTAGAGGCCTATGATCATAATTAAAACTAAGGTTCTAGTATGCAGAGAGGGTTTATTGATTAATTAATTCATTACTGATAGACTAGGATAAAGATTAGAAGCGTAAGGCTTTGGAGACAGGATTGGGTGCAGATTTTGCCTTGTTATACATTAAAATTTAAGACTCAATCTTGGTTATCTAATTTTTATGGGCCTCAATTTACTTATTTGTAAGAATGGAAATAATTACCTCATATGGTTAGTGCATAAATATATATTAAAATAAAGTATCTGCAAACCACTTAGCACAGATCTGATACGGATGGGTCATTAATAGCATCTCTTACCAATTAAGCCTAAATGGTCTGGAGTTTTTACTTTATAAGCTAGAAAATAAAATTCTTTGGAATTTGGTGCCTATTTTCTCTCATTTGTTTAGAGTTTCATTTTGGAAGTGAGCTTGGTGTATTCTGAAAATGAAAGCAAATATGGCATGAGAAAGCATAGTGTTTTGATTTTAAAAAACTATTTACGAACTTCAAAACTTTTATTATTGGACTGATATTATAAATATCTTGAAAAGATGGTTAAGAATCTATCAGCTTTGCAGTATGTTTTTATTCATTAAAAAGTGCCTACATTTTGCTGATCAATTTTCTACGATGCTAGGCTCAAAAAAGTAAAAAAAAAAAAAAAAAGAAAGAAAGAAAGAAAGAAAATGGCCTTCTTTGCTTTTACAAGGAATTAACAAAAGTATAAAAAATCTTATGAGTGAATTTAAGTAATTATTAACCATCCAGTTATTTTGTCTGTAAATGCCAGATAGCCAGTTTGTTTAATTTTATAACCAACTTATTTTATGTTTAAAAAACAGCAAAACATTCATATTAATCAATAAGTCATGAAAGAATCTTCCCCTCATTTCAGTAGTTACCCACTCTTGGGACATCAACTTCATTTATACACACCACAGTTTTAACGTCTTATCAATAATCAATCCTGTATAGTTGGCAGAATCTTGATATGGTCAAGGTCAATCTTTTGAAAATTCAAATATAAAATGGTTTAAAATATCTTTTCAGTATTTTGTTATTATAAAAGAAACAACTCATTATGATACTTTTCTTCCTTTGCTGAAGATACACTATTGCCTTATTTCAGAATATTGTTTGAATTTTAATACAAAACTTTAGAACACCACGTTAAACAGTCTATTTTTTTTTCTTTTTTACTTTTGTAGCTTAATGTTAGCCGGTCTTAGGAAATTATTATCAAAAAAGATTCATGCTTTTATATATTATTTCATAACCATTTCCACTAGAGCATACTTCATTTCAATAGTAGGATAGCATGAATCCAGGAATATCTCATTTTGTTGAAGGCAGCAGTGAAAAAGTTAATTCATAGCTGCATTTATGAGTGAGTTTTATTTATACATGACCTGTGGTAAAAGATTTATCTGTCCATTATTAAGCTCTTTCTCTGAGTGTCAAGAAGTCATAGTAGTATAAAATCAATTAATGCAGATATAAAAGTAGTTTTGTTTGAGCAAAGTTTGAAATTAAAAATAGGGCAGTAAGTTAAAAATCTGAGTTAATACTTGGAACCACCAGATGGAACAGAAAAGAAGGGGATTGGAGGAGAGAGGGAGAGTGAGAGGAGGAAAGGGGAGAGGAGAGGCGAGGAGGGGAGGGGAGAAAGAAGAGAGGGAGAGAAGGACTGAGATTGATTTGGAGATCGGTCAAGCGTCACATCACCAATTTTTTACATTCTGGTATACAAATATTTAAAAGATGTGGACAACAAGAAACCTGATCCGTTTTCCCTTACTTTAAAGCCCCAAGTGATAAGATCTTTGAAAAAGTCTTTCTAGGTACAGCAGAATTATTTAAAAGCCATGCGGCAGGGTGCGAACTAAGAGCATTCTTCAAACAAACGCGACCTTTTCTGTTTCTTGTACTCCTCTCCTCAACCCATCCAGAAAACCCAGACAAGTTTATTTACACACACACACCCGCACACGCTCCCCCCCCCCCCCCCCGCACACACACACACACACACACACACACACACACACACACGCACACGCCTAGAGAGAGCGGCGGAAACGCCCTCTTTCCATCCCTTCCAAGCAATTATCTCCGAGAGCAAAAGAAAATAATCAACGGCCCTCGGTGCTGGGCGTCTGAGCCGGAGAGCCGGGCGCCGGGAGGGAGGGCGAACGGCAGGCGAGCAGGGAAACGTGGCTCCTCCGCCGAGGAGAGGATTTGTGAAGGGGAGCGCCGGCCCGCGTGCGCCTCTTGTTCCCCGTGTAATTTGCAGCCAATCATCAGTAGGTGTCCACGTCCCTGCGTCCTCCTCACCTCGGCGCCAATCACCCCCCCGCCCCCGCCCCCGCCCCCAGCCTCCACACCTCCTCCCTCGCCTTTCTCTCGCGCTCCCCTCCCCCAGCAACCACACACACGCACACACACAAACAGAGAGGGAAGGGGGGAGGGTGAGAGAGAGGGAGAGAGAGAGAGAGGGGAGAGAGAGAGGCTCCCCGGCTCCCTCCCTCCCTCGCACACAGCGACTGGAGACGGACGGAGAGCAACGCGCTGGGAGAGGAGAGACCACCGAGAACAGCCCCGCGCTCTCACACATACACTCACACTCGGCTCTTTCCTCTCCCCCCACCTCCTCCTCCTTCCACCCCCACCACTAACACCATCTCCTCCTCCTTCTCTCTGCAACAAGAAAAAAAAAAGCCATTTACAGGTATTTTTTTTTTGATCCGCATATTTATTTATCCCCCCCCCCCCCAACAGTTTGTTTACAAGTATTAAAGTTGTAATTGGGAGCTGCCAAGACACATCTGGATTTGTGTTTCTTTGTGTTAGGGGGTGATGTGCAACTAATTAAAGGCAGACTAGCAGCGTCTGCAAATTCTAAGGCTCCCCAAATAAAAAGAGACTGGTAAGTGATTGTTCTTTCTCTTTCTCTGGCTTTTTTTCTCTTAAATGTTTGCTGTCCGTTGGGATTGTAAAAGTAGATTATTAATGCTGGAGTCCAGCAATAAAAGGCGTCGCTGTATTAATTTATTAATTAATCTGCACCCGCCCCTCCTCCTGAATGTTAAATATGACCTTTGATCTCTATGTCTCTGGTAGACCAGACATACAATATTAGGCATGGACAGTCACATTGTTTAAAGGCAAAACAGGATCATGAAGTACGGTTGTCTAATTTAGCTTTGGAATAGGACTATAGTTATTTGTGTGTGTTTTATTTTGTTTTTTAAAGAAAATCCAAACAATAGCTGTGGCTTAGGTACCTTTTTCATGCTCCAGAGATGCATTGATTAAACAATAATGACCTGGATACTGGGCACAATCATTTTCTACAGTTTCTGGTGGCATTAAACCTTGAGGGAGGGAGGGGGAGGTGATGGCAATAGGAAAAGCAAGGAAAGCTTGTGTTTGGAAACAGCCCTCTAATACTCTGGAAAAGGGACATTAAATTATTTCTTTATTTGGAACAAGGTCAAAAGACTAAAATACTGAATTTTTTCCCTCCACTCAATGTGATAGCTAATGCATGGTTGGCATAACTAGTTTTTACTGAGTAGCAGTTATTATGGTCTTGCAGTTACAATGTGATTCGCAGAAACTGAAGCTATATGCATCATCTTGCTGTGTCTTCCCCTACCCCCTTCCAAGCATCAAGAATATTTAGCCAGGAGCATTTGGGGGGCACCCTTTGTATTGCCATCAGACCTCTGAAGGGAGCAGTTTTCCCTAATGCGAAACCACAGAGGTGGTTCCTGAGTGATTAGGGGCTTTTGCTGTGATTGAAAGATGCCTGCTAGCTTCTAATCCAGCCTGGGGTGAGGTTCCTTATCTTGATTTACTTTGCCTAATAGGGATTTGTTTACGTAAACCCCTCTTTTTAGGGCACCTCATCAGCAGGTCTTGAAGTTTTTGCACTTGGAGTTTGGGCATAAATGGTTCATTAATCTAATTATAACCATAATTACTATAATTGATATCCATTTTGAACTGAATATTTGAGACTACTGGGCCCCCATTTAGAATTCCCTGAACTCCACATTCCAGGCCAATATGTGGGCTTCAGAAGATGTCACCAAAAGATATTCTGCTCCCCCCCCCAAAATCTGGAAACAAAGAAACTGGGTTTTTTAGGTTAATATACACTTTATGTCTTTGCATTACTTCTTAAAGGGCTGAGATGTACCTCTTCCTCTGTGATAAACAACTAAAATATCTCTTCCTAAAGCATAATAATGGCCTATAAGCAAAGAGATGAATGCAAATACCCAGTTAACATTAAACTTTCCTTTGAAAAAGAGCAAAAGAAAAAAAAATCTTTTTAAAGGTTATTTCTTCAGGTAAACAACACCTTAAGAGATCTCCCTTCCTCCCCCCCCATCTTTTACTCAATGTAAAAAGCAGTGAGTATGAGAGATTCTTAAAAAAAAAAAAAAAAAAAAGAAAGAAAGAAAAAAGTCCCATGCTTTCCTCTCGTCTTGGGAAGAGACAGGAGTCTCCATTTGGAATTATTGGGAATATTCTTACAGAGGCTGCAGGCACTTGGTTTAAAACCTGTGACATTGCTTGTATTATTTTTAAAAATTTGTATCTAGTCCATCTTTCTTTTCTTTCTTTCGTTCTTTCTTTCTTTTAAACAAGTAGAACACCACCCTCTTACCCCCACCAAGCCCCACCACCAAATGGCTTGTACAATTGAGACCTGTCCTTGGTCCATTGAATTAAGACCCTAACAGAGCCAGCTGTGCTGGGATTCAAACTAATGACCGCAGACACAGAAGGACACTGTGGCAGCTGGTAGTTCTTTTTTCCCTGCCTCTTTAGTTCGGATTGTATGTGGGCAGTCTCTCAGCTCTCAGTTGTATTGTGTTTGCTTACAGTTTATACTCGGATGTATTGTAGACTTTCTCAGTACTTCATTTGCTAATTTCCTGTTCATTTTCCTCATAGGGCCATTGCTGTTTTCTACTTTACAGCATTTGCATGCCCAGGCAGCACTTGTTCACACATTTCATAATGTTTAAATGCCCTCTGCTTATAGGTAGTATCGCCCTCCCACCCCTGATTTGCATGTCTTTAGCACTCCAATTGCCCTTTTCCCTCGGCATTTGTCACCCCCGTCTTTCCTCTTTCCCTGGGTATCCTGGCTATTAATACATTTTCTCTGGAGGGTTATGAGAATAGGGGGGAGGAGCTGCGGTGTGCTGTGGGGTGGGAGGGAGTGGGTTGGGAGCGTGTGTGTGGGGGGGGGGGGTGGGCGGGAATCGGGGGGTCACGTCTTGATGATTGTCATGCAAACGACCTGACGAAGAATGCGGGAGCTCTCAGTGTCTGCGGTGGGGTGGTGAGGGAGGCTGTTTATTTATTTTTAATCTTTTTCCTCGTGCAGCTCGTTGGAATGACTTTCTTTATTTTAGTTGTAACAGTTGGAGGATAATGCTAAGGAAGACGCTGCCTGGGAATTCACCGTCTGTGGAAATGCGCCCCAGAGAGGAATAAAGCAGTCCTCACCTTGCTCTCCCCATCCGGACCCACTTTCCCCTCCCGCCTCGGCCCCCACCCCGACACCACCATCACCCCCTTCCCTCCCCCCCACCTCCCCCCCTTTCCCACCCAGGTGTCGGACCAGGCGGTCCCCACTTCCACCCTGCACCCCTTCTTCCCCCCCTGCACCATGAACACCAATGTCTGCGTGGAGCCCGGGCCGAGCCCGGAGGCCCCGGGCTTGCCCAAGGAAAGCCACCTGCCCGAGGGGGCCCTGAACAGCCTTGTGGATTACAACTCGGAGATGGAGCGCTACCGCTCCTTTGCCACCTCCTTCTACAAGACCAACGGGGGCGCCTTCCCGCAGGCGGCCAAGATCGCGCGCATCACCACCCCCATCTTCCCCAGCAGCGCCGCCGCCGCCGCGGCCGCCGCGCGCATCGGCATGTCCCCCTGGAACTGCGACAACGCGGCCACCGCCGCCGCCGCCACCGCCATGCTCTGGGGCAGCGGCGGGGGCGGGGGCGGCGGCGGGGGCGGCGGCGGCGGCGGGGGCGGCGGGGGCGGTGGCGGGGGCGGCGGGGGCGGCAGGAAATCCTCCTCCGCCGCCGCCTCCTCCTCCGCCTCCTCCTCGGCAATCCTCCCCGCCGGCGGTGGCGGCGGTGGCGGCGGCGGCGGCGGCGGTGGCGGCGGCGGCGGCGGCGGCAGCAGGACCAGCATGCACCACCGAAACGACTCCCAGAGGCTGGGGAAAGCTGGCTGCCCGCCAGAGCCGTCGTTGCAAATGGCAAATACTAATTTCCTCTCCACCTTATCCCCTGAACACTGCAGACCTTTGGCGGGGGAATGCATGAACAAGCTCAAATGCGGCGCTGCTGAAGCAGAGATAATGAATCTCCCCGAGCGCGTGGGGACTTTTTCCGCTATCCCGGCTTTAGGGGGCATCTCATTACCTCCAGGGGTCATCGTCATGACAGCCCTTCACTCCCCCGCAGCAGCCTCAGCAGCCGTCACAGACAGTGCGTTTCAAATTGCCAATCTGGCAGACTGCCCGCAGAATCATTCCTCCTCCTCCTCGTCCTCCTCAGGGGGAGCTAGCGGAGCCAACCCGGCCAAGAAGAAGAGGAAAAGGTGTGGGGTCTGCGTGCCCTGCAAGAGGCTCATCAACTGTGGCGTCTGCAGCAGTTGCAGGAACCGCAAAACGGGACACCAGATCTGCAAATTTAGAAAATGTGAAGAGCTAAAGAAAAAACCTGGCACTTCACTAGAGGTCAGAGGAGATGATTTCTTGTTTCCCAGTCTCCCCCCTTCCCTCCTCACTCCCCTCTCTTCTCCCCTTCAGGGCTTCTTGTCTGGCTTGAAGATGCAGTACCCCTTTCCTGAAGCTTCCTTCAGGTTGTAAGATACAGTCGCAGGTGGTTGCGAGGGCACGGCCTCTCCACCACCCTCCCCAACTGCACTTCGCGTGGAACTGGCCTCCAGATGGGGGGGGGGGGTGCGCCCCTCCTTTTTATCTGTGGTGGTAAACTAATGTAATTGGTTTAAAAAACTCAGAAGTTTCACATTCAGTATGGTCAAAAATGCCCCCTTGGCGGTTTCAAATGCCCCCCTCCCTCTTAGTATTAGTTTTAAAAGCATCTCTGCCCAAAGGATTGGACACTTCGCGTTTTACATACTTTTATAGGCTAAGGGAGACTTCTTAGTGGCCCAGTTATAACAGTGAGGGCACAGTTTGTGGCACAAAAGCCTATAGTTCCATTAAAACACAATCGGAGTGATCATTGAAGCTGAAATACATGGTTTCAAAAGGGTGTTCTACCCCCTTCTAGAATAGTTTTTTTTTTTTTTTCCTCTCCACCGTGATAAAAAACGTTTCTATTTTCCATTTTCTGCATATCTGGTGTTTTTTTGAGAAAGCAGAAATAATACGGAAAGCTGAACACCACCTGCAATTTTTAAGAAGGATGTGTCTAAGAATAAAGGGACGAAATTAGTTCAGTTTGGGCAGGTGATGGTAATTCTATTTAAGAATTGTTTCACGTAGTTTCAGAAACAAATGATTCCAAAAAAATTTGGTTACCAAAGTATATTTCCTTTGGGCTCTGCATCTGACAAAGTAACCATTTTTGTGGTCACAAAATTGTTCTATACACCAAGCACAGTTTTGATTGATACCCTAGATGGTCAATAATAGTTTCTTTTTCCTATATGACCTTACAACAGGCATGTACTGATTACCACTAAAGTAATTGTTAAATTAGGCTTTTAATTATGTTAAATACAAGGAGTGATGTGTCTGGTGGAAGTTTCATATGGTAACTTGATCAAAACAAAAAGGGAAAAAATGTACAATCATAGGTAAATGGTTTTAGTGGAATGTTTAACAAAGAAATATGGAAAAGTAATCGTATTTAGTCCCTTGATAAAATTTGCAGAGTAGATGGCAGGATGTTCATATATACTTGAGAATGTAGATAGTGGATTTAGCATTTGGGAGTGTTCTATGGGTCAGATTATAGAGTGAGACTGGCTCTCACAAGTTATTATCAGAGGGCACTTGCACATTCTTTTTAAAAATTGCGAGCACTGCTTCAAGGAGTTTTCTCCATGAAGGAGAACCTCTTTAAAAGGTTAAAAGAGGAAAGTTAAAGAATTCTGTTGCAGGTTTGAACACATATAAGATACAGATTTTTTTTTAAGTTTTATTAATATACAAAGCAAATGGCACTTTGGGATTCCAGAAAAACTACAGTGTTGTATTGCTATCATTATTGATTGTGATCGGGTCCATCAAAATATTGCACTTACTCCTCTTTATAAGAGAATCCATCTCTTTGTCAAGAGTTTGACTTTACTTCAGAGTGGTTTACTACATTTCCTTTGGCAACGCTGCTTAAACAAAGATAATAGCAATTATAAAAATGCAGGTCTATCTATTTTCTTAGGTGGCAAAAACTAGTTTTTAGTTTTTGAATTGTGTTTTTCTGGATTAATTTATTGCAACTTACCTCTAGTCTCTAAGGCCTATGGGAATTAAAATTCAGTTCATGATAAAATTTCCTGTTAATGCCCAGTTGATAGGGACTAGATGGCTTTATTTTTCCTCTTTAACTATATAGTATGTAGCATAATAGATTTCATGTTGCAAGTAGGCTACACCTTCAGCTAGACCCATGGCCCAGCCTGCATCCCGATTTAGAGTATGCAATGGGAAGGGCCACTGAATAATTCTGATTTACTTAGTAAATAACCGCTCTGAAGGAGCTTAATGTGGCTATCAATAGGTTTTCTGCACAAGTTTCTATGCTGATTTATCAGTCTAGACAAATTTCATAAATGTCCATTTTTTTTCTCATTTGGGTAGTTTTCCCACAGACTTGTTGTGATGTTTAAATTCCTTAGACATTTTGATCACAGATGATCCCATAGTACTACCTTTTCTTTTAAATCCACGTGCACAAAAGTTCTGTTGATCTTCAGAAAATGGGGTGTGGGTGAGAAGGGAAACAAATTTCAGTCTTCATAGAGCTCTCTGAAGATGTTTTCCTAACTACATACTCCTTCCTACAAGAAGGTCATGGTTCAAGGCTAAGATTGTTAGTGGAATGCTATTTGGCAGAAAGAAAAAGTTTGGGGGAGGGGTTTTGTTTTGTTTTTTAATTGGCTAAGACTCTATCTAGCTTATTTTAAAAAGGCAATGGCAGCCTTAAGCACATGTGTAACCACACAGTTATGGTTGTAGGAAACCAGCTGGATGCATGTCAGAATGACAGGGTTTACATGACTGAACCAAAGCTGGAGCAGTGTTTGCTGGTGGGTGAAAAGTCCCCTGCTGACCTGCTTCCCTCTCTAATTTGGTTCCTGTAAGTTATCATCATCTGTGGAGATGTTTTAGAGATTGGATAGACTCCCTGGCTGAGGATAATGATTTGGGGTTTCATTATGGGTATTACCTGTGGACTTCAGGTTTAAGTTCAGTAGCTAATATTTGTTGGCTTTAAATTATGGACACCAATTAATAATTGCATCATAATCATTAGTTTTATTCTTATTTATCATTTCAAACCTCATGAGTCCTTCTTTCCATTGACTTATTCTCCTCCCAAAGACTGGAGGCTTAATCAGATTTTCAGGGTGAGTAAATTGAAATTAAGACAGATTCACATGGATGTTTTGGGATTCTTGCCCACATTTTTTAAAGCCCCCTCTCTGGCATTCCTTTTAGAACAACCTAACTTATTTTCACATTTTCTTGCTTCATCTCATGTTAAGAGCATCTTAATGCCTTGGAAATATGTTTATAAAATCACCCTCTTGATAATATTCCATAAGATAACAATGCACATAAAACAAATTTAGTTTTTCTGTGATACTGTGTATTTGCATAGAACACTGTTCATTTAGTCAATTCTGTATTAAAAAATTGTCACTAATTATTCAAAGCAGTTATTACAAATACTATATGCCCTTTTTGCAACAAAACTTACCTTTAAAACTTGCATCCTAAATGATCAATATTAAATTGAGAGATTTTAATAAACATGTGATTATGCATTATGATAATAAGTTACATAATAGCACTTTGTCTCATGGAAAGGTAATCAATCCTTCAGTTTTCAGATTCACAGTAGTTACATTTCTGATATGAAGATCTAACTTTTTAAAATATCTCAGCCTCATATGACTCAAGGGATAGAATCATCCCTTGGGCAACACCAGCCTCTTAGTCCCTGAACATTGTTCAGGTGACATGATTGATCTCTGTGGGACAGCATTAGAGACCACACAGATCTGGTTTCTCTCCCATTAGCTGATTTATGGAATTACATTAGTAAGCAGCACCTCAGGAGATTTCCCTGCCCCCACCCTTGGCTCTCAGCTCTAAGTTACACACTGGCATCACAAGCTGGAGAAGGGACTTGAAAAGAGTACCTTAGAGGGAAGAGACTGAGAAACTAGAAACTCAAGAAAAAGAACAATTTCAATCACTTTCTTCTCTTTTCTCTCATTAAAAAATTTATCTGCTCAATATACATGCCAACAATTTTGGTTGTGCTTCTCAGTAGTTTGGTGAAAAACATCCAAATATTGCCCCAAACTTGATAACTTGATTTTTTTGAGGAGTGTTTTAGGGGAGGAGGGACACGTTTCTTTATATATGCTATTAAGTTCTGAGAGCCCCAGCCACCCAAATGACAATTGTAGAATTCTGGACAAAGCATTGTCTGCAAGGGAGATGGTTCCTGTTTCCCAAAGAAATTCATTTGTAGACCATGTATAAAATAGGGTGTTCTTCACACTCAGCATCTGTCTAGTTAAATAATTGACCATGTTAATAAGTTTTTGAAGTTTGGTGACTTTTAAATAAAAAATTTATAGGTAAATATGGATGTTTCCTATCTTAAAGTGAAACATCCACCAGTTTGTCATTTTATATCATAATTTAAAAATGAGTTCTCAATTTTTAGTTTCAAAAATCAAAAACATGCCAGTTTATAAAAGCGTAAATTTTTGTTTTACTCTCAAAATGCGAATATATAACTATCAAGGGAAAGAGGAAAGTTTTCAATCAACTTAAACAAAATGATAGGATATTAACAGGTGTGTAATATAGAAATAATGTAGGAAAACAATCCTGAATTTCATAAGTGATAAGAAAAAAGTTCAGAAAAGTTTAACTTTGACTAAAGTCAACTAGATTTGTGGTCAAGGTATCATACTATAATACAAGTCCAGTGCAATTTTCCTTCTATCACTAGATTTAGTGCAAGGTGGTCCAAAGTTGTTTTTAAAAGGACCATACATTTTCAATAATTCCTAAATGAAAATAATACCCCCACCCATCCAAATATCATGAAACTTCTAAGCAATCTTTGGCATGGCAATTAGGAATAGTAAAATAAAAATAATTAAAATTCATATTTAAGGTATCCTGTAGGAATGTTTGGGTGAAATTCAACTGTCCTCAAACAAAATACAAACCAATAAGCAACCAGAAAGCCAATCAGAACAAATCAATAAAAACGACAACAAATTTTAGACTAACCCGATAAAAATATGGGACATTTTAAATAAGAATGAAGAGTGTATCTATTGATTAGGAAAATAAAAGTTACTTGATTCCTAAACTTTTTGATGAGCTGATTACAGAAACAGTGCTGTATATTTTGGTTAGCCTTAGTCAGCTGTTTTCCTGGGTGAATAGTTAGGAGTTTTGTATAGTCAGACTTACAGAATGATATTAACAGAGTAAATTAAAAAAAAATTGTCTGTCCACTAAAAATGGAAAGGAGTGCAAACAGGTGGGCATTTCATCCATATTTGCTCTAGTTTGCCAGGTTGGAGACTGATGATCTATATGGGAGTGACCCTGGAAACCCTGTAGGATATTCCTTCTGGATTCACAAGTAATATAAACTACTTGCGTAGGTCGAAATGTGTTTTTAAAAAAGTCTTTTGAAATAGTTGGTACTTAGAACTGTTCAAACTGTTCAGACTCAGTTGGTTAGATTGTCTGAATGCATAGTTCGTTTTTACCTGAAAACAATTCACCTTTTAATCTTGCTTTGAGAAAGCATAACAAAATGTCCTACTGTTCAATAAATTTCACAAGAGTGTATATGCTTCCATTTTTTACATGTTTTCTTAAATTATGCAAAACATTAAACTAATACATTCATTATGTAAAAATATCTAATCAAATTAGTAGGTTAAATTCAAGATTTAGTGAATGGCCCAAGTATATATCTACATTGGATAAAGGACTCACATCTCTTTTAGTTTTCCTTTATTTTTAGATTAGTCATTAAAAGGCAAAAATGCACCCAAAATAATGGTAAACTCTTCCGTTTTTTTTTTAAATTTTTTTTTTTCAACGTTTTTTATTTATTTTTGGGACAGAGAGAGACAGAGCATGAACGGGGGAGGGTCAGAGAGAGAGGGAGACACAGAATCGGAAACAGGCTCCAGGCTCCGAGCCATCAGCCCAGAGCCTGACGCGGGGCTCGAACTCACGGACCGCGAGATCGTGACCTGGCTGAAGTCGGACGCTTAACCGACTGCGCCACCCAGGCGCCCCAACTCTTCCGTTTTTATGTGGGATTTTCAGTCACCGATTAGAATGTAGATGATCTTGGTTGGGAACGTGGAACACTCGAGAAAATACCATCTTTTACAAACATTTGTTTTCAAGAATACTTTTTATTGTAATCAGTGTAAATTTTGAAGATTTTGCGTATGTGTAATTTTATTCCTTCACTTGCTTTGTGGTGCTTCTGTTCATTCTTGACATAGTTTTTCATCTGGCATTATGCTCTTGTCCTTATGAGTTTCAAAATATTTGGGGGAGCGGCACAAGGGTGGTCTATCTTTCAGTCGTATCTCGTTCCATCACATACAAACACCTGTCCTAAGATTGAATTATTCTGCACGTTAATCGACAAGCCTCCCTCCATTCAGCATCATATGTTTTCTGTTGTTTATTGAGTTATGTTGCACCATACTTCAGATGCGACAGCCATTTAATAATGTTGAAGACTTAGCTCTGCAGGGGCTAAAAGGATCCCAGCAGGCTTGTTAACTTCTACTCTAAAACATTATGAGAATTTTTTTTTCCTCTGTGAAACTTCGGAGCTTTCCCTTAATTTGTTTTAACAGCCTAAGAATCTGAAGCCAGGTATGAGAGCGAGCCTGTTAAATTTGTCCTGTTTTTCCTTTTCTTAATATTTAATGGATTTATTTCACATTACATTACTTACTCTAAAGCAAATGGCAAAGCAAAAATTACTTTTTTAAGGAAGTAATATTCAAGATGTATTTCTTTGATATAAAACCAAATATAGATTATATTAGGAAAGTATACTACTAGTTTCTTGGCTTTTCATTTCTTTTATAATTAAAAATTATATTCGGGCCATGTGGCCACATTTAGATGATGTGTTATGGGAAGAGCCCATAGTATTGGGTAACTTACAGTTGAAATGTCAGGTACATCAGCATAACTTATCTGAACTTTATTTCCTCATCTATAGAATGGGGATAATAATACCCACTAAGTTACAACTTTTTGATATTATATGTAGGTTTGTATACTCTGCATACTGAAAGATGCTATGCAATTTCTCATTCCTATTTTAAAGTCGTCAATGAAAAGTAGAGAATAAGACAATTATGTTTACAGATAATTCAGTACACAGGCAGGCTACTTATAGTTTTCAGAAATTAAAGCCCAGATAAACTCTGTTGTAGCTTGTGTTTTCTGGATTTTTGCTTTAATCGTCCAGTTCTCCAAATAACTGGCTTGATTTCACTTGGAAAGAGATAAACCTGATAAACAAGTTTTCCTTGTTCTTGTATTGTCAAATGCCCAGGAAAACTGCACAACTCACCCAGTCAAGTCGGTCAATGTGATGAGCCAAATTAAACACATTAGTGTGCTTCCTCCTTCCTCACCAAAGGCACACCATTGCCATTAATTTCTCTAACTTTTAATGGGGGCGGAGGGTGGGGGAGAGTGTATGTGTGTTTCCCTTTAACTCAATACCTTCGTTTGGTTACTCTTTTCTTTATTTGACAGACATGGGGAGTTATTCTAAATGTGAATTAGTTTAAGAAAATCATTGTGAAAAGAAATGGTTAAATGCTTGTGAATTCTAGTTGGAGAACATATTTAATAAATATTGGAAAATTTTACTTTTGTTTTGAAAGATAGGTGTGTGGGGGGAGTAAAACAGGTAGATATACATTCTGAGATAAAAAGTAACTATGAAGAACTTTCCTTTTTCTTCTTAATAAGGAGAGACTATTTGTGAGGTAAAGAAAGTTAGTGAGCGATAATAGAGAAGGCTGATGGTTTTCTGGGAGAAAATAGTGATAAACCCTAAGACAGGTGAGATACTAACCCAGAAAGCACTAAAAACCAAGTAGAAAGGAATATTCAAGTCAGGATGCAATGCAGTATCTAGAAGGAACTTTGTCAAGGCAGGATATGGATGTCTGCTTTGCTTCAGCAGTTACAGAAGTTTTGCAAAGAATGGAAACTATAAAATGAGGGAATATAATATTTTTATGACTTCACTCAATACATTTGGTTTGGGAGTCAGAGCTAAAGCTCAAGTTCAGTGGAGTGGCAGCTGAATCAGAGACAAGGAAAACAGATTGTGTTATAGCTGATGTTATTATTTTTACTTATGTCTTTGAAACATTTGGTAGAATAATTCCAAAGTGTAGCTAAAAGAGAATGCTTCCAAGATGGGTGGAAAATGGTGTCCCATTTGGATCTCCTCTGCATCTAAATTCATACTTTAGAGGACATTCTTGAGAACGTGAAGAAGTGTCAAATTGGTGAAAACTCTGCTGAAAGTGCAGTTTCCTGGTCAGAAATTAAACACACACACACCTGGATGACTGATAGAATCAAAAGGATAATGATCTAAGAGGATGAGAGGGGAAAAGGGTATATGTTTATACACCACCAAGACTTATGGCATTTCTGTATATTTCAGCAATTCTGGCAAATTCCAGAGAAGGTATATTTTCTTCAAAACCTTACAGAGTGAAAAAAAGTGGAATACATTTTAAAAGAAAGATAGACTATGTACATTTAATTCATTTAATTGTGCAGAAAGGATGATTGCGAGTGTTGGTGAATTGGTGGTAGAAAAATAACTGTGCTGGTGAAAGATTTGTCTATGGGAAATGTTCTTGTGTGTAGGTAAGATGAGACCAGTGATGGTTTTGGTGGAGTCAAGAATAAGGGAAAGAGCTAAAATTCTCAGTTGTATATAGATGGATGAAAATTGAAAAGATCTGCTAGTAAGCATTAAATATTTCGTGTGCTCTAATTTTCATCCATGAAAAACAAAATAGAGAACATTGGCCTTTTCCGTCCCCAAAGAAATATAGATCTTTTGTGTAAGTCTGCTGCAGAGAATTAAATTTAAATTCTTTATGAAGTGGGGTGGTTTTTGGATTTTCCTCATGTGATTCTCTTCACATGAATATGTTATTTGTGTGGCGTAGAGCTGTGTTTTTCAAACTGCAGGTGACAGAACATTAGTGGTCCATGTGTTGGCTTACCACAAGGATTTTTAGAAAGTAGAACAGAACAGAGTGGAACATAAAATATATGAGTGCAGCACATATAGTAAGAGTACATATTGTTAAACTTCTGTTTCAGTTTGTATGTATACATAAATGTATGTGTATGCATGTACTAGGCTGCTATGTAAAATGTATCTCTAAGTGTTGGTTGCAGTCAAAAAAATTTGAAAAACACTAGTTTAGTGGCAGCAACAACACTATTGAACAAGTCTGTAGTGAGGAAAGAAATTATATTTGTAAATGGAACAATGTTAACAAGATAAAGAGTAAAATTTAAATGTCTTTCTTAAATAGTGTGTCTTTACTTCTCCTAGGCAGGTCTGTACCTATGCTGTATAATCCTGAATACATGGTATGTTACTGAGCACATAGAAAACCCCTGATAAATTCAATTCAATTTAACAAATCTTCAGGTAGGAACTCTTATTTTCTAAGGTTTGTGGTAAGTGCTGTGGATGTATACATACATATATGTTCATACACACACACACACACACACACACACACACACACAGTTGCTTAAGGACCTTAAATTTTCTTTATTTCTACCTTTTACAATACCCTTCGAAATCCCTAACTCTACATCTTAGTCAGCCCTCCATCTAAGATACTTAATTTCCTACTTCATTCTCAACTCTCAATCCAAGAAATGGACACATTTAAAATGATATAATTGAATTAAGATGATATAATTGCTCTGGAAGCAATCTCGTACCTATTTATAAGCCTTGGGATTCCTTGATTCATCCTTGGCTTAGTTCTTCCCCAGATTTAAATAAGAAATACAAATTGCTGTTTATGATCTCTGCTTGGTTACCTCACGTGATTATGTGATGAAGTATTAAGTTTTCTTTAGTATTCTAGAATTTGTCAAGGAATAAGAAAACAAAAAGAATACTTGCCTTGAACATTTGAACATACTGAGAATCTACAGTATGACTTGTTATTTCAAGTATATTTAACAGAGTACTGGAAACTCTTGTTTGACCTGAATAAAAAAGAAGTAAAGGAAGAAAAGGAGGGAGGGAGGGAGGAAGGGCAGGGAGAGTGTAGTGTTACAGATTAAAGGGAAATCAGAAAGGAGCATATTGGTAGAAAGGATTGTCATGCTCAAGGTCATCTTCTTGAGTCTGGTTTAAAGAAGAGATTGGTAGAAATAGTTAATGTCTCAAAATTTCTGGAAAGATGCCGTAAGTCTGAGCTTAGACCCTCTAGAACCCCTCAGCATTGTTTCTTTTCATTTACCATAATGAAAAAAGTAGTTTCACAGAAACTAGGTTTTGTTTAGTGTTGTGTTTTTTTTTTCCTTTTAATTTCTCTTTAAGATTAATTAACTCAGGTCTACTGTTAGAAATGTAGCAAAGCCAAGGTGAAAAAACTAATGTTCAAAATGAAAAATAGTGTTTCGGGAGACAGAGGCCATCCTCTATCTATAAACAACTCATTTTTCAAAAATAACTGTAGTTTTTTGTGGCTATACAGAGAACTTCCTGGAAAATACAGAATATACATGTAAAAAAGACTCCAGAAAAGTGGCAGAAAGAATATTAATCACTACATCTTATAAATTCTATGCTTAAAAAAAGAGTTAGGCTTATTAATATACTCTGCTGGTTAGTTACCTTTGTGAAGGTGGCTATGTTTGCACAAAGATGGGGCAAAAGATATTCATAGAAAAAGAAGTAATATATGGAAACTCTCTGAGGAGAAATTTCAATCTAAACATTTGAGGACTTGCTCTAGCCCAAGATTTGCTGATATTATGGTAGTGTAGAATGCTTAAGACTATATATCCTCTTAATGAGGGAAATTAACCAAAATGTATTTCTAAAGAGCTAGATAAACATGTAATAACTTGATAAAGTTAAATTATAATAGTTACTGACTATATGGCATTTAATTTTGTTATTTAAAAAGAAAAAAGGAGAGAGACCAAAAACTGCATGTTATTCTCAGAAATATGGTTTTAACCAAGTACATTATTTTGATGATAACATCTTTATGACCAAAAAATTTGGAACTGACTCTAAATTCCTCTAAGTAATTCATGGACCTTAAAACATTCTCTGTTTTTGGGCTGGGTCTATAGAAGTGGTTGGTATTTTGTCATAGAGGATTCCAAACCAGATGCAGTCCAGTGACCACATCCAAGATGCTAAGGAATTTAGCCTAGTGAGAAAAAATTTTATTAAAGTTATTTTCACTTTTTATATAATACAGAAAAAAAAATATTTCTCAAATTCTCAGATCTATAATAATTCAAAGATAAGCACTGTAATTATAGAGGTTTGGTGTTTGGTGTAACTATTGTGTTTCATTTGAATACATGTTAGAGACTATCCAAATCATAGCTTTGGTAGTTTTGAAAAGTCACCTCTTCATATTTTTTAATGTGGCTTCCTATTTCCTCCCATTTTACAAGAATATTTCCACAGTTCACTGTCTACTTTAAAATTAATCAACATCTTCAAAATGGTCCAACAACTTGATCAAGAAAAGAATGATGGTCGTTTTTCAATAGCTGATCAGCAATGATCTTACCTAAAGGTATCATTGCATGAAACAGGATTAGTAGAGTGACTCTGAGGGGACATAGAATTATCTAACTTTTGTCTCTGCCAGATAGGTAGGTAGGTAGGTAGGTAGATAGATTAAGATTCATTTATCATATAACCACATGTATTTGTATATATATTCATAAGTGAAATCTAAGCATATGGAACATATAAGTAGAATTAATTCTAATCATTTTTATAGTATTGATGTTATTAATCTAATTTTTGCTTTTTACTCTGTTTTACATTTAGTTTCCTTTCACACTCCCTCTAAGAACTTTTAACATAGGGTTAAAAATACTGTATATAATTGTTTTTCAGAAACACCTTTTTAATTTGTGGACCGTTGAAATTTTTTTTTTCTTTCTGCGTACCATCCCATTACAGTTTATTTTTATATGTCCAAGAACATTTTCATCACTAAACAACTCATTTATAACACAATAAACTTACTTATTTTTTAGAAAGATGTGACTTGAAGTGTTTTTACCAAAATCAGTTGAAATATAATCCTACATAGCATTATCAAGAGACTTGCTTAAATACAGTAGTTGCATTAAATACTAGGACCAAAAGTGGGCGCCTTTTTTGTCACTTTGGGACCCATGTCCAAGTCATGGCGTTCAGCTGTTACTTTCCTTCCTACCAACCCAGGATGTGTGTCCTATTCTTTAGACACACATTCTCCTTTAGGCAGTTATTTTCCTAACGGGCTCTACCACCACATTGATGTGACTTTAGCATCTGTATTACATACTATAACAACTCAGCTTTCCATCTACAAAGGTTAGCTAGGTTTGTCTTGTAAAACGTCATGCTGTCATAGTCTAAAACCATCACAGTGGTGATGGTGAGGGTGGTGGTGTTCGTGTAGGAGGAGGCGGAAGAGGAAGAACTGTCAATATTGGCAAAGCAGGAGGAGTGGTAGGAGCAATGGCCCGCAGAGAATGGATACTAATGAAAAAACCATTGCGAGTTCTCCACCATTAATCAGAGAAATCCTGGCCATAAACGTCAATTTGAAAACCAAAAAAGTTGAGTTCTCCTTATAATCATATTTAAGGCCTCCAAAAAAGTGGGTCATAAAACATATCCAGTTACTCATTTGGTTCTCTCTTTCATTTAGAAAGGGGTCTAATATTCCAGTTAATGGTAATACTGATAAATATTTTTAGTTGACATCTGGATAATGGCCAAAATAAAATGTGAGTATAATATATATATTATACAGTTATATGATAAATGAATCTGAATTATGAGGAAAGTTAGTCTGATGCATATCACATATGTGATATATATATATACACACATATATATATATCATGCATATATCACAAATAGATATCGTACATATATCATATCACACATATGATATATATCACATAGTATATAAGGCATATATATTACAATAGAACAGAAAAAGAAAGGTGTAATCTAAAAAGTAGAAGCTATACTTATGTTAATTTGTATATTTTAATTGAAGTATTGTTAACAAATAAAGTTGTTTATGATTGCAATAACAGTAAGTTGTTAGACTGTGAGATTATCATATATCACAAAATAATTGTTCTCTCAGATTTACTGACCTATGCTATACTTGTGCTTGCTAAAAGTTCTAGCAAAGCTAGTGGGTTACTGGTCTATGATTTCTACAATATATTAATTATAAATAGGATATAGGAAAATATTTCTGCTAAAAAATTTTTGGTATGTCTCTAACATTTTCTAGGTATCATTTTAGATCATAATTATTAATTTTATCGATGTACTATGTGTATTCCCATCCACAATATTGTATATAGAATAAAATTTTCCCTTCTCCAAGTAGGTTTTGAAATTTTGTCAGTAAAAGAAATTGAGAACCTATATAACTTGATGTTTTAGCATTCTTTGTGAACCAAATCAGAAAAAAAAATGTAGTTTTCTTCACCATCAGGAAAGCTTTTCCTTTTCTTAACGCAAAATACTCTAAAGTTTTGAAGTTTCATATGAAGCCGAAACAAAATATAATCAAATATCTAAAGGCAAACATTGGTAGCTACTATTATCTTTTGTCATACTTGCATACTTTCTATTGCAAAATTTCAGTGATTCATTAAGGTGTCAAGTTCTTATGTGACAAGGTGAGCCAAATGCTGTGAGGTGTTCCCAGTTTCAAGGTCTTAGATGCTTGGAGTCTAAGAAACTTATAGGGGATTCTTCACAGGAAAACTATTTCAGCAGAGTTTAAAAGAGGCTGTATTGGCTAACTGCAGTTCTAAATTGCTTTGCTTTTGGTTGGAAAAAGTATACTTCACATCATTATATGAGAATCGAAAAATGGATGATTTCCATTTCTTTAATTAATAATAAATGGGAAAACTAGAAATAATTTTCTGATTAGTAGAAGAATAACAGTCGCCCAAAACACTCCAGGTTGGAAATCATTGTATTAGAAGCATCCTGTTGTTTCACAGTAGAATTCCGAAGACCCAGGTGAATCACTGAGATTTTTGGATTCAAAAGTATATGAATAAATATTAGAAAGATATATTTAACTTTAGTTACAGAATTTTCAAATGTCGTAAGTATTATCTCAATTTATAGCCTTATGCATTCTGAAGTAAATTTCAACATCAAGTTGCCTTTAATTTGCCCTTTGAAAGTTCATGTCTAGCTTTATTAAAATGATGAGTATTGTTTAGTGCTGCACTTTATATATTGTAAAAAAGGTATAGATATCCCATTTTTAGCTTTCAGGAGGTGAATTTTTTTAGACTTGCCATATTTTTTTTTTTTCATTTTAAACTTTTATTTTAGAGAGAGAGAGAGAGGGAGAGCAAATGGAGAGGGGCAGAGAGAGAGGGAGAGAGAGAGAGAGAGAGAGAGAGAGAGAGAGAGAGAATCTTAAGCAGGCTCTGTGCTCAGAGGGGGGCCCGCAGTGGGGCTCAATCCCATGACCCTGGAATCACAGCCCTTGGATCATAACCTGAGCTGAAATCAAGTCAGATGCTCAACCGACTGAGCCACCCAGCCACCTCTGGACTTGCCATATTTTAAACAAAAGTGTGTAGATGCAGGCTCAACCTGAAGATGTCACAGTTCACGTGACTGCTCAACAGGCACAAAAAAAGAAAAAAATACTCAAATTCTAAGGTGGCGGCTTTTGGTAGTTTTGTGTATTTTAGGTTGTTTAATTTATGTCTTCATTGCTGATATAACAGAACTTAAATAATACCATTGCCGGAGACAGATTGATAATTTTTTGTATTCATTTTTTAATGTCAGTGTAAACTGTACTTGGGTTTGGGTTATATCATTCTTTTATTCAAGAAAGTATCATTGCTTTTTAAAGTTATTTAGGAGGGAAACAGAAGCCAGCCCTTTAAGCTCATTAGTTTAAGTTCTTTGGTATGTGGCTCTGGCTTTCATAGGGATGAATTCTCTGGAACACCATGCTTTACAGCAATACCGGAAGGAGAACTGAGGGCTGCAGGTTTCTCCACAGTCCTCCTGGGAGCAGGCTGTTTTTTGTCAGTGTTTGCACCTGCAGGAGCAGTGAAGGCTGTCTTAAACAATGCTGATCAACTCAATTCTATTCTTTACCTCTCCACCCCCTTCTCTTCCTGGGGAATCTGGCTTTCCTGTCACTCAGGATAATGATTTCCTGCAAGCATCACTGAGATCCAGAAAGTCACTGTAATCTCATCAAGAGTGTGATTCCCCAGCTGGGACTCTTGAATTTATATAACCCCGAAGGTAGCTAGGCAGGGTGCTTAGTCCCTCATTGGTGTGTTGAATCCACACAACATTTGAAATAAAAGTCCTCTCACAAAGATGACCTCATTCATTGACAGGATTAGAGAAGACATGTCCCCAAATTAGTACAGACTTAATCAAAAATATATAATTTAAACAATATTTTATGTATGAAAACAAACAGTGTTGCCTTACCCATCTTGGCAGAAAAGAACTCAGTCCAGATATAAAGTAAATTTCCACTGAACCAATACAAATCAGGCAGGAGATTGGGCATACATTTTCTGCTTTGTGTGACCTATGGGGGACACTAAGGAGTTTTATTACTTTTTTAATCCTGAAATAACATTTAGAGGAACCTCACTTCAAGCTTCTGGTGAATGCCTTGATAATTTGTTCTAATTAACGCACCATTGGTTTTCCTGTTTTCTCACACATTTTAGGTGATTTCCCAACAAATCATTTTAGGCTTCATGACCTCATAAATCTTCATATAAGGGAGAAATCGTTTTTAAAAGATGCCCCCCTGCTAATCTTCACCTTTACCCTACAGCGGTGGATGGTCTGTACCTTAGGTGTGGAGATATGTACTGGTCTCAATGTATGCATAATAATACACACACATCCCAGTGCTATTATTTTGTGACAAGATGCATTAGTAAAGAAAACCAGCTCTCTGTTTTTCTCATATTTGCATTATCTAATTAATTTTTAGTGGTAAAAAGCATTGAGAAATGATTATCTTTCTCCTCACAATAATGACCTTTGATCTCAGGTGGCATTTTATAAAGCTTGCCTTTTCTAAATATTGCAAATAAAACTGAGTAATGGAAAAGGGCACAGGAAGAGCAAAGAGCTGGAAAAGAGACTTCAAAATATATCTAAGACATAAGGAGTTCACCTCATTTAAAAAATGTACTCCATACATTTTTCTGTTTATCTTCATAAACATATATGTTTATCAAGATACAAGATTATCTAAGTATATACTTACAGTCTTGTTTCCAGTTGGCATCTGAGAGTAAATTGGCATCTCTATGTCATATTCTATACATGTAAATGTGAATATATATGAATATATATGCACATGTTTATTTTTCATATGTGAATCTGTAATTGCATGGATATGTTTGGATCTAACTTATCTTGTTAAAAATGACTACATTTATATAAGTATGCATACTTATATAAAATTTATTCTTAGTTGGCATCAGGCAGCAAGCTTAGCATCTGGTATAAACGTCTAAGTTTTCATTTACTGCTTGTGTGTGTGTGTGTGTGTGTGTGTGTGTGTGTAAAGCATGAATATTAGAATGAATATGTTGTTTTTTATGAGTTCATATAGTTCCTTTAACAGTGATTAAATAAATGTAATGAGCATATATAATTATATTTATCATTCAAAAGTTAATTTTGGAAAGTAGGAAAGGAGTTTTTCTTATCAACCAAATCAAATGATGGAGATTCCTGTATGCATAGCGAGCTGGAGAGAAGAAAACATTACACCATGAGGAGTAAGGATTAAAATATTAATAAGTACTAGTTATGTGGGAATAATAGACTTCCTTATTTGCATTTTTAAAGAATACTTCACAAGTTAAATACTTTTGTATACAAACTTGTACTTTGGGTACAAACTTGCATTAGAATCAGTTTGGGGCACCTGTCTGGTAGAGCACGGGACTCTTAATCTCAGGGTCGTGAGTTTGAGCCTCACATTGAGAGTAGAGTTTATTTTAAAAAATAATCAGGGCGCCTGGATGGCTTAGTTGGTTAAGCCTCCAACTCTTGATTTTAGGGCATGATCTCTTGGTTCGTGAGATCGAGCCCCACTTTGGACTCTGTGTTGACAACGCGGAGCCTGCACAGGATTTTCTGTCTCCCTCTTTCTCTGACCCTCCCCTTCTCACTCTCTATCTCTCTCTCTTTCAAAATAAATAAACATTAAAAAAATAAAAATAATAACTAAAGAATCATTAGTTTGTTCTTACATATTCATCTTCAAATTTATTGTGTTGACTGCAGGGACAAGTTTTTCAAAACTCTTTCTAGTACAAATAGTGAAAAGTGGCTTTGCTTTCCAAAATGGTTATTCTTTTCATTTACATTTCAGTGGACATCTTAATTAATACACTCGTATTTTTAGATGACATTAACACAATAGGACTGTGTCAACCAAATAAGTCAAATGTGAGACAGTAAATCAAAGCTAGTTTCAATTATTAAGGAGTACTTACAGTAGAATTTTTCATGTATACTCTGAAACATGAAGTTCAAGTGCTATTAACACTGTCTTAAGATGTGTTTACAAGAAGTGCGTGTGTGTGTGTGCGTTCTGTACCTACTCAATAATTTGGTAACATTCAACATGTCAATTTATATACTTAATTATCCTAGCAGCTACCTTATATTCTACACAGGCTTGTTGGACTGGTCTAAGGAATAGTACCAGCTCTCTTTCATTAGCCCCTATAGGAAAATTTACTCTTAGCTTATTGTTTCTTATGTACTTTCAATATGTTCTCATGTGGTTCTGTTTTTTAAAGAAGAGTATGGTATAATGAATTACTGTAATGTTAATATATGGAAGAAAATTCAATCCTATACCGTTTTTCTGACAAAAAAAAATCCCACAGTGACTTTAACCTTTTTGTTAAAAGAATTGCTCATACTTTTGGTGCTAACTTATTACTCCTTTGAAAAACGATAGTATTTTTATGGTATAAAAGTTATGCTCCATTGAGTATCATTGGCTAGTGTAAGTTTGTTTCATACATATGACCTTAATTTGTTGAAAATGCAGACTTTAAAATAGTGGTACATAGTTGTTAAATGATAGAAGTAACATCGATGTGATATTTGTTGTTGTCCTGTTATAAAAGAAATTCCCCAGAATAAAGAAACTACTTCACTGAATTCTCTAAGCAGCAACCTTACATAGAGGTGCATAGGTACACAGCAGATACAGACTTTCTGGCTGGACTTCCTACTATTGATTAACAGCTTCAACCTTCCCATTTATTCTGATGGTTATCCATGTTCTAGGCTGTGTTTCTGGTATTTTTTAGACTAATGTGTTTTAATCATTATATTCAGTAAATTATCATTAATTTCAATATTCTAATTTTTGTAATGTTCTAAGATTGAGCATTTTTTTTTTATTAAATGTTGAAATATACAAGTCATTATGTTGTGTATTGCTGACTAAAAATATTGTTGAAGTGTAAAGGAGAAAAATCTAATTTTATATTGGCATAGAAAAAAAGCTTAACTTGTTTTCTTGCTCTTTTTTTATAGAGAACACCTGTTCCCAGCGCTGAAGCATTCCGATGGTTCTTTTAAAGCAGTAGTATATCTTATTTTCAAGGCATTTGGAAGTGAAGGGCAAACTAATGTCTTGTTTTAAGAAACTGCTTAGTCCACCACTGAAGAAAATATCCAGATATTATTTTCATTTTATGTATAGGGGTTTCTTCAAAACAAAACAAAACAAAGGAAAAGAAAAAAGACATATAAAAATAATCTGGGAGTTTGGGGAATTGGCCAGTCTATTTACTTTCAATACACTGATTCTTTCTTTGATGTAATTTAGCTATACTAGTGAAGTTGTTGTCTATTTTGAAAGTGGCTGTAAAAAAATAAGTTTGGGTAAACCCCTGCTGTAAAATCATGTATCTTTGCAAAGTACATATCTATACTTCATTTTCAAATATATGTGTTTCGGTACTGTAAACTGTACAGATAGCAGCTTGTATTTTGTGTGTTTAGACACAAGGAGACAATCATGTCTGAGCATCTATGGAGATTAACAGTTTGTACACAACAGTATGGTTCTGCGAGTTAAATCTGGAGCAATAAATTTTAGCTTTAACTATTTTTTGCCAGTTGTTTCTAGAAGCAGCAACAGCAGTGGCATGTTTTGCCATGCATCTTTCCGTAGAGACTTGATGCCAAGTTTTGCAAGACTAAAAGATGATGATGCATCCAGCAATGACCTTCAGTTGTATTGTTATAAGAGGGGGAAGATGTTATGAAAGTTTCAATTAATCTTTTGAGCACTATATTAGAGTAGTGGTTATGCACTTGCATTGCTTACAAACGAGCTGTACAGAAGGGTATACCTCCCAAATACTTAGTGTAGTTGACTTGTCTTGGGTTGCACTGTAAGGCGGAGTACTCACAGTAGTTGGAACATGCAGCATCAGTTGTATAACTTTTTTTTTAAATCAGTGTTTTCTAGGATACAGAGAAAAGTATCATATCTTAGGGGAGAAATTCATGATTGATTTTTTTTCTCAGCCCAGCATGGGGTATATGTATTTTTTGTTTGTTTAAATTTTGCTCTCTCTCTCTCTCTCTCTCTCTCTCTCTTTTTCTTTTGGTAGGAAAAAAGAAACTTTTGATAAAATGTATCCAAATGTTTTAATTCCATGTATGAAGTGAAATGGGTAGTTTCTTTTAAAACTTGACTACGTAAAGACCTCCTGCATTGAGACATGGCTAGGTATATTTTTAAGTTAAAAAAATTAAACACATTTATAGAAGTGAGGCTTTTAAATCTCTTTTTATCTCCTTTTCTCATAGCCTCCCAGTTGGACCACTGGCCTTCCCCTAGGCCCTCAGTGGAATGTTCCATTGCTCCTATTCCCGTTTTTTGTCACTTGATGCTTTCATTCCTGAGAAGGCAGGGCCACATTCTGTGGAGTTCCATAAATGCAAACAGCCCCAAACACAAAGAAGCTAATGTTTCATAGGATCTGTGCTACCTTTTCACGTAGGATTTGGTTTTCTTAAGGCAGTCAAGGTTCCTAAGTCTGTCCCAGGAGGACAGATACGTTACTTGTGATGACATGATACCTAGGGAGTTTATTTCATTTCTGTTTCTTGCCAGATTATAAAGTCTATTCTCATCTTTAGGAATAAAATAGAGTTTAGTGAAAATACATGGAGGATCGAAGTTGCCATGTTACTGTAACTTTTGTTCTTTATCCACTAGCCAGCTACTTCAGCCTATAACATCCACTAGCCTGCTGAAAAATGTTAGCAAGATGGATCACACAGAGGAAAATAACCTGAGAAGAGAAAGGGTGATGAAAAGGACTGTAAAGTTTTAGAAAGACTAGCAGATTAATAATTTTAAGAGGCTAGTTGTAGTTGTGAATGGGAAATAATATCACAGGAGATTTTAAAAAACACAGAAGGAGCACTTCCTCATCAGAGCATGGGTGGGAGGGGTGGAGAAGTCACCTGCAAATGCCAATGTGAAAAACAAGTGACTAAACCTGCCTAGAATATGAACGCAAGGTCTCCACTTATGGTTGAATGGCCTTTTTAAGGAAATTTTATTATATATTACACCTATCCATGTTTAAAGAAGAAAACTAAATAATCACAAGCTAAAATGTGCTTAAAATGTATGTTAATTTTGAGATAGCTTTCTGCTTGATGTATATTCCTTTGAGGGTTTCTAGTTAGAATTTCTGTTTCTGCTGTGGGACCAATGAGAACTATAGGAGTTCTTTCTTGTCCACTTTTATTTGATTTTACTTACTTTTAAACCAATTTGCTAAATAATTACAAGTAAGTGAAAACTTACTTCCACACTTGAATGGTAAGTTTGCCTTGCTATTTGGAAAACGACGATTATTACTATAGGATTGAAGCAAATGTCCATTCGGGCTGTATCAGGCATACAATAACGGATAAAGATCGCACAGCAATGTACTGAGAGTCTAAAATACATGCTAGTATTGCATGTCTCGATGTGTTTTTGTTTGTTTTCTTAAAGAACTAATGAATCTGTATATTGTAAAATGTGGTGTTTTACATGTCAAATCAATTTTTTAATGAAAAAATGTTGATTATGGAAATGGAGAAGTGCAGCTTTTCTTTAATTCTCTTACATGTTTTTGTTCTCGATATTGTTCTTTTACGTCACCCATTTTTTTATGATTTTGGTAAAACTCTATTTATATAATGTAGGGTGCATAAACGTTCTCGTTGGTGATGTCGAAGAAAGATGTTACTCTTCCAGCCTCCCTCTGGTTCTCTTCCCTGTAAGTCCATATACTGAGAACTTGTAAAGGATGTCATTATAACCCTAAGGGAACTATTTAAAGGTTTACATTTTTCATGATTCTAAAATACCCAATGACATGTAACTTTTGAAAATTTCTTGCTGTATGCTTCATATTCAGTACCAAGAAAATTCAGAACATGGCAATCAGAATATAGATCATGGCGGACTATACAACTTAAAAATTGCATATCGGATAAGTCCAATTAAAATTTTGTAAGAGAGATCTACATACACAGATGTCTTACCTTCCCTACGAAGTAAGGAGATAAGAAGACGCACATACCGTAAGCATTTGGGGAGAGCTGGAAAATACGTAGGATGTTGGTACATAGTACAGTGAAGTGTTTTCCTTGTCAGCTGTCACTCGGCACCCTAAACATCCCAAGAGCATCATCATGCAAACTTCCCTCTTTCCAGGCCTTCAGACCAAAGTGGCTTTCTGATGGATTTTGCCTGTCTGTTCCCAAGTGGAGGCATAGTTACAAATCAGAAATGTGTCCATCTTTAGGAGAGAAAACAGTGATAGTCTTCCTCCAGTGTAAGAGTATTTAAGAGCATCTCGTGGTTGCTTAATCCCCAGTAGCCAACTTCCTTCTATACACATTCACAGGGAACAAGACATGGTGGGCTTCCTCTGAATTCCTATTAAGCAATCACTACAGAAAGGAATATCCCCTTCCTTTCATTTAGAACCCCTGGCATGTAAGTTGTACAATTAATACTAAAGCTTACAAAGTCTTTAGGCCGATAGTATCTGTAATCAAATAATGAACAAGGGAAAGCAGTTAAATGAACACACTATTCAGGGTCAAATATGTTCAGCAAAAAGCCGTGGTGGGTCTTTGATCATGGTTAGATTCACAGTGATATCAAACAGTTGGTTCTCATGTAACAGCTAAATGTTTCACATTTTGTTTTTATTAAATTTGGCAGTTTCACACTGAGATCTGTATTCCTAGTGAATAAAAGACAGCTACTATGTTCGGAGGGATTCCATTTTCACAATGGCAAGGAAGTCTGAGATTTCAGGAACGTGGGCCACAAAATGTACTCCTTTCAGTGTTCCCCTCTTCTGAACTGTGCAGTCATCTATTAAATTTTCTAATAGATATTTGTGTAAGGTGTATGTATGCTTGTGCAATTATAAAAAAAAAGCAGTTTTGGAAAACAGTGTATTTATTAAAGAAAATTACTTATGGGGCATGTACAAAACTGTAAAAAAAAAAAAAAAAGCTACAAAAAAAAAAAACACATTCGATTTGCCCAGTAAAGTTGTTTTTGTGAAATTTCTGTGTTGTTGAATAAAGGACTTTAGTATTCAAAATATCTCTATTTTTCCATGAACAAATTTTTATTTGTGGGAATTTAAGTCATGGACATGTGATCCTGATAATCTAATTTTGTTTATGATAAAACAAGTGTATAATTCTACACTTGCCCTTATGTCAGCAGAATGAATACTGTATATAAATCTTTCATAAAATACGGCAGTTTTGTTCATTTTGTTTTTCCTCATAGATTTTTGTCTTTCTCAGAGAGTTAAAGAAAAGGAAAAAGAAGAACATGGTTCTTTTCACATTTCTAGAGGATATTTTTTGTTGTTGTTGAAAGCTTTAAAAGGTCACCTAAATAGAGGAAGAAATGAATGTATCCAAACTTTTCTCCTTCCTTCTCCATCCTAAGTGTGCCAGGAGAAAGCATCCCATGAATCCCTTGTGCCATGAATGGAAAGTCCTGGTGGTAATACTTGAAAGCATTAAAGTTCATGAAGAAATGTGCAACACTGGAATTCTATCTTCAGCCATTCCCAGCAATACTCTGAGATTAAATTTTTTATTGTCGTACTTTTTAAAAAATTTTTTATGGAATATGATGGTCTGCCCACGCTGCTTATTGTTTTGGTGGTGAATGTGCTTAACCCCTACTTACCTCACTGTTTCTCAGAACAAAGCTCTAATTTTTTTGATGCCTCATAAACTACAAGAAATGTAGAACACAATTTTATATCTTGGAAATCCTTAATATGATGGCAAACACCGAACTTCAAACAATTGAAAGAGTCCATGTCCACAGAAAATAATACCACATTAGAAGATGTTTGTCGATTTTATAAATTTCAGGGTGTGTTCTTTTAGTATAATACCGCAAATGTAAAATACCTTGGCCCTGGCAACAGAATTAGATCGCATAGTGTGCGAAAGAAGAATTAGGTAACTTGAATTACGAGAGTTTCTGGATACTCAGCAATATTTTCAGGTGAGTTGTTGTGCTTGTTTATTACATTTTGGAGTAAGCAACAATAGGGCAAAAATATAAAACTGGGTTTTCATAGAAAATACTTTCCTTACTTGAAATCTTCAAGTAAGGTTTATTTGTAGTGATAAGAGAATAATGCTCCAAAATAGTTTGAATTAACCATGAAGGGAGAGGGGAGGAGTTCTATACCTTATTTAGACGTTGAGCCAGATAACAGTTTCATATGGTTTCTGCAAAATCATGTATTTTTTTAAAGAGTGTTTATTGGTAAAAGTTATCTTTATTTGCATGTTTTATGCAGAAGCTATTCTCCATTTTATTTCTACTCTTGTCTTTATTCTGTCTCTTTTTAATGGTGAAAATTGTTATTTAAGGTAAACAGGCTGAACACAAATTTGTTTTATCTGCATGCCCTACATAAGTAGAGTAGTTATGAAAAAAATGTATTCTTATTTGGCAATTTTATTTCTAATCTTCTAGTATCTTGGCTTAAGATCTGTCTTTGTGTCCTTTGCAATTCACATATTTTGGCCAATTTTTAAAGCAATATTTCTTATTTTTAATGTACTTATATAAAATTAAATGTCAACCAAATTATCTTTAGTCTAAGTCAATGCTTTGTTTATCATATGTTACTTAAGACAAAAATCATTCTGGTACCAGGTGTTATAATTTCACAAGTTGGAAGCAGTGTAGAGATCTCTTTCCAAGAACAGTACTTTTAAAAGCTATTCTTATCCTGTATAAATCCTGCATGTAAAGCATTTTTAATACAAGACTGAATTACATGACTTGTCCAGTATTTAGATGGTAGGAGAATCTGACTGCCTGGTTTGAATTATGACTTGCTTATGACTTTTCTGAAAAGTGATCTTCTATCTAAATTATATGGCTTCAGGAAACCTGCACAATTTGGAAGGGAAGTTAGAAAAGAACACAGTTAAATGATACTTTTTTTACTTTTGGTACCATCATAAGACAGGTAGCTGAAAATTCGTATTCATTGTATCCTTCAAGAACTTTTCTCATGTTTGCATGAATGGCCTTATGATTTTGTTTATAACTTTTATTGGTACATGTTTATAATTTGTAATTTTATTTATTAATGTTGAATTAATATGTGTGTGTGGGTGGATATAGAAAGATCAATCTGTGTGTGCATATGTGTGTGTGGTTTTTTCAGGCAGCAGAGTTGAAGTAGTTAAGGATCAGTGTAGGTCTCATTAAACATGTTTTATGGCTAAGAGTGTCAGTGTTGTGCCATTGCAATTGAATTTGATGACTCAGCATCTTAAAATACTTAATCTGTTCTCTGGGAATCAGAAAGTGTGGGGAACCTACCTGGAATCTTTTGGTCTTAAGTGCTTTTACTTCAGTTCACTATGTCCTACTTTCAGTTATTTAAGGGACTGGACTCAAAGTTATGTATACAATTTGTTCCCCAAATACATTACTTCCCTTTATATAATTTTTACATTTTAGGTATATTTATATACTATTCGGTTATTTATCTGTATGTATATTTGAGTGTCAAGTGCACATCCAACCACTAATAGATGACTTAATCCATAGCTTATATATTTTGACCATATGGAAAAAGCCTGCATTCCCCCCCAAATTCGTGATATCTACCGAGCAGCAATAAGAAGAACGTTGTGAATATTGTGTGTGTGTGTGTGTGTGTGTGTGTGTGTGTGTGTTGGCAAACCAGCAATTGATTTAATTCCTCATTATTCAACAAGTTTTATTGTGTATCTTCAATGTGCCAGCTACTGGGAATATCAAGATGAATAAAACATGATTCCTGACACATTTACCATCACCATGGAACTCAATCAAATGGTTGAAATAAATACACAAATAAATAAAAACAGTGGAAAGTGTTGTGAATGGAGCAGGCATCATGTGAAGGAGTGGCAAGAAGAGATAGAGTGAAGCTCTTGAATTTCACATTCTTCACGGTTGAAAGAAGAGGGCAAGCCTTGAGCACTCCTGGGATATCAAACCTGAGAGTAAAGTAGTGAGCCAAAGAGATGGGAGTTGCAGGAAAGAAAAAGACAAAGTTCAAAAGACCTGAGAGATACTACCTTCCTAGTCTAAGTTGCAATAATTTCTCATGGGGATTGCAGGAATACCTTGAAGATATCGTGGGTTTAGTTCCAGACCACCATAAAGCAAATATTGCAATACAGCGAGCCAAACTAATTTGGTGTCTCAGTGCATTTAAAAGATGTTTATACTGTACTGTGGTCTATTAAGTGTGTGACAGCATTCCTTCTTTAAAAAAAAACAATGTTCATTCCTTAATTTAAAAATACTTTATTGCTAAAATATGCTAATCATCATCTGAGATTTCAGAGAGTTGTAATCTTTTTGCTGGCCGGAGGGTCTTGCCTTGATGTTGGTGCCTGCTAACTGATCAGGGTGGTGATTGCCAAGGGTTGGGGTGGCTGTGGCAATTTCTTACGTTAAGACAACAAAGAAGTTTGCCAAGTGATTGATTCTCCTTTTATGAATGATTTCTCGTAGCAAACAATGATGTTTGAAACATTGTAACTACAGTAGACCTCTTTCAAAATTGGAAACAGTTCTTTCAAACCCACTTGCTGCTTTATCAGCTAAGTTTATGTAATATTCTAAATCCTTTGTTGTCATTTCAACAATCTTCACAGCATTTTCACCAGGAATGGATTTTATCTCAAGAAACCACTTTCTTTGCTCATCCATAAAAAGCAACTCTTCATCCATTTGTACCGTGAGATTGCAGCAGTTCAGTCCCATCTTCAGACTCTACTTCTAATATCAATTCTCTTGCTATTTCTGTCATATCTGCAGTTATTTCCTCTGCTGAAGTTTTGAACCCCTCAAAGTCTTCTATGGGGGTTAGAATCAACTTCTTCCAAACTCCCATTCATATTAATATCTAACTTCTTCCCATAAATCCCAGATGTTCTTAATGGCATCCAGAATGGCATTCCAGAGATTTTCAATTTGCTTTGCCCAGTTCCACCAAAGGAATCACTATCTGTGGCAGCTATGCCCTTATAAACTGTATTTCTTCAATAAAAAGACTTGAAAGTTGAAATTACTCCTTGATAGCTTGTCTGTGGAATGAATGTTGTGTTAACAGGCATGAAAACAACATGAATCTCATTGTACATCTCTGTCAGAGCCCTTGGGTGACCAGGTGCATTGTCAATAAGCAGTACTATTTTGAAAGGAAACTTTTTTTTTTTTTTCCCCTAACCGTAGGCTTAAAATACCTTATGTTGTAAACAGATATGCTGTCATCCAGGCTTTGTTGTTTCATTTATAGAACACAGATGGAGTAGATTTAGCATAATTTTTAAGGGGCCAAGGATTTGGGAGATGGTAAATGAGCACTGGCTTTAATGGGTAGTCACCAGCTGCATTAGCCCCTAATAGGAGAGTTAGTCTGTCCTTTGAAACTTTGAAGCCAGGTATTGACTTCTCTCTAGCTACTGAAGTCCTAGATGGTATCTTCTTCCAGTAAAAGACTGTTTCATCTACCTTGAAAATCTGTTGTGTAGCGTAACCACCTTCATTCACAATGTTCTCTACATCTTCTGGAGCACTTGCTGCGGCTTCCACATCAGCACTTGCTGCTTCACCTTGCATTTTGATGTTACGGAGATGGCTTCTTTCCTTGGACCTCATGAACCAATCTCTGATAGCTTCTGACTTCTCTTCTGCAGCTACCTCACTTCTCTCAGCCTTTGTAGAATTGAAGAGAGTGAGACCCTTGCTCTGGATTAGGTTTAGGCTTAAGAGAATGCTGTAGCTAGTTTGATCTTCTATCCAGACCACTCAAACGTTTTTCCATATCAACAATAAGCCTGATTCACTTTCTTATCATTCATGTGTTCACTGTAACAGCATCTTTAATTTTCTTCGAGAACATTTCCTTTTCCTTCACTAATTTATTTGGTTCTTTGGTGCAAGAGTCCTAGCTTTCAGCCTACCTCAGCTTTAGGGCAGGCCTTTCTCACTAAGCTTAATCATTTTTAGTTTTTTTTTTATTTAAAGTGAGAGATGTGTGACTCTTCCTTTCAGTTGAACACTCAGAGGCCATAGTAGGGTTATTGATTGGTGTAATTTTTTTTTTAATTTTTTTTCAACGTTTTTTATTTATTTTTGGGACAGAGAGAGACAGAGCATGAACGGGGGAGGGGTAGAGAGAGAGGGAGACACAGAATCGGAAACAGGCTCCAGGCTCCGAGCCATCAGCCCAGAGCCTGACGCAGGGCTCGAACTCACGGACCGCGAGATCGTGACCTGGCTGAAGTCGGATGCTTAACCGACTGCGCCACCCAGGCGCCCCTGATTGGTGTAATTTTAATATTGTTGTGTCCCAGGGACTAGGGGAGCCCAAGGAGAGGTAGAGAGATGGGTAAATGGAGCAGTCAAAACACACTCAACATGCATCTGTTTAGTTCACTGTCTTATATGGGTGTGGCCTGTGGTACCCAAAACAATTACAATAGTAACATCAAAGATCACTGATCGTCATAACAAATTAATAATAATGAATTTGAAATATGCTGAGAATCACCAAAATATGACACAGAAACATGAAGTGGGCAAATGCTTTTGGAAAAATGGCACCAAGAGTCTTGCTTTGATGCAGTGTTGCCATAAAACTTCAATTTGTAAAACAACAACAGTAACCCCCCCCCCCCAAAAAAAAAAAAAATCGGTCAAGCGCAGTAAATCAAGTGCAGGAAAATGAGGTATGCCTGTTCTTCAGTAGCTACCACAACATTCTCCTTCAATTCATTCTTGCCTGTCTTCAGTACATTTTCTATGCAGTAGCCTGAGTATGCACACACACACACACGGAGTTCGTGTGATTCTATGCTTATTGTCAGTGGTTTCCCATTGCTCGTAGAATAAACACCTAAATGTCATCTGTGAGGATCTTGTGATCTGGCTCTGCAATCTCATCACGTATCATGTCGTCCTTTTTTCTCTTTCTGTTCCAGCTGCTTCAACTTTTTTCTAATCCTTACACTTACGGGGATTACACTTACACTTCTCTTCCCACCTCAGGACATTTTGTTAACATTGTTTTTAATGTTTTCCATCTTCCTTCCCACTTTCTTCCTCTGGGTAATGGCTCTTCATTCTTCAGAACTTCACGAAAGCTTTACTCTTTAAAAGGAAGTTCTCTCTAACTTTTGTGACTCTGTCAAATTCACCTGTTACAGGCCCTTAAAGTACCCTGTATCTCTTCACAGGAATTATTTATGAATTAATTCATCCAATAAATAGATATTATACATTTACTATGTGCCCTTCACTCATTCAAGCAACTACAATATATGCATAAGCAAATAAGACAAAAAAAAACCCTCTCCTCTATAGAACTTACTTATATTCTAGCGCAAAGAAAGAGGTCAAAACAAAGAAGTAAACAAATATCAATGCCACAAGGTAATATGTACCATGGGTACAAATAAGGAGTGGGAATGAGAGTAGGAATGTGTGAGAGGACGAGTTGGAATTTTAAATGGATAGTCACAGAAAGTCGAACTGAGAAGGCAACATTTGAGGTAAGACTTGAAGGAGGCAAGTAAATAAATACCCCATATGGATATCTTAGAAACAGCCAACCCAGCAAAGAGAATGGGAAGTACAAAGACCTTGTAGCAAGAGTGGGACTGGAGTTTTCAAGGGCCAGCAAGAAACCTATTGTGTCTTGAGTGCAATGGGTAAGAGAGAGAATAGTAGGAACTATGGTTCGAGAAGTAAGAGTGACGAGATTGTATGGAATCATGTTAAGAACTTTGGCTTTTACTCAGAAGCAGAAAGGAAATCTTTGGAGTGTTTGATGGGAGGGATACATGATCCAACGTATAATATAAAAGGACAGCTTTGGCTACTGTGTTGAGAGTAGGCCATAGGCCATAAACGGAGGAAGGGAGACCAGTTTGTGGTGCAGACATTTCCATGACCTAAGTGAAAGAAGATGGTGAAACTAGAATGTTAGCAGTGGAGGTTGTAAAAAGAGGTTGAACTCAGCATATAGTTTGAAATATAGGAAATAGCATTTGTAGACAAGGCAGGGCTTTACATATGTAAGACAAAAATTAATAATGCCAGGGTTTATTTTAATTTTTTAATGTTTATTTATTTTTGAGACAGAGAGAGACAGAGCATGAACGGAGAAGGGGCAGAGAGAGAGGGAGACACAGAATCTGAAGCAGGCACCAGGCTGTGAACTGTCAGCATAGAGCCTGACGCGGGGCTCGAACTCACGGACCGTGAGATCATGACCTGAGCCGAAGTCGGAGGCTCAACCAACTGATCCACCCAGGAGCCCCAATGCCCATGGTTTTGATGTGAATAACATCAAAATAACATTGAAACATCAAAAATAATTATTTAAAAATAATGAGCCTGGATGAGCTTATCAAAGGAGTGAGTGTGGATAGGGGAGAGGAAGGACAAGGACTGAGATCTTGGACTCACCTACCACAGTCATACTTCCATTTTCATTGTAATCATTATTGGATCAGTGACTATCTTCCACACTGACCATGGTAGAGAAGATATAGAAACCCAAGGAAAATTCTGCAGGTGTACTCTCCCATTTCCCCCATCCCAGTAACCTGTATTCTTTTAACCTTTATTTGTTTTAGAGGTTATTTTTCAAAAAATGTATTTGAGAGAGAGAGAGAGCACAGGGGAGGGGCAAAGGAAGACAGAGGGAGAGAATCTTAAGCAGTCTCCATCCTGTGCATGGAGCTCACTCCCAGGACCACAGGATCATGAACTGGGCTGAAATCAAGAGTCAGACGCTCAACCAACTGAACTGCGCAGGCACCACTCTTTGAACCTTTAGTTAGCCCAATCCTTACCCTTCATTCACAGGTGACCATCCCCCTCAATTTTTCCTGTTTCCATTGCACACAAAAGCTTGCACTTACTATTTATGTTTATCCATACATTCTAATGCATTGATTGCACATGACTTTTCTCTTAACATAAATAGAAATACATCAAGTTCAGAGTTTGATGAAGACCAGGATTAGTACCATTAAAAATAAGCGTAATTTTACTGTACTTGATATCACATAATTTATCTTTCTGTTCTTAAATTTTTGTTAGCAATTCCATTAAAGGAGATGAAATTATTATCTCTTATTTAACATCTCAGGGACCAAAATGTTTGAACAGAAAGTGGATAGACGTTAAAACTACAAATTGAGAATTGGAATTAAGTTGTTTGACTCCTAGTCAAGAGATAGGAATAAGATTTTAATTTGCCTAAACTTTCCTTCACAAGGGAAGAAGTTAGCTCATTAGTATAACAATATTAGAGTTGAAATTTCAAATACTTATTGTTTTTGTTATTTACCATTGATACTTCACAGAATTAGTCATGCATATTTTCATTAACAACCTAAATGAATTACAGAGAGTGTGGTTAAGAGAGAAGTGTTTCTTTATATTTTGTATGCAAGAGAAAGCATTTTGTACTAGAATCTCTTTAGACCAGAGTTTCCGTTTCAAACCTACCATTTGACAGAAATTTCTACATATGAGAAGTTCACCACTGTATCCTTACCACATTCTGAGGACTAAACAGTGAGTAGATCCAAATCCGAAAGAACCGAATGCTAATTATTTCAGTCCATTAAAGTCCTGACGAACCTCAATATATCCAGAACAAGAAAGGAAACCAGCAATGACTGCAACAAAATCTGAAGAGCCTGATTTCACAGTTTGGTGGAGAATGTGGAGGATCTTATGAAGTGTCAAGAATAAAAAAAAAAGTGAGTTGAAAATAATTTAGTGATACAACTGTAATCTACACTTGCTTCAGGAACTTGGGCAACATTGTCACCATGGATGTAGAACTTCTGAGGTTTATCAACCGATTTCATCAATGAGAAAAACATCACATAAAAATCCACAGCACCCTAGCTGTTGTATCAAGTAAGGGTGAATCTGCACGCTGAATTACTAAATGTATTCCCACACTATAACAAAATTGTGGACCTGAGAAAATGTAGTACTTTCTAGTTTGTAAAGTCTGTCAGAGATCGGGTTCTTCAATGGCCAATTTGAGGGAAGCTGGCACACAATTTAAAGATGTAATTTGAGTCATGGCTGATGATATACTTTTACTTGTTTAGCCTTTTATGCAGCTTGTTTGCATTACTTGAACAGATTTGCTGTTTCTATTCTAACTGCATTGTGTATGGCATGAGGAATGCTGATTAATTCTTGTCGGTAATCATCACACATGCTGCCAGTGTTGTACATTTATATCCTCCATTACATAATCTATGTATTCATTCCTTATGTTATTAGTGGAAGTGGCGTGTAATAGGTAAATAAACCTGCTCCTGATTTAGATTTAAAGTGACTGTCGATCCTTTTCTGTTTTTAAAAGTTAGAAACTGCATCAGATGGAGGAATCTGGTATAGGATTCATCCGCTTCAACTAACTTTAATTAGAATTCTCTAATTGTCCCTACAGCTGCCACCAATAGTAAACTCTAGAATATCAATTGTAATTGGAAGATAAATTTGCATTTTATTCATGACATGAAGTTAATATGTCTTACTTTGTGAACTTTTTCACAAAGTGAAAAAGTGGCAGCGAAGCTATTCAGTGCCATTGGAGTATCACTGAATAGCCTTTTTTTTTTTTTTATCGTTTTGACACTTACATAGTAGATGACTGTCTTATCTACTTTTAAAAAGAAAAGTAGGTAAAAAGTGATTTCTAAACTACTTACTGGTTTACTCAGAGACTGGCGAGTAATAATGAGTTAATATGTTTTTAAATTATGGGTTATAGTTTGAAAAGACATTTCACCAGAAGCCCTAAAGCATTAAGAGGAAGTAAACTGTCAGTCCTTGCTTTATGCTCACAGTCAAGTTACAATTTAGCATAGGAAAAGTATAGAAAAATAAATAACAGCTAATATAACAAAACTAATGTATTCATGTCTTCGTAACCTCATTCCCAAATTTCTCATCCTTTCTTGAGATGCCAAGTTCGAACCACCATGTCAGAGGATAGAGTCAATATAATTAGTCTTCGCATTTTTTAGAAGAGTAAATGAAGTCCCAGTTTCTGAGAATGGCACTGTTCATAATCTTTTATTTCATAGTTACTTACTCCTTAAAGAAAGTAGAAAGTGTAACTACTTGCAATGGCTTAAATAAGAAAAAAGGGAATACATTAGCCGAGAAAAATTGAAAGATCCTGAACAGACTAAAGCCAGGATCACACTATTTTATCTTATTCTGTCTCCATAGTGTTCCTAGTCAGCTGTATTCTGAGGCCTCATCTGTTTAAGTTGCCCCCTAGCACCTCTAAACATATATTTCCATTGCTAAGAATTCTTGTACAGGGAAAAATTTTCTTTTCAGACAAATCCAGCAAAAATCCCAGAAATAATTCTTGGTAGGTCCAGTTGGCCTAAGTTAGATCATGTGCTCCACGCTTAGCCAGTCACTGTTAACAGAGAAGTGTTGGCTAATCTTATGCAAACGCAATATGAAAGTTGTGTTTAACCTATGCTTAGGAAGAGATAAGCCTCTTCCAACCACATTTACTGGGAACAAAAGAATAGTATGTTTCCAGGGAAAATCAGAGTATGACTATATAAACAAAAAGGAAAATTGACATTGGACAAGGGAAAAAAAATACGCAGGATGCCTGGGTGGCTCAGTCGGTTGCACATCCAATTTCGGCTCAGGTACATGAGTTCAAGCCCCACGATGGGCTCTGTGCTGACAGCTTGGAGCCTGGAGCCTGCTTCAGAGTCTGTGTCTCCCTCTCTCTCTGCTCCTCCCCCACTCATGCTCTCTCTCTCAAAAATAAACAAACATTCAAAAAATAAATAAAAATAAAAAATAACTGCAAGAAGAGTAGCAAGGAAGGACTGAAGAAGGGGAAAGAGAAGAAAGAGAAAGCGAGAAGAAAGGAGAGAAAAGAAGAGGAAATGATGATAAGGGTCTACTACATTATGTTTTATTGAAGGGTTAATGGGCAAGGAAGCAGCAGGAGGGAGGAGGCAGAGAGACTGAGATCTTCACTGGAATCCTAAAAGGATAATTAATTTCTCTATAATTGTGTGATAACTCTATTTGGTTAACTTGAAAGATCCGTTTTTATTAATTAGTCATGTATATGCATAAACACACACAACACACAGGCACACACAACACCGTTATGTTTGTGGGTCCACATGAGTTACCCCATTGCTTTACAGAAATGTGTACAAATATTGATTGTGTAGAAGTTAGCTATAGGTTTATATGTGCGATTATTTGTTTCAGAGAAGTAAGACAATATCACAAAATCTCAGAATACAAGCCAGATTTTAGCCACCAACTCTAACATGCATTTCACACAGATTCTTTAATTGTATTTTCTGCAAACCTATATCTCACCAGATTTGGTCCAATGAGTATGATTGAAGACAAAGGTTGACTAGTTTCAGCACACTTAATGTTTTTCATCTTGGACTCAATTACTTTATGCTCATGAGAAAATTCATATTTGTTTTTCCTAGGAAAAGCAAAGTCATATTTCCCATTGTATGCTATTATTTTATCGAATAACAAAACTACAGGTAATAAACACTTAAATGATTATAACAACTTTGCTATGAAAACAAAGATGGCACATTTAGAGAAGCTGTACCATGGATGGCAGTGACAGCTTAATGTGTTTGTTCTTTGTTGAAAAGTGTAAATCCTGCATAAAGGACTTCTGGTTCCCACTTAGGTATATAGGGATCTAGGAAATGTATCACTTTAAACTTTACTGAAAGAGGAGGATCAGTGTCAGAGGAAAAGTGGAGTAAAAACCACAAGATGGGGGAGTAAATGCAGGGCAGGCAAATGCAATAACTACTACATGGAGAAATAGAAACTCTCATCATTGCCTGCACTTCAATCTCGTAGCTAGAGAAGGAAGAAATACGCAGTAAGTGGGCCTGTAATCTTGTTAGAGTAACAGGCAGTATTCCCAAGTGTTCAAATCCATACTCTCTTTGTTGTCAACATGTGAGAGAGCCTCCTCTGCTCTCTGCCCCAGTGGTTCAGGTAGACTGATTTCACACCGCTAGCTTTGACGGTGAGGGAGGGATTACATGAGCCCATCTTGATTAGTAAATATATGGACCGGTGATTCAGCGATAGGTACAACATACATGTCTAGCGAAACCAGCATATTCTCCCTCTCCCTCTCTCTCTCTCCAAACCCCATTCAGAAATCACTGCAAAAGGTGACACATTTTTTTCTGCTAAGCTTGCCAAATTCAATACGGTATGACTGGAGCTCCTGGTTACCATGTTGCTCATTCCCAGGAGTGGGAATCTCCCTGAAAATAAAGCTAAACAGATTCAAGCCTAGACGTAAGACAGAGAGAAAAACATCTAACAAGACCTCCTAAACACACAGATTCAGCTATGCCTATTGCTGGGTTTTAGTTATACAAGTCAGTCAGTTCTTATTATTCATTAACATGGAAGGAAACATGAACATCCAACATGAACAAAAATCTTCCAGTGAGTAAATACATTTGCTTTATACAGCTTATATTTAGTTCTTGTATGTATATAAGTGTTTTTCTTCTTGCACTCCAACTTGGAGTAGAAGAAAAGGATTGCAAACTTTAGATAATTTGGACTTTTATGTTGATATAAACATGTACAGTGGTTAAAATATACATGTATGAATATAAAACATCTAAAATAGGTAATGTTAAGAAAGAATAGTTTGTAAAATCCTGAATTAATTAGGGTTCTCTCTATATTTGAATAGTAAGAGACAATTATTTTGGGCTGAAACATTGATATTTATTTTGAAAAAAAAAAAGATATTTATTACAGATATCAACATGAAAAGTTTGCTCCAGGAATACTGCTATAAAATCTAAGAAATATTACATTTAAATATGCTTGTAAGAAATTTAATTATGCTTTCTTTGATTTATGACAATGAATGCTTTCAATCGAATTGGAGCACCTTATTTAAAATAAATGGTTAGGCTTAATAATGAGTCTATATCCATATTTATGAATTTCAAAAATTATTTATTATTCTTGAGTCTTTAGTAGAATACATACTCGTATATAAACACTGATTTAAAAAAAAGTGATGGCATTCATCCTAAAAGCAAGACACTTATGTTTACAACATTGATAGAATTAATAAATTCACATATTTCAAAGTCTAACTGATTAGTTGACAGAAAGGATTCTCATGTCATTTGATAGTGGATAGTTCAAATGTAACTACCGCTATTTTTATTGTTGTATAATATTTATCATATGTTCATGTTCAGTCGCTTATTTGCATGTCTCTTCTTTAGGGTGAGAAAGTCAACTGAGTGGATCCTGTGCTCAATTCATTCCTAGAAAGGCAACTCCTTAGCGTGAATGTCACCAATAGCTCACAAACGTATGTAATTACATGAAATATTACATTTCTCAAAAGCTCCCAGCTGACAAAAAGTATACAACTAAAGTAGACTCCAAACAAACATACATTTTAGTAAGTCTTATGTATATTAGATGCTGGCATTATCAGCACGACATTTATTTTAGTTCATTTTGCTTTTTTAAAAGGAATAGTTGATATCCTTATAACTTACTTTTTATTTTTGAAGCAAGAAAATGTTTCAAAAAGTGGAAAGTACTCAACACAAAAGAAAACTAAACAATCTTTAGCAACTTTGACAGAAGCCTACTCTGTTGAGGTCTCCTCCCCTCCCCCACCTGTAACACCGGAAGCACTCTTTCATCTGGTGGCAAACCCTGATTAATTATAACTTAATTTTTTTTGTCAGATGTCAACGTGTGTGGTGATTAATTTGCAAATGAAATACATTAATCTGTAAATGTAGTTACCTTTCATATTTAATAAGGTAACACTTTCTTAAATGGACCCTTGTCCATCTCTTAGTCTCTATTTTACCAGAGGTCTGCTAATGGTATACCACAGGGCCTCCTAACAGGGCTTTGGGTTTCTAGGATGACTCCAAGGCATTGTGAAAAGGGGAACTACTGATCTATTATTTGCCATTTCTTAATTAAGCATTTTAATATAATTACCTCACCCATTCACACAAAGCCTACAAGCATTATTACCTCAAATTAAAAAAAAAAAGAAAAATTAAATGATTTTCAAATGTTTGATTTCTAATCAAACATTTCCCTTGATTTTTCCCCCAAATTTTTCTTTTCTCACCCTAACTCCCAAATTATTATACTCATACTGACATTTGTTTATGTTAAATGCTTACTGTAAATCTTCATCAGTTTTCTCACTAAGACACTTCACTGGGGAATTAAGACGTAATTTCTCAGCCTGGCTTTTGAGGTGCATGATCAGATCCAGATTTCAGTTTCAACTTTATTTTCTATGTTTGATTCTATAAAATCTATGGGTGCGTTTCCTTTTTGTATTAGCATAGATCTGTCCAGGAGCAGACAATACAACAGGATTAGAGAGGTACAAGATACTTTTCATGAGGAGGAGCAGGAGAAGGCGGGAGAACCTTCAGAACACAGAGGGGTGTGAGGCTTGTGTGAGACAGTATAGGACTGAAAACTGGGTGGAATGTGTTGGCCTGCAACACAGTTCCAAGAAAGATCTGCTTAGGCTAAACCACACAAGCAGCAGATTTGCCCATGCCCTAAGGGACCTTGTTGGAATGCTAAATCTGGAGAAAGTTAAGTATGAAGAAAGCCTCCCTTCCCCCAAGTCAATGAATTCTTCCTTATCCAGTCTTACATTCTCACCTTCTTGACTAAACACTTTCTAAATGCACCCCCAGGGCTGCTTTCCAGGCTCTCCCTGGTACATGCCAGCTAATTCTTGCAAGTATATTTGAATGTGGTCTTTTTCCTCCCTTATCAAGCCCAGGAGCACTCCGGTGGGCAATTCTGGGATTTAACTTTAGTCATGGTCCCAAAAACCAGGAGAGGTGGTGACTACCATAAGTCTTTAGGAGACACCTGCTAATCTTGCAGAATAGTGGCCTCTGCATCATCTTCTAACATGGGGAGAAAGCTGTAGGCAAACTCTGCAAGGGGTCAGTGCAAAGCCAATATTCTCAAGAATATCCATCTGTGTGCTCTCATCCCGTATTTCAAAATCCCTGGTTTTCCCAACTAGAACCCTGAATTTGGCATAACAGATCTGCTTTTTCTGAGCATTCTATGGTCTCTGGAACTCTGTGACTCCATCAGATCTTGATCTGCTGCTTTGCTGTTCTGTTCTTCCATTCCAGGAGACAAGAGCTTTTTGTAGGTTACCAAGAGTCCCTCTGGCTTTCACATTTATTAACTACTTATTAATTGTCCTTAATGCATCACCACTTGTAGGGTGTCAATGTCAATACAGTTTAGCAGTAACCAAACAACTGTGCCATCTTTCGAATTTCTGAACCATTATACCTGAAAGACAAATCATCACCTACTGAAATTTTTAGCAATTGGGCCTTATACAAGGAACTGTCTGTTACCCACCTTCCAATCAGACTGAGGGTTAAGATGAACCATTAAGTAAATCCTCATCTTACCACTTGTTTTATCAGACCACTCTCAGCACCACTTGCACTGGTTGGAATCCGCAGAGAAGCAGGTGCCAAAAGAGGGTTAAAGATGCAAGAGGTTTATTGGGGAAAGGAGCAGCAGCAGGTGAGGGCGAGCTTCAGATCATGATATAGGTTTAACAGCTGTGGTAGAAGAGAGGCAGGAAGGGGAATTAAGTAGAAAGAATCTCAGCCCATAGCGCAGTTCTAATAAAGATTTGCTTAGGCCGATGGTAGTCCTTGAGCCAAAGTCCACATTGGAGGGTCCCACATGTTGCATTGCCATGCTCAGTAATTGGGTGAGAACAAGTAGCAGATGTAACATTAAGTAGACCTAGAGGGACATAGTTGGGGCCATCAGTCAACTATGTACCCTATAGCAGGAGATGTAAGCAGTGCATGTTCATGGACATCACAGTGGCCACGTCCTGAATAAATGGATGGCATAATCATGATTGGGAACATGGATCTGGGAGTCAGATAGCCTGAGTTCAAACTCTGCTGGGCCACCTACTTACCATGGTAATGTGGCCAAATTAAAATATATAATCTTCCACTTGTTCGTCTTTAACTTGGTAATAATGCTTGCACTCAATGAGCCACGGGAGGGATTACAAGAGATCGTTCACATAAAAGTTGCCATTATTATGACGATTATGTTCACAGTTCAGTCATTCCAAAAAAAAATGCAACTTTCTTTCTTTTTCTATAACTGAACTTGTTGTTTTCATGTCCATCCCTAATCCTAGCTGGTGTTAGACACTAAATTTCGGGTAGTTCTGTGTCTTCCTAGACAGCACGATGATTATAAGCACTATTTAGAATTATACTCCTGAGATTCAAATACCAACTCTGCCATTTCTAATTAGATGACCTTGGATAAAAAACATAAACTCTCTATGACCTATGTGTGCCATCTATAAAATGGTGATACTATAATGGCGTATCTCTTTTAATCTGATTGTGATTCAAAATTTGGTAAGAGTAATACCTGGCCTTGTTAAGTGCTTCATCAAGGCTGGCTGTTACTGTTCCTATACTTGGATTTGATTACGGCCAATCTTGTTTTTGGTATCTAAGTCCTAAGTGTTTAATTTTACCTTCCAAAGTTGTGGGGGGTGGGGAGTGGCCGAGTACAGGGCCCTTTCCAGGAAGCTAACAAAATCTGAGCTCTACTTTCCTCTTGGGTTATCTTCCATTTTCCTCACTCTGTGGAATCTTCATGTAGTCTGAAGCAGGAGGCCTGGTTCTTTATTCCTTGTTTATGGCATAAACTTTATGCCTTAAAATGTTCAGGGCTCAGTTTCTTTCACTGCAAAAAGCCTTGCCTTTTGAGACGTAAAAGTTTTGTTTTTTTTGGTTTTTTTTTTTACATCAGAAGGTATTTCTTTGTATGTTGCTATATCCTATCTCTCCTCTAATGCCAGAGGGATCAAAGAGTAAAAGGAAATACATTACAAGCGGCAAATCTTAGTTAATATCTCACAATATTATTCTCTACAATGTTTCTGGTTAGGCTCTTCTTGCTACTAATTGGAATTCTATATATTCAAGTTGCACTTTGAATGCCTTCTCTTGTTGGAAACACTCTATCACTCCACTCCAAAGTGCTTTCTTCTTCTAAGTTTTTTAAAGCAGTCATTACCACATTCATTTCAAATGGCCTGGTACATACTCTACTCTCTTCCACTAACCACATGCTTCTTGTGAACGAACTGGCAAGAAAACTTACTCATTTTTGGTATGTATATTCTCTTCGGTCCCTAACATAGGGCTTGACACATAGAAGTACTTAAAAATGTTGAACATATTAATTGAACTACAGGAAGCTGGTTATGGCGAAGCTTTACAATTTTGTTTGAATCTCTCCTTATAATTTCTTGGTCTTCAATAGGCCTTATCTGTTGTTATGGATCATTGATATTGATGTAACTAACTACAGCATATTAATCATGATTTTGGTTAAAAAAATATATTGGGGCATCTGGGTGGCTCAGTCAGTTAAGCGTCCCACTTCGGCTCAGGTCATGATCTTGTACTTGGTGAGTTTGAGCCCTGTGTCGGGCTTTGTGCTAACAGTTCAGAGCCTAGAGCCTTCTTCAGATTCTGTGTCTCCCTCTCTCTCTCTGCCCCTCTCCTGCTCACATTCTCTCTCTCTCTCAAATAAAGATTTAAAAACATTTTTAAATAAAAAAATAAATAGTAAAAAAAATATTAAGCACTCTATGTGCCATCCATTTCACCAGACTCGTGAGATGTAAAACTGAATGAGGCTTGCCATCAAAGATATTCTTAAAACAAGCAATTTCAATGAAACGCATACCCAGAACAGAGCCTGACACAAGGCAGTCATGAGAACTGTTAGGGATGCAATGAATAAGGAATTCTGATAACGTTATGCATGGTTTACTTGAGAGCACAGAGCAGAGGCCTTTGGTTTGTCCCAAGGAAGTCTTAAAGGAGGCTGTGACCAAGCTGAGTCTCAGAGGATGAACAGCAGTCAAAGAAAGAAAAGGGAGGGGCAGACTTGCAGCATAAGCAAGAACATGGTGATGTAAAGTAACAGAATGATGTACTTTAGGTTTAAAAAAATAAAATTTCATAAAATTTAATACAAGAAAATACAGTTTAATAAAAAATAAAAAATATCTATATTTTAGCTGGAATACGTTTTCTGTGCAACATAGGATTATGATTTAGAGTGTGAAATCTGGAGCCAGACAGCTCAGGTGTAAATCTTGGGTGTATCACTTATTAACTTGCATTATGGTCCTGGTCAAGGTTTTCATCCTTTTTGTGCCTAGGCACTTTACCCTATAAGGTTAGAAATGTCTATGAGCTTCAAATAAAGCCATACATGTAAAGCATTCAAAAATATCTAACACAGTAAGTCCTCAGCAAATTTTAGGTAACAAAGATTAAATGCCATTTTCTCTTTTTACAACTTTTCATAAGAACTAGTTCTCACTGAACATCACTGAGATCCTTGTTTCCATCCAGAGATTGATGATAGGGAGACAATAGGAAGAAGGTCCACTGTCCTAGGACACTCAGCACAATCATTTGGGGGATCTTTTAAAATCACGTATCCAGGGGCACCTAGGTGGCTCAGTCAGTTAAGCATCAGACTCTTGATTTTGGCTCAGGTTATGATCTCACGGTGGTTCACAAGATGGAGCCTCTCTCTGCTGCCAGCACAGAGCCTGCTTGGTATTCTCTCTCCCCCTCTCTTTGCCCCTTCCCCACTCATTCTCTCTCTCTCAATAAATAAACACTAAAAAAAATAAAATCACATGTCCATTTGGCTTCCCTCCTTCCCCCCAATTTCAGAAGTATTGTTACTGCTTTAGTGAATCACCATCAGTGGTGGAAAGTGTAGTGTGACATTTTATTCAAGGATGTTGGGACAGAAAAAAAAGGACTTTGAATTTAACCTTAGAGATGTTCTGGATACAGAATGGGTAGTTTAGTTCTAGATTAAAATAGCTGATATACCTGCCCTCAGGTCTCTTGTTTTACCAGTTTGTCGTGTTGCAAGGACTCAGAAAAGGCCAAGGGGGTACACTTGTTCTGGGTACGCTACGGTCTCGATGACTTCCGGTAAAGACACCATAATCAATCCATTCCTTTGGGATTTTTACAACGAAAAAGACTATATTTTCTTAACGTTTTCCTACAATGGATCAAGAGAAAATAGAACTGAATGGAAAAATCCAATGTTTTAACCCCAAAATCGTAATTTTTCAGTTATGGCAAAGAAATTCCACAATGATAAATATTACTTGCAAGAACGGGCTTTGGCTTCCCTGCGATTTTCATTTGCTGGAGGAAGTAGCTGGGAAGGGTGGTGTGGGAATAAGGAGTGTGCTACAATGTTTTCCTTGGCTCAAACTCATTAATTAAAACCTGTTCAGTTTTTAGCTGGATACATTGGTTATATTTATAAAGACTTTCACTTAGCTAAAAGTGATTAAACATTAAGATTTTATTTTATGTGTTTGACTCCTGACTTATATCAAAATTTTGATCAAAACAAGGCTCACCTATTTAATCAGAAAATTTCAATGTGAAACACCCACTATGTGTTAAACACACATATTTGCTTTATTTGTAAAGTAGAATAACTCTTTTAAAAAATTTTTTTATGTTTATTTTGAGAGAGAGACAAAGACAGAGAGACAGCGAGTGGGGTCGGGACAGAGAGAGACGGAGACAGAGAGAGTCTGAAGCAGGCTCTGCACTGTCAGTGCAAAGTCCAATGTAGGGCCAGGACCCAGGAGTAGTGAGATCATGACCTGAGCCGAAGTCAGACACTCAACCGACAGAGCCACCCAAGCACCCCTGTAAAGTGGAATAACTCTTGAAACTAAGACTTAGATGACACAAATATGGTATGCTTCTCCACTTTATTTGTTAAAACCCTGAAAATCAAGAAAAATATGATTTAAAAAATTGGACACTTTACGACATTGTGATGATTAACATATAGTTAATTCATAAAATAACATTTTGTGTTACTCTATCATTATAACCATAATGCTATATTATGATCTAACAATGCAATATAGGTGTGGCATTTTGATGTACTACGAATTGCTACTTTCGAAATCTATTTTAGAGCAGTTTCCCTACACCATAAACAATCAAATGTAATAATGATGGTATCTTAAACTTGTGTAATATTTTACAGTCTTCACAATGTAATAATTTTCACAAGTTTCCTTTCAACCTCATGTGTTCCAGGCATTACTTTACCGTGCATCAACTATGTATAGTTCAAAATGCCTTAATTATTCTAATCTTCATAAGAAACCTGTGAGGGAGCATCTATTACTATCCTCATTGTACAGAGGAAGAAACTAAGACTGAAGAAACCAAGTTAACGTAACTGCTTGTTGGTAGAGGAAGAACTGACATCAAGATCTGCCTTCTGTGAAGTCCACATTTATAAGCATTGCGTCACATGCCTCATAGAATGCATCAAGTCATTTATTTCTTTCATAGACAATACCTGGTTAGGAAATTTTAACATCATATGATTAGAACCTTAATCAACTGTTTGATTTATTTGAAACCAGTTCCATGCACACAGAATGTCAAAATGATAGCCAGTTAAACAAAGAATTGATTTGTACACGTACAATCAATGAAAACTAGCTGTAACTCATTCTTGAAAATGCGTCAGTTTATATTTGGATGGCCTGGGTCCAGGTCTTTTCTCCTTTTGGTCTTATTTCCTTGTCTTCCTTGAGAGCCTACATTGTCCTTGCAGATCCTGCTGGCTGAGCAGGCTGTCATTTCTTGGACAATCTTTCCAAGCTGGCAGACATGCTATTCCAAGACTCTCACAGTTGTTATGAGTTTTGTGGGAGATTTACAGATTCCTTCGGCAGATACCTCATTTTCCTGCTGATACCACTGCCTGCTTTCCTTGCCGTAAATCCTTATTATCTCACTTTATTTCTCCATTTTCTCCTTTCTTTCCAGTCACCCGGCTGCTGCTTCTTTTCACCTATCACCAAAACTCACTTCTCTTTATCCCTGTGCTGTTGGCATTCTCATTTAGACATCACTCTTGTTACGTCTGCTCGCTTATTTGTGGTTATATGCAGGCCTTCCTAATTTTTTGCATCTATCCTCCGTAAACATCACCATTTTGTCAGAAAGGACCACCTTCTGGGTAACACCACCAGGAATACATTTCTCCCCCAGGAAATATGACAAAACCTTTCTCTCCAGTGCTTCCTGTTCTTTCCTTTTAAAGCATGTCTCTGCTGAAGCAGCTAAGTGGCTGCACAACATAATCCTGTATAAAGCTGGCAGAAATGCTATTTCAGAGCATTCGTGTTTAACTCTTTACTGTCCGTTTTGTACCAGTTGTACAAAGGTACATGAATTTGCACTCAACATACACTTTTTAAGCAATTAGGATTCGTCAACCTCTTTAAATCCTGCACTACATATTATTCTTTATTGTTCTAGTGTGCTCCGAGCCCCTGCAAAAGCTAACTATATGGACTACATCAATGGGCTGCAATTCCCCCTGGCTTCTAAATCAGGTTCAGAATATGGGAGACACTAGCAGGTAGGAAGGACACTGAAGAGGACGTATTTATTATCTTAGCTCTCTCCGTATGGAGTTTACTTCCGGCTGGTGGAATCCCTGCAGAAAAGGCCACAGCTCTTGGGCCACAGGAAAACCTCTCCACCCAATCTGGGTACCCCCCCCCCACCTCATCCTTTGATATGGATTTCCTCTATGTTAGCTTCCAAGTTCTGAGGTATCCATTATAGGTCCCCCCAAGTTCCTGCCACAGTCCTTAAAATAAGGCTCATTATTGGGCATTCCTCAAATTACACACTTTGAGTGTAGTAGCATCTGTCTTCTGAACTGACATGGACTTCGAGTACAGTATAAGGAATTAGATTTAATCGTTGCCTTTAAGGAACTTGAACTGTAGCAATGGAGCCAGCCGTGCAAACATATGAATTGCGAATTATAGGACATGTGACAGATAGAAGCCAATATAAGATACAGACGAGAAAGTGATTGGTACTATCTGGGAAAAGGGTATCAGAAAGGGCTTTTTGGAGTAATGCTTGAGTGGTACCTGGAAAGATGAGCTGGTTATCAATGGGTTGATGAAAGGGCTGGGCTGCAGCAGGGGCGGAAAGGCCATTCTCGGATGAGGGAACAGACCTAGTGAAGCAGGAAAGCCTGGAACATTATCGTGTGCAGACAACTGCAAATTCCTCGTCACCAGAGCTCACAGGAGAGAAGGAGCATGACAGTCTGGAAGAGTCTGAGGGTCTTAGAGGGGCCAATATATCACACTAAGGAATCTGGACCCCATTCTGTATGTCACGGGGAGCCACGGAAGTTTGTATGCTAAAAAGTGGAAAAATGAATTTTGTCTTTAGATAGAGCTCTCCGATGACAGTGAAACTCATCTGAAGGAGAACACAACTGGAGACACGGAGAGGAAAAGAAACAGGGAAGAAGACAGAGACTAATTCAAGCACTAATAACACAAAGAAATGTTAGAGAGATAGAGCTAATAAAAGTGGCCCATGGATTGGAAATGGAGGTGAAAGAAAAAGAGAGCCGTAGGATGGTTCTGGGCTTCTGGCTTGATGTTGGTATCACTGTTTCATGGGACTTGCAGTGCAAGGGAAGGGCATGTTTTGGGATAAAATACTAAGGAAAGAGTTAGCTTTGGGGTTGTTTTTTGTGGGACACTCACATGTAGCGACTGCAGTGTGCAGAGGAGACCTCTGGACCAATGACATAGATTTAAGCATCAACACGAAATAAAGGGAGCTGCTGCTATAAACATGATTAGGATTGTTCAGGAAGGGTGTTTCACTTTAATAACAGAACCAGCAACGTTTGTGTAATGATTTAAAAAATAAAGGTATTTAGCATTCAGAGTATGCCAAGCATATCCGTAGTCAATTTCTTACACAACTTACTAGATGTGTGCCATATAGCTAGGTTATAGACATCTTATTTTCCTAATTTCACAAATGAAGAAACTCTGCTTTAGAGAGTTAAGCTAAGGTCACAACACCATAAACCAGTGCACAGGCAGCTAGAATTCAGATCTTTTATCTCTTTTCGAATATGTCATACCGCCTTCTTATGGATTTATTTTAGCAATGTTTATAAACATAAGGCAAGGAATTAAAAAAAAAACAGGAAAAAATAGACAAAGAGCTCTTGGGAGCCATCAAAAATGGCTCTAGTGATAGAAATGTCTGTCTGGACTTTATAAGGTACCCTTACTTAAAACATTTTATTTTGAAGAATGCAACCTTATTTATTTTACATGTTTGAAACTGTTTCCAATTTCATTTAACCTTTTTATGCTCTTATTTTCTTAACCTCAACTTACTTTATATTTTCTCTGTTCACCCTGACTGCCACTGCAGCCTTGACTCACCATCCTTTGATTGTCTCACATACACAGCATGTTGTGGCTGAGTTAAAAGAGCCCGGGTTCTAAAGACTGGCATATTCTTTCAGAACTGCCACAGCTTCCACTTATACTTCAGCATTACAGATCTTGAAACTAATTTGGAAACAGAGAGGGCATTTGTGCCATGTTCCTGCTTCACATTTCTGTAGTAGTTTCCTGACTCACAATCTAAGGCAATGAATTGGAAATGCTTTGTGAAGGAAAAATGTAAAGATAAGAGTCCTTAGATTAATGTTAATGCTATGCATTATGCAACATGATCCATAAACTAGAATATTCGTATTAGACAGATGATACCATGATATAGTAATTTATTGCTGACTTTCACAGGAACCATTGGATAGATTCATGATTTACTAAAGGAAGAGATTGAATCAGAAAAACCCTTACACTAATGCCATATCCTAATGCTAATCTCTGAGTATTTTGCTGAAGACTCAAAGTTACCTTAAGAAAACAGGTTGAATAAAAGTAGACCCATCATGTGGGCCTGCTTCACTCTGCAGATGAGAAAAAAAATGAATCCAATAGAATGCTTCCATCGTCAAATTTGATGCAGATTTGGAGGGAAGAGGGTAAGGAAGCCCTTTTCCAACTGCTTCTATTTTCTTAGTATAGGGAACAAAGCCATAACTGAAATTCAAGGAGTGAGAAGGTGCTGATGATTGGAAGAGAAAGGAAGGGAAAATGCAGATGAGTAGAGGTTTAGGGGAAGAGGAATGTAAATTGACTGCCTGAATGTGGCAAGTTTATCAGGCCAGGTGAAGGCTCACTTGAAGTCTGTGGTTATTGTTAGAAGGAAAACCTGTCAAGGTGGCTGTGACTTTTCCTCAATCCATGTTCACCAGAGGTGTGTAATCTGATGTAAATAGAGAGTTAGATTTAGCAAGAAAGAACTGTGAAGAGATAGAAGAAGCAAGGGAGTTTATGTAATATAGTGATTTTATTTTATTTTTTTAAGTTTATTTATTTATTTTGAGGGAGAGAGAGAGAGAGAGAGCTCCTGAGCACAGGAGGAGCAGAGAGAGAAGTAGAAAGAGAGAATCCCAAGCAGGCTCCGCCTGTCAGCGTGGAGCAAGAAACTCGCAAACTGCGAGATCATGGCCTGAGCCAAAATCAAAAGTCAGACACTTAACCAACTGAGCTACCCAGGCACCCCTGTGATATAATGATTTTAATTATGTAACAGAGTCTAAGCTCATTGCGGGGAAAGGGAACATGAATAGATTATGGGTAGTCAAAATTGAGTAGATCAAACTGGTGATGGATTCAAAAAATTGTTGGAATGGGACTACCCTAGGGAAATAGATAGATTAGAAAGATAATTGTCTTAAAATTTTAAATCACTGAATGAGAAATTGAAAAAAAAAAACAACTAAAAGAACAGCAAATATTCTAGATGTTAAAAGTTTGTCTGAGAATATTGCAGTAAAAAGGTGTGAAGGGTAGACATAAGGGACATTTTCTCCTTTTGCTTCACATCTGGTAACCTAGCTAAGAGTACATATTTGAACAGTATTCTCTTGATTATCTGCTAAACAAAGTGAGTTTGTTTCATGCATATAAATGCGTGAACATCTCACAGTTAGATTCTAATTGATTTGTACATAGTAAACCTATCACATAAAGTGAGACTAAGGCATGCTAAGTATCTATTTAAAAGGCTCTCATTTTCAAAGGGTGCTAGCCAAGAAATTATTTTAGCTATATAATCCCATATATCATAATTTCTTTGCAAGATTGCCCTATGTTTTATTTTATATTTTCTCCTAGGAAAGGAGAGTTCTAAGAATACCAATTGTATGAGCTTTCTGGAGAGGTAAATTTACTAAGTCAAAATGATAAAAAAGTGACGGCTCTGATAAATTTTACAAAAATGGCTTCAGAGTGTACTAATTAAACTCCTAACAGTTAATGTCTCTGTTTAATACATCTTTTTCTCAATATTGGGTTTTATTATTTTATTCTTCACTAATTTTATGATAAAATAGTATCTTATAGATACTTTAATTGGCATGTGTTTGGTTATTAGTATGATTAAAATCTTTCCCTAATTTTAGCCTCTTAAATTTAGTTTGTTATCAAGTCCTTTCTTATGGTTTTCTAGTGAGCATTCAGTCTATTTCTTAACAGCTTATAAAATTTAAATATAATATTAAGTCTTTAATTTTTTGGCAAATACTTGTCCAACTTTTGTTTGTTTTTAACCTGATTATTTAAGGTTTTTGGCATATGTGTTTTAATTTATATGTAGTCATTCAAATATCATAAGAATTTGTGCACTATAAGCATTATTATTGCCGTTCTGTGTATGAGAAAATAGAGATTCAGGTAGGTTGAATAATCTGCCATAGGTCCCATGAAGGAAGTTTTTTTTTTTAAATTTATTACTTATTCTTGAGAGACAGAGAGAGAGAGAGAGATAGTTCAGACATGCATGTGTGCATGAGCAAGGAAGGGGAAGAGTGAGAGTGAAAGAGAGAATCCCAAGCTGACACCACACTGTCAGCACAGAGCCTAATGTCAGGTCATGAACTGTGAGATCATGACCTAAACCAAAATCAAGAGTCAGAGGCTTAACCCATTGAGCCACCTGGCAAATTTTTTGTTACAAGACACTCTGGCCCCAGAACTCATTCATTTTCCTGTTATACTGCAACTGGATACATAAAGTCTGAGGATGAGAGGATTTTAATATGAAACATGTAATAAGGGGATAAAGTAGAGCAGAGTGAAGAACCATATTTGGGAAGTATAAGTACAATTACAGCAAGGGCTGAAGAAAATGGATCTATAGAACAAAGGACAGTGATGAGTTGACAATTACTCCAAGATTTCCTGCGTGGCTGGCTGCTGATATAGTGGCATTACCCAGTGTGACAAAGAAACCAGGCACAGAGCTCTGTCACTGCAAGATGATAAGCTGAATTGTCTTCTCCACATTTCATTTCTGTTAGTGACAGTACATACAGTTTGAAATGCCTTGTACAGAAAACTCTCGCCAAGTTGGGTGGAGAGGCCAAGTTCACAGTTAAACAAGTAGATTTGGACAGGTTTTCTGTACACAGATGGAACCAGATGACAAGCCCAGTGTTTGGTGCATGGCAAGAGGAGCAGAGCACCTATTAATTTCCAGAGGAAGCTCTATAGAGACAGTTTAAGGAAAAAGGGAAGGTTGGGAAAGGAAGTAGAAGGATTTCTGCTATCACACAAAATATAGGTCTCTGAAAAACCTTGTGTTTCATAACATTTACAGAAGAACAGCAGGGTTTACAGGAGGATAGGTTTGGGGTAGACCACTTGAAACTTTTGTAGTTTCATGAAACTAAGAAACGTTGAATGTCCATAATCAACACACTAACAAAACCCAGTAACAAGCCTAAAAAAATATTAACACAGTTTGAAAGATGTGTTTAAGTTCCTTGCACAAGAAGAACTACTGGAGTAAATACAGGAAATTTATGCCTAAAACCGTAAGTGGAGGTAGGCTTATGGAAGGATTTTAACAAAAGGTTGAGGTTGCTGAGTTACGGAGAGAATGAGAAAATGCACATCTACGAGGGAGACCATGTGCTACCATTTCCAGGACAGAACATGTGGCCTGACTGAGCTAAGAGTAAGAGCATAGGGTGAATGGGCATCATGTCCTGTTTGATATTCCTGCGCACTCCTGCTGGGTTCACCTGTGCAAGAACCTGGAGGAACAAAGTATCGGCACACTAGGGAAAAAACTGTACGTGAACCAACGCAATTTCCGTGTTCTACTGACATTATTATTCTCTTACTTACCAACCATGATTGAGGTAATTTGCCCACAGAATTAAAGCAAACTGGAGTTTAGAATTCAAGGCCATGGAAGGTCTGCTTTATAATCCAAATTACTCCTCCCACCCCTGACACTCTTATTTGCTATATAATTTTCCTACTTGGCATTTGTTACAATTTGTATCTTCTGCCCACTATCCATTAAGCTCTCTGAGGGCAGGGCCTTTAATTATCTTGTTTACCACTGTATTCTCTTTGTCTGGTACAGAGCCTAGTATTTAAAGTATCAGTGAATATTTGTGAATTGAATGAATACAAACAGCATAGTCATTTATTGTTTGAAAGGTAAATGCTTACTATTTCGGTCCCTGTGTAATCTGCTAAACACACTACAGTGCAAGTCACAGACATGCTTTTTGAGAAGGCACCTAGCTAGAACCAGTGGGTTAGAGACATAAATAGGCAACTACAATACCGTGTGCTTGATGAGTGCTTAAGTAAGTTAGGCACAAGATGTTATGAAATCATGCTTGAGTACAGATTTGGCCTTTGGGAAAAGTAGTTTTTCAGAAAAAGTGGAGTTTATCTGAAATCTTACTGATGATCAGGAGTGAGAGAAATGCAAGGAACAGGGAAGACAGACAATTCTAGACACTCAATAGTGTGTGCCAAACCTGGAACACCTGAAACATTGCCATGAAAAGTAGGAACCTGGGGTCAGGCTGTACAATTATGTAGAAACTGAGAGGATGCTTACTGCCATTAAAGATAAACCACAAATTCTAATTCACTTCCAGTGTTCCTTGTTGGGCAGTTTCCAATGTAACAATTCAGTGGTCCATGCTTCCCTTGTCTTATATGTCTACCTTTTTCTAAGTCTTTACTTAGCAGACAGATGGAAAAAGACACCATGGGAAAAATATACCCATGTCTTAACTACTCTTATGCAGAAGAGACACATCATTCCTACTCACATTACATTGGTCAGACTTTGGTCATGTGGGCACCACTAATGGCAATGGATGTTGGGACATGTAGTTTATCTCTGCAAACAGTGGAAAACTGGAAACATATTGCTATATATATATATATATATATATATATATATATATATATAATTTTTTTTCCTGATACTATATTTCTGAGTATTTATGAATCTGTCAGAAAGATTTCCTGGTATTGAGTTTAACTAATGAAGCAGAGACTATATCAAGTATATAGATTAATTACAAATGAAAATATGCCTCAAAAGTTTAGATTCACCAACAGAAGTCATCCCAAGGACTGAACAGTTACCTGGTAAATTCATGTAGATAAATAGCCAGTTTGGATAATATTTACTTGTTGTTACTTACCTCACTTTATTTGGTAGAAAGCTAGCCCAGAGTGGCTAGATAATTCAAATTATTTTTGCTAGAATTATCCTGCTTGATGGTATACTATAATTCCTAGATAAAGGTAATTCCTAGAGAATTCAGGTAAAGATAATTCCTAGAGAATTAGTCCACTTTCTGTTTAATTTTGACTGTTTACAATACATTTATATGAGAAACTATGGAGTCATTAACAGAGGTAGCACAAAAAGGAGCATTCAAAACTCTTGGTTTATGAACTCAATTGCATGGCTTAACACTTGGCAACCTGTTCCCAGGTCTTGTGTTGGTTTACTTCCCTTCTCCCCAGCTCACACAACTCTTTGTGAAGTTAATGAGGTAGTATGTATAAAGCTCTTTGAACTGAAATGGGAAAGGGATTATCTAGCTACAAGGAGATATGATAGAGAAAACAGTCATGATAAATGAGAGTGTGCTGGAAGGATACTGGCTGGATTCATCTTGATACTTTACTATCAAACTCATTATTTTTATGAAGGAAATGAAAGAATATAGAAGAAACAGGCTGTCCTATACTTTGTAAGTCAACCCCTTTCCTCCAGGTTTTGTTTTGTTTTGTTTTTTGTTTTGTTTTTGTTTTTATTTTTTGTTTTTTTGTTTTGTTTTGTTTTTGTTTTTGTTTTTTAGAAGCAGACTGGAAACATGATTAAAAAGGATTGGATTTTTTTTTTTTTGTAAGACAGCTATGCCATTTTCAGTGCACATGGGAAGAGAGTTCTTCAGCCCTAGTGCAGCTGCTATTGTCTTGTGGCTCCTGCAAAATTGCCCAAGACCTAGCTGCAAAGCTAAATGGTAGTGTTTGTTTGTTTGTACCAGTCACACCCAATCCTACATCTGACTATGTGAGTAAAAGGTGGTAAAACTTTGTATCACTCTCCCCTGCCTCCCTGTTTATATTAATATGTAGCTATAGCTTCATTTGAGGAAGGCTTATCTTTATAAGCTTGATTTTTCTAAGGCTGATCGCATCACCCATTGCAAGAGCAGGCAACATGTGTGTGACTTTCACACAAAATGCTGTAGCTGGTTTTCCCTGCTATGTTTTAAGCACATGGAAAGAAATCACAAACTGTAGAATAACTCAGAGGTAAAGGGGGAGGAGCAGCAGGAGGGCTTATGACCTTTGCAAACGGGCTTATATTTGACTGTGATCCTCAGGAGATTTGTGTCAGGAACTTCAACTGACCATGCTCTATAGAAGCCACACATTCAGTAATGGGACATTTTCCCATAATGTTCAGCCTCTCCTGAGCACATTCATTGGTGGGTGACATTGTAGAAATGAATCCGAATACCTTGGAGATTCTCACAAATTTTAAACAAATATCTATTTACCAGTATGTGTACAGCCCTGAATAGGCTGCAGAGACATATCTTGTCCCTCTCTTCACAGAAATTATATTCCAGTTGGTGGGCAAAATGTTAAACTGCCATTAAATGTCAAGTGAAAACACTGTCATAGTTTAAAGACCAATTGAGTGCCAATAGATAGCAAATAATTATTTCCTATCCCATTCTGATTATGAATAATGGTGGCTTGGAGCCACTGTGTTGAGAAGGTTTTATGAAAGTAATCCTGAATTCAGTAAAAAAAAAAAGTGTCAATTCGTTTTTTTTTTTAAGTTTATTTATTTATTGAGAGAGAGAGAGGAGAGCACACAAGTGGGGGAGGGGCAGACAGAGTGGGAGAGAGAGAGCATCTCAAGGAGTCTCTGCACTGTTAGTGCAGAGCCTAAAGCAGGGCTCGAACCCACATTGAGATCATGACCTGAGCCCAAATCAAGAGTCAGAAGCTTAACCGACTGAGCCACCTAGGCACCCTTGATTAGTTTTTGATCTCTGTCCATGGTGAGGGAGAGAGACATAAAGGCCTATCCACATACAGTTATTACAAGTTATTAAGTTTGAGAATGTTTGGAACTTAGGACAAAATGGTTGATTTTATGAATTCAAATACTAAGTAGTAAACTATGTAACACATGCTTCTAAGTCAAATATACACCATGATTGCCTTCATGGCTTCATGGCTTTGTCATCCTGTGTGTGTGCAGGTGCACGTGTTTTAAAGTTGACTTGAATTTGAATTTTGGTAAAGAGTGCTCTCAAATCAATTCAGATTTTTAGAAATACACGTGCACATGAACACACACATGCACATGTTAGATGAGATATTCCAGGGAAGGCCACAGCAGTATGGTTAGGTGTAGATATTTGGGGGTGTTCTGGGTAAAGAAGGAGGGAACACTTTGATAAAAAGAATGAGTTGAAGAAGAAAAGGGAAAAATGTGAATAACATGCAGGGATCGATTTGGAGGAGAGGATTCATTCACGTAAATAAATCTTGAAAGACAGGATTGGAAGATGACTTCATCTCAGACATTAGAAGTTCTTGAATTCTAGGCCAGCTGGACATTTGTTGCTTTGTCTTGTGAGCTGTGAAAAAGTATTAGAATTATTTGAGCAGAGGAGTAATGTGGGCAAAGCCAGATTCTGTATCTTATTGGGTCCTATAAAGGGACATGGAGTAACCTAAATGTTGTAGATAAATATGATTTATTGACTCCCTATTGTGGGACTTTTTATTTCAAAGCTTTTACGGCACACAGTCATTAATTTTAATAAACTAAATATCACCTGGGTATAAATACATCTCTGTTATGATGAATTATATTAAAATTAAGATTTGCTATAGTAAAATATTGTTAGTGCTATGGGCTTTTTGATAATTTATGATTTGGGAATAGCTATCAAATATACAGTTTTGATTAAAATAGAGATTTGTAAACGTTCTTTGAAACTCAAGGTTTCTGCATAGGTGCTTCAGGAAATCTTCTAAGATTCATTTGGAACGTTTTGGATCCTGACTTCATGTGTCATCTAGAATCCCTAGAACGAAAAGTTTTCGTTGATCAAAACAGCTTTAGCTGTTCTCAACAACTTCTCAGTAGCTTTTAACTTGTATTACAATGTATAGGAACTTCTAATTTACTTGCTGGCTCCCACACTTCATGTATATTAGTGTTTCTTATTAAAATTTCACTTGAAAAAAAATAATGGTTTTGCTACCAAAAACATTTGGAAATTGCTGGAGTTAAACAGGATTCTAGGCTGAGCTACCAGTCCTTTCCCTGTCACGTTTGCACATTTTATATACCTCTATTGTGCATTCACCAAAAGTTATTTGCAAAGCTACTGTGCCAATTATTCGCCTGTTGCCTCTCAGCTTTATTTCTACCCCTTCCTTGCTCTCCTTTGTATCTCAGCAGGCTAAAAGCCTACAAACTACTCTTCTGGACTCCCTTGTCAGCCCGCTTCTCCTTAGGTTCTGCCAATGGGAGACTTTAGTAGGAGTTTGGAAAACAAAAGAAAAAAAAGAAGCTTGCCCCTCTCCATTCCCAGCCGCGGGAGCCACCTCCCACAGTGGCGCACAGCAGGGGAGCCGAGCTCCTGCTCAGACAATGCCTTCTAACGGCGGAAGCAGCAGCACCTCCAGAGGAATGAGCGCAAGTGTTTGCTCCTGGGGCTCCTGCACATGTGCTGCGGGGCCAACAGTGTCAGCGCTTGGAGCGGGCGCTGGCTCCTGGCTTCAGCCCTGGGGGCGATGGCAGCTCCCTGGTTTCTGGGTATGCTTTCACCAGCCCCAACTTTCTTCTTTCGCCTCTTAGAGCTCTTCTAACTCCCTTCAGTGAGTTCCTGACATTAAATTCCTCCCTCCTGGAAAGACCTTCTTTTTTTCTGACTGGACATTGACTGATTGACTAATTGTATGTTCGAGCAAGACTGTGCACTGGGGCCACTGGTGAGAAAAACAGGCTGAAAGGCAGACTTCATAGAATGACAGGAAAAGTTGAACTTTCCTTGTGATATTTTATTTTATGATTTTTTTTAAAGATTTTATTTTTGGGTAAGCTCTACACCCAACTTAGGGCTTGAATTTATAACCCCTAGATCAAGAGTCCAGGCTCTACCGACTGAGCCAGCCAGGCACCACCCTCCGCCCCATGTAACATTTTAAATATTGTTTGCAGGTCACTGTCCTCTGTTAGAATATAAGCTCTATATGGGCAATGAACCCTACTAGTCCTTTTATTTGTAGAGCCTGTCACACTGACGGAGACTTAAAGATGCCCAAAGACAGCTTTCTAGTTGGATCCGTGGAAGCGTAAAGGAAGACGCTGGGCTCAGTGTCCTCAAGGAGTTCATAATTTCATAAGAAGCAACCTATTTACCTTTTACTTCTCTTTCTTCTATTCTTCCTTCTTCCTTGTGTTTGTGATTTAGTCACCTACTCTATTCTTATGGGCCAAAATATTGAGAAAAATCAGAAAGAAATAAACAGAGGAGAGCCATCGCAGACTAAAATAAGTAACATTGCATTTTAAATCTCTGTGTGGGATATTTCTATCTCATTGGAAGAAAGAGCACAGAACTTGTGGGACAAAGCCCTTTTTTTCCTAGATTTGACAAAACGTCAAGATACGAAGCTTCCCTTTTATGATGTGAACTCAAACTTTTCTTCTATATTGGTTTGATGGTATGTTTTGAATTATCTCTAATCCCAGGTGGAGCAGGAATGGTTGAATGTATATTATTCTTATGTGGCTGGGTGGTGAAATTTCCATCAGTGATTTTGACTGTAAAGTAAAGATTTGGTTATTTTAACTACTATGTTTGAGAATCTATGAAAGGAAAAGTCTTCATTTTCTTGACTAGATGGACAGATCCACGAAAGATTCCAATAGTTATTTTACATTGTGTTCTAGCTGTTGTAGAAGTAATTGATATTTAATGAGGATAAGGATGTTATACAGTATAATTCTTCAGGTATTCCATGTTAGGTAAAATTGTGGTGACATATCAAAGAAAGATGATGCAAATCCATGAACAGGGTGTTTTGTCCAACTTTGGGGCAAGAGTATGAAACAAAAAATATTATCATTTGTTCTTCTGGTCAAGAACATTCTTTATGCCTATGATCATATTGTTGGTATTGCTGTTGTTTATTTTACTATGTGCTTTGCTTGACTTAGGTTTAGAAGCCAATATATTGATTAAGAAGTTATCTTCAAAAATGATTCTCCTTTACCTTGACTTCACCTTTAGTGAAATTTATTAAGAATAGTTACTCTTTGTCAGCCAGTTTAGAAGCAGACAGGTCAGGGCCACCTGGATGGCTCAGTCGGTTAAGTGTCAGACTTTGGCTCAGGTCATGATCTCGTGGTTCCAGAATTCAAGCCCCCCTATCAGGCTCTGTGTTGACAGCTCAGAGCCTGGAGCCTGCTTTGGATTCTGTGTCTCCCTCTCTCTCTCTGCCCTTCCCCTGCTCATGCTCTGTCTCTCTCTCTCTCAAGAACAAATAAACATTAAAAAAAAAAACCCAGACGGTTCAACACTACTGCCTTGGCAGTTGTTTCTTTCCTCCTCCTCCACTTTTTAAAACCATTGTTTAAAGTCCTCATTTATAAAACTCCATCATAATTCCCCTTACTCTTGCCAATGCTTATAGCCACTGCTTCACAACATTATACCTCCCTGGGAGATGCGGAAAACACATAGATTGTTTGTTTTCACAATCTCTAATTGAAGGGTTGAGAGGGAGGGATTCGGAGGGGGAGGGACTTTGAGACAGATTAAACTGCTGGGGATTTCTTATGTTAGATCACAACTGTTTGTGTTACATACCCAGTTGAAATGTGAGCTTGTTGCCTTGTTTACTCCATACTGGATGGTGGAGAAAAAAGAAATGGCTCTAATGGTACACCGCTTTATAGACATTTACGTTTTATTTATGGGCTTTGGTGATATTTTAAGTAACGTTAGTACATGGAATCCTCTTTCCTCAATAAAGAAGTCATAGAGTAGTCTGGTTTCTTGTGTTTTGACTTTTTTTCTCCTAATAATTCAGAAGTGTGGTTATAGGTCACATAACAACATACCTGTAGGTTGGCATCTCTCAAACACAATAAACATGCAAGAGAAACCGCCTCAAAGAGAGTTTTCTTATACATGGTCTCAGAAATTTGCGCCGAGGAGTAGATTCACAGTTCGATAAGTTCAATTCCTACTAAATTTGTTTCAATTCACTAAATGAGTAGAAAAATTAGTATTTTTTTTAAGAAGAGCGGGTCATGTCTCCCACCCCCCACTTCCCACATACACACTTTTTTTTCCCAAACAATTGCACCAATATTACTATAAATAAAGCCTAACTAGATTAGGATATTTTAAAAACACAGCTTCCTAATCACCTGAGGGTTACCAACCTTCCGCTTCCTTTTTGATGTTTCCAGTGTGGAGCCAACATATCCCTGATTGTATGCTGCGGCCTCACACACAATCTGGAGAAGGCCGACAAGCAGTCAGGGAGGTTTTGGAGGCTTGTCAGGTGGACTGTGCTGTGTTAAGTGAACTGTGCAGGAAAAGAAGAAAAGAAAAAAAAAAGAGTTATATGCCAGTTCCTCAACCTTTGGTAGGCTGACAACATCACAAGGCAAGAGAGCTAAAGGAGGCCAACAATGACGCCCTTGGGTGAGGCCTCTCTTGGTGGCACACACCTCACAGGGATTTGAACCCATTCTTGCTGCGTGAACTGCCAGATGAGTGTAAATGTGGGTTACAGACCACCTCCCTTTTCCTCATTCCTGCTAATAATGGTAATGCTACTACCACTAATGATGAAGCACCTTAGCTCATTGTTTCTGCGTGTTGTACCTCGGTGCATTGAGCTGGAACAGCTTCCTCTGAGCACTAGCCTGAAAACAAAGAGAGAAACAACCAGAATCAAGAGACTGGCGCCTTGTTCCCTGTACACAGCTCCGACCTAAGCCTCTTTGCTCTGTGCTCAGGCTGCTGGGCCTGAAGAAGGGAGGGTATTCATCGATGAGGGTGGGTAACATTGACCTTTAGTGAACCAGTTTCTTGCCCACTTTTATGTCCAAATACCTATACAGATATAAATAATGGCACAATATTATTGCATGATGGTGATAAAATTAATTTGTGCAGTTGTCCAAAATAAGTAAAGAAAAAAAAATCACTCATGCAATAATTTTAGTGTGAATAAAGTAGATGCAAAAGGACTATATATGAATGTGTTCTTATCCAATATGGGAAAAGTGACTGGGCTTTCCATATATTATGACTCTTTTTTTTTTCTTTTACATATAGTAAATAAACACGACTGGGTTATAGAACTCTGAGCTTTCTAAATTTCATTTCTAACCTGATACCCTTCCCCAAATAATACATCATTAGCCTTTTTTAAATAGTTAGCCTTCCTCTCAACTCTAAATAGAAGTTAAAAATAACATTTCGCTCCTTAAAGCTTTAAATTCCATCTTGTTTCTCATCAGCCCTCTGGAGTGACTATCCAAGGTTATACAGACCTGACTGATTTACGAATATAATTTTTGTTTTAATTGAAACAGCAACATTTAGGTTCCACCTTAACAGTGCACCTTAAAAGATTATCTCGGTTATTTCACAGGCACCGAGCCGGCACTAATAGTCCAAGGCAGATATTGAAAAGCAGCACAGGGCCAGGCAGATCTATTAGAAATTCCCATCCACGCGCCTCATACATATTGATTTCTGACACCAAGCAGCAGTGAAAGCCCCCGTGGGAATAATATATTTAGCAGGGTTCGCTGCGAGGAGGTCACAGAGTGCATACAGATTAGCTTCAGAGGACCAAGGCACTAGTGTTGGAGCCAAATGCTAGATTTTATATCATTTTAATCTGAACTTTTATAATCCTTTTAGTTCTTCTTTCTCTGGATGGCAGAGAGAAGGCTCCTTCACATGTATCATGCATCTTTTTCTTTATTCCTCCTATAAATGTGCAAATGCCGTTGTAATGGGGAGGAATGTTCCCTTAGCATAAGCAGCAGAGCCCCAACCAGATTTGCTTTTATAAACGGTGGTCAATTCAGATGAAGACATCTTTATTTAAAGATTTCTTTCCGGGGGGGGGGGGGGGGGGAGGGGGGGAGGGGTGGGGAGGGAAAATCACAAATCTGTATCTCCAGTTTTAAGATAGAAGCATAGAACTGGGTCTTATTAAAAGAACCATTCTTCCCCTCCCCCATCTCTGACACTGGGGCTTAATTGAGCAGAAGTTGCATTTATACTGTTACGTCTATGAAAACAAAAATCTAAACATTTTTTTAATTACCTTTCTGATGGGTAGGGAATGCCTGCTCATTATGCAAAGAAGTGTTGTGACTGTATCAGATGAAGGTGTCAGAGGAGAGTCAAACGGGCATTTTGGAGACTGGAGGGATGCCAGCAGTGGGAAAGGAAAGGTTAGAGGGGACACACTTTGACAGAAGGGTGAAATACATCAGACAACAAAGGGAAATAGGAGGTTTCACTCAACAGACACAAAGGCGTATTGTCTTCCTCTAGACTGCATTTAAATTGTAGGTGTTTTATAAAAAGTTCCCATGATTACTAATAATCGGAAAAAAAAATAACTACATCTGTGAAGTGCCTTTTGAATCTGACTTATTTTCTCTGGCATCCCAAACAAGCATAAAAGATTGGGGGGAAAAAAGCTAAAGGAAATGTGAGGATAAGCAATCAAGACCTATCCTTGAAAATATAACAATAATTATAAGGAAAAGGTAAATTTTGACTTTTGTTTTTATTAATAAAGAAATTTTTTACCAATAAGGAATAATTAAAGTATCCAATTGAGATCCGGAATTTTGCCTGTCGGATTATCTAACTAAAATATGTCAAACATTCAGATTCATTTTGCAGGACTGTCTCTTAATGACATGTGTTAATTTTTATTTTATTTCCTGCTTTGTTCAAGCTGAGCACAGACCGTAAAAGACAGCAATTAAGTTTGGAAAGGGAGAAAAAAAGGGAAGTAAGATCTCAAACACAATTTTAAAAACTCGGGAAGTTGTATGAAGATCTGCTTTGGGCAAATGCCCCCTGTCAGAAATGCTTGGCTATATTACTGCCTCAAAACAAGACTTAAATCTACACTGAGCTAGCTGAAAACATTTTACTTTCTACTTCGTCTTCTTTGTGGAATTACATGTATATTGAAAGTTAGGACAAACAATGCTTCCCCTTAGCTACTAGAGAAATTAAAAGATTAAGAAGTACCTGGGTGCTGAAAACTCCAAGAGCCTCTCACTCAAACCACTGTGGTCTGAAGAGATAGTACCCAAACTTTCAGACTAAAGGAAGCAGGTGCAGAAATTCCAGAGGGAGCTGAATGAGCTAGCTAGTTGACAAAACCAAAGGAATGGTACTCTGTAGAAGTTAGAAATTCCTTCCATTAGAAAACAAGTGTGTGTGTGTGTGTGTGTGTGTGTGTGTGTGTGTGTATTCACTCCATGAAGTTGGTTTAATTTTAAACTGCTCTATCACAGAACAACATGTTTGGTAGGATTAAGTCATTTTTCAGGTGCTGATGACAGGGCACATGATGACCAATTAAAAAAAATAATAAAATCCAAGGTAGACTTTGACCAAAGATTAAATCATGTATTTGGTCAAGTGTCCCTCTTCCTTGGTGGAAGTGGCCACTATCTCATTTGGGAACTCTCACACTACCAATTTCTATAATGAATGCATGCTTTGGGGCTGAGGGAGAGTCTCCTGGTTAGGAAAAGAGAAGTGGGCAATCTTGAACCTCAGAGACTGAAAGAAGCCTGCAATAAGCAAGGACACACTCGGGACTGGGTGCTAATCTAGCAAGAAAGCCAGAGAACTGTGTGCGAGTGAACACCTTTATCACAGCACGGGTAAAATCCCGGTGCACGGATGGCAAAGAGACCTTGAATATAGTATCACACACCTTTCCCGGTTGTCAGCACATTTCTTAATTTCCTTGTACACAGATGTTAGTCAACAAATATTAGGTGACTTGAATAAATTATATTAGATAGAAATTATACTGGGGGTACAGAGACCAGAACATAACTGGCAAAAAAAAAAAAAAGCAAAAAAGGAGCAAAAATAACAAGTCATTCATCCAGCAGTTCTGTCTCTGAGGTGCCCACCCCTCTGCCTTACCGCTTGGTTCTGAACTGCCCCTGCGTCTGTGTTAGGTAGGCAGTGGGAGACTGATGAAGCTGTTCATTTTTGCCTGGAGGGGGAGGGGCACATTCTCCCTCAGAAACAAGCTGACATTAGCACAGGGCAAGAAAAGTACAAGTATCCATGGTTGATCTCCTGCACTTGACTGGAGTTCTACTGCCCAGGTGTCACTTAACAATTTACATCCCATTTTTCACCCTGAGTCCACACTACATATCTCTCTGTCATATAATCCCATCTGGCACCCAGCCCTGCTAGCTATCTGTCCTGATGAAAGTTAAAAAATTGAACATTTCTTCTACTTGCAACTCTGAGCTTGTTTTGGTAGATGAATTGCTGATGGGGGCTGTTACCTGTTAAATTTCTGGTAACGACAACAACAACGAAAGAATCACCTAAAAGGACTAAAACTACAAATCTTTAGGCAACCTCTCTCCACCAGATGAGTGAAACTTCCTCCTATTTTAAAGCCATCACTGGGCTGCATTTATGTTTATTATAAATGTTGGTGAGACTCTGCCAGCAGGGGCCAAGGACACTAGCCTGGTTTGTGAGCTGGTTTCGTTTCCTACCAGCATTTTTAACCCCTTGTCAGACCAGAGGCTTCATTCTGCTGGCCATCATTTGTAGTGTCTGCTTGGTGACTCAGAAACTGTCCTTGGGCTTAGCAACAGCAGAAGGCAGGTGTTTGGAAAGCATTTTCCCATGGGGAGAAAATTCAGAGTTTTTATTCACCTAATATGCTACATAATCTTGGAAATCCTGAAGGAACTGGCACCCTAATTTTCATTATAGAAATCTTCACCTAAGTCAAAGAAGCTGGGCAGTGGAATTGTTTTGAATGATTTTTTTTTGAAAATGTAATATTTGATCCCACCATAGTTAAGAGTATAAAAACAAAAGAGAAATTAAGTAATGGAGTTATTCCTAAAATTAATTTGGGCTTCCAGCCTGCCTAGCTGGGTTAAATATTTTCTTTATTTCCACGAAGAGCTTAAAATTCATGGGCCATGTGTGTAAGGAAATAAAATGCGAAGGTATTATAAACCAAGAGCATAAACTATGTGTGTGTGGTCTACAATTCCAAATTCTGACAGTGTCCACAGTGTAAGAGTAAGATGCAGAGAGAATATACAGATGCCTTTGTGAGCAGGAAACAGGGAAAAAGTCCCTTTTAGTTGGGGGCAAAAATATGCATTTACTTTCAGTAGAAGTAGACACACTTAAATCCCTGCTGAGCGCTAGGGAGGGGTTGGATGAGCTGTCTAGAAAGCATTTTCTCTCTCTTTATAATGTTAGAAATCCTCGGACTGCATTGTGCATTGCAATGCAAGGATTCTGCAGTGTAAGAGCACATCAGGGCATTGAGAAAGGCTTAATGTGTTCTCATTAGAGGAGGATGGGGGAAGGGGGAGGGAGAGGCGCCTTGGGGGATGGAGCTGAGCTCGACCACTCTGGGAAGCATTACAATTTTGTGCCTTCTCACTTCAACTCCCTCAATCCCCTAGCTTTACATAGCTCTTTCACAGACAGTTCAGGAAAATGCCTCCCAAGCCTCGTGTAAAGAGAGCAGTGTTGTATATCGTTGCTTACAGTTTAACAGTTTGTTTGCTTGAGCCTTTTAAATTTTTTTTCCTTTTCTGGGCTGCCTCTATAAAACTTTTTTTTTTTTTTAACATTCCCTTCTTATCAGATCAAAACTAGAAAGGAAAAGAGGGCAATCTGATCAATGAAAGAAAATCTAGATGCTTTTAGAGTTATTAAGCTCCACAGAGCTGCTAGTGTGGAAAGTCCAGGAGGAGCAAAGTGGGCTTTATAATTGAAATTCTTCATAGCTGGTGATAACTGTAATCTTCCAGACTAATTTACTTCATTTTTTCCCCTCCAGTTTGCTTCTCTTCTAGAAGAAATCAAATATAGGCTTCTTTCTCTCTTTTTCTTTCTTTCTTTCTCTTTCTTTCTTTCTTTCTTTCTTTCAGAACATTTTATATGTAATTTGGAGATTTTAAGTTGGAAAGGAAAGTGTCCATGCAGGAAACCTGCCTTTTAGTAGCATTTCATCTTGTGATGAGCAAGATCATGCATCCCAGAGCCAAGGAATAAGTTGAAGATAAGGTCTCTTAGGTATAAAGTGTTGAAAATAGCTGGGGACCTCCTGTATCCATTCACTACTGTGCCTCCTAGATGGACCTTGGAATTTTGTGCTACAGAAACCCAGCTAGCCTCTTCCTCTTATGTCCTGGGTTTCCCCAAATAGACTAATAACCACAGGAAAGTGTACAGTCTACTTTGAGCCATTTCCTACTTCAAATTTGAAATCTTAACTTACTCTAAAAATTTCCTTCTTTTAATTATAGAAATGCATATAATATATTCTAACAGAGAAAGTCACCAGACTGGCTAGACCTTTGTGATTATAGACAAATTGAGATCTTTGATATCTGACCTGGATACTTTACTTTGATGAGTTTCCTAAGTACAATCTTATAAGAATTACCGTTATTATTGTTGTTTATACTGAACAAGTACATGGCTCCCAGTATCTATTTATTATAAAAAGATCCAAAACAACTATCAATCAATGCATATTTCACTTTCAATATGCTAAGATTTTCTTCTTAATTTGCAATCCATCTAAGATTTTAGTTTGGGGAGAAATTAAGCAATGTTTGGTTTGATTTGGTTTGGTTTTGGGGGGTGGAAAGGGGTTGCAATTGATTTGAAACTGATGGAAAGAATAGTGAAAATTATCAGACAAAATTCTATCCCTATTATGTATAATTGGACAACTGCTCAAATAGGTGTTTATGGAATTGGAAAAGAATACAAGCATTTGGCAACACAAATTAGAAACCAACCTCCAAGTCTGTTGGCTTATGGACCATAGAAACACAATTTTCAAGTTTTTTGAAGAATAACCATTTGGTATATTTTATTATTAAAACAGCTAAATAGTATCATAGTATGTCACTTTACTTAGATGGGATAATTAATACTTGATACAAAGTTTGTACCCTATTTATATAACTGTAATGTCATCAAAACAATGCCACACATACAATTACCATTAGCTGACAAATAGAATTGGGTTGTTAGTATCATGCAATGTGTACTGCCCTTTGGATTTTTATAACTGCCTTTTGCTAGGTGTTAAATATGTTAAATAGGAATATGTTGGGTATTTTAATAAAATGGATTTCATAGTTTTTGCCAAAATGAAATATTGGTTAATTTTTACATATTTAATACTAACTGAATGTAAAAAATTAAATTTATTTTTCTTCTCATTCTAACAATTATAGTTTGGTTAGATTTTAAATCTTATTATTTGAAATTAAGCAACTGGTTTTTATTTCCATCCCACATTTTCAGAGAAGTTGTCAAGTAACAGTGTGGCAAAATACTTTTTATCCTGTTATCTTAACCAAAATAATAAATAAATAAGTGAACTACTATGGTATATATTTATCTTTATTTTGAAATAAATCTTCAGTACGGGTGTTCATTTATTACCCATTGATTCAATGTGAAAACAGGGATTTTGCTTTTAATTTCTTTATAATAGTAATAAGTGTTAAGATGTATTAAGTACCAGGTCTATGGTAAGAGTTTTATACATGTGATTTATTTAACCTACACACAGTGCTATGTGGTAATACTATGACCATCCTAATTTTAAATTTGAGGAAACTATGGCATAACTGGATCAGGTAATTTACGCAAGTTCGTAGCTTGTAATTAAGGATGTCAAGATTCAAAGAAGGTCTGTTCAACTTCAAAGTTCTTTGAATTATGTTACATTGGTTCTCTAAAGATTAGGTAATTTCATAAATCATTTATTTTATGTTAGCCATTAGAGTGATTTTTTTTCTTCATAAGGTAAACAGAATTTTATCACTGATTGAATGGAAGCTTTTAGCTAATCTATTTTCTTGGATAATCCATTTATGTATTTATTCAAAAAATACAGGGCACCAGTTGTCTGGGTAATGTCACACTGTTTCAGACATCCACATGCCTCAAATTGAAGTGAACAGCATGAAAAGTGCCTGCCTTCACTGTGTTAATATTCTACCAGGAAATGGGAGACAATAATAAAAGTAAGCAAATAAAAAGAGATAGTTTTAGAGACTGATAAATAGTTCAAAGGCAATAAAACAAGAGGACATCACAAAAGGTCTGGGAAGGATCTACTTTAGAGTGGTCAAGGAATAGGTCTCTGAGGAAAGGTGTTAGAGGACTGATGGGGATGAGAAGAAGAGCCAGTCGCCAGAGTCCCAAGGAGAAAGAACACAAGTGAACTGGAGGGCTTTGAGTCATAAGAAGAGTGTTGTGACTCTTGGAGGTGGAGGTTGGGATGGCGGGGATTATCTTGTAAACCACCACAGCAACTGTGGATTTTATTTTAAGGGCAATGGGAAACTCCTGAAAGGTTTCCCACAAGGTCATGAATCATCAGTATTATCATTATTTTTTTAGGAAGGTTTCTCTATTGCTATGCAGAAAATTCATTGTTGAGAGCAAAAAAGATGGAGTCAACACTGGAAAACAAAAGCTATATAGATTCTGTACACCTAAACATGTGTGTGTGTGTCAAATTGTATAAAATATGATGTTGTCATGATGTTCTAACATAACATGTTACAGTCACAGACTGTAGTCGGTGGGTTCTAGGAGAATAGAGCTTAGTTGTTAAAAATCTGGAACCACGCTTGGGTAGAATCACAACTCTTAACATTTCATAGCAGTGTGATCTTGGAACTTTTTTTTTTTTATTAACCTCTCTGCATCCTAGCTTCTTCATTTGTAAAATCAGGATAACTGCAGACTTTATTGGCCTTACCTCACTGGGTTGTTATGATGTGTAAATAAAACAAAAAACCGCAAAAACTTAGGATAGCTTTGGAACCTTATAAATACTATAATGTTTTATTTATTTTTGAAAGGGAGACAGAGTGCTAGTGGGGGAGGGACAGAGAGAGAGGGATACACAGAATCTGAAGCAGGCTCCAGGCTCTGAGCTGTCAGCAGACAGCCTGGTGCAGGGCTGAACACACAGACAGAACATGACCTGAGCGGAAGTGGAACCCTTTATCGGCTGAGCCACCTGGGTGCCCCATCTTATAAATACTATAAAAGTATTTGTGAACTCACATTGATTAAATGCATTATAAATACATGATTTCTCACCCCTGAAGAATGGAAGAAACCCTTCGAGAGATCTGAGAAATGGGTTTCTCTCCTGGCTTATCTAGATTCTCCTTTTCTTGAGCTCTCTGAGTCATATGGGGCCTCTTCTGAGTGAACCAGGCTGAGCTGTGCTGGGATGTTCTTTGGTATCTCATTTCCTTCATTCCTATCTCTCAGCAGACATATTTGTTCTAAGTTCCTCATTAAATCCCCAGGTCTTATCAGAGGCACTGCCATGGAGGCTTTGCTTCCTTCCAATGTGCTGTGTAGAATTCTGGTCACCAGCATCCCTCATTACCCCAGAGCTGGCTGTGTGGCCTTGCGCCCCCGGGGTGCCTGGGCACAGACTGAATCCTCAGCCAGCCTCTGTGTTCTACTGCCCCTGTGTTCTCTCCAGCAACAGGAGGGATTTAGTCCTCTGCTAGTAGGGAAGAGTACCTCTCTGATTAAAACAAATTTGCCTCTTGGCAGGAACTATTTAAAGCCTAACATTACAGCGAGATTCCTAACTTTTACATGTCACATTGTTACAGGAAATTATCATTTTTATAGAATACAGTGAGAAAAATGGGCACAATAGTTCAAGGTCTGAGGTGACTCATGCTGAGGCTATGGCTAACTCAGGTCTCTCCTGTCACCTGGAAGCTGACAGGATCACAGGTATAACCTATTCACAGCTCACACATGTGTCCCAGCACAAGGGGTGGAAAGCTCTGACCTACAGGATAAAATCCAAATCCTCCGGAATCTGATCTGTCCACCCTTCCAGGTTAATTCCTAACTGTTCAATCCTTTAGGCATTTAAAGCCCTAGCTTTTTAATGACCTCTGAGCCTTTGCCTCTTTAATTCCCTTTACTAGAATGCACCCCACTTCCTTTCTTCTGAGCTGGCCCTTAACATCCTTATGGCTCCTTTCAAGTGCCACTGTTTCCAGGAAGTGTCATGAAAGTCTTCTTTTCACTCCCACATGATCAAGCTGACTAAATGCCTTCATTTCATACTGTCCAGCACCCTCATTTCATATGTCATAGCTTTTAACATCCTGTCTTAAAATAACTAAATCCCCTAGTATGCAAATCTTATTTATTATTAGGGATTCGGTTTTGGACCCCTTGAAAAATGAATACAGTAATTAATAGTAAATGCTCAAATTATATTTGTTGAATGGAAGCTTGGATGCCTTGACCCTTGCTTTTTAGATTTATTAACTATCTTCTTCAGTGAAGGAGCACAGGGATTTCCCATTAAACTACTTCCTGTCTGTATAAACTCCGTTTTATGTTTTTTTGTTATTTTACAGGTAAACAAGCAGAGGGGTTGCAGAAGCGCCCCCAGGTGATGTAGGACAGGTGGAGTAGGGCCTGGGCCCCAGAAATTAAACCCCCAAATTCAGTAAAACCAGGACACTTCAAAACCTTAGTCATAATGGTTTCACACATACACAGAAAAGTTATATAACTCTCCTTTCAAATTACATTTTATTTTGGGCAATAAAAGGAAACAAATAGAGAAATAATAAGTATTTTAATATATTTTTACCTAGTAACATACTAATTGATGTAACTTTAATAATTATTTTTAAATGATGCTCATCTTTTGGACAGCTTTTAATTGGATTTGAATATCTTATTTAACATTGGGAAATACTCTTGGAATCCCATTAACAATATTTTTCACTTTTAAAATTCACAACCCCCCAAATTTTAAGAAATCTGTTTTAATCATTAGAAACATGGAAATTGATTTATTTGAATCAAAGAGCCAATAATTGTAAAGGATACCTCAAAAAGCAGTTATTAGTGACCCTGATTTTTAAAGGCTATTTTCTAATAAGTGATTTTCTTAGTCAAGACATGTTCTGTTAAATTTTATAACTTAGTGAAACATTGGCCAAGATTTTTCTCTTCCTTTCCTTTTCTCAAATCTATTCATAGATACTAAAATGATGAGTATAGCTTTTCTGAAGATGAGAATTTCATATTTGGAGTCTAGATTTGGAACATTTATAGAATTAACTTTTTCAGACTTAGGAGATGTTTGATTTTGATATTATCTTTAGGTTTTAGGAATCCATAGTGACATCAGTGGAATTTATAATTTGCCTGATAATAAATTTGACTTAGAAGAAAATGTCAATTAGGTATTAGTTTTGGTTGACTTCTTGGTCAAAAAATAAATGTCAGTTGCTATTTAAGAAGCATTTATATACAAATATATTGAAAATATTTTTAATTTCTTAAGTAAACGTCTTTCTACTTTAGGTAGAAAAACGTAATTCCCTTTATATGTCTTTTTATTATTGTACTGTGGTTGCAGAATGGAATATAATCTTATTCGTATTGTGAGTTATTGATTTTTGAGGTATGTGTTGATAAAAGCACAAAATATGGGCAGAGTTATTTCAGTAATTTTAATTTACTAGACAAATCACAGTAACTCAACTTATATTTTTATACATTCTATTTTTTTTACTTGTATTCTTGAATTAAAAATAACCATAAAATAGGGGCACAGTTAAGTGTCTGAATCTTGATTTCAGCTCAGGTCATGATCTCATGGTTTCTGAGTTCAAGTCCTGCGTTGGGCCTTATGCTGAGAGCCTACTTGGGATTCTCTCTCTCTCTCTTTCTCTGCCCCCTCCTCTCTTTCTCAATAATAAATAAACATTTAAAAAATAAAAAATAAAAATAACCATAAACTAATAATTAAAAAAATCAATCTGTTTGGAAAGTAAATCCAGATTAGGAGGAGGTAAAGCATTTGATGCTAATTGAACAGAAACATGAAAATGATTTCAGATGGTGTGAGTATGTATAAAGGAAAGATGAATCCAAATGACTTGATCAGTTATTCTCTAGTTAGCAATATCACTTTCCACGTGAATAACCATGTAGCACATCCATTTTTTTATTTTACAAGTGAAGCAAATATATTCATAGATACTCAAGTATTTGCTTTAATCTTCTCCTTTATTTGCTTGTAAATAAGTTGACTTTTTTATACTCCCTATCTAATCCCCCAGAAAGTTCTGTCTGCTTACCTTCAAAATATATCCAGAATCTCACCACGTTTCTCCTCCTTCACCTCTATAACCATAAACCATTCTTCTATCATCTGTAGCCTGGACTATTGCAATAGCCCCTAACTACTTCCCCCTTGTCCCCCCCTTCCTTTCTTGCCTACAGACATGTTGGCATGGCACCCAGAACAATCCTTTCACAACAGAAATCAGCTCATATTATTCCTCTGTTTTCCTTACCAGTCCCCCCACTTGCCCAGAGTAAACTGCAAAATACATACAATGGTCTACAAGGTCCTGTATGTTCTTTTTGGTTAACTGACACCTGCCTAAACACGGCTTCCTCAGTTTCCTTCTTCCCTTAAGGGAAGAAGGGAATGTGACCTCATTCCCTTATGGTCACATGGACCTTATTCTTTCCCGATCAGACCAGGTCATTGAAGCCTCATGGTCTCCTTGCATATACTGTTTCCTGAGACACACACACAGCTGTTTCCCTCATCTCCTTCCGGTGTTTGTCCAAATGTCTCATTCTCGATAATATTTTAATCAAGTACTTTATTTAATTTTAAAACTATTTACAGGGGCGCCTGGGTGGCTCAGTCGGTTGAGCGTCCGACTTCAGCTCAGGTCACGATCTCACGGTTCGTGAGTTAGAGCCCCACGTCGGGATCTGTGCTGACAGCTAGGAGCCTGGAGCCTGCTTCCGATTCTGTGTCTCCCTCTCTCTCTGCCCCTCCCCCATTCATGCTCTGTCTCTCTCTGTCTCAAAAATAAATAAACATTAAAAAAAAATTTTAAACTATTTACATCCCAATTAGGAACTCATTGCATGCTTTATTTTGGTGCGTGACACATGTCATATTCTAAACTTCTGTATTATTTGCTTTGCTTACTCATTTTGTTTGTGGTATGCCTTTCCTCAGAGAATGCAAACTTTATGAAGACAGGGCTTTTGACCTGTTTTATACTTGCCTGGAGCAAATCTAGTGCTTAATACATATTTGTTGAATAAATGAACAGACAGGTCAATGTGAAAATGCCTGATAGAGTTAGAACTCAGTGATGTTTGTTGAATGAATGAATTTCATGAAAATTCTTTTGAAAGAACACCTTGTGGAGCACTTTCTATGAGTTGTTCCAATATGATTTTTAAATAATAATTATTTTTAAAAACTGATTCTTTATACTGAAAGTTTATTTGTTGCCAGACTTTCTGTAAAAGTGCATTTGTTATAGCTTGAAATGGGGTACCTCAGGGAGATGGAAATGTGATTAATAACGCCTGAATTTCTTTTTTTTCAGGGAAAGCTGAAATGAGGGACTCTCCTTCCCTAATCTGCTGCTGAAATTCGCTTTTTCTTGGATCTGGGGGAAAAAGAAACTGGCACATTTGCTTCCCTGCTGCTGCCATGTTAAGCATGCTCACTTCACAAGCTCCTGCAGATGAAAGTGTAATTGTGTGGAAGGTGAATTGATTGCAATTAACCTCGGGACTTACCCTCAGGCTGGGGTATTCTACCTTCTTTTCTAGGAATGTGCCACCGAGGCCATAATACATGGCTGATGAATACATATATCACACAGGGAAACACATATATTATGGGATAAAGTACATAAATCATGTACAAAAACATGCATTATACTGAGATGATCAAATTATAAATGAAGCACATAAATCATAAGATTACACTGTTGAATTGTATCAGGAAACATAAATTATATAGTGAAATCCCAGGGTCACTGGAGGGTTCACTGAATAATGAAATGAGCTCCTATAACTTGAGGAAAAGTGGAGTAACTCGTGAAAAATCCATTGTGCGTTATGCTGAATATTCCATTTAATCCAATTTTATCTCCTACACCTCCTGTTCCCAAGGAATCAAGGTTGCCCACTATGAGAGAAGGGGACTAAACAACAAACAAACAGCAAATGCAATATTGAATGATAAGGCACTATAAGTATATCCAAAAGTAAAACTTTCAAATGTAGTGAATCTCTGTAGCTGAGTTTTCAAGTCAATGTTGGGGACGGATGGCAGTTCTAAAGTCAGCTACAAATATCAAAAGGGCAATGACTTGCTCTAAAATGAAGATTGTCTTGAATTTCAAGAAGATCCTAAAAAGAAAGAGATAAAATTAAGATTGGCTTGCTCTAAATGTAGATAAGCAATTGAAATTTGGATTGATTCATTGCATTAAATAACGAAGAACAAAAACATTTATTTTAAGTTATGCATATATAAAGACTTTGCTTACCTTCCCTTGGGGATCATTTTTCACATTTGACTTTGTTTTCTCTTTCCCCTTTACTTCTCTGTACCTTTGTTCGCGCATGTATTAATAGGATGAAAGAGAAGCAAAATGGGAGAAGAGAATTCTTTAACTTAGTTGGCTTTTTAAAGGAAAGTCAGAAGCTGGTAGAGGCCATTCTGCCAGGCTTTAACAGAAGCCCGGGCGAAGACAGACGTTCACACACAATATAGAACAATGATACAAATCAGATCAATCTCACAAAGTTTTTCAGTGCAATGTTCATCCACATGAATTATGTTCTCACTAAAGCAAGGGCCTGGAATTCACATCCATTCGTAGCACTGGTGAATTAGGGTTATGGTCAAAGCCCGGTGTACTGAGGGATTCCTTAGTCATAAACAAAGTGTTTGACCCACTCTATTCCTCAGGGCAATAGAGAGCCAGAGCTAACTGAATTTATACAGTGGGAATTGATAGTTTATTGCTGACCCTGGAGGGGCAGGGGCACTGACTCACATCCTATTTCTGGCTTTTCTTGGCATTTGTTACCGCAGATAAAGGTAGATTGTGTCAAGATGTGCTGTTGGTCCTGGAATACAATTGTGTCAAGATGCAAGTGCTAAATTTTATTTGAAGGGGAGCAATAAATTGACACCCCCAAATATCCTCTGCCTTCCCTAAACATCATATTTCAATTTCTCACATTTACTCATGTTTAGCCCTTGTTAACACAACACTATAGGATGCTAAAAGATACATGTCCTGTTAATTGTACAATTAGTAATTGTCGAAGAAACCGTGGCGCGAAAGACACACATAGAATTCCTTTATTTTCAATGGCAGGTGAAATATAAAATAATAATAAAAAATTAACCCACAGAAATGTTTAGTTTGTTGTTTGTAAATTCAGTTTGGGCCTGCTAACAGAAACTGTTTTGTCCCCAAAACATCCATAAATGGTTAAATCTTCTCAATATAAGTATAATCATTTTACTCTATGATCTATGTGTTTCATTAGTTGAGGTACACATTTTGCTATAATAAATGTGCTTCAGTAAATGATCTATGCATTTCTTTCTGAAATGTATGTGTTTCACTAGAAAAGGTATGTGTTCATCAACTATGAATAATGTTCCTAACGGCACCACATTATATTACTTGGCTGGTATCAGCACAGCATTACACATCCATTCCCTCATGACCATGAGCACGCGTCCACAAGAAGACACACATCAGCCCCTGTCACTCTCAGGTGTCGATGCACATGTGCATGAACTCTGCAGTCTTGGGAAACACAAATGGGAGAGAGGGGGGATGGAGTCATTTTGTAGGTGAATATGTTTGTTAAATGAACAGGAAACAAGGGATTTTTCTAGTCCTGCCCTTTTATAACCAAGAGGAGGAAAAAACAGTATGACAAAACACAGTTAGAGATTTTATTGTCTTTCATAGGCAAAGTTCCTTCCACTTCAATTAAACATTACTTGGGTAAGGAAAGAAATATTATAATTCCAAGTTAAACATTAAAGCCATTGTTTTTTGTTTGTTTTTGTTGTTTTTACTTATTTGATTCCTATATTAAAATTTTACCAAGTTCCTAATTTTAGTGAATTGGCTTCCAAAATGAAGTGAAATTATCTTTATAGAGTAAAATCAATTAATTACTTTAAAAGTTAAATGCATTATCTTTCTGTAAAAGGTGTTGTTGATCACTCATTGTTAAGAGGTTCATGTTAGTTTACAATTCAGAGGGTAAAGAAAGACTTTCCTGGTAAAACAAATCATACAGTGATTTACTTCTCAACATATTGAAATTCAAACAAAGCAATTACCAGATTGAACCACAACCAATTCTTTGTGGCCTTCAAGCTCTCTGGGAGTAATAACAAACACACCTCAAGATTATCTATAGAAATCCTTTCTTCCCCCATGTGTGTGAGGTTCTTATGTCCAACTGTCAATGTTTTGAAATGTGGCTGATTCTTAGAGATGACCATTTATTTCAGAATTGTAACCTCTCTATGCCTTTTTTCTCTGTGATAGAGAGTCTGTAATTCAAGGATATTTGTTAATATTGTCATGAACAGACGGAATGACTTATGATATGCTCTTCATGTAAATGTGTTAATTATGACAGAATCACTTATTTTTCACAGATTAAAACTAATGCTTTGTATATGAACTTTCCATTTAAAAATCATTTTTCAGTAAACACCGAACACTCTTTTACATATGGCATCAAATGATTTATTATACGTGTCTCTATTTAGTGACCTAATTTTCTCTCTACTTTACATCTATCATTGCAGATATTTCTTTCATTTACACCTGCCTTTTACATTTTTTATTTACTGAAATGACTGAAGCCTGGTGGTTATTTTTTACTATTAGGGGTATTAGGAATTTCCATAGATCTTATCAGCTGGTAAGTCATTCATCTTATATTTGAGACATTCTCTATATAGCAACAGTGTACATTAAATAGTTCTGAAATAATTAATGCAGAGCTTTTAGAGAATTGCCACCATTTTTCTGCAGTAGAATGTTTTGATGATACCCCAATTCTGATTTTTTGAAGACTATGAACATGCATGTATGAAAAAAAAAGAGAAGATCCTGGACAAAAGCAATCTTTCTGATAAAAATTAGTTCAGCCTTAAAAGTGGTTGAATTCAATTTATGTATAAAACTGGGTCAGCCAGTAATATTTTAGGGGTGCCCAGAAACCACTATTTAGGGACACCTAGAAATAAAAAAATGTTGGTTTATACATATGGATCAGACATAATACTTTTCTTTAATGCATGTTACACTAAATATTGCTTGGCGATCTTGTGGATTTAAGTGTTAGTAATAGTATAATAGTTAAAAACAGAAGCAGGAAACTGTAGTAAATATGTTATTGAAAACTCTCACTGAGAGATTTTGAAGTCTATATTGAATTTCCCTCCCACCAAGTTGGATTAATATCCTCAGTTACAGGTTACATCTTACTTAGAAAGTCCTCATCGGGCTCAAATCAGTCATCTGTGAATAGCTCATGAGCAAGTTCCTTGAGACCTGAAATGGTCTGAGTGATAACATTTTAATCAATTTGATTCCACTTTGCACATGATTGTGTATACAAGAAAAATTGTTTTAGTAAAGATTCCTTAAGACCCCTATAGTGAGATCAACCTGAACCAAAAGCATTCCACCTTATGAATAATGAAAATAGTAACATATATGTTCATACGTTCAAAAACATAATATTTTGTTCATAGATTTCCACCACCAAGCACCTCTTGTACACATGGGTCTATAATATATTTACAATGTTGAAAGGTGATTTAAAGCATAATTTGTTTTGTTTTGCTTTAGTCTAGATTCATTCTGATTAGCCTACTTTACTGGTACCATGAGGACCTCTGTGATGCTGCTAGATCTCAAATGTGATTTGAATTGGTGTTCTCTGCAAAAATCTACCGCTGGCATTATCTATACCTGGATGTTTTCAGCTCTAGACACCATGGTGTCTTTTTTGTGGCTTCTACAATCTCTGAGGGCTATGCCATAAGCTTTGCTCCAAGGAAAAAAAAAATCTCCAACCACTCTCAGGTGAAAAAAATGAGTTGAATATTAAATACAACCTGAACATTCCTTTAAGAATTTGTGCAGATGTGAATACATTTAAAAATAGGGTTAACATCAGGTTCTGTTAGGCCAAATACACCCTAAATTGCAACAGAATTTCATAGTGACATTTTGGTCATCAACTGCAGCCATTATCTGGGGATAAATCAATTTGCAGCAGCTGTGGACAGCTATTTGAGTGTAGAGCAGAGCTGCTTAACTGGAGAAGCATGTGAAAAGTTAAAAGGCCAGAGTCCTGCTGACTACACATAAGACATTTTTTTTTTAAGGTAAAACCATAATGCAACATTGCCTGACTCAGAACACACAGGCCATTCTTGTTAATTCATCCTACCTAATAGCTGATTTGATATGCTTTCTTCTCTAGCTCCCTTGTTAAGGATGGTGCATATTATAGGAACTTGTCTAGATCCATTTTGTTTTCCTCTTGGCAAACAATTCTCTTTAGAGGTTCAGTTAGTGCTTCTGGCAATGGCAGAACTAGCACTTTTATGGTCTTCTAATCTGTGAAAAAGATTGTCCTTGGTTTCTTGAAAAGGTCAATATCAGGTACGGAGTTTTCTTCAACTGTAAGCAGAATGGTTGCTGTACTAGATAAGGCATTTTGCAGCAAATTAAAATAAAGAAGGTGCACAATTTGCCACAGTTATGCATTAGCTTATTTATAACCTAGAAGTGATAATATTTTTCCTTTTATGTTTCTCACTTGACATAATAGTTTGTTTTCTAAGTTTGAGATGTAAAACAAGCTGCTGTGTTGGGTTTTATTTTAAGTTCATTCATGGGTGTCTCTAGAAAACGGATGATGGACAGAGAGGAGAGGAAGAGTCTTTCCAGAAAAAAAAATAGCTTTCTGAATTAGGTTGGAAATTATAAGTACAAATTCAAGTGTGTATCAATTGTGGTTTATTTAATAGATTTACTTTTCACAATGTAACCTCAATATACTTTTCGATATAACCGCAAATGCCTGAGACAATGTACAAAGATGGCTCATATTATGTACAGTGATGTCATCTAATATGAACCTGTTACTGTTGTTGAAGTTAGGATAATGAATCCTGTCAGAGTGCAGGGAATGTTTGTAAGTGAATCGTTGTCACTGAAGACAGGATATTGTTGTGATTTGAGGCTTGTATGGGGATAATTCTAATAGTCATTACTCAAATTGCATTTGCAATATCTGGCATATTTTTAGTGGACCATCCAAATGTTAAATATGATAATAAAATTAATATAGTAATTAAACGTGATTATAATTTCCCAAAGAAAGAAAACCTGTTTCTATAGGCTAAATATGCTTTCTGAAATTGTGATTTACCTGATCTCGATGCTACCTTGAAATTTTATTTATTTGTTTTTTTAAATGTTTATTTATTTTTGAGAGAGAGAGAGAGAGGGCGAGCGCACAAGCTGGGGAGAGGCAGAGAGAGAGGGAGACACAGAATCGGAAGCAGGCTCCAGGCTCTGAGCTGTCAGCCCAGAGCCTGCTGCGGGGCTTGAACCCACAAATCAAGAGATCATGATCTGAGCTGAAATTGGACGCTCAACCGACTGAGCCACCCAGGTGCCCCCAAAATTTTTAAATATGTAAATATCATTATAGCTTCATCTTCCATAGTTTGGTCATATGTTAATTTTTTAAATATTGAGTTAAATTAGTGTAAATTTTTGGCATAGGGATTATTTGATGGCTATACACAAATATTTTGCTAGAAACAAGTGAGAAAGTGAGAGAGGCTAGATCTAAGTGCTATTATTTTTAAATTGTAGGCGAAAAAAGAAGAGCATATAGATTCATTTTTAAAAATATGAATGAAAGTATTTTAGCTAATAGCAATCAGCAGAAACAGTGGTGTCAATTTAAATTGTTAGTAAGTACAATTCTCGGCTAAAGGCTCTTTTTTTATTTTTATTTTTATTCTTGAAGTTTATTTATTTTGAGAGAGGGAGAGAGCATGAGCAGGGGAGGGGCAGAGAGAGAGAGAATCCCAAGCAGGCATCTTGCTGTCAGCACAGAGCCTGACACGGGACTCCATGTCACAAGTCTGAGTCATGACTTGAGCTGAAACCAAGAGTTGGACACTTAATCGACTATAAAGTCTCTCTTTTTAAAGCTATAGAAATATCATCCATGTACCCTGTGGCAAAATCTTGAACTCGGAAATCTTGAAACATCTCCTGGGAAAACGTTTGACCTTATATTAGTAGTGGAATATGGAGGGAAATTTCCACTGAGGCTCCTATTAGCTGTTCTTCAAAGAATACAAATTGATAATAATAACATGGTTTGGCAAAAATAACCCATTGCCTGACACCTAGTCAGTGTTGGGTAAAACTCGGTGGTGTGTGATCAGAATTCCTGTTCTACAGATGAGGAAACAGTCTAGAGATTAAATGCTGTCCTTATGGTCACACAATAAACAAGTGGTGTTTTGAAGACTGCTAGTTGTTCCTCAATATCCATTCTCCCCTTTCTCCTTTTAGTAATAAAAAATCCTTAAGTTTAAGTTAGATACAGGTTTGAATCCAGCAAGGGATTGCATTTCCTGTTGTCTCTTGCAGTTAGTTATAGCCATGATAATACATGTTTTAATAGCGTTGAGCTAAAGTATGTTCTTTGCAATTTGTGGGTCTTATCTTTAAAGAGACTGGAACTTGCCACATGTTTGAAAGCTCTGCGCTTAGTGGAACAAAGCAACATTAACCAAGGAACTGAGAGCCAAACAGTATCAGGCCACAAGGCCAGACCAGGACAGCTTACCCAGACTTTTACATGAAAGAGAAATAAGCTGTCTAAGCTGTCTGTTTATGGGAGAAAGAATTCTCCCTCTTTCTTTCTCTCTCAGCAATCCAATATGTGTCACAACTATTATAGTGTGAGAACTGAGATTCAAATCCAGAACTCAGAGCCAAAGCTCTTAAACATTAGAACACGTCTAATTAAAACTGCTATTTGGTAGAATTATCAAGGTTATTTTTGATCTAGGAATGTTCTTAAAGACATACAAATGACCAACAAGTACATGCTAAGATCTTCAACATCACTAATTATTAAAAGATACAAATCAAAACCACAATTAGATATCACCTTCCTCTTGTTAGAGTTATTCTTATCAAAAAGACAAGAGATAAATAAATGCTGCTGAGGACCTGGAGAAAGGGGAATGCTTGTGCGCTTTTGGTGAGAATGTAAACTACTACTGTCACTATGGAGACAGTATGGAGGTTTCTAAAGATATTAAAAATACAGCTATACAATAGAGAAATCCCACTTCTGAGTACGTATCCAAAGGAAAGGAAATCATTATTTCGAAGAGATACCAATGCTCTCCTGTTCACATAGCATTATTCACAATAGCCTAGGAATGGTAACACCCTAACTGTCCATCGATGGATAGATGGATACATATACGTACATATATGTATACACACACACACACACACACACACACACACCATAGTATATTATTCAGCCTTACACATGAAGGAAAATCTGCCATTATGTAACAACATGGATGAATCTGAAGGGCATTATGCTATGTGAAATGATCCAGACATAGACTATCTTACATGGTATCATTTATAGGTAGAAATTAAAAAATAAATAAAGTCAGTCTCATAGAAAAAGAAAGTAGAATGCTGGGTGCCAGGGGCTGGGGGAAGGAGAAATAGGGAGAGGTTGGTAAAAGGATATAAACTTTCAATTTTAAGATGAATGTAATGTCTGAAGATCTAACATATAACATGTAGAGTAATAAAGAAAATTTTCAACTTGCGACATTTGTGGGCCCTGCTCCTGGGCTCCCAGAGAAACTATGCTTAAATATTTACCAAACTCAAAATGATTCTGCAAAACCTCAAAGTACGGGCCTATATCTGCCACAGACATTGTATGTCTGCTTTGTTAAAAAAAAATAACCAAAAAGGAGCCTTCTAAACATAGAGAGGTGAAAAACAAACAAACAAACAAACAAACAAACACAAAAAAACCTCCCTGCTTCCATAAGCTCAAAGTCATATAGCTTCTCATGTACTACAATCATAAGATAAAATCTGTAACTTTCTAGAATGTCCTTCATCACAGTGGTTTGTAATTCTTTATGTAAAAACCATATATACCCTGCACTAAATGGTCCTTCCCTGGAGCAGTCTCTTCTTTGTGAAAGTTGTGTATCCAAAGCAGCTGTCCTAATCTGGCTTAAATAGAATATTTTTTCCTTCTCTTTAAAATTTAAAAAGGCTTGTTCATTTTGGATCAACAACACTGTAGTTAATAACACTGTATTGTATAATTGAAATTTTCTAGGAGAGTAGAGCTTCAGTATTCTCTGATACATACACACAAAGGTAAAACACGTGAGACGATGGATATGTTCATTAATTCTATTACGGGATTCCTTTCACAATGTGTTTGTATATTGAATCATCGTACCTTATGTATCTTACAATTTTATTTGCCAAATATACCGCAGAAAAGTTAAAAAAAGTAAACGACGTGTAGTGACTTCGGATTTCTTGTCCAATATACAAAAGTTTGGAAGTAATCATTCTTTCCTTGCAATAAGAAAAAAAGCAAGCTAAAAATTAACAACTCTTCTTAGAGCCACCAGAGAATTGAGGTCACAGGGCAAACTGCTACCCACAAACTGGAGGAACAAGCATGTATATAGAATGAGTGAACGTGAATATATGTCAATAGAAATTTCTCAAACTGAAAAGCAAAAAGAAACAGAAAGAAAATGGAACAGAATATCCAAAAATCGTGAGATAGTTACAGAGGTTTAGCATATGTTAGCAGGAGAAGAAAGAGAAAAGGGTAGAAGCTTTTGAAGCAACAATAACTGAGTATTTTACAAAATTAAGACAATCTGCTGAAACTCACACTAGAAAAAAATATATCTGTATACATATTAAAGAAATAAATTTAATGATTAATAACCTTCCAAACCAGAGTATCAGGCCCAGATGGGTTCACTGGTGAATTCTACCAAACATTTAAGGAAGAAGTTATAGCAATTTTTTACAATCTCTTTCAAAGGATAGAAGCAGAGGAATACTTCCTAACTCATAATATGACTCCAGCATTACCCAAACACCAAAACCAGACAAAAACATTACAAGAAAAACAATCAATCAATCAAACAAACAAACCCACCAAAACTACAGACAAATAGCTCTCATGAAACACAGATGCAAAAATCCTCAACAAGATATTGGCAAATTAAATCAAATAATTTGTAAAAAGGAATATACATAACGACCAAACGGGATTTATTCAAGGTACACAAGGTTAGTTTAGCTACTGAAAATTAATGTAACCAGTTACATCAACAGGCTAAAAATAAGAAATCACACGGTCATAACAATAGAGGCAGAAAAATCATTTGACAAAATCCAATAGCCATTAATGATAAAAGTCCTTAGTAAAGGAGGAATAGAGGGGAACAATCTTTGTTTGCAGATTATATGATTGTCTATGTAGAAAATCTGAAAGAATTAACACAGAAACTCCTGGAGTTAATAAGTGATAATAGCAAGGTTGCAGGACACAAGGTTAGTATATAAAAGTCAATTGCTTTTTTATGTACCAGAAATGAACAATTGCCATTTGAAATGAAAAATACAACACAATTTACATCAGCATAAAAATAAATACTTTAGTTTAAATCTAAGAAAATTTGTATAAGATCCAATTGAGGTAAATGACAGAATTGTTATGAAGGAAATCAGAGAAAAAAATGCAGAGATATTCTATGTTCATGGATAGAAAGACCCAATAATATTAAGATATCAGTTATTTTCAATTTGATCAATACATTCAAAGCAAGCCTGATAACCCCAGAAAGTTACTCTGTAGGTACTGACAAATTATTCTGAAGTTAATATGGAAAGGCAAAAGACCCAAACTAGCCAACACAGTATCAAAGAGGACCAACAAGTCTTCAGGACTAAACTTCAAAGCTTACTATGAAGTTATAGCAATTAAAACATTGTGGCATTGGTGAAAGAATAGACAAATAGATCAATGGAACAGGAAAGAGAGCTCAGAATTAGACCCACACAGGAGTGCCTGGGTGGCTCAGTCAGTTAAGCATCTGACTTCAGCTCAGGTCATGATCTCGGGGTTCATGGGTTTGAGCGCTGCATCAGGCTCTGTGCTGACAGTTCAGATCTTGGAGACTGCTTCAGATTCTGTGTCTCCCTCTCTGCCCCCCCCTTCTCTCATTCTCTCTCTCTCTCTCTCTCTCTCAAAAATAAAGCATTAAAAAAAAAAGAATTAGACCCACACAAATGTAGTCAACTGATTTTTGACAAAGCCAATTCCACTGAGCAAGGACAGTCTTTTCAAGGAAAGGCTCTGGGACAACTGGACATAAACATGCAAAACAATGAATCTAAACACTGATCTCATACCTTGTACAAAAATTAACTTAAAATGGATCAAAGACTTAAACTAAAATATCAAAACTACAAAACTATAAAAGAAAACCTATGTGACCTTGGGTTTAACAATGAGTTTTAGATATAATGTCAAGTGTTTGATCCATGAAGGAAGAAATTAATAAGTTAGACTTCATTAAAATTAAAAACTTTGCTCTGTGAAACTGTGGGAGACACTGAGAAAATAGAGACAAGCCACAGATTAGGAGAATATATTTGAAAGACACAATGTCTGATAAAGAATTGGTGTATAAAATATACAAAGAACATTTAGAAATCAACAATAAGAAATCAATCAACTGAACTAATAATTGGGCAAAAGTTCTGAACAGACACCTCATCAGAGAAGATATACAGAGGACAAATATATGATAAGATGCTCAATATCCTATGTCATTAGGGAGATGTAAAATAAAACATCAATGAGATACCACTAAAGACCTAGTAGGATGGCTAAAATCAAAACACTGACAACACCAAATGCTGGCTACAATGCGGAACAAAAGAAACTCTAAATTCATCGTTGGTAGGATTGCAAAATGGTGCAGCCACTTTGAAAGACTGGCATCTTTTTATACAGTTGAAGATGGCCTTACTATATGATCCAGCAATCATACTCCTTGGTACTCACCCAGTTAAGTTGAAAATGTATGTCCACACAAAAACCTAAGCATGTTATAATAGCTTTTTTATAATTGCCAAAAATTAGAATATGTCCTTAAATAGGTGAGTGGGTAAACTGTAGGACATCTATGAAGTGGAATATTATTCAGTGATAGAAAGAAATGAGTTACTAAACTACAAAAAAAAAAAAAAAGGAGGAAATTTAAATGCATATTGCTAAATGAAAGAAGCCAGTCTGAAAATGCTACATGCCATACGATTCTTAATATTCTGGAAATGAAAACCGATAGAGACAGAGAAAAGTTTAGTGGCTGCCAGGGCTTAGGGTAGAAGGATGAAGAGGAGAGAGATAAGTGGAGTATAGGGGATTTTTAGGTCAGTGAAACTGTTATGTATGATACTGTAATGGTGGGTACATAAGATGTGTGTGTGTCATAATTGATAGAACTGTAGTACGTGAAAAATGAACCTTAATGTAAACTATGGACATTAGTTAATAATAATGTACAACATTAGTTCATCAAAAATAAGAGATGTACCACACTAATGCAAGATGTTAATAACTGGGAAACTGTTTTGGGGGAGTGGGTGAGAGGTTTTATCAAAATCTGTGTACTTTCTGCTTAAGTTTTCTGCACACTAAAACTGATCTAAAAAATAAAGTCAGTTAATTAAGGAGAAAGATATGGGAAGGTATATTTTGTGTAGGTATATTTCTATTTTAAGTAGCTCAAAGAAATATTAAAATTGCTATGTTTTAATTCAGAACTCTTTAAAATAAAAAAAAATGTTACTGTCTTGTTGAACTCTATTGCTTATTGAAGATATAATTTGAATTTTGTTTGGTAATAACAAACAATAATGATCTGTAAATTGTTTTAAATATGCATTTTTTAAGACTTCAACTATTTCTCAAAAAAATACTATTACATCTTTCTGCCATAGGTGTATTTGATGCATCTTTATCTTTTTTTAAAGATTCTTATTACACTTTAACAAGTATTCTTTTAATATTGTGTTTAGCAGCACATGCAAGAATTAGATTATTTTTCACAGGAGAGTAGCAAGGATACTTCTTGACTTATGCTACATAACATGGACACAGGTAGAGGCTAAAAAGTATTTGGTTTCCGGTCAGTTGGTATGAATATAGTCCTTGAATCTCTGTCGAGTCGCTGCATGTATAGCTATTGCTAAGTCAATTAGGCAAAACAGTATTGATAAATAATTGCAGCAATTTATGGCACAGTAATCAGTTTTAATGCTTTAACTGAGCTCTTCACAAACCAGCTAGTACCATTTCTTCATTTATTGCAATTCTGAGAAGACCTAAGTGAAAATGTCTTAAAAGCAAACATTGACCACTTTCAGAAATTTTGGTAAATATCTACCTGCCTCTTCTCCTTCCCTCTTCCTTTCTTATATTTATATTTACTTCTCTCTTATTACAATATGATTTAATTTCATTCAATTAGTGGTCAATAGTCTATTCCGTGTTCTAGTAAGGAGAGAAAAACAAGTGAAATCTTAATCAAGATAACCATCATGTATAGATTCATTTCAATGAAGATGCTGTAGAGAATTTTCTTGCCAAACAAGATACCTTTTATTTATTTTATAAATATCACTTGTACACTGATGTTTCTGGTGTACATATTTGATACATCAGAAAAAGCAAGGTGAGTGATATGGCGAAGGTGTTAATGTAGTTTGTAATTTTTAAAAAGTTGATAAAGTAATTGCATTTATTTAAACAGGATTCTGTGTGAACTCTTAGGTATTATGATTGTTACTATGTGAAATGATATCTTATTGCTATGTTCATAATAGCCACAGTCTTGTTAACTGTTGGGCAAGCATAATCCTACATCCATGTGATAGAGAAGAACAAATCAACAGCAATTTATTGACCAGCACTCAGTAACCAGAAAGAGTTAATTGCTTCATCCAAAGTGCCTGATTGCATTCAGTGAAACGTTTAAAACTCCAGGAAGAAATAGACTCATTATCTATTATATCTATGTGACAGAGACTTTCTAATTAACAATGGCCCCATTCAGGCGTTTTTATAATTTGAGGTAAAATTAATATACAGTGAAATACATAGATCTTGAGGGTAAGATTCAATCAGGTTTTACAAACATAAATTTCTGTGACTACCATTCCAACCGAGGTAAACATTTGTATCATCCAGTTCACAGATGTCCCATCCCATTTAATTTGCACCCTTATCTCAAAGGTTTTGTTTTCTAACATCAAAGATAAGTTTTGGACTTCTAAAAATTAGAATCAAAAAAGCATGCAATTTTTTTGGAGGGAGGGGGACTTCTCATGTGAAACATAATATTTTTGAAATTCACAAATGCTTTTGTACATATCAGTACACTTTATCAGCAGTACTTTTTAATTACTAACTTCCAACATATGAACATACCACATTTTATTTTTTTATACTTCTATGATAGATATTGGTTATTTTTTTTAGTTTCTTAATAGTGTAAATGAAGCTATTCTAAACATTCTAAGTCTTCTCATGAGTACACATTATCACTTCTTTTGGGTAATTATTCAGGAGTGGCATTTCTGGGTAATGAAGTAGGTACGTGTTTTAACTATGTAAGAAAACACCAGTTTTCACATTCCTAGAATCAATGAATCGATGGAGTTCCAGTTGCTCTATATTCTCACAAACATTACTTTGTCAGTCTACTTTGATATTGGTCAATCTAGTGAATGTGGAATAGTATCTCATCTTGTTTGTTTTTTTTTTTTAATTTTTTTTCACGTTTATTTCTTATTGAGAGACAGAGAGAGGCAGAGCATGAGCATGGGAGGGGCAGAGAGAGAAGGAGACACAGAATCTGAAGCAGGCTTCAGGCTCTGAGCTGTTAGCACAGAGCCTGAGGCGGGGCTTTAACTCACAATCCGTGAGATCATGGCCTGAGCCTAAGTCGGATGCTCAACCAACTGAGCCACCCAGGTACCCCTCATTTTGGTTTTAATCAATGACAACTAATGACCTTGAGCATCTTTCTCATGTACTAATAGCCATTCATATCTCTTCTGTTTCAAAATGTGGGTTCAAGATCAGTTTTCTATTTTTTAATTGGTGGTTTGTATTTTTATTATAGATTTGTAAAAGTTTGTTATATATTCTGGACACAAACCTGTGGCCAAGTTTGTATTTTGTAAATATTTTATTTTTTGTAAGTTATTTTTTTAATGAGATGTTGTAATTTTTGATGAAGTCCATTTTATCAATGTTTCATTTATAGTAAGGGTTTTTTTTTGTTCTATTTAAGAAATCTCTGTCTATACCCAGATCACAAAGATATTCTCCTACAGGTCTTAGCTTTTTTATTTAGGCCTATAATACCTTAAATTAATTTTTGTCTATGGGATGAGGTAGGTGTGGATGCTCATTCTTTTCAATATGTTAATCTATTTTATTCCATCATTTGTTGAAAAGACTTTCCTTTTCTCATTGAATTACCTTGAGACCTTGTGAATCTAATTTTATATTTGTGAATCTAATTCTGTTCTCTGTATTCTATTCAGTTGATCTAGTTATATGTTGTCACATCAGTATCATATTGGTTGATAACTGTAGTTTTGTAATAAGACTTGAAATTAGACAGTGGGTGTACTCCAACTTTGTTCTTCTTTTCAAGATTTTCCTGGCTATATTAGGAACTTTGCATTTCCCTGGGAATCTCAGAAATAACTGTCAGTTTACACACACGCACACACACGCACACACACACACATGCACACACACGTGCACGCACACATACACACACACACACAGAGTTTTTGGGATTTTGATGGAGATTAATTTAATCTATAAATCAATTTAGAGAAAACTGATATCTTAACAATATTAAGTCCGCAATTCATAAAATTGGTATATCTCTCCATTAGTTTGGGTCTCACAAGATTTTCAGTGTAGGGGTTATACATACCTATCTTTTGATTCTATAAGAAATCAAAATTTAAAATTGAACTTTTCAAAGACAATTGAGTTTGAAATATTGTTCTTGTACTTCCAAACTTGCAAAACTTACTTACTAGTTGTAGCAGTATTTTTTTTATGGTTTGTAGCATTTCCTAGGAATGTAAGGTATAACATTTTCTGCAATAATCATGTTGTGTGTGAATAAAAAGTTTAACTTTTTTTTTTCCAATATTTATGACTTTTATTTGTTTTTCTTGCATTTTTACATTGTTAGGACCTGCATGTTGAATTGGGAGTGGCAAAACAAAACTCCTGGTCTTTTCTTGATCTTGAGGGGAATGAGTTTTTGGATTACTTCTTTGATTCATGTTAATCATTACTATGTGGTTTAATTTCTAAATATTGGAGTTTTTTCGAATACCTTGTTGTTACTTGTTTCTAATTTAATTCTATTATGTATAAAGGACATATTTGTAGGATTTCAATGTGTTGAAATTTACCGATGTTTGTTCCATGACCCAGCACAGTGTCTACCAGCTAGAACATTCCATACTCATTTGAAAATATGTGGGGGGATGGGCTAAATCAGTGATGGGCATTAAGGAGGCACCTTTTTGGGATGATCACTGTGTGTTATAAGTAAGTGATGAATCACTGGGTTCTACTCCTGAAACCAATACTACACTCACTATATGTTAACTAACTTGAATTTAAATAAATAAGTTAAAAAACAACATATATATATACATATATAAATATACATATATAAACAATATATATACATACATATGCATTCTGCAGTTATTGATTGTAATGTTTCAAATCATTGACATCAATTAAGTCAATGTTTTGGTGTCCAAAGTTTCAACATTGTTAACAATGCTGTTTAACTTGTTCTATCAGTTACAAAGCCAATAGTGTTAAATACTGCAACTATGTTTGAATATTTGTATATTTCTCCATTTAGTTCTGTCATTTTTTTTTCTTTTTATGCATTTTAAAGCACTGTCACTTGTTTCGTACACAGTTAGAAATGTTATGTTCTTTCTTATGGATTGATTTTTAATGAGATGTTTTCTAGTCCCTTGGTAATAAAGATTATTTTACATTGTATTCATATAGCAACTCTAGTTTTTCCTTTGCTTATTAACTGCATGGTATGTTTCCACCATTTTACTTCCAACCTATCTATGTGTTTGTATTTAAGCTTCATTTCTTATGAAAAAAAGCATAGTTGGGTCTTGTAAAAATATTTATTCTGACAATTTTTGCCTTTCAGTTGTGGGCTGTAATCCATTTATATTTAATGTAATTGTTCATCTGTTTGGATTCAAGTCTATTTTCTTGCTAATTCTTTCCTAGTTTTCCATTTGATTTTTTTTTTCAATTCCACACTTCCTGTCTTCTTTTCAGTTAATAAAATCTTTCCAGGTTTCCATTTTAATTTCTCTTTTCTCTTTTATTTTTGCATTATCATTTTGCATTTACCCTAGAAATTAAAACATTAATTTATCACAGTATTCTGTGATATTCTTCAGAATATTTTATTATATTTTTATATACTATATGACAATATGAATTATGATTTCATTTATCCTTCATCCTTTGACTATCACATGTCTATGTATTTTACTAATATCAAAATGCAATATGGGGCTTCTGGGGCTCAGTTGGAAGAGCATGTGACTCTTGATCTCAGAGTCATGAGTTAAAGCCCCCGTTGGTATAGAGATTACTAAAAAAATTTAAAAACTTAAAAAAGAGATCATCAGTTTTAAAAAAAAATGCAATGCTATAAACATTAAACCATCAGTTGTCTTTGTACAGAATTAAACCTGAAAAGAGAATATTTTAGGGCAGCCTGGCTCACTCAGTTGGTGGAGCATGCTACTCTTGATCTCAGGGTTATAGTTTCGAGTTCCATGTTGGGTGTAGAGATTACTTAAAAATAAAATCTTAAAAAAAGATAATATTTTATATTCCCCAGATATTCACAATTCTCAGTGTTCTTTATTCCTTCCTGTAGATCCAAATTGCATCAAGTGTGGTTTCCTTTTAACCTGAATATTTTCCTTTATATTTGTAACAGTGCAGCTCTCCTAGAGACTGATGCTCTCAGCTTTTGTTGATGTGAAAATTTGACCTGATTTTTTAAAGAATATTTTGCTTGGGGCGCCTGGGCGGCTCAGTCGGTTGAGCGTCCGACTTCAGCTCAGGTCACGATCTCACGGTTCGTGAGTTCGAGCCCTGCGTCAGGCTCTGGGCTGATGGGTCAGAGCCTGGAGCCTGCTTCTGATTCTGTGTCTCCCTCTCTCTCTGCCCCTCCCCCATTCATGCTCTGTCTCTCTCTGTCTCAAAAATAAATAAACATTAAAAAAAAATTAAAAAAAAAGAATATTTTGCTTGATGTAAAATATGGTCTCAAAATTATTTTTAATTTCAGTACTCAAAAGTTCTTCTTTCATTGTCTTCCATTTTCTATTGTGTCTAGTCAAAAGTGTGCTATTATTTATATTACTGTTACTTTTTATGTAATATGTTTCTTTTTCCCATGACTACTTTTGTGGTTTTCCTCTTTATCTCCAGTATAATTTTCCTACATGTGGTTGGCCAGGTATTTATCTTGCTTAGGTTTTGCAGAGGTCCTTGGATCCACAAACTGATGTTTTCTTTTCTTTTTTTTTTTCCCAAAGATTTGAGAAACTCATAACCATTATTTTCTGCTCTGTTTTCTCAATTCCCTTTGGGATTTGAGTAACATGTATGTTAGACTGCTTGTCCCTGGAGTTCCTCAAGCTTTCTTAGTTGTTTTTTTAAATGTTTTTTCCCCCATATTGGTGACTTTCTACTCTTCTGTCTTTAAGCTCAGTAATTCTGCCTTCCTCAGGTTTCCATCTTCTGTTAAGTCTACCTAGTGCATATGTCACTTCAGATATTGTCCTTTTTGGTATAAGAATTTTCATTTGACTCTTTTTTATACTTTTTATTTATCTATGACAACATTTTCCTATAAGCTTTTGTACCTATCTATAATAATTACTTTAAAACTTTTTAATGACTAATCCAATCTTTGGGTTATCTCAGGGGCTACTCGTATTCTTGCACATTTGCATATTTAGTGAATTTTTAGTTTACTTTAGACATTATGATAATAAACTACAGTGAGTCTAGATCTGTGATTGGCACACATTTTCTTAAAAGCCCACTCACTAAATATTTTAAGTTGTTTCTAGGCAATCTCTGCCATAACTAGCTAACTCTGCTGTTGTGTTGGGAAAGAAGCAACAAAAAATATGTAAACAAATGGGCATGGCTGTGTTCCGACAAACATTATTTTAAACACCAGGTGGCATGCCTGTGGGGCATGACTTACTCAACCCTTCTCTAGAATATGCCTTTTTATTGAAATCGTGTTCAGTTTTATTATGGCAGGCAGTTAGATTACTGGAACATCTTTTTTGTTCTGTCAGTCTTGGCTTATTATTTATTTTGGTGGCTCTAAATCAGTTTGAAATTCATTCTAGGTATTTTTCTTATACCTAATGTATGGACTTCCCAGATCTCTACCGAACAGTCAAGGTGCTCAGCAAGGTCTCTTAGGCTGCTTATAACTCACGGTGTCATCATTCAGTGGTTAACCTAATACTGAGTGATTGTCAGTAAGTACTGCGGAGTCTTATTCTGTGCATACGTAAACCAGCCTTTAGACCAGGCCCATAGTTTGAACTCTCTCTGTTCTCTAACTGTATGCTGCTCCTTCTTATCTTGTACTCTGAAAATTCCAGCCACTTCAGCTGCCTTGACTTCTCATCTCTGGATCTGCAGCTCAACAAAATTGTTACTCGGTTTGAGCTAAACAACTCTGTACAATGAAACGATAAAATCCCTTCAGACAGAAGCCAGGGTAATTGCAATAATTACCTCAAAGTTCACAGTCTCGTATTGCCTATTGTTTAATGCCTGCAAATAGTCTCTGTAGATATTTTTTTTCCCCAGTTTTATATGTTTTTCCTTTTGGTGAGAGAACAAATTTGGTACTAGTTATTCCATGAAGACTGAAAGTGGAAATTCATCAACGTTTCTGATTAGAAAACATAGACTTCTCCTGTGTTTATTTTTACTCTCACGTGACTGCCACACTTACAATTCTGACACCAGGTGTGTGTGTGTGTTTTTCCCACACCAACCAATTCTGCAATACCAGGTCAGTGTCCTACAATTTAACTCAATTCAGACACTACCTAGGACCGAGCCCTTAACCTATGGGATTTGACACTATACAGGTTAAAGGCTCAGCCCCATAAGACTGCCCCCTCCACCCCCCGCTTCAAATATCAACCACAAGTTTGGGTTGTTACCTGTACTTCTGACTGACTGGTCATAGATTGGAGGTTGTAAGAACTCCTTTTTTGAATTTGATTACCTCTCAGAGTGGTTCACAGAACTCAGGAAAAAATTGTTTACTATTTATCAGTTTGTTATAAAAGGATCTGATAAAGGATACAGTCGATCATCCACATGGCAGAGATGCATAGGGAAAGTTATGTGAGAAGGGGCAAAAAGTTTCCATGCCCTCACTGGGCATGCCACTCTCCTGGCATCTCCATATGTTTATCAAACCAGGAGCTCTCTGAACCCTATGCTTTTGGGATTTCTTTAATGCAGCCTTCATCATATAGGCATAATAGGTCATTAACTCCATTTCCAGCCCTTTTCCCCTCCCTGGAAAATAGGGGGCAAGGAGGGCTGAAAATTCTAAGCTTCTCATTATGGCTTGGTATTTCTGGTGATTAGCCTCCATCCAGAAACCCACCAAGAGTCAGTGCGTTAGAACAAAAGATACAGGCATCATCCAGCAAATTCCAAGGGATTTAGGAACTATGTCAGGAACCAGGGTCAAAGAACAAATATTAGAACAAAAATGTTCCTAATGCTTTCCTCACTTAGAAAATTATAACAATTTTAGGAGCTCTGTGCCAGAATCCAGGGGCAGAGACTAATATATGTATATATATTTTTTTGTATTATGTCACATACTTTTTAATTTTTAAGTAAGACTCTAGTCAGATATCCCAGGATTAGACTTAAGGAATGTTTAAACCATGTTTATGTCATTGGTTATTGGCCACTGAATAATATTTCACCATGACACTCAACATGTATTCAGGGTGCATTTACATTTGAAGTGTCATTACCTGAATGTATAACTGTTAAAAATGCAACTGTACCAAAATTTGTACAGGGAAAGTTTAAAAATTAAAGAGGCTTAATATTTTAGGAAAATCGTGTATTTGAATGAATATATTATGAACTATAGATACTCTTGACCTAATTCTCAGTAAAATTTCCTTCCATGATTCCATATTTCACTCCTCTTCAGTATTCCATATAGACTACAATTAGCACTGTGCTTATGACTCTTTATATCTGTTTCTAAATTGGTAAAGCCCTGGCACTGAAATCTATAGTGAAAATAATGCACTTAGGTTAATCATCATTGTCAAATTTTCCTAATTATAAGCATATAATTAAACATAGAAATTAGGAACATAGTTTGGTCACTTTAATTTACATATTAGTAATCTGTTCAATAACATAATTTCAATATACTTTCATAAAAGAGGTTGACAAGAGGTCAGAAGGCTGGTCTCTTATTTCCAGCTATCTTGTTCTGGTATCCACTCCGGCGTTAACAACTTTCCTTGGCCTAAGCAGCATGGAAGCTTTGTGTCAGAGTCCAAGCTTGCATGAAAGTTATGTGGGAGGCTTGTCCAAAATGCAGATTTCTGTGCCCACCCCAATTTTATGTGTACCATAGGTTGAGAATCTTCAAAAAAATATTCTCCAATATTACATCCATATGGAAAGTATATATTAAATCAACATGTAGGATGATAATCTCCTTTGCCAACAAAATAATTTCCATAGCCCCTTATGGTTGGTTATTAAAGAAAGTCTTCTTTTTGGAAAGTTAACAGATGTGACCAAAATGAGGATTTAACCTGCTATTAGGAAAACATAATCTTCAGAAACTAACTTTATATACCACATTATTTCATGGAAGGAGTTTGTACTCTACCGTTAACTTCTAAGTTTTTTAGCTTTAACAGACATGAAAAAATGTGTCCTAAATACAAATTAAATGTCAAACATTAAATGGTTGGAAAATGACTTCTAATACTCATATTTGCTTTTCTCTGTATTTACAAAGTACAAATATGAAGACTGACATCATTATCCATTCAATTTTTATTATTATAGATTATTAATTAGTTTGTTTATGATAAATATTTAATGATATTTTTGCCAGATTATATTTTATGAACACTTTCCTCTGATTGGAGTAAAAGTCCAAGATTTTTTTCTGGCTACTCTCCTATATTCATGTTGCCATAAGAGAACTTCTATTTCTAGAAGGAAACAGAATTGGAGCAACAATTATAATTCATTTTTTTTCTCACCCCTTACTCTTCAAAAGAAGGGAGAATTGAAACCCAGCCCCTAATTTGTTCCATATTTAAACCCTTCTGAAATTCTGCCACAGTGTCAGAGGCTTCTTAACCCAAACTGTAGTAAGAATATAATAAATGAATGCATTAGGCTCTATTGCTTATGAAGCATATACATGACTACAAATAAATTGCTTTTAAAATAAACCTTGTCAAATTATAGAAGTGTGGTGTAGGATCATACCCCTAAGAAAGAGGGAGGGTGGGATTGTGCTGGGAAGATTTTCTACAAGAAAAACCTCGTGTAATTAACATGACTCTGTCCCTTTAACTTTTAACATACTTCCCCAATTAAGCTTTCAAGGCCTTGAACTACAATATCTGGCCACAGCAGCCAGAAATTGATTTATTCCGGAAGATCACTGGAGCCTCTGACCTCTCTGTTGGAGAATTTTATTTAGCTTTTTGGATATTTGTTTCCTTTTTTGCCCTAGCAGGAGGGTGAAAAAGAAATGATGTAAATATTTGCATATGTTCTAACGGGAGCTTTTATTATTTCAATCTTCTTTTTTAGACACTAGATTATAATACTTAATCATTGTTCTATGAAGGGAGAACTATAGCTATTTTATGTTATAAGCATTTTCGAAAGCATAAATAATGCACAGAAAATTTAGAGTTAGCTTATCTTATAAATATTAGAATAACATGTGGTGAATGTTTTGCTTACATGTTAAGAAATTTTATTTCAATCCAAATCTTCATGAAAATTCCTATTATTATTATTGTCATTGTTGCATTTCTAAAATTAATGCACAGGGACTCACAAAATAATAGGAAAATAGATCATCAAATGAAATTCCATCTGTTTTGAGATGTGCTAAATAATCAAAGATCATTACCTTGGGTTCAGGACCTGTATGGCCCTTCCCACTGCCATGTTCTCTCCCCCCCCCCCCCTTTTTTATAGAGTTTGCAAGGGTTCTATCACTCTCGCACATGTCTGCTTTCTTGGGGAGTTGAAGACTAGTCTACGCTGACTTGACTGTGCTGAAGAACATCTCCTTGCACACAGCTCCTCATATTTATATGTGAGAGTCGCCTTTGTGACGATTTCTTCCTCAGCTGTGTGTTGGCACGTAGAGGCCCCGTGGGACAATGAGCCATCTCCCCGGCTGCTTTTGCCAGCACTGCATTTTTGCTTCTGTCATTCCCCTGCCTTGGTCTTAGCGCTGGTAACAAACCACAGGTGTTACAAACTCTAAATTGGAATTGGATGTTGGATTCAAAAACTCATGATAATTACACAGCTGTTTTAAATTGTGGTTAAGTGGCCGAAAACTGCCAAGAAACCCCACCCACATTCATTACTGTCTAAACGAAAAGGACGTGTATACAGTGATTATGAGGTTTCATACGAATCCCCCAAGCCATAAAGCAGACTTTCCTAATTGTCAGCTGGACTGTGCAGTGCTTGTTTAAAATAATTAGAGCACGGCAGCAGATTCAGCAGCAAGCCTCATTTTTTTTTTTTTAAACCTCAGTGCAGGTTTTTATATCAGATACTATCAGCTTCCTATTCATTTTGACACTATCATTCTGCCAGTCTGGAAAATGGGGAAGAGGAAAGAAAAGAATCATCCTTAATGTACACAAATAATGCAGCCCCAAAGTCAGGAAGATCCGGCCCCATGTGTGAGATGGAAACAATTCAGCAGACAAATCTAAACTGGGGGTGGGGGGGGGGGGGATGTGATTTTCTCTCATTTTTTTTTTCAAGAGGGAGAGCTGAAATCTTTCTTAATTACCGCTTATTCCAATGACAGAATTGTAATTTATCATTTAGTTGTAATTTGACATATGTTCACACCTTTGCCATTTCCAATTTCCTCCTTCATTCTAATTGTCTGCTTCACTCGCCTGTCATGCGCTCCTCTTGGGATTAATTCGAGCTGTCTGTCTGCACCAGGCTACCAGCACACTTGGGGCTGCCGAGAGCGTGACAGTGTCAATGTGCACACAGTTTATCTAAGGCATTACCCAGCCATCACACTCCCGAATCCTCGCCTCCCTCACTGTTTACTGTTTATTCCACTTTGCATTTGTGACTTTTCCATGTTGTATTAGACTCTAATTATGCTCTTGGCTGTCAGCTGTAAAGAGAGAAAACGTTACATTAATTACAGTGGAGGGGGAGGTGCTTAGGATTGGTAATAAATGGACCAGTAGATGTCTCTCTCTGTCTCTAAGATCCATGCATGACTTAAATACTCTTCTTGTTCCACTTTGGTTTGAATCCTTGATAGATGCCTATCCTCAGACATAAACATGCAAACGTTCAAGCTAATGTAGCTATTACACGCAAAGCCATTTTTCCCCCTATCTCATCTGAGACTCGGTAAATTGGCATTAGTAGGAAAGCAACCTCAGCTTTTAAATAACTATCGGTTTTCAAAGGTCAATCGTTTAATCCGTGGATGGTGTCAAAACAAGCATAATGGTGAGTGGTGATGGAGGGGAGCACACTCTGTGAACACTGATATAGTTCAACTTTGTAGAGGTAGATGTTGCTTTGGTCCATTGGAAACTCTTAATTTCTCCTTTCTAAGGCCATCTCAGCTCATTAAATTCAGCAGTAATTTTACATTTGACATCACTTTTTTGCCTTCAGAAAAAAATTCTTCTTGTTGCTTCCAGCCTACCTAAACCATAATGATACAAGTTTTCTGTTCTGCTGAGTAGATTTGCACTGTAGCTAAAACTTCCTGGCAATACAAAGTGGAGGAAACATATCCTCCGCCCCCCCCCCCCCCCACCCATTAGTCCATTAGGATGGACAATAATTCCTCGAATTAGTTGCATCATCCCCGTTGGCCTGAAAGAGTAAATGTGACTGCCTTGGATATCTAATTATCTATGGAGATGGACTTATATGTTGTTTTCTCCTCTTAGAATGTCTTCAGTCATGCTTCAGGTAATTGTGGAGCTGAGGATATCCTGTAGCTTAGATTTTTCTTTCTTTTACAATCCCAGCAATTAAAGTTCTGCTAATGATGGTATTTTAGCTTCAGACACTTAGATTTAATTCTGTATACTATAAATACTGCATAACTCTATGGTCTTTATTTCACATATTCTCAGTTTGTGAAAGACCTGTATTCCTGAAAACACGTACATTAAATCATATTGCTAAGTTAGAGTTTTTATGAAAAGCTAATAAGGCACGAGTAAAGAAAGTAACAGTCTATAAAATATGACAACTGAAGACAAAAGTTGTGAAATATTGTTCAGACTTTTCAAAAAATAGTTTTAAATAAGAGACCATAATTTCTGGCATTTACCTAAACTATCTTAACCATGTATATTCTACACTAAAATGAGCATGTAAGAATGTGGTCGTCTCTTGTCTTTTTTTTCTTTTTTAAAGCTTTAAAGCTTTGATGTTTCCATTTCACTCTTCCATCTTCACTCTAGGGTGAATCGATTCTAAAATACTCAAGTCCAAATTGAGATTTTTAAATGTCATGCGAATAGAATATAGCCAATTATAATCAAAATTCCAGCAACCAGAATTTTCTAGCATTTAATGGTTTGGGCTAAATACATTTAAGGAGAAAAAGTTCAAGAACAACAGGATTGGTATGAGAGCATAAAGAAGGGCAGTAGGATACTGATGACTTGGAGGACAAGTGCAATATAAGGGCAACAGATCATCTCAGTAATTAACATGCAGTGTTAAACTGAACAATCGAATCATGTTCTATAATCTTTGACATCTACTTTGAAGGATTTATTTTAACACTGCGCATGCCTTCTTTATTTGCTAGGTATGCTTCATAGTCATTTTATGAAAATAATGCAAGGCCTTGATTATTACACAGCTGCATTGCTGGAACACATTTTTAGCTGGATTCTCTTCAAGTTTGGAATCCTTCTAGTGCACGTTGTCTGTAATCTTGTAATGAATCTAACTCAAATATATAATTTTTTAATTTATAGTTCCCTGTTTTGACCCCTTCGCTGGCTTTGAAGGTCATCCATTATGCATAACTATTTCCCACTATTCCATCACAAGAATATGCCACACTTATTCTTGATAAATTGATTGGTTCACTCATTTATTCACATTTGTTCAACAGGTGATTCTATTGTGTATAAAGCAGGGAATAAGACAGAAACTGTTTCCACTTTGAGGCTACTATCTTAATCTTTGCGCTGATTCCCAAACAATGATTATTTCTACCTCTGTGCTCTTGCTCATTTTTCCCCCTTCCATATATTCCTAACAGCTCTGCAAATCTTGAAGGTACAGATCAATTTTAATCTTCCTAATGAAGTTTTCCTAACCCACACTGTGCCACAAAATTCAATTTTTAATTACACGTTATTTTATATATTTTTAACTGTTTCTTTTTTTTTTCAACCTCACTGAGTCAATGCCCATTTATTCTTTATCCTCCAATGGCTAAAGTGTGTTTCTCAAGTAAGACTGTGCATCCCAATCATTTGTAAAGCTCTTTAATAATCCATATTTTTCAAATTGCCGTACCTTAGAGGTTAGGACCCTCAGTGCATTTTTTAAAAAACTATCCCTGAAGAATCTGATCTACCCTCCTGGTTAAGATTCTCTGCTCCAACCAAGGTTGAGCACAAAACACATTGATTAACAGATAAACTGATTCATTCGGGCACTAACTATATTACATTGCCTGCCTTACAGGGCCCTAAGCAAGTTAAATCGTCTTGCTTGTGCCTCTGTTTACACATTTACGACATAAACATTGGTAAAGGACATTGGATATTTGTAGGAAAGATAATAGCATTCGTGCAATGTCCTATTTTATTTCCTTTTATTTATTTAAATTTTTATTTAATTTTTTGGATAAAATTTATCATAGGTGATTTTAAAATTATATTAAATGATGAGATGAAAATTACAAAGAAATTTATTATCTCTCTTTTTTTTACTACATAAGAAGGAAATTTTCATGGCAATAAGATTTTGCAATTAAAAAGTAAAACAAGAGAAATAACATAGCTAAGAAATAAGTATCTTGGTTATAAAAATGTCTCGATGGGGCATCTGGGTAGCTCAGTAGGTTGAGCTCTCGACTTTGGCTGAGGTCCTGATCTCTCAGTTCATGGGTGCCAGCCCCGCGTAGGGCTCTGTGCTTACAGCTCAGAGCCTGAAGCCTGGTTCAGATTCTGTGTCTCCCTCTCTCTGCCCCTCCCCTGCTCGCGCTCCGTCTCTCCTTTTCAAAAATAAATAAACGTTAAAAAAAAATTAAAAATGTGTCGTTAGATAAAAAATATATCAAGGTACTTTATGGAAAGCATGAGACATAGAAAAGAGTTATTTCTTTTTTTTTTAATGAAAGTACTCACCTTTAACATTTTTAAATGTTTATTATTTTTGAGAGAGAGAGAGAGAGAGAGAGAGAAAGAGAGAGAGAGCAGGGGAGGGGCAGAGAGAGAGGGAGTCACAGAATCCAAACCAGGCTCCAGGTTCTGAGCTGTCAGCACAGAGCCTGACAGGGGGGCTTGAATTCTGGAACCACAAGATCATGACCTGAGCCAAAGTCGGAGGTGCCCTGAAAAGAGTTATTTCTTACTGTCTTGTGGTTGAAAGACTTCCTAGCATAAAACGTGGGCTTATTCTGATAAACTATGGGGGAGGCAATGTGGTTTGTCTTGCAAAGTGAAGTTACAGGCATTTGAAATTATGACTAAGTGGCCAAATACACAATTCAGTAACCCATTAAAAAGATATATGGTCATGGTGCCTGCTGATTTGAATGGGCGTGACTGTGGGAAGAGAACTTTAATGCATATCAATCTAAAAGATTATAATAGGAGAGGATCAGGAGAGTTTACACGAAAACTGCAAACCTAAACATAAATAAGATTCCAAGATCCTGCTGGTATGAAAAAACAAAAAAAGAAATAACCTAAAATGTATGTTCTCTTTCGCTAATTTCAGTATTTTTAGGACATAGGGAAGAATATGTTGCTGTGAATATCCTTTCCCCTGTGTTTAATGGAAAAAAAAGGAATTATATGAACATACAAAGAGAAAAAAAACTATTTTGGTTATATCGTGTGAGCTTGTTGCAGATCACTGTCCTAGAAAAGATATGTACAATATAATATATAATATAATATAGGGAGGATATATAAAATTTGAGCAAAATTTAAAATACAAAATCCCTTGGGCACCTGGGTGTCTCAGTCGGTTAAGCATCCGACTTCGGCTCAGGTCATGATCTCACAGTCTGTGAGTTCGAGCCCCACATCAGGCTCTGTGCTGACAGCTTAGAGGCTGGAGCCTGCTTCAGATTCTGTCTCCCTCTCTCTCTGCCCCTCCCCTGCTCACGCTCTGTCTCTCTCTCTTTCTCAAAAATAAATGAACATTTTAATAAAATAAAATAAAATAAAAAATCTCTTTGAAGCCATCAATAGCCAGAAATTGAGAGATAATGATTCTAAAGAGAAGGAAAATTAACAGAAGTAGCTCTTATGATTTTAGATTAATGACCAAAACAAACAAACAAACAAACAAAAAACAGAAACTAATTTTCAGTGTCGAATACTACCCCTCTCCTTCATTTCCAATAATGTGCACTCAAAATGAAAGAAAGTTATTTGGGCAAAAAAATATGTTTCCAATATGGAAGTTTGTAATTTTATAAATGAATGTAGAGAAGAGATATGGAATGAGAAATGTGATTAAATCTGAATTGTGGATGCATAAACATAATGATTATGTCTTATGGAGAAAAATATATAGAATTAATATATGACAAGAAGCAACACAAGAAGCAAAAAGTGATAAAGGGAGTTCTAAGAATGTCTGAGAAGTAACAAAGAGCAAATTTACATAAGATCATAATAAATCTAAAGAATGCATATTATGATTTCCAGCAGTCTTTTAAAGAATAGTAAAAGGATGTACAGTGTAAAAACTGAATGATGAAAAAAATCCTTAATCAATTAAAGGAAAAAAAAGAGAAAAATGTATCAGAAGGAGAACAAAGAAGAAAGAAATTGGATGTTAGATTTTATCAGATAAAACAGGGTTTGAAAATTACACTCCATAGGCTGAAATAGACCTGCTACTGATTTCTTATAAAGTTTTATTGGAATACAGCCACATTCATTCATTTACGAATTATCTATGTCTGCTTTTGTATGGCAATAGCAGTGTTGAGGAATTGCGATACACACTAGATGTAACCCACAGAGTCTAAAATATTTACACTCTGACCTTGTATAGAAAGGTTTCCCAACCCCCATTCTAAAAGGCAGAAATAATCAAACTAGATTTAGGAACATGGAGGGGGTGACCTTAATGCACTTAAAAGTGCTATAAATAAATATATAAATAAAATATAAATGTCAATATAAATATAAATGTAAATGGATTGTATATCTTATAAATATAAATATACAGAAAAAACTGAAAGTAAAAAGTTGTAAAAAAGACCTACCATGCAAATACTAACTAGAAGAAAGCAGGTGGAGCTCTACAAATACCAGACAAAATAGATAATAAAGTAAGAAGTATGATTTGAGATAAAAAGGGATATTCCATAATAATAAAGGAAAAACTTGAAGAGGAAATAATAAGTATAAATTTTATGAAACATACAGTATAGTTTAATATGTGTAAAGTCCAAACTGATAAAGTTAAAAAAGCTTTATAAATATTCATTTTAATGCCTCTATCATTAACTGACAGAACAAATATTTCCATCAGTAAATAAGAAACAAAGAATTGAACCATGCAATTACAAACAACCTAATTAATATTTGCTATTTGTCTATCATCTATTTATCTAATCTATATTTCTATCTAATTCACTCACAACCATACAATATACATTGTTTTCAAATGTGTATGGGATACTGTTCAAAATTTACAATATATTGCACAATAAAGCAAGTCATAACAAATATCAAAGAATGGAAATTGTATAGAATGTGTTCTTTCTATAGTAAAATTAATCCAAAAATCAATAACAAAGTTAATCAGAGTATTGCCAAAAGTTTTAAAATTATGCAAAAAACTTGCTCATAGCTTATGGATCAAAGAAGAAATCAAAATGTAGATTAGAAACACTTCGATCTGATTGATAATGAAACTGATTTACAAAAACGAGTAGGATGCAGCTAAAGACATATTCAGTTGCAACACATTGCACATATTTTGCTATAATAACAAAATGATTATCTTAGAAAAAGTAACATCGATATTATAAAATCATTCATGTCAAGAAGAAAGCAGCAGATTAAACACAAAAGTAATAGAAAGAAGGAAATGACAATAATAGTGAAAATTAATAATACAGAAAGAAACGATACAGAGAAGATGAAGAACATCTAAATTGGTTCTATGAAAATATCAATAAAACTGATAGTAAACTTTTTAACCTGACCAAGAAGGTGTGGAAGCGAGAATAAATTATTAGCCTGTCAGAAATGAAAAAACGGAAACCACTAACAATAGACAAAGTCTCCCCAGTAAAGAAACCATGAAAATATACCAAAACACAACTGAAAACGTGAAAGCAATGATCCTATATCTATGAAATTAGTCAAATTTCCAAATAAGAACTGTCTGCTTAGAAAAGCAGACTGTGTTTGGTTCAATAGTAAATTCTGCAAATCATTTAGAAGTAATATAATTGTGTGTGAACTATTCCAGAGAAAAGCAAAGAGGGAGCAATTTCCAATTTGTTTTACAAGGTCAATAATTTTTTACAAGAATGGGAAAAGATACACCAATGTCTCTTAAGTCCTTAAAAAAACAAAGTAAATCAAATCCAGTGACCTATAGAACACAAAATACATTATAACTTTGGGGTAATTCTAAGAATGCTGAAGTGGGTAGGTAGGTCATGCATCACAATAACAATAAAGAATAATAATTATGTGGTTATCTCAAAAGATCAGAAAAAGACAATGGTCCCCAAAACTATTAGTAAAGCAAGAATAGAAAAAAATTTCCTTTCCATAAATGGGACCTGCAAAGAATACTTATGGTAAGATTTCCATCTAAAACCAAGAATAGGATAAATATATCCTCTATCACTGCCTCTATTCAAATATGTACTTAAGATTGTAGACAGTGCAATGTAACATGAAAAACAATGACATGTGAATTCAAAAGGAAAAAACAAAAATGTCTTTTCCAGATTTAATTGTATGCATGTAGCAAATCCCAAGGAATATATGGAGGGATTATTGCGATTAATATCTAAATGTAAAATGGTCTTTGGATACAAAGTCAATAAACAAAATCAATCGCATTTCTATATATCAACCATTAACACTTATAAAGTGAAATTAAAAAATGGTTATTATTTGCAATGGCACCAAAAACCATTGGATACCTATTAATAAATCTCATAAAGTTGTACAAAAGTTTTACTCATAAAAGTACAAAATATTTGTGTGAGATTAAAGAAAGCCTTAATATGAGGAAGGGTATATTATGTTCATGAATGAAAATGTCAGTTTTCTCAAAACTGATCCATAGATTCATTGCAATAGCAGTGGAAATTTCATAAGGTGTAATTTATAGAAATTGAAAAAATTCTAAAATTTATTTGGAAGTACAAACAGGCAACAATAGCCAACACAAGCTGCCAGCAGAACAAAGTTTGAAGACTTGGTGGACTAGATTGTAAGAATTGTTATTAAGCCACAGTGACTAAGACAATGTGGGGGTATGGCTTGAAATATAGGTAGATAGGCCATTGACATAGACTTGGGTGTCCAAAAATAACCCAAAACGTATTAAGCCACTTTCTCACAAAAAGAGGATGCTTTAAGAGCAATGGGGAAAAGATGGTCCATTCAATAAATGATGCTGATTCATTGGGACATCCCTTTGAGAGACTAAATTTTAACTTTCTCTCATACCCAGAACAAAAACCAATTCCACGTAGATTATATTATTTATTATTGAGTTTTATTTTTCTATAAAAGATAAAGCATAAAGCTGCCAGCAAATAACATATGGAACATATTTATGACTTTGGTGTGTGTAAATATTTGTTAAATAGGAAACAATTATTCCTAACAATAAAGGAAAATATTGATAATTTAGATCTATTAAAATTAAGGTGTTCTCTTTATTAAAGTTACTATTAAGACAGTGAAAAATAAGCCAAAGTGCAGAAGGACATATTTGCAACATATTTAACTGACAAATTATGTATATGCAGCATATATAAAGAACTTCTAAAAACAAATAAGAAAACAATCCCCAGATAACCAAATAGAAAAATTGACCATGGGGCGCTTGGGTGGCTCAGTCAGTTGAGCATCTGACTTCAGCTCAGGTCATGATCTCACGGTCTGTGGGTTTGAGTCCCGTGTCCGGCTCTGTGCTGACAGCTCAGAGCCTGGAACCTGCTTCGGATTCTGTGTGTGTGTGTCTCTCTGCCCCTCCCCTGCTCATGCTCTCTCTCTCTCTCTCTCTCTCTCAGAAATAAACATTAAAAAAAATTGCCAAAAAACAAAACAAAACAAACAACCAGACATTAAAAAGTATTCAGGAAAATGCAATTAAAATCACAGTTAGAGGGGCGCCTGGGTGGCGCAGTCGGTTAAGCGTCCGACTCCGGCCAGGTCACGATCTCGCGGTCCGTGAGTTCGAGCCCCGCGTCAGGCTCTGGGCTGATGGCTCGGAGCCTGGAGCCTGTTTCCGATTCTGTGTCTCCCTCTCTCTCTGTCCCTCCCCCGTTCATGCTCTGTCTCTCTCTGTCCCAAAAATAAATAAAAAACGTTGAAAAAAAAATTTTTTTAAATAAAAAAAAATCACAGTTAGATACTATTGAACATGTAGCAGAATGGCTAACATGAATTAGACTAGCAACACCGTATTTGGCAAAGATGTAGTACAATTGGGACTTGCGTACACTGTTTGGGGGGTTTAAGTTTGTAGCAGCACTCTAGAAAACTATGGGGTGGTATCTACAAACCTGAATACTCACATACACTATGACCCAGCGGTTCCCACCCCTGGATATATACCTATCAGAAATGTGCATGTCTGTGTCCCAAAGTATATACACAAAAATGCGCACAAGTTGCATTATGTTTAAAAGTCAAACAGTAGGAAAGAAATGAATGACCATGAAAAATAAAGTGGGTACATAAATTGTGCAATTTCCACGCAATAGACTCCTGTACAGCTATGAAAATCAATGAACTATTACTATGCCAATTTTATAGATAAATCTCAGGCTATTATGTGAATGAAGAAAAGCCAGGCACAAAATAATATGTATTTATAATTCTATTATATAAATTTTCAAAACAGGCAACACTACGTTAAAAACTAATTAATGTTGTTAGACACTAGAATAATGGCTGCCTTTGGATGCGCTGTGTGATTGGGACTGGAAATGACACATTGCAGTTTTCTGAGATCTTTGCAGTATTTTATTTCTTGACCTAGCAGTTTTTGCTGGTTTATCCACTTGGTGAAGATTCACCAGTTTGTGAATTCATGATCTTTATCTCCCTTAGACTGATTTCAGTAACCTCCCCATTCATATGCTGAAGCCCTAATGCCTGATATAATGGTATTTGGATGTAATTAATCCCCATGAGACTGGGGCCCTAGTCCAATGGGTTTAGTGCCCTTATAAAAGAAGAAACACCAGAGAGCTTGCTCTCTCTCTCTCTCTTTCTCTCTCTCTGCTTGTGTACAGAGGACTGGTCATGTGAGGACACAGTGAGAAGGTGACCGTCTGCAAGCCACGAAGAAAGCTCTCACCAAGAATCGAATTGGCCGGCATCTTGACCTTGGGCTTTTCAGCCTTATATCCAGAAGTGTGAGAAATAAATTTCTATTGTTTCAGCCACCCACTCTCTGGTCTTTTATTATGGCAGCCTGATCAGACTAAGACAGCCCGGAAGCTCCAGGAGGATAAATACCATTTTTTAAAAAAAATCTTGTGTCTCCTGCCTGTATCATTGTGCTTGTCTAAAAGTAGGTTTGCAAGAGATATTTAAATACTTTTTTTTTCCTTTCAACACGCCCTTTCAATGAAAGTAAAATCTCACATCCTTTCTTTAGTTTGACTTAAAAAAATGAAACATCACTTCATCTACCATACATAAAAATTGCAAGTAATATTGAATATACTTTTCAAATACACTCCTTACAATTTTGCTATATTCCCTTACTGTTACTCCTACCCTCCTCTCTTTTGGACTTTTGTACCACTGGTTTACAGTTCTTCATAGAATGATTCACCCCACCTTCCAAATCAGTATTGCAATTTGAATACATCTGTATGTTCTTAGTGTTGTATAATACACATTCATCTGTGGATGAAAAGGTATTATCTGGGATCCATTATGTAATACAGGCAGTATACAAAGATATTCATGTATATGATCACAGGTCATTGAAAAATTCAATCCCACATTTTCTGAGGCATTCTATAATCTATAATCTATAATAATCTGTATGCTCTTAGTTTTCACCCAATGGTGCATATGATGTATCATAAATCATTTTAATATATGTCTTTTACTCATTGACTTTTTTCTTTTTTATGTTTTTCACTCCCTTTGAAGTCTTTCTCGATCACTTGTTTTTCGCCGTTTTTGAACAGTGATGCTCAAAAGTATATAGTCAGGTTTGGACTATATTCATTTTAATTCTTTTATTTAATTCATTTAAATTTTTTCAAATACCACTCCTCCACCCCGAAACAAAAGGGGGAAAAAAAGGAAAAATACGCAAAACAAGACACCAGTTCTGTATGTATGGACATGTGTCTTGACATATAAGGACTTCAAAGAATAATACTACAGTGTTTTGCATTTAGGTAGTGCTGGGCTTTCCAAAGAGCTTCACATACTTCAAATTTCTGATGCACCATATAAAAACATAAAACTTTTCTATTACTTATTCTTTGAAATACCCACATTTCATTCTGTTTTCACATTATCAGAGCTACCTCTGCATCTTGGTCAAGTTTCTGCTATTTTTCCTTTCAAACATTACATTGCAAAACCACAGCGTGAGGGAGTATTTGTAAACAAAGTGTGCCCTTTTCCTGAGTTACTTCATATTTAACCGAGTGTCTCGGTTACCTTTTTTGTTCTTTCTGGCATTTTTTTTCATAATACTGTTAATTCTATTTTTAAAATAATCACAGTATGTTTATTCTAAAGAAACTTACTTGATTACTGCCTTATTGATCGCAGCCAACTTTTTATCCTCTGTTGTTAAGAAGCTTAAAATCTTTTCCCTGTATTCAACCATCTTATGCTGTAGATTTTCAATATTCTTACACTTTTTTATACCTTGATCCTCCAGACCTCTTACCCTTGAGCACCAACTTCATATGAAGTGATTTGGCATCTCTCTCTTTTTTTATTTTCCCCCTACATTTAGACCTTTGACAAGATTTTACCCTGAAACATCGGATCTCCTCTGAGCAGCATTGACAATCCCTGCTACAGGATTGAATCTCCTTCATAAGATTTCAATTGCTACCTTTCAATTGTGTGGGCTTGCTGTTCCATAAGCCACAGCAATAATTATAATAATGATAATAATAATAATAACAACAACAATAACCTTTCTACAAAGATATTCTACCTCGAGTTGGTAGTAGGCAAGCATAATTAATGCATAAAAGACAAAGAAAATAATTGCTTTATAGTACTGTATGTTTCTATGAAAATTCATTGAAGTTTCTTCACTAAGCCATCTTCAACAAACATGTATTGAGCATCTTATTTTTAATGTTTATTTATTTTTGAGATAGAGAGAGAGAGAGGGAGAGAGTAGAGGAGGGGCAGAGAAAGATGGGAACAGAGGACGATCCGAAGCGAACTCCCCACTGACAGCAAAGACCCCGAAGGGGGCTTGAACTCACTAGCCATGAGATCATGGCCTGAGCCGAAGTCAGATGCTTAACAGACTGATGCCCCCATATTGAGCGTCTTAATAAGGGTGTTGATTGATAAGCATGTTACAGTCCCTCTTCACAAGTTGAGTGTATAGAATATTCCTTAAAAAATGTAATGTATAGTAGCCAATTTCTTCATTCCCAATACATTTTCTTTATTTCTTATTCACTCTAAACCAGTTATTTTTATTGATTGTGGATATTGACTTTTTTGCATTTATTTTGTTCCCAAGAATTCTTCTCCCTTCTGACATCATCCCCGTGATTTGTTCCTAAAGTAGTTGTTACTAGTGGACCTGGCATCAATATTTATATATTAATTTCTTTAATTCATTATTTACTACACTGGTGTTAAGTTGGACTTTTGTTTCCCATTTAAAAAAGTCTATTGTTAAAAATATACACAGTAGAGGTCTTCATGGGCTTTTTTTTTACACAGTTTTTCCACATCAGATCTTATGCAGCAAGACAGCTTATGCAGCTTCAGAAAATACCAGAACAAGAAGTCTGATTAGGCCAGAGGGTTGTAAAGAACAAGGCAAATGTGGACAAATAAGGGGTACAGTTGGTTAAAATGGGTATGCACCTATCAGGGATCTAGGTAGGGACACAAAATCCAGAGTCTAAGTAATCAAAGTCATGTTTTCAATAGATCAGTGATTCCAAAAGTGCTTTAGCTGCAATTGACAAAATTCTATTCAATCTAAGTTTAAAAAAAAAATTCTGATGTAAACACAATGTTACTGGCTTCAGGATTGTATAGAATCAGGGTTTCAAGTGATATCTCCTATTTACTCAACCCTGTGTAACTGATAAGCAAGAAGCCATTGGCTGTCCAAGAACTCCTTCAGAAGAAAGAGAAATTCTTCAGAGAGCTCAGCATCGTATGTCCCACTGAGAACTTGGTCCAGCCTGAATCTTGAGCCTGCTTCAGAAACAAGTGCATTGCCTATGGTATGAATAGTACAACATCAGCCTTACCCCAAGCTGTAATGCCTTCTCCCAAAGGAAACAAGTGGTTCTGTTAGCTATAGAGGGCAGGGGCACCAGACAGAGAAAACAAACAGATATGCAATACCTCTGGCCAAATTCAACATGGTTATGATCAAGCTGAAGGAAGTAGGAACCAATCCATAAACATACATGACTGCTGGTGGGACACAGCAACAAATACTGGCTATGAAGGGCCGGACCGAAACAAGAAGGAGGGTTTGGCTAATATCTCTAGAACCCAAAGTCAGAGGGATTGGCTAACAGGGATCAGAATAGTGGCAGAAGTCCGTGCAACAGATATGGAAACCACTGGAAATTAACATTGATAACAAACCAGTATATTTAGAGGCATGGGTTCCTCTTGCTCTTTCTTCTGAACATCAGAATCGATATGTATGCATTGAAACAGAGTGTGGGTGGGATTCGTTGCAGGCCAACAAAGTAGGGGTGCATTCCTTGAATGCAGCAAGTCACAAACTTCCTTATAACTTATATTCCCCTTTTCTAATTATTTAGTTATTGCTAAGGAATTAGATGGACCTGCCAGATAAGCAAAGTACCATTGCTCAAAATAAATGTTAGTTTTCTTTTCATTCTTTCTTTACCACCCCCAAACTAGTGTTTGATATAGAGGAATTTGTTCTGTAAAAGTCCATATATCTCCACATACATAAGCAACCTATATCCTTTCTTTACATTTCTATTTAAATTCTAGTTAGTTAACAGTATAATATTAGTTTCAGGTATACAATATCGTGATTCATCACTTGCATACAGTACCCAGTGCTCATTACAAGTGCACACCTTAATCCCCACTACCTATTTAACCCATCCACCCCCTCCACCCCCCACCTCACCCCGCCCATCTCCCCTCTGGTAACCATCAGTTTGTTCTCTATAGTTAAGAGTCTGTTTCTTGAAGAAACCTGTATTCTTGCATCAACTTTTAAACATCCATTTTGCACCTTGTTTATTCCTTACTTTCTCTTGTTCCTGTTTTTCTAGGCAACATGATTATTCCAGCTCTGCTAATCACCGGTTGAGTGCCCTTAGCCAAGTTATTGAAGTTCTCCAAGTATCAGTACCTTCATCTCTTAAATGTCTGTGACCTTCTCATAAAGTGCCTTGAGGATTTAAGAAGTTGCTCCAGGTAAAGCATTTAGCACAGAGCTTGGCCATTAGTAAACACACAATCAATTTCTTCTCTGCATAAGGAAAAGTAACAAAATAACTCACAATCTCTACTTTTTCACACAATGGCTGACACAGTGACTGAATTACTGTATACTGAATGGTAATTGCATGAAGACAAAGTCTCAGCTGAAAACAAAATGCTGATAAACTGATGGGTCAGTGATTCCCATGTACTTTATTTTCATGAATTCATAAATGATGGAAGCCTGATCCTTTGAGGAAGTGTCTCAGAGAAAGAAAAGATAAGAGACGGAAGAATCAGGAATAACATCATAGTGACTTTTCTCAGCTGGGCCCTGTATTCCAGAACTAAGTCTGTGGAAGAAGGAAAAACAGTTTAAATGAGATTTCTTCAAAAGAGGCTTTGTGAGATTCATGCACAGGCAATGTTATTTCTAGGGTCCAAATGACAGAAGTGCCACACGGACTTGGAAACCCAAGCTTTCTACTAACCTTTCCATAATATGTACTCTGGCTGAAAATTGAAAGGCAATAATTTCTGTGAAGAGGCAGCAACTTGAGGAGGGTAAGAAGACCACATTCAAGGGCAGGGCTACTCAAAGTGTTGTCTACATTTGGTGCCCAGTCCATGAACTATTAATACAGAGACTGAGAGCAAGCATTCAGAAATTTTGATAGCTATTTGGCATCACTATGACATTCTAGAATATGCTATTTCTCTAGAAATTCTTTTTTTATTGTATTTTACAAATTATTGGTTTTGTGTCCGATTATGAGAGAAAGCTCTTCTTCCAGCACAAGTGGTATGAGAAGAACTGCTCGAGGGAATGTTCTGTGTATTACTGGAGGTCACTATCCGCTCTGGAGGGGGCAAGTTACCTCCCTTAGTTGGGTTTCTGGTAGTGAACATCAGTGAAAAGTGAAGTGGGAAAGTTTGAAATGAATTGACCTTTGAGCACATGTGTGCTGAACACAAGGGTTTGATTACTTCCTGTGCACGAAAAAAAGTAAAATACATACTGTGTTCACTGTATACGTGATACCCACTAGACTTCCAAAAAAAAGTAGGAGAAATTTTGACCCGGGAACTGAGATCTTGTGTCATGAGGTGGGGAGTAATGAATCCATAAAATTTTGGTTATTAATATCACTGTTAGATCATTTGGTCTTGCCTAGAAAATTTTTGGTTAATATTATATTATTTTCTATATATGCCTATTAATAGTAAAATAGTAAGTAATAGTCATACTGATTGCTACAGGGGAAGTGAAAACAAAACATGATAGTTGCTCAGTCATGCCAATGAATAATGGAGTAAAGGGGAATCTAGGCACCTAAGTAGATTCAAAGTAGAGTTTGAATAAGACAAAATCATTTAGTGCTGAGGAAGAAGGACATCAGGAAAGAGCTCTGGTTATGTTTATTTGAAGGTACAAACCAGATCTAAGAAAAGAAACCAGAGACCAGAAATAATTTATATATTTCTGTCAACTAACTATGTCCAAGTACACAGGGAAGTGGATTACTAGGATTGGCTTTCATAAGCTAGAGAAAGAAGATTCTGGGTCAGAGGTAGGCATGACTTGGGAGCTTAGATCCTGGTATCCAAAATATGCAAATATTTTAAAATGTTTATTTATTTATTTGAAAGAGAGAGGAAGGGGAGGGACAGAGAGAGGGAGAGAATCCCAAGCAGACTCCACACTATCAGCCCAGATTCTGTTGTAGGGCTTGATTCCACAAACTGAGAGATCATGAACTTACCCTAAATCAAGAGTTTGAAGCTTTAACCACTAAGTCATCCAGGTGCCCTCCAAATATGTATATCTTAACCATTGAGATAAATCCTCTTCCCACATGAGATGGTAATTTCACAGAATTATTAAGTGCTTTCAATGTAAAGAAAAAGAAGAGATGAATTCTGACTTGGTGGAATGTGAGAATTCCATTGTTTGATGGTAAATACCATGAGCCTTGAAGGATTAAAATACGACTTTCAATAGACTGAGTTGAATTGGTGGGAAAAAGAATATTCCACACTTTCCTGACTTTGTAACCTTGAGTAAGTTACTTCAAACCTCTATGTCTCAGTTTCCCTATCTCTAGGAGATGGTGAACAATAGTTGTGATGTTATAGGGTTAGTGACAGAAAAATTGGAGTAGATAGTGAGAAAGTAAAAATTAGTCCCACTGGTGATCCCCTGTTGCTAACAGAATATCAATGGCATTTTCAATGATAAATGATGAGACCAAGAGAACAAAATATTTTCAACAGGACACACACAAGGCCTCATTTAGCCATGCAATAACTAAAATAACTGCCCCTTTGCGCCAATGACATTCTAGGTCTGCTTTTTTCCCTTCCTCCTGAAAATGATTATGTAAATACCTGATTGCTAGACTGGTCCTCACAATTCTAACCAGCACAAACAATCCCTGTAATAAAAAAAAAACAAAAACAAACAAGCAAACAAAACAAAAACTACCTCTTTGCTGTAACATTGAGATGTATCCAGGATATCTGAGGAGTGTGTTTTCCCCTTGCTTCAGCAAGCTCGATAGATTTTTTTTTGTCTACAAGGGTGTGCCAGTGGCCTTCTGTGGTATTTAACAATAGAAATAATTTACAATAGAAAATGCAAGGTATAGAAATACTGCATGCCTACATGCAAGAAGGCCAACCAGTATTCGTCTCTTTTACAAATGAAAAAACTGAAGTGGAGTTAGTCAAGTCACTTTCTTCAGGACACAGCATACCATGTAGCTGGTACATCTGAGGATTAACCAAGTATCCAGATCTGGTGTTTGGCCTTATTGCAGAGCTGTTGTCAAGAGACTCAGTTTGGGGGAGAATAACAAAGAGATGATAAAAGGCCAGAATGGACAACAACAAATCCTAAAAATTGCAAAGCATCCGTGAATACAGGACGGTGGGTTGAGCTGTGAGTCAATATCTATTATTCTACCAGCTACTGTGCTAACATTGACCCTCACTCACCCCAAAGTGTCTCAACTATACTCAGCCATAGATGACTTCACTTCGTGGAGTCACTCTTCTCCACGGGGTTCTTGCAGGGCCACAGAACTGGATCATCTAACACTTTATCCTCCTCTTCTACATACACAAGAAGAGAACGAAGTCTAAGTAGTTAGTGGGGAAGCCAAAAGTTCAGGTCTCCTTGCGATATAATACTTTTCCATGAGAAACATTAGCTCTTATGATGTGAAAATTGCAATAGCCCCTTCATTCACAAACACGTGTTCTGCCTTCCTACAATGGCAGCACAGACCTCTGTCAAAGGTGGATCAAAACAGACAATAATTTATAAAACCCTATTCGCAGGCCGTGTCTCAAGACATTTAGCTATTCTCAACGACTTCATCAGACAATTTTAAACTCTTCTTTTTAAGTATTCTGCAACTTCTCATATATATATTTTTTAATGTTTATTTATTTTTGAAAGAGAGTGCACGTGGGAGAGGGGCAGAGAGAAGGGGACAGAGATCTGGAGTGGGATCTGCGCTGATAGCAGCCTCAATGTGGGACCCAAACTCCCGAACTGCGAGACCATGACCCGAGCCCAAGTCGACGTTTAATTGATTGAGCCACCCAGGCTCCCCTGTGACTTCTCATATCTTAAGGAAAACACCAACTGTTCACCTATTCTCTCTTCCATTAATAATTTAAATCAGTAATTTAAAAATCAAGCAAAATTTATTTTACTTTTTACTTGACTTATTTAGATTATTAAATCACTTTAAGTTTTAAAATATTTTGGTGTATCTACCAGGAACACTTTATTTTGACTATCTTTGCTCTCCTTAAGTTACGTTGACTTTTCTATGCACATCTCTCATTTATTCCGCGACCTTTGCTGTTTTTCTCATGGTCCCTCGTAATTCATCTGTGAATGTTTCCACTCACCATTTCTCTATTTACATGTAGGTGTAGACTGTATATGTTTTTTACCCTCTTCAGTAACTCTAGTAATGAAATCGAGTAATCTGCTAAATGAAATGTAGTACTCCCCACTCCTTGATTTTATGGGTTAGGTATTGACTTTAACTCACACGGTTATAAATAAAATCTACTGAAGCTAAATAATTTCCTCCCAGGTATCATTTCCCAATTTAATTACAATATTAATCTTTTTAAAAAATATTTATCCTAAATTGTACAGCTCTAAAGCAGGGATGGCAAGCAAATACTTTGCAGCAGGAGATAGCCTCCTTTCCTATTATAATAGTTTACAAGGCTCTTAAGAAATTCCTACAGTTTCTTCCCTACTTTTCAGTAAACCTTCAACCTACTTCTCAGAGGTCACAAAGTTCAGCTCCTTTAGGTGTTTCTTCTGATATTTACCTCTCTGTTGTTGTTTTTTTTTTTTTAAGTAATGCATTCCTACTGATACTGGTTTTCAGCTGTGATGATTTAGCTCTCTTAAAACACCTCCTCATGCATGCACGTATTTTTCCTCTCTTCCTCCTGGACTCCATGCTGTGATTATATCATAATGTGTACTTATACCAATGGTGAGTGTTTAACTATCATGACTGTATCATTTTAATCCATAGCTAAGCTATATATTTTACTATAGTTTTTTGTTTTTGTTTTTGTTTTTGTTTTTTTTTTTTGCACAACTCTCTGTTGTTTTTGTACGATATTGATCCTCTTTTTTGTTGGTTGAGTTTTTCATGATGAAAACATCACCCCTATGTTCCCAAACTGCGCCCCCAGGAAAAAACAATTCTCTACCAATACGTTTAAATACTTTCCTAATCTTTCCATTTTATCTTCGAATTCAGATACATCCCTCCTTAAGCCCTCTGTTCTCCTGTATATACAGGTTGCTCTGGAAGCCTGACACACATCTGTCATCTTGAGATTTCCTATCCCTGTGAGTCTAGGGCTTCTTTTTCAGTACTCATCTTTAAACACTCTGCTTTCTGTTTCTTGATTAACTTGTTCATTAATATCTGTCACTATTTTTTCTTGAGACGTTTTACAAAGATGGTAAGTTTGAGATCTTGCATATACAAAGAACTCTTTAATCTATCTTCAGACTTGATTGCTAGCTGATGGATTCTAGTTGGAAATCATATTCCCTTAGAATTGTGGAAGGATTATATGACAAGCATGTGCACTGTTTCATTTTCCTCTGGGCCTTTGCAGTAAGAAGGGGCCGTGTGTCTGGAATTAAGTGGCGTATGCCCTTTTCAGCTCTGGCCCCTTCAACCTCCTCAGGAGTTGCTACTCTGTCCCTTTTCCCTTGGATGGCAGCTGATGGGAGATCCAGTGCAGAATTCTGAGTCCCTAAATGAGAGCAGAGGCACTACGGAGCAGACCTAGGCTCCTGAGTACTACCATTACAGGTAGGGCTGAGTCAGGAGAGAGAATTCAAATTCCTCTGTTGAGCCACTGGCATGAGAGTTGTTACAGAAATCAGCCTGTCTTGACTAATACGCACATTCCATTGCCTTCTAGCTCTAAGATTTACTGGTAGGAGGTTTAATGCTACCCTGATGCTGATGTTTTGTATAGATCTAATTAGTTTTCTTTTTTCCTTTGCTACACTCTTTTATGGATCTTTGGTATTCCTTACTCTGGGCCAGTTCACTAGAGATTAATGTCCTTTAATTCTTATGCTTTTTCTTTAATTATTTTCTCCTACATCTTTTTATGTATACTATTAATTAGATGTTAGACTTCCTAGAATTACTTTCTTTCCAATTTTATATCTCTTAGCTTTTTGTTTGATATCTTGGAAGATGTCCTCAAATTTATCTTCCACACTTTTGGCTGCATTTATGATTTAAGTCATATTTCTAATTTTCCATAATTGTCTTGTCTCTGAATTTTACTTTTTTAAAGAATGTTTTTATTTTATTTTATTTTTTAGAGAGAGAGAGAGAGAGAGTACAAGCATGTGCGAGAGAGAGCAGGGGAGGGGTAGGGAAAGAGGGGAACAGAGGGTTTGAGGCAGCCTCTGTGCTGATAGCAACAGGCCCCTTGTGGGGCTTGAACTCAGGAACTGTGAGATCATGACTTGAGCTGAGGTCAGACACTCAAACAACTGAGCCACCCAGGTGCCCCTCTCTGATTTTTACTTTTTAAACAATCTCCCCCTCTTAATTCTCAGGGGACATTTTTTCAAAACCTGACACTATTACTTTGTTCAAAAGACAAATTAGTTACTTTTTTTCTGAGATCCTTGTAAGACCTCATATAATCTGACCATTTTCCCTCTCTGACCTCGTGTCGTACTGGCTTTCCTGTGCACATGGCATTTCATCTATACCGGCTTCCTTAGTGTTCCTTGAACCCTCCAGTCATGTTCCTAACTGAATTCTTTGCATTTACCACTCCCTCTTCTCCCAGAAATCCACATGATTTGCTCCTTTATGTTCATTAGAACTTTATTCAAATATCACTTTCTCAGAGAAGCTTTTCAAAATAAACCAATTTAAAATTGTGCCCTCCCTTAACCTCAGTTTCTCTTCTCTGCCTTATTGTTCTCCATAGTACTTGTTAGTTTTTACTTATTATCTTACTCATTTTCTTATCATCCCCAGTAGGACATAAGCTCTATTAGGATTGTCTTGTTGTTTTGTTTTGTTTTTGTTTTTAACTACTAGCCCTCTAGTTCATGGAACTTTCTTGGAAAATATTGGTACTTCTCAAATATTTTTGAATGGATCTTGAAATCATATCTGTCTCCAATTAGGAAAGCTATACATTACAACAAAACAAATAAAAAGTGTTTTGCCAAAAAACCTGCAAACCTTAAGGAGAATAATTGGTCTCTCTTTAGGACTTCTTCAACACATAGAACATGAATTCTTTCCCATAACATTTACCGGCTCTAAAGTTTGTATATTTTGGGATATCTGGGTGGCTCAGTCAGTTGAGCATCCGACTTTGCCTCAGGTCATGATCTCTTGGTTTGTGAGTTCAAGCCCCTTGTTGGGCTGTGTGCTGACAGCTCAGAGCCTGGAGCTGCTTCAGATTTTGTCTCCATCTTTCTCTGCCCCTCCCCTGCTGGTGCTCTCTCTCTCTCTCTCAAAATAAATAAACATTAAAAAAATAAAAAAAATAAAATTTGTTTATTTTGATCTTTATCTTCCATGCCAACTATCTGCAGTCATCCTCAACATTATGATGTCACTTGACCTAGCACAGCACTGAGTCTTCCTTTGTTGCCAAGATGGCCTATCACAAGATTAGCGAAATGTTGCTTTCTTCAATCTTTTTTTTTTAATTGTTTTTTTTTAATGTTTATTTATTTTTGAGACAGAGAGAGACAGAGCATGAGCCTGGGAAGGGCACAGAGAGAGGGAGACACAGGATCTGAAGCAGGCTCCAGGCTCTGAGCTGTCAGCACAGAGCCTGACGTGGGGCTCAAACTCACAAACTGTGAGATCATGACTTGAGTTGAAGTCGGACACTTAACCGACTGAGCCACCCAGGCGCCCCTCTTCATTCTTTTATCTTTGCTTTCTTTCCATCCCTCTAATCATATAATTTTCCCCGTTTCCTTTGTCTTGCAGTTATTTAGTCTCCATTCATGAGTCCTCATTGTTTAACAAATTCTGAGTTAGAAATTATCAGAGGAAGGAGTGGAAATACAGAAGCAGTCAAAGATACAATGTTTATTTCTTATGGTCCTTTTGCTTAACTACATTTTCTGTTTGTTTTGTTTTGTCTTTTTATAAGCAGCCCCACTTCTCCATGTCTAGAGGAATCTGTTTATATTGTTGCTTTGTGGACTTAACTCCATTTACCTGTTTTGCTGTAACTATGGACAATTGAACTAAATATTTCATTTTACATATATGTTGCAAAAAACACTTTTCTCTATTATATAATATTAATCCTTCATTCCTCTGAGGTATAATGTAGGATAAAACTGGAACGTGTAAAAGAGTCATGCTGTGTCAGGGCAATGAACATTTTTGGAATTGAGGGAAGGCAACTGCCCTGCCATGAAAACTGTGGTGTGGAATCCTGATCTCCCTTCATGGGAGATCTTGTCCAGTTTCTGGGAAAAGTGTCAGCCGACTGGCTATATCTGTCAGACCCTCTAGGGACTGACTCATCTGTAGGAAATCATCTTGACCGAGGACAACTTCTGTCCTTGGATAGCCTGCATCTGAAGACTGATGTGTGACTTTGAAGTTCTGTTCATTTCGGTCCAACTCAAGACAATTCTTTTGAGGGATCATGGAGTCAGTGAAAACTGCCATCGAGCTTGCATCATATCTTGACTTCTGCCCAGTCTCACTTACTTCCCTTTCCTTCCATAGTCTTTGATACAGAAATGCACAGAAGGCTCCAGAAATATTCAGCTGAGAGACATAATATAAACTGAGAAGCTGGAGGTATATCAGGAAGAGCTTCCATAAGGAATAGATGCATGATTTAAATATTGAAGATTTAGAATACTAGGCAGATTTCATTAGTCAGAGTAAGTTAGGCTGTGCTGTGGTAACAAACTAAGTGGCTCAGTACAATAAAAGTGTGTTTCTTTTTCATGTTACATTATGACGCGGGGTGATGACTCTTCAAGACAACTATCCTCTGAGGAATCTAGTTTCCTCCAATAATGTGGCCTCAGGAGCTCCTGGGTGGCTCAGGTGCTTGGGTGTCTGACTGCTGATTTCAGCCCGGGTCATGATATCCTGGTTCATGTGTTCCGGCCCTGCATCGGGCTCTGCCCTGATGGGATCCCGTCTGCTTGGGATTCTCTTCTCTCTCAAAATAAATGGATAAAATTTTTAAAAATGATATGGCCTTGCAATTTTAAAATCCATCCTTTCCAGCTGTGCAAGTGGGGAAGAACAAGAAAAATAGGGTAATATGTTTTTACCTAGATCTGAAAGTTGTGAACATCACTTTGGCCAAAATTCTTTGTCCTAAACCAGTCATATGATCTAATAATAATGCAGAAGAAGAGGCTCAGAAATAATTAGAAGAAAGACAAAAAAATGGAATTGAGGAGTGAATAGCCATTCTCTACAACACAAGTGTAAAAGTGGAAAGTATTTTCAATAGACGGAAAAACATGAACAAACACATCATATTAAGAGACAGTATGGAACATACGGCATAAAATGAAGTAAGGCAGGGTAAGGAATGAGGTTAAAGTGGTAATCTAGGATCAAGTCACAAAGAAAGTTGGCATTCTAAAGGGTTCTTACCTCATGATAGACATCAGATTTTCCATTAAATATTTTTGTTAGTAAGATTGCCCCATGCCTTTTTAAGGACAGAATGGGAGAAGACAGAACAGGGCAGCAAGCCTGGAGGCAGGGAAGTTAATAACAAAATATAATATGCTTTGTATCATATACTTTGTTACCTGATATTAAATATGCAACTAGATAATTGTTTTTTAACAGACACACTAAGTGGTCTTATAATTTGCATTATATACAGAGACATGATGTAGAACTTCTTTATCCTGTCAATTCACGATTTCTCCTATTGGAATGAATTGTTACATGCTGAACTTGATCAGTTTGGCTTAAGTTCAACTTAATAAAAAATAATATTAAATAACAATGACTTAAATAAGACAGATGTTTATTTCTTCCTCATGTGAAATAATTCTGTAGATTATTACAGCACTGGCATGATGGTTCTATAGGTATTTGGAACCCAGGATTCTTTCCAGCTCACTGTTTTGCCATATTGACCAAAGATGGCTCTAGCCATCATGTTTGTTTTTAAAACGATAGGAAATGAAGCAAGGGTTGAAAAGGAATATGTTTCTTCCACGCTTGCAAGAAGACTTCTTGGAAGCTCCGCATCACATATCCACTTACACCTCAGTGACCAGACTTATTCATTTCCTGAAACTAGTTGAAAGGGACATTGGTCCTTTGGTTGTGCAGCAATGTGCCCAGCAAAGCCAAAACTAATTTGTTAGAGAATTGGAAAGAGGATATTTGATTGGCATCCAGAAGTCCCTATCGCAACTTTTTCAGGTCACTACCATTACCCTTTCAAGTTTATTTCACTCACTTCCCACGATTATAGTGTCTCTTTATAAAGAATTATATCTCATTTATTGTTTCACTAGGAAATACTAATTTTAGGAAAGAAATCATTCTCCTTGACTTGTGTTTCCATATGGAGAGCCCTCCCCACATGGCCTCTCTTCACACCATTCCCACTCTTCGGGGAAGGAATGAATTGCTAATTGCCCAAGTTTCTTTTTTGGACAGAGCTAATCTAAAAAGAAAAAGAAAACCCTGGAGATTAGCATTCTTTTCTCTTGCTGCCTGAGACCAATATGAAGCAAGGATCTTATGTGAGTCTGTTCTTTAGACCTTTGAGTGGGCTAGTCAAAGTCTGTCCCACAGTCTACTTGTCAATGCGGTTAATGATGGTGTGGACATTTGCAAACACATTCTGGCACACGTTTTAAGACCACACCTTTTAATCAGTTTTTATTAAAACTAAAGCTGGTATTTTGATCTTTTGTTTCTGGATATTTTCTCTTTCTCAGTGGGTTATGAGTTCAGGAGGGGAATTAGCACATGGCTTATGGGCTCTTTAAGTTCCATCATCCTGGAGATTCTTTCTAAAGATTCCAAAAAGCGTAGCCATACAGGAGTCCGGTAAAGAGCCTAATGAATGAAGCTGTTTCATGAAAGAAGATGGACAAACTAGACAGTCTTACTAATATAAAGAGGGAAGCAGTTCCTCAGCTCTATTAATGATTGCCAGATAGGAATTCATACTTAAAATTGTGATGTTTTCATTATGGGGGGGAGGGGGGAAACTATAAATTGGATTTTCATATTAAATCATCTCTCTTGGACTTTCCATGTCTACTTAAATCATCTCTTTTTAAAATATTGACTAAATTTAATGCACAAAGAAACACATTGTGAATCAAACAAAACCTGTCTATAGACGCGTGAACTGCCAGTTTGTTCTAATATCCTATCATTATCTACAAATCCCAGTGTTTTCATTCTATCAGGGCAGGTTGTTATTCTTCTAGGTTAAAGGGGTTCAAATAATGGAGCCTGGGCTCCTACAAGAGAATAAAATATAACTTTAGGGAGAATGTCTGCCAGCAACATGAAAATATTCAGGGCTAAAAGTAAGGACTACTTAGTACAGTCTGTATTTAATGACACACACTAGCTAGAAAAATGGTTTGCCTTTGAAGATGTTTTGTTTGTTTGGAAGTAGTGACTGAATTTTGTAAAACTGAAACTGGAAAAATGTTAATGTTCACAAATAGTCTAAAGCTTGCGTACCATGGATATATCCAAAAGTAGAGAAGAGGAAATAAGAATATTCTTATTCTTATAAGCAGCCAGCAGGGGAAGCAGCCAGCAGGTGTCAGAGGCATAGTAGGACTTAAAAATAGAAACCAAATAAGGGATTGTCATAGGAAACATTGTTAAGACTCTGCTGTGCATTGACAACTCACAGGAGTAAAAAGAGGGATTTTTGGCTTTCTCCCTCACTCTCCTATTTCTTCTTATGGAAAAAGTGTATTTCCCAAAAGCCATTGCATCCTTTTTTAAATTTCACCACAGCATCAATGTCTCTTCTTTTTTAACTTCAGGATGCAGGGCTAAGTTTATTTTTTCAAATAACGGACGTCAGGGGTAAGTCATAAAGGTTGCAGCCTTCCGGTGGGAGGAGTGCTCACATTTTATTACCAGGTGATTTCAGTTAACAAAGTACCAAATTCAAGATTTTATATAAAATCTAGAATATTAATTTTACTCTATTTCTTTTTATTATTTTATACCTTATATGCAACAATCTTGAAATGTATTTAAAAAAATAAATATGTGAGAATAAATCTGTACAGCATGTAATTGGTAGAATTCTAAAGATTTTAGCTTGAGTTGTATAGAAAACAAATATTATTCTAGAAGCAAACTTTTATCATTGTTTATTAAATTAAGTCTATTATATCATTGTTAATATACTTTTTATTTTTATTTATTTAAAAAAAATTTTTTTTAACATTTATTTATTTTTGAGACAGAGAGAGACAGAGCATGAACAGGGGAGGGGCAGAGAGACAGGGAGACACAGAATCTGAAACAGGTTCCAGGCTCTGAGCGGTCAGCACAGAGCCCGACGTGGGGCTCGAACTCACGGACCGTGAGATCATGACCTGAGCCAAAGTCGACCACTTAACCGACTGAGCCACCCAGGTGCCCCAGTAATACACTTTTTAAAAAAGACTTTCAGCTGATCCAATGTGACCTAATGATGAAAATACTATCAAAAAGCATGTAACATTTTCTTTTGTTCCTAGTTCATGAATGAACACTTCATCGCCTTTAATTATTATTATTTCTAAGTTTGTGTAAGACATAAGAACAATTAAGTCTCCTGTTATCTTTAAGATCATTCTATTGTTTTGTTCTATGTGTCACCTGGATAACTAAAGAACAATAAGGGATTTAATAACTGAAAAGCTTGTCATGTTGAATAAAAAAGTAAAAGACTTTATTTTGGGGGGCAAGGGGCAAGACATTTTATGCTCACATCCTCCTAAGGTATAACATATCGAGGAAATTCATGCACCCTATTCTGCAGTAAGGTCAATTTCAGGGCGAGGTGAAACTTCTCAGCATAACTTGTGAGGACTGTTGGACATTTTTATAGCAGACAGTCAGTCATCCATATATCTGGTCAGTACTTATTCCCAGCAGATAAGACTGCCATATTTAGCAGGTTCCAAGGCATACCTAGCACATGGTCTATTAAGTTTATCCTGCCTTAGCATACTAGGACATCAGGAAAGATCTTCAGGTTCTATTTCCTGCCACCCTTCAGAATCTGCGTGCTACCTGAGCCAGTAAGAACAACCTTTGAAATGATAATTCACTGGACCTCTTTCACAACTTCTCCTTTCAGTTTAGGATGCTGTTTTCTGGGATGTGTCTTGGCACCATAATTATACCGTCTTAGATGAGCCTCTTTTCCATATCTGTCCATATATGTGTAGGTTTATTTCTAGAATCAATATTCTCTTTTATTGAACTCTTTGTCTATCTGAATATCAATAACATTATTTTGATTGCCAAAGTTGTATAAGAAAATCTTCAAACTTTGTTAATTTTTTTTCAAAGTTATCTTGGATATTCTAGGTCCAATGCACTTCCACTTAGAAATAGTTGGTCAATATGTACAGAAAAACTCACTGAGATTTTGATTGGCATTGCATTCAATCTATAGATCAATTTAGGGAGAGCTGCTATCTTTAAAATATTGAGTCCTCTAAGCCACAAACATGATATATCTCCCTATTTATGTCTTCCTAATTTCTCTCAGCAATGTACAGGTTTTTGACACAACTTTTTTTGTTTTTGTTTTTGTTTTTTTAACACATGTATCTGCTTTTTTTTAAGTAAGCTCTACACACAACATGGGGCTTGAACTCTTGACCCTGAGGTCAAGAGTCCCATGCCCTACTGACCGAGCCAGGGAGGCATCCTGTCACAATTTTTTCTATTTGATTTGATATTTTTAGTACTGTCGTGCATGGCGTGTCTGTCTCTTTCCGTGTCTGTCTGTATCTCTTTCTCTCGAAGCTCTTGTTCTGAAAGAATTAAGCTTTCCATAGATGAAAAGGCCTATGTGGCAAGGATTTGGTGTCTCAGGCCAACAGTCAAGTGAGAACTTCAAATCTGACAATCTTTACATGAGTGGGATTAGAAGAAGATTCCTCAGTCAAGAATCAAAATGGTGACAATCTTAAGCAACACCTTGATGTAGCCCTTGTGAATGACCCAGAGTTGGAGGCATCCAGCCAAGTCGCACCGCATTACATGGTCCACAGATACTATGGGATAATAAATATCTATGATTTGAATCCACTAAATTTTAGAGTAACTTACTACACAATAATGCATATCTAACATAATGATTTGCATTTATGCAAGTATCACTATATATTGTCTGCATAACCCATTAAAATACACTTATTACTTTTTTTGCTATTTTAATGTAGATTTAAATTAATTACAATTAATATTTTAGTTCATCAATCTCATGTTCCACATTTTAAGTGGTCAATCATCACATGTGGCTAGTGGTGATCAATGTACTAAACAGGGCAGTCTAACAGCGTGTTCTGCTAGATTAAACCACCACATTGATAGAAGGTTAGGTATGTTGATCAATTTTTTTTAAGATTACAGAGCAAAGCAAAGATTCAGAGACTGAAGTCACATTTCCTTTTTCCTGTCTCATATTTTTATGCTTTAGTTCAGCCAGCTAGTGCTCTATTGTGTAAGCATGTGTGTGTGTGTGTGTGTGTGTGTGTGATATGAAAATAAACTAGAACCTCTGCCACATATGGTAAAGAAAATTTTTGAATTCTTTTTGACTGCAAAAAGGCAAACTGGCCAAGTATAAGGAGGTTCAAAGACAATAATGGGTAGATGTAATTTTCAAGAATTTTCTTGTTTGGAAAGAACATAGGTAGATGTTAGAGGGCTCACAAAGGCTAATATTCCATGGTGAAAAGACAATTTGTCTTATTCCTCATGTTCTGCACTGCCCTTTCTGAGCAAAGATTTCATGCACAGGTTATGTGTCTCTCTTGTTCAGGTCAGACTTTGTAGTGCTTGTGGCATTAATTTAATAGTAAGAGAACATGCTGGAATTCTCTAATGCTATTCTCTTCTAGAAAAAAAGGCAATGCATCACAGTTTAGTGCTTTTATGACACTGTCTGTTTGGTCAGATAATCATTGTTTAAAGAACACACTGACCCTTTTTATGTGAAAGCTGTCAATGTATTTGGGTCATATCCACATGGGAAATATGAAGTTAAAAATTGCACAATTATTTTAAAATTTTAGGACATAGTAGATATTTTTTCTCTACATTAGCTATCAAAAATTTAATAAAAATGCATCGACATTTCTTTAATTTCACATTCACAAATACAGCTAATATTCTGTGTATGGAAATAAATCATTGCAAAGTTAAATACACATGACAAGGAGGTACAAAAATGTGAATTTATTGTATTTAACTGAACTAAATTGGCTCATGAAATCCCTCATTGTTGTTCTATATTTAAGAATTCAAGATTTAAACTTACTTGCCAATTTAGGAAATATAAGATATTTCAGACAATTAAAGGTTTACTCTCTTCTACCCTGTTTTCTTCTCTGCTTCCTAGCTGTCATCTGAGTGTGGGATGATACACAGGTTTCTCTGATGATTTGGTGCAGTCCTCACAGTGCAGTCCTTCCTGGCCTCCATAATGGATAACCAGCCTCCTCACTTGAGTGTGAGGTGCTGGCTCAGAGGGGTAGAATTTGCTGTTGATGTCCTCCACCCCTCACAGGGTCTCCACCTGCAAGGAGCACACTGTGCTTTCCGTGTCCTGAAGCCAAACCCACCCTGTCTCTTTCACCAGTGCGCCCAGTGCTTTCAAATCCTTCGCAAGATCTTTTTGAAAATTCTAGATCTTCCTTAATGCCAGATGATTTTTATGAGGAATTCTGGAGGGTGATAGGTGTGAAGTACGTTTCAGACATTTCTTTAATATATCATGTTACTATTTTTATTCTGCTCTTTCCACTCAATTGTTTGGCAAATGACAACCCGCAAGGCCTTTCTTCCCAGAGTTCTGAACCAGAAGAATATCACAACTCTCTTTGCTTTTGCTTTTCCCTTCAACTTATTTCAGATTTTCTGTCACCTTACTCTTCCCCTGACCTTGGGCTTACAGGATTGAAAGCATTAGATCCTTTCTCAGTGACTTCACAGGATTTGAACTTTTATCTTATTTATTACATATTAACCCAGGTACTTCCTAATAGGCTCCAAAGGGTTTTTCTCCTTTCTAGATTTCAGACTCCTTTCCAGAGTTGGTCTCTGTGTCTTATGTTATCTATATCTTCTATCTTTCTATAGATATAGAGATATAGATATCTATCTATATCTCTAAATCTTTCTATTATTTAACAAAATAAATGTTATTGATCTAATAAGTAGAGAGCCCCAGGATAAGTAGGCTGTAGGGATAATGTCGAGCAATAAAAGGAATAAAAAAAATACTCAGACAAAACAAAACCTTTGTAGTAGATCTCCACATAGCTGATGGCTTAGAAGTGGAAGGACACTTAGGAGAGTGGACTTATTATTTATTTATTTATTTATTTATTCATTTATTTATTTATTTAGAGAATGCATGCACACATACATGTGGGGAAGGGGCAGAGAGAGAGAGAGGGAGAGAGAGAATCCCAAGCAGGATCCGCACTCAATGCAGAGCCTGAGGTGGGGCTCAATCTCACGACCGTGAGATCATTACCTGAGCCAAAATCAAGAGCTAGACATTTAACCAGCTGAGCCATCCAGGTGCCTCATTTTCTGAGAATGGATATTCTTTGTAAGAATGCAAAGCTCTCCAAAGTTGGGAGGGTATGGAACACAACAGATAAAACCTGGAGAAGTATATAGAAGGGTGTCAAGAGGTTATTAGAGTCATCTGACTGAGTACATCATGGGGACTTGTCTGAAGCCTCTGAGAGGAAGAACTATGTTTTCTAAAGAAACAGGAGAACTTTCATTATTCCAGCCAAGAGAAGAAACTGAAATTAATCAGGAAGAGAAAGACATATCAAACAGAGGCCAGTGGATATATTTCTTCCCTCATGTTGCAAAAAACGTAATGCATCCAGGAAATTAGCCCTTGATAATTAGGACAGAAAATGTGGGAATAAACAAAACCATTGCGAATTCACACTTATAACCAGAGTCTTAGCTTGTTTTTGTTTTTGTTTTTGCTTTTATCTTTGTCTTTATTAGACTTAATTTCAAAACAAGAAGACAAGTACCTTCTTTAAGGGCAGGATTTAGTCTCACCATCCCAGCACCCATCAGATGAAATGGAGGCTTTAGCTCTACTGAGGTTAAGTTATAGAATATAATGTTATAATAGTAAAAATATAAAATTACAATATGTTTATTTTACACAGATTTAAAACATTCAAACCTTAGCATTTTAATATGAACTTTACGGATGCTGCCAAAACAGTCCCTACATCATGTTGTAGAAACATGGTTTCTTATTGCAAAGCTAAAGGGCATCTAGGGATCAGTGATACCATGGCTCCCAGTCTTTCCCTTTTGACTTTTTTCCTGCTGTGGACCCAAAAACTCAAGATAAAGATCCACTAAAAAAGGAATAGAAAATGGAGACTTACCCCAAGAAAATGAACACTGAAAATAGAGAACCAGACTCGGGGAGCTTCAGAGAGACCCAGAACCCTCGGTTTGGTATCACTAACCTGACTGCCGGTTTATACTGAGTTCTTTCACTTGAACTGTCTTTCCAATGCTGTTCCCACATCTGCTTAACAGAGAACCATATTTGGATCTAGGCTCTTTTCCAGGTTTTCTCCCCAAAATCACCTACTGAGTATGTTTGGATACACAGCAGAGTTTGTTGAAAGTTTGCAGAGGGGTTTAATCATAAAAAATTCAAATGCCTTACTATTAAATAGCAGACACCTTGGTTCTAAAAATTCTATGGATATAGATCCCTGGTAATTTTTCATTGGCAACTTTTTTCTGCATTCTAGCCACATAATTTATTATTTAGTTCCTGTTCACTCTCCCTCTACTCCAGCTTTATTTCACCTGGTGTTTTGTGTCTGATGTAACTGGCATTCATCATCTAGAATCTAAATCATGGCATTCATGGTCTAGAATTCTATGAGAACTGGGTTTCAAATGTGACCTTTCCCGGATGATATTCTTACGGTGGGTGTTGAGGGGCCATCAACCCATGACCATTTTGAATTAAATCTTAAATGATTCATGAGAATTTGAAGCCCCACACTTAATTGCAGGTGATATGATTTGTAAAAATTTGATTGCCACACCTAATTCTCAGAAGATATCTCATTTGTAGACACTCAAATGTAAGGCTGAACTAGTCAGTCTCCTTTGTGTATGCCTTTGTGGGCAGATACGTTTTCGTGTCTACCTTTTTACTTTTAACTTTTTGGCTTTTTATGGGCATCTGCGGCCCAACTCCTCACTGTACACAGATCAGGGTCATGTGTCCTTTTTCACGTGTGCCTTATTTTTTTTTTAAATTTTTTTTAACGTTTATTTATTTTTGAGACAGAGAGAGACAGAGCATGAACAGGGGAGGGGCAGAGAGAGAGGGAGACACAGAATCGGAAGCAGGCTCCAGGCTCTGAGCCATCAGCCCAGAGCCCGACGCGGGGCTCGAACTCATGGACCGTGAGATCGTGACCTGAGCTGAAGTCGGACGCTTAACCGACTGAGCCACCCAGGTGCCCCACGTGTGCCTTTAAAACCCAAGACTGAATTATAAGAATTGGCAAACTCTGTTAGGCTGGTCACCAGCTTTAGTACTTGCTTTTATGTGTAGATTCAGACTCATTTCATTTTTGTCTCCTGTGGAGATCCCTTTCTTGCAAGCTCTGACATGAATTTAAGAAAATTAAATATATATATATTTCAGCCAATTTTGTTTTGTATTTAATGTTTTGTAGACAGGGAGTTTTCAGGACATCTGGTCTACTATATGACCAGAAGTGGAAGGCTCTCCTTTCTTTTCTCACTCATTACCAATTTCTGTTCATTTCATAGGCGGAAACATTCACTCTTATTTTTGTTTGTGTGGGAGTCTTTTGCAAATATTTCTTCTGCTTTTATCTTCTCTGCATAAAAAAGCTTAACAAGATACTGTTTTAATCAAAGATAACCTTGGCTCTAAAATAGATGTCTGTGACGTTTATTAAAATACTATTTCTTCATGCTACTACATCGTATCCTCTATAATTTTACCCACAAATCATTAACATTGGCAAATAGCAGTAATTTGGTTCGTTGGTCTTTCATTTGCAAGGGTTTTTTAAAAGTATGTTAGGGGCGCCTGGGTGGCGCAGTCGGTTAAACGCCCGACTTCAGCCAGGTCACGATCTCGCGGTCCGTGAGTTCGAGCCCCACGTCAGGCTCTGGGCTGATGGCTCGGAGCCTGGAGCCTGTTTCCGATTCTGTGTCTCCCTCTCTCTCTTCCCCTCCCCCATTCATGCTCTGTCTCTCTCTGTCCCAAAAATAAATTAAAAACGTTGAAAAAAAAATAAAAAAATAAATAAAAGTATGTTAATAGACCACAATATAGTTGGGCCTTACTTTATTTCTAGTGCCCAGAGTTTCCGAGACTTTGCTGGGGCTTGTGCTTAGCTCTCTAAATCAGTGCTGCTCAAAGCGTCGTCTGTGGTATGAAGATGGTCCATAAACTGTTATTGGTCTCCAGTAAGTACAGTACAGAAGTGGAGTGTTTAGAAGCCTTCACAATTTGGCATTGCAGATTGTAGACATATCTAAGTATGCAGTAAGTGAACTAAGCTTATTGAGCAGGACATAGTCTGGTTGTTCTGATGGCAAATTCATGATTTCTGTTTGGCGGAGCTGTGTGATAGTTGTGCGATATTTGTCCATGAAGAAATTTATTTCACTCCACGCATGAAGATATGTATCCATATCTTCAAATGAACTCAAATAGTTCTTTCTAGCAGTATATTCAGTTATTTCAAATAAATTACTGATAAGGCCCAATTTTTTTTTTCTGGGTAGCCAGTGCTTTTAACCTGAAATTGTATACTTACACCTCTTCCACGGGTACCACAGGTCACATGAAGGCATGAACAAAAATCAAGCTGTAAACATAGGTGTTTTACTTGTGTTGGAAACACAACTCGAAGCACCTGTACCACCATCATTTGGTAATAGATGCTACTACACTAGGCAAGGAGAGCATAAAGGCTGTCACTATTCAAGAGACAATGTAAGTTTAGGAATTGAGACTCCAAGCTCTGAAACAAGAATGCCTGGTTTTAACTCCAAGCCCCACCACTTAGTAGCTGTGTAACATTGCGCAGGTTACTTAAACTTTCTGAGCCTCACCTTTCTTACCTTTAAAATGAGGATCATGGCAATGGTCCCATGTCCTAAATTTGTTTGGAAAAAATTCAGTGAAGATTGTCATCATTATTTTTGGCACTATTTCATGCACTTAGAGCAGAGAAGAACACTATGATAATCCACATTTCTATCCAATGCACACATAGTTGTTTTGATCTTTAATAGTGGATGAAAAAAATGCAAGTATGCAAGTTTTAACTGTGTGTTTTTATTCCCTTCTTAATTTTCCTAACCCAATAGCTTGCTCTTTCTTTCTTTCTTTCTTTCTTTCTTTCTTTCTTTCTTTCTCTTCTTTCTTTCTCTTTATATCTGTCTCTTAACTCTTCTCCAAGCAGTTCTCTGTATCTTTGTTCACCCCAGTTTCCAAATATTCTCCCTTGTTATGAGTCTTTATACGACAAATATTAAGAATCTTACAGGTGCCAGGCAGTATTCCTGGTTCTTGGGATAAAGGAATTAATCAAACACTGGTTCTGTTTTTAAGAAGTCCACAGTTTCATTTGGGCTACTGCATATGTAATAAAGATGAGTATTGTAAATGTTATGATACATACATGAATGAGGTATAGGAGAGATTTAAAAAGAAAAGTCTCAACATTTTGTGCTATGAAATAGTGTATAAGTGATGTTTCAGCTGATCATACAAAAATGAATGTGCTCTTCAAGAGGACTGGGCAAAGGTGATCAGATGAAATATTTGTTAGATATAGCTAATGTAAATAGGAATCATTCCATATAGGCATTTAGAGAAAACTTTTCTTTTTACAAGAGGAGGTTGGTGGTAAAATATATCCACAACTAGATCCAAAGCTCTGCCAAAATAACAACCCCTTTTACAAAGTAGAAGAGAAATCAAAGTTTGCACTTGGTATTTGCACCAGATCTTTTTTTTTTTTTTTTTTTCAGGAAATCTGTGATTTTCTTCATTCTATTTGCTTTATTTTGCTGTAGCCAAAGAAACAATCAGGAAAAAAATATAATCCATTTGTTCAATATCACAAAGTGAAAATAAGACGGTTGCTGGGTCAGAGTAGGGAAGCAAAGTGGAGATACATACCTAGCCAGGGAAAGCAGAGAGAAAGCCAATGACTGTCAAACAAGAATGGTCACCTGGGTCTGCAACAAACTATAAGATTGCAGAACACGGGCACAGACATGTGAAGTACAGAAAACAGCCCTGGAATATGATGAGCCAGTGGAGAATTTCTGGACTGAGGAATTAAGTGACAGGAAAACACCAAGCTGTAGGAATAATTCTTAGTGAAGTGACTACTCCTACAGCAAGTTATAAATTAAATATATTTAAATCGATAACTATTTTCACAACTTAGTTCTGATTTCCTTGCATGCATTTTCAAGAAACAAAGATGGAAATGTTGTAAGCTACAGTTCCCATAATTCACTTTATCTTTTCCTAACTTTTAGTCTCTTAAAGAAATACAGACAATAATGCTTTTATTTCCAATATGTATTGCTAAGGCTAAGTAAAGTAAGAAAACCAAGCTTGTGTACACAAATGAATGAGTTGTTTCCTTTCTTGTGTGCTCACTAATATTAACTCACCTTTATATTCAACCTACACATATAAACACACACAGATACGCACATCCACATACACATGCTTCAACACATAGAAAGAGGATAGTTTAGATACCCTTGAGTAATATACTATAACTAAGTACCTAATTTAAATCTTTGCCAAGAAGTTGGAAAGTGAGGGAAGGGAATATAATGGATTTTAGCTTTAATTTGTGAAAAATTTCTCTGCCTGTTGTAAGTCACAGTGGAGAATGGAAAGAGATCCTTCTATGAAAACTGGGTTTTGTGTGACTGACACACACTGCAATTTTAATAACACAGACTGAAATACATTATTCAGAATTAACTCTTGTCCAGCAATTCAGTTCTGCTGTAGATCTTCATACTTCTAGTAAGTCTGTTGTCTGCAAAAATTCAAATTATTTTTCTGATTAATACTAGTAGCCAAGATAGTACTTGTCTACCTAAGTAGAATTTAGTGAAGAAATTCTTTGTAATGTATTTCAATAGATCAGATAATTTTGAGTTAGTATTTAGTGTGAAATACTTCAATGAATATCTAAAAGTATCTAGCCATTTTGATTTTGATTTCCCTTTGACTGGTAAGAATAGTATCACATTTACATAAAAGAAACTATCCATGTCAAGGGACAAAGCATAGTCATAGATGTTACTTCTAAAGAGCTGCAATAAAGCCCTTATTAACTTTCAGAAATTCTTGAAGTGTGGGATGGTATATTTAAAGATGATAATATTTATTGTATTCATCTAATAAAGGAATATAGTCTCACCTTTTCAAAATCAAATACAGTAAAACCTTGGATTGGGATTAACTTGTTCTGCAAGTGTTCCCAAAGATGAGCAAACATTTCTACTAAATTTTAACTTGATAAATGAGTGATGTTTTGCAATACAAGTAGTACGCGATGCTGAAAGTCACATGATCACAACTGAGCCAATGGTTCTTGAAATTCACTTTCATATATACAAGTGCTTTGGATTACAAGCAAGTTTCTGGAATGAGTTATCTGTGTAAACCAAGGTTTTATTGTAATCAACACAATTTAAGGTAAGTTATCTTGTATAGGTACAACTCTTCCACCAAGATGATATGATCTGTCAACTGTATGCCTTTGTTATTTGATATTTAGCAGTCCTGCTTATTCTTATGCAAGAATGACCCCTGTAAATTCATGATCTGGAGTAAGGTAATTATTACTCTAATTCACCACATAGTTTTGGTGAAAAATCAATGAAGTGATATATGCAAAATGCTTAGTGTAAATCCAAGGAATCCTTATAACATGTGTCTAGTATGTGGGAATACAATCTCCTGAAGTAAGTGATCACAGGCTAGAAACAAGAAACTGGTCGCAAGAAATGCTACGGATTAAAAAGGACAGAAAGACATGAAGTTCACAGGGATGCATTTACATTAATTGACAAATGTCTTACTTTTCTCCTCTGTATGGGACACATTACAACAATGAATGTCTTTTCCAGGAAAATAATTATCTTCAACCATGAGGAAACGCTTCCTCTAATTTCTTATTTTATTCCTTAGAAATCAATAGATGAATGGGGAGGAGGCAATCAACATGACAAAGAACAGAGGAATAAGGCAGGGGGAGAAATGAAGAGGGAAAGGGAGAGGGACATAATGAGGAGGTGAGAAGAGGGGCAGTGATGTTGAACATGTCGACACTGTACCTCCTTCTTCCATCCTCTCCTCCGGGTATGAAGGAGACAAAAACAAAATTTTCTCAACATACCAATCCACTTTTAAAAAAATGTAATTCCTATTTATACCTAAGCCCATCTCTTTGCTCAGTCCATCCTCCATAGAGTACACACACACACACACACACACATGCATACACCTCACATTTCCATACACTGGACTAATTGAATCAATCAAATTGAATCTATTCAATCTAATCCTACTGAAAAATTTATAGCTAAAATTGAAGTTTCTTGTCATTAGTATATTACTTTTCTTGAGTAAGCTTATATGCTTTGGACATAAATAACTATATTCATAACTAAGTAAATATAATATACAAAAAAATAACTTAATATATAACATAAAAATTATAATTAAATTTTTATTCCAAGTGATTTAAAGACCAAAAAATAGTTAAAAATAAGTTTAAAATGTTGAGGATACACCAAACTCCACACCCAAGAAACAAATAATCCAGTGAAGAAATGGGCAGAAGACATGAATAGACACTTCTCTAAAGAAGACATCCAGATGGCCAACAGGCACATGAAAAGATGCTCAACGTCACGCCTCATCAGGGAAATACAAATCAAAACCACACTGAGATATCACCTCACGCCAGTCAGAGTGGCTAAAATGAACAAATCAGGAGACTATAGATGCTGGCGAGGATGTGGAGAAACGGGAACCCTCTTACACTGTTGGAGAGAATACAAACTGGTGAAGCCGCTCTGGAAAACAGTGTGGAGGTTCCTCAAAAAATTAAAAATAGACCTACCCTATGACCCAGCAATAGCACTGCTAGGAATTTACCCAAGGGATACAGGAGTGCTGATGCATAGGGGCACTTGTACCCCAATGTTTATGGCAGCACTCTCAACAATAGCCAAATTATGGAAAGAGCCTAAATGTCCATCAGTTGATGAATGGATAAAGAAGTTGTGGTTTATATATACAATGGAATACTACTCGCCAATGAGAAAGAATGAAATATGGCCTTTTGTAGCAATGTGGATAGAACTGGAGAGTGTTATGCTAAGTGAAATAAGCCATACAGAGAAAGACAGAGACCATATGGTTTCACTCTTATGTGGATTCTGAGAAACTTAACAGAAGACCATGAGGGAGGGGAAGGGGAAAAAAAAGTTAGAGAAGGAGGGAGGCAAACCATAAGAGACTCTTAAAAACTGAGAATAAACTGAGGGTTGATGGGGGGTGGGAGGGAGGGGAAAGTGGGTGATAGGCATTGAGGAGGGCACCTGTTGGGATGAGCACTGGGTGTTGTATGGAAACCAACTTGACAATGAATTTCATATTAAAAAAATAAAAAAATAAAATGTTGAGAATAATGGGTAGTATTTTATGCCAGTAGACATCAGATATTTTCTCAGACTTTTAACATATCTTGGCCACTGATACCTTTTTTCTTTTCCTGGAACATACCAGGTTTATCCAGAAATTTGGCTTTTCTCTTCACTTCATGGTAGGAAATAAAAATTATGGAATGTTCAAAGGTGAGTAGAGCAGTGGCTGGGCCCTGAAATAAGCAATGTCACAAATATACTGAGCTAAAAGGATGACATATGATTTTCTTTATATTGGTTAGAAAATACTAAGATAGTTTTCCTATTCTCCGCCATCGTGATTTATACAATTGACTTTTCCTCGTCATGTCTTGTCCCAAGACTTTCAGGATCAAGGTACTCCTGGCAAAGAGACGAAAGCAGAATCATCCCATTCCCCAGCAGATACAGATGAAAACTGATAATAAAATCAGGTACAACTCCAAGAGGAGTCACTGGACAAGATCTTAACTGAGTTTGTAAGGGGTTGCACATGAGATGGCACACGTATTGATGCCATATGTAGGTCATGTGCTCATACCTTATCATTCTGTAAACATCAACTACTATCTGAATGATATACATGTTTTATTGGGGAAATGATTTTTCTCTTTTACTATGCTTCTGCATCAGTAGGTTGGTTCCGTAACAAATATATGAAACCCTTTCTTTGAAAAAGAAAAAAGAAGAAAGAAAGAAAATACTGAGATAAATCTTTTGTTATATAAAAAAAATCAGAGAGACAAATTTTCTAAGTTAGATTTCCTTCCTTTATAACTCCAAAATAATAGCATACCCCTGAATACAATTGCCTCCTTGGGGTTACTAAAGATAAAGTTTTTCCCTAGGAATTTATTTTTGAAATTTTCCTAATTCATAATTAACCATTTAGTTGCATTTGCACAGAAAATCAAAATGTGCCATGCAGTATTTCAGTAGTGATGTGAAGAGTGTAATTAATTTAGAAGTTCATGCCAGGGGCTCCTCCTTTTAGTTATAATTTCTATTTTCCCTTTCCCCTTCAAATTATTTGGATCCATTTTACCACCTCACTCTGCAGATCATGACAATAGTTCAATAAAATTTGCAGGTGCTAAGCAGTGTGCGTGGAAGAAACAGAAAAAGCTTTCTCATTTATGGTAAATGTATCTTGTGATATGGTCTTTATTTTTTTAACACATAGAATGAAAGCAAAACAAAAGAACTTTATACTAAATTCTTCTATCACTGAAAGACATTTAATTCATTTATATTTAGTGTAATTACTGAGAGTTCTTATATTTAATCAACACATTTGATTTACAGTTATTTTTTCTTTTGCCTTTCTCTTGGTTAATCAGATATATTTTTGTTCCATTTCCCACTTAATTTATAGTTATACATCCTCTTTATTCAGTGTTAACACTAAAAATTATAATATACATTTCTGAGTTCTCACAGGCTAATTAATACAAGTTAACTTTATCACATCCAGATAATGCTAAAACTTTACAATACTTTAATTTATAATTCTCTCTCCTGTTTGCATTATTTTATTTTGCATTTTAATTTATATTACCCACATATATACAATTTTCAGTGTTTGTCATTATCATTTTAATTTCCATGATTCTATTTGTCATTATTTTTCTTCTGACTGAAGAAATTTTTTTTCTCAGTATGTAAATAAAATTTATTGAGATGTAACTTACTGGATTAAAATAAATAGGTCTTAAGTACACATCAATGAGTTTGTTTAATTTTTTTTTAACTTTTCTCTTTGAAGTAATTATAAATTCCTTAGAATTTGCATAGATAATACAGAAATTTCTATGTGTTCTTTAAAACCTTCCCCAAGGTTACAATCTTTGTAACTATAGTACATCATCGGTTCCAAGAAGTTGACGCTGGTGTAAAGAGTATATACAGTTCTACATCATTTTTCATATATATCTAGATTTATGTAGCCAGCACCATAATCAAGATACAGAACTCTCCTATCAGTACAGAAATCTCTTTATAGTGTCATTCACTTCTCTCCCTAACCTCTGACAACCACTAATCTGTTCTCTATCTCAATAATTTTGTCATTTTGGGAATGCTACATAATGGAATCATTATGAGACCTCTGATATTGGCTTTTTTCAAAAGAAGTAATGTTGTTGAGAGATATTCCAGTTATTGCATGTATCAATCGTTTATTCCTTTTTATTGCTAAATGGCATTTCATGTTATGGATTTATCACAGTTTCTTTAACCATTTCTTTATTGTAGGAGATTTTGGTTGTTGCTATGTTTGACAAAAACAAATAAACCTGCCATGAACAATTGTGTACTTTTTTTTTTATTGTGTAGAAATAAGCTTTCATATCTCTAGGGTAATTGTGATTTCTGGGTTCTATGAAAAGTATATGTTTAGTTCTTTAAGAAATTGCCAAAACGGGGCACCTGGGTGGCTCATTCATTAAGCATCTGACTTTGGCTTGGGTCATGATCTCACAGTTCATGAATTCAAGTCCCATACCAGGTGAGCTAGAGCCACACATTGGGTGAGCTCAAGCCCTGCTTCCAGTGAGCTTGTGCCCCCTTGTTTCAGGGGAGCACAAGCCCCACTTTGGGTAAAACACGAGCCCTGCATGAGCCCCGTTTCTCTCTCTCTCTCCCTCTCTCTCTCTCTCTCTCTCTTTCTCTCTCTCTCTGACCCTCTGGGACTTTCTCTGTCTCTCTCTCATCCTGCCCCTCACTCACTTTCTCTCTCTCTCTCAAAAAAAAAAAAGTGCCAAAACTATTTTTCAGAGTGGTTCTGTAATAATGAATTCCCACCAGTCCCTCCACACCCTTCAGCATTTGATATTTCAAGGTAAAAAAAAAAAAATTAGGTGCATGATGACAGCTTATCATGGTCTTAATTTGCATTTTTCCCAGTGGTTAGTGATGTTAAACACATTTTTATGTGTTTATTGGTCATCTGTGTTTTATATAACCTCTTTGGTAAAGATATGTTCATGTCTTTGTCCATTTTCAAATTGGAATTCTTCTTAATATTGAGTTTTTAAATTCTTTGTCATCTAGACATCAGTCTTTCCATGGACCTGTTGTTTGCAAATATTTCTCCCAATCTGTAGGTGTCCTCTTAACCATCTTTATAAGATCTTTCAAAGAGAAAAATGTTTACTTTGACACAGTCTAATTTTTCAATTTTTTCCTTTACTGGATTATGTTTTGGTGTCATGTCTAAAATATTTTCACCAAACAACCACCACTGCAATAAGTGACAAATCTCATTTCTAAAGTTGTTATATTATTTGAAATTTCCAATTTTCAATAAAATTATGAGGTATGTAAAGAAAGAAGAAACTATAGCTCTATATACAAGGGGGAAAAATCAACCAATAAAAGCTGTCCCTAAGCAAACTCAGATGACCTAGAAAGCTAAGGCAATATTCAAGAAGAGCATAAAGCTAGGATTTATACAGTCACCTATCAGATCTTACTAAAAAATGAACAAAAAAGAAAACTAGGATAATTAATGTCAGCATGACATTGGTGCAAAGATACGAAGTTACAAAATGAAATACAATAATCTAGAAACAGGCCCACAGATAGTCACTCTTTGGTATATAACAGACACCATTGTAACTAGGTGAGGAAGAGAGGATTTTTCTAAATGGTGCTGGGTAAATTAAATATTTATTAGGGAAATAAATGAACCTTGACACCATGAAAATATACAAAATAAACTTGGGATGGATCATAAACCTAAAAATGAAAAATAAGCAATCAAACTTCAAGATGTCTTTAAGATAGGTAAAGATCACTTAAACCAAAATAGGAAGATTGATATTAAATTTAAGAATCACTGGGGTGCCTGGTGGCTCAGTCAGTTAAGCGTTCGACTTAGGCTCAGGTCATGATCTCACGGTTCCTTGGTTTGAGCCCCACATCGGGGTCTGTGCTGACAGCTCAGAGCCTGGAGCCTGTTTCTGATTCTGTGTCTCCCTCTCTCTCTGCCCCTCCCCTGCTCATGCCCTGCCTCTCTCTGTCTCTCAAAAATGAAAAAAATGTTTAAAAAATTAAAAAAAAAGAATTTCCATTTATCAAGAGACACCATCAAGAAAGTGATAATATAAACTAGTAGAACTACCTGACATACTTATGTATTAAATAAATGGCTCATTCTATTATATGTAAAACACTCTAACAACAAAAAAGCTCAAATAACACCATTAAAAAATTAGCAAGAATGGACAAGTACTTCGCATAAAAAATGATAAAAAAAAAGCTCAGTTGACATATGTGAAGTTTCTTGACATCATTACCAGCAGATAATTGCAGATTTAATTTGCAGACCAGAAAGACTAAAATGAAAAAGGCTGACAATACTAAGTTTTGACAAGGATATAAAGCAATTGCAACTATATTCTATTGCTAATCTGAGGATAAATTTATTAAACAATTTAGAAAAATATTTTGGCATTTTTTAATGAAAGTAGACATGTGTATAACTCATAAATCAGCAGTTTTACTCTTGGGTATGTTAATACCACAGAATGAGTCCTTATAATCACAAAAAACACATACAGATAAATTCATAGTATCTTTATTTATAATAGCTCAACACTTGAGAGAACAAAATATAAGAAGGCATAAATATATTATGCTTCATTCATACAATGGACATCACAACAATGAAAAACATACTACTGAAAGGTGCAAGAATGTAACAATCTTAAAGACATGATTATAAGTGAATTAAGTCAAGAACAAAATACTGCATACAGTATAACTTTCTTTATAGCAAGACAAAATTAATCTACAGTAGTAAAGATCAAAACAATGGTTAACATGAGGAGAATACTGATAGGGAAACATGGTGGATTCTTGGAAATATATTATTTGGGGTTATAGTTACATAGGTGTACACCCATGTAAAAATATAATTGACCTGTGCAACTTAGATTTACTCAACTTATTGTATGTGTTGTAGCCCTATAAAAACAAACATTTAAAAAACATTTTTTAAATGTCGAGCAGAAAAGATTTGCTAATAATTGAATTGAGAGTTCTGAGAAATAAAGCAAAAGATTATTTCATAGTTTTTCCTTGAGCAAATGGAAAACCGGAGTCACCAATTATTGAGATAGAGAATATTGGAGGAGGAGCAGGTTGAATTAGGAAAGAGAGATTGAATCATGTTTGTCTGGATACCTATTACACACTTGAATGCAGACAAGTTAGCAGCTAAGATATATAACTGTAGGGTTTGTTGAGAAGTCTAAACTTAAGATAAAATTTTGGAGGTTATCACTGTATTAGGATTCTCCAGAGAATCAGAACCAACAGGATATGTGTGTACATGTGTCTGTGTGAGTATATCCTATATAGTATTTGTGCAGGTATATGTAAAGAGCTTTATTTTAAGGAATTGGCACACATGGTTATGGAGGCTGAGCAGCCCCAATATGTGAATTCAGCAACTGGAGACCCGGGAGGGTCAATACATAGCTCCCTGTCTGAGTCAAAAGGGCTGGAACGCCAATGATGTAAATTCTAGTCTGAAAGTCAGCAGACTTGAGACAAAGAAAGAGCCAATGGTTTAATCCAAGTCCAAAGGCCAGAAAGGATTCATGTTCCAACTCAAACAGTTATGCAAGAGGTTTAATTAACCCTCTTACTCAGCCTATTGTTCTATTTAGGCAGGTCTTCAACTGACTTGGGTGAGAATTAGACCCATTAGGGAAGGCATTATGCTTTTCTATATCTTTGCAGATGCACCAGAATAATGTTTGACAAATATCTGGCGCTTTGTGGCTCAGTCAAGTTGATACATAAAATTAACTGCCATAAATCACCAAAGATTTAAAGCCATATTAGACGAGGCCTCCAAAGAAGTGATGCAAGAACAAAATTCTGGGAAATTTAATGTTTGAAGACTCTAAACATTAGTGATATTCAACTAAAGAGGATTAGAATGAGTGTCCCATAAAAGCATGAGGAAACCAAGAGACAGTGATGTCCAAAAAGCCAAGTAAGTACTTCACAAAGTTGAGCTTAAGCACTATGTCAAAAACAGTGAAATGGAATGAGGGCAGAGACTTGCCACTCAGGACACGGAGATTTGGTTCAAGAGAAGATTGAAATTCTTCTACTCCTGACCATAATAGACCAAGAAGGGCAATTTAAAAGACTTAATCTCTCTACCATAAACAACTAAAAACCTGGATAAAATGTGTACATCACTTGTTTTTCAAACATTGAGCAATAGGTATCACAGAGCTCTAATTCCTGAGAAAAGGAAATAAACCAGGTAAGCCCTGCAATTCCTTTGGCTTTCCGCCTTGCGATAATATTTAGACAAAAGGGCAAGGATGAAAAACCCAAACAGAGCAATTAGATTTGGGAAGGTAGAGGCAGCTGGAACTATGGAGCAAATACCAGCAAGAAAGGTATTGCACAAAGAAAGATCAAGAAGTCTATAGAGGACTGGATCTGTTGTTGTAAGTAGGAGTAGCAAAGAATTACCAGAGAGCTGTAACCTGAATATTTACCCAGAGATTACACAAACTTTATAAATTTTGAGTCACAACCGGCCAGAATGAAGACTCCATTAAACACCTAGAGCATTCAATATGGACCTCAGAGGAGTAGGAGAACTAAATTAGACCAAAGTAAAAATCACTGTGAATACATGCTAACCAAGTTTACACACAAACCTTGAAAAGACAAGCTAATTTTCAAGTTACCTAGTTGCCTTCAAGAATCCAAATAAATGGAGAGATATAATATGTTCATGCATTTGAGGACTCAATGTTGTTATCTCTGAGGAAGGCATAAGATTTCTAGTATATTAAGCTATCAGTCCATTTGGCCTCCATTATTGTTCAAGCAGGTCATGGATTTGGGGGTATTTGGGGGAATTGGTTGGAATTTATACAATTCTTTGGAATATGTGCTACAAGGAAGGAAATTAGAAATGATTGGCCCCTGTGCAGAACTATGTAATGATACTCACTAAGAACTTTATTCTTGCTTGTGGCTGGCCTGGGTATAACAGATCCAGCATGGGACACATAATGTACCTATAGCCTAAGGCCCTTCTCTTGGGTGTTATGCTATGTACAGTTTTCTTCAGTCTATCATACGGTTATGTATCAGAATTCAATTAGAAAAACCAACCCATTATAAGTATTATAAGAATGAAGGATCTAGAATAAGAATATGAATTCACATGAATGTGAGACAACTGGGGAATAAAGGTCTAGAAGGGGAGTTTGAGTACTGGAAATACAGACACGAACCACGTCAATTTAGTGAGGGTGGAAAGGGCAGAGTTTTGGCGACCAGGCTTGAAGTGGGAGGCTCTGGTGGGAGGTTATGGAGCGGTCTATGGACACTGCTACTTGTGTGGAAGCTGTTGCCTCTGAGGAACCTGCGGCCTGCGCTCTGGGGTAAGCGTGGATAGTGGGCTTAGGGCTGCTATTGGCTATCAAGGCCCCAACCTGCAAGTTAAACTGGATGAAGAGTAGGAGGAAAGAAGAAAACAGGGAGACAAGAGAAAATGAGGTCCTGCTGGACACATCTGGGCCTGCTGGTTATGTTTGTGACCACCCAAACCTCTGACACTAGTGGCTTCTGCTCCCCTTCCACCTTCCACATCTCATGCAAGCTGCTTTTTTGGCCAACTCTAACCTAAATCTGTACCACTCAACTTTAGATAGGAGCAGTGGCACCAAACTCACAACACGAATCGGCACAAAAAGCCTGAAGACCTGTTGAGCGATATGGAACTCTTTGATGGAGTACTTTACATGATGCTGACTATATATGGACATAACATGAAATAAAATGGGGAAGGGTATTATCTATGTCAAAATCTTAGGTTACTTATGTAAGACCTCTGACAATGGACATGTGAGTTGGGCGTTTGTCTTTCTTTCTTTCTTTCTTTCTTTCTCTCTTTCTTTCTTTCTTTCTTTCTTCCTTCCTTCTAGATGTTTATTCATTTATCTTGAGAGAGAGGGAGATAGAGAGAGAAAGTGAGCAGGGGAGGGGCAGTGAGAGAGGGCGAGAGAGAGAGAATGCTAAGTATGTTCTATGCTGACAACAGAGTCTGACATGGGGCTTGACCTCAAGAACCACAAGATCATGATTTGAGCTGAAACTGAGTCAGACCTCCAACTCACTGAGCCACCCAAGCACCCCAGCTTTTGTCTATTTTAAAAGAGTGGCAAAATAACAGAATAAAAGTTTAAGGTGATAATGATCAGCTCATTTATTATACTTACCACATACCAGGCATTTCAAATACATTAGATATATGGACTTACTTAAGTCTGACAACAAACTGTGAAGGGAGTATTATTACCCCTATTAAATCCGGAGACCTGGAGACATTAAGTAAATTGTTGAAAGTCATATAGTTGGTCAATGGCTAAGCCAGGATTTGAATCCAGGTAGTACAGCGTCAGAGTTTGTGCATTAACAGTGATGATAATATGCCTGATGGAAAAAGGTGAAGGATATTGCAAAAGAAGAAAATGTATGGAGTATCAACTTAGATGCAAGCAGGTAATTCAAACAGCAGGATGATAAATGGACTGGTTTTGATTCATATTGAGTTCATAGATAATTTGAAGATAGAAAATTCCTGTAAAATTTTGAAAAGGGATTAAGCACATGGATCTCTAAGCTTAAAATGTTTTTCTCATGATGAAACTATAGGAATTCACTGTGATGCAAATAGAAGAACTTAGAAAATGTCTTAAGAGTCCAAGTTCATGTAATGTCCAGCAGAAAGAACATTAAGATGTATTCTTTAGGAAGAAGTAACAATATTTGATTACCTATTAAAGACCTAAGACTTTTCATATCTTCTTTGAAAATGTACATGAATTCTAATCCAACCCATCCCCTATCCCTGGACTCAAAGTCAGTGTCAAATTTAGCTCCTTCGTGAAGTCTTTCCTTTCTCCTTTCAATAAATTCAGGCATTCCTTCCTCTGGGTTTTCACAGAAAGTACTTTGTTCACACTTCTAACTTAGTGAGTATCATTACATTGACACTGGATGCTAATATGTGCCATGGATTCTGTAGTGCACAGTTTGCATATCCCTTTAGGACTCAGACATTTATTCTTCTAGCGGGAGGAAGGTCTGTCTGTTGACAACTTACAACTGTCCCTCCCCAAGCATTGCTCTCAGCTGAATGAAACAATTCACCCTGTCCCCCAGGAAATCTCACATTTAATAACTATTTGATGCAAAAGTACAAAGGCCTGGCCCATTTGCTCCACTTGGAGATGATTCTGAAGGGGCAGCCAAGCGTCAGAACTCCCTGGGGGACTGACTGAGTTTGCTGTTGCAACTGCACTACAGTTTGATTTCACCTTCTCCCCAGTGCCGCATCCTAGTTGTTGCAACCAGAAGACTCTCCAATAAATCTAAGTGCATTAAAATATACACTTTTATTTTTTAATAGTGATTTTTAATTTTTAATTTTTTTAAGTTTATTTATTTTGAGAGAGAGAGAGAATGAGAGAGAGAGCGAGCACGCATGAGCAGGGGAGGGGCAGAGACAGAGGGAGAGAGAAAATCTCAAGGAGCCTCTATGCTGTTAGCACACAGCCCTATGCAGGGCTCAGTCTCTTAAACCATGAGATCATGACCTGAGCCAAAACCAAGAGTCAGATGCTTAACTGACTGAGCTGACTAGGCACCCCTAATTTTGATTTCTTTCAATTGAGCCCTTTATTTTCAGTAAAAAAAATATAAATATGTTCAACTCTTAGGAATCATCAATGATGCACTGATTTTCATAATTCAGTCATATGATTTTGACTGATTTAGCACCTTTCAGATAAACACCAAATTCAAAAGCATATCTACAATACAGGGAGATTTACTGCATTTTTTTATGTTGTAAGACTCATACAATTGTTTCTTGATAGCAATTACGCTTTCCTGAAATTTAATTACTGCATTGAAAGTCAGACTACTTATATTGGGTCAATAAATGAAGGAGTGAATGATTGAATCAATTAATATGAAACTGAGGGATTCAAGACAAAATATCCTGTAAACATATTTTAGACCATGGAATTGTGATGCTTCAATTCAACTCCCTATAATGTTAAAAGAAAAAATAAAGCCATGGATTGCTAGGGAATTGACATTAGTCTGATAATACAAGGAAGAAAAGAAGAAAACAAAGGGTGATAAGTTAAATGTAGTATTTGAGACATTGAGAAATGTGGGCTGAACCAAGAACAACTTGGAAGGCTAAATAGATTTGTGTGGACTAAGGAATATTGAGATCTATTTACACGTCTATGTGTGTTAAATTCAAAACTATGAAAATTACCATATTCACTTGGAAACTTTGTAGGCCGGGGAACTTCTATGTTTTAAAAATGCATTGGTCATACCTGAAAGAAAAAAAAAAAAACCAATCATCAGAGACTCAGATAACTTCACCTCTGGGGATTAAAAAGTTAGCTATTCCAGCAGAAATGCATGGGCAATGGTCCTTAGGCAATGACTTGTTTCAAACTGTGACAGATTATATTGCTGGCATTAATCAGGCATGTGCATCATGATGCCTTGCACAGCTGCTTAAGGCCATGAAGCTTTATTTAGAAAACATAAATGTACATTTAGTGGATATGTTTATTTTTTACTTATTTCAAATACTTACAATTAAAGGGACCTAGTCTTCTAGTGGAATCACTGTACCATTTTAACATGAATTTTAGTAATGATTTTTTAAAAGATGATTTTATGATTCCCAAGACTTCAATGAAACAGCCTTGTAATCTTATCCAAAGCCATTTATAAACTTTGGATTCAAAATCAATCTAGACATTCCCTAGGTAAGAGTACTGGATATTTGTCAGGAATCTTGGCATGGTCAGGAATATTGCACAAGAACCATGTGTGTCTTTGTTATGAGAAATGATGTTGTAGAAAGAAGAATTATCTAGAGATTATCATTACTTACCATTATTCATATATTTAAATTAAATTCAAATATGAACTCATGGAAAACAGAACCCCTTTTATATAATTACAAATGAATTAATTCAGCAAAGTATAAAGTAGCCTAATCAATAAACAACATCCCTTCCTTCTAACTTTTAGCAGGATACACACGCCTCATAAAGTATGAGAGTTACATGAGTTGAATCAATATTTCTGAAACTAATTATCTGCTAGATTTTAAGAGATAGTTTTGTGAACAGATAAGTGCAAGCTAGTGGACAAGCGAAGCAAAATGACATTCGCTTCTAGCTAGACTACAATAAGGAAGAAAAACTAATTTTATGGTTTTAAGAAATGATTCAAAGTTCATTTTGTTTTTGTCAAAAATTCTCTAGGTTGTAAAATTAATATTTAAAAACAGACTCTGGGGTCACCTGGGTGGCTCAGTCAGTTAAACGTCTGACTCTTGATTTTGATTCATGTCATGATCTCACAATTTGTGGGATCAAGCCCCACCCTGGACTCTGCTCTGATAGCGTGGAGCCTGCTTGGGATTTTCTGTCTCCCTCTTTGCCTTACCCGCACTCATTCTCTCTCTCTCTCAAAATAAATAAACATTAAAAAATATATTAAAAACAGACTCTGAACAAACATAAATTTGAATAAATTCTTTCCCTGGAGATAATGGGAGTGGGACTCAATGCAGGGTATAGAGAGGGCCTGCCATCCATATATCCCTTTATATAAATGAGGAAAAAGTGTGCTTTGTATGCTTAATGATCATGCCATACACATAAGGAGAACATCATTATCACATCATCATCAACAGCAACAACATAGCAATAAAATCACTCCATAAAGAAGAATTCCCAAAAGGCTACGGATCTACTCTTAAAGTCAAGTAATAATTTCCAGAGGCTTAAGAAAACATCTTGAATCTTTCAACTTTATTCTCCTTTAATGCTGACTTACAGGCATGAAAAGAATCTTCTCCAATATAATCTAGTGTCTGTAAATAACCTCACTGCTCAGGGGAACCTCAAGGATATTGTAGGACCCAAATGCAATACCATTATGTGAGAAAGCACTGTCATGATAACTGGACAATCACAACTGCCTGCATATTAACCAATATACTTCTATATAATCCATTGCCCCCCCCCCCAATTGAAACAAATTAGATATCTCAATTAAACTTTATATTTTGAGGTACTTGTATTTTCACAGGTAGTTGCAAGAACTAATGCAGAGGAATCTCATGTATCCTTTATGTTTATCCCAATGGTAACATTTTACAAACCCAACCTAAAATATCACAGAGTGTTGACATTGATACAATCAAGCTACAATTTATTTCCCTGCAAGGACCCCTCAGGCTGGCCTTTTAAAACCAAGCCTACATCTGTCCTGTCCCTGACCCCTCATTAACCCTTGGCAGCCAATAATCTGTTTTATATTTCTGTAATTTTTTCATTTAAAAAAGTGTTCCATAAATAAAATTATACAGTCTACAATCTTTTGTGATTGGCCTTCTTTCTCCCCACAGAGCCTTATTCTCTGGAAATTCACCCAGGTTTGTTTTTTTTTTTAATTTTTTTAAACATTTATTTATTATTGACAGAGAGAGAGAGAGCATGAGCATGGGAGGGACCAAGAGAAGGGGAGACACAGAATCTGAAGCAGGTTCCAGGCTCTGAGCTGTCAGCACAGAGCCACAGAGCCCGACGTGGGGCTCGAACTCATAAACCAAGAGATCATGACCTGAGCCGAAGTCGGACCCTTAACCCACTAAGCCACTCAGGCACCCCAACCCAGGTTGTTTTGTACATCAATAGTTTGTTCCCTCTCGTTTAGTATTCCATGGTATGGATAGACCATAGTGGGTTTAGCCTGTCAGCCACTGAAAGACATCTGCTTTTTCTTCCATTTTTTGGCAATTAGGAATAAAACTGCTATTAAACATCCATCTACTGGTATTTGTGTGAACATAAGTTTCAATTTCTCTAGGATAAATGCCCAAAAGTACAGTTGCTGGGTTGTATGGTAGTTGCTTGCTTTAAGAGAGTGTAAATGTGTTTTACAGAATAACTTTATTATTTTTATTCCCACCAGAAATGTATGAGTGACCAAACCTCCATATCTTCATTAGCATTTGGTATTGTCACTACTTATTTTAGTTATTAATAGGCGTGTGGTGATAGTTTGTTTGGTAGTTTATACTTGTAGTTAATATTTGCATTTTCATAATGGTTAATGATGTTAAATAGCTTTTCGTGTGCCATCTGAATATTCTCTTTGTTGAAATGTTTTCACATCTCTTGCCTATTTCTAATTGAATTATTGTTATCATTTTTTTAATACTGAGTTTTGAAAGCTCTTTATGTGTTCTGAATACTCAACCTTTGTTAAATTGTAGTCTGCAAATATTTTCTCCCATTTTTTTTTAGCTTACCTTTTTACCTTCTTAATATGGTCTTTCTCAGAGTGAAAGTTTTTTATTTTGATGAGATCAAGTTGATCAGTTTTGTTGTTTTTGTTTTTTTTTTTTATGGTGTGGTTTTGGTGTATAAACAGTAACTTTATGCTGGAGAAATGTGACAAACATTATCTCAGCCAGTTTATCAAAGTCAGCATCAACAATGGTAAGACATGTTGATAGTATGTACCCTTGATAATCATGTGATGAAAATTATACTTTATCTTTGTGTTTCCTTACCTCAAAAAGACACACCCTAGTCTTATCATGAGAAAAACAGCAGACAAATCCCAGTTAAGGGACATTCTACTAAATACCTGTCAAGGTCATCCAAACAAGAAAAGCCTGAGAGATTGTCACAGCCAAGGGAAGCCTGAAAAAGCATGACAATTGAATGTGTGGTATCCTGAATAGGATCATGGAACAGAAACTGTACATTAGGTAAAAATAATGAAATATGGATGAAGCATGGACTTAAGCTAAATATAATTTATCAATATTGGTCCATTAGCTGTAGAAAATGTATCATACTAATGCAAGATATTTATAAGAGGGAATTCTAGGTGTTTGTTATGAGAACTCTCTGATTTGTCTTCATAATATAAATCTGTAAATCTAAAACGTTTTAATATAAAAATGTTATTTAAGAAATATGCATTTTTTCTCCAGCTCTGTCCACTGAAAATGGCTATGTGAAACAGTGAACAGCATAATAACAAGAATCACCCTAGTGCCCAGTGGGGCAGAAGGGACAAAAAAGTTGTGTGATGAATAAAACACATTTCCTTTATTATTTTCCCTAATTTATATGTGTTTGAAAATTCCAAATTTAAAAATTCCTTGAAATGGCAATGTTGTGTAATGAGCATTGCCTTTTATGACCTGAGATTCGTTATAACTGGGGACAGCTGAACTGATATCATCTGTACGGTAACATGTGGTATAGCCATTACCCCACTAGTAACCACCCATTCCCAAGCCTGTAGGAGAAACCAACCAGGCTCTCCTGGAGACCATGAATTGTGAATCAAATCTATTTTAGCTAATGAAATGATCACAATAATTTTCAAGGAAAGTATTATACTTAGAGAGGTACTAAAGCCTACTTCTTCCATCAGATGGTTTTCCTGGCTCGTGTTTTATAGAAGAATCTTCAAAACTGATGTCTATGATTCTAGACAAAAGTTTGCTTTTTGTGGACAAAATATGTAAGTACAATAAGCTATTTATAAATGTAAATTCAGATGGCGCCAGGCACAAGGTAGGCAAATTGTGTTCTGGTTTTTGTTGCAGGAGCCATGTGTAGATACACACCTCCTGGCCAGGGACTCTGCTAGCCAAAGGCTTGAGTCACTATGTAGTTGCTCAGCATCCCGTGAAAGCGCCAAAGAGCCTATCACAATTTTTCATTGATTCTTTTGCTTAGGCACCAGCCTCTTTCCCTCTTATTGCCTCATATTTGACACATATTTTAAGGTTATTCACTTTTTCTTAGTTTTCTTATTTTTATTTTTGAATTTTCAAATATATGTATATATATACATATATACATATATACACATATGTATATATGTATGTATATATATGTATATACATACATAAACAGAGAGGGTATATATATATATATATATATAAGCAGAGAGGGTATATCGATCATTCCGTTTTACATATCATCAATGCCAATAGATCATTTTCATCTACAACCCTTGCCACAATGGGCACTCAGGTACTTGTTGATATTATTTGGTCATTTCTCTAGAGATTTTCAGTGATCAGAGCTAGGAAACATTTTTAGTCCATTATGGAGTCAGCCTAAAACTTTTACCCAGAGCCTGGGGGAAAGTTTTGTATGAGATTCAGTGATGAAGTTGGACATCAGGAAGATTTCATGGAAAAAAAAAAGGAGCTCCCATTAAACACGTTTAAATGCTGTTCCTTTAAGGAAGTGCCACTCTGAAAAATAATCCTGTTTGTTACTTCACATTGAATGTCATGTCGTCTCTGTTAGATTTCCTATATAATGCTTTTTGTTTTTTAGTATTTATGCTCAAAATGCAATTTAAAAAAAAAGAAGCAAACGAATACAAATGAATTTTAAAAAATAGCTGGCAAGAATACAAACAAAGTTTTCCATCCCATCCAGCACATGCTTTCAATGTCAGATATGGCTTTTGTGTGGGGTTCTTCATATGTAAAGAAGACCTATGAGGTCAGCTAGTACAGATTTTCTATTTTTCACATCACTGAACTAACAAAACTACAGATTCCCATTTCATTAACATGTTAGAGAAAAACCAACCTCTCTTTTCTATTCATTTTCTTTTCATAAGGATTGCCTTTTCTTTTGTGCTTCCCTGAAATATGAAAACAGTGTTCCTGTACCAAATCACTATACTGTAGCATGCAAGCACACAAACGCTAGTATAGTGTGAAATGAAATGATGAAAATGTGCTATAATCCCCACATTGTAATGCAAACCTATAAATGAAGATCACACAAACACTAGCAAATTTGTAGAATAAGAGAAGTTTGACAGAGTTGCATGCATTTCTACGTATTTTTGTTATTTATATGTCTGATGATTTTGCCCCAAATGTTTTGACTGAAACAAACATTTTGAAGTTTGACAGAGTTGTCAAAAAACTACGTATTTTTGTTATTTACATGTCTGATGATTTTGCCCCCAAAATGTTTTGACTGAAGTGTTTCATGCTTATAACATTATTAGGAATCCATGATTCCAAATCCTGTCTTTAGAATGAGGTCTTTAATTACATATAATGCTGTCATTTCCTAAAACATTAATAATATATGTATTAAAAAATTCACAAACTGTGGTCCCACTACATTGGAAGTTGAAATTGAAAATTAGCCATTGGGAATCCCTCAGGGCACTAAACTATCAGGCAAAGAAAGGGTTGCCTTACAGACTGGGAAAAGTGTTTCTTTCTTTTTTTTTTTAATGTTTATTTTTGAGAGAGACAGAGAGGGAGACAGAGTATGAGTGGGGGAAGGGCAGAGACAGAGACACAGAATGAGAAGCAGACTCCAGGCCCCAAGCTGTGAGCACAGAGTGCATCATGCGGGGCTTGAACTCATGAGATCATGACCTAGCAGAAGTCAGCCGCTTAACCGACTGAGCCACCCAGGTGCCCCTGGGGAAAGTTTTTCTAATTACCAAGGAGATATTTGAGTGCTGCTCTCTGATATGGATTTGAAGGAACCTTGCCATCTTTTCAGACTCCAGGGAGTTTTCTAGGGAAGTTCTAGGGTTTTCATTTCACAATAAAAACATTTCATGGCAGGTCTTCCAACGCTCTAGGTTTGGTGTTTCACTAAGCAGGTAAAAAATGCCAACCAGCTTCAGCTGAAAGTAAAGGGAACATGGAATTAATGGTGAAACAGGGGTTTTTAAAGACCAATGTGGCCTCATAACCAGTTCCGTATATGATGACTACAGCAGCAATGGATATTTTATTTTTTTATTATTATGCACACATTAATATATTAACCCTGATCTCATCCCTTTCTTTCCCATATTATTTTTTGGTGATAACAACTTTAAAACTCAGTTTTTCTATGATATAATGTTAACATTGAATTGTAATTGAACTAAAACAAGTGTTACTATCATAAAGTGACTTTGGGGATCTTGTACCTTCAGGTTTTGAGAGGTGAATGTCTTCATTTGCATTAAAATTGGCTGCAACTTATCATCAGATTGATATTGTTGTTGCAATGAAATAATTATTACTTATTTTTGTTATGCTTAAGCTCAAATGTGCAAGAGAGTATCTTGACCTATAAAAAGGGTGTCACATGGCTAAATATCAGCTTTGCGAAGGCTTCTCCCAGAGATCCACATGCTATCCACACAGCCCTTCTTCCAGTAGTTTCCTCAATGCAGGGAATGGTAATTCCTCACAGGAACTCATCTCTGAGTTTCTTCAACATCCATTTATAGCTCTTCCACAATCCAACACTTGAGTAACCAATTTTCTATATTAAATTTCTTGTGTTTAAGACTCATGGGTTGGTTTCTATATCCCTAGGTATATTGATAACTTCTATTTTTAATGATACCAGATACAAATGGATTAAATGAACATTTATCTTATAGTCATCCAATTATGTTAAAATTGCTGAATAGCCTGAGAAGGTCCTTACATGGATCTGCCCTTAGAATAACTCACGGCATTACAAAATATCATCCATTCCTTTATATCACATATGGGTTTTACCTTGTGGTTATTGTGAATAATGCCACATTAGACACTGATACACAAGAATCTTTTGAGTTCCTTTTTCACTTCTTTTTAGTATATACCCAGGAGTAGAATTTCTGGGTCACATAGTAATATGTTTAGTTTTTTGAGAAACTTCAAGCTGTCTTCTACAGTGGCTGTGCCATTTTACATTCCTACTATCAATATATGAAAGTTTCAGTTTCCATTATTTTTTATTTTTATTTTTTTTAGAGAGAGAGAAAGCAAGCAGGGGAGAGGGGCAGAGGGAGATAGAGAGAGAAAAAGAGAGAATCTTAAGCAGGTTCAATGCTCAGCACAGAATCTAACCAAACGTGGGGTTCAATTCCATGACTCTGGGATTATGACCCGAACCAAAATCAAGAATCAGATGCTCAATGGGCTGAGGCACCCAGGCACCCCTCTTATGATTTCTTCTTTGAACCACTGGTTGTTTAATGTTTTAGTTTCCACATATTTGTGAATTTTCCAGTTTAACCTGCCTTATGGATTTCTAGTTTCATCCCATTGTTATCAAAGAAGACACTTTGTATTATTTCAATATTGTAAAATCTATTGAGACTTATTTTATGGCCTAACATGGTATTTCCTAGGCAATCCTTAATGTACATTTGAGAAAAATACGTAGCTGCTGTTGTGTTGAGTATTCTATTGGGTCTATTAGGCCTATTTGATTGATAGTGTTGTTCAAGTTTTTTATTTCCTCATTGGTCTTCTGTCTAAATGCGTTATCTATTATTGAAAGGAATGCATTGAAGTCTCCAACTATTATTGTAGATATGTCTGTTTCTTCTTCCAATTTTATCAATGTTTGATTCATATATTTTGGGACTATGTCTATAATTATATCTTGATAAATTGATCCCTTTTTTAATATATAACACCTTTTTTGTCTCTTGTAAATATTTGTGACTTAAATTTTTTTTTTTTTTATATTCTCTTTTGGTTCCTATTTGCATATAATATCTTTTTCTTTTAAAAAAAATTAACATTTATTCATTTCTGAGAGACAGAGAGTAAGCAGGGGTATGGCAGAGAGAGAGGGAGACACAGAATCCGTAGCAGGCTCCAGCTTGTCAGCCCAGAGCTGTCAGCCCAGAGCCCAACATGGGGCTTTAACTCACAGAATGTGAGATCAGACCTGAGCTGAAGTCTGATTCTCAAACAACTGAACCACTCAGGCACTCCTGCATAGGATCTCTTTTTCTGTTCTTTCTAATGTGAGTCTGTTGTAGATAGCATAGAATTAGATCACGCTTTGTTTTTCTTTTTATTTTGCCAATCTCTGTCTTTTGATAGGGGAGTTTAATCCATTTACATTTGAGTAATTACTGACAAAAAAAGTACTTACTTCTGCCATTTTGCTATTTGTTTTCTGTATTGCCTTATTATTATTTTTTGTCCCCCATTTCCTCCATCACCAATTTGTTTTGTGTTTGTTCCATTTTTAGTATGATAAACAACACATAACATAAAATTTGACATTTTAACTATATTTAAACATAAAATTCAATAGTGTTAAATATATTCATATTGTTGTGAAACATATTTCCAGAACTTTTTCATCTTGCAAATCTGAAATTCTGTACCATTCACACAAATTCCCCTTTTCCTCTCCCTTTAGTCCCTGATAGCCAGGATTTTACTTTGTTTCTATGAATTTGATTACTTTAGATACCTAATATATGTGGAATCATCCAGTATTTACCTTTTTGTGACTGAATTATTTCACATAGCATAATGTTCTAAAAGTTTGTCTATATTGTAGCCTTTTTAAAAGCTGAATAATATTTCACTACACATATATACATTTTCTTTATTCATTCATCTGTTGGTGGATATTTGGGTTGCTTCTACCTCTTGGGTAGAGTGAATTATGAGAACTTAGTTCCCTAGTATGAACTTGGCTATTGGCTGCCATAAACATGAGTATTAACTGATTTATTGTACTGTACCAATTTGATCCCTTGTGGTTTCCTTTGTGCATATTTTTTTTTAGGTACTTTCTTAGTGGCTAATGCAGTGATTATAATTAGCATATTAAATTTGTAACAGTTGAGTTTAAATTGATATAAGTTAGATTAAATAGCATGCAAAAATTGTGCCATTGAATAGCTCTTAAATGACCAATTTGTGTTGTTATTGTCACAAATTATGTCTTTATAGAGTTTACTGATTAATATGGATTTACAATTATTGGGGTTTTTTTTTGCATTTTATTTTAAAATTATGAGAAATAAAGAGTTACAAGCCAAAAAATGCATTTTATATTTTGTATTTACCTCTTTTACTGTCTTTACTGGAATTTTCTATTTCTTTGTGTGGCTTCAAGTTGTTGTCTAGTGTCCTTTCATTTCAAACTGAAGAATTCCCTTTAGCATTTTTGTCAGAAATGCAACTAGCAACAAACTCTTTCAGCTGTGTTTAGATAAGAATGTTTTATTTTCATTTATTTTTAAAGATAGTTCTGCCAGATATAGAATTCCTAACAGTCCTTTTATTCCTTTTCTGCACTTTAAAAATATTACCCTACTCCCTTTTGATTGGTACTATTTATAATGAGAAATCTGCTCTTTCCCTATTAAGGACACCTTGTATGTCACATTGTAAGTCACTTCTCCCTTGCTGCTTTCAGTATTCTGTTAGTCTTTGGCTTTGGACAGGATTATGTTGTGTCTTGTGAAATTTTTAGCATGTATCTTTTTTTGGAGTTTGTTGAGCTCCTTGAATATGTAGATTTGTGTCTTTTATCAAAATCGGAAAGATTTGCCATTATTTCTTTGAATAGTCTTTCTGCCCTTTAGTCTTCTTTCTTTCTAGGATTCCTATTATACATACATGTCCCAAAGGTCCCTTAGGCACTGCTTATTTCTCTTCATTCTTTTTTTCCTTCTAGTCCACAGAGTAATTTCAGTTGACCTATCTTCAAGTTTGCTGATTTGTTTTTCTGCCTGCTTAAATCTTCTATTTAAATCCTTTAGTGAGTTTTTTATTTTATTTATTGTACCTTGTGTATCAGCATAAGAATTTTTATTTAGTTTCCTTTTTTAGATTTCTTTCTCTTTATTCTCTATATTTTCTATTTATTTATACATTGCTCTCTTAGTTTACTTTACCCATGGTTTCCTTTAACTCTTTGAGTATATTTAAGATAGTTCATTTTAGTTTTTGTTTAGTAAGTACAATGTCTGTGCTTCCTTAGGTACATTTATCAGTGAATTGGCCATACTTTATTTTTTCTTTGCATGGTTTATAGTTTTGTTGTTGTTGTTGTTGATGTTGTTGAAAATGGAACAGTTTAAAAAAAAAAGAAAATGGAACAGTTTTGACTATTATAATGAAAGTACCTCTGGAAATCGGCTCGTTCACCTCCCTAAAATTTGCCATTGTTTTATACTCTGTATACAACATAGTATACTATGTGCTATAGCTGTTTGTTTAGCGGTTAGTGGTTTTTAAACTACTTTTGTGAAGCCCATATTGTTTATGTGTGGTTTCTTTAGTTCATGTTCTGCTTGTGTTTTCACATAGCTTTATTTCACCTCCAGAGAGAGAAAGAGAGAGAGAGAGAGAGAGAGAGATAAAGGAAGTAAAGAAGGAAGAAAAAAACCCTCTCCCAGTCTTAGTGTGTTGACTCTGTGCTGGATCAGTCTGTCAGTGCTTAGACACACTCTTTACGACTCTGCATTAGCCTTCACTTCCTGCTTGCAGTGAGACTACAGGTAAGCCAGAGGGAAAGCTTAGGGTCTTCTCAGTCCTTTCTGAGTATTCATCCTGCCCTGGGCATATGCATTGCTTTCTGTATCTCCCAATATATGAAGGTTCTTTTGAATGCCTTAATTTACCAAAGAAAGCCTCTCCTGAGCTTTTCCCGCCAAGATTTCAGCATTCTAATTTGCCACAATTGTCATATTTTGCCTCAAGCAGCTGCTGAATATTTATTTACCTTACATTGTTTTTGAGGAATGCTACTGCTTTTCTGCTGTTAGTGAGTTCTGAGTTAAGAAAAAAAGTAAAGGTAAGTGCCTTGCATCAGTCCTTCCTGTAGCCTTCATACAGGTTACAAAGGATAAACACATTTCTTTGGGGGTGGGGGGTGGGGGCAGGCCAGTTCTACTCCTTCTGGAATCAGGCACCAGGGTCACACACTGGTAACATGAGCTGCCATCTTTAAGACTTTGTCCCAGTACCAGGGAGGAGATGTGGAAAGGGCACAATAGAAAAACACACAAAGTTTCCTCATGTTTTTAAGTCATCTGTTTCTTGATTAAGCAGTCTCTTGGTTGCTATGAACTTTTAACTGTTTTCCAGAATTCTGACAAAGTTGATTCTGACAGTTTTTCTACTTGATATTTAAAATTTTTCTGAGGAGAGGTGAGCTCTTGGAGCTAACTATTCTGCCATTTTTGGTGATGTCTAATTTATGTATTTTAATAACATATGTTATGTTTGTAGTGAGTCTGCAGCACAAATGCTCTCAAAAGAGCGTGGCACTTACTTCCCAGCTTCCAGGAATGTTGACTGCAGTCAGTTTGTAGCTAAATCTTTCCCCCAGAATTTTTGTCAGCTGAAAGGAGAAGTCTCTTTCAATATAATACCTCTCTGGGGCCAACTCATGTCTACTGACTGGTTAATAAGAAGGAACAAAGGCTGGACCCTTCTGTCAGGACATCTGATGATTCAAGACAATTCTGACCATTCACCACACCTTCAAATTCTTATGGAGTTGGTGAGCTCTTCTTATACCTTCATTGATGTTATTCACTTCCAATAATTTCTGTACACAGAATCTGAGGAATAGGAAATAAAATAATACTTAAATTCAAATGTTAAATTGAAAAAAAACTGAAGAAAATAATTTTATTTTGTGATAACTTGCCCTTTTTATACCCTTCCTTGTTTCTGACCATTACCTATTATTTTCTTAATTTCTTACAAAAAATATCTAATGTTTTTATAAAAACCTGCTAGGCTAGTTATCAAGTTCTGCAGTTTGTGTTATTTACTTACTTTCTCTTTTTGAAAGTAAGGAAAAATTACCTGTATTTTTTAAAATAAATTTATTCCAAATTCCTTAATGATCGCTGATACTTGGAAGTCATCTAATTTCTGCGTTCTCTTAGCCTCTGGCAAATAATTGGTCACTACATGACATTTAACTTTTTTAAAGTTATGGATTTTGAAGATTGCCAGGAAATCCCTCTATTTATCCTTAAATAAAATCTTAGGCCAAACCTCACTATATGAGAAAACAAGAAAAACAAATTTTTAACATCATTTTATTTTTAAAATCCACATCGTTTTCTCATCTTGTGGGCAATTGATGAAAAACATAAAGCTTTTTTGATCAATACAACACTTGAAGTAGGAACTTATCGGTGACAGTGGTTGACTTATTTCAACTTCAGCATTCAGTTTATTTCAACACTGCACAAACAAAACCAAAAAATAGAAGAGATATATCTTCTGACACAGAATATTTAGCTAAAAAATTAAAATTAAATTTATATTTGTCTGACTCTGTTTCTAGGTTTCATGGCAAGGCCCAGATAGGATTTTTATAAAATTGAAGTATTTCAGTGTGATGATCTAACTCAACGGTCAGCAAACTATGACAGGTGGATAGAGGGATCCACCTGTTTTAGTAAGTAAAGATGCACTGTAATGACAGAGTTGAATAGTTGTGACAGAGACCATATGGCCCCTAAAGCCAAATATATTTACTATCTGTCCATTTATAGAAAATTTTTCCCAACCTCTGATCTAACTTAAAATACAGGCTATGAAATATATGCAAAATTTGCTTCAGAGAGACCTAAAGCATACTTCAAAATAATAAGCAGATATACCCCAGATGGGGTAAAATTGAGATACAAAAGAATGCGTTATTGCCATCCAGTGGAAAGATTCCAGATTAAAAGAAGAAAAAAAGGAAGAGAGAGCAGTTTCAGTAAAGAAATCATGAAAACCCCAAATCAAACTTATAAAGATAAATACTTCAAACTGCAACACTATTGGATCAAAGCTGCTTTTCACTTGGGAAACTCCATGCGCTACCAGAAAAATTGTACTAATTATTATATAATGATGTTAATTATTATATTGAATAATGATGTTATTATTCAATGGGATCAGAGTAATATGAAAAGTATAAAAGAGATGACCCAAAATATATAATAAGTGCTGAAACTATCCCAGATGGCAATATAGAATAGTGAATGTGAACTTGGGCTCTGGAGTCAAACTGCTTGAGTTTAAATCATGCTTCATTTACATATAACTTAAAACAGTGCCTACCACAATGTGAGAAGTCATAAGTGATTGCTGTTTCTATGATTTTGAACATGATATATGCTCTTTTAGCTGACGCTTTGCCTTTTGTAAGTAGTATCCCATTCTTGTGCCTTCCCTTTGTCTAGTAGTTAAATGAATATCCGTGCTTAATTTACATGAGCTAACATATTTATAACTGCATTAAAAAATTATCATATATGTCATGTTCCATAACCTAGACCTTGTCACTACAAATTGTGCAACACTTTATCCCTTTATGAACATAACATCGGATTTTTCAATTCACTCCTGTTAATATCCCAAACGCCCACAACCTATGTTACTTTAAAAATAAACTTTTCTCGGGTGCCTGGGTGGCTCAATCAGTTGAGCATCTGACTTTGGCTCAGGTCATGATCCCATGATTTGTGAGTTCGAGCCCCACATCAGGCTGTATGCTGACAGCTCAGAACCTGGGGCCTACTTCAGATTCTGTGTCTCCCTCTCTCTCTGCCCCTCCCCTGCTCACTCTCCTCTCTCTCTCTCAAAAATAAATAAACATAAAAAGTAAAGTAAAAATGAACTTTTAATTTTAAAATAGTTTTAGATTTACAGAAAAATCTTGAAGGTAGTACAAAGAACTCTTGTATATCATATAACCAGCTTCATCTACTTCAATGTTTTAGATTAGTAAAGTATTTTGCCACAACTAATGAATTAATATTGATTCACTACTATTAACTAAAGTTCATATTTTATTCAGAATTCTATAGCTCCCTCCCAATGTCCTTTTCTATTCCAGGTTCCCATCTAAGGCACTGTATTACATTTAGTCATTATGTCTTCTTAGACTCCTCGGCTTGAGACAGTTTCTCAGACTTTCCTTGTTTTTGATGACCTTGACAGTTTTGAGAAGTACTGGACAGGTATTTTGTAGAATGTCTCTCGGTTGGGATTTGTCTGATGTTTTTCTTATGATTAGTTGGAGGCTATGTGGTTTTGGAAGAAAGACCACAGAGTTGAAATGCCAGTGTCATCACATCACATCAAGGGTACATGCTGTAAACGTGTCGTATCATTGTTGATGTTAACTTTGATCACTTAGCTTGAGGTAGTGTCTGTCAGCCTTCTCCACTGTAAACTTATTCTTTTTTTTCCCTTTCCATATTGTGCTCCTTGGAAGGAAATCACTATATATGGCCTGCACTTAAGGAGGGAAAAACTATGTATCAAAGGTTGAATATCCACCCAAAGAATTTGGGATTCTTCATGAGACATATGTTTATGTCATTTATTTGGGCAACCATTTCTTTCTATCTATCAGTACTGATTCATGAATATATATTCTATATTTCAAGTTATGATTCAATTTACTTTGTTGCTCAAAATTTTCCAGCTTTTGCCATTGGGATCATGTTCAATTGGGTCATGTAACCCTTTGACATACTCATCATTTTGGACTTTTTGGATTTTTTTCAGGTATTTTTGGCATTATAAAATTATCTAGTCTCATCTTGTATATTTCTCCTGACAGTCCTAGAATCAGCATTTCTCCAAGAAATTTTAGTCCCTTTTATTGGGAAATGGTATTAAAAACCAAATTCTGAGTACTAGGGGTGCTTGATGTTACCAGGGAGTTATTGCTTCTAGGACCTCTTAACTAACAGAATAAAAAGATGATGTGTGTGTATGCTAACACTGGAAAATGGGATTTTGTTGAATCTATAGATGCCTTTAGGTAGGATGGTCATTTTAATAATATTAATTCTTTATATTCATGAACATGCGCGATCTTTCCATTTGCATGTGTTTTCTTCAATTTCTATCAGTAAAGTTATATAGTTTTTATTACACAGATTGTTCACCTCCTTGGTTAAATTTATTCCTAAATATTTTTTTTATTTTTGATGCTATTGTGAATGGTATGTTTTTTTTTAAATTTCTTTTTTCATATGCTTTATCATTATGTAAGGAATCCAACTGATTTCTGTATGTTGCTTTTGTAGCCTTTAGTAAATCAATGATTTATTGATTTTGTTTGACTGATTCTTTGGCATATTCTGTATATAGAATCATTTCATCTGCAAATAGTGACAATTTTACTTTTATTTTTTCTTTCTGCCTTGGATGTCTTTTATTTCTTTGTCTTGACTAGTTGCTCTAGCTAGGAGGACTTCTAGTATTATGTTGAATAGAAGTGAGAGTGGCATCTTTGCCTTGTTCCTGATCTTGTTCCTGATTCTGTTTTTGACTACTGATTCAATCTCTTTACTGGTTATTGGTATGTTCAGATTTTCTATTTCTTCCTGAATCAGTCTTGGTATGTTGTATGTTTCTAGAAATTTATCCATTTCTCTTAGGTTATGTATTTTTTAGCATATAATTGTTTATAAAGTCCATTATGATTCTATATATTTCTGTAGTATCAATCTTAATGTCTCCTCTTTTAAATTTTATTTATTTGAGTTCCCTGTTGTTTTTTTTTTTTCTGTCTACCTAAACATTTATCAATTTTGGGTTTTTTTTGAAAGAACCAGCTCATAGTTTCATTGATCCTTTCTATGGTTTTTCTGATGTGTATTTTATTTTTTTCCATTCTAATCCTTTTTTTTTAAGTTTATTTATTTTTGAGAGAGACAGCACAAGGGGGTTTAGGGCAGAGAGAGACACACAGAATCTGAAACAGACTCCAGGCCCTGAGATGACAGCACAGAGTCCAATGCAGGGCTCAAACTCACAAACTGTGAGATCATGACCTGAGCCGAAGTCAGATGCTTAACCGACTGTGCCTCCCAGGTGCCTCATTTCTATTCTAACATTTATTACTTTCTTAGTTTTGCCAACTTTGAGCTTAATTTTTTTCTTCTTTTTCTTGTACCTTGGGGTACAAAGTTAGGTTGTTTATTTGAGATCTTCCAAATTCCTTAATATATGCATTTATTGCTATAAACTTTCCTCTCAAAACTACTTTAGTTGCATCTCACAATATTTAATATATAACATTTTTATTTTAATTTGTTTCAAAATAATTTTTATTTCCCTTTTGATTTCTTCTTTGACCCAGTAGTTACTTAGAAATGTGTTCCACAGTTTTGTAGATCTCACTTTCCTCATATTGTTTGATTCTGGTTTCATACCACCGCAGTCAGAGAAGATAGTATAATTTCAATCTACTTAAATTTTCTAAGATTTAATCTGTGGCCTATCATATGATCCATCCAGGAGAAAATTCTTTGTGTACTTGAGAAGAATGTGTATTCTGCTGCTATTGGATGGAATGTTCTGTATATGTCTGTTAAGTATGTTTGTTCTAAAGTATGGCTCAATTCCAACATTTCCTTGTTGGTGTTATGTCTGGACAATCTCTCCTTTGATGCTAGTGGGATACTGAAGTCCCCTACTCTTATTTTATGGTTGTCTATTTCTCCCTTAAGATCTGTTATTAATTTTTTTAATGCTTATTTACTTTTGAGAAAGAGAAACAGACAGAGTGAAAGCAGAGAAGGGGCAGAGAGAGAGGGAGACACAGAATCTGAAGCAGGCTCCAAGCTCTGAGCTGTCAGTACAGAGCCCAACATGGGGCTTGAACTCACGAACCATGAGATCATAACCTGAACCAAAGTCGGATGCTCAACCAACTGAACCACTCAGGTGACCCAATATCTGTTATTAATTGCTTAATATATATTGGTGCTTAGGTTTGGGGAGCATATATATTTATTACTGTTATGTCTTCTTGATGTGTTGACTCCTTTATCATTAAATAATTAACTTCTTTGTCTCTTGTTACCCTTTTTGACTTGAAGTCTGTTTTCTCTATTTCCCATTTTCTTTAAGTTTGTGTTTCCTTGGAATATCATCTTCCATCCTTTCACTTGTAGACTATGTGTATCTTTAGAACTGAAATGAATTTCCTGTAGGCAAACTATAGTTGAGTCACTTTTTTATTATTCATCTAGTCACTCTGCCTTTCAATAGGTGAGTTCAACTCATTTACATTTAGGGTGATTATCAGTATGTAAGGGTTTGCTACTGTCATTTTATCTTTTGCCTTTGGTTATTTTGTTATCTCCATTGTTTCTTTTTCCTTCTGTTTCTGTCTCATTTGTAAGTTAGTGGTTTTATGTGATTTTCTCAGTCTCCCCCTTTTTTGTTTCATATCTCTTCTCCGAATTTTTGCTTGTGGCTACTTTGAGGTTTATGTAAAATGTCTCATAGATAAAATAGTCCTCCTGCTGATAGCAATTTATCTTCATTAGCCTATAAAATTTCCTTCTGTTTACTCTTCCCTTTTTATATTTTTAGTGTCACAAATAATCTGTTTTGGTATCATGATTTGTTACCAAATTGTAGTAGCTATTGTTATATTTCATACTTTTCTCTTTAACCTTTATGTTACAGTTAAGAGCTTAATCTACTATCCTAAAAAGAGTTACAGTATTCTAATTCTGACTATTTATCACTCTAACCAAAGATTTTTGTATCTTCATCTTTTTTGTTTCAAGTTGAAGAGCTGTTTTCAACATTTCTTTTATTTTTTTTTTTTTTTTTTTTTTTTTTTTAAATTTTTTTTTTTCAACGTTTTTTTATTTATTTGTGGGACAGAGAGAGACAGAGCATGAACGGGGGAGGGACAGAGAGAGAGGGAGACACAGAATCGGAAACAGGCTCCAGGCTCTGAGCCATCAGCCCAGAGCCTGACGCGGGGCTCGAACTCAGGGACCGTGAGATCGTGACCTGGCTGAAGTCGGACGCTTAACCGACTGCGCCACCCAGGCGCCCCTCAACATTTCTTTTAAAGCAGGTGTAGTAATGGTAAATTCCCTCAGTTTTTGTTTTTCTAAGAAAGACTTTAATTTTCCTTTATATCTGAAGGATAACTGTTGAAAATGTTCTTGTCTAGTGGTTTTTATCTTTCATTATTTTGAATATGTTATTCCACTCTCCTCTGGCCTGTGGATGTCTTCTGAGAAATCTGCTAATGACCTCTTGTAGGTTACTATCTACTTTTTTTCCCATGTCTTTATTTATCATTGACTTTTGATAGTTTTAATATAATGTGTCTTGGAGAAAGTCTTTTGCATTGAGATAATAAGATGTTTTATTACATTCATGGACTTGTATATCCAGATCCTTCCCCAGGTTTGGGAAGTTCTCAGCTATTACTTCCTTAAATTTACTCTCTTTTTATTTTTCTCTTCTCCTTCTAGGTTGCCCATTGTTCTTATGTTGTCTTTTCTAATGGTGTCAGATGGTTCTCACAGAGTTTTTTCACTTTCTAAAAATCTTTATTCTGTCTCCTTTTCCACATGAATCGTTTCTTTATTTCTATCCTCTAGCTTATTAATTCTCTCTTTTATGCTATCTGTTCTATTTCTAATGCATTCTAATGCATTCTTCATCTCTTTTATTGAGTTCTTCAGGTCCAAAATTTTTGTTTGATGAAAAGCGTTGCTGCATTTGAAGAAGCTAACACTTTCTTATGTAGGTGAGGCCTTATTTAGTTTGATTCTAATAGTTCAACATGTTGGTAATTAGATGTCTTCCTTTTGTTTTCCCGAAGGTAGCACTATAGAAGAAATTTTTGCTGCTAATATTCAAAGTTTCTATAAGTTTGGAAGTTGCTAGGAGGGCTAAGAATATGCACATTAAAAAAAAAAAAAAAAGATGGGAAGGAGAGAGGAGGAATGTACTTAGCTAGCGCTAAGTGGCTTTGGGTGTGCTCATGGCTCAGTAGGGAGATCCTCAAGGGACGGAGGTTCCTGGTGGTCCTCTTGTCTCCAGGGGCAGACAATATGAGATGCTGTCCTTCAGTCCTCTCTGTCTGCCTACTTCTCTTTCCTTTCCCAACTTTGGTCACTGTGGGTTCTCTTCAAAGAGAGCAATTGGTCCTTGTAGCTGCAGCACATGTGGCCAGGCAGACCCCCACTAACTGCCTTCACCCTCTACCTCCTCTGCCAGAAAGTCCATGCTGGATCTCTGTTGGACTGGCTTCTCTTGCTATCACAATCCCTGCTGATGCAGGCTCCACCACCATTTCCCTCAGTCTGCCACTTCTTCCATGGTCCAGTCTACCCACTTTTGGGTACACAGAAGATGGATCCCTCAGGAGTCTTGGTATGCTGTGCAGAGCACCCCCCCCCCCCAATTTGGGTTATGAATGTCCACTTAGTTGTAAATCAAAGCAGACAGAAAAGGGAAAAAACTCAGACAACCATGATGTTGACATCACTGTCTATCCAATAAGCTTTTTATCATTGAAATAAATGCCATTGCTCCCTTCTAACAGATCAGTTGATTATAATTGTGTTGGCCTACTTCTGGCTGCTCTGTTCTGTTTCATTGACCTATGTATCCATACTTTCACCAATATCATGCTCTCTTGATTACTATAACCTTAAAGTAAGTCTTGAAACTGGGTGTGCAAGACCTCCAACTTTGTTCTTTTTCTTCCATATTGCTTTGGCCATTTTAGGCCTATTACTTTTCCATATTAAGTTTAGAATTGCTACTTTCATATCTGCAAAATATCTTGCTGGCATTTTGGATGGCTTTGTGTAAATCTCTATTTCAAATTAGGAATAATTGACATTTCAACACTATTGAGTCTTTCAATGCACAAATACAGAATATCTGAATATTCTCCCTTTATTTAGAATCTTTGATTTATTTCATTATTATTCTTTAGTTTTCTGCATTTAGATTATGTACACACTTTATCAGACTTAGAGTTACATATTTCACTATTTGGGGCATTATTCTAAATTACATTTTTTAAGTGTTAAGTATTTATTATTTGTATATAAGAAAGAATTCATTTTTATGTATTATGTATCTTATGACTTTGCTATCCTCAATTATTAGTTCCAGAAGATTTTGTGGTCAATTTTTTGGATTTTCTACATGGACAATTACGTTATCTGTGAATAGAAAAATTTTATTTCTTCATTCCCGATATTTATACCTTTTTCCCCCTTGTCTTGTATTATTGCATTAGCTAGGACAGCCAGTATGATGTTAAATGAGAGTGATGAGAGAGGACATTCTTGCCTTGGTTCCAATTTTAGTTGGAAACTGCCCAGTTCTCCACCTTTACGTATCCACTATTTAAAGCTGTTGAGTCTCTCTGGCCCCGAATTCTCTATTTTTCTTGCTTAATTTTTCTTCATAAAAATGTAACCATAAAAATATGTATTTTATTTCATTTAGTATCTGTTTTCTTGAAATAAAGTATAAGCTCCACAAAGAGGACGTTTTTAAGGAATGTTTGTTTACTATGTCCATACCATGAAAAATAGTGCACTTATGGACTTTTAATAATATTTGTTGAATAAATGAAAAAATTGAGAAGGGAAAATAAACATGCACAGATACATTGATTTTAAATACATGCACAGAGATGAAATTATAACATTTCAGTTTTTGCTCATATATATGCATATATTTACATATATATGTAAATGGGATATCAAGGTCAGCAGTTTTGATATCTTTCATTCATATTCTACACAAATTAAATTGATTATAATAATGATAATTCACGTCCATACAGCAGTTTATGATTTTCAAAGTACTTTCATATAGTATTTCATATGATCCTCATCTCCACTGGTATTATTATTATTATTATAAGTTCTCTTTTCATGTAAAGAATCTGAAACCCAGTTTCTTGCCAAAGGGTATGCATTAAATGAGTGTCAAAGTCTAAAATTAACTCCCGGTTTTATTATTTCAAGTCTATTTTCCTTCCTTTCACACAGTGCTCCTGTGTTTTTCATTATTTATAATGATTATAATTATACAGCATGTTTCTATCAGTTGCGTAGGGTTAGTTGAGACCTGTCATATAGAGAAATACAAAATGATCAGTGGGTGAGTATAACTGACATGCTTAATAACTAAAAGTTTTCATCAATTAAAAAGCTAAAAGAACCTTTATATGCTCAAAAAAACTCTATCATTGCCTTTATGAGGAGCTTTGTTCAACGTCTTTAAGACTAAAACCAGAATAAATGTTGCTGTATATTTCCTCCCAACACAGATTTTCATTGTTTCTAAACTTGTTTTTGTTTGCTTTCCTTGTTTTTGGCATCAATTTCCACCAAAATAAGATACCTGAGAAATCTACTTAATTTCTACTTCTCTTAGCCTCACTGTTATAACCAATGAATGACCAAACCCTGTTAATTTTACTTAGCAAATATTTCTGGAACATGTATATTTTACACTCCTACTCTCACTACAGTAGTTCAGGCTCTTACCATCTTTCACTTGACCTCCAGGGACAGCGTGTTAACTTTCCCCCCTTAAACAATCTCAGACAAGTCTTCAATATGTCCTCTACATAGTAGTACTTCTGTACCCCAATCCCATGTATCCTCTACTGTAAAGGGACAGATAATAAATATTTTAATCTTTGGGGCATATGGTCTCTATTGCAACTACTAAATTCTGCCCTTGTTGTGCAAAGGTTGATATAAACAACATGTAATTGGATGGCTGTGCTTTAATAAACCCTTATAAAAACAGGCTATGAGTCAGATTTGACCCATAGATATTAGTTGCCAACACCTGTTCTTAGAGAATAGGGCCTTTGTTATCATCTATGCCATCAGCATCTAGGTGCTCAGCACTTAGTAGAAGCTAAATAAAAATTGATCAAAAAGTAATGAATGATGGAGCACCTGGGTGGCTCAGTGGGTTAAGTGCCTACTCTTGATTTAGGCTCAGGACATGATCTTACGATTCATGAAATTGATTCTCCACATCAGACTCTGTGCTGTCAGAGCTGAGCTTGCTTGGGATTCTCTCTCCCTCTCTCCACCCCCCTGCCCCTGCTCGTGCTCTCTCTCTCTCTCTCTCTCAAAGTAAATAAATAAACTTTAAAAAGTTAATTAATGATTCCAAAAATAAATAGATAGTGGGCAACCAACAGTCAAATATCTACCCCAAGAGCCTTTAGGTATAAAGTGGGGAACTGATTTAGTCATTCACTTAGAAATTGTTCATGAAAGGAAAAACTATAATCTTCTATTGTATATAATTAGTGTAAGGTCTTCATAAGTTAGCTAATGTATTTGGTTGGTTCTGGGCTGGAAATGTAAATTTTGGAGGTAATAGTAATGCAGAAGCATTTAAAGTCATAGCTATGGAAGAAGTGAATGATTAAAGAAGAAGCAAGGGCACAGGTAGAGGGTACCAAGGAAATAAGCAAGGAGGACATCAACTTTGAAAGAAATAAAAGGAAAGTAGACTCTACATAGAGAGGGCTGAGGGACAGCCAACATGAGAGAAACAACACTCTCATGAGTCAAGGGTGAAAAGAGTTTAAAAAGTAAATAAGCAACAGTGGTTAATCCCACCAAGATATTCAGTAAAGTTAATCCCTGAAAAATGTTCAAGAATTCAGAATTAAAAGTCACGAATTACCTTATCAATTTAGGGCAGTGAAGGTAAAGCCAAACGATGATGGATTTACCAGTGGATGTGAGGTAAGAAGGTGAGGATGAGAGAAGTGAGTTTAAAACAGACAAACAAAACACTGTGGAGCTATTGAGTATGCCGTATCATGAGAGAATTTGTTTTATGTTTATCTTGCTTATTTATGAGTTTCTGTAAGATGGAAGAGCATTGTGCATATCTAAGTGACTAAAAGGAATCAATACAGAAGGCTATATTGAAGATTCATGAAAAACTCAGGAGAAATAATGGGCAAAGTTCTCAAAACAGAAAATGAGAAAAAATAGCTACAACAGAGTTGGCCTAAGGGAGTTGAAGAGACACATCTACACATCTTCATCTGAAAGTATTAGAACTTAAGGTTAGAAGTAAACAAAAATGCATTTTAGGCAAAGAAGAAGCTGAAAAAGTAAAAAACAAACAAATAAAAACAGTCAATTTTTTCATTTGGAAAAAAAAAATAATAAAGTAAGTCCCATAGCTGAGAAGGAGACAGAAAGGAAGGATTGAGAGCTTGAGGAAGTTTCAAAAAGCTTTTGAGGGAAATGAGAGATATTGATCATTAAGTACACACAAAAGAATTGCAAGATAGTATGTAGGGTATAGCTATGAGTAAATCTTAAATCTCTACTGGCACAAATATGCACTGTTAGATTTTTTTTTTTTTGTATTATTCAGCAGCAAGGTGTGGGTGCTGAGAAATAAGATACTAAAAATTATCCATGATTGAGCATTTGGATAATCTGTGAAATCAAAAAGCAATGTAGCAAAGGAAGGAGGGTGTTGCCAATAAATAGTAATTGAAATGATGTCCCATAAATTGCCATGTTACAGTGACAGGATCTAAGCTACAAGGGAGCTGGTAGAAATGGACATCTGTGGTTGCAGATGACTATGAAGTTAAGGATAGGGAAATGAGTGAATTTCCCTTAAGGAAATGAGTGAGAATACCAGAAGCATAAGAAATCATGTTCAGAATTGAGATACTGGAATTTATACCTCAAAGGCAGAAAAATTCTGGGTAATGAGAAGAACCAAATGGACCTACAATAATTGGAGGCTGACATAGAGTGCAGGAAAGGTAAATAGAACTCACGGTGTCAGGGAATGTGAAGTGAGGGTGTTATCATTGCTATCCACTGTAGCTGACGCTGTTGATACCCTGCCCCGCTCCTTCACCTGTACCAATTACCAGCCATATATCTCATTGCCAAACCCTGTGCTTTTTTTCTCCCCTGAGATGTTCCCTAGCTTTTGGAGCCTGCTTTACTGGAAAAGTAATGTCCTCCCTTCTCCCTAAAGCTCTTCACCAATGAGGGACCAGCTCCCTCACCCTTTGGATGGGATGTGTGTTTTTTACACTAGTTCACAGAATGCCTCCAGTAGAAATAAGTTTCAGTATTCATTAGTACCTCGTTTGAAACACACTCTACTGGTTCCATTCTCTTTCTTATCTAACTTGTTACTTTAAACTCAAATTCTTACATTAGGGTTCTACTTTTTCCACTCACACTATGACACTTACATAGATCCTGAAGTTCCTTACAGTGATGCCAGGAAGGGAGGGTAGAGGCAGCAGATACAGCAAAAGCCAGAAATGACTTCAATGAGGAGGATTAAACATGGCTCAGTCATTAAAGTATGCAATTTTTGATCTCTGGGCTGTGAGCTTGAACCCTATGTTGGGCATAAAGATTTTTTTTAATTAAAAAATAAAATTGGGGTGCCTGGGTGGCTCGGTCAGTTAAGCCTCTGACTCTTGGTTTTGGCTCAGGTCATGATCTCATGGTTTGTGATTTTGAGCCCTGTGTGGGCCTTTGTGCTAAAAGCACAGAGCCTGCTTGGGATTCTGTCTCTCAAGATAAATAAATAACTAAACTTAAAAAATAAATATAATTAAGTAGATGTCAATAAACAAAAGAACAGAGGTAAAGAGTTTGGGTGTCTTAGGAGGAGGAGGAAATGAACAATGTTACAGAGGGTAAGAATAGCATGATATGTGTAAGGAATTTATGTGTAACAACCTTAGTGCTTTAGAACTTAGAAAGGAAAAATAAAAAAATGTGTCGGAGAGCCAGGCAAGGGACAGATCATTACTTGCATGTTGGCTCTTGGAAATCTCTTCTTATGGAATGTACTGTCATTGAGGAATGTTGAGTAAGTGCAAAGATTTTGCCAGAATTCATACTAGAACTTAGAATGGTTTGTGTGTCTGCAAGTATGTGTGTGGTGTGAGATTGGGAGAAGTTAATTGATTAATACAAAAATAAATTCATAATCAGAAAAATAGGAGATATTGGTAGAAAATTTATTTTTGATGATGTTATAATATATGGATAATTTCTAGAGGTGCACTCACTGGCTTATAAACCATCTCTGAAAAAGCAGAATTGAAGGTGAGATTTAACATTTTTTTTTTTTTTTTTTTTTTGAGACAGAGAGAGACACAGCATGAACGGGGGAGGGGCAGAGAGAGAGGGAGACACAGAACTGGAAGCAGGCTCCAGGCTCTGAGCCATCAGCCCAGAGCCCGACGCGGGGCTCGAACCCGCGGACCGCGAGATCGTGACCTGAGCTGAAGTCGGACGCTTAACCGACTGAGCCACCCAGGCGCCCCTGAAGGTGAGATTTAAATACTAGGGAGACAAGTATGTGAAGATAGAGTCGAGCATACAATCAGTACGGAGGACCTAAGGTGGATTCGGTTTGTCCTGCCTGAAGAATAGAATATTCTGGCTGGGATAGTGGTACAAAGGGAGTAATAAGAGACGGATTTGGAAATAGTAAGAAAAGCTGGGATAATGTAGGGTTTTAGAAACCTACTGTGTTTTATTCTAATGTAATGCCGTGTAAAGTAGAATAAGGGACTCCTATAGGAATCCACATCGTGATCCTTGGAACCTATGAATATGTTACATTACATGGTAGAGAGAATTAAGGTTGCAGGTAGAATTAAGGTTTCTAATCAGCCGACCCCAAGATAGGGAGATTATCCTGCATTATCCTGTGTAATCACAAGCATCACTGAAAGTGGAGGAGGAAACAGAATGGAAGAGTCGCAGATATATATGGCTATGAAAGAAAAGCACAAAGAGATGCAGTGATGGCTTTGAAGATAGAGAAATGTGAGTGGCCTCTAAAAGCTAGAAAAGACAAGGAACTGGAGCTCTTTTAGTTTCTCCAGAAAAGGTAAGCCGGCCAACATTTTTATTTTTAGTCCTTGGGGGACTGAGGTTAGATTTCTCACCCAAAACTGTAAAATGATATGTTTTTTGTTTTAATACACTCATATTGTGATAATTTCTTATAGCAATATTAGAAAACTAATGCATGAGACAGAGGGGGTCAGCAAACAAGGGGACTGCAATAACTACATATGATTTTAAAACTCTTCGTCATTACTATGTGGACAGTGGGTTATGGTGGAGGGACAACAAGTGAGGAAGTCAGTTATGAGCTGGCTGCATAATTTAAGTGGAAGATGACGGTAGGTTGAGCACGAGTACAAATGGTAAATATAAAGAGAAGTGAATGGGTTTGGGATATGTTTTGGAATTATAACTGACAGAGCTGTTCATTGGTTGGATTTAGTGAAAGAAAAGTAACTATCAAGGAAAATGTATACACGCACAACTGGCTGGTTGTAACATCACTCAAACAGCTGGAGGAGAGCAGTGCAAAGGCAAGTTGGTGAGGTAAATGAGGAGTTTTGAGACCGTAATGCTATGTTATGTCCCTGAGGTTGTGTCAATAATGTCAGATATGTAAGTTTGAATTTCTGGGGAAAGGTCAGATGTGTAGGTTTAAATTCCGGAATCATAAGCATGGAGGTGTTCTTTAAAGCCATGGGTCAAGTTGCCTGGGTGGCTCAGGCAGTTAAGCATCTGACTTCAGCTCAGGTCATGATCTCATGGTTCATGAGTTCAACCCCATGTCAGACTCTGTGCTGACAGCTCAGAGTCTGGAGCCTGCTTCGAATTCTGTGTCTCCCTCTCTCTCTGCCCCTACCCAGCTTGTGCTCTGTCTTTCTCTCTCTCTCAAAAGTAAATAAACATTAAAAAATTTTAAAAATAAATAAAGCCATGGGTCTAGATTCAGTCATCAAGGGAAGGCATATATATATATATATATATATATATATATATATATATATATATCTCCAGAGAAAAAGAATTGAGAGACACAGCAATGGCACCTTGCAAAAATTAAGGGTAAAAGAGAATACAAGAATATGAAGAACCTAGAAAGAGTGGTCAGGGATATAGGAAGACATCAGAGTTACATGATATTACAGAAGCCAAGCGAACAATGCATTTCTAGAACAGATCTCAGATCTGTTAAATCATTGGATTTGGCAGCATGGACGTAAGTAGAAAACTTGACTAAATCTCAGTGAAGTGTAGCCAATAGTAGCCCAATTGAAGTAAGGTGAGGTTAGACTGAGAGACAAGGAAGTGTAGGCAGTGATTTCATGGTAATCATTTCAATAAATTTTTTTGTAAAGGGAAGCATCAACATGGGGTAGTGGTTAGAGTTAGGTGTTTTCCTTGTCAGCATAATAATTTTCCAATACATTTACACAAAGTGAATGTTTCACACATGACTTTTCTTCCGCCCATCTCATCCTGAAGCACAACCCTTAACTTACTTTCTACTTGAAGTACATTTATCCATTGTTTAGTCATTTGCTTATTTCCTCATTAATTCTCAGTAAATGTTTGTTGAAATCCTATGAAGTAGAAGACACTGAGATGCTATCTGGAGAGGTCAGATCTTGTATGTTTAGATTTGGGGGTCATAAGCATAGAGAAGACATATAGATATACATGGCACCTGGCATCTAATAATTATAATTTAGTAATTTCTCTTAGATTACAGTTCTTCATATATTAAAAGTGTAGATGAATTGTCCAAAACCATTGTCATGGACCATTAATAGCTCTATTCAAACTTATCTATGGTCCTTAAAACTATTGCTTTTCAATGGACTATTATTCCACTTTCAACACATACTCTGTATTTTTATATTTCAGTTCACCATATTTTCCTTAACAATACTTTTTTGTGTCAGGTCCACTTGTAGAAATAGTCGCCATAGAAATTGAAGACTTATATTCAATATTTTACTTCTTCCGGAAGTCTTCTGAAAAAGCCACTATCCAGTGGTGCCTGGGTGGCTCAGCTGGTTAAGTGTAGGACTTCAGCTCAGGTCATGATCTTACAGTTTGTGAGGTTTGAGACCCATGTTGGGCTCTGTGCTGACAGCACAGACCCTGCTTTTGATCCTCTGTCCTCCTTTCTCTCTGCCCCTCCCCCACTCGTGCCCTCTCTCTCTCTCCTCAAAAATGAGGTAAAACATTTTTTTTTTAAAAAGATTGTTTGGAAATTTCTCCCCAAAATCCACATGTTCTCCTGAAAGGCACAACAGAAAATACCATTAAAAACAATTAACTATCCAAACATACGGATCTTTTTGCTTTAAAGTATTGTATCAGTTGTCATAAATACTGTATGTACGTATTTACCATAGTGCTTTAATCTGCCTGTGGAAAGGGGCTCTTACTTTACTTTCACTGTGTTCTCAAAAATATCTTTCCAGAGTGCTTAAACTTAGTAACTCTTAATGAATATATGTTGAATAGACATTCTGCAGTGCTTCGTGAAATAATTAGGAGAAAACAACACAAAACTGAGCTAAAATGATTGATTCGGCCCATATTCTAGTTGCTGTATTTACTAGTGGCTACATACAAGCAAATCCCTCCAAATCTAGCTTAATGAAACAAGATCCTACAAATTCTCTAAGGCATTTATTATTGATGTGTTATTCTGTGAATGCTACCTGCTTCTCTTTGGTATTCATTTGATAGAAGAAATAGTGAGTTCATTTCAAAATGAATTCAGATAGTCCCATTCAAACCTTCTTTTAACCTCATTACAGTCAAATGGCATGACAGATACTGAATCCTGAACTTAAATTTTGAGAACTTATGTTAAATAAATGAATGCTTCATCAGCAAAGTCTTTTATCAGTAATTGATTATTTTAGGCACTGAAATACAAAAAGTACTTTTGAAAGTTAGAGAAGAAAATACACTCCCCCCAAATAATTTAAATTGAAATAATTCTGCATTTCATTTTGGAGAAAATTGTAAAAGATCAGACTTGTCCCATAGGAATTCTAGTACTTCCAGGTTTGGGCTTAAGTTATAAATATCTCAGAAACTGCCTTACTCATGGTGTTTCAAATTATTCCCACTTGTGTCTCTTACTGAAACAAAGATGCATGACTATACCTGTATATAGTGGAGGGAAAAAACGTTCCAACTCTTTGAAAAGGTTACATCTAGTTCAAATTTGGATCTGCCCTTTCCAAGAGCTAAACTAGTTTTTCAACAATTACAAAAAGAAAAGGATTCTATGATACCTTTCCCTATTGTGCGCACTTTATTTCATCTGAAACCGATTTCATAGGTTCTGGGCTTTTGGGGGATCATCCATGCACAATACAAAAGTGTCATTAAGGAAAATGGCAAATATCCCTCCATTTTGGTATCTATTAGAAGTCCAAACCACATTGTGACATTTTATTAAAATAAAACTTTCTCAGGATTCTGTCACATGATATGGAAACCTAATAGTTCTTATTTTTAAATCCTTAAGCTGTATACCGTATATTGTTATATTGTATATTAAATTCTTTTGTATATTATATATTAATAAGAGCAGGCAGTCAAATAAGAGGATGACAAAAGTCAAATAATGACAGTCACAGTAAAAAAGGAGAAAAATATAGAATTTCCAGATAGTCTCTGGGCACCCGGGTTGCTCAGTCAGTTGAGTGTCCAACTCTTGATTTCATCTCAGGTAATGATCTCACAGTTTTGTGGGTTTGAACCTTATGTCAGACTCTGTGCTGACCAAGCATGGAGCCTGCTTGGAATTCTCCCTCTCTCTCTGTCACCCCTCCCCTGCTCACGTGCTCTCTGTCTCCAAAAAAGGAAATAAACTAAAAAAAAAAAAAAAGCATTTCCAGATAGTCTCTGAAAGAAAAATCATTACAAAGAAGCATCATTTCATAGCAAGTAGGCAATATGTTTGTAGCCTGAACCCCACAGGCACTGTCTCTGAGCTTTTGGCAGTAAATAAAATTGAATCAACAAAAGAAAATTCATCTGCTTTATGAATAGGTTAATAGACCGTGTTAGCAAGATGTCAGAAAAAAAAATAAAACGGCTTTATTTTATTTTTTAAGCAGTAGAAAATCAAAATTTTAAATATTCAGACTCTATAAATTCTGAACCTCCTGTTTATAGAACTATTTATTATTTTATTTCCTTGATTTACAAAATGAAGCATATTTATTTGCTTCTCACGACTCTTAAAGGTATAACCAATAATTTCAGATGTAAGTGGTCAAAAAATTATATATCTTGGAATGAGGAGTAGAAATCAAACTTCTTCTTTTAAAGTCCAGCCTGAGAGCTATCAGAAGGTATCAGCTACAATCACGCGGCTGGTGGTTGTATAGCAATTAGCAGTTGGCCCATTGTCAATTCCACACAAATAAAATATTAAGAGCCTAAGTATTATGGAAGATAGTTGAGGAATGAGATGATTTTGAAGACACAGAACAAGCTATGTAGCCTAAAGAAAAAAATTATGCTCCTGATTCACAGATTGATCTGCTGTAGATTCTGGCGTGTCCTTCCAGCAGTGGTTCATACATGCTACAACATAGATAAACCTTGAAAACAAAAGTCCAGAGTTTAGCTAAACTACTCCACGGTATTGCTGCCTCAACATCCATTTTGTGTAACCAAGCAGCCTGCAGGGACCATAAACTGGCACCAACCCCCCAGGCAGCACATACTCTAGATAACAACCCGCAGAGTCACACACAAATGTAAGTTCTTGATGGACAACAGTTCTTTGGCTCCATGGCCTTCCTCTTAGTTGCCCCCTGGAAAGACTTCCCTGGGCCTTGTCAAAACTCCATCTTTTGGTTTGAGCTGATCAATTCAGCCTCAGCCCAAGAACCCCAAAGTACTCTATCAAGACCCCCATAAGGCGTGTACCCCAGGTCCTATTGTTCTGTCCGCACCCTGGTACCTCCTCATGAGGCCTTCCAGGTACTTCCTCCAGGACTGAGTGATAAACTTCTGTAGGTCAGCTTTTCTTGTGGTCTGTTGTTGAATCATATTCAGTCATGTTGTGCTCACCATTCAGTACCTATGCTCCACTTAACAAGTATGAATCTGATAGTTTCATAACAACAATGCTAGGTGAAAGAAATTAGTCACAAAAGAGTACATATTTTGTGATTCCACTTATATGAGATGTCTAGAATAGGCAGATCCATACAGACAAATAGTAGGCGAGTAGTTGCCAATGGGGAATGGCAGATGACAGCTAATGAGAATGAAATTTCATTTGGGGAATGAAAACTTTCTAAAAGTAGGTAGTGGTGATGGTAACACAATTCTATGAATATACTAAAAAAGAAAAAAACTGGGTTGTACACTTAAAAAGATGTGAATTTTATGATATGTAAATTATATCTCAATAAAACTGTTATGAAAATCAGTGTGACAAATTTTGGATATACAGTCAATGATTTAAATATTGTCTTTAATTGGCAAACTAAACTATATTTATTGAATACTATCATTTATTTTAAATACTGTCTACTTTTGTACAGTGTTTTATAGGATTTATAGCACTTTTATATACATTATCTTTCTTAAGGCACAAAAACTCTGTTACTGAATTAATAGTTCTCATTTTATGGAAGAGGACTCTAAGACTTAAAGAAATTGAATGATTTGCCCAGTGTTAAGGGATCTAGTGAGCTACAGATTTAGGACCCTTCTCAGGTCAAGCCTCGCCGTCTTTCCTGACATTACAGATGACTCCTTCAAGATTTACTGAGAGCAACACACGAATGGATAGGAATGAAATGGAGAGTCTGGATTCCAGAGAGGACTGCTTTAGTCATAACTACTCTCTCTAGAGAAAATGTGGATGGCTCAGAGTGGGAAGTCAGTAGCAATTTATTGTTTCATTTCTATGTTCCCAGCACTAACGAAAAAAGAAACCACTGAGTATTGAGGTTATGGTTAGACAGAGGATGCTGTTTTATAAGAACATTGAAAATAGAAATAATTCAGTAAAATTTAGAAGTAAGAACATGAAAATGCCTGAGAAGAAACAGAGAAGAACATTTCTAGAAAAGTTAGTATTATTAGAGATATGAAAAAAGGTTATTTGTGATCATCAAAGATCCTTTTATTTCTCTATAATGTCCATTTGACTAATTCTGGCAAAGGAAGCGTGAACAGAAGTAAAGAGTGTCCTGTCTACACAAAGGAAGTGAACAGCCCATGAACCTCCTTCATCTCTCTCTCTTTCCTTCCCATGGTGAACATGGAGCTGTCATACTTCAGATTGCATGACCATACGATGGACTTACATAGACTCACATTAGACCGTGAGGTAAGAGAGAGAAAATGTTTTTTTTTTTCTTTAAGCTACCAAAATTGTATGATTTAATTGTTCTCGCAGTGTAGGGTATCCTATCCTTGCCAACTTGAAGTTAAGTGCTTTCCTTTTTATTTAAAAATATGTGTCATTGATGTAGCAATTGCAAAAGCAGTGAAAAAAGCCAGTTGCGTAGAAGTTCAAAACATAGCTATCTGTATGATGCCCAGACCAAAGGGTAAAACTGTTTCCTGATGTAGTGTGGGAGGCAGACTGCTTTGTGTGTTTACTATTCACTGTGCTTGGCAAAGTACTAAAAATGAAGAAAGATCGTTAAGAAAGAGATAATCAAATTGTAAGCAGAAATAGGAAGAAAGTCATTTAAAGCTCAGAGGCTTGACCAACTGGAAAATATTTCTACAAATAAGATAAAAGAGAATTTGAGCAATAAAGACCTACTAGGCTTTCTCAGCTGATGCAGAACAAGGATCCAGTTACGGCTGTGGTCTTTTCTTCCAAGCCTGATAACCTCAAGGTAGCCATCCTTAAGGAGGTGGGGCATAGGAGGATGAGAAATTGAGAGAAAGCAAAGGCATCAGATCTGAAACAGACGTCTCAAAAAGATGTAGGGGATGGATATTGACACATTGAACTGACTGGAAGAAAAATACATTCAAACCCTCATATTTGAAGAAAATGGTATTGATGAAATGAATTCAAGTATTTAAGACTTAAAACAAGCCTTAGGCCTTTAATCTTTCTTAAGCGGATATTGGACTTAGAAAAAGCGGTCTATTCCCCAAGCTGAGCATATTCACCACCTCCCACTTTCAGATGGAGTCAAGAAAGACAGCAGGAAGGAAGAAACTTCCAGGAACAGAAGCTAGGAGCTAAAGAAGACTGTGGACAAGAGTGTTCCTAGATAGAATTATGGACTCATAAACTCCCTGCTCCCAAGGTCAGGGCCTTCCCAGTGTTTGCTGTGTGTCCCGTTATCTTGTTTTCTGATTAAGAGTTTTATTGTGGTCATGCCCTTGCTCTGCTTTTTCCTTTTGAATGTGTTTTTTTTTTTTTTAGTTCCTGTGACACAACGCCTATAGGAAATAATTTGGACCTAATGTGGAGGGCCGTGTGGACAAGCTTCCTCTATTTGCTTACTAAGGAAGTGGAGGACAGTGGACATTGAAAAGCAAATTGTAGTGTCATCTCATTTTGTGACCCCAATAAATATGCCCCTGACAGCAGTACCCAAGAAAATCATTCACTTATTTGCTATTTCATACTGAATTTAACATAAGCAAAAGTAGTAAGGGGGTTGCATCCATATCCTGTCTATTTAGCAAAACAGATATTTATATATTCCTACTTATATACTGTTCTTCATTGTTTTTTAAGGTAGTTTATAGGCAAACAGAGAACTCTAACATGGTATAAAAAGACTTACATTTTTTCTCTTTAAGCTCTGTTTATAGTATATGCATTATTTTTATTTGTTCAACATCCCTTCTCTCTAACTTCTGGTGGCAGATCTCTCCTCCATGACTGTATTTGTGGACTCACCGAAACAATGTCAAAGTAGTAATTTAGCTTCTAGGTCACAATGACTATATCAGAGGCTGAGCACATGGTCCTATAGTTTACATTTTGTGTGGTTTTAGCCAGTTGTCATAAATTCACAAGGGAGTACACTCAGATCTTTAGGTGATAATGTTACCCTGCCTTCTGGATAAAGTTGATTTGATATAATTATGTTAATACATGAGAAAGTGTCACATTTTTTAAAAAGATAGGTGGAAGAAATTCTGGGTTCCTTTGAGTCTCTGTGATTTCAAACACTCCTGGGTCTAGTGCCACATTTGCCTTTTCTACTGATAGATTTATACATTAATGGGAATAATATTCCTCTTCTCGTTTAACTTAGGCTGGCTTAGATTTTTGTCACCATAATTAAAAAGTACTTCTAATTAATCTACTTCTAGGCATACCCATAAATGGCAAATAGTTAATACATTTCCTCGTGTATTGTTTCAGAACATTTCCATCCATATCTATACTTGACTGTCTGGATAGAACATGCTTTACATACTGTTTTGTGCAACTTTGTTTTCACCTGAGAGTAAATCATCATTCCATTAGATTTCTTTGCTTATTTATTCCATAATTTCTAGAAAAAGCCACTCTACCCAAGTAACTAGATTCTAATCAGACCTGGGAAAATGCAATTTTGGAGTGGTCTAGAAATGAAGGATCTAGCCATAAGGTTGTCAGAGGGAAGTGCATTTGGAATGGTCAGTACAAAGCTCTAAGTTGAGTATGCTGGAGTACTGGAAAACAACTACAGCTGAGCAACCATGGTAGAAAGTAATAAATTGGCATCACAGAGATTGTGGAGATACTTGTGAGTTAAGGAAAGCCCCTAGAGTATTTTGAGCAGAGAACTGAAATGATCTAATTTAGAGATTAAAAAGAACGCTCAGGCCACTTTAAAGAAAATGGACCAGAGGAGAACTATGTGCAGTATGGAAACCAACTGGAAGGCTATCACCGTAGTCAAGGCAGGAGATGATGGTGGTGGTATTGAGAGAGGGCTAAGAATTTAGCCCTCTCTCAATACCACCACCATCATGAATCTATACATACACACATGAAGCTATACATCATGAATATATATATATATATATATATATACACACATATACATATATATATATTTTTTTAATTTATTTTATTTTATTTTATTTTTTTTTTTTGAGAGAGAGAGAAAGCATGAGCAGGGGAGGAGCAGAAGGAGAGAGAGAATCCCAAGCAGGCTCTGTGCTGTCAGCATAGAGCCCAATACAGGGCTCCATCCCATGAACTGTAAAATCATGACCTGAATGGAAACCAAGAGTCGGTTGCTTAACCGAGTAAGCCACCCAGGCACCCCTCAAAATCTCATTTCTTAAAAATAAAACAGATTTATGGAGATGTAATCACATAACTTTACATTTACAAGTTTAAAATGCACAGTTTCTTTAATTTAATATATTCACAGACTTGTACAACCATTCACTACAATCAATTTCAGAATGTATTTATCACTTCACCAGAGAAAACCTATTCCCTCCAGTAGTCACTCATTCTCCATTTGTCCCCAAAGCCTAGGAAAAGACTAATATGCTCTCTGTCTTTATAGATTTTCATGTTCTGGACCTTTCATATAAATTAATAACACAATATGTGGCCTTCTGTGACTAGCTTATTTTATTTAGTGTAATGTTTTCAGTGCTCACCTATGTTGCTGGTTTCTTTTGAAAATTTTTTTTGTTTATTTATCTTTGACAGAGAGAGAGAGAGAGAGAGAGAGAGAGAGAGAATGAGCCTGAGCTGGGGAGGGGCAGAGAGGGAGAGGGAGACAGAATCTGAAGCAGGCTCCAGGCTTGAGCTGTTACCACAGAGCCTGATGCAGTGCTCGAACCCACATGACCTGAGCCAAAGCCGGATGCTTAACTGCTTAACTGATTGAGCTGTCCAGGTGCCCCTCAATGCTCACCCATGTTAAAGTATGTATCATTTTATTTATTTTTATGAATATTATTCCCTTGTATAGATATATTTTATTTATCTATTCTTCCGTTCATGGACATTTAAGGTTGTTTCCATTTTTTAGGTGTTATGAGTAATGCTACTAAGAGCATTTGTGTATGGATATTTTTGTGTTGACATATGTTTTCATTTCTCTTGAGTAGATACCTAGGAATGGAATGGCCAGGTCCTATGACAATTCTTTGTTCAACATTTTGGGGAACCGCCAAACAGTTTTGCAAGACAGCTACACCATTTACATTCTCAACAGTAACGTATGAGCATCTGATTTCTCTACATCCTTGCAAAGCTGGTTATTATCTATATTTTTATTATACACATTCTAGTAGCTGTGAAGTATATTTCATTGTGGTTTTAATTTGTAGTCTCTAGTGGTTAATAATGCTGAACATTCTTTCATTTTATTATTGGTCATTTGTATCTTTGAAGAAACATCTACTCAAAACCTTTGCCCTTTTTTTTTTTTTTAATTTTTTTTTTTCAACGTTTTTAATTTATTTTGGGACAGAGAGAGACAGAGCATGAACGGGGGAGGGACAGAGAGAGAGGGAGACACAGAATCAGAAACAGGCTCCAGGCTCCGAGCCATCAGCCCAGAGCCTGACGCGGGGCTCGAACTCACGGACCGCGAGATCGTGACCTGGCTGAAGTCGGACGCCCAACCGACTGCGCCACCCAGGCGCCCCCCTTTGCCCATTTTTTGATTGGATTATCTCTTTTATTGAATTGTAAGTTTCTTATACATGCTAGGTATAATTTATATAATTTGCAAATATTTTCTTCCATTCTGTAGGTTATCTTTTTACATTCTTGATAGTGTGTCTTAATACACAAAAGTTTTAATTTCTCTGACGTCTATCTATTTTTTTCAGAGCTTGTACTTTTGGTGTTGTATATGAGAAGAATTGCCTAATCCAAAGTCAAGATTTATTCCTATGTTTTATTAAGGGTTTCATAGTTTTATGAAAACTTAAATTTGGGCTTATGATCCATTTTGAATTAGCTTTAGTGTAGGATTTGAGGAAGGGATCCAAAATAATTCTGGTCAAAATAAAACTGGATGCACGTGGCTATCCAGTTGTCCTAGTACTATTTGTTGGAAAGACTATTCTTTTCCCGTTGAATTGTCTTGGCATTTTTGTTACAAATCATTTGACTATTAAAGAGAGAGAGAGAGAAACCAAGAAACAGACTCTTAACTACAGAGGACAAATGTGGCCACCAGAGGGGAGGAGGGTGGGGAGGATTGGTGAAATAGGTGAAGGGGATTAGTACACTTATCTTGATTAGCACTGAATAATATATGGAGTTGTTATTGTAAGCCTGAAATGAAATATAATAGTGCATGTTAACTACACTGGAATTAACTTTTTTTTTAATAATTTGACCATAGATGTTAAGTGTTTGTTTCTGAACTCTCAGTTTTATTCCACTGATCCATGACTGTCCCTATGCCAGTACTATACTGTTTCACTTACTTTAACTTTGTAGTAAATTTTGAAACTGAGAAATGTGGATTCTTCAACTTTTTCAAGATTATTTTGTCTATTTGATGCCACTTGCATAGGCATTTGAATTTTATAATCAGCTCGAAAATTTTAAAGTGATTACATTTAATCTGTAGGTAAGTTTGAAGAATATTGCCATCTTAAAAATAATAACTCTTGCAACATATGAAAATATTATATCTTTCCATTTATTCACATCTCCTTTAATTCCTTTCAGCAATATTTTGTAGTTTCAGAGTATGAGTTTTGTACTCCTTTTAATAAATTTATTTCTAAAATTTGTTCTTTTTATGTTATTGTAAATGAAACTGTTTTCTCAATTCCATTTTGAGGCTGTTAATTACTGGTGTAAGGAAATGCAATTGGTATATTGATCATATATCCTGAAATAAGGCTGAACTTGCTAATTACTTCTATTTTCTAGTTATATATTAGGTGTTTTCTTTCTTTCTTTCTTTTTGTCTTTCTGTCTGTCTTTCTTTCTTTCCTTCTTTCTTCTTTCTTTTTTTTTTTTTGTGGATCCCTTATGGTTTTTTATATGTAAGATTATGTTCTCTGCAGATACAGTTTTACTGCTTCCTTTCCAATTTGAATGCCTTTTATTTCTCTTTTCCTCCTTCCTTCTTTCCTTCCCCCCTCCTTCCTTCCTTCATTTTTTTTTTTTTTTTGTTCCCTAATTGCCCTGGATAGAAACTCCAGTGATGAATAGAAGCAGTAAGAGTGAATGTCCTTATCTCATTCCTGACTTTAGGGGGATAACATTCAGTCTTTCATCATTAAGTATGATAGCAGTTGTTTTGATTTTGTTCTTTGTAAATGCCATTTGTCAGGTTGAGGAAGTTCTCTTCTTTTTTTTTTCTTTTCAAGTTTTTATTTAAATTCTAGTTAGTTAACATACATTAGGTTCTGTGAAAAGAGTGGGAAAAAAAATTGGTTTCAGGAGTAGAATTCAGTGATTCATCACTTACATACAACACCCAGTGCTCATCATAACAAGTGCCTTCCTAATACCCATCATCCATCTAGCCCATCCCCCACCAACCTCCTCTCCATCATCCCTCAGTTTGTTCTGTATCTTTTATGGTTTGTTTCCCTCCATCTTCTCCCCCTCCCATATGTTCACCTGTTTTGACTTTTTTAATTCCACATATGAGTGAAATCATATGGTTTTCTCTAACTGACTTATTTAGCTTAGCATAATACAGTCTAGTTCCATCCACGTCATTGCAAATGGCAAGATTTCATTCTTTTTTGATGGCTGAGTAATATTCCATTATATATATTTATGCCAGTTTTTCTTTGTCCATCCATCTGTTGGACATTTAAGCTCTTTCCATAATTTGGTTATTGTTGATAATGATGCTATAAACATCAGGGTGCATGTACACCTTCAAATCTGTATTTTTGTATCCTTTGAGTAAATACCCAGTAGTACAGATAGGATAATTCTATTTTTAACTTTTTGAGGAAACTCCGTACTGTTTTCCAGGGTAGCTGCACCAGTTTGCATTCCCACCAATAGTGCAAGAGGGTTCCCCTTTCTCTGCATCCTTGTCAAGACCTGTTGTTCTTGTGTTGTTAATATTAGCCATCTGACAGGTGTGAGGTGGTATCTCATTATAGTTTTGATTTATATTTCCCTGATGATGAGTGAAGTTGAGCATCTTTTCACATGTCTGTTAGCCATCTGGATGTCTTCTTTGGAAAAATGTTTATTGATATTTTATTCCCATTTCCTAACTAGATTTTTTGTTTTTGGGTGTTGAGTTTGATAAATTCTTCATAGATTTTGGATACTAATCTTTTATCACATGTGTCATTTGCAAATACCTTCTCCCATTCTGTAGGCTGCCTTTTAGTTTGATTGGTTGTTTGCTCTGCTGTATAGAAGCTTTTATCTTGATGAAGTTCCAATAGTTCACATTTGCTTTTGTTTCCCTTGCCTCCAGCAATGTGTCTAGTAAGAAGTTGCTCCAGCTGAGGTTAAGTAGGTTGTTGCCTGTGTTCTCCTCTAGGATTTTGATGGTTTCCTGTCTCAGGTCTTTCATAAATTTTGAATGTATTTTTTGTGTATCGTGTAAGAAAGTGGTCCAGTTTCATTCTCCTGCATGCTGCTGTCCAGTTTTTCCAAAACCATTTAGTGAAGAGACTGCCTTTTTTTGCCATTCTTTCCTGCTGTGTTGATGATTAGTTGACCATAAGATTTGGGTCCATTTCTGGGTTTTCTATTCTGTTCCATTGATCTATGTGTCTGTTTTTGTGTCAGTACCATATTGTCTTGGTGACTACAGCTTTGTAATATAGCTTGTAGTCCGGAATCATGGTGCCTCCAGCTTTGTTTTTCTTTTTCAGGATTGCTTTGGCTATTCAGGGTCTTCTGTGGTTCCATACAAATTTTTGGATTGTTTGTTCTAGTTCTGTGAAACATGCTGGTGGTATTTTGATAGGAATTGCACTAACTGTGTGGATTGCTCTGGGTAATATAGACATTTTAACATAGAATTTCTCTTCTTGTCCTAATCTGCTCAGTGTTGTTGTGTGTTTTTAACCATAGCAGGGTGTTGTACTTTTAACGATGTCTTTTTAAAATTTATTCAGACATTTTAACATAATTTGTCTACTGTATCTATTCCAAATTCTTCCCTTGGTAAATTGGGGAAATATATATATATATATATATATATATATATATATATATATATATCCAATAAAGAAGAATATTCTTCTTTATTGCTTCTTGATGAAAGTATGTTTTCTTTCAGGCTATATTTTTAATTCAAATATTCTTTCTTTTAGCACAAAATTTAAAATTTTGATCAGTTCTCATTTTTTTTATGGTGTGAGAACTGAAGTAAGGATACAACTTTGTTTTTCTGAATTGGCTACCTCTTTCACCAAACTAAATTTGTTTTGTTTTCCACTCTTTTCACAAAACCTAAATCCAAACATGCCACACAGTAGGCTCTCAATAGAGATTTGTTGAATCTGTGAAAGAAAAGAGATTACTGTGTTTTGTTTTGTACTAGGCTAAATTTTACATATAAATTTAATGAAATAGTAGTAACTAAAAACATGGGAACAAAATGCAGTAAATACTTTGGTGTTCACTAAAAATTTCAGGATGCTAGCTACATAATATATTTGTTCATGTGCATGTATGTACATGTGTATCAGAGAGAGAGAGAGAGAGAGAGAGAGAGAGAGAGAGTCTGTGTATGTTTGAGTTATTTTCATTGACTTTATGAATTTTTATTATTAATTTTGGGTAGTTTTACTAAAAAGTTTTGCTTGCAAATAAATAGTGACATTTTCAGGCATATGTAATAGAGTAGAAATGATCAATATATGAAAAAGTTTAAAATAAACAAACTATAAGGAAACACTGAATGCATACAGCAAAATAAATGTAAAATGTGATTGTAGCAAAATTTCAGAATAAAGAGATGTAAGAAGTTATTCATAGAAAACTTTTACTGAAAATAGATGTTTTAACATAGTTTGAATAGGAAATCAAAAGAGGCCTCTGACAAGGAAGTAACATGGCTTTAACATGCAAAAATTAAGAAAAGTGTTTGGGAAAATAAATAGAAGGGTCTTAGAGATGATTAAAGGATTGGACATCAAGATCTAAGAGGAACAGGGTTTGTAATTACAAGTCTGGAAATGAGAGAGAAAGTATTCCTAACCTTCTTCCTGAAAGGACCCTCAATTTTATCCCAATCTGAGTGGTTTGAAAAATTTTATAGGATGCTCTCTTTTCTCTATAGTTAATTTCCTTTGTTTTCTTAGCTCTCATGCATCTTTAGTATTAGAATAACATAAATTATTTTAAGGAAAATTATATATATATATATATATTTAGCAAACATCAAATCATTTACTAAGTTTTGCCCATGTGTTTTTAGTTACTACTATTTAGCTTGAATGTAAAGTTTAGTCTATTACAAAACACAGTAATCTCTTTTCTTTCACTAACTAAACAAATATTACTGAGAGTCATATAATGTACAATGTAAATTTTTAAATTATTATTTTTCTTTATAAATTGACAATGGGAGATGAGCTAATTCTGGGGCTAAGTTAAAAGTTAACTGGTGTTCCAGCAACCATCAGTTTGCTCTCCGTATTTAAGAGTCTCATGATTTGGCTCTCTCTCTGTTTTCATCTTAATTTTCCCTTCCCTTCCCCTATGTTCATCTGTTTGTTTCTTAAATTCCACATATGAGTGAAATCATATGACACTTGTCTTTCTCTGGCTGCCTTATTTTGCTTAGCATAATACACTCTAGTTCCATCTATGTTATTGCAAGTAGCAAGACTTCATTCTTTTTGATGGCCAAGTAATATTCCATTATATGTATGTATGTATGCATGTGTGTGTATATATATATATATATATATATATATATATATAATATATGTGGTATATACCACATCTTCTTTATCCATTCGTCAGTCGATGGACATTTGGTCTCTTTCCATACTTTGGTTATTGTTGATAGTGCTGCTATAAACATTGGGGTGCATGTGCTCCTTCAAATCAGCATTTTTGTATCCTTTGGATAAATACCTACTAGTGCAATTGCTGGGTCATAGGGTAGTTCTATTTCTAATTTTTGAGGAACCTCCATACTGTTTTCCAGAGTGGCTGCACCAGGTTGCGTTCCTACCAGCAGTGCAAGAAGGTTCCCTTTTCTCTGCATCCTCATCAATATCTGGTTTCCTGAGTTGTTCATTTTAGTCACTCTGATAGGTGTGAGGTGGCATCTCACTGTGGTTTTGATTTTTATTTCCCTGTGGATGAGTGATGTTGAGCATCTTTTCATATGTCTGCCATCTGGATGTCTTCTCTGGAGAGGTGTTTGGTGGGGGGATTGGCCAAATGGACCATGGGCATTAAAGAGGTCACTTTTTGAGATGAGTACTGGATGTTATGTGACTACTGGGTGTTATATATAAGTGATGAATCACTACCTGAAATCATTATTACACTATATGTTAACTAACTTGGATTTAAATAAAATTTAAAAATTAAAAAAAAAAAAACACATATTCAGCAAAAGAAAAAAAAGTTAGCTGGACTTAATGAAATCCATATCTTTGATATATCAAGATACAATGAAACCAGTAACAGAAAATGGATGTAATCCCCTCAGATTACATTCCATGGAATAAAGTTGGGAGCCCTATGGCCATTTACAACTTGTGAATGTTCACTTTTGGTTTTAGAGAATTCAGCACTTAGATTATGTTTGTTTGAAAGTGTTTGTGTAAAATTTAGATCATTCAAACCTGGTTAATAATTATTAGATCATCTGCTAGACTACCCAATTTTGTTTTTTGTTCTTTGGCTTTGTTTATAATTGTTTTTCAGTGCAGATAAAACTGAAAGAAGAATTTAAAAGAAAATACAGGTTTTCCTTTCATTGTTCTGGCTGGCTGGCTTAGTGTAGTGGTTTATAGGTAGGAAGACTCTGTATTGATAGACATAGGATTGGAAGAAGTGTTTACCCACAGACAGGTGATTGGAACAGGTTAATTAGTCAATCTGTGCTTCATATAATTATACTAGCTAAGGCATATGATTGTTATGAGGATAAAACTTGTTAATGTTTTTAAAGCACTTAAAATGGTATCTGACACACAGTAAGCAAGTAATAAAAAATTCCTCTATGTCTATGGAACTCTTCAGGAAATAGCCTGTAGTTTGCTTGCTAGTTATGAAAGAACACCTCCCTAAGATTAATGGAAAAATGCCACAGTGCTTTTGATGAATGGATGGTGTCTAGTCAGGCACCACATTAAAAAAATATATATATATGTATGTATATATATATATATATATATATATATATATACACACACACACACACACACATACATATATATGTGTATATAATGCCTTTATTTCTCAAATAGCATTAATATCACATATATAAAATAGAAAATATTAATACGTTAGAAACATCCACCATACCAAGTTGGTATACATTTACTTTATGAAGTTTAAATAAATTGTATATTATTTTAAAAGATATACATGTTAATTAATACTCCAGTTTCTTTTCCACTTCTAAATTTGGATTTATATTTTTTTCTTCTTATTCTTTTCAAAATGGAGTTATTTAATCATTTAATAAAGGGAAAATTTCAAAGGCCTTCTGCCTTTTTTCTATTATTTTGGAAATACTACTTTCTTCTAATTTTTTAAACATTTTATGTGATCTGTGATAGTCTCTTTTGCTTTCTCCTCCTTCTTGACTACATCAATTTCCCCCATTTCTTTGGACATTTCTTTTTGCAAAAATTTAAACAATTTCATCTGTTTTCTGAAGCCTTTATAAATGTTGTCATTTTAACATTTCCCAGGGCCAAAGGCAGAGTGCTCTGTTCTAGTCTTCACCATGAAAAGAAGGATTTGTACTCCTCTGTTCTGACTGAAACTTTAACAATTTAAAGCCAAATGGCTTAGCTTCCCTTTTCTGTATCAACTCAAAAGCTAAGACGATATTTCTTATTTTCAGTGTTATACACCCCTTCAAAAACACTTGTTCTGAGATTTAAATATCCTGAGTGCAGTGAGATCTCCGTGGATTAGAGGAACTTTTGAGCTATAAAGGGAAGGCAGTCCCACAGCTTCAAAGGTGAAGCCTAGAAGGGTGAACTATATTTCCTCCAGTGTAGACTAAAATCTCCTCAGAAAAGCAGGCAATTCCAACTGCATTCTCACTATCAGAACACTTATTGCTGCTCTAATGTGTTCCTGTGGCACAAGGCAGAGACTCTTCACTGGGTAATAGCCTCACTATTTGCAGTATATACGTTTATGTAAGTCGTGGTCTTTTTCGTGGTGGGGGGTGGGGATGGAGATTAACATTTATAACTTGGAGTGGATGTAAATAATAGTGTCTTGGACAGCAATGTTGATGGTTACACTCAAGTCCACAGCCACAGGGCCTGTTCTGCTTATTCCAAGTCACGGCTCAGAAGGTTCTAAAAACAGAATCCAAAGATGCTCCTTTGGTAAGGGCTTCTTTAAAAAACAAAAACAAAACACAAAACAGGCAAACAAACAAAAAAAAAACCTGTGTGAATGATGACAGTCTGACATTCATATGACCCAAGTCATATGATTGGAACCAGCTGACTGAATTGTCGGTGATTAAGTTCCATTCTTTCTTTGTATAATGTTGCCCCTGAAATAATAGTACACTCAGTAGTCTTTTCTAAGAACTTGTAAAACCAGTCTTGGATTGAGAAATTTTAAAAGGGCACTAAAGAAAAGACTTGTAAAGACCTGAAATAGCAGATGTGAGAAAGAAAAGGGCTTGCAAGAAATGACATGAAAACCAAAGTATTTTTCTCCTCAAATCTTGTCTTTTTTCAAGTGTATAATTACCTTGATGGCTCAAAGCATTAAGGATATTCCTGTAAAAAAGTTGTTGGTTTGTAAATGAAGCACCTAGGTACAATAATCGTACATACGATTATAATATTTAAAATATATATAAAACAAAAATACTGCAGTGAAGGGCCACCACAAAATGTTAAAGTGAAACTGTCAGTAATTTGGGGGCAAGAATGAATAATTTTAAATGTGTAGAATCCTAAGCAGTTATTAATATGATGGCTGGAAAATAATGAATAATGACACACTTACCTTTTTTTTATATTTGCGAATAGTCGACATTTAGCAACAGGGTGACTTCTGTAAGGTTGTAATTTGGAGACCAGAGAGCTACAACCTTGCTGTCATCTCTAGCATTCAGTGTAACAATTGCTAAGAGTGAATAATTTGTAGTATTTTTTCCTTCATATTGACAACTAGTTTTGATCATGTCAAGATTTCACCTATTGTCTAAATATCATATTAACATAGACTGAAGGTCTACAATTAATAATTTAAGTTACAACATGCATTACTCTTTCCTACCTTATTGATAGTGATGTTGAAAAGATAAGTTTTAAACTTAAAAAATTGTATCAAGATTATTGAGTAATGAGTTCTTTAATAATATATACAGTAAAATAATTGCAGGGGAGTAATATACCTAATATGTGATGTGTATGCTATTTCTTTGTTGACTTTTTCATCCCACCAATTATTGTACAGTTAATTAAGATATTACTGTATGCTGTTTATGATCTTAAAATGCCCAAGGATTTTATTGGAATTTGTACCCTCCAAAGAGCACTTTATTAGAACTATAATAATACCATAAATAATCATTGTCAATCTCTTTTATTTTACAACTTTAGTATTTTTCTAAGTAACATTAATGATGTGAAAGTAAAGCTACTATAAACTGAATATCACCTACTGGCCTTTGGTCTCTTCATCATCCATGTAATTTATTCATGATTATAATACTAATATTTATTAGCTGTTCATGGGCCAGGTATAATATACATGGACATAAGTCCAAAATAGCTTCTCACCATTACCTTGAAATTTGTGAATTGAAGAATGCCTGGGAACCACTGTGTCACACAGACAGACAAACACATACACCTACCAACACTGATGGTATTCTCCATGCCTAAATCATACAGTGAATCCATTTATGTCTAGCCAAAAAAACAAAAACAAAAACAAACCCAAACCCAAAACCTAGAAAGAAACCAAGAAACTCTAGAAACTCTGGTTAACTCTGGAAACTCTAGACTTCTTTCATATGCCTGTGTTGAATTTATATGATTTAGTAGACCGTGCAGAGAGCTTTATGGTAAGACTATAACCTCTCTTTTCAGGAAATCTGGAGAATTAGAAACTCTGAAAATCCCTCCCACTGAAAGAAAACCAGATTCGGTATAAAATTTGCTTTCTAATGCATTCCTGGGATCATAAAGAGTAAGAAAAATCTCCCAGATTCATGAATAAATGAAGAAAGTAATTTAATAAAACAAAAATATTTGAGCTATTATCAGCGTGGAAGCCTTGCACCTTAGACAAACCTGACAGGCAAACGTGAGACAAAATATATATTTGGTAAGCCATGGTCCTTTGAAGCATACAAGAACTAAAACTCTAACATTAAGTCTGGAATTTGAGACAGAAGTAAAATTAATCTAGATTGAAAGAGTTTTTGGCTCTTTGAATAAGCAAATGTAAACCTTTTTTTTCTTTTTTTTTAACAGTGAATGTAATATAGCTCTTAAGATTCTTATCAATTATGGTTAATCAGTATAAGCTTATAATAAAATATCACAAATACATATAGAAACAAACAAGAGATTAGAAACGAAAGATTTCAGACAATGGAATTATTTGATAATATACAATATAAAACAAAAATGTGTAAAATAACAAAAGAAAAATGAAAATGAATCACAAAATGAGAAAGGGAAATATGATTTTGAAAAGCAATTTTATAAAAGCAACTTGAGAGAAAAAAATAGAAATTTAGAAATAAAAATATAATCACTGAATTATAAATTCATTGGATGTCTCAGTGTAAAGGTTAGAGACAACTGAAGAGAGCATTGTCATTCTGTAGACTATATTGTATGGTATAACGGAATAAACTTAGAAAATGATAGATTTTAAAAATGTTACCCACATATTTGAAGAAAAAGATAAACCAGGGGCACCTGAGTGGCTCAGTCAGTTGAGCATCCAACTTCGGCTCAGGTCATGATCTCACGATTTGTGAGTTCGAGCCCCATGGGCTCTCTGCTGTTAGCACAGAGCTGGCTTCAGATCTTCTGTCTCCCTCTCTCCCTGCCCCTCGGTGCTCATGTTCTCTCTCCCCAAAATTAATAAAACATTAAAAAATAAAAGATAAAGATAAATCATAATCAAGATGAAAAATATTAGAACTTTAAAATAATAAAAATGCTAGATATTCAATGTCGGGAAGAAACAAAAATAGTGAATTGTAGGAAATTTAAACAATTGCAGGTCCTTATTAGAATATAACAAAGGTTACAAATTAATGAGCACAAAAACCAACTCAAGATGTTAAAAATATTAGAATTAATCCAAAGAAATTAGAATGAATGTAATAATAAAAATCTAAAATTTTTCAGAGTAAACAAATTATGTTTACCATTATTATGACCAAATTACTAAACAATTACTAAACAATATTAACATATTATATAAATCATGAAGCAGACAGAGAAGAGCCAAAACATACAGAAGGAATAGACATAATAACAATTTCATAAGGACAAAAAATGTTAGAAAGGAATATGAGAACTTTTCTCGTAAAAATAAATGTGAAATCTAGACAAGTTAGACAAATTCCTACTCAAAAATAACTCATTAATTCTGCAGAAGGAGGGGGGAAGAAACCCTGAACAGGTCAAGGTTATCAGAGAAAAGTGTATATAAAATATATAAATTTTTTCCCTTCAAAGACAAAAACTAATTCCTGTTTTTGGGAAAATGCTATTATAATTTTAAAGAACAAATTATTTTAACTTCCTAAAAATGTTCCCAAAGAATAAATAAGAGAAATACTTCTTAATTCACACTATTAACTTATTTGAAGTTTCATAGCAACACTAGATAAGAAGTGTACAGAATGGAAGATTTAAGACTTTATTAACTCACGGAACTAGATGTAAATATGCTAAAAATATTAGCAAACAAAATCCAATAATTTCTATATATTGGTATATATTATGACCAAGTTGGATTTAGTCCAGAAGTTCAAGAATAATATAAAATTAGTAAACTGATATATTTATTTTATGCATTATAGAATGGGGAAAATTATCCTCATCCTATTAGATGCTATAAAATACATTTGATATAATTCAAATCACACTCATAATAAAAATTATTTACAAAATATAAATATTGGAGGAGTTTCTTTTTTTTCCAATTTTTATTTAAATTCTAGTTAGTTAACGTAGTGCAATACTAGTTTCAGAGTAGAATTCAGTGATTCTTCACTTCCATGCAATACCCAGTGCTCATCTTAACAGGTGCCCTCCTTAATAGTCATCACCATCTAGCCTGCCCCCCACACACCTTTCTCCATCAACTCTCAGTTTGTTCTCTTTTTTTTTTTTTCCATTTATTTATTTTTGAGAGAGAGAGAGAGAGAGAGTGAGACAGAGTGCAAGCAGGGGAGGGGCAGAGAGAGAGGAAGACATAGAATATAAAGCAAGGTCCAGGTTCTGAGCTGTCAGCACAGAGCCCGACACAGGGCTTGAACTTACAACCTGTGAGATCATGACCTGAGCCAAAGTCGGACACTCAACTGACTGAGCCCACCCAGGCACCCTGAGTTTGCTGTCTATCTTTAAGAGTCTTTTATGGTTTATTTCCCTCTCTTTTATTTTTTCCCCTCCCATATGTTCATCTGTTTTGTTTCTTTAATTCCACATGTGAGTGAAATAATATGGTATTTGTCTTTCTCTGACTTATTTGGTGTAGCATAATGCACTCTAGCTCCATCCACATCATTGCAAATGGCAAGATTACATTCTTTTTGATGGCTGAGTAATATTCCACTGATCTATATTTTCAATGCAATTTTATTAACTTCCTGTTGTGTGTGTGTCTGTCTAATTTGACAAGCTAATTCTAACATCTACATGAAAGAGTATAGGAACAAGGGATCGATAATTGTGAAAATAGTCCAGAAGCAGAACTGGCCTTGTAAGATACCTGTTTTAGTCCATTTGAACTAAACAGGATATCACTAGATATTAACTGGCTTATAAAAACCTCATAATTCTGAAGGCTGGAACCTGGAGATCAGGCTGCCAGCATGGCTAGGTGAGGAACCAAATCCAGGCTGCAGACCCTCTTGCTTAATGGGGCTAGGGAGCTCTGTGGGATTTCTTTGATAAGAGCACTAATCCCATTAATGAGAGTTCTACTCTCATGACCTAATCACTTCCCAAAGGCCCCATCTCCTTATACCATCATCTTTGGGGATTAGAATTCCAACATATGAATTGGTGGGGGGGACACAAACATTGAGACCATAGTATTGTAAAACTTGTTACACAGATAAAATAAATAAGCTATTATGGAATTGATTCAGGGTTAAAACTAACTGACAAATGCAGGGGCCTAGATAAACTCAAAATTGACCCAACCAGGAAATGATTTCTCCCATACTTACTGCTTTATTTCTATCCCATAGAAGTGTATGCGACCCCAGTAGGCACTCAAAAGTTGTTGAATGGCACTCACAGGATTTGTGACATATGTAGCACTGTTGAAAACTGGGAGAAGGACACAATCATTCCATGAATTATTCTGGAATGATTGGTTACTCCTGTATAATGGACTCCTTGCCAATTACTGTATAGAAATAAGATCTCAATATGTTGGATATTTTAAAAAATATTTTAATGTTTATTTATTTTTGAGAGAGAGAGAGAGAGATAGAGATAGCATGAGCAGGGGAGGGGCAGAGAAAGAGGCAGACAAAGAATCCAAAGCAGGCTCCAGGCTCCAAGCTGTCAGCACAGAGTCCAACGCAGGGCTCAAACTCAGAAGCCATGAGATCATGACCTGAGCTGAAGTTGGATGCTTAACTGACTGAGCCACCCAGGTGCCCCATGATATGTTGGATATTTAAATGTGAAAAGAAAACCCTGTAGTTTTAGATTAAAAAATATGGGAAAATATAGTTATGATTAAGAAATATTTTTAAACAAGTATTAAATGTTCTAAACTTAAAATATTGAAACATTTAAACATATTGAAATTAAGAAATTTTATCTTTCAAAAAGCATGATATGATAAGCTGACAAGCTGTAAACTGGAGAAAATATTGAAATATACACAACTGAGAAAAATAATTATACATAGTATGTAAAGAATTCTTTTTTCTTTTTTTATTTATTTATTTAGTCTGAGAGAGAGAGAGAGAGAGAAGAGGAGAGAGAGTGCAAGTGTGTGCGGGGGAGGGCAGAGAGAGGAGAGAGAGAATCTTAAGCAGGCTCTACACTCAATACAGAGCCTACCATGGGGCTCGATCTCACCACCATGAGATCATGACCTGAGCCAAAACCAAAAGTCAGACAAACTGAACCATCCAGGCACCACCAATATAAGAAATTCTTACAAATCAGTAAAGAGGTAAACAACCTGATATAATGATGGACAAATTATATAACTAAACAATATTTATAAAACCTGAACAGTAAATAAAGATATGGAGACATGCTTACCTTCCTTAGTAATCAAAGAATTAGTAAGTAATACTACAATGGTCTACAATATTATACCTGCCAGATCACAAAAATTATAACTGCCATTACAAGTTTTGGTGAGTATATACATTAATGAGAATTAATGTAGGTTGCTAGCATGGTTTTAAAGTAGTACAATTCTTTTGGAAAATAATTTGACATTATCTTTTAAGTATAACATTCCCCACAACTCAGCAATTCTATTTCTAGATTTATACCATAGAGAACCCTTACATGTGTGTATCACAAGAATATTTATGGTATTATTCTCTTACTAGCAAAAACTTAAGACACTGTAAACATCTATCAACCGGAAAAGGGAAAAATAAAATGTGTAGCTATCACATAGCAGAATCTTAGATTATAGTGAAAATAAATACAGTTTTTTGAAACCCCATGAATGAATTTTTAAAACTGTTGGGTGATATATCATCAAACTATTTTTTAAATTTTTTCTTAATGTTTATTTATTTTGGGGAACGAAAGAGAGACTGAGAACAAGTGGGGGAGGGGCAGAGAGAGGGAGACACAGAATCCGAAACAGGCTCCAGGCTTCGAGCTGTCAGCACAGAGCCCAACGCAGGGCTCGAACTCACAGACCGCGAGATCATGACCTGAGCTGAAGTTGGATGCTTAACTGACTGAGTTACCCAAGTGCCCCTCAAACCATTTTTTTTAAAAGCAAAGAAATGGTAAATACAAATTTAAAGGGGGAGTCACCGGTGTTGGAAAGGTAGAAGGATGGGATCAAGGAGACACACACCTATTGGGGACACAGTAATGATGATGCTCTATTTTATAACTATATTGGCAGACTTGTGAGTGTCCTTTTTATTATACTTTATAACCTGCATCAGTACCAAATGTTACATAATTAAATTATACCTACATGATACATTTTAGAGTATTCATCAAAGCTACACACAAGGACAAAAATAAAGTCATCTGATATAGACTAAACTCTGAACTATACTATACACTCACAACCACTGATTGTTATATGTTCCTTCCAAATTAGTGATAAAAATAATTGCCTTTCTGTATTGTTTTAGGAAGACGATTTCATCTGCAAGTACCAATAATAACATTTAAAATTTATACTGAGGTAATAACATATCACTACCTTCTTCTGTGACAAACATCTTGGTAATAAGAAAACTTTCAATAAGAAAGCTTGACTTGAGAACAAGGATAAAAAGAATCTTTGTGATGCTTTTAAAAAGGGATCTGCTTTTTCCTTGGTCCCATTTCTACCGATATTTCAGAAAAGCAGAGAAAATGAGAGCTTTCAAAATGGCATATTTTGGCCTTTGGAATATTGTAATTATTTTCTGTGAAAATATATCTGAAAGCAGCTTAATTCTAATTTAACTATAAGAAAATATAAATGTAAATTTTTTCCAAAGATATTAACCCAATTTTCATAAATGGGAAATTGTGAAGAATAAGATTTAACTATTATTAGCAGATTGGAACCATAGACTTGTAAGTATTTTTAACTTTCTTATTTTTTATTCATAGATACCTAGGGTTCTTTAGAATGGATTTCTTCTCAAAATCTCAAAGTTCAATAAGTGTTCATTAAACCTCTGTTGATATTAATTATGATTTGAATTATGTAAGCTTGCTGCTAAAAAAAAATCTTGGGGTTTTTCCTCAATAGGGCCACTTTCCGTTTCATGGTGTCACTCTGGGTCTCTAACCCTGATACAAAACTCAGCAGTCAAGCTTCATCATGTAATCAGGATGACATATCTGATCTTAAGGATGGTACATTTCCAGACACAAAATCCAAGAGAAACCCAATAATGGATAAGACAATACATTTTACTAAAAAATTTAAGGGGCGCCTGGGTGGCTCAGTCGGTTGAGCGGCCGACTTCAGCTCAGGTCATGATCTTGTGGTCCGTGAGTTCGAGCCCTGCGTCTGGGTTTTTTGCTGACGGCTCAGAGCCTGGAGCGTGTTTCAGATTCTGTGTCTCCCTCTCTCTGACCCTCCCCCGTTCATGCTCTGTCTCTCTCTGTCTCAAAAATAATAAATGTTAAAAAAAAAATTAAAAAAAAATTTAAAAGGAGAAGGAAAGGGGAAAAGATGATCAAGGGTTTCTGACTTGAGCACTTCAATAAAAGTGATGTAAATATTCACTGCAAGGAAAGTAGATGGAACTACATGAAGGCAAGATTTTAGGATCAAGTCATTACTTTGGTCTGAGTATGAAATATCTCTGAGACAAACCAGATGGCGACATCTGGTACTCAAAAGAGAACTCCAAGCTGGAGATACAACTTTGAGAAGTATTGGTGTATGTATAGCTGAAGCTGTGGGTATGGAAGAACTCTCCAAGGGAGAAAGTCAAAACTGAGAAGAAGCCCAAAGAGAATTGTGATGAGTACAGATAGGGAGTTAGTTTAAAATGTCGGCTCCGTCCCACCCCACAGGTCCGCCCTGAAACCCAGAAACTTGTATTTTTATCAAGCAAATGTTCTCTTGGATCAAACCTTAAGAGAAGCTAAATAACAAGGAGGAGCTAATCTTTAGTTTCCTTGAGTTTAACTGTTTCAATACATGCATCTTATTTTATTTCTAAATTAAGGTCATGTGTCTTTATTACATGAATGAGGGAATCTTGAAAGAACATGATGACGACATACAACAGGGGTTGCAAATATTTTCAGCTATGAAAGAACGTACTGTGTAAAAAAATCATACCTGACTATATACCTGAAAATAGCTAATTTTATAAATAGCATAATTATTTATAACTACAAATATTGTGGTGAGAAATATGCCTAGTTTATGGAGAACAACTCTCTCGCTACTCAAAATACAAAATCACTATTCAGATGAATTACAATAGAATCATGTGACTAGATGACTAACTTATCCAATCTTCTAATTTTGGTGTATCTAAATTGCTCCAGAACAATCTAGCAGAAAGAATCTGCTTTAAAAAGGTAATGCTAAAAATATTTTTACTGAAAAGCATACTAATCTAGTCTGGTTTGGTAACTAAAAATTTAAGTGTTTTGAGTGTACTGATTTTCCTAAGATGGACACTTCAATTAAAGGAAAATCATAGTATCAGTAAGAGTTTAATCTTTTCACATCATAAAAACTTGAATTTTCTTACTGGAAAAAAACTGTATGTTCATGATTGTCACTCTTGTGCTGTTAATAATATGAAAGAAATAGAATAATGAGGTAAAACTGAAATTGAATTCACACCCAAGTAATAAGAAGTCATGGTGAGAATAAAATATTAATAGAGACTAGATGGAATATAGCTAGATTTTTCATTTTCCTAATAAAAGATTCTAAAATCTGGTGTATTTTAGAAAAGTCCTTGATTGAAGCATTCAAAATTACAAAGGACACTTTTTTTTTTAACCTTGTCCCATAATAAGATGAGGACAAGGAGATACTTGATAAAAATAAGAGGCAGTAAATTCAGAACAAATTGAGGTAAATAATGCCTTATGAATGTGTATAGTCAACCTGTGAAATTCATTGACCGAAGAGGTCACTGAGTCAAATACTATGGTTGAATTTAAAAAACAGCTGGGTAATTTTATGACCACTAATAGCTTTGGGAGCTCTGCTCAGCAAGCAGAGATAATGATAAGGGTAATCAAATCTCTTGTTTCAGGATGTAAGTTACCAACGGGGGGTTGTCCAATTCAATGCCTTCCTTTCGTCCTCTGGACATTTCTCATAAACACCCACCTTCAGGGAGGTGCAGCAATGGATACTGGTGTTGTTATTCAGCACTTTTATGCTGAAGTTTATAGATGCCTATGTGTTCTTTCACCTTCATCTGAAGTATCTGTAATGTAGGCGCAGCAAAAACTGGTTTGGAAATAGTATGTTCCATGATTGTCTCGATAATCAGTGGTTTATACTTGTGGCAGGAGCCTTAGAATATTGCTCTCATGACTTTTCAATTTATCAAACTGAAACAGTTTGAAACTTGGCAAACATTACATTTTGAGGGTATGAGGCTCCATAGTGTCATTTTTTTTGTATACCACTATGTAGTGTATTAGTGAAGTTGCCGTTCTTTTAACACCTCATTCTAAATGTGTTATGTTTTAAAAGACAACATGTCACAGAGTTTTAAACTGTGTTCTTATTTAGAAATATTATTGATTGGATTATGCTACCTTTTTATCCTTAATCAGTATCATAGACCAGATATTTTTATTTAATTTATTTGTATTTAATTGAAGTCAAAATTCAAGTTTTAGTGTTTGAATTTTTTTCACAGTAAAAAATATAACTTTTTTAAACATTTATTATTTTTGAGAGGCATAGAGAGACAGAGAGAGCACAAGCGGTGGAGGGGCAGAGAGAGAGGGAGACACAGAATCTGAGGTAAGTTCCAGGCTCTGAGCTATCAGCACAGAGCCCCATGCGGGGCTCAAACCCATAAATGGTGAGATCATGACCTGAACCAAAGCTGACGACTTAACCGACACAAGTGCCCCCACAGTAGAAAATTTTGACAGAAAAACAAAAACCTAAAACTTTATAATCTTAAAATACAGAATAACTATTCCTGTTGGGTATACAATTATACATGGCACACACACACACACACACTCACACACACACACACACACATTGTCGTGTATGTGTGTATGCGTGTGTGTATATATATATGTATATATAGGTGTGTGTGTATACGTGTGTGTATATATGTATATATGTATATATATACACATGTGTGTGTGTGTGTGTATATATATATATATATATACAACACACATCTATCTATGTATATATATATATATATATATATATACACACACACACACATCTATCTATCTATGTGTGTGTGTGTACTTGCTAACTTGGTTAAATTGGGAGCATGTTATACATACTATTCTATAGCTTACCCTTTTTAAATAACAATTCATCATGAACAATTTATAATTAGGTTAAATATTTCTGAATTCTGTTTATCATATACCTATACTATAATTTATTTTACCAATTTCCTCTTTGGACATTTAGATTGGCTGCAATTTTTCACTGTCATAACTGTAAGAAAATCTATGGCTACTTTTCTATTATTGGTTCAAAACAAATACACACTATTTTTGAGGTTTTTGATTCATATTGCCAAGTTATTTTCCAGGGAAATTGAAAATTTTACATACTATTTGCTTAAAAGAGTATAATTTCCTTGAACAATCAAGGGATTATATATATATGTGTGTGTGTGTGTATGTATATACATATATGTGTGCATGCGTGTATACATATACATACCTATGTGTATACATGTAACATATACATACACACACATATTAATATTTATTAGTATTATTAGTAAAATAGTAAAAAAGGGGGAATCTCATTAATGATTAAATTTTTGCATCTTTGATTATTTGCACTTTTAAAATAATTTCCTAAGTTCATTGGTCATTTGTGTTTCTTCTTTTGTGAATTACTAGTTCAAGTGCCTTTACTATTATTGAAATTTGGATATATTAACCTTTCCCTTCTATTTGAACATCCTGTTGTTATTAAGGGTATTCGTAATTTGTTTGCATATATTTCCCAGTTTGTTGTTTACTTCTCATTTTACTTATGATGTATTTAACTTACAGAAGTTTTGTTTTTTTTTCTGTAGTCATTTCCATCAATCTTTACCAGTTTTTTTCACATGAATAAATACTCATTCTGATATTTACCTCTATTTTCTTCTTGTGTTTGATTATTTCATTTATCATATTTAACTTCTTAATTTTTTTAACATATATTTATTATTGAGACACAGAGAGAGACAGAGCATGAGCATGGGAGGGGCAGAGAGAGAAGGAGACACAGAATCCAAAGCAGGCTGCAGGCTCTGAGCTGTCAGCACAGAGCCCAACACGGGGTTTGAACTCACAAACTGTGAGATCATGACCTGAGCCGAAGTCTGATGCCCAACCGACTGAGCCACCCAGGCATCCCTATCGTATTTAACTTCTTAAAAGAATGATCCTATACAGAGAAGATTAGCATGGCCCCTATGCCAGAATGACACACAAATTTGTGAGGTGTTCCATATTGAAAAAAAAAAAAAAAGGAGTGATCTTAATTTTTTTTTGCTTTTTCATAAAAATAGAATTATCTGGGGGCTGGGTGGCTCAGTCAGTTGGGGGTCCAACTCTTGATTTCGGCTCAGGTCATGATCCCAGTGTCATGGGATCAAGCCTCGTGTTGAGCTTCCCAGGAAGCATGTAGCCTACTTGAGATTCTCTCTCTCTCTCTCTCTCTCTCTCTCTCTCTCTCTCTCTCTCTCTCTACCTGCCTGCCCCTCTCCCTCACTTGTGGTCTCTCTCTCTCTCTCTCTCTCAAAAAAAAGAAGAATTATCTGAATCTGCTTTTTACCTTCAATAGCAAATAATTTCTGGATTAATTAATAAAGTATTATTTTCTTTCTCTACTGATTTAAAATCACATCTTCACTGTATATCACATTAATGTCAATAATTAAACCAGCTTCTGAGGTTTCTATTGATTTTAATATCTTTTCCAGCATTTCACATTATTTAATTTTATATTGTATTTAAATATTTGAGCATAAATATATCTTTTATTATTTTTCTCAAAATGTTGGGTTAATCATTTGTTTCCTGATGAAATGTTAAATTATTGTATTATTTTAAAGAAATATTAAATGCAAATTTTTTATTTTAAATTTTTTAGAACTTCATCTTGTTAATTTTTGAGTAGCCAAACCAATAGCACTCCATTTATTTTAGTATTTTATTTTATATAATTTAGTAAATCTGTAGCTGTATCATATTGTTTGTGTGCTTTATAAATTTATTACAGAAAACTTTATATTTGCACACTTATTGAGATAAAATATATATTCTACTGTATTCTCGATTTGGATATTGGTTGTAGATAGAGAACCTCTTGGTTTTAGTCTAGTTGACTTTCTCTATTGATTTTCTGCTGTCAATTTCATTGATTTCTCCTTTAATTTATTATTTTCTCCTGCTTACCATGGATTTTATCTGTTCTTTCTTTTCCCTTAGTTTCCTAAGATGGAACCTTAGATAATGGATTTTAAGTCTTTCTTCTTTTCTAATATATATATATATATATATATATATATATATATATATATTCAATGCTATACATTTCCCTCTAAACACTGATTTCACTGTATCCTACAAATTTTGATAGTTTTATTTTCATTTTCATTTTTTTCAAAATATTTTTAATTTCTCTTAAGATTTATGCTTTGACCCATGTTTTATTTAAAAGTGTATTGTTTAACCTCCATGTATTTGGGGAGGTTCCAACTATCTTTCTCTTACTGATTTCTAGTTTAATTCCATTGTGGTCTGAGAGGAGCCATTGTATGATTTCTACTCTTCCAAATTTTTAAGGTGTCTTATGGTCCAGTGAAATATATATATTTAAACTCCCTTTTTAATATTTATAACTTTCTTCTTTCTTCTTTTTCACTTTTGCTGCCTTTCATTTTCATTTCTCTTTTTCTTTTTTTCTCCATCTTTTCTTCTTACCTTCCTTTGTATTTATTTGTGTTTCACAAATTTAACCATTATTAAAAGCAACCTTCAACCGGTGGATTTTATTCCTATATATTTTAGTATTTAATAGTTATTTAAGTCTGTGGGGCTAAAAGATAAGTTTTACTTCCAGTTCTTTTATAAACTGATTGTATATTGCTTTAGTAGCTCACCTCTTTCTTAATCTACCTTAAGCAGATTGAAATTCCATTCTCATTGTATTGTGATTTTCTTCTAAAAATACCAATACATTTTCTTCAACAAATGGATGAACAAACATTTGGACCAATGAATGTCGATTCTCTTGTTTTATGTCAGATTTTATGGCACTTTCTGAATTTAATCCTAATTTCCTGGAGTCAAAAGGAGCCAGATCATAAAAACACGTGCTGAGAACTCATCTATGTTTAGGCAAGAGTGAAGGTTTCCCCATATGACTCATGGGAGATGGAGATTTTAGCATGTCCACTAAGGTGAAGTTCTAGGAAACTGGTATCTGGGTTAATACCAGAGACTGCATTTCTTACACCATTCTTCATGAAACCTTTGGCTTTTGAGAGGCATTCATTTGGGAACTTTTACCTGGGTTCACACTGGGTGTGTACGGCTGATTTCTGCTCCTATGCACTGTTCCTCTGACAGAAATGGTGATGTCCAAATGATCTAGCTTGGTAAGGGAATGGGAAGAGAGAATGGAAGGACCTTTCCCTCTCTGCCTGTAATATACATACATGCAAATTCACAATATGAGGAAAATTGATGTTGCTTGATAAATGTTAGTCACTCCATAGATGTATATGAGGAACAAGATTACATAGCTATTATCTATTTTAGTGTTGAAGTGTCTGAGGGGAAAAAAAATGAGTGTCACATCTTGTATCTTACCCTATATAGTTTCAAATGTAATTTGAAATCTCATGTAATTCACAGTGAATGCCACTTTATTAGGTCCACCTATATTCCCTTGGATTTTCTAAAGTAATAATAATTTAGCATCTGTTTTCTTCTGGAGAGAGTTTTCAGAGTTTCCATGAGTAACTATGGTAGAGATATGAACCTGTCTGGTTGAAGCTATCTCTAATATATGTATACTCCAAGAATCTTATAGCTTATTTCTTAGTAATCGAGAGGGGGAAAGGAAGTATTTGAAACACTGTACTATGTGTTTTGTCAATTTTCAAATATCATTATTGTATCAGAAACACTTGAAATTGTTTCTTATGAAGCAAAAGTGAATTTTCACTACAGTTAATGCTGGTTGTTAACATTTTGAGGGAAAGAATATTCAGAAATGTTTTTGTCAATGAACAACATCTTCAAGAATCACTGTTGATAAATAAAATGAAATATAATTTTAAGAAGTGAGTAAGCAGAATTTACTGATCCAGTAACACAATAAAAAAGAAATAAAAATTGATGAGGATATAGAAGTCTATAGTCAGATCCTGTTTGCACTTCTTTGACCTCAGTGCCCCTTAAATGCCCCTTAAACAATTCTAGTTTTCATAACAAACATTGGAGAAGGGCTGTTGAGGTCATTTCCATCCCATAAATATTTAACAATTCCCCCAATTCCCAAGACTCTATGTATTAGGGTGGAATAAACTTTCAAGAAAAATTTGTCTTAACTAGTATGTTAATATCATGTAACTGTGGTTTTCAGTGTCTTATTCCTTTCACTTTGGTGCCTGGATTGAATGATTCACCGCTAGTGAGGTTACAAGTCAAGTATGGATGCTTTTTTAATAAATCTCTATTTGCAAAATATATCTATAACTTTCTCATTCTCATAACAACAAAATCACCACCTCTACAACCAAAACCAATATCTACTTCTAATGATAATATAGTCTTTGAGTTTTTGCTATGTTCCGATGGTATAATTATCATTCATTGGTTAGTTCATTTATCATTACAGAACCTCCATGTATAGGTACTAACATATTTAGTAATAACTGAAAGGATAGGTAGACTGTAGCCATAGAAATATTGCATATTGAACAAACATACAGTGGTTAATACACAATTCAAGAGTGAAGAAACTTCATACTGCCCTTCAAACAGCAGCAGGAATGAAGTGAGAAACAACCTCTTTGACTCTGTCTCATAGTTATGTTGAGATGCTTTATGAACAGAATTCAAAAAGCATTTTAAGGGCAAGTAATATTATCTGGCAGGACAGTTTTACTAATATATGTACGTATGTGTGCTTTTCAAAGAATAATCATCTTTCCTCCAGCACCATCAGAATTATGGAATTTTTCTGTAGGAAATACATAGGTCCTTCCATTGTGGAAGAGAGAGAGAAAGACATAAAGAGAGAAAAAGAGTGAGAGACAGGGAGGGAAGGAGGGAGGGAGAGAAAGAGAGAGAGACATGGGAGTCAAGCAAGATAGCAGTCTCTGAGACATGGGTTATATTGAAGGGTTTTAGGCGGCTGTGAAACAGAAATGGCAGTAGAGGAGGGAGTCACCTGTACATGATGAACCTACATGTGGCATTGTAATGAATAAGCCTGATGAAATGAAGGAAGCTCAAAAGGCAGTTTGCATAAAGAAAAGTAGCAGCAGTGCTTGGACTGGCCTTAAAGGGTTTAACAACTGGGAACACTGGGAAGAGAAACTGCAGAAGAATGTTTTTAAATAGCACTTACGATAAAGAACCTAAGAAGAAGACATAGAACTTTATGAAGACTTGGTGGCAAAAATATAAAGCCAGAATCCATACCATGTGTGGTGATCATAGCTAATACTTAGCACTTAATATGAGTAAGGCACTGTGCCAAAACTCCACATAGATTATTTCATTTAATTCTGTGAAGTAGATGTTATTAGTGCTCAAGTAAGGCAAAAAAATGCACACAGTGATATTCTTCCCAATGCCAAACACCTTGTAAGTAGATATCAAACCTGGCAGTCTCATCCCAGAGGTCATGTTCATCATAACTGATAAGCATAAGCTGCATCATACACACTGAAAGAGAAAAGAAACAAAGAAAGAAAGAAAGAAAGAAAGAAAGAAAGAAAGAAAGAAGAGAGAGAGGGAGGGAAGAAGGAAAGGAAGGAAGGAAGGAAGGAGCAAGAAAGGAAGGAAGGAGGAAGGAAGGAAGGAAGGAAGGAAGGAAGGAAGGAAGGAAGGAAAGAAGGAAGGAAGAAAAGAGAAGGAAGGAAGGAAGGAAGGAAGGAAGGAAGGAAGGAGAGAGAAAGAAAGAAAGAAAGAAAGAAAGAAAGAAAGAAAGAAAGAAAGAAAGGAAAGGATGGAAGGAAGGAAAAGGAAGGAAGGAAGAAAAAAGAAGGAAGGAAGGAAGGAAGGAAGGAAGGAAGGAAAAGAAGGAAGGAAAGGAAGCAAGGAAAGGAAGGAAGGAAGGAAGGAAGGAAGGAAGGAAGGAAGGAAAGGAAAGAAAGGATGGAAGGAAAGGATGGAAGGAAGGAAAATGAAGGAAGGAAGAAAAGAGAAGGAAGGAAGGAAGGAAGGAAGGAAGGAAGGAAGGAAGGAAGGGAAAGAAGGAAGGAAAGGAAGGAAGGAAAAGGAAGGAAGGAAGGAAGGAAGGAAGGAAGGAAAAGGAAGGAAAGAAAAAGAAGGAAGGAAGGAAGGAGAGAGAAAAGAAAGAAAGAAAGAGGAAAGAAAGAAAGAAAGAAGAGAGAGAGGGAGGGAGGAAGGAAGGAAGGAAAGGAAATAATGAAGGAAGGAAGAAGGAAGGAAGGAAGGAAGGAAGGAAGGAAGGAAGGAAAGAAGGAAGGAAAAAGAAGGAAGGAAAAAGAAGGAAGGAAGGAAGGAAGGAAGGAAGGAGGGAGGGAGGGAGGGAGGGAGAGAGAGAGAGAGAAAGAAAGAAAGAAAGAAAGAAAGAAAGAAAGAAAGAAAGAAAGAAGAAAGAAAGAAAGAAAGGGAAGAAAAAGAAAGAATGACAAAGGGAATGAAACTAATCAAGACTTAGAGCCCTCTCTCTCACTAAGGAATATTTATCAGCTCTTTGTTGTCATTACTCACTTATAACCATCCTTTTCCAAGAAGACTGAAAATGCCTCTCTCTGAAGGTGTCGGGAGAGGCAACAATATACCCTATGGAATTTAGTTATTGATAATGTTCTCCAGATGATAAATTTAAGGCTTTAGTCATTAGATGTGACTTAGCTAAATACTCTGTACTGTGTGTCCAAGTTTGAAAAGGATACACGAAAAATGTTTACTCTAAAAAATGCAGGATAATATCTTGTAATTTGGTCATTGAGATAGAGGCCATAAAGGGATGCACAGTCTTACTGGTTATCTGCTCCCCAACCTCCAGCCTCACGAACACAGGAGAAATAAGAGCAGTCAGATATTTGAAGTCTATAGCATTTTCTCGGCAGCCAAAAATCATGAAAGCTTTTATTTAGATGATGGAATTTATAACCACTAAAGAAATGGTTCAAATTGCTTGAAAGTTGAGATAACTCTAAGTCATCTTCCTAGGAAGATCAAGATATTAAAAACTTACCAGTCAGGAAGAAGTTTACGGAAGTAAATGCCCTCCATAAGTAAGAAAAAAATATCTGTTTTCACTATATTTTCTGGCTCAAAATTATATTAAATTACCTAAAAAATAGTGTCATTAGTTACCAGTGAGCGATGGTTCATGCCTCCCTTTGAATATAAGCAAACAAAGTTTTTTAGGGTTTTGTTCTTGTCCTTATTTTAGGAAGTGCAGGCATTTTTCCTTGTGATTTATCTTGTTCATTTTAGCATGGTAAATAAAAATCTCAGCAATATTTTTAGGTTATCTTTTCAGAAAGAAGCATTTTTTTTTGTTCTGTTTTGTTTATCAGCTGGTGACAGAAGGAATGGATGTCCCACTAGCTGATTTTTCATGGGGAGATTGTCAGTTTAGTGATACACTTTTTCCACTCACCCATGACCATTTTGTTGAGGGCGTTTTATGTGATAGGCCTTGGAGATACACAGATGAGTAGGTGAAATGTATTGTCTTTACTCATTGAGTTCAGAGAAATATATCTTAAGCAAATATGTGCATAAATTATTTACATCTTATTACAATTGTAATGGGTACCCTAAAGGAGAAAACCAGCATGTTTCCAAAAGTGCGGCCTGATCTAGACTGATCAGTGAGGTGGGGGTGTAATATAAGTTATGCAAAACTTTTCTAAGGAAGATATTTTTAATGTAAACTATAACAGATATATATCTCCATGCAGAAAAGGTGGGAAGCAGTCATGGTCTGGGGACACTGTATGCATGGCTAGGAAAGCTGGCAGGAAACCGAGGAAGTCAATGCTGCTAGAGAAAACAAAGCAGGGGAGAACGTGGGAGAGGAAGACATGAGTGGGGAGGCCATATCACAGTGACTACTTAGAGTTATTTGTGATCAAAAAGTAGAGAAGGGGTTGATCTTTGATTTAAAGACCCCCGCTGGCAACAGCAATCTAAAAAGCTTAAGTAACTGTGCTGTTAATTGATTGCAAGAAAAAAATTGTTTTCCATCCAGCCCCACTTCCATTTTTTGTTAATCAAATCAAATTTTATTGAACTCGGAAAAGAAAAAGGACATTTAGATGTGAACTATATTGTGTTTTGTAGGAGTCAGTTTATATAAAGTACTTGAAGAAACCTTGCAAATGATGTACTTTTCATGTGGTAGAGTTGTAGACATATTTCTTATAGCAAAATGGATTAAAATTAAAGGGCTAAAACCTGAAATGAGGACACGCTTACCAGCATGCCAGTTGCTTAGGTTTAGAAATAGTACCACTAAGTGCAGAGCAGCTTGAAGAAATCTAGTTACTTAAATTAGGATGCACCAGTAGACTTTAAGATTTTAGGTTTTTTTTTCTATTAAAGAATGTTTAAGTGAAGGTAGAAAATGAATTTTACCATAAAACTAGCTTTAAGTTTACTTTCATTCTGAAAGCATACCAGCCAGTTGCACTAATCTGTCCTGCCGACCAAAATGTGCTTGAGTTTTTATTCTGTTATGGCCAGATATTTGTTCCATGTAATTCTAAACCTCTCTAAGTTTGGCAATGGGGAAGACAAGGAACACATGAAACTATTGATTCCTTCAAAAAAATATGTTGAATACCTGTCAGGTGTTGATGACTTTTAGGTGTTATGGGTGATAGATAAGAGACATAGTTTCTACCCTCAAGGCATCTTGGGGAGGACTTACATTTCCTATACGGAAAATAGAAAAGATGGTAATATATAACACATGCCATGTAAAAATGCTGTACTAGATCAGAAGAGGAAAAGCTCAACTGAAATAGGAAATGAGATAGAGAAGCCTCAGAGAAAGTAGCATTAAAATCACCTTTAAAGAATGAACTGAGGGGTGCCTGAGTGACTCAGTTGGTTAAGTCTGTCTGACTCCAGCTCAGGTCATGGTTCATGAGTTTGAACCCCACACTGGGGCTCTCTGCCGTCAGCATGGAACCCGTTTCAGATCCTCTGTCTCCCTCTCTTTCTGCCCCTCTCTAGCTCATGTTGTCTCTCCCAAAAATACATAAACATTTTTTTAAAAAAGAATTAATTAAATTATTATTATTATTATTATTATTATTATTTTATTTGAGGGAAAGAGAGAGAGAGAGCATGCACAAGTGGGGCAGACAGGCAGAGGGAGAGGGAGAGGGAGAGAGAGAACTTAAGCAGGATCCATGCTAAGCATGAATGCTGATGCAGGGCTGGATCCCACGGCACTGGAATCATGACCTGAGCTGAAATCAAGAGTTGGATGCTCAACCGACTGAGCCACCCAGGTGCCCCAAGAATGAACTGAAATATTAATAATAAAGTCAATACAATACAATAGAAGCTGCCTTTGTTGAATGTTAAGTACTAGTTGCTTTACGTACATTTTTTCATTCATTCCTCACAAGAATTCTTTGAAATAGTACTGTTATCCCCACTTTCACCAATGAAGAAACTGAGGGTCAGAGTGATAAAACAATTTGCCCTAATATTATAGCTAATACATTTGAATTCAGATGTTTTACAGTGAAACTTGCCTCATTATTTATTTTGCATCTCAGGTGAAGGGTTCGGCAAGAAATAAAGCTATAAAAAGTCAAAATATCCTTAAATAGCATTTGTCCTATTTGTCAAGGTAGGGGTATGGTAAGAAAGCAAATCCCGAAAGACCGGAAGTCCTATTTGACAGTGTAGGATAATTTTCAGCTAGAAAAGCAAGCTAAGGCAAAATTTTACAAAATCTTTCATGCCCAGCAAGGGAATGTGAACAGTATTTGATAGAGCATGGAGAAAATTTTTAAATCTCTGATTAGAAGAGTGATATGATGGATGTAACACGTACAAGGATTAGTCTAGCTGTGGTATGAAAGGCGCATTCAAACAGAGAGAGAATGGAGATAGAATGGGCATTGAGGAGGGGTACCTGTTGGGATGAGCACTGGGTGTTGTATGGAAACCAATTTGACAATAAATTTCATATTAATAAAATAAATAAAATAAAAATAAAAATATTCTGTTAGAGAGTAAAAAATATCTGCATACATAAATAAAATAAAATAAAACATAAAAAAGAAAAAAAAAAAAGAAGAGAACACTTCAGCAGTCCAGAAGCATGATGCTCAGAGTCTGAGTTTCGGGTGGCAGCAGAGGGAATAAGAAGAGAAAAATACATATGAGACCCAAAGAAAAAGTAAAAGGAGGAAATAGCAGTGAGAAGCTTTGAAAGGTTTTTAATTCAGGAACCCATTATTTTTTAATGTTTTGGGAGACATAAAAGGTCTCTAAGCAAAAAAAAAAAAAAAAAAAAAAAAAAAAAAAAAAAATCATCTTCCAGCGCTTTTCTTTCCCATCTAAAGATTCTCAGTTTACAGAATAGTCTACTTTTATTTGGGGGTAAAAGTCCACATCTGTGCGTGCCAGGCTTGTGCTGGGCTATCTCATTACTGCTCCAGCCTTTGTGCCTCGAATCTTCAGATGGATGGCTTTTTCCATCATATATCATCACCACGACAGCACAGGCATGATCTACTACAGCAAACGCTGTAACCCTGATGATGTGGATGGTAGTAATAACACAGCCTACTCAGGGGAGCAAAAGGCAGCGGGGTGTGTGTGTGTGTGTGTGTGTGTGTGTGTGTGTGTGTGTGTGTTTTCGTAAAGGTAAACTGGAAAGGTGGGGGGGGAGGGGAAGTGAACTCAAAAATTAAATACTGCCTTTTCAGAGATTCAAAATAACTGCTGCAGTGTTGGCAAGAGGCAAAGTGATAAGGCAGCATGGAGAAATAGAACGCTGTGGATAATACTGAAATTCACTCTGGGAATCACAGTCATAGAAATCAATTTTAAGATTAAAAAATTGAATTGGTAATTTTGACCCACACTGCGATTGAATTATGTGGATCGTGGCTCTTAATTAGAGTTGCATGCCCATCAAGTAAAACCCTCGGGTGTGTATGAAGCAAAAAAGAACATTTCAATGCCTTTTAAAAAGAAAAGACCCTAACTCTGTCTTGGAAAAATTATTTTTCTAAGAACTACCTTAATTTTAGTTTTTCTTTCTCAGACCATGAGAATATTCCAAATTCCCGTTGATAATTAAAATACTATTGCAGCGTCTGAACTGAATACCAGTCATGAAAATTAATAATGCTATAGGTCTCAATTTTTCTATCTGAAACATTGACAAAGTCAGATTAATATTTTAGGATAAGGGCTGTGCCCTTTAACTGAGTCTCTCTGCATACCCGCTAAACTGATTTGGTCTCTCCCTTAGCTAAACATCCCAGATTACTTAATTTTCAGATTTACAGCTGTGGCTTGTAAAGAGTTTCTCTTCCCTCCCTTATACACAAATCGATTCCCCTTGGGTGCTGGTATCTTAATCATATAATCATTTGGGTTGGAAGGACCTACGCTGGGGCACTAATCTATCCTCGTGAATCACAGAGGGATTGATTTTATTATTACTAAGTCATTCCTGATCAATGAGTGTGGGGTTTCTGCCTTGAATCTCTCCAATGATGACGATTCCACAGCTTCCCCTGGCAGCTAGTGCCATCCCCAGCTATTCATATTGTTATAAAGTTAGTCCTTATATTTAACCTAAATTTTCCCTTGTGGAATTGAAGCCTATTGCTTCTTGTTCTGTCCTCATTGACTAATGAGAATTGGTCCCTCTCCTCTTTATAACATCCCTTAACGAATTTGCAGACAGTTATGTTTCCCCTCAGTCTTCTCTTCTCCAGACAGAACATGCCCGCTTCCCTTAACCTTCCCACATAGGTCTAATTTTCCAAACCCTTTATCATCTTTGTGGCTCTCCTCTGAACTCTCTCTGTTCTGTCTATGTCTCTTTTGAAATGGGATGCTACAACCTAAATGCAGCATTTCACTGGAGGCCAAAACAACAGAAGGAAGCACAGAATAGTAGCTTTTTGCTGCGTATGACAATTTGTATTAACTACTTTACTGCCATTTAGTAGAACTAGTAGAAATTGCATGCATGTGAGTAGAATCTTGCCCAGGTTCTCCTAAATGCATGAGCTAAGGTAGTGGCAGATTCACTGATTTGCTCATATAATCCCTTAAACAGGTCATTGCTAGCAAAAGTCTTATTCTGCAGAAGCATCCATGAGACTCTCTGAACTTGCATTCTTTTCAGGGCCTAACTCTCCTCCACCCCTCAAACCAGCAATAAACAGCAAAGCAGTAAACAATCAAATGGTTAACAAATTAAAGTCTTAATTATCACTCATATTTGGTATACATGTGAATTCTTTGTCTACACATGATCAGAGAATCAAAAAAAAAAAAAAAAAAAAAAAAAAAACCAAACCATACGAGAAAATGGAGGGAAAAATCAACATGTATTTTTCAAAAGGCAGGATAGTTTTAAGTTTTCCTCTCCTAGTTGGCTATTTATGCATCACTCAGATGTAGACTTTAAAAAATTCATGATTTAATACAATGACAATTTTTCCCAAAATGTCACTGCACAAAATAATACCAGACCTCACAGAATGCCAGAATGCTAGTTCTGGAAGAGGTCTTAAAAATAACCCTCTTAGGAAACATTTAATGAAACTTAAAACCTAGAGAGATTAAATGAATTGCTTAAGATTGACTCCTAAGATTGATTCATTATTGAATGCATTTTTTAAAACAAATATGCAATTTATACCTAGTAAGTGCCAGCCAAGGACCTTAACATGAAATGTAAAATCAAATATGAGATACATCTTAGGCTAAAGAGCTAGTTAGTTGGAGTTTCAGGACCAAAATCTATGTCTCCTGAGTATGTATCACCATTTATTTACCGTTACAAAACACTGCCTGTCATTTGGAGTGCTAATCGCATTTCATTCTTTCTCAAAATATAAGAGGATTACATTACCAAAGCACAACTACCAGATAAAGTTCACCTCAGTTGTGTTTGAAGAGAATCAGTTGAAAGAACTAGTAGGACTTCAAGAGTTGTCATTGATTGTATACTTCCACAACAACAAAAGACACAATCTCATTTGGGGGAACATAGTCCAGTCTTCTTATAAATTTGGGGCGTGCTTTTAGATCCACATGATTTAACTCATGTCTCCATAATCCAGTGTGTGCTTTGTAGTTTATGCTCAGTGGCCACGTCTTTCATTGGAAAGATAGATTGGAGAGTTAAGAAGGAAAATCTGTATTATAAAATTTAATGTGTATACACAACTCCCAAGGATCTTGCTAAAATGCAGAAATGATTGAGTAGCTCTGAGGTGGTACTGAAATTCTGCATTTCTAAAATGTTTCTAGTTGATAACAATGTTGCTTGTCTTTAGGCCACACTTAAAATATAAAAGGTTCTAGAGATAATTAGTTTAAGATCTATATGAATTGGACTGGATTCCAATCAGTAGAAGTATCAATGCCTGAGAAAAAGTAACCAGAAGGACAAAAAACTTTCACAGGCTTTTCAAAGGTAGTCACACCATATCTTCTCTTGCTTAATATACTGTTTCAACATGTGGTTAAATAGGAAGTTTGAGTAAAATGGGCTCTTCTATATACACCTTAAGAGAAAATTAAAATAGGGGCTCCTGACACGTGGGTGGCTCAGTCAATCATCTGACTCTTGGTTTCATCTCGGGTCATGATCTCATAGTTCATGAGTTCAAGGCCCACATCTGGCTCAGCACTGACAGTGTGGAGCCTGCCTAGGATTCTGTCTCTCCCTTTCTCTCTACCCCTCCCCTGCTCTCTCTCTCTCTCTCTCTCTGTCTCTCTCTCTCTCTCTCTCTCTCAATATAAATAAATAAACTTGAAAAATTAAAAACAAAATAAAATAGGGGACACCTAGGTGGCTCAGTCAGTTAAGCATCCGACTTCTGCTCAGGTCATGATCTCGTGGTTTGTGTGCTGACAGCTTAGAGCCAGGAGCCTGCTTTGGACTCTCTCTCTCTCTCCCTCTCTCTGCCCCTCCCCTGCTCATGCTCTGGCTTTATCTTTCTCTCTTCCTCTCAAAAGTAAATAAACAGTAAAAAAAATTTTTAAAGAGAGAATTAAAATAGGTAAATATCCTTCACTTATCCAAGTACAAAAAGCAACACATAATAGAGCTTGACTGATTTAATCTGGCTCCTTTAAACAGCATTAGGGTCATTTTTATATATTTTATGTAGAGGCTATTCATAAATATAAACGTGTTAATTTCAAAATCTTGAGTCTTGTAATTCTTGTCCTTGTCACTATTAATTTTATTGGTTTGGTCCACATGAAAATCACTTCATTATTTTATGCCATCTGTTATTTTAGATATTTTTATAAGATGAAAAATAAACCCAGTCAGTCATTTTGGTCAGTTCAGTAAACAAACCACTCAAATGGGGGGAAAATATCAATATATTGTGTTGTTTTGCTCAATGTCCACAGCATTTTTTAAAGTTTACAAGTTGGTTAGTTAAATCAGTTAGATTATCGTCCATTCACTAGACTCTGACACAACAGAATGTACTGTTCTCTGGAGCCAGATATTCCTGTAAGCATTGGATAAAATTCACCTAAAAAGATTTCCTAAAATGCCTGATTCTTTCTTATTCATCCATTTATTCATCATATATAATGGTAGGATGTCTACTGAATCAGAGATTTATTTTAGTCTTAGTAATAAAAACGGGTACTGGGAAATTGTTCAGTGGAGATTTGAAGTTATTATCTTGAAGAATATATTATTATTATGGAAGAATCATAATTGTAATGAGACAGTGTTTGGCTTTACAAAGACCAGGCAGAAAGAAACCCAGCAGTTTTCTTACATACCCAATCATTGCTAGGTAGAAACACTGCAAAAGAACCAAGGAGCTAAATGATAGGAAACTCTAATGTCTATTGCTCATTTCATGGGTTCATGGGTTCTGTTAATGTTTTATATTAATATAGAAACAGTTTTGGGGGCACCTGGGTGTCTTGGTAAGTTAAGTGTCCTACTCTGGATATCGACTCAGGTTGTGATCATGAAATGGAGCCCTGCCTCAGGCTCCATGCTGAGCATGGAGTGTGCTTGGGATTCTGTCTCCTTCTCTCTCTCTCTCCTTCTCTGCAACTCCTCTGCTTGCACACACACACACACACACACACACACACACTCTCTCTCTCTCTCTCTCTCAAAATAAATAAATATTTAAAAAAGAAACAGTTTTCAAAACATAAATTATATGAAATAAACATAATTTAGTAACCCAGAAATTTCTTCTAAACCACCTAAAGATTTGTTTTAAGCCTGGACTGAATTTATTATGTTTGACACTAATATTTTCCAAAAGAGCATTCATTCCTAAGGAATAGACTTCATGCTTTCCTTGCTTCATACAGTGTCTAGGTCCTAGTACATACAGACATACAAAATAAATGGTTGTTGAATGGATAAATAATTATTACATCACAATCCTTTCTGTCAATTTTATTACCGACAAAAAGTTTCAGGCTGGCCACAAAAAGTATTTATGGTTGTTTCAATATAGTAAGTCTAGAATATTTAGGCACAAGTAAAGTAGATTCAAGATTTCTATAACAATATTCCTAAAATTGAAAAATAACCAAATACAGTTGTCAGGATGGGAAAATGAACAAATGGCTGTTTGTTTGTTTGTTTGTTTGTTTTTCTCTTCAATAGTAGATACTACAAGAAACCTTGATTCATATTCATGATTCATGATGATTCATCACTGATATAAAGAATCTGTTTTAGTGAGTATACTTTTTTCTTTGTTGTTCATACCAAATTGTAATAAGAATTATTGACAGGAAGAAACCTGTAGTTATGGTACCAAGTTGTTTCTCAGTCTCCACAGTGTGCTTACCTCCACCACAGTTCTGGAAACACTTGGTATCTCCACTATCAGCCTACTCTTGTCCCATTCTTAACTTTAGTAAAAAACAGTTGAGTAATACAAGGTAATACCATTATTATCAGCATTAAGGCAGTCTTGTTCTTTGTACCCATTGTCTGTGAATATCAGCCCTAATGGTTGCACTTTCGCCTTGCTTTGAGACATAATCTACATTTTTATACCTTAGGCTTTTTGCTTAAAAATTTACTTAAATTTATGTTTTTAAATTATATTTGTAATATATGTTCATTGTATAAAATATTTTAAAATGTATAAATTGAAAGTAAAAATTACCTGTAATTCTAGCAATTAGGCCCAGAACTTTTCCCTTGTGCTTAAATATGCCTTGATAACCAGACTAATTCTCCAGTCATGTTAAGACAAGGTATTGCCTATTCTTAGTGACTGAGAATAGCTCTGTATTTAATACAGTTCTTTGATCCCTAATCCCCATTAAAATACTTCTGTGAAGTTGCCTGCCTGTGTATCTGAATATAAAGCTTTTAAATTCCCAACCTCCAGATTAAGATTGTTGTATTTATATTAATTCTTACAATTTCTCAATATTGCTATCCTAGATTTCCACAACAGTCTAATAATGTTGATTATTAACATATTCTTTTCTCTTCTGGATTCTGTAAATGGCAATGGACAACCTTCTCCCTAGGACCTGTCCCACTTCTTTGGTAGTACTCTCATTTGAATTATTCAGGGTCCTATCAGGAGATAGAATTTTTGCATGAATTTGAACAGGAGATTGGAGTGGTTGGACAGACTATAAAGCATATATCAAAGAGTACAGAAATAGCAGTTATATGGAACAGCCACTACCTCCAGGGCTGATGTTGAGCACCCCAGTAAGGAACATATCTGGAAGAGGCACAACGCCAGGGCTGAGATCCAGACCTCCATGAAGGGGGTGAAACTTGGCCTCCTGGAGAATGGAGAAGTTGTTGAAATGCCGTATCTCTAGTACTCACTGGAAAGCTACTAATGGGGAAGTGTCACATTTTAGAACTCATTGTGAAGCCGCCTAAGTCATCTCATCCATGGGGAGGTGCCACCAGGAGTAGAACTCACTGGGAAACCATTCTTTGGGTTAACAGAGGAAAATGCCCACAGGGAGTGTAAAAGCCAGCCAAGAATATCGCACATCATAGTGCCTAGTAATGATGAACTTAACATCATGCAAGCTGGTGAGGGAGAAATGCTCCAATATCACAAGAAAGACAATGAAAGTGGATTTGGAGTTGAGAGAAAATGGATTGATAACTGAGACGCCATTTGAATGTCAGATTTTCCCAATCTGTCCCCAAGATAGGACATTTCACAGTAGAGAAACAGGAAGAAAAATAAGTGGAAATTTTGGATCAGAAAAATACAATTTCTGAAACTTTAAAAATCCACTGCATATTTTTTTTAAGAAATGGAAAACAACAGAATAATGAAAGGTACTTTCATTAGAACATAATATCTAAGCAATATTAGATATTTCTACATATCTAATACCATGTTATTTAGCAAGTATTTTAAAGGGTTTCTTGGCATAAGTTGTTTTACATTTGCTTTACTTCTAGCTTTAGTTTATGTATCTCATTTTTTCTCTTTGCATGTTTTGATTTGCTATAAGATTTTAAATGCTTTCTTATATATAAAAAGATTGAAATAAATATATGTCATAAATTATTTCAAATTACATCTAAATAGATATCAGGCACTTTCAAATTAGTGCTTAATATAATTTTTCTAAAATCTCATAAGATTTAATGTAAAGCTTAAGAAACCAATTTTCCATATGTAATATTGGGAATATAGTTGTCATTCATGTTCTTTTCAATTCAGAGTTTGAGGCTGGTACAAAAATTTGCAATAAATATGAGAAATAAGTTTGATTTTTTTTCACCATGCAAATGCAGTTAAGAATAGAAAACAAGCAGGAATTTGGGGACGATGGTGGTGGTATAAGATTTCTAACCTGTTCACATATTCTCATAAAACCAGACAAAACAACCATATAAGAACTAAAAACCCAGGGATGCAATACGGCTCCTAGTTAGAATATAAACGCACACACACACACACACACACACACAGAACTGTCTATCCTAACAATGAGAACAAGTTGGATAAAACCATCTAGCTTTGTGTTGTGTTTTACCATAACTACTCAGAAAAGGTAAAGACTCTAAAAAATTACATTCCAGAAGATGCAGAAAGTTATGTATTTCCTAGCAGAGAAGATAGGCATAACTGATTTCAGGTAGAAAGAGGAAGGATTCTCTATAGAAGGTGAAAAGAAAGACCAGCCATACATTTAGCAGTATTTAATGTCAACATGTAGCCTGGCATGAAGGATTAGCCTCTAGAGGAGCCTTGGTAATATAATAAGTCGACATGCACAATTTCCCACAGACCTTCACTGGATGAACAAAGTTTACTGAATTTAAGCCTGATAAAAGGCAAGAGAGTTGAAATAAATTTCCCCCCCTTCAGTGCATTCTACAAGTCCGTGTACATGGCAGGGCAAGAGATGAAGAAAATCTCTCTGAGGCACGGGGCACTGAGTAAAAGGTAGTATATCTCTGAAGGCTGGGGACTCATCAGGATTGCTGAGAGAAATCCCTCTGGGGCAACAGAGCTTTCACCAAGGACATAGAAATGGCCCTCCAAGGGCTGGGGGCAGAGCAGCAGGGTGAAGAGAGTTCTTCTAAATCAATAAAAGCCCAGGAAAGGTCTAAGAAGCAAAGACAATTCCCCACTAGAACAACAACAACAAAAGTGGGCGGCTAGGTTATAATGCAGACAAAGGTCTCCTACAAATTTGAAGATCAGCTGCTGAGCTGGAAAGTATAAAGAGATATGCAAAGTCTCACAAGTGCTGAGACTCAAAGCTCTACTGAAAATAAAATCCTGATCCTGCTCTCAAAATATTTGAAGCATGTGGTGAAGTGAATCTAACTAAAGCTGTAATAAGGCTCAGACCTAGCTCAATAGCAGCTTAGATGGACTCAACCCTCATTACCAGCAGCCTTTCAGGAAAAGATACATGTCCTTTTCTGGAGTATGTATTATTTTCTTCACCTCTATTTTTTTATATACAGCTGTCTAGCATAATATCAAATTATGATACAGGCAAAGAAGCAAAGATATATGACACTTATTTAAAAGAGAAAAAAGACTTTAGAGAAAGAGACCCAGAGATGTGCAAGTGTTGGAATAAATAGATGAGGACCTCACTAAACTAACACATGTATGTTAAGGGATCTACTGGAAAATTGGGCAATGTGTTTGAATAGATGAGCAATTCCAGTAGATAAAATGAAGTTGTGGTAAGAGGTAGAGGAAGAGAGTTCTGCTCTTCTCTTAAGGCAGTGATTTCCTAAAAAACTAATCCTTCCACAGACAAGAACTATAGCTGCTGGGAAAATAAAAAAAAAAAAAATCAATTACCGAAGGGCTCTGCAAAGTGATCAAAGTATGTAGACTTTGGAAAGGAACTGAAACATTAATTTAGGGAAAAGCACATAGTGAAAAACGTTTATTTGTTTCTGTGGCCCTTCCTGGACAATAGCTGAAATTGTGGTAATGGTAGATGGAGACTAAAACTCCAATAGAAAGTTTAACATATTTCTGTGTGGAAAATCTAGGAGAAAATGGCCAGATAATGGGGGAATCCTGGAAAGGAGAAAGCCAAAAAAGGGAATCCCAAATTCTGTACGGAAACGATGCTCATGTCTCTCACTGACTCCTGGACCTTGCATTCTTAACTGAGATATGAACCACCACCAAAACCAAGCATGACAGAACTTGAAGTCTAAGCCTAGACAAATTCACTTCCTGTTGAAATAAAAATTTCAATACTCATTGGAAGAATACTACAAAATTCAGAGTGTGCAATTTAGTACTCACAATGTCAATCCAAAATTATCCAACATGCAGTCAAGGAAAAGCAAACCATTCGTAAAGGAAAAGACAATCGAAAGATGCAAACTCCAAATAACACAAATGTTGGAATTATCATTAAAAGGCTTTAAAGTGGGTTGCCTGGGTGGCTCAGTCAGTTAAGCACACAATTCTTGGTTTCAATTCAGGTCATTCTCTCACAGTTTGATTGAGGTCCCCCGTGTCAGGCTGCAGGCTAACAGCATGGAGTCTGCCAGGGATTCTTTCCCTCCTTCTCTCTCTGCCCCTTCTCTGCTCATGCTCTCATGCTCTTTCACTCTCTCTCTGTCAAAAAAAAAAAAAAAAAAAAAAAAAAAACAAAGGAACTTTAAATTAGAAAAAAAAGGGCCTTAAAACAGCTACTTAAAAGTGCGCTAAATAAAGTTAAAGAGAATACATTCAGTGAATGTAAAGATAGACATGTCAACAGAGAAATAGAAAAAAAGATTTTAAGTGGAAATTTTGGGTGTGAGAAATACAATATGAAATAAAAAACCCACTGAATAAAACTGATAGGAAAATGAAAATTACAAAGAAGTCAGTGAAATTGATGATAGCTTCAAAGACATTATGAAGTATCAGTGAAATGGAATCCTTAAAGTGCTGAAGAACCCTAATATTTAAATCATTACCTGTACAAAGGTGCAAAAAATGTATTAAGACAAATTTCCACAATAACTGGAGTTACTTTTCCAATTTCTAATCTCTTATGTCTGCATTTTTCCACCTTCAGTTCTCATGAGACTTAGTCTCTATTGCTCATCTCTTTGTTCTTGTTTTTATCAGCTGTCTTCCTGAATTCCTATAAAATGTTGGCTCACCTCACCCTCACAGCTCTTCCTTTTCAAAATTTCTTCCCTTAATTCTCGGTTTTCCTTGGTAGCATGCCTTCAAAACATTTTTTAAACTTATTTCAACCACTTTTCTAGCTGCTCTCAATGGGAGCCCTGGACTGTTCAAGTTACTCCATCATTCCTAGAATTGTTAAAAATCACAAAATGTAACTGAGTGAAATCTAAGAAAAACTAAATAAGTGAGGATATAGATCACAATCTTAGATTGAAGAATTCAGTATTATAAAGATAACAGCCCTCCCCAAATTCATGTTTAGATTTCTGGAATATATGTAGAAGTTCAAGAGCCAAGATGCTATTGAAGAAATAGGAAAAGGTGAAAGATATGTTAGCAGATATTAAGACAGAACATAATATGTGCTATAGCTATGAATACATTATAGTATCTGGAAATAGATCCATGGGATTTAACATGGACTGTAAACATTGTCTTATATGTATATGGGAACTTTATTTATGACTGAGGCTTTATTGTAAGATCAGTCAGAGTGGATTTTTCAGTAAATACCGTTAGCAAACCTGGGTAGATCTATGAAAAATAATGAGATTGTGAATCTATGCAATTTAATACTCACAATCTTACATCATTCCACACATAAAAAGCAAGTCTAGATGAGTTAACATCTTAATATGAAAGTCAAAACTACTCAGCTTTTAGAAAATGATATGGAATAATATCTTAATGACCTCTGCCTTGGTATGTTTAATTAAAAATAAACATCCAGAGAGTCCCAAATTAAAGGTTTTTTCCATCAATATATACCATAGTGAGAGATAGAAGGCAAGCTACAAGTAGAAGATACTTGAGACAAATATAACTGATGCAAGACTAGTATCTACAAGTCTGTGAAAAAGAGACAAATCAGTGAAACATTGGCCAAAATATTTTAGCACATATATATAGAAGACATTCAAAGACTTGGTAAATATATGAAAGCTAAGTACTCAACCTCAATTTAAATTCAGAATATGCCAATTAAAACCACAAATAGAATTTATTTCGGATCTACGAGAGTGGCATATAGCTATGTTGCGACTTTGTTAAATTAACACTTGGTAAGTAGAGCCCGACTATATTGGATGGTGAGCCATAGTTCAACAAAAGGCCACAAAGGAAAGTGAAATAGAGAAGTTTATTACTCACGGTTTCTGGAGGAGGAGCTACACAGGGAGGTGGTGATAAGAAGCAGGCAGAAGGAGAAGTGGGACTTGGGGAATGTGCCTGTGGGCCATAAGGCCTGTGGGTGTGCTTTGGCGTTCCTGGGCTAAGGCCAGATTGGTCCGTTCAGACCAAAAAAAGTGGTGTTTTGGTAAGCTTCTCAAGCTCCTCTAAGGGGCACCCGAGGGAAAACCCAAGGAGGTGGGGGTGAGTGCTAAATGACAATGGCGTTTATAGGAGTCATATCAGGCACTTACATTTACTTGTGACTCTGCACGCTGCTTTCTAGTGCATACGCTCCCCAGAGGGGCTACTGTCATCTCAAGGCCCCTGCAGGTCACTCAGCCACACAAAATGGATGCAAAGGCAACAATATTATGGAGTTGTTTAGCTAATTTCTCAGTAGTCCCTTTTGTAATGCCTCAGCATCAAGAATAGCAATCACTTGTGTAGAAAATATGTTAAAAGACATAGGTATTGTTTTCTGAAGCCACTGTAAAGCACCTATAACTAAGGCAATAATGATGAAACCTATGATGAATAGACTCTCAGTCATCGCCCATTGCCATAAGAACAAATCAGGGACCTCAGGGAGCATGGGGGAGGGTCATGTCTTTGGACACTGGGGCTTATAGATACAAGTGGGGAGGAGTGGAGGCACTAATTTCTGATATCTGACATACCACTGGCAGAGTAGATCCTTATTACATCAGGCCATGGGGGAGTGACAGCACTCACTGACTAGGCATAGTCAGTGGCATTCCATTTATCCCAGCTCTATCCAAAGAGGTGATAAATAATTGTTTCCTTTACTCCCAAACAAAATTCTGGAGACTCCCAGGTGGGGATATGTGCCCCAGGGACACAGATCTTATTTGAGATGGCAAATTGATTTCATTGGGCCACTGGCGCCCTCTGCTGGAACTGATAGGTATGCAACCACCATCATGGATACTTTCACTGGACTCCTGAAAGCTATTCATTCCTTCCAGAAATGCTGCTTCCCATCATGTAATCTTCTTAACCAGGTATGTGTTTGTCCCCTTTGGCCCACCAGCCATAATAGGCTTAGATTAAGGTACCCATTTCATCTCTCAAGCTGTTTGGTCATGGGCTCTAGAACATGGTAATTTCCCTCTGGCTTTCAACCCCCAAGCACCCAGACTTCTAGAGAGGCCTACTCAAAGACCTGTTCTTCAAGCTTTTAAACAATAGGTGGCCTCCCAAATGGATAGACGTTGTACCCCAAGCCGTAATACTGCTTAATTCCTTGCCCTCATATCTCCAAACTCTCTATACCAACTACCAGTCTTCTCCAAAGGCTGCCCTGTTAATACTGACAAGGAACTCCATTCCTCTGATATTAGAGAGGATGTTATTAATATCCGCTTACCACATAAATGTTCTTCTTACCATTTTGATCCTGGTTGGGAATCCAAGAAAGGAAAGACAGTGAGGTCAAGATGAGTGTTCCCTGGTTAATGTCTTCATTTCAGGCTCCCTGAATCTTGTTAACTCCTACCGCTCCTCTTCAGATTTCTGTACCGTCTTTTCTGTTTTCTCTACACCTTAGCTACACTCTTATACATAGACCCATTATTCAACCCTTCTCAAATTGTCATAATTTAATTGTGTCACTTTTCATGCTGCAACAATAATGTATATTTATTACAGTCATACTAAGGACCATGGGACTATTCAAAAGAATAAGACCATCAAATTTATTAAGAATACTTTCCAAGGTTTACTCTTTTTTTATTTATTTTTTATTTTTTTTAATATGAAATTTATTGTCAAACTGGTTTCCATATAAGGTTTACTCTTAAGTGGGGGTTTGGGGGTGGGGAATCAAATCAAGAGTAGCTTAATTCCAGGCACATTAAAGTCTTACATATTCATAGCTAACTAAGTAAATAAAAAAATACTTTGATATACTAAACGGTAGTTTTTGTTGTTTGTTTGTTTTTGTTATTTTTTTGTTTATTTATTTTGAGAGAGAGAAAGAGAGAGCATACAAGTGGGGAGGGGGCAGAGAGAGAGGGAAAGAGAGAGAGAGAATCCGAGGCAGGATCTGCACTGTCAATGCGGACACGGGGCTCAATCTCATGAACTGTGAGATATTGACCTGAGCTGGAATCAAGAGTCAGAGACTTAACCAACTGAGGCCTCCAAGGGCCCTTGTTTCTGTTACTTTAGGCCATACTGTGAGCTTTCCTGCAATGATAGCTAGGGACTTCTTATTCATTCACTTACTCATTCATTTAATATGCTTGACATAACAAAGTTTTTCTGCATAGAAGAGTCAATCAGCTTTTAAATTTGAAACTTCTGTGTCCCTGAGTACTCATGACCAAAATACCTCAGGGTTTCACTGACCTCCTTATATGAAAATATTTCAGAAACTAGGAAAATATTGAAAGTAAAAAGAACTTGAATGGTGAAAATTTCCTGAACTATGGCTTTGTGGTTGCATATTTTTCAAAATGGTATAATTACTAGACATATTTAACAAGTCTTAGGATGGAAATGATCTCTAGCCATTTCCAAGGAACTTCCCACCAAAAACAAAATCTTGACTTCTTCTGTTCAACAGAATATGAAAATAAGGAAAATACCTATCTAGTAAAAAATAGGTCTGAGACAACTTTAAATGACTGCAGCATAGGGTAAGAACAGTAGTAAATTTCCCACCATTCACTCATTCATTTAAAGGATATTCATGGAAGGCATTCTATACATAGACACATTACTAGAGACTTGGAATATAGTAATGAATAGAATTAGTTGCCTTCATGGAGCTTACATTGTAGGGTTGGAAACAGGTAGTAAGCACAGTAAAAAATAAAATATGTTATATTGATGAAAACTTCTAAAGAATATTATGAAGTATTAGCTACAGAAGAACAAAGTTTTAGGGCAATTATGGAGAATTTCAGTGAAAAGTTGATTTTCTTTAACATTTTTACTTACTTTTGAGAGCAAAAGAGACAGTGTGAGCAGGGGAGGGGCAGAGAGAGAGGGAGACACAGAATCTGAAGCAGGCTCCAGGCTCTGAGCTTTCAGCACAGAGCCGACACGGGGCTTGAACCCATGAACTGTGAGATCATGACCTGAGTCGAAGTCATGACCTGAGCCAAAGTCATGACCTGAGCCGAAGTCAGACGCCTGACCCACTTAGCCACCCAAGCACCCCAAGGTGATTTTTGAATAAACACGTTGAAGATACCTGTGTGGAGAACACTGCAAGAAGAAGGAATAATGAGACAGTAGAATGACCTTACAGTGGAAGCATGCCTGATGGCTGCATAGAACCAGGGGAGACTAGTGTGTTTGGAGCAGAGTGAGCAGTTAGAGATGGGTGAGGATAAGCCATGCAGGTAAACAGGCCAGGTCACAAGGGCTGTGTAGATCATTGTAATAACTTAACCTGTACTCTGAGTGGGATAGGAATCCATTAAAGGGGTTTCAGCAGAGGATTCACACAATTTGGCTTGTGCTTTAACGTATAAACAATAAAACAGACTGTAGGGAAAAGAAAGGTAACAGGAAAATGGCTAAGATACTGCATTTATTTAGGTGAGATATATTCTCCAAACATGGAGAGGTATGAGATAGAGAACAAGTAGAAATAAAGAGAACTTAGAATTGAAAATGAGGAAAGACATGGGAAAGCTATCAGTGAAATGAAGGTAAAAGACTGGATGAGAATTGGGGTTGTTTTGTGGATGTAGGCGTGCTCAGATACCGACATTTGGGACCACTCCTGATATCTTGTTGCTATGGCCCATGATACTGTGGAAATGACACTATGATATACCCAGACCTATGACACAGTTCCAACGGGGAAAGGAATCCAAAGCAAATGGAGATTAGGTTTCTAATTGAGACAATTTATACAATTTTTGTTCAACTATAGAAAATAGAAGTTATTTTTTTTTGACACCTGTATTTGTAAGTGGAGATTTGTATCTGGTATGTATGTATATTTGTAATGTGTGTCTAAGGCTTCAAAAGAAGTCTTGGAATGTATACTCTCTAAACTGTCCCTAATGGTTACCTAAGGGTTAGACACTACAATTGTTCAGGGAGTAGAATATCCAAAGAAAGCTGGATAATGAAGGAGAGGTTTTGTTTGTTTGTTTGTTTTACTATATTTTTACAAGGTTCACATAAGAGTTTTGTAATTCAAAAAGAAAAAAAAAGGTTGGAAAAAAATTATACTTTTCTAGAATGTGTTATAATGGTTCTATTGCTAGATTTACCTTTTTAAACATTAGTATTCTACAGTGAATATCATATACTCTGCAGATTTGAATACATTCCAAGTTACTTAGATATTTTTTAAACTAAATAGGACTCAAATTTTGCCCAGTTACATGTTTTTCTCATTAACTCTTATTGCCCTGAGCATCCTGTTCCCATTATAATTGTTGTCAATGACTGAGGTAAAGTAGCTATTAAGAAATTCAACCCTCACCTTGATGCATTCTGCTTTTCCTTCTGTCCCTGAAAAGTAGCAAGCCCACCCTTTCTCCTGCGTGCTTTGACTTTATAATCACTTCTAATCTCTGACATGCTTCCCTTTATATCCTTTGCTAATGGTAACCTGTTATAGCTTCACTGTTTTATATGTCCCCTGGATGCCCTTACTAATTATTTTTTCTTCGAGCATCATATTTTTAAACTCACACTTATTCTCCATACGATTGTCTTCTTTCTTTTATTCAGTTGCTTTTTTTAATCTTCTCCTTAAATAGAAAGGAAATCTTTAAAAAGAACAAAAATAAGACATTTTCCAAGGAGAAAGTTCTTTCTTCTTTGTTTCTTGGGTAATGAAATGTAGGTCTATTTAGTTTTCCTTGCAGGAGTAGTCTACCTCTAGTATGCATTCTCTTTCAAGTCAGTAAGACAAGTTTTTCTCATTTTGTACCCCACACTGTCCTTGTTACTTAATCAATCAACAGGAAATACTCATACAGAGGTCAGGGGAACTATAATTTTATTATGAATAAGAAAAATTTTAGAGTTATGGAGGAAATTTTTTTTTGAGCTGTGTGTAAGTAGTACAGTGTGAAGTTTGGGTTGCCACTCAAAATGCCTTCTAGGTCCTTCTAATTTCTTAAGAGGAAGGAACAGAAGGGGTAAAAAAAAAAAGTGAATCTGGGAGAAGCTGGTAAATAAAGGGCATTCTATCATCTAGCCACAATGTACAAAACATAAGCAGGGTGTGAGGAATTGAAAGAATCCAAGCAACTTAAATAGACGAAAAAAAAAAAAATGAAGGAGTTTGAAACATTTCCTTTGGAACTGGCAATGTATATAATATTGTCTACATAAAAGTTTCTGCTGTTTTTGTTTGTTCGTTTGATTTAATCTCTCTGTGGTAATTTACTTTCATCTGGAAGCTTCTGAAAGAGCTATGCTTAAACTTTAATATATCATATTCAACTCTGGAAGACCAAGTAAGAAGATATTTTCATGGAAGTAATATATGTATGTTTTTAATATAATTTAGTACTGTTTTAGGTTCATAGCAAATTTAAAGGAAAATGCAAAGAATTCCAATTCCCATATATCCATGACCCCCTCACATGCACAGCATCCTTCCCCCATCAACATCTTGTACTACTAGAGTAGTACATTTTTTTACAATCAATAAACCTACATTGACAGGTGCTTATTACCCAAAGTCCTTAATTTACATTATGGGTCACTCTGGATGGTATACATGCTATTGGTTTGGGCCGATGTATAATAGCATGAATCTACCATTATGGTATTGTACAGAATAATTTCATTGCCCTAAAACTCTTCTGTGCTCTGCCCTTTCATTGTCTCCACTCCCCTAACCCCTGTCAACCACTAATCTTTTTACTATACCCATAGTTTTGCCTTTTTTCCCCAGAATGTGACATAATTGAAATCCTACAGTATGTAGCCTCTTCAGATTGGCTTATTTTACTTAATAATATGTATTTAAGGTTCTTTCATGTCTTTTTGTGGCTTGATAACTCATTTCTTTTTAGTACTTAATTCCATTGTCTGGATATACCACAGTTTATTTATCCACTCACTTGCTGAAGGAGATCTTGATTGCTTCCAGTTTGGGTAATTACAAATAAAGCTGTTCTAGGTATCCCTGTGCAGGTTTTTATATGAACATAAGTTTTCAACTCATTTCTGTAAATACCATAGAGTGTGTTTGCTGATCATATGGTAAGACTAAGTTTAGTTTTATAAGAAATTGCCAAACGGTCTTCCAAAGTAGTTGTCCCATTTTACATTTCCACCAGCAATGAATGAGGCTTCCTGTGGTTCCATATCCTTGCCAGCCTTTGGTGTTGTCAGGATATTTTTATTAGAGCTTCTTAAACTACATTTATTTTTCTTTACTCAGTGTTAAGAATGTTATCCTCTGTGAATAGATATTTCTTTGTCAGTGTGGAGGTGGGGCAGAGAACAAGTGCAGTGTGACCAGTGTCCATGCTAGTGAGTAACCAGTGGCCTAGGTTACTAATATCAAATAGAAAATACCTGAATATCTAAATTTGACTTAATAAAAACACCCATGCCAACAAGTCTGATTTTAAATACATCACTGTGAAACTCAAATGGGCCCACGGTGCTCGTGGACCATCCTAGCACAATTCTTTGGAAGACGGAAAATCTTTCACTCTCTTTGGTGAATATTTTTTTCTTCTTTCTCCTCAAATCCCCAACACCATTCCCATTCTTCTCTCTTAGTTGAGGACATTGCATCCTAATTTTCTGATTGCTTAAAAACAACCAGGAGAGAAATTTTACCTGCTCCAATTACCAAATGTGACACCAGTCTCCATCTGACAGCATATACCTAAATTTCTGTCAGTTCTTCCAGGTGGACTGTCCATGTTTGTACATAAAGCTACATTTTCTTTCGGGCACTAAAGTCCCTTTCACATATTTAAGGATTTTACTTTTTTATGTGGCCCCATTCTCTCTCCCTTGAATCATCAATTTCCCCTTTTTGACAAATCTTTATGAGTAGTAGATATGTGTAGATATAGATATTTCAAGTATGTACATATATACTTACATAATTATATATGTGTATATAGTGCACATAAATGTCTTTATAAGTAGTATACCTATATATGTAAATGTACACACATACATGCACATACACACACATGCCCCCACACATGTATACTTCTTTCCCATTATAAACAAAAGTTCCTCAACCTCACACACCATTTCAGCTATTGCTCCCCTTTACAGCAAATTCTTAAGAGAATTGTTAATAGTAATGGTCAGTCTTCAATTCCTCCTTTTTTTTTTCATTCTTTGTTGAACTTACTCCAACCTAAGCTTCTGTCCCTGGAGTGTCACTAAAAATGTTCTTATTAAGGTCAGTGAACTCCACAATGCTGAACACAATAGTTAAATTTCAATCCCCGTATTTTGTAAATTAAAATCAACTTTCAACTTTCAACACAATTAATCCCACTTGTTTGAAATACTTTCCATTTCAGCTTCTCTATATTATTAACTCTTTTTTTCTTATCTTACTGACTTCTCCTTTTCTGTCTTAGTTGGTTACCTTGTATCTATCAGACTTCTAAATATTTGAATTCCTCAGATCTAGGATCTATCCCCTTTCCAGTCATTTTTTTTTTTTTGGTGGTCTTATACAGTTCCACGATTTGAAACTCCCTCTGTATTAAGAAGGCTTATGAATTTAATATCTTCAGTTTGGATGTCTGATCAAACCTCTAGATTTTAATATGCAACTGTTTACTTGACATCTCCACATGGATGTCTAATGATCATCTCCAACTTAATATGTCTATAGATGAAAGTTTTATTCTCTCCTTAACTTATTCCAAACTGTTTCTCTCCTAGTCCTAACAATCTCTTTAAATAGTGACTCCATTTTCCTGAAGTTCAAGGAAAAATTCTTAGAGTAATCTTTGGCTCATCCTCTTTTCCTACACTCTTCATCCAATCTGTTAGACAATCTTACCAATCATTTTTGAAATGTACACTAAACTTGACCATTTTTCATCATCTACTACCACCTTTCCAATAATAAGAGTTGATATTTATTGAGCTCTTGCTGTGAGCCAGGTGTTTGTCTAAGTGCCCATTGAATAAATTGCCTCATTTAATTCTCATAATGAATGTATGAAGTATGTACCATTATTATCATCAGTGTATCATAGATGAGATGAGAATTAAAATGTTTAACCCAAATTACACAGACAGAAAGTATAAGAGCCTCAGAGACCTTGCTCATAGATCTCCATTGCAAAGATAGCTCAAATTAGAACTATCCAAACCTGGGATACCTGGGTGGCTCAGTTGGTTAAGCGTCTGACTCTTGGTTTCAGCTCAGGTCACGATCTTGCAGTTTTCTGGGTTTGAGCCCCACATTGGATACTGCACTAGCAGCACTTCTTGGGATTCTCTCCCCCCTACCCCAGGTCTCCCTCTCTCTCCCTTTCTCTGCCCCTGCCCCACTCACATGCTGTCTTTCTCTCAAAATAAATAAATAAACTTAAAAAAACCCTGCCCAAACCTGAACTCTTGATTCCTACCTCCAAACAAACTTGTTTCTCCTATATTCTTCCATATCTCAGTAACTAGAAATTCCATCTTTCCAGTAATTCAGGCCATAACACTTGTAAACATCCTGAGCTCTTTGTTTTTTCCTCTCACATACAATACTTAATTTATCATTAAATTTCATCAGCTCTACCTTTGAATTATATCTTATCTTTATTGCTAAGCCCACTGCTACCATTCTGGTTCAAGTTAGACAATTGGAGTAGTTTTTAACTAGTCTGAATGTTTTTACTATCAATTCCTTCAGTCTATTTTCAGTATAGCATCCTATGTTATTCTTGAAAATGTGAGTCACATAATGTAATTCCTTTTTGCTTGAAACCTTCCAATGGTTTCCCAACTAATCAAGAAAATCATATAAATTTAGCAACAGTAACAAAGCCCTACATTGTCTATCCCATTTCTCACACTCTGACCTCCCCTTTTCCCACTCTGCCACTCACTCTTTTCCAGCCACATTGACATTCTTTATATTCATCAAACACTCTCCATGCTTCCTGTTACCTTTGCCCCAAATAATCATCCCCTACATATTTCTTTGGTTACCATCTTCATTACTTTCATATCTCTACTGAATCTCAGATGATCAGAGAGACTGTCCTGTACCACACTGTCTAAAATAGCCTACTATCTCAATGCTATCACTCTCTGTCCTCTTATCATGTTTCCTTGTTTTTGTTTCTGTTTTTGTTTTTGTTTTGATTTGTTTTGTTTTGTAACACATCATATGGATAGTATATATTTGTGGGACACTTTTTAGGATGTAAACTCACAAGAACCATTATTTATTATGAATCATTTGACATTTGATTACTGTCTGGTCTATACACATTTGCAATGTATATTTATTAAATAATAAATATAGTATTTGCTGAAACATCTTCCCACTCTCCTACTTAAGTTTTTAGAGCATTTAAGAATCAACATAATGTGGAAGAGGTTGTTCTTTGCTCTACTCATTCAAAAAAAAGTTTCTTTTCCTAAATAAGACAACCACTCATGATTGCTATGATGGTGACTATCTTTGATGAGGATGATCATTGGAATGGGCATCAGCCTAGGCTCTCACAAGTCTTTTTTCTCCTACTAGAAGACATTACAAACCAAGGACAGAGCAGATGGCATGGAGAACTGCTGACCTAGAAGCCATATGTGAGACTCAAATAGCTGTGGCATAAGTATCCTGGATATTGCATTTTATTAGCATATATCTAAGGACAACTAAAAGGCGCTTCCTTAGATCAAGAAGAAAAGCTTTTTTTTCAAAGTTTATTTACTTATTTTGAGAGAAAAAGAGAAAGACACAGTGCAAATAGGGGAGGAGCAGAAAGAGGGAGAGAGAGAATCCCAAGCAGGCTCCACACTGTCAGCACAGAGTCCAATACAGGGCTCAAACTCACAAACCATGAGAACATGATCCAAACCTAAATCAAGAGTGGGATGCTTAACCAACTGAGCCACCCAGGTGCCCCAAGGAGAAATGTTTTTATATGGCATAAGCCATATGTTATAAGGACTTCAATACTTGGGTAGTTCATTGCTGGGGTACTAAGGAGGTCAGTGGATACAGATGTATAGCCAGCCAGATGTGGGTATAAGAGATAACTAGAAGACACCTGGGTGGCTCACTTGGTTAAGTGTCTGATTCTTGAGCTTGTCTCAGGTCATGATCTCATGGCTCATGAGATCAAGCCCCTCATCAGGCTCTGCACTGACAGCAAGAAGTCTACTTGGGATTCTCTGTCTTCCTCTTTCTCTCCCCATCTCCCCATCCCTGGCTCAAGCACAAGGGCATGCTCTCCCTCAAAATAGATAAATCAACTTAACTAGATAGATAACTAGAGTGGTGCCTGGATGGCTCAGTCAGTTAAGCAGCTAATTCTTGATTTCAACTCAGGCCATGATCTCATGATTGTGAGACTGAGCCCTGTGGCAGCATAGAGGCTGTTTGGGATTCTCTCTCTGTCCCCTCCCCACCCTTCTCCCCACTGTGCTTTCTTTCTAAAATAAAAAAGAGAGAGATAACTAGAAATCTTAACTCAAATCTTAATCCATGTCCACCTGGATATCCAAATGGTTGATTTTTTGCTAATGTCTCCAGGAGACACAGCCCTTACAGGACAACATAGTCATTTATATATTCAGCACCTATGATGTCAACAGGATGACTGAAAAGATAAAGGTGGAATCTAGAGGGAAATTTCTCAGGAGCTGCAGATAAGTTTACAGCAGACTGTCTTAGCGTAGCTGAAGAGTCCTAGGAAGCTGTTTTTTTTTTCTTCCTATTAACTCCAATATTTGTTTATTTTTTCATTCAAAAAATAATATTGTTCATCTATTATGTGCCTGCCATTCTTTTAGGCACTGGGAAGAGAGGAAATGAAATAAGAACAAAATCTTCTTTATTTTATGAAATTTGCTTTTTATTGGTAAGAAACAGACAATTAAAAAAATTACTTACTATTCTAGATAATTAAAAATGCTAAGACATAAAACAAAGCAGAAGTAGAGTGATGGAGGTGGAAGAGTGTGAGAAAAGACCTCCTTAAAGCCAACATTTGGATGGAGACCTGAAGGAAAGGAGAGCGTAAGCTATCTAATAGTTGAGTCAACAAGATTAGTACATGTAGGTCTTAGGCAGTTTAAGCTAATTCCTCCTCATAATTCATAATTTTTCTATTTCTGATCACACAACTTCTATACTGAGATAGTTCTTTAATGATAACAATGTGTTGAGAAAAATGGTAGTAGAAGTTTTACTTTCAATGTTCCTGAAAGCAAACTCAATTGATTGCTTCATGAAAAAAATGTTGCTTTCTGGAGACTCTTTAGATTCATAGAGCCATGGTGTAAATATATCTCTGGATCATTTTCCTTTTTATATTTCCAAAAAATGAGCTTCTAATCATTGTCAAGCTGAAATGAGGCTTTGTTTCACCCCTGACATGATTGTGCTGCATGAATATAGCTTTGTATATTTTCAATAATGTATATTTTTTTGCTTATAAAATAAAAGTAAACACTTTATGAATACATTAAAAAAACTAAAGAAATTTGTATCTATAAATATATTAAGAAATATACAAAGGTTTAAATTATATCATTAAGTCTGCTCACTAGCACTATCTCTTGGCTCTGTTTTCTTATGTGGTGGCTCTAATCTCAAGCAGCCTCTCATGATGACAAAATAGTTGCCATCAGTTCTAGCCTTATATCCTACTTCTCAGAATGTGCAGTAAAATAAGAACACTATATCCCTGTTAACTCCAACAAAAGTCTAAGAATTAAGTCTCAGGCTCTGATTGCTCTGGCTTAGATTTTGTATGCACGTCTAAAACAATCACTATGACAAAGACATGCAATGCTTCAATTGGTTGGGCATATATATGCTTACACTGCATCAAAATTCATGGACTGAGAATAAATTACTTTTGGTCTCAACAAAAGCCAGGTGTTTTTACCAAAAGGTGTAATGTTTTCAAGTAAACAGATGCTCATACACTTACCCTTAGTACATTATATACAGAACACTACTTTCAAGAATGTAATGAACCCAAAAGATCAATACAATCTCTCTGACTGTCTTCCTCTCTCTCTATTTCTCTCTCTCTTCCACACCCACACACACACCACTACCACCTCCTTACCAACACCCTCTTTACTATCTCCCATTTTTCTAGGAATGGAAGCGTCATGTCAAAAACATCTAATTTAAGAATGAGATGGAGAAGGAGAGAATTATCAGTATGAATTCCTTAATATCCCTTGATATTTCAGCCCTCAAATAGGAAAATAAAACCATAAGTTTTGCTAGTTATAGTTCTGTCTGAATCAAAAGTATATAGTGAGAAACTAAATGTTTTTATAATTACTTTTATACCAAAAATTTAGATAATGGAGATTTCACCCTGAACCATTGCCTGATACTACCCATGAACTGACTTTAACCATTGCTATGTAAGTCTAGTAGACAAACTGATGGTAAAGCTTTGCAGAAGTGAATTTGCTCCCCCCTTTTTCCTTTTCTTCTTCTTCTCTTCTTCTATTCCCTTAACTCTCTAAACAATTTGGTCCTAAAGCATTAAGTGGGGCACAGCAAGATAGAATGGGAGGTTGGGAAGAGGATCCATGGTAACCAAGAGAAGAGTATAAAATCCAAAACAGTTGTTAGAAGTGCATCCATAAGGAGAAGAAGATAGAGGCCAACACAGGAAGATTGACCAAATAAATAAATATAAATGGAAACCAGCTTTTTTACTATGAGAGATATGTGAACAAATATCTAGAGGGAGAAAACAAAAATGAATACTGTTGTGTCAGATTGGAAATGGAACTACTGGAGTTTTTGTTTCCATTGTTTCTATGAATGAATGGATGGATAGATAGAATAGATGTAATTGTGTCTGTGTATTCATACGTATGAGTATGTATGGGTGTGTATGTACACACACCTTTATTTCCCAACTTCTGTCAACTGAGAGGGCTTGGAAGCATATACACTGCCCAGATATTGGTTTCAAAACCACTCCTTACCAAAAGGAATCAAATATACATGCAGATGGCTAATTTTAGGTATTGGGCAGAAAAGTGGAAAGTAAGCCCAGACCATTTTATTGTGCCAGAAATGTAAAACATTTCCTTATTTTGATGGATTTATTTTGGCTGTGTAAGACAAATGATTACAAGAAATAAATCTTTAAGAAATTTTGAGTAATGGGGCATCATATCAGCAACTTATTCTCAAATAGTTTGGGGGGAAAAAGCTTTTTGTACTGTATTTCCAAGTTATTTATAAGTCTATGATTTTTAATAAAGTATTGAAAACCATGAAGGTCTATTAGTGTGGGAGCTAAAAAGGATATTGGAAATAATTTAAACTGTTTCCACTCCTGAGAGTAACTCAGGCAGTCGTGGTGTAACCCAACAGAATTCCCTAGCAGATATTCTTACAAAATTCCCATGAAAAGACTTTCCTTAAGGAAGAAGGAGCAGGGGGATAGGGAAGGAGAAGAGGAGGTATTCCAAGTGTAGCATGATACCTGTTGTTTGAATCAATTCACTTGGACTTTGAGTCCATTGTCTTAATAATATAAGTAAAGATTACAAATAAGAATTGAAAGAATAATTTCTCCGAGACTCTGAGAAACCTGTTGATGCCAGTAGCTCTGCTGCTTTTTTTCTATTTTGATCCCTCTACTAGATCTCAGCCAAAATGTGGGAGTTAGTCTTGATTCTTCTCACTTCTACCATATATTCAGTAACTATGTCAAATCTTCCTCTTTTTTTTTTTTCTGAGCTCCTCTATTTCTTCTATCTCTATTTTCTTCTCCTAATGAAAGCTACTATAATGTTTATTTTGGGTTCCTGGACACAATTCCAACGCGCGTGTGTGTGTGTGTGTGTGTGTGTGTGTTTGTAGGGAGGCTTCCCACACAACACTAAGCAATTCTCAGACACCAACTGGGTGTTTTATAATTCAACTCAATTTGACACTATCTACCTGAAGGTAGCATCAGATTCCACTGGTTAGGAACTTAATCCTACAAATCCTACAAGTCTTCCCCATCCACCACTTCGGATGCCAGTAACAAGCCCAAATTATTACCTGTATTTCTGACAAGCTGGCTATAGATTGAAGATTCCAACGGCCCCCTTCTCTTGAACTTCAGTGGCCAGTTACTTAAGTACAAGTTGTTACCTTACTGTACTCTCTACTGTCTATAGATCAGAGATTCCCACAACCTCATCACTGGGTCTGATTAATTTGTTAGAGTGACCCACAGAACTCAGAAAATCATTTTACTTACTAGATTACAAGTCTATTATAAAAGAATATAACTCAGGAACAACAGGTGGAAGAGATGTCTAAGGCAAGGTGTGAGAAGAGGCATGGAGCTTCCATGCTCTCTCCAAGTGCCACTCTCCCAGTACCTTTACTTGTTCGACAACCCAGATGCTCTCCAAACTCTGTCCTTTCAGGTTTTTATGGAGATTTCATTACACTGTAACTTTATATTGAAGCATTGGCTATTGGTGATTGAACTCAATCTCTAGCCCCTCTCCTTCCCTGGAGGTCAGAGGATAGGACTGAAAATTACAAACATCTAATCACAAAGTTGGTTACCCAGGAAACTAGCCCCCATCCTTAGGTTACCCAAGGGCTTTCTGAAAGCCAATCATTAACATAACAAAAGACTCCTTTATTGCTCTTTTCACTTAGGAAACCCCAGGGGTTTCAAAAGCCTGATTCCAGAAACAGGGAAAAGACCAAATATATATTTCTCAGTATAAATTGCAATATTGCAATATCTTGTTTGGGAGTAAGAATTCCTGTCCCCATTAAGGTTCTTCTAGCTGGACTAAGAATAAAATTAACATGAGACAGATTAATAGGAGAAAATAAAATTTAATAGCAGTAGTTACTAGGAATCCACATAGACATGGAAATTCCAAAGACTGTCAGGCAAAATATGGAATACATATGTCATCCTGAGCTAGGGAGAAGGGGTAGAGGTCTGGGATTTCAGAGGGAAGAAATACAATTCAGAGGACAATGCAAAGAAAAGCAGATATTTAGTAATGTAGATGGTTGTCCTGCCATACAGATGAGTCACTCAGGTAAAATTTATCTTTGTAATAATCTTTATTTTGAGAAAGACCCCCAACTTAGATTCTTCTAATCTAAAGGTGTAGCCAACAGGCAGGGGTGCAAGAGCACTTCGTTTCAGAGGTCCCAAACAGACCAGCTTCTGCCACTTTCCACTGACAAAATCCAAAGACAAAGAAATGACAGCTGGTAAAACAAGAAAAGAATTTACTTCAGTGAGGCCAACACTAGGAAGGCAGTGGACTAGCTTCTTAAACACTGTCTCCAGAATGCCAAAAATACTTCCAGGTTTATATAAGGAAAATGTGGGGCAAAAGTCAGTGGGATGTGCAGGTAGGCAGTGAAGGTCAAATCAATCACTGTCTTGGAGTCAAATCACAAGGCGTCTTGCGGGCTCACAGCAGTCCTTATAGCTTGAGGGGGTAGTTTTGATTCCTATTAGGGACTGTTTTGCCTTCAGGGTCTTCTCCTAGAGCCAGCCTATAAGCTGGAAGAACCCAACCAGAAAGTTTGAGGTCAAACTGGAAGTAGCTAAAATCCTCTTTCAAAGGGAAGAACAAAAGTTTCTCTTGAGCACACAGGGTCACGATTAATTTCAGCTCAAAATAATTTTCATGCCAAAGTGGCCCATCTTGGGGTGGCCCACCCTTGGCTCCTACAATCTCATTTGGAGTTTTTTGAAACTTCCTATCTTCTCCTCAGTCCAATCCTGGCTCCCTGATAATTTATTCTCCATACTGTATCCAAAAGGCTCTGTCACACACATTTTCATTCCAAGTTTTTGATGGCATTCAACTTAATTAGAATAAAGATCTGATTCTTTAACATGATTTATAAAACCATATATAATTGAACCTTGCTTGCCTTTTCAGATTCATTACTCTCCATTTACTATGCTCCAGGTTCACTCGTCTTCATTTAGTTCCTCGAATATACAGACACTATGTTTATTCTTTTGTCTCAGAGCTTTTGTGCAGGTGGGTCCATCTGTTGAGAGTAACTTTCTCTTGGGGTTGGTGTTTTGTCCTATTTTTTTAACTATGCCTTGGGTCTCTGCTTAAATGTTATTCCTCAAGAAAGCCTTCTCCAATCCCACAGTTTGGATTATTTACCCTGTTATAAACTTCCTCAGTCCCTTTACCTCTCTTCTTAAATATGTAAGTTTCATGGAAGCATGAATTGGGACTAACATGTTTACCTCAATATTGCTTTCATTATTCATCTCAGGGGCTTAATCAAAACTAGTTCAAGAGACTTTCAGGGAAGATGGTGGAGTAGAAGCACTCTAAGCTCACCTCCTCCAAGAGATACAACTAGATAACACCTACATCAATGTAAACAATCCAAAAAACAACCCTGAAAACTGGCAGAACAGACTCTCCACAGCCAAATGTAGAAAAGAGGCCATATTGTAAAGGGTAGGAGGGGCAGAGATGTATTTGGGAGCTAAATGGACCCACAGGACTGTACTTGGGAGAGAGGGACACTATAGGCATAGATAGGAGAGAGGAGCACTTCCTCACACCAAGCACCCCAGGGACAGGAACCCACATGAAAACCAGAGAGTCATAATTCTGCAAATTCTTACCATCAGTGGTGCTTAACACCTGGAACTTTACAAATCAGTGGGCTCAGCTCTGGGAGAGCCAGAAGGGCTAGAGAAAACTGAGTCCCCCAAAGAGATACCACAACAAATAGCTCCTTGGAGATACAACATAGAAGCAGCAGTTTGAAAAATGGTATATGGGAGGGAGATATGTTTACTAATCTCAGAACATGCGCTGGAATTGCTGGGAGACTTGTCCAGGAACAAAAGAGATGGCAGGCACCGTGTCTCTCCCCCATCCCCCAGCCTAGACACACAGACTCCTGTAGGAACAACTATGGTTTCAACACTCCCTGCCTAACTTGCTAACAGCAATTTCCCTTCCCACTGCATTCTCCTGTAGACACACCCCTTCCAACCATGCATCAGCTGCAGGTCTTTTCCCATAGGAGACCTTCTCAAACCTTGCTATCACCTTGTACCCTGCCCCACATTCTCCTGTGGACCTGCTGCCTCCAATACACCTTTGGCCAGAGCCCATCCAGAGTGATGTCACAAGCCTGGGTCACAAGCCTGAGTCAGTCAGGTCACAAGCCTGAGTCAGTAGTGACCAGGGAAGATAACCACACACACTAGTCAGATTGCAGCCCCAACAGTGGGCTGGGGGCAGATATCTGGTCTGCAGTCCGACTATCCAATGAAAACTTATCAGGGGACAACACAGGGAAAGTGCCCAGCAATTACATGCTACCGTATATCTAGCATATGCCTGGTATGACTCAACTCAAGCCCAAAGTGGATCCAGATAGGTCCACTCAAAACACAGAGACCAAACCTGCTCGCAGTAGGCAAAAAGAGCCATTGCAGATAAATGGGTTGAAGGCAAAAGTGGCTCAACCACAACAGCAAGGCACACACAACACACATAGAAGACAGCCCTGAAGCTCCAGTTTCTGGTGAGTAGGGAACATTGTAGGGTACTACAGGACCTATTCTTTATAAAGTCACTGTTTTCAAGAGCAGGAGACATAGCTGATGTTTCTAACATATAGAAATAGATACAAACTTAGACAAAATGAAGAGACAGAGGATTATGTTTCAAATGAAAGAACAAGACAGAATCACAGCAAGAGAGCTAAATGAAATGGAGATAAGTAATATGCTTGATGGAAGACTTAAAGTAATAGTCATAAAGATACTCAGTGGGCTTGAGAAGAGTGGAGGACATCAATGAGACCCATAACAAAGATATAGAAAACACAATAAAGAACCAATCAGAGATGAAGAACTCAATAACCAAAATTAAAAGTACACTAGATGGATGAGGCACATGGGTGGCTCAGCTGGTTGAACATCTGACTCTTGATTTCAGCTCAAGTCTTGATCTCAAGGTTGTGGGATTGTCTGCCTGTCTCCTCCACTTGTGCTCTCTTTCTCTCTCTCCCTCTAAAATAATAATAATAATAGTAATAATAATACACTAGATGAAATAAACAGTAGACCAGAGATAGCCGAAGAATGGATCAGTGTCATCGAGTAATGAAAAGCAATAAAGCTGAGCAGGTAAGAGAAAAAATAATAATAATAAATGGAAAGAGATTAAGGAACTCAGTGACACCATCAAGCATAATCATATTTGCATTATAGGGATCCCAGAAGAAGAGAGAGAGAGACAGAGGGAACAGAAAATTTATTTGAAGAAATAATAGCTGAAAACTTCCTGAATCTGGGGAAGGAAATAAATTCAAATCCAAGTGGCACAGAGAGCCCCCAACAAAATCAACCCAAGAAGGTCCACAACCTGACACATGGTGATTAAAATGGCAAAAACTAGTCAGAAAGAAAGACTTTTTAAAGGATCAAGAGAAAAGAAAACAGTTACAAAAAAGGAAAACCCCATAAAGCTATGAGGGGATTTTTCAGCAGAAACTTGGTAGGCCAGATGGGAGTGGCATGTATATTCAAAGTGCTAAAAGAAAAAACACCTGCAGCTAAAAATACTTTATCCCTCAAGGCTATCATTCAGCATAGGAGAGAGAAAGAGTTTCTCAGACAAACTAAAGTTAAAGGAACTCAACACCACTCACCAGCCTTACAAAAAATGTTAAAGGGGACTCTGAGTGAGAAAGAAAGATCATAAACAGTAGTAAGAAAATTAAAAAGCACGAAAGCAGTAAAATTAAGTATATGTGTAAAACTCAGTCAAGAGATTTACAAGGCAAAAAGACTGTAAAGTGTGACATCATATAACCAAAAAGTGGAGGGAAAGGAGTAAAGAATGGGTTCAAACTTAAGTGAACATCAACTTAACACAGACTGCTATATGCATAAGATGCATATAAAAACCTAATGGTAACCATAAATCAAAAGCCAGATCTGCATAAAATAAGAAGAAAGAAATCCAAACATATTACTGAAGAAAGCCAGCAAACTGGGAGAGAGGAGAGCAAGAGGAAAAAGGAACAGAGAAGATAAGAGAAGATATACAAAAATAACCGTAAAACAAGTAAGAAAATGGCAATAAGTGCATACCTATCAATAACTACTTTGAATGTAAATGGATGAAATTCTGCAATCAAAAGCCACAGGGTGACAGAATGGATAAAAAAGTAAGACTTATCTATATGCTGCCTACAAAAGACTCATTTCAGAACTAAGGACATGCAGATTAAAAGTGAAGGGCTGGAAAAGTATTTACCATGCAAATAGAAGTGAAAAAAAAATTGAAGTAGCAATACTGATATTGGACAAAATAAACTTTAAAACAAGACCTGTAATAAGAGACAAAAAAGAAGACTATATAATCATAAATGGAACAATCCAACAAGAAGATATAATAATTATAAATATTTATGCCCCCAACATGAAAGCACTCAAATATATAAAGTAGCTAATAACAAGCATGAAGTAAGTAATAAATAATAATAAATTATATTAGGGGACTTTAAAACCCACTTACATCAATCCAAACAGAAAATCAATCCAAATTAAAAAAAAAAAAAAAACAACAGAGACAGTGGATTTGAATGACAGACACACTGGACCAGATGGATATAACAGATATATTTAGAACATTCTATCTTGAAATAGCAGAATGTGCATTATCTTCAAGTGCACATGGAACTTTTGGCAGAATAGATTACATATTAGGCCACAGAACAAGTTTCAACAAATTCAAAAAATCCAAGTCCTACCATGAATCTTTTCTGATCACAATTCTATGAAACTAGAAATCAAATATAAGAAAAAATCTGGAAATAACACAAAAATGGAGGTTAAGTAACATGCCACTAGCATGAGTGGGTTACAGGAAATCGAAAAGGATATCAAAAAATACTTGGAGACCAATGAAAATGAAAATATGATGGTCCAAAATCTTTGTGGTGCAGCAAAAGCTGTTGTAAGAGGGAAGTTTATAGCAATATAGGCCTCAAGAAGCCTTGTTCAAGAAGCAAGAAAAATCTTAAATAAACAACCTAACCTTACATCTAAAGGAGCTAGAAAAAGAACAAATAAAGCTTAAAACCAATAAAGTGAGGAAATAATAAAGAATAGAGCAGAAATAAATGATATAGAAACCTAAATAAATAAATAAATAAATAAATAAATAAATAAATAACAGATCAATTAAACCAGGAGCTGGTTCTTTGAAAAGACCAACAAAATGATAAACCTTTAGCCAGACCGATGGGAAAAAAAGAAAAAAGAGAGAGAGTTCTCAAATAAACAAAATAAACAAAGTAAGAAATGAAAGGGGAGAAATAATAACCAACAACACAGATATACAAAAAATTTTAAGAAAATATTATGCAAAATTATATACCAACAAGTAAGACAACCTAGAAGAATTGGATAAATTCCTAGAAACATATAAATTACCCAAATTGAATCAGAAGAAATAGAATATTTGAACACATTGAATGCCAGCAATGAAACTGAATCAGTAATTAAAAAAAAAAAAAAAAAAAAAAAAACAGAAACAAAAACCTCCCAACAAATGAAAGTGTAGGGCCAGACAGTTCAAAAGTGAATTCTACCAAATATTTAAAGAACAGTTATTATCTATTCTTCTAAAACTATTCCAAAAAATAGAAGAGGAAATAAAGTTTCCAAATTCTTTCTATGAAGCCAGCATTTCCTAATACCAAAGCCAGGCAAAGACACTACCAAGAAAGAGAACTACAGTTCAATATCTCTGATAAACATACATGCAAAAATACTCAACAAAATATTAGCAAACTGAATCCAACAATGCATTAAAAAAATCATTCACTAGGATCAAGTGAGATTTATTCCTGGGAAATGAGTGTGGCTCAAAATAAGCAAATCAATTACCATGATACATTATGTCAAAAGAAAGGATAAAAACCGTATAATCATTTCAATAGGGGCAGAAAAGACATTTGACCAAGTACAATAAACATTCATGGTAAAAACCCTCAGCAAACTAGGTCTAGAGGAAACATGCCTCAACATAATAAACGCCTTATAAGAAAAATCCATATCCAACATTCAACTCAATGGTGAAAAACTGAGAGCTTTTCCCCAAAGAGCAGAAACAACACAAGGATATCAATTCCCATCACTTTTATTCAATATAGTACTGACATCCTAGCCACAACAATCAGGCAAGAAAGAAATAAAAGGCATCAAATTTGGTAGGGAAGAAGTACAATTTTCACTATTTGCAGATGACATGATACCATACACATAAAACCCTAAAGACTCCACCAGAAAACTATTAGAACTGAGAAATGAATTCAGTAATATCATAGGATACAAAATCTACATACAGAAGTCCATTGCATTTCTATATACCAATAACAGAGTAGCAGAAAGAGAAATTAAGAAAACTCCCATTTACAATTGCACCAAAAATAATACCTAGGAATAAACTTAACCAAAAAGGTGAAAGAAACTATACTCTGAAAACTATCCCACATTGGTGAAAGAGGTTGAAGACAGCACAAACAAATGGAAAAATATTCCATACTCATGGACTGGAAGAACAAATATTGTTAAAATGTTCATATGACCCAAAACAATCTACAGATTAACTGCAATTCCTATCAAAATACCAATAGCATTTTTCACAGAACTAGAAGAAATAATCCTAAAATTTATATAGAACCACAAAAGACCCTGAATAGCCAATGCAATCTTGAAAAACAAGAACAAAACTGGAAGTATCACAATCCCAGATTTCAAGATATACTACAAAGCTATACACATAGTTCAATGGAACAGAATAGAGAGCCCAGAAATAAACTCATGATTATACGATCGATTAATATTCCACAAAGGAGGCAAAGAAGCAGGAATATGCAATGAGAAAAAGTCTCTTCAACAGATGGTGTAAGGAAAACTGGATAGCTACATGCAAAAGAATGAAACTGGACCACTTTCTTACATCATACACAAAAATAAAACTGAAAGTGGATTAAAGACATAAATGTGAGACCTGAAACCATAAATATCATAGAAGAGAGCACAGGCAGTAATTCTCTGATATGGGCCATAGCAATGCTTTTCTAGATATGTCTTCTAAAACAAGGGAAACAAAAGAAAAATAAACTATTGAGACTATATCGAAATAAAAAGCTTCTGCAGAGCAAAGAAAACTACCAAGAAAACTAAATGACAACCTAGTGAATGGGAGAAGATATTTGCAAATGATATATCCAATAAAGGGTTAGTATCCAAAATGTATAAAGAGTTAATACAACTCAACACTCAAAACCCAAGTAATCCAACTTAAAAATGGGAAGAAGACATGAACAGACATTCCTTCAAACAGAACATACAGATGGCCAATGGATACCAGAAATGATGTTCAACATCACTCATCATCAGGGAAATGCAAATCAAAACCAGAGTGAGATGTCACCTCACACCTGTCAGAATGGCTAAAATCAAAAGCAAAAGAAACAATAATTGTTAGATAGGATATCAAGAAAAGGGAACCCTCTTGCACTATTGGTGGGAATGTAAACAGGGCAACCTCTGTGTAAAACAGTATGGAGGTTCCTCAAAAATGAACAGTAGAATTACGATATTGTCCAGTAATTCCACTAGTGGGTATTTACCCAAATAATATGAAAATATTAATTCCAAAAATTATACACACCCATATGTGCATTGAAACATTGTTTACAATAGCCAAATCATGGGAGCAGCCCATGTCCATCAATAAATGAATGGATAAAGAAGAAGCAGTATTATATATAAATATTCTGGACTATTAGTCACAAAAAGAATGAAATCTTGCCATTTGAAATAGCATGAATGAATCCAGAGAGTATAATGCTAAGTGAAAAAACTCAGAGAAAGAAAAAATACCGTATGACTTCACCCATATGTGGAATGTAAAAAACAAAACAAATGAACAACAACAAAGAGACAAACCAAAAAACAGACCCTTAACTATAGAGAACAAAATGATGGTTACCAGAGGGCGGTGGGTGGGGGCATGGATGAAATAGGTGATGGGGATAAGTACACTTACAATGAGCACTGAGTAATGTATAGAACTGTGGAATCACTGTTTTGTATACCTACAACTAATATAACACTATGTGTTGATGACCCTGGGATTAAAATGAAATTTAAAAAGCAAGAATAAAAATAAAAACCTAGTTGACTAAATGTTAAAAAAATAATGAATGCAAGAAATAAACATAACATTTTTTTTTCTTACCACAGACTACCACACACAGCTTTGACACCGTAAGGGTCATTTCTGCTTGAGACAGTGGTGCTGAGAAACATCATAACCCCCGCCCCACTCCTGTTCCCAAGAGCTGTGGGAACCGGGTGGGTAGTAGGCGAGAGAGTATCTGGTGGGGACGTAAAGTACTGATAGATCGGCTGCTCCAACTAGAGTCCCAGGCAATGGGGAAATAAACTGAACGTGGAGCCACAGAGAGTAGGGGTGGTACCTGCCACATGGCATCGCAGTAAGAATGGACAGCAGCCTGGGATTTAATCCTGAGGAGATGTGTGATACTTTCAGAGCACCCGGTTCGTAATTTGGAAGTATTTTGGAAAGGATTGTGTACATAGAGAGTACATAGAGAGAAACGCAGAGAGAAAACATAGAGAGAAAAATCAGCCCTGTCTGAGTAATTACTTTATAATATGACTTCATGCAAGGGCAGGAAAGATTTGGATTACGTATTTCTCTGGTTGGGGCACTATAAACTGGAAGGGCAGATTTGCATTCTAACCCCATTTTCCCAGCAGTTACCAGAAAGGAAGTTTCTCCCAGATTCTGACAATAGCTTGGCTGCCATTTCTAGTTCCTAGTTTTAGGGTGGTGTGTTTTTTTAACACTTTCTTCCCTATCATTGCCATTTTAGGTAAAAGTTGAGTGAAATTGCATTTGGCAGACTCAATGGTTACTTTTTACATTTTTCTCGTTATGTAAGAAACATAGGCTCACTGTAGAAATTTGGGGACCAAAATAAAAGGTAAGTAAGAATCACTTCTAATCCCATCATCATTGGTTACTATTTTTAGTATTTTAATTCACTTATTTTTCCATAAATATGCATTAAGATTGGGAGAAAATATTTCCAAAAGTCACATGGAAGACTGCTACACAAAATATAGAAAGAACTCTTAAAATTCAATAATGATAATACAACCCAATCTTAAAATGAGCAAAAGACTTGAACAGACACTTCACCAAAGAAGACATAGAGATGGAAAAAAAAATATGAAAAAATACTCAGCGTCATATGTCATTAGGGAATTGCAAATTAAAACAATGACATGCCACTATACATCTATTAGAATGACCAAAACACTGGCAGTAATGAATGTTGGCAAGGATGTGAAACAAAGGAGCTGTCATTCATTGCTGGCAGGAATGCAAAATGATATAACCACTTTCGAACTCAGTTTGGCAGTTTCTTGCAAAACGAAACATAATCTTACCATACAATCCAGCCATCACATGCTTTGGTGTTACCCAAATGAATTGAAAACTTATGTTTACACAAAAACTTGCAAATGGATGCTTATACCAGTTTTATTCATAATTATCAAAACTTGCAGGCGATCAAATGTCCTTCAGTAGGTGAATGGATAAACTGTGATGCATCCACATAATGGAATATTATTCGGTGTTAAAAAGAAATGATCTATGGGAGGTGGTGGTGGCTAAGTGTCTCAGTCGGTTAAGCATCTGATTCTCAGTTTCGACTCAGGTCACGAAACTCCCATTTCGTGAGTTTAAGCCCAACATCGGGCGCTGTGCTGACATTGCAGATGTCATGAGAAGCCTGCTTAGGATTCTCTCTCCTTCTCTCTCTGCCCCTCCCGCACTTTCTCTCTCTCTCACAAAACAAATAAACTTTAAGAAAAAAATAAACTATCAAGCTTGAAAGGACAAAAGGGAAACTTAACTGCATATTACTAAGTGAAAGTAACCAACTTGAAAAAGCTACATATTGTATGATTCCAACTATATTACATTCTGGAAAAGGCAAAACTATGGAACAGTAAAAAGACCAGTGGTTATTACCAGTTAAGGAGGAGGGAGAGACGAACAGTTGGAGCACAGAGGATTTTTAGGGAAGTGAAACTATTCTATATAATATTATAACGATGCATGTTATTATACATTTGCCTAAACCCATAGAATATCACCACCAACAGTGAACCATTATGTAAACTATGGGCTTTGAGTGATAATGATGTGTTAATATAGGTTCAAAATTATAACAAATTTACCACTGTGGTAGGGTGTAAAGATAGAGGGGGAGGCTTTGCATATGTAGGAGCAGGGTGTATATGGGAAATCTCTATACTTTACACTCAGTTTTGCTCTAGAAAAGTAAGCTACTCAAAAAAAGAAATCAAGTTCTGGGGTATGGTACATGGATGAAACTTGAAAACATACTAAGTGAATAAAAAGACACAAAAGAAAGAATATTGTATGATTCCAATTACATGAAATATCTGCAGTAGGCAAATTCATAGTGGCAGAAAGTAGATTGGAAGTTACCAGGGATTGAGGAGAGAAGGTAATGGGAAGTTATGGTTTAATGTGTATGGAGTTTCTATTTGGAGTTATAGAAAAGTTCTGGAAACAGACAGTGATTGTGATTGCACGATGTTGTGAATATAATTAATGCCATTATATTGGACGCTTAAAATAATTAAGATGGTAAGTTTTATGTTATATATATTTTACCACAATTGAATTAAAAAAAAAATTTAAAACCATCAGAGGGACAGTTCAGCCTCTGACATGGAATACAATTCACTCAATAAGATAATACCACAATTATCAATAAGATAATCCTAAGGAAGGATAATGCTTTCCTTACAGAGGATTTTTAATTCTTTTTCTGTTATATATATATATTGTATTGTGGCATAACATTTTAGGTGTAGGATTTGATCAATTTTGACAAATATATGGGCTTTGTAACCATGACTCAATCAAATTATATAGTATTAATCTTAAATATATATATTTTTAAATTTATTGCATTTCTTTATTTTTGAGAGGCAGAGAGAGACAGAGCGCGAGTGGGAGAGGGGCAGAGAGAGGGGGAGACACAGAATCTGAAACAGGCTCCAGGCTCCCAAGCGGTCAGCACAGAGCCCGATGCGGGGTTCAAACTCAAGAACTGTGAGATCATGACCTGAGTCAAAGTCGGACGCTCAACCAACTGAGCCACCCAGGTGCCCCTAATCTTAAATATTTTGTTAAAATTGCCTTACTGAACTTTCCAAATCCCATCACCACCAGAGGCAACCACCATTCTCATTTTTATCACAATTGCTTTCAATTTCCTTTTAACCTCCTCATTAGCACATCAGCAACAAGCGGGATTGGAAGTCTAGGCAAGATTGAATCAGGAGTAAAACAGATAGACTGTATAGAAGTAAAAGAAAATCCCATCTACCTTTGGATGATTGGAGGGCAATATCGACCTGGGATGCGGCACATTAAAATAAACTTGGTGGGGGGCGCCTGGGTGGCTCAGTCGGTTAAGTGTCGGACTTCGGCTCAGGTCATGGTCTCAGGGTTTGTGGGTTGGAGCTCCGCATCAGATTCTGTGCTGACAGATCAGAGCCTGGTGCCTGCTTCGGATTCTGTGGCTCCCTCTCTGCCCCTCTCCCGCTCCTGCTCTGTCTCTCTCTGTCTCTCAAAAAAAAATTTTTTTAATAAAAAAAAAAAAAATAAATAAAATACAATAAAATAAACTTGGTCTATGAGTGACGCTGAGAAGGAAGCACTGAGGTTAGCTCTCCTAATCTATTGTGGTATATGACTGCAGCCAGAAATAGCTCCGAGTCTGGCTGTCTTGTCAAATGTAAGATAATGGAATAAAGTATATCTACTGAAAGCACTCCCAAGCCAAGGCAGAAATGAAAGTAATGCTTGACTGGATGGATCTTTAGTGTTACCTGAGCCAGTGTGAAGTCCAATGAGTTAGAAGATTGAGAGAAAACAGCACTCAAGCCAAAAGAAATGAAAACACAAGTTATAGAGCCACAGACTTCAACAACAAATGTGGCAGACTGTCCCCAGTATGCAGAAGCCATTGTTCTTCAGAACAGCAGATAACAACCAACATTTACCAAAAAAGACCATGAGAGTTTGGAAGGGAGATGCTTCTGCTTTGTGCTACAGACCCCCAAAAGTATTTTTTTCCTTTCAATCACCTTCTTTTAGGGTAACAAGTTGCCAAAAGATACCATCTAACACTATCTAAAGGGTTGTTTAAATCATTCACTATAGATAAGACGTTTAGTTTAAGTATCTCCCTTGCTAATCAGAGATATGGGGACTAGTAAGTAAGGTCACGTTAGTTAGCGACAAAATATAAAATGTTATGTTTTCTGTGAACATCTGAGTTGCTGTGAGAGTTGAATGTGTGGCCTTCTGCCATTGTATTTAAGAGCCAAGTTAAATAAAAATTATAAACTATATTTTTAAAAATTGGAATCATATCCAGCAAAGATGATATCATCAAACCACTTAAATTGTTCTTATGTTTTTTTTCTGGACTAGTGTTTGCAATGGGAATTTTGTACATTTATATCATTTTTAAATTTATACCTAGTTATTTTCATTTAACATTACATAATAAAAAATTCCCATGTCTAAATATTCTCTAAAAATATATTTTTAATATCTGTATAATATTCAAATGGATTCACTGGAATATGTTTACATATTCTTCTATATTTGGACATGAAATCAAGTTTGCATTATAAGAATAATACAAATGTATAGCCAATTTGTGCTATATCTCTAAATACTAATTTAGTATGTTTTTCCTAAAATTGGAATTTGTGAGTCAATATAGATGAAGATTTTAAAAGTTGGCATATATTGCCAAATTGCTTTCCAAAAGCTCTGTGAAAATTTACACAGCTACCAGTAGGAAAGAAAGTGCCAATCATAAAGAGTACCCTTGCCAGGACTATATAATATCATTGTGAACTTTTTCTAATTTGACAGGCCAAACATTGTATCATCTTGAATCAGAATTTTTTTATTGTCACTGAGGGGTAAGATGATAAATAGTTACTAGAAGGCACCATAAAAAAGGTCTACTTTCTGGACCTGGAAATCCTAAAAATGCCATTTAAAACTGGATTACAATTTTCTGGGTTTTAGTCTAATAATATTCTAGGACTCTCTTTACTTAGAAAAACACACCATAACCCAATTTTATAAAATAGACTATTTTCAAGGGCAACAAAAGTTAAAATAAACAAATGGGATTACATCAAACTAAAAAGCTTTGCATAGCAAGAAACCATGAACAAAACAAAAGGCAACCTAGTGGATGGGAGAAGATATTTGGAAATCATATATCCAATAAAGGGTTAATATCCAAAATATATAAATAACTTACACAACTCAATATCAAAAAAATAACCTGATTAAACAATAAGCAGAGAACTTAGACTTTTTTTTTCAAAGAAGACATACAGTTGACCAACAGGCACATGAAAAGATGCTCGACATCACTAATCATCAGGGAAATGCAAATCAAAACTGCAATGAGATATCACCTCATATCAGTCAGAACGGCTAATATCAGACAAGAAATGACAAGTGTTGGTGAGGATGTGGAGAAAAGGGAACCCTTGTGTACTATTTGTGGGAATATAAATTGGTGCAGCCACTGTGGAAAATAATATGGAGGTTCTTCAAAAAATTAAAAACAGAAATACCATATTACTCAGTAATTCTGCTTCTGAATAGTTACCCAAAGAAAACAAAACACTGTTTTGAAAAGATATATACCCTTGTTTACTGCAGCTGTATTTACAATAGTCAAGATATGGAAGCAAACCAAATATCCATCGATAGATGAATGGATACACAAGATGTGGTGCTGTGTGTGTATATATATGTGTATAACATATACATGTTGCGTATATATGTGACAACAAGGATGCAACTAGAGAGTATTATGCTAAGTGAAATAATTCATACTGAAAAAGATGAATACCATATGATCCATGTGATTTTGTTTATATGTGGAATCTAAAAAAACAAACTAAGGGGCACCTGGGTGGCTCAGTCGGTTAAGCATCCAACTTCAGCTCAGGTCATGATCTCATGGTTCCTGAGTTTGAGCCCAGCATTGGGCTCTGTGCTGACAGCCTCGAGCCTGGAGCCTGCTTCGGATTCTGTGTCCCCCTCTTTCTCTGCCACTCCCCTGCTCATGCTCTGTCTCTCTCTCCCCAAAATAAATAAAAACATTAAAAAATAATAAAAACAAAACAAAATAAAACAAAAAACAGAAACAGACATAAATACAAAGAACAAAGTAGTGGTTACTGGGTGATGAGGCAAGGGGAGGGGAGTTATGGATGAAATAGGTGAAGGGGATTAAGAGGTATAAACTTCCAGTTATAAAATAAATAAATCATGGGGATGTAATGTACAGCACGGGGAGTATAGTCAAACATGTTGTAATAACTGTATGGTGACAAATGGTAGGTAACTAGACTTATCATGGGATCATTTCATAATGTATAAAAATATTGAATCACAGGGTGCCTGGACGGCTCAGTCGATTAAGCATCTGACTTCAGCTCAGGTCATGATCTTGTGGTTCACAAGTTTGAGCCTGGTGTCAGGCTCTGTCCTGACAGCTCAGAGCCTGGAGCCTGCTTCAGATTCTGTCTCCCTCTCTCTCTGGCCCTCCCCTGCTCATTCTCTGTCTTTCCCTCTCTCAAAAATAAATAGACATTAAAAAAAAAAACATTGAATCACTAGGATATAAACCTGAAACTAATAGGATATTGTATATCAATATCTAAAACTCTAAAAAAAATTATATTTAAATAATAAAAAATAGACTATTTTTTTCTTTTCAAAATATAACATTCATTGCCCTGAATACTAAGTAATTTATTTATTTATTTTTTTAATATATGAAATTTATTGTCAAATTGGTTTCCATACAACACCCAGTGCTCATCCCAACAGGTGCCCTCCTCAATACCTACCCATCACCCACCCTCCCCTCCCTCCCACCCCCATCAGCCCTCAGTTTGCTCTCAGTTTTTAAGAGTCTCTTATGCTTTGGCTCTCTCCCACTCTAACCTCTTTTTTTTTTTTTTCTTTTTGCTGAGTCATTTAATAATACTTTTAAAAATGGGGCTTGATTTATTTGAATTCTATATCTTTTGAAATAGTTTGAATATGCCTATTCTTTAATTCAGGAATTTTTTTTTTTAATTTTAAAGTATATTTATTTTGAGAGTGAGACAGCATGAGTGGGGGAAGGGAAAAGAGAGTGAGAAAGAGAGAGAGAGAGAGAGAGAGAGAGAGAAAGAGAGAAAATCCCAAGCAGGCTCCATACTGTCAGCGCGGAACCCTATGTGAGGCTCAAACCCACAAACCCGCGAGATCATGACCTGAGCTGAAGTCAGATACTCAATTGCCTGAACCACCCAGGCTCCCCAGGAACTTTTTTTTTCTTTTTTATGTTACTTCTGTGTCAGCCACTATGTTATGTGATGAAATACCATACATTGCTTCAGTTTTTAAGAAATTTAGGAGGAAGCAGGAGACCTACAAATATATAGCCAACTATAATATCATTTTCTTAATGTTCATTAGAAGTAAAGAGTTATGTATAGGAACTTATAATAGAACATGAACCTCAAAAGAGCAGTTTACTTCTATGTCTCCACTATCCAGTAAATTTCTTGTTACCTAGATGTTACAGGGGCGCCCGGGTGGCTCATTCGGTTAAGCGTCCGACTTATGCTCAGGTCATGATCTCGCGGTCTGTGAGTTCAAGCCCCGCATCGGGCTCTGTGCTGACAGCTCAGAGCCTGGAGCCTGTTTCAGATTCTGTGTCTCCCTCTCTCTCTGACCCTCCCCCATTCATGCTCTGTCTCTGTCTAAAAAATAAATAAACATAAAAAAAAAGATGTTACACATGGTACATAGTTCTCTGTTCAGATAGCAGTTGTTGACAATAGGGACAAATGTCAAGCATTTTTCAGCAGGTTTACAATATATTGTTAACATGTACACAAATAATAATAAGTATTGTAAGTGGGCACAGACATCAGTCAATTATTAACATGCATACAAATAATAGCGTTTGCTATCATATAGGTGCACTTATCAGGGGTCTCTCTCACTCCACAACTGACTTTTGAGAGAATCCAAACACATTTTTTTTGAGGAACGGCTTGAATCTATTACCTTTTCAGTGCTATTTACATAGAGAGAGATGAAAAGATTCACAAGTTACAAAAATCATTCCTTTATTTACAAATGTTGCTTTTTTCCCTCATTTATTCACTCCTTCACAAATATCTTTGATATTAGTGTCCTTTTTGTTTTAAATCACCAAAGCTAAATTTGGTGATATATTGTCCAAAGTATTTTGCCTTTGCTTCCACTTTTCCTGAGTAATCTTTGAATTTGTCTGTACTTTTATTGCTGTAAACTTTATCCTAGGGCACAGGTATCTGTTCCCATTGTTTTAAGGGAATTGTCTATGCATTTTTCCTGTGGGTATATATTTGTGGTTTCTGTAACTTGACAACTTATTGCATCATTTATTTCACCTTTTGGGTAAAAAAAGGTATAAAATTATTATAATTTTAGATCCTATCTCAAGAATAAACGAATAATAACTAAATTCACATTAAATTTCTTATCTTTCTTCTTCTTCTTTTCCTTTTTTTTTTTTACCAATTCCATCAAGAAGAGTCTATAAGCACTCAACAATGTCATTGATTGAACAGTTTTCAAGCTAAGTTGTCTTCCATAAGACTTTTCAAAATAAAGTAAAAAAGAGAGATGTGTAATACCAAAGGCTTCATAAAGATTTTAATATCAGATGATTTACTCTTTATAGCATAATAATTCAGAAGAATTTTCGCCTTATATTGAGATTTAAAATACTGTGGGGAAGATAAAAATTAAAATTGGTCCTAATGTGTAATTTAAGTAGGAATTTTTCAGGTAGGTAAAAGGCAGTTCAGGAACAAAGGTTTGTAAATTTTTGTTCTGTTGCGGTATGGACCTAGTCAAACCTAAGGAGGAGGTATGGGGCACTATACCAAACTTAAAGGGTGGTTAGGTGTGTGAAGGGTTTTGAAGTTTTTAATCATCGACTGGATTTTCTTAAACATTTTTAAGTATGAACAATGGAAATTATGTACAATATCTTGTTACAAACTCTATAAACTCCTTAAAAGCAGGACCTTCTCTTATGTATCTCTGTAGAACTGATAAATTCACTGGATATTTTTGTGTCCCTATTTTTGTTATTATTTGTTGTTTCTATGACAAAGTTCTAAATATTGCAGACACATATTCCCCCCAAACTTTAAACCTACTACACTCACATCGCTAGAAAGTGAAAGTGCTTGCCCAATATCTTTTTCTATCTCTTTTAAAGCCTTTTGAGTTCATAACCTGTGTGCTCAATCAGGGATGTTAATTGCGCAAGAATAGAAAAATGGCATTCTTCTGAGCTAATTTTCCATTAGATCTTAGTGAGAATGAATGGAAAGGGTGGAGAATGACCTAAAGATGTAGATTAGATTTGTATAGAAAGGTAATAAACTTCTAAGTGAACATAAGCTAAATTCAGATTCTTAATAAAAATGGAAACGAGCCAGTTTCCAGCTCTCATTACCAAAACTTTGTATGGCCTTCATCTTCATTCATTTTCATGCTGCAAGATGTCTATTCTGACATATCTTGGCATCTTCTGATTTAAAAAAAAAAAAAGAAGTTCTCTAAATTTTATATATTCTGTCACAGGAAATTTAGAAAAGAGTATCTTCATTTTATGTTTGTGTTTAAAGCACTTAATTCTATAACTGAGATGGTATGTGATGAATGTACACATGTTTTTAAAAACTAATGAGGAGTGCCTGGGTGGCTCAGTCGGTTAAGCATCCAACTTCAGCTTAGGTCATGATCTCATGGTTCCTGAGTTCGAGCCCAGCATTGGGCTCTGTGCTGACAGCCTCGAGCCTGGAGCCTGCTTCGGATTCTGTGTCTCCCTCTCTCTCTGCACCTCGCCCACTCTCTCTCTCTCTCTCTCTCTCTCTCTCTCTCTCTCTCTGTGTGTGTGTCAAAAATAAGTAAACATTAAAAACTAATGAATAATTATGTTTATGATTTTAATATGTTTAGTATTACTCGAATCAATGTAAAATAGACTACTTTTCATTTTTTAAATGTTTAAGGAAACTGATAAGAATAAAAATTAGATGTTTAGTGTTCATAATTAATAAATATTACCCTTCCGAATGAATTTTAATAGAACTTGATATATTAATATCTTTAAGGAATGTATTTAAAAATATCACAATATATATTAATACAAACAGCTTATATTATTCAAACAATACTTAACATAGGATGTAATAAAATGCTATTACAACCACATAATGTGGGCAGTCCCATAGAGTTTATTGTTCATGAGAATTAAATCTAAGTTTTGCAAGGGGTGCCTGGGTGGCTCAATCGGTTTAGCGTCCAACTTCGGCTCAGGTCATAGTATCACAGTTTGTGAGTTTGAGCTGCACACCGGGCTCTGTGCTGACAGGTGGAGCCTGAAGCCAGCTTGGAGTTCTGTGTCTCCCTCTCTCTCTCTGCCCTTCTACTGTCCCTGCTTACACCCTCTCTCTCTCTCTCACAAACAAATAAACATTTAAAAAAATTAAGTTTTTCACAAAAGATGTAGAGGTTAAAGTCCAGACATATTTTATTATAATTGATTTAACTATTAGGATGATTTTCCCACAAGGCTCTGCTGGTTCTTGAAAGGAAGTGAGGTATTAACATAGACTTGGTTAGAAGGGAATTGTCAATATATACTGTTGTCCATTCCATGTGAATGTGACCTATTTCTGATTCTCCTTTTTGATAAAAATATTAGAAATGCATTTACAAAATCAATGATGATAGGAGTCATTATGGAGTTCGGCTGAAGCTAAGGCTCCACATATTGCCTGGTCACTTTGGACTCCTTAGCACAAATGATTGATCCTGTCACGTGAAGCTAGGGTTGCTGCTATAGAATGATGACAGAGAGCAGTGTGTCTGGGACTGTGGGAATTCACAGAAGCCTCTCTTGTGGTGGTACTTAAAAGTCATAAGGAACGTGACATAATTATTTATTATGCAGGCTGCCCCCACGTTGCAGAATAACCATGATGCAAGGCTTCCGTCCACTGGATGCCTTCCAATAATGGTGACAAACAAAAACACCCCTAAATAGCAGATAGATCTGTTTCGAGAATTATTACCCAGCCCATTCAGTGGCTTGTTTCCTTCCTTTATTCAGGTCTCTGCTCAAATTTACAACTCAGAAATGTGGCCATATAAATAAACTAAGCTGTGGCTTGCGGAAAGTATCTCTCTCTCTCTCTTTCCAAAATAAGAACATAGATCTAGTATAGATCTAGCGTAGATCTAATGGTCAGTCCCAATGCAAATGTTGCTAGTGTAATGTTGCTACATTGAAATGTTGCTAGTGTAATGGAGGGAAGCACCAGGAGAAAAGAATAGTGTCATGATTAAGCCCCTGTAACCACCTGTGAGATTCCATCATTTGTAACTTGAAAAAAATCACTCAAAGGATAGAATTAGCCTTTGTAATTGGATAGTATTTTCTATCTAGAAACACAATTTTGGAATCAGACTTGCTAAAGTACAATTATCCTCAGAACCTTTGGTTGGAGACATTCTAACCTTAAGAAAACTATTTTGCATAGATTATAAAATATAATCCTAGAATCAAATTTTATTAAAGTTTGTAGAGTGCTATTTGGGTGGAAATAAATAATTAAAATATTGGCTAAAAGTATAAATGTTGCCATTTGGTGTTCCCAGGATTTTTTCTATTGGGTTTAGAGAATATAAATCAGTGAACTCATTTCAGTCATGCATGAATGTGTTGGATTTGTGATGTGTGAATTTATCTAGGCTGAACTACATTCCCCATAATTCCTCTTCAGGTCAGAGTGGGCTCAATGGAAGTAGCAGCCAAAGGAGTAGCTTGAAGGAAGAAGCAACATACCCACATTTTCCCTAATTATTCCATCTAAAAGTAACTGGGTGCTGCAGTAAAAGGATTAAATAGATATGCTGGCAATGTGAGTTTTTTGAATGACATTTCTGTTGGAATCTAAGTAAGAATGGCATAAATCAATTAATTCATTTACCCAATTAATAAATATCCTAAGTTGTGGGGTTATAGAAATAAACAAAAAATGTTACTGTTTATCCTTTCATGGACGTTTGAATTATTGGTAGACATTAAATAAATATGTCATATTTTAGTTTTGTCACAAGTGAATCCCCAACACATAGAACAGTACCTATTGCATCAATGTGCTCAACAACTACTCTTTGGACGAAAAAATAAAACTGTTACATACATGTTCATGTTCTTCTTTGAGGGAGAATCTGGGTTGCACATGATAGTATCCACCACAGTCACTTTAGACTACTTGTCTCCATTTCTTCATATATATCTTGAGAGCAGATTTTATTTTATTTTATTATTTTACTTTATTTTATTTTATTTTATTTTATTTATTTTATTTTATTTTATTTATTTTATTTTTTATATTTTATTTTATTTTACTTTATTTTATTTTATTGTTGAGACAGAAAACGTGAGAGGAGGGAACAGGGAAGAGGGGCAGAGGGAGAGAAAGAATCTCAAGAAGGCTCTATGCTCAGTGCAAACCCAACCTGGGGCTCAATCCCCATGCCTAGGATCATGACCCAAGCTGAAATCAAGAATCAAGAGTCGGACAGTCAACCAACTGAGCTACCCAGGCGTCCCAATGGGGGCAGTTTTTTTGTTGTTGTTGTTTTGTTTTGTTTTAGAATTTTGAGGGAAATTTAAAGTAGCAAGGCTAATGGGATGAAATACAGCCATGATTACAATAGCTCTAAGGCACACAAGCACTGTCATCATGTACTTCTTTCACTAGCCAGTTTCAAAGTGTCTTCAACCTTCATCCCTTAGTATGTCTGTCCTGATCTTCATCCTTTAGGAATCTGGGACCCTGGTCACTCTGCCTTTTCCAAGTCAGGGTTGTTGTACTTGACTCTTTACGATTAAGCAAATGAATAAAAAGTGCCCAAGTGGATCATCTAGATGCCAAATATGATGCAACAGCAGGCCTAACTTATCCTGATGACCAGGATTGTCTACCTCTACAAACATGGTGTCTTTTCTCTGTGTCTGCTCTTCTCTTGGCTCAATGACCCCAAAGTTCCCAGATGGTATTTTAACATATAATTCAATGATTCTTTTTCTATACCCCCCTTAGCGGAAGTGTTACCTTTATGAATCAGAAAGGGCTCTTCAAATATGCAGAGCCCAGAGAGAAGGCACAGGAAATCTTAAATCCAAGTGTAGGTGTCTGACAATGATGATTAGCAGGACTAGTTTAGGTTATTGCAAAAGGCAGATTTTCCTTCTTTTTATTGCTGAATTATATTTTATTGTATATATTTATACCATATCTTCTTTATCCACTCATCCATTAATGAACATTTATATTATTTCCTTGTTTGGCTACAATGAACATGAGAGTGCAGATATCACTTAAAAAGTTGATGTTTTTTCAAATGTATACCCAGAAGTGGGATTATTGGATCATATGGTAGTTCTATTTTTAATTTTTGAGGAACTTACATGCCATTTTCTGTAGTGGCTGTACCAATTTACATGCCCATCAACAGTGTACAAGGATTCTCTTTTCTCCACATCCTTCCAAAGCTTGTTATCTCCTGCTTTTTTTGATAACAGCCATTCTAACAGGTATGAGATAGTATCTCATTAGAGTTTAGACTTGCATTTCCATGATGATTAATGATACTGAACACCTTTGTATGTACCTGTTGACCATCTAAATATCTTCTTTGAAAAAAAATCTATTCAGGCCCTTTGTCCATTTTTAATCAAATAATAACAATTATATATTATAATATTATAATTATAAGTATAACCAAATAATAATTGTGAATTATTATTATTATTGCTATTGAGTTATATGATTTCCTTATATATTTTGATATTAATCCCTTATCAAATATGTGGTTTGGAAATATTTTCTCCCATTCTGTAGGTTGCTTTTTATTTTGTTAATCCTTTCTTTTGCTGTGCAGAAACTTTTTAATTTGATATATATAGTCCTACTTATTTTTGCTCTTGTTGCTGTGTTTGCTTGTGTTTGTTGCTTCTGTTGCTTGTAATCATTGCTGAGATCGATATCAAGGAATTTTTGCTATGTTTACTTCTCAGAGTTTTATGGTTTCAGGTGTTACATTTAAATCTTTAATCCATTTCAAGTTAAATTTTGTGAATGGCATAAGGTGAGTGGCCAGTTTCATTTTTTTTGCATGTGAATATCCAGTTTTTCCAGCACCATTTATTGAAAAGACTATATTTTCCCCATTGAGTATTCTTGTTCCTTTGTCAAATATTAGTTGACCACATATGCATGGGTTTTATATCTGGGCTTTCAATTATATTCCATTGGTCTATGTGCCTCTTTGTATGTCAGTACCACATTATTTTGGTTCCTTTAGCTTGGTAATATAGTTTAAAATCAGAAAGTGTGATCCCTCCATATCTGTTTTGCTTTTTCAAGAATATTTTGGCTATTTAGGTCTTTTGTAGCTCCATACCAATTTTGGGATTATTTTCTCTATTTCTGTGAAAAATGTCATTAGAATCTTGATAAGGATGGCACTGAAGCTATATATTTATTTGGGTATTATTAGTATTTTAATGATGTTAATTCTTGAAATTCATGAACAGGGGATATCTTTCTATTTATTTATTTCCTCTCCAATTTCTTTCATCAAACTGTTACAATTTCAAGTGTATAGCTTTTTCACCTCCTTGGTTAAATTTATTCCAAAATACATTATTGTTTTCTCATTGTTATTGTTAATGCACTTGTAAATGGGATTGTTTTCTTCACTTCTTTTTCGGATAATTCTTGCCAGTGTATAGAAATGTAATTAATTTTTATATTTTGATTTTGCATCCTGAAACATTACTGAATGTGTTAGTTCTATCAATTTTTTTTAGTGAAGTCTTTAGGGTATTTTGTCTATAATATCATATCATCTGCAAACAGAGACATTTTAACTTCTATCTTCCCAGACTTCTCTCTCTCTTCCTCCCCAGCCCACCCCACCTCTCTCTCTCTCTGACTGCTTTGGTGAAGACTTCCTGTACTAATATTGAATAGCAGTGGTGAGAATGGGCACCCTTGTCTTATTCCTGATTTTGGAAGAAAAGATTTTAACCTGTCACCATTGTGTGTGATGTTAGCTCTGCTCTTGTCATATACAGCCTTTATTATGTTGAGGCACATTCTTTCCACAACCAATTTGGTGAGTTTTTATCATGAATGCAGTCAAGTTGTGTCAAGTGCTTTTTCTGCACCTATAAAAATGATTATGTGATTTTTAGTTTTTCCTTCAATTAATGGAATGGCTCATATTCACTGATTTTCATATGTTGTGCCAACTTTGTATTCTAGGAATGGATCCTATGTGATTATGGTGTATGACCCTTTTAATGTGCTGTTGAATTCAGTTTCCTAGTATTTTGTGAGAATTTTTGCATCTATATTTATGAGGGATATTGACCTATAATTTTCTTTCTTGTAGTGTCCTTAGCTGGCTTTGTTAAGAAGGTATTGTTGGCCTCTTAAAATGAATTTAGGAATATTCCCTACTCTTCAATTTTTTGGAAAAGCTTGAGAAATATTGCCATCAATTATTCTTTAAATGTTTGGTAAGATTCACCATTGAAACAATTTGGTCCTCGGCTTTTCTTTTTCAAGAGGTTTTAAAATTATTAATTCAAACTCCATACCCATTAGTCTATTCTGGCTTTCTGTTCATGATTCGTTCTTGGTAGGCTGTATATTTTTAGGAATTTATCCTTTTCTTCAAGATTGTTCAATTTATTAACATGTAACTGTTCTTAGTGGTCTCTTACGATCCTTTGTATTTCTGTGGTATCAGTTGTAACAACTTTTCTTTAATTTCTGATTTTATTTATTTGAGTCATCTTGTTTTCTTAATAAGTCTAGCTATTTTGTCTATTTTGTTAATCTTTTCAAAAGAAAACCATCCTAGAAAAGATGAGGAGGTATAGTTCCTCATCATTATAAGTATTTCCGCAGATTGCACAGACTTCATGAAAGGGACAAATAGAAAGAGATTCCTCAGAAGTGAGTTGGACTAGATGATATTTAAGATACACCCTAAGATATACACACACTTTTAAGTGCCTCATTCTTTACCATCTCTCAGACAAAATAATCACTCTCCTTCTGTCCCTCTTCTTTAGAAATAGTATATCTTTTGTTTGTAACAATTAAAGCATAATACATACTTGATTCAAAAAATAAAAAAATATGGGGCGCCTGGGTGGCTCAGTTGGTTAGGCGTCCGACTTCAGCTCAGGTCATGATCTCACAGTCTGTGAGTTCGAGCCCTGTCTCGGGCTCTGTGCTGACAGCTCAGAGCCTGGAGCCTGCTTTAGACTGTGTGTCTCCCTCTTTCTCTCTGCCCCTCCCCTGCTCATGCTCTGTCTCTCTCTGTCTCAAAATAAATGAAAAAACATTTAAAAAAATTTTTTAATAAAAATAAATTTAAAAATAGTAAAAAATGCAACCAAAACACAAAGAAAAAAGAAAAGCATCAAGGAGTTATTGATATCAAAACTAAAAATTGGTATTTTTACCAATTTCAAGTGCAAGAAAAATTTGCTCAAAAATGAAAAAAAAAACCTTTATTTATTTCATAAGAAGTAATAAAATTGAAGTAAAGGAAGAGAGAAAGAAAGCAAAAGAGAACAGTCTGAATATTGCTTTTAGCCTTGACAATCTCGCTGCAGGGTGTTGGTCAGAAATTTATGTATTTAAACTGCATAGTAAGTTGCTCTGAGGAAGATCTATAACGCATCGTGTTGTGAATCCTCCTGCTGCCTAGAAAAATATAACCTAATAAAAACTGTCTGATATATAATTTGGCACCCCATTGCTTAATTGCAGACAGAAGATCAATATATATGAACAGATTACTATTATTTTGCATTTATTAAGCACCTATAGTATACCTGGTATTCTAGAAAACATAGATGATTCAACCCCTTATTACTATCAAACTTTGGTTTTAAGTAAAACTATGTTACGCACAGATAGAATGCTCTTTAAAATATTCATGCCATGTATACATTTAAAAAATGTCAATACATGCTATATGCTTGCATGTTATTTGCTTAAGTCCTTCTCTAATACACACACAGACAGATACACACACACACACACACACACACACATTTTTGATTTAATAAGAATAATGAAAAAAAATAGGTAGAGAATATAGATAATTAGAACCAAGGACAACCAACAGACCAAAATACCTGAAGTTGGGAAGTGAGAGAGGAAGGAACACAAGGAATCTGTTTCTCTCTGAACAACTATAATCAATTAATATTAATTAATTCCCCTAGCTTCCATGGGGTTCTTATTTCAGGCTGTATACATGTGTATGCATATATAATATTTCATTTTGTGCTGGTAAAAAAGTAGAGCAAAGTAGAAGGAACAAAAGGAACTTAAAATGGCAGGACTGAGAGGTGATCATTTATTCAGCAATTTAGGTAACATGTATGAGATTGATTAGAGTGATAAAAATTGGAAGAGGAAGGATTAAAATGATAAAAGCTTACCTTGTGACAAAATAGCATAACATAAACGAAAACTCTTTTGCTATCATATTTTTGGGTTGTGAATTCTATTTCTTATCCAGGTTTCCTTCATTCCCCATTATCATCACTATTAATAAAACCAAATAATGACTCGATAGCTGCAGGCTTCTGCAGTATGCTGGTCACTATACACTGTCAAAAGCACACATGTTAACACGCACAAAAAACACTCTCACATTCAGGTGTGGGCACAATTATCACTTCAATTTTCAGCGTTTTATGTTTATTTTCCCTGAAGGGGCATTTCCTTCTGCATTAATTCCAACAAAGTCAGTTCAGTATTTGCTGAGCACCTACACTGTACATGTGTTCATTAGGGGTCTAGGATATAAAGAAGAATATAAATAAAATCGTAAAAACACCCTGCCCATGAGGAATTAATAGTCTAAAAGAGGACACAAATACTAATGAGAGATTTGAGGAGGATAGTAATAAGAATATACATACATTGCTTTGGGGGAACAAGTGAATGCTTGATTCTACCCAGCATTTAGAGAGATTCTCCTCTGATGCATAAATCAAATCTCTCCTCAATGGGTAGGGCAAGGACAACAAATGAAGTCGTCTTAGAGAGTAGTGTACCAATGATTTGTCTAGCAACTGGCCATAACCCTTCTTTTGTATGGTTTGCTCCTTTTGCCTATATTTATGCCCTATTTCCCCAACTCTGTAGCAAGTTCTTTATGTCTTATACATAGCCATTTATCTACTGACTTGATTTCAGCTGTAAAACAGAAAGACATTGATATGTCTTCATGCTTCCCATTCTCAATTAGGCACTTCCTTTTCTGAGATTGCAAAGCACTTTATAATTTTTTAAAGAACTTACCATTTTTCTTTTCAATCAAGGTTTATATATCTGATTCTTCCAGACTGAATTCCCTGAGTCCAGGGACCAGGGCTTTGCATGGCACGTAGGTAAGGTTGTCACATTTAGTAAATCAAACACTGAATGCCGAGTTGAATTTTAAGTTTGGATAAATACTAATTTTTAAAATAAGGGTACCCTAAATATTACATGGACATACTTACATAATTATGCTAATATTTATACTTGCACTAACATATATATTTACACTCATATTAAAAATGATTCAAGAATCTGCAATTCTACTTTAACTGAGTATTCCATATTTTATTTGGCAACCCTACACAGGGATAAAACACAAAAAGTATCATTATGGTACATGAAAATATTTTTTTCCTTGTTGTGGTTTATTCAGGCTGTGCATCACATGTCTGCTGAAGCGGAGCAGGCTGATCAGGACGTTATTGTAATTTTTTTTTATGTTTATTTCTGAGACAGACAGAGACAGAGCATGAGTGGGGGAGGGGCAGAGAGAGAGGGAGACACAGAATCAGCAGCAGGCTCCAGGCTCTGAGCTGTCAGCACAGAGCCCCACGTGGGGCTTGAACTCACAAACTGTGAGATCATGACCTGAGCCGAAGCTGTTAGCTCAAACGACTGAGCCACCCAAGAGCCTCCCCCCCTCCCCCCAGGACGTTACTGTAACTGCTAATGAAAGAGGTTTTGGACTTACAGCTAAGCAAATCCCACTGGAAGAGGACAATGGAAAGCTTGGGGTTGTATCCACAGCAGCCACAAAGCTGCTGCACTGTATGTGTGCCTCCTGTAGCGCTGTGGGCTCAGTGTGACCATCCGCTCAGAGTTATGACTTGGTTCCAGAAGATCATGGGGATGCAGAGGACTGGGAACAACTTTTAGTTTGGGAGAAAACAGAGTTTTCAGACTAAGGAAACAATTTGATGTCCATCTTTCTTTTTGGGAGAGACTTTTTAAATTCAGTTTTACCCTTTACAAATCACTCAGAATTCAACTCTAATATGATGTTGAATCTGACAATGTAGGGGGTAGTGCGATATCATGAACAACAAACCTATATTGGAGTTGGACGAAACTCCTAGCGCTGCTCCAACAAGCCATGTTGGCAGCCACAAGAGGACATAGGGTGGCTTTAGCTTGACCCCTCAGATAATTGCATTTGCCCTTCCCTCATTCTTTAATATTATCTAGAATGCTGTATAAAATGCATATGTGAGCCCTGTCTCCAACTATCCTGACGCTTTTAATATCTTCCCATACAGATTCCTGAGGTTTCTCTGCTGCTGTGAATTCCTGCACAGTCACCTTCTTGGAAGCTCATTTTCCACATCTGTCCATTGAAAACACTATCATATACAGTGTATATCATACACATACACATATTATGCAGTTTAAAGGTAATAGATGTGTATACCTGCCACATATCAAGCATTTGAAAAATGTTAATTATATTATGTTTGGTCCATATGCAGCTTCCATGCTTTATTTTTTTTTCTGTTTCATTTATGGGAGTTCCTTTTCACCGCAGGGATCCTCTGTCATTGCAGCCCAGTGTATCACAAAGATTCTTCTCTTCTCTTTGAGGATCTCACTCATGCCATCTTCAGCATGCCTACTGTAGGGCACCCCTTGTGTGGGCAGAAGCTCCTCTAATTTAAGACAGAATCAAAACTTTAGTAGGTGGCGGCGCCTGGGTGGCTCAGTCGGTTAAGCGTCCGACTTCAGCTCAGGTCACGATCTCGCGGTCAGCGAGTTCGAGCCCCGCGTCGGGCTCTGGGCTGATGGCCCAGAGCCTGGAGCCTGCTTCGGATTCTGTGTCTCCCTCTCTCTCTGCCCCTCCCCCGTTCATGCTCTGTCTCTCTCTGTCTCAAAAATAAATAAACGTTAAAAAAAAAATTAAAAAAAAAACTTTAGTATGTGGAAGGGGTGGGGGGAGGATCTAACTCCATGAATTCAGACAGCAGTGGGAAGTAAATGATTTCTCACATATTTTTAATATTTGGGGAACTATAACAACTGTGCCTAGCCACACACTCACACACACGCATGAAAAATACCATAGGTACATGACATAGTAATGTTCTATTTACATCTCTTGAATGGGAATCTTCTATAATATTGTTTTACAAAAATGCCTTTAATAGGTCATTGCTATTCATTTATTTTCTCATGTAGAGTGTTGTAAGACAAGGTGTCAACAATCAGAGATAAAAATGAGACAATTCCACAAAGGAGAAAAGAACCCATTGTTGTATAAATCCCAGTGTAATAATCTACTCTGTGGGAAAGATGCTGCTAGATTTCTTATTCTATTTCATGACACCGATGGTCCTCCAACTGTGGGGCTGTTTCTGAAACCACTGGGCCTTTCACACTCCTCTGATTTGCAAGAGACAGAAACCCTGGGGCTAAACATCTCACTTCAGAATGGGCTTCAGGGAGAAAATAATCTTACACTTTGCTTTCGGTGCAATGATTATACTAGAATATGATATAGGACAAATTGCCTAACCTTTTTAGGAGGGAGTTCTGTTTCCAATTAAAAATAATAATAATAAGAGAAATAGATACTGTTAAACTCACAGCAGTGACAACACACTGTATGTGCTCTACACGTGCAAATTTTTAGAATGATTAAATATAAGGAATTTACCATTCTCTTCATTTCTTAATCTTAGCCCTGAAGCGGGATCTCCTCTAACATGTAGTTAACTATTTGTCTTCTATTTTTGAAGAGTTTGCATTTGTTTATCTTTGTCTCCCAATAAATTTAGTCATTTCTGTACCAATAATTAGAAAGTAGAATTTGAACACAATAGATGACTAGTTTATGATTTATTTAATTAATATTAAATACAACCTAGCAGGAAATGAATATTATGAAACTGAAAAAGTTAAACTTTATCTTGGAAAAAAATTTGAGGTTATTTACAAATAAATTTAAATGAGTGCCTCACAATTAATTTGATTAGCTGCAGGTATATATACTTCAAACTTCACATTTTCTTCCTTCTAGGAGAAGTTTACATCTATTTCTTCCTGAAAAGGAAGAGAAACCATTCTACACCTCATTTTTCTCATCTACAAATTGAGTATAATAGCAGCATCTATCACATTAAATAAATGGAAGTAAAAATTAAATGATACAACACATGAAAGAAACATAGAATAGGACATGGTACATATTAAAACAATGAAATTTTAACTATTACTATTGTCACCTCATGAAATCTGACTCAGTCTTAGCATCCAGATCAGATGTTATCTTTTCCTGTAACATGGCATTGATCATCTCCACTTCCTCCAGGGTCTTTATGATGGTCACATGGTACTCATAATAAATAGCTAAATTGGAGTGATTTGTGTACAGATCCTGTTATGTCTCCTACTAGGATCTGATCTCCATGATGGTAGGTCTAGTCTATCTTAATCATTTCACTACTTTTTAAAGGCACTGCTGAACAAAATACCTTCAACACTAATGTATGTTGACTAAATGGACAAAATCCAAGGTGGGACATGTATGCCAGAAGTTCAGTCTGGAAAAACTTCAATCCAGTGAAAATTATGGTATGTTGACAGCAAGTTTATATCAACTTGGCTATGGTAGATCTTAAGGAGAATTTTAAGTAGAACTTAATTAAGTTTACTTACATATATTTCTATTGCAACTTAAGGTATGATGAGTTTAAAAACTAGCCCAGAGCAAGATTCCCAAAGCAGTACTAATGGGTGTGACTGTCATAAGCAGACACAGAGTAAGAACCTCCCTTTTCCAAATCTGACCTCTAAAAGGATTAAATTTCATTTGATTCAAGATTTTGGCAGAATTCCCTGAGCAGCTTCAATTCATTTCTGTTTAAATTTGCTTAACTTGTTATGGGCATGGGTTGAATTAATCAATCAAAATTAATCACATTTAAGAAAGTAAGTTATCTATATCGCCTTATCTACACAGTGTTTTGATATAATTAAAAAATTGGGGAATGAACAAGAGGTCCCTGATCAGTGTTGTTGCTTTTTCATATGTGTTTTAATTCAAATATGTTCCATAAATATATGTTATAATATGGTTTTACTTAGGAAAATGCTCAACAGTGCACACTCCTGACCTATAAAATGCAAAAGAAGAAGAAAAAGAAGATAAAGGAGGAAGGGGAAATGGAGGAAAAGGAAGGAAGGAAGGGGGGGAAGTATGGAAGGAATGGAGGAAGGGAATCGATTGGGCAAGATAACTCAATTAGTTTGATTCAATATCCCTCATATTTCATAATTTACCATGCTTATACATATATGTCTTAATCTAGGAAACTTGATTATTGTTTTTGAAACTATTGTTATTTTTTAATGATCACCCTCCATATAGTCATACTATTTACATTATTTACATATTGCAGCATATAGTCTCTAAAAAATAAGAGTAAAAAGTGTAATTCAGAATACTTTAATAGAGTTAGTGAAGGAAATATGACTGGAAATTTTTCTAAAAAATAATATATTTGGAGTTATTGCTAACCAAATCTACTGTTACCCAGGTAAGTAGGCTGATGAGTAAGAGTATTTATAAAAGAAAAAATATTTGTTAATACAAGCGGGGGAAAAAAAAATACAAGATTTTTTTTTTTTTCTTGCCCTGGCTCAGTAGACAGTGAGTCCATGCCAGGTGAGACAATTGGAGAAGATTGCACATTGCTGCCCACTTCCTCCAATGAGTGCTCAGCTCCCAGATAAAGGATTTAATTGTGAGACAAGCTTGTCATTGTACCCCACCCTCAACTTTAGGGCATAGTTGAAAAATTATGGAGCATGGGTGCCTAGGTGGTTTAGTCAGTTAAGCATATGACTCTTGATTTTGGCTCAGGTCATTATCTCATAGTTAGTGGGTTTGAGCCCCGCACCAGGCTCCCCACTGACAGCAAAGACACTGCTTGGAAATCTCTCTCTCCCTCGCTCTCTGCCCCTCCCCCATTTGCACTCTCTCTAAAAAATAAATAAACTTTAGAAAAAAAGAAAAATTATGGAGCAATCAGCCAGCAATCAGTGGAACTTAAAAGCTGGGTTTGGTCAGGGAAAGAAACAAAGAAGGTCCTGCCCAAACCAAGTCACCCCAGGGTAACTGTGGACATACTCAAGGCTGCACTTCTCTATGGAACAATATCAGAGACTTAAAACTGTGAAGGAGAAGTAGATTTTACTAAAATAATGCAGCCAGTCACTAAAAGATAAATAACCAAATAACAATAACATGCCTCAGTTGGTGGGGGCTGGGATTGGTAGTACTTAGAGTTGCTATGTAGAGTCACCACTACCCAGACTGGTCATCCAGCCTTGCTTCAGGTATTTGCACAAAGCAAGGTGTGCTAACCAGGACTTCACATTTCAAGGGCCTCAAGACTGAATTTTTATCTCTTAATCATGGAAATACCAGAAGAGTTAAGCACTCACCTTGCTTAGGTTCCCTTATCCTCCTGAATCTTGGCTTGGTAGTAGCTCATTATTATGGAAGCTAACTTATGTCTTATCACTTAAGTAGAAAAGACATTAAAAAACATTCTCCTAAAACTTTTAACGTCCTTGATAAGAAGGTTGCTTTAAAAGATCTAATCTGGCCATTAATGGAAAAAATTATCAAGTGATTAATTTGTGCTTTTACAAAATCTTATGAAATTTGTTTTTAAAAATAAGAGTCATTCACGTCTTGTTTTTAATTCAGAAAGAATAGTTCTACGTGGTAATGTACAGCATGGTGACCATAGGTAATAATACTGTATTGCATATTTTAAAGTTGCTAAATTTTAAAAGTTCTCATCACACAAAAAAATTGTAACTATGTATGGTGATAGTAGTTAACTAGACTTATATTGGTGATCATTTCACAATATATACAAATATTGAATCATTATGTTCTACATCTGAAATAAATATGTCAATTATACTTTATATAAAAAAAAAAAAGAGGAGCACCTGGGTGGCTCAGTGGGTTAAGTGTCTGACTCTTGAGTTCAGCTCAAGTCCCTCTCTCACAGTGGTGAGATGGAGCCCTGGCACTGGGCATGGAGCCTGCTTAAGATTCTCTCCCTCTCTCTCCCCTCTCTCCATCTGCCTTCCCCCACTTATGCACACAGATCCGGTGTACTCTCTCCCTCTCTGTCTCTGCATGTCTCTCCGTGTCAAAAAAAAAAAATGGTTCTTCCCAATTTCACAAAAGCAAAGAAACTTTTTCAGATCACATTCTTTCAATTATATTCATGCTTTGGTTTGAGCAATCACTCATATTCCCCCGGAACTTTTGTACTCTTTTCTGGCATCCATTATACCATTCTATCTTCCCTTCTTAAATTTCTTATTGAAGTGTAGTATAAAAAAAGACACATCCACACACACAAGTAAAACTTGATGAACTTTAATAAACTGAAAAGAATCAGTCCCCAGTACCCAGATGAACAAACAAACACTTATTCCCTCACCCTCCATTTCCATCATTGTTCCTTGTCAAGTGTAATCATTGTTCTGAATGAAATAGAATACATTAGTTTGGGCAGTCTTTATGGTTGGCTAAATGAATTTAGACTATGTCCTCTTTTGGTGTTAGCTTCTTTTGCTGAACATTAAATTTTTGAGATTTATCCATTATTGTGTATAGTGATAGATTGTTTATTCTCATTCTTGTGTTATTTTCCACCTTATGAATTTTCCACAGTTTTATGTATTTTACTATTGAGAATTTTGCCTACATACATACTAGTCCATGTGTTTTGGTGGACAAACGTGGACATTTCTGTTGAGTATATAGACCTAGGAATGGAATTGCTGAGTCATAGAGTATAGACATCTTTGGCTTTAGTAAATACAAACAGTTTTCCAATGTGGTATATATATTTAAATACCTTCCTGCAGTGCTTAAAGCTTGATTGCTCCATATTCTCACATATACTTAGTGATTCTTCCTTTACTGCATGCCAAGCCAGTGGTTTTAATGTACATTTCCCTCATGAGGATGAAAATTACATTTAAAGACCATTTGAATATCTTCTTCTATGAACTGTCTGTTCAGAGTTTTTGCCCATTTTCTGTTAGCATGTCAGCCTTACCTAAGTGGTTTCTAGTTCTTTGTATATTCTGGATATAAGGATTTTGTCAATAATATATATATATATATATATATATATATATATATATATATATATATAACAAATATATGTAAATAATATAATAAATATGTTCTCCCACCTATGGTTGCCTTTTTACTTTTTAATGATGTTTTTGATGAACAGAAGTGTTAAATTTTAGTATAGTACTATTTTTTCTTTTATTTTAAATTCACTGTCTCTATGTTTTAAGAAATATTTTCCACTCCAAGATTGACCATTTCTATTTTTCTTGAATCTTTATTGTTTTACTTTTCACATTTATATTTGTAACTCATAATGATTTTACCTTTGTGATCTGATGTAATGTAAGTGTCAAGATATATATTTTCTCTTAAATAAATGACTAATTGACCCAACTTCATTTATTTATAATATCAGAATTTTCCCCACTGTATTGCAATGTTTCCTTTCCCATATGTAAAGTGATTCTATTTATACGGGCTCTTTTTTGGACTCTGTTCTATCCATTGATCTATTTATATATTGTTAATTACATGCTTTACATCAATCTTTTATCTGACATTGTAGGTCCTCCAACTTTTTTCTTCTTCAAGATAGCTTTGGCTGTTCTTGAGCCTTTACATTTTCCAAATAAATTTTAGAACTAATTTGTCATATTCACAGTTAAAAAAAAAAAACTGTTAGGACTTTTGTTAGGAGAATGTTGAAACTAATGATTCATTTGGAAGGCTTGACATTTTTAAACATAAAATGTTCTAATCCAGAAACATGGTGTATCTCCCAATTTATTCATCTTTTAAAATTTTTCTCAAAAATTGGGGCGCCTGGGTTGCTCAGTTGGTTAAGTGTCTGACTTCAGCTCAGGTCATGGTCTCACGGGCCGTGAGTTCAAGCCCAGCATCAGGTCCTGTGCTGACAGCTCAGAGCCTGGAGCCTGCTTCGGATTCTGTGTCTCCCACTGTCTCTGCCCCTCCCCTGATCGAGCTGTCTCTCTCCCCGTCTCTCTCTCAAAAATAAATAAACATTAAAAATTTTTTCTCAAAAATATGTTTTATTGTTCATTATACAGTCCTGTATATTTTCTTTAGATATGTTCCAAAGTAATTGGTGTGTTTTATTTTACTGTAAATGGTGTTATATTTAAAATGTTAGTTTTCTTTCTATATATAGAAATATATAGAAACACATTTGCTTTTAATATATTTAATTTTACCCAGAAACCTTGCTAAAATAACTCATTCTAATAGTTTTTAGATTCTCTGTGATTTTCTTAGTACACAATCGTGTTATCCATGCATGCGTAATTGAGTAATGGCAGATGTTTCCATTTGTTTTGGCATCTCTATTTCATGCTGCACTTCAGCTAGGGCAGTTGTGTCCCACCTGTTTTCATCATCTTCCTAGATAGAACCAAAGTGCTATCTGGTATGTTCTCATGGAAATGGCAGAGGCATTATAGATAAGATTGCCAAATAAAATATAAGATGTCAGTTAAATTTGAATTTTAGATAAACAACGAATAAAGCAGTATGAATATGTCCCATGATTAATGCATGTGTGTTCTTAAACATTTTTTAAGCTAAATCTGAAAATCCTAATAGACTAAGCAAAAACATGCAAGGCCTCCTTTTTTTTAAAGTTTATTTATTTATTTCTGAGAGAGAGAGATGGTGAGTGCACGCAGAGTAGAGGTAGAGAGAGAGGATCCCAAGCAGGCTGCATGCTGTCAGCACAGAGCCCAACGTGGGGTTTCATCTCACCAACTCAGGCTTCATGACCTGAGCCAAAAATCAAGAGTTGGACATTCTACTGACTGAGCCACCCAGACACCCCAAAACATGCAAGACTCCTTAAGGCATAGTTTCACTTTTATTTCATCTCTATGTACTAAAGAAAGTCACATGGCTGAACCCATACTTAGGAGCAGGATTATACATATATATATCCCACTGCTTTAACAGAGAAACTAAAAAAAAATCACATGATTACAAGCGTGAGTTCTGACAGAATGAAGGTTTGTGGCCAATAATGCAATTTACCATACAACACATTGAACAAAAATGGAATTCAGTGTAAAAAGTACAAATATTTAGATAATTAGAACTAACTGAAACAAAATAATAACAGAAAACAAACAATTGAACACTTACCATGTGCCAGAAGATTTGATGTATATTCTTTAATCTTCCCAACAACACCTTAACAAAGTTATTTTTAGGTAAACAAGCAGAAGCTGTTAGAGATTTAGTGACTTGCTCAACGTTAAATAACTTTTTACAGGGAAAAGTGGTACTTTTAAGTCTCTAAATCCAAATTCTAAGCTTTGTCTACTTATAGTTCTGCCTTAGATGTGAATGAAAATAGGTGGAGTTCATTTAGAAAAAAAAAAAATCTCTAACAAAGTATTTAAGAATAATGGGATAAAATGGCCTAATGGCTTGTTAAAATAAGGAATAGCTTTCCCAGTGGGCAAAACAGCTATAATGCTAGTGAGAGTACTTATGTCAAAAGAAGAAAGTGAAACCCTTGATCTGTAGATTTATTATATTGAACATCTAAATATTTCAAAGAAGATTCATCTATCTTTCCCTTTATTTGTTGCAGAAATGGCCCTCCCTGGTGTGTGTAACAAACGTCATGCTTGTGCATGTGTGAATCACCGCTTCACTCACAAGGCCACATCTCTGAGGATCACTCCCTAGATTTACATGCCATCTATGTAATCATTGCTTGCAAAACAGGTTTTTTACCTCAGATATCATAGAACCCAATTTTCGTAAGCTTATCGTTAAAGCATTTTGACACCTACGCACTTTAATAAAAATTTTTTTCCCTTCCGGCCTACACAGACAATAATATAAATAACTATTTCACAGTTGTTTATGTACTTAGCCTTCTAATATATAGCATTCCACATTAATATTTGGCCTGCTACAATAAATGGAACTTAGCAGAGAAGAAATATGAGAGAGAAATGGCTTCTTGTTAAGTAACTACATCAGATATGGGTGTTGAAATTGTGCTCAACTATTCAAGTATTTGAAAACATGCAAAACCATTAAAGTCACAGGATCTAAAATTGATTAAGCAATAAGGAGCTTTACCTTCATTAATATTTCAGAACTCACAAATGGATAAAAAGTCCTTTAATCACCAGGTCAAAGTGAATATATTCTTCATTATAAAAATGTGTTTATAAACGATTCTGTGACCAGATGATATAAGCTCTGGATTCTATAAATATCCTGAGGGAGCAGTGAATTATTGTTTTGTATAATAAGAACTATGGCAAAAGTTCAATTCTGAAAATAATAAAAATATGATTTATCAAGGCAGGAAATATGATTTATTAAGTTTAGAGTCCCTAAACTTGCCAAGGAAGCCATGTCCATTCTGTGGGTAATATCACTGTCTTAGGAGTGAGCTGTTGCACCATTAGAAAACTAACAAAGAATGTCAAAATATCCCATCGGACAACGTTATAACAATAATATAACAACAATGGTTACCACATACTAAACGCTGATAAGCCAGACATTGTAAAATGTTTAATGTATCATATTTCACCAATGTTGTGATAGCCATTTCTCATATCAATACATGTTGAAATAGAGTCTTCTTAAAATAAATACTTTTTTACAGTCTTTGTACGCAAGACCATTGTCTACTTGATTCTGCTTCCCCATGTGCAACTTGCTCATTGTTGCTAAAATTTTCCTCATGTCAACTTAGTACGTTTACACTTGTTAGGCTTAATATTGTTTAAAAGGAGTTTGAAAATATTACAATGTGTCAAGGCATTAAAAAAATTATTACGTATACCAAAGGGCACAGATATAAAACAGTGTATGCAGATAAACATGGAAATGAACTCTAAATCTGGTATTAGTAAATGAACAATTCATCAGAGGAATTACAATTCCATATTTTCTTCAAATGCCACAACCAAATGCTTTCAGGATCCAAGAAAGCATGATACCCATAATAGCAATAATCTCTGTTATGTGTTATTTCTGAACTACGTGGAAAACAATTGCTTATCATAAACAAAACCTTATAACTGAAGGAGGAAATATTGCTGGATCCCTTAAAATAGATGAAGGAAGGTTCAAAGAAACCAGGGGCAGATATGATTGATTTTTTCCATGGGGCAAGACCATTATTAAGACATTGAACATCAATTTGCCAGAAACTTTCTACTGACTTTGAACAAAAATTGTTCACATTTCCAGCACTTTGTGATTGAAATGAGAGGAGAAAAAATGAAATTTTATGTTTAGATAGATAGTAAATTGCTAGCAAAGCAGTTCTAGAGCGAGTCTTACCAATGTGGGAGAAAATCCCAGGGATTATAGTACATCACTCTCTTAAGGAAAGCTCTAATAGTAATGCTTTTAACTGCACAGAGAATACCATCATTTGAAAAACTAACAGACAAAAACAGAACAACAATATAAACATTGACCAATCTGAGTTTCAAAGTGACCTAAAAAAGTTATGTTCTGAAAATGTTATGTTTTGGGAACACCTAAACCAATATATTTTTCTTATATTTTAATTTTAAGTTTAATATTTAAATAAACCTTAAATATCTCCTTAAATATGAATAATTCTAAATGAAACAAAGAATTGTAGTTTTTTCTTTAGTGATACAAAAAATAAAGGTGACTGTTAGAATAGATAATGTATTAGATTTGATTAAATATGTTCTTTAAATCATCTTTCAAAATTGTAGTTATACATATTAACACTTGCAGTTTACGTGTGAAAAAATTGTCTTAGAAAGTCTTGGTACCATGTTAAGGGTCACACAAGTCAACGTGTGCCTGAAAGTAGCCCTAAGAAACACTTTTGTTGAAATGCCTGCCGTCTTTCATGAGATGACCAACTGTCTACACGTTTCTAAGGCTCAATTTCTTTAAGTATAGAATGAGAATATTGAACTAAAAATACTATAATGTTATTTTCATTGTTGACATCAATGAATCTGAGGAAAACCCAAACTATTATCCAACGTCAACTATAACATTAAGAACATGTTTGCTAGGTAATCTTATACTCCTTCCATATGCATTTGCGGCTCAAATATCAGTTGTTTCTTGATAATCATCTTGATCAAAGTCAATATGTCCCATCTACTCTATATCACATACAGTGATAATGAGCCTCATACAATATAATGGACAGGAGAAAAAATGGTTTATTTTTATTTGTCCTGAAATCGATGTTTTGTTCCAGAATTCATCAATTTAGTGAGCAAGTTTTCTTTCCTCACCTATGCCTTTAATTAATTTTAAATTCTAAATATAAAAACGCTCAGCTTTTATTTTTTGGACATTGAATAATAGTTTTTAATCTTTTCATTGCTAAATATTAAAAGAATCTCTAACATCTACGTTTAATGTTTTTTAGAACATCTATTGCTTCATTTTAATGTCTACAGCTACAATAAACAGAGAGGAAGTTTTCTAGGTGTGATGCATTTGGGTCTCATTTATGGGTTATACATGTATTTTTTTGCTGCTTATAATAACTTGGCATTTGTTGTGCTTTTGAGCTGATATTTTTAAGAACCAGGTGGCAATGAACAAAACTCTTTCTTCTGAATGAGGAATGAGACTTCACAGTTCAATTACTTCAGTAGATTGTTTCTTTTCTTTAAATGTGTTACTTGACACTTGGCAGATCCAGTGTGCCTCTGCCATGTTTTGACCAAGTCAACAATCTTATATCTTCCTGTGATTTATCATCATCAACTTTGAATGACACTACCTGGGAGCTGAGAATCTGGAGGTCATTCAACACATTTTACTGTTTCTCCATCCCAAACAGAGTAAAACATTTCAGAGATATAGTTCATCTTAGAGTTCTTCTAGCACAGCCTCATCTGAGAGATGTTAAATGAATCAGAGAAATAAAATAATTTGGAACAGCCACAGCTATTCTATAGTAGGCTTGGAGTACCAGCCATTTCTCCAGAAACTTGGTTTACTCTGCCATGCTGATTATTCCAAGTCTGTTTATTCCATCTTTCCAATTACACTTAAGTCAGTTTCCTGACTTCTAACAAATAATTGCTATCAATATCATTAAAACTCAGCTGTATATATTTTTTCTTTTTAATTGGATTTTCTTAGAATCCAGACAACTCGAGAGACATAGTCTTTGAAGTCAGATATATGTTGAATGAAGTTAGGGTTCTGCTAGTTACAGCTCTATGATTGGAGCCTTGTCTAAGTCTCTGGTCTGGTTTATAGATTGGGAACATAATATCAACTTATAGGATTATCAAAAAATGTATGAGATATATTAGTCTACATAGCTTAATTCTGGGCCATTGAATCTTTAATATGTGTTAGTAATTTTATAATGATTGAGAAAATGAATGAAATAGACCAGAATCTGGAAAGTAAAACTGACAAGGTAAAAAAAAAATGAGTATTCTTTTTATATAACTTTTCCAAATATTGTATAAAGTTATCATAATTGTGAATAATGAATAAATAAATGCAATTACATTGTAGAGATAATAGAGAGAACATAAGTAATTCTTCTGGTTTCTCAGTTTTCTGTGGTGACAGAGAGGCCGAGAAAACTAAAGTTCTTACTTCTCGTCACTTCTCATCACTTTACATCACTCCAGGGTCCATCTTTCTGACAAATTAGCAAAGAAGAATTAAAACACAGACTAAAACTACAATGAGATGTCACAACATAGCTATTAAAATGACTAAAATTTAAAAAGACTTCTGTCAAGTTTTTATGAGGATGTGGACCCACTAGAATTCTTTTAATTTTCTGGTGGGAATTTAAAATGATACAACCAATATGGAAAACAGTGTGTTAGTTTTTTTCAAAAACAACATATACCTACTTCACATGTAGGTATTTCCCCAGGAGAAAGAAAAACACGAGTCCCATAAAGATACTTGCACACAAATGCTCATAACATTTTCATGTGTAACAGCCTAAAATTGAAAACAACGCCAGTGTCCACCCACCACTGAATGGATAAACAAGTCCCGGTATATCCACACAATGGCATACTACTCAGCAATAATAAATGTACTATAGATACTCACAAAACATGAATAACTTGTTCAAATAATTGTGCTGGATGAAAGAAACAAGACAAATCACCTCCCAAAAAAGAGTACATACTAACCGATTCCATTTAGTTTGAAATCTAGAAAATGTATAGAAAAATACCGTGATGTAAGGCAAATCAGTTGTCTGAGGGTTGGAAGTGGGGGTAGGTAGGTAGTTGAGGCATCAGAAACTTTGGGAAGGTTATGTATCTGTTCATGATCTTGATTGTAACGATGGTTTCACAGGTATATATATACAACGTATCAAGTTGTACACTTTAAATATGTGCAGTATATTGTATGTCAAGAATACCTTAATAATGCAGTTTTTCTTTTCAAAGGTTATGCCACACAACAATGTAGTCTTTTCTCTCAAGCATTTTGAGTCCCTATCTTTACAAGTGACAAATCAGAGCACATTTGGAAAAATTAAGTCTACAGGATTATTTGAGATCTTTTATTTAACAATTAAAAGTATTATTTCGTTTTCATCATCTTTGTGGTATCTAAGAATGGTCAGATTTATCTTCCTCATTTTATAATAAGATACTGACAGCAAATAAATGGAAGTGTTGCAGTATCTGATCCTCAGAGTTCTTACTCCAATTTCTGTATTGGGCTGTGTCGAATTTGGCCACTTAAATATCCACAGCAAGTGCAGTAAGGAGCCCATTTTGAGAGAATATAGCCAACCCACAGGTTTCCCATTGGCAAGAACCATTCTATGAAAGAAAAACAATACCTGAAGTTAACTGGGAGAAAAAACTTCCCACCTCAAAGTGCACTCAAGAGATGAAAGAAACATGGGCTTTACATTTTGCTAGAATGCAGGCTGTAAATAAAGTAAAGGTGTGATCACAGTTTCTTTAGCGTCTCATCTTCCCCCTTTTCTCCATACAAAGAAGGTAAGATTCAGTTACAGCTGATTTCCATTATGGTCTATACTCTTAGACTTCATTTAAAAGCTTACCCAAATATACTTAAAAGACTGAACAACAAATAGCCTCCTTTATTAAAATTACGAAACCAGCATAAACTGAAGTGCAAGCAAAATTCCTTTACAATTAAAACCACAGAAATGAAACAGTTTTGCCATAGTGGCATTTCATTCTAAATAAGTAAATTGCTGTGAATCAAATTTCCATTCTACAGAGCAAATACTCAGCTTCCCATCTTTCTTTATAAGAACTGTCAAGTGTCAGGCAGGGAATTAGTATGTGAAGAGAAATATTTTATATAGGGCAGGTGTTTTGTGAATGTCTTTGACTGACAAGAATCTTGCTAAAGCCTGGACTGAAGAAATTAAACCCTACTGTTTGTTGTCATTTAAATTTGAGGGATGCTGGGAAGCTCCCCACCCTCAGACTATCTCTCCATTGGCCTGTCAAAATGCCTGTAATTTCACCATTAGAAATTCACTCCTTTCAACCAGCTGAGGCCACAAACAAGCAGAGAGGCACAGAGAAACAAATATGTGGACGCATGCTCAGACCTGGGAATCTAGGTGGTGCCCAGACGCTGGACAAAGGAAAATGCCAATGCCAAGTTATGAAGACTTTTAGCACTCAAAATTATTTAGGTAGCCCATTTAGGACAAAGCATTTATCTGAAGTCTTTTAGGACAAATAGTATGCCGTTATGACATTATCAAAGATGCTGGAGTGGTACAAATTTAATTACTTAGTATTATTTTAACCTTTTGCATCATAGCATGAAAAAGGATTTTTTAGAACACTGAAATCAGTGGTAATTTTTTAAAAAGCATTCAGGGTAACTGAGGTTACTAAAAAATGAAGGAGTTGAATATGTTAGTGAGAGTGTGTGTGTGTGTGTGTGTGCGCATGCATGTGTGAGAGAGGTGGGAATAATTTTACTATCCATACAGTATTAAGGGATACTCTGAAAGGACTGTTATTATTATATCATAGTTTATGTCCACAGAGAGTCAGGGCTTTAATTATTCATAACTTAAAGCTCTTGAGTCACATAACAGCAGCAAACATACATGGCAATTAATAAACAGCCAAAAGCCAATGTCTCAGTCTCTGGAGCTCTGCCTCTGAGGAATGAGGCAGAGAAAACTGAGAATACAAAGAGGCCTGCCCAGGAAAGCCGTTTTAAAAGCCTAGCCTAAATCTCAGGTGTGTGTGCTGGGCCTTCTCTGGCCTTATCATACGCCATCCTTCTGCTATGTAATTCCAATCAAATTCTGCACAGGGTCATGTGCTGAATTATTGTTGCTTCCCCGCCTGGCCTCCTCTGACATTTGCTGTTTTCGGGGCCATTCTCATTTGCCTGTTCCTGATGCTCATCTACACCGATGTGCCTGTAACATACAGGTCAGTGACCAGACACCCACAATATAAAATGCTCATCTCATCACATTCTATGTATTTTGCTATTGAGTAAAGGGAGAAGATATCCAATCTGCAATGAGACCATTCTATCTTATATTCTTCAGACATACATTACACCTGTGTAATGTTACCTGCTTAGAAAATGTAAGTCTTCCCCCTTCCCTCACTATGTCTTCTTGAAACTATTGCCTTCAATTACCATTCATTCAGAGTTCACATTTGCTAAAATTGGAATAAACCCAAAAAAGAGACACTCATCAGGATGCATTTTGTCAACCCTCCTGTTTTGTTTTGTTTTTTTCTTTTTCTGTTCAGAGAGGGTAGCCTCTTCAAATACACACTTTGCTTCTGACAGCTCTGTGGTGATTGGGTGCAGCAGAAAATAGTGTCTGACACATAAAATCCACTGATTCAACTATGCAATATTTATTTCATAGCCAACATAAATAAAAATAAAATATTTCCTTGAACATTTTGCTCACACACTGCCTGGCTGCCTTGCCAGCAACTTTTCAGATCCTTCCGTTAGAAAACTTTTATTTGCTTTCCACCTTACCATAAATCATCTTCTCTGATCTGACTCTGATTGGACTATCCTTTGTTGAATAATAAAACATAGGTATTGCTTGGGAATGCATTTTGAATATCTTGTAGATAATGCAATAAAGATGGAATGAGTACAGTTTGATGAGGAAACTATTGGATTCATATAAGATGAAGACTTTCAAGGGAAAAAATAATTTTTTCTTGCCCTAATTACCAATTCCCTGGGCCTTGCTGAGGCTGAACTAAGAAGTTACTATTGATCTGTGATTTGAACTTTCAGGTGATTGGGGTACATGACCTTGATGAATCCAAATCCCAGTTACTGGAGCAGGACCAAGGTAATTCAAGAAACTAAAAAAAAAAAAATTCAGAGAAATCATCACTTATAGTGGATATTACAGCCTTGAGTGTCAAGTAAGGGCAAGCCTGATTATCACCATAGCATGAAACCTAATTGAGATATGCAGAGGGAGAAAGGTAGGAAATCCCTGTTGTTTGAGAAAGAATTTGTGAGTGTGGTAAGTACAAAGTAGCAGGAAATCACTAGTCATAAATGGAACAAGGCTCTATTCCAAGAAAATGTCACAGAGGAAGAGGGGTATAAGATCAAGTGGCAGAAGGATGACCTCGCGTGGTTGTCTGTGGTGAATTTAATTGAAATCTCTTCATAGTTTGGTAACACTGAAGAACTTTATTTAATCCAGAAATCATTTTATATGGGTTTGGGTTACTTAGTAGTTTTCAAACCTTCTTAGTCTAATACCCTTAAAATAATTTCCTTAAGAATTCCACAACCTGGGGCACTTGGGTGGCTCAGTCGGTTAAGCGACCAACGTCGGCTCAGGTCATGATCCCATGGTTTGTGGGTTCAAGCCCCACGTCAGGCTCTGTGATGACAGCTCAAAGCCTGGAGCCTGCTTCAGATTCTGTGTCTCCCTTTCTCTCTGCCACTCCCTGACTCGTACTATGTCTCTCCCTCAAAAATAAACATTAAAAAAAAGAAGAATTCCATAACCCTTACAAATTTTCAACTTTACTTAAAATTGTTTTTCATAACGTCCTTATGGCAAATGATATAATTTATGTGTGTTATAAATGTTGACATTTTAAATTCAGTTATACCACTTTTTAAATATATACAACTGAGGGGTGCCTGGGTGGCTCAGTCGGTTAAACATCCAACTTCAGCTCAGGACATGATCTCATGGTTTATGAGTTCCAACCCATATAAGGCTGGCTGCTGTCAGCATAAAGCCTGCTTAGGATCCTATCTCTTTCTCTTTCTGCCTCTCTCTCTCTCAAATGTTCCTTTCTCAAAAATAAACAGGGGCACCTGGGTGGCTCAGTCAGTGATTTCAGCTTAGATCATGATCTCATGATTTGTGAGATCCAGCCCCTCATTGGATTCTGCACCGTCAGCGTGAAGCCTGCTTGGGCTTCTCTCTCTCCTAGCTCTCTGCTTCTCTCCCTGCTCACTCTCTCTCTTTCAAAATAAGTAAATAAACAGAAAATAAATGCATAAACAAATAATATATATATATACATACAAGTGAATATAAAGGACATGGCCTTTAATTATGTACCTCAGTCCGTTAAAACTACATTACAGTAAAATTTATGATAGTCAAAATTTGCATTTTTCATATTTGTGTATTTCTATTCCAATTTTCCCACAAAATTTTATCCTAGTGTAATATATTTTTAAGTTTGATAGCCTTATTAATCACAAGTCTCTGCAGTTTATGTGTGTGTGTGTGTGTGTGTGTGTATCTGTGTGTTAGCAAGTCTCTGAATTTTGAAAATGTCTATAGGATTAAAAACATTATGATTATTCTAAACAATTGATCAAAAATATATGGCCAATTTTGATAATTATTAAAATAAAATATATTGGAAATGCATCTCACCATGAGATTGGACTTTTTTTTTGTTGTTTATTTATTTTTGAGACAGAGAGAGACAGAGCATGAACAGGGGAGGGTCAGAGAGAGGGAGACACAGAATCTGAAACGGGCTCCAGGCTCTGAGCGGTCAGCACAGAGCCCGACGGGGGGCTTGAAGTCACGGACCTCGAGATCATGACCTGAGCCGAAGTCGGATGCTTAACCGACTGAGCCACCCAGGCGCCCCGAGATTGGACTTTTAAAAATTATTTTATGAATACACAAATGAATACTTAGTAGAATGCAGTAGTGCTCAGGATGAGGTCTATATTGTTTTTATGGATTTGACCTTTGCAAATACTTTTTCTTATAAGATGTATATGGAAATGGAAGACTTTAGTTATTCAATAACACATTATTTTCACTTCCTCTTGGTTACATATCTAAAATCATAGAGTGGTATATCATTAAAAGTTATTTTTATTGACCTAAAAGCTCTGTCAGGTTTTCTGAAAGCAAAGAATTAAAAGCAGCCTAACTGGCAAAATGATTTGTTAGTCATCAGGGCTATTTAGTTTCTGTCTCTGAAAAGTGTGTTTAAGATCCTTTCAAGAAATTTAGCTATGATTATTGAGGATGCTTGCCAGTTTTTCAGTTAGTGGCATTTTATTTAATCCAGTATGGTCAGAAAGGGTTGAGAAAAATGGAAATGTTACAAATTCTACTTTGTCAATGCAGTTTTTAAACAAACTATATTTATCTTACCATGTGCTTTAAATTTATTTGCATCAAGTCCTTGAACTATATATTTAACTCAATTTGTGAGATACAAATGGATTAGCAAAGCCACTTCTTATCATAAATTCAATCAACCGGATGAGATTTACATTCTGTCAGAAAGAGTCTAATTTTGTTCTAAATTCAAATAATTATTCTTAATATGCATTATTGTGACTACCATCTACATTCTAAATTAAATTCTAAAATAGACGTGTAGACAGATAAGGCACAAAATCTTCCCATGAATTTGTTGCCTAATTAAGACAAAATGCTGCCTCCTCTGATGTTTCTTATTGATACATTCTTTGCTTCATTCTTTTGGGACCCTTCCTAGGGTGATGCATTCTTTGATAGAGATGGGAAATAGAAGATATTAGGTCATTAAATAGCGATTATAATTTTTTCCACCACTCTCTTCTAAGTTACATTTAGATTGATAATATCCTTAATCTAAACAACAGGGCAAAATCCAATTTGTAATGTCACACTTTCCCATTAACAAAAATTTATATGACAGGAAAGATTCAGAAGTTTGCCACACATTGATGGTGTATTGATTAAAGAAACCAACTAATGGTCAGTGACACCAACTTTTTCCATTTTTCATTTCTGTGTTTTGCTATATTAAATGTTTTTACATTTTTTATTGTGGAAGTTTTCAGATATACAAAAGTGGAGAAAGTAATATAACAAACCCCACCTATCTATTTCCAACTTCGACAATTAACAACACAGAGTCAATGTTGTTTTATCAACAAGCTATCCATTTTCCCCACCCCTGAATTACGTTGAAGCAAATCCCAGATTTCACATAACATCCTGTGAGTATTCTGTGTCAATTAAAAATAAAGACACCTTAAAATTTTTTTTAACATTTATTTATTTTTGAGAGACAGAGTGTGAGCAGGGGAAGGGCAGAGAGAGGGAGACACAGAATCCAAAGCAGGCTCCAGGTTCTGAGCTCTCAGCATAGAGCCCCATGCAGGGCTCAAACCCATGAACTGTGAGATCATGACCCGAGCTGAAGTCGGATGTTTAACCGGCTGCGCCACCCAGGCAGCCCCCAAAAAATGACACTTTAAAATAGCTACCACGCTATTATCAATTTAAAAAGAAGAAGCAGAAGAAGAAGAAGAAGAAGAAGAAGAAGAAGGAGAATTTCGTAGATGATCTACTATCCACCATGTGGTCATACTGTTCCGATTGTCAATTAAAAACAAAACAAAACAAAACAAAACAAAACAAAACAACAGTTTGTTTAAAACAGAATTCGGAGAAGTCCAACAGATTGTGATTTGTTATTATTTCTCTTAAGCATCTTTTAATCTGTATCTCCCCTCTTTGCCTTCCTCTCCTCACTTCTCTCATTTTATTTGATTGTTGTCAAATAAAACATGCAATCCTGAAGAACTTGCTGAAGTCTAGAGTTTGCTAATTATATACCCATGGGAGTATACTAAAGTGAATTCAACGTTGACATTTTTATTGTGTTGTCTGTAAATGGATTTAAAACCACAGACTTGATCAGATTCTACTCCTTCTCCTTCTCTTCCTCCTTCTTCCACATGTCTTCTTTTTCATAGCTCATGCTGTGTGGACTTTTTTAAGTATCACATCATGTCTGGTGATCCCTTGTTTTTTGTTTTTGTTTTTGCTTTTGTTTTACCAGCTGTTGATGATTATTTACCTAAAGCTATTAATTTAATAAATTTAATGGAGTTGTAATATAATATTCCAATTCTATCATTTCTGCTTCATTAATGAGGCAGAATATTTCTACAATCATAAAAGCACTTTCTTATCCTAAGATAGTTTGTGTAGAAATAAAAAGATGAATGTTTGATTCTTTCCCTTTTCTTAACAATTTCCAAAGTACTAAATCGATTTCTAACTTTTTCTAAAAGTGACCGATGTGTTTTTGAATATCATTATGAACTCATGGTTTATGATTGAATCCTTTGTAATTATAACCATTATGGAAGTTCAAATGGTCCACTCCTTTGCCAGTGATATGGCTCTGGGCCTTTTTTTTTTGCCATGATTTAAGAGTCTTTCTTTTCTTTACAGCTTTCTCCATATGATTTGTTGTTTCAGACTCATTTTGTATATTTCATGCTCGGGTCTGAAATTAACCATTTCTCAAAAGACAATTGTAGTTTTACAAGGAATGACATTTTAAAATCATACTTTGAATACAAAGACATACTCATTTCTACTGGGTTGGTCATTGTTTGTAGGCCTTTTTTACTGGATAGTTCTAGGAATTTTTTAAACATAAAGTACACGTTGGGTTTATACTTACACTTTTAAGTCAAATTCAGTGCTACACAGATTTTTATCACCTCTGATTTGTGTCTTGTTTCAACCATAAAGAAATATCATTTCTTAATTATACCAATAAAATTTCTTCCTTTATTGGTCCTAAAATACACACCAAACAATTTCATAATAATCTTATTAACACAACCACTAACAACTTAATTGCTAAAACAGCTTAAGATTTTTACTGAGTGCTTTTGTCTGCGATATAGATCTCACTAGTGATGTAAAGTAAAATAACCCCACTTTAAGTACAGTTATCCACTTGGAATAATTAATTCCTCCTTGTGTGGTCATTCCATCAGTCTCATAGAATTAGGTTTAGAAGTTAGTTTTTATATTTAATTTTGGGATATTATTTAAACATAAAATAGCTTTATTAATATGTAAAATATTTACATGATCTGAAAATTAAAATTATAATATAAAGTATAATCAAGTGTCCCTGCTATCCCTGTATAATCCTCTTTATTCCTTCTACACTCATACGTAATCTTTTCTTTTTAACTTAATGATTTACTTTCAATTTGAAAACGTCCTTCCTCCCCTTACTTAAGTAGGGAGTGATATACTTTTTAAAAACTACTGAATTATATTGCATGAAATATTTTAGTAAGGCAAGTGTGGACATAGGGAAACTGGTTAGGAGGCCATTGAATGAATTTAGGACATGGTTGCTTATGTTTGATTCTTTGGTACTTCAGAATCCTTTGTCCTTTGTGATAATCTTGATATTTGTGATATTTGCGGTATCTGTATGGGATATTTTCATTATATGCTATGTATTAATTTTTATTACCTTATTTCCTAACTTTCTGTGGCTTATTATGATTAAAGTATTTGGGAGCTTTGTTTATTTACTGTTAATAAAGAGAAATTAATTTGATAACTCTAAAATGGATTATATTTGGTTTCCTAATTCACTTAAGACGTGTAATTTCCTTGATCCAGTGGCAATATGTAAGGATCAAGTTTCTCTGGGTTTTAATTCCAAAACTGTGGCCCTAGACTCAAACTCCAAACTGCAACAGAAATCACCAATCAAAATGAAATATATTGAGCTATCAATATGGCCCTTTTGATACCAATATCAGTGAGTCAACTCTGAAAAGCATATAATTCTGACTTTTAACTTATCATATAACTATTTTATTTGAGCTAATATATTCTGGGTGTGGTGCAAGCAACCTGATTAATGCACCATTCAGCCAGCTAGGCTTGGGCTGCCTATCTAGGCTTTGGAGGAATGAAAGGATAAGGAAGGAAGACATGTCTGCTGTCTCAAGCCTGTAACTTAGAAATTACTTTTCTGTGAATGTAGTCTCATGTTTGAAAATTCCTAATCAAATGACATAGAATGGAAGACAAGAGGAAAGATCAGAGTGAAAATAAATGAAATTGAGACTGAAAAGACAATGGAAAAGATCAATGAAACTAAGAGGTGGTTTTTTTGAGAACATAACCAAAATGGGCAAACCTCTAACTAGACTCATCAAGAATAAAAAAAGAGAGGACTCAAATAAATAAAATTAGAAATGAAAAAAGAATGTTACAACTGACACCACAGAAAAGCAAAGGAGCATAAAAGACTACTACAAACAATTATACATCAACACATTGAACAAACTAGGAGAAATGGATAAATTTTTTTTAGAACAACATTCCTAGAAACATATAACCTTCCAAGACTAACTTATGAAGAAATAGAAAATCTGAACAGACCAATGACTAAGGGTATTGAGTCACTGAACACAAATTTTCCAACAAGAAAAGCCCAGTGCCAAATATATGGTTTCTATTATCTTTTTCGTCTGTACTTTATTTTTCCTCTGATCTTTTTTATTTGCTTCCTTGTGCTTTCTTCTGCTAGCAAACTTTGTTTTCCTTTCTCTAATTGTTTTGTTTGTTTTGGTGTAAATTTAGGTTGTTTATTTTACACCTTTCTTTTTTTAATTTATTATTATTTTTTTTTTAGCATTTATTTTTGAGAGAGAGAGACAGAGAGAGAGAAAATAAGCATGAGCCGGGGTGGGGAGAGAAAGAAGGAGACACAGAATCTGAAGCAGGCTCCAGGCTCTGAGCTGTCAGTACAGAGCCCTACACGTGGCTCGAACCCACGAACTGTGAGATCATGACCTAAGCTGATGCCAGACTCTTAATCGACTGAGCTACCCAGGCACCCATCTTTTTTTTTTTTTTTTAATGTAGGTGTTTATCTCTGTGAATGCACCTCTTAAATTGCTGCATCCATACAGTCTGATAGGTTGTGTTTCCTTTTTCATTTGTCACAAAATATTTTTTATTTCTCTTGATTTCCTTTTTTGCCCATTGGTTGCTAAGAAGTATGTTGTTTAATCTGCACATATTTGTGTATTTTATAATATTCTTGTAATTGTGATTGATTTCTAGCTTCATAACATTGTGATCAGAAAAGAAACTTGATATGATGTCAATCTTCTTAAATTTATTAAGACTTGTTTAGTAGCCTGATACATTTTCTATCTTGGAGAATGTTCCATGTGCATTTGAAAAGAATGTATTCTGCAACTGTTTGATGGAATGTTTTTTAAATGTAGAAGTTAGATGTGACTTCTGCTTGTCTCCATTTGGGAGATTATGGATGCATTTAGAATTGTACATGTGATAATGGATACATTTTGAATTGTGTATAAGAGAAGTCTATGTAGGTTGAGCGATAAAGAGATGAAATACAGTGTGGATTAATTATAACTGTCCAACTGACCCACCAAATTAGGTCCTTAGCAGTTGTGTTTTTATTTGCCCACTAGACAAAAAGTGGATATTTCACATATATTGGCAACATTAAATTTCTCCCTCTTTCTCGGATTGTCTCCCCCTTAGCATTTGCTTCTCAGTGCCAGGAATTTAAACTGAGACACAAGGAGATAGGAGTTGGTTAATAAAGTGAATATTGGAAACTAGAACTAAGTCCCATTTATTCCTTCTGCTGATATCACTGATGTTTCTCTGTTCCTAGTTTTAGCTGTGTTTTAATTATTCCCCTCTTCTGTGAATTCTGTGAACACTCCCTGTCTCCTTCTACTCTCATTCATTAAGTTCCCCTTCATGTTTGGGCCAACTCAAATCGGCATCTGATACATGCAAGATAACTACGACATACTTCTGTTGCTTGTGTTTCTAAGTTTAAGTTATCGGATACACCGATCATAAAATTGCAATAGCCATATCCTGAACTCTTAGAGTTTTAGTTTTACATAATACCCATCTATGATTGGAATAATTGTTTATCTACCTTGCTGAGTTAACTATTTTTATGTATGGGAACTAGGCAGTAGGCAAAGAAAGAATGTAGGACATGACAAAATTTCCTGAAGGGATGTCTGTATGTTTTCAGGCAGTAAGTTTTTTCAGGTCTGTAAGTTTTTTCTGGGATGACACAATCCTTTAGCAGCCATGCTGTTTACATGAGGGAGCCTTTTCTTTCTTTCTTTTTCTTTTATCTCTTCTTTTCTTTTCTTTTTTTTTTCTTTTCTTTCCTTTCCTTTCCTTTCCTTTTTTTTCTTTCTTTTCATTTTATTTTAATTTTGCTTGTTTGTTTCAGTTGCTTAGTTATCCCACCACTACAGGGAAGGATATAATTACATAAACCCTTTTCTACTGAACCCTCCTTTTGGAAGGGTAATGTCTGAAAGCAGAAGTTTTTACAAGATATTCTTAATAGCACTGGCCAGCCTTCCTCTTACCATTTCCACCTTCTTCTCTAAAAAAAAAAAAAAAAAAGTGATCCCCATTGTCTTGCTTTCTATTTGTCTTCTGATAATAATATAAACATGCAGAATATACACACTCAGGAAATTTGGAAGTTACAAAAAAATTAGAAAAATAAAAATTAGCCATTATCCACTGTCTAGAAATAATTATTTTTAATATTTCTGATGTATTTCCTTTCTTGAATGTTTAATATGCCTATATAATTAGAAATTTGAGATTATAACACACACACTGGCTTATAATATCTGTTTTTGTTTATAACATATTGTAATATCATCGTGACATAACATAACCTGTTAAATAAATCATTAATTAATCTCATATTTTGCAACAATTAAAATACAACGTGGTCTAAATTGCAATTATGACTGGACTTCCCATTCAGAGTAAAGAGCATAGACTTATTTTTTTCCTGTTCTTTAGCTCTAAACACAAGTACATATCCTGAAAACAATGTGTAAGACAACCAAAGGAGAATGGGTGGTCTCTTGTCTGAGTTAGCAGAAGGAAGAAGGTAAGTGGAAGGAAGAGAGCAAAAGAGATACAATGAGGCAACCAGGGGACTGGGTTTGGGGGGAGCAGAAGCCATGAATCCAGCAGCTTTTCCCAGTGCATTTATTATCAACGCCCTCCATCTCTCCAGGCAGACCTAAAGAGGAGAGATGATTCTTTCAGGGAAGAAACCAAAGACAAAGAAAACTTCTTGAAATCAGACAGGGAGACATAAGCCATTGGCATTAGAAGGATTCCAACTTGAATGACATCTTATTTATCATCGAAAGCCTTGAAATCTAAAACAGTTACCAGACAGCCATATGCTGGGACATGAAAAAAAAAATGCAACAGTTTTAAAACAATTGAAACTTTAAAGAGTGTGTTATCTGACTCTAATGAAATCAAATTAAAAATCAATAATCAAAAACAGGACAATTCCAAAACATGTGGAAATTAGGTAACACACCTCTAAATAATCCATGGGTCAAAAAGAGTCTCAAATGAAATAGATACATACATTAAACTAAATGAAAATGAAAATACAATTATCAAAATATGTGATATAGCCAAAGTAGGAAAGAGATGTATGGCACCAAATGCTTATATGGGAAAAGATGAGAGGTTTCAGATCGATAATCACAGTTGATAACTCAGAAAAAACAACTTGAAAAATAGCAGCAAAATAAAGCTAGAGTAAGCAGAATAAAATATATAATGAGAACAAGTCCAGGAAGGAATAAAATTGAAAACATGAAACAGACAAAAAGCTGCTTCTTGGAGAAAAATTAATAAAACTGATAAAATTCTACCAAGACATATGAAAACAAAAAGAAAATACAAAACATCAATATTTAAAATGTAATAGGTGGTATCACTTCCGACCCTGCATCCATTAAAAAAAAGAACAGGGGAATATTATGAGCAACCTTACATTCAAAACTTGCCAACTTAGAATAAATGGACCAATTCCTTAAAACCTGTAAACTACCAAACTCAACCAAGATGAAATGACAATCTGAATAAACAGATAATAACTAAAGAAATTAAATTCATAACTTAAAAAAGCTTTTGAAAAAGAAATCTCATGCCTAGATGATTTCATTGGAGAATTCCACTAAACGTATAAAGAAGATTAACATCAATTTTACATAATCACTTCCAGAAAAAGAAGGAATATTTTCTAGTTCATTTTATAATTTCATTATTACTGTGACATCAAAACTGGAAAAGAGAAAGTACAATAAAAAAAAAATAACTACAGACCGTTATATCCCATGATCTTAGACAACAAATCCCCCAATATATTAGTAAACTGAATTCAACTATACATGAAAAGAATTAGCTGTTTCCACCTGTAAGGAGTTTGGAACTTGCCACTCCATCCTAAAACAAATTAAAAGGTGAACAGACTGAAAAGCAACTGTTCTTGCATCCTACAGAGAAGGAAAGACACAGGACAAATGACTAGTTAAAAGATTGGAGACAGGCAAATATGGGAGTCACAGTTTATCAGAACAGAGACTCACTAGGGAAAGTCACCAAGGGAACCAGAGTTAGGGAAACTGGAACTGTACCTAAAGAACTGTTAATGACAAAGTGTAGAAAACTATGAACATTAAAAACTCCAAGGAACCCAGTCATAAGGGGATTCCCATAATATATGTGAGATTTACATCCAAAAGCTCAACCACGTTTTGACAGTAAATGTTGGAGAAAAATCCTCTTGGGCTTCCAGCAGGAGGAGGTGAAAAGAAACCATTTTGAAATATGACAGAGCATTCTGTTCTTAACAAGGCCTGCCCTCAGGAGAAATAGTTAACTAGAGCCTAGCCAGCTGGGTTATCAGAGAAAAATTGACACACAGGAAGGGAAATACCTACCTGATTGCATCCCACTCTAGCCATCCTGTACCTCCTAAGTGGGAAAACAATGAGAAACATTTTTGAAGTTTATAGTCTAGACACTTTGCTAACCAAAAGACTTAATCATAGGATTATAGAATGCTTTCCCTAACCCCATACCCCACACTATAAGAGTAGTGTGCAAGAGTTTCTTTTAACCAGTAAATAATGTCTCACTGCCAACAAAAAATTACAAGGCATAATAAAATGCAAAATACACAATCTGAAAGGACAGAACAAACATCAGACCCAGACATGGCAGGAATGTTGGAACTATCCAACCAAGAATGTGAAACAATGTTATTAATATGCTAAGGGCTGTAATGGAGGAGGTAGACAGCATGCAAGAACAGGTGGGAAATGTAATTCTAAGAAAAAGCCAAAAATAAATGCCAAGGATCAAAAAGAAAAAGTGTAACAGAAATGAAGAATACCTTTGATGAATTTATTAGTAGACTAGATACGGACAAGGAAAGAATCTCTTAGCTACAGACTATATAAATAAATCCTCAAAAACTGAAAATCAAAAAGAACAAAGGTGAAAAAACACAAAACAGGATATCCAAAGACTGTGGAACATAAATAAAAGGTGTATCATATACATAAGAAGAATATCAGGAAAAGAAAAAGATAAACAATAATAACAGAATTTTCTCAAGTTAATGTCAGACATTCAAATGGCAGATTCAGGACACTGAGAGAACATCTAACAGGAAAACAAAAAACAAAAACTGCCTTCAGCATAGCATTTCAAACTACAGAAAATCAAAAATAAAGAAAAATTCCTGAAAGAAGTGTGTGTGAGGGGATGCATATCTATAGAGAAACGAAATAAAAAAAAAAGAATTATATCAGGACAGAGACTCACTAGGAACCATGCAAGAAGAGAGTAGAATGAAAATTTTAAGGTGTTGAGAGAAAAAAATAAACCCACCAATCTAGAATTCTATACTCTGTGAAATTATTATTCAACAGTGAAGAAGAAATAAGGACTTTCTCAGACAAATAAAAATTGAGAGAATTTTTGCCAGTAGATGTGCCTTGCAGAAAATGTTAAAAGAAGATCTGTTGGGAAAAGGAAAATAATGTACATCAGAAACTTGGGTCTACATAAATAAAGAAATAGCCCCAAAGGAGTAAAGGTAGAAATGAAGGTAAGATAAAAACTTTTTTATTTGTGATTGATCTATTGGATAACAGTTTCTTCAAAATAAAAATAGTGACAATCTATTTGATTATGTATATTTATCCATATATATTACTATCTATATCTATCTATCTACCTATTGATCTAGTGTTTTTATATAGGTGAAATGAGTGATAATGATACAAGGGATGGGAGGAAGAATGTTAATCCAACTATATCAATAATCACCTTGAATGTCAATGGTCTAAACACACCAATTAAAAGATGGAGATTGTCACAGTGGACGCAAAAAAAAAAAAAAAAAAAAAAAAAAAACCCACAACCAAGCTATATATTATCTCAAAGAAACCCATTTTATATACAAAGACAAATACAGATGAAAGGTAAATGGACAGAGAAAAATATACCATGCCAATACTAATCAAAAGAAACCAGGAGTAGTTAAATTAATTCCAGACAGAGCAGACTTCAAAGCAAAAAAAAGTCATCAGGGTGTTGCATAATGATAAATGGGTAAGTTATCCAAGAAGACATAATAATTCTTAATGTGTTGCATATAATAACAGAGTGTCAAACTATGTAAGGCAAAAAAAAAAAAAAAAAAAAAGAATTGCAAGGAAAAATACATGAATCCAGTATCATAGTTGGAGACTTTAACATCTTCCTATCTGAAATGGATAGCTCCAGCGGCGAGAAAATCAGCAATGGCATAGTTGAACTCAACACCATCAGTCAACTGTATATAATGAACATCTATAGACTACTTCATCCTTCCAATGACAGCAGAATACATGTTTTTTTTCAAGATTCCATGGAATATTCACTGATATAGACACATTCTAGAACATAAAAAACACACCTTAATTTTTTTTTAAATAGAAATCATGTAATTAAAGTAGAAATCAATAACAGAAAGGTAACTGGGAAATCCACAAATACATGGAGACTAAACAACACACTTCTAAATAATACATTGTCAAAAAAGACATCTCAAGAGGAATTTTAAAATATTTTGAACTAAATGAAAATGAAACACAACAAATACAAAATGTGGACTGTAGTGAAAACAGTGCTTAGAAGGAAATTGATAGAGTTAAATAAAAGCACATAATAGAGAACAAGAAAGTTCTAAAATGAAATTAATTTTATACCTAAGAAACCTAGAAAAGGAAGAGCAAATTAAATCCAAAGTAAGTGGAAGAAAAGAAATAATAAAAATTAGAGCAGAAGTCAATGACATTGAAAACTGAAAATCAATAGAAAACATCAATGAATCCAAAATCTGTTTCTTTGAAAAGATCAATAAAATCAATAAGCTTCTAGCCAGACTAACTAAGAAGAGAAAGGACACAAATTGCTAATATCAGAAATGAAAGAGTATATGTCACTACAGATCTCATGGACATTAAAAGGATAATAAAGGAATAATATAAACAGCTCCACCAACAAATTGGATAACTTAGATAAAATGGACCATTTCCTTGAAAGATGCAATCTGCCAAACTTTATGCAAGAAGAACTAGGCCCCTATTAAAGAAATTGAATCAATAATTAATGACCTTTCAAAACAGAAAGAACCAGGCCAAGATGGATTCACTGGTGAATTCTACCAAACATTTAAGTAAGAAATTACATCAATTGTCTACAATCTCTTTTAGAGGATAGAAGCAGAGGGAATACATTTTAACTCATTTTATGAGCCAGCATTACCCTAATATCAATACCAGATAAATTTCAAGAAAACTACAGACAATAGCTCTCACAAACAATGATTTTAAAATCCTTAATAAAATATTAGCAAACTGAATCCAACAACTTATAAAAGAATTATACATTCAACCAGATGGGATTTATCTCATGTGTGTAAGGCTGGTTAAACAATCAAAAATGTTTAAAATCAATCAATGTAATTCATTACAAAAACAGGTTAAGAAAAAGATAAATCACACAATCTTATCAATAAATACTATGAAATATTTGACAAAATCCAACACCTACTAATTATAAAAAAAAAACTTTTAGTAAACTAGGAATAGAGAGGAATTTTCTCAGCTTGTTAAAGAATATCTACAAAAACCTATAGTTAACATCATAATGGTTGGAAACAGTCTCACTAAGACTAGGTACAAGGCAAGGATATCTCCTCTCACCTATTTCTTTAAACACTGTCTTGGAAATTCCAGCTAATGAAATAAGACAAGAAAAGGAAATAAAAGGTATACAGCACAGGCAGAAAAACATAAAACTGTCCCTGTTCACAAATAACATGATCATCTATGTAGAAAGTCAGAGAATTGACCAAAAATCTCCTGGATATAACAAATCACTTTTGCAAGTTTGAAGGATATGTTAAAATACAAAAATCAATTGCTTTATTCTGTAATAGCAATGAAGAAATGGATGTATGCACTATGATCTATTAAGATTTTTTCCTAGTTATCCAATATTCAAAAATCAATGTAATTCACCATAACAAGCTAAAGATGAAAAATTAGATGATCATAGCCATTGATGTGCAAAAAAGAGTTTCAGAAAGTGCCACATATATTTACAATAAAAAATGTTCAACCATCTAGGAACAGACAGGACTCTCCTGGACTTTTTTTTTAATAAACCCTACTGCTAAGTTCACTCTTAAAAATAAAAGACTGAATGTGTTTATCTAAGATTGGGAATAAGTTAAAGCTTATTCAGTACTCCTATTCAGTATAGTGCTGGAAGTTCTAGCCAGTGCAATAAGGCAGTAGAAAAACATACAATTACATAGATTGAAAATCAAGAAATAAAACTGTTGCTATTTGCAGATGACTTGATTATCTGTACAGGAAATTACAAGGAACCTATACAAAAAGTATAAAATTGCTAAAACTGATGAGTGAGTTCAGCAAGGTCAAAAGATATAAAAGCAATTGTAAAATTATATATCTAAACAGTAACAATGAACATATGGAAAGTGAAGTTAAAAACATCATACCATTTATAATTGCTCCAAAGAAAATGGAATAATTACATATCATTTAACAAATCGTATTCAGGAATTCTTTGCTGGAAATTACTAAATGCTGATGAAAGAAATCAAGGAAAACCTAAACAGAGAGACATAGTGTGTTCACAGATTCAAAGACTCAGTGAGGTAAAGATGTCAATTCTCCCAAAATCTATCTATACGTTTAAGGCAATTCCTATATAAATCACAGTAAGGGTTTTTTGTTTTTGTTTTTCGGGGGGGTTTTTTGGGTGTGTGTGTGTGTGTGTGTGTGTGTGTGCAGGCACAGACTAGCTCATTCTACAGTGGAAAGGTATAGGCCCTAGAATAAAAACAATCTTTCCAAAGAAGAAGAATCTAGCTAGAGGAATCCCTTTATTCAATATTAAACTATACTTTATAGCTATAGAAATAAAAAAGACTTTTTGGTATTGGCAGAAGGACAGACACACAGATCAATGGAACAGAACAAAGAATCCAGAGATAAAACCACACAGATAACACTTAAATGATTTTTGACAAAGGTGCAAAGGCAATTCAATGAAAGTGGGGTAGTCTTTTCAATGGATGAGACTGGGGCAATTGTATATCCATGGACAAGAAACTCAACCTCAGACTAAACTTCGAACTTTATATAAAATTAATTCACAATGAATCATGGACTTAAATGAAAATGTAATTATTATACAACTTTTAGAAAAACACATGAGAGAAAATAATATCTGGGGCTAGACTCTTTAAAGGTCCACGTAAAGAGATTGAAAAGAGAAGCTATAGACTTGGAGAAAACATTTGCAAGTCATGTGTGGTAGGTTGAATAATTTCCCCGACAAAGATATTTGTGTTCTAATCCCAGGAACCTGTGAATGTTACCTTGTATGGCAAAAGAAACTACAGATGTGATGCAGGAAATGAGGACCAATGTAATCAAAGGTTCTTACAAGAGGCCCCCAAGAGAGCTAGACAGGATCAAGGCAATGTGATAGTGGAAGTAGATAGTGCAGTAATATCCCAGTGCAAAGAATGCAAGGGCCTAAAAGCTCCAAAAGTCAAGGAATAGACTTCCCCCTGTAGACTCCAGAATGGTTCCTTCTGGAGTCATTTTGGGCTTCTGCCCTTCCAAAATGTAAGATGATGAATTTATATTAAGTCACTACTTCTGTGGTAATTTGGTATAGCAATAAGAGAAGGCTAATTTAGACATTTATTAAAAATTCTGTGGATTATATAAAGAAATCTCAATGCTTAAAAAAAGGAAACATCTTAATACTTAATAGTAATCTAACTGGAAAATGGGCAAAAGGCATAAAGAGACATTACACTAAAGAGAATATACAAATGTCAAATAAGCATATGAAAAGCTGATGAACACCACTAGCCATCAGGGAAATGTAAATTAATAGCACAATGAGATATCAGTATATATTTATCAGAATGGTTTATATATTTTTTAAAAATTTTACACTACCAAATGCTGGCAAGCACTCATAAATAATAGGTCACTCATACATTGCTGATAGAAATGCAAAATTTCCACTCTGGAAAACATTTTTGGCAGTTTCTTATAGAAATAAACATGTAGTTACCAAATGACCCAGCAATTGTACCCTTGGGCATTTATCCCAGAGAAATAAAAACTTGTGAGCACACAAAATCCTGCACATGAATGTTTATGGCAGCTTTATCTGTAATAACCAAAAGCTATAATCAGCCCAGATTTCCTTCAACAAATGAAAGGTTGTACAAATTTTAGTGCATACATAGCATGGAATACTACCTAGTGATAAAAAGAAATAAACTATTGATACATGCCACAATTTGGATGCATTTCCAAGGAATTAGCTGAGTAAGGAAAAAAAATCTTACAAGGTTATATATTGAATGATTCAGTATATATAACATTTTTGAAATGAGTAAATTTTAGAATTGGTTGTTCTAGGCTAGGGAGGGGTGGGGAAGGTTGATGTGGTTATAAGAATGAAATACAAGGGATCTTTATGATGATGGAGCTTTTCAGTATCTTAACTGTCTTGGTGGACATACAAACCTAGATGTGATAAAATTGCATAGAACATACTTGGAAATATCCCTATAATATTTCTTACAATTACTTGTGATTCCACAATTATTTGAATAAAAACTTCAATTAAAAATGCAACTAGGAAAGTGATAATGAACCCAAACGAATGTCTCTGATTTATTTCTCCTTGGGGAACTAGAATCCCATAATAAATACAAACTCTAATTCCAAGGTTTTGAGACATACAATTTCTTCTGTGGCTTTAACCCTTTTTTGTGTTTACATTTTTTACATAATTGTGAAGGAAGTTTGTTTGCCAAGGCTTTGTTGATAATTATCATCAATATCTTGTTTCCATAGGACAGAAAACAAACATACGGGTAGGGAACAAATTGGTGTGCAATTTTTGGTGGCAGTGCCTTAAATGGGAATCAATCCCATTTCTGTCTTAAATTATTTTTTCCTATAATGATCAGATGTCTTGAGGACAAACCATGCTTAAGTTCATTTTTATGTTCCATGATGCTTAGCATATTGCTATCTTTGAACATAGTAAATTGCTAAATATATATTTACTGACTCTGTTGCTAACTAACCTATCACATAAGCTATATGGCCATAAAAATACAGTAAAGAAATGAAAACATAAATAGGCATTCTTCATAGAACATTTCATAAATAGCTGTCTTAAATTTTCAGTCATAGGGGCGCCTGGGTGGCTCAGTCGGTTAAGCGTCTGACTTCAGCTCAGGTCACGATCTCGCGGTCCGTGAGTTCGAGCCCCGCATCGGGCTCTGGGCTGGTGGCTCAGAGCCTGGAGCCTGCTTCGGATTCTGTGTCTCCCTCTCTCTCTGCCCCTCCCCCGTTCATGCTCTGTCTCTCTCTGTCTCAAAAATAAATAAAAAACGTTAAAAAAAATTTAAAAAAAAATTTTCAGTCATAAATACAAACTTTATTTAGAGTTTACGTGATATAATAAGATAGAACAGGGCAAGGACATTTTGGAAGCAGTAACATCGGTTGGACCATGGCAACATGTCAGACCCCCAAATACACAATTTGAAACTCAAAAGTGAAATAAAATAAGCATCTCTATCTTACAATTGGATACAATGTTTTTAAAGAGGTCAATCCCTTCTTTTCCCTGATAGGCTATCATACTCAGATTCCTTTCTAAGATTCTTATTAAAAGTTTTGCCTATGGCTTCAAGAAACATTGCATGGTAAACATATCCCTATGGAAACTCTCTTCCTAATTTGTTGACATAAACAGGCCTACTTTAGCGACATTTTGGTGACTAAAATAGAAATAAATTGGGTAATTCAATGTACAGTGTATGTTTGTTTTCTGATTTGAATTGTTTGAACAAATAAAACATTGTGAAAATTAATCTATATACATAAGTATATGCTAACTTCCACATTCCAAAAAAAAAAAAGGATGTTAGGTTGGTTTGCAAACTGGCTGCCACACACAGAGGTTAAGGAGAAATGAAAGAGGCAGGCCAGCTGAGATCCAAGATGGCAAGTTTAATATGCAAGGGAACTTACCTAGAGGTCTGTCCCTGGTGGCGGCAAGATGAGGAATGAGTAGATCTCCACATTTGCCAGCCAGCATCTTAAAAGTTTATATAGAGACCTTAACAGAATTCAGTCATATATACCATTCAGATAGACCCCCAAACACACTGTTCTCTCAAGGCTGCATCCTTTAAAATGGCTCCCACTGTGGGAATGGCAGGCAGAACATAGGTTTGTAAGTCCGGGGTGGTGAAGAGCCTCTGATTGCCCAGGCCCAGCTCCTTTATCAACTGGTCATCCTGATCTCTTTATGACCTCCTCCAACAATGTATTTGACTTAGAGTCCTAGAAACAACAACTGAGTAACAAGTGATGGGCAGTCCTAATTTTCTTTTAAATTTTATCCTAGTGATGGATTACCTCACTCACAAATTCATGATTGTGAGCACACTCTCTCCTTTTTGTCTCTTTCACACACACACAAACAGAAAATATTTATTTCTATACATGCACATTATATATTGCTTATGATATGAAAACAAGTCAACTGATAACAAAGATTCAGAAGAGAGATACAAGTAAATCTGACTAAATGGGAAAAAAATCTACTGATGCCAACCTGGGGCACACATCTTTGCATGTGGATACAGAGATCTCAAGGATTTTCTGCATCTAAAGACAGACTTAATCACTAAGCAAAATTTATCCTCTTTCATACATTGTTTACTTGCAGGCAGCAAGTTAGAAAGAAAATAAACCACGAAAGAACTGTAGAATTACTTAGAGAATCTATTTTCAAATCCATGGAATGATTGTTAATGACACTATATTTTCACAAGAAAAAGTTAGAATCAGGGAAATCAATTTCACAATTGGTGTTATATTTATTCGTTTCCTAAGTTTTGAAGGCCATTTTATGATGATGCTGAGAACATGCAGTCTATGTAACAAAACATGCAAAAGAGTATTAATTATCTCAACTTGGTCTCATAACTGAAAGCTGAAGGAATTAAACTTTCAGTGAATGCCTTTCCTTGAAAATAGCAAATGCTTAGTAATTTTAGTAATAGAGAACATTATAAAGAAAGATGAAAATGATGTGTATTCAAGTAACATTGTGAGGAAAGTCAGAATGAATTACACACTATGGTAAAAATACTTCCAATAATTATTAAGCAATAATCTGCTATAGCATAGTAATTGAGAGTGTGTCTTTTGAGGTCAGGCTGGATTTATATCCCAACTCTCTACTTATTAGCTGTGTGACCCTGTAGAAAGTGCATGGCCATTCTCTTTCTCAGTTTCTTTCTTATAAGATAGGGATAATTTAGTGCCTAATTCATCAGGTTTTTTTGAGGATCATGTAAGATAATCTATGTTTTTTTTAAAAACTTAGGCTAGTGTCTGACACATAGCAGACTCCATAAGTGTTAGCTATTATGACATGCCATCGTTTGCCAACAGAGTGAGGCAACAGAAAAGAGAAATCGAAAAGTAAAACTTTTAAGAGGATGCACAAAACATTGCAGAGACAGGCATATAAATAGCCCTGCCAAAAATAAAAAAGAGCTGGGAAATGATTTGGAAGGAGCTAATTACAATGGGATTGTTAAAGAAGATTGTAGAGAAGAACATAATTTGAACTGAGACATGAAATTTGGATTTCAAGGGTTCCTGAAAGTGGGGAGGAATGAAAAAAAAAAAGCTTTCCAAGATGGACCTAAAGATGTACAACATCTCAGTGAAAGGTGCTGTTGGGGGAAAAATAAGTAATACGGTGAAGGGAGTTTAAGGATTATGAACAGATGAGGTGAAAGTTGAAGCTGAAATGTAATATTGAGAAGATGTTGCTTTGGATACTCTACTGCGAAATTTTGTTAAAAATACGGTTAAAAAATGTATACCAATTGTTTACTAAAGGTTTGCTGTCCCATTCTATATCAGAGACCCCATTCCCCATTGATCTGGGGAAGCTGTTGCCAAGTCAGGGACTCTTCATTTTTGTCCAATTGGCATGTAAGTGGAGCTACAAGACTTAATAATGGAATTTGAATGGAAGTGATTTGTGTCACTTCCAGTCCAGCATGATTAACAACAGATGTGCTTTCTCTCCCATGTCTTTTCCCGTTCTTATCCTGGAAGGGAAAAATCCTGAAGTCTTGGAAGAAAAGAGTGCTAGAAGATGAAAATAGAAGGAGTCTGTGCTTCTGTTGGCCGCTGAGCCTGTGTGTGTGCATTTCATAATAGCTGGTGTTACCCTACCTACACTAATAAAAGTGCTATTAACTTTACTCTTGGAGTCCTGGATATTCTAGTAAAAGAGCTCGAACAGCGTTGTAGAAAAAAGCTGGTTGTGACATTAAGGAAAACTGTAGCATCAATAAGCTAAAAGTGGGAAGGCCCCTCAGCAAGCTATTCTACTAATTCTGGCAGAGTTGGGAAGTGCACAACTAGGGAGATGGCATAAGAAGGAAAGAGGGGAACGCTTGCAAAGACAATCAGTGAAGGTAGGACTGACGGGTTTAAGTGACTGAACCTAGGGACTGAGTGACTAGAGAGGAAGAAACACTGGATACTTTGTGTTTCTGTGACCAATAAATAAAAGTCACAAGATGGCAAATTTTGGCTTAATTTATGATATTGGTTAATTAGAACTGCTATAAACAAAGAGATAGGTAAGCCTCAAGAGGCAATGACATCCCCACCACTCAAATATGCATTAATTGGGCAAATGAGCATTCACTAAAGATGTTATACAGGGGCTCTTGAGATGTGGATTCATATAAAAACATAACTTCTTAAATTTATTACAATTCAAAGATTTTATAATTAAACAATGATGATGGGCGGTATTCAAGGTATTTCAATACTATGTAAGAAAAAAATTCAGGAAAATTTCGAAGAACAGAAATTTATAGACTATAAATACATGTTGCATATCAATTTTGAAACAAATATTTTGTTTTAGTTCAGAATTAATTCAAGAATGACAAAGATATTTCAAATTGCATTTAATAACATGAACATAATCAAAATAATGGAACTTTTTTAAAAATGATGAACAACTATAAAACTTAGATATGGCTGTACAAATTTTCTGGGTTTTTCTGTTGTTATTGTTTTTCTGAAATAATTACCAACAGCATGTTTTGTGACTTCAACCCTGTGTGCAGGTAGTATTTTAGAATATAATCTAGCACTTACCATTTCTCTTTACAATCCCTTCCTCATTCTTTACAGGGTCTTTGATTTTCCACATGTGATATTTTATCTGAGGCAGAGCTGCATTGTCTCCACATTGAATAGTGTCAGGAACTTCACAGGTCTGTATGTTATTGTTTCTGGGAGCGCATATTCTGTGTCCACTGCTGATTTGCATAGCATCTGCTGTCACTTTGTGCTTTCTCTGTAGTTTTGGGGTTTTGTTGTTGTTGTTTTTTTTTTTTTTTTTTTTTTTTTTTTGCACACTTGACAGCTGCTTCAATAGCACTTTGCCATTGGATTGGCTGTGATGAGGAGAAGATGTGACATGTTCAGATTCTGATGACACAGCACACTGCAAATTACCCATTGGCAAAATGAAGTCTATTGCTGGCAAATAGTCTCTGGAATTCTGTAATAGGCAATCTGGGCATTGCAGTACTCCAGCTCAGCAGATGCTGTTGTGTATAACAGTTCCATTTTCTAGTAGTCAGAGTGGTAATCAGCCATAGCAAGGTATTCATGACTGCCCACTGTAAACAAACACATCCTTCCCTTACTCCAAGCAACTCTGGTGATTTCATGAGCTTAGCAGGGTAATAGGGGTTATTGGCTTGAGGTATTGTCATCATCTTTATAAATTACGCATTTATAATTCTTTGTTGCCTCACTAGTCGATTATTATGGGCTTTCTCTGGCATTGGCCATACGTTCAATGAGACAAATCATTTTTGAGCTACCAAAAGTATCAGTTTTAATGAAATAACTATATTTTAAATTATGTAACTTCACAATTAAGGTGCAATATAAGCTCATTTTGCTTCAAAGACTAGAGATCCTTTATAGTGATCAAGATGGGATGAGAGAAATCTGTTCTTGGTCCCTAGTTGGAAAGCTTTGAAGTCTTGATATATATTTTAAAATGTTTTGAACCAAAATGGATAAATTGTGTTACATCTTTAAATATCTGCTATAAGTTTCTTGAAGACAAGGGAGTTGCCCTACCATACTATATCAAATAAGTATATAATATAAAACATAAATAGAATATTGATTTTACATAAAAAGTAAATTACACAAAAAATGCTCTCTTCCATACCATGACATATTCTGACCCTAACAGTGTTCCATTACTAAGTCAGAGATAAAGCTTTTAAGCACATATACTGAACTCCAGTTATAGGTTTTTTTCTATGCTAAAGTCTCCTTTGAAATTAATACAGATAAGAACAGCATCAACAAAATCTGGAAAGGTGATATTCATAAAATCAACAGAGTTTTTATGCTAAGATAACACAACAGAGTTTACAATTTAAAGGATCAGTTTGATTCAGTGGCTTTAATAAATGGTCTTCATAGGGAGCAAAGTAGAATGTTATGCTCTCCAGATATGCAAATAGCATGGATAACATTTTCTACTCTAAGTAGCTAAGTTAACAGATTGTTACCGTGAAAACTGATGAAGTTAGTATGATCTACAAGTTAAAACTCTTTAATCTGATTTAAGGTATATAGAGTGATTTACTCCCTTTTTAGAAGACCCAGCACTCAAAATGCCAGTTATTCAGAAATCCAAATTTTGACCACTGTGGCATAAATAGTAATTAAAATCCACAAAATAAATTTGCAAAATTTCTTTTGTCACTGTGTTTGATGTATGCAAGTAGAATTGTGTTGCTTTTTGTGGAGTACTTACCAGAAAATTGGCTGGACAGAACTAAATATATCGTTGAGAAAATATGAGTTTAAAAGAATAAATATAATTGCTAGAATCAAGATTCAGAAATATAATACAAGCTCCAAATAATGTCAGTAAGTTCAGAGGAAAGAATTAACTGCATTTTCTTTGGCAAAACAGATACCCCTTAGTCCACATATTCCGAAAATATTAGGACAGTGATTTTGCTTTCCTCTATTTATTTTTATTTATTTTTATTTTTTGCTTACTTGTTGGATTTCTCTATGTGTTTGGGGTAATGATTTTAGTGAATACATTTCTCAGTCAAGGTGATATACCAAGTCAATGATAATTACCTCAGAAATACCAGGTCAGTGTTGATGATTCTATATTAAGTAAAGTGTATTTCAATTAACTCTCTAGGTATCTTAGAACCACTCAAGATTGAGCCCTATAGCCATAAAACAAAGAGAGAGAGGAAAGAGAAAGTAGATGGTTCCTGGTGTTTCTAGCCAATGTACATGGTTATTGGACCATGGTGGGTTAAGGAAAATTGTGTATTAGGGAAAACTCAGAGATAATAGAGGGTTATAGAATTTAGCTTCAAGGAGCATTAATAGGATAAGAAGTTTAATTATTGATTTTAGTCAGATATTCATTCTTATTTAGGATTTTATATTGTGTTTGGTTTTATTTGATTTGAGAAATTGGATCAGAGAAATTCCTGCTTTGGTGACACACTAGAATTTAAATATAAGAATTGAATCAGTAAGATGAAACATAACATATAGAAGCAATAGAAAATATTTATTCAAATTTTATACAGGTGTAGGGATCTCGAAACCAATTGCAGCCATTATTCTTAAAACTGGAATAATTTATTCTTAAAAACATATGTTAAAAGTGTTGTCATACATGAGACTGTGTCTTCCAGATTCAATGAGGGTGCAGCTGGTTAACTGCTTTAGATAAAATAAAAACAAAATGAAAGTGAACAACAAAAAGGCGGCAGAATGGGGAGTCTTTTAGTCAACTTTCGAAAAACAAGAACCAGTCATTACTTTTGGCATTCAAAATTTGGAAGCCCTGTGTGAATCCCCACCTCTACCTCTCTGTCTTTAAAAAAATGACATTCTGAAAACAAAGACGTTATTTTTAAATGCACAAAAATTTTCAGAAATAAGTTGTGAAATGAGGGACGATATAAACACGCTTCTTCAAATTATAGCACCCCGAATTCCAGCTGAGAACAGTTAAAGATGCTTATAATAGAAAGTTGCCTTGGCTATACAGTTCCATATTTTAATTGTAACTTAAGTCACATTTAAAATTTTGAAGTTAGGAAACGTGAAGACATGGATTCAAAATTCTCTCTACAACATATTACCTGAATTTGAATGAGTAAATTAAACACGAAACCACAGCTTTCTCAATGCTAAAGTGGAAATAATTGTAGAACATACATTTTAGGGTTATTGGATAAATTAAATCATATAATGTATATATAATATCTAGCAGAGTACTGTTATGTAATTATATTTAAAAACCATAAGATATTATTATTAATAGCCTCTAAAGTGAATTAATTCTATGTCTAGATTAGAGTAAAATGTGCAGCTGTATTATATTGCTTTCTCATGTTAAGTTTCCAGACAAATAAAAGTAGGTCTTGTTCATATTTTATTTATATAACTAATATTTCTACCTGAATTCAGCCCTTAGCATTACAATCTTAAAGGTCAACTACATTTCTCAAACGGTAACAATTTATTTAAATCTCTTGAAATTATTATTAACACTGAACCTATTATCTGAAAGTTTAGCTATTCCAATCTAATGAGCCAATCTCTATGTTTTAGCTGATGAAAACATTCAACAAGACAGAGCTAATGAAGGAAAGCCTGTGACTTGTCACTAAAGGGTTCACCTTAGTCTGGCATGATTCTATGAATTTATCCTTTTTGCAAAGATTTTTAGAAATATGTTATAGATTCAGATATTTGCATTATTATCCAGTATTTCTATACCTTTAATATAAATATAATTAGATGTTTTGACTTATAAATTGGTGATATCATTTTTCACTTTCTATTCTTCAGGTAACCCTTCAAAACACAAATGAAGTTACTTCTTTATGGTTTGTTCACAGTGAACCTCTACTGGTTCTTAGTGTGGATGCTTCTGTATATATATAAATATACACTTATATATATATGTATACACATTTATATATGTGTGTGTGTATATATATACATATACACATATATATATATATATATATATATATATTCATTTTTCCAACAAATATTTATTGAATAGCTTTTCTCTGCTTTATGCATTTTAGTAAATAATATGATGGGGAAAATATTTGTGAACAAGGAAATTCTGACTTCTGATCTGGAGTTGTGAGTCAAGCAGGAGTTATGAATAAGAAAACAATTATGATGTAATACATCAAATCATGGATCAAATTCATTTTGGCATATAACCCATATTCTGTGTGAGAAAAGGGATTGATAAGTGAATATTTCCTAGAAAAAGTAAAACCGGAATATTTAAGCCAAGATTCGAATGCTGGATAACACTTTGCCTCATGAGAAAAGAAGAATATTTAGCACAAAGGAAATAACATTTACAAAAATAGAAGCAAAGACAATAGGGACTCAAACTGGAATGAGCAGGTTTGCTCTGGCTGGAGCAAAGAGAGCATATACGTGTGGAAAGAAAGAGGCTGGAGGGGTGAACCAGCCAGAACATAAAGTATACTGCGGCTCTTCTATCTATAGGTGTTGTATTAACTTTTCTTGCCCCACCTTTGGAGTACAGAACGAGATTCACACATTTCTATGTCAGAAGCATATTTTTAAATTCCCACTGTGTTTCAGTTTTATTAATGGTTAGGTCATGGTCACAGTCACAAGTTCAGTACTTTGGCATATAATGCATTATTTATTCTCTAATTGGTTTATTCATTTATCATTTATATATATGATATATATATATAGCAGAATTGTGCCCCCACGGTATATACGTTAAAGCCCTAACTCCTAGTTAAAATGAGGCATTTAGGGTGGAACCCAGTTCAATCTGACTGATGTCCTTTTAATAAGAGGACATTAGAACACACAGAGAGACACCAGGGATGTGGACCACAGAGGAAAATCCATGTGAGGACACAGCAAGAAGGCGGTCATCTGCAAGCCAAGGAGACAGTCTTTCGAAGAAACCAAACTGGCCAATACTTTGATATTGGACTTCTAACCTCCAGGACTGTGAGAAAATAAAATTCTGCTGCTTTAACGTCACCCAGTCTGTGCTCTTTTGTTATGGCTACCCTAGGAAATTAATACAGTGTGTGTGTGTGTGTGTGTGTGTGTGTGTGTGTGTGTGTGTGTGTGTTTGTGTGTGTGTGTGTGTTTATATATATTTAATTACATTCTGTTCCCTGCACTGTTCTACTGGTTAAGGATATAAAGAAATAAAACATTATTTATTAAACTCTATGCACCTAAAACTAATATAATGTTATATGTCAATTATACCTCAAACAAGGGTCATATAAAAAATCGAGGGAGAGCTATATCAGTAAAACAAGAATTACAAAAAGGGAATGTACAATAATATAGGTATACACATGCTATAAGGCAACTGCATGGAGAACCATATGAAGAAGTTTCTCGAAGATGGAGATGCACAGGCAAAAGTTTGAAAGATAAATTGGATTTAACAAAATGAAAGGGCTAGTTCTTGGTAAGAAGGTGGGCTTAGCTTTCTGGCTTGCCATGCAAGTGTGAAAGAGTATGGATGACTAACCACTTGCAGCAGCACAGAGCTGATGGCACAGGTGTTATGTGTAGAGAAGTGGCAGACAGTGACCCCTTCAGTGATCTTGAAAATGAACTCAGTTACCTTTTCCTCTACCTGGGGCTTCATTTCCATGATGCCACTTTTTATCATTTTCAGCATGTTGATTGTTTTCCTTTATGAAAGAAACAAGTTAGTTTACGTAATCTTGTCCACTGCTGTTACCAATGGACTTTATAGGACCTTGCCCATGCAGTAATTCTAGCCCTTCTTTTCATTCAAAAAGCATATTTGAAATATGGTGATGCTTTTTCCAGGCTTCAGCCTTTTTCCTGACCCTCAGTTCATGCTGAGGTTCTTCCTCTAAGCTTTTAACTTATTTTAATCTGCTCTAAGTTAATGATTAAGGCCTACACCAGCTGTTAAACGCTATCAGTACACACAGTAGCACGAAAACACTTACCATCTCATAGTGGTAACTCTGTGGGATATTTACTTACCTTTCTTCCCCTCCCCCACATGTGTTTGTCTTTGGATAAGTTCTTCTTTATTAGGTTCTAGCTTTTTTTCCCCAGCAGGTCAATTGTTCTTAAACTTTGGTGTGTATCAAAATCACCTTGAAGTTATTGTTAAAAATGCACATTCTCCTCACACTTTCTAATTCAAAATCTTCAGGGGAGTAGTACATGAAATGGGGAGTTTGCCCTAGTTATTAACTGATCTGCAGGGTGTTTTATTTTGTTAATAAGTACTTGATAGTAAGTATACTAACATCCTTTAATGTGAACACTGTAGCACCATGTTTTCCCCCTGTGTTCTTGAGTCCACCCCTCGTGATCACAGCATGACCGGGTTCGATTTGTAGACTGATGTCATGAAGAACATTTAAGAGAAAGCTCTTAGATCCTTGCCTTTGCAAACCACGTACATACACACACTAACTTCTTATGTACACAACACACTGTGTACTACAATTTATGCTTTGTGGCCAGGACAACGTTTGATGGCAAACATTGAAAGAATAAATCAATTTTCTATATTTGACTCAGTTTTAAATCTATTGAAGGAGTTAAAGGTTTTCCACAGAAATAAACCAATAGGAATGTAATATGGAAAGAGATTTTTAATAAAGAGTTGGCTCACATGACTATGGAGGCCAGCAAATCCAAATTTGTAGAACTGATATCCCAGTTCAAGACCAAAGACTTGGAGGCTGTTGTAGACGTGGGAAGAGCTGACCTCCCAGTTTCAGGCTGTCAGACAGGAAGATTCTTACTTATTTGGTGGACAGTCAGCCTTTTATTCTAGTTAATCTTTCAACTAGTTGAATGAAGTTCACCAGCCTGGGGAGCACAATCTTTTTTACTCAACCAATTTAAATTTTAATCCAATCCAAAAATAGTAACACAGAAACACCCAGAATAATGTTTGACCAAATACCTGGGCAACCTGTGAGTCAGTCAAGTTGACACATAAAACTATTCATCATGGGTCCGGGTCCCATGGGTATAATCTCAAACTCCTGAAAACTTGATCTAGAATTGATTTCTCTGTGTGGTATGAAATGTGATCTCATTTAACTTTTTTCATTTATAGATCCCATCTCCCTTTTCTCCATGTGGATAACTTATTTTCTTAGCACTATTAATTAAATCCTGCATTCTTTCCACACTTCTTTCCCCCTCCTATATAAAAACACTATAATATTTTAAATTTCTGTATATGGTGATCTGTTTTTAGGCCTCTGTTCTATTACATTGATTTCAATTTTTCATCCCTGTACCGTAACATCATGTTTTGATCACTTCTACCTAATAATAATTCTTGACATCTAGGATAAATCTTTTCACAAGTTTCTTTTCCTTTAGGAATTCCCTAGCTAGTCATGGCTTTTTGATGTCCCATATGTTTTAGAATCGGCATGCTAATTTTCATTAACAAAAATCCTATTTGTATTTTGATTAGAATACACTTAATCTATAGATCAATTTGAGGATAATTAACTACTTCATGGCAATTGAATTCCCCTGTCCTTGACCAAAGCCAGTCTCTTCACTTATTTCTTTCAATATTTTTATATTTTCTACATAAAGATATTACATACCTTTTGTTAGATTTATCTCTAGGCATATTATCATTGTGTTTTCATTGAAAATACTTTCTTAAATTAAATTCTAGTTATTTTTGAATAATATATGAAAATGTAATTACTGTTTACGTATCAGCTTTATATCTAGAAAACTTGCACAATATTCTTTAAAATTCTAATAATTAGTTGTTTCTCTGGAGGGTGGTGGGGTTATGTAGGTTTGTATGGGTTATACAGGGTAATGTATGCCAATTGTGAAAAATTCGGTTCTTCCTTTCCAATTCTTATAAATTGCATGCAATGTGACATTGTCTTTTTATTAGAGTCTAGTCTACTTACATTTATCATTATTACTGACATACATGACTGCTTTTTGTCTTTCTTTTCTAAGAGCCATTAATTCCTTACACATCTTGCAGTGTTACAGCAACTGGCTCTTTAGTGCCTCTTTGGAAGGACTACCTTGTTCAGTGGGTCTTGCATTTAGATTATTGTCTTGAAGGATAAGAGCTTTGACCTTATTATTATATGTGGTTTATCCTATTTTCACTATTCAATGGACTGTCCAATGTCATTTCTTTTTCGTAAATATCTTAGACATTTCAGTTTCTGTTTGCAGAATTTATTCCCAGTTTTGTCCTATTACCTGGATAACTTGAGATAACAAGATAACTTCTTGGCCTCTCCACCAAAGTGCACTTTTCTGTCTCGAGTCTTTCTAGTTCCCAATTACTTGCTTTTGGAATTTGGGTGATTAGGAACACAATAGCCCCTGGTTCAAATACGTGATATAAAAGTTTAACACAGTCAAGAAGATAGCCTACATCCCTCCCATATTCTTTTCCTCCTGACATGGAGGGTCTTCTTTGTTTTCCTACTCTATACACTGGAGCAGAGTATTTTAGGAAGGACATCATGTTTTCTCTGGCTTCTCCCTCTTACAAAGAGGAAAAGAAATGATGTTAATTAAATTTATTTTCCTGTGGGTTCAGTATGGCTTACTTTTTTGACTCTACCTCTGTTGACCCAGCCTCTGAACAACTAAAGTCAGATTTCCAACATAGTGTTGGCTAAAAAATATTATACCCATGGCAATAACAGAACACAGTAGCCATTTCTGTTTTATCAGAGTCTGCAGTTCTGTCTCAGGAAGAGTTCCATTGAGTGAACAGCAGTACCTCTTCCATTACCAGGGGCATGCTTAGCTGTCTCTCCTATGTTCTTAGTCTCTGCATCCCTGGAGACATGAGTCTCTGTGGCCCTATGGGTTAATTTGCAGATTGGCCATACCTATCCTGCAATAGTCATTTGATTTGTTTAAGGAGCAATCTAATTGACTATCTAGGCTCTAGGAAGAACTTCTCCCAATTTCCTGGAATCTTCAACTTGGGTACTTGAATTATATCTACCTCCATTCCTACTTTTCAAATTTCACCTGAAGATCCCAATTCAAACCCTGCTCTATTTTGTTGTCTTCGTTCCTAAAAACAAATAATTTTAGCTCAACTTCTTACTCTCACAACTTTTATTTACTAACAGGGACAATTTGGTAGACTATTTGATTTTTTGCAGCAGGTTGAGTTTATTCAGCTGAATTTCAACATTAAGATCCAAGTAATCATTTAATGCAGTATAATGTCATTAAGAATATCTTTCCATATTCTTCTTTGCAAAAGTCACAAGACTTGAGCTCTTTTCTACCTTCTCGTATGTCAAAACATTTTTGTGTGCTTCTCACCTTATCTTCACACTATAGAATACCCTTTCGAAAACTAGCATACCTAGCCCATAGACATTGAAGCATCTGTGGCTTTTGAAAATATGTGTAACTCCTTATAGTCATAAAATATCTAAACCCCTCACTTGTTTTTTCCTTCTTAGATTCTTACCATATAAAACTTCGGGGCATATTCCCACAAAAATTCATGAATTCCCTTCCTATCTTAGGTACTGCACATTCTGAGTCTATTCAGAAAGTACTTCCACAGAGTGTATTCCACTCTACTTAGAGGTCCGAGTCCTATCTCTAGCAGTGTTTGTCACAAATGAAATAAGGCAAGAGCTATGGACTACTCCAGACAGGTACCATTCACTGTCATTTCTCCCCCATAAAGTATTCCAAATCTTACCCATCCACAGTTTCCAGCGTTGTCCCTTTTCTAATACTTCATGAGGGAACTCTAGTAAGTTTACAGTATTACACACATCTGAATTGCCAGCCTAACATCAAATCTCAAATGCAGAGGCTTTCAAAGGTCATAGAACCAGCTTCTGAGTTTTTTCTAAAACTTCTTTCTCAGTCAAAGGAGGAGTTACCAGAGCCATATAAACAGACCGGGTCAGTTGACACTGTCCACTTTTTTGCTGTATGAATCACCTCTTAGGCAGTCAGGCTGGGGAAAGTTCCAGGCTAATGTGTAACACCTTGATATAAGCCAAGTACAGCTGAATATTGTTAACAAAATCCTATGATCCTGCACAACACTTGAAAATAAAATCCGAGCGCCTGGGTGGCTCAGTCAGTTAAGTGTCTGACTTTGGCTCAGGTAATGATCTCGCAGTTCATGAATTCGAGCACCACGTCGGGCTCTGTGCTGACAGCTCAGAGCCTGGAGCCTGCTTTGAGTTCTTTGTCTCCTTCTCTCTCTGTCCCTCACCGACTCGTGCTCTGACTCTCTCTCTCTCTCTCAAAAATGAATAAAACGCTAAAAATAAAACAAAGAAATTAAAAAAAAAGACAGAAAAGAAAATCCAAAATTAACTGTGTCTCTCTGCTCCTAGAAATCTAAATAAGAGTAGCTGGGAGGCTCTATTTAATATCTTATAGACTATTCTCAAATTTTGATCAGTTGTGCCTGAATTCTAGCTTCTAAGTTCTTCTGGATTCCACTGAGTTAGTTCATTTGGCATATATAATATCACTGATGCATAAATGTTGGTGCCAATTAAACTATACTCATCCATATAGTTTTTAGGAACTTTCCTTGATTCTATAAAACACAAATGAATACCTTTAAGCAATAAGCTCACTAAAATTTTGAGTAAGTGGATCTTTTCCACAGTATTACATGTAAACCAATTAAAATTGAAGACATTTTTAATGTAAAAGAAAAGGGAAAAAAAAAGCCCTAGTCTTTCTCCATGATTTGGATGTTAGTCTTCTACTATGTCGTCCACTCTTCCCATTTCATTGACTCACACAGAACATTTCAGTTTTCTCCACTCCATTTCATATAGTCTTTTGTAGGTCTTGTCTTTCCAGCTACATTTAAATAGTTGGCTCCGGTAATCTATGGACCACCTATTCCAATTTCTAGAAGTCCCACCCTTAATTGTTGTTCAGACAATTGCAGAGGAAAGAAAGAATCATTATGAACATAAAGTGCATAGGGTTGCATACAGTTTTTGATTTTTAAAAATAATTGCTTTCATTTTGCCTTTTGTTAATTTCCAAGAATATAACATTATATTTACATATTAAACTGGAAGCTACTTTGCTTACATGTCTTTCACCTTTGTTGGCTTGTTTCTTCTTTCTTTTTCATTTGGGTTAAGAGGACGTTCTCTGTCTTCTTTTCTTCTTTCTCCCACTCCTTTCTCCCCTCCATGTCATTATCTCTGACTTTATCACTTTCCTGTCTTCTTTCTTCTTTTTTCTTTCTGCCTTCTTTCCTACGTATCCTTTCTGCCCTGTCTTCATTAAATTTACAAAAAAGAAAAAAATATGATTTGCTTCTGGCAAGTTAATTACTGATACCTTTCTGAAGAGAAAATATTCATCACCTAAATTCCTAAGTTGACATTTCGGTTAGTAGTCATACAAATTTATACTATTATCTCCATGTTTCTCACAGATTATAAATTAGACTGGTTCTTTCCTTGGATGTGATTTGACTGTAAAACCTCATACGTTCCAGCAGGGGTTGGAGATAGGGGTGGGAATAGCTTTTTGCCAAAGTGTCATCCCCTTGTGAATTCCAGGATAAAGCTGCCATTTGAAGACACTTCCAATCCTTGATGATCTGCTAGGTCAGATTCCCTCATCAAATTTGTCAGTGTGAGTAGGTCTTTGCTACTGTTATCAGCTTAAATTCCAGCCCTCTCATCACCATTTAACATTTCTCTGGCATGATTTAAATGGATTTTGACGGTATTCCAATATCAGAGAGCATATTCTGCCAGTATAAAACATGTTCAGTAGCTACAATCACAAAACATCTAAATTTATCCAATTTCATTTCTTGGAAGCTTTTTTCCCCTCACCCCACATGCCAAACTAAGTCATTTTTCCTGCCTAGTGGTACAAACAGGCCCCAAAGTATCCAATCTGAAGAAGGTTGAGATTGATTTAATGCCTTCGACTTATTTTTCATTACCTTTGTGATTCTGCATCCTCAAACATTCGCTATAATATTTCATTAGAATTTATATGCTGGTTATACTATAAAGGGTTGTTAAAATATTAGGACTCATGTATCTAACCATTTGCCAGTCATCCAATCTTAACAGAGGAAGAAATGCAATGCAGAGAAGATAAGAAATTTCCCCCAAATTGTACTTCTAGAGAGTGGCCTAATTGGTTATAGGCATAGATTTCAGGCTCTATTAGTCAACGTTAGTGTACATTTTGGGGCAGTTCAGATGTTGTTCTCAGTATTTTAGAGTAGGGATATTGACTATGTATTAGACGACATTCATGCTTGTTGATTACTTACCTGCTCACAAAGAATCTCTTCTATAAATGTATATCCTTGATATTGTAAAGTCTCTTTGCTACTCACTGTAGAAAATTATTGTACATATTGCAGTCAGTTACTAGATACATACCATTTCTTGGAATATTTTAATATTAAGTTGACCCTTATGAAATCGGTGAATGAATTTTTTACCTAAAAATTATAACCTAATATTGTTTAATTTAATTCTTAGATGACACAGTAAACAGCCTTTGGGACAAAAAAATAATGTCACAATCTGTGTCTTTTTATTTCCTGTTTGAGTGGAGATGGCTGAGAGTGGATAGAGGAAATGTGAATTTTGAGCAACTCAAAAGGGAAAAATAATCCCAAGGAAAATATTTCCTTTGTAAATCTTTCAAAAGGGCATGGCAACCAATGGAGAATAGACAAGAATTAAAAGCTAAATGTGGCAAAAGCTTGACGATGTCTCTTTAACAACTTCACATCAATTCATTTTAGCCTGGATAGCCTGGTGTATTCACTCCTCCATCATGTATTTGTAGCTTCACTGACTCCCAATTCTTGACGTCAGGTGTGAGAGCTGGCTCCATTATCTTTAGTTTCCAGGACTATAAAATATCTAATAAACTTAGCAACCAGCATGCCGAGTATATGCAATGCAGCCAGCTGGTGAAGTTTTCTTGAGTATTAAAGTGAAACTTTGCTTTCATTTTGAAAAGAGACTTTGGAATTCTTTCTTTCATATGTAATGTCTCGGTGTTTTGGAACCATTAATCTAAAACTCCTCCTCTTAACCAGGCTTTTCCACGTGTTGCCACAAAAGGGAACATAAGTCAATAGAGAGACAATTCATTCTTACACTGCTGACTAAAAAGATATGACCATTTCCAGTTTATAAATACTGAGGAGTTACCTACACATTTAGGACACAGAATCAGAGGATGTGAAGGGTGTTTATAATGTAGAACCAAAGACATGTGGTGCCTTGGGTGGCTCAGTGGTTAAAGGGCCGACTCTTGATTTTGGCTCAGGTCATGATCTCACTGTTTTGTGAGTTTGAGTCCCACCTCAGGCTCTGCACTGACAGTGTGGTGCCTGCTTGGGATTCCCTCTACCTCTGCCCCTCGCCTGGCTCACTCTCTCCCTGTTTGTCTCAAAATAAATAAATAAACTTAAAAAAAGAAAAACAAAATGTAAAGACAGACTATGTTCTCAGATTCATCTCAGTACCTCCAGTGCTCCATTTTTGGTATGAGTGCATAAATGTTCAAAGTTACCATTTGTGAATGTGGTTTATATTGCTGGTGATTAATATATTGTTTTCTTTACCAATTAATATCCTGATCTCTCTCAAAAATGTTTTAAGAGGACTCTAATTAAACTTGGTGCTTGGATAGGAGACTAAAATAGTCTCCTATAAAACAATTTAACATGGCTGTGACAATCTGAATTCATAAATTGAGACACACGAGGAGATATTTAAAATCTGTGACCATATGAATTAAATGTAGAATATTCAGAATCATATCTTTGTGAGAGAGAAAATGAGGAATAGATTCACAGACAAGAAAGGTGCATAGTCTGACTTCTCCCTTCAACTTTTGGAAATAATAATGACTAAGGAACTTTTTTAAAGTCCTGAAGTTACTTTGTGACTGTCAAGGTTGGAATGTATATTCCATGATTTCTAGTGCCGTATCCTTCTGCAACAGAGATGTAAAATGATCAAGGTAAAATTCCTTCTGATTCACTGAAAGTGCAGGAGGAACAAGTGCTATTCTTCTTCATAGAAAAAGAGTAAGACTGGGGAGAACTGAGTTTTGCAAATGGTGAATTAGGACATTTTCTTGGTGTCCATCGAAGGTGCCCAAAAGGCAATGTAACTGCAAAACTTGCAGGAAGTGACAGTATGTAAATAATAGTCCTGAAGCTGGGACATATGGTCTAGAGAAATGAAGACAATGCACCTTTTTGTAGTGTATTTGACAGTGTGAAGAGAGAAATAACAAAGAAAGTATATGGTTCTCTGCAATAGCTGGAGGTTGCAGGAACACGCAAACACCTTGCTCACTGGTATTATAATAAAGGGATCAAAATCTGTAAGGAAGGAAATGTTGAGGATGTCTCTGTTTCTATCATGACTGTGGGACATCATAGGCATGGTTTTTACTGAGTGAAATGACTGAAACTATTTCCTTTAAACTTAAAAAAGAAAACAGATCATTGCAGTTCTAGAAGCAATGTTTAATTCAGCTTGGAAACAAAGAGATTGATGGCAAGGAGTAATCTGGATGTGTAACTCTCAAGAAAGAAAAAAAGATGATGAGGTGAAATTTAGGATTATTTTTAAAAAGAAAGAAAAGACCAGCCCAAAAGTTAGAAAATTGGAGATGCAGACTGTGTGGAAGTGACACTGAGAAATGAGTTGAGCTAAAACCATCCAAATTAAAACCCCTAAAGTAAGAAAAGATAGATTGAAAAAAGGTGGGAAATGATTATTTAAGGCTAAGTTATTATTTATTTGTGGGCACGTGATGACTAAAGGGATTCTAAGTGCAACAAATGGCATAGATCTGAGAACTGACTTCCAAAAGATATTTAAATAATTTAAGGTCCATGGAGTATATGATATAGATCTGGTAACAATGAAATCCCAAGTCAAGTTGTCCAGAACCCCTGAAGGACTTGTCTAATTGCCTTTCTGTATAATTATGTCACAGAGAAGTGATAGTATCTGGTAGTTTCAGCAACTACACATGCATGTACTCCCAGTGGGTATTTGTCTCCAAAGGATAAAAGTATCTGGGGCTTAATCCTTTCCCAAGAGGTAAATTAGTGTCTTTTCCTAATGCACATCTTAAAATATGCAAAAGAGGGGTGCCTGGGTGGCTCAGTCAGTTAAGCATCCGACTTCGGCTCAGGTCATGATCTCATGGTTCGTGGGTTCGAGCCCTGCGTCGGGCTCTGTGCTGACAGCTCAGAGCCTGGAGCCTGTTCCGGATTCTGTGTCTCCCTCTCTCTCTGCCCCTCCCCCACTTGCACTCTGTCTCAAAAATAAATAAAAAACATTAAAAAAATTAAAAAAAATAAAATATGCAAAAGAATTGATAGAACAAAAGTGGTAATTTAGCTCGTAGAAAATTCACTTTTTTTCACATATGTTAATTTTGTCTTGCCTGTTTCTTGACCTTTATGAAACATAAAAAGAAGGATTTTATATTAGAAAATATTTTATTTTTATTTTTTATTTATTATTATTATTTTAATGTTTATTTATTTTTGAGAGAGAGAGACAGAGCAAGAGTTGGGGAGGGGCAGAGAGAGGGGGAAACACAGAATCTGAAGCAGGCTCCAGGCTCTGAGCTATAAGCACAGAGCCTGACATGGGGCTTGAACCCATGAACCGTGAGATCATGACCTGAGCTGAAGTCAGTAGCTCAACCGACTGAGCCACCCAGGTGCCCCAGAAATATTTTTAAAAATAGATTTTAGTGGGACACCTGGGTGGCTCAGTGGGTTAAACGTTCGACTTCGGCTGAGGTCATGATCTTTCGGTTTGTGAGTTCAAGCCCAGCTTCGGGCTCTGTGCTGACAGCTCACAACCTGGAGTCTGCTTCAGATTCTGTGTCTCCCTCTCTCTCTGCCTCTCCCCAGCTTGCACTCTGTCTTCTCTGTCTCTCAAGAATAAATAAAACATTAATTTTTTAATAGAATTTAGTGGTTAGTCTTAAATGTTTGTCAACAGGAACTTTGCTTTTCCCTCTCAATCCTAAAGCCTTCAGGAAAGAATTTTTTTACCTTATTAAAAAAATTTTTTTAATGTTCATTTATTTTTGAGAGAGAGAGAGAGAGTGCATGAGTGGGGTAGGGGATGGGAGAGAGACACACACACAGAATACAGAACAGGCTTTGGGCTCTGAGCTGTCAGCACAGACAGAGCCTGACACAAGGCTTGAACCCACCAACAGCGAGATCATGACCTGATCTTAAGTCAGATGCTTAACCCACTGAGCCACCCAGACATTTTGTTTTTTTTTCATTGTAAGGTTATATATAAATCAATGGAAATAGGTAGAAAAGACATGTAACGTTTAGAGATTCCGACTCTCCAATCCTTTTTATGTCTTGCTTTTACATCCGAAAACAGACTAAAGAGGCCCTAAAGAAACACTAGCCACACACTAGTCCTGCTATCAGTCAACAATCTTTGCATGAAGTACTCTATCCAAGAGCTACAGTCTTTTCCTCATTAGAAATGATAAACCGTAATTTGTATGTTTCACATGCATATCTGTGCACTAGTGAATCTTCACATCTCCAGCCCTATCTTCAACCCTGGCATGTTGTGATTTGCACTTTTTCCTACCAGTGTTTCTCAAGGAATGGATTAGGCAATGCTCTCTTCAGCTCTGAAATCTCATGATTCTGAGATTAACTTCACATTTCCCCTGACTGTGTAACAATTTTGCAATATGGCCAGAATGCTTGCTGAAATTCTTACTGTCACATATGAGGTATAGGGAAAGCACAAAGATTTTGACAATTAAGGAGAGAATGAGGCCGGTGATATTCATAGCAAGACAGGAAGGTATCTGTAACATTAACAGAATAAGTTACAGAACCTATTTAGTTAGATATGGCTCTTCCAATTTCTGTCCTTGTGTAATTTTTTTTTCTTGTTTTATTAGGCTTATTCTAGATTTTGTAGGTATTATGATTTAGAGCATTTTCCAACAGAAACCTTATAATCATGAGCTAGATGTCTTTTTACAATTATCCTAGATGATTTTTTTTCCATCCCCTTACCGTTGCCATGCACCACAATTGTTGGTTTGCTTTTTTCCATTTTTTTTTGTCAATATAGTGACAGAATTGCTGCGCAATTTTGTAGAGCTTTATGATTCTGGCCACATATTGTGGGGAAAAAAAAGCTCTTCACTATGGGTGGTAGCATTTCTGGCAATTTTATTTATGTTTATCTTTCATTTTAATAATGTTTTTGGCCATTTTTGAGAGAAAAGCATCCTTTTAAACATATGTTTTGCTGTCAGGCATTATAGGAGTATTTTCAGGGGTTTTAGTATAAATATGTTCAGGGTAATTTTCACCTAGGAGCATTTGGATAATTTTTACATCCAAAGTAACTTATAAATTCCAAATTAATTCATTGATATTGGCCATATTGTGTTTGACAGCCAAGTTCAATCTTGCTACCTAGATATTAATATCTAGATTTTATCTCTAAGTAATTAAACTACAAGGCTTGCATTGTTAGGTATTTTTTAATATATAGAAAGTAGATTATAGAAAAGCTCTGATAGCTAGCATGCTCATACTCTTGGACTAGCATTACCCAAAGTGTGCTCTTTATCTTGGATAGTAGTTAAATGAGGGGAAAAGAAGCTGGGAGTGGCAGCAGAAGAGGCATTCAGTAGATCAAGAAGGCTGATAAACACAATACAAAACTAATGACTTCTCAAAGTCTTGAAAATGCTAAAATTCATTCTGATACTATCAAAGGGTTTGTGATATGACATGTATTCCCAAATAAAACCACAGTATCACCCCCTTTGATGTAACAGAAAATTTCATTACGCTCACATTCATAGGAATATATTTTGGAAGACATAGTTTTAGACCATTTCTTTACTTAGGTTAGAAATCAACTCTTGCCTAGAAGGTTTACTCATTGTATTTGTTTTTTAACATGAAAAGAGTGCTTCTTCTACATTTACAACTGAATAAGCCTAAACTGTGACTATACCAGTTCTTTCCTTGGATTGCCTCCTTTTACATTTTGCACATTCTGTACTTGCCACCCCAGGCCTCTTCATAAGGAGTCTAAGCCTGTAACATCACCCTGTACTCTGGGGTGATTCTTACCACTGTCCTTTGCCTCTGTCTAACTGCTGAACTGTATCAGTATTCTTTGCTTTGCAGTGTAACTCCAGGCTAATGGCTCTCACAGATTCTGAAGAAGTTTGTAGAGACTTACAGAGCTCTTTCTCTTCTATACCATCGATGGCTATCAGAAGACAAGGGAAGTCACTCTTCCTGTTTGACTCAAGACAGCATTTCTAGTTGGTATTTTAACTTGGAAGTTTGAGGCATGAGTTCCAGTATGTATGTTTATTTGGCTATGTGCAAATAAGTACATCTCTCTAAATCTTTTTATTTGTTCTGCTGTATCTATCTTTAGTCAAAAATATGTATTAGGTACCTATTCTCTATTATTCCTGAGATACTCGTGGGTGCAATTACTATATTTACTATGGCATCTTGAGTTAGTAAATTCCTAACTGAGATGTGGCTGGGTAGACCAATGAGAGAAAGATTTGGGGAAAAGTGTGGTCTAAGATATTCATTTAAAACATGATTTTTGGAGGGAAAGAGTTAAGCTAGATCTTCTTATGAGCTGCTTACTATATAGGATTACAGTTTACCATATAGGATTACAGGATTATTTAGCTAGTAGACTAAACAAAAACTAAGGAAATTAGTAAAGAAGTGCCACCAAAAAAAGTATCTGGAAGGCATTTGATGCTTCTAAAGAAGCATTATAATATTCCTGATGAGAAGAATCAGAAGTTCATTGAATTCTTACTATTTTTTTTATTATCACTATTTTTTCATTTAAAATTATATAAGTGTAAGTGTGTTTGCTTTATTGGGTTGTTGTAACAAAAACATCACAAACTGGGTGGCTTAAAACTACAAAATTTTAATAAAATTATTAATATTTATGGAAATTTACAGAAGTTTATTCTTTCACAGTTCTGGGGACTAAAAATCTGAGATCACAGTGTTGACAGGACTGTGCCTTCTCTGAGGTTATAGGGAAGAATCTGTCCATGCCTCTCTCCCTTAGCTTCTGGTGACTTCTGACAATAGTTAGTGTCCCATGGTTTTAGCTTCATCACCCCACTTTCTGCCTTCATCTTCATATGGCCCCCTGTCTCTGCACTATTCCACCTGCTCTAAGTGTGGCATGTTTTAATAAAAGATTAAAAAATAAGTGCCAGTGAAATAGAGTTAGTAGAAATTTGGTAGGAATATTTTGGGTCAATATAATGATGTCTCTTATAATCATTTCATCTATCCATAGTTTTGCTTCTGATCCCAAAAGGAGAATATTCTTTTTCAATATAATTATACGTATGTTACTTATATTTAACCTTCCACTCTGTCTCTAGAATTAAAGCTCCAAGACAGGAGGGATTTTTTTTTTCTTTTTCAAAAGCAACAAACTCAGAAAGTATTCTACACATTATGATTGAATAAATTAGTTCAATTAATTACACAAAATATCAAATGATGCTGCATTACTTCTATTCCTATTTTATTCTTTTTACTCTCATATTTCTTTAATGTGACCTTTGTTTTATATTCTGCCACATGAGACATGTTTTATTTGCTTTATCTTCCGTTGTACTTTGGAAAGTAACTTTAAGTGTTCCTTTAAAAAGCTGAAGTAGGGCAACTGGGTGGCTCAGTTGGTTGGGCTTCCAACTTCAGCTCAGGTCATGATCTCACAGTCTGTGAGTTTGAGCCCCATGTTGGGCTCTGTGCTGACAGCTAGGAGCCTGGAGCCTGCTTCAGGTTCTGTGTCTCCGTCTTTCTCTGACCCTCCCCCACTTGCACTCTGTTTCTCTCTCTTAAAAATATTAACATTACAAAAATTTCATTGAAGAAGTTGAAATAAATTTTCCAGAATTAAATAATAAAATTTTACTCTCCCCTATGAAAGAGGAGGAATTAATGTTCCTGTTTTCTCCAAATTCTCAGGCTTTCTTAATTTATTCTAGGAAAATAATTTAAATTGTTATTATGATTATATTAATATAATCTAAGAGATATGATTGTATTTAAATAATTACTACAATCTTCTGCAGTTAATTTGAGAGCTAGAGTTGCAACAACTATTTAGATTTACATCTGAAGAGTTAACTAGTATTAGCATTCACCATTTCCTATTCTCCTGCTTCCTTGAGTCTTTAATTTTTTTATTGATCACTTGGTAGACTAGAAACAAATTTTCCAAAAAATCAAAGGCCAGAATTAAATATTCTCTAACAACATATTCAAAAAAAGTAACACAGGAATTTACCATATTTGTAAACAACTTTCTGTAAATTTTCAAAGCTATGCATGACAACTCAGCTGAGTATAGAATTTTATAATCAGAGTCCTTCCTAGAGCCTTGAGGGTCAAATAATTTTATATGAAATTAACTCTTATTTGTGAAGTCTAATAGAAGCCTTTTTTTAAAGTAGATTTTTTTCTGCTTTGGATATTTGGTTGTCTTTTTTCTTTATCTACCAAATTGAACAATTATGGCTAGCATATGTGTGATTTCATCTTTTAATAGTTTTTTTTTTCTTTTTCAGGAATGTAATAGGCTTTTTATAAAATTTTTATTTAGGCAATATTTCAGTCTTATTTTTAAATTATCTTTTTATTATAATAATTCTTATATAATTTCCTATTATAATTTAATTATTTATTATCTATATTTATGTCTATGAGATTCCTTTAATCCATGTGGTTTTGATTTATTTTACACTCTAAAATAACTTCTCTCTTTATTTAAGAACCCAGTTTTCATTTCTAAAAAATCCTTTCTGATTTTCCTTGTCAATAGAATAACACCACCACCATAACAGCAAAGCAATATTGACTTTTTTTTCTCATTATTAAATTTATATGGTAAGAACAAGTTCTTTAATCACTGTATCCGATGGCTCTTTATTCACATTGGTAGGCAGCTTTGCCTAACAACATCTCATCTCTTATTACTTCTCTCCTCTTGTTGTACAGATTATATATCTTAAGGTCATTTTTTTTCCTACCATGTTAATCTCCTAAAGTAGATGTTGCCCTTTTTTCTTTTCGCTAAAATCAGTTTTTAAAATACACTTTTCCTGTGTATTATCTTCGTAAAAGTAACTTCTCTTGAATTGTATTTGGTTTTTACACATTATTCCTGTATGTGTGTTTGTGTGTGTATTTCTGAGAATTAATACTAGAATGAGATGAGATGGTCTGGATCCCACCTGATTGAGTGTGTGAAATACCGTTAGTAAACACAAAGAAATGTCCTTTTCAAACAAGAAGGAAGAAAGGAAAGAAAGAAAAGAAGAGGAAAGAGAGGGAGGGAGGGAAGAAGGAAAGGTTAAACTTTGAATTCATTACATTAATTCCAATGGCCATGTCATTCTCAATACACCATGCAGTCTCATATGATGTCTTTAAGAACTAAAATTATATTGGGGCGCTTGGGTGGCTCAGTCAGTTAAGCGTCTGACTTCAGCTCAGGTCATGATCTCATGGCTTGTGGGTTTGAGCCCCGTATGGGGCTCTGTGATAATAGCTCAGAGCCTGAAGCCTGCTTCAGATTCTGTGTCTCCCTCTCTTGCTCATTCTCTCATTCTCTCTCTTTCTCTCTCTCTCTCTCTCTCTCTCTCTCTCTGTCTCTCTCAAAAATAAACATTAAAAAAATTTTAAAAAAAGATCTAAAATTGTATATATTTTTTGCATTGGAAGAAATTCCAGATGACAGTATCATAGACTCAGTGTGAATATTTTCACAATATATATTCTTGCACCTCTCTCTTCATTAGGTTCATCTATTCCTTCTAAATTAGCATCAGAGAAAACTAACCTTGGGATGAAATAGTGTTATCTTCCTACTCATCTTGCTCCCTATAACCTTGAAAATCAGTGTTTAGAGAAACCGTATAACCTGCCTCTTTCTACTGTTTGCAGCTTGAGATTTCAAAGTGATGACTTTTCCCAGGGTATAACATTTACCCTTTATCTGTCTCTCCTAGGTTGAGCAATTGTATTAGACCAGCAGCAAAGAGACATGATCTACCTACCACTCTTTAGACAACATTATCCAGACCAAGCAACCCTACGTGTCTGTACAGATGGGAACACAATTTAAGAAAAAAAAAATCTTCAAATGGAAGATAGACTCTTAAAGAAAAAAAGTATCTCGCTATGCATTAGACTTCAAGTAATTAGGAAGCTTAGCTTTCAGAGATTCCAAAATCAATGTTTTCTCCATATATTTTTAGCTACTGGAGGAAAAAAGTAACAGGGAATCTATGTTAACAAAATAATGAATAAGGACATTTGTTTCAGATCAATAAATATAAAAGTCTAAAATAACAGTTATTTTTAAGAAATCCAAATTCTCTAATAATAACATTCCAGCTGTAAGAAGCTAGGTTTATATGAAAAACTGCTATATTTTCAGGGCAATTGCTCAAATAAATTTAAGTATTTAAAATAAAAATTCCTGTAGAATAGAGAATTTGATTAGAAAAGTACTTTTGCTTAAATGCATCCTTTTTTTCTTCCCTTTTTAAGGGAGGGTTTTCTTTAGCATTGGAAAAATATATTCTGATTTAAAAATACTGCATTAAGAAAATAAACTCAAAATATATTTCATATATTTATTCACATGCTGTCCAGAGCTGAAACTATTGAGCAATAATAGAATAGCTAAATATTTCTTTCTTCTCTTTAATGCTAGAACTCTGCTTCACTGGCAACCTTCAAAGGAAGAAAAGAAAGGAATTAATTTATTAAGCTTTTACTGAATACTACAGTAGAAAATGAGTATGTTGAAAATCAAAATAACATTGTGAAATTGGCAGTGTTATTATTTCCATTTTACAAATACTGAAACAAAAGAAGACAAAGTTGAATAACTGAAAAACTCGACCAAAGATCATTTAACCAGGAAGTTGTGAAATGAGATAAAGACTAACATCTTCCTGAACTGAAATCAATTACCTAAAACAAACAAAATCCAAAAGCCATTAAAAAATAACAAAGAAAAAGCATCCAAGAAATTCTTCTCCCATAATTATTTTCAAGATATTCTCCTAAGTATACATAGGCCCTAAAACAGTTTTATAATAATAAATACATATAATAAATATATCTATAATAATTATGTATTCTCTGATTTTTGCCTATAATCATAGCAAGAAAAATTTTAATTTCATTTCATTTTAATTTAAGTGGAATAAAATAAATGAATAATTACAATAAAAAAGGGGGAAAACCATAAAATAAAAAAGTCTCTAAAGAGAATAGTTTCACCTGTGGGTGTAGGATAATATGTTGGCAGAGGGAAAGGTAGGGGACCAAGAGTTACTTTGTAATACAAGTTCTTCCCAAGTTCTTCTGTCTTGTTTAAGAAGAAAAGAAAATATACTAAAATAAGGCATATAGGAATTAAATTAGGCATTAACACAGCTACAAATTGCATACTATATTTCTAAGGCCAAGAAATTAATTTTTTAGATGTTTTCATCATTTCAGTTTATCTTTAATTTTATTGTGATTTTGTTAACTCCAGTGATGGAAGATTGGTATATTTATTAGAACAAATCACTGCATGTGAAAACAAAAATGTCATGTATAGAATAGAATAGAAATAGATGTATACCACATTACTATGAGTAAAATTGAGAAAATAACTTGAAAGTAGAAAATTGATATTTGAACAACACAAAAACTATTCTATTTTCTAAACAAGAAAATACGTTTTTTTCCAATTAGTATATCATTTAATATAAAGGTATTTCTAAATCAAAAACAAAACTTATATAGCTATTATATCTTTCTGATTAACTGACCCTTTATTAGATGAAATATTTCTCTTTCTCTAATAAAAATGTGTTTTTCCAATGTCCATTTTGTCTGATATTAATATAGGCACTCCAGTTTTCTTACAGCTTTTGATTTTGTGGTATATCTTTTTTTACCTTTTAGAGAACATGTATAGTTGATCCTTGAACAATAGAGGGGTTAGGGTTGCTGACCCTTGCGCAGTCAAAAATCCATGTATATCTTTTAACTCCCCAAAAACTCAACTATTAATCACTGTTGACCAAAAGACTTAACGATTACACACTTGATTAACAAATAGTATGTAAGTACAGTATTATACACTGTATTATTCCAAAAAGTAAGCTAGAGAAAAGAAAATGTTATCAAGAAAATCATGAAGAATGTGGTGCCTGGGTGGCTCAGTCGGTTAAGCATCCAGTCCTTGATTTCTGCTCAGATCATCATTCATTATCTCACAGTTTGAGTTTGAGCCCTGCATCGAGTTCTGCTTAGGATATTCTCTCTCTCTCTCTCTCTCTCTCTCTCTCTCTCTCTCCTTCCCTCGTACATGTTCTATTTCTCTCTCTCTCAAAAATTGAATAAATAAACTTTTTTTAAAAAAAGAAAAGAAAATCATAAGGAAGATAAAATACATTTACAGTACTTTACTGTATTCATTAAAAATAAATTGCAGGTAAGTGGCCCCACACAGTTTAAACCTGTGTTGTTCAGGGGTCAACTGTAGTTGGATTTTTGCTTTCATATCCAATCTGCAATCTCTACATTTTTATTAGAGTATTTACACTATTTATATTTAATACAATTTTTGTGTGGTTTTTTTCATTTACCATTTTACTATTTATTTTCTGTAAGTCTCTTGTCTTTTTCATTTTTTATATCTATCTAATTTCTTTAGTGCTAAATATTTTTACATATCATTTAAATTCTTTGGTTTTTTTTTCCTTGTTTTGAGGTTTGTTTTTTTTTTTTTGTAGTTGCTCTGGAGATTACACTATGTATTCTAATTTGTTACAATATTCTTCAGAGTAATACTAACTTACTCTAACTCAATACTAACTTAATTCTGATAAAATATAATAACTTTGTTGCAGTATAGTTCCATTTCCTCCTTTACACTATTATTATCACATGTTCGGTCTCTATATTTTGTAATATAATATAGTGTTACTCTAGTTACTTATACAATCTGATGTCCTTTTAAAAAATAAAAAGAAATGATAAAAATGCATTTGTAAAATCTTTTATGTTAGCTCATAGTGATCATTTATGATATTCATCATTTCTTTCAGATGATTCTAGTGACCCTCAGGTGTCATTACCTTTGAGCCTGCAGGACTTTCTCCAGTAAGTATTTCTTTCTCCAGTATTTACTGCAGGCAAGCCTATTTAACAACAAATATCCCCAGTCTTTGCTTTCTTGGAATGTCTTTATTTTGCCTCGTGTTGAAAGAATAGATTTGCTGGATATAGAATACTTGACTAACTGTTTTTATTTTTTATTTTGTTTTTTCTTTTTGTACTTTTACCATGTCATTCCACTGCTTTCTAGACTCCATTTAATTCTGATGGTAAATCAGCTATTTTATTAATTTCATTGATTCACTCCTGTACAAAATGAGTTGTTTTTGTCTTGGCTGTCTTCAAGATTTTCTTTTTGTATTTGGATTTAAAAGAATAGATTATATGTACCTTGTTGTGACTGCTTTTTGTATTTGTCCTAATGATATTTGTTGATTAATATTTTTCATCAAATTTGGGATGTCTTTGTCCGTTATTTTTTCACTGATTTTTTTCTTCTGCCATCTGGAATATGCTGTGGAACCTTTTTTCACATGTATTTTTTCACTTCAGTTTTTGTACTCTTTAACTTCAGAATTGCTACCACCTATCTATCTATCACCTATGTACTAGATTATATATTGTAGCAACTCTAGATTTTTATATTTTGTCTCAAGTGGTAGTCGTTATTATTTTACTATTTCCTTATTCTTGTTTTTGGAACTTTCCCAGACATAATCTGTGATATCTGTCTCCATTGTAGTGTGCGGCTACTAATTTCTCTTCCGATTTGTTTGTTTGTTTGTTTTAATGTGGCTTCCTAGATGCTTCTGTGTCTATGTAATTTAGTGATTATCCAATGATTGCATGGAAGTTGGATGTCAGGTTTCTGTCCTCTGCAGATAGATCTGTTTGTGAGTAGGGGAACACATTCAATGATCAGGCCATTTTCAAGTTGCCTAAATTTTACTTTTCCCTCTGATCACTTTCAAGCCTTCTACACATGTGCATGTGGTCAGGAGTGTTTGAATGCCTTGAACCTACTCTAATGTCAGGTGGACACATGCACAGCTTCAGCTAGAAACATGCTTGGCCCAATCTCTTCCAGAGTCTAAGGCTAGTGGAGCCAAACAATTGACTCTCACCTGGTTGCCTGCCTTCAACAAGTCACTTCTAATAATGCTGTTGGAAGGGGGATATCACCCAACATTCCAGAGAGAAAAAATGAATCCTCACAGCTTTGCAGACCTGACGTAAACACCACACTGAGCCGAGGGAATAGTACAAAGTTCAGAAGTTTTACAACCATAAATATTTCTCCATTTCTATGCCTTTGGCTAATTTCCAGAGCAATGAAATAATAGCTTTTGTTAATTTTGTGACAATAAAATCTCTCTTTGGAGAGAAGACTTGCTGATCTTCTCAGTCATAGCAAGTAGTCTTGAATTTTTTTTTAATTTGTCTCCATTTTGCAACAAAATGACCAAAAACCAAAACTTAATCCAAATTATCTCTTTACAGGGGAGGGTGGGAGGTTGCAGAGACAGAATTATGTATATAATGTAGCACATTTTTGTTGTTGTCCCAACATGTCAATCATGGAAATAAATTTTAAATTCTAGATGCCCACCTTATACAAATAGCATGAATATAAACTTTGCTGCAAATTCATGACAAAATGGAAAGGGAAAAGTTGGCATATGCAAGGAATATTGTAAAAAATGTGGAGAAGTTGAGGTTCAAAGTTAAAGATTCAAATATTGAATCTAGATAATTTATGTGCAAGAAAATGTTGAAGATTGTCTATACTCATAAAAATAGAAATTTATGCATTGGAACACAAGGGTGTTATAGCGATCACTGAGAGAAAACAGGAAATGGGAACTAAAGGGCAAAGAAAGATGAAATGTGGAAATTATACTCAGTAAGCCACTAGTAATAGTGACTATACACGTTTTGAAAAGCAATGACAGCCACTTTCCAAGAAAAAATATTGTTGAAAGTATACGGCCGTATTTGATTCTGATTGTGCCATAGTGAATGACTTTTAGAGAGAGTCGGCAACGACTGGAAAAAGATGTAAAGAAAGGATTTAAGGGTAGATGTGAAATCTAATGCTATCTAAGAAGAATAAATAGTATTGCCCGCCAAAGACTAAGATAGCAGTGATGCTGAAACAAATAAACATATAAAGTGTTCAGAATGGGAATTGAATTAATGAAAGAAAGAAGAAACTGGCTGAGAAAACCTCATGTGTGACTATTTTTTTTTAACTTCTCAACGAGAATAAATGTAAATATGTGTAAGAAAAAGTTATAACAAAATATTTGAAATCTTACCTAGAAGTCTTGGAAATGCCACAAACTAAAGTGAAAAGAAATTTTACTTATACTTGAATATGCATGCAGGGAAAGAAAACAATATGGCTTTGGGAGGTTTCTTCCAGGATTATGGTTCTATAGTATATATACAGATGATTAGGATACTCAAGTGTCATATTACCATTTGAATCAACATAACACATATATAAAGTATATCTTTGAAACATACCAACTATTCACTGAAGAAAGCGGATTGAGGGATTACAGCCTTACAAAGGATTATTGAGAAATCGGAAAACAAAAGCAGAAATGTTTAGGCCTATAATGACATTAGGATCGATTTGCAGATAATATCAACTAAAGAATAATTTTCTCATGTAACATGGGTATGCCATAAATATCTTTGAAATTCTTATATTAGCTAAACAAATAGTAAAGGTGGGAAGTGGGCTTCCTAAACTCTGCATATAGTCATTAGTACTCTTATTATTTCTTGAAAATGGCTGTAGGCTATTATGAAATTCTCTCTCTCCAGTCCAAACTAAAACACTATTCACTGGATATGGAATTCCAGAAGAGCTGCTAAGGGATAATGGAGTCCAATTTATGTCACCGAAGCTCCAAATCTTTCATAGCTCAAATAGAGTGAAACACATTCATTTTGCACTATACAAGCTAGCCACTAATGGCCTCATCCAGCACTTTGGACAGTTGTTCATGTAAGCACTTTTTGCTTGAAAGTGAGGAGGCTGTCCAGTGCAACAACAGCTGCCTACTGCTCAGTTGGCCTTCTGCTGTGTCGAGCGTGTTCACCTATCATTAAGTTAACTTCCCACTCTGCTACTTCTGGTCAAAGGCAAGCACTGAGTTTTATGACCTCAGAGAACCAGAGAGACCAACAAGATCTTTCAGGGCAAGAAATGAAATGGTATTAAGGAAATGGGCCAGTGAGAACACATTTTTAAGCTGCTCCTTTAATATTTGTTGTTCTTTGTGCCTGGGGGAAAATATGGCTGTTTCATGATGATAAAAAGTGAAGGGATAAATGAAGAGATGCAAAGGAGATGCAAACAAAGGAAAGAACATATTTTCATAATAATGGATACCCATTTTCTTATCTGGTACTTGCAAATATCAGTAAACTGTACGAGTAGTTTAGAGTTGAAATGCCTTACCTCAGCATGAGATGGTGGATAGGACTCCAAATGAGGTTAATAGAATTTACCTAGAGGGAGTAGCTTATGATTCATTGGGATATGTAAAAAATCTTGAAAGTTTTATTTTCTTCCATTTTTATCCTATTCTTTTTCATTTCTTTTGTTTTTAAATGAAATGTATAAACTGAATTAACGTAATAGCACCTGCATATATCTTATAAATAAATAAATATACATGCATTAAGGGTAAACACTGAATTCGATTTTTACTTATAAAGATGTGAAAACAATGGAGATTATCAGTCTAGTGGAATGATCTATGGGATCATAATCAGAAGATTCAAGTCCTGGTACCAACACTGCCTTGATTCATTCAGTAATCTTGGTCTCATTACATTTGTTGCACTTCAAATGCTTTATCTCCAAAGCAAGGAAAATAAATATCTTCCTCTTACATTTTCTTATATTGCTATTGTTGTTGTAAAAGCATAATGATATAAGTCATGAGGAGTGTTTTAAAAAGTTATGAGAAATATAAAATACATATACGTTAATTTTGAATGGATTTTCTACTTATAAAATATGGCTTTAAGTTGACTTGTATGTGAATTAATTATTTATTCATTTTATTTATTTAAAGGGAATTATAAGTCTTCCAATCAACTATAAAAGATATAACATTAGCTGAGGTACACTGACACATGATTCCAGATATAAGAGGATGTCAAAAAGTCAAAGTAAGGCAAATGGGATATTTGTCCTAACATATAAGGGAAAATTAGTTAGAGACAGAAGACTCTAGTTTCAAAATGAAGCTTAAAGAAAGTAGATTGACAAGGAAAATAATTTTTAAAAGGATTTGTTTCAGAAGAATGGCCTATCCTGATGGTTTTTGGTAAAGTGGATAAAATGTTTTGGTAATCAGGATAAGATAAACCAGGCCTCTCAGTACCTTGTGGCTCATAGCAGAGTAGTGAGTAGTAATGATGTTTGAATATAGATGTCTCAGCAGGGCTTTGAATGAGTGAGAAAATAAACTTAGTACAAATCTTATAAAAAGGTACAGTCCACTTCTACTTTATGTTTAGTTTTATGTTTTGATTTAATGGAAGTTAATTAATCCTAAGCTTATGATAAATAAAATGATCAACATCTTTATCCTTTTAGAAATAATATTGTGATTATATAACATTTGGATGGTAATTTTTTGTTCTGTAAGTAGTAGTCTCATTCTAAATCACTAAGTCGGAGTAGTTTTTCAGTGAAGGAGAAAGTCATAACCTAAAAAGAACAACTAACAAGGTCTACTAGAATGTGTACCCACTCACCAAAACTGAAAAATTAAATGCTATCATAATTCTTAATAAACAGAAGCTATCTCCCTTTGTATTCTGAAAATAATTTTAAAGCATTTTTAATGCATTTAAAGCATTTTATTTTTGAGTGAGAGGACATGAGCAGGGGAAAGGCAGAGAGAGAGGGAGACAGAGAGTCCCAAGCAGGATCCGTGCTGTCAGTGCAGAACCCGATGAGGGGCTCGAACTTAAGAACCGTGAGATCATGACCTGAGTCAAAAACAAGAATTGGCCGCTTACCAAATGAGCCACTCAGGCACCCTGGAAATAATTTTAAAATAGTGAATAAATTACTCACACGATCAATGACTCTCAGGGTTTATTACGTCTCCACGATGTTTAAGGCAATGTCTTAGGATAGGAGTGCACAAAAAGAAACAGGACGCATATGAGGAACTTCTGTTCTAAAGTAAACCTGGCATTTGAATTCTCCTTTTTCTCTGCTTTGTAGTAGTTTACATAGCATTATATTGTCTGTTCCTTGAAAATTTAAAATGACTTACGTAAAAAACTGGCCTTGGAAATATATTTGATGATGTGTATCTATTTCTGTATTATTTTCTTTGGGCATATAGTTGGTTATAATTAGCTCTCCAACATTTGGTCATTACGCAGTTTCACATTCTCACTATTATAAAAAGGATGGAGTTGCTATAATTGATTGAAAACAAATTAGAAATGAAAAATCATAAATCTGCAAAATGAAATTAGAAATATTGAAAGATATAAAGAGTAATCCTTACAGATGCCTGAAGGGGAGCTGCAAACTCTCTGGTGAACATGTCCAACTTAGGCTTAAAATCCAGAAAATGACATCTTCATTTCTAGCAAAGACCGCTATCCGTTATGTAAAATTTTGGTCTACATAAAATCTTATGAGGAATTTTGAATTGCTAAAATAAAGGCACCTTTGTCTATCTGATTACTATTTCTGTACCTTCAATCTGTGAACACTCGTGGCAGGGACTGCCAATTGCCTTTGCCAAAATTCATTCCCCTTTCCATGTATACAAATAGGTAATGTGATGGAGTACATGGGTATCAAGGTAACCATAGTATTTCCAATCTCCATTCTTGCCAGGTAGGTCACATGTCCAATTCTGTCCAATGGTATATGATCAGGATTGAAGTGTGCATCCTCTGAATCATACCTCTAAAAAAGTAAAGAAGCATGCAGGGGCATCTGGGTGGCTCAGTCTGTCAAGCATGTGACTTCAGCTCAGGTCATGACCAGCTGTGCCACCAGCTCAGAGCCTGGAACCTGCTTTGGATTCTGTGTCTCACTCTCTCTCTGTCCCTCCCCTGCTTGTGCTCTGTCTCTCTCTGTCTCTCAAAAAGAAACGTTTTAAAAAATTGTTCTTAAAAGTAAAGTTGCATACACATTCTTCTTTCTTTTTGCTATGGGCTGTAAGGTGGTCATGGTGACCAATTTCAACCAAACTGATGAGATAATAGCCTGAGGATGTCACAGCCAAAGAAGTGGAAGGCTTTTCCATCTCTGACACCTCCGGGTACTTTTGCCATACCTAAATCACCTGCCTGGAGAGTTTCATCACAGAGAAATCAATTCATGTTTATCTTGTTTAAGCACTCTTCCTCAGGATAACTTGTCACCGTGGCCTACCCTGTAACCCAATATAACTTTTGATGAAGATAGCCTGGGAGACATATAAGAACACTTTAGTTTTAATAAAATGAAGAATGGGGTTTCCTACAGAGTTGCCAGGACATTGGAAAATTGGCTATTTTCATGTTTTTCCACAGTAGCCAACCAAGGGTCAACAACATTTCAGAATTAGAAATACCAACAGTTTGTTCCAGGCAACATTTCTATTACCTTAGATGCATGCTAACTGGAATTATTATTTAGTACAATAGAATAGAAAATACGTGGTGACAATAATGTTTTTTAGGCTTGTCCAGAAGTGTCGACCATCCATTATCTACATTAGACTGTGTTGTTTAAAATTAATTTGAAGAAAGTCTCAGTCATTTCTCTGCCCCATTCCCTTGTAGGTCCCTCTCAACGTCTTGCTGGGAGTTTTTTTGTTTTGTTTTGTTTTTTACCACATTTTTGTACATTTTAAAAATAAGAACTTTCGACAGCACAGGTGTTATAGACTTCACTAATAGTGTATTATAAAGGTCTTCTCAGGATACACGAACTTCTTAATGCAAAAGCAAGTTTTATTCACTGCCATTCTATATCAGATGTGGAAATACTGTTAGGATGGAACATTGTAAAATTGTTTATTATCAGGAAGTAAATAAACCATAGTGTAAGTATGGGAGGTATTGTTAATGCATTTGGTATAGAACAATTTGCTTAACTTCTGCTTTGACTTTCTGATTTCCTATAATGTGGTGTCCACGTTTTCTCACCACCCGTGACTTTTAGTGTAGAATCCCAGTAAAATTTGTTAAATGTTATCCACTGTTGAATGAGATTTAATAACATGGTAGGAGTCACTGTCCTCTTTACCATAATTGTTATTTAAAAAGTGTCCTTTTTCAAGTGTTCTTTATTTAGATTAGAACATTCTTTCATTTGAAGCTCTCTATTTGCAGGATAATGCCAGTTTCTTCCCAGAAATAATAATAACATTATCCAGCTGAAGAGGTTCTAGGTTTTTATTTAGTAGCTTGGCATTGGTGTGGCTTTTAAGAAGTCTTTCAGTTTCTTGATACTAAAATCCCTCTAAGAGCCACATTTACTTTCCTTTCAGAACCTTCACTAGTACATGCACTGCTACACAAAACAAGAATTTGAGGCAGGATTTCTGATGGTTAAATGGAAAAGTGACAAGGACCGGTGTAGTTCCAGTCTATGGAAATCCTTCTGGCAGGCTGTAGGCTCAGAGGCAAATGTTGTGAGCGTATCACCAGGGAGCTGCCCCCTGGTGGATTGCATCAGAGAATTCTGATTGTATCTGTGATTTCAAGAACGGATTTCCTCCACTCCCTAACATTAGTCAAATTTGAATTTTTGTGTATCCTGGAGCTGATAATATTAATTGTAGTCTACGGCATTGAATCTCGTCCAGACAACTAGGAACTAAATCAGGAGCCCTGCCCAAAAGGAGAAAGGATTTGGCTAGAAAAAATGTTCCTTCAGTCAGGCAGAAAAAATACAGGGGAAACTAACATAACGTAGCCAAAGCTATCCCTGCCTAGACATAGGTATGTCTCAGACAAGCAAGCATGTGGACTCATAAAAGGTTTCCAGGTTTCCGAATGGAAGTGCTGTGAATCGCCTCATACATAAGCGAGCCAGCTAATTCCCCATGGCTCAAGACATCCTCTCATTGATTTATGATGATTCTGAGGCATAGCCCACTAAATTGCTGAGGATGTGCAGTGAACTCTGAGAGCTTAAAGAAACCTGCCTCGTGGACAAACCATATTTTTTAATAAAAACATTTTTCATGCTCAAGAGTCTACCTTTTTCCTTCTACCTGATATTAAAATATGTGCCTGAGAGTTTACGGTGTCCTTTGAATCATTCATTATGCACTTTAATTTTCAAGAGCATCAATATTTAGAGAAATTACTAATCTTCAGGATGATTTCTTTGGAAAGAGTTATTTTCTCCTTAATTCTTGACTTTTTCTCCTCTACCCATCCCCCAACATTTTTTTTCTAGCTTCAATTTTATTCTTAGAGAGCTAGCCAGACAGCCCTCTAATTTTATGCTAAAGCTCCTTGCTTTTGCTTGGCCTGGCCTGGTTTTCTGCATGCCCATGAAAGTGAACAGACCTGCTTACCAAACCTGTGACTGAATGTAATTTTCATACTCCAACCTGATCCTCAAACATACACTGTTTAAAACAAACCTACCAAATTAGTCTTGCCATTGTCACGTTTTACACAATTAGGTCCTAGGAAACCTTTCATTTAACCTAAAAAAATAGTATGAACCACCAAAACCACACCAAAATTTGATAAGGACATTTCAAAAATCTGGTTAAATGAAATGAAAGCATGCACTGAAGAAGAGAATCTGATGATTAAAAAAAATGTTTTTTTTATCATTGCTAAGAATTAATAATATTGTAACCTCATAAAAATATTAACATTTTAACAGTTTTCTTCTAACTCAGCTATTATTTAGTAAGTATAAAAATCATATCTATCCTTTTTATTCTTCTTTGCAGTATATTTTATTAGTTTGGATGACTATTAACTAGGTAATGAAAATGCAAATTTCAGCTTATATAGCATCTTTCAGCCTGAAATCTAAAAATCGTGGCTGCCTAATTCTTTTTTCCACTTAGCTTTGTGCTTTGAGTGACATCTGTGTGGATTTGAAAGCATTATTTTTGCCTTTACAAAACCCTGGAATCCTCCCTTGCAATCACAGGATGGATGCAGTCTCTAAATAATTCCCTGTTTTCTAAAGGAGATATTGCTTCAGGCTGTAGGATCTTCACATTGAACAAGGCACAAAGAGAAATGGGCTCTATGTCTAGGCCATTCTATTCAATCATTCATTTTCAAGAAGGACAGGGAAGACAGGCAGGGTGGGGGGTGGTAAAAACAAGCAAGTAGAGTACATTTGCTTTATTTTCTATTTAGGGGCATACATACAAGATTACTTTCTTAACACACACCTTTGTCTGTGGCCTGACATTTAAAAGCCATGATAATAAAAAAAAGGCACAAATTGCACAGCTTTTATTTTTCAATATATCACAATTAACCTAGCCCCCAGAAATAAAAGAGCATGTAAGTTAACAGGGGAAAAAAATCATTTCTTAACTCTTGGTATCGTGTGTGTGAGTAAGATTTGTGTTGCACGATTTCAAGCATAATTTACACACTAAAATAATACCTAAACATTTTTCACACTTAAAAGGAATGTATTAAATAAACAAATGTCCCAAAGGTGTCCAAAATATTCTCTTAATTGAGTAGAACATACTAAATCAGTGGCAGAAGGAAGTTGAAGCATTATTGCAAAGTTGTGTAAAGTTAAATAATGTTCATTTTAATCATTCAAACACTGATATATATGAGATCTATCCTATCTATTAATAAAATCAACATCAAATATATAAAGTAAATATCAAATATGTTATTTCTATCAATATCTATCAATTATATATTATTAACTATATACACTGGAATGCAATTAATCCTGCCGTTAGCATATTAAGAGTAAAGAAATAAAAATCCCCACAAAATAAAATAAAATGTTTTTCCCAGATTTCAGATACTTAAGCTATCAACTTGACACTTTTCTGTGTTTACATGATTCATATGTAAAGTGTTATCAGAAATTATAATTATGTGATTGAGCAAGATATAGTTCTCATTCAATATAACTTCATTCAAGGGAAAAATAAAATAAGGTTCAGTCTTCAATGTTAATTATAATTCAAATAATTCTTTCCATTAGAGGATTTCTAAATTACAACAAATAGTGAGGTAGGTATGCAGTTTATCTAGCTGTGTCTAACCTTTACTGTGAAAATTACTAATAAGAAATATAGTAGACATATTGATCTAAGGGCAGAGTTATATGGAGACCAGAAATATTAAATTAACAAAATGCTAGATTTCCTCGGTGATAATTCAGATGTAATCATTATGTACAAACAAGCATTAAAATTATATTTTAAAAACCAAGATCTACTAGTATATTTAAAATATAATTCAATTTTTAAAACACATTTCACACATCATTTTCAGGACTGTGTCCGTGAAGCCCATTCTTCCAGGATGTTAAAGAAATGCTCACCAAATTTCTATGATGTCTTTCTTAATGAGGATCATATTCACAAATGGGCTTCTAGTAGATGTTGAAGGGATATTGAAATTCATTTCAGCACATTAGCAACAGGAAGGTGAGGATATGAAAGCATCATTAAATAGCAACTAAAACAATATCAGATGCCCTATGCATTTAGGGTGCTGTTTTCACCACAAGGAAGAAAGAGAAGATAAGGACTGCATGGCTGTCAGACCAACCTGGGCTAAGATAGGGAAGGAAAGGAGGAAAAGGGAAAAGGATAGGATTCCTCTTTAGAAGACTATTTTAGAGCAGAGTGGGACTCCCAGTGACCCAGAAGTCTTGTTATGCAGCAGCAATGGTAACTGAGGCATTACTTTTATTACCCTCCCGCTGCTGGGAGAAAACACCCTGTAAGTCTGTTTCTTTACTTGCTCCACTCTTAGTCACACTAATAATGTCATATTTATCTTGGTGATTTGTCTTAAGCATGTTTTAATTTTAGAGCTCTGCTCCCCACCTTTTACCCTCCATCCTCAAATTTTATGTGGAAAACAATGTTTTAAAATTTAAGACTCCTAGGTTGGTGTTGGCTTCAGGCCAACATTAAATGAAAGGGATCCAACTTATCTTTGAAAATGAAGGATGGGGATTCCTAAGAAACGAGAAGCCAATTAGGTGAGACATACAAGTGTCCCAGCTTAATGCCGTGGAGAGTTTCCAGGCTATGGCACGAGCAGGAGAAGCGCAGGTGGAGCCCTGAGCACACCTGAGTTCAGATAGATCCACGAGTCTAAGTAGATTAAAGTGTGTAGAGTTTGCAGGACAGAGTCCTGGAGTGGAGGGATCTGTACAGAGACAGGAATGCAGAGATCTGCTGAGGAGCTCCTTGAGTAATCAGCAGTGTGTTGATCAGTACATACACCTAAGGAAACCACCTGAGGCCCGGAAAGAACCACTGGAAAAGATTAGAGGTAACAGTGCCCAGCTCATACCCAGAGAGAACAGTGCCTGTTGCCATCAGCCAAACTGGAAAATCTCTAGATATATAGGGTAGAGTACAGAGAGGGTCTTGCATCAGGAATGCAGAACATTTGGTCTGGTTGCAGTCTGTCTCCACCCTCACTTAATGAATCTTAAAAGCAAGACCCCCCCAAAAAGGATTACACCATTATAAGTAATTTATAATCCCAAACAAAGGTCAAGAATATTTATTTAAAAATATAACCAGAACGCTACAAGGTAAAACTTGCAATGTCTGATATCCCATCAAAGATTACCAGGCATCCAAAGAATCAGCAAAACAGAAGCCACGATAAGGAGAAAAATCAATCACGGAAAACTGACCCAGAACTGACACAGATACGAGAATTATCAAACAAGGACATAAAAAAAGTGATTATAACTTTATCCCATATGTTCAAAATTGAAGCAGAGCCATTGATGATACATTAAAAAAAATTAAAATGAAATTTTAGAGATGAAAATCACAATGTCTGAGATTAAACTACACTGGAAGTGATGCCAGATTATGAAGACTTAAATTAGATTCTCTGCTCTAATATTCATAAACTATAATAACTTTTTTAACCTTAGTTTACTACTCTGTAAAACAAGAATAATAAAACTTGGTTAAAGGTATTATTGCAAAGATTAAATGAGATGATGATAAAACGAGATAATTAGGTGAAACATTTAGCATGGTGTCTGACACTGTAAGCATGCGATAATTTTGTATTTATTACGCTACTCCTCTGTTCAAATTCATTTCTGGTTCCCTAATGCTGGAGGAACAAAGCCCAAACTTTCTTGCTTGAAATTCAAGCTCCATACAATCTGGTTTGAGTCTTTTGTCCAGTCTGAATCCTATGTTAGTTTACGTAACTGTATTTTAGTCAAACTATAATTCACCATCCTTTTTATATGTCCCACAATTCTTTTCCTCAGTCCTTGTTATGGTCTTAATTATGTCTCCCTAAAAATCCATATGTTGAAATCCTAACCCCCATTACCTCAAAATGTGATAGTGTTTGGAGATAGGGTCTTTATGGAGACAATCAAGTCAAGATGAGGTCCTTAGGGTAGACCCTAACCCCATATAAGCCTTATAAGTAGAGGAAATTTGAACACAGACATGTACAAGGGAAAGACAATGTAAAAGCAGAGGGAGAAGACAACCATTCACAGGCCATGGACAGAGCCCTGAAACAGATCCCTCCCTCGTGGACCTCGGAAAGAACCAACCCTATCAATTCCTTGATCTCAGAATTCTATCCTCCAGAACTGTGAAAAAATAAATGTTGTTCAACCCCTCTCCCTCTCAACAGTCTGCAGTACTTTGTTATAGCAGCCTTAGCAAACAAATACACTGCTTTCTTCACATTTCTCCTTTTATCTGAATACCCTTGTGCACATATCCAAACTATGAACTTTTATTCAAGGTTTAGAGAGTTTGCCAATTTCTCTATCAGAATGTACTTATTTCTCTTACTAAAATGTAATCTCTTTCTCCTCAGGAATCTTATAGTATAATCTATATTCTTATGACACTTACCCTTTCTATATTTTGAACTATCATTAGTTTTATGCCCTATTGCTTCGATTAGACTGACATTTCCGGCAGAGTTGAATCTATTTCCGATTCATTCTTCTATTCCCCACAGAATCTAGTAGTTCTAGCAAGTGGTAGATTCTCCATTAAGATCTTCTTGATGAGTTAAAGCTTCAGTCATATGTCAAAAGACAACCCATATAGGTATATATTTGTGTATGTATTTGTATAACTTTAAATTGTGCCCCTTACTAGATAGTAAACTGCATGAACACAAGGGACTTTATTTATCTAATAAAAATGCCAATTTGGCTTTCACAAAAAGCCCATACTATTCTCAAGGAGTAATATGTTGGTTTCCTATATGCATTATAGCTAAATAATACATTTTTTAACAACTTCAAATGGTAAAATAATTAGCAATTTTGTGATTCTTGGTCTTAATCATATTTCTTTCATTAGGAATAATAACTGCATCATAACTCATCTGCTTTCAGGCAGTAATCCTGCCACCTCACCGAAGGCGAGCATTTAGATGTTGTCTCTAATATTTACAGTAAAACCTTGGATTGCAAGTAACTTGTTCTGCGAGTGTTCCACAAGACAAGCAAACATTCCTAATAAATTTTTACTTGATAAACCAAGGGGGTCTTGCAATGCAAGTAGTACGTGACATCGAATTTCACATGATCACACTGAGCCAATGGTTCTTGAAATTCACTTTGATATACAAGTACTTTGGATTATAAGCATGTTTCTGGAATGAATTATGCTCACAAACCAAGGTTTTACTGTATCTCTTTGTTCAAAGCCTCTGTGTTTTGGTTCATCACTTCAAACATCACCACCACCTCCATACTTCTCAGTGTTACACCTTGCTTTTTGTTTTCTTTACCTCTAGAGCTAACTTATTTACATTTCTTCTTCCACAACAAAGAAAGGTAGCAGTAACCATCCTTAACTGCTTTACAAAATGAAAAGCTGGGAGGACAGGGAGAAAGAAGTTTTTCAAGATTCACCTTGAATTGCCTACTCTTTGAAACCTTTCTTCACTTCTGCACACATAGAATTCTTGTCTTCATGCTTCTTGTCTTGTCCCTCTGTTGGGGGCAACATAACAAATGTAACATTTTATAATGGCTAAGTCTTCACATGGTTCACTTACCTTTGCTAAACTTTAAGCCCATTAATTATAAGAAAAATGTCTCATGAATTCTTTGCACATGCATCTCCCCATGTAGAAGCACACTAGCAACTCATAGCCTTAAAAATTCCAATAGAGAAGTCAAGGTTGTGAGATTTATGGTTTATTATTATTTTCTTCTTCTTCTTCTTCTTCTTCTTCTTCTTCTTCTTCTTCTTCTTCTTCTACTACTACTACTTTTCATTGTTATTGTTGCCTGCATTTTTTGTTTTTTTTTATTTGTTTGGAAAATTATTCCAAGACAAGATTCACATCTGGTAGTGGTGGCAGCAGTGGTTTCTTCTTCTTCTATTATTATTATTCGATTATTATTATTAATGAGTTTTTTTGATGTTTTTGTCAATACTATTGTTTATAGGGAAATCCAAAAGCAGGTTTACATATGTAAACCATTAAAAAACTATTTTAAATGTAAGTAACACCCATGTGCTCAGTGTAGGAAGTTAGAAAGTAAAAGGTTCCTTTTTATGAAATCTAAGGTCCCCTGGCTCTCAATGATTTAGAATAATGTGCTCCAGAGTTCCTTGCCCTTTTACCATGGTTATTTGGCCTCCAGGTAAAGGCATTTCCCTGTGGTTCACCTAAACCTCAGCTGTCTTGAGAAGTGGTTTCTCACTTTCTAATTTGCAGATTGTGGTTTTATTGACATTTATGGGGGTTGCAATGGGCAAGTAAAGAGTCTTCAAGGGATTTAAAATTCTAGCATTAACCTTCTCTGTGTAATTAAATGCTCTGCATTTCAAAATATTTTATAAATATTTGCTGTCTCCACAAGGAAGCCACTGTGACTGGGTTTCTGGGGGAAAAAGGATGCTGTCATCCCTGGGGGTCACCGGATACAGGATGTGGAGAGCTTGGCTTAGAAACAGGCAGAGCCAAAGGATTGAATAATGCCTCTGAAACTAAACATGTCATGTAATTGTACACAGGGAAAGGGGAATTCCTAACAGAGGAAATAGTCCACAGAGGATGTAAGCATAAGTAGGTAAGTTCTAGGCAGAATCCCAAAGGCAGGGTAAACATTCATTGAAGATCCAACAGCAGACACAAATGGACTTCCATAGAGCAAAACATAGATTGGAGTCACAACAGGTACAGAATACAGTATAATTCTAGGTGTCAGTTATCTGAAAATACTAGTGGAAAAGTATAAGCCCAGTAACTGGTGACTGTGGCATCAAGTTAAAGTAGAACCAACCATAAAATATTCCTATTGATGATAAAGTGGCTACTGGTACAATGCTCCCTTAATTTCCCCTTGTTTCCTTTATTAGATTCACCATTGCTCAAAATGAAAAGCAGATACATAGGTTGACCTTAGGCTGATACAGTCTCAGAAATGTGGGTGTAAGCTACTGGAGTAAAATGGATGCATGGGAGACAGCAGAACAATTAAGATTTCCCCTTGAGAGAGGCTGCTGGTGCTTTGCCCAGATTCCCTTTACTGGACCAATGCATTTATCACCTATTGCTGTTAGTGCTGGCTACTATTAAGTACAATTGCACATTTCTCCAGAGAATTCTCCTTGACTGGCAGGAACCGTCTCACTAGAAGATATCTGAGAGCTTAAGCACCCTCTAAAGAGGAGGACAAAAATCAGCCACTGGCTAGCTGATACGGGGATGCAAAATTGTGGCCCCAAACCCACTTATTTCAAGGCATGAAAACCCTGTGGTGCCTTTCCCACTCCAGAGCTCCCCATGAGGTCAGGCTCAGTCAAGACTTCAGTAAAAACCGTATTTTGGCTTAGCTTTTTGATCTATCTTATCCTGCCTCAGTTTATTTCCTTACAGGTTTCTTCTGATGGCACTCCAAGAATGTAGCACCAAAATACTAGTCTCAGGTTCTGTCTCTCAAGAGGCTCATCCAAGACATCCTTTTACTGATATTACTTACAAATTTTAAAACTTACATGTGGGGTAGCCTCTGAAACTTAGAGGGGATGGAATGAACCCTTATTCCACCAACTAGTGCTGTGGGACCTCTCTGAGCATCAGTTTCCTTATGACTAACATGGGAATAACGTTAACCTCCTTACAAGGTTTTGGAAGGATTGTTAATAATCCTTATGTGAATTATAATAGTCTGCACTCATGTATTAAAAATCACATTAATCATATCTCATTTTTTCATTCATTCATAACCCCTTTATTAAGTTCTGTCTACACACTAGGCACAATCCATACCACACTGAAACACAGACAAAAATATCTATTCTTATAAAATATTAAATGAGGACAGCAAGTACTCAGAAGAAGAAAAATATACAGAGATTTAAATAAATATTATGGAAAAACAATGCAGGAAATGGGTGTAGTAATTTAGTTTTAATCTTCATAACAGTTCTATGTGTTGCAGATGAGAAAACTGAGATTTAGAAAAGTTAGCTACGTGACTCAGTTATCACATGATCAGGACTAAAGGAGAATACAAATCCAGACCATCTGACTTAGTGGCAAAGCAGTAATATCTCCCAACATATAATAAGTACCATCTATAGTAATAACAATATTTAATAATTGAACAACAAACCACCCCACTCACTGAGTACACAGGCCATCCAATATTGAAATTAAAGAGTGCAGGGGCACCTGGGTGGCTCAGTCGGTTAAGCCTCTGACTTCAGCTCAGGTCATGATCTCGCTGCTCATGGGTTCCAGCCACGCGTCTCTGAGCTGTCAGCACAGAGACTGGAGCCTGCTTCAGATTATGTCTCCCTCTCTCTTTCCCCCTCGCTTGCTCATGCTCTCTCTTTCTCTTTCTCTCAAAAATAAGTAAACATTTAAAAATTTTTAAATTAAAAAGTGCAGTTTATCCTTAGAATTTCTCATTCAGGATCGCATGAAAGACCCAGCTATAGTGTGAACCTGCCAGCTTCCAATGAAAGAGGAAATAGAAGAGACATTAAGATTCAAGAATTAGTAAACATACCTTTAGCCTGGTTAATTAAAGGGATGAAAGGAGGGTTTGAGAAGGAGGTAGAAATAAAGGAGAGAAGAAAATATGAGCAGCATTCATAGGAGGAAATGGCAATATTGACAGCTCAGGTTACCTAAGCAATCATTTCAGTTTTATTTCATTAAGAAAATGGGGAAAAAAAAAAAAAGGGAAGTGAACCTGACTTTGCATGAATGTTGACACCTTGGGTGGGACACCTGTGCACCACAGGGGGTGGAATTAGAGGAAAGGAGGCACAATTATATCATCAGGCTGTTTATCTATTTCTAAATCTCGAGCTCAGCTAATCCAAATGGAGCATATACTTCACCATAGGTGAACTGTGTTACATAAGAGCAATTATAAAATAATGAATGTAGAGAACTCTGCATTATTTTCTTCTGAAAGGTTAGAAAATTCCAGCACATTTTAGTCATAATACTAAAGTTTGACATGGATGGAAACCTGGAATCCCACTATCTTCCAGCCCCCACTGGGTTTTTTGTTTGTTTGTTTGCTTTGGTATCCTCATACAATATTTAAGACAGAAATTATTTACCTTGGTTTGCAGATGGACAAACTAATCTCAAAAAGATGAAATGTCTTACATCATAATTTAAGGTGGAAGAATCAGTTTTGAAATATGTTTTTAATGGTTTGTTATTATTAATTTGCATTACTTGCCTCTTGTTATGAAAATTTAATTTTTAAAAAGATGATATGTGTACAATTATATAGCAAAATGCCTGGCACATTTTGTATGTATGCAACATGTTTTTATCCCTCACTTAAAAAGTACTTTATTGTGGCGAGAACACTTAAGATTTACCCTCTTAAATTTCAAGTATATGATACATTGTCATTGCCTATAGGTTCAACATTATACCACATGTCTCAAGAGCTTAATGTACATCCAATTATACTTTATATGTTATCTTATTATATACATAACATATTTAATGTACACAAATTTATTATGTAGCCAACCTTATTTATCTTGCTTAATTGAAACCTTATGCCCACTGATTAGTAACTACACTGTTCCTCCTCCTCTAGCAACCACCATTCCACTCGTTAATTCCATGACTATTTTAGTTACCTTATGTAAGTGAAATCATGTGGTATTCATATTTCTGTGACTGACTTATTTTACTTTACATAAAGTCTCCATGTTTCCTCCATGTTGCAGAATTTGACTTTTTTTAAGGCCAAATTGTATTCAATTATATGTAGATGACATTTTCTTTCTCTGTTCATCTACTGATGTATATTTATATTGTTTTCACATTTTCACTATTGTGAATAGTGCTGCAATGAACATGAGATTGCTAACATCTCCTAGAGATCTTGATTTCAATTCTTTAGGATAACCTAGAAATGAGATTGTTGGATCATATGGTAGTTTTGAAAAATTTGTGAGAAAACTTCATACTGTTTTCCATAGCAGTTGTACCATTTTGCATTCCCACTAACAGTGTCTAAGGGTTCTAGGCTCTCCATATCCTCACCAACAATTGTTTTTTTCATAATAGCCATCTTAACAAGCGTGAGGTAATATCTAATCGTGGTTTAATTTGGCATTTCTCTGATGAATTAGTGATGTGAAGATTTTTTTCATATGTGTGTTGGTCATTTGTGCATCTTCTTTGGAGGAATGTCTATTTAAGCTGTTAGCCCCATTTTTTAATCAAGCTATTTGTTATTTTACTATTCCACTGCATGAGTTCCTTATATATTTTGGAAATTAACCCTTTGGTTTGAAAATATTTCCCCCCATTTCATAGGTTGCCTTTTCATTTTGTTGAAAAGAAGCTTTTTAGTTTCATGCATTTGCACTTGCTTATTTTTGTTTTGTTGTCATGCTTATGGCATTATATCCATGAAATTATTACCAAGACTGATGCCATCAAGGTTTTCCCATATATTTATTTCTAGGAGGTTTATAGTTCTACATCTTATGTTTAAGTTTTCAATTGATTTTGAGTTGACTTTGTGTGTGGTGTAAGATAAGGGTCCTATTTCATTATTTGCATGTGTATATCCAGGTTTCCCAGTACCGTTTATTGAAAAGCTTCTCCATTGTTGCACTTGGACTCTTGCTGAAGATCAGTTGCCTACATATGCGTGTATTTACTTCTGGGCTGTCTATTGTATTCCATTTGTCTGTGTCTGTCTTTACATGAGTACCACATTGTTTTGATTACTATACCTTTGTACTATATTCCGAACTAAGGAAATGTAATGACTACAGCTTTCTTCTTCTATTTCATGAATAATTTGGCTATTTGTGGTCTTTTGAGTTTCCTTGTGAATCGTAAAAGTTATTGATGGGAATAACATTGAGTCTGTTGATTGCTCTGGGTAGTATGGACATTTGAACAATATTAAGTCTGCCAATTCATGAACATGGCATGCCTTTCCATTTATTTGTTTTTTTCTTCTATTTCTTTCATTAATGTTTTGTAATGTTTAGTATGCACATCTTTCACCTCCTTAGTTAAGTCTATTCTTAATATTTTATTTTTTTTAATGTTATTGTAAATGGGATTGTTTTCTAATTTCCTTTTCAGATAATTTGCGTTTATTGTATAGAAACACAACTGAACTTTATATGTTGATGTTGTATCCTGCAATTTTACTGAACTTGTTAATTAACTTTAATTTTTTTTAAATGTCTTTTTATTTATTTTTGAGACAGAGAGAGACAGAGCATGAGCAGGAGAGGAGCAGAGAGAGAAGGAGACACAGAATCCGAAGCAGGCTCCAGGCTCTGAGCTGTCAGCACAGAGACCAACGCGGGGCTCGAACTCACAGAGTGTGAGATCATGACCTGAGCTGAAGTCGGAAGCTCAACCGACTGAGCCACCCAGGCGCCCCAATTAACATTAATTTTTTATAGAATCTTTAGAATTTTGTATATATGAAATCATGCCATATGCAAAGAAGTGTAATTTTAATTCTTTCTTTCTGATTTGGAAGACTTTTGTTTGTTTTTCTTGCCTAATTGCTCTAAGCTATTTTCAATACCGTGTGGAATACAAGTGGTGAGAGTGGGCATCCTTACCTTATTCTTTATGTTAGAGGAAAAGCTTTCACTTTTTCACTATTGAGAATGATGTGTTCTGTGGGCTTGTCATTTACAGACTTTATTATGTGGAAGTACTTTCCTTCTATTCCTCACTGTTCAGAGATTTTATCCATGAGGGAGTTGAGGAATTTTATCAAACACTTTTTCTGCATCTATTGGGATGACCATGTGATTGTTATCTTTTATTCTGTTAATGTGGTGTTTAACATGAGTTAATTTTCATATGTTGAACCATCCTTGCACTAAGGGACAAATCCCAGTTATATTGGTTTATGATCCTTTTAATATGCTGTTGAATTAGGTTTGATATTATTTTGTTGAGAAATTTTACATATATACTCATCAAGGATCATTTCCCTTTTTTTCCATCAGGGTAATGCTGGCATCATAAATGAGTTTGAATGTGTTCTCTCCTCTTCAATTTTTTTTGGAAGAGTTTGAGAAAGATTGCTGTTAATTCTTATTTAAATGTTTGGTAGAATTCACAAGTGAAGCCATCTGGTCTAAGACTCTTCTTTGTTAAGAAGTTTTTGATTGCTAATTTAGTCATCTTACTTGTAATTCTCCTGTTCAAATTTTCTATTTTTTCATGATTCAGTACTTGTAGCTTGTATCTTTCTAGGAATTTTTCCATTTCTTCTAGATTATTGAGTTTGTTGGTACATAATTGTTTATAGTAGTCTCTTATGATCCTTGTATTTCTGTGGCATTGGCTGTAATGTCTCTTCTTTTATTTCTGACTTTATTTAATTGGATGTCTTTCTCTTTTTTTATCTTCATTGGTCTAGCTAAAGAGGGTCAATTTAAAACAATAAGGAGGAGATATCCAGCTATTCTATAGTGGAATGCCAAATTCTGATGTAGTGTGGCTCTTTCCTCCCCTCCATACTGCTCTGTACTCAAAGAATTAGGCCACAATCTACTTTGCTAATATATTACTTTCTCTTCTAAGAAAATTATTTTGCCACCATAATGAATAATTACTCTTCTCAATTGTAAAGATTTTACAACTACATAGTTGGGAAGAAATTAGAAAATTATCCTTATTTCTTATCACTCTAAAAAAGATTTTTAGTCACCAGAATATTCAGCTTAAGTATCTAAGAAATGTCTCTTTTTAACATGTTAAACTAATACAAATAAAGAATAAATAATGGTATAGATAAGGAAAAAATAAAGAAGAAAGAACTATTTTTATTGAGGGTAATTCTATTTAAAGATATTCTAATATCTTTATTTGAGATCATTCTATCCCATTTCATATCATGTTTTCTAACTTTAATGGAAAAATATTTTCATAATAAATTCCCAGGTCTAATCAAAGAAAAGAGATGGATAGATTTAATTCCTTTTAAAAACAAATATATGTTTTGATAGTTGAACTCAGTGATGTCTCTATGCTGGATTAGATGGAAGCAGAGTGAAGAAAATGGAGGCCAGAATTCAGAAACAAATTCTTATTTTCATAGAAACCTTAAACAGATATTTTTTTACAAAAACTAATAGTCAAGAAATGACTAAGCTTCTCCTTAGGGCAGGCAATAATTCAGTATCATTATTTTATTATAAAATTATTATTTTAAGTAATTGTGGATTAATGGAGGTATATCCCATATTTTATCAAATAAACATAGGATAGAAAACTAACGAGACAATCTAAAAAGATACTTTTTGAAATTGAAAGCTTCGAACACCATTTATTATCTCTGTGAGTCAAGATCTTACTGTGATTTAGTTGGGTGTTTATGGTCTAGTCTCTCAGAAGTCTGGAGTCAAGGTATTATCTGGGGTTACAGTCATTTCAGTACTCAGCTGGAGGGGAGTCCGCTTTGAAGTTTACACAGGTGGCTGTTCATATGTCTCTGGGTCCTTACTGGCTGAAAGCTGGAAGTATCAGCTCCTGGCTGGTGGCCTTCTCCATGGGGCTTCTCACATGACTACTAGTTACCCCAGGGTGATGACCCTGAAAGAAAGATTTCAAGACATAAGTGACGATCTTTTTTAAGACTTGTTAATTGAACTGATATGTTATTGCTTCTGCTGTGTTCAATTCATTAAAAGTGAGTCACCAAATCTAGCCATTCTCAAGGTAAAGAATTACGTAAAAGTATGAATATGAGGACTCAGGGATCATGAGTTATTATCTTAGAGTCTGCCTACCACAAATAATATCTACTTATGACTCAGTGGTAATAGACACATTCCCTTCCCTCTTAAACATCTGAAAGCAGTTCATTGTCTTCTCAAATGTTTGGATTTTGTCAGTGAATGAAAACCAGTGGAACCCAATGGTAAGGGATAGGTAACTCTGATATTATGATTGGATTTCACACCTCAGGGCAGACTGAAGGGAATAGCCAACGTGATCTTAGGATTTGTGTTTTTATCTAATTTTTCCAGGCATTTACAATGTTTTGTGTTCTCTTACTTTCTTTTCTTTTTTCCCCTTCAATTATATCTTAATCTTAATTCTTTACTCTTTGACCTTCATTGGAGGTTATTTACCATATATCCTCACTATCCAGGCAAACTGGCAGATGAAAAGCCTTACAAAAAGGTCTTGGTCTCTGCTAGATATCATTTCTAATGAGAGAAATGAAGAGGAAAAGATTATTCCTTTATCTGATTTTTTTAACCTAGCAAAATATAACAATTTTTTTATCTGAAGTCACTAAATTCTTCTGTAGATTGAATTTCTCTAGGTACACTCTGGATACACATACTTCAGAAATAAATTTAGTCACAATAGAACATAATGTTGTTAGGAGACGAAAATATGTATTTTGTATTTTATTCAAGAGGCTTGGCTGTTCTCATGAGCTAACAGTAAATTAATACTGGGTCCTGGCCCCTGTCTTTTCTGTTACATTTACATCCCAATCCTAGTGACTAAAAGGTATAAACATATAAACAAGTTTTTCATGGTTCCAATAAAGTTGAAGACAAAAAGTTAAGTTCTGCAGTTAAGTACAATGATTTTACCAGGCTCAGTCTACTTAATGTACCTTGTTTGTCACCTGAAATTCAGAATTATGCTGAGGAAAAAAGGATTAAAAGTATAGAATTTTAATAGCATATTTTCTTTCTCATTTTTCCTATTTTTAACTCTAAAACATCAAGTCCTATTTTGCTGCCATATTTTCTTCCTTTAATGACCTTCGCTAAATTATAAAATTCTCACCCCCATGTGTGAAAATGTAATGATAAAATAAACCAATAGCAAAGTTGAATGGAATCCAGTTCTAAAATCCCTTGCCTCACTCAGCTGCTTCTCAGACACCTGAAATGTGCTGCTTAATTTAGAAAGAAAAATTACAGTGAGGCTGCAATCCTGCCTTTCAGAGACAAGGGAGCAGGAAATGATTTGCAGATGATTGAAAGGTGGTGTTTGCACTTAGGATTTCCTGAGCTTTCCAAATTTAACCTTGGAGCTTACCTATCTTTGATTTTAAGAATTAGATCCAACCCATATTCTGGCTATCTCCCCACTGTAGAGTTGCATCTTGGCTGGGGATGAGAAAAGTGAAGGCTACATGCTCAGTCCTAAAAGAGGAAAGAGCAAAACAGAATGTGAAGGAAATAAATGAAGGCTACAGTTCAGCTTTCCTCTGAGCCAAGGACAAGGAGCTGACTTCTCCTTTAATTTAACCCTTGGATTGTCACAGAGAACTGAGCGGCTCTGGAGAAAATCCAATTGCATTTGCCATTTCCAAGCAGCAAAATAAAATTATAGAATAGATACATAAGAAGACATTTAAATTTTTTTTCATTGCAAGATGATGTGCTGTAAGTAAATATGATAGAACTGAATGTAAAATATTTTTGTATATATAGATATTATTTGTATGAGTAAATGCATATAAAGTGTTAAGCAAGGTAAAAATCCCATTCTTTTCCTAAGGTGTATAATAATGGATTTGTTTTCCAGATTAACTTATGCCATGTTTTCTAAAAATAAATTTTTATCATTCCTAGTTTAAAGGAACTGTCTAAAAAAAATTGACTCTCATCCACAAGACTACCACTAAAAATGTTTATTCAAAGCCTCCTGTATCTGAGTTCTTAATTAACTATCACAGTGCATCCAGCAAGTTCTCAATACATATTGGCTAAATAACTGAGTAAAGGAATGAAAGAAAAAAGTAAGGGAAAAGAGAGAGAGAAAGAGAAATGGAGGAGGGGGAAGGTCTTGAAAAACTTTCTTCACTTGGCTTCCTGGAGTACTTCTTTTATTTTTTTCCTTCTGCTTTGCTATATGTGCCTTTTTAGCTTCCTATGATGGTTTCTTTTCTCTCTCCAATTTTCTTTCTTTTCTCTCTCTCTCTCTAAACATTAGAGTCATTAAGGCTTAGTCCTCAGTCATGGATTTTTTTTCTATGCAGAGCCAATTCCTAAGTAATCATTTCAAATTGCATGACTTTATTATACCAATAATCCTATCCACCCATCCAGTAGATTTCTAAACTGAAGTGCTTTCCTAAACTCTGAATTCATATACTTAACTTTCTACTCAATCTCCTAAGTAGATACCAAATAGCTATGTCAACGTTAACTTTTACCAAACAGAACTCTTGATTCATATACCCTGCCTCCTGATCTCCTCTTTTCTCAATCTTCCCTATATCTCCCAATAATACCACCTTTACAGTTTTTCAAACTAAACTTTGAAGACATTATATTTCTTTTCTTTTATTGCACTAGTTATACAATCCATGTTAGTTTTACATTCAAAAGAGATCCCAAATTTCATCATTTTTTACCTTGTCCATGGTGTCACTGTAACTTGTTCAACTTGCTCTTCTCTTGCCTAGATTACTGAAATAGTCTCATGACAGTATTCCTGCCTCAACTTTGCCCCTTGTTTCAGTCAGAGTCCAACTAGACAAACAAGTCACTCTAGAGATTCCCCCACCCATAGGCTGGGATTCAAAAAGAAGAGGCATGGCTTGCTCTCTCTCTCTTCTGCCATCTTGGTTCCATGTTCCCTGTACAAAATGCCTGGTGAAGCCACAGAAACCATCCCTGATGGAGAGCAGGAGTTGCCATGGCCTTAGGCTGAGACAGGATCTGGAACAGAATCTGACAGTGATGAATCAGTATCAAAGCTTGAGGAACAGAATTCCACACAGCCAACCACACAATAAGCCCAGCTGGCAGCAACAGCTGAAATCAATGAAGAACCAGTCAGTAAAGCAAAACAGAGCTGGAGTGAAAAGAAGGCACAGAAGGCTATGTCCAAACTGGGTCTTTGATAGGTTGCAGGGGTTACAAGAGCCACTATCTGGAAATCTAAGAAAACCCTCTTTGTCATCACAAAACCAGACGTCCATAAAAGCCCAGTTTCAGTTACCTACATTGTTTTGGGGGAAGCCAAGATCAAGGATTTATTTCAGCAGGCACAACTAGAAACTGCTGAGAAATTCAGAATTCAAGGCAAAACTGTCTCAAAAATTCAAGAAAACACACAGACTCCACCTGAACAAGAGGAGAGTGAAGAGGAAGAAGTTGATGAAAGAGATGTAGAGGTCAAGGACATAGAATTGGTCATGTCACAAGCAAATGTGTCAAGAGCAAAGGCAGTCCAGTCCCTGAAAAAAAAAAAACAGTAATGTTATTGTAAACGTTTTTATGGAATTGACAATGTAACCATCTGAAAACGAGGACCTTTTTTTCGTGTTTGAAAAGAATAACTGCAGCTTGTTTTGAAATTTGTACTGTTTCTATCATTAACAAAACTGTCTTCTTGTTAGATGCAAAAAAAGGAGGCATAACCAGAGCACAAAAGTATACTCACTACTGATGCCAGTGAAAGCAGAACCACCATAATTCTCTCAACTCATAGTAAGTGATGAGCAGAGAGAACGAAGATTGAAAAAATAGCCTGGCTTCTCTCTTCCCTCCACCGTCAGTGTCTCACCCAGCTGTATCATTAAAAAACCCTAGAAAATACAGCACCAGGGCTGTATTCCTCCCATTCTTCCATTGATACAGAACAGGACTTGAGAAAGGAGAGAATGGATATGAAAGCAGTTGAGTCAAGGGACAATGACCTCTGCCCCTTACTGCACCCCACTGTAGCTTTATGTCCCCCCAAAGCAAGAGTGAGCCATTTGAAATGGAACACATATCCTGCCAAATGCCTAGTCCCAACCTCCCAATGGCTTTACATCATACTCTAAATAAAATACCAAGTTCTTATCATGACCTATAATGCTTCATGTGACTAGCCATTACTGCTCCAATTTCTTCCTGCTTCTCTCCTTTGCTTCACCTCATTTCAGCATGGAGCCTTTCCTGAATTTCATTGAATATGGCTAGCACAACTTCTTCTTCATATTTTCCATCTGCTTGGTAAATTATTCCCCTTGTTTACTAGGTTTGTTCTAGCTTCAGTTAGGCCTGTGCTCAAATGTTACCTCCCCACAGAGGACTTCTCTGATCCCTTTTCTAAAAGATTGACTTACCCATTAATTTATGTCTCCTTACCCTGCTTTATTTTTCTTCTTAACATTATCACACCTCACAATGTTAGGGAACATCATCAAAAAGATGTGACTGCCAAATATAACTGGGCGGGTCCTGGCACTTAGTCTCCTGACTCCCTTGCCTGTCCTTGGAAAGTGGGTTTCACTAGCGTTTTCTGCTCCCAGATAATGTTCCAAGGACATAGGCTTGAGATAGGGATGTGGTGTTGAGAACACCTGCCCAATGTATGTGACTGAACCCATTAGGGCCTCTATTTAAACTTTCAAGATTTGGCAGGTGGTTGTGGGGGCCCATTCATCTTGCTGCTGCCCAACATAAGCCATGTACATAAATTACTTTTGCTTATTAAAGCTTCCACTTCCCAATCTAGAGTGCCTGCCTCTTTCTTTGGTTTCTCCCTGCCCTCTGAGTATGGGGGCCAGTTTTGAGTATACCTGCAAAGATCCTGATAGGGCTGTGAACCAACACACAATAAATGGAATTCATATTTATTTATTGTTTTCCTTCCTTTCTAGAAGATAAGCTTCCCAAAGGTAATGCCTTCACTTGTTTATAAGCATTTCCACAGGGCTTAAATAAGTGTCCAGCAAATAACAGGAAATCAATAGATATTTGTTGAATAAAGGAACAGAAATAAACTTCTTATATTACTTCTATATGAATTTTTTGTCTTCACTTTCACTATTGGTCGTAACCCAACAGTTTCTTTTGAAGTGAATTTTTGGAACCCAGAACACATTTTAACAGCTCTATTGATTGTAAGATGGTGGATAGATTTTCAGATGATTCCACTCAGAGTGTGGCTATGATATAATCAATTCAAATCAAAATGAATGGAAAATCAAACAGTTATATTATTGGTATTTAAACAATAGAAATTTTGAATACCGATAATTATGAAAAGTATATTTAATAAAAGGAAACATATAAATTATCACAACACATATAATTTTGGACTTCAAGTAATGTTATATGTTATCTAGTCAAAACTTCAAGCCAAAGAGGAAATTTGCCTTTTGGAACAAACATGTGAAAAGGTCATTCATTCTGTATGTACACTTCTAATGACAAAACTGCGTTGTAAGGCACCATCCCCACCAAATAAATCTGAGCAAATTCTATAATTTATATATCTCTATTACAATGTCTTTCATCATCTTAATATCTTCCAATGTTTACCACTTGCTTTCTAAATTTATTCTAGGTAAATATAATCCCCGTTTACATAACAGTTTGCCAATTATTTAAGGGAAGCCACTATGTCCCTCCCCAAATACTTGCTTTCTATGCTAAATATCCTAGTCCTTTCAATCCATTCTCCTACAGCTTGATTTTCAGACCTCTTCACAGGCTAATCACCCTCCTCTGTATATATTCCATCTTAATGACATCCAGGGCTGGATTTCTCTATCATTTAGCCATTGGAATATAACAGACCACCTTAGTACCCAATGGTTTAAAGGAAAAACCAGCTTATATCCCTCATGAGTCTATATCTCAGTTGGACCTATTCTCATATGTTTGGACATTTGCGAGTCAGGTAAAAACTCTGGCAAGGTTGGCTGAGCTCCCTCACATTTCTTAATATTTGCTAGTAGTAGACAAGCTTAGGAAGCCTCAGCTGGGGCAACTGGCCTCATTCCATATGGTCTTCATCTCCTAGTAGGCTAGATCAGACTTGCACAGGTCACTGAGAGAAGCAGCACAAGGACAATTGAGACCCAAGGTCAGAACTGGCACCCATGCCATTCTACTGTATTATATTGACCAAAATTTGTTAAGAGTCAGCCCAGATTCAAGGGATGGGAAAGACTCCACCTCCTCATGGAAAGATCTGCAAGGTCACCTTGCAAAGGTGGTAGATAGAGAGATAGAAAAATTAGAACTATTTTTGCAGTCTACTACAATTTCCTATAGTTAGACTAAGAATATGCTTTAGCATACTAGAAAAAAAACAGGAACATTAAAAAGCAGGGGCAGGGGATAGAGATAATTTGAAAGCATTTATTATTTAATATGTATTTTTTCATTTATTAAGATAATTACCTTGGAAATAATTAGCATTTAGTTGGGCATATTGTGTTTATTTTACAGATTATTATTTATATTTATTTTGAGTAACACATGAGAAAGAGGGCTGCCATATGCTTTTTAGTTCTTCTGGCTATAAAATGTCTTCATTCAAGCTTTTAAGTGTCTTTCTTGAAATATGACACTCAAAATTTTCCTCAATTTATTATAAAGAATTGACTTGTGTGGTTACGGAGAATGAGAAGTCCCAAGATGTGCAAGTTAGCAAGCTGAAGGCACAGGACCAATTTGAGATTACAAACCAGAGAATCAGGAGAGAAGCTGGTATAAGTTCCAGTCCTAGCATGAGTCCAAAGGCAGGAGAAGACTGGTATTCCACCTCAAAGACAATCCAGCAAAAAGAGAAAAATCTCCCTTCTTCAGCCTTTTTGTTCTATTCAGGCCTTCAATGATTTGGATGATGTCCTCCTACATTGTGGAAGACAATCTGCCTTATTCAGTCTACCAATTCAATTGTTAATCTCATCCAGAAATGCCCTTATCGGCACACCCAGAATAACATTTAATTAAATATCTGGACACCCTTGGTCCAGTTAAGTTGACAAATAACCATCAGAGGTTTATTTAGGGGAAAAGGACTACTAGGAATTATGTAAATTCACAAAATTAGAAGAGGGATGAAACCAAATGAAATTATGGATACTGGTAAAATGTCTGTGAAAGGCAGCTGCCTCTGACTCTGGTGGTGGATGAAGCTCTCGATAAGCACAGCCAACCCTCAGAAAAACAGCCAGATGTGAAGTGAGAGAGCTGAAAACAATCACAACACATGAGGAAAAACTGAGAAATTGCAATCATGTCTCTCTCCCCACTTCCACCCTCAGTGACCTATATAATCTGCAGAAGTTGATGCCCTTTGCTGCCAAATTGCACAATTACCTGACCCCAAAACAAGCTTGAGGAGATCTTTGGTAGCTCAAAAGACTGCAGACCTACTCCAAAAAGACTTCACTAACTACATTCAAAAGCTGCAGGGCTGCCTGGTGCCAAACTCCCACCTTTAAATGGAGTGACTAGTTGTTACTTCCTTCAGAATCTCACAGAAATTTCTCCTGTGGCCATCCTATTGTGACTTTGTTAAAATTTGTTAAATAGAGCCCATGGTGTTGGTGAACCAGGGTTTAACTGAAGACCACAAGGGAGTCAAAATTGAGAGATTTACCACTCACAGATCCCTGGAGGAAGTACACAGTGTGCCTCAAGGGGGCCACAAAGGGACCTAAAGGCAGAGTGCCAACAGAGAGAGTCCAGTAGAACTTGGAGCACACGCTTGTACTAGGGTCCACTGGTGGAGTTCTTTTGGGGCTCCACGCCAAGGCCAGATGGATAAATTCAAACCAAAGTAAGTAAGGTTTTGGAAATATTCCTGGGGACCTTATCTGAGGGGGATTATAAGGAGAAGGACTTGGGAGGCAGGAGAAACTGCTTATGTCGGAGCCATCTTAGAATATCAGAATATCAGGAACTACATCACATTTACTTGTGCCTCTTCAGGGTGTTATCTATGGCATGTGCTCACAGGAGGAGCTAGTGTTTCCGCTCAGGGCCCCTGCAGGCTCCTTGATCACACAAAAAGGATGCTGAGGCAGCAATATTATGAAATAGTTTAGATGAACTCTCAACACAGCCCTAACCTGAAACTATACAAAGAACTCTAGAAAATGTTGTTTAGTTTAGCTAAGTTGAAAACATAGGGAAACAACCCAGTTCACCTTTTGTCAACCTGAGATACATGTACACATCTTTTAACTATACCTAACCTCCAAAGAAAGATAAAAGCAAAGTCACACTCTACTTAACGATGCAACTGAACTTCATACAACCAAAAACACACTAACCCTTTATCCAAAAAAAGGATAAAAGTACCAATGTCACTTTATCCCTTTTTTGGGTGATGTTCTTTTCTCTTCTAGCTGAGGCACTTTTAAAATGTTAAATAAGGCTAAGTATTATTAGAATACTTTTGTTAAATTATACAAATTATGGGATTTAAAAAAAGAATTGAATGAGTTCATGCACATATATTCAAATAAATATAAGGAAGAAAGCCCTAATATGATTGTGTAGCTGATATTTATAATTTGACATTTCTGTATTTCCTTTGCACTCAATGAGATCCTCAAAAGTTCATGGTTCCTTGCCTCACAGGACGACACAAACCCTCATTTCTGAAAGGTCTGGGCTTTATCAGTCCTGTTTGTATTGAGTACTTACAGTTTTCCATTAACTTTTTCACAGAACATGGGGTACTAAGAGGTATCCAGGGTATCTACTTCATTCCAGGCCTATGTCCTCTTACCCCATAGTAGCAAATTGATTTCCTCTGAAGAGTCAGGATCAATTATCCCAAAGAGCATAGAAATCCCTTTCTTTGCCAGCAGATTCAGTGTCTTGAGAATTCAGAAGTGGCCAGGTGGCAATCTCAACATCTAGTTTAATAAAACAATTTTGGCCCCTTCTGAGAATATTAATTCCATGGGAACTAAGACATATCAAGCAGCAGAACTCAAAGATATGAGGTCAGGAAGCAAAATTTTCACTAATGGTTCATTTGCTAGGGGTAAAAGTAAGAGAATTACCCCCCCAATTTTATCCTTGGTTTCCTGAGTTATGAATGTGTGCTATGGGAGAAATAGCACTAAATGTTGGTTACTGATTTATAACATATATCACATCCTAGGGGACATTATTTCAACTCCAGAAGCTGATGTGCCCATCTGGCACAGTAACTGAATCTCCTAAAGGCTTTTTCACTATTTGATCATGCTAGCTTCTGCAGTGTGATGATGATCATGGGAATCAATAAATTCCATAAACATGAGCCAATTTGCAGACACATCAACGTTTCCTTCATCCTGAAAATCATATCTTGACATGTTCCAGATGCTTTGACTCTAGATATTTCATTGAAATGGCATACTACTGAATTTCTGTGGCAGTTACCTCCTTCTGTCTAATACACATGTACATTATCAGTGTGTCTAGAAAAGCTGCTTCTTTCTTGTCAGCATGTCCAATGAGAATCATATGATTAATTGAATGGCTTAGAGTTATTCTGGAATTGGGAGGCCATCAAAGTATCTATGGACAAGATTATGATATTGGGATAGGAAGCTGATATTATCCTAGTGTAGAACAGTGAATGTGTATTTCTGGTCCTGTCAGGTGAAATCAAACAGTCCCCAATAAAAAGATAGAATATAGATATCAAAGTAGCATTTATTACATCAATTGATAATGCCACATGCTGGGAAGCATGTCTATTTACCCCAGTATCAAAATCACATCTGAAATGGTGGTTCCACCTGAAGTCACCACTTGATTAAATTTATGATAATCCACTGTCATTCTGAAAAATCCAACTGTCTTCAGTGCAGGCCAAATAGGGGATTTGAATGAGACTATGGTAAGATTCACCATGCCATGCATCTTTCAAGTCTTTGATAATGGCACCAATTTCTGCAAAACTTCAAGGATGCAACATCTATTTGATAGAAGCAGTTCTAGCAGCTTCCGTGTGGCTTTTCCTAACATAATGGCCTCCAAACTCCTCTAAGAAGAAATAAAATGACTCCTTAGGAAGACCTGTGTTGAAAAAAGAAATGCTAATTGTTGGGATTCTGTCAGTTGATAAGCATGTCTATTGAAATATGATTTCCAGACTGAAGAAATAAAACACAGAGTTAGTTCAGGAACCCACTGAGCCCACTGTGAGATGGACCTTAACCAGAACTTACTAACCCCCTGGACTCCACCTTACTCAGATTGATAAACCACACTTGTGGTTTGGGTCTCAAAAATGTAGTGGCAGTTCAGAGCCATTGTCCCATAATATCCCTAAATCCTTCTTATATACACTTTTCCAGTGCACAGTTATCATGTAAAAGTCTGCATATCTCTTTTGGAAAGGCCATAAGGATGATTTACAATATACATTTTTAAATGTGTAGAAAGTTTCTTTCTCAAGGGATCCAGTCTGCCCTTCATGAAAGGTACTCTGAATTTATGAAAGGGCTCAGGTGTGAGAATTTGTTTAGAGGTTGCAACTGTATTGTGACTCAAGTCAGAATTCTGTTCACCAGACTAAAGCTTTTCTGTTTATCATATTAAGTAAGACTTTAGTAGACTGTTTTTCATTGTAAGAACATCATGAACAATTAGCAAAGGTCACCAATATCTGAACTTCAAGTCATTCTGACAAATGCTTTGGCTTTGTTTAGTAACCATTTCTAGTACCTTTATAACAACCATGCTCTGGAAATTAACTACCACAGGCTGGTCCCTATCACCCTAGTAAGTACCACCCTTTCATCAAGGATTACAATTCACTTATGGTAGTTCCCACTGTCATTCCCAACCTACAGACAATAGCCAATACTGAGATCATCAAGGATACTAGAATCCCTTCCTGGATATATTTCTCACAGCTTTGGTGAAGCAAATAATTTTTGGTCATTCCAAAGAATATAAGGAATTAAGTGATTGTCTTTCATGATAAATCCACACTAGAATTCTTACCTTCTTTAGCCTTTGCATACTTACTTCTATAGTGTACCAAGGAAGATGTGGATCTTAGTCCCTTGATCTCTGAGAAAGAATGAAATATGGCCTTTTGTAGCAACATGGATGGAACTGGAGAATGTTATGTTAAGTGAAATAAGTCATACAGAGAAGGACAGATTCCATGTTTTCACTCCTATGTGGATCCTGAGAAACTTAACAGAAGACCATGGGGGAGGGAGAGAAAAAAAATGGTTAAAGAGGGAGGGAGCCAAAACATAAGAGACTCCTAAAAACTGAGAACAAACTGAGGGTTTATGGGGGGTGGGAAGGAGGGGTGAGTAGGTGATGGGTATTGAGGGCACCTGTTGGGATGAGCACTGGGTGTTGTATGGAAACCAATTTGACAATAAATTTCATAATAAAAAAAAGGAAGATGTGGAATTTTCCCTTTGTTTTATAGACCTTTTTTTAAGTCTAAAGCTCTGCTTTCTCTCCAAGAATTGTTAGAATTTCTTCTGGTTATTGGGGCTAGCCTATTGAATCCAGAATCTATCCTGAAGCAAACATATCAACAAATTCAGTCAGATCCAACATATTTCTTCCATTTTACCCTAGTCGATCAAGGATCTATACCCATATCTGGAATAGTCAATATTATGCTAATTTTCATCTATGTATTATCTCCTGAGTCCTGACAGGACTTGAATCTGGTTATAGGTTTAAAAACAATGAGACTGGTGAGGGTACATCATCAGAAGGATCAATGTTTCCTTGTACTTTTAGGATGGTCATTATAGGTTCTTAAGACAACCTTCCTCAGTCAGGGGAGGAAGAGGTACTTCTACTGGCATAGGAGGTTCAGGAAAATATAGTTTTAAGGTACTCAAGTTTACTGAAATATTCCCACATGTGCTCTCCCCATTTTCAAAGTAAAATCCTCCTCTGATGAATTCCCTACATTTAACATATGCAATTCTATGACTTTATGAATACATTATTTTTCTGTAATGCAGCCACTCTCATGATTACACTTGAGGTTTGGTTTTCAGAAATCTTTGCCCTGTGTCTAGAAGAATTAAAGGTCTTTATTTAGTGCAAAGTCTTGAAACATTGCTTTCAAATCCATAATTTAAGGTAGAAAATTAAAGCCCTGAATTATTCATTTTCTTTCTTTAAGTTCTCTGGTACATTTCAAAGTAACCAACAAACTCCATTTTGGTCTTTATTTTCACAAAAAAATGTTCTAAACTAGCACTGTTTAGCCTATAGTTTTGCCTTCTATAGTCGTTTGATTTTAGGTGTCTTCTTTTTTTTTACATTTTATTTTTTTATTTTTTGTGACACTTTATTTTTTTTAATTTTTTTAATATGAAATTTATTGTCAAATTGGTTTCCATACAACACCCAGTGCTCATCCCAACAGGTGTCCTCATCAATACCCATTACCCACTTTCCCCTCCCTCCCACCTCCCATCAACCCTCAGTTTATTCTCAGTTTTTAAGAGTCTCTTATGGTTTGCCTCCCTCCCTCTCTAACTTTTTTTTTCCCCTTCCCCTCCCCCATGGTCTTCTGTTAAGTTTCTCAGGAATCACATAAGAGTGAAAACATATGGTATCTGTCTTTCTCTGTATGACTTATTTCACTTAGCATAACACTCTCCAGTTCCATCCATGTTGCTACAAAAGGCCATATTTCATTCTTTCTCATTGCCAAGTAGTATTCCATTGTATATATAAACCATAACTTCTTTTTTATTAAAAATTGTTTTAATGTTTTTATTTATTTTTGAGACAGAGACAGACAGAGCATGAGCAGGGGAGGGGCATAGAGAGGGGGAGACACAAAATCCGAAGTGGGCTCCAGGCTCTGAGCTGTCAGCACAGAGACCAACGCGGGGCTTGAAACCACAGAGTGTGAGATCATGACCTGAGCTGAAGTTGGATGCTCAACAGACTGAGCCACCCAGGTGCCCCAAACCACAACTTCTTTATCCATTCAACAGTTGAGGGACATTTAGGTTCTTTCCATAATTTGGCTATTGTTGAAAGTGCTGCTATAAACAGTGGGGTACAAGTGCCTCTGTGCATCATCACTCCTGTATCCCTTGGGTAAATTCCTAGCAGTGCTATTGCTGGGTCATAGGGTAGGTCTATTTTTAATTTTTTGAGGAACCTCCACACTGTTTTCCAGAGAGACTGCACCAGTTTGCATTGCCACCAACAGTGCAAGACGGTTCCCGTTTCTCCACATCCAGCACCTATAGTCTCCTGATTTGTTCATTGTAGCCACTCTGACTGACATGAGGTGACTTTCTATAAAGCTGTAATCATCAAGACAGCATGGTATTGGCACAAAAACAGACACATAGACCAATGGAATAGAATAGAGACTCCAGAATTGGACCCACAAAAGTATGGTCAACTAATCTTTGGCAAAGCAGGAAAGAATATCCAATGGAAAAAAGACAGTCTCTTTAACAAATGATGCTGGGAGGACTGGACAGCAACATGCAGAAGAATGAAACTAGACCACTTTCTTACACCATTCACAAAAATAAACTCAAAATGGATAAAGGACCTGAATGTGAGACAGGAAACCCTCAAAACCCTAGAGGAGAAAGCAGGAAAAAAACCTCTCTGACCTCAGCCACAGCAATTTCTAACTTGATACATCTCCAAAGGTAAGGGAATTAAAAGAAAAAATGAACTATTGAGACCTCATGAAGATAAAAATCTTCTGCACTGCAAAGGAAACAATCAACAAAACTAAAAGGCAACTGATGGAATGGGAAAAGATATTTGCAAGGACATATCAGACAAAGGGCTAGCATCCAAAATCTATAAAGAACTCACCAAACTCCACACCCGAAAAACAAATAATCCAGTGAAGAAATGGGAAGAAGATATGAATAGACACTTCTCTAAAGAAGACATTCAGATGGCCAACAGGTACATTTAAAGATGTTCAACGTCATTCCCCATTGGGTGTCTTCTTAATCATTTAAGCAATTGCTTTGCCATTATATGGCATGGACTAATAATGTCCCCCTTATCACTTGCAACAGGGTTATTAATATAGTTAATTTCAATATTAGCAAATCAATTCCAGATATCTCAGAAAATATGTATATAATCCATCCTTAAGGTTTTATTTCCCTAGAACTACTTTAGTATCAATTCCAGTATCAGTTATGGTTTTAGCAGGGAGCAAACCACGAAGAGATTTTTTTTAAGTTTTGATCTTCTGTATTTGTAGTTCTTGGTGAAGAAGTTTATAGAAAGTTGTTGCCTCTGTGTCTGATGGCAGATTACAAGTTACTGTATGTTAGCAGGACAGCAGTAGGGAAGGAAAGCTGCACAGGAAGCAGGGAGAGGTTGGGCCAACTAGAATCAATGAGGACAAACTAGAATCTGTCCCTCACCACCTGCAATCTTGACCATGAGGAAGCTTTGAAGAAGCTGACATCTTCTCCACCAATCTGCATATACCTGTGCCAAAGGTAAAATACACTGAAAGAGCAGGTCCTGTGGAATCTGGGTGAGCTATAGTGTTTACTGGCAAAAAGGCCAGCATGTTAAGCCATTAGTTCAATCCCACATGCGTGAGCTTTAGGAGTATTTGGTGCTCTGCACCAACCATCCAAACACAGAAAATGCTGCTTTCCTTCCACCTTTCAAATTTCCTACAACATTTTCTTGTTGCCAACAAACATATAGCAAAAACAATTCTAGAAATTCTAGTTCTAGAATAGCTGACCAGCATTCTAAGCATAGCCATAAAATGTGAGAAATTTTTTTCCTTTTTTTTTTTTTTTTTTTTTAATGAATTTAACTTCAAAGCTAAAGTTGAATACTCTGGAACTTATAGTCAATACTCTCAATCATGCCTAGAAATCACTATCTATATTTTGAGGAAGAATGCCAGCAATCATCAGACAATGCTGGTTTTAATGTGTTTTCACACATTTTAACTTCTTCCATGTATTGAACAAAAGAGTCTTAGAAAAGTACAGAAATGCTGATGGTAAGGCTCCACCTTCTAGATTCTTCTGAAGTCATTCCAATATGACATGTCTAATATTTATGTATGTGGGTTGGTACGTTTCACATACCTTTGTCTCTATATACTTCATTTTGGATATTTTTTTCTGTACTTTTTTTAGTTTACCAATTCTTTCTTCCCTTATACTTACCTTCTATAAACCTTTCCACTAAATTTTGCATTTTAATTTCTAAGGTTGCATTTGTATATATAATTTTAACTTTTCCATTGGTTAATTTTTGTGGTTCTGGTTCTCTTCAAAAGTTCTGGATATTGTCTAATACTTCATTTAGTGTGCATAGATTTTAAGTCTAGTGTTTGTCTTTATCCGTATTTATTTTCTGAATACCCTATGGATCTGTTCCTACTGTCTATTTTATTTGTTTTAAATTGTGATTATTACCTTGAGGTTTTTTTAAATTTTTTTAATGTTTTTATCTATTTTTGAGACAGAGAGAGACAGAGCATGAGCAGGGGAGGGTCAGAGAGAGAAGGAGACACAGAATCCGAAGCAGGCTCCAGGCTCTAAGCTGTCAGCAGAGAGCCCAACATGGGGGTCGAACTCACAGACTGTGAGATCATGACCTTAGCTGAAGTCGGACGCTTAACCAACTGAGCCACCCAGGCGCCCTGATTACCTTGAGTTTTTTTATGCCTGATTATTCTTAATTGGTTATATTCATTTAATATTTTTATTTTTTAAATTTTTTAAATTTTTTTTATTTATGAGAGACAGAGAGACAGAGTGAGGGTGGGAGAGGGGCAGAGAAAGAGGGAGATACAGAATTTGAAGCAGACTCCAGGCTCTGAGCTGTCAGTGCAGAGCCCAACATGGGGCTTGAACCCACAAACTGTGAGACCATGACCTGAGCCGAAATTGGACACTTAACCAAGTCACCCAGGCTCCCCTTCGTTTAATAAAAATAGTTTGAGTGTTTGTTATTACATTCTTCTGTATGGTATTTGAGTTTCTTTCTGGTAAGTGGCTATGGGCAGTAGCAATTACATATCAGTTAATTCAATTATCAGAATTAATTTGAATTTCTGTAGGCCTTCAGTTCTTATAAGGACTCTTCCAAATTTATTCATTCTTACTCCAAAGAATGTGGACTTTCACAATCTCACTCTGGGAGGTATACCAGAGTTTCTTTTGAGCCCTTGTGTAGTAAAGAATTCAGACTTTTTTAAAAAAGAGGTCATGTCATCAGCTTCTAGGAGATAACATATCTTTCTTTATAGGAGTGTCTTTATTAGAGTGGTTGCTGGCCACATTGGATATCACAGCGGAACCAACTGTACCCTATAGTCTTAGGATAGAGCTAGCCAGGCCTAAAAGACGAATCATGGGATTTACGGTAGGGGCTTTGGGTCATACTTTTGGAGAATAGGCTCAACCATGTTGGCAATTAACCCATCAACCATACCTATATAATAGAGCCCCAATAAAATCTCTGAACACTGAGACTCAGGTGAGCTTCCTTGGTTGGCAATACTCTATATGTGTTGCCTTACATTGATGCCAAGAGAGTAACATGTCTTAATTCCACAAGAGAGGACAATGGATGCTTCACATTTAGAACCCTCCCAGACTCTGCCCTATGCATCTCTTCTTTGGCTGATTTTAAACTGTATTCTTTTCTTGTAATAAAACATAACCATGAGTAAAATAGCTTTCTTAGAGTTCTCAGAGTCCTTCTAGAGCATTATCAAAACTGAGGTGGTGATTTCAGGACTCTCTGAACCTGCAGTTGGTGTCTGACATGAGGGTGGTCTTGTGGAGTATTGTGCCCTCAGCCTTCACAGTTTGGCTAACTCCAGGCAGGCCCTGAATTCCAATGCTTTTGTTTTCCCTCTGACATGGAAAGTGGATCTTTCTGCCCATTAGCCATGCTTTAGGAATTGGCAGAGGCATCTTGCAAAACAATTGCTCCTGTTACCAGGTTCATCCCTCCTGGCTGACTTTTTTTTTTTTTTCTTGAATCCTGACTTCCAAATTATTCACAATCTGTGAATCCTTTAGAGCAGATGTTTCATATACTTTTTAAAAATTTGCCACCTGTTTTCAGGTAGATATTTCAGTTCATATTACAGTCCACTATTATCAAAAAGAAAAAAAAAAAAACATGGGGCGCCTGGGTGGCTTGGTCGGTTGAGCGTCCGACTTCGGCTCAGGTCATGATCTCACGGCCCGTGAGTTCGAGCCCCGCGTCGGGCTCTGTGCTGACAGCTCAGAGCCTGGAGCCTGTTTCAGATTCTGTGTCTCCCTCTCTCTCTGCCCCTCCCCTGTTCATGCTCTGTCTCTGTCTCAAAAATAAATAAACGTTAAAAAAAATTAAAAAAAAAAAGAAAAAAAAACAAATCAAAAAAAAAACCTATGCATTGTAAAAAAAATCAAAAAAGACAAATCACAAGTCACTTATTTCCTAACATATTAGGAGCTTTTGAAATTGGGTAGCATCAAGAATCTGCTAGAAAAACGGGCAAATGATATAAATATATCATTGATTTTTAAAATATGCAAATAATCCTGTGATACATGAGGGGGAGAAAACTTCAGCCTTTATTAAAATAGGAGAGATCTGAATGAAACACACTGAGATACCATTTCCCACCTACTAGATTGAAAAAAAAGTGAAAATATCATATATTTTCTCCTGAAAAATGTGTATTTCCAACTTTGTTTATTCTAAAACCCAAGTCATGATGGGCAACTCTAGTGTTGATAATTTAATTTGAAATTATTTCTCAATAAAATAATCAGGGAGCTTGGAGAAATTCTTGGTTCCAGGTCTAAGGTACTAAATGTGCAAGATGAACCTGAAGTAGTTTATTCTTCCAGAAATAAGGAAATTCTCAAAGATTAATGTGATCATGTCAAAAGTGTCAACTAGAATCAGCTTCCACTGGCATCAGATGGAACAATTGAAGGATCATAACGAAAACAACTACAAAAATTGAATCATGTCAACTGTGTAAAAGTCTAAGAGCTCTTAATAATAACAGAAATACTCTCACTGGTCAGCATTGAAGGTTCCTAGGGCATCAGAACATCAGTCTAAAACTGATTAATAAGGAAAAGAATGTATATTTACCATTATTTTCATTTTGGTTGGTATTAAAAACCAACCAAACTCTTGATGACATGCTTTTAAAAGGAGAATCATAGCTAAAAAGTAGAGGAAAGACATCGGCATTTAAAATGACCATTTATAAACTTGAATGAAACAATTTTTCTTCATTTATAATTCTAAAGTTAGTAGGGTGAAGTGCTGTCGGGGAAATTCGCCATGGACGAAAAGATAAAGCTGAATTTCTAAGTTTGATAACCGGGGAGGGGTATGTGCCTCATGAGCTCACCTACTAGAAAGTCCACATAACCACCTCTAGAGATGTATTGCTCCCCTAAACTGATCTTAAATCTAATAACACCTCTAGACATAAACTACCAGTTTAGAGAAACTACAGACTAAATGAGTTATCAGTTAAGCAAAAAATAAGGAGTATTATATAGGGAAGATATCATGGAATAAAATTATTATATATGGGGAAGATATCCCTATTATTATTATATACAGGGATAATTTATAGAGAGAAGATATCATGGAATAAAAAGTTTGCAAGACATAATAGTAGAAAAAGTGTGGTAATTTTATTTTAGTAAAGTAGTCTGTACATATCTGATAAATGTTTTCTATCCATGAGTCATAGGAGTGAGTTATTTATTTGTATAATTCATTTGGTGACATATTTCTATAAGAGGTGAAATAACTAATTATGGCAGCAAATAACTTTTGTGAATTAAATCCCAATATCCAACATTGACTTGTTTTCTGCACAGTTTTGTAAATATATCTAATTGTTTTTTGAGTTTCAGCTGACCCTAAAATTTTAGTTTGAAATTTCTTTGTCTCTTCTTTACTGATCCTAATACCTTTATTAAAATATAAATGATTTGTAAACAATACTTATGTGCAGCAAGTGCTGATGTTAAAAGATTAATGATTTTTATTTTTTAAGTCAATAGCTCTCTGTAAGTTAATATAAATAAGTATTATATTTCTTCTTGTGAGTTTATATTAGAGAGTAAACCCCAAAGAAAGGCACACTGAAATTTTTAAAGTTCTTTTTATCCTCAATGGAAATACACTGATGTTACACACTTCAAAAGCAGAAAAGTTCAATGGAGAGAATTTTATATTGATATATAGAGAATAAAGGGACCCCCAAAAAAATCTCCTACAGCATCTCTAAAATCACCTGAGATTTCCTTGAAATTTTATTTCACTGAGATAAGATTCAGGGAAATTTTTAGGTGGTACTATGTGAAATTTCTGCCAGTAACCCTTTAAACACCCTTAGTTATTCCTGTAGATAAGCATCCATTATAAGTAACAGGTATTTTTACATGCCCATCCCAAGGCAAGAGAACACACTATTCATGACAGAAAATACTAGATTTTGTGGCCTGAGGCTTAAAAGAAATTAGTGTATCCTAAATTTAGAAAATCAGGAGATGAAGCCAAAATAAATATTACACATCACTTGTCTATTAGTGTATTCATTTTAAAACTGAAAGTTTTCTCTGTAAAGTTTTTGTGAAGTAACTATTTTACTGGGTAGAGGATTTATATTTGTGTATTCATTTAATTGTTTGCCTAGAGATAACAGAAATGGGAGAAATGGGGGTGAATGAAAATGAGGAGGGAAGAGTTGGCTTCTTCAAAATTGCACTACTTTTTTAGTAACATCTCACCATTTCTTTAAATTTTTTTTTTTTTACTTTTATTTATCTTTGAGAGAGAGAGAGAAAGAGAGAGAGACAGACCATGAGTGGGGAAGGGGCAGAGAGAGAGAGGCAGACACAGAATCCGAAGCAGGCTCCAGGCTCCAAGCTGTCAGCACAGAGCCGGACAGAGGGCTGGAACCCACAAGCTGTGAGATCATGACCTGAGCTGAAGTCAGACACTTAACCAACTGAGCCACCCAGGTGCCCCTACCTCTCATCATCTCTCATTTTAAAGCAATAAAAGGAGAAGAAATTAGTATTTCTTATTCTCTAGGGGAAAAAAAGTGAAAGCATCATAATTTATTGAAAACAGAATTGGAGGGGTGGAGTCAATTTTGCCGAAAAATAATTTTCAATAGCCTAAACATGAGAAAAATTTTTGCACAGCTTGTTCGTGGCGACCTCCGGTATTGATGTGAACTCTGAACATGTACGAGTACTGAATGATGCGTGAATTCCCAACATCATTGGTCAGAGAGCACGGGGTTAAATAGGGCCTTCACACCTTCACGTGACTGACAGCAACCAAGACAGGGACGCAGCTGCTGTCCTCAGATCCTCTGCACTGAGAGCCACAACGCAAAAGCATCTCTGAATATTTGCTGTTGCTTAGAACCTGCTGATTTGCATCTCAATTTAAATTGTGCTTTTTGCCACTGGCACTGCCCCATGATTACAGAGGTTACATAAGAAAAATGACTTTTAACGTGCCAAGGTTTGGCACGTAAGCAGAGGGTGCTGGGGAAAAAATAGAAAAATCCTGTTATTTTCATTCAGAAGTCTTTATTTTGAGGCTCCAGGGAAACAATGCATGGTCTTTCTGGAAAATGAATACAACACTCTGTGTTCCTTTCTTTCAAAATAGGCTTAAGATAATCAGTCAACCAGTATTTATGAAATTGATATTCATAATACATGATCATTGTATATCGCTTCAAAGCTTATAAAGTGTGTTCTCATTTCTTTGTTCTCTTTCTCTGTTCTTCAGTATAGATATGGGATAAATGATTATTCTCTCCCCCCCTTTTTTTTTTATGAGTGAGCTATTTCATTCTGAGGAAAGTTATTGATTTAACCAGGCAAACCGCTGGCCTAGCCTTACTTGTAGCCTTCATCAAAAAATAGTTTACAATCTAGAGCAATCTGGTGGGGAATAATAAGACAAAATGACTCACTGCCTATTAACAGATTTTTGTTTACACCAATTTTAGACCACTTATCAGATGCTACCTTGAAAGGAATATAATAAGAATAATAACAGCAAAATTAGTAACTAATTTTGTTGAGTGTTTATTATGTACTACGCACTAGGCTAATCACTTTGCACATCTCATTTCACTCAGTATTTGCAGCAACTCCATGGGAGAAGAGTTATTATCACTATTTTTGAGATGAGAAAAGTTAGTGATTGAGAGCAAGGGCTCTGTAGTCAGACAGACGAGGTTTAGAGTCTTGATGCCCCCTAACTAGCTGGGTAGACCTTGAGTGATGATGCCCTTTCTATACCCCAATTTAATCCCTATAAAGAGAGAGAAGAACTTTTGAGAGATTCAATTAAATAGCACATATGAAACACAGCATAATATCCAACATGTGGTAAGTATTCTGTATGTCCTAGATTATTGGTATTGATGTTCTTTTTATCATAAGTCAAGGTCCCAACAGAAAACAAATTTAAATCAAATGGTTCAAATGAAGAGACGCTCACGAAAGACAATTTATGGAGGTTTGGGCAGGATTTAGGAAGCCAACAGGAGCTACTAGAGAGATTAGCAGCCATGGAGAAACGCTACCTCTAGTCCTGAAGGGGCCAGAGGAGAAAGTGTGCTCCTGGAATGCAGTAAGAGCTTGAGCCTGGGAGAAGGGGCTGAGTGGCAAGATCTGTAGTCAGGAAATAATGTAGGTCCTGTCAAAATTGAGGCTCCAAAGTCAGAAAGGAACAAGTGAGAAATCCCAAAGCCTCCTTCTGTCTGCCCTCCAGTCTCTTGCCAGTGCTTCCCATTACATGAAACCAATCGGATGATATAATTCAGAGTGGCCCTCTAAAAAATAAAATGGGGGGGGGGAGGGATCAACTTGAAAGGGGAGGGGTAATTATACCTTCCACACCTCTATTAGGATAGAATAAGAAATTCTTTAATCTGTAAACTTTTCTCCCCCAACAGCCCATGAGTCATTCACACTTAATGAATTAATCAAGTTATGAAGAACTGAATAGATCATGCTTACTAAAATAAAAAAGAAGAGAGTGAGAAAGAAAAAAAAGTAAATTTTTCCATGTAAATTAGCTTGGTTTCTATGAAAATGAATTAATAATTTTTCTCACTACTACAAAGAGGAAGCAGTTTGATCGAGTCTGAAATACTTGAATACATGATGAGAATGTGTTTTGAAAATGGAATTGGGAAATAAATCTATTGACAACGAGACTTCGATATAGCCTCCCTTATGTTCTAACAGCAAAGGTCTTGATGGTCTTCTAAAGAAAAATTAAATGAAAAATTCATTGAAGCCAGGCTCCAGAGTAAAGACAGCTCAGTTTATGCTCAGAAATCATATACCACTTCAAACCATGGCAGACCAACCCATGCTGAGCCGATAATGAAAGGTATTTAAGATATTCTGACCTTGGTTAATACCAGATATAAGAGAAAAGACAAGAAGAGGTTTTGGGGAAGTCTGAAGATGATTTCTTCTTTATCTGTACTCTTTGTAGTTTTCTGGGTTGTTTCTTTTTCTCTCCTTCCTTCCTCACTGCGACCACCCTCTCCCACTCTCTCCTGTAAGAAGAGTTAGTAAAATACTGTCTTCCAGATAGGGGAGAATCCCTGATTTGGGGACATTATGTAAAGATTAGTACTTACACACATTTTCCAGAGAAATCAGATTTATCAGTGCATAAGTTTCATCTGAAGTCCCAAATGCGGTAGCTTGAAAAGGCTTCTTGTACATATTTCAGAATTATTGGGCTTCCTCCAAAAATTTGTCCTTTTTTTTTCAGAGAGAAATGAACCATCAGCCAAATAGGTGACCAGTGTCGGGATATGGAGAAAATGACTCAAAGATCATGATCACCTTTCCTCTGGAATCCTTGTGTTATGAAGCAATCAGAGGTGCTGCACGAAGCATGATTAGCAGTTTTAGTTAGTGAGAAACTGCCATTTAGAAATCAGGCTAAGTTATCTCCTTCAGGGCCTGAGACTAGACAGGCACTTAGATACCTCATTAGGATACTAAAATTCTCAGAGTTCTAAAGAAAAGGGAAATGTAATTAGAATGCATAGATATTTTAAAGTGGAAATTATTATTATTATTATTATTATTATTATTATTATTACTACATATGGCCCCCCCAAATAAATATAGTTTTGACTTTTGCCAGAAAGAGGTAGATAGAATAAAGCTGTCCTATTTTTTCTCTCTACCCATGTATTATTCTTGTACCACAAATGCATTTTCTCGAAGAGTTATCAATCTGAATTCCTTCTAGGTCATGATATGCCTCTTGCTTCGAATCCCATTAATGAAAACAAAACAGACAGTAAAATATGTTGACGGCATTCTACCAAACAATACAAAGATCAATTATCTGGACATATCCATATCATGCTTAATAAGCAAATTCACATTTAAGTTCATACTGTTTTCTATTGTGCTTTATTTGTGATTTTCCCCAACATACGCTGGTTCTCATTTTACTTTTGGAAGTTGAAAATTAATCACAGATGAATGGATAAAGAAAAAAAGGCATACATATACAATGGAATATTGTTCAGTCTTTAAAAATAAGAAAATCCTGCCATTTGCAACAGCACGGATAAACTTGGAGGACATTGTGCTAAGGCACAGAAGGATAAAAACTACATGACTCCATTTAAATGAAGCATTTAAAATAGTCAAATTTATAGAAGCAGAGAATAGAATGGCTGTTGCCAGGGGCTGGGGCATGCCGGAGGAGGGGGGGTGGAGAACTAGGAGTTGTGGTTTGGTGGGTACAAAGTTTCAGTTATGCAAGATGAAAAAGTTCTAGATACCTGTTGCACAACTTAGCACCTCTAGTTAATATATACACTTAAAAATTTGTTAAGAAGTTGGATCTCATGTTAAGTTGTCCACACCACAGAAACAAAAACAACAAAAAGAAAGACATCCCCTCCCCACCCTCTCAAAAAAGAGAGGAAAGGAGGCAAACCATAACAGACTCTTAACTACAGAGAAAAAACTGAGGGTTGATGAAAGGAGGTGGGTGGGGGATGGGCTAGATGGGTGATGGCTGTTAGGACACTAGCTGTGATGAGCAGTAGGTGTTATATGTAAGTGATGAATCACTAAATTCTATTCCAGATACCAATATTACGCTGTATGTTAACTAACTAGAATTTAAATAAAAATTTTAAAAAAAGGAAGACCCAAGAAAACTGTTGGGAGACGTGTGTGTTTATTACCTTGATTATGGCCATGATTTCACAGGTGTCTGCATATGTCCAAACTCATCTTGTTGTACACATTAACTATGCACAGATTTTGTATATGAATTATACCTTAATAATGCTGCTTTAAAAAACAAACCTATATTTTTAAAAATAATCAAAATGCCAGTGGTCAAATAACTGGCCTGGCAATTTCTCTTTCCATATATGTATCATATAGTACATCATATAGTGGTCAGACAAGATCATATCCAAACATACATATAATTGAGTTATGAGCTATTATTTGGGGATTCTTAGAAATACTCTATGTGCAATATATTCATAAACAGGAAAAGTAACTCCCCACTAATATTCCTTACACTAAGAGATTTTTTAAATTTTTTTTAATGTGAATTTATTTTTGAGACAGAAAGAGACAGAGCTCGAGTGGGGGAGGGGCAGAAAGAGAGGGAGACAGAATCTGAAGCAGGCTCCAGGCTCTGAGCTGTCAGCACAGAGTTCAACACGGGGCTTGAACCCATGAACCATGAGACCATGACCTGAGCTGAAGTTAACTGCTTAACTCACTGAGCCACCCAGGCACCCCAACAACTAAGAGATTTTTTTACTGCATGTTTCAAGGCCACATTAATGTAAAAGCTTAACTTCTTTTCCAGGTTCCTACGTGGAGCAAAAAAGAACCCTTGAGTCTCAATCCACCTAAATCACTAGTAGTATCAATAATTCATGTTAATATTAATGAATGATCTCAAATAGTCTTCCTACAATGACAATTATATTTCAAACTCAGTAATTTTATCCTTTACAATTCCCAAATATAAACCTATAAATAACAAAGAGAATGAAAATCTATTGCATGCATACTTACTATAGATCCAGATCTGGTGTGTATGTTTTTTATCTGGCTTAATAAAATTGACTTAATCCCTATAAGCACATTGGAAGTTGTGTGAGATTGGATTTTTTACTACCTTATAAAGTCTACTTAATAAGGAAATAATGAATAAACCTATATATAATATTTACATATTATTTATATTTAATATTTTATTTATAAAGCAAATAAGTATAAACAAATATAATGTACATAATTAAATATTAATCTTTATATAATTTAATTAATTTATTTAAATGCCTCTAAATTAAGTTTATTTAATTTATTTTTATTAAATTTAATTCAGTTAAATAAATATATTATTTAATGTTTTCAAGGCCACATGTAAAATAACAGTTGATGAATACAGGATTCATTTTAGCAAATATGCCTTGGGCTCATGGGTTGCTCTACCAGTTGATGACATTTCCAACAGATGCATGAACATCTACACAGCCCTATCTAATGCAGGTTACCAATGGGCTCTTTTTATCTGTTGATTGGTTTTCTACAAAAAATGTCTTGATGTCTTTATATAGCTAGCCAAAAGGCTTATAATACTCTAATGACATCTGTGTTAAAGAAGAGAAACTCAGAGAGCCAGAAGAACAAGTGTGTGTGCATAAGTAAACACAGAATGTGGATGGCAAGGCCACGCACGAATTGTTACTGAACACCTGATTAGTACAATAACTCCCCACTAGCATTCCATTTATCTAGATGTGTTATACTTGTATTTACCTGCAACTTTTGTAGGCAGTTGGCTGAGACATTAAGTGGGTGAAACCTTAAACCTGGAAGTAATATTTGCCAAACAAGTTTCATAAGGCACAAGAGTGTGTAAGCTTTCTTTTCCTTTCCTTTTTCCTTTTTTTTTTTTTTTTTTGTAAAAAATAACCACTAAAGAAGCACATTGAGTTTAACTTTATGCATGCTACTCTGGTCCTAAAAGTCCTCATGTGTTTACTAAAAAATTATTAGTGAGCCTTAAAATAGTAATAAAATATTTACAGAGCTTTGTCATTGAAAAGAAGACATACTATGTATCCTTTTGGATGTAAGAGAGTCAATTTGTTGTTTTAACAACTGCTTTTGGAAAATGACCACAATGAGTAAACAGTAACTGCTTTTCCTGAGCCTCTTAGTGTTAATTTTGAAGTCTTTTGAATTCAAGTGTCTCTTTCTGACTGCCCTCCTGCTCACTACTATTGAAACCACACAGGAGATTTTCCTTTAATTAATTAGGGTATAATTAAACAGCAGGTACCCAAGCAGAAGCTGGAGAGTTGGTTCCATCTGTTCTGCAGGGTCTCGCGGTGGTGACAAGAGAGTTCCCCCCACGAATTTTACCTTGAGCGGTTTTTGTATTTTAATTTCCAGCTATCTCTTTTATAAATTGCTCTTATGATTTCACTTGATAATTTAACACTTCAAAATTGGAACCCCTCCAGCATTTACCCTGAACACATGCAAAAAAGGATAATAAAGGGGTGGAGAGAAAGTGTTCTATAAAATTCAGATTCGCAAACACAATTAAAAGAATATATCATTCACTTATTAATGCTAAACAGTGGGCAGACACCATTCCATGAAAGCAATCAACTTTAATTTGAAGATACAGGGATTTAAAGACATAGAGAAGGAGTGCCTGGGTGGCTCAGTTGGTTAAGCATCTGACTTGATTTCGGCTTAGGTCATGATCTCGCAGTTTGTTGAGTTCAACTCCCACATGAGGCTCCACTCTTGACGATACAGAGTCTGCTTGGGATTCTCTCTCTCTTCTGCCTGCCACTCCCCATTTTCCCTCTCTCTCTCTCTTTCTCGGTCTCTCTCTCTCGATAAACTTAAGAAAAATAAAGACACAGAGAAGATTGTCAATATTTCAGAATGTAGAGGGTGGGACGAGCTTTAGGGGAAGCATATATTAGTACCTCATTTTTAGTCCAAAAGAGTCCCTAAACTTTCAAAACCAGGAATGCAATTTTTACTAAAAGAAAATTACTGGAAACATGAAGTAAAAATGGTAACATCCTCAGATAATAGGACACCTGTATAACTTGCTACTATATATTATCATTTTTTATGAATCACTTATTTCTTCTGCAAAATTGTAAGTTTTGTGAGAAGATATCAATTTCATTCATTTCTTTTTTCTGACAGAAGATACTGGAATGCTCAACTGCTATTGTTGAATGGCAATAATTCAATCATTTATTTCTTTCTGTTTAGTTCTTGTCCATTGTATAAAACTTACCTTGCTCCTTGATCACAGCATATTCAGATCAAGAGGAGGCTAGGGCTCTGAATGATTGTCAGTGTCACAGCTTGACCCTAATCTGAAATAGAACTGATGTGCACTGTTGGTGGGAATGCAAATTGGTGCAACCACTGTGGAAAACAGTATGAAAGTTATTCAAAAAACTAAAAATAAAATTATCCTGTGATCTAGGAATCACACTACTAGATATTCACCCAAAAAATACAAAAACACTAAATCAAAGAGATACATGCATCCTTATGTTTATTAGAGCATTATTTACAACAGCCAAATATCAAAGCAGCCCAACTGTCCATCAATAGATGAATGGATACCAAAAATGTGGTATATATATAATGGAATATTATTAACCCATGAAAAAGAATGAAATCTTGCCATTTGCAATGATGTGGATGGAGCTAGAGTATTATGCTAACTGAAATAAGTCAGTCAGAGAAAGACATATACCATGTAACTTCACTTACATGTAAAATTTAAGAAACAAAACAAATGAGCAAAGGAAAAAAGAGAGACAGAAAGAGAGAAGGAGATAAACCAAGAAATATAATCTTAACTATAGAGAACAAACTGATGGTTATCAGAGGGGAGGTAGGTGGGGCAATGAGGGAAATAGGGGATAGGGATTAATAACACACTTATCATCATAAAAATAATAAAATAAAATGATTTAAGAAAGTTATGTTGGGGTGCCTGGGTGGCTCAGTCAGTTAAGCGTCTGACTTCAGTTCAGGTCACGATATCATGGTCCATGAGTTTGAGCCCCGCGTCGGGCTCTGTGCTGACAGCTCAGAGCCTGGAGCCTGCTTTGGTGTCTATGTCTCCTTCTCTCTGACCCTCCCCCCATTCATGCTCTCTCTCCGTCTCAAAAATAAATAAACATTTAAAAAAAAAAAAAAGAAAGTTATGTTTTCAGGATGCTTACCTCTTAAATAGAAAGAAAGGTTTTAATGACTATAATGTACCATGGGATGTAAATAAAGGAAATTCATAAGATCTGTTTGTAATTATTTTGTCTGAATATTAGAAAAACAATTAAATTGATTTGCCTGTGATAGTAAGTTAAAACAATGCAGCACTTGAACTTTAGCTTTAGAAGACACATATTAACAATTATAATTTAATTATTAAACTAAACTATTATTCATTGATTCAATAAATATGTATTAACTTCATGTGCTGAATAAACACAGACTAATCCTTGCACACTTGACAAAATATTTTGTGGACAAGTATATTGCAAAAGAAGTCCACTTTTCAAGATCCTGTAGTAAACGCATTTCACCAAGTCAAAGTGACCAGGAAATGAATGACCCTTGAGTTGAGATGAGGACGGCAAGCGGGACTTAAGCAGGTGGAAAAGAAAAGAGTTTCTGAGCACAAGAACAGCATTCATAGAAACTGCTTGTAGGTTTCCATAAAACAACGGCAGTCGTCCCATGAGGGGCGATGGCAATTCAGCTGGCGTGGTGGCAGTGGTAGTGATAAATGATGTAAAGAAATTCCAGACATACACACAAGCATTTTTAGAGGACATTCAGGTGGCTTATACACCACTGTTTCATTAGCTTTTAATATATATCCAAAACATGACTTGTGAAGGGCAAATAAAGTTTGGGATGGGTAAGATTTTACATGGTGCATGTGGAAGAATAATTTCTGTCACATACAGTTTCCTTGTTATTAAAAAATACAAAATGCTATAGATTTAATGCAAATGAAAGATTAGAAATCTCTATGCTGTCAGCAGGGGAGAATGATAAGCTTTATAACAAAGAGAAGCCAGCGAAGTTATCGAGGTCAATATAGTTATTATGTGTGTGTGAGCAGTGATAGTGTAACAGTCTAAATGAATGGACATGTTTAATATTGGAGACCTTACCACAGACCTATAGCAACAACATCCATATGCACCTAAAGCTGCAAATGAAATATCATTTGTCCAAATTAAAGTGTAATAGAAATAAATGACTTTGATGATGTGATCTAGTCCAAAGATTACCAACTATAGGATTTGACATTGTACATTATAGACATAGGTCAATAAAGTTTATTAACACAATTCACTCAAGATAGGAACAAAACAGAAAAAGTTATGAAGAAATTTAAACGCAATATAATATAAAATTCATACCAGAAACAGTGATTTCAGTTATTCTTAATCATGTCTTACCCATTATGTAGGATAAAATGACATTTAACTATTTCCAAAATGAAGCATCCTATAGATGCAGAAAATCCATGGTAGCAAGTGACACAATAAATGGTGTGTGTGTGTGTGTGTGTGTGTGTGTGTGTGTGTGTGTGTTGAAATCTAGACTTTAAAACATTTTTTATCGCATAATATTGTATTGCTCTACTATCTTCTCATAAAGTTAAGGATTCTTACTCACTTTTGTTTCTTGAGCCTTTGCCTGAGACAAGTCTTTGTCTTACTGGAGGGGCTTTTTTTTTTAATCCTTAATGTTAAAAAAATATCCATGGTGATATGATATAGCATTGGTGGTTTACCTTTTGTAGTATGGGACATAGTGTATGTGTCTATAAGACTCATGTTTTCAGTTTGGGCAATATCCTGTATTCTTTCTTTGATAATTTTTCATCTTTCAGTTAATTCAAAAATATGTGAGCCTCTTTACACTGGACAGACACTCCACCTCCCTGTTCCCCCTGTGATATTTCTCCATGTTTTGGCTTTTTTTCTTCTCTTATTTTTCTCTTTCAATTTTATCAAGATATAGTTGACATATAGCACTGTGCAAGTTTAAAGCGTCCAGCATAATGACTTTACTTACATATATTGCAGACTCTTACTTGTTTTGTTTTACTTTCAAGTGGTAAAAACTTCCAGTTCTAAAATAAGTCAGTCAGTGATAAAAAAAAAAAAAAGCAAAACACGAGTTGTTTTTTCAACCAAATCTTGCAACATTTTTGTTGATTTTTAAATGTCTTTATTGATTTTTAAAGCCTATCATCTCCTTAATTTCCAAAATTTACATTCAAATTCTAATTTTCCTCGGCATCCTGAATTTTTATTTGCTCCTACTAATAAGTACATTTTGCATTGTATCCCAGTACACAGATGCATGAAACTATAATTGAAACAAACATTCACAAAACAATTTCTAACATACTCAGAGTGCATTCTGACATCTTACATTCTTTTTATTTGTTTAAATGCTAATTTAAATAAATGACCTCATTACTCACCATTGATCAGTCTGGTGCGTATATGTGGGATGAAGGGAGATACACTGCTATGATGCGGTAAAGCAATGAGCAGGTCTTCTCATTAAGGCAACTTCCAATATTGGTATCTGCAGGCCTTTCTCTGAGGTTGGTCAGTTACTACAGAAAATTCTTCAAATCCTTCACTGGCAAATACACATCTGAGTGTTAGCTTTCTCATGCTGGATAGAAGCAGTTCTTCTGCTTAGTGTGTTATATTTCACATAAACCCTTGACTTTAGTCCTTTAACTTATGGCTAGCTCTGTACCCTGCTTGGTGGCCCCAGGAGCCATTTTAAGGTCAGTCCCTCCAGAGAGTTAACCTGGGGGTGTAGAGAATTTCCCAATTATGCATAATGAGGAAGACTTATCATATCCCACATCTAGACTATATCAGTCAAGTTAGGATAGATTTTGCTGCAGTAACAAAGAATTCCAGGCCTTCAACCTTAAAATAACCAAGGTTTGTTTCTTAATCATGCTGCATGACTACCATAGGTTAAGTTACATTTCTGCTTATCATGATGGGACGTCAGTCATCTTAAATTTTGTTGGTAACCATTCTGGAAAGGAGAGAGATCTCTGGAGAGCCCCACATTGGCTATTCCCTCAGACTGGAAGTGACATAGATTACTTTATCCTGTACTTAATCAGCCAGGATGAATCTCAGGTTCCAACCATCCATGAGAGGTTCTGAAAGTGCAGTTAGTTCTAGCTTGTGTCCAGGAAGAGAAGAGCAGAAACTGGTAAAAAAACAGAGATATGAATTACATAGATATTTAATGACTTCCTCTCATCCCACCACCTGAGTTCCTTAAGCCTTAGACCTCTCCCTTGGATCTGTGAAGCTTCTCTGTAAGCACATAGATTCTAACTTCTGCCATTTGGATGTCTCAGTAATCACCGCTTTCCTTCCTTCAAACCTGCTGTTTTCACTTCTGCCAGCCTTTGTCTTAGTAGACTAACACAATTTGATTGCTTTATTATTAGTTGTGTTTTGAAAGGGAACAGAGAAAATCTTTGTGATGCAACTGCCATGTTTATGTAGATTTTTCACACACTTATGAATGTATGCAAATTTTGACATATTTCAGTCAAAGGTAGAAGTTGTTGTTAATATCTCTTTACAGACAAGAAAGTCGGTTACTCTGCCTCCCCTGTGACGTGATACATTTATCTCTAGTATTTATTTTTCATTCTTTCTTGGGATGTCCATCTCTCTCCTTACACTCTCCATCTGTTCTTGCATGTCATCTACTATGTTTATTAGAGCTCTTAGTACATCAATTATAGGTTTTTTTTTAAGTTGCTGGTGTGATAACTACAGCATCTCTACCATGGCTGGCTCTCATGCTTGCTCTGTATCTTCAAATTGTTGTTTGTTTGTTTGTTTTGCCTTCTGGTACACCTTGTAATTTTTCGAGACAGCCAACCACACTGTATCAGGCACTGGTTTCCATACTGCTTTCCGCCTTTGAGTCTGTTTTCTGTGAGCCATGATATCTTGTATTCACCTGTCTTCTCTTCAGTCTAAGGGGCTGCGGTTTGCCCTGTGACCTCTGCTGTCTACGGATCTAGAAAGAGTTGTTGATTTTTCAGGCCCTTCAGCTTTTTACTTGCTGTTAGGATGGAATTGTGCTTTCACGTTCCCTATATATGGAACAGGAAACTGGAAATCCATGATACATTTTTACAACTTGTTTCAAATTAAGGTCGTAGATTAAAAGCTCATGAATAAAAACTGTATCTTTTACATGTTTAAACTCACTTGCAAATATCACCTAGTAAAATGTCTTGTACATAGGGCAATTTCAGTAAATATTATTTGAATTAATAATTTAAAGGCCTTTTTGATATCAGATGGAGTTGTAGTAAGGGCACATGTGATCATATGTAGAAGTTATTTCTAAGTTTTAAATCATCATAGAAGCATTAGATTATTATAGATGAACAACTTTCCAATATTTGGATGCAAAGATTTAAGTGAACCTACATTAGATATTTGATTAACTTACTTAATCAACATTCATACAGAGTCCTCTAAGTGCTGGGTCTCCGGAACACAAAGATGAAGGATCTGGGGTCCTGTACTTAAATAGCTCATAGGCTGTTGACAATATTGAGGAATGTTTTGATAATCTATTTTTTTTTATTTTTTTAAATGCTTATTTTGGAGAGAGAGAGAGAGCATGCGCAGAGGAGGGGCAGAGAGAAAGACAGAGAGACAGAACCCGAAGATGTCACCACAGAGCCCACACCGGGCTCGAACCCAAGAACCATGAGATCATGAGATCATGACCTGAGCCAAAGTCAGACGCTTAACCAATTGAACTACCCAGGCTCCCTGATAATCTATTTTTAGAACACTGTTTTTGTTATTTTCAAATAAGCAAGCCATGATTAAAGAAAATAGGGATGCCTGGGTGGCTCAGTCGGTTAAGTGTCCTGCTTTGGCTCAGGTCATGATCTCACGGTTCTTGGGTTCAAGCCCCATGTCGGGCTATGTGCTAACAGCTCAGAGCCTAGAACTCACTTTGGCTTCTGTGTCTCCTTCTTTCTCTGCCCCTGCCCTGCTCACTCTCTGTCTTTCTCTCTCTCTCTCTCTCAAAAATAAATAAGCATAAAAAATTGTATATGAAAAAGAGAATCACTTTTTAAAATTTTATTTTGTTTTATAAATTATTTTTTAAAATTTTATTAATTTTTGAGAGACAGACAGAAACAGAGCCCAGGCAGGGGAGAATCAAGAGAGGGAGACACAATACAAAGTGGGATCCAGGTTCTAAACTGTTAACACAGAGCCCAATGCAGGGCTCAAACCCAAGAACCATGAGATCATGACCTAAGCCGAAGTAAGATGCTTAACCCACTGAGCCACACAGGCACCCAAAAATATTTCACATTTTATAAATGTCCATAATAGTAAAAATAATTTAAACTAAAATTTATTTTTAAAAACTTGTTTCAGGAATTTCAAAATCGTTCATGTATGGATGTGTGTAAACACAACAACAGTATTATGTAAGTTTTATATTTATTACTTATTTAAAGATGAATAAATTGAGATTCAGCAGTAGCATATAAGTTGTCCAATTGGTAGGGCCAGTTCTCAAACAAGAGAGATTCTGGACCTATATTTTACTCCTTATACAAGATAACCAGAAAGTAAGTTCACTGCTGTTGAAATTAAACACCTTTATACATTGCATTTTTTTGTAAGGACCAATGGATTTTAATGTAAAAAAAATACAAAATGTTCGTTGATAGTATTTTAGATTCCACATTGCAAATAATACTTTTTAAATACCATTTGTCAAGATATTTGGTAAAGCATCAAAAATGCACGATCTGAAGTTTCAATATGCTCTGTTATGTGACACACTTTCAATTTGATGACTATAACCTATTAAATAAATACTAATTCATATGCTGCTTCCCTGCTCCTTACTACATTTCTTTCTTTGAAATATGTGTTTTTTTTAATTCTTTTACTTATATCCAGGACTTTTAGCACATTGGCTTCCTTGGCAAGAAGAAATAGTCATGCATAGAAAAAAGCAATCCTTAGGGTGGGTAAGAAATTTGACTTAAGCTTTCAACTAGTCTTAGGTTCCAGACCTATTCTTTTGTTTGCTTGTTTTGTGAACTTCATTTTACTTACATTCTTTAAAGTTCAGGTTCTCCATTTGTAAAATGAGGCTGATAATATTGCCTTCAATATGATTGCTGCAGGTATCAAATGAAACAATGTGTAAGAATTTAATAAAAGTCACACACTCTAATCAATCCCTTCTTTTTTACAAACAATACCCTGAGAGCCAATGGGTAAACGCTTCAGTAATTAAACACTTCTGCTATCGGGGATTCAGGTATCCTGAGCACAAAGGTTATTTTCTAGACGTTTACCTGCTATTGCTTTTACTAATAATTTCCTGGATTTATATATTTGTACAGCCTTAATTTATCAAATTTCATTTGGTTTCTTATGAGGTATATATTACTGCCTTTTTAAAAATCTCCTGCCATTCTTCTGTCATCTTTTCTGTACCTATGTAGTATTAGCTTGCCCTTGTGCCATTCATATTCTATATATTTACAAGAAACCATTTCCTAATTTACCAAAGTAAAATTATTCACCAATCCACTTTTTTTTCCAAATCATTTTTATTCTGCAAGAACAAAAATTATAATATTATGTCTATAATATATCCTGAATGCAAAAAAAAAGTTATTGAAGGACATCTTTGAAACTCTAAGATATACAAATATAAAAGAATTTTTAAGATAATTGAGAGTAAATGTTAATCAAGTGATACACTTTTGATTCAGCTAGGTATGGTAATAAATTATGTATAGAAAAGATGATGCAGAATTTAAAAATTAACCCATTGAATATATCATTTGTCATGTAGCTTAATAGAATCACTAAGAATGATTATATTTGTTCAACAGACATATGGTTTTTTGCCCCACACCTCATTCAAGACATTATAGATTACTATCTTCTGCACAAAATGATGTTAAAAGAACATGCAGAATTATGATAATGTAGATGTAAGAATTTTGTTTTCCTTACCACTTTTATTATATTGCTTAGAGTTTATGATATGGGTATTTATGCAACGTTTTTAATACATTTTCTAAGCTGCAAATTTTTAGTCTCTTTTTAGTAAAACGAAAAAGATTGAGCCAGTGCACATGCTTCAAACATACTGTGATGATTGTCACAGCTCCTTCTTCATTGGTACTGCAACATTCATAGCTCAGAACTAAAAGAACATGGGAATTAAATTTCCTATCTTACAGAGGTATGACCACCAGTTCCAGAAAGCTAAAACCAGACCACAGTTTGAGGGTGTCATGCTAGGAGACTCAACTTAGACTAAGTGTTCCATCCATTAAATATCTGTTATATAAAAGTTTCGTGTGGGTTCAAGGGACTAGTTTTCTGGCCAGATGAATCTTTATAAATTGCTGTCCAATGCACAGTCTAATTCCACTTATTTTTAAAATATTTTTAATATTTACTTATTTTTGAGAGAGAGAGAGAGACAGAACGCGAGCAGGGAAGAGGGAGAGAGAGGGAGACACAGAATCCGAAGCAGGCTCCAGGCGCTGAACTGTCAGCACAGAGGCTGACACTGGGCTGTAACTCAAGAACCGTTAGATCATGACCTGAGCCAAAGTCTGACGCCTAACCAACTGAACCACCCAGGCACCCCAGTCTGATTCCATTTACATATGTTGATTAATGAATGAGACCATTGCCATTATTGCCAATTAGTGAAAATGTTCACTTAGGACATTGTTCACTATGGATTAGAGTTTTCTGTAAATCAGTGCATTATTTTTAATATCCTCCAAAAAGAATTTCTTTAAGGGAAGTAAAGAGATCTCATCTCGGGATATGTATTTTAAAATCTTTTCTGTCCTTGATGACTTTCAGAATTATTTTAAAGTTCCAAGGTAGAGCTGATTCCAGGAATATGTTCTACATTGCCTTTGATACTCTCCAAGCCTACCTTTTTATTTCAGACTTACATTTTTCCCTACTTCATGCTGTCTCCCCTAGAGTTCGATGTTCAAGTGCTTTCTCCCCTAGAGTAGTGTTTCAAATCAGGAGTAGTGTCCTTAGTTTCTCCAATACTCACTTATGAATTTATTCTACATGAGTAACAAAAGCATTGTCTTTCGAAGAACATCTTCATTTTAACACAGGAAGGAGGAAAATGTAGATGCCTAACAAAGCTGTGTCTTCCCGATCTTTTAGTGATCAGAATACTGATTCCCTGCTAGGACACTAACACTCAGCTAGAAGGCCCATTGTTCCTCAGAATTAGGCAGCCTCATGTGACTAAGTTATACACAGAAAGACACTTGTGGGCTTTCAGGAAACCTTTAAAAAGTGAACAAATGTATCCCTTTTTATCCCCTTCTCCATCTCACTGCTTGAAACAAGGATATGATGACTGGAAAATAACTATTGTGAAACTTTCCTTTCTAGTCTACTCCATAGGACATATTGACAAAATGCCTGATCACTGTACTTACTGAAATATTATTTTCCATATATATAAAATACATATATATATATATATATATATATACACACACACACACATTTATATGTACGTTACAGTCATTAAGTGTACTTATTTTTACAGATGTTTTTAAACTTAATAGTAAATGTATTTAATAAAGTCTTCACTTGGTAATAATTATAAAGTATTAGTTAAGCATTGCAAAAATAATCAAGGTTAAGCTCTGATAACATTGTGAATTTGTAACTGTTTGCATTCCTGTATGTCTAGGTTGGCAAAGGCAAATTCTGTACACCCATTGTACACAAGCCCCAATTCCCACTTCAAAAGTGCTTCGCATCCCATCTTTTCCTCTTTTGTACTTTTTAATTTAAATTTTCTATGTATTCTTTCATCTTATCCTGAACTGTTTTCCACTTTTTTATCTCATCTTCTTTCTTACACTTTTTTTTTTCTTTTTCTCCTGGGACTTCTTCCTTGCTTAGAATATGCTTGTCTCTCTGGGCACCCAGCAGCGTCCAACTCTTGATTTCAGCCCACGTTGTGATCTCACAATTTCCTGAGTTCAAGCCCCTGCATTGGACTCCACACTGACAATGCAGAGCCTGCTTGGATTCTCTGTCTCCCTCTGTCTTTGCCCCTCCCCCCATTCATGCTGTCTCTGTCTCTCTCAAAATAAATAATAAATAACGTAAAGAAAAAAAGAATATGCTTGTCTCCCACTGTCCACTCCATACCCGTTGTGCCTTGATTTATGCTTCAAGAAACGGACTCCCAAGAACTGTACAACAAAAGCTCGGTGCTGACAGGGTTTATATTTCATTCTGCTAACAGAAGGCAGGAAGAGGAGACAGGAGACAGGAGGCTTGGGGGGAGAGTTTGGGGGGAGGGGAGAAGTGTGACTTTCTTCTACCTCCCCTGTCTGCTGCGAACCACGTTGCTTGCAGTGACTGGGGTCCTCATTTTCCTTGCTTTCCTCTTCAGAATTAGGACTGAGAAGAGGGTAAACATCCTTTGTTGGTTTCTTTACCCCTACCCAAACTTCTGTGTAACAGTCCTTTTATTTTACACTCTTTGATAAAATGCTAGCGTTTGTCTTGCCTTCCCTGACTACCCATTTACACACACACACACACACACACACACACACACACGACTCCTAACCATTTTCTTAAGTGATGATTTTCTATATCTGTCTTTGTGTCTGTCTGATTATCTGTCAATATCTACCATTTATCATCTATCTAATCTCTTTCTTTTATCTCAATTTCTTTCACTAGCAAACTTGACACTTCTTTTAGAAGTAAAATGAATATAATATGACTTTCTCACTTACCTACTCAACTACAATTATTCCCCTGAAATTCCCCTGTGACCTCTGTATTCTCAATCCAGTGACTTTATTTAAGGTCTCCTTCTCCTTAACATCTCTTAGGCAATTAACCTTGATGACCACCTGTTTACAAATACTTTTCATTTCACTGAGTTCCATTGAATCTCCTATATTTTCCTTTCCTCATTCTCTTTCCCAGGCTCTTCTCTGTCTTTCCTCTGTCTCTTCAGTAGTGGCACTTTTCAAAATTTATCCTTCCAGGCACTTGTGTGGCCTTAATGATCACATAACGTATCTCAAAACCTGTGCCATTCGCAGAATTCTGTACCTCATTTGATTGTATAACACTATAGTCCCTGCTGCTCAAAAACATTAGAACTATCTTGATCTGTTTCCTCTTTTTCCCTTTACATAAACTCAAATGAAATATTTCACTTCTGTCTCAGCTGCATCTCATGAATCAACGCTCTTTTTCTTTCCCTCTCCATTTGCCCCAGAGAAGGCACTATTTCTTCCAAGTTGCATCATTGTAGGAGTTTCGTCCCAGATTCTTCTAACTACGCTTTCTTTTACGTATCATACTTAACACAATGTTATGGCTCCACTGCTCAGAATTCCTTACTGACTCTCTATGACATAAATCTGGATTTCTAAAATGATTTCTCAGTTTGATTTGGCCCCAATCAATCTTAGTCTGCTTTAATTCCCTAACTCACTTCACTATTTTTAGTCTACTTGTCCCTCAGCCTGGTAAAACCTTCACCTCTAATTTTATTTCTCAGAGGCATGTCCATATTTGAGACTTAACACAAATGGCATGCCTTTCATGATCCACTTTCTTGATCTCCATATGGAAGTAGTTTGCCCTCCCAGTACTCCAACAACAAAAGTAGCGATATTTTTGACATGTTTGGCTGCCTTCCTTAAGAGATATGTATAACATAAATTTTATTTCATATATCATTTTGTATGCAATAAAGGGCAAGGATTATGTTATCACTGTATTCTTCAAAATGCCTATAGCAAAACACCTATAAGAGAAAGAACCCTTAATTAATTTATGTTTTTTATGGGTTCAACTCCCTAAGGCGGAGATGCTCCCATGACTACCTCCAGATTCCCCAAATTCTCAGCATTAAATCAATTAACATACTCTTTTGGTGATGCTCTCTTCTGTTGTAACCTAAAACAGGGTTGGTGGCTGCTCAGTGTAATTGGATGTGCCACAAGTTCAGTTGTTCTGATTCTCCACGGACTACCTAGACAGATGGTCAACTGGCAGGAGCCCAGAAATACTAGTTCTACCTATTAAGTACCATCAAAACAACTAAATCCTACAGATGCTGATACAACTATCAATATTTTTGTTGTGCTAAGTTGCTTATAGTTGTGATCATTTGCAAATCATTGTATTTCTTAAGGAAATGTATTTGGACGAATGAAAATATTCTATAATTTGAATTTTGAGAATTATGACACTATAATTCCATCTTAAATGGTGCTTTCTAGCTTTGATTTATTACTCTTCCTTTGAAATGTTTAGTTAAGTACTTTATTGTTTGGGAGGGGGCACAATACCTGGCACTGTTTCAAGTTCATCTTGATTTTAAAAATACTAAATTGGAAACTGTGCAATAAAGGACATTTACATCATACCAAAGTTACAATAACTCAGTCAGTCAGGAAATAAGTGCCCAAGTACCAGAGGCAGGTAATACAAGAATCCAAAATGAATTTTATTCTCAGAGGTGACAGAGCACTGATTCTCCAGCATGCTTAGAGGAGGCCCTGAGGTTAGATCATCGTGGATGGAATTTCCTATTTTGCTGCACGAGATTTTCACAATGAAAATGGAAGATGGAAGAAGAGAGAGAGAGAGAGAGAAAAGGGATACCCCCTCAAAAAAAAAAAACCCACACAAAATTGCATTGTTTTAAGTTCCAGATACAGAGTTTTTGGTAGAAATAAGTACAACTGCATTAGCTTTAGATATTCATTTCAATTTGGGTTTTACTTTCACCATGATGAGCGTGTTCACATATACAATAAAAAATAATTAAAGCAACAATTTGACTCAAAGAGACTAAAATGACCATTTATTTCTAAACCATAAGATGCTTAAGATTAAGAATTTTTATCAGAATACCTAAATTCTAAAATGTGATCAGTCTGATTGTACCAACTCCATTTATCATGCAAAAACAATATTGCTGGTGTTTCTGGGACTCTATTTTAGAAGCAGTTATATAATGAGTTCTATAGATTCTCATATTTTGACTCAGGCCTTTTGTTTTTTACTTGACTCGTGAAAGCAAGTCTCCTTTATAGTGTCATTAGGCGCCCAAATTTTTTTAAACTATACTTTAGATGTTTATATTTCTTTACTTCAGCAGCATAGTAGTAAGTTTACAGGATCACAATTTATAGAGAAATATGAGAATAGTCTATATAAGTATTAAATTCCCAATAGTCCAAATATCTTCTATGTTATGTTCAAGTTCATCTGAGAAACACTTTAAAACAATAATGATGTTGACTACCCCATGGCAATTATGTGTGTTTGAAAATTTGGAATTAAACAAAGGAAGAATGATATCATAGGAAATTATATTCTCCAATATCTACACTATTTTTTAGGACCTAGTATAGAATGAGGAAAGAAACAATACCCCTCTCCCCTCCCCCCAAAAAATCAGTTTCTCCAATAACAGATTGAAAACCACAGGGTGAAAAACTCATGACTACAAATCTGTGAAGGTTTTCATTCTCAGAAGATGTAAATCAGGATTAATAATAGGTCAAGAGCATTAAATAGAATTTTAAAGGGAACATTAAGAGAGGTAGTAACTAGCAATTACATGTGTCTGTAACCTAAAACAAATGAGTTTTACCTTTTTCCACCATTAAATATATCCTTAGACTTAGGGAAAAAATATGATTTTCCTGCTTGCATTCTTCTCTCTGGATAAACAATGATTGAATTCTCAACTCATCTACCATCTTCATGAAGGATTTTGTTTAATGAATACTTGTGAGCTTGTGACATGCATTTCAGGTACCAACTTTTTCTCAAACTTTATCTGATGGGTCCTCGTGCTTATCTTTCTCTCCTCGTAATATTCGCATGTACTTATTTTTTTAACGGTGTGGCACTGTACATGTTTATGTCACTTCAAATACTTTTCTAGCATCACATCAAACACACTTAGGAAGGGAGAAATTTCAAAAATTGAAGAGATCGCAAGAGTGTTTAGTAAGGGCAGTGAGAATAGCAGAAAGAAGCCACTGGACCTTGACAATCTAATGCCATCAGGTGAAAATCTTCCTTGTTTGGCTGAAAAGACCAAATCACAGCATGGAATAAGCACTTGGACTTGCTCTGGCCTATCTTTTCAGCACAGTTACATGTGCAACCATAAAGTCAACCATCCAGTGACCTGTATTGATCATCAAGACGGCTGAACTAAATGGTTCTGCTGTGCCATGAGAGTCTGTTTGCTTGGACATATATAGTCACAGCAAGATATGCACAGGAATATTAATTACGGAGACAAGCAAGAAGCAAGAGAATGCACACTGAAAAGCCCCGCAGAAAGAAGCAGCCTCGTTTCCCGCAGAGTTCTACAGCGCACATAGACGCTCTCCTGCTCACTGAGCACAGGCGGATCTGTTGCCCTGCTGCTTTATGTTAATTAGAGAATAAATAAGTGGCCAACTGTAGTCTGTGGGCATATGTTGGTCAACTGTCTCTGTCTAATTAGGTTGTAAGCCCACTGGGCAGGGGCCTCATTTAAATCTATGTTCCGGAAAGCACTTAGTGTCTTTGTTGAGGCCTAGTGAACGTGAGAGACTAGGCCAAATGGCTGAGGGTTAATAAGCAAGAAAAAACTTAAGAATTGGTGTGTGTGTGTGTGTGTGTGTGTGTGTGTGTGTGTGTATTTGGTATCTTGCAGAATCCTAACTAAATCCTTTGAGCAAAGAATGGAATTGTACTTTTGATAGACTCATGCCCCATCTGTTGCTATATGGAGCATAATAAACACAGATGTAATTCATATACAACTGTATATGATTTAAGATTCCCAATTTCATAAAATAAGCTTTATGTAACTTTATATGTATAATTTAAATATTACAGAATATTTTCGAATGTAATTAACATAAGCTTCGAATGAAATAAATACTGGTTTAACTTAGGTGCCGAATGTTTACACCGCATAATGAGCATGCGTGTGAGTCCTGTCATTGTGGTGTGTGCATTTGTGTTTATATAGCGCAATTAAGTTATAATGGGTTATTTCATTGCACACATGGTTGACTAAGTATTCAGACATCCATTAAAATATCTAAGCAGGAGGTACTCTCTATTCTATATTTTTGTTTGTGTAGTTTGACCTCTTCCTGTATCCTCTGATGTCTGTCACTCCATCGTGTTTGTTGCTGTTAGTTTTAAATACTAAGGTTATCTACCAGCAGCAAAGGGCAAGAAAGTAGAAATTAAAATATATACGTTTTTTGTATATATGATTTTTTGTGTTTACTTATTTTTTTTACTCTTTATTTTTGAGGGGGAGAGAGAGAGTGAGCAAGGGAGGTGCAGAGAAAGAGAGGGAGACAGAGAATCCGAAGCAGGCTCCAGGCTCTGAGTTGTCAGCACAGAGCCTGATGCGGGGCTTGAACCCACAAGCTGTGAGATCATGACCTGAGCCAAAGTCATGATCCCAAGGTCATGGGATCAAGCCCAGCGACTGAGCATAGAGTCTGCTTAAGATTCTCTCTCTCTCTCTCTCTCTCTCTTTCTCCTTCTGCCCTTCTCCCCAGCTTGTGCTGTCTCTCTCTCTCTGTAAATACATACATATATACATACAATGTTTATTTCTTGTGTATTTTTAAAATTTCTGCATTAAGACAAATTTAATAGCTACATGAATACTTAAAGTGTTTTATACTTTCATTCATTATAACTATTAGTACATACATCACAGAAAAGGAATAACACAGTGGCTCTGGCCAAACATACCTGGTTTAAAGTATTTACTCATGTTCATTTATCATAGAATGTAGATCAGTAATCCCCTTCAAATACTAAGATTGTTAGGAAAGTACTGTCTAAAACACCCACTTTTTATATTCTATCCCCTAGACTTACAGACATTTGTCATTTTAGATTATGATAGAAAATACCTGTTGGTCTTAATGCAAAATTCCTATCTTCTTCCATGGATCTCTTATCCTGCCCGATGAAGGCCCTCTGAAGATGAAAGGCAGGCATTTCAGGGGAGCAATGGCAAAGATGGCCTATGGTTTGGCTATTGTCTTCTTTTATGTTTGTAGAGAATAAAGTAGGAATGTAAAAATAATTAGATCAATTTATTCAACAAAGCTCTAAAGGATATTGTTTGAATTGGATATCTTCACGTAACAATTAGCCTGATAATTCTCCATACATTACTGGTTCTTTCCTCCACTCAAGCTTTTTTTGTTGCTTCAATCTTGTCCTTTGCCTCTTCTTTCTTCTTTCTCACAGTAAAAAAAAACACACTGGCTCTCAGCTATTAGACTTCCAGGAAAAATTCTAGGAAAAGAAGTCAAATTTTCCCCTAAACAATGCTCAAAAACTCTAAAGTAAACCAAGAACTCAGTTATGAAAAACAAACTGTCATTTCTGAACCCCCATCATTGCCTCATTCTGTTTCTCAATTCACTTCTTTCTATCTAGCTTCCATTATCTATGCGCTATTTCTTTAAATTGAGCTTAATCCGCTACGTTTACCTTTAAAAAAATCTGATACCATGCTTTAGTGACTTTCTGAATACAAGAGTCACCTTCTACAACTAGAAGCCAATATTACCCTTGTTTATTTGATCTGTTTTCAGGGATCGGAGAACAGTAACCGCCCACAGCTTGGTAACTGGAGTAGAGATGCTCATTGATAGAGCACCCACCGTCAGTCACAATGCTACCGGGATTTGCAAGAGTAGCCTTCTCTGGCCACGTTAGTATTCTTTTCTCATCACATCTAGAAACAGATACATGTTCACTACTTTGTTTCAAGCCTTGGTTGCTCTTAATTTTCCTTTCTATCCAGTTAGTAAATCTCTGTTGTCAATTTTTGTTTTAATATCTCCTTGGATGACACACTTGCCTAGCGAATGTGGTTTTTTTTTAATCAACAAAAGTATCAAGAGTTGATCTAAAGCCTAGTACTGGATGTTGTCTACCTGTCCTTTCCTGTGGTGTCTATGCTCTAAAGGTTCTTTTGAGAAATCCTTTGTCATTTTTTCACATATGTAATTCTTCTTCACTGTGATTTTTTTAATGTTCAATTAAAAAAACAAACTTTGTAAAATTTAGTTTAAAAACCACAACATCCATAAATCCATCTTATTGAAATTAAGCTCTTTATCTCTTCTTCTCCTTGAACACTCTATATAGCTATCAATCAATGTTTTGCTTATATGCTATCTCTCCAATTAAATAGAATTTTTTAGATATTGATAATTAAAATTATTATTGCACCTTTAATCTGGATGTGATTATATATCAAGCACTTAAATAACCACTTTATATTTATTATCTCATTTGCTTTTTATGACATCCATTTGTAGTAAGCTTTAGGCTCATTTTTAATACAGAAAGTGAGCATTAGAGAGAATAAATTCCTTGACCAATATCATCTAGCTAGTAAACAATAGAGCCAGATAGATTTTTTGCTTTCTTGCTTACCATTTTGTAATATACATTTTGTTGGTATCCTTTGCTTCCCCCTCTCCTAGAATGTAAATTCTTAAGGGCAGAGATTTTAATTGGTTTTGTTCATTATTGTGCCTAGAACAATACATGGCCTTTCTGGCCTCTAGTAAGCCCAGTCTCTATGTATTTATATCTATATCTCTAGAGAGAGTATTCCTGTATATTTGTATAAAATATCTATTTTATATAAAAAAGAAATTACACCCACCATATTTTATTGTTTTTTGGCAATCTCAAGTTCCAAGTATTGTTTACAGTATAGTTTTTGAATTGTTTTAAAAATTAGAAAATTTAGATAAAATAATATCCATTGTGAAGTATCTAAATCGATTTTTCTTTGTTGATAGTAAGTGAACAGAGCATAGATGTGCTAGATCTCCAAAATATAAGTGAAATCTTGAAATCAAAAAGCATCCAAATGCTAAGACCATAAAAGTGCTAACATTATGTCTTTACTGTTACTAATGCCCAAAGACTCTGCAGCAGACTTGAGAAATTTTCTACGAATCTTTTTTAAAATAGCAAACTGTGCAGACTCCTTCTTGATTACATACTCAAAGCGCTGATTAAAAGAGATACAATTCTGAAGTGAAATCAAATAAATAAATGGATAAATAAATAAATAAATTATAAAAAATCAGCCTGACAATACCAAGCATTTTTCCAGAATATTCTGAGATCTGTGAACTTTCTCTTAAGATGTCTAGGTTTTTTAAAAAAAATTTAACATTCTTATTACTAATTAAAAATATGCATTTATATCAGTGAAATCAGTTTCAATATATATTTAATAATGGCATGTTCTTTCCATGAGAGTTTTTACTTCAAAAATACAAATTAAAAATGACACAATCATAAACCCCAAATACCACATTCATGTTTAACAAGAAATAATTTTCCAATGATTTGCTTAGCAAAAAATAAAACAATATTGTAAACTGTCAAAAAAGAATGCAGTAACAGTTCCACTGGGAAGCAGAAATGACTTTCTCTTCTAATTAATAAGGCAATATCCATACAATATGAAATACATCTAGGAAGACTAATCAGAAAGATGTCATTATGAGGGTAAAAGGGCCTGTTTTCCTTCTTTCAAAATCGTGGTAAAACCACAAATGAAAGAAAATGAGGTAGCAAGGACAAAATGATTAAATCACTCTACCTCCTTTTCACTTTCTTTTAAAAATATCTTTATTCTGTAAAATTTAGTATGTCCAGAAAGACTTACTATGCTTATAAAGAATAATAAAACAAACACTGTGAACCTGGTTCCTAATTTTAAGAGTGCCTATTGATACTATTTGTGTTAATACTTTCTCCTCTAATTTTTTTTTTTTTTTTATGATGACATTTTAGGATTGGAGATAGATCATTGGTTTTCTACAAAAACAATATTTTATCTTGGGTAACATATTTAATATGTAATACATCAAAGAGAGTGAAGGGCGTGTTGCAAGTTATAACTAGATCTGATGGGGCAAGTGTCTGAAAAATAATTTGTCAGATTATTTTATTTTAAATTTCTGAATGTCCCAAAATTGAGATTTTTGTTCCTGATGCCAAATTTCATTGTTATGTCCTATTAGTTTACCCCAGAAAAAAATACTCAGAATCAATTTTTTTCACTCCATAACTATTAAACCAATTATTTCCATATGTCAAGCACTGTTATTGATAGTATATAAAAGATAATCAACAAGAGAGACAAAGCACTTATCCTCATAAGTGTTAACATTCAAGTAGAGGAAAGTAAATGAATACTTAAAGTCCCAAAGAGACAATATTTCAAAAAAAAAAAATTAATGGAATGAATGCTTTTATACTGGTAGAGTTAATAAAATATCAAACAAGACAATATTATATATAATCAAAATTTCCACCTTCCTCCTCTTGCTCTTGTTTTTTTCTTCATAGCATCTTTTTCATGTTAACTCAGTAATAACAAATTCAATACACTGTGTTTTTTAATATAATTTATTGTCAAGTTGGCTAACATACAGTGTGCAAAGTGTGCTCTTGGTTTTGGGGGTAGATTCCCATGGTTTATCACTTACATACAACACCCAGTGCTCGTCCCAACTCAATATACAGTTAACATGAAAGAGCACTTTTCTCTTATAGACAAATTATATAATTTTTAAATAACCTCAGAACTCAGAAGAAATTCATTATGGGTAAACTGAGTCTGAACATTAACAGTTCTTTTACATTGATTTTCAGGAAAGTTGGTAAAGTCATCTAAATGAGATAATGTTTTATATGACTTGTAAGGACCATCTAGAGGAAAACAAAAATCTTCATTTACTCATGGATGTTGATGAGCCAATTTATCCTTCAGGCAATGATATTAGTATGTCATCTCTATAGATCTTTATAGGTGATTTGGCATATATAAAAAAAAAGTATATACTTTCCTTATTGGTTAGACTAGGCTATATTAAAATCAGCATTTCTAATCAATTGTTTAATCCAGAGAAAAAGAATGGGAAATATACTAAAACATCATCTCTGTTAAAAAAAAAAAATCAACGTGAAAGGTAGTCCTCATCCAGTGCTCTTCTTTATATAGAACAGCATTGATGCCTGGCAAATGATGGAATAATTAGGCCATCTGCTGGCAAGTGGTAAATAGGCAACCTTTATATATTCAAACTGAACTAAAGCCACTTTGGTGGTACTTCAGGGCCTTAAGGAGTTAAGAGTAAGGAGTATTTTTTTTCCTTGCTGACATTAGTTAGTAATTGGTCACTTTAAATATTTTCATTCACGGTAATTTGACTTCATAACTTTAAACACTTCTAACTGAGGTAGAGGCTACAACAGCTGTTTAATTCTACTGATTGCATCATTTATATACGCAACTAATATTTACCAATGGTCTGCTATGTATAAGGCAGTGTTTTAAGCATAGCGATTTACAAGAAAACTTCCTTATTCTCTCAGAACAAATACTCTAGATAAGCAAGTGTTAGCTAGTAAAATCTTAATAAAAAGTAATTTTCAGGGTGCCTGGGTGGTTCAGTTGGTTGAGTGTCCAACTCTTGATTTGTGCTCAGGTCCCGATCTCATGGTCATGAGATGGAGTTCCATGTGGGGATCTAGGCTGCTTGGAGTCTGCTTGGGGTCCTCTCTCTTCCTCTCTCTGCCACTCCCCATGCTCACATGTGCTCTCTCTCTCTCTGTTTCTTTCTCTCTCTCTCAAAGTAAATAAATAAACTTAAAAAAATCAAGTAATTTTCCCTTAAAGAATGAGGAAACTGAACTGTGGTGTTTCATAGTCTACAGTAGATGTGACTGTATTTCAGTTTCGTTTCTAGCGGGGAAGACAAGGATTCTTGAATCTTTGTTCTGGAAAATGCTAACTTATTCTGTCAGCCAGTGTCAACCAAATTGAATAAATGGTGCAAAATTCACTTCTGAGGATTCTTGGCCCTTGTAAATTTGGCTGACTCTGTTTTCAGTGATCTTCCCAAATTATAGTAATCCATGAAAATGACAAATCCCTAAAACTAGGGGTTTTTAACCCAGATTTTCCTTGAAGTAATAGCCACTGACTCTCTTTTCAATGTGAAGAAGAGAACAGGACATTCCAGCCTTGAGGATATCTGTATTAGGTCATCCTGAATATAATTCATCTCTGTTACTGCTAACCTTCTGCTAACACCACTGAACCTGTTCTCTAGGTAAATTGAGGACTTCGGTTTTCTGGGGACTTCAGTTTGGCACCATTCCCAGTATCATAGTCACACACACACACACGCACACAACCAAACCATCCTTATAGGTTCATTTCTAGTTCATAAGATTCTGCAGCAGAAACTAATTATCTAATTAATACCCAAATTACCTAATTGATACTCAAATCACCCAGTTAATACCAATTCTGAAACAATTTCATTTTGTTGCTGTCAACATCTTTCTTCACAGGATTCTTTACACTCTAGTCCCTACTCCCGTTTTTCTCCATAGATTTAATTCACAAACAATGCATGTTTCAGCCATATAAGTTAATAAATCTCTTTTATTCATTCATTTAAATGACATTAAACTCACTGCAAATCTTTATTGTTTGATTGCAATACACTTGACTCTCTTTGGGCTTCAAAAACCACTAGGACATGTCCACTGAGAGAAGAGGAAGAAGGTGATAGGACTCCCCCAAGAGGATTTGTCCCTCTAGCCACATTTGCATATTTAAAGGAGAAATATTTTCTAAAAGGTGCCAACTTCAAATATGTCCTGGACTGTGCCTGAAATAAAGACATTAAACCTATGGGGTTTTTATTTTTAGTGAATGAGGTACTGAAGCAGAAAAGATAACAGCCACCAGAGTTATCTTCTTAAAACAGAAATGTACAGCTTTCAATGTCCCTACATTGCCTATAAAAATGCATGCAACTTTCTGTTGCAGTGGGCATGCATCCTGCCTGTTCTCCTTGCTGGCCCAAGGCATGGAAATAAGTAGACAAATTCTTCACAGCAAACCCTCTGGACTCAAAAAGTAAAAAAAAAAAAAAATCGTGTGCCAAATCAAGAGCATCTGGCCTGATGATCATGGCTGCAGTGGCAGAGGTTGGGGAATGGTGGTGGAATTGCCTTGTGGAAAGAGCACACTGCCCTTAAAAACAGCCAGGGCAGAGCCTCAAGATGGTAATGCCAGAATCTGTCTCATTTAGTGCAGTATAACAGAAAGAATCAGGAACCCTCATGTTCTAAGAACTAGGGACAATGATGCTTCTCTGGGTTGCAAATTCAAGAGTTGCCATGGTTAGGGTGTGACTTTTATTGGCTTTGTGGCTACTGGTCAATCTAAACTATGGGAAGAGGAGCCATATTGTTGAAACAATGTTTTACATCTTGCTAATTTCCCAATGCTTTGTACTGTTCTTGATATAATTCTGTTGTTAAATCATTGTGTGATTTCGGGTAAAACTCTCTATGCCTCCCTTTTTCTGTTGCATAGAAGTAATGGCAATACCTCTCTTAGAGTGGCTTTGAGAATAAAGTGAAGTAATGCATATGAATATATTTTATGTTCTTTACATTATTATACAAATGTAAAGTAGCAAGCATTGGAAAGCTGTTTTGCACTGCTAATTCATAAATGCCTCTGCATATTAATGTTTTAGTGACTAAAATAGAATACTAATTATCTTATTTATATATTCATCAAAATAAGTAACATAACTTATAAATATATATACACACACATATATATATACACACATATATATACACACATATATATACACACACACACATATATATACATATATACACATACATACACACACCACCCATCATAAGACTCAATGTTATTTTCAGTGTGAACTGGAAAAATAAAATGTGGCCTATAAAGGTTTTAATGTTTTCTGATTTTTTCCACTTGCACAAAAGTTGCTTACCACTCATCTGTAAAAAGAGGTCCAAAGGCATTAGTGGGCCATTGAAGATTGTTACAAAATAACTTAGTTTTAGAATTTCATCTTGCTAAATTCCCTTCCCAAGTCTCACTACATCCCCATCTAGTATAGTCCCCCAGTTTTTGTCTGACCTATGTTCTGTTATTCTTCTGTGCCTTTGTACGTGTCAGTCTCTACTTTGGATTTCCTATCCCCATTATTTTATCTGTTTGATAAAAAATATTCTTGTCTTTCAAGACCCAGTTCATGTCACTTTGTCTGTGTACCTGGCTCCAAATTTTCCATAAGTACTGGAGCATCTTTTCTATGTAGTCTTTCCTACCCCTGTTAAACATTAGCTGTTTAATTAACTGTTATAAATATTTAATAAGAATGTTCTCATTTAAATTAAACTCTTAAAGGGTAAGAATATTTTTTATGGAAATCCCTCTATTCCTAGTGCCTAGCAACTAATTGCTAGCAAGTAATTGCTAACTAAATACATATAAGAAAGGAATTATCTAATAACTCATTAAAAGTCTAAACCTGAGCCTCAATTTTACTTTTTCTTTCCTTTTGGTACAATTGCGGGGGATGCAGGGTAGAGACAAGAAAAGACCACAGAGGGAGATGCTTGTCGCTGCCAGGTACACAGTATTCCGAAAAGTACTCTTGTGAAGGCAGAATAAGTAGATTTTCCCAGTACACAGAAAGGGCTTACTGAGAACTAAAAGACAGAGAAGTTGAAGAGTTTTCGTGGTTAGGATGCTTAATATTGGTCTTGAGGCTGTCAATCAATCTAAATGGGGTAGTCAACCAAGGCTAGAAAGAAAGGATCGATGAAGTTATTGACGTAGTGACTATTTCTAAGGTGGAGTCCATTAAGACACAAATATAATCCAGGACGCCTGGTGACTCAGTTGGTTAAGCTTCCGACTGCAGTTTAGGTCATGATCTCACAGTAAATGGGTTTAAGCCCCGCTTTGGGATCTGTGCTGACAGCTCAGAGCCTGGAGCCTGCTTCAAATTCTGTGTCTCTGTCTCTCTCTTCCCCTCCCCAACTCACGCTCTGTCTTCTCTCTCTCTCTCTCTCTCTCTCTCTCTCTCTCAAAAATAAATAAGCATTAAAAAAAAGAGAGACACACAAGTATAGTCCAAGCAGGTGGCCAGCTAGGGTATAGTTTGGAGAGGCAAACACTGCACACAGTGCTAAAAGGGAACACAGAAGGCTAACAGAGAGGTAACTTCTGCAGTAGAAGCAAACAAATTCTTGCAGGGAAGCAACAGCAGAATGTACAGATACCAGGTTGTGAAAGCAGATAGAGGAGTGCAACAAAGCAATGTCCAAAGTTGCAAAAGTCAACAGACTTATTAGAACACAAAGATATCAGTATCTTAGCACATCTGAATCTGGAATTTAAAAATATTGTTGGGGTACTTGGGTGGTTCAGTAGGTTAAGCGTCTGACTCTTGGTTTCAGCTCGTCATGATCTCATGGTTCGTGAGCTCCAGCCCCACATCAATCAGGCTCTGCGCTGCTGGGCCAGTTTAAATAAAACAAAAAAATATTGTGGTAGGGGTGCCTGGCTGGCTAAGTCAGAAGGGCGTGTGACTCTTGATCTCCAAGTGGTGCGTTCAAGCCCCATGTTGGGTATAGAGAGGAGTAGAGAAAGAAAAATATTGACTATCTAGGCTAAAACTAAGTCTGTAAATATCCATGGCTAGAATATTTCACCAAATCTGGATAAAAAGGTTTTTGTAATTAAATAATTCCTACCCTATGTTGCTATGCGCATATAGCAAAACTATATTTAATTTATTCATAAGGTGTATAGATTTTTTTTAAATAATGGATTTAAAATTGAAGAACCAAGTTTCCATTTTATCAGGAAATAAACACTCAGTACAGGAGTGGGTGAAAAATTACACCATTCTGATGACTGCTCATACGGTCGACCACCTTTGATTCTTTCCAAGAAGAGACCTTTACACGGCAGTTAGTACACACCTGATACCGAACCTGATGGAATTTGCCTGCTTTTAGTCCACCTGGACTTCAAAAGGATAGCAACTGCAGCACTGGCATTTAAACTTTTTTCTTTAAATAAGGCTTTCGATGTTAAAATGCATAAGATAGCATATTATCCCAAATGGCCCCAGAGCAGGTTCTCCAGAGGCGGAACGCAAGGCAGGGACTTACCTTAGTGGCACACTTCAGAAGGAAAAACACTTTGAAAGATGACACAGGCCAGGGAGAGGAAAGGCGCTGAGCAAGGATGTGGTTTCTCATCAAGTCTAGAACTGGTCTAATCCACTGAGGGGAACGGGAGTCTGGCGTATACACTGCAGTTTGCCCAGCAGAGTTGTCCTGCCTTGAGAAGCAAGGGCCGGGATCTTCTACCCCTTGTGTTCTACATATGTCCGACATTGGTCCTGTGAGGAGAGGAATATTGCAATCTCCCACGCATATCCAGGCCAAGGGCATTTCTCTGGAGATGAAAGCCCACTAATGCACACTTGTGGCACCTGCACCATGAGAGTGCAGCCCCGTGGAAACGATCAGGGCTGAGCAATCGAGAGCATCCACAACCAAAACCAGTGTATGTGTATCAAATGTAAAGAATCATTTCTACTTGAATATACCAACATCAATTCCTATGTAATTGCCCTTACTGTACTTTGCTCTTAATTTGGGCATTCAATGAATATATATGTGACATATGGAGAGAGAGAGAGAGAGAGAGAGAGAGAGGGATAGAGAGGGGGAGAGAGATGAACACTTACTATGGATGTAAGTGGTAACATTTTACTGTTTAATTATGTTGCTGTAATTTTACGACTTGGTTCTTAGCTTAATAAAATTGTTAATATAGGATTGTTGTTTCTGTTGGCTGGATTTATACTTTTTTTTCATTCTATAATGTGAAATGACTGTGCCCCCAAAAAACAGTTAAGACAGAATTAGAACCTTAGAATATGGTTCATTTAAAAAACAAACCTCAACAATTTATTTCTTAAAAGTAAATATCAAAGAAACACCAACAAGTTTTGCATTTCCGGTACTCTTCTGTCCATTATCACTGTCAATGAATCTTATTTTACTTTATTTTTTTAATTTTTTTGTCATTTAATTTTGAACTGTATAACTGGAAGACTACAAAATGTCTTTTGTGTAACTCCAGCTCTTCTTACTAAAAAGTCTTTGTGATAAATGTCAAGAATGTAAAGCCAAACATTCATAAATTAGTGAATAACTACGTACTTTCTTTTAAAAAAATGTATTTGAGTATAGTTGACACATACTGTTAAATTAGTTTCAGATGAGCAGATGGAAACTTACAAACCATCATGTTTCCGTGTTGTTGGTGCAAGAAGTTTAAACTTAAATTATCGGAGTAACTATTTTCCCAAGTTTAATGATTTTGTGATTTTTTTAGCTTTATCCAGTTCTATTAGGTACGTTTTTATTTTAAGGAACCTCAAAATTCATATCCTGGAAGTAGGCAGGGTATAAATTATAAATAAGTTATCACACGATAGAATGAGGCCAGCTGAAGCCTCATACTCTTTCTGTTTTTTCCTTTAAAATCTGTAGAACTCTGAAAAATATTGGCTAACCTCATTGGAAACTAAATATTCTAAACACCTTCCACTCTTTCCTGAGCCAATGCTTATTTATTTTTCAAACTTCATAATTGTGTTTATTCAAATAACCCACACAGCTTTGTAAATGCAAAATGAAATGTTAGTTATAACGGTGAAAAAGGTAAGATATGTCTACTTCAGATTAGTTTCTGATTTCAGTTTAAAGAACAGTCTGGGAAAATAGCCACCTGTCACTTGGAGACACCCCAGTCATACATGCATGCATATATAAATATATATCTTCATAAAAACTTATAAAAACATATATAATCTCATAAATATATATAATATAATAAAAACATGTGTATAACCTTTATGTGTTTTCACTATATGAACACTGAGATACATACGAGTTACAAAAATTATAAGGATACATTAACTACTCTGAAAAGAACTCACCATCCACGTATTTAACTAACCACAGTTATATAATGTAAAAGCACAAGAGAGAAATATTAAAAAATGACACAAGAGAGAGGTTTGGGGAATAATGTATTCTGGGGAAAATCAGCATTAAGAAGTTTTCACAGAGGTCATCATTTGCACTAAGCCTTAAAGTATGAGGTAAAGAAGAAAAGGCATAATAAGTAGAATGAGAGAAGACGTTGCAGTCAGCAGAAACCACCCTTGGATAATTTTATATGTGACCGATGTGGGTGGCCCAAAGAAGTTGAAGCATCAAGTTTCTGAAATTGCTGGGACCAAAATGTTTCCTGGCATGTAAATACCAGGAACTAGTAAACAGTTGTCTTTTCTCAAAGTACTGTCATCAAAATTATTTAGTTTCAACTTCTTTCAGACCTTGAATCTCCTTTTACCCAGTTTAAAATTCTGCAAGTTGCTCATGATTGATGTAGGTGGGGTCAGGTGCCTACCCGTTTACCAGGGGAAAGGTATGAGTCCTTGACGAAAAATCCTGTTGAGACTACATCCAATGGCAAATGGAAATATTTCCAAAGAAAACTGGAGGTGGTATATTTATAAGATATGACCAATAATTAGTGTAAGAGACACAAGCATGCAGTCCCCTATAAGGAGAAGCCAAGCTAGTGTAAATGTTCTCTTGTCCTGCATCTTTTCCTTGTCACATACCTTAGGAATGTGAAAGAATGTTGAGATAAATAAGTTGAGTATTTCATCTCTATTGTCTGTAATTTCCCACCTTGAGATATGCTTATAAGAAGTGTGTTAACTTCTGCAATCAGGAGAGGGCTAGAGCTACAGAAGCACCCCTCAACCAATGAGATCTAGAATTGTTCTTCCCCTTGACCATTGAGACCTAGAATTGTTCTTCTTTTCTGTTGGTTCCTTGATGCAAGGCTAGTGGAGAGGAAAGACATGATTCAGGTGATATATATAGATACATGCTAAACACTGACTGCCCTCCTTAATTTTTTTTGTTGGGACCCATTTCCATCGATGCTCCAGGGAAATGCGTGATGATCAAACCAATGATTTTGCCAAGTTCTTTGTTTCTTTCTTTCCTCTCACTGCCTTGAAAGAAACTGCTTCCCCAGATAGTTTTCCTATCTCCTGATGCCTAATACAATGTTTTATTACTTAGTGTGTTGGATTTGAAATGGACCTGCAGGGGCGCCTGGGTGTCTCAGTCCATTAAGCAAACAACTCTTGATTTTGGATCAGTTCATGATCTCACAGTTCTGTGAGTTCAAGCCCCACATTGGGCTATGCACTGACAGTGCAGATCCTGCTTGGGATTCCCTCTCTCTCCCTCTCTTTCTGTCCCTCCCCCGCAATAAATAAATAAATAAACTTAAAAAAAACTAAATGAAGCACTATATTTGTACATGTCTTTTACTCTAATGCACGTTCACAATCCTAGAGCACTGTGGCTATATCATATGTCTGCTGGTATCTCCAGGGCCTATAGACAGCAGGAACTTAATAAACATTAATAAATGGATGGCTATTTTTAGAGTTTACCTCAGTATTTTTCCTTTGTCAAACAATGTTAAGTGACAAGATAAGACTATCAAAAAGCAGCCCTAAGCTTCTAAGGATAGAAGGTGATGAGAGAATTTATGTGTATGATAAACTTAAATGCAACATCATTATTTTTAAAAACTGAAATAACTCCAATCTTTTTTCCTTATGAATTTTTTTAAGTAATTAATTATTTTAATTGAAGTATAATGCACATATAATGTTATATTAGTTTCAGGCATATAATACATTAATGAAATAGCTCAGATTTTAATAACAAGATAAATTTTAAGAAAAACTCAGCTGCATAGCTTGTAATGATAAGATTTTCTTGTTATGTTAAGGCAAAGTGGCTCAAAAGATCTATGAGGCAAGAAGAGAAAACAGAGGAGAAAGTGATAGACATTATTAACTTATTCAGATCTGAAAATTAAAGGGTATAGCAATATTTACCAAAAGGCCATCCTGTATATTTCTGGACTCAGTATCTTCAGATATTTGTATCTATCATCTGCTAGTTTCCTTAAATATGCATTCTACCACCCACAATGTTGCTTTAAAACATTCTAAGGAGAGAGAGCATGGCCATAGGTATTCCCACCATTTATTTTTAAGACATTCTTAACAAAGGAGGAACTGATCCAAATAGTATAAACATCGTTTATTAATAAGGTGGGAATTGATTACTTTGAACTTCATAGTGTCCATCATGTTTTCCTTATCTTTATAACAACATAAAGATTTATTTAAAACATCATTAGTTCAGCAGTTATTGAAAATGTATTGAATTCTGATGCTGGACATTGAAGGGATTGTGGTGGTAAAGATGATATAGTCACTGTCTTCAAAATGCTCATAATATAGAAAGTTAAGTTCATAAACACCTGTAATATAAGGCAGTGGACAATACAAAGAGGCCAAATATGGAAATTAATAGGCCACATTGTTCCAAACACATCAGTGTTAAAGTTCAATTATTTAAAAGGTTCATATCAGATTCACCATACACTCAATGGCAAAGGGCCTTTTCTTGGACATTTAAGGATTTTAACTGCTTGGCATCAATTTTCAGTATTTACATTGATAGCCCTGTGGTTTTCCATTTGAAATCTACCTTACCTCACTCTTAGTTCACATGCCTCTTGTGGGGCTGGGGCAGGTATTATGGAATGATTGGTGTAAGAAAATTCATGTAACAAGCCAGAATCCATGCAATCCAATTCCAGATATTTTGTGTGGAAATATTGGGAAAGGACAATATTCTCACTAAAAGTATAAACAGTATGATGACATAAACCTGGAAATTCTGGGAATTGCCACTTAGATCCTTGGAACATTTAGCACAAGGAAAGCAGAACTGAGAAATGGAAAGCATAACTGAGAAATAGAAAGCAAGTAGGTCCCAATTCCATCATCTGAGCTGCTGGTTTTAGTCATCCTTGTCTCCTCCAGTTAAATGATCCAATTATACTCCCTTTTGCTATAGCCATTTTGAGTCAGGTTTCTGCCACTTGCAACCAAAAGAGTCCTGGCAAAGATAAGTGTAAGGGTAGACTGAGCCAGACAGTCTTATATCTTATAAGGCAGTGAGAAATAAAGGGAAAAGAGTGAACCTACTCACTATCCCCGGCCCCTCACCAACATATAATTTCAATTCTGGAAAGCATATTTTGGCCAAAATACTTGGTGACATTCATGATAGTATTTCCTGGTCTGCTGGTTCAGAGTGCTGTCCAAGTAACAACATTCAATATTCATGAGCACGTAATGCTTGGACTATAACGTGATTGAGTAATTATAATTTCAATCTGGATGACATTTCTAATGCTACCACTGTTGTTTACGCTACTGTGCGCCAACCTCTTGAATTTTCATTCCTTGACTTTTTAAATCCATGATATTGGAAACAGTGGGACCAATCAAAGGCACAATAGTGCTGGGGAGCCATGCCTTCTGCCTGTTCTTTAACAATTCTTTTATGGACGTCCATTTTCAGAAAATTTTCTTTCATATGGTTCAAAAATTCATGAGACTAAAATTTATGCTATGCTTACAAGGACAAATTCTAAATAGAGATTAAGAATAATGATTACATTCTTTTTGTGTGATTACTAAGAAAAATGAGTCTTGTTATAAATTTCAATTAAGCCCTATGGCCTGCTGTGAAGTCAGATGCAAATTTCCTATTATAGTCATTTACCAATCCACATACACTAAAATTACCAGAACTATTACATGTTCTACTACTTTTAAAATATGGTTTTCTTTTACTCTATATTTCAGAATCTGCTAGAATATTTGAAAGACTTTTGTAAATTCTTATACAAGTTCTTATTTGAATAAGAGATTTGTTTTAAATTTATATTAGATGTAACAAAATTTCCTTAAGTTTGAAACATTTTTTTTCAAAATATCACTTCTTAAATAAAAGTATTTTGAATCTTTATCGTATAAGTAATACTATTTATTTTGACAATTATTTATTGAATGCCTACTACATGCCATTATTGATCTAGGTACTGGGTATACAGCAGTGAATCAGCCCTGCAAGGACTCTGTCCTCTTGTGGGAGAGACAGAATAAACAAGCAATCAGAAAAACACACAAGATAATTTCAGTGCTATGGGGAAATGAAAACAGCGTTCTCTGACTGAAAATCAAGTGAAGGTGCACTTTCGAGGAGGTGACATTAGATCAGAGGACCGAATTTTTGTTATGCAAGGTTATGGACTAAATTTTGTCTCCCAAAATTCATACATTGAAGTCTTAACCCTATCACCTCAGAAGGTGACTGTTTTTGGAGAAAAGGTCTTTAAAGGGTAATTAAGTTTAAATGAGGCCCTTAGAGTGGGTTCTAATCCAATAGGACTATAGTCCTTACAAGTAGAGGACATTAGGATATAGACACACAGAGAAAAGACTGTGGAGATCCAGGGAGAAGAAAGCCATCTACAAGGCAACAAGAAAGGCACTAGAACAACCCACTGCCATCTTGATTTCAGATATTTCAATTGCTTAAGCCAGTCTGAGGTATTTTGTTATCACAGCCATAGCAAACATATACATGCTGCTATGTCTTGAGTATTTTAGAAGTAGGAATATCTGTCATTACAACCCACAATCCTAAATTTCTGCCTACCCTCAATTTCCAATTGTAATCAAGTACATTAAAAATAGAAATACATAGTTATTCACAAATATTCACATTCATTGAATCCAATAGCCTCAAGCTCCAAATCTTTAAAGGACCAAAGTAGGATTGTAGCTTTTTTGTCATAACCACCCTCTGGTGGAGATATTAATGAATGAAGCAGTGAATAAAAGTCATAAAGCATGTGGTAAAATAAAAGACAAGGGTCAAAATATGTTTCCTAAATTTTTGAAAAATTTGCAAAAATATCAAACTACAATGCAATATCAATTACTAATACTAAACTTTATCTCTATGTCATGTTTGAGGTATTAGGATCAGCAGAGATATGTTGAAATGGGGAGAATTAAAAACAAAATAGCTGCAATGAGAAAAGAAATCCTCCCTTTATGCATCCCTACACATGTATATAGCTGTGCTGGAGAAGTGGAGAAGACAGATGTACTTTCTATTTATCTTGCAACACAGTCATGTGTGTAGCTGTTTTAATTAGTCAGAACTTCTGGATTACAAGTGACAGAATCTGAAATTGATTTAATTGAAGTAAATCAGTTGATAATTCATTAATTGGTATAACCATGAAGAATAGAAGGAGAAATGGTCTTTCTAATTGAGAACCAGGGATTCAAACACCATATAGCCTCTGTTCACCCATTCGTCATATGAATGTGGGGTCTTACATTTTCATACAGCAGGGAATTTGTCCTTAAAAAGCATTGGGGTTTACTCCATATGTGTTCATAATCAGACACAAGAAAAGGATCTTCCCCACCAGTTCTCATTGTAAATAATATTGGGAATGACTCATATTAGATTGACTTGGTCACATACCCATTCTTGAACCAGTCATTGATACAGGAGATAGCAATGACTCAAGCTTAACCATAGGTTTACCTTTACAGTCAGGAAGGTAAGTCTGTTGCCACAGGGATAATTGGGAGAGGGGTGAGTAGACAAAACTGTTTAACTCCATCCCTCAGCAGCTGCGAACAACAAGGAGCCATGACCATCACCTGAAGTTTCCAGCAAATTTAACACACTGGTAAATACACAAAGATCAAGAACCCCACCTAGAGTGGTTAGTCAATAACAATGATGGTTCCACAATAAGTTTGTAAGTGTATCTTGAAAAATGAATGAACTAATGAATAAAATAAAACAAGAGTTAGAGTCGGGTAAGAGACTATTAATGCAGAGTAATGCTGAATTGAAGTTTAAAAACTCAAATTTTTCCAATTAAAGTATTTTAATAAAAAGCTTTTTAAAGAGTTTTATCATGACATGGACATTAAAAAATGATCCAACTTTTTAGATTCTTAAGTTTAGAAATTTTGACAGAAAGCCAAAAATTAAAATAAAATTGATTTCAATGGGTGAAAATTGCCCCCTCTCCTTTTTTTTGTATATTACTTTGTGGGTTGTTGGATTTTGTTATTGTTAAACAATAACACAGGAAAAAAGAAACATTACCGGAACAAAAAAAAAAAATGTGTTTGCAAAATACTTCTGAATCCACCCCCTTCACACATAACCATCACGTGTTAAGCTTATAATCTCTCTGATACATTTTAACCTCTAATATCTATAATACCTAACATCTGTGCTAGAATAGCAAGTATAAAATATATCTAAAGTTCTCATTTCATTATTCTATAATGTTTTCCAAACCAAGTCATATGCTAAAATAACTAACTATTGATTATTCAAACAATTATCTCACATGACTCATGATATAGAGGATTTTCTTTAAAGATGCAGAGGACACACTGTCTAATCTCAAAGTGATGGTAACCCAGATGGCAAAGAATGGTAAACCTGAAGGAGAATCACTTCACTAAGGAACCTGAAGATGATCTCTTAATCATAGTCCTCTCACTTTACAAATGAAAGAACTGCAAATTTCTGCAAATGAGGACACATGACATATAAGAAGCCAAATGCAATCATGTGAGTATAATTGTGCCAGGGTCATATAAGAATCCAAATGCAGTGAACGATTAGAAATTACAATTTCGGGGGAACCTGGGTGGCTCAGTTGGTTAAGCATCCAACTTGAGCTCAGGTCATGATCTCACGGCTCTGCTGAGTTTGAAGCCTGCGTCAGGCTGTGTGCAATAAGCACAGCACTTTTGTTCCTGGGTCTCCCTCTCTACTCATCCCCTGCTTGCACTCTCTCCCTTTCTCTCTCTCAAAAATAAATAAACTTTGAGGCACTTGGGTGGCTCAGTCGGTTAAGCATCCGACTTCAGCTCCGGTCATGATCTCACAGTCCATGAATTCAAGCTCTACATCTGTCCCTTTGCTGACAGCCTGGAGCCTGCTTCAGATTCTGTCTCCCTCTCTCTCTGCCCCTCCTCCACTCATGCTCTGTCCTTCTCTGTTTTTCAAAAATAAATAAATGTTAAAAAAAATTTTTTTAATAAATAAATAAATGTTTAAAAAAGAAATTAAAATTTCAAACTCCCAATTAAATGCTAGGACCACTTACCCCACCACGCCAACATTCATGATGAACAAAGTCTTCCTTATGAAAAAATATAATGCTACTGAAGGACATAAGCATTTGTGAGGACAAAGAGCAAATTTAATGCATGTAACTTAAGTGATGAGGAAAGTTGGGGCACCTGGTTGAGCCTGGTTGAGTCCATCAGTTGAGTGTCTGACTCTTGATCTGGCTCAGGTCAAGATCTCAAGGCTCGTGAGTTTGAGCTCCTCATTGGGCTGTGGGCTGACAGCAGGGAGACTGCTTGGGATTCTCTGTCTCCCCTCTCTCTCTGCCCCTCTCCTGTTTGTGCATGCGTGTTCTCTCTCTCTCTCTCTCTCAAAATAAATAAATAAACCTTTAAAAAAATTTAAGTGGTGAGGAAAGTCAAGATAATTGAAAGATCATCATGAAAAAAACTTAGTTGTAAAAGGTTCATATGCTTATTTTAAATATCCCAAATGCCAAGTCCCTACCACTTTAGATAAGAAAAAGGAAAACAAAGAGAGAAAAATCATTAGAGTTGAGGACATTGTGATCATTTTTAATAATCAAATTTCACCAGAATAAGTTCTTTTAACAAAGTTTCCTCTTTTCTTTTCCACAAATACTTTGTATTAAAATTATTTCCGTTTAACCCAAATGTATTTCTTGACCAAAACTTTTATAAAGAATATTTTTAATGTTTATTTATTTATTTTGAGAGAGACAGAGACAGCATGAATAGGGAGAATCCCAAGCAGGCTCCATATTGTCAGCGCAGAGCCCTGTATGGGGCTTGAACTCACAAGACCGTGAGATCATGACCTGAGCCAACACGAAGTTGAATGCTCAACCTACTGAGGCACCCAGACTCCCCTCAACCAAAATTTTTAAAAAGGAAAAAGATATTATTTAAAAACAGGAATGGCAATATAACTTGTAAATACAACCTTCCCCTGCTTTCTCATTGCCTTACTATGGCCCGGATCTGGAAGAATCGGTTTTCATTCTTAACTGTCTTAATGAGGAGGTCCTGAGTTTCTACAAATCCACAGAATCCCTGCTCTGGAATGCATTCTTTTTGACTAACTTTCAGCTAAATATAGTAGTGCACTGACTGTCCATAGCTATCAATCAGACAAGTTCTGCACACCCGGCTGGCCTTTGACAAGACACATAGCCATGGAGGCACTGAATGCTTGCCCTCCTTATGGCCTGATGACCCACAGAGTACTGAGGAAATATTTTGCTAGACTACAGATTCTTTCACTAAAATTATTCAAATCCAATACATTCTAATCTTCCAAGTTTTAGAAAGCCTTTCCAGAAATACAGTGGATCCAACAATAAATTTAAAATATACATTTGTTAATAATAAACACTGAAATGTATTTCATACTGTCTGTGTGACAGGTATGGTTCTCAGTGTGTAACATGTTTAACTCATTCAATGAGCAGCACAGTATGGGCATCAAGAGCCTGACCCAGAAGCCAGAATGCCTGATTCAAATCATATGTCTGTCACTTGCTACCAGGATGGCTTTGGATAAATTACCTCCTTTACTAAATAGGATTAATAATAGTAGTATTTGCCCTATAGTGTTGTTATAAAGATTAAAGGAGTTAATCCTTTTAAAGTACCTTGAATATCTCTTGGACCATAGTAAGTACTATGTGAGTATATTAAATGGAATTACAATTTTAAGTAAGTTTAAGTTCTGTTATTTTATCCATCTTATAGATAAAGAAACTGAGGTAAATATACTCAAATAGCTTGATCAAGGCTGCATAGCTGCTAAGTTGTGGGACTGCACTTCACTAAATTTGGTGTCCTATTTTGTGTGTGATCTCAGAAGGGGGTGGAGTAAAATAAATAATATTTTTAAATGGCTAAGAATTTTTCAAATATCAAATTAGGCATCTAGTTAACTAGATGTCAACTAGATAAAAAGTTAAACACAAACAAACTGAAACAAATCAGATAAATTACTGAAAATAAAAGCCAAAGGAAGCAATATTCAAAGAATATGAAGAAAAATAATACACATATATAGGGGACCAATAATAAGAACAACTAGTGACTTCCAATCACACAATTCAAATAAAATAAAAATTAAAAAGGTATGTATAAACTTTTAAAATAAAAATGTCAATAGAGAATTCTATATTTCAGTGAAAATATCCATCACATACATAGATAAAATATATACATTTTTCAAATAAACAAAAGTGAAAGGATGCATACCAGATTTGCCCTTCAAGAAATTTCAATAGCTATTCTTCATGCTGAAGAAAAAGGATACCATATGAAAACCTTTGCACCAAAAGAATAAAGAGCAACAAAAATGAAAATCTTCGAATAAATAGAAAATGATTTTCTATTTTTCTTTTTTTTTTTTAAGTTTATTTATCCTAAGAGAGAAGGAGAGTGTGAGAGGAGAGGGAGGGAGAGAGGGGCAGAGAGAGGGAGAGACAGAATCCCAAATAGGCTCTGTGCTGCCAGTGCAGAGCCCAACATGGGGTTCCAACTCACAAACCCATCTGATCATGACCTGTGCCGAGATCAAGAGTCAGACACCCAACCAACTGAGCCGCCCAGACGCCCCAGGTTTTCTTTTTTCTTTGTAATTTAAAATATACAATTGACTATTTAAAGTAAGTATAATAACAATGCAAAATTCTTCATCAAAAGAAAACAAAGATTAAAATGGAAGACAAAATAAAGATAAATGGAAAACAACTTCATGAAATGATAGCCATATTTAAAATTCAATGAATTGATCATTCCACATGAAAGGCAAAGATTGTCTCACTATATATAAATGAAAATTGCAGCTATATGTTTTTTTACAAGGCTTGCATTTAGTTTTAAAAATATGGCAAATGATATATGACACAAACACTAATCCTAAAAAAGCTGAAGTGACTACATTAATATCAGATAAACCATAAACAGAGTGTCATAGAATTTTGCAGAGAAGAGAGAACTCTTATCATGATAAAAAGTTCATTTAATCAGAACACATAGCCTTCTGAGGCGCCTGGGTGGCTCAGTTGGTTAAGGAGGCAACTTTGGCTCAGATCATGATCTCGTGGTTTGTGAGTTCAAGCCCTGTGTTGGGCTCTGTGCTGACAGCTCAGAGCCTGGAGCCTGATTTGGATTTTGTGTATCCCTTTCTCCCTGCCCCTCCCCCACTTAGGTTCTGTCTCTTTGTTTCTCTCTCAAAAATAAACATTAAAAATTTAAAGAAAAAAATAACCTTCCAAAATGTTTATATAATTTTTATATTGCCAATAACCAACTGAAATTTAATGATAATAACATCACTTTATAATACTGACAAAAACTTAGAATATTTGGAGATACTTTAACAAAATAGGTGGTGAAAACTTCTATATAGAAAAGCAGAAACATTGTTTAAGGGAAATTAAAGTTAAATCCTAAATAAAGAGAGATACACTATGGTTATGGATTGGATGACAATATTGTAAAGTTGTCCATTTTCTAAAAATTGACCTATTGATACAAAGAAATCCCATTCAAAATTCCAACAGTCTTTTATGTAGAAATTGATGAGTTGATTCTCAAATAAAAATGGAAATGCTTAGAATACCTGTAAAAATCTTGAAAAAGAACAACAGAAGAGAATGTAAACTGCCTGATTTCAAGGCTCACTATAAACCTTCAATAATTGGGAACTGTGGAACTGGCAAAAGAAGACATTTAGATGAATGTAACAAAATAGAGAGAACAAAAGTAGATCTTCACTTATAAGGTCAATTGATTTTCAGCAATGGCACCAAGGCAATAAAAACGGAAAATGGAAAGTCTTCTCATTAAATGAAGCAGAAAAAACTGGATACTTTCTATGGAAAAAGATCCAAGAAAACCAAAATAAATACATAAACTGCGTGGTGCATACATACATAAAATGGAATATCACTTACTAAAGAAAGGAAAACTACTGCAACATGTCATAACATGGATGGATTTCAAATATAATGTCCCAAATGGAAGAAATCATTTATAAGAAAATCTTGAAAAGGCTTAATTATAAGGATAGAAAATAGGTCATTGGTTGCAAAGGCTGGACATAGCAGAAGGTATTATCAGCAAAAAGAAATATAATGGAATTCTTTGAGGTAATGGAAAATTTCTATATCCAGAATGTGGCAATTTTTAAATAATAGCATCATTTGTGAAAAAAATAGAACTATATACAAAATAAGGTGAATTTTACTTTATATAAATTGTACTTCAGAATACGTGACTAAAAAATCGATTTGGAGTACCTTTTCACATGACATCACAATGTCTTGTTTATTGAGTGGACTCTACTACCAGCTAGAGTGTGGTTGATTGGACTAAGTCTAGAGAAATTATCATTACCTGATCTCCTTAGAAACTAGAATTTACACTGTATGCAACCAATTCTTTGTCAGATGTGGTATTTTTGGAAAGAGTTGTTCATTTTGTCCCTATAGTTGTTGACTGACAAATGTTAACCAAACTGCTGTACTTTTATTCTGATTTATTCATTAAGATTTACCTGGTCAGCAATTTGTGTTGTCTTAATAGTAAAATCATAATACCTATTCAGTGACACCATTGATTGTTTGCAAATTGACTGTCATTCTAAGAGAAAGAAGTAGCTACCACAGATGCAAGCTGATTTGAACATATACACTTTCAACATTAGGTTAGTGTAGCAGGGATACTATAGTTTAATTCTTGTTAATTGAAATACCCTAATTCATAGGCATGAAAGAGTTATGGGGGTGAATCCTATATGTTGTTCAAAAGAAGAAGGAAACAGAATGGAGCTGGCCATAAAATGTTTATTTAAATTTTTAAAGTTTATTTATTTATTTTGAGAGAGAGAGAGAAGGAGGGACAGAAAGAGAGAGAGAGAGAGAGAGAGAGAGAGAGAGAGAGAGAGAGAGAATCCCAAGCAGGCTCCACATTGTCAATGGAAAACCCAAGCTGGGACTCCATTCCACATACCGTGGGACCATGACCTGAACCGAAATCAAGAATTGGCCTCTTAACTGAGAGCCATGCAGGCACCCCAAAAATGTTCATTTATATTCAATATGGGCAGTGGCTGAATAATCTTAAACAATGATAATTTTTTTTATTTGCAGAACAGGTAAGCAATGTTGGTGACAGTTTGAGAAGACATGAATTTAAATAATAACAGCCTGTCACCTCTCTCCCCACACACCCAACCACGCTTGCTATTAATTAGACTTGATCTATCTATTAAGAAACTGGTTATGAGAAGTGTGCAGAGAAAAGAGTGGAATATTAAATTATAAATACTTAGTATGATAAGGATATTTGGGAAAGGAAAAACAGGAATATTAACAACAACCATAACAATAATACCAACTTTTTGTTGGCATTTTGAGTGTCTACTGATCAAATGTTAGAAAAAGAGAATGAGAGATTCGGCTATACCCACACGCTATTGAGCATTAAGTGATTACACTGTAAGAATTTAAAATGCTGGCTGGGGGAGGGAGGAGAGTTTAATGGTGTTAAGTGCAAAGTAGTAATTGATTTCAACTACTCTGTAAGGCAGAAAAGATGTTTTCTAACAAAATAGGTTTAAAAACCTCTGCCATTTTCAGAGTTTACTGAATACACCACTAGACCGACAAGTTCGCCACCACCATCATCGTCCTTATAAAAGGATATTGTTGTATGTCATATTTACTTAGGCAGAGATAAAGCATGGGGAAGCTATTTTATGAATTAAAAGCAGTGATTAAAGAATTAGGTCTCTAAAGCTAGACACTCATGCATAGATTTGAATGGGACAAGAATGGCATGAAACATGCCATAGTGGATGCAGAATGAATCAGTGACCATAACTTTGGTTAAGGCTATCAACACTTCATTAGCAAGCAGGGACTAGAAGCTGATACTAAAAATAAGTGCCAAGAACTATAACGGGTTTAAAACTTTACTTGTAAGCAAACAGGCCAGCCTGCCACATTTTCACAGATGCTGGCCAAAGATATGAGACTACTAGGTCAAAGACAAAGGACTTATTACTCATGGAACAGCAAACAGCAAGAATTTCCTGTTTGTATTATGGTCTCTTGCCCCTCAATTCCCACAGGGATGATGCAGAGCAGCCCAGGTGGATCTTATACACTTGGTGGATTTATGTCACAGCTGTGAAATCCTAAATTTATGAATCCTCGGTCTTTTAGAATATAATATAAATTGGCCAGGAAGTCTGCCCAATTTTTGTCCAAAGGGAGACATTATTTTTTATTATACTCAGAAGACAACAAACCCTGCCCTCTGCTCCAAACAGAGGAAGAAAAACCCTGCCCTCTGCTCTATCTTAAATGGCTATTTACTATAGAAATATCCTTGAACTTATAGTTACAGATGTCCATTAATGTAAGAGACCCATGGAGAGAATGTCACTCAACATTAAGTGTATTTATGGAAACAGATAAATATAAATGCTTGATAAAGCTGCCTCTTATATTTCACTGTATGTAAATATGTACAATAACCTAAGTGACATTTTCATTATGAAATATAGACAAGGTCATTTCCAAAATAGTAGTTTTGCCATCTTCATAAAGTACTATATTGCAGGAACACATTAAGAATAAAGAACAGCAACAGGGTGCCTGGGTGGCTCAGTGGTAAGCATCCAACTCTTGATCTTAGCTCAGGTCTTGAGTTCAGGTCGTGAGTTCAAGCCCCTTGGTGGGCTCCACAATGGGCATGAAGCCTATTAAAAAGAAAAAAGAAAAAAGAACAGCATTGCTTCAGCTGTCCATGTGGATTGGTTTCTGGAATTAGAGATGATAAGTGAGATCACAGTAATATGGATATCCTAGTAAACTGCAGTGCAGATTTGAGCTAATTGTCTCAAAGTTTTAGGAGTAAACAATAGAGGTTTTGAAAAAATGTTCTGGCAAATCATTCATATTCATTAATTCTACAAACATTTATCTACTGGTGACAGTCACTAATATAGGTGCTAGATACAGAATCAAGTGAGGTAGACAGCCCTTGTTTTCATCAATTAAGTGTTTTAGAGAAAGAAGACAGTATGCAAATAAACTAATTAATATCTTAATTTGCTATAGTGTTAATCCTTGAAGATAAGAGAGGATAATAGCATAAACGTTTTGGTGCTGATCATGGCTCTGCCCATGTGCCACCCTCAGTGGCCGAGGAGGAACATAGAGAGACATACCAGAGATATAGACCACAGCTCCTTCTTGCTCACATGCTCTGTGGGGAGCAGGGTCAGCTGGCCAGCTGGCCCATTTCCACATAGGGCCTCATTTTGTTCTATTTTTTTTTTTTGTTTCTTTTCAAATTTTTATTTAAATTCTAGTTAGTTAACATACAGTGCAATATTAGTTTCAGGAGTAGAATTCAATAGTTCATCTCTTACATTGCCTAGTGCTCATCATAACAAGTGCCCTGCTAATACCATCACCCATCTAGCCTATCCCCCACCCACCACCCATCAACCCTCAGTTGGTTCTCATTTTTAAAAGTATTTTATGTTTTTTCCCTCTCTCTTTGTTTTCTTTCTCCCCCCTCCTATATGTTCATCTGTTTTGTTTCCTATATCCCCCATTATGAGTGAAATCATATAGCATTTGTCTTTCTCTGACTTATTTTGCTTCGCACAAAACATTCTAGCTCCATCCAAGTTGTTGCAAATGACAAGATTTCAATTTTTTGATGGCTGAGTAATATTCCATTGTATAGATATACATTCATCAGTTGATGGACATTTGGGCTCTTTCTATAGTTTGGCAATTGTTGATAATGTTGCTATGAACATCAGGGTGCATGTACCCCTTTGAATATGTATTTCTGTACCTTTTGGGTAAATACCTAGTAGTTCAATTACTGGATCATAGGGTAGTTCTATTTTTAACTTTTTGAGGAACCTCCATACTGTCCTCCAGAGTGACTGAACCAGTTTGCATTCTCACCAACAGTGCAAGAAGGTTTCCCTTTCTTTGCATCCTTGCCAACATCTGTTGTTTCTTGTGTTGTTAATTTTACCCATTCTTACAGGTGTGAGGTAGTATCTCATCTTGGTTTTGATTCATATTTTCCTGATGATGAATGATGTTGAGCATCTTTTCATGTATCTGTTAGCCAGCTGGATGTCCTCTTTGGAAAAGTGTCTATTCATATGTTTTGTCCGTTTCTTAACTGGATTATCTATTTTTGGGGTGTTGAGTTTGATAAGTTCTTTATAGATTTATAGATTCTAACCCTGTGTCCAATATATCATTTGCAAATATCTTCTGTCTCATTCTGTAGACTGCCTTTTGGTTTTGTTGATTGTCTCCTTCTTTGTGCAGAAGCTTTTTATCTTGATGAGGTCCCAATAGGTCATTTTTGCTTTTGTTTCCCTTGCCTCCAGCGACGTGTCTAGTAAGAAGTTGAGATGGCCAAGGTCAAAGAGGTTGCTGCCTGTGTCCTATTCTAGGAGTTTGGTGGTTTCTGTCTTACATTGAGTTATTTTATTCTTTTTGAATTTATTTCTGTGTATGGTGTAAGAAAGTGGTCCAGCTTCATTCTTCTGCATGTTGCTGCTCAGTTTTCCCAGCACCATTTTTTGAAGAGATTGTCTTTTTTCCATTAGATAGTCTTTCCTGCTTTGCTGAAGATTAGTTGACCATATAGCTGTGGGTCCATTTCTGGATTTTCTATTCTTTTTCATTGATCTGTGTGTCTGTTTTTGTGCTGGTACAATATTGTCTTGATGACTACAGTTTTATAATAAAGTTCATAGTCCAGAATCATTGTTCCTCCAGCTTTCCTTTGCTTTTTTAGGATTGCTTTGGTTATTTGTTGTTGTGGTGGTGGTGGTTCCATACAAATTTTAAGATTGTTTGTTCTAGCTCTGTGAAAAATGCTAGTGGTATTTTGATGGGCATTGCATTAAATGCATAGATTGCTATGGGTAGTATCAACATTTTAACAATATATATTCTTCCAATCCGTGAGCATGGAATGTTTTTCCATTTCTTTGCATCCTCATCAGTTTCCTTCATAAGTGTTCTATAGTTTTCAGTGCACAGATCTTTTACCTTTTTGGTTAGGTTTATTCCCAGGTATCTTATGGTTTTTGGTGTGATTGCAAATAGGATCTATCCCTTGAATTCTTTTTCTGCTGCTTCATTATGGATGTACAGAAATGCAACAGATTTCTGTACATTGATTTTATATCCTGTGACTTTGCTGAATTAGTGTATTGGTTCTAGCAATTTTTTGGTGGGTTTTTATCAAGACAAGATATTTTATTTTGTCAAATGCCTTTTCTGCATATATTGAGAGGATCATATTTTTCTTATCCTTTCTTTTATTAATGTGGTGTATCATGTTGATTAATTTGCAAATATTGAACCACACCTGCAGCCCAGGAATAAATCCCACTTGAATGTGGTGAGTAATTCTTTTATTGTACTACTGGATTTGATTTGTTAGTATCTTGTTGAGAATTTTTGCATCCATGTTCATCAGGGATATTGGCCTGTAATTCTTCTTTTTGGTGGTGTCTTTGTCTGGTTTTGGAATCAAGGTATCTAGGGGCTCTCACTCTTGGCCATAAGGGCCTCTTCTTCCTAAGACTCTGATGGAGGTAGTTGTCCTCCTCTGCCAGGGCTGCCTGATACATGATGTGCAGACTAAATGCCCAATTCCTATTGTTAAGTTTTGATGTAGAATCACAGCTGCAGTGATATATATATATCCATATATATATGGATATATATATATATCCATATATATACATGTATATACATATGTATATACATGTATATATGTATATATATGTATGTGTATATATGTGTTTATATATATATAATCAGCACTGGGTTAGTTGTAAATAAAGTGCATGCTATTTTATTTTCTGTTCTGTATAAAATATATTTTAAAAAAGCAGTGAGTAGGAGCACCTGGGTGGCTTAGTTGGTTGAGCGTCCGACTTCAGCTCAGGTCATGAACTCACGGTTTGTGAGTTCAAGCCCCTCATCAGGCTCTGTGCTGACAGCTCAGAGCCTGGAGCCTGCTTAGGATTCTGTTTCTCCCTCTCTCTCAGCCCTTCCCCTGCTCATGCTCTGTCTCTCTCTGTCTCTCAAAAATAAATAAGTGTTAAAAAAAAATTTTTTAAAGCAGTTACCATTTTTTATTATAATGATCATAGATGGTAAAACTTGAAATCTGAGAAAAATTCAACTGTGAAAATATCTACAAGAGAGCTTTCTGGCAAAAGTAACAGCACTCTAAAGGTCTTGACCTGTGATAACCTCTGAGTATTCAAGGAAGAGCAAGATGGCTGGAGAGGAGTAGAAAATAAAAATGGTCAAAAATAATGTCAGAGCAGGGGGTGTTAGGGTATAGTAAGGATCCCAGTTTTATGGACTTGAATTATTTTCTATCTGTTAAGAAAACCCTTTTCCTTTCTTATAACAACAGAATCCCTCTTTTCTATGGAACTTTCTGTCTCTCTAGGCTAAAAGCTTATACACATGACCCAGACCAGCACAATATATAATCCTCTAGTTATAGTAAGTGGTTTAAGATAGACACATTATCTAAACCAGGCCACTCAGAGTCCCTATCTTGGGACTTCAACTATGGAGTTATTATGAGAAATAATCAGAGACATATAAATTTATATCAAAAGAGAAGATGGGCTCTAATATTCAAGACTTAGAATCTAACCATGTTGGGGGCGCCTCGGTGGCTCAGTCGGTTAAGCATCCAACATTGGCTCAGGTCATGATCTCACAGTTCGTGGGTTCGAGCCCCACGTCGGGCTCTGTGCTGACAGCTCAAAGCCTGGAGCCTGCTTCAGATTCTGTGTCTCCCTCTCTCTGCCTCTCCCCTGTTCACGCTCTGTGTCTGTCTCAAGAATAAATAAACATTTTTAAAAAATAGAATCTAACCATGTTGTATATCAGAGAGCCACAGGCAGCTATATACACCAGCAACTACTATATATTGATTAAGTAGGTTTATTTGAATTTAGTAATTTGCACCCGAAAAAGTCTTTGTTAATTTGCCCATGAATACTTACCCAGCCCCAAAGATTCCCTTTACTCTTGCCTTAATGTTTAGGTAGAATAATCCAGGAAGTACCCAGAAAGTGCCCCTTTGCCACAGTTGCTGACTTCTCCAAAATATAGTTCCAACACTGAAAGATCAGCTTGTACTGCTTCTGAGATTAACCTGATAATTCTCCAGTCTCCATAGAATACAGAGCGGATCCCTTCCGTTCAGGGTAATTCACATCCATGTGAAATAAATGCCAAAGTTGGTCTTGACTTCTAAAGTTATAGTCTTGAGAAACGCACGTGTTTTATTTCACTAACATAGAACTTTTTTGGTATAAATCTGCTGCAAGGATGACTCCATTCTCATGTTAACTGCCTCATGTTTGATTCTCAGTTGAACCACCATTCCACTGCTCTTGCCTCATACAACTCATAAATTGTAGGTCAAAATTCTTCCTTACCTTTCTTACCATGTGGCCCTGGTCATAACTATCCCATTCATACCCTCATAAATGCCAATGGCATAAATTAACACCAGTGTGATATTGTCTTCTAAATTTATGTCTCCAGATCTATCTTCTGTGCTAATGTATAGGAGCAGACATCCAGTAACTCACTCAATTTCTTTACCTGGATACCTGAAACTTAGCTCAACACTCAACGGGTGCCATAATCATAACACACACTATGCCATAATCTCCTTCACTTCCTACGTTTTATTCATTATATTTTTAAATAACTTTACGGTTTCAATCTTTGCAACCATCAACCTAGTCCAATTCTGATATTTTTACTTGAATTTCTGAGGTGTCATCCTAATTGCCCTCCATGAAATTACTTTTCCTCTTCCAATTGCCATTTCATATTCCAAAAAAATTTTTTATCTCAATCTAATCATTCCAATCTCATGCCTGAAAAAAACTAAGAAGTAGAGTCTCATCCATTTTCAAATAAAGACTGAGCACTCTCTATGAGGACCTCTGCAGTCCATCTCTTGCCTTCTTGTCTGCCCACATCTCAGATCATTCTTGCTTCCCATATTTCCTTTGCACACATTCTTCCTACTGGCTACAATCCAGAAAGCTGCTTCATCTTTGCAGTTGTAAATTATGGCATCCAATTGTTGTTCTTCCTCTGTACTTTCAATATATGTGCTCATTCTTTTCCTATACAATAATTGGGTGAATATTTTTTGTTGGTTTTATTTTTTAAAGCAAGATATGGTAAAGAATGTGCTTCATAAGTAAGGAAGGGCAGAATTAGAATTGAGGCTTAAAACTTTGTCTTCATAGATATGATAATTATTCTTAGTGACAGGAAGATGCCAATAATTACACTTGCCTCTAACATCTTTACTAGGATGAGTAAGATAGAGCCTGCTGGACTCCCTTAATAAAAGCATTGTGAAGAGTAAAAAACTTGACAATCGCTGATGTACATCACTAAATCTGTTCTGGCATAGATTTTTATTATTGTGTCCTTAAAATTTTCCAGACCTGAGCCTATAAATCTTGTTGGGAGTCTTCTTAATTCCTTTAATAGATGGGTCGAGATTTAAAAGATTCTTCTAATATGTAAGATAATTTGGAGGGAAATCTGTGATAGCATTAAATGCAAGATTAAATGCAATCTTCAGGATTTACTAGGTTATAATAAGAAGCCTCTGGCTACTGCTATTAAAAAAACATGATTTTCCTGGAGTAACCTGGAAGAGAAAGTGTCAGTTTTATTATAGACAAGGAAACGGATTGTTATTTTCTCCTTTCTCCCTACCTTGGGGAGTAGACTACTGTCTCTACATCCTTTTTGGACAGCTGGCTTTTTCTCCAGCTACTAGTTCAAATCTCACCGAGTCTTCTTTTGCCATAATTTTATTGCATGAAAAAGTGAGGTTGAATGCTTTAAATGCCATAGTCATTAGACCAGAAAAATTCTCAACAAGAAATCTAGTTCCTGTATCCCTCTGTGGAAAAAAATCTCAGGTAATGTTGCTGTGCACAATGAAATTCCAAAGGCAGACTACTTAAAATTAATGCAGGAAAAATGATTCAAATCAATTCTTTAGCTTCACTCAATTTCTTTTTTTTTTTTTAACGTTTATTTATTTTTGAGACAGAGAGAGACAGAGCATGAACGGGGGAGGGTCAGAGAGAGAGGGAGACACAGAATCCGAAACAGGCTCCAGGCTCTGAGCCATCAGCACAGAGCCCGACGGGGGGCTTGAACTCACGAACCGCGAGATCATGACCTGAGCTGAAGTCCGACGCTTAACCCACCGGGCCACCCAGGCGCCCCAGCTTCACTCAATTTCTTAATATTGACGCGTAATTAATTTCATTCTATGTGCAAAGGAGAATCTATCTCAGTTCTAATGTTTTATATAATACCATCCATATACATTTTTCTTTGAACACACCAACTTGGAAAATAAGCAGAAAACATCCTAATATTCTTGCTTCTCTCAAAACACAGAATACTTTCTCTATATATACACATATCCTCAGACCACTCTTCTTTGTTAAAAGTCAATGGATAGATACAATTAGGAAATTTAGAAGAAACAATGTGTGGGTAATGCTCAAGAACAGAATTAAGAATTCAAAAATGCTTATGGACTGTATATTAGAAAGAAAAGAAAAAGAGAGAAGGAGGAGGGAGGATTGAGGAAAAGAGAAAAGAAAGAAAAAAGAAAAAAGAGGGGACAGGAGCAAGGGAGGAGGAAAGGAAGAAGAAAAAGAGAGAAAGATGTTTCCCATTCACATCCGTGGTTTCTATGGTAGTGACCAGTGATGATCCCTGATAATAGAAATTCTTTAACATCACATGTGTTACTAAATTTTACTTTTAGATAAATCTGTTCTGCTCTTGGTCACCAATAAAGAGGAATAAAATAAGAGAAAACAAATCCCATTAGTAAGAAAATAAAGCAGAAATATTCTACACTATTTCTCTGAGCCATTAAATATTTCTTAAAAATATTCTCTAAATCCAGATTTGATTAAAGTTTATCTTCAGAAACTGATGATTTCTTAATTTTTTTTTTTTGCCACTGAAAATACTGTATTGGAAATGCAATCCTTCTTTGGATGCATTTTTACAGAATACTGAGATTTTTAAGACCCTTCTTAGTAGCTAGCTGGAAAGAGAAACGATAACCCTGGACTTTCTCCAAACATCCACATATCATTCCCCACTCCTGGACCTGGAAATAGTTTTTATAGCCTTGAAAAAAACGTCAGAAACATCTTCTGTTGGATTTAAAGGCAGGCTTCATGGTCATGTGAAAGAGGATTAGGAGAGCTGTGGGAAAAAGCAGGGCTGGAATGTGCTTCAAAAGCTGCCACTGTTAAAGATGAGTCATGGCTGTGGGTTAGTCAAGCTGAGGCAGGGCGAAGTTTTGTGCAGACAGGGTTCAGCCTTGAAGGATTTATAAAATAAAAAATAAATTAAATAAATCCATTGCCATAACATAGACTCCATGCCAGGCTTAAAGAAAGGAAAGAATGTTTTAAGGACTGTGTCAGCTTCGTTGGGAAAAAAATAGAAACGTGTATTTTTTTAAGTGATTGTGAGTCATCTATGGAAAAAAAAAAAGTAATAACTGCCTTAATGACAAATAACATTCATTGAGCTTTCTCTAGACAGCAAAACTTCAATTATCAGTTGCAGCAAGTGAAACAGCAGAAACCTCTGATAAAAATCTGGATGGAACTTCCTTTATTTTTGATTTGAACTATATGGGACAGTTAATGTTGTGCCTTTAGCAGAATCTTAGTAGGAAATTGGCCATTTGCTTTTCCCCAAAGCATTCCAGGATTCCTTCCAGAAAAAGTAGGCAAGAGAATCAGTACCCTTGCCACTGCGGCTTTGCTTCTCTCTCCAACCTCACCCCTCCCCCAACTTTGACAATCCTGTCAAAGGCATTTTGGGGACAGACCAAAGAAATAAAGAGCAGGATTGCCTCTGAGACTTTTGATCTTCTAGTGCCATCTATTGCTGCTCTGATTTTCGACATTCATAGCCAATCTTTTAAAAGCCTAAGCAACTCAGGACTTTTTTTGTCTTAAATGATTAGGTAAAATATTAAAAAACACAGAGTCAGTTGATTCTCATTTCATGTGGAGGGATTTCCAGCAATGCTTTTCTGCTACATAAAATGAAGAGAACGATACTCATTCACGATCTTGGTTTATAGTGGGACTAAGATAGGGTAATCCCAGTTCTGTTTTGTTTTATTTCTGAAAACCTCTTTAGATCTGGGTTATCAGGATAATTACATCAATTCTGTAATCTGAGAGAATCAATCTTTAAAATTAAAAATGATTACATCAATATTGGCTCTTCTAAAGTATCTAAGAATATTGGCAAGGGAAAATATGGAAATAATGGTTTCTTATTTTTCCATTAAAAATGAATTTTTATCCAAATTGCCTAAAATATTGCCTAAAACTTTGATGCAAATAAATTCCTCTCTCCCTTCTTGCCTATAGCAGTTGTGTTAGCACCAGTATTTTATTTATATGAACAAAGAGAAAAATGGACTTGAATGACCATCTGATGCTTTTGATTCTTTAGGAGGTGATTCTGTGGGGCAAGAAACCCCTCCTACCTTGGTGTGATAATATTTTCAATTCTAAATTGTAAGATCATTTTCCTTGCATAGACAAAGACCACTGATTTAAAAATCTAGGTTTTAAGAGCAAAATGTGGAAAGTCCATTCCCTTTCTGGCTTGACCTGCCAATTAAACATTAAAATAAAGTGAGCCTCCCATGTGGAATACGTGTGTTCAAAAGATAGCTTACTGGAGATGTAATTCTTGACCCCGACTCAACACTGTTTTGACAGCATATTCAGATCGTGTCAAAACTGGCTGTGATCCTGACTGTTGATCAGCAACCAAAGTCAGAGGAATCCATGGCTATTCTAAAGATGACAAGAGAAGCAAAATAGATCCTTATTTTTAAAAACATTACTCTCCCACAGTCTAGATTTTTTGCTTGCCTTTTGCTTGTGTTGTTTTTCTTTTTTCTTAAAGTGCCGGCTGAGAGAAATGCACATAGGGTTCCCACAAAGAACATATAGAGTGAACAAATTACTAGTCAAAAATGATTTTTAAGAATAATAATAAGTATTTTTAGGCATCTGATAGGTCAGTTTGCCTATGTGTGACACAGAGAGAGACAGACAGAGAGAAGGCATGTTCTTAGTATCCTCCCATTATATCATCCAAGTAATTAAGACTGCCTTGAGTTGCTAAATATACCAACCTTCTCTCCAATTCCCTTCTTTCTTTTTGTTTACTTCAAACTTGTTACAAGAAAATGTGACATTCTTGCTCAGAATCTGATACTTAAAATCTGTTTCCCTAACCCAGGAATAAAAACATTAAAGAGACAACCATTTATAGCTGTGCCCTAGAGAAAAGTTAACAAGATGAAGACCAAGAAGTGACAATTGCTTAGAAGTAATGGCTGTCTATTATGCTGCTGTGGCAGAGGATAAAACATGGCAAAATGCACATGATTTTATTAAATACCTCTGCAAAAAGAAGACTATGAAGGGAAAATGACTCAGCCAGAGGTAGCATTAATTGATCAACAGTTTTATTACAGAACCAGAAGAGGGCACTCGTCTCCTACTAATGATAGGATAGCAAACTTGAAACAAATGGCAATTGATGGGAGGTTTCTTCAAATAAATGAAAACAAGAGACTCGCTTCTAATGTATTATCATAAAAAAGTTATCCAGCATATTTTAATGATAAATTATGAACTGAATATTTTATAACATCAGATAAAAACTAAAAATATGCAATTACACTTGTATCACTTTTGTGCTAGCTTCAGACATTAACCTAATTTACTTTTTTTTTTTTTTTTTTTTTTTTTTTTTTTTTACCTATTGCCATCCTTTTCTATGGCTTCATATTGAAATAAAGATATAGGAATTATGTGATTTCCTTGTATTTTTTTTGTTTTTCTCATCTGATTAAAAGCAAAAGGAAAGGCATGACTAATTTCAAAATTAACTACCACAGTAAACAGTTTGGCTAAAGATAGTTTTTAGGACATTCCCCAAGTAATTCTCTTTCTCTCTCTCTCAATCCCTCTCTCTCTCTCCCTCCCTTTCTCTCCCTTCTCTCACTCTCTCTCGTTCTCTCTTTCTCTCTCAAAGTAGATAGGTAGATAATACATACAAGTAGATAGATGCATACATGTATGTATACATGTTTACATACATGCTTATGTAATTGTACATATATATGCACACATTTATATACATACAAAAATATGTACTGTTGTAAAACATTACTAAGACATACTAAAGCATTACTAATATTAAATGCAATAAAAAGATAAAATTCTATTTTTTCTACTAAGAAAACATATTTCACATACCTTATCTCTTTAGGTTCTCACCATAATTCTCACAACCAGGATTTTAATCCCCCCTAATTTTACAAGTAACCTGAGCATTAGTTGTCATGACCTAAGGCATTCAAAAGTCTGAAAAGTGAAAGAAATGCAGTATAATGGAAAAAGAAAGACAAGAAAAATATGTCAGCTCTGTACCCAACAAGAAATAAATGGAAGCCTCAAATCAGAACAACTCAAAGATATTTATTTACAAAGAGTCTAATTACAAATGAATGGATAATACAAATGGAAACCAATAGGGATAGTGCAGAAAATCTGGGCACCAGGAAATCTCTAAGAAGTTACCAGAATAGAGGAGGAATCTTTACAAGAAGCTACTTTGAAGGACTATAAATAAAGAGGCTCCAGTTAGAGAAACAAGGGAATAGAATAAATATCCTGATTCTTGTTTGTCTCTCTCTGATCTTTTTAAGGCTGTCATTCAACATTAACTTAACTGAAGCTCTGGTGTTTGTTTTTTTTTTTGTTTTTTTTGTTTTTTGTTTTTTGTTTTTTTTTTAATGGATATCAATCTCCCAGAGTTAAGAGCAGAAGAGTGAAGAGTAGACCTTGTGTAACCCAGCACAATGTTGTTTATCAAATGCTTTGAGTATGCCAGGAACATTGTTGGACACTTTCGTTAATGTTACGTGACTTCACTCTTAAAACAACCCTGCGAGGCTAATAACATTACTGCCCTTTTTGCAGAAGTGAAAACTGTGACAAATACATTATCTATTTGGTTCAGGGTCATGTGTCTAATGAGTCAGAGAAGAGGCTTTTAAATTAAATCTGTTTAACATAAAAGCCCTTTTAAAATTATTATTAGGGGTCAGACTTGGAATTAAGATCATTTGTAAATCCTACCTCGATTATTAACTAACTGTATAAACTTGAGCAAGTCACTTAGCTTCTAAAAGCCGTAACTTCATTTGTACCATCCAGTCATTACTATGCACCTTACAGAATTTTTTGGTGAGGTTTAATTTAAGCAGCATAGGTAAAGACAACTAAAACGGTATGTACCCCAGAATAAATAAGGATTATTTACAGTCGAATAAAAATGTAGTACAGTGCTATTATTGCATACAATTTTAATCCAAAACCAGAAATAATTTGAGTTAATGTCATTATTATGGGGATGGAGCCAGTGAGAACCCATCCCAATGGCAACAGTGGATTGACAGAAAAAAAATTGGATAGGTTAATGAAACTAAGTTATAGAGGAACTTGCAGCCCTACTTTGCTCCATGGGATATCAACATGTATTCTTAATCATCCATAAATTTGTTCCAAAGAAACACTGATTTTGTTACTTTTTTTGATGTATAATTTAATGCCATAAAAAACTGAGAACACAATTTAGTGGACTATATTTTTATTTAAGAATAAATAATTCTTATGAAGATATTTTACAGTGAGGAAAGGGAGTATTAAAAGAACTAGGTTATTATTAAGCAGAGAGGCTTGAGAAAGATACACTTTATATATATATATATATATATATATATATATATATATATATATACACGCCTGGCTGGCTCAGTCAGAGTAGCATATAACTCTTGATCTCAGGGTTGTGAATTAGAATCCTAAATTGGGTGTAGAGATTAAAGAAATAAAAAGATTGAATAAAGAAATTAAACATATGCATGTATTTATATATATGTATATAAGTGTAAATATATATAAATATATATATAAATATTATATGAGAGAGAGAGGGAGGGAGGGAGAGAGGGAGAGAGACTCCCATTTCCAACCATGATGAGTAATTAGACACAGACTTAACTTCTCTCAAAAAAATTAGAATACTTGACAGATGTGTTTATACACATTATGCAATAACCAGCACATTTCTGTGACTTTTGAAAAAAAGGAAATAAATAATATGAATCCCATAGTTGCCCCAGTAATTTGTATGGAAGCAACTCTAAGTGTAGGCATAGGGAGAAAAAATCCAAACAGAACTTGTTTCTGGACATGCTGCATTGAAGAGAATGAGATCAGAGTCAGGAATGCCGAGTGACCTAGAATTTCCAAAGTACTATTCTGGAAATAAAAAAAAAAATCATGCAGAAAAAGTGTCCAGAAATATGTACTAGGTCACACATGCATAGAAATGCCAAAAGATCAGGAAATAGTGACCAGAAATTATACACTGAACAATTGACAGAGCTCACATGGGGTAGGGAAATCAAATATTCTACAGGTTGTATATATGCTTGCCAAGACAAAGCCCAATAACCACTAAAAAAAAATAATAACAAAATCAAGACACTTAATGAGAAAACACTTACGATGTGCAACATTTAATAAAACAAATTACTTGATATGTCAAGATGCAGTTTTAGTTAAGATGACTATAACAAACTACCATGGAATGGGCACCTTACAAATAACAAATTTATTTCTCATAGTATTGCAGGCTGGAAGCATGATGAGAAGCCTCTTCCAGCTTCACAAGGCAGAAAGAGAGCCAGCCAGTTCTCTGCCTCTTCCTATAAAGGCACTAATCCCATTCATGAGGGTGCCACCCTCATGACCTAATTATTTCCCAAAGGCCCCAATCTGCAAATACCATCACACTGGGGATTAGACTTCAATACATGAATTTTGGAGATTCATAAATCTTCAAGTCATAACAAGCAGAAAAATTCAATCAATAAACCAAAGGAAACCTGGGTGATATTTGGGTTACTGATGACTGAACTAGCAAGCGAGCACAATTAGTAGGCCTGCCTTAGAGGAAATGATAAACAAATTTCTTCATGTGGAAGATAAATGATAAAAGACAGAAACCTGGATCTACATAAAGGAAAGATGGGTGCCAAGAAAGGTCATTGTGTGGGTAAATATAAAAGTAGAAAATCTTCTTTCTCGTTTTCTCATGTCCTTAACAGAAAACTAAATACTTAAATTAATAATATTATATTACAGGGTTTGTAATGTATGTAGAAGTAAAATAGATGACAAAAATAGAAGAAAACATGGAAAGGAGAAATGGAAGCATACTGTTGTTAATTTCTTACTATAAATGAAACAATATGCCATTACCTGAAGGCACACTGTGATAAGTAAAGATGCATATTGTAAACATTACAACAACCGCTTAAAATATAAGAAAGAGTACTTAGAAGACATGAGCAGACATTTCTCCAAAGAGGACATACAGATGGTCAACAGACACATGAAAGGATGCTCAACATCACTCATCATCAGGGAAAAGCAAATCAAAACTACAATGAGATAATCAACCTCACTCCTGTCAGGATCGCTAAAATAAAAAGACAAGAAATAAGTTTTGGTAAGGATGTAGAGAAAAAGGAACCCTCATGCACTGTGGGAATGCAAACTGGTGCAGCCACTGTGGAAAATAGTGCAGAGGTTTCTCAAAAAAATTAAAAATAGAACTATACTATGATCCGGTAAACGCACTACCAGGTATTTACTCAAAGAACACAAAAACACTAATTTGAAAAGCTATATGCACCTCTAGGTTTGTTGAAGCATTATTTACAGTAGCCAGATTACGAAAGCAGTTTAAGTGTCCATCAAAAGATGAATGGATAAAGAATACGGGATGTATATATAGACAATGGAATTTATTCAGCCATAGAAAAGAATGAAATCTTTCCATTTGCAACAACATGGATAGAGCTGGAGTATTATGCTAAGTGAAATAAGTCAGCTGGAGAAAGACAAATATCATATGATCTTACTCATATGTGGAATTTAAGAAACAAAATAAATGAACAAAGGAAAAAAGAGAGACTCAAACCAGGAAATGGACTCTTAACTATAGAGAACAAATGGATGTTTAACAGATGGGAGGTAGGTGAGGAGATGGGTGAAATAGGTGATGGAGATTAAAGAGTACACTTAGCATGACGAACAGTGAGTAACGTATAGAATTGTTGGGGCACCTGGGTGGCTCAGTTGGTTAAGCGTCCTACTTTGGCTCAGATCATGATCTCATGGTTCATGAGTTTGAGCCCCACAGTGGGCTCTGTGCTGGCAGCTCAGAGCCTGTAGCCTCCTTCAGATTCTGTGATTCCCTCTCTCTCTGCCCCTGCCCCACTCACACTCAGTCTCTCTCTGTCTCTCAAAAAATAAATAAACAGGGGCACCTGGGTGGCGTAGTCGGTTAAGCGTTCGACTTCAGCCAGGTCACGATCTCGCGGTCCGTGAGTTCGAGCCCCGCGTCAGGCTCTGGGCTGATGGCTTGGAGCCTGGAGCCTGGAGCCTGTTTCCGATTCTGTGTCCCCCTCTCTCTGCCCCTCCCCCGTTCATGCTCTGTCTCTCTCTCTGTCCCAAAAATAAATAAAAAACGTTGAAAAAAAAAAATTTAAAAAAATAAACATTAAAAAATTTAAATATATATATATGTATATATATATGTGTGTGTATATATATATATACACACACATATATATATACATAGTTGATAAATAGTGGATATAAAATGGAATAGGAAAAAAGTCTAAAAAGGGGGAAAAAAGACTAAGAATGAAACAAAAGGATAATAGGTGGTGATACCAAGATGGGAGAGTTAAACACAACCATACTGATAATAACGGGAAAAGTATGTGCTTCAAACCAGTTAAAATGCAGAGACTGTCCTACTGGATGATAAACAAGAACTAGTTATATGCTGTCTACAAGATTTCCACTTTAAAGATAAAGACACTGATCAGTAAAAAGTAAAAGGATAGGAAAGATATACTGTGTAAGTTCCTCGATAAGAAAGCTGGAATGGCTATATATTAAGATCAGACAAAATATACTTCAGAAAAAGGAATATTACCAGGGATGAAAAGGAACAATTCACAGGGATAAAAGGTCAATTCATCAGGTATATATAACTATCCTAAATGTGTATACAAACAATAATGGAGTTTCAAATTACACGAAGCAAAACTGATGAACTGAATTGGGAAATACAACAATTAACAAATGCAATTTGTATTTCAACATTCCTTCTCAGAAACTGATAGAAAAATTGTATAGGAAATCAGGAATTAGACAGAATTGTATAGGAAATCAGTCAATTTTACTTATTTTATTCATTCACCAAACTCCATTCAACAGTAGAATACAAATACTTTTCAAGTGCATATGAAAAAAATCAAGTAAAGCACGATTTCCCATAGTTGCTGCCCAATTTTAAATATTATATTTAAATTCAACAATTATGAAAAGGAATAAAATTTGAGGACTTAAACTTATAGATTTAAATACTTAATATAAACCTACAGTAATACAGTGTGGTGTTGTCATAAAGATAGATATGTCGATCAATAAAGCAGAACTGATTCTCCAAAAACAGACCCTCATAACATATGGTTAAATGATTTTTGACACAGGCATCTCAACAAAGTTTGGTAGAACAACTGGGTATTCCTTTGGAAGAGAATAAACCTCACCCTTACTTAACATCATGCACAAAAATTCAGTTGAAATGTATCATAGGCCTAAAGGTAGCAGGAAAATTATAAACTTTCCAGAAGAAAATATATTTAAAAATGACTTTTGAGCAAAATTTTCTTAGGAGTACACAAAAAACAAAAACCATAAACGAAATAATTTATACATAGTATTTCATAAAAATGAACATCTTTTACTCTGGAAAAAAAAACACACTGGGAACATTCTTGTACATACCTTTGTATTAATATGGATGTTTTTAAGTTTTGTTATACCTAGAAATATAATTTTGACATTAATTATGCAAATATTCAGGCACAATGAGTAGTATTGAGGAAGTTATTCAAAGTTGTTGCTGCAAATAACATACCCAGACATAAATGAGTTCCAATTATTCCACATTATCGCCAACATTTAATACCATCTAAATTTTTTTCATGTTAGCTATTCAGGTAAATGCAATGGTATCATAATGTGTGTGTGTGTGTGTGTGTGTGTGTGTGTGTGTGTGTGTGTGTTTTAATTTACATATAGTGAAATGCTCAAGTATAAGTGAAATGTTCTTAAGTATATAATTCTGTGAGTTTTGATAAATATACAAGCCTGTGTAATTAACATCCTAATCATGATATTAAACATTTGCATTACCACAAAAGTTACTGCCTACCTCTTTCCAAACAATCTATACCCTCTGAAGCAGTACTTTAAAAAAAATAGTATTTTACCATAGATTAGTTTTACTTCTTCCAGAACATCATATAAATGGAAACATAAAGTATACACTCTTTTAGATCTAGGTATCTTTTTGCTCAGCAGAATAATTTGAGACTCATCCACAATGTCATGTATTCCAGAACTTCATTCATTTTATTGCTCAACAGGGTTCTATTCAGGAATATGTTTTATACCTTCTCCGTTCACTTGTTTATAGTCATTTGGGTTATTCCTAGATTGGGGATTATGAAAAAACTGCTATAAATATTTTTGTACAATTCATTTTGTGAATAGATGCTTTATTTTTTTTTCTTGAATAAATACCTGGGAGCAGAATTGTTGTATCATTAGACACATGTCTAACTTTGTAAGAAACTGCAAAACGTTTTTCAAATAGATTATGCCACCTCACACTCCTGTCAGCAACATATGAAAGTTCTAGGTGCTCCAAATCCTTGCCAACACAGGTTTCCCTCGCTATCCTAAAGTAAAAACATTCTTATGAAACCTTTCATAAGCCAAAATGACATAATGACATAAAGAAGTAGTTACCATCAATGTATAAGGAAAAAATGTGAGTGTTCCCTGACCTAGAAAATCATCTCTTTTTGGCTTTTCTGTTACCTTAGGACACATCTTGCTAATAGATGTACAACATAAATCAACATTAAGGCACAGATGCTCACAGACCAGTTCAAAGCTATGGCGCTTGATAGCTGAGATGCTGAGTGTAGTTCCTGGAGAAGGGACTTGACACAGCCTCCATGGTGGCTCCCTGCAAAACGAACACCCAACACTATTTTTGCCTTTCATCTTTCTTGTAGAAGCAAAAATCCTCTTTGGATTTCTTTTGCTTAGGAAAAACAAGGTACTAATGTAGTTCTTTCCTAAAAGCAAAATGGCATAATGCAAACTTTCAAAAAGTGAGGGATACCTGTATTTGGTGTTATCACTCTTTTTCATTTAGTCATTTTTGCAGGTATGAAAATACATGCATCGTGGTATTGATTTGCATTTCCCTGATGACTAATAATGTTCATCATCTTTTCACATTTTTAGCCACTGATTATTTTCATTAAAGTGTTTGCTCAAGCCTTTCCCACTTCTTAATGGTATTGTTTATCTTTGTATTATTGATTTGTGGAAGTTCTACACATATTCTGAATACAAAGCCTTGGTCAGATGTAATTAATGGAAATATTTCTCCCTTTCAAGTTTCTTAACAGGGTCTTTGATGAGAAGTTTTGAGTTTTAGTTCTAAATTCCACTTTGTCCTTTTTTATGGTTATGCTTTTTAGGTACTAACTGTAAAATCTTTACTTATCCCCGAGGTCACCAAGACAATATCCTGTTTTGTTTTCTTTTAGAAGCATTACAGCTGTAACTCTTAGACATACTTTTAGGACACATCTTGATTTGACTTGATGTAGACTATGAGATAGATCATGAGCTGAATATTTCTTCTTTTCATTTGCACAGTTATTTTAGCATCATTTGTTGGAAATACTTTCAAAACTCCATTGAATCTTTAGGATATCTTTCTTAAAACTCAATTGTCCATTTAGATTTGGGTCTATTTCTGGCCACTATATGTCCATCCTTAGGCCAATACTATACTGGTTTGATTATTGTAGTATTATGGCAAACATCAAATACTGATAGTGTGAATTCCTCAAATTTGTTCTATTTCAAGATTGTTTTCGGGGCACCTGGGTGGCTTAGTCGGTTAAGCATCCGACTTCAGCTCAGGTCACGATCTCGCGGTCCGTGAGTTCGAGCCCCGCGTCGGGCTCTGGGCTGATGGCTCAGAGCCTGGAGCCTGCTTCTGATTCTGTGTTTCCCTCTCTCTCTGCCCCTCCCCCGTTCATGCTCTGTCTCTCTCTGTCCCAAAAATAAATAAACGTTAAAAAAAATTAAAAAAAAAAAAAGATTGTTTTCATTCCTTTAGGGCCTTTACATTTCCACTTCATTAGAATTAACTACCACTGACTGCAGTGATCATTAGTTCTGATGGAACAAATATTCGTACTTGTTCCCTGGACACAATAAAATGATTGCACTTCCTGGTTCCTAGCAGTTGAATGGAGTTCTAAATCTAAATCCAATCCATAACTTTAGAGTGGAAGGCATGCTGGTACTTCTGGCCTGAACATTTAATTAGCAAGTGGAGACCTTCAAAATCTACCTCATTTCCTTCTGACATAGTTACCGACTGCATATCAGTTGATAGCAGCTCCCTCAGCCTGAGTCCCAAACTGGCTATGATGACCAGAGACTTCTTGACAACGAACATGTTATGGGGAAAAACAAATAAACCCTTACTATGTTAAGAGAGTCACATTTGGGGGTTGTTTGTTACCACAGTGTTATGTGTTCAATCCAGACTAAGCTTCTTTGCCAACCCTCATCAATATCTATCCTCCACACAGATTTCACATATCAATGATTTATAAAATTCTGGAAAATTATTTCCATTAACATATGTTCAAAGAAAATAAAGTATTATAATTAAAATCTGCCTAAATCTGTATTTCCCTAACTATGTTCTGTAAAACATTAGTCCTAGAATATATTTGTAGATATTCCTCATAAAAGCATCCAATGTTGGGGCACCTGGGTGACTCAATCAGTTGAACGTTGACTCCTGATTTCAGCTCAGGCCACGATCCCAGGGTCATGGGATGGAGTCCCATGTTGGGCTCCATGCTGAGAATGGAACCTGCATAAGAAAAGAAAAAAAAGACCCTTGTATTTTTTCAATGTGCCAACACTCACGATCTAATTCAATGAACGTTTGTGGCACATACATCACATGGTTGAAATGGTGCTAGGTCCTGGGACTTAAAAAAAAAAAGCCCTGAAATACTTCTCAATAAAATAAAGGAAGATAGATAAGTATTAACTGATGTATCCTAACCCTTGTATCTATGGTGCAAGTGGAGTTACATTGACTGGAATATAGCAGATCCCTCTGGTTTGTTCTTCTTTTATGTTCTGTCGGACCTCTAAGCCTCTCTCAGACACTTCCAGGAAATTCAGTGTGTCACATGATTTCTCCATCAGTCATCACCTGGTATGAACGTCCTGAGAGTGTGATTTGTTTGCCCAGGTGTTGTTTCCAAGTGGTTCCCAAAACTTCAGGTGTTCAGGTGCCAAATGAAATGGCATTTGGAATTTCTCAAACTGCCCAGAAATAGAATTCTCTCTTCCTTGACTTTGTAGTATACTGTCCCCTACACCCTGGAGCAAAACTTGTCACTTAAATCCTGGGCTTCCTTCCTGGCCATCTTCATCTCCAATCGTGGAAACTGGCATAGCTCTTTTCTCCGCAGTGCTCACTACTAGTCACTGCAATTGGGTAGAGGATAATTGCAATGTGTTTACATGTTTGTTTTGTTTTTCATTTTTATAGATTTCAGGTACCAAATGTAAGTATGTCATCAGCAAGCTCTATTTCTCCAGTGAAAGCACTCATACAAATAAATGACCAGGTGGCCTGGGCTTCCTCATCCTCATCAGACACTATAAATGTCTGAATCTCTGAGGAGTTGGAGCTTGAATGACTATCAACAAGTAAATAAATAAGAGGGGCTGGGATGGATCATCCATCTTTATCTTACCCAGAGTTCCAGAGATACGTGTATATCTGAAGATATGTAAGGACAAATGTTAAGTATAGCCTCTCATATCTGCTACATCAGGGTCAATGTCATTGCAAAGGTGGAGTGAGTTGGGAAAAGAGAGGGAATTCTAGATTGTGTTGTAATTACCATCTTCCTTATGTTTTCAAGTGACCATTGTGAGAAAGGTTGTACCACAAGTAAGAGGGATTTTTGTGGGATAACAACACACAATAGTAAGTTACAAACATCTTTCATCACGATAGATATAGATCTGATTCATCACTTTGAATGACTATTAATATTCTTTTATGTGAAATAATCACATTGATCATTCCTAATGACAAATATTTCACTTTTTAATATTTTACTATGATAAAAATAAATATAACCAAATAAAACATTTATAAAGTGCCTATCCACTTTGTCCATATTTTTATTTATATTTGAATGTAATGAACTTTCAAAGACAGGGCTGATTACCTTGTCAAGATACAATCTCATAATTTCAAAATTGTTTTGCAGGGTAATTACTAACTATGCTTTTGGAAAATATCATACTATTAATATTAATTTTTGAACTTCATTGAAAATTTTAGAGTGAAATGAACTTTGCTTTCTTTACCCACACTAACAAAAATATAAAACCATTTTTGAGAAAATCACTGAAATTCTAGATTAAAATATCAGTATTTCTACTATAAACTAGGGTTTTGGGGGCACCCGGGAGCCTCAGTTGATCAAGCTCCCCACTCTTGATTTTGGCTCAGGTCATGATCTCCCGGTCATAAGATACAGTCCGGAGTAGGGCTCCATGGCCAGCATGGAATCTGCTTGGGATTCTCTCTCTCTCTTTCTCTCTGTGCCCCTCCCCCCACTCATGCATGGGGACACATGTGCACGTGCATGAACTCTCTCTCTCTGTCTCTCTCTCTCAAAAAAAAAAAAAGAAAAGACAAATAAACTAGGATTTTAACCAATAAAATACAATGGACTTAATTTGTGATTTGCCTTCAGAATTTGAAAATGCTTTATTTTCTCTTGTTCCTTAGACTTAGTACAGTCATTAGCTACAGAATCATGGCCAAAGTGGCTTTGCTGCCCTATAGGGTAATTAAAAATGCTGATGTAGGTATTATTAAATAAATATGCCCCTGTGTATATGTAAACATGCAAAATGCAATTTATTTGCATTTAGATGTGTATCTTAACCCAGTTAAAGTTGCTTTGCTCCACTAGGACTAAAGTCCATGAAGTTAGTGCTCTGGGCAGTGCCACAGGGGCTGGAGACTAGCACAGATTCCTCCAGGACAAAACTCCAGCCCTCTACATGACAGGCTTGCGACAGTAGCCCTGTGGCTATGTGAAATCCCAATTGAAGAAGGCTTCAGAATCAAGGTGAGAAGTCAGGCTAACTTCTGAGCCCAGGAGAGTTAACAGTTAATGCTATTCAGTTTGCAAGTGTGACAATAATGACTTTTTCATGCAGTGTATTTTATGCCCTCATAAAATATACGCATTTTCTAATTCTAACTTCCATGGCACATATAGGACAGTTATTATTACTCTCACTTTATCGTGTTTGGGTGACAGTTTTACACATTTCTGACTTACTCAGTTTCCTTTGTCAAGTTCTCTACTTCTTTGCTGCCCAGCCTGTTTCATAAATATTCTTGTCTACAAGGAATCAGTACCAGCAAACATTTACTGGTATTGAGGTTAGAGTAAATTATAAGATATGGCCCCACGGAATAAGGAGTTAAGGCCTGTTAAGGGAGGTAGGAGGGAGCACTATGGTAAAAGTACGTGGAGGATGTTTTTAAAAGTAGTGGTATTTTGCGGGTAGGGGAAGTGTTAAGAGACTCTCTGGAGAAGATGGCACCTGAGCCAAATCTTTGAAAAGTGACATGGAGAGTGTGGGAGGTTTTTGAGACAAAACACACAGCAAGTGCAAAGGCATAAAAACATCAAACAGTAAGGTGTAGGAGCAGTCAGAGCATTCTGATAGCAAGCGTGAAGTGCAAGGAGGCTGGTCTTCTAGGTGGTTCTAGGCCTTTGAGACATGTGTATGACACACAAGATTTTAAAGTTGTGGATGTGATTTTATTTGTACTTTAAACAGATCAAGTGATCAATCCATATTATGGACAACAAATTACAGCATGAAAACTTAAAGAAGGATGATCTTCAGTAATCAGGTTAAAATTGTAATAAAAATTAAAACTAGATGCTTTGAAAATCTTGGGGCACCTGGGTGGCTAGGTCAGTTAAGCATCCAACTCTTGATTTTGGTTCAGGTCATGATCTCATGGTTTGTGGCTTTGAGCCTCACTTCGGCTCTGCACTGACAGCCAGGAGCCTGCCTGGGGTTCTCTCTCTCTCCCTGTCTCTCTGCCCCTCCCCCAATTGCTCTCTATCTCTCTCTCAAAATAAATAAAAATAAACTTAAAAAAAAAAGAATCTAGGGGCACCTAGGTGGCTCAGTCAGGTAAGCATCTGACTTCAGCTCAGGTCATGATCTCACAGTCTGTGAGTTCAAGCCCTTCATCTGGGTTTGTGATGACAGCTCATAGCCTGGACCCTGCTTTGAATCCTGTGTCTCCCTCTCTCTCTCTCTCTCTGCCCCTCTTCTGCTCATACTCTTCTCTCTCTCATAAATAAATAAATAAATAAATAAATAAGAATCTAAACAAAGTCTGTGGTGGTAGAGCCAAACATAAAGGGATTTATTTGAGAACCGTTTAGAAGGTAGATGAAAAAAACTAAACTAGACAGTGTTATGTATAGTTACCAGGAAGAAGGTTTGCTGAGGGAGCTATAAACAAATTGAAAATAAAACTCAGAAAGCCTGTGGTCCTTCCCACATCTGCACAGCCAACTACAGACCACAGCAGTTTTCTTCCAAGTCTTTATCTACATTGCATTCCTTCTCCCCAGATACTGCCTATAAATGGAGCTGCGAACTGGATATTTAAGTATAGCGAGGCACCTCAGCCTCAAAATGTTCAGCATCCCCTTCAAATATTCTTCCTCTTATTTCTCTATACTTGGCTTGTAATTTATCCTATTTCATTTCCGAAACACTCTCCAGTCACCACGTTCTCCCTATGGCATCATAGCCAACTCATTTCTCTCTGCCTATTTCTTGAAAACAGGCATTTCCAGGATTTATTGACTCATCTCCTTCCTATTGCCATTTGCTGTGTGTCTTTTTTCTTAATCTTCACTCATTTTTGTGTGTCCTTCCTCCTTTGATTACTATTCCAGAATTTTGAGTTGCTGAATCTTCTCAATGAACTAATCCAATTTGAAACTAAGTCTGTCTGGATTTTTGAAATCCTCACTCAATGAAGCCCCACCAATGTTTTTTTTTTTTTTTTAATTTTAATCATTTTCTCTGTTTTCCTCACCAATTTTCTTTCATATTTTCTATTTATGATAGTAAAATTTTGTTTTGTTTTTTTTTTCTTTTTTCCCTCTGGATTCTCTGAGCCCTTCATGTGTAATCAGTGTCTCTGTGTTCCGCTCCCCAAATGTGCCTCATCCGTTTTCCTTTCAGTTTTCAGAGTTTGTTACTGCATTTCCCAACACATTCTTTTTAACAGATTTTTACTTCTCAACAAAAATTTCACCAGAAATTGTAGAACTTCTCAAAAATAATGAATATGCATCATGTAGATATTAATTAAGCTAAAGTAACTATAGGTTTTCTTAGCTGGGATCCATGTAAGATACCTGAACAAATATCATTATTTACATTACATAAAATTGTGTACAAAATAAAACTATTGGAATTCAGGATGAAAGCTTTTAAATATCTAAGTGTATGTAATACATTAGATAGTTTTTTATACCTGATAGAAAATATTTTATATATATATTCTGTATATATTTTTAATCAGCTTTATAAATAATCCCTCTAGTTTGAAAATATTAAAACCTTAACTTTTATTTTTTATTTGTTTTTTTTTCCCAAAATTACACATTATTGGTTTTATTTTTTTTATGTTTATTTATTGGGGGCGGGGGGGCAAAGAGGGAGAGAGAGAGAATCCTAAGCAGGCTCTGCACTCTCAGTGCAGACCTAAGCTGAAATCAAGAGTTGTTTGCTTCACCAACTGAGCCACCCAGGCACCCCTAAAACCTTAACTTTTAAAAGGCTTGTTAATGAAGTGTGTATTTTCTGTGGGTGTTTTTTTACCCATCTTTACATGCTGAATTTTATATAACAAAAATGATGTATTAAGCTGAATCCAATATGGAGAACTAAGATAACCTCATTATTGGAAGAACTGGTCTTTTATTCATGTGTATAGCTATTGATGTATCGATTAAATACTAAAATTATGTCACATTCAGACAATTTTATGAACTCAGATTCCCCTTTATCACAGAGGTGATAAATTTCTAGACTGAACGATTCACTAGATGCTACTTCGCTAAGTTTTGTCAACTATTTTGGAGCATGAAGATTCACGCTGAAACCTTTTTACTGGGCTTGGTACATCATGTACCAATAGCACTTCCCTCTCCACGAGTTCTCTTCTTGTAAAAAGACAAAATAATTCTTTACAGTAAGATCGCTCTGATAGCATATGGCATACTCCTCAGTCAATTAAGTAAGGAGAAAGAGGAAGAGGGGAGAAATTATTGCACTTCTTATAAGCTCACGGATTACTTCTTTCAGGTTTTATTTTACTTCGCATTCAGAAACATCATTTTGCTCCATCTAATTCTTTAAGCTTCTGAGTAGAATTTTCCTTATTCAGAACTGAATGTGTTCATCTCATTTTAATTGGAACTGAATGCCCTTATCTAATTTCATAGAGAGTAGATACACATAGAAGATGTGGACACTAAGCTTTTAGTAAGTGTAGCAGAGTTTTCTGGAAGGGAAGGATGATGGGGTGGTGCTCAGTGATTAATAGCCATCACCACAAAGGAGATTGCTAACTGCCCACGGACTGACTTTATAAGGTGCATTTCCTTGGCCTGTGTTTGGGTTCTCGGTCTTAGGAGACAGATATATTGGATTGGTCGGCCTCAGGGACACCACGTGGGTCTAGTTAAATGTAAAATAGACATATATTAATCAGAATATGAATTTATTGATTTGCAGGGAGAAATATAACTTCCAAAGAGGTCAGATATTCATATCAATAAAGCTAATTTCAGTTTCTTATTTAAGGAAAACGATGAGAAGCCAAAAAATTAGATCAGTTGGTAAGTCAGAAATTGGCTTAAGAGAATTGGCCTAATACGTAATGTGCTCTTAATGCTTATTGACCTTAGAGTCTGATAGTCTGATTCCTTCACATGCATTAGAGAAATATATTACTAAATATATAATGAGACTGGATATTAGCATCAGCATTTCAGTGTGTTCTTACTCCTGGAAAACACTAGGAAAAAATTTGAGAAAATATCATCACCACCATTACCACCAACTTCTTACCTACGCTACCCTGGTTTCTTTGTGTTTTTGTTTGTTTGTTTGTTTGTTTGTTTGTTTGTTTTTAAAGTTTGTTTATTTTTGAGATAAAGAGAGAGAGCCAGCATGAGCAGAGAAGAGGCAGAGAGAGAGAAGGAGAGAGAGAGAATCCCAAGCCGACTCTGCACTGTCAGCGCAGAGCCTGATCAGGGCTCAAACCTATCAACCATAAGATCATGACCTGAGCCAAAATCAAGAGTCAGATGCTCGACCAATGGAACCACCCACATGCCCCTGTTTGGTTTTGCTTTAATGTATTTTACCTTAATGGACCTCTTCACTTATAAGTACAATTTTTTAATATGATGATACCAAATTTCTTTTGAATTTTTTGGAATGGAAGTTATTTTTCTGTAAAGTGTTGTGTCCTCTCCTGCTTGTTAGCACTGTTTCTCCTCTTTCTCTCTTTCCCCTCTCATTCTTTCATTGCATGTTCTAATTTAACTTTCAGACATTTGGGATACCTTGTCTGTGTCAATTCTCTAATAACAATAAAAATATTACTTCGGTATAAGACTAGACAGCATGTTGTTCACAAAGACACTTTTGCTTGTGCCTGGAGGTTGCATAAGGACAGAACTAGGCAAACTGCTGCCTGAGGCTACTGGCTGGTTTGCAGTTTGCACAATAGCTTGGTCTACCACCGGGAAACTTAGACTCTTACCTCAACTCAAGCTCCTTTGGAGCTTGATTAGGATCTCACATCCTTGTGAAGAGAAAAGTTTACCAACTCTTCTTCCTCCTCATGCTAAAGAGATGTTTATATTATGATTAAAATAAGAAAAGTAATAAATACAAATCTGTCATTGATTAAGTCTGTATTGGGAGGTAGAATAACTAAACTACATAAATCTAAGATGAGCCAAATTAAATATTTTAAAATAAACAATATATTCAGCATTAAAGTACCTGAAAATTAGTAGAAATCCCTAACTATACTTTCTGATATGCTCAATTTTCACTCTCTTCATGCTCAATATTTTCCACAAATATTACAGAAATGGAATAAAATATCTGATGCCTGATAGACAAGTACACATACATACACACATGCAAATTCACAGATATCTACAAAATCTACCTGAATTTTCTACCTCAGGAAGAAGTACAATACGTTTTATGGCGTTATGGTTGGGGGCTGGGGATAAGGGTGGGAGGTGGGATCAGTTATATCTAATTTCATTATTATTTTCAATGCCAAAGGGTAATGTTGCCACTAGAGGGCAGAATTTGACTAGAAATCAAAGCAAAGTAACTATAATACCTTGCAGACAAATCAGATGTTTTATCACAGTATACATACAGTTAGGTAGTCACCAAACAACTTGAGCTTCACCTTTGATCTTACTTAACTTTTTCGTTGTCTTTGAAAGTTTTGTTTCATGCCCAAACCAGTGGTCAAAGGTATGTTTCCCATCAAATCCCTGTGAGATTATAAAGCATGTTTGTTTAGGTAGCCTTATTCCTATTCTTGAATTTTGCTGTTTTCTTTGAACGAGAAAAGACACTTCTTGTGTTTGACATTAGGATAAGTTCAATCAAGAAATAATGACTCAACTCTTACTATAAGCCCTACACTTTGAAATTTCCTTATGCACATACGAATGGGATACAGTCCTGCACTGAAGCTTATGCAACAGTGTCTTTCACTGCCCACCAAACACTTGGACCTCCTGTGATAGTCTCTCAGATCCTGTCTGGATCCTGCTATTGTCCATTTCTTCCACCTGAAATTTTTATTTTCTTTTTTTTATTATTTTTTTTATTTTTTTTTTAATTTTTTTTTTCAACTTTTTAAATTTATTTTTGGGACAGAGAGAGAGAGACAGAGCATGAACGGGGGAGGGGCAGAGAGAGAGGGAGACACAGAATCGGAAACAGGCTCCAGGCTCCGAGCCATCAGCCCAGAGCCTGATGCAGGGCTCGAACTCACGGACCGCGAGATCGTGACCTGGCTGAAGTCGGACGCTTAACCGACTCCAGGCGCCCCATGAAATTTTTATTTTCTAAGCTTATATTTATTTCTAGGAAATAAGTATTCTTACATATTGTAAATTTAACAATAAGGGCCAAGATGAAAATAATGTAATATCTGATTCTTCTTAACATGCATTTTCATGTTAGAATTCATTCCTGGATATAACTAATAATGATTTTTTTAATATTTGCATTTGTATTTCATTTGACCATTTCTCATTAGCTAACACTTATAAATGTTGTCCATATGGCTGTCACTGTAAGTGTGAGAGAGAGAGACAGAGAGAGAGAGAGACACAAAGGGGTGGTGAGCCAGGGAGAGGGGCAGAGAGAGAGGGAGAGAGAGAATTCCAAGCACAGAGCCTGATGTGGGGCTCGAACTCAGGAACCATGAGATCATGACCCGAGCCTAAACCAAGAGTCAGACACTTAACCGACTGAGCCACCCAGGCACACCAGTGTAAGGTAATTCTGAATTTAACACTATGATATAGATATGATAATTATTTCCAACTTAGAGCTTAAATTGAGCCCAAGAGTGTATATTTCTAATTATTTAGACAGTTAAGAAACATGAGGATCAGGGCTGGGGCTTATTTGAGATTACTATGCAAGTAAATGGTAGAACTACTTTTCCTGACTCTGGAGTTGATTATACCTACCTCTCAGGTTTTCTATAAATACCATGAAATCTACATTAGAGCCCTAATGTAGCCCTCCATAGTGGAGGCAGAAATTACTAGGTTTGTTAATATTTAAATGTAAAGCCTTATCTTTATCCTCCCATGCTCACCAAATCAATTCATTAATTGGCTAGCCTATGAGTCAACCAGAAAGATGGTACTTTTAGGTCCTCATAGCAGGGGATCACAGAAGATTCTTGGTATTCTAGACTGAAGTGAAAATTTGGTAGAGCCAGAAAGTCTACCTTCTGGACTACTAGTGATTGAGGTGCCCTATCCTCATAGATACCTTGCCACTGACTTATAACTGTTTCTTCAAAGCCAGAAAATAATGCTAATGAGCTGCTGATGAAGTCAAATCTGGATATATGATTAGGCTTTTCCTATTCAGAGTTAAACCATCAACTTCAACTGTGGTTTTAAGTTACTTTGTAAAGTAATTTTTTTGCTTGCTTTTTAAATTTAAGATGTACTTTTTATATCTCATTAAAAAATGAAATAAGCAGATGCCACTTAATATCTGGCGAATTAAAAAATAACACTTTGTTTTAAATATTGATATCAGGAGGTTGAGACTTAGACAGAACAAAGATTTGTTTTAATGTGAATGATAATTCACTCAGTTCCAGCTCAGAAGGAGGCAGACTGTGGTCATTAACTTTGTAGACATTTCATTTGAGGTGAATTTGTATATTTTTTGGCATCAGCAATGAAACTTACACAATCCCATGATTTTTAACTTTTATTACTTTTACTATCAGAAAACTTAGGATAACTTTCCAGCTTTATTGAGGTATAATTGGTAGACCCAAACTGCACATAATTAGTGTATACATTTGGTGAGTTGGAATGTATGTATACACTGTGTTACCATCACCACAGAAGTAATACAGATGCCCATCACCTCCAAGGAACTTAGGATTCAGATTCAAATATGTTGTTTTAGTGTTTAGACAATATTTGACTTGTTTTTTTGAAAGCACGAGTTCTCTTCCTTTCTGCAAATTGCCTCAGTTCAATAGGACTGGAGGTAGGAGGAATCTCTAGATGGGATCTGAAGAGCCTCCTTTGCAATGAAGTACCATCAAAAGACCATAAGAGGGAGCCTGAATCCCACACTGGAAAATTCGCTCAACAGCCATGGATTCCTCAGACAACTTGAAGTAGGTCATGTGAACCATTGGTCCATAGGTTTATTATTTTCTTTTAAAGACTTATTTGTTTTTGAGAAAGAAAGCGCAAGTGAGGAAGGGACGGGGGGGGGGGGGGGGGGTTGGACAGAAGATCCTAAGTGGGCTCTGTGCTGACAACAGTGAGCCCCATGTGGGGCTGGAACTCACTAACCATGAGATCAAGACCTGAACCAAAGTCAGCTGCTCAACAAACTGAGTCACCGAAGTACCCCATAGGTTTATTTTTAAGCATTAGAATATGCACTTAGTGTCTCCAGATATCAGGATCCATGTCTCTTCAAGCTGAAGTAGCAGTCCTTATATCCCCTTATGAGAGGAACTTTGTTGCAAATATAGGAAAAAAGTAAGGATTTATTTTTACAAATTTCTCAAAATCGAGAATTGCAAATGGATTTTATGTAATATAATTGCATCCCAGAAAGAAACTCAAGCATATTTCTGAGAACACAAAATTTAGCACCCCACAAGGTTTATTATCCAATCAGATATAACCAAATATTCAAAGAAGTAAGAAAATAAATCCATAACAGAGAAAATTGGCCAATAGGAAAAGGCCTGGAAATAGCACAGATGATAAAATTATAAACAATAATTTTAATTTTTTTTAATGTTTATTTATTTCTGAGACAGAGAGAGACAGAGCATGAGTGGGGGAGGGGCAGAGAGAGAGGGAGACACAGAATCTGAAGCAGGCTCCAGACTCTGAGCTGTCAGCACAGAGTCAGAAGCAGGGCTTGAACTCACAAACCATGAGATCATGACCTGAGCTGAAGTCAGTCGCTCAACCGAATGAGCCACCCAGACGCCCCAACAATAATATTTTTAAAGTTACAATATCCATACTATTTTAGAGCCAGAATATTTTTATATATTAAAATATATACATATGTATTTATTAATATTTGTATATTTAAGAGCCAGAAGAAAGACTGAGCCTGTTCAATAGAGATATGGGGAATATAAAATACACTATAAGAGAAAAATGATTCAAGGCAGATATAGGGCTGCAGAAGAAAAGATTAGTGATGTAGAAAGGAGGGTAACAGAAATTGTCCAAAAAGTAAAAGGAAAAACATTGTGAGATCAAGCTTCGCATAGGGCTCTGTGCTGATGGCACAGAGCTTGCTTGGGATTCTCTCTCTCTCTCTCTCTCTCTCTCTCTCTCTTTCTCACTCTCTGCCCCTCCCCCACTCACATGCTTGGATGCCCTCTCTCTCTGTCTCTCTCTCTCTCTCTCTCAAAATAAATAAATAAACTTTAAAATTACATTTGAATAAATAATGGCTGAAAACTACCCAAATTTGATCAATACTGTATACCTACAGATCCAAGATCAATAAACTCCAGAAAAAAGACAAACATAAAAACACATCAAGGCAAATCATAATCAAAGTGCTTAAAACAAATGATAAAGAGATCATCTTAAAAACACCTGGGAGAAAATAACACAGTACATAGGAAAGAACACATTTAGAATGATAGCATGCTTTTTGATGGAAACACTGCACACCGGAAGATATTTTTACCAGTGGAGAAAAATCTTTAAGTATTATAATTTAAAAACAACGCAAATAGAAATACTATTACCCTGGATATCTATACTGAAGAAGAGGAAGAAGAAGAAGAAGAAGAGGAGGAGGAAGAAAGAAAATCAGTAAAATATAGATTACTCAAACAAAATTGTTAACTAAATTTACAAAAGTAAAATGTATAAAACACAACAGTAAACAATAGTGGATTATAATCTCTTCAAGTGTACATGGAATATGCAGTAAAATAGACAATATTGTGGCCCCCAAAACAAGCCTCATCAAAAGAAAAAAGATTTCTGTCATACAAAGTATGTTCCCTGATCACAATGGAATTAAGTTAGAAATCAATAATAAAAAGATTTTTGAAAATTTTTAATTATTTTGAAACTAAACTAAACAAAAGAAAAACCCAAAAAAGTGAAAACAAAACCAAGCTTCTTTTTTTTTAATATGAACTTTTTTGTCAAATTGGTTTGCATACAACACCCAGTGCTCATCCCAACAGGTGCCCTCCTCAATGCCCAACACCTATCCTCTCCTCCCTCCCACCCCCCATCAACCCTCAGTTTGTTCTCAGTTTCTAAGAGTCTCTTATGTTTTGGCTCCCTCCCTCTCTAACCTTTTTAAAACCAAACTTCTAAATAATCCATGGTTCTAGAAAGAAACAAAATGAAAATTAGAACATATGTGAAACTGAATGAAAACGAAAACACCACATATCAAAAACTGTACGATGCTAAACCATTACTTCTTTTTACTTTTTTTTTATGTTTTATTTATTTTTGAGACAGAGAGACAGAGACAGGATACAAGTGGGGAAGAGGCAGAGAGAGAGGGAGACACAGCTCCAGACTCTGAAAGGTCAGCACAGAGCCCAATGAAGGGCTCGAACTCATAACCACAAAATTGTGACCTGAGCCGAAGTCGACACGCAACCGACTGAGCCACACAGGCACCCCTAAACCATTACCTTGAGGAACATGTATAGCACTAATACCTACATTAGAACCAAAGAAAAAAAATCCATTAATTCATCATCATCCACCTTAAGAAATTAGAAGAGAAAAAGAGCAAATGAAGGCACGAGTAAGTATAAGATAGAAAATAATAAGCTCAGATGAAAAATTGATGAAATAGAAAACAGAAAGAAAACAGAGAAAATTAATGAGACCTTTGAGAAAAACAATAAATTTGATAACCCCCTGGCAAGACCTGATCTGGAAAAAAAGACAAAAGAAATAAATTACCAGCATCAGACATCCTACATAATCTAGAGATATAACAATGATAACAAAGTAAAATTGTAAAAAAGCATCATGACCATAAATTTGACAGGTTGGATGAAAATGAAAAAGTCCTCAAAAGATACAAACTACCAAAGCCCACTAAAAAAGTTAAACATGTTAATACCTGCCTATCTAGATTTTGTCAAATCGAATTTTTAGGCTAAAAATATTTCCTCAAAGACTCTCCAGCAACAAACAACTTAACTGTATTAGTTTGCTAGTGGGTGGACAGTGAACTAGGTGGCATAAACAACAGAAATTTTTTTCTTTCACTGAAGACCAGAAGTCTGAAATCAATGTGTCCCGCAGGGTTTTTCTTCCAATGGTTATAAGGGAAGGAGCTGTTCTAGGCTCTCTCTTTGGCATGTAGATGGCCCTCTTCTTAATCCTCTTGCTGTGACATCACATTATCTTTCCTCTGTGCATGTCTCTATGTTCAAATTGCCCCTTCTTATAAGGTCAACAGTCATATTAGATTAGGGTTCACCCTAATGACCTCATTTTAACATGATTACCTCTGGAAAGTCTCTATCTCTAAATAAGGTCCAGTCTGAGATACTGGGGTTATGACTTCAGCATATGAATCTGGGAAGGACACAATTAAATGTATAATTCTCCAGCCTTTGGTCCCCAAATTCATGTCATTCTCATATGCAAAATACATTCATTCTATCTCAAAATCCCAAATGTCTTAACCCGTTCCAGCATCAACCTTTAGTCCAAAATCTCATCTACTATCATCCAAATCAGACATGAGTGATGCTCAAGGTATGATTCATCCTGAGCCAAAATTCTTCTCCAGCTGCAAACCTGTGAAATCAGATAAGTTGTCTACTTTCAAACTACAATAATGGGATAAGCATAGGAGAGACATTCGCATTCTAACAGGAAGAAGTCAGAAAAAAGAAAGGGGTCACAGGTCCCAGGTAAATGTAAAATGTAGCAGGGAAGATTTCACTGGATTTTAGGCTTGAGAATAATTCTCTTTGGCCATCAACAATAAATTTTAAAAATCCAATTAAAAAACAGCGGAAATACATTAATGGATATTTTTTCAAAAATATATACAAATGAAAATCATGCAAAAGAAAAGATGTTCAGCATCATTAGTCTTTATAGAGATGAAAATTAAAACCACAATGTGAAATTACTATATACCTACCCAAATGGCTAAAATAAAATAAAGTTACGATATCAAATATTGGCAAGGATGTGGAGAAAGTGGATCACACATACATTGCTGGTGGGAATGTAAAATGGTACACCATTCTGGAAGTCAATTGGGCCGTTTCTTGAAAACCAAATATGCAGCTACCATATGACCCAGAAATTGCACTCTTAGGCATTTGTCACAAAGGATTGAACACTTACATACATACAAAAACCTGTACATACATGTCTATAGAAGCTTTGTTCATAATAGCCAAAACATGGAAACAACTCAGATATCTTCAGCAGGTAAATGGTAAAAAAAAATTGTCGATCTTCAATACTACAGGATAGTACTTAGCAACAATAACAACCAAAAAAAAACCCCAAAAAAACAAAACAAAAACACCCCAAAAGTTGATACATGAGACAACTTGGATAATCTCCAAGGAGTTATGCTCAGTGGAAAAAACAGTCAATCACAAAAGATTATATACCATATTATCACATTTATATAACATTCTTGCAATAACAAGTTATAGAAATGGGGATCAGAGTACCAGTTGCCAGAGATTAACAAGGAGATAGGGGTAGAAGAGAGAGATGGATGTGTCTACAAAAGGGCAACATAAGAGATGCTCGCGGTGATAACAATGTTTTGTATGTTGACTACATAAATGTAACATCATAATTGTGATACTGTATTATGCTTCTGCAAGGTGTCGCCATTTGGAGAAATTGGGTAAGGATATACTGTATCTCTGTATTATTTCTTACAGATGCATGCAAATCTACAATTATGAGAAGTTTAAGAAGTTAATTAAAAATTAAGACAGGTACCTGGGTGGCTCACTCAGTTAAGCACCGGGCTTTGGCTCAGGTCATGATCTCACAGTTCGTGGGTTCGAGCCCCATGTCAGGCTCTGTGCTGACAGCTCAGAGCCTGGAGCCTGCTTTGGTTTCTGTGTCTCCCTCTCTCTTTGCCCCTCTCCCACTTGCATGCTTTCTCTCTCTCTCTCTCTCTCTCTCTCTCTCTCTCTCTCTCTCTTCTCTCTCAAAAATAAATAAACATTAAAAAATTTTTAAAATTAAAAGATAACTTACTGGACTGGATATTTCTTACTAGACCCTCTCCCTTGGGCAAGAATCATTTACCTTATGTAGAAAACAACACGGAGTGGCTCAGAGAAGGAAAGATGAAGGCAAGAATTGAAGGAGAAGGTATAGAAGGGTCAGTTCTTTGGGAACAGAAAAGAGGATCATTGTCAATGAGGAAGGAGGTGTACTATTAAGGTAACAGGAGTTTCCGGATTTGACTACCCTTTTGCAATGGAAGAGACAGGACTTTAAGCAGGAAGTTTGTCCAGATGCTCATGAGAGAGTTCACCTTAAGGCACTGTGATTAAGGTTCTGAGCAATTGCTGGGCGTAAGTAGGGAAAGGAGAAGAACCAGTAAACGGTTTCAAAAGACTGTGCTTGATTGGACAATGAATGCATGTTGGTAAGTACTGGGGTGCCAACAAGCAAAAGAAATCCCAAGTATCTTCTGGACTCTGTGAGGATCCCAGATCCAATGCATACATTTTGGGTGGGGAAGGAAGTAAGGAGAGATAAACTGGATTTTTCAACACATACCAAATGATAAGAACTAAGAACCTGATTTTAATTGATTTTAGAAAAATAAAGCAAACTAGTATTTTTTTGTTGCTGTTGAAATTATTATCTTCCAGAAACATGGAATAAAATTCATACCTGCCAGTAGATATCACAAAATCTTTTCTTACTGATGGACTGCAGAAAGGAAGTTTTAGATTTACATAATTTCAAGAATCAAATTTCTTTGTATTATCTGGAGTAAATAGGCCATATCACTTGGACAAAATAGAGGATTTGGGGAGTCAGGATTTGCTTTCCTACTTTTGATGATGTCAGGTTGAATATTTTTCGTTCTAGAAAGAGTGAAGGTTACTATTTACTGTGTCATTTTCTTTGAATTCCTTTGTAGAGACTAGAATGACCATAAAATTATTAGCAATGGGGTGATGCCTAAAATAATTAGTTAGACAAACAGAAGAACTGAAAAGAAATCTATATGCAGTTAATGGGCATCCAATTATGTTTTTCATAGGTGAATAGGGTCTATGTAGATACTAAAGCATTTTTCCACATTAGTAATTTAATTAAATATATGTTAATATAAAACCTCTATAAAATGTTAACAGAGTAAAGTTATCTTGTTATGTTTTCAGGCACTGGTAAACACTTTCCATGGAGTTTATGGTGAAGCTTATTTTTCCTTTGATGCTAAAATTACTCCCAAATGGTGGACACTTATTCCCACATGGAGGACAAGAAATTTGCTTATTATTCTTAGTTCCTTGGCAGCCAGACTTACCTTTTTTGGGATTTACCTTGAGAACTGAAGTGGGTTAAATAGTGTCCCTCCAAAATTTATGCCTACCCAGAACCTTAGAATGTGACCTGATTTTAAAATATGGTCTTTGCATCTGGATAGCCAACAGGCACATGAAAAGATGCTCAACGTCGCTCCTTATCAGGGAAATACAAATCAAAGCCACACTCAGATGTCACCTCATGCCAGTCAGAGTGGCCAAAATGAACAAATCAGGAGACTATAGATGCTGGAGAGGATGTGGAGAAACAGGAACCCTCTTGCACTGTTGTTGGGAATGCAAACTGGTGCAGCCGCTCTGGAAAACAGTGTGGAGTTTCCTCAGAAAATTAAAAATAGACCTACCCTATGACCCAGCAATAGCACTGCTAGGAATTTACCCAAGGGATACAGGAGTACTGATGCATAGGGGCACTTGTACCCCAATGTTTATAGCAGCACTCTCAACAATAGCCAAATTATGGAAAGAGCCTAAATGTCCATCAACTGATGAATGGATAAAGAAATTGTGGTTTATATACACAATGGAGTACTACACGGCAATGAGAAAGAACGAAATATGGCCCTTTGTAGCAACGTGGATGGAACTGGAGAGTGTGATGCTAAGTGAAATAAGCCATACAGAGAAAGACAGATACCATATGTGTTCACTCTTATGTGGATCCTGAGAAACTTAACAGGATCCCATGGGGGAGGGGAAGAAAAAAAAAAGAGGTTAGTGTGGGAGAGAGCCAAAGCATAAGAGACTCTTAAAAACTGAGAACAAACTGAGGGCTGATGGGGGTGGGAAAGAGGGGAGGGTGGGTGATAGGTATTGAGGAGGGCACCTTTTGGGATGAGCACTGGGTGTTGTATGGAAACCAATCTGACAATAAATTTCATATATTAAAATATAAAATAAAATAAAATAAAATAAAATAAAATAAAATAAAATATGGTCTTTGCCAATGTAATAAGTTAAGCTCAGGTCATACTGAATTAGTGTGGACCCTGACTCCAATGACTGGTGACCTTGTAAGAAGAGGAGATGAATACACAGAGTCACACGGGAAGAAGACCATGTAAAGACAGAGGTAGAGAGTAAAGTGGTGTAGCTACAAGCCAAGGAACACCAAGCATTGCCAGATACGACCAGAAGCTTGGAAAAAGTAAGGAAAAATTCTTCCCTAGAGCCTTCAGAGGGAGTAACAGCTTGATGGCACCTTGATTTCAAACTCAAGCCTCCAGAACGGTCACAGAATAAACTTCCGATGTTTTACATCACCCAGTTTGTCGTAGTTTGTTAAGACAGCTCTAGAAAGCAAATACAACGACCAGTCCTCAGCTCCTTTTACTGGATGAGAAAATGTTCGGATGTTTCAATCACAAAATTTACTTCTGTTCCCCCATAGAACATGTTGACTTATTTGGTGCTTTGAAGAACAACCAAATGATTCTTCAGCTGCTTTTTCAGGTAAGTAAAAGGAAAAATGTTACATTGGTTGACTGTATTTTTAAATCATTCAGTGCCCCTCTTGTTAGAAAAATTGATTTTCTCAACTCTGAACTGCAGTAAGCAATCACTGCGGTGGATTAGGAAGAATGAACCTTCTAGTGGAAAAGGAGACAATCAACTGAGAATTGCATGAAGACAAGTATCACTCTATCCATCTTATTTTCTAAGTAATGTTTTCACCTAACTGATTTGTAAAATCAGTAATTCTAACATTTAAAAAATATGCTGGCATCTATTTATTCATATGATACCAATTTCTCATTTTTTGTGGGAGGGGTAAAAAGAAAACAGTCGACAGATTGTAACATGTCTTTTACCAGGAATGATAGGATTTATGGACATTAACATTATATTCTAAAAATAATTTTAAAATATCAGTAGGATGAGCATGGGAATGGAGATCAAAGGGAGACTTGGGGAAGAGACAGAAATAAATTTGGACTTAAGAGGGCTCATTAGGGGTGCCTGGGTGGCTCAGTCGGTTAAGCGTCTGATTTTGGCTCAGGTCATGATCTCATGGTTCGTGGGTTCGAGCCTCACGTTGGGCTCTGTGCTGACAGCTTAGAGCCTGGAGCCTGCTTCGGATTCTGTGTCTCCCTCTCTCTCTGCCCCTTCCCCACTCATGCTCTGTCTCTGTCTCAAAAATAAATAAACATTAAAAAAAATTTTAAAAGAGGGCTTGTTAGTTCTTATTTACGCATTGTTTTCTGGTTTGTTTATGAGTCTATTTATCTTTGCTTAAAAAGTGGTAAGTGATTGAACACCCTTTGTCCTAACCCTTAAGAAGAGTGAGTTTGGTACATAAGACTGGGTTCTCCTCTGATAGAGGAGCAGGGGGAGCATCATAGTCATTCTGCTCAACCAAGCTAGGTGACTCTAAATGAGACATGGCAGACACTTATCTTGCGGGTATCATGTCTTATTGGAGAGGAAGGTGGGGAAGGAAACAAGTTTCTTGACACTTTACATCACCAATTTTCCTTACTGCTGCCAACAGCCCTCTCCTGGCTGGGGGTTAACACCCTACCAGTGTGCTGCAGAAGAACACAGTATCGGCAAAGTTGGGGGTAACTTTTTCCTGTAAGTCGGCAACAATTGTGAGATTTTTTGCAGTAATTTCTCAATATTTCTAACATGTCTCATTATGTAATCTATCTCTGGCCTCCAAAGAATTAATTAATTTCACAAAACCCAAAAAGTAAAGAACAAGATAAATTATTGAACTTAGCATTATAACACTTTGCACTGCTGAGGAATTAAATATTTATTGATTTTGTTAGTGTGGAAGTTCGGGTTCATATTTCCACAAGTGACAAAGAGCTTAAAGCTTATCCCTTTAAGAACAAGGCATAAATTGGAGGGAATTATAATATTAAAATTTCATAGAAAGAATATTCTTGTGACTTTACAAATTATGGTTTACACTTTCAAAGTTGAAACAAATCACGGAAAATAGCCTACCCAGTGTCCTTCACAATTCATATGCCCCTGTTCTGTCTCTCATTCATTCAAAAATGTTTGTTCTTTCCAAGAAGCAGCACACTGCAAAGAATCTCAAAGGAAAATAAGCCACTGAGAAGGAAATTATCCATGGCATAAAGTAGCAGAGATTGTGTCCTTAGATATCATTATTTTTCTGAGGCCCATCAATGAGAATATGTGATATCTGTCTCAAAGTCTATGAGTATCTACATGTATGCTTGTGTGTGTGTGTGTGTGTGTGTGTGTGTGTGTGTATCTGTGAGTTTATGTTCATGCATTGGTGGGTGTACAAAGGAGAGAGAAAGAATAAGAAAAATTCTTTTGTATGAAGAAGGGAGAATAAAATGTAACTTGAGCACTTTATTTAATTTTTGATGACTTTTTTTGACTCTCTTCTATCAGGAGTCAAGCTCCATAAAGAGAAGACTCAATCTGTTATGTCACTGCTGCAGACCCAATGAAAAGAACAATACCTGTGAAATATTAGATATTTTATAAATATTTGTCTAGATAATGAAATAAATGAATAGGGAACAGTCTACACTGAAATGTAGTTTAAGCTAAGCACAGAAGAACAAATGATATATAATTGCTGGAGAAAAGAGTGTAGCAGTTATATTTGGCAAGTTTAGAAAAGGCACATTCTTTATTGAGATAAAATTTACATAACAAAAATGGTCTTTTTAATCACCTTCGAGTGTACAATCCAGCGGCCTTTAGGACATTCACAGTGTTATGCAAGCATCACCAGTATCTAATTCAGAACACTTTCATGACTGCAAACAGAAACCTTGTACCAGTAAGCAGTCGTTACCATCGTCCCTTCCCCCTATGCCCTGGCAACCACTCATCTGCTTTCTGTCTCTGTGAATTGCCTATTTTGGACATTTAAAATAAAAGTAACTTCACAATGTGTAGGGTTTTTGTGGAAACTAATAGAAGTTCACACTGTCAGGGGAATACTAATCAAGAGAAAAAGACCTGAATCTCAGTAAAGGAGCTTTGTGGTGCATTAACTTGTGCTGACCCAACACTGTATGTCCCAGCCCTGCCATGATCTTGAATATAACACCTCAAGTTTCCCAGGATAGGTCTCTAGTGACAAAGGGGGCACAACAGATCATATTCTCAAAGAAGTGTGATTTTTCTCTTGACCTGTTTGGAAGGTCTTTGAAGGACGTATCGGTACATCATTTTTATGACTGATAAGTTGATTCTCACAGAGTTCGCCAGATCGTTCACTCCTTTTTTAAAAGTAGTTGGTTAACCTTCTTGAGCACAGCTGCCTCCCAATATTATTTCTTTTTGTTTAACCACACCATTGGGGCATAACGTCCTTGATCTGCTATGGAGATACGATTATGATTCTCAAACATTTCTTCTCAAGTGGTCCCCCAGCAAGTACCCCTAGGCCCCTAGGGCAATAAAAGAATGTTCTATGGGAAGTGGGGTTGCAAAGGTCTACTTGTCTTGTGGCCTGTCAGACATACTTCTTTTCATAAGTCCCCTTAACAAATCATTTCTTGTCAGGCTGAACTTGTCAGCCTTCCTCTTTGGTCTTATGGCTTTTTTTGGTCTTTGTAGGTTATTTTACATATGCCTCCCTTTCATGGAACACAATGTTATATTCGTTTCAGGTGCACAGTATAGTGATTTGATATTCAACTCTCACTACAATAAGTGTGGTCACCATCTGTCACCATACTCTTCACTACTTTTATGGAGGGACAGGAGTTTCCCACTCCATTGGTTTTGCTGAAGTCACACATAAAAATTTTAATTGCTTCTATTTTCAGTTGAATTTTGTTTCCAAAGATTTAGAACATACTGACTTTTCAATATTTCTGAACATTATCACAAAATAGATTAGATGAGGAAATGGTGGCAATGCTTGTTTTCAAAACCCAGGTGATTTGTTAATGTGTGAAGCAGCCTAGAAGGAGGTAAATAGGGGATAAACGGTAAGTGATGAGCTAGAAAATATATGTGCTCCATGTCAAGAATTTCAAATCCACTGAACAAATTACTTAGGGACTAAAAATATAAAGAAATAGGCTGAATTTTGTCCATGGATCACCAAATTTTTACTCTAGATTATTGTCAACCTGGCTAAAATTTCCCAATGACCTTTGTAGTGTAGATATCATGTATAATCTTTTAATATGACTCACTTACAATGATTTTTCTCATTCTAAGTGTAGGTTGTGACATTTTTAAAGCATAGTTTACATGTGACACTATTAAAAATTATGGTTTTTTTTCAGTTTAGTTATTTTGAAAGAGGGAGAGTATGAGTGGGAAAGGGGTAGAGAGAGAGGGAGAGACAGAATCCCAAGCAGGCTCTGCATGTTAGCATGAACCCTGACACAGGGCTCAAACTCAAAAACCATGAAATCATGACCTGAACCAAAATCAAGAGTTGGACCGACTGAGCCACCCAGGCACCCCATAAAAAATGTTTTATATTATATACAGGTTAATTTGACAATAGCATGTCTATTCAGTCCATGCCATCTGTCTGGTTATAATAAATACATATATTATTTCTTTAAAAATATAGTTCATCTATTTTGATCACAGACTTATTTAGAGAAATTGGGGGATTCTTTTCACAAAGCAATTATTTAAAGTTACCATCGCTAAATTGTGTCTGGTTCAAGAAGTCCAATTAAGAAAAGTACTTTCTTTGTACTTTGTTAAAAAAAAAAAAAAGACTTTATTTTCAGAGCAGTTTTATCTTAACAGCCACACTGAGTGGAAAGTACAGTATTTCTATATACCTCCTTCCCCCACACACTCACAGCCTACCCCATTGTCAGCATCCCCCACCAGAGAGTTACATTTGCTTATAATCAATAAACCAATAGTAACACATCATTATCACTCAAAGTCCATAGTTTACCTTAAACTTCACTCTTGGTGTTATATGTCTTATGGGCTTTGATTAATGTATAATGACATGTATCAAACATTATAGTATCATAGACAATAGTTTCATTGCCCTAAATGTCTTCCGTGTTCCACATATTTATCCCTTCCTCCCCCTATACTCTGGCAACCACTGATCTTTTTCACCATCTCCATAGTTTTGCCTTTTCCAGAATGTCATATAGTTAGTATCATGCAGTTTGCAGCCTTTCAGATTATCTTCCTTCACTTTGTAATACGTCTTTAAGGTTTTCCCATGTTTTTTCAAGGTTTCACAGCTTTTTTTTTAGTACTGAATAATATTTCATTGTCTGGATGGGCCACAGTTTATTTATCCTTCACTTACTGAAGGACATCTTGGTTGCTTCCAAGTTCTGGCAATTATAAATAAAGCTATTATAAACATTCACGTGCAAATTTTTGTGTGGGCATAAGTTTTCTAGTCATTTGGGTAAACACCAAGGAGCACAACTGCTGGGTCATATGATAGGGATATCTTTAGTTTTGTTCAAAACTGCTAAACAGTCTTCCAAAGTAGTTGTACCATTTTGCATTCCCACCAGCATGAATGTTGTATTTTCTCTGTTGCTCCACATCCATGCCAGCATTTAATGTCATCAATGTTTTGGATTTTAGTCATTTTAATGTACGTGTAGTGGGAACAATCTTATTGTTGCTTTAATTTGCAATTCTTTTTTTAAATTTTTTACAATGTTTATTTATTTTTGAGAGACAGAGACAGAGCATGAGTGGGGGAGGGGCAGAGAAGAGAGGGAGACACAGAATCCAAAGCAGGCTCCAGGCTCTGAGCTGTTGGCACAGAACCAGATGTGGGGCTCGAACCCACAAACCATGAGATCATGACCTGAGCTGAAGTCGGACACTTAACTAACTGAGCCACACAGGCGTCGCATAATTTGCAATTCTTTGAAGAATGATGTCGAAGACCTTTTCATACACTTGTTTGAAAAATATGGAATGTGTCACAAACTTACGTGTGCACATGCTCAGAGGATATGCTAATCTTCCCTGTACCATTCCAATTTTAGTATATGTATTTCCAAAGTGAGCATTGTCCTTTCTTTTGACCCCCAGGGTAAAGGATGTAATAGACATACAATAATGAAATGAATTGGAATGTGCCACTCATGGAACTGTCGTATCTATTTCTATAAAATATAAATAAGATCAGAGCTGTGGATGCAGAAAAGGAGCAAGAAGCATCTGGGAATATGGAAGAGAAAAAATAGTAGAAAGGAAATGTACTTTCAGACAGACCACAAAGGCACCACAGGTTCAGTGTGCACAGACAAAAACAGGGCAGATTTTGCAGAGGAAATAAAAAAATGGACGGGAGCGTTATTAGAACTTAGTTTTAGACACGTAGCAAGTGTTCTCCCAATATCTGATTCTTTCACATTTTCCTCCAGTCAGGCCCTGTTTACACAGAGTTAAGAAAATTCTATTTTAGGGGCACCTGGGTGGCTCAGTCGGTTAAGCCTCCGATTTCTGCTCACGTCATGATCTCTCAGTTTGTGAGTTCCAGCCCTGCGTCAGGCTCTGTGCTGACAGCTCAGAGCCTGAAGCCTGCTTCAGACTCTGTGTCTCCCCCACCTCTCTGCCCCTCCCGTGCTCATGCTCTTTCTCTGTCTCTCAATAATAAATAAACGTTAAAATTTTTTAAAAATAAAATAAAATTTAATTTTAAAGTGTGGGAAAAGAATGTGACCCCACACTTATAAAAAAAATCAAATTGCTTAGGGAAGGAATATTATTTTAAGCTCGAAACTGGATACCTATATTTTAAGATGTCTCAGATTCCATCAGTGTACTAGACTCTGTTTTGGTGCTGGAAAATTTTTTTTAATGGAACAGACCATATGAGTGAAATCGCGTGGTATTTTTTTTCTCTGACTAACTTATTCCACTTAGAATAATACACTCTAGCTCCATCCATGTTGTTGCAAATGGCAAAATTTCAGTCTTCGTGATGGCTAAATAATATTTCATTGTATCTGTGTGTTTCAGAGCAGTTTTTCCCACATCCTTATCCATGCATCAGTTGATAGACATATAGTTTGACTATTGTTGATAATGCTGCTATAAACATGCATATACCCCTTCAAATCTGTATAATTCGTATAGGATAGGTTTTTTGTTTGTTTGTTTGTTTCTTTGTTTTAGTTTATTGAGGAACGTCCATACCTTTTTCCAGAGTAGCTGCACCAGTTTGCATTCCCACTAACAGTGCAAAGGATTCCTTTTCTTCACATTCTTGCCAACCACTGTTGTTTCCTGTGTTCTTAATTTTAGCCATTCTGACTGGTATGAGATGATATCTCATTGTAGTTTTGATTTGTATTTCCTTCCTGATGAGTGATGTTGAGCATCTTTTCATATATCTGTTGGCCATCTGTATGTATTCTTTGAAGAAATGTCTGTTTATGTCTTCTGCCCATTTCTTACTGGATTATTTATTTGGGGGAGTGTTGAGTTTGATAAGTTCTTTATAGATTTTGGATACTAGACCTTTGCCCGATATATCATTTGCAAATGTCTTCTCCCATTCTGTAGGTTGCCTGTCAGTTTTTGTTTTTGTGGGTGTTTTTATTTATTTATTTGAGTGAGAGAGCACACGTGAGAGTTGGTGGGGAGAGAGAAGGGAGAGAGAATCTTAAGCAGTCTCCATGTACAGGCCCGGAGTCCCACATGGGGCTTGATCTCATGACCATGAGATCATGACCTGAACTGAGATTAAGAGTTGGACACTTAACCAACTGAGCCACCCAGATGTCCTGCCTTTTAATTTTGTTGATTGTTTCCTTCACTGTGCAAGAGATTTTTATCTTTAAGCAGTCCCAATAGCTCCTTTTTGCTTTTGTTTCCTTAGTCTCCAGTAATGTGTCTAGTAAGAGGTTGCTATGGCCGAGGTCAAAGAGATTGCTGCGTGTGTTCTCCTCTAGGATTTTGATGGTCTCCTGCCTCACATTTAGGTCTTTCATCCATTTTGAACTTATTTTTGTGTATGGTGTAATAAAGTGGTCCAGATTCATTCTTTAGTATCTTTAAAGGACTAAATGAAAAACAACATCTTAAAACTTCAATTCTATACTAGTGAAAATATTTTTAAAAAGTAAAAAGGAAATACTTCTTTTCTATTATAAATGGTAAAGAAGTTTTTTAGGAAGAAAGAAAATGATTTTAGATAGAAACATGAATTTTCAAAAAAGAATATAGACCACCAGAAATAAATACCTATTATTCTATTTCTATTATTTCTATTCTAAATACCTATTTATTCTATGAATAAATATCTATTATTCTTTTCTACTTATTTCAATCTCTTCTTAAATGTTGAATTTTAAGAAAAAATAATAACAGTTAGGTCTGAGGTATATAGACTATGCAAAAGTAAAATATATTAAAACAATAGCATGAAGGCCAATGAGGGGAAGAAACTGAAGTATAATATTACAAGTTCCATGATACACACGTCATGGCATAAAACCACTTGAAAGTAGACTGTGAAACACTAAAGATGCACATTATAAAATCTAAAGCAAAATAACAAACTGTTATTGTTAATAACACAACAATGGACATAAAATGGAGTGATAAAATAGATAATTAATAGATAATTAAAAGATGTGAGAAAAAGAAGGAAAAGGGAACAAAGAAAACTGGACAACTGGAAAAAGATAGCACCATGACGGTTTTATTCCTACTAACCAAGCTATTAATCCCCTCAATGCAAATAGTCTAAATCCCCCAAAAGAAATTTTTAAAAAGGGCAAAGTATTTGAATACACACTTAATCAAGGTCATATATGAATGGCAAATGAGCAGATGAGAAGGTTTTCAGCACGATTAGTCAAATGCATAAGGGAAATGCAAAATAAAACAACAGTGGGATATCATTACACACCCATTAAAATGGCTAAAATTAAAAAGACAGGCCATACAAAATTTGGCAAGAAAAGAAAGAGCAGGAATTCCAATAAACTGCTGGTTAGAATTAAAAATGGTATAACCATTTAAAAACCGTTTGGCAATTTTGTAAAATCTCAGACATTTACCTACTAGATGATGAAGCCATTCCACACTTAGTGTTCACCTGAGAGAAATGAAAGCACATGTCTATATAAGAGATGTGCACAATATTTATAGGAATTCAATTTACGAAAACCTAGACTTGGAAATTACTGAAGGGCCTTTCAACAGGTGAGTCAAAAGTCAATTTGTGGCATTTTCATACTACCTAGCAACCAATGAAGAATGAACTATCAATACCTATAGTAACATAGATGAACTCAAAATAATTACCCTCAGAGAAACAAAAAGCTAGACCTCAAAAAAGTACTTGGTGTATGATATCATCTGTATAAAATTCTAGAGAATATATAGCGACCAAAAATGTATCTTTGTGATTTTCTGGTGGTGGGATGAGGCTTCAAGTCATGGGAAAAGAGATCACCAAAGAATACTAGACATTTGGGGAGGGTGATGGCTATTTAGTTTGATTGTGCTGATGTTTTCACAGGAAGATACTTTGCCAAAACATACATTTGCACTCTTTATTTTTTTAACGTTAATTTATTTTTGAGAGAGAGAGAGAGATTGCATGCACGAGAGGGGGAGGGGCAGAGTGAGAGGGAAACAGAAGATCCAAGCAGACTCTGTGCTGTTAGCTCAGAACCTGATGTGGGGCTCAAACTCACAAATCGTGAGATCATGTCCTGAGCCAAAGTTGGACACTTAACCAACTGAGCCACCCAGGTGCCCCTAAATTTACACATTTTAATGATTCACTTATTGCAATTGGATCCAAATTCATTTAACACATCATGAATAAATTATTTTTACTGTGGGGATGTAAGTTGATTTTAACACTGGAAAAGCCAAACTTTGTGTTATCACACATATGGAGGAAAAAAAGAAAATCATTTTCAACATGAGAGATGGAGAAGCATTTGCTAATATTCAAATCACATACATGTTAAAAACTCATGATAACCATTACATACTACATGATAAATATTTTCTCACTTGGATAAAAAGCATTTGCCATATTTTTAATCAGCATCATAACTAATGGACAACTTATTAAATTACGCCCCCCAGAGATGAGGAATAAGAAACAGTGCCTAAAATCACCACTTCTGTTTAGCATTATAGTAGAGATTCTAGTGAGAGGAAGGGAAGCCAAAAATGAAGAATGAATGAGTGAAGGAAGGGAGGAAGGAAGGAATATAGATAGAGTATTTGAAAGGGAGAAACAAAATTGTCATTACTTATAGATGGCATCATTATATCCATAGAAAATTCCAGCGGAATTTACAAACTATTTAGTAAGTTAATTAGTGAGTTAACTAAATTATACACGTCACTTGGTGTGAAAAATCAATTACACATCTATAAATATGCATCAAAATAAGAAAAGAAAAACTTTAAATACAAAAATAAATAGCATTTACCTTAAACAAAAAAATGTTAAAGAGAAATCTAACAAAAGATCTGAAAGACTTCTATGCTAAAAATCTATTAAAAAAATATTTAGCAAAATTAAAGAGACCAGAATAAATTTAAAGTGATGCTCTTTTGTGGCTAGAAAGACTCAGTGTTGTAAAGATGTGGTTTTCTCAAGTGAAGGGTAAACTCAATTGCCTCCCACAGAACATTGTAGCTCGTTATGAGCATGTGTGTGTGTGTGTGTGTGTGTGTGCGTGTGTGCGCGCATGTGTGTGTGTGTGTAGACAAACTGATCTAAAAATTATACAAAATGTAATCAAGAAAAAACAGGCACAATGCTACACAATGATACCAACAGAACAGAAGAGTGTGTCAAGAAACAAATGCATGTATCTTCATCTGATATAAGGCTGTGGGATGTAATAAATAATGCTAGGTAAATTGTATATTCAAATGGAAAAAATAATTTGTAATGAATTATGCATATTTGTCTGATTGGTAAAATCATTAATGCCTTTAGAAAAAAAAATGGGTGATCATGATGTTGAAGTAGGTAAAAATTTCTTAAAGATTATGCCAAAAGCTCCGTTAATAAAGGTAAAACTGCAAAACTGGATGCATTAATGTTGATAACTTCTTATAATATAAAGTGAAAAAAATCCCAAATATTGGGATATATACATTTGACATCCATGATTAACAAAAAGTTCTACATGCTGAAATGTAAATCTCTATTGTTACAATTCTTCACCAGACGCTTCACACTAAATGATACCCAAATGATAAATAGGCATATAAAAAGGTGTTCAATTTTGTTAGCTATCATAGAAGTATAATTTAAAACACAAACCTCTACACCCCACCAGAATAGCTACCAGAAAAAAAAGATAATATCAAGTGTCGGTTAAATATGAAACAACTGAGGGGCGCCTGGGTAGTTCAGTCGGTTGGGCATCCAACTTGGCTCAGGTCATGATCTCACGGTTTGTGGGTCTGAGCCCCGCATCTGGCTCTGTGCTGACAGCTTGGAGCCTGAAGCCTGCTTCGGATTCTGTGTCTCCCTCTCTCTCCGCCCCTCCCCTACTTACACTCTGTCTCTCTCTCTCTCAAAAATAAATAAACATTATTTTTTTTTTAAATATGAAGCAACTGAAAGTCATAAAATTTACTGATTTAACCACTTTGGAATACAATTTGGTATTATCTACTAACGTTTTACATATAACAAATGATTCAGTGAGTCCATGTCTGTGTATACACACAAAAAAATTCATAGACCTATTTCCCAGAAGACATGAGATTTCTCATAACATCTACTATGCAAAGGATCATCTTAATAATCCTAAACTGGGCTATTTTAAAATATTAAGCATGGAACAACAAAAATATAAAAACAAACTAAATAAAACTAAATAATACAAATTATATACACATATATGTATATAATTATGGATATATATACATATATAATGGTTTGGAATACTCATGATTACAAAGGTAATATTTCTCTCTAATCCAAAAATCCTAATTCAAATTCAATTTTACATAACTCTAAAAGTTATTTCTAAAATTTGTTGGGAAAAATTAGCACATGAGCAGAGCTAAGTTAATTTTGAAAAAGGAGAATGACAAGATCTTGATTAAATATATATTAAAATACTCTAAATTGACAGTAATTTGAAAAGAACATTACAGATACAGAAATAAAAAATAAAACAATTTAAGAGAAGAGAAATTTCAGAAAAAGACCTCTGCATATATAGATACATTTTATGTAATACATAAGAAATGAAATACAATGGAAAGATAATGGACAACAGTCATCTCAACATAACAACATAATGTTGACATAACCAGCTATTCATTTTAGGAAAATATTACGAAATACTTCATAATATAGGCCAAAGGAAATCCTAGAAAAGTTAAAGCTTTAAGCTTCTAATTTCTGACAATGGTCTTGATTATTAAGATCAAATTTAATCATAAAAATAATTAAGCATGATGGGGAAAGTTTAAAAATATCTTGTCACAAAGTGGCTGAAATATATACTAAGGTCACCATATTCTAAGGTCAAAAGTAAAGAGGAAACAGAACACTACTGAATACTGAAGCACCCCTCTTCTTTCCTAAGAAGCAATAGAAAATTACAATAAATTGGGACTGGTTCTGATTACCTTCCTGGACATAAAAGTGGACCTAAATAAAAAATCTAGAGCCCATGCTGGGGATTGAACTCATCATAAAATGAGTTAGTAATCCAAAGCTGTACACCCTCAATGGAAGCAAAAGCCAAGTTTAATCCAACTGTCATGCAAATATACAGCTTGTGTTTGTATGATCTGGGAAGTTTAAAGAAGTTCAGGATTACTATGGCCCTTAGAACACAGTAGCTGTGGTTTTGCAAAGCCTATATAAATAGGTTTTGAAATGGTCAACATAAAGTCAAAGATATTGGGTGCAGAGGAAAATAAGGAACGATGTCTGGGAACAAACAGAAATGACAGGAGGGAGAAACAGGAGAAAACTTCAGATACTAGAATAAATTGACATGGGTTATTGAAAATTTATTTTTATAAAATAAAATTTGTCAGTTGTGTGTTTTAACTTGAAAATAATGTTTCTGAATTCCAAAAAGTATTTTTGTTTTGTACTTGTCTCCTTAAAATTTTTCATAACTTTTACAATTATTTTTTCTACATTTTCTTTTTAAAAAATATGTATGTATGTATGTATGTATGTATGTATTTAGAGAGTGTAAGAGAGGGGCAGAGAGAGGGATACCAAGCAGATTCCATGCTCAGCACAGAGCCTGGCTCAGGACTCCATCTCAGGTCTATGAGATCATGATCTGAGCTGAAATCAAAAGTCAGATGCTCAGCTGACTGAGGCACCCAGGCATTCCTCTTTCCTACATTTTCTAATGACTTGTTCCATCAAGACTGTGTATTCTCAGGGCTCTTGGGTGGCTCAGTTGGTTGGGCATCCAGCTTTTTATTTTGGATTGGATTGTGGTCTCAGTATTCTGAGTTTGAGCCCTGCATTGGGCTCTGGGTTTACTGTGCCAGAGCCTGCTTGGAATTCTCTCCCTCTACCTCTGCCCCTACCCCACTCATGCTCTCTCTCTCTCTCTCTCTCTCTCTCTCAAAATAAACTTAATTTTTTTAACTGATTGTCTATTCTTATTTTTTGAGTTGGTTTATATCCATAGAATTATTGAATCCTCCAAATAAAATTGTATTTTTTCTTTAACTTTTCGTGTCAATTGATGTGATTTTTCAGAAATCCTTTCAGGATGATGGTTTCTTTCATGTACGTGATAAAATACAAAGTAGGAGGCCTGCTGCAATTGGTCTGTCGCAATAGAGGGAAATGACTCTCTGCTATGGGGAAGTGGAAGAACTTCTTTTTGTTTCCTAAGTGTAAACAGTGAGAGGTAGCCTTTCCTAGACAGGCTGAATGGCATCAGTTCACTATTTCAGTCTCTTCCCCAGAGGTCAGCACTACCAACTGGGCACCATACACAGCGAGGGATCCTGGGCAAACCATTCTTACTGTGCCAAAGAGTTCAGTTTGATTGATCTGACTGGCTCTTACAGGACAAGCAGAGAATGTGTAGCTATTACCAAGGAAACCAATAACCAATAAGCATTCTTCTGTCACTGAGCACTTTATTTTCTTTCTCCCTCCTTCTACAAATGGTTTGGCCACATGTCTATTCCTGTTGTCTTTTCTTTGTGTATCCTAGCTTCAGATCCACCTGAGATTTCCTCCAGGCTATATAGCTAGTGGAGTCTTCCTAAGAGGTTATAATAAGTAAGGTAGGGTCTTGAGTCACCTTTCAGTTTGTCAGTTTCATAATATTTTAGTTTTTATATGTTGTTTTTTTTAATTTGGACATTCAGCATTGTGTTATACTTGTACCTAAATTCATAGCAGACTATTATGATACTTTCTAGACAATGCTATTATTTGATTTTATTGTTTATTGTTTCCTCTTCATTCTTCATTCAAACAACCATTCTTTTTCCTATATAAACATCTACTATAATGGGTTTAATAAATTTCTTCAGGTAGATATTTATCTTTGGTAAATAATATGTAGTGTTATTTCATTGATTATAAAGAGCAATGATGGGATGGGTGGGAAAGAAAAGAACTGGAAAATTTACAAATCTTTATGTGGTCGCATAACCATCAAAAATTATGATCCATACAGATGCATTAATCTACTTCATGATAACTCAATATTACATCAAGAGTATAACATTGTGTCAGGCTCACTGACTCCTGTACCAAATTACTAATTTGCAGGAAAAGAATGTATAACAATCTAATCTTTTTCCATTAAATTATTATGAATTTTTACCTTGAAAAAAAGGGAAAATGAATAAATAATGGTTTTGCTCAAAATCAAAATCAACATCTGCCAATTGATGGAGTCAGTCATTATAAATGCCTAATTATATTACATGTTGACATTACAAATATGTGGACTTTATGTTATAATTTCAAAAGATCAGGAGTCTCTTGTCAGATGAAGCCACTGGTTAATATTTCTTTGTCAAAACATGCACTTCCTACTGTCTTTGATATAATTTTGAATCTTTGAAATCTGTTTTCATATCCCTCAACTGAATGTTAAGCATATAACTTTTTAGAAGCTCAATTTACATAAAACTATAAAAGAAATGAAGTTCAATTTAAAGACCATTTTACTTACTGAAAGTATGTTTTTCAAAGATTTGAGTGATGTCTATTTGTGGACAAGGATTTTTGTGGCTGCTTTAATGCAATTTTATAAACATTTTTTTGGTATGGAATGATAAAAATGTCATCAGAATGATTATATAATGTTACAGTTAATACAAATCATGTGAAAGACCCAGTAAAGAATATTGTTATACAGATAAAATTAATGAAAAGTTATTAATTAGCTGTATTGGTACTACCACAATGAGACATATTGTGGCAAGACGCGCAGACAAGGCTAAGGAAGAGAATCAGCACTATTTTAATTAAATTTCATTGTAAGCCAACATTTTGCTATATATTAAGCATTGTACCCAGACAAAATATCTTTTTTCATATCTATTACTATCTTTAAAAATATTCCTCTAAAAAGACAAGAATATATTCCACAGATATAAGCTTTCATGATCGACAAGAATGCATTCAGAAGCAGTAAAGTTTCTATATGGCAGTTTGCAAATTTCATTATTTCTCTCTATTGTATTTGGGGTCTTCCAAGCTAATTCTCGCCTTAATACAATCCAAATTTCTGATTATGTTTGAAGGATAATAAGCAAATTAAATTTCACTGGGAACATGCAGTTAGCCCCAATTCACCTGACAACATTTCAGTAGCATTCTGTAATGATGATCTATCGATAGCTGGTCTGCGGCTATGAATCCAAGCAGTGTATCTTCACATGACCAAAGCCTGTGAGTCTATTATTATTGCCATGATTTATGATAAGGAAAATAAATTACAGTTAGTATTTGTAAAGATCTCTGCATTTTGCAAAATACTCTCAAATGCAACAGGTACCACAATAAACCATGGTGTGGGGTATTGTTATTATTATATATTTATATAAATTTAATATTGCTGGAAACATTTGGATCTGAAATTCAGAATTATGGAATTTTATGTATCAATCCAACTTACTGAGCTGGAGTTAACTAAAAAATTGTATTCTGTTTTCTTAAGGTGAAGTTGCATTAATATTTACTAAATTCAGCATTTTATAAATGGAATAAAAATACATATTTGCAAGGCAATGACTATATAGCTCTCTATTGTTAATTTTTTTCTTTAAGTGAACAAAGATCCCCTGTTCCAAATCCTAAAATAAGAGCAACAGTCTTTGCCAAAATCTGGGCTAGAATTTCAATTACTTATTACTAAGCTGTGTCAGTCTAAATAATCTCAATATTTTCTTGTTGACAGCATTCAGATTTTTTTTAAATTTTTTTAAGTTTATTTATTTTGAGAGAGAGCACACAAGCGGGATAAGGGCAGAGGGAGAGAGAATCCAAAGCACACCCCACACTATCAGCACAGAGCCTGATGCAGGGCTTGATCTCATGAACTGTGAGATCATGACCTGAGCCCAAAATCAAGTCAGACGCTCAACCAACAAAGCTACCCAGGCTCCCCCAACATTCAGGGTTTTTTTAATTAAATATTGCTTTTGGATAAAGAATTAAAAATATGTAAAGTAATTTAGACAAATGGACCATAAGCCTGAAGACTAGAATAATGAAATCGAAGCATAAAGTCTATGGCAAAACTGAAATGAAAAGCTAATATGACAAAAGACTAATTAGAAAGGATTCCAGGAACTACAAAGCCAATATATTAAAGTAGAATACAGAATAAAACTTATCAATGACTAGAATCTTCTATCCGCTGCTTACTCCACACATCATCTTTTAGACAGGTTTTGAGTCAGTCAGAAAATGAGTGGAGCTTGCTCTTTGGATTTAGCATTTGGACTGCGATTAGAACCTAATGATTTATTCTAGCTTCACTCCATATTACTAATGGTACTAAAACAGTTATTTGTCATTAAAGGATCATATTTACCAGGATAACTTTGTTTTTCACTCATTTCCTTCAAAAGGCGCGTCAATTATCATTAGCTTATGTCAGTACATTGATTTGTTAACTATGTCATGATGCAAGTATTAAAAAAATTGGCCTTTATAACCTTATACTATTTATATTTTCCTGGTAACATTTTAAGAAAGAATTTGAGGAAACATGGAAATTTTGGAGAAATATGTTGTTCTATGTAGCATTATAATATATTTTAAAATCATCTAATCATATCATTTTATATTTATTTAGCATATTTCAACATTAAAAGTATATTTCTTCACCCTATCTTCACATTGCAGAGATATGCCCCAAACTGGGCCTGTGGCTCTCATTATATAGTCCATATATCACCAGTATGATTTTAAAATGACATAATTGTAGAGTGCAAGCCATGTTTCAAACTTCTCTTTTTTTCCTAAGATAGTGTTTGACAATTTAATAGAATGTTAGCAATAAAATAACAAATAACAAATTGTGCTACTTTTCATTAGTTTTGGGACAGTGGCTCAAAGCTCATCTATGTATCATGGCTATTCTGATAGATACTTTCTGGGTTTTTTTTTTTAAGTTTATTTATTTATTTTGAGAGAGAAAGGGAGAGAGAAGAAAGGGGTCAGGGGGTCAAGGGGAGAAGGAAGAGAAAGAATCCCAAGCAGGCGTCATGCTGTCAGCAATGGAGCCTGACACAGGGCTTGAACTCATGAACCATGAGATCATGACCTGAGCCGAAATCAAGCATCAAATGCTTGTTTTTTATAAACATCAAATGGCAGTTTTTTATAAAAGTAAATGTAGGTTTACCATACAATCGAGCAATCACACTCTTGAGTGTTTACCCAACTGTCTTAATCCATCTGGACTGCTATAACAAAATGCTGTAGACTGTCCAGCTTATAAGTAACAAACATTTATTTCTTATAGTTCAGAAGGCTGGAAGATCAGGGTGCCAGCAAGATCAGGTTCTGGTGAAGGTCCTTTTCTGTGTTACAGGCTGCCAACTTCTCACTGTGTCCTCACATGGTGAAAGAGGCTAAGGAGCTCAGTGGGATCTCGTTTAGAAGAGTGCTAAACCCATTCATGCTCTCATGACCTAATCATCTTCAAAAGCCCCATCACCTAATACCATCACACTGACCCATAAGATCCCAACATGTGAACTTGAGAGAAACATAAACATTCAGACCATAAACCTCAAGTGTTAAAAGCTTTTATCTGCATAAAAACCTGCACATGATCATTCATAACAGCTTTATTCGTAATTGCAAAAATTAGAAGCTAAGGAGATGTCCTTCAATAAGTGAATGGATAAGCAAACTGGTACATCCACACAAAAGAATAATATTCAGTAACAAAAAGAATTGAACTATCAAGACATGAAAAGACATGGATAGATATTGCTAACTTAAAACGGCTACATACTGTATAATTCGAATTACATGACATTCTAGAAAAAGCAAAAATATAGTAACAGTAACAAATAATCACTTTTTCCAGGGGCTTGGGAGAAAGGGAAGAAAATTGAATAGATGAAGTATAGGTTTTTTTGTTAGGATGATGAAACTATTCTGTATTATAGAATTTGGGATAAAGTTATGCTTTTGTCAAAACTCAAAGAATTTATAGCCCAAAGAGAGAACCTTAATGCATGATATTTTTAAAAGGAGGTCAGGAGATTTCAGGATGGAATGCATTCTTTGTTGACAAGAGAATCCAACTGTCTTATTAATGTATGAATTAACTTCACTAAAGGGATGGGATTAAAAAAAACTGCTAACTTAAGTAATTTTGGAAATAAATAGATCTGGTAAGACTAAAGGCAAAGGAAATGATACAAAGCACTGTACTCTATGAAGTCGTTTCCCATTGGGATCCAGTTAACAATTATGGTGCTACTAATTTTGAATACTGGAATTGAGCAATTAAGTAAATAAATGTCAAGGGGTTGAAAGAAGATTTCTCACTGGTGAAGAATGAGTGCACAGATAAGGAAGGTGAGGAGGCTAGAATAATCTGTGTGGGAATGGATTAGAATTAAGAACATTGGTATGAGTTAATGTTTACCTTCGTATACATAAATGTTTACACATGCGCACACACACACACACACACACACACACACATTTGTATACACGCATATAGTTCCTTTCTCTGTCAACTGAGAAGGCCCAGAAACAACAATATTCCAGTGGCAACAAACATAGGTATTGAGTTCTAGCAACATTCTCTAAGGAAAGGAAACAGAGTGAATTATAATGTGGAAAATTTGTTTCTGTCACCCCTAAGTTTTACATAAACTCTGTGAACCAAATACTTTGCAAGTAATTAATGTGTAGTATTTTATTATTATTCACGATGAAAAGTGAAAGTTCCACTCAATGTGTAAACTAGAACAACAGGTTTTAATATAACAAAGTATATACAAAAAGTTAATTTATGTTGTTTCAGATTGTACATTGTAGCTAACCCTTTAAGACATTACCAGTTGTCAATTTTTGTGTAGAATCAAAGAAGAATATTTATAATTATCTGAAAAAGATATCAAAATACTAATATCTCCTATGCTTTCCATCTACATGACTAACTGAGGTCGGGTTTCCTTCATATATTTCAAACCAACATATTGTGAGAGATTAGAATGCAGAAATAGATATAATAATTCAATTCTATTTCAGTAAGCCAGATGTTAAAGTGCTTGCAAAAATGCAAAACAATGCTGCTTTTCTTACTGCATTTATTTTTATTTTAGAAAATACAATTACTTTTCATAAATATGTGTTATTTATGTCAACATGTGATGGAACACATATTAAAACAAAGCCACTTCCATATTTTCAGAATATCTATTTAATTTAAAGTAATCATTTTTAATGTTTATTTATTTTTGAGAGAGAGGAAGAGAGACAGAACATGAGTGTGGGAGGGGCAGAGAAGAGGGGAAGACACAGAACCAGCCTCCGAGCTGTCAGCACAGAACCCGTTGCAGGGCTCCAACTCACGAAACTCCAGATCATCACCTGAGCCCTGAGCTAAGTTGGTGCTTAACTGACTGAGCCACACAGGTGCCCCATAAAGTAAAGTAATCACTGGTGGTTTAGTTTACATAAGCAAAAGTTTGTGGTGTCCTCAATAACTTTTAAGAAGGTGAAGGAGTCTGGAAACCAAACACTGAGAAGTGCAGGACTAGTATATATGTAACCTGAGACTTTGAAATGAGGCCCATGGGTCCTAGCTAGGTGCTGTCTTTAAAAAACAAGACTGTGGGGGAACATGGGTGGCTCAGATGGTTAAACATCTGCCTTCGGTTCAGGTCATGATCTCACTGGTTCGTGGGTTCGAGTCCTGCATTGGGCTCTCTGCTATCAGCACAGAGCCCACTTTGGACCCTCTGTCCCCTTCTCTCTCTGCCCCCCCACCCCCCCCCCGCTGCACTCTCTGTCTCTCTCAAAAAATAAATAAGCACTAAAAAAAAACTTAATAAATGATACTACTTCACTCTTGTACTTGCATTTATTTTGCTAGTCTTATACCTTTATAAAACTAGTTAAAAGTTTTAGCTGTGTGCAATCAGTTCCATGGGACGTGTGTTATCTATGACAAAGCCAGAGCTCTGAGGATCTTGTTTGTGGTGAGAATTTGGAAGTGATATTTGGGATGAGAGAACCTGGAGAAAGGGTTAAAAAAAAAAAAACAACTCAGGAGACGCACTTGGGGCTGCTCAGCCCAGCTATCCGTCTGCCCAATTTAAGTTTAGTTTTCTGATTTCAAGGTTTTGTTCTCAGATAAGGAACTAGTGTATAGATACAGTTAATATCAGTACTTTACTTTTCATGATGCTTTCACAAAATATGTAAGACATAAAAATTATTTTGTCTATTTTTCCAGTAAATATACCCACATACCTCCACCTGACACTTCGTCTGACAACTGATGCAGCCAAGTAGCCCGGCCACTTTTCTTCACCAGAAGAGGAAGTAGCATCTTATCAGATAAAAACTTAGCAATAGTTCTCACTGGAAAAGAGCTAGTACTTAAGGGTGATCTTTCCCCCTAACTGTGTACTGCACCATAGGGAACATTTATGAATTTTTAAGATAGGAAAAGGTGTATCACCCAGAGGAGTTTATAACTTTTATTTGCATAAAATAAAACCTGGAAAACCTAATGGAAAAGAATGTTTAGAATGTTTAGCATATTCAAAATAAAGTAATGTAAATTTCAGGAATCAGAAATGACATAAATTTTGGAATCTTTAAATAATTTTCATCAGAATGTTTCTAAGTCCCTGAAATGTTGTATTCTACTCAAATTTGATTACATTGTAGTAGTCAGTTATTGATGAATGAGCATGTGATGCAAAGAGAAAGGCCTCGACCTAGTGGATTGTTATTAATTAGTTTGATTTGGTTAAACACTGTCACCATCAACTAAATTAATGGCAATTGAGAGGAATAAATGAGCAGATGGGTAGCTACCATATGCTCATGCCACACTCTTAATTGATAATAATTAAGTAATTATGGATGGAAGAAAATGTTCATTCAAATGTCTATGGCATTTGAAATGCCCGTTTATAAAACCGTGTCACTTATAATGGATACTGTTCCACTTGACCCTTGAATTAGCAAGAAGTATTTAGGGCAAAGGAAATCATTGCCATGGGGCATTAACTGTTGAGATGGCTCTGGATGGTGATGGATGTGATTTTAGCACCCTTTGGAACGTGGCTTAACTACTTCTGGTCCTCAGTCTTCAGTTGCTTGTTCCGACAGAAAAGCTAAGGGATTTGGTCTGGTTTCAAACCATCAGTCACACTCTATGAACAACAGTACTCTGACTCCCAAATTGTGTCTTTTTGTGTTTCTCTTTTCCCCAACCTACTCTTTTCTATCTTCTCACTGGAACCAGATGCCTTTTTTGCTGGTCAACTCTTCTAAGATTTTTATCTCACATTAGAGGACCATTTCCTTTTATTCATCCTAAAGGTCAATGATTAGAAATGTGAACCTACTTCTTATTGTCTCATCTAGTTTGCTTCTTTTAGTGAAAAAGAAAAAAGAAGTCAGCTAGCAACACTAAGAATTGCAGTGATCTTTAAAATGTTTTTTTCCACTGTCATGTTACTTCATTATCATAGTACCTGCCTTCCATAAATGAACTTGACATTGATCATCCTCAGCCTTTTTTTATGGTGAGATAATGAATTTGCCTAGAATTCAGAGAAATTCCTACTCAGATACAGTATTGATTCCTCAGACCCTGAAGTGAATTTCCAGTAGTGGATAAAATTCAATTAAACACCTAGTATCAAAAAATACCAATATTTATTCTCAGTAAATCAAGTAAATAAACTACATTTCCAATACCTCAAGATGAGTCTTTGAGGCATTAAAAAATGATGAGTCTTCCTCGTTTGAATTTCATTAAGGATTATGAAATGCTATGACAGGTAATGTATTATCCAATAAACGAGTTAAGAAAACATGTCCTGTATTTGTTTGTTAGGGTTGCATAATAAAGTACTACAGACTGGATGGTTTAAACAACAGAAACTTACATTCTCACAATTCTGAAGGATATAAATTCTAGAGTTAGGTGTCAGTCAGGGTTGATTTCTTCAGAGTCTTCTCTCCTCAGCTTATAGATGGCTATCTTACCCCCGCATCTTCACATGGTCTTTGCTTTATGTACAAAGTTCCTCTTATAAGGACAGCAGGCACACTGGATCAGAGCCCCCACCTGATGGCCCCATTCTAACTGGGCCTGAGGCCCTGAGGCCCCATACCTCCTTAGAGATCCTACCTCCAAATACAGTCAACATCTTGAAGTACTATAGGTTAAGACTGCAACATATCCATTTTAGGGGAACACAATTCATCCCATAACATAAACTCTGAGATTAAAACATTTAGGTAAGTAAGTTTTACTTTAAAATATTCTTATCGGTGTGCCTGGGTGGCTCAGTAGACTAGGCATCTGACTCTTGGTACTGGCTCAGGTCATGATCTCAGGGTTGTGGGACTGAGTCCTGTGTCGGACTCTATGCTGAGCATGGAGCTCGCTTGGGATTCCCTCTCTACCTCTACCGACTCCCCCACTTGCGCATGCACTTTTTCTCTCTCTCAAAAAGAATAAAAAAGTAAAAAATAAAATATTCTTACCTACAGTTGTATTTAGAAATATGCAATAATAAATACATAGTCATCTCATTCCTTTGAGCTGTCACTTGGATGGCAGCATGACTACTCGGAGATAAGTATTTCACAGGATGTACACCCACCCATCTGAGGAAGTGAGCTCAGTTCAACTCAATGAGGCTGCTCAGCTTATTTAGACATTGCAACTTGGGCTTTTTAAAAAAATGTTTTTTAATGTTTATTTATTTTTGATAGAGGGAAAGAGAAAGACAAAGTGCAAGTGGGGTAAGGGCAGAGAGAGGGAGGGAGACACAGAATCCGAAGCAGGCTTCAGGCTCTGAGCTGTCAGAGCCTGTCGTGGGGCTCAAACTCACAAACTGTGAGATAATGACCTGAGCCAAGGTTGGGTGCTTAACCGACTGAGCCACCCAGGCGCCCCTGGGCTTTTTCAATTTATTTATTTATTTATTTATTTATTTTTTTTTTTTTTATTTTTTTAATATATGAAATTTACTGTCAAATTGGTTTCCATACAACACCCAGTGCTCATCCCAAAAGGTGCCCTCCTCAATACCCATCACCCACCCTGCCCTCCCTCCCACCCTGCCCTCCCTCCCACCCCCCATCAACCCTCAGTTTGTTCTCAGTTTTTAACAGTCTCTTATGCTTTGGCTCTCTCCCACTCTAACCTCTTTTTTTTTTTTTTTTTTTTCCCCTTCCCCTCCCCCATGGGTTTCTGTTATGTTTCTCAGGATCCACATAAGAGTGAAACCATATGGTATCTGTCTTTCTCTGTATGGCTTATTTCACTTAGCATCACACTCTCCAGTTCCATCCATGTTGCTACAAAAGGCCATATTTCATTTTTTCTCATTGCCACGTAGTATTCCATTGTGTATATAAACCACAATTTCTTTATCCATTCATCAGTTGATGGACATTTAGGCTCTTTCCATAATTTGGCTATTGTTGAGAGTGCCGCTATAAACATTGGGGTACAGGTGCCCCTATGCATCAGTACTCCTGTATCCCTTGGATAAATTCCTAGCAGTGCTATTGCTGGGTCATAGGGTAGGTCTATTTTTAATTTTCTGAGGAACCTCCACACTGCTTTCCAGAGCGGCTGCACCAATTTGCATTCCCACCAACAGTGCAAGAGGGTTCCTGTTTCTCCACATCCTCTCCAGCATCTATAGTCTCCTGATTTCTTCATTTTGGCCACTCTGACTGGCGTGAGGTGGTATCTGAGTGTGGTTTTGATTTGTATTTCCCTGATAAGGAGCGACGTTGAACATCTTTTCATGTGCCTGTTGGCCATCCGGATGTCTTCTTTAGAGAAGTGTCTATTCATGTTTTCTTGGGCTTTTTCAATTTAGCAATAAGGCAGCAAGTTTACAAATATAACTTTCGAGAGACAAAAACAAAAAACTCCATACTTGCTTAATTCTTATACATTATTTTTTTTTCTGTCGGGTTTTCCCCAATCTGCATAAGATCCAGTGATCTTATATTACTTCTAAGTAACGTGTTGGCCACAAGTGGACATGCTGGATATCAAAACAAGCATTTTATATGGTTTTTTTTTATTTAAAAATGTAATATCAGTGTAGTATTTTATGTTACTATTTCCATTTCACATAATAAAAATCTGAAACTTAGTTTAAATAATTTTCCAAAGATTAACAAAAAGTACTAGGTATAGAATGTGATTTCAAACCCAGGTAACCCTATCCCACAATCATTTTCTTAAGCTCCACACACTACTGCTTCCACTAGGAATTAAAACCTCATCACAAGTTGGAGAATAAAGCATTCATTCTTAAGTATGATCTTAGTTGCAGATTCTCATTATACGTCCTATATCAGACTGAGGAAGATCTGTTTTATTCCTACTTTGCTGAGAGTTTTTTCATAAATATTTTATTGAATTTTGTCAAATGCTTTTTTGTATCTATCAAAATAATCATATACTTTTTTCTTTTTTCTTTTTTGATATGGTGGATTATATTGATTGGTTTGCAAATGCTGAGTGATCTTGCAATCCTGGGGTAAATGCCACTATCAAAATGCATTATCAATTTGATCATTATCATTTTATCCTTGCATTCAATTGCTTACCTTTTGTTGAGTTTTTGTGTCTATGTTCATGAGGAATGGTGATCAATATCGCTGTTTTTTCTTTCATGTAATGTTTTGTCTGGTTTTGATATATGAATTAATGCTGGTGTTACAAAATGAGTGAGTAAATGTTGCTTTTTTTTTTCCTCTGAAGGACTTTTGCATAGTTTCTTTCTTAAATATCTGACAGAATTTACAACCCATGACACTTGACCCTGGAGATGACGTGACCGTCTTCTCTCTCAAACTCTGCATTTAGTTTAATTGTATATTCATTTTTTTTAAATGTTTGTTTACTTTGAGAGAGCGAGAGACTTGCAAATGGGGAAGGGGCAGAGAGAGAAGGAGAGAAAGAATCCCAAGCAGGCTCCATGGAGCCAGACATGGGGCTTGATGTCATGAACCATTAGATCATAACCTGAGCTTTTCTTGCCTAGCTCCAGTGGGTTTGCCCCACAGAATTCCCCACAGGGAATTCATCTGAAATACAAATAAGATCATGTTGTAAGCATGCATGCATATACGCATGCATTTAAATGATTTCCTGTCATTCTTAACATAAAAACTTTTTAGCAGAGTCAACAAAACCTTATATAACTTGACCTTCTTTTTTCTCCTTTATAGGCCCCCTTCCCATGCCTTTCTTTCTGCCCAGGAAACTTTAAACTTCTGTCATTCCATAGTACTTAACTTTCTTCCTTTAGTGAAAGGCGTACTTGTTTTTTCTTTTCCCCAGAAGACACTTCCCCACTGTACCTCTGGTTAATGTGTGCTTACCCCTAAAATTTCATCTCACCAGCACTTCTCTCAGGGAAATCTTTCCTGACAACAGTACTATATCATAGGTACAAGCCATCCAATAATAGGACAGAAGACTTTATTCTTGAGCTATTTGTTTAGTGTTTATTATGTGCCAGACATAATAACTTTTGTGTACAAATTATTTTAATTTTCAAAATAATCCTATGAAGTTATCAGAGTTGTAATTGAATATTTATTTCAGTGAATATTTAATTAAAAAAAAACTCCTCACTAGGTGGTAAAACTCATAGAAAGAAGTTTTTTCCCTTTATTGTATACCAAGCATCTAGCACATATATTATTTGTTGACTTCATAAAATAATGAATAAGTGAATGGCTGAATAAACACATAACAATAGTTCCTGAACTTTTTCTGAATTTGACATTCAGTTGCTATTGAATCTGTTTTTTTTTTTTTTTTTTAAGGTTTCAACAGTGCTATTATCACCCAAGATTTTACAAGCATTCACTTTGGAATAATAAAAATATTATACAATTTAAATTGATATTTTAAAAATAAGATTATATAAAAGAACATCAGGACCCTATCAAGATTTCAGGTATAAGCAAAATAGTAGTGAATACCTTCTTTATGTTCAATCTACCTCTAACATTCTATCATTTTAATGAAATTTTTTAATGAAATGCTCTCAATTTTTTACGTAAAATGTGAGGTTTTATTACTCCCAATCATAGGCCCTAATCAATTGACATTTTGCAAGTGACAGAATGAATATTTAATCTGAAATAATTAAATATTTATAAACCACCTATAATCTGTCTGTGGGGGGTTGGATGGCTCAGTTGGCTGAGCACTTGACTCTTGATTTGGGCTGAAGTAATGATCTCAGGGTCATGGGATCAACCCCTGTGTGGGCTCTGTGCTGAGTGTGGAGGTGGCATAAGATTGTCTCTCTCTCTCTCCTTCTGCCCCCTCTCCTCTGCTCATGCATGCTCTCTCTCTCTCTCTAAAATAAAATATAAAAAATAAAAAAATTAATGAAAAAGGTCTTTAAAAAGAATACCTATCATCAGTCAAGCACTATGACTCATATAGTTTTGAGAAATATTATGGCATTTTATCATCTCATGAGATCTGTGGTAAAAATTGAGACATCATTGTCATACTAATAAAATATTCAACGGTCACCTTTATTTCATGCGCTGCTAGGTAAAGATAACCATATAAGAAATAGAAGATGAGGGGCACCTGGGTGGCTCAGTCAGTTGAGTGTCCAACTCTGGCTCAGGTCATGATATTAGGGTTCATGATTGAGTCCCTCACTGGGCTCTCTGCTGTCAGCACAGAGCCCACTCTGGATCCTCTGTTCCCCTTTCTCTCTGCACCTTCTCCATTCGTGCTCTCTCTCAAAAATAAACATTATATATATATATAATGAAAAATAAATATATATTATAATATATTTATTATTACATATTGTATATTGTAATATATTTATTATATATTTATATAATTTAATTATATAATATATGTAATATATAATTTATTATAAACATAAATAATAAATATAAGTAATATATAATACAAATATTATATATAATATATAATAATATAACATATATGTGATGAATTGTACCCTTCAGAAGCTTATAATGGTTTATTAAGGATCATGCATAGCAACAATTAGAAAAACAATAAAAAGATTAATTTTGTTAACTTGTTCGAAACCAACACTAAGAATTTAAGATTTTGTAAAACTTGAATGGAATAATTTAATTGAGGAAGTTTCCTCTCAGGAGAGAAGACTGGGACTAGACCTGAGAAAAAGAGCATTTGAATGCTCAAAAAGAGATAGGAGAGCAGAGTCAGAAACATACAAAAAGTGCTCACTGGCACATCTTCAGTGGGAGTAGGGAAAGGAAGTGGAGAGAATTCCAAGGCAGGTAAGAATTGGTGACTGGCACATGTGAGGAATGAAAGAGGAAAGCGGATTTAAATACACTAAATTTCAGACTATTGATGAAAAAAAAATCTTCAAGGAGATAGTTTATCCTAAAAAGCTAATTATCCAGAGTTAGGACACTATAAAAAAAATCTAATGGGAAAGGACAAGGCAAAATAGATGACATTGAAAATCTTGAGTAGTTGTTACAAGGACTGTTGAGTGTAACTGATCCCAGGTTTAAAAAGCCCTTGAATAAAACTTCAGTTCATCCAATAATGGTTCCATTTATGCTCCACTAATGGAAAAGGGATCATGTCTTTGGACTCCAGCTCTGGGTATAGTTTTAGTACAGAAAAGAATGGAGTTCTGGGAATTTAATGTGACATGCATGAAACATTTCATGAGATGGGCTTTCTTTTTTTGTTTGTTTTTAAAAGAAATTTGCCCAAAGCTATACTTCCCCTGAATATATATCTTCTTTCTCTTAAAATAATACAAAACTCTTCTTAATACTTCATTGTTTAAAATAATTCAGGCCACTCTCTGGCTCACCAAAGTGCAAGAGAGCAGTATTGTTATTACTATACTTAGAAGACAATTTGTCTGCCATTCTACCTAGTTCTTAGAAGATAAGATAATGTATAATACTCAATGAAAACATTTTTACAGAAGTATTGATTCTCCAGGAGAACTGTGTTTAAGTTTATTTAATTCCTTACCAAATATTTTATAGATTTTTTTTAAAAATATTATTTTATCATGGAGACAAAGAGTTAATTAAATTAATAATAAAAATTACAGAGCCAAACCATAGAATGACAAATGTACTTAGCAGGATATGCTAAGGCACCATCAGCCTTTGTGTTGTTGTTGCTTTAATTTTTTAAATGTTTTTTTTTTTTATTTTTGAAAGAGAGACAGAGCATGAGTGGGAGAGGGCAGAGAGACGGAGACACAGAATCTGAAGGAGGCTCCAGGCTCTGAGCTGTCAGCACAGGGCCCGACGCAGGGCTCAAACCTATGAAGCATGAGATCATGACCTGAGCTGAACTGATTGAGCCACCTAAGCGCCCTTGTTTTTTGTTTTCTTTTTTTTTTTTTTTTTTATAGCACTAATTATAGCACTTACAATTAGGAACAATGCTGTATATGCCAATTGTCAAGAGTAATAAGCCTATATCTATAGAAATTTTAAACCACTATAATTTCATTCTGAGTTTTAATTACTATAATTATACTCTACTAAAATAACTAATCTGAGAAAATAATATCAAAGTAGATGAGTTATATTTTTTGGTTCATGTGTATTGTTACTGAAGTAAGCAGAGTCATAATGAGTTAGGATTATAAAGTTTTTGACAGAAATTTCCTGTTCATCTTTGGTTTCTTTCACACTAAAAGTGTGGTGAAGTTTGAATATTAGGAATGAGCTTAGGATTCAGAGATCAATGTCCTTGCATATATGTGTCTATGCTAATTTTCCCCTACTTTCTTCAAATGGGAGAAAATCTCCAAAAACTTGGCTTTGCCAAATTAAATTAACTTCTATTGTATTTTGTTTCTTTTTTAACATTCTTTAATTATTTACCATATTAATATTTGTTAAATGGTTGATCTCTTTTTGGGGTATGTGTTTGTGTTCTATGGTTCCTATTAGATTATAAGTTATTTGAAGGAAGGGACCACATTCTCTGCATTTTTTCACTCTGTTTAAAAAATTTATCTCGGGGCGCCTGGGTGACTCAGTCAGTTGAGCGTCCGACTTCGGCTCAGGTCATGATCTCACAGTTCATGTGTTCGAGCCCCGCATCAGGCTTTGTGATGACCGCTTGCTCAGAGCCTGGAGCCTGCTTTGGATTCTGTGTCTCCTTCTCTCTCTGCCCCTCCCCCGCTCACGCTTTGTCTCACTCTCTTTCTCAAAGCTAAATAAATGTAAAAAAATTAAAAGTAAAATAAAAAAAATTTATCCCCATCACACTCTGCCTTTCTCTGTCTCTGTTTCTCTCTCTCTCTCTCTCTCTCTCTCTCACACACACACACACACACACACACACAAATCCAGAAGAGCTCAACCCTTGAGAAAATATAAACAAAACAGTGAATAGTATATTACAATAAGTGAACAAATAAATAGTCATAAAAGTACCAACAAAAAAAGTTAATATAGTTTGAATGATCCAATTTACGAAGATTTTTCTAGTGTTTGATGTAAGCCAGCAGGGAAAATAATAGGATGATTATAGGAAGACCACGGAGGCAGGAAAGAAAATCAAATTAAAAATTAGTTTTGCCCCCATGTAAGGATAACTTCTGACCATCCACAAAGAAAGAAATATAGTGTTCCAGGTGGCTGCCTGCTCTGCATAAGGGAATTGTTTGGAATCTAAGCTGAGCCACTGGAGCAATGGGCACTCATTAGTGGAGGCAGCTTGTGAAAAGAAGGAGATATCGTCTTGAGCATATGTTTACTCTCTATCCCTGATTTGGCTACTTGCTTAATAAAAACAATATTGAACAAGCCCTGAGATGGTAGGGAAAGAATGTGTATTTGTCAATAATCAACACAGGAAAAAGAAGCGACCCTATGTATTTCAAGGAGAAAAGGATCTACAACAAGAAAATACATGTTAATAAAATCATTGAAAGAAATGGAAGACTGAAAGTCATGGACATTAATCGGACTCCTAGATTTGGGGCTATAACCACTGGTGCTGCAACCTGGAAGTGCTACTCCATTGGTGTTTCATTACAACCGCCAAACCCTCAGAAAGTTGTTGACTGAACATCGCAACATGGGGCCTCACCACTGCAAACTTGTCTGTCTGTGAGAAGTTGGTTGTCAACACCGTAGGTATCAGAAGAGGACTTCTACTTCCCTTCTGTCTTTCAAATACCACAAATCTGCATCTCCCTGACAGAACCAAACTTTCATTCACAGCCACAAGTTTTAAGGAATATGAAACATGTAAATTTCGTCCTTCTAATTCTTGTGATAAGGAACAAATATTGAAGAGGTTGAAGAGAGATTCTGCATAATAATGGGCAATATCTAGCACAGGAGGCTGACGTGTTGAACAAGAGAGTTATCCTTTCTATTCTTCTATGTGGTCCTATTGATAAGCATTCATGTTGGGCACTTATTTTCATGCTCTGGGAGTGTTTCAAATGGTTCTTCCGCACACCTCTTTACCAAACCTTGTCACAAATATCTCCATCTTTTAACTGTGCAAATTTTTGACATTTAGATCTATACTCATGTATCTGAAGATCCTTATCTCTGTCCATCTATTCCATGCAAAGTGGATAACAAAATGGTCATTTGGGATAATTTGTCTTCTCCATTTCTGACTATTGATATTATATCATGCAGGACCATCTCAAAGTCAGGATCTTATTTTTTCATACTCATACAGGTTGTTTTAGGGATAATTTCATGAGGCCATGCATGCTGGCCGTACATGAAAGAGAGATGGCAGTGAGTAGGTTCAAGCATGCTGGGATTTTGAACAATAATCTTATACAATTTTCATGTGACCCCAGACCCTATTCAGACAGGCTCTGAATATAACATTACTGGTGATATCAGGCTTGTTTGACTTTTTGTCTAGGAAGATGAAATCATATCCGGTTGATATTGGGTGGTTCTGAGTTGCGTAGTTACTTTCTGGTCTTCCAAGATCAGTTTCAGTCTATTTTTTTCAAATGTTATTATCTAACCAGGAATGCTTTTTCCAAGAAAAAGTACTATAGTTAAAAGGTGCCAAAGACTTTTGTTCCAAGAACCCCAAAATCTGTAATTTGAGTTTCCTATGTTCAACCAGGGCTTGCCATAGACACTTTGAGATACCCTGACCTAGTACAGATACTTTGAATACTATTAGATCTGTTATTATATAAAGGCCAAAAGACAGACTGCTTAACTTAGAGCATATACCAAAGATAAGTCAAGTTCATAGCTGGAGGTTCTGAGGTACATAGTAAACACTCTAGAAACCCAAATGTAGCAAGTATTGCCCTACAGAGTTTTCCTGGTGAAAAACAGGAAAGATACCTAGCCTTTTAGTCTGGTAGACACTAGGAAAGATTCTGAGCAAGGATTTGTGCAACAGCATTACATACATAGAGAGCCATAGGCAAGTCCCTCTTGGCAGCACAGATGATAAGATCAAGAGTTAAGAAACTAATAGATACCAGTCACAGTGGATCTTGATAAAATACTAAGAAATTGAAACTTTATTTGATAGGAGATGAAGTCTTGTGCTGTGAGAGTTAACTCTAGCAGGTTTGAACTTATTCTCATTTCAGTACATTTGTAAATGTACCCGCTTGGCGCTGACTTCCAAACAGCATGAAATATATTGATTAACTGTTGCTTGGTAACCATAGGCCGTAAGTCGCAGGGGAGTTTGCACCATGTTCTAAACATCATTTGATAACAACGAGACTAGTGATTTGCCCCTGGTCTTGGTAAGACCCCTCTATTATGTATCAAGAATATGCCCGCATGATCGCAGGATGTAAGGAACCCAACTAAGACTGAATTTGGGGTCCCTTTATTCTGAAGAGTTCCATTCACATGTTGGTTGTGTCCTAGTGAAGAAAGAAGTTTGTCATGGGATGTCCCTTACAGATGGAGGACAGTGGGAGCTCACACCTAGCCTCTCCAGATACTTTGCTGTGAGGAAGCTTTGGCTGTGATGCATATCCTTATTTTAATGCTGTGTCTATATTGTACCTTTTTTTTCCTGCAATAAACTGGAGAATTATCAGCATTGCTATTTTGGGTCCTATGACTCTTTCTTAGGAATCAGAATCTGCATAACTGTTACAATAGCACAAGCCACATCGAAATTATTAATGAATGGTATACTATTGGATGTAGATATTAGGGAAATCACTCACATGTTTCTGGTTTGGATGACTATAGATAGAAGTACAGTTAGTATCATAGAAAAAAAAAGCCCCAATTAGAAGTTTGAATGTTATTATGTCAGATCTGAGATCCCCTCATGTTGTCCAATGAGTAATTGTAATAAGAAATCTAATGAATATTACTTTTAAATTCAAATAGATCATCATCTATTTATTTTTGATAATTTCCATATAGTGTTCAGCACTATAATGAGCACTCCAATTTTGCTTATAAGTTTACTTCACAAAACAGTTTCCCTATCTCACTGACAAGAAAAGTTTGCCTATTTATTATCTTGATTCTGTGAGACTCAGATCCATCCTTTTAGAGTGGAGTTTCTACGATGCCAAAGCTTAGGTCAGTGCATAGATGGCCCTGTGTTAGGTGTTCCTAATAGGATGTGAATACAGGGTTGCTGGCTCTGACAAACAGTCAGTAAAGGCCCTCCTGAGCATCATTAGGGACAAGTTATATGAAATCAATAACTTTCTAATTTACACTTAAACTCTATCAAGTGCTAGGTGATTTTTTTTAAATAACTAACTGTTGGTTTAGTCTTCTCTGATTGCAAGAGTGAAGCTTCTGGCTTCTCCAGAGTGTCTCACTAATCATTCATTTACAGAGTTGACAGGGAGCCCTTCGGTTACTTTAACTGCTCCAACAGTAAGTAGCAGCAACTTATTCTCTAAACTCCTTAACTCACAGGAGGGCTTATTCCAGTCCTGTGTATGTGTTAGACACTTATTGCATCATTGTTGACAATATAGGGTATTCCCAGTGAGCATGCCATCTGATATTCCCCACTCTGTTTGGGTAAAGAATTCACCTACAGTGTGATTACTGGGATTTGGGGGTGAGAGAATGGGGTGAGGGAATGAAATAGAATATTCCATTCAGATACCAACCATGACTCATTTGGTTCTCTGCACAGATGGATGAATTGTCCCAGAGAAGTTTGAGGAATTGAATCAGATCTCTGATGTATGCAGGTGGCAGAATGTGTGATCTCTGCTACAACGTTGTTTTCCTATGGTTTCCATTCTCTACTTATGTTACCAGAAATGAGAGATTTTGATATTGAATTTTTTCTTTACATTTTCTCTCATTCTTCTGGCAACACAACTTTTCTGTAAGGAACTAATTCAATATAGTTTGGATGAGCTCCCCCTGCTCTCCACCACACCAAACACACAGACCCTGATGCAGACTGAACATGTGACCCACATTGATCAATCAAAATACTCATTACCCTGACCACAATGTTGATCATATGATTTAAAGTAGATCAGAATTTCCCTTAAGACTTTTTAAATGTACAGTGGGAGAGAAGTATTCTCTGGAATCATGAACTGTTGGTTGTCTTTGTTGCAGATGGGCAGAGTTCACAGAGATTTTCCCCTCAGAGACAACTGGAGTGAGACAAATCACCAAGGGACATGGAGATGACTGAAGTCAAGATGCTTTCCAATGTGACATGGAGATGTCTTAATTGCCCACAAGGAGGAAGAGAAAGGGAAATGTTTCTAAGCCACTCAACAATCTCTGCATCAAATTTACTGAGGTCGGGAGAGGTTATCAATGCCTAAGAGGTAACTGATGATCACCATAGAACTAAATAACTCAAAGTATTTTACATTTAAACCAACATTCTTCTGTTTATATCATACTTGTCTTAGTCATGCCCATATTTTTACCTTATTTTTATAACATCTATTTGAATTGAGAAGGAACCAACATCATGCTTCCAGTTCTGAAGATGATTAGTGTAGGTTGAACTGAACTGTTTTTACAGTTAGGAATAGGAATGAGAAAGACAAGCCTGCCTAGAAGCAAAGATTACTTAAATCCATAATGTTGCCATTAATTATTTGTAATTATTATTTATATGAATGTTGATACATTAGGATGTTGATTTTAAGGCCATCCTCAAATAGCTCAGATTTTTATTTTGGAAATAATAATCCTATGGGTAGGTGCTAAACACTAAAATTTTGTTTCATCATATCAAAACCCAAGTTTGGAGAGAAGTCCATGAACAATTGTGTGAGCACAACAGTATTTTTTTATCAATATGATGCAAGAGAAATCCAACACATGTCATTGAAAACAAACAAACAAACCCAGAGCATTTATTCAATGTTTGGTGTTCACCTGACACTGGGTTCAGCTCTGAGGAAACCGTGAATATAACACCAGCAATATATCATTTGGGGTTGAGATATCTCTAGGTGAATTTGGATGAAGCTGTTAAACATAATAAACTTTTTAAAAATTTTTTAACATTTATTTATTTTTGAGACAGAGAGAGACAGAGCACAAGCAGGGGAAGGGCAGAGAGAGAGGGAGACACAGAATCTGAAGCAGGCTCCAGGATCTGAGATGTCAGCACACAACCCTACACGGGGCTGGAACCCACAAACCATGAGATCATGACCTGAGCCACAGTTGAATGCTCAACCAACTGAGCCATCCAGGTGCCCCAAACACAATAAACTTTTTTAGTTTGCAATATGGTTTTACAATCTTCAGAGAGTGTGACATAGGGCAAATTTAGCAATTCAAATTTAGGTGATAGTCTTAAGGACCAAACAAAAGCAGTTTTTAAAAATTCTATTACACAATACTCATACGTCTAATTTTATATCATTTCCAGTGAATTGAAAAAAGTAGGTTAAATCAAGGTTTGGCCAGAAAATTTTTTAAAAAGAGACAAGACAAGGTTTGACTGATAATGAAAATTAATATTGAGTACTGAGCGTAAGGAAGTGAATAAAGCTAATAATCATTTTTTTTGAGATTACTGTGTTAACTTGAAATTAGAAGATTCTGTTTTTATATAGGTTATGTGACTTTGGGCATATTCATTGCTTTTTTTTTTCTAAATTCAGTTTCCTCAGTTAGAAAATAATAAAAATTATATACTTTGTTATCTCATAAGACTTTATAGTAATCAAACGAAATAACAACCTGAAAACATTTCACACATCTTATAAAGCACAATAAATATGTAAGGCAATTTTCTTTATGATGTTGGTGGTTCTGTCCAGTCTAGTCTATGTTAGATAAATATCCTTTTTGAGTATAAAAGTTAACACAATGTCAAAATGAATTGATATTCCACCTCAACCAATTTGCAGAAACAATCTTACACTCCACTGTGGTTAGAGAAGGGTGCAATAAATTGAATAACATTTTATTAATAAAATTCTTGTAAACTGACCATGGTAGTGTTGATAAGGGTGATAATCATAAATGTGATGTTAAGGAGAAAGAGAAGGGAAACTAGATATCCAGCGCAGAGTACAGAAAATTAATTGATAGGGCACGCCTTGAGTTCAAGCCCCGAATCAGGTTCTCTGCTGTCAGAACAGAGCCTGCTTCCGATCCTTCTGTTCCCCACTCTCTCTGCCCCTACCCTGCTCATGCTCACTCTCTCTCAAAAATAGATAAACCTTAAAAAAAAGAAAATTATTTGATAGAAATTCATCTTTCTAACAGTTACCAGTCTAGGTATAAAAGGAACAAGAATGATTTATGCATTTAGTGTACAAAATGAAGCAAAATCCATTTAGCATTCAACGAATGTGAGTGAGTCATGAGTGAGGCATGATGGATATTAGTAGCAAGAATAAAGAAGAGTTTACTGTAATTTTAGCTGATTTTCATCTTAACACCTGGGTAACTCAGGGACCATCCAGTTCCTCACCCTCCCACCTCCACTTCTCCTATTTTTCCTCTCTCTGGGAAAGTTCCTTTCGATACTGGCAACCCATAGATTTGAAAGTACTCACCTAGTGATGAAAAAGTGTTTATGCAACTACATCTAACTTCCTGTTTCATCAAATTTTATCCTTGCTTTGATTACATTTCCTCACCATCCTTTCTCTCTATATACACTCTGGTTTGCTTGTATATAACACTTCCTGCAGCCTACTCATGTATCACCCCAGCAGTTAGTTTTATATTCAACTACATCCTATGATACTCTGTAAGCTATTTAAAGGTACATCATTTTTAAGTCATTTTTATATATGGTATATGTGTGTATGTGAATTGATTAGCTAAATCAAATTCAATGAGAGACATTTCTTCCTACCAACATTTATGAACATTTAATCTAATCTCAGAATTCTTGATTTCCACTATAGTTTATACATTAATAATACATTTACTGTTTTTGTGATATATTAGTTTTATCAGATATTTTGGTGCTACACAGAATCCTTACTAAATTTACTTCTAATCTTGTTCACTTGGAAATAATTATTATTTAGAGGGGTAGGTCTTGAAATTTCTTATGTCATGGACCTTAAGTGGAGAATCTGGTAAAAACTTTGGGATTCTTTCTCACCCCTCCCCACCAGCTTTACTATAGGAACCCCCTGATGTTCATCCAAGGTCCTCGGGTAAAGAGTTTACCATCTAAACAGGTTGCTGGTTAAGGAAGTCTTGTTTGTTTGTTTGTTCACCTACTTGCCCATGATTACTTAGAACTCCAAATATCTACTTCATATCAGATAAGGAACTAGGGCAACAGAGGCGAAGTCTGTATTAATTTTGGAAAGAGCAGCAACACTTAGCATATTTTCAACCTGAAAATATGTAGTCATTTTTCAATGAATGGGAAGAGTGAGGGGCATTTGGATGAAAGTAAGGGGAAGCTGGACCCCTTCATGGGGGTCCAAGCTACAGTCAAGCCAGAGTGCTAACCTCAGATGAAATAATAGAAGCAAGCTAACCAGGTGCAGAAGTCAGGACGAACTATATTTACTATTTATTGGCAAAAAAGTAAATCATAACATCCTATTGTCATATATAATAGTATATATAGTATTTTAGGAAAATTGCTTAAATATACATATGTGAAGAAAAAAGATTAGAAGGGAGAAAAACAAAAATGCCAAAAGTATCTATACTTTAAATTTTCTATTCCAAACTTTCCTGGTTGTCTACAATGAATATAACCTTATGAAAAGAAAGTATATTTTGTGTTGCAGGCTAGAAAGAAAGTGCTAATCCAAGAGATAGAGGTTTAGAGGCAAAGCTGATAAGTAGATAGCATGTAGTTTCAGAAGCCAGTGCAGGTGAAAAAAGGCAAGAAGTGACTCAATCCAATATGAGGATAGCAAGAATTGGGTTTGTATTCCAACAACTGGAGCCAATGAAACAGGCCATCAGACCCTAGATCTTCCTGGATGTGGTATGGTGTTCTTCGTTCTTAGTGATATGGTGTCCTTAATGAAGAAACCATTGATCCAGTGGGTCACATTTCAAAGTGCTTTGTTTAGCTGCTCTGAAATAAAAGAAGTCAAAACTATTAAGAACTCCCCAACATGCCACGGACTTCTCTGAACATTCTATATAGTTTATATGATCTAATCCCCATAAACACCCTATGAGGTAGGAAATTATGATCATGTCCATTCTACAGAGGAAGACTCAGAAGTTGTGTATCCAGCTAACATCACAAAGCTTCCAGGCCAGCTTTATCATAATATACTAGCTTCCTATTTCTAAACATTGGCTATTTATTACATGAAGCTTATTTTCTCATCTCAGTTGAAGAAAGAACAGTCAACCACTGGAAAGCAGAAAGATCATGGTAGAAAAGCTAGCGTGGTGCTAGGCATGAATGACAGCACTGTAGTGTGGCATCTGAGTCATTTCCCTAATAATGGCAACTTTCACCTACGTGTGCAAGACTGTGTAAAGTAGTTGTATGTATTTTCATTGCCTAATGAGTCTTTTATTTTTGTTTTGTGCTCATGCCCAGGTAAATAATAACATGGATTGGGAATCTATGATATGGGGGAAAAACTATAGCTTTTAAGCTCCCTTTAAAAAAAATGATTACTAGAGGCACCTGGGTGGCTCAGTCGGCTAGTATCTGACTTTGGCTCAGGTCATAATCTCACCGTTAGTGAGCTGTAGCCCCACATTGGGCTCACTGCTGTCAGTAGAGCCCATTTTGGATCTTCCATTCTCCTCTCTCTCTGCCCCTCCCCTGCTCACGCATAGTGTCTCCCTCTGTCTCAAAAATAAATAAAACATTTTTAAAAATTGACAAACTAAGACTATATCTTTATGAGAATGGTATTTAATTTCCTTGCTTCTTCCCTAACTGGACTTCCTATCTGATTTATGTCAGTGCTGTATGGCAAGAGACCAGAACCAAAGAATCCAAGCAAAACGGGAAACAATGGTCCTGGCATTGAAGAAGCTTCAGAATTGGAACTGCCATAAATTAGGGATCAAGAAGGAACTAGCAGTCAGAAGCTATCAGTTGAGATTTATGGAGGGAACAAATTGAGACAAAAATGAAGGTCAAGTTAATAGTTTTATTAGAAGGTCAAGTGAACAGTTAAGAGAGCAAATATGGTAGGCAGTATTTGTAGCCTTAGATACAAGAAAACCTTATACTCAGGTGACTTCTATTTCAGAAGGCAAGCACCATGATTTCTACCTGTCAAAAGAGTCAGATGTTATGAAGACCACACCAAGACCCATGAATAAAAGTGAATGAGCCTTAGAAACGCGTTATGTAGCATGTAGTCTTGATTTCGGAGAAGTGCATAATCAAGTAACAGAGATTCTATATATAATAATTATTCTACACACATCTATCAAGGGATGAAGAAAAATGTGCAGCTATTTACTCACTTATGTGTAAAACTAAACAGAGCTGAAATGCCCTTATTAGGTCTTCAGATATGATGATATCACAAATAAGAAAAAATATTTGACGTAACCTTGGTCTAACTTTCGTTAGATAAATTTATAACATAGGGGCGCCTGCGTAGCTCTGTTGGCTGAGCACCGGACTCTTGATTTTGGATCAGGTCACCATCTCACAGCTCAGCTTGTGGGTTCAAGCCCCATATCCGGCTCTGCGCTAACAGTGTAAAACCTGCTTAGGATTCTCTCTCTCCTCCTTCTGCCCCTCCACTACTTGCTCTCTCTCTATCTCTCTCTCTCTCTCAAATAACTAAATATATATTGTAACATAATATAAACTTATGTAATCACTTGCAAGCTTTAATTTTGTTCTCCAATATATTTGGCAATGATGACTATCTTTAGAAAAACTGATGGAAAAGAATTACTCCAAGACAGTGATAAAGAGGAAGATTCGATGTGTGTTACAAGGCATGGTTTGATGTAACTGTTTTTCTTAAATATTTTGAGAAGCAGATGAAAGATGAATAATTCTAATGAAATTACTCAATTGCTTGAGATGTGCTATTTCCATGAAACAAACCATCTCAATTTTAATGGCATAAAACTAACCACTTAAAATGCTCAAAGATATTAAACCTTAAAAGGGAGTGCGCCTGGGTGGCTCAGTCATTTAAGTGTCCGCCTTCAGCTCAGGTCATGATCTTGCGGTTTGTGAGTTCGAGCCCCACATCGGGTTCTGTGCTGACGGCTTGGAGCCTGGAGCCTGCTTCGGATTCTGTGTCTCCCTCTCTCTCTGCCCCTTCCCACTCGCAGCTTTGTCTCTGTTTCTGAAAAATGAATAAACCTTAAAAATATATATTAAAAAAATGCTCAAAGATATTATGGGTCAGCAATTTGAATGGAGCAAAATCCAGGTGACTTGTCTCTGGTCCATAGCTGGGGCTTCAGCTGAAAAGACTAGAAGACTGGAAGTGACATAACAGTTGAGAGCTGTTAGATCTGAAGGCTTCCTCATCAACATGTCTTATGATTGAGGCTCCCTGCTTGATGGACCCCAACACATGGCCTCTCTGTGTAGCTGCTTAAAACTTCCCCAAAGAATGATGGTTGGGTTCTAATAATAAATGTCCTAAGCAAGTCACTAGAAGTTGCATTACTTTTTATGACCTAAGGCCAAAAGTCACATGGTGTCACATCAGTACATCAGGGTAGTCACGAGCCCACCCAGATAGATTCAAGGAGAGGAGCACAGAACCAACCTCTCCATGGAAGAGATAACAAAGTAAAAATACTTTCTTCCTCCAATATATTTGGCAACGATGACTATCATTAGAAAAATTGATACATAAATGAGTAAATATTTAGGTACTTATATATATACATAAATACATAAATACAGCATAAATAAGTATAAAGAGGAGTGCCTGGGTGGCTCAGTCAGTTAAGCATCTGACTTCAGCTCAGGTCATGATCTCTCTGATCGTGAGTTCAAGCCCCACATCAGGCTCTGTGTTGACAGCTCAGAGTCCAGAGCCTGATTTGGATTCTGTGTCTCCCTCTCTCTCTGCCTCCACCCCCCCAACTCATGTTCTGTCTTTCTCTCTCTCTCAAAAATAAATAAACATTATTTTTTTTCATAAAAAGCAAAATAAATGTAAGTATTTATTCATTTAAAATTTTTATTTAAAGAATTTTTAAATAAGTATAAAAAAAGAAATATTATTAAATTAAAACAAGTTATTTATGTGCTACCAAATGCATGCTGGAAATATAGAAACTGCATATATTTGTAAAGAAAGAAAATGCAATCCCCACTGTCAAATCTTTAGCTTTAGTGCCTTTATCCTAGAGATTAGGAGTCTTCAAAGCTCCTAGATTTTCTCATCATGATAGAAATGTCCACTTTAGTCTATGAATTTAAGAATTGCCTGTTTTCAGAAATTAACAATGGAGTGATTTGTGAACATCCCATTTAAAGATGAAAGCATATTGGAAAAATTCTAATTTCACTATCTGAATTAAACTTTAATTTTGTCTAAAGATCTAGGTTTATTCATACTTTTTATTCAGAGAAACTGAAAAAAAATGGACAAATTGGCTCAGAAGATAACAAAAGAGATGGAGGGGAAATTACATTTGTTGAAAAGTACTTAAAGCACATATTGATTTGAGTGATGTTTGAAAACATTATCAAAGGGAAAATTTTGCTGAAAAACATATACATATTGATTTTATCTTTATTTATTTATTTTTTGTTTATTTAAATTTTAGTTAGTTAACATACAGTGCAATATTGGTTTCAGGAGTAGAATTCAGTGATTCACCACTTAAACACAAATACACAGTACTCATCACAAGTGACCTCCTTAAGACCCATCATCCATCTAGCCCATCTCCCACTCATCACTCTCCATTAACCTTCAGTTTTTTCTCTATCTTTAAGAGTCTCTTGTGTTTTATTTCTCTCTCTCCTTTTTTGCACCTTCCCATATGTTCATCTGGTTTGTTTCTTAAATACCACATATGAGTGAAACCATATGGTTTTTGCCTTTCTCTCACTGACTTATTTCGCTTAGCATTAGACACTTCCAGTTTCATAGTAATATTCCATTGTATAGCTATACCACATCTTCTTTATCCATTCATCAGTCAATGGACATTTGGGCTATCTCCATAGTTTGACTATTAGTAATAATGCTGCTATAAACATTGAAATAAACATTGAGATGCATGTACCCCTTCAATTCTGTATTTTTGTATCCTTTGGGTAAATACCTAATAGTGCAATTGCTGGATCATAGGGTAGTTCTATTTTAGTTTTTTAAGGAACCTCCATACTGTTCTCCAGAGTGGCTTCGCTTGGAAGCCTTCAAATATATAAATCGATTATTAACAAACATAAAGAAACTCATTGATAATAATATAATAGTAGAGGTCTTTAACACTCCCACTTACAGCAATGGACAGATCATCTAAGCAGAAAATCAATAAGGAAACAATGGGTTTGAATGACACACTGGACCAGATGGACTTGACAGATATATTCAGAACATTTCATCCTAACGCAGCAGAAAACACCTTCTTCTTGAGTGCACATGGAACATTCTCCAGCATAGATCATATACTCGGTCACAAATCAACCCTCAACAATTACAAAAAGATTGAGACCATACCATGCTTATTTGGGTTTATATATGGGTTCACAATACTATGAAACTTGAAGTCAACTACAAGAAAAAAATTTGGAAAGCCTTCAAATACATTTACTAAAGAACTAACAGGTTGACCAGGAAATTAAATAAGAAATAAAAAAATACATGGAAGCAAATGAAAATGAAAACATGATAGTCCAAACCCTTTGGACACAGCAAAGGCAGTCCTAAGGGGAAAGTATATTGCAACTCAGGCATATTGATTTTAGTCAAGTGCATAGTAATCGGTAGTTTTAATCCATTTAATCATTAAAAAATAAGCCCTAAATTTTATTGAATTGAGGTATGAATATTTCTGACATTCCTCCCCCCCCCCCAGTATTAATTTTAAGAAAAATATGGGCAAATTGCAGGACAGAACATACATAAAATAACAGAAGTTATTTTAGAATTAATTATCAAAAATAAACTTGTCAGTTTTACACAAAAGAGAACTAAGAATAGGGAGAAAACTCCCCTAATTCATGAACGTGAAACCAAAACTAAGATCATGCATTTACATTCACAAAAGACGTGGGTTTTATTTTAAAGGATTCATATAATAATTTTTTATAGATTTGACATTCAGATACTCAATTTAATGCATTCATTAAACAGATGATTTAGCTCATTATAATGCTGACCAGACAAAAACATTTTATTTAGCCAACTATATATTTTAATATTCATAGTTAATAATAATAAGACAGCTAAGGTGTCTTTTTATAAAACATGGTTGAATAGTTTCTAAACTAGTATCTAATACTAATAATGCCATTCCTGGGATTAAAACTTAGTGCATTTTATGTTTTGACTAAGGTACATTGTTAATTATAAAGAGAAATTTTACCTGGTTTCCTGGTTTTGACTTCCACTAATGCTCTCATATCCGTGCTTTCCTACTTATTAAATCTTTCCTGTGAATTTTATAATGTTCATTCATAATGGATATTTTCACATAATAGATTGTGAAATGCAATAGTTATGTACAAAACACATAGTTATTCATGTAGTGCTTCAGACATAGGTGCTGGAGTAAGAAACTTGGGTTTAAATCCATCCCATAACACTTACACACTGTTTGGTCCTAGTTTACTATTTAAACTCTCTGTACTTCTGTTTCTCCAAAGGTAAAGTAAAGTAGTACCTACCTTACAGTGTTGTACTGAGGATTATTTGCAAATATATATATGTACATATATATACATATATATACACATACATATATAAATACGTAGAGACAGAGACAGAAATCACAGAACACTTGTAGTAACATAGAATGCTCCCAATTAATTATTTTAAAGCTTGATTGCTTTCTTAGCTATTAACCTGACTTTGAGTTTTATGTTTGTGCCCTTCAAAAATCCCAGTTGATGGCTTTTGATGGTTATATCATTTCTCTGAAGATATAGTCATTTTATAATTTAAAGCAACTGTAAAGGAAATTTAGTACTCTTTTTGATTTAGCTTACTATTATAATACTACAATTTCTTTGATCAATATTTTAAGAATATGGAAATTCTTTTTGGAAGAAGAAATTTCCCAATAGGGTACACGCATCTAGCTCTGTTGCTGAATCTGAAATATCTCCTTCATTCCAACTCTTTTCTCAGTGTAACTTTTATATTACTGGTTAATTTTATTTTCTTCTAAGTAAAATTGCATAGCAGAGAAATAAAGTGTGTATAGAAGTAAGAAGTAAAAGGGGGCCTGGGTGGCTCAAACGGTTAAGCATCCAACTTTGGCTCAGGTCATGATCTCACATTTCATGAGTTCGAGTCCCACATCAAGCTCTGTGCTGAGAGCTCAGAGCCTGGAGACTGCTTCAGATTCTGTGTCTCCCTCTCTCTCTGCCCCTCCTCACTCATGCTCTGTCTCTCTCTGTCTCTCAAAAATAAATAAATAAATGTTAAAAAAATTAAAGAAAAAAAGAACTAAGAAGTAAAGTTTAACCTGACTGGCAGAGCTGTTAGGGTTCACTGCAGAGAAATGAAAGCAAGAGTTGAAGAATGTAAACACGTCAACGATTTCTCAATGTTCTTTGATGAATCATATATGTCCTATACAGTAAATACAGGCTGCATTTGTAGAGAAATAAATCCTGTTAAGAAAGCAGAGAAAGATGGTGTGAATAAAGGAAAACATATCTAATATTTACCATAATACTCATCTGCAAACAACCGGTGTATGTGTGTGAGTATGTGTGTGTGTGTGTCTGTGTGTGTATGTGCAATAATAATTTGTAGCTTTATAAAGATTAAAAATGAATTCACTGAGAGTAAATGTAAATTTATTCTTTAATAACATCATCACAGCTAACAATAATAATAGCAACCACCATATTGTTTAAACTGTGCAATGAACTTTTAGGAGCTTTGTATGCATTCTCTCTTTCAGTCATTTTACCATCTCCATGGGGTAGGCAACATAAGAACTTTGAGGCTTAGAGAGATTAATTTGCCAAATAGTAGTGTTTATATTCCTAAAATGTTGGCCAAGAGTTAGGTTTTGTCTACCCCTAAACCCATGTTATCAACCACCTTACTGCCTTGTTTTTAATGAGATTACATATTTTATGGTATCTATACACAATAAACCAGAAGGAGGAAAGAGCCTTTTGAATCATATTGAGAATGGCAATTAATTGAAATTTATTTTTACTAATTCTTGTTCTATATAATTTTCAAGGTTATATGTTAGCACCATACAGCAGATCCTGTGTTATAAAATACTTTTTCCTGGACTCTATCTGCTAAAAGTAATTTGTTCTTATAAAACGTCTGTGACATACACTGCCAGTCTGGTCTCTCTTTTATGACCTGTTATATCCCCCAAAATTATGATGAGGGCAAGATGATAAATCTGAGAGTGAATAGCTTTACAGATTCTGGTTAATCAAGGGTGCTCAGTCAGTTAAGCATCGAACTCTTGATTTTGGCTCAGGTCATGGTCTCACAGTTGCTGGTATGGACCCTCATGTCTGGTTCTGCGCTGGCAGCGCAAAGCCTGCTTGGGATTCTCTCTCCCTCTTTCTGCCTCCACTGCACCCCCTCCCCCCCCGCAAATAAATTTAAAACATTTTCGAACATCTTTTAAAAAATAATTCTGGCTAATCAAAAAATGTTTTTTCACAAGCTTGATGGTTTCTCAGTGTCCGATCCTGAAGACAGACATGGTGAAGAGGACACTCTTCGACTGCCTTCTTTCCCCCAGACAGGTTTGTAATTTCAGGAGGAAAAACATATGCTGTTGATCACCAGTTGCGATTTTCAGCTAAGTAGCATGATTACGGTAGTTAATGACAATTCCTTCAAATATTAAAATGGACTTATTTTAAGTTGCAAATTGTATATCTCACAAAAGTGAATGCTCTGTGCTGACAAGAATGCTTGGTGCATTTGAAGTAATTAGCAAATATTTGTTGAATGAATAAAATACTGTTTTTGTATGGTTTTACCTCTTTTGCTGTCTTTATGAGAAAATTTTTTGGAAGTAACAAGAAACTAAATATAGAAGCTACAGCTGTCTGTCTCTCAAGCAATGTTCTTGGTTTTCATGGTCTTTGGCTCTTGGTTTTTCCATTGAGGAATTCACCCTCTATTTTGGAGATGAAAAGAGAGTTAAATGTTTACTCATCAGAATAAGTATATTTTGATTCAAATCATACCTTAAAAAAGTATTTGTTATCTTAAACTCTGATGTATACACTTTAATAATTTGAAAGAATCAACTGGCAACATCATTAAGATTTCAGTTAATTGAACATTTAAATTCTAAGCATTTTGCAGTGTATATGTTCCATTATCATACTTTTACTAATACCCCTAAAAAGTAAACTAAATCTTTTTTCAAGCATATTTATAGTCCTATTATATTTTTATTAACCTTTCTATAATTGTATATTAATCTAAGTGTCATTATAAAATGAATTGTTTAGCTGATACCAAAGATTTTCACACTTTTTAAAGCTATGAAACGCCTATCAACAGAATGCCTTCATAGAGGTATGGTATTATAAACCAGAGAAATAAATTAGTAAAATTAAAAGAAAACATCCCACTTTAAAGTGGGTAATGGTCTCTAACTTTTTTTTCCTTCCCCTCCCCCATGGTCTTCTGTTAAGTTTCTCGGGATCCACATAAGAGTGAAAACATATGGTATCTGTCTTTCTCTGTATGACTTATTTCACTTAGCATAACACTCTCCAGTTCCATCCATGTTGCTACAAAAAAAAACAAAAAACAAAAAACAAAAAAACTTAGAGAGGGAGGGAGCCAAAGCATAAGAGACTCTTAAAAACTGAGAATAAACTGAGGGTTGAGGGGGGGTGGGAGGGAAGGGGGGGTGATGGGTATTGAGGAGGGCACCTGTTGGGATGAGCACTGGGTGTTGTATGGAAACCAATTTGACAATAAATTTCATATTAAAAAAATAAAAAATAAAAAATAAAATGGGTGATGGTTTCAGAGAGACTGTCTGATTGAACTCTTCACAAGAAGGGACTCAAAAATGACCCTAGAGCAAGAGTTCTTAAAGCCTCATCCACAGTCCCATGGAAGATCTTTCTGGGAGTCACCAAGAAACTTTCAGAGAATTATTTTTTGGGAAATCTGGTTACATTCCATAAAAATATGCTATTTGTGTTTACATGTAATGAATTTATTTTTGATATTTTAAAATAAATTAGTAAGCAAATCTCTTAAACATTTCACAGTTATGATTTCTACACAAGCAAAAGCTCTTTCTGTTCCTCAATGATTTTAAAAGATGCCATCTTAGAAATGACCCTGTACAAAAAGTCACCACACAATACAGACCATGACTAAACAGTATTATATTGTCATATTTTAGGTAGAATATCTGGGTCTGTGAACAAAGGAGTGGCTTCATTCTCAGTCCCTCAACATGACCCACTTCAGAAATCTGTCCTACCTATTTATTTTCTGTAGTTCTAGAGATTCTGTTTCCCAGAGAAGAAATACTTCCACCAGGAGACACTAAGAGCTCTCCTAATCATAAAATGGGATGGCGCAAGGTCATTTTAGACTTTTTGTGACAGTAGAAGAGTTTTGAAGGAAAGAAGTTACCAAACTGGCAGAAGCAATTCACCCTGATCACTTCTTCTTCATATGGTAGACAGGAGTGGTTCATTAGGAAGTCAGTAATCACTGGGGTATTTTTGGTACTTTTATATCAAGTTCTATCTATAAACAGGCTATTATAGTAATTACCATGGGTATGCTAACCAGCACTTTAGACTTCTTTCTGACATAGACTTGACTACCCCAATTATCAAGCAACCTAGACCAGCACAAGTGGTAGCCACAGGTAAGGGAAATATAAAAGGAAAAGGAAGACCTGGACACCTCCTACAGCAGAAACCCCTGTAGGTTATCCTACTAATCCTCTTTTTTGTACATTCTCATCACAAATTGTGACCATTGACTATCTTCAAGAATGCATGACTGTATAGAGTGAACCTAAGCGTCCGTGAGATTGAGTGGTCTGAGTATAAAGAGTGGACTGTAGCAGATTATCTCAGATCCCTTCAGATCCTTTTTTTTTCCCATTTTTGTATTATTAGTTCCTGATTTTGTATATTATATATTCAAAGACAAGTAACTGTAGTTTACTCTGAACACTGCTATGGGATAGTAGAGTCCTCTTTGCCCACTACCAGAGAGCCAGAAGTTTCCTGTCAGGGAGAGCAATTAATCAATGATTGACAGGTGTAGAGAAGTAAGAAAGCTCACATCTTATGCTCTAGCTGGGTGAAAGGTATTGTGTGAAGTTTCCTTGGGAAGAAGGCTAAAACTATCTTCTGTAGGACTTTGCCTGAGATGCTTCCCTTTTTTTGATTCTCTCCCTTTTCTGTCTTGCTTCTCCATTCACTTTTTCTCTGGTAGCATTTTCTTAATAAACTATTTGGGTGTGAATCCTTATCTCAGAGTCTGCCTTTGAAAAACGCAATCTAAGAGCAGATACAATTTTAATACGAGAATGTACAAGCTTGTAAAATCATTGAAAAGGCTGCACAGAACTGCCTTTTCAGAGAAAAGACCACTTATGACACAACCAGGAATGAGGGAAATCAAATAACACCATTGGGGCAGTTTGAATTCAAAAACTTCACCACCATAGCTGAAATCTAGCTATTCAAAAATCTAGCTAATCAAAAAATTAAGATCAGGAAGAGGCCATATTCATCACCTGAAACCTATACAGCTGATGACTAGATACTAGAATTATGAGTGTATTTTTCCCACCACACCCCAAAAACAACTGCCTAGATACTGGAACACTGTTGCTGGAGAAGCCCATGTCTCTGTGTTCTTGTTTGCTATTGATAACAGCCTAAATTAGCAATAGAATTTGTATCCAGAACTCTAGCTATAGAAGTCTCTGGGAAATGTTGTTTTTAGCTTGAAATATTGAGAATTTAAATAGATGTCAAATTAGTTCATATACCATATTTACAGTAATGGTTATGTCTGTTGGATAATTCCAAGAGGCAATTTTCTGGGTCATAGATAAAACATATTTAAAAGCTTTATAGAAATGGGCCTATTGTACCTCACTGAGGTTTTACTTGTAATGTTCTTTTGACAATTGTCCCATGACTGTATTTTAACAGTTGGCTTCCAAGGCTGTCCAGCTTAATCTTGTGCCTGACCTTTAACTCTTGTTCATGATCTTGCTTTGACTTTTTTTGAAGACGTCCTACAAAAATTCCCTCATATGACAGCATTCACAGTCCTAGTATGATGATAATTTTTCAAAAACTACTTAATATCTTTGAAATTCACTGTAATAAGTTGAAAAGTCATTCTCCATTCTCCATTAGCTTTAGCCCAGTGTTTTTTATATTCTTTTTAAAATATGGTAGACAGAACCAAAATGCTAATCCAGGTAGTTTTCACTAAAGTATTACCAAACAAGAAACTATAAAAACTTTAAAATAACATGGTATTTTAGATATCTTTAAGTCAGCTCATTATACTAAATAAAAGTGTATGGTACTTGTCTAAGGTTGCACAGCTAGTTAGATACAAAGGTGAACTTAGAACCCAGGTTTTAACGCCTGGTAGATATGATTTTCTCCTACATTTTCACTAACTTTAGAGGGATGGCAAAAATATCACCTACAGTCTCACCATATCTTCAGGGTTCCAAGAGTGTCAATATCAAAATCCACTTTTAAAACTTTCCTGACAATTGTCCTCAGAAGCCTCTGAACTTAGAAAACTATAGCTCCTGTTGACAAAGTGATAAACAAGTCATATGAAATAAAATCATCCAAATGTTTCTTAACTAGACAAAAGAACAGAATAATCATTTCTTTCCATTAGGAGCATATCCTATCATGAACGGATAAAAATAATTTTATTATTTATTTATTTATTTATTTGCTTTATCTCACAGCTCAACGTCTAAGCAGGTGAAAACCAGTTCAAGTGTCATCTCCTTTGCTCTCCTTTATCACAATTTCTATGCTACCTCCAGAAAGAACCAGTACGGATACATGTACGGAGTGGTTATGCTGCATTCTCCAGGCCACACTGTACTAAGATCTCTGTGGGACTGGGGGATGGAGACAGACTTGGCCAAACAACCAACAACCGATGATACCTTTGAACATAGATCAGCTCACCCTTGAACAACACGTATTTAGACTCCGGAAGACCACTTATATGAGGATTTTTTTTTCAATACATACTGTACAGTACAATAAATGTATTTTCCCTTCCTTATGATTTTCTTATTAATATTTTCTTTTTCTAGCTTACTCTATTGTAAGAATACAGTATATAATATATAGAACATACTGAATATGTGGTAATTGACTGTTTATGTTATCGGTAAGGCTTCTGGTCAACAGTAGGCTATTAGTAGTTAAGGTTTGGGGAAGTCAAAGTCATATGCTGATTTTTGACTGCATTTAAATTAGCGCCCCTAAACCCCACATGGTCCAAGGGTTAACTGTACTAGTTACCTATTGCTGGGTAACAAATAACTTCCAAACCTAGTAGTTTAAAACAAACAGATCTGTTTAGTATTTCTCAGTCAAGCCGCTCCCAAATTTCTGAACAACCGAGTCTATTTTCTATTTTAATAAAAATCAAAATTTTCTTTTTCATTATCCATTTATTGATAATGTTACCAAACTTCTGTCATAAATGTATTTCCTATAGACTGATTCACCACTGTAGAACTTTCTGCTGATACAAGTTCCCCCTCACACAGTCTCCCATTCCTTCACTAAAGAGAAGGGTCTTTAGTGTTAGGAAAGCACCTAATCAAGGACTGATTTTTCTTCTTTCATGATTCCCAATAATTTGCACTGTATTGGGCATATATTGCATTTGGTAAAGATGAGAAAGAAAGTGACTGAAGGCACCGTCACCTATACTATCCATTGCAGTAGTCACTAGCCATATTGTCTACTTAAATTTATAATTGATAAAAACAGAAAAAAATTAAAATTCAGCCCTCAGTCATATTAACCACATTTCAAATGCTAAAGTAGCCACATGTGGCTAGTGTCTACTGTATCGGACAGCACAGATACAGAGCATTGTTAGCTTTAGAGAAAGTCTTATTAGAAAATGCTGGACCCTAGCCAGTTCCCAACTTACCATACATGTGTTTGTGTTCCTCACATGTATGTATGTATTGCAAAACAAGGTCACTTCCCAGTGATTGTAGAAATTGCTCTTCTTTCTTAGATGCTACAACTTAAGCATTCTTTCTTCTCTTTCCTTGCATTCACCTCACCCTTGGAGAACTGTCTGTTGACACAGGTCTCCCTTCTCCCAGTCTCCTAAGTCTTCACCGCAGAGCAGGGACTTCACTGGCAGGAGAGCAGTTTGAAGAAAAGCAAGGAACCCAGCACTCCTGCCCTTCTACCCTAGGGGATTCTGCTCACTAACCTTCTCAGCCCTGAGGCCAATAGTCCAGAAAACTGTTTAATTTCTTCTCCTTCTTTTTTTTTTACATTAGTGAATGTAATTAAACTACACACAAAATATCTATAATGAAATTTACAGTATCTTATTTTAATTAGAAGATGATAAAGGAATGCCTCATTTCTGACCACCAAAGAAAGACCTACCATGAGTATGTGGATTATTTGTTTAGCCATCTTTTGATCTGGGCCGTTAGACTAGTCACCTGACACCAAGGAGAGACAGCATGCATGAAGCTACTTTATTCTGCATAAGTGGCTTTGCTGCATGAAGAAAGAGTGAAAATGGGACAGAGGTTCCAGTGACCAGGAAAAGAGAGTTGAATAATGTATTTAAGGAAGATTGTTCAAGACGTGTTCTTTATATTGGGCAGAATCAATCCCATCTTAGTCTCTCCTATAAAATTTTCAGTAAGTCTTCTTTCTTCACATGTGCCTTGTAGAGTTTTATGTGTTTTTTATTTGCTTGCTTATGATGATTTAAAGCTATAAACATCCTCTTTAGGAATTATGGCAAAAATGAGAGTACATCCACATATGAATTACATACCCACAAGATTTATTCAACCCTAGCTTCTTCTGAAAGGCAAAATAATCTTACTCAGTACTTGGAACACTTAACAACCTGTCATTTTTTCCACCTCCACATTTTTCTTTCTCTATATAATCTCAGAAAAATAGGATATGAGGAGCAAACAGATAATCCTTATACTAGGTTCTTTTCCTATTGTTCACAGAAGTAAAAATATAGAAAAAAAATTAATGGATATTTACTTGCTTCAAAGTCTGGCTGAAGGAGAAAGTCTTAATTTTCCTCTTTAGTAGGCCATGTAGAGGGGCAAATTCTGGTAAGAAGTGAACAGTGCCAGTGGAGGTGTAAGAATCTCTGAAATCCTTGGAAGAAAATAAAATGAATATAATCCTGGGTTATTCCAAAAAGTGGCTCGGAACCCCTTATTTTACACCTTCTATCTATCCTTTCCTAATCTGTCATTCCTTCCCCAAACTTTAAATCCACATTTGAAGCCAAGGAACCAGAGTGGATGGCTTCAAATTATGATATTTATTTAGCCTTATTTCAAGTGGGTGAAATAGATTTTGCAGGGGATCTTGGAACTTAATCATTGGTTGTACACTGAATCCTTAAGAAGATACATTTTAAAATCAAAAGACTGACTTAGTGCGTTTGCATACAAAACCTATAAATAAATTGGAAATTGCCTTCAGTGCTCCTTACTCTTTTTTTTCTCTCTTTCTTTCATGTGGCATTGATTAAGAATGTTGTTGTAATAGAATATGGTGGGGGGGGGGGGGGAACCTGCATAAGAAACTCTGATTAGGTGACACTGATATATTCTAAATCCCACTCAAACCATTATGTTGAGCTAAAGATGACTTCACAGACAACTAGAACTTTAAACGTATTATAGCATGGTTTATTTAGAAGTTAATGTATGTCCTCCCTGAGAATAACATTAGTCCAACTTAAAATAAGAACTAAGCATTGTAAACACACTCCTTTGAGTCATAGGTTCCTAATCAGTAAAATATTGGTTTATTTTTATAATAGAGTATTTTAGAAAAACTCATATGGTACAGAAACAATTTCATTAAATAACCAATTTTATTTGTTTCTTTAATGAAAAATTAAAAATGTTAAAAGAATGCTGCCAGAAATAGTGGCATTCTCTGGACACTACAGACTGATAAACGCCTACTACACTTGTAGTCTAGAAATCACTTTGGTTATTGGACAAGTTACAAAATCACTCTCTGTATTAGTTTACTAGGGCTGCTGTAATAAAGTACCACAAACTGGGTGCCTTTAAGCAACAGAAATGTATCCCGCATGATTCTGGAACCCAGAACTCTAAGATCAAGGTGTTGGCAGGTATGGCTCTTTCTGAGGGCTGTGAGGAAGAACCTGTTCCACACTTCTCCCCTAGTTTCTGGAGGTGGTGCTATCTTTGACATTCCTTGATGTGTGGAAGCATTACTTCGATTTCTGTTTTCATCATTCATATGGTGTTCTCCCTATGTGCATGTCTCTGTGTCCAAAATTTTCCTTTTTACAAGGACACATGTCATACTTAATCTGAGCCCATTCTAATGACCTCACTTTAACTTGAATAATTACATCTGCAATGCCTCTGTTCTCAGATAAGTTCACATCCTGAGAGACTGTGGGTTAGGACCTCAACACATGTATTTTGAGGACACAATTCAATCCATTACACACTTGAACCAGTTTTTTCATCTCTAAAATTTTGGATTTGGTGATATTAAAGTTCTATTTGGATAAGAATTTTAAAATTATAAATATCAATTCAGTCATATGATTGGTACACACAAAGCTATCAAAGGATCAACAGTAATCAATTTAAAATATGCATAAAATGAACACAGCATAAATATAAAATATTGCTAATACCATGTGAATTAGCAAGTTGAATTTTATATCTCTGTATCTTCTAAATATGTTTTGCCACTGTTTTTAATTTGAAGGAGAAAAGGAGACTACAAAACATAATGTTTCTTTCATTTGTGAGTGCTTAAAAGCATGCTGATAAACTAGAAGTTCATCTTTGCCTTCTAAATCTCTTTTTGTTAGAAATGGATAGTGAACTACTATTTAGAAAAACAGATTGACATCTAATAACATACTAGAGCATGTGCCTGCATTTCTGCATAATAGCAACTCCGGAATGTATAAGCATCTGTCAAGTGGAAATGCCACCCAGACTAACTACCCTATGTCAAAAGAATCTCTCAATAAAGGAAATATATTCTATATTCAGTTGTAGCAGCCAGATTCATAAGGTGGATCCCTGGTGCTCATGTCCTCATGCAATAAATACCCTCCCATTGAATTTCAATGGTATCTGTGACTTCTGAGCAATAGAATACAAAAAAGTTGAAGGGATGTATGGGTTTATGTGTATATGACCATGTGATTACATTACACAAGATTATAGGGCCTGTCTTATTGGAATCCTTCTTTCTTTTTCTGATTTTGAGGAAGCAAGACACCTTGAGGGTAAACCCCAAGTGGCAAGAAACTGCAGGGAGCTCTTAACATGAGGGCTACCCACAAGACATGAGGCCTTCAGTCATACAACTTCAAGGAACTGAATGCTGCCAATAACCATGTGAGTTTGGAAGTGAATCTTTCTGCCACTGAGCTTCAGATAAGACTCTATGCCTGGCCAGTGCTTTGAATGCAGCCATTTGAGTCCCCAGAGCAAAGGACCCAGCGATGTTGTGCTCAGATTCATAACAGAAAATGTTAGGTCACAAACAGCTAAATTTGTGATTATAGTGTTACACAGCAATTGATAACAAATACATCAGTGAATTTACTTTATTAGTCTTTGGAACATATAGCCTAAGTTGACTCTAAGTTGTCTATAACAGATGTTTTGAGTGCCTGCTAAGTACCCTGTACTGTACTAGGTAATCTGCATCCCTTATTTCATTTAATTTCCAGGTTGGGAGTCTCTTATTCTAAAACAGCAAGTTTTTCTTTCTGTATGAATCAATGTTAAAGGATGCTCAGTAAGCACATATTTCTTACCTATAATTTTTAAAAATCTAATAGTATTAAAAATAAAGGCAAGTTACTGTAGCTTGGAGAGAATTCACACAAACATTGTGTATTCTCTATAGGTTTATGATTATTACTAACTATAACATTTGCCAGACTAATGGGAGGAAGCATAAGCATTGATTATTTTAACACAAATCAATACTTAATTTAATTCTAGATGCAAAGAACGAGAGAAAGTACAAATGGTCGAGTATCCCACGTATCCTGAGGCTGAAAATAAAGTTTGGATGGTAGAGAAGGACAACCAAATTCAGTTCAAATCATCTGAGCCAAATGGGTAGGTGAAGAGGGCCCTGACCTTACAACGCATGGGGATATGAGGAGACACCCTCAGCACCAGGAACATCTGGGAACTGACAGATGCTTCACCGGTGGAATTACTCTTTAACAAGGGCTACAATGTCCTCATATCCATGCACAGTCCAATAAGGTATTCACATATAACATACTAACAGATTGTTTTCTACTTTGCCCCTTCTTTCAAGATTATGTCCCCATGGAACAAATACTGCCACATTGTGTAATTCAAGTGACACAGACATTTTGTGTGAGTCTTCAAACATGGCACCTGTATCTGAAAGACCTGTGTGACCTGTTGAGAGGACCTGAATGGCTTCCTACCATGGGGAGTTGATTCTTAACCAGCAGTGCTATTGTAACCATTGAATTCACTCTAATCAACGGATTCAGAATGAGAATGGATGTTTTTGTCTGGAATTATTTTTTAAGTAATTGCTTCAGTTCATCTACCTCATAATTAGTAAATGAAGGATATTTCAGAAAATAAAATACATTCCATTAAGAACTTTGGTAAAACAATGCCATGAACAGATCTTTAGTATTCAATGTTTATGGACATTCTCTTTGTTAATACAAAATAAATTTTAAAAAGAGGAAAAAGGATAGTTTATAACATAATATTAAATTAATTTTAAATGCTATTTTAATACAATTGTTTATCTCTAGTTTTCTTGAACCTGGCTTCTTTTATCCTCAAACCTAACAAAAAGTTATAATTTACTCAACAATTGTCTCCAATAATTAGAAATGATGGAAGGCATATCCACCATTATCATACTATCACATGGGAAATAAAACACTTGACTATTAATAATTACACAGGATACAGTGTAATAGTTTGGGGCATTTTGTATCAATTTCCTATTCTACTGATAATAGCATCAGATTTTCTTCAGAGAAATTATTTCTCCCTCATTGTTTGCCGTCTTAGTAAAAATTTCAATCAAACACTGTGTTTAATGAAGTTATGCTTAGAATCCAAGCTTGAGTATAAAAATCAAGGAAGGTGCAGACAGATGATGCAAGCTAGGATAATTAAAGTCTCCCTCCCAAGATTTTGACTCTAAAGAAATGATAAAAAGGCAGAAAATAGATTGATGCCAAACTATCCAAAAAGTTGAACTGATAGCTCCCACCACTTGAAAACTCAGACTGTTATGTTTCTAAGCCTAGTTCTTTTTTTTTTTTTTTTTTTGGATTATGTAAGCTAATCCATGTTCTCCCAATGATTTCTCCTTTATTTAAAATATTTAAAATGGGGGGCGCCTGGGTGGCGCAGTCAGTTAAGCGTCCGACTTCAGCCAGGTCACGATCTCGCGGTCCATGAGTTCGAGCCCCGCGTCAGGCTCTGGGCTGATGGCTCAGAGCCTGGAGCCTGTTTCCGATTCTGTGTCTCCCTCTCTCTTTGCCCCTCCCCCATTCATGCTCTGTCTCTCTCTGTCCCAAAAATAAATTTAAAAAAAATAAAATAAAATAAAAATAAAATATTTAAAATGGTTTTAAATTTTTTGCCATCAAATAACTTCAGTAGTAAGGAACTCATTCAAAAGACATAGTTCTAGGAAGTATCTTGGAACAAATTGTTGTGCTCAAATTGGTACCTGGATAGAAAGAATATTGAGCAGTGAGAAACAAGTGATATTTCACATTAGGAGACCAAAAGCTTATAGTACAACATCAAAAGAGTAAATTAAATTGTTGCTATAATCAGGGAAAAGCTCCGGATAACCAGGTAGCTATTGCCATAGAATATAAATAAATATATATATAAACAAACAAATAAATAAGCAAACAAGGCAGCAAGTAAATATTTTGCTGCATCTGACTGTGTTTAACATAAAGAATGAAACAACAAAATTCAGATCTGTAAATTCTCACCTCAAGCCACAGATAAAATTCAGAAAATTTGCATCATAGAAAGTAGTTATATCTTGTTTATTTTGTCATGAAGCTCAGACCACGCAAATAATCAGAGTTGGATTGTACAGAATTAGTGCATCAGTTAAATTCACAGCTTTGTCATGTCTTGTATATAAAATAGTATAGTCTAAATATCCACCAGAGGACATCTAGATGGATTTAGAAGAAATGTGGCATCCACTTACTCAATTATTTTGAAAACACAACTTATTTTATGTACTTGACCAACTAAGTGGTTTCTGCTCCTTCATTGGAAGAGTTTGTCAGATAAAATAGTTTCTTTGCAGAAAATTTTAAAACTAACACCTTCTCATCTCTCACCTCTGACTGTAAGTAGGCTTGTAACATGAATCTTTTATCATTATAGCTTGGGTATAGACTTAAAAATTAATGTATAAAGAAAAAGCTCACATGAAGAAAGAAATACAGGAGCTTTCTAACTTATACCATAAAAAAATGTCTAGGAAACAAATTAGGAATGAGTTTTAAAAAGCGCTCTATCAAAAAAAATTACAAATTTAAGTCATAAAGAATTTATGGATATGGCAGCATTTAACAGAGACAACTCATTTGATGTCCTAACACAGGTGGAAATCTCTGATTTCTAGCAATTTAATAGGTTAGATAATTCAATCGTAGCTATAACAAGAACTCTTTTTATATTATACTGAAGATTATGGCCATCAAATATAAAATAAGAAATTCAATAGTATCATGAGAAAAAAAAGGAATAAATTCAATGGTATTACAAGACGAAATGCTAGCTTTGCTATTTCTCACCCGGTAATTCCCAACAGGGCCCCGATGCCAGATTTTGAAGAATAGACTGGGGACTGGAGCAGCTAAATGTTTTAAAAACAGCCTGTTCAGGGGCGCCTGGGTGGCGCAGTCGGTTAAGCGTCCGACTTCAGCCAGGTCACGATCTCGTGGTCCGTGAGTTCGAGCCCCGCGTCAGGCTCTGGGCTGATGGCTCGGAGCCTGGAGCCTGTTTCCGATTCTGTGTCTCCCTCTCTCTCTGCCCCTCCCCCGTTCATGCTCTGTCTCTCTCTGTCCCAAAAATAAATAAAAAAAAAAAAACAAAAAACGTTGAAAAAAAAAAAAAAAAACAGCCTGTTCACTCTTCTATCAGAGAGAGAGGAATATTGGTGACAGTGATTGCAAATACCTGTTAGCGTCTTTTTTGCAGTAGAAATATACTTCCAGACATAAAATAGGTTAGCTACCACAACAGTCAACTGGACATATATTGCACTTAGCACTTTAATAGTGATATGAAATAAACATAGACCTCAGGCTATAGTTAATAAATCATGAGCTTGTTAGATATAGAATTAAAAGTCAGCCCATTAAGTTTATACTTGAATGATAAAACATTCATCCATATGATGAAGTCACATGGATTTCTACCTATGCTTAAAAATTTGTAAGTTCCTAGAAATAAAATAAAATGTCAGGTGAAGGAAACTTGCAAAATGACACCACGTAGTCTTTACCATCCTGCTGAGTCTACCATGAAGTATACCAAGGTCAAAATTAAAGCAAAAACAAAACAAAACAAAACAACAAAAACAAAACAAAATAAAATCAAAAACAAGAAAACACCAACTTAAAAATAAACTCAGCACTATTGAATAGAAGACAAACTTAACCCTAAAACTAGAATTACTACCCCTCATTCATTTCTCTGACTTAAATGCAGTCATGAGCTGTTACGTTATTATGTGAAGGTATGACAAATATCCTTGAGTGCGGATCTTGCTATGGTACACAAACGCACACTTTGATCTTATCCTCTAATTTTTCTCAAAGTTATCTACGCCATTTATTCAGATAACAAGGTAAGGCGGTGGGGTGGGGAAGAGGACTACACAAAAAAGTCAGAGCTTATTTGATAACAACTGTAATTCCTTAAACACACAAGGCAACCAGGTCCTCTAGTCAGAGTAGGGAATGGTGGGGGCACATGATAGAGATAGGATCCTGGAATACATGATTGTGGGATCCTGAACACTACAAGTTGTACTTCTCAAGTTACACAGGATAGGTTTGGAATAGTTATCTTCTGTAATTGTGGAAACTTTTTACTGACTTCTTTGGTTACGGAAAAGGAAATATAATGGTAAGGAGGTGTGTTTGGAAGCCATATGGTCCCCCTCTCCCAACCAAAAATCTAGCATTAATTATAAAACCTCACTTCATTCATGGAGATTCAGAGAGGTTGATGACCACATCGAAGAGTACATGCAATGTTTTTCAATTCAATGTATATTTATCTCTCGTTGGCCAGCTTGGATTATGTAGAATATTGATAGGGTATAGAAAGTAAGCACGGATTATGATCCACTCAAGCAAATAGTATCTTCAATTTTCACTGCTGTGCTATATGTGGTTTTCTCACTGAAACATATCAAAACATCTCCTAGCAAACGGTGTATAGCTATTAAAATGATGGTGATTTGTCTTTATTCAACAAAAAGATGTAGAAAACATCTATTTTCAATTGGCAAGGGCAAGAATATGCATCAATACCTTTACTATTATGCCTCAGCAAGATTTTAACTTTTCTATTTTGTTTTCATTTAGTATTTAAGAAACATAAGCATGTCAACTCTTCAACTAAACCTGGCACTAGTTATTTAGGCTGACTGATTCTGGAGAATAGAAAAAAAAATGCTTTCATTAACATACATAGAATTCATAAGAATGTGGGAATATAAATCTACAAAACATATAGAAATTTTTGGATATAAATTCATGAAAAAATATAGTTGTTCTGTTGAATGGGATATATTAGCCAAGCCTCACAAGTACAGACTGAATTTATGAAGAAATATGAATTCATGGGCTTTAAAACATTATTGTAAAACTTTTTTAAAAGCGCTGACTAGGAGAATGAAGAGAGCTGAAAGTTTAGTTTATAATCTTAATAATAAAGAAAATGATTTCTAGAGAATATAGTGCAAACAGATTAAAATTATGTGTTAAAATACATGGATATTAATCAATATATTTAAAAAAGAACACATCCTGGGACACTTGGGTGGCTCAGCTGGATAAGTGTTTCAGTCTTGATTTTGGCTCACGTTGTGATCTCACAGTTCGTGAGATTGAACCCCATATTGGGCTTTGTGCCGACAGTGTGGAGCCTGCTTGGGATTCTGTCTCTCCCCCCGCCCTCTCTACTTCTCCCCTGTGCACTCTCTCTCCCTCTCTCAATAAAAAAATAAATAAATAAATAAATAAATAAACATACAAACATTAAAAAAAAGATAACATATCCTGATAAAATTGTCAACTCCAAAAAACAACAAAAATGAAGCTTATTACAGATTTAAAAAAAAAAAACAGCACTACTTACAATGAATGAAAACAACACTAGCATAAGAATTCTTATCTGTAACATGAGATGCCAAAATATTTCCATTCTCAATCTCATTCTTCTGTTCCCATGCCCCACTCCTATCCCCACTGCCTCCACTCTCCTAGACAATTCCTGACAAACCTTTATGAACTGTCAGGTCATCACAAAATATTTTCTGTTCTCCAAGACTGTGTTAAGTATAGAACCTGTGAAATCACCATCACTATTAACTTATTATTCCTCTGTCTCTCAAATAAAATATCAATCTCCTAGGGGATAGGGACTGTGGTGAATTTATTTAGAAATTTCCAGGGCCAACCTAGTACCTGGCAAATAGCAGTTTTCAATAAAGTAACAATATATGCTTTGCGTTGTCCTCAAGAGAATTAGAAAGATAATTGCTTTGCTCCACTTTGGAATTTCTCATTCAGTTAGATGAATGATACCAGTTTAAACCACAAGGAAGAGTTGTGAGAAAATAAGACCATTCACTGAATTCTGGGATAGCATTCAGCTCGTCAACTCCAGCTCCTTCCTCATGCTCCTGGTATTGGTTCAGTACCCTCAATTTCTTCTCTCTTTTCCAACCTGTAGTCAGGTATAGTGTTGGTATATGTGTGGTTCTAAGCTCTTCTCTTCTTCGACGGCACAAAAGGTATTGCAAAGTATACAGTCCTGCCCCCATACTTTTGTTAACTTTAAATAGGACAAAGAGCAACTTTTTTTTTTTTTTTTTTTAAAGAGTGTATTTGGGAAAGCAGAGGAATTGTAATTTGAGACAAGCAAGCTATGGCAGACGATAGGCAAATCTGAAGAAGGTCAGTTTTTACTTGGTTTTAGGAAAAATTGAGGAGGAATGTTCTGAACAAAAATTTATTGGAGAAGGAAAGTTTTGAGGCTTCAATAGTCCGCATTGGCTGCAGGTAGTTGTTATGTGGGCAGGAAGGGATCTTCTTTCCTTTTCTTAAAGGCAGGAGATAAATTCTCCGTGAAAATGTCCTCTCTTGTTGACATAATTACTTTCTTTCTTCCCACTGGTTATGCAGGCTCAGAGCAGTTCGTGAGAGCTCCCCCTTTGTGCTTCAGACTCCATTTTAAATGAGGTTTCCTTTATTTATTTTCATACCTTTAACAATAATCTGTCCTCCTCCTCTACCCAATAATCCATTTTATTTGAAGTTCAGTGTTGATTTATAGGTTCCTTTTTTCTACCTGTCTTAGATGTGACACACAGTAATGTATTGGATAGATCCTTTTCTTCCAGCCTGTGCTTTCTGATCATTACAAGACTTTAGGTTATGAAATCATGTATAATTTAAATGCTACTTGAAGGTCAGAATACCTCTTCAGGAAAAAAAAGATAGTAGAACAAATTTTGTAAATGACCAGTCTCTGAAAAAAAAGGTAAAAAAATTATCCATTTTCAGCTCTAAAGATTAAACAGGTTTTGAAATAAGCAATTCCCTGATTCTCTCTGGGTATAACATAGTTTGGTAGGTAAAGGAATATATGATCAGAAATCTATCTAAAACCTTGAGGGATATTGCCAAATCTGTCACTAAAACAGCCGCCCAAGAAAAATCTTGGGACTCTCTTGCACAAGTTGTACAAGATAACAGAACTGCTCTTGATTCTTCCTAGTAGAACAAGGTAAAGTTTGTTTTGTAATAAACACATCTTGTACTTGGGTGAACACCTCTGGCAAAGTAGAAACAGAAACTAGATAAAATCTGGGCACAAACTGATATGCCCCGATTCGAGAGACCCCCTGAAAACAAACCACCAGAGTCCAGAGTCAAAGCCAAGGGGCAAGGGTCATTTATTGCAGGTTCGAACCCGGTCCTCCGCGCACTCGTTGCCGGGTGACGCTAAGAGGCCCTGAGCGAGGATCTTACAGCTTCTTTTATAGACAGGCACAAACAAGTTAGGGATTTCTTGAGGTTACAGAGCTGTTATTGGTTGACATTTAGATTTGAACACTCAGCAGAACTTGATTGGTTCCCGCCTTTATTTCAAACCACTCAGCAGAACTTGATTGGTTCCTGCCTTTAGGTCAGACCACAACTGGGCACGCCCTGGCTGGTTCCGGCGGGGCGGGGGGGGGGGGGGGGGGGGGGGGGGGGGGGGGGGGGGGGAGGTCTTTTCTTTGCAGTTGTGAGTACACCTGGTAATTTTTCTCTTAGTCTCTCAAAACCAAGTAGTTAAATGCAGACCCCCTGGTTCTTTGATCTTTTTAGCTGGCTACCTTCAGGAATTGCTTCCTAGTTCAGATTACTCCTTCGATGTGTACTTAGCATTTTATTTATTCTTTTTGGGATTTTTTTCATCACAAAACTTTGTCTCCTTTGTATAGCTCAATGGACACCATGTAGATAATGGTCACTCAGCATTTAGAAATGAGTTCTAAAGTTTATGAGACAAGAAGTGGGGCATTTCCAGAAACTGCAGAATTTATGTGGTCTTAAGAAACTTGACAGGAAAGGCTTTCTTGGCTCTGGCACTCTTGTTGCTCAAATGTGGCCTAAGGCTCCTAAGGAATCACTTTCCCAAGGGATTTGACACACTGAGAATAAGTCTTACTGGCAAGGAGGGATCTGTGACGCTTGATGGCTCATCAGCAATGTTTTCCAGTGGTCAATCAACAATAATTTCCAATGGGTGATGTTTTCAGAGAAAGATCTAGATCAAAAGGGGGAAATGTGAAAAACTGACGTGACTGGAGTCATTTTAAAATGGACTTGGAATAGCCATTGTACAGAAACCACATTACTTGCCTTGCTTGAACTGGACCAAAACCTTTGGACTGGGCAAAACCACAAATGTTTTAAGTAATTGTCAATTACTTTGACCACATCTTAACCACAAAACTGACAGTTACAGAAGTTCTGGAGATAAAATCAGCAGTTAATCAGTATATAACCCAGAGTAGCTTAGTTTGTTAACACCCATAAGAAATACTTTTTTTTCTTTTCTTCAACTCATGTAATGGCCCCCTTCTTTTTCCTCATAAAAATCCTTTTCTTTCACCCTAGAAGAAGGAACATTATTTGGGTATTGACCTGAATCTGTGCTCCTCAAATTGCAATTCTTTGGTCCCTTGTAGACACTTGTTTTACTCACACTGTGCCTCTTTATTTTCAGATTGATACACTGACAGGAAACAGAATTTGTCGTCCCAAAATACGCCTCTTTGGCATAAGGATTATCTAGAGCCAGTTATTTTTAGGAAAGAGGTGACAGGAGAATCTCTGAAAACCTACTAGAAACTACCCTTTTGTAAGGGACATTTACGAGGCAAATCTCCATTTATATAAGGGTGTCTTCTCTATACTAAGAGGAAGAGGATAACTAAACCTAGAACAACTCATATCAGTGGAAAAAACAATGGGACTTAAATGACAACCATTGTTTACTTGCTTTGTCTGATAATCTCCCATAACTGGCTTCCCTCCCCCAAAACATCTTCTTTTGTCTTTAGCTGAAGACAGTATTTAAGGTGTTGGCTTAAGCCATTTGATTTATTCAGTTTTCCTGGGTATACAGGAAGATTACATGTTAAACTTCTACTTTTCTCCTGTTAATCTGACTTTTTATGATGGAGAGTTCTCAACCAAGAAACTAGAAGAATAAGGGGAAAATTAATCCCATCCTCCACAACAGGAAATTAAAAATGTTAACATGTCCCAGTGCACTCCTGGCTTAACAATGCTCTTTCCATACAAAATAATTTGTTAAAATTAATACTGCCAAGTAGCTGGTTGGCCATAGCATGTGCTAAAGATAAATATATGTTTGCTTACACATAGAAATTCACTAAATCACAAGTCTTAATATTTTAGGAGTTTCTTCCCAGACATATTTGTAATTCAAATCTCTCCAAAGTAGAGAAAAATTGCAAGTATAGTGAGAGTTATTGAGAGACTAAGAGAAAAATTACCAGGTGTACTCACAACTGCAAAGAAAAGACCTCCCCCCCCCCCCCCCCCCCCAGCCATTCCCGGAACCAGCCAGGGCGTGCCCAGTTGTGGTCTGACCTAAAGGCAGGAACCAATCAAGTTCTGCTGAGTGGTTTGAAATAAAGGCGGGAACCAATCAAGTTCTGCTGAGTGTTCAAATCTAAATGTCAACCAATAACAGCTCTGTAACCTCAAGAAATCCCTAACTTGTTTGTGCCTGTCTATAAAAGAAGCTGTAAGATCCTCGCTCGGGGCCTCTTAGCGTCACCGGCAACGAGTGCGCGGAGGACCGGGTTCGAACCTGCAATAAACGACCCTTGCCCCTTGGCTTTGACTCTGGACTCTGGTGGTTTGTTTTCAGGGGGTCTCTCAAATCGGGGCATATCATTATTGCTATAGTTGTAAATCCCTTTGTACTGAGTTCAAAATTTCACTAGGAGAATACAAAGACATTTCACTCAAAGTTGCTACTTAATAAAGAAGAATGTGTTTAGTTTTGTCATGTTAATTCCGTCTTGGTCTTAACTGTGAGCAGGAGAAGAAAAAAAGTCCCTTGGTGATAGCTATTGAAATCACTGTGACCTTTGATATTTAGTTGAAACTAATTTCTTTTGTTTATGTATTATTTGGACCTGAGAGAAAGGTCAAAGATTTGCCAGGAATCCTACATCTCAAAGGATTTTATGGAAGGAAAAGAAATCTTCATTTAATCAGAGTAAGCAATTAAATGATCCAAATAAAATACAGTTGACCTGGTAGCTTGGGCTGTTTTATATATATATATATATATATATATATATATATATATATATATATATAATTTAATTACTACACCAATGCGTGTTGAAGTATAATTAATTAGTGAGTTTAAATAGTTAGAATGAATGGTCAAATGGTCAAATTCTTTATCTTTAGCCTTGCATATGAATTTTCCTGCAGTTATAATGGATTATGAAATGGCAAGCAATCCTATTGGTGGGTGTTCTTTAACCATGTTCTAGACATAGTTATGGAAGGAATCTGGCCAGATACTGCCCTTGTTCCCAGCAAACTCACAAACTGATAATGGAGAGGAAAAAAATGGAGTAAGCAGTGTTTACAGGGTTCTTTAAAATTGAGCCAGGAGGACACTGAGGAAGTGGGGCTTCTGTATGTGTTCTGTCACACGTCCTTAAAATTTTTGCTGACCTCAGCTATAAGTTAAGACACCTACTGCATGGATGTAAATGGACTTTGCACCTAACATTAGCCCTAGCAACTAATCACATATAGATTAGCATAACTGTAGCTATATCAGCATCAATCACATTTTATTCAAAGCAATTTATGTAAATTCTCTTTCCTCTTTAAAAGCTCTAACTCCTTTGTCTCTCCAGAGCATGCTTTTGATCTCTATGTCTCCCGAATTACAATCCCCAAGACACCAAGACCCCAAGTAAATGCACACATTTTATTTTGTCTTTCCTTTGTTGGCAAAATCTAATGGGGTAAACACTTTTGATAGTTTAATATTTTTCCTTCAGAAGTTTAGCATTTGATCTGATTCGATTCAATTAAAATATATTTGAAACAAATATTGAACACCCACTATGTGCTCTAGTGTAAGAAAACAACTGATATTTTTAATTTTTTATTAATTTGTAATTTTCTAATTCACAAGAAGGATTTAAGAGAGGAAGATGACTGATTCAATCCATCACCAATTATTTTAATCAAAAGATACTGATAATTGTGTTTTTCCCACTCAAGCAATTAGCATATCAAGCTGTTAAACTGATAGTTCTAGGGGTAAAAACATTCCTGCAGCACCATATTTGAAAAGTGGGATTTTTTATAGTCATATTTTTTACAAAGCTGCATAATTGATATCTATGCTGACATTGTTTTACTAAAATATGAAAAATAGCTTATACCTGATTGTTAACAATAGCCATAGGGTAATTAATACTTGCATTCTTTTACCTAGAAGATATTTGTATCCATCTGTTACACAATTTTTTTTTTTACCTGAAACTTCAAAAAAGCTTTTGCTTAAAAAGGTAAGTAATTGAAGCCAAAAACAAACACAAAAACTATGCATTGAGAAATCAAATAAGAACAGTTACAAAGAACTCTATAAAACTACAACTAGAGAACAGTTTTAGTGTTGAAATTTCTGCACAGAACTATCTTTTGAAACTTGGGAATGGTTTAGTGTTTTCAAATTACTATCCAGTCTTTGTTCTGTCTCTTCACATTAAATCACAAGTCCCTCAAGACCTTCTTTGACTTGTATTTTTAACTTTTTGTCTGGAGCACTAGAACTATACTTCACAGTAATTGTGCTCACATTGTTGATCATCACAACCTTCCGGGAATTTTTTAAATACAAATGAGACTCAGGAGGCTGGAGGCATCCTCAGAGATGTTGAATAAATCAGTCTGCAGGAGATCACAGGAAGATGCCATAGAAGTTCCTCACACAAAGGGCACCTGGGTGGCTCAGTCAGTTGAGCATAGGACTGTTCAATTCGGCTTAGGTCATGATCTCAGGGTCTTGGGATCAAGCCCCATGCCGGGCTGTGCACTGAGCATGGAGCCTGCTTAAGATTCTTTCTCTCTCCCGCTATGTTCCCCCTGCTAAAAAATATAAATAAATAACATAAAAATATTTTCTTAAAAAGTTTCTCACACAAATCTGAATCTGATGGTCAGCCTTAGAACACAGGACCACAAATTATGCTGCCTTGTCATCTTCATATTAAGCAGAATACCTTAATATTTGTTATATGTGAATTGACATGATTTGGTTTAAAACCTAAGCATTTCACTAGTAATAACCTTAACCTTCAGGTCATTAACAATAATATTCTGTACCATTCTACTTTAAGTATACAGAGCTTTAAAAATATGGTAACATTTATTTTGGATATCTTGAATATATTCATGTATTGTTACTTAAGATTGAAAGAAAATAGTTTTTTTCATAAAAATGTCTTCTTTTTGTTTTAATTTCTTTCTGTATTGAAAGTATTTTCATTTTTAATATGTAGAAGTGAAAATGCCCTGCTTATTTATTCTCAAATTTCTACATTAGAATTCTGGCTTATGTATCTAAAGTTACCTCTACTGTTTAAAACAAAATACAGAAATTTTGTGAATTTAATAATAAGTTTATACACACAAGCAGTTTTATTTATGATAGAGCTAAGCTGCTATAACAATTACAACAACAGGGGCGTCTGGGTGGCTCAGTCCGTTGAGCATCTGACTTTGGCTCAGATCATGATCTCACGGTTCATGAGTTTGTTATGGAACCAGACTGGAATGCTGGCAGAAAAACCAAGTGGCACTCAGAGATCTTGGTGGATCGGAGATTTATTCAACACTGGCAGGCTCAGAGGAGGCCGTTTCTCCAAAGATCTGAGCCCCAAATGAAGGGAGCGAGCTTCCATATAGTTGCCAGCTTCCATATCTGTGGTGGGTTTTCGCGCACATGGCAAACAGGGCAAGAAGAACCCAGAAGAGCGGTCTCCAAGCTAAAGACCAGAGCTTGTTTTAGTCCAGTCGGCCATCTTATGGGGTAAAACTGTATTCATTTTCCCAACAAGTTCAAGCCCCCCATCGGGCTCGGTGCTGACAGCTCAGAGCCTAGAGCCTGCTTTGGATTCTGTGTCCCCCTCTCTCTCTGTCCCTCCCCCACTCGTGCTGTATCTCTCTCTGTCTCTCAAAAAATAAAATTAAAAAATAAAAATAAAAACAATTACAACAACAGAAAATTCTTCGAGGTAGGAGTTAATTTTTTTTTCACATGAATATTTGGGCATAAGAAGTCCAAGCTAGTTTGCTAACTCCCTGAAATCACACACCAGGCTCTTTCTATCTTGTTCCCATCAACCCTTGATGTTACTCCCATCACTCTCAGGAGGCTCATCACCACCACCACACTGCAGCTAGTAAAAAAGGAGCAGTGTGCCTATCCGTTCTTTAAGGGCATGACCTGGAAGTCATACAGATCACTTTTGTTCATGCCTCATTGACCTGGATGCAGTTATTTCAGCACACGGAGGAGCAAGGGAGACTTTAATTGGGCAATCATGTACTCAGCCAGAAATTCTGTTATTAAGGGATAAGGGAAGAATAAATATTAGAGGGCAAGTAGTGACCTTTACTCTACCATTCATAAAGAATAGGATACTTTAGGGGCACCTTAGTGGCTCAGTTGGTTAAGCATCAGACTTCAGCTCAGGTCATGATCTCGAAGTTCATGAGTTTGAGCCCCATATAGGGCTCTCTGCTGTCAGTGCAGAGCCCACTTTGGATTCTCTGTCCTCATTTCTCTCTGTCCCTCCCCAAGGTGTTCTCTCTCCCTCTCTCAAATAAATAAACATAAAAAAAAAAAAAGAATTGGATACTTTAACTATGTGGGAAGAAAACTGCCCTTTACTTCAAGCATATATCAAAAAAGAGAAATATTTGCTATTTATGTGATGTAATATAGTGACTTGAATGTATTTACTTTTATTTAAATGAGAAATCCTATCCTATTATATGTACAACCATTCCTCTTGGTGCTAAAGCTCACAAAAATACATAAGATACAGTTACAGCTAGCAAGGAGTTTATAATAATGTCTAATGTGATTTGGAAGGCAGAGAACAAATACAAGTATTTAATTAATTAAGTCAGAAGGCTGAATTTGATAAAGGCCATTAGAACTACACAGTGATGCTAAAGGGTGGGGTTCAGAAAAATCAAAGTTTGCATTGAAGGGCAAAAGAATATGCCCACTCCAAAATATGCTGCTTTGGCATGTGGATTATTTTGAGCCGAAAGCAATCAAGACCCAGCTGACTCAGGAAAAACTTCTACCTCTCCCTTCACTAACTAAAAGAATTTAGATAAGGAGCCTATACCAGAAAAAGAGCTATTACCAGAGATAACTTTTTATCTGAAAGCCATTGTGCATGGCAGGGCAAACCTGTAATTAGCCAACATATGCTGTTCTTACCATCCTGTGAATGGCCTTCCTCCCCTTTGAAGCCCCAAACCCTTGTCCCATTCCTTAGCTCAGGACGGCACTTAAGCCTCAACTTCCTGACTTGCCCTTGGGTCTCATATCTTTGGGGCTCCTGTACATACAAAATTAAATTTGTTTTTTCCTCTGTTAATCTGTCTATGTCAATTTAATTATTAGACCAGCCAAAGAACCTGGAAGGGAAGAAGGGAAAATTTTTCTATCCTTACAGCATTTAGTTATAAAACTCAATAAAATTTACTTAAAGAATGGGTGGCAGGGGCACCTGGGTGGCTCAGTCAGTTATGTGTCCAACTTCGGTTCAGGTCATGATCTCACAGTTCAAGGGTTTGAGCCCCATGCTCTGTGCTGACAGCTAGGAGCCTAGGGACTGATTCAGATTCTGTGTCTCCCTCTCTCTCTCTGCCCCTCCCCACCCACCCCCCAGGCATTCAGTCTCTCTCTCTCTCTCCCTCTGTCTCTCTCTCTCTCTCAAAAAATAAATAAACATTAAAGAAAAAAATGGGTTGTAGATCTTAAGGCAGACATGAAGGTGCATGTAAAAAGCAGGTACCTACACCTAAAGACGGAAAAGCTTTAAAGTTTAGTAATAATAAGTAACTCAATTTGATCATCTCAGAGGAATAGTGATAAAATGAGGTCACATAGGCAGTTAACAGACATATTAGGGATAGCCTTAAATATGAAGGCCTTAGAATCAGTCCAAAGGCAATTAGGGATCCCTGAGTTTCTTAAAATGAGGGATAGATTGTAAGCCACTCAATAGAACCTTATCTTATTCATCTCTGTGCTTCCAGCTCCTAGAGCAATGACTCACATGAAGTACCTGTGAGATAATACATTTGTGAATTAGTGAATGAGTGATGAGATATGTACCTCTGGAAAACTGGTCTATGTGTGGCATGTTGCAGAAGTGGGAAGGAGATTTTCATACTACTGGCATCATTATGATTATTGTTAATATAGCATGTTGTTAGTTAACAGTAAGAACTCTTCTCTGTGCTGAGTTTGTGTCAAACACTTTATAGTGAGCCTATCTCAACTAATAGTCACATCAGTACTTGAGTAAAGTAGAATTGTAATTTCATTTTATAGAAAAGGAGACAAATTCGAAGTATTACTGATTTATCCAAAGCCACTTAGCTTGTAAGTGGTAGACCCTCAGCGTGAATTCAGATCACTGACACCTGGCCCTTTCACACTTAATCCTAAAACTGTGCTCTATCTCTCTGAGAAAACATACCTATTTCTTCAAATATAAAGAGTTCAAGAAAAGTCAATCTTCTCTGTAAAGTAAGGGATTAAGCCATAGGTTCGGAATGGGGGAAACATGTGGAATTAAATTTGTGGAAGTTTCTTAAAGTCTTGATTTGATTCTATGAGGATTTAACAAGAGCAAACTAAAATATTATTATAAGTTTGGCCCAAATGATGTCAATGAGTGTGGAATCTTACTGATAATCCACCAATCATTTAAACTCTTAACATCAGTATTTTCTAAAGCAGATACTGAATTGCCCTTTGAACACCAGAACAATTCATGTCAGAAAAGAGACTAGCTACATTTTGTAAATATACTAATATTTCAAATAAACTCTTTTTCAGCAGAGAAAAAAAGCACGTTGGAAATACACTAAAGTGGCCTATCAATTAGCACTTTTGAATTTTCAAACTAACTGCACTTCCATATATTATACATGTGCACACAAAAACTTCCATGTTGGAATGCCTGAGTGGTTCAGTCAGTTGGGCCCTTGACTTTTGATTTTGGTTCAAGTCATGATCTCCTGGTTTGTGGGTTCGAGCTCCACATTGGGTTCTACGCTGCCAACAAGGAGCCTGCTTGGGATCCTCTCTCTCTGCCCCTCCTCTGCTCATGTGCATGCTCTTTCTTTCTCTCTCTCTCAAAACAAATAAATAAATTAAAAAAAAAAAAAAAAACTTTGGTGTATCCTCAGAAGAATGTGATTCTTTTGAACTATTACACATTGGAGCTCATTTCTCGGTACAGCAGGCCTTGTGCAATTAGAAATGTTATGGCATTATTTTCTTCTTACTTTATACTGAGGATATTATACATGTGTTAATAGAAGAATGGTTCTTACTGCAGGAATTCAATCAATAAAAACAAGAATGTGAAAAACTTTAGGATAAATGGTGCATTTACTTCAACAAATAAGTTGCAGGAGAAAAATAAAACAGACAGAATCTATAGAATAAAAAGCACTAAGAAAACCTGTCAACCAAATATAGTGTGTAAGCCTTGTTTCTAAAACTTATCCCAAAAAACTCAACATTAAATACACACACACCCCTATGCAGACCAAACAGAATAATCTGGTGGCATGATTATGTATTTGTGATATTAAGGAACTATTGTTAATATCTTAGATATAATTAATATCTGGTTCAGTTTTCAAAAAAGATTCTCTATTGGCTAAATATTTCAAGATGAAATATGATGTATTGGATTTGATTCCAAATTGTGCAGGCAGTGACTTTGGGATATAATTTTTAAAAATTGGCCATGAGTGAATGATTTTTGCAGCAGGGTAATGGTACATAGAAATTCACTGAAACATTCTCTCCCCTTTTTGTTTGTTTGAAATTTCTCAAAATAAACATTTAAATACACACACATATACACATACACACATACACATTATGTGGGAACTGAAGCTTCCTTATAACATTAAAGTTCACTGTTAGAATTTATATAAAGAGATAAGACACCTCTGTAAGTATATAGTATTGTAAGTCAGGACAGAGGTCACCTTTGAGAAAGAAGGTTGAGATAATGGTGAAGGACAGACATAGGGCCCTCATAGGGAACATAGATATTTGGTTTGTAATGATTCACTGAACTGAGCATATATAATTCTGGCACTTCTATGAATGTGTTTTACTTCAACTGAAAAATTATTAAAAAAATTTTTTTAACGTTTATTTATTTTTGAGACAGAGAGAGACAGAGCATGAACGGGGGAGGGTCAGAGAGAGGGAGACACAGAATCTGAAACAGGCTCCAGGCTCTGAGCTGTCAGCACAGAGCCCGACACGGGGCTCGAACTCACGGACCGCGAGATCGTGACCTGAGCTGAAGTCGGCCGCTTAACCGACTGAGCCACCCAGGCGCCCCTGAAAAATTATTTTAAAAGCATGGGCCTCATAAATTTAACTTGATTTCTAAAATTAGGGAGACTATTAGGTATTGTGAAATCTGGAACATCAAAAAATAGGGGGTACTTTTTACATTATTTTTTAAAATACCTTACAGTTTAGTAAGGTTTACAATTTTATGAGGAGGTATTATTTTCTCCATTTTACACAGGAAAACCAAGGCATATCACGGTGGACTCTCTTGCCTGAAGCCACAAAACTAACAAGTCGTGGAGATACAATAAAAACCTCAGAGAGTCAAGCTCAAAATCCTGCACATTTACAATGACGTTTACTACTACTCATAGGGAAGAAAAAGGAAGAATATCAATGACTCACAAATAGATAAGGTCTAAAAACCACAGCAAAATTAGGATTTTATCAAGTTCAAATATCAAGTTCAAACCTCTTTAGCTGTGTGAGAACTAAAACTCCTTTATCACATGCAAGTTCTTTGTTCAATGTTTGCACTTAATACTTTCACATACATTTATATGTGCATGAAATAGTTCATTCAATATTTAGTCTCTGCTTAATCTTATTGGGGATTTAATGGCTGAAACTATTATATACCCAAAAAAAGGAAAGAAGGCAGGAAAAAAAGACAAAAATGAAAATTATATCAGTTTCCAAGGCCTAAAATCCTGCAAAGGTAATATTGCCACCTTTACCAATGTGTATGATTGATCAAAATCATATATAGTTGCCAACATCCATCTCCCCCCTCTGAAAAATATTCACAAAAAGTCTGTGGGGTGACAAAAGGTGTCCTTCAGTTTAAGCAAATATCTGTATAATATTATAAACCAAATAGTCTAAGACTATATAGTATACAAAATCATCCATCACTCAGATACAAATTTTCCAAATAACTGCTAACCTTTATCTTCCCTTATCTTCCTGGATTCCATGTTGATTATATATATATATATATATATATATATATATATATATATATATACACACATATATGGGGCGCCTGGGTGGCTCAGTTGTTTAGGTGTCTGACTTTGGCTCGGGTCATGATCTCATGGTTCGTGAGTTCGAGCCCCACGTCGGGCTCTGTGCTGACCACTCATAGTCTAAAGCCTGCTTCGGATTCTGTGTCTCCCTCTCTTTCTCTCTACTCTTCCCCCAGTTGCACTCTGTCTCTGTCTCTCTCTCTCTCTCTCAAAAATAAATAAATGTTAAAAAAATCATATATATGTATATATACATGTATATATATATATATACATGTATATATGTATATATACATGTATATATATATGTATATATGTATATATACAGAGAGAGAAAGACTCATTTGATTCAATGTACATCAGTAAAACTAAAAAAATTAAGTGCTAAATTTTTGACAAGACATATTTTAAACCATCTGAAATGGCATATTTGATAATAGAAATTTGAAACTGAGCTATTATATGAGTCAATTTTCCACAGCAAAATGTACTGCATCATATGAATCTTTCTCCACATGAGGTATGCAACTCAGTTATTTTCCATCATTTATAAAGTGCTATTACTTCCTTCTATCTTCTTAAAGATATATTCCTCCTTATGAAAATATTTAAGTAATTCTTCTTTGTTTTTAGCAAGGCTAAATTTAAGTCTGTTCATCAACTGTGAGGCAAACTGGAACCAACTGAGGGAGATGCACAGGAAAGTTAACAAGAGTTTCCTTCCTGAAGGAATAGTCATTTTTATCTATAAAGGCATATACTGGCAGAAATGAGAGCTAAAATGAGTACATAAATAACAGCTTAAGTCAAAATCCCACAAACCCTTCTTGAGAGAAAAGATTCATATATTTCAAATGAAATGATGCCCAAAATGAGACACCACATCTCATAAAATGATTGCGGGGATTAAGTCTGATAATCCCTTCAAGGGATTTGGTACAGTGTTTAACACAAAAAGTGTTCAAAAATGTTATTTATATAAAGAATCTATTTTAAGTGGTAATTCTTATGTTTGGGAGAAAGACAAAAAGAAGGAAATAACTTGAAAGGAAAGAGGTGTTATTTTTGAAGGGTTTTGTGGGTCTCCAATTTTTAGGTGACCCCCTAAAGGAAGTCAAAAGGTTCAGTCAAGTTTTTTATACAAGTGTTTACTTACTTAGGCACAATAATGTGGCTCATGAGATAGCCATGTATTAAGATGAGTCTTTAAATTTTATTTTACTTCTGTCATAACTAGTAAGACAGCAAAGAATGAAAGACTTCACAACTATGGTAGTGGATAATCACAACAGGGAGATGGGTGATGGAACAAGAGGGCTGTTAAGTGGGAGTCCACTGATGGCTTTGGACTTCCAGCTGGAGTTTTCAATGGAATGGATCTGTGCCATAAAGAGACACAGTCTACTGGGAATAGGTCCTTTATTGTGAGGTAAACCATTATTTGCAATTACTAATCCATGTTTAAAATACTAGAACTGGTCATTGAAAATCTGACCCGTGAAGAGCAAAAGATGGGTACATGGATTTCCAAAGGGAAGAGAAATGAAACATTGGACTCAACTTTGCCATCTCCCTTTGGCCACTCAACTCCTGCTGCTCTACCAAATTTACTCTGAGGTAGCTGCATTAGAGCTGGAGCAGAACAGCTAGTTGTGAGAAGCCTCACAAACACGCCCGAACAGGGACTAAACTGGGCAACATGAGTCTGTTCCTTCCCTCAGTTACCGTCACTTACATTACGTACTCCCCAATTAAGGCAAGGCCCAGACTGGGGGGAAACAGAACACAATTCTGAAACTGTTTCTCTCCTTCTTTGTTTTCATTCTCACATTTTCTTCAGATATTGAAAAAAGAAATAATTTCTTTATACTTCTCTCTGGATTTTTCCACAAATCATTATATACAGACCACTTTTAATTTTGAAAAATTAAGAGAGAAAAGAATTTAAACAATCTTTTCTTAATTAAAAAAAACAAAGGCTGGACTAGACTTATACCTCATACTGCACTCAAATTGACTTTATATCTTAGGTCCTAATTAGAGTTAATATATGACCCAAAATAAAATTACACTTACTATAAGAACTAAAACCATAACACTGTTAAAAGAAAACATAGGAGTAAATTCTCACAATTTTAGTTTAGGCAAAAAAATTATTTCTTTTCAGATATGATATCAAAAGCACAAGTGATAAAAGAAAATATTGATAAATTAGACTTCATCCCAGTTTAAAATGTTTGTGCTTCATGTGCTTCAGAAAACACCCTTAAGAAAGTTAAAAAGAAAAATAAAAGGCCACAGGCTGGGAAAAAATATTTGCAAACAATATATGTGATAAAGAACTTTTTATTGAGGTTACATAAAAAACTCAACTCAATAAGAAGAAGACAAATAACCCAAGTTAAAACTGGGCAAACATTTGAATAGATATTTCACCAAAGAAGATATACAAATGGCCAATAAGCACATGAAAAGATGCTAACATCATTAGTCATTACGAAAATACAAAGTGAAACCACATTGAGATACCACTTCACACACACAGAATGACTAGGATCAAAAAGAGACAATTACAAATGTTTATAAATTACAAGTATATGAAACTCAAACTCTCATATATTTATAGGGAAAAGTAAAATGGTACCGTCATTTTAGAAAACAGTTTGGTAATTTCTTAAAAAGTTAAACATAAGTTTATTGTCTTATGACTGTTAAATTCTATTCCTAGGTACCTACCCGAGAGAAAGGAAAATGTAAAGCCACAAAAAAGACTTGTACACAAATGTTTGCAGTGGCATTATTCAAAGGTACACCCATAAAATGGAATACTACTCAGTACTACAAGGGTAGAATGTACTGATACATGCTGACAGATAAATGAACTTCCAAAACATAATGCTAAGTTTATTTTTTTTTTTAATTTTTTTTTCAACGTTTATTTATTTTTGAGACAGAGAGAGACAGAGCATGAACGGGGGAGGGCCAGAGAGAGGGAGACACAGAATCCGAAACAGGCCCCAGGCTCTGAGCTGTCAGCACAGAGCCCGACATGGGGCTCGAACTCATGGACCGTGAGATCATGACCTGAGCCGAAGTCGGCCGCTTAACCGACTGAGCCACCCAGGTGCCCCCATAATGCTAAGTTTAAAAAGCAAGACACAAAGATCACATATTGCATGATTCCATTTATATGACATATTCAGAAAAGACAAAAGGGTAAGAACAAAAAATACATTAGTAGTTTCCTAGAGCTAAGGGTAGGAATGAGGAAATCATTTGGGGGTGAGAGAAATGTCCTAAAATTGAATGGTTTTGCTCATCTAATGGTACATCTAATGTGAGTGAATTCTGTGATACGTAAATTATTTCTCAGTTTGTTAAGAATGGCTTTACAGCTATTGTTCTACTGAAAAATGTTATTTTGTTTGTTAAAAGATTAAAATTACCTTTGTACTTCTCTTTGAACACCTTTTGCAAAAATTCCAGCCCTACTTTAAACTGTCTCCTTAACTATCTCCCACTATCTCTTCATCAGGGCAGGAGCAAGAAGCCCATACTAGAAAAGACAAATATAATATTAATCAAAGCTATCAAAATATCTTTCTTATAATATGAATAAAAAAGAAAAGTAATTTTTAAAAATTTTTTAACGTTTATTCATTTTTTGATAGAGACAGAACGTGAGTGGGGGAGGGGTAGAGAGAGAGGGACAGAATCCAAAGCACACTCCAGGCTCTGAACTGATAGCACAGAGCCCGAAGTGGGGCTCAAACTCACGGACCGTGAGATCATGACCTGAGCTGAAGTCGGATGCCCAACCGACAGAGCCACCCAGGAGCCCCCAAAAGTATTTATTTATTTATTTTGAGAGAGAGAGAGCATGGGCAGAGGAGGGGCAGAGAGAGGGAGGGAGAGAGAATCAGCACAGAGCCTGATGTGGGGATCAAACTCACTAACTGTGAGATCATGACCTGAGACAAAACCGAGTCAGACGCTTAACAGACTGAGCCAACCAGGTGCACCAAGAAAAGTAATTTTTAAAATATTTTACTTTATCAACATGACTATCTATACAGAGAAAATCACATCAGATATGATTAAGCTGGTTTAAGGTAGACAAGAGATTCTGATTTGTTTTTTAAAGTTTTCATAGCAACTTTAAAGGCCAACAAAGTACTAAAAGGTAGGTTTATTCAAAGTAAAAATTGTCTTTCTACCCTGTAGCTGTTAAGACTTCATGTTTAAGGATTCTTTGTAGAAATGATTTAGGTGGTAAAAGGAGAATGTTGTTCTAGATATCTAGTTCAGCAGACAAGATGATAAAAAAGCAAGATCCTTGTCCTGGGGTCCACAGATCACATGAATCTAGGCATCAATCCACAGTGTTACCAATGCCAGTGACTTGGTCACCAATATTTCAATATTTCAACTGGACTCAGATTTTCATATCACACTTTAGTTATTATAGAGATAACAAAATATAGTTTAATCTCATCCCTATTTCAAAATTACAATAATTATTTAACTTATCTCTATAACATTAATAATTTATAATGAAGCATATATTACTACATCATAAAATTATTCTTTACTATTTTGACAAATAGATTTTAGTATAATTTGTTTCTTCTGTAATCCAAAGTATTTTATTCTATGTCTTTAAAAACTTTTTAAAAAAGTTTTGGGGTGGGTGGCTCTGTCAGTTAAGTGTCTGACTCTTGATTTCGGATCAGGTCATGATCTCACAGCAGGTGAGATTGGGCCCATGTCAGGTTCTGTACTGACAGAGTGGAGCCCGCTTTGGATTCTCTCTCTTTCTCTTTCTCTCTGTCCCTACCCTGCTTGTGCTTTCTTTCTAAAAAATAAATAAACATTAAAATTAAATAAATAAAAACTTTTTTCTAGAGCTACATTTTCTGGTTCCACATGGAAAGAAGCTTGGATATCACCACTCTGTCCTAAAAACAAGTAAAAAATAGAATAGACTGAAAAACAACAACTCTTCTTAAATCCATAAAAAAGAGGAGGATATCAGGCAATCCCTTTTCCTGAAGGCTGGAGAGACAACAGGTGAATACAGTCACTGTTTACCAGAGCTGTGAGTAAAAGTGAATGGATGGAGACAGATATACCATTTTAACACAATAAAGGGAGGTGGGAGTAGCTGTATTAATTTCAAACATAGAAAACTTCAAAGAAAGGAAAAGTACCAAGGATAAACATAATGATACATACAGGCATTACGTAATGATAAAAGGATCAACTCTCCAAGAAGACACAACAACCTTAACATGTATGTGCCTAGCAACAGTGTCAAACTATGTGCAGCAAAAATGAATGAAAATACAAAGGAAATATGTGTATACTCTATCATAGTTGGAGACTTCAACGCCTCTCTCTTTGAAATGGACAGATCCAGCAAGCTGAAAATCAGTAAAGATATAGTTGAACTCAACAACATCATCAGTCAACTGGACATAACTGACATTTATAGACGACTTCATCCAGCAACAGCAGAATACATATGGACAATATCAAGAGAATTATAAGACCATACGCCATTGTGAGAAAATATTTGCAAAAGTCTGATGCACTGTTATCCAATATATACAAAGAAAATTAAAAATTAGCAATAAAAAATAATCCAATTAAATAATTGGCCAATCATTAAGACTCCTCACCAAAGAAGATATTCAAATGGAAATAAATGTATGAAATGATGTTCCACATCATATGTTATCAAATTAAAACAGCAGTGAGATACCACAACACAGCCCTTAGAATGGCAAAAATCCAGAACACTGACACGAAATGCTGGTGAGGATGTGGAATAACAGAAACTCTCATTGCTGGTGAGAATGCAAAATGGTATAGCCACTTTGAAAGATAGTTTGACTATGGCAAATAACACTAAACATATTTCTACTGTACCTTCCAGTAATTGCACATATTAGTATTTACCCAAAGGAGTTGAAAACTTATGTCCACACAAAAATCTGAAAATGGATGTTTATAGTAGCTTTATTCATACTTGCCTAAACATGGAAACAACCAACATGTCCTTCAGTAGATGAATGGATAAATAAACTGTGGTACATCCAAACAATGAAATATTATTCAGTGCTAAAAAGAAATGAGATAGCAAGTCATTAAAAAAACATGGAGGAATCTTAAATGCATATTAGGTGAAAGAAGCCAATCCAGAAAATCTACATACTGTATGATTCCAACTATATGACATTCTGGAAAAGGAAAAACTGTGGAGACATGAAAAAGATCAGTGGTTACCAGGGGGTGGGGTGTGGGAAAAGGATGAATAGGCAGGGCACAGAGGATTTTTCAGACAGTGAAAATATTCTGTAGGATGCTACCATGGTGAATACATGTCATTATACATGTGTCTCAAACCATGGAATTTACAATTCCAAGAGTAAACTCTAAAGTGAACTATGGACTTTTAGTGATTAGGATGTGTCATTATAGGTTCATCAGTTGTAACAAACATACCCCTCTGGTGGAGGATGTTGATAGTCGGGGAAGCCTACATGTGTGGGAGTAAGGGATATGTGAGAAACCTCTGTACCTTCTCAATTCTGCTGTGAACCTAAAGCTTCTCTAAAAAAGTAAAGTCTTTGTTAAAAAGAAATTATTCTCAAGAAGGATATAGAAGCCAAAGAAATCTACAGCACAAGAAAAGATTAAAAATCTCTGATACAGAATATGTAAATGTCACAAAAAGATGGTTTTCTTGATAAGACAGTTAAAAACTTCATTTCATAAGCAACAATGTGAACAGTAATGAAAATATAAAGTATTTCCAAGAAGGCAGAAACCTAAAGAGAGAAGGCAAATCTGATTTGCAGAACCCCAAGAAAACATTGCAGAGTTTGTTGTTGTTGTTGTTGTCGTTGTTGTTGTTGTTGTTTTGTAATACAGTGACAAAGAGATTTTAATAGGTGGCATGTTGGATGGGCCTGGGAGATAAAGTGGCCTATGGAGGTTTGTGAAAAACAGGATTTGACAAACAGGAAAGAGAAATTTTCTATTTTGTTTTGTTTTTCAGTTTAGACATCAACTGTGTTTCCTCTTAGTTTATGTGATGGTGTTATTTACTTTTGCAGAAGAGTCACCATAAAGATTTTGGACTGCTTTCATAAAGAATTGAAATTAAAATATTATAATGCTTAGAAGGCCAATTTGTTTTAAAGATCTGAGAAGAAAATGTTCATAAACATATATTCCCTAGGCATTCAACAAAATCCTTGATTGTATTAGTTCATCTCGCCATGGAAATAACATAACTAATCTACTTATTGATAGAGCAATAGAACTAAGTGGCTAATTATTTTATTAGGGATGCTGAATACTACCTAAATATGAGTGGGCATTAAAAGAGAGTTCTCAAGGTGTCACTAATTTAATTTCTGAATTAAGTACATTAGTATTTACTATATTTCTAAAGTAAAACTAACCTCAAAAAAGCTATTGTTTCAGAAACATAAGTTCAATTATGAAGAGCATTAATAAATAACACGGAGTAGGAATGGAGTTTACTTTTTTTAACTATGATATCTTTGGGTATATGAATGAATCAGTGAACTATGGATAAATGTCCTTCCAAAGTAATTGAGTTCTAAATGCCAAACCAAAATAGTTTGCCGTAGATTCAATGAAAATGTTCTGTTCTAAAGGATGTGCTGACTGATAGTAAATTTAATAAAGTTTAAAAATGTCAAGTTGAGTTTTAATTCCAAGTCTGTATCTCCTAGAATGTAATGTGTTACAAATTCAATATATTGATACCACCCTTCTCCAGCTTTTTAGATTTTTAGCAATAAGAACTTCAGAAAGCAAATATAATCAAGACTCTATTCTGTTTATGTCCTTTAGGGTTTAAATAATTGATCTGAATTACACACCTGTAGGAAGCTATTTTAAAATAAAAATAATAACAATAGTAAGGTCCATAGTCTCCAAATTAGTCTGCTTCTTATGAAAACAGTTAAGCTCAATTTGTAGCTTCTAAGCTAGGCTAACCATTGGACAAAAATAAAATTTTAAAAATGGAAAAACTGCAGTATATCAGGTAACACCTATCTGTCCTATAAAATATATTTTTCAGCAAATATCTAACTGTCTTGCTTGAGAACAAAATAGTTATGTATATGCTTAATATCAGTGAATTCATAAATTCATAAGATACTTAAAAATTTAAGATACTTAAAAATTCATAAATTCATATTAAGTATCTTAGCTACCTAAAGCAATTTTTTTAAAATTTTTTTTTAACGTTTATTTATTTTTGAGACAGAGAGAGCCAGAGCATGAACGGGGGAGGGTCAGAGAGAGAGGGAGACACAGAATCTGAAACAGGCTCCAGGCTCTGAACGGTCAGCACAGAGCCTGACGCGGGGCTCGAACTCACGGACCGCGAGATCATGACCTGAGCCGAAGTCGGACGCTTAACCGACTGAGCCACCCAGGCGCCCCCTTTTTTTTTTTTTTTTAATTTTTTTTTTCCTAAAGCAATTTTTATATCCACAAATAGAATGAGTCATAGCTTTATGGAGACAAAATAATTGATCCAGCTAATTAATTAAAACATTACAAGCAATTGTTTTGTTGTCTATCTTAATATGATTTTAGCCTTTTAAAAAATATCTTACGTTGGAACTTGTATGTTATACTCTATAAAATATAAAGCTAAAATCTGAAATTACCGTTTCAGAAGGCTTTCTATCACAGTTTACTTAATGTATTATTGAAAGGCACAGTTCCATCGAGTTGTCAATGCTTCTGCTACTTATCCTCCATTCCCTCAGCAAAATGTCCTGACATTTCCTAACCCCTCCTTGCCATTCATAAAGAAGATAGGAAGGTTCTTTATGAAATTCAGCCATTTTTCTTGAATAAATGGTCCTTGTATTTTTGAAAGCCTTTGGCTAATTTCTAGAGTTTTGAAACCGTTAAAAAATTTTGCTACGTTAACATTGCTTTTATTGAAGAGCAGATTTTTAGAAGTTCTTAGTCTGATATTCTGGAAGTGCTTTTATACTTGATGCTATTTTAATAATATTTTTTAAATCTCAATTTCTGATTTTTCATCACTAGCATATAGACATATAATTGTTTTCTATACTGATTTTGTATATTGTTTCCTTGAAAAACAGACTTAATTCTAGCAGCTTTAAAAAGTGTTTTATACTAAATTTCCTTTATAAACCATTGTGTCTTTTTGCTTTCCAACTTTGATGCCTTTTATTTCTTTTTCTTGTGTTAGTATGCAGACCAGTGCAATGTAGAAGTGATGAGTGAACATGTGTGCCTTGATTCTGATCTTAAGAGACGAGCATTCATGTTTTTATCATTAAGTATAATATAATCTATATATTCTTTATAAATTCACCTTATCAAGTTGGGGACATGATGTAGGATGTTTTCGAATGCCCATCCATATATCTATTAAGATGATCATCTGGATTTTCTTCTTTAGCTGGTTAACATGGTTAGTTACATTTATTGATTTATGAATCTTGAACCAAACATGATCTCCTGTAATAATTCCCATTTAGCCATTGATGTTTTAACTTTTTGATACATCATTGAATTCCACTTGCCCAAACTTTGCTACAAAATATTTTATCTACTTACTTGGACTTTATTGGTCTGTAGTTTATTTTCTTGTAATGTTATGGTGGGGCTTTGGAATCAGGCCTCAGAGAATACTGTAATGGATTTAGTCTTCTTTAATATTCTGAAATAGTCTGCATAAAATTGGTAGTATTCCTTCCTTAAATGTTGGGTAGAATTTACAAGTGAAGCCATCTGGACATGGATTCTCTTTATGGAAATTCAAGTTACTTAGTGGAATGTTATTCTGATTATCTGTTTCATAGAGAGTGAGCTTTAGTAGTTTGTGCTTTTCAAAGATTTTTCCACTTCATTTAGTTGTAGAATTTTTTGGTGTAACGATGTTTATAACGTTCACTTATTCTCTTTTTTAATATCTATGTTGATTACAGTGCTGATATCTAATTCCTGGAATTGATAATTTTATTGTCTCATTTTTTTTCCCATTTAGTCAGAGGAAGTTTATCAATTTTATCAATATTCTCAAAAAAAACCCAGCTTTTGGTTTTTATTTATCCTGTTTTTTTTTTCTTTTTTCTTTCACTGGTTTTTTAGTCTACTGTTTTTTATGCTTTATTTGTTTTTTGTTGTTATTTTGTTTTGTTTTTCTTTTCTTTTACAATTTTCTTGCAGTGTATGCTGAGTTCATGTATTTAGGAACTTTCTAGTAATGACATTTTGTGATAATTTCTCTCAGTTGAGTACTTTTTTAGATGAATCCAAACAATTTTATATGATGTCTTTATTTTTATTCAGTTAAAAATATTTTCTAATTTCTTTTTTTATTTCTACATGAACTATGAATTATTTAGCAGTGTTTTATCTAAGTTTTAATTATTTTATAATTTTCCACATAGCTTTGTTATTGATTTCTATCTTAACCCCATTTTGATCCGACAACAACTCTGTATGACTTGAATTCTTTTAAATTTACTTAAGCTCGTTTTATGGATCCAAATATAGTTTATCTTTAAAAGATTTTGTATAAACTCAAGAAGACTGTGTATTCTTCTGTTATTGGTGGAATGTTATATATATATCACTTAAGTTCATTTGATTGATAGTGTTGTTTCAGTCTTTGATATCCTTACTGATGTTTTGTCTATTTCGTCTACTGATTATTGAAACAATAATCTTTAATTCTTAATTATATACTAGTTTATGAAATCTTTAACCAGAATTATAATCTTTAACTATAATTTAACTATAGCTTTAACTCAATTATATATTAGTTTATGACTCCTTGCAGTTCTATCAGCTTCTACTTCATGTATTTTCCAGCTCTATTATTATGTCCATAGAGGTTTAGGATTATTACCTCCTCACGATTATCTTCAAATGACCCAGTTTTATCCCTGTTCACATTATTTGTTCTAAAATCTACTTTGTCTGACATTAATATAGCTATGCCAGCTTTCTTTTGATTATTTTAGAATAGTCGAACTTTACTCATCATTTTAATTTTAACTTGTGTCTTTTATTTAAGATAAGATCTGTAGGGGCACCTGGGTGGATCAGTCGGTTAAGTGTCCAACTTGAGCTAGGTCATGATCTCACAGGGTTCGAACCCCTGGTCGGGTTCTGTGCTGACAGCTCAGAGCCTGGAACTTCCTTTGGATTCTGTGTCTCCCTCCCTCTCTCTGCCCCTCCCACACTTGGGCTCTCTCTCTCCCTCTCTCTCTCTCAAAAATAAATAAACACTTAAAAAAATAAATAAGATTTGTAGGTAGCATATAGTCAGGTCTTGGTTTGTCAACCTCTCTGACAGTTTATACCTTTGAATTGTGATGTTTATATTTAGAATAATTGATACTGCCAAGTTTAAATTTGCCATGTTGCTATTGGTTTTATTTTTTTTAATGTTTATTTATTTTGAGAGAGAGAGAAAGTACATGTGCATGAGGCGCACACAGAGAGGGAGATAGAGAATCCCAAGCAGGCTCTGCACTGTCAGCGCAGAGCCCAACATAGGGCTCATTCCCACAAATTGTGAGATCATGACCTGAGCCTAAAACAAGAATTGGAGGCTAAACAGACTGAGCCACCCAGGCACCCTATGTTTTATTTTTATCCCATGTTTACTTTGTTTATTTTACCTTTTTTTCTTGCCCACTTTTGAAATTGAGTATTCTTTATTCATGTTAATCTCTTTTGTTAATTAGCTATCATTCTAATTTTGTTATTTAGGCAGTTGAAATAGGGATTATAGCATATACCTTTACATAATCATACATATCACTTATGTGATAAAATTTAAGGAACTTAAAATAGTGTATTTCTATTTGCCTCTCCCAGCATTTATACTATTGCTAACATAATTTTATCTCTTTGTGAAGAATAGATGTAGACAATTGTGAAAATCCTTTATTTTCCAGCAAAATGCTGGAAAAACAGAAATAACATCCATAACAAATTTAAACTTACCTTTAACAATTGCACAGTTGCACATTTGGTATTAGCCAATGTTTAATATCCTCTTCTCTTATTAGCAATTTTTTGATATAAAGGTAGGACATATGTTTCTCATAATATTAAGAAGTGCTTATTTGACTTTGCACTTTTCCCAGCATGAAGAGTTTTGTCCTTTGCTGAAAGCTCCTAATGAAATGTTAGTTTCTGCTCAGTCTCCTTTTCATTGGGACATATAAATAGAAGCTCTTGAACTCTATGCCATTTATTGTTTTTTCTTTTTTCTGATAAAGCCTTCTTCCCATAATTGGAGATACATCACCTCTGAATTGCAGAAAGAATAACATAAAAGAAAAATATATTTGGATTCAGTAAGTTCATTCAAATTCCCATTTCAGGGAAGAACAAAAAGATAAAGTGGTATTCATTAGGGATAAGTTTCATTTTTTTAAAAAAATGTTATTGCTGTACAGAAAGATTCACAAAAGCATATACTTTCACCTTGTCGAGGCAAAGTTCTGATTACCATTTTGACATGGTTCCTTCCCTTAAATTCTCTTGCATAATATTTAATATCTATTACAAACTTGAAATGCAGATATGAAGATAAAGTATAACTTCCTATGAAAGTAATTCATTTGACAGAAATTCTAAAGTCTGATTGAAACATATTAAAGTAAATTCAGCCCATGATGAAAGACATTACCTCCTCCTTCCAAATTTTTTTTGTGTTAATATATACTTAATTCATTTGATAATAATGTTTTCATTAAATTCTCTATTTTCTATAGGAAAGTAAAATGTGTATTGATTTTTTTTCATAGATACTAGACCAAAGATTATCTCATTTATTTAAAGCTACTCTTCCTTCAAATTTGTGTTTTAATTCCTATGATTTAGAAGCATCCATATATTTCCTAAGGTCACAAAGGCAAATGGCATAACTTAAATTCAAATAAAGAGGTGTTTGAATCCAAAGCCTCTTACATTTTCTATTTGTATATGCCTCTATATTTCTTAGAACTTTACATATAAAACATTACATTTTCATTATTAAAAATAATAAAACAACATGTTTCTGTCAAAAAGTATGGTGCCTCATTTAAGTTCACCTATATTCCATAATATGAATCATTGTTTTTTTTTTCTACAAACCTATTTGGTAGATCCTAGGTTTTACATTTGCCCATGTGCAATAGAACATAACTAGGGGCGACACAATTATGCTGACTGTTCTCATTTTCAATTCATGAACTTAAATCTCAAGAAAGCTTTTAATGTTGCCTACCAATGATAATATATTTCTCAAAACTACTGATTCTACCATTTTTTCTGAAATGATGTTTCATTTTTTCTCTTCTCACAACTAAAACATCTACTCCAATCTTCTCTCTTACCCAATGGTTGTCTTATAACTTTAGTAAGAAAATTGAAACAATCAGAAGAAAACTTCTACGAGCTCCCACCCTTACATCTATCCCCATCTAAGTACTTGTACTTAGATACTTTGGCTTCTCTTCTGTTACAGATCCATTTAAGGCCAACCTCTCTCTTATGAGGTAGAGCTTATCCCCCACTTCCCAATTCAAAGGCATTTTGCCAGCATCTCTACCCTCTGCCTCTTGTCTCTCTAAATTTTTCTCTTTAATGGTTCACGTGCATTAACATACAAACCTGCTTCTATTTCATTCATAGTTAAAAAAATTATTTCTTGGGGCATCTGGGTGGCCCAGTAGGTTAAGCATCCAACTTCTGCTTAGGTCGTGATCTCACAGTTTGTGGGCTCAAGCCCTGCATCTGGCTGTATGTTGACAGCTCAGAACCTGGAACGTGCTTCAGATTCTGTCTCTCTCCCTTTTTTTCTCTCTCTCTCCACCTCTCCCCCACTCACACTCTGTCTTTCTCTCTCTCTCAAAAATAAACATTATTTTTTTTAGTTAAAAAAATTCCTTATTGCCCCACTTCCCCTGCCACCATTGCTGCATTTCCTTGTTCTCTTTAGTAGATTAAAATTCTTTGAAAAAAATTCCCTATATTGCATCACCAATTCTACTTTTCCATATAAATTTAAAATTAATTATGTTTTTTCATATAATTGCATTGAAACTCTTATCAAATGTGGTATATTTATACCATATCACATTAATTAAGCTGAAAATACTTACCTACATTGTTGCGAGTTATGGGTTACAATAAACATTGTACACAAATTTAGAAAGTGGAAATAAAATAGGAGACATATTTGTTTTATACACCATAAAGGTCAGAGAAAGGCAGAAGCACTTTGTAACTTGTCCAAGTTGTTGATTACTTGCTGGTTCACTTGGTGAGCTTTCTTGCTGCAACTCCAGCTCCCGCTGAATCTTCCCTCAGTTTCTGATTCCAAGGACTTGCTTAGCTCTGTGAACTCCAGTTTCTCTTATACTACACCTATAGCATCCAAGTTGGAGGCTAGAAGCATGAGAAGCAATGAAGGGATTTAGTCAATCCTACTGAGTTCCACTTACCTATGGAGGTTCCAGTTTGAACTTTCCACTTCACATTCATTTTCTCCCAGTTCCCTACCCTGTGTACTTACCTACCACCATTGCATAAGGATAAATTTCTATAATAAAGCTATTTATTTACATTTAATGTATACATCTATCTGTATTTATATATGATCTGTTTATGCATCTATTGATCAGTCTATCAATCTATCATCTATCTCTCTCTTAATATAGAATTACACACCAAGATCACCTCACTTCACATTGCTAAATCTAATGATTAAGTACTTTTGTTGTTGTTGCTTTTTTTTCTTATATTTATTTTTATTTTTTTTATTGGACATGATAAATCAGCAGCATATTACTTGGTTTCAATTATTTTTTCCTCCTTTATACACAGTACATACACAGTTTTCTAGAAAACTGCAATTTCTGTGCTTTTGTTTTTACTATTTCCTCTAAGTTCATTTGATAATTTCCCTTTTCTCCTTGACCTCTTGATTTAGAGTGCCTCAGAGTGCAATCCTTGGATAAAATCTCTATCTAAAGTCATTCCTTTGATCAAATTCAGTTCCAAGATCTTAAACACTGTCTATATATGCTGAAACCCCTCAGATTTTTAGCTCTAGCCTTATGGTTTCTCCTTTACCTCACTCCTATACTTGAAAGATAACTTATGAGCTAGTCTTATATCTCTGAAATCATTCCAAAAGAAATTCTCTTAAAATTTAACTAAATTTAAAGTTAGCTTCTTTAAAATCCATTCCATTCAGTGGTCCCCATCACTTGATGATCTGATAACTGGTTGTTCTGACCCAAACCTTAAGATTATTCTTCACTCTTATCAAAGTTTGCCTGTATTCAGATAAGAAATCTTCTGGTTCTACTTGTTATGTCCAGAATTTGACTACTTCTTAACACTTTCTCTACTACTACCCTAGTTGAAGCCACTATCGTGTTTTCCCTAGATTGTTGCAAAATCTATCTGACTACTTATTCTGACTTCATCCTTGTCACCCTTTAGTCCATTAGCAACACAGCTGGAGTGGTCATGAAGTATGACAGATCATATAATTCCCCTGCAATCCCTTATCTAGCAAAATTCCAGGAAATGGACAGTCTACATTTGTCTCCAGTAGTCTTCATATGAAAAATACAAATTATGGTTATTGCAATCTCAAAATTCTGACTAACTCTATATAGAATAAAATGTTAAGCTTTTTGTAAAATAAATAATCAGATATAAAGAAGTAAGAGAAACAATTAATTTAGCATTTTACATACTTACATACTTCTTCATTTGTTACACCTGTACCTTTTTCCAAAAATGCTTATGATTCTGAAGATGTAGTACTCTGAAATAGCATGTATTCAAATGTCAGTGATACAGACAATAAGCCACGGTAGAGACATAGGTATTTCCTAAATGACATATAAAACTATATAACATAAAGATGACATAAATATCTTGTAAATGAGATATAGATCTATATAACATATACCTTTACAGGTACAAGTAAGGAACAGAGTACACAGGGATAAAATTCCAGCAATCTTCAGAGGGTCACCCTGAAGTGGTAAATTGAATAATGATTAGCACATGCATGTGAGAAAACAATGCAGAGCCAGGAAGCAGTGCTGGGCAGTAGGGGGTGGGGACAGAATATTAGAAAGGATTAGTAGGAACAGTGCCTGGAAATCACACAGAACCTGGAATAGTTCCTATTCCAAACAACCAGAGTAGAAAATAATTCATGATTTCTGAGATATGGTTTAGAGTACTAAAAACATCTTCCATAAGTAGTGAAAAAAATTATCCCTAGAATACATACACCATTAGTCCTGTCTAACAAAACTCAAAAGGAAGACTTAAAATATCAAACTGTTTCCAGGTAACATGCGATGTCCCAGAATAAAGCTCAACAACATTTATAGAAATTAAAAATATCCATCACCCAACAAAGTAAAGAATGTGTAGTATCCAATAAGAAATTACCAGGCATGCAAAGAAGGAAAATACAACCCATAATGAGGAAATCTGACCTAGAGATTACTCGGGTGAAGGTATTAGCATGCAAGGACAATAAAACAATTGGAAATGGATTCCATATATTCAGAACCTAGGGGACAATTTTAATATAATAAGTAGAGACCTAAAACAAATAAGACAAAACCTGAAGACCTGAGTCAAACTTCTAGAGATGAAAATTAGAGTCTTAGATAAAAATTTTAGTAGATAAGGAGATATCCACATCAGCTATGAAAGACTAAGGGGCTGGTTGTAGATTTCCATTTGAAACAAACAAGCAAAAATACATGAAACAATGGTTTTCAAGACACTGGGCATCAGGGGAAATATCCCAGAAATTTAAGAAATAAACAAGATGAGTCCTACAGTTGTACCAGGTTCCTGCCTTGGGAGAATTTGCTGGCAGAAATTAGAGAGGAGGAAGTGAGGTGCACCCAAGAGGTCTCCCTGACTAGAGGAGATAGAGATGAGAGTCTGTTAAAATCAATGAAAGGAGTTTCACTGAGAGGAAACTGCCAATAGGTGCATATCTTCTGCATATTTCTGATCAGAATATGCATGCAAGAGACTAATCCCAGGGGGAAAAACACCCAAAATCATGAGAGGGGAGTGTACCCAGCACTCATGAAGAGTTAGGAATAGTGTCTTCTCCCACAAGCCACAGCTGGCTTTGAACAGAATACTTACAGAAGTTTCTTGCCTCAGTTGTGCAGAACAATTCATCCCAGATTAAAAATAACTTTGGTCTACCATACCAAGTAACTAAATCATTACTAAAAAGAACAAATTATTTCTAATTTCTTCCCCCCAAATTTTCAAAAACTGTAGGAATGCAAAATTATCCACCACCCAAAAGGTAAAGTTCACAATGTTAATATCCAATAAAAAATTATCAGACATTTTAAATAGCAAGAAAATATGACCCAAAATGAAAACAATCAATCAATCCAACAAATTCATAACTAACTGTAATTTTAGAAGTAGCAGACAAGAACATTTAAAAAGTTATTATAATTGCATTCTATATACTTAAAAAGACAGAAAAATGATTGAACATTTTATTTTTTTTTAATTTTTTATTTTTTTTTATTTTTATTAATTATCTTTATTATTTTTATTATTTCTCTTCACTTTTCTGCTTGCTTATGTCTTTTTTCATTATTTAATGTTCCTTTGTCCCTCAGAGGTCAAGGAAAGATAAAATGGAGACCTAACTCATAGATTGAACATTTTAAATAGATACTTGGAAAATATTTTTTAAGTCCAAACTAAATTAGTGGAGATGAAAACTATAATGAAAAATATACTGGATAAGATTGATGACAGAATAGATATTGCAAAAAAAATAGTGAACTTGAAGACACAGCAATAAAAAAAGTATCAATATGACATACAGAGAAACAAAACTCCTAAAAAATGAACAACTTCTAGAGGCTTAACATAAATGTATTTGTAATCCCTAAAACAGAGAAAACAGAAGACAGAAACAAATATCTTTAGAAATAATGGTCAAAACTTACTAAATTAATGAAACTATAATCCTATCAATCCAAGAAGTTTAATGAACTTGAATTACAAGAAATGTGTTGGGAAACTCCAAGGTTTCCATCAGGCATAGAAAAAAAAAAAAAAAAAAAACTATTTAAAACAGCTCCAGAAAACACAGACATATTGTAAGGAGCATCACAGATAAGGTACAATTCTCAACACAGATAAGGTACAATTCTCATAAAATAAGAGTCAAACAAGAATAATATGGCAACATACTTAAAACACTGGAAAAAAATCTGTCAACCTAGAAGTATACATACAGCAAAAATATATTTCCAAAAGAAAGGCTAAGCTGGAAGAATTCATCACCAGTAGACTCACCCTGCCAGAAATATTAAAGAAAGTCCTACAGGGAGAAATAATATGGCACCATACGTAAGTGTGGATCTGCACAATGGAATAAACTGTATGGCAATAGCAACAGAATAAGAACACATAAAAATATTGACTGATTAAAACAAAGCAGAAGGTTGTGGTGTTTCTAATATATATTTAAGTAAAATGTATGACAATAACAGCACAAAGATCTGCAGTAGAGAAGTAAAAAAAAATGCTTTGTTTCTGATAATAGATGTGAAATTGTATATTACTTGATGATTCATGTAATAAATTAAAAATGTATGTTATAAACTCTAAACTGCTAAACTATAAAAATCTATACTGAACTCTACAGCAACCAAAATCACACACACACAAAACGTTTAGCTGATAATCTAAAAACATATGGGAAAAATAGGAAACAAATAGCAAGATGATAACAAGATGAATACTTTAAAGGTAATTAAACACTCTAATTGAAAATCAGAGATTAGGGGCGCCTGGATGGCTCAGTCGGTTAAACGTCCAACTTCGGCTCAGGTCACGATCGCGCGGTCCTCGGGTTCGAGCCCTGCGTCAGGCTCTGGGCTGATGGCTCAGAGCCTGGAGCCTGCTTCCGATTCTGTGTTTCCCTCTCTCTCTGCCCCTACCCCGTTCATGCTGTGTCTCTCTCTGTCTGAAAAATAAATAAACGTTAAAAAAAAAAATTAAAAAAAAAAAATCAGAGATTGTCAGAATTAAGTAAAATGTGTAATCCAATGAATTAAAAAGTATAATCCAATCCAGAAGAAATCCATTTAAATATAATCTTACAGATAAAAGGAGAAATTAATGCAAAAGGGAGTAGAGAAACAATAAAAAAAATCAATGAACCCAAAAGTTAGTTATGTGAAAAGATCAACAAAATTGACAGTCCTTTAGTAGACTGACCGAGAAGAAAGAGAGAAGACTCAAATAAAAACAAAAAATGAAAGAAGAGGCATTAATACCACCTTACAGAAATAGAAAAGATTATAACGGAAGATTGAACAACTATATCCCAATAAAATTAGATAACCTAGATGAATTAGAAAATTTCTAAAAAGAAATGAAGTACTGACACTGACTCAAAAAAATAACTCAAAGATCTGACCAGAACTATACAAATAAAGAGATTGAATTACTAATTTAAAACCATCTCTGGGATGCCTGGATGGCTCAGTAGTTTAAGTGCCCGACTCTTGATTTCAGCTCAGGTCAAGATCCCGGGATCCTTGAATCAAGCCCCAGGTCTGGCCCCACACTGCCACACTGAGCATGAAGCCTGCTCAAGATCCTCTCTCTCTCTCTCTCTCCCCTCCCCCTCCTCCTCATCCTTCTCCTCTCCCCCACCCACACACTCTTTTTCTCTCTAAAAATTAAAAAAAAAAATCTCATAGAGTTGAGTCCAAACCCAAATGGTTTCACTGTTAAATTCTACCAAATATTTAATTAGGAATTAATGTCAATTACTGAAAAAAATCTTTCAGGAAATATGAAAACAGAATATACTTACCAACTCATACTGAGGCCTGTATTACCCTGAAGTCAAACCAGACAAAAAATATAAATTAGAAAACTACAGAACAATATCTCTTATGAATATAGACACAAAAAATACTCAACAGAATACCAGCAAATTAAATCCAGCAACATACAGAAAGTGAGATTTTTTTTTTCCAGAAACGTAAGGTTGGTTCTGCACCATGATTAAAGTTATAATGCTTTCAGCCACTCTGTGGAGTTTGTTACAGCAGCAACATGAAATTAATACAGGTTCCTGACATTACATGTTTTCTTGATAAAGTTCTTAATTTACACAAGTACGGTCATGATCCCTATAGTGCCTGGATAGTTGAATCAGTAGTGTTTTTTCATTTAATACTAGATTTGAAAAATTCTCTTATTAGTAAGTATTTGTTAAGATAATTTCACTTAATGGTTGCATATTAGTATTTTGTATGGGTGAACCATAAGCTATTTAAGTCTAGTTCAGAACACTACTATCATAAATAGTAATTATTAAATTATAATTAATTAAATTATAAATATAATTAATTAATCATAAATGTAAATATTGTTACAACAAACAGTCTCATATGTTAATTATTTTATGGAATTTCTGATAAGCTACTCAGGATAAACTGAAACTGCAATTGTTGGATCAAAAAAAGTGTCCCTTATAAGGTTTTTTTTGAGATAGAGAGAAATCTTACAGCAATTTTGTGAGACATTATTATCTGCTTTATAAATGACAAAATCAAGATCCAGAGAACTTAAGAGCTAAGACTTAGAACATTTGGCTGATACATGAAGCATTTTGATAGATGTAGAACATTTGGCTGATACATGAAGCATTTTGATAGATGTAAACACTATAATGGGGTAAAATATAAATAATTAAACCTCAGTGTAATATAAACTTAGCACTGGATGGTGGTGTCAGGGAATGTAAGAGATTTGTGTTCAGACTTATTCAACTAATATTTTACCTTTTCTGAACTCTAAGTCGTTGCCTAAGTCACTTTTTCTCCTAAGCCTCATTTTCTTTCCTTTAAACAAAAGGTGGGATTAATAATGCCTACATTATAATTTGGCCTTGATTATATATTATGCATATAAATTTCTAAAACAGAGCGACTCTTCTATTTAATTTACTGAACAGTAAGCTATGGGGGAGCAGGGACTCTATCTCTACTGCTAAAGATGTTGTCCACTATGCCTAAGATACTGCCTGTCAAATATAGACACTGAATATTTGGTACAGTTTCCCTTAATTTGGTTATTACTCAAGATTAGAATAGTCTCATAACTATCCATTAAAATATATTTATGTATGTGCTTTCTATTTCATCCTTCAGATAATTCGGTTTACTCTTAATAGATAAAAATATTTCCCAGCTTCAATGATGAATCATAGCTGAGAGAAGAACAAATTGTGGAAATTGTGTACTAATATGTGATTCCTGATGGCCCATGTTGCTGCTACATTTGAAAAAGTTTTTATTCATCTGTGATTCTTTGAAAAATGTCATAAAGCTCTCTGTGTGTAGTCATTTGACCTACTAAAAATACAGGTACATTTAAAATAATGAAAATAAAGGTCATTTATGATAATAAATCATAAGTCAATGAACATCTTATTTTTTTTCGCTCATTTCCTCTCAAATTTATTAAGTTGGAAATGTAGAGTGGTTGATCTAAAAACATATTTTGAAACCCCTTAAACCTCTGTATTCTTATCTGCGTCTACCAAAGGCTAGCAAAGGTAAAACCCATTTCTTGGTCTTCTTTCAAATCTAGGGTTGTCTATGTGGCATCACTTTGCACAGGAAGGATTCCAGGGGAAAGCTGTTATTTTCCCAATAAAAGTATATGGATACTGCTAGGATCGTCTTTACTTGGGCATGGGGGTGTCATTTTTTTGCCTTGAATGAGAACAGTAGAGATCATCACACAGTCAGTAATGGCAGAACATAAAGATGGAGATGACCTAGGTCTTCCTGATGAGAGAACAAAAGACAAGCTAGGGCAAAGCACTAGCTAATACCCTGCAACCCCTAGGTGGGATATGTGTGGCCATTCCGCTGGCACTCTTGGCTGCCCAAAAACAAAGGGGAAAAAACAATGGCTAGCTGATAGAGATCTCATACTTACAGGACATGAATCTTCATCAGTTTGTAACTGTCTTAATGATTTACAAGAAAAAAGGAATCCTCAATATCCAGACCTCCAGAAACCTATAGACTTAATTTCCTGGAATCCTACTATCACCCATCCCTCTATAGGATAGAAAATCTTATATAACCAGTTACTCCTCACAACTCCAGTGCAGCTTTTTCTGCCCATGGGTTCTGCACATTGCTGTAATAAAAACACCTTTTTTTTTTTGCACTGAAAACATCTTAAAAATTATTTCTTGGCCATTGGCCCCAGAACATCACTTCAAATCACATCATTCTTACGGAATTATGCTACAGAGAGATCAACATTGACAAGGGTCTTGCTCTAAATTTCTTTCATGTGACAAAATATAACAGGAACTATTGTTTGGGACTTTATGTTAATTGAAGCCATGTTTCCTAACCTGTTAAAACTGACTTACCTGACAAGCAAATAGTGTAAGTTGACACTGTTTATTTTCAGGATTAACATAGTATTTATAATGTTTAGACTCCTGGGCATTATTACTTGAGTATTATTAATATGGGAAATGAGGAGAGAAATAGTTAATAGTTAAATAGAACCTGTCCAAATATAAAGAGTTTGAACATTCAAAATTAAAATTTTATATATATATTATATATTTATATGTAGTATATTATATATTTATATGTAGTATATATTAAATATATATTATTAAACATAAAACATTTCAATAGGCCTAGTCCTTATCTTTAAAACTCTCATAGTAACATCACTGTAATTTACCTAATTCTTCATGTAAGTAAAATTCTTTTCATATATCTCAATCGATAAAAAATCATATGAGGGTGAATATTTTTATTCCATTTTTCAACAGATGAAAAACTGAATAGGCTTTCTAACCAAGCAAGACAACTAAAAAAGAAAGTTTTCCCTTTGCCTTTCCTAATCCATAAAAATAAAATTACAGAAATGCAAGTAATAAACTTAAAAACTGATAAGATCAGATAACTTCCCCCCCTTCAGAAAAGCTATAAAGCTTCATTTAAAGATGTAAAAAAATAAGGGGTGCCTGGGTAGCTCAGTCAGTTGAGCGTCCAACTTCGGCTCAGGTCATGATCTCACAGCTCGTGAGTCTGAGCCCCACGTCGGGCTCTGTGCTGACAGCTCAGAGCCTGAAGCTTGCTTCTCTTCTCTGTCTCCCTCTCACTCTGCCCCTAACCCACTCGCATTCTGTCTCTCTCAAAAATAAATAAATATTTTTAAAAAATCTTTTAAGATGTAAAAAAACAAGCCACAAATAAATGTAGAGATTTCTCATGTTTCTCTATGGAAAAATTTGATATTATAAGAACAATCTAAGAATTCAAAGTAATTCCAAATAAAATATTAAGGGATTTTTTATGGAACTTGAAAATTAATTATAAAGTTACTTTAGGAAAAAAAATTCAACAACAGCTAATTTAGAAAATTAAAAATAATAGGGCAGCAAAAGAAGGCCCAGGTTAATAAAAACATGTATTTGTACTTTCGAGATCAATGGATCAGAATGGTGAGCACAGATACTGATTTCTGTTAACGTGAGAATTTAATAGAAAGTAAATGGGCATTTATTTTTACGTGGGTGAAAATTTAGACTATTTCACAAATGGCTATCCACTTGGGAAAACAATATTAGATTTCTATCTCAAGATTTTATTACAGTCTAGATAAACTACAAATGCACATTAAACACACACACACACACACACACACACACACACACACACACACAAAGGGTTATCAAAGTATTCAGGGAAAATACCATAAAGAAAAAATTTCTTCCTAGAGCAAAAGAGAAATTGTCAAATTTGACTACCTAAATATTAAACCTTTATGACAAAGACAACACAAAGTTAATGGACAAAGGAGCACTTGCAACATAATTTTTTTTTACATTTTATTTGTTATTGAGAGACAGAGAATGAGCTGGGAGGGGCAGAGAGAGGGGGAGACACAGTATCTGAAGCAGGCTCCAGGCTCTGAGCTGTCAGCACAGAGCCCAATGCAGGGCTCGAACTCACGAGCAGTGAGATCATGACCTCAGCCAAAGTCGGACGCCCAACCGACTGAGCCACCCAGGCACCCCGCAACATAAATTAGTATGTATAATCTATGAAAAGCTCCTGTAAATATAAATTAAGAGGTAAATGTCTAAATAGGTAAATGCATAATGGTTATGAGCCAGGTAACAGTAGAAGAAATATAAATGGCCAATAAAAAATAAGTTCAACTTTCCTATCTGTCAAAAAGAAACAAATTAAAAACAACAAAGATAACATTATTCACCCAGTAAAAATTCAATCATACCCAGTGTTTGACAGGAACAATAGGTACTCCAATGAACTATTGTTGAGAGTATAAGAAAGTAGCCTTTCTATACAGAAATTTGACTTTACATATTCATAAAAATCATGTATTCACTTTGACCCAGCAAATCCATGTCATATATGTCTTTCAAAGAATACTAACAAAGTTCTAATACATACAGTTCAACATACAAGGATGCTTAGAATTGTACAAGTTGTAAGAATTGTATGATCACACCACTTTCGAGCTGACATAAATTCAGATATCTTCCAAGAGGAGGAGGTTGAGGCCTTAGGAGACTTTTCTCTTTTCTTAAAATCTCAGAACAAATCATTTTCTGAGCTGAGAAGATATCTGGCAACTTTACTCAATCCAGGGAGCTAGTTTATTTGCTACTACAACATCACAGAGATGTTTAAACAGTTACCTTAACTGTTTTTTGTTAACTTCTAACTGCCCTCACATTCTGCATATTGATATGTTAATTTATCATGAAACATTTTCCACATTCTATTTTTTTTCAGCTTATTTATTATTACAAATCATTACCAAGATCTTTACTTGTAGTAGCAGTAGAAATAATAAACTGACCCTTCTCTTTCCTAATAGTGATTCTTAAATGAATTATTTTAAAGACTGTGAGAAGGGAGATGATTCATTTTTAGAAATGCCAAATAAAAGCTGTGCTGTGTAGTCAACAATAAGTTTACAACCTATGGAAATATGTAGGAACCGACCCCTTCACAACAAAGTCCCAAACCCTTAGATACTTCCCTTCCTGTTTCTTCTCCCTCCCCCCAGCACCTTCCTTTTGGGGGTTTACTTTTCACTGGCTTTGCATCAAAGAACTGAAATCTCTGTGTAACCTCAAGGAATGTACATTTGTTCCAATCACACTACTTTTTGCCTTACATGGGAATACTAGACTTCCTCTATAGTACTCAGCCAATGAGGCATTAGGGGAGGGACTTGCATGCTAAGAGATAAATAGCCTGCTGTCACCGCTGGCTCAGAGTGTGCCTGTCCATCAGACACTGGCTCTTCCAAGAACATTGATTAAAGCCTCACTTCACTGTGCTCTGAGTCTCTGTGTCCTTCCTTTGATTGGGTCAGCGGGTTTATTTCTCACAAGCACCAAACACCAATTTAATTCGTTAGAAGTTAGAAGCATTGTAAGTTTGATTTACTCAGTCACATTGACATTGACTTCAAATTTACTAAGTAGGGGAAGAATGAGAATGTCTATGCAATTTACATGAATTTTTACTGCTTCCCACCATGTCCCTGATATATTTTCAAAGAGCTGATAAAAATATTTAATACTTTGTGTAACCTACTAACAGTCTCATGAGGTCTTAAAGAATAGTGACTTACATTTAATGAGTTCTATAGTTGAGAATAAAGTGAAGCAGGCATTTTCACACATGGCTGGTAGATCAATAAATTCATGGAAATTTTCTGGAAAGCAATTTAAAAATATATAGCAAGATCCACAAACGTGCTCAGAACTTTTAAACTAAAGTAAAAACAGAGAAAAAGATTAAGAGTTTTTTACAAATATGTTCATCTCAATGTGGTCTATAATGGCTGAAAATAAGTATGAAATGTCTGTGAAAGTAAGTTCTCAATTTAAGCAAAATAAATTATGAAGAGAATAACACAAAGCAAGGGTTTGAAGCTAGATAGAGATGCACACAAAATATGTGTATACATGTAGAGACATGTAAGAAAACTTTATTGTAATTTGCAATGTTAGCAAATTCTTGAAATAGAACAACCAAAGTAAATCTTCAGGAGAATTTCAGAACAAAGATTCCAGAAACTTTGTAACAAAATTTGACATGATAAAATATAATAGCTATACATTTAAAAAATGTATTAAAGAATTTGTTTGGCTTCCAATAAAACTACTGATGTTGGTTTTATTTCCCTACCGCCCATTATGGAGGAAGTACATTTGAAATTCTCCCCTTGTGTCAACAACTTAGCAGGAGTGGTGATTTCATCATGATGAACAGAGAAAACAAGAAGCCAGAGCTACTAAATTTCATGGTCTAGCGGATGAAAGTTGCTGGTGTTTAATGTACATTTATTGCTAAATATGTTGATGTTTCTGTTGAAATGATTAATGTTTTGAATTTTTAAATATTTCATTCAAGGTCTGTTATTTAACTTGAAATATGAAAAATCTATTAAATACTGAACAAAATTTTCTTTCCTAAACTGTTTGAGGACAGGGTTGATGTGGGAGATCTCAGATTTTTCTTTTGAAATATACAAAAATGTTAAAACAATAGTGGAAAAGAAATGCAAAAAGGAATCTGGGTCAGAAACAGTACAATGAGCTTTCACATCCATTTTGCTGACATTATTTTTTTAAATATATCTGAAATCTGATGACTTCACAGTGTCTCCACCTCCACTACTCATAGTCCAAACCACCGATAATTCTTGCCTAAACTATAGTCATAGTTATGGGTTCTTTCTTTTCACTGTGACTCCTATAATCCAGATAAAATGCAAGTCATACTAAGTTCAGATCAATTGCTTACCTGATGAAAACTATCCAATCATTTAAAAGTGCCTTAGAATAAAAGACCTACAGAATCTCTGTGATCTGGCATCTGACTGTATCTCCAGCATCAATCACCTCTCTTATCATATACATCACTCCACTTCAGCCAGACTGGACAACTTGAGATGCTTTAGAAACTCTCAAGTGTGTCCCTGACTCAGGGGTCTTTGCCAGTTCCTTCATCCTAGAATGTTCTTCCTCCACATATGTCCATGATTCATTGGCTTTCTTTCTTTCTTCTTTCTTCCTTTCTTTCTTTCTTTCTTTCTTTCTTTCTTTCTTTCTTTCTTTCTTTCTTTCTTTCTTTTTAATGTTTATTTATTTTTGAGAGAGACAGAGACAGAGCATGAGCAGGGGAGGGGTAGAGAGAGAGGGAGACAAGAATCTGAAGCAGGCTCCAGCTCTGAGCTGTCAGCCAAGAACTTGACGCCAGGCTCAAAACCACGAACGTCAGATCATGACCTAAGCCGAAGTCAGATGCTTAACCGACTGAGCCACCTAGTCCCCTCATTGGCTTGCTTTACTTGATTTTTGCCAAATACCATCTTCTCAGAAAGATAAGCCTCTATCAATTTACCCTGCATTCCTTTTCTTTACTGAATATCTTATAACTGGACTTTAATATTACTTGATTTAGTTTTTTCAGACTGAGGCAGAGACTTTGTTTTAAACCACTGTATCCAAGGTGTCTAGAATAGTGCCTTACATAATAATAAGAGTTGTATTAGTTAAATCAAAAAATGAATTTTATCCCTACTAGAATATGATTCTAAAGGTATCGTACTGACAAATAGTTAAGGGCCAAGCCCAGAGAAGCTTTTACTTGGTAAATGGAGGAGCCCTGTCTCAGAACCTACAGCCATGTCACTCCAAAAGGTATGCTCTCTGGCACCACATTAGATGAACTCATTTCTCTTTATAGATCCGAACCATCTGTGATACATATCTGAGCTTTATCCAAGAAATGTTTATTTAGTAGGTTTGGATTGAGCCTCCACAGATGAATCTGGTATGCAACTAAGGTTGTATTTTTATTGATATATACAGATCACGTTTAGCAAGTTGTTTTTCCAAAATAATTTTACTATTACTCTAGTGTACCTAATTTGTTGAAATAATTAGTGCATATATCAAAGCTACATGCTTTCAGAGAGAAAACTGCTGGGTCAACATAGCGACAAATATGTATTTAAAAACTATGTATATATACATGTATATATATATATATGCTATTATATATGTAAGAAATATGTGTGACATATATACATGCACTATCACATATACATATGTCAACATAGCAACTATAATTATATATATGATATATAATTTTGTGTAGATATACAATATGTACATATGTAATAGTATATATTTATATAAAATACTTATGTTTTACATAATTAGATATATAATATGAATGTCAATAAATATTGACATTTATGCAATAATATATCTATTTCATGTATACATATATGTAATGATATTACATATGTGTAGCATTACATATTATACCTGTAATAGTATACATATTATATGTCATATATAATGTTAAATATAGGATATTATATACATTAATTCAATTACCATTCATAATAATCTTGATTATATACCTGTTGAATTTCTACTTAAAAGCATGTTTTTAACTAGGAAAGAAAGTGGGACATCTAAGAATTTAACCAAACAGGAAAGCTACTTTTTCCAATTTAGAAGAAAAATAACATCTCATTTTGGACATATCAGGATTTTGCTCATCTTGAAAGTGTTTTTAAAAGCCAGAAGCTGAGGGTATGTACAAAATGAACATGTAAGTTTAAAGAGAATTCCAGAGAAAGCTATATACACTGGAGAGAAAAGTTAATAGGATGAATACCCTAATTTTAAGATCAAGTGACTGACTAATCTCATCAGAAGTAAATATAAATCTATTGCTATATGGGGGCCAGACACACAGCAGTGGATTCCATGCTGAATCCTGCTTCTGCAACATGCTACTTACATGACCTTGGGCAAATGACTCCATTCCTCTGTATCTGACTTTTGTCTCACTCAGGGTCATTATGAATATTAAGTGACTTAATACATGTAAAGTGCTCTAAGAAATTCTTGACACATAGTATGCACTATGTGAATGCTTGCCATTTTAATTTTTACAAGTCGCATTGGCAGGGACATTATATCCTCAGAATAAATAAAATGACTGATGACTGACTGAATAAAAATAAATAAATAAACAAACAAACATCATTCCTCAGGGAATATTAATTCCTATAAAACTGATTTTCTTTATGCATCAACAGTGTTAAAAGCTGTTAAATATATTAGAAATTTTGGGAGTTAAAATGATTGTTAAAATCCAGAAAAATATAATAGTGTGACCATGAACACCTTTGTCTTTTTCTGACTTTAACACAATGTATATTTTTCATATTAAGCATAATGTTGGCATTTAAGATGAGATGTACATAAAGTTTATATAGTAAAAGAAATATTTTCTTTAAAAATTTTTTCAATGTTTATTTATTTATTTTTGATAAAGAGTGAGAGAGCAGGGGAGGGGTAGAGAGATAGGGAGACAGAGAATCCCAAGCAGGCTCCATGTCAATAGCACAGAACCCAACACTGGGCTCGAGCCCATGAACCATGAGATCATGACCGGAACCAAAATTAAGAGTAGGACACTTAACCCACTGAGTCACCCACATGCCCCAAAAGAAATATTTTCTTAAGAGAATTTATCGAAAAATCTATGTTCAGTCAAATGCCCTTTGGTGTATATGGACATGATTGTATGAGATTGTATGATTTTTCTCTTTAGGTATGTTTATATTATGAGTTATGGAAGTGTGTTTCCATTTCTGGAATAAATCCCACTTGCTCAAGTTATATTACACTGGATTATGTTGCCAAGATATATTTTTAGGATTTTTGTATCAATATTCATATTGAGACTTATCTAAAATTTTTTGAACTATTTTTGTCAGTCTTTTTTATGACTATGATGTTTCCTATATGATAATAATATGGAAGATTTTTTTTCTTTTTCTATACTCTATTGCATTCACATTATAGTTATCAGTTCTTAACAGTTTCATAGAAATCCCTCGTGAAGATTTCTGGGCATACGTATTTTCGGAGGGAGAGAGAAGGATGGATATTTATTTGACAATTTTCTTTACATTTAAAATTTTTCTGAAGTCATTGGAAATTGATCCATTTATTTATTTTGTTTTCTAGGGTAAGGTAGTAATTTAAAATCCTCTGTTATTTCCTCTATTTTTTTCTTTTTATTTGAGAAAGAGAGAGCATGCCAGCAGGAAAGCAGGCAGAGGGAGAGAAAAAGAGAATCCCAAGCAGACTCCACACTCAGCACAGAGCCCAACACAGGGCTCGATCCCATGACCCTGGCATGACCTGACCCGAAATCAAAAGTTGGACCCTCAACCAACTGAGCCACCCCGGGCGCCCCAGGTACTTCCTCTGTTGAATTCAGTTCTTAAATTTATTTTGAGAAAATTAATTTATTTTCCAAATACTCCCTTTTAGCCATGTCTTTCTGCCATTCCCATGCTGCTTACTATCCATAATCTTCCTACACTGCATTATATACATCACTCAGAAGCCTGAAATCTCCAGAGAAGTGCAGTGTGGTCTCATTACTGACTTTTTATTTTTTCTCCTAAGAGCAACCTCTGCAGTCTGTGGAATAGTATTTTCTATCTTATCACAAATAAATGTGAGTATGCAATGCCAGAGTGCACAGCATTCATCAGACTCTTGAAGGAGAGCTCATGACCCAAGAAAATTAAGAGCTAAAGATTTTCTTCCAGTTCCTTAAAGCTTTGCACATGAGTCACTGCACTAGTCTGTTAAGCAGGGGCCTTTCTTCAGGCCCATTCTTTCCCAGCCATTCTCCCCTCAGCCACTGGGGTTTTATCATTACATGGTTTCTTAAAAGCCTTCAATGATACTCTGTTGATCTGAACTCCTTCGTTTAGCACACAGGACATATGGTGATCGGATTCATTCCTACATTTTTCTAGCTTCAACCCTTCTCAGAGAAACCAGTCCATTTCATTGGTCTGTGATTTTATACATGGTATTTTCTCTCCCTGAACACCTTCACCACTAACTCATCTCCAAGTTAGTTCGATTGATCTTGCCAATGTCAAATGCTTTAGGAAGGATTTCCTCTTCCAAACCTGCATAAAATTCCCTTCTTTAATGTCTCCAAAGAGTCTTCTCTATATCCCAAATACAGCACTTCTCACACAATAAAATGTAATGTCGATTTGCTGTTCATTCTGTCCACTGTATTCTGAGTTCCTCAGGGAATGAGACCAATATAATATATATCACAATTACTTTCAGGTACATAAAATGATCTTGATAAATTTTGTTAAATAAATGAGTAAATTTATCACAAGCAATATATTAAACAAGATTATGAAGATGAAGACCACTTTGTTTACTGAGATGACCAGTGAGGCTAGAAAACACAATGTAGCAATTTTTCAATTGTATCTAACAGCCTTCCCTACTACCCAGTCAGAAGCCATCTGGACCAACGTTTTAACAACGATGATACTGCTCTCTCCAGTAGCTAGCACTTAGCTATAATGCAATAAATACAATATTGCAGAAACCAGAGAAACTGAGAATATGTCTCTTTTTTTTATTTTGACAACATATGCTTCTGTTTGATTCTTATCTTCCAAGTACTTTATTGCAAAAGTACCTGTAGCTGGTGGTATTATATTCATCAAAATAAATGTTACTTCCCTATTGCAGAAAGCACTGGCAAAACTCTAAACAATTCGGGCTGAATATTCTGTGTAATTATTTTCTCTGCTGTGTTCTACTTTACTTATATCAATATTATACTTGGCCTCTGAATTGATAACCTGCTCATAGAGAAACCACAATATTATCTTGTGATATATAAGAAGCAGTGTTCTATTACTTACTGTTTAATGTAAACTAATGCAGCCTGTTTTTCTGAGTTTTTAACTAGTATCTACTCGCATAAATAAGGCCCTGAGAGTATAGAATTAATGATGTCCCATTGCTCATTTGGCAACTGCTCATACAAGTAAAAATATTGAAATAATGGCATAGATATAGTCGTATTAACCTAGTGGAAACCCTTTGCAACTTTGGGGAAAAAAGCAACTGAATAATCATAATTCAGCCACCATGTGCCATATCACAGACTTCAAACACAGCACAATCACATCATGGATACAGAGACATATAACTGCAGGTAAATATTTTAACACCCCCTCTTCATCGCAAGGATACTTGAGGAAGAAAACAGAAAATATTCACAGATGAAACTACAAATTCAGATCATAGACTTTTTTTTTTTACCAGTTTTAAAGAATTCAAGAGCTTCCATTTAAGTGTACCATTACATTTCATATGGACTATAATTTTTTTTTCTTATCTTCTTCTTTTTGTGGGCTTACTGTTCACTTAGGTTTGTAGAATTCAAATTAACTGGTAAACTTATTTTTGTATGTTAACTAAATGATTTAAAGGAAATACACTAACCAATATTTTTCCTTCTATCTCCCTCCTACCACTCCCTACCATCCAGCTTATTTACCTCTGCTATAAATATTAGCTTCCTAAAATTATTTTAAAAACCTGTATCTAGCAGTATCACTCTACCTCTAAATTTCCTCCCGATGATTCCTCAATGCTTTTAGGATAAAGGTCTAAATTCTTAGCATGAGACACAAAACACTTCATAGATCTGACTCTAGTCTACATAATCAGTCTCAGATCAAACTGCTTTCCAACTCACACCCAATCTATTCGCCAACAGCACTCTGGCACCTCGGTGCTTTTGCACTCTTCACGTTCATTCTGCTGGGAGTAACTTTTCTTCATTCCCTATCCAGGTAAATTCTAGGTATTTTCAAACCTCAGCTCCAGTTTTACATCTCCAAGGGGAACCTCACCAAATGTTAATTTTCCTTCTTTGCTCCTCTGAATGCATCTAAAATAGGCATTTTAGTCTCCATTAATCCAGGTACAACACACAGGTGTGTGTGTGTGTGTGTGTGTGTGTGTGTGTGTGTGTGTCTGCATGTGTCTGTGTATAATAAGCAGCAGTTTATATATATTTTTTTAATTAATTACTCAACACACCTCTTATTAGTAACAAGAAAAATATCTCCTTTGTATGATTCCTCCTTGAGTTAAATAGCAGTAAAGTTCTTTCTTGAGAACTATACTAAAACCATATAGTCTCAGTAGTTTATTTTTAAACGCATCTTATTTAAGTTAGATTTTTCATTTAGTTAACCTTTAGTAACGTGTTTTAAGCACACATAAAACAAAAGTAATGAAAGTGCTGTGTATTATTATATCATGATTTTTCTGGGAGCAATATAGTAAGGTAGGAAGAACATGGGAATGCGAATCAAACAAAATCAACAATGTCATGATTTGTCATGTTGGTTTCATTGTTTCTGATATATTAATAACTATTCTTTGAATAAAGGATTCTTTGGCCAAAAACCTTTTTGAGAACTACCAGAACTTAACAGATTTTGTAGTAACAAAACTCTTTGCTTATTTGGTCATTGCACAAATTCAGCTGCATTTAAAAGACTCAACTACAGAGACTTTAACCAATGTTTTTTTTCAAATAAGAAGTCCTGTATACAGTGGCTTACGTCAGTCCATAAAGCATCAGTGTCCTAAATTTGTTCTAACTTCTCCCCTACCACTCTCAAAATCACCTCATATTACCATGATGGCTGTCAGCCCTCAGCCTCTCATCTGAAAAAGGAAATGCCAAAACTTTTTCAGAAACACCAGAAAATTTCTTCCAAAGTTTCATTGACCAGAACTGACAACTTATACTTAGCTTAAGGGAGGCTGAACTAATGACTTTGACCAATCATATTGTTACAATAAAAACTGAGCTTCTCTTAGTAAAGAATGTAGGCATATTGGATATTGAATAAGCAGCTATAAGTGACTTCCATTATCATGAAACCATTTTTCCCACAAATGTCAAGGTATGTTAATATATCATGAAGCAATTTTTAGAACAATGGTAGCTTTAAAAATAAATTAGGAACTAAATCTATGTACCTATCTTCTCCCACACAACCGTTCTTCCCAATTTATCAGATATAAAATGTTATGAAGTTAATTTATGAATTTCATCATATTAAGCCAAAGCAAAACTCTTCAGTGAAATATAAATAGAAACTTTCCTTGTAGAAAAAAAAACTTTATAATGGGGGGAAATGCTTATAAAAGCCGATTATGAAATGTTTTATGAAGCTCATGAAGTATTTTTTAGAAGTAATTTATCCCTTTATGCATAATAATGCTATGCTAACTGTATATGATAATGTCAATTTACCTCTTATGTGTGTTTCTGATATTGCGTTGTAGTATTTAAATAACCTAAAGTTAAAAATATCTTGTGTTTTGTTTAAAATTCTTAGAGAAAAATTTGCCTTGAACCCTTGCCAAGAGTTGTGATGTCATGGGATTTGTTTTACCTGCTCTGTGGAAGACATACACTACGCTCCCACTCAAACTGACACTGTGATCATCCTCGAAGTTGTGATTATCCACTGGATTGTCTTCCTGGTTTCAAGAGTAGACACTGCCACGCCTCATTTACCACTGTATCTCCACCGCATCACACCGGAGACAGCTAAGGAAAGCCAGCTGAATGAGCTCAAGGCTTTAATGAATCAGCACATTGTGAGACTAACACTGGATTGATACAGTTGAACAAAACTGATTTCTTCATCATTAACTTTTGAAAATGTTCACTGTTCTGGGAACAATAAAAACTTGTGTTTGTTTTGACAATCAAAAAGTCTGAGATTAGGAGGACTACCACTGTCAGAACATAATAGTTATTCAAATTGTATTCAGTGTCTGTATAAAGAGACTTATTATGCCAATAACTTCATATTAACTTCATATTAACTGTGCTGACAGCAGAGAGCCCTATACAGAGCTTGAACTCATGAGCTGTGAGATCATGACATGAGTGAAGTCCACTGCTTAACTGACTGAGCCACCCTGGCACCCCTATATTGAAAATTTTAAATGTGAGCTTTCAATAATTAAAGTATTTCATGCATGAAAATATTTTCTTACTCTCAGATGTAGTCTTCTAAATAAGACTCTAGTCAGCATGCATGTGCTTGGAGATGTAAATAATCTTTGAACAATAGCAATAAAAAAAGCAAATCTTCCCAAGTTTCAAAAACATGTAGGTTGAAGAAGTCCATCCAGTCAGATAGCCTGGGTTTATTCTTGTGCTACGGCTCACTAGCTATGTGACCTAGAAAAAAATTATTGTCCCTTAGTTTCTTCATGTCCAAAGTAAAAATATGCGATCTAAAATATTACTAATATTTACCCCACAAGTCTGATAGAGCTATTAAAAGATAGAATATATGAAAAGGGTTTAGAAAGAGGTTGGCATAGAAAGTTCTCAATAAATTCTAGCTGATATTATTATTATTATTATTATTATTACCAATATTTTTTAAGTAATAGATTTTGGTTGTTAATGATCAACTAATTCACCAGTATTTTGTGATTTTTCCAATTAGAAGTTCACGGATCATCTCTGTCTACTCTTAGAAATTAGAATTAGCAAGTGGTATTTGACTACTGAATCAATGAAGACCAGTTAGACTTCAGCACTTATACCCCTGCCATCAAGAGAGGGAAGGTTTCAAGATAGTCGAAAACACCGGATAGGAAGTGATGAAACAAAACAAACTACCGTCTAATACAGTTGGATCTGAGTATCAAATCCTAATCTTAGGAATAATATAGAGATGGGCTAGAGTACTGACTTACATAGAGAACTTAAGGAAATTTTCTCCCTTCAAGGCTTTGACCCGAATCTTTGAAATTTACCAGAATCTGGTTAGTAACTTTGAAGAAGAGAGTAGAAGGTAAGTAAGAAGACCAGATGTTTTCCTGTGTGGAAGCAGTATGGGCCCTTTACCATAAAATGGAGGAGGAGAGCTCTGTACCTTTGTGCACAACCTAATCCAGCAGCTCTGCCAACTCACCATCATGGTCCAATCAGAGCCCTCAAAGCTGGACAATCTGTAAAAATTCCTCTTTAGTGAAAGAAGGGCTGTGTCATAGATGGAGGAAACTTCCTTCCCTATTTGTTCCAGAGAACTCCACAGGGACAGATGAATTGCAATACATAGCTGCTTCCCTCCAAAGCTTATCATTCAATGTAAAATGATTAAGCTTATTACTTCTACATAACAAAATACCTCAAGATTTAATTGATTAAAATAATTATTTTTTATTCTCATGGATTCTGTTGATGGGGAATTTGGATGGAGCCGAGCAAATATGGCTCGTTTCTGCTGAGAAGACTGAATGATTGACAGTGATCATTGTCCCACAGCCTAGGATTGGAGTCAACTACAGGTTTATTTACACATGTATCTAGTAACTGAAAATGGCTGTTTGGTGGGACCACAGCTGAGACTTCCATATAACCTCTTCATAAGGCCTGCACTTCCTCCCAATATGATTGCCTCAGAGTAATCAAACTTCTTAAATAGCACTTCAGAGCTCCAAAAGCAAATATCCCAGTGATCAGTTCATTAATTTTTCTGACATAGCCTTGTAGTCATGATGCATTTCTTCTACTGGGTTCTATTGGTTACAATTGACTCACAAGCCTACCCAGAATTCAAGGGTAGGGGACAAAGTGTCAAGATAACATTTTCAAGGAACATATAGGATAGGAAATATTAGTGTAGCCATCTTTGTAAAATATAATCTGCTACAAAGATATAGCATTACAATGAAAGATAAGTAAAAATTATATTAAAAGCAAACTAATTGTCAAATTTTGGAGAATATACTATAAGCATGAATGAAGTTCAGGAATTGCAGATATCAGTGAAAGCGACTCTAACAACAAAAAACTTTATGGAAGAGACTGGCCCTGAATTGGGCCTTGAAAGATATGTACTATATTTTAACAATCCCTATATACTTGGAGAAAAAAGAACATATTGATGTCCATCTGGTCTCCATTTTCCGCTTAGAACCAATTATAGTTTGCCAATTTCTCGTTAGAACTAGTATTTAAAAGAAGTTTCAGGGCACCTGAGTGGCTCAGTCAGTTAAGCTTCCGACTTTGGCTCAGGTCATGATCTCACAGTTTGTAGGTTTGAGCCCCGCATCAGGCTCTGTGCTGACAACTTAGAGCCTGGATCCTGCTTCAGATTTTGTGTCTCCCTTTCTCTGTCCCTCCCCCTGTTCGTGCTCTGTCTCCCCCTCTCAAAAATAAATAAACAGTAAAAAAAAATTTTTAAATAAATGAAAGAAGAAAGCTTTGATATCTTGACAATGATAAATATGAGTAAGATCTTCTAAAATAGGCTAGAAAATAGTAAAATAATAACTATTTTTCCTAATACAGCTAGCACACAATTTTGCTTAAGATATTAAAAGGAACAGAATTATAAGTAGTCACAAAATCTCAGGTTAAAGAAAGAATGGTGGAAATTATAGACTACTCATTGAAAGAGTTCATAAATGAATTTTTCCATTTTCATGTTAAACATCTTTTGAACAACATTTTTTGGTTATCTTTAAATAACTTAGAACACTTAGAACCTAAGGAATAAAAAATCCTGCCAGCCTACCTGATTCAAAACAAATGATTTGTTTTACAAAAAAATATTTTCAGGATATCAGTTGCTAGATATAGCATTCTTTCTCTGAAAAACAAGAAACGATTGATTTACTTAAAAAGTAATTTACAATAAAGAAAACTACTATCTAAGTAGCAATTCTGAATACACTAAGTCTAGTGTCCAAGCATATTGTTAATTAGTAATGAAAAGGTTAAGTAGATTAGTAGTAATAAATTTAAAATATAAAAATAAGACAACTGAAATTATTTCAAATCTTAAAAATGCATTACATCATAAATTGCTATTTCTTATATTGAATGGTTATGTCTGTTTGATGAACACATCTAAGGATTATGAGGTGCACTGAGCCACAAATAATATGGCTTAGCCAATAGGCCATTTTTGAAATACTGGTTCTTCAGCAGCTGCATTTCATCTACCAACTTGATATAGTTCTTTGTTGACCATTATAATCTTTGTTTATATGGTCAGTCCTGCTTTGCTCTTAACCCTCTAGCTCTTTGTGCAATGACACCTTACACTCTTCCACCTGGCGCAGTCCTGTCATGGTGCTATCCAAATAATAGAACCCCATTTGCTCCCTCTAGACTACCTATGTACATCTGTAAACTATATTTCTCACTAAGCAACCATGTCTCATTCTCTTCCTTGACTGGCAAATACAACAACATGTTAAAAACACTGCCCCTTTTCTGTTTTTGTTTCAACTTTCTAGTAGACCTGTTTTGATTTTTAATGTTCCTATATGAAATGTAGTCTATTCTAATTGTACTTAATCATTTTAACACACAATGTTGTATTGAGTAGACTGTGAAATACACATATATGTATAAAACAATACATATCAAGAATCATTACTTTGATGACATACAAATCATAGAATAAATATATGTTCTAGAAATTCACTAGAAGACTTCTAGTTTCAACTCTGACATTTAAAGATCTTGGAAGTCTTCACTCTCATCCTTGCAATGAAAACAAGTTGGATAAACTGAAAATTGGTGACTTTGTTTGGACCCATCAGAGAATTGAGGTCACAGGGCAGATGCCACCCCAAAAATCTGGAGAAAGAGGTATATTCAGAAAGTATGGCAACCAAGATTTGCTTACCTGGAGCAGAAGCATATAGAGCCATTAAGTTGAAGAAACATGGTAATTTTGAGACAGAGAATAGACTAGCACGAAAGTAGGACTGCAGTCTTACAGGAACTCACACTTTCATAGTCTTTCCTTCCAAGAATTCTACCAGGTACTCACTGTAAGGATCCAGGAAAGTTCCCCTTGTGACTTTGGCAGGATAAGGGGAAGAGTAACCATTGTGAGAGACTCCCAAAGCTTACTTTCCAGGGGGAAAAAAACTGCCTAAGCAAAATTTTGAAACCCTGTCTCAGCTGGGTGAGAGGAATTCCTGTCCACTGTGCCCCTCCTACCTTCTTTTCTCACTTATGGGGAAGAAACTATGATCAACAAGGGAATGGGGCTTTAAGGATTTAAATTAGCAATACTGCAGACAGGGAATGGAAAATTTAAGGGAAAAAAAAAGCTATAAACTGGAGGAAGGTCAGGAACACTTTTGAAGGACACAGTCCAAGTCAAAACCCCACTAAAAGATTACACATGGGTGAATCTGTTGGCTAAGCATCAGGCTCTTGATTTCTGCTCAGGTCATGATCTCACCAAAATCAAGCTGTGTGGGCACTTTCAGCATGGAGACTGCTTGGGATTCTCTCTCTCTGTCTCTGTCTCTCTCTCTCTCAAAATAAAAAAATAAATAAATAAACTTACAAAAATGACTGAGGTTTAATCAAAAGATTATAGAAAGTTTCCCCTCCCCAACATCTTACCAACATAGCAAAAAGGCTTTAATATAACAACTGAAAGAGCTCCAAAGCACAGACTCTCTCTGAGGAACAATAATAGGGAAGCCTCTAGGACAGGATAGAAGACAAAAACAAGGACATTAGAAGAATTTGAACCCTCTGGTACCTGTAACTGCAAAAAAAATTAAATACAATCCAACACGAAGACAGATGAACATAAATCCTTGTACTAAAGGCTGATTTACTTTATTTCCTATTATCCAATACAACCTATACAGTTCTCAACAAAATATTATAAAGTATGCCAAAAGGCAAGACACACAGTGGGGAAAAAATAATACAATCATCTGAACTAGACTCGGATATAACACACATGTTAGAGTTATCAGAAAGGAAATACAAAATAATTATGATTAGTATCTTAAGGGCTTGTGATGGAGTTCCCATGACAACCCTCAGGCTCGCTGGTTCACCAGAAAGACTCCCAGGACTCAGGAAAAGCTGTTCATTCATGATTGAAGTTTATTACAGTGAAAGAATACAGATTAAAATCAGCAAATGAAATGATACATGGGGCAAAGTCCAGGAGAAAACAGGCACATGCTTCCTGATATCTTAACCCAGGGAGTCACACAAAAATGCACTTAATTTTCCCAAAAATGACATGTGAGAATACACGAAAAGTGTTGTCAACCAGGGAATTTCGTGTGAGTGTTGATGTCTTAGCTTTTATTGGAAATCAGTCACACAAGCACGCAGTACCTACATGACTTATCTCAGCACTCAAATTCTAGATCCCCTCCTCCCGAAATAAACTACTACATAAAAGCTGAAATAATTTGAGCAAGAAAATAAAAATAAAGTGTTAAATAACAATCCAAAATATAAAATAAATATCCATGAGTCTGTATGGTATAAATAAATAGATAAACACACACATACATACATACATAAATGGGTGAGAAGAGAAAAATATCCCTTGCAGAAAATCTCCAAATAATTTATGTAGCTACTCTGCCCTCAAGGAGGTGGAGCATAAGTCTGCACTTCTAAACATGGGCTACACACAGTGACTTATTTCCAAAAAATATAGCATGGAAAGAGAAAGGAAAATGAATAACTTTGAAGTGGCTAAACTTGACAAACACTACCTCATTCAAGTGATCAAGGCCAACATCAACAGAGATAAGCCATATTGATAGCATGAACCTCTGATACCATATGATGAGAATGATACTTTATCTCTGTGATCTTCCTCCCCCAACCATGTAACTTCAGTCTAATCAGGAGATAAGACTTCAGTGAACCCACACTGTAAGACATTTTATAAAATAGCTGACCAGAAGCTCTCAAAAATGGTCCAGACCATTAAAAACACGAGAAGTCTGAGAAACTGTCATAGCTTAGAATTGCCTAAAGGATATGATGATTAAATGCATTATGATATTCTGGATGGCATTCTGGAACAGCAAAATGACATTATGGACAAACAAAGGAAACCTGAATAAAAGATGTACTTTAGTTTATATAATGCATTACTGTCAGTTAATTAGTTTTAACAAATGTATCATTCTAATATACAATTTTAACAGTAGGGAAAATTGGTTATGAGGTGTATGTGAAATCTCTGTGCTACTTTGTAGTTTTTCTCTAAATTTAAAATTATTCTAGGTAAAATATTATTTTTAAAATAATTATAATTGATTATACTCTAAGGGTGAAAATGGAGGTAAATCATTAAGTTTTAAAGATATTTCTTTTTTTCCTAGAGGGGTTCTTAGTATAATCAGTGTTTTACATTTCAGCATGTCAGAGACCAAGTATATTTATTGCCATGATGTATATTCCTTATATCTCTCTGTACTTATATATAGATAATATTAGGCACTAAAACTCCATTTTTTTCCCAATAATTCAGTGCATGTCATTGATCATTATTAGTTGATTACCATTACCTCTGATCATGAATGAACATACACTATGCATTCCTACATCCAAAGCTAAGACAACTGATAACACAACATGTCGCATTACTGAAAATTACATAAACCTATCCAAATTGCATAAAATTAAAATTACATAAACTAGTACTTAATTTGGTTGGGGATCAAGCTTATGATTTATATTTTAAAAATATAAGTAGTCCTTATAATTTGAATTTCATATAAACTGACAGTATCACTATTAAGAGAACGGAATCTTCTGGAGCTTCCTATCTACTTTCATGTCTTTTGACCCTACATTATAATAAGAAAGTGAAAGAAAAGCCATAGAAATTTTTGAGAGAGAAATGGAACAGGTGAACTTTAGGAATTATTTGTTGAAAGAGAAAATGTGCCCAAACCTAAAATTCAATTTAGAACAGATTTTTTTGACATCCTTTCTCATCCTTTACCCCATATTAAAGCAAAAATATAGATAACGTTAAGCCCTAAATATGTTGTCAAGCAGATCTATGTGAAATAATATAAAGTATCTTCTTTAATACAACAATCCTAAAAGGCAGATAAGAGTAATGTCTATACAGATTAAGAAATTGAACCAAAAGGAGATTGTGATTTATCCAGAGGTATACAACTACGAAAAATTCAGAAATAAAAGAAGTAAAACCAATGAATCAAAGAAATAGTAATTAGTAAAAGTTTCTTGTGCCAAAAAGATAGTCTGCAAACCTGGAGCACTCCCAACTCAAACACAGGATGAGGCTCAGGGGTATATTGTCATATATAGTGAGACAGCAGTAACCATTTATTCTTCACAGTGATTAGTTATAATAATAGAATTTTCTTAAACAATAAGTAATTGGCCCAGGTTACCTCATATCAACCTTGGGAAGCAGTGTAAGTTTTGCTTATGACTTCCAGGGGCATAAGCAAGAAATGACCCAGGTCAAGTTACTCTTGCAAAATAAACTAAATTAAGCTTTGTTGTATGACTAAACTGGTTTTATTGCTTAGGGTATTTTCAAGGCCGGTCTCCATTTGTTTTTTCTTTCAACACACCTAATAAATAAAAATATCAAAATATAAATGAGAATATTCTATCAAAGACTTGTACCTCTAAATTATCGTGGAAAAACTGCTACTGTTGTCATCTCTGTTTTCTCAAACTGTTCCCTACACAAAGGTTCTAGCACTTTCCAACCACAGCCATTTTCTGTGTTCAGAACCCCAGTGTTTCTCATCCAGATTTCCAGTAGCCTGTCATCAGCCCCTCCCCACTTATTGCAACCTCACAAAACAAAAAAATAAAAAATTGAGTCTATGAATATGATAAAAGTACTTGCATAAAATTTTTATTTCTGATCTACCAAATGTAATGTCTCAAGATTTCATTCATGACAACAATGATTATTAAATAATAAACTATAGCTTTCCATCTTTTACTAATTCAATGCTCAATGAGCTTGGTTACTGGCTCAAAAGCTAATGAGTTTATATGGTACAAAAGGGACATAAACCTAATTGACTAATGACCACATTACCTATGTGAACATAACTACTTGTTCTATAAAATGGCTAAATATTGTCTTCCTCTTTTATAAATTTTAGCTCTGAGGCTCATTTCTTTTGAAAGAAATAAATGCAGAAGTGAATATCACTGTCATATTTCATTAGGCAATTTGGAAATAATCATTCTGTGGTGATCTTTCTTAAGTTGATTATAGCTATTGTCATGCGTTATCACATCTCTCCTAAAACTACTGAATAGCCACTAAATAACACCTCCCTGAAGTCATGCTCCAAAGGAATCAATTTTATGATGAAATTGAAAACTGTCTGAGTATAAGAAAGATTGTTTTTTGAACAATATGCTTTTAAAAGAATAGCTGTATTTGAATAGCAGATTAAACAATGCATATATTTTCCTTTTTGTGTGCATTGGAGCATCAATTGATAATGGTTCCCTGAATCAATATTATATTGAGACTTCAAAGTGATTATTTCCTTTACTATGTCATTCTTTACATATGTGTTAATTGGTATTTTTCTGTAAAGAAAAGCCTTCTGTCCCACACTACTTCTTTTAGTATTAAAATGAACTTACGATTTCATTGTATTCAATACATTATATGCATTACATCATTATTATTTTTTTAATGCTGATTTAGTCCAATTTGACCACTGGATACCCCTTTAAGTTGGTTCTCTGTCCTTTTGCTATGATTGTATCAATTTTTTAGCACCTCGTTGCTTTCACCATGATAAGACAAAACAGTTTTATCTTGTTTTCCCTGCCCCAGTTCTGAAAGCTGTTAATTCTCTAATATCTCCTGGCTTCTTTCAGCATACAATAGTATTTAGAAACCAAGACTTAACCTCTAGTTGTGGATACTGAAAGTGGGTTGTCATTGTTTCTAGCCTCCTTCAGTGAGCCAAGGAGGGAAACTAAGTCAAGAGTTCACAGTGATATCACCAGTTCAAATCCAACATTCTGAGTCCTCCCTATCTCTCTATCATTCAATATTTGTGTCTCCCATCCCCCTTATGAGAACCCTAGTTCCAAATATATTTCATATTCACGTATTTTCTCTCTCTTACAGTGCCTTTAAAATATAGTTTCATGATTACACTACTAATACCACTTATTAAAAGCAAATCTACTCTATAAAGTTCAAAATTTATTGCAGCTCTTTCAGTCCTTACAGTTTATTTCGTTAATGGTTTATGGTCGAAGTCCAGTACTTTGAATCTTTATTAATATTGATTCAAAGTTATTGGAATAAAATAAAAGACTTGATGGAGGGTATTAATTATGGCAGCAAAATCTGGAACATTTAGAGAAGGCCTCATTTTTCTCATTTCTCAATCTCATCTCAAGCATTTCCATTAACGTGTGAACCCAATAGCCTTCCAAAACAACCAAGCCAAAAATCTTAAGTTAGAAAAAGTTGGTTTTGTTGCTACCAAAGAATCTGAGTCAATACAAACCAGGTACCTGTAGCAAGGCCAGTTAATATTCTCTAAATACATACATACTTTTTTGTTGTCCTGCTCCCTTATGCTATCTGCTCCATCATAAATTTCTTTCTCCCAATATCCAGAAGGTTAAATATATGGTTAAATATATATATCCACACTGTTGAGTTTGGATCCTTCTTGACACACTTAAAAAGCTGTAAGTTATGTCATCTCAACCTCTTTTGGCTGAATTTTCTCATCTATAAAAGTGATAATAAAAGAACCTAATTTATAATACTGCCGCGATGACAATAAATTAGTAAGGTCACAGTAAATAAATTTGTGAAGGTCACAAAGGGTGACCTCTCTTAACATATAATACATTTAGTCTTTTAATATTATATTTCCTAATAGTGCTACACACACAGAATAGATGTGTCAAAAATATGTATTGTAAAAATGAATTAATTGTACATTTGCTGACATAGTATTTAATTTTAGTTCCCTTAAGAACAAATTCTGTGCAATATCCATAATCATTTTCAATAATAGTTATCAAATTTAATTTAATAACTAGAGACACAAAAATGTTATATATCACTCAGGTGACACAAAACTTTGATCCCTTATAAATAGAAAATGGTCTCATTTAACCAAAATCTGGGAGTAAATTGTTTACATTATTTAGTCCATTCTAGGCCTGAAAATGTTTACTCTGATAATCAGATAAGTTTCACCCAGTTTGATATCTGAAAGACTCCTTTTATGGAGAGGATTAAAAATAGCATAACATTTGTTGAAAATGACTGAACCAAATTCTAGGTTTTGAGCTATATACAGTTGCTTATATATGCATATAAAATAATTATCAGTGGGTTCTTATATAGCCTTTTTCTAGTCTTAGAAAGAAACAGATAACAACCCATTACCAATATGTCCTTATCATTCCTATATGTAATCAATGTATAATTATTGAGATATTTTAACTATTTTTTCATAGTAAGTGCTTAATGCACATCTCAGTTTGGACTGACCATATTTCAAGGGTTCACTCATTACATATAACTAGTGGCTACCGTGTTAGACCATGTTCACATGGCATGTTTATGTTCTTGTTCAAAGTAAAGCTTTTACATGCTGTTTTTTGTCTATTTGCTTGTTCTTCCTACTGAAATCTACTGAAGTTTTGCTTTAGTCTAGGAAACTATCCAACTCAAGATGGTCAAGTGTTAATGCAATTTATGAAATCATTTTTGTTCTGTGAAGTTCTCTGCCTTTCTGTATCTGAGAGTTCTGTCATATCTGTTCTACTCTAGAGGATGTTATATTCTTGGCAATTGTTTTTTATCTACATGCTTGAAAAGAAATAATTTAAATACTTTTTAGTGGAAAAAAAAATAGCCCAATTCTGTAATAATCCTATGAAGCACTTCTAAATAACACTATTAAACACCCTCCTGGAAGAAAGTTAATTGGCATTATCTTATAAACACTTCCCAGGGAGAATAAATTTGATCCGATTTGAGATCATCCAACCCTCCAAAATGTGAATTAATAATTTAGCTTTCTAGAATATTCAGGACTATTAATGTGTACTTCTGACCAGCAGATTTTGTAACTTACTCAACCCAATCTGAATAGTCTCTTATAGGAATTGTTCGTCATGACCTCTCTCTTTTGAGATTACCAGACCCTCTCAAGCATTGTTTTTAAACTTTGTAATGGTAGAAGTTTTATATAAAATATTTAAAAATAAAACCTAATCTTATTGAAGAGAGAAAATAAGACTTCCATTCACTTTCTCCCATTAATCCCCTCTGAGGCTTCAGAGAAACTCTCCGTGGCATCCCTGCAATGATTCACAATACAGTGAGAAAACAAATACTTCAGAGCAGTTAAGAATAAAGTCACATTCAAATTCTGAATAGGTTTCTCTCTTACTTCTTCAACCTTAGACATTCATATACACAAAGAGAAAATCTCCATTTTACTCCAAATCCCCTAAGAACAGTTGTAACTACATACAATATCCAAAACCAGATCCTAGCCAGTTATATATAATCTGTAGAGCTATACTTATGTTTCCACAAAGAATTGTACCAAATACTGTGAGTCCTTATAGAAATAGAGGATGTTCACATGGCATCACCACAAGTTTCTTTCTTCTTGCTAGCTTGGTGTTTGTGGTATGTTTTGTGTTCTATAACTTTTGTGTGGTGTGCTTCTGAAAACTAATGAGAAAATGCCTCTCCACTATAAGCAAGCTATGTACATACCCTTTGGTGGACACTAACTATAATAGGAGCCATCACACAACATTTAAAAAAAATATTGTAGAAAGCAGGGAGATAAAGTTGGCTATAACCAATGCCAAGGAAGACATGTATTCTGAGATCATAGACCCTTAGCTTTAAGAGCATTTATTGCCATTTCTTTTCTTCACTACTTGACAAATGACTCCCTTCTGTAGAGCTATTCTAGTAAGTTAGTGGAAATATGATTTTGTTCAAAATATTATTTAGTTTCAATTCTATGAATCAAAAAATCTTTAAAGAAATGTCAGATTTTTAAAAACTCATTCAAATTAGTAAAAGGTTTTTATATATTTGGTTCACTTTCCTAGGAAAATATTGAAGATTGCTTCTTTGTATTCACATTATTATGTTAATTTAAACATGCAAAAAAATGCGTTTAAAATATAATTTTTCATGTATTTTTCTGTTATCTTTGAAATAAAAAATCATAATAGAAAACTATGTATAAATAGTTGTTTATATGTACACATTTCTTTGAAATTGTTAACGTCTCATAGGAAAAAAACAAAAGTTAAAAGGATATACATGGTATGAGGAAAAATTTGTTTCAAATTCAGGTAGTAGAGGCTTAATAAATAGTTTTTTGAAATGATGGAACATAGAATGATGTTCATAAATATAATTTTGAAATGCTAGCCTCTGCAATCTTTATTTAGCTCTTAACATTGTATGTTGTGTATCTTCTACTGAAGGGATTTTTTTAAAAGGTACAGAGCTCATGCTCTGTCCTCAGGAAGATTATAAGCATATTCTTGAATTTATATTTACTTTCATATGATGACACTATTGAAGTAGATATAAAGAGATTCTGAGAACAAAACTAAACTAGCAGGGCAGGGCTTCTTCCCTCCTTGCTTCCTCCCCATTCTATCTTTCTCTCTTGAGCCAAATGGTTTCCGAGGCTTTCAGAGTATTTGATTCAGGTCTGTTAGAGTCTCTACTGAGAACAGGTGCACTATTCACCTGTGGGAGAGGGGTGTGTTTAAAGACCACTTTGGGAAAGACACTGTATTGCAAAGCCACAGTTCACTGTCTGGACATGAATTTATTCCTAAAGATCTGCAGGTGCCCTTGAGAATAGAATAATATCAGGTGGTTCAACCATGTTTAGTTTTTCTGGCCCCAAGAAAGCAATTAAGAATCGGAAAGAGCTACTCTGTCATCCTTGCTTCTCACAATGGCAAAGTAGAAGGAAGTAAGCTTTTGCCTAGTGCCTTGGCCAGTTGCCAAGGAAGAGAAAAATGAGACAGAAAAATATTCAGCAAAGTAGAGCTGATGGAAGAGACAGAAACCTGACCTTAAAAATGATGATGATGATGATGATGCTGACAGGAATTGAGAAAATTTTGCTGTGGCTTGAAAAAGTCTTTTTGAATCCCAAAACAAAACAAAACAAAACAAAAAAGTGATTTACCAGCTAAACAAGTCAGTAAATGAATTGAATGAGGAGACGGAACAGTCGTATTTAAGTTAATGGCTTGGAAAATCAAGTTAAAAAATATGTAATTCACAGAGCAAAATTATAAAAACAATAGACACAATAAAGAAAAAGATGAGGAGATTAGAGAATATATTAATAGTACCGAAAGTACAAACTAGTTTTAAAAAGGCACAGATGCAGAGGGATGGAAATCAAGCCAAGAATACAAGAAAATGTCCTCAAGATGAAGAGAAACATACAGGCTTAAAGATTGAAATGACTCAGGCTGAACTCATGAAAAAGCTCACAACTAGTCACGTCATTTCTGAATTTTAAAAAGTCTGAAATCTAAGAATAAAAAAAAATCATACAAGTTTACACACAAATATAAAAACCCTGTCTGCAAACATTAACTCCCCAAATCAAATTTATATAGAAACTCTTCATTTATAATACTAGCAGCTGAAAAATAATAGAATAGTATCTACAGACTTCCATGAAAGAGGAATACAACCCATGAAATTTAAAGATAGAGGAAGAATAAGAAAAAATAGTGGTGACAAATGAATTTTGTAATATATATAAAACTAGATAAAAATATTCAAAGATAAATATGTATCAAAGTTGATAATTTTCTTAAAAAAGAGAGCTGTATACATCAGGGGATATTAAAAATAAAGTTAAAGATCCAAACTACTAAACTATTTCATTAAAGAAGTTGGGGCAATGCTAAAGAGGGGAGAGTATAGGAGAGAGTGTGGAAAAAGATTGAATCAGATTTCTTGCCCCAGTTTCACAGCCATACAGTTCATCCATAGCTCCCTAGATGATGTAAAAATGATGACAGATACATGAATAAGCAATATTACTACATATTATGACACACATAATAAATACTATATATATATTACATATATATATCACAATTATATATAGTATTATATGTAATAATTTATCTTATATAATTCTATAGCTGTATAATATTTACATATATTTAATTTTTTTTAAGTTTATTTATTTTAAAGACAGAGAGATAAGAGAAGGGGCAGAGAGGGAATCCCAAGGCAGGCCCCACGCTGTCAGCGCAGAGCCTGATGTGGGGCCTGAACCCAGGAACCTCGAGACGATGACCTGAGCTGAAACTGAGTCAGAGGCTTAACCGACTGAGCCACCCAGGCGTTCCAATATTTACATATATTTAAAATGTAAATACATATAGTTTTGTGTATGTGCATTTACCATAACAAGAAATTACCTCATGGAAGAGAAAAAATAATTTTATTCTATCATGGATATGCTTAATATGAAGTATATAAAGCAAAATACACTAATATTAATGGATATCTGTCTGCATAGACCTAGTCACATATGAAAGACAAATTATTTTAAGCCATGTTATCCCTGTTGCCATTCCATAAATGTTATCATTGGCAATTGCAGGATAGACAAAAGTTTCTCATATGTAAGATGTGGTCTGTTGAATTCTGAAATAATCTCATATTTTAGGACTTCTGTCAAAATGGCTATTATTAATCAAACATTTTTTTGTTATCATAGTATTCAAGGCACTCTAGGTATCTCATTCTCTAAATGTGTGCCACCTTTGGTACAAACTCAGAGTGATGATGACTGCGTTTAACAAAATTTTCATTCTCCACAATAACAAAAATTCTCCTGCAACATACAATTAAAGACAAGGAAGTAGGAGAGATCTGAAATGTCCATTTGATGAACTGATGGAGGATAAATTAAATGATGGGAAGGGAAAGGAGATAGGATAAAAAGGGGGAAATGAGGAAAAGGAAAGGTAAAGAAAGAGAAAATGGTGAAGTTCAGGATAGAAACCGAAACATTCAAGAGAAGGTATATATACAGATATAATGTCTCAAACTCTCATCTTAAGTGTACAAAGGTTGTTTACCAAACACCCTCACACATACGTACATACAATGTTACTCTTGCTGTGACGACATACATTTATTAGAAAATAGACTAATGTTAAAAGTAAACATCCTTCATTTCTGTGTATTAGATGGCATTATAATAATGTAATTACCTAGTATTATAGATACTATAGAATATATTTGTTTATTCATTTTGTTGTATCCTCATTAAATTTAATAACTAAAATATCATAAGCTTGTTTATTTTTTTATTATTACATTTCAATACCCGAAAGAGTGTCTGGCTAATAGTAGTTCTCAATAAGTTGTTTGTAGATTTTTTAAAAAATGAACATATGACATAAAAAAATTCTCCTGCAAAACTTATTTTATGACCAATTGTATAAAAATATCTAGAGTTACAAAATAATGAGTTTTTATAATAAACCATTCCCTTATGAGGTCAAATTAATTCTAATATTTTTAGAATCAATTGCTTGCTCACCTTTCCCTTGTATCATAAGGGTCTGTGTGTGAAACAGAAATGACAATGGAGCTATCTTTTAGAAAGTATTGACACTATCTACGTCTCTTTCCCTTTGGCACAGCATAATGAAATAATATTTAAAATACTTTATTTGGGAGGAATAAGCAGACTACTCCTTTGAAATTTACCTAAAAAATGTACACTTTTCTGTTTCGAAAAGAGACACCATTGCAGTATTTATAAAAAATGAGTTCATTTTGTTCCCTAACCTTGCCAAAATGAGATTGTTCATTTTTTCTATTATTGAGAATAAATACTATGGGTATTAAATATTTATATTTATAGAAAAGCCCAAACATATGTCATTTAACCAGTAGATTCTTCACTATATCTCTGGTATGGACTTTTAAAAAATACCACAACCTTGCTACCATCACACATAGCAAAATGAACAATTATTTACTTAGATAATTTTAATAATATCCAGCCCATATCCACACCAATTGCCTCAAACGTGACTTAATTTATTGAAACCAAGATTCCAACAAGTCCACACATTGCACATAGTTATGCTTCTGAAGTTTCTTTTATTCTATCAGTTCTTTCATTCCTCTCCCCTCAACCACCTCTTTTTATTCAGAATTGTTGGAGAAATCAAATGACCAACATTGAAAAGATGCTCAACATCACTCATCATCAGGGAAATACAAATCAAAACTACGATGAGATATCACCTCACACCTGTCAGAATGGCTAAAATCAACAACACGTTTTGGTGAGGATGCAAGGAAAGGAGAACCCTCTTGCACTGTTAGTGGGAATACAAACTGGCACAGCAGCTCTGGAAAACAGCATGGAGGCTCCTCAAAAGTTAAAAATAGAACTACCCTATGACCCAGAAATTGTACTTCTATGTATTTACCCAAAGAATATAAAAATGCTAATTCGAAGGGACACATGCGCCCTGATGTTCATAGCGGCATACAGTTAATATTAATTTCAGGTGTACAATTTAGTGATTCAACACTTACATAGGACACCCAGTGCTCCTCACAAGTGCCCTCCTGAATCCCTATTACCTATTTAACCCAACTCTGCACCCACCTCCCTTCTGGTAACCATCAGTTTGTTCTCTATAGTTAAGAATCTGTTTCTTGGCTTGTCTCTCTCTTTTTCTCACACTTTGATCATTTATTTTGTTTCTTAAATTCCACATATAATGAAATCATATAGTATTTGTCTTTCTCTGACTGACATGTCTTTCTCTAACTGCATACTAACTAACTGGAATTTAAATAAAGACTTAAAAAAAATAAAAACACAGTTAAAGAAAAAAAGACCCATATTCTAGAACTTTAGCATCAAAAACACCTTTTTTGTTTCATTCATTATTTTTTTGTCCAGATAATTATTTTGTCTAATAAAATTAGGACACTCGCTTTTATAGTTTTTACCATTAATTTTGTATGTGTCTTGTTTACTTCATGGCTTTTGCCTTGTTAGACAATCTGAATATCTTTTATTATTTTAATGCCTGACACCTTCAGATTGAAAGTGAGGGGATGGAGAACTATTTATCATGCTACTAGAAGTCAAAAGAAAGCTGGAGTAGCCATACTTATATCAGACAAACTAGACTTTAAATTAAAGGCTGTAACAAGAGATGAAGAAGGGCATTATATAATAATCACAGGGTCTATCCATCAGGAAGAGCTAACAATTATAAATGTCTATATGCCGAATACAGGAGCCCCCAAATATATAAAACAATTACTCACAAACATAAGCAACCTTATTGATAAGAATGTGGTAATTGCAAGGGACTTTAACACTCCACTTACAGAAATGGATAGATCATCTAGACACATGGTCAATAAAGAAACAAGGGCCCTGAATGATACATTGGATCAGATGGACTTGACAGATATATTTAGAACTCTGCATCCCAAAACAACAGAATATACTTTCTTCTCGAGTGCACATGGAACATTCTCCAAGATAGATCACATACTGGGTCACAAAATAGCCCTTCATAAGTATACAAGAATTGAAATCATACCATGCATACTTTCAGACCACAATGCTATGAAGCTTGAAATCAACCACAGGAAAAAGTCTGGAAAACCTCCAAAAGCATGGAGGTTAAAGAACACCCTACTAAAGAATGAGTGGGTCAACCAGGCAATCAGAGAAGAAATTAAAAAATATATGGAAACAAACGAAAATGAAAATACAACAATCCAAACGCTTTGGGATGCAGCGAAGGCAGTCCTGAGAGGAAAATACATTGCAATCCAGGCCTATCTCAAGAAACAAGAAAAATCCCAAATACAAAATCTAACAGCACACCTAAAGGAAATAGAAGCCGAACAGCAAAGGCAGCCTAAACCCAGCAGAAGAAGAGAAATAATAAAGATCAGAGCAGAAATAAACAATATAGAAACTAAAAAAACTGTAGAGTAGATCAACGAAACCAAGAGTTGGTTTTTTGAAAAGATAAACAAAATTGATAAACCTCTAGTCAGGCTTCTCAAAAAGAAAAGGGAGATGACACAAATAGATGAAATCATGAATGAAAATGGAATTATGACAACCAATCCCTCAGAGATACAAGCAATTATCAGGGAATACTATGAAAAATTATATGCCAACAAACTGGACAACCTGGAAGAAATGGACAAATTCCTAAACACCCACACACTTCCAAAACTCAATCAGGAGGAAATAGAAAGCTTGAACAGACCCATAACCAGCGAAGAAATTGAAACAGTCATCAAAAATCTCCCAACAAATAAGAGTCCTTTACCAGATGGCTTCCCAGGGGAGTTCTACCAGACGTTTAAAGCAGAGATAATACCTATCCTTCTCAAGCTATTCCAAAAAATAGAAAGGGAAGGAAAACTTCCAGATTCATTCTATGAAGCCAGTATTACTTTGATTCCTAAACCAGACAGAGACCCAGTAAAAAAAGAGAAGTACAGGCCAAGATCCCTGATGACTATGGATGCAAAAATTCTCAATAAGATACTAGCAAATCGAATTCAACAGCATATAAAAAGAATTATTCACCATGATCAAGTGGGATTCATTCCTGGGATGCAGGGCTGGTTCAACATTCGCAAATCAATCAACGTGATACATCACATTAATAAGAGAAAAGATAAGAACCATATGATCCTGTCAATCGATGCAGAAAAGGCCTTTGACAAAATCCAGCACCCTTCTTAATAAAAACCCTCGAGAAAGTCAGGATAGAAGGAACATACTTAAACATCATAAAAGCCATTTATGAAAAGCCCACAGCTAACATCATCCTCAATGGGGAAAAACTGAGAGCTTCCCCCTGAGATCAGGAACATGACAGGGATGTCCACTCTCACCGCTGTTGTTTAACATAGGGTTGGAAGTTCTAGCATCAGCAATCAGACAACAAAAGGAAATCAAAGGCATCAGAATTGGCAAAGATGAAGTCAAGCTTTCACTTTTTGCAGATGACATGATACCATACATGGAAAATCCGATAGACTCCACCAAAAAGTCTGCTAGAACTGATACACAAATTTAGCAAAGTTGCAGGATACAAAATCAATGTACAGAAATCAGTTGCATTCTTATATACTAACAATGAAGCAACAGAAAGACAAATAAAGAAACTGATCCCATTCACAATTGCACCAAGAAGCATAAAATACCTAGGGATAAATCTAACCAAAGATGTAAAAGATCTGTATGCTGAAAACTATAGAAAGCTTATGAAGGAAATTGAAGAAGATATAAAGAAATGGAAAAACATTCCCTGCTCATGGATTGGAAGAATAAATATTGTCAAAATGTCAATACTACCCAAAGCTATCTACACATTCAATGCAATCCCAATCAAAATTGCACCAGTATTCTTCTCGAAACTAGAACAAGCAATCCTAAAATTCATATGGAACCACAAAAGGCCCCGAATAGCCAAAGTAATTTTGAAGAAGACCAAAGCGGGAGGCATCACAATCCCAGACTTTAGCCTCTACTACAAAGCTGTCATCATCAAGACAGCATGGTATTGGCACAAAAACAGACACATAGACCAATGGAATAGAATAGAAACCCCAGAACTAGACCCACAAACATACGGCCAACTAATCTTTGACAAAGCAGGGAAGAACATCCAAAGGAAAAAAGACAGTCTCTTTAACAAATGGTGCTGGGAGAACTGGACAGCAACATGCAGAGGTTGAAACTGGACCACTTTCTCACACCATTCACAAAAATAAACTCAAAATGGATAAAGGACCTGAATGTGAGACAGGAAACCATCAAAACCCTAGAGGACAAAGCAGGAAAAGACCTCTCTGACCTCAGCCGTAGCAACTTCTTACTTGACACATCCCCAAAGGCAAGGGAATTAAAAGCAAAAATGAACTACTGGGACCTTATGAACATAAAAAGCTTGTGCACAGCAAAGGAAACAACCAACAAAACTAAAAGGCAACCAATGGAATGGGAAAAGATATTTGCAAATGACATATCGGACAAGGGGCTAGTATCCAAAATCTATAAAGAGCTCACCAAACTCCATACCCGAAAAACAAATAACCCAGTGAAGAAATGGGCAGAAAACATGAATAGACACTTCTCTAAAGAAGACATCCAGATGGCCAACAGACACATGAAAAGATGCTCAACGTCGCTCCTCATCAGGGAAATACAAATCAAAACCACACTCAGATATCACCTCACGCCAGTCAGAGTGGCCAAAATGAACAAATCAGGAGACTATAGATGCTGGAGAGGATGTGGACAAACAGGAACCCTCTTGCACTGTTGGTGGGAATGCAAACTGGTGCAGCCACTCTGGAAAAGAGTGTGGAGGTTCCTCAGAAAATTAAAAATAGACCTACCCTATGACCCAGCAGTAGCACTGCTAGGAATTTACCCAAGGGATATAGGAATACTGATGCATAGGGCCACTTGTACCCCAATGTTTATAGCAGCACTCTCAACAGTAGCCAAATTATGGAAAGAACCTAAATGTCCATCAACTGATGAATGGATAAAGAAATTGTGGTTTGTATACACAATGGAGTACTACATGGCAATGAGAAAGAATGAAATATGGCCCTTTGTAGCAACGTGGATGGAACTGGAGAGTGTCATGCTAAGTGAAATAAGTCATACAGAGAAAGACAGATACCATATGTGTTCACTCTTATGTGGATCCTGAGAAACTTAACAGAAACCCATGGGGGAGGGACGGAAAAAAAAAAAAAAGAGGTTAGAGTGGGAGAGATCCAAAGCATAAGAGACTCTTAAAAACAGAACAAACTGAGGGCTGATGGGGGGTGGGAGGGAGGGGAGGGTGGGTGATGGGTACTGAGGAGGGCACCTTTTGGGATGAGCACTGGGTGTTGTATGGAAACCAATCTGACAATAAATTTCAAAAAGAAAATAAATAAAAAATAAAAAAAAAATGCCTGAGTTACAGTCACTTATACTTACTGATAAGGCCAAACGTTTGTTCTCAATTCTGTCACATTATTTATTTTATTGAAAGCCTACATAATGTGGAGTATTTCTTTTTATTTTGTCATATCTTTTGTTATGTAGATAAATTTATAATTTTTTGTTTTGACAATTGGCTTTATACTGCTAACAATAATCATATATAATATTCTAGGTCTTCTCTTTTTCACACACTATTTTATGATTCCTACTATCAACAATAATTAAGTTAATAAAATCTTCTTCCCTTTTCTCCCTATGCCCCAACTATCTGATTAAAATCATATTATTTTACTTTTTAATACCTATAAAGCAATTAGTAAACATTTCATTTCTATATAATCTCTCTCTTATCTGCCAATTTATGATAGTTCTATTTTACCTATGATGTCAAAGCATATATATTTGTAATTTTTGCATCAGCCAAGCTAAACATTTAGCTTGGTCATACAGTTTAATATACTTTATGCTTATCACTATACCTAATAGTAAAACTTCCCTTATAATTTCTCAGATGACTAAAATAATTATCTAGAAGATTATTCGTAAATAGTTCATGGGACAATACTAATCAATTATTCTCATGTTTGTAATTGTCTGTGACCTATATTTTGGATGGATATAAAATCCTTGCTTCCTTAAATATGTTCAGTAAGTTGCTCTATTATGAAATATTATGTTCAAGAAGTTTTGTACCCATTTGCTTTTTTTCCCTTAAAAGTAATTTAATTCTTTCCTGGTTTCCAAATCCCTTTTTAAAGATATTTGACATTTATTAATTTGTTGGTGTTGATCATTCTCAGTTGGAATTCACATATAGTATTGAAGTGTTTTAGTACATAGATTTAAGTATCACCCTATTTCATTATTTCTTTTATAATTATTAGTATTTGTTCTAGTCCATTCGTTGTCTTTCACTTTGGAGACGCTAATCATAGTATCATAGTATATTGACTATACTAATCATAGTATATTGAATAGTCCTTGCATGTCTAATTTTCTCTTGAAGAGTTTTTTTTAATTCATTAATTTTTTACTTCATTTTCCTTTAGAGATATTGTTATGAATCATACCTTATGATTAAATGTTAAAAAATGTTAAATATTAAAAATCATTTCTTCTTCTGGAATTCATAAATGCAATCCAAGATCCACACAACAGAATCAGGGACAGGAAGGAAAAAAATTATTAGAAGTGGGAGAGAAATTAATGCTATGTGCCTGTACCATTCCTCATTCCCTCTTCTCTATTTTCTGCACAATGTCTGAATGATACGTCCAATCATGAAAATCTAAATTCAGAATAAGTGTCTACACTGGTTAAAGCCCTTTGGTATCCATCCGGCATTATGGGTAAAGAGCTAATGTAATCTATAAACTATGGGCCTTCCTAGATCTGCTCAACATGCAGCCATGGCTTCTCTTAGTCTTTAATATTCCTGTTGACAAACAAGTAAATACTGTAAGATTCTGAGACAGTAGGATACATAGTTCTCTGTACACAGTCTGTGTATTTCTTGGTACCCCTACCATGCCAACTCATCTCATGTGTGCAAGAGATGACTTTTCAGGGACCATCAGGAGTATCTACTGGTTTGTTGTAGTCCCTTTCTGAATTTTGATGGCATTCTCTTGGTGGGCATCAATATGGCCCACTTTGATTCCCACTTGCTAAATCCACAACATTTTCCATAACATAGCACCCACTGAGATTACTTTTACTTCCCAGTTACCTATGTGTCATTTTGTATATATATTGCTGGTTCATTAGCTATTTCCCTATATATGTTTAAAAAATATATACCATATTATTATCAACCAGTCACAGTACAAATGCTTTCCATATTGTTAACCTTCCTCTCTTGAGTTATCTGTCAGCTATGTTGCATTTTTACAACCCTCAAATAACTGATCACTGGGAGGGGCCCATTTAGCCAGAATGTTAGGTAATTCCTCAGGAAGATTTAGAGTGGGATGCAAAGAATAGCAAGCAGCTGTGTGTTCATTTATGTAGTTGGCACCCTTAATGATTTCCCCTGTTGCATTTCTTGAATACTTCCAAGGACCAAGAATATTTCCATTTCTACTTACTAAGAAAAGTCTCTGTGTACTTCCTATCCTATTGGGATGAAGATCTGATATAACACAAAACAAAATAGGTATCTGAGGCCTCAAAATACTTGCATGGTGTTCAACAATAGAAACTTCAATTAAAGCCCAAGAAGTTAACAATTGCTAACTAGGTATGGCAGTACAATAGGCACCAGTGTCTAGCAATACTAATAAAGTTTCTTCACTACCCCCACGCTATTGTACTTACACAAAAGCAAAGAACTTCTCGACTCCTGGTGACTCAGTCACTCTATCTCTAAGGTTTTTGGATTGAGTGATCTCTACAGTCCCTCCAAAATAAGAGACTTCTGAATAATTTTTCTCTCCCTTGATTTTATTTCTTCAGCCATCCAAGGAAATTATTTCTGCAGAGAAAATAATAAGTTTCTTTAAGGCCCAGGGAAAACAGTTGGGTCTATAAACTTTTGTCTGAAGAATTCTATAAATAAACTGAATTTTTCATAAGTTTATTCACTAAGATTTCAGAAACACAGTCTTAATTATAGCTCATCAGATAATACTTTTTATCATCAACAAATTGTAGCAGCCAAAAAAGAGCAGCAGTAATCACTGCAAAGACTAAGATCAGAATTTTCCCATTTTAAGAATGATTTATTCAGGCATTTCCCCCACCATTTCCCCCACTATTATACCTGATCTACCCTAATGTAAAGAAACTAGAAGAATGTCAATAAGTCTATTAGTCTAGTATTTCTAGAGAAATAATTTTAAATACTTGAATCAAGGATTAATACTAGCTGAATAGAACGCAAGACATCAGGGTTGGATTAAGGGTCTGCCATATAGAGTAGAAATGGTAACTATAATCTCCTAAGATTCAACAAAATCCATCAGGTAGGTGGCCTTACTCTTCACACCACCCCTAGGACTCAGGAAGGTGGCACAAAAAAGAGAAGAAATGTAGTTTTCTGTCATGTCAGCATTCTTGCATCCTGCTATTCTAAGTCAAGAGGGGGAAATCTCCCAGGGACTGAAAGCAATGCGCCTTCTCTATGGCTGGAGACTGTGGTGGCAGTGAGAGAAAAGAGACAGGAAAAGGAAGTACAGCATTATGATCTTCTAGAACAGATTTTCACCAATTGAAAATCAGCACATGCACACACACACAATCATTATCGTATAATTTATGCCTTTTTTCTACTATACTAATACATTATGTAAATTTTAAAATACATACCAATAGCATAAAACATTTAAAGGGTGAGATAAATAATAAAAATAATAAGAGTTCTAATATGTCCCCCCTCATCCTAATGAATCTTCTTCAGCACTACGTGGAATATTTGCACCTCACTTGGAGAACGATGGTATAAAGAAGAGATGCTAGGATTGGAACCATTTATATTCATCTGGATGAAACAATGCTTCCCTTTTTTATTCTTTGATAAATTCTTATGCCTAGAAATTTTCAAATGTTATTTTTCTCAGTTTTTTCAGATTTTCACACTATTTTATTTTGTATAAACTTAATGCATTTTCAAAAATCCTTTAAGAATTTTGAACTTAAAGATGAAACTATCTTGGAAATTTTGTTTTGCCATAGGAAATAATAAAAATAATAAGATTATGAAAGTTGTTTCCAAATTACAGGCATACCTTGTATATATTTCAGGTTCAGTTCCAGACCACCACAGTAAAGCGAATATCACAATAAAGGGAAACAAATACATTTTGTTGGCTTCTTAGTGCATTTAAAAGTTACATTTACACTATACTGTAGTCTATTAAGTGTGCAATAGCATTATATCTTAAAAAACAGTATATATACATTAATTAAAAATATTTTATTGCTTAAAAATGCTAACTATCATCTGAACTTTGGGTGAGTTGTAATCTCTTTGCTGGTGGAGGGTCTTGCCTCAGTGTTGATGGCTGCTGACTAATCAGCTCATGGTTGCTGAAGGTTGGGATGGTTGTGGCAATTTCCTAAAATAAGACAACAATGGGACACCTGGGTGACTCAGTTAAGCGTCCGACTTTGGCTCAGGTCATGATCTCACAGTCTGTGGGTTCAAGCCCTGCATCGGGCTCTGGGCTGACAGCTCAGAGCCTGGACCCTGCTTCGGATTCTGTGTCTCCCTCTCTCTCTGCCCCTCCCCCACTCATGCTCTGTCTCTCTCTGCCTCTGAAAAATAAAGAAACATAATAATAATTAAAAAATTTTAAATAAGACAACAATGAAGTTTGCTGCATCAAATGACTCTTCCTTTCAGAAAAAATTTCTCTGTAGCATGCAATGCTGTTTGATAGCATTTTACCTACAGTAGAATTTCTTTCAGAATTGAGCTCAATCTTCTCAAACTCTGCCACTGCTTTGCCAACTAAGTTTATATATTCTAAATTCTTTGTTGTCACTGAAACAATTTCCATATTTTCTTCACCAGAAATAGATTCCATCTCAAGAAACTACTTTCTTTGCTCATCCTTAAGAAGCAGCTCATCTGTTAAAGTGTCATCATAAGATTGCAGTAACTCAGTCACATCTTCAGGCTCCACTTCTGATTCTAGATCTCTTACTATTTCTACCACATATTCAGTTATTTCGTCCAGTGAAGTAACTTTGAACCCTTCAAAATCATCCATGAGAAATGGAATTAACTTCTTCCAAACTCCAGTTCATGTTGATATTTTGACTTCTTCCCACAAATCATGAACTTTCTTAATGGCATGTAGAATGGTGAATCTTTCCTGGAAGGCTTTCAATTTACTTTGCCAAAACCCATCAGAGGAGTCACTATCTATGGCAGCTATAGCCTTATAAAATATATTTCTTCAATAAGAAGACTTGAGCATTTAAATAATTTCTTGATCCATAGGCTAGAGAATGGATATTGTATTAGCATCCATGAAAACAACATGAATCTCATTGTACATCTTCATCAGAGATCTTGGGTGACCAGGTACATTGTCAATGAGCAGTAATATTTTGAGAGAAATCTTTTTTTCTGAGCAGTAGTTCTCAACAGTGGGCTTAAAATATTCAGCAAACCATATTGTAAACAGAAGTGCTACCATCTAGGCTTTGCTGTTCCATTTACAGAGCACAAGAAGAGTAGATTTAGCATAATTCATAAGGGTCCCAGGATTGTTGGAATGGTAAATGAGCCCTGTATTCAACTTAAAGTCACCAGCTGCATGAAAGTCTTAAATGGCATCTTCTTCCAACGGAAGGCTGTTTTGTCTACAGTGAAAATCTGTTGTTTAGTGTAGCCAGCTTCATTAATGATCTTAGCTAAATCTTGGATAACTTGCTGAAGCTCCTATATTAGCACTTGATGCTTCACCTTGCACTTTATGTTATGGAGCCAACCTCTGCTAGCTTCCAACTTTTTTTCTGCAGTTTCCTCACCTCTCTCAGCCTTCATAGAGGTGAAGAGAGTTAGGGCCTTGCTCTGGATTATGTGTTGGCTTAAGGGAATGTTGTGACTGATCTGATCTATTCAGACCATTGAAACTTCCTCCATATGAGCCATAAGCCTGTTTCAGTTTCTTATTGTTCATGTGTTCACCGGAATAGTATTTTTATTTTCCTTCAAGAGCTTTTCCTTTGCATTCACAAGTTGGCTAACTTGGAGGGTAAGGTTATTAATTGGTCTAATTTCAATATTGTTGTGTCTCAGGGAATGGGGAGGTCCAAAGAGAGGGAAAGATATGGGAAAATGGCCAGAACATATACAACATTTATCAATTAAGGTGGCCAGCATATATGGGTGAGGTTTATGGCATCCTAAAACAATAACAATAGTAACATCAAAGATCACTGGTCACATATTATCATAATTAACATAATAATAATGAAAAGCTTTTAAATTTTAAAACTGTGAGAGTTAACAAAATATGACATAGAGACACAAAGTGAGGAAACACTGTTGGAAAATGATGAAGATAGACTTGCTCAACATGGTGTTCCCACAAACATTCAATTTATAAATAACTCAGTATCTATAAAGCACAATAAAACAAGATATGCCTGTAATATAGTTCTCTCCTATTCAAGTATCAAATTAAAATCAATTTACTTTACAGATTAGAAAATGAATTTTTTCTTAAAATATACCTATCATATTAAGATCAGAGTTCTTTCTAAGAGAAAAGAAAAAAGAGAAATACTTCCTGCCCTTAATCATAAAATTTTGTAAACCTTAGACTCTATCACCATTAGATATTTGGCCACAATTTCCTAGAAGTACTTGATCTTTTTCTGTCAAGTAATTTACCCCTGCCAAGAACGTGTAATTTTTCAGATCAATAATAAAACTCTCAAGTAAAATGCCTTCCGAGGTGCTTTGTTTCTTTGAGAAATTGATAAGAGCTAATTTCCATTCAAAATATCAGGGCATCTGGGTGGCTAGTCACTTAAGTGTCCAGCTTCAGCTCAGGTCATGACCTTATGGCTCATGAGTTCGAGCCCAACGTCAGACTCTGTGCTGACAGTTCAGAGCCTGGAGCCTGCTTTGGATTCTACACCTCCCACACTCAATCTCTCTCTCTCGAAAATAAATTAAAAAATATATCTAACCAGCACAGTAATAGAAATTAAATATACATTGAACTATAAATAATTTTAAAATATGTGCCCTTTTACTTTCCCTTTATTTGTTGACTTTTAGAGAATGCTGATGTATTGTTTATTCATTTCACCCTGTGTATTTTACACACGTAATGTGTATAGAAATGATTATATGAAACCTGTGTGATGATTATAGAAAACCATATTAGTCTCTTCCAATAATTTTCCAATTAAATTGAGGCCAAAGAGTGGTTGATTAAGACTGTGGGATTTGCTGTTACGACATCTGGATTTGAATGCTGGCCCTGTCAGTTAAGTTCAAATTACTTCTCTGTTAGTTTCCTCACTCATAAAATACAGATGTTAACAATTATGGCATTACATTTCTAAATATATTTTTGGACTATATACATATTTATAGTTGACCCTCAAACAATGCAGGGTTTAGGGGCACTGACCTCCTATACAATCAAAAATCCAAACTTTTGACTCCCCAAAACTTTACATTAATAGCCTATTGTCTACCAGAAGACTTACTGATAACATAATCAACATATTTTGTATGTCACATATATTATATACTATATTTCTACAATAAAGTAAACTAGAGAAAAGAAAATCATAAGGAAGAGAAAACACATTTACAATGCTATACTGTATTTAATGCAAAAAATCTGCATATAAGTGGACCCATGCAGTTCAAACCCTTGTTGTTCAAGGGTCAACCCCACTCTAATGTCTTATGTATATTCCTGAGAGACTTCTTTCAGGAAAAAAAAAAATAGTTACATTAAAAAAAAAAAGACGGCCTATGGAGAAAAAGGATCAGGGACATTCTTCAAAATTTATACAATTTAATAAAAAGAGCACTATCAAATCTTGCAATCAGTCCTGGGGGAGAGACTTTGGACTACCAAAGCAGGCTGCTCAACATGACTGAGGCAGCCTCAACACATATTAAAAATGCACCAACTTCCCAGTAATAGAGTTATCTATCATTCCCTCATTTGCCAATCTCATGCCAGCTAGCACCTACAGGTACTTCGGTATAGAGTATCATATCTTTAGCTGTTGGGATACTGAGGAACTCTAAATGTTCCCAGGGAAAAGGATAAAACTTTCCAAGAGAAAAAAGGAAACTATCTGTGTTTCAACTAATTAGGAAGCATATCAATGTTATAAAAGGTAGGTTAGGGGTGCCTGGGTGGCTCAGTCGGTTGGGTGGCCAACTTCAGCTCAGGTCATGATCTCGCAGTCCGTGAGTTCGAGCCCTGTGTGGGGCTCTGTGCTGACAGCACAGAGCCCGGAGCCTGTTTCAGATTCTGTGTCTCCCTCTCTCTCTCTGACCCTCCCCTGTTCATGCGCTGTCTCTCTCTGTCTCAAAAATAAATAAACGTTAAAAAAATTAAAAAAAAAAAAAGGTAGGATAGTCATTTCTGCACACACCTGCTGACTCCCAACTGTATAGGCAGCTATATAGCACCCTGCTACTAAACACTTATTTGTACAAGTTGTGTGAGGGAAGTACCTATGGAACATCATTAATATCATTCCAAATTAATCACAGTAGGAGAATTTTCGTATCCATGACCAAATCTATTTTATGTGAATGTAGATTACCTACTGAGATCCCACATGTGTGTGTTCATATGTATATATGTATGTATGTATGTGTGTGTATATATATATATATATATATATATAATTTAAATTCAAGTATGTATGTGTATATATATATATGCATATATGTGTATATATATACAGTATAGTATTGGTTTCAGGACTAGACCCCAGTGATTCCTGACTTACATATAACACCCAGTGCTCATCCAACAAGTGCTCCCAATGCCCATCACCATTAGCCCATCCCCCCTCCTATCTCCCCTTTAGCAACCCCCAGTTTGCTCTCTGCATTTAAGAGTCTCTTACAGTTTGCTCCTTCTCTGATTTTATTTTTCCTTCCCTTCCCCTATGTTCATCTGTTTGGTTTCTTAAATTCCACATATGAGTGAAATCATGTGATATTTGTCTTTCTCTACCTAACTTATTTCACTTAGCATAATACACTCGACTTCCATCCACATTGTTACAAATAGAAAGATTTCATTCTTTTTAAAAAAATTTTTTTTAATGTTTATTTATTCTTGAGAGATAGAGACAACGTGAGCAGGAGAGGGACAGAGAGAGAGGGAGACACAGAATCTGAAGCAGGCTCCTGGCGTTGAGCTGTCAGCACAGAGCCTGATGGGGAGCTTGAACCCACGAACCTCGAGATCAGACCTGAGCTGAAGTTGGATGCTTAACCGACTGAGCCACCTAGGAGCCATAAGATTTCATTCTTTTTGATAGCCAAGTAATATTCCATTATATATATACACCACATCTTCTTTATCCATTCATCATCTGGTGAACATTTGGGCTCATTCCATAATTTGGCTATTGTTGATAGTGCTGCTATAAACATTGGGGTGCATGTGTCCCTTCAAATTAGCATTTTTTTATCCTTTGGATAAACACTCTGCAGTACAATTGTTGAGTTGTAGGGTAATTCTATTTGTAATTTTTTGAGAAACCTCCATACTGTTTTCCAGAGTGACTGCACCAGTTTGCATTCCCATGAACTTGCAAAAGTGTTCCCTTTTCTCCACAACCTCACCAACATCTGTTGTTTCCTGAGTTGTTAATTATTCTAAATTTTTGTTCAGCTATATTGCTTATATTTGTTTTGAACAAGTCTCTGGCTGTGATTTCTTCTTGATCTTTCTTTTGGGGAAAATTCCTCCTTTTTATTATTTTGGCTAAGTTTTTGTCTTTTGCATATTTTAAAAGCTTGCTATGTGTCTTGCACCTGAGAGTACTTTTAGGGGTCATACATTGTCCAGGGCCTGGCACTCCAGGAAGTGTTTCTGGTCTATGCTGTGTGCACTCTGCTGTTGCATTTAGGCTGCTCTTACCCACTTGTCAGTCCTCTGCAGAGCTCCTTCTTGCTTGCAGTGGTAGAGTGCTTGGGCTTTTAACTAGATGTGCTTTGATTTGTTTGTTGAAGTAACCCTGGAAAACAAAGCGGTGGGGGACGGGGGAGCCTAATAAAAAGAGAAAAGGAAAAGGAACACACACACTCACACACCACACACACACATACACACACACACACACAGAGAGAGAGAGAGAGAGAGAGAGAGAGAACCAAAAAATTGTAAGGCTGATTCCAAGGAAAAAGAAAAGAAAGAAAACAAAAAGCAGAAGAGAAAAGAAGGAAAAAGAAAAGAATTTAAAAAGCCTGGTCCAAGAAAAAAAAAAGATGAAATGACAAAAAACAAATCAGAAACTATGTGCCTGATTACAAAAGAAAAAAAGGAGGGAAAAAAAGAAAATGGGAGGAGTTGTCTGTTAGTGTCTAGGAGGTGGTGGCTGTGATGCTCTGGAGATGCTGCTTTGGAGAAGAGGCCGGCTGCATTGGCTCAGTCAGTCTTGCCCCTGTAAATAAGTGGTTGCCAGGCACAGAGGAGCAGGGTTTGGTGTAAGTGGGTCCCGCCTCTAATGGGGACTGCAGTGCTGCTCTCTGAAGTCCTGCAGTGTTGGGGGGGGGGGGGGGGGGGGAAGGGGGGCTGGCGGGAAATGGCACCACCCCAATCTTTCAACCTCAGTCCAGGGAATCTCAATCCCCACTGCTCAGGCAGCCCTCACAGAATAGCGATGGCAGGCAGCTCGTCCTGCTCCACAACTATCCTGCGCCTTCTCCCTGGTGCATTGGCTGGATTCAAAACTCAAAGTCTTAAAGGACTCAGCACGGATCCATTCCCCTCCTCTGGAGTAGAGCCTCTCTACCCAGCTGACTAAAAGGCCTTTGGATGGCATCTGCAGGGTCTTTTGTCCTTGGGGGGGGGGGGGGGGCGGATGGGGCAATAAACTCCCTTCCAAAAGTACCCCAAGAAGGGGACTGCTCTCTCCCAGTGCACCCGAGATGTAGACACCATGCTATGCACTCCGGAGCCAGCTCTCTTCTCCCCAGGAATTCGTACCACGGTTCCTCTCCAGAGAAAGTCTCAAATTGCCGAAACCTCAGAGTTTGAGCTCCAAAAGCTGTTGAAACAAGAACTGGGAAAGTTGAGCACTTCCAAAACCTCAAGGTTTGAGCTCCAAAAGCTGTTTGCAAAAAAAGAACCGGGACACTCAGTACTTCTTACTCCACAGTCCAGGGTCCGGCGACGTTTCCTCTTGTGCTAACTCTATGCCACACTCGCTCAACTCCTCTCTCTTTCTCTCCCTTTTGTCTCTCCACAGAAAGGGTTCCCTCCCCTCCATGTTTTCTCTGTTCCACTGTTTTCTCTCCCCCAATTCATATCCATGTACCTGGCATCCGCCAAGCTGTCTCCTTCCAACTGCGGAGATCCTTCTGCTGCTCTGCAGATCTACTTCCTGGATGTTCCAAGTAATTTGATGGCAATACAGCTGTGTATGGGGACAAGGAAAGCCCATGGTCCCCCTATTCTCAGCCATCTTAACTCCTCCCCTATATGTATATTTTTAAAACTATTGTTTCTTTTTTATTTTTTAATATATTAAATGTACATGATATATTAGTGCAATAATGCAACATATATAATTTGTTCATGAATACCCAAATATAGATTAAGCCATATAAAGTGCTGATCTTATTATAGACTATGTTCTTAGAAATCTTCTTAGACCACTAAGAACATTTTGGAATAAATGCATATTCAGAAAATTTTGTGCATTTTTATGAGCAAATTTTACCTATTTTCTCTTTGATAAACTTCCATTCTTGTGGAGTTTACGCAGTGATAATATTTGAAATTAAAAATTATACCAACCAAAATGAAACATATGTAAATAAAGATATCAGCACTTCTGTACACACTAATTTCTGATTCCTCCTTTAAATGATAGTAAGTGAATGTGTAGCACAGAAATTATATACCAATCATGGAATCCTGTAATTGCACTGATTAACTTTGATTTAATTAACAGATAGGCGTTCTCTAAGGAGCTCTTATTCTGAGAACTAAAAAAAAAGCTGAATTATCCAACTACTCCCACGCACACACATACTTAGCAGTTTTTAATTTAGAGTAATAGACACTTTAATGAGTTTTGAAAGATGAATTTTTCTCTTAATTATGTCACCTGTATCTCTTAAATCAACATAGGCAATGCCAGTATTTGTAGATAACCAACAGATGTCTGACCTACCACCCCAATACTTACTTAAGTAAAACCTTTCTCCTTTTTTACAAAAAAGTAAACAAATCTTAATGTTGCTAGAATTCTTTTAATGAATTTGTATGAATATATTTTTGTTTCTTTGGAAATAATCTCCAAATTAATTTAGAGTATAAATGCAGGTAGCAAAGTTATCATCACTATATACTTCTATGGAATTATATCACACATGCATTTAATTTTCTAAAATTCCAGTAAATATACTTGGGAAATAAGGAAGGAAAAAGATAAGAAGAAAAAAAGGAAGAAGAGAAATAATTTACGTTTTCAGCTAATACACTTTCCATTTTCTTGATTTCGCATAGTCCCAGTGAGAAGAGGAGATAGGAGAAATGTATCTTCAATTCAGTCATTCTTCATTCCCATCTCTCTTTGTGTAAAAATTCCGTGCAAATAAGTATGATACTAGTGTTTAAAATGTACCCTGTACACCATCTGGACTCTGAATACAATGTAATAATTTATCTTGTGCTCAACTGAAGAAGCAGCAACAGATTCCAATTTGAAGACTAGCTATTTGGTTCCTCAGGAAATCCGGTGTGTACATATATCATATTTTATAGATGATATAGAGAATTCTTTATGGCAACTTTGGTAACGTGATTTTCTCTTGCACACAAAATGTAGTACTCTTCATGTAATCTGTGACTATGTTATGCACGCATGTTTAGAAACATTGGGAGTGAGTATATAAATCACCTCAAAGTCATCACTGTGGTTCATACCCAACTCTGGTCCATGGCTCCAGTCTTCAAATGATAGTTACTCCAGTCCACCTTTGTTGGCTGGGTTTCAGTTCCAAAGAGATTATCTCTTTGCTTGCTTGCTTATTGGTCGGTTTGCTGGAGTATTTTTTGTCATCATTGCTATAATATCTGAGTCTTGGCATGTTTGAAAATGTCTGTCAGCTTTATGTTTGAAAACAGAGTTTCATTAGTGGGATAAATTTTTTGGAATACATTTTCCTTTCCCTAAGAATTTTTAAGAATTCCTCAATTCTCTTCCAGCAGGTAATATATAAAATTTCAAGACTATGTTAATTTGTTAATTTATTAAACTTACAGGTGATTTGACTTTTTTGCCTGTTGCATATAATATTATTTCTTTATCTAGAAGTCCAGTGGTCTTGTAACTTCCTTTGACTATGTCTTGACTTTATTCTTTTGCATAAATCTTGATTGTGACATGATGAATCCTTCTGAACTCAGTTCTCTGGTCTTTTTAGGAACTGTTTCCTGTTTTAGGTGAAATTTACATAACATAAAATCCACCATTTTAACCATTTTAACCATTTTAAACTGTACGATTCAGTAGCTTTTAGTACATTCACAGTGTTGTGCAACCATCACTTCTACCTAATTTTAGAACATTTAAAACATGCTCTTCTAATGATAGGAGAAAAGCCCACCTTTGATGATAGTAGGATTCAATTTTTGGATATGCCAAAATTATTTTACATTTATGACTTTTATATTTTTGATCTCACAAATATAGCTTCTTTGTACATACATTTTTGTCTGATTTTCTGATTATTTCCTTAGATCAAATCACTAGGAGCGAAATTATTGTACTTGAAGAGTGAGATTATTAAGATTCTTTTTTTAAAAATATAATTTATTGTCAAATTGGTTTCCATACAACACCCTATCCTCATCCCAACAAATGCCTTCCTCTCTGCCCATCACCACTTTCCCCTCTCCCCCACCCCACCATCTACCCTTAGATTGTTCTCAATCCTTAAGAGTCTCTTATGGTTTGCCTCCCTCCCTCTCTGTAACTTTTTTTTTCCTCCTTCCCCTCCCCCATGGTCTTCTGTTAAGTTTCTCCAGATCCACATATGACTGAAAACATATGGTATCTGTCTTTCTCTGCCTGGCTTATTTCACTTAACATAATATCCTCCAGTTCCAACCACGTTGCTGCAAATGGCCAGATTTCATTCTTTCTCATTGCCAAGTACTACTTAAGATTCTTGATATATATTACTTTACATCATACCATTTTCCACTTTCTTAGTAATTCATACACTTCATTGAGGGCCATTGTTTTAAAAATGCTCATTATTTTGAAGCATTTGAAGCATTATTTTGAAGCTTATTATTTTGAAGAAAATAATAAGCATTTTTAAGGAGGGATTCATGGTATCTTTACTCATAGTATCTTTACTCATTGCTTCCCACCCAGTGCTTGATTTGCAAATCTATACACAACAGTTGAGCTGTTAGTCTTCAATTTAAAACATTCCTTAAATATGACCTTCAACATTGTGTCCCCCCCCCCCCTCAAATATATTCAAGTCTTAACTCCTAGTACTTGTGAATATGACCTTATTTGGAAATAAAGTGCAGATATAATCAAGTTAAGATGAGGTATGTTGGTTTGATATACTGACCTTATATAAACCCTATATAATGAGTTTGATATACTGATTTCATTATTAGAAGAGGTTAATTTGGACAAAGAAAAGGTGATGTAAAGATAACAGGGAACATCATGTGATGACAAAGACAGAATTGGAGTGTTGCATCTACAAGCCCAGGAACACCAAAGATTGCCAGCAACTAAAAGAAACTAGGAAGGAGGCATGGAATAGATTCTCCCTCAGAGTCTCCAAAAAGAACCAACCTTGCCCATATCCTGACTTCAGGCTTCTAGCCCCCCAAACTGAGAGAATAAATTCCTGTTGTTTTAATCCACTCAGTTTGTGGTAATTTATTATGACAGCCCTAGGAAACTAACATAAATGTCAAATGCTAATACTACAGAGAGGTCAAGGAAGTTAAGGGCGGAAAGTGACAGTTTGGTTTAACGTGCAGGTAATTGATAGGACAGTGCATTGACAGAAGAGTATTAAGATTTAATACTTAAGAATATTATTGTGAGTGAGGAAGTGAAAATATTGAGTTTAGATATTTTGGTAAAGAAGGTCATGTGGGAATAGAAGAAGAGAGAGAAAAGTAGCAACAGGAAATGTGGTCAGAAAAGGGCTATTTTAATGTAGATTCTTACAGATGTTTCAACCCTAAAGGAAAAAAAAAAAGAGGGAAACATGTTGAAAGAACAGGTAGCACAGATGAAAGAATGGGTCTTAGGAGAAGATAAACCACTTTCACCAAAATGATAACAAATGATGAAAAGATGGTTGAAATACATGGAAATGTGAAATTCTTGATTGATGTTCTTAATTTTTTTCAGATAAAGTGGAGACAACTTGCTGAGCAGAATAAGGATGATGGAGAAAGAACACTGAAGGCAAGTTGGGATTCAGGAAAAAGGAACTGATCACAGACAAACCCACATGAAAGGGTATCTGGTAGAGAGCAAGAATTTTCAAGTAGCACCTGTCTACACAATTGAGTGGAGTTGTATTGATTGTTGATTATTCACTGATTACCAGCAATACTCAGTAAACTGATTGTAAGAGCCCACAACTCAGAGAGTGAAAATGACCCAATGTAATTGTAAAGCAGCTATGATGAAATAACAAAGAAAAAATTGCAAAGCAGGAGTCAAAGTGTGGACTATCAGATCTGAAATTCATAAGAAAAAAGAAATCTCAACACAGTGGGAACGCTGAACATACTGAAACCAAAAGCATGAGAGAACTGTCAAAGAGAAGGTTGATGTCAGAGAAATCTGAAATTCTGACCAGCTCCTCTTTCTGAAAATAACTTCTCCACCGGCCAGCACTAATACCTGAAATTCCACCTTATCGTGCTTGTTTTTAAGAGGACTGTTAAAATAAAAATACAAGTATGAAATATGCCATACTGTTTCCTTAAGTTGTAAGAGTAAAAAAGGAGAAAAGAGAGGGAATAAGCAGGTCATCAGTTTCCATTCTATTATTATAAGTTGTTAGCAAAGTACTAGGGCACATTACCAATATGTCTTCTAAGCAAAAATATGGAGAACAAATAAAATTTGAAAGAAATGTAATCTATTAGCATAGCAAAATAGGTAAATATTTCTTTGTCATTAGGAATAAATAACATTCACATAAAAGATCATACTTTATATTAACATTTATGCAGGCAAATCAAGATTTAATCACTATTATGTAAAATCTATTAACATCTCCCATGATACCATGCTTGGCTTATTTCCTGGCATCTTCATGCATTTGCATAGGTTTTAAATGTGCTCAAACACACTCCTGAGGTGTTTTTTTTTGTTTGTTTTGTTTTTTTTAATTTTTTTAATGTTTATTTATTTTTGACGAGAGAGAGAGAGAGAGACAGAGCATGAGCGGGGGAGGGGCAGAGAGAGAGAGGGAGACACAGAATCTGAAGCAGGCTCCAGGCTCCAAGCCGTCAGCACAGAGCCCGACATGGGGCTCGAACTCACAGACTGCAAGATCATGACCTGAGCCGAAGTCAGACGTTCAACTGACTGAGCCACCCAGGCGCCCCAGAGGTTTTTTTTTCTTACTATATTAGTCTCTTTTTATTCTTTTGGAAATCTCTTCTAGGGTTAACTACTTCTGTTTGTTGATGATGACATGTATAAGGAATCCACTTCAAATGTTCACCCAGCTATGAGCACGGTCTTTCCCTTTACTTGAACTCAGAATTAAGACTTTTGGTTCTTGGTTTGTTTTTTGTTTTTGTTTTTTAATATTCCAGCCCCAGAAGTAGTTTTCACTTCTTCAGGCAGTCTTATGCTTTCTAGCAGTAGTCTACAACCGGGCTCTAGCTTCTCCAGGACACTACACAGAATGGATTTAAATATGTATTAAACTAAGAGCCTTTCTCTCAAATTGGTTTAAATGCATTTTTTAGACAACCTGAAACGCCCAGAGTCTAAGAGACCCCCAAAAACGAACCACCAGAGTCCAGAGTCAAAGCTAAGCAGCAAGGGTCATTTATTGCAGGTTCGAACCTGGACCTCTGCGCCCTCGTTGCCGGTGACGCCGAGAGGTCCTGAGAGAGGTTTTTACACCCCTTTTATAGACAGGTACAAACAAGTCATGGGGAAATCAGAAATACACGGATATGCCAGGCAACTATGATTGATCAGAAATACACGGATGTGCCAAGTAACAATGGTTGATCAGAAATACACGGATATGCCAGGCAACTATGATTGATCAGAAATACACGGATGTGCCAAGTAACAATGGTTGATCAGAAATACACGGATATGCCAGGCAACTATGATTGATCAGAAATACACGGATGTGCCAAGTAACAATGGTTGATCAGAAATACACGGATATGCCAGGCAACTATGATTGATCAGAAATACACGGGCGCGCCAAGCAATTGTACAGAAGCAGAACAAGCTGGTTAAGCTTGGTTAGGTTTCGGTTTCCCGTAACTTAAGCTTTTAAGTTTTAATTTTCTTAGGCCTCTCATTCCCCCCTTTCTCAAGTACCTGAGGACCCAATCTTGGGTCCTACAGTGCTACTTAATCAAGCTCGCTTTCCATATCGAGGAGCTGATACTGTGGCCTAAGGACCATAACCTGAATGGTGTTTAATCTATCTCTGATAAAGTTCATTACTCTGTTGAATATAATAGGGCCGATGGTAAAAAGGAGGAGGAGGCCTAGTAGGGGGCCCAAAAGGGGGAGAAGGTAAGGGAGAAACCCATGGAGTGCTGACCACAGTGGGTTCTCGGCTAGTTCTTTTCGTCGGCGTGCGAGGTCCTCTTGGAGCTGTTTAATTTTGGTCCGAACTATTCCCGATTTATTGGCATAAAAGCAACATTTTTCTTGTAGGGCTAAGCAGATGCCGCCTTGTTCTGCGGTTAGCAGATCTAACCCTCTTCTATTTTGTAACACCACTTCTGCTAGGGAATCCAGCTGATCTTGCAGATCCTGGATTGTCCCTGACAAGGCTTCGACATCGTTAATTAGCTGCCGAGAAAGTCGCAGATAGGAGTGTATAGAGACTCCTAATCCTGCTGTCCCGGCTGTCAATGCGCCTGTAATTCCTAGGCCTGCCAGGAGGGGGATAACAGCCACAGCTCGTTTGGATCTGCCAGCTACAAAATCTAGACTAGGAATGGGCATGGGGGTTTTTCCCGCAACCAAGTCAATATCTGGCAGTAAGGTGGCCAGGATACATACTCCAGTCCAATTATGAGGTAGATAAGTGTAGGCTTGGTTATTTCCACAGACGAAAACGGTGGTGTTGGTACTGCATAACGAGGAGTTGATAATGACGTACTGGTGGCATTGGGCAAGGGATATGATTCCTACATCTATGTTGTCATTCTGGGAGGTAAGGTTATTTATAAAGCACGAGGCATTGAATGGGCTAATGAATTGAACAGAGAAGGGGTCAAGTAGGGAGGAAGGTATACAGTCATTGGTTATGCTGATATTAATTTCAGTGGGGATGGCGATGGGTCGGAGAGTCCGCCGGGATAGGCAAAGCCAACAATCTTGGGCTAGACTCGGGTTAGAGATGTTTAAGAGTAAGAAAGTGGCTTCTAGGACAGACATTGTCTGAGGGTCTAATTCATAAGGGTCGTGCCTAGGGAGAATTAGGGGGTGGTAATTAAGCTGTGGATACATGTGTTTTGCAATTTCTTTAAGTTTCGCTTGCGTTTCTATCTGTCTGACAGTGTCCTGGGGTCCTCCGCCATCAGACACATGTATGGGGGCTCGTGGGTTCCAGCAGACGGCTTTTCCAACTGAGCCATGGCAGCCAGCTTGAAGTTGCATATTATTATCATTAGCTTTTGCTGCCCTGACACTCTGTAGGATAGCTGTAAAGTAGGTTGTGGAATTGCCTGGCCCCATACATTGCTGATAAGAGTCATAACAAGAACTATGCATTGATTCCTGGAAAGTAGAGCAAGGGCATTCTGCTGTGGGGGGCAGGGGTTTAGGTTTGTCAACACATAACCACTGCTGTTTTTGGGGTCCTGTGATATCATAGGTCTGGGTTAAGTAAGCAATTGTGGTCCCACAGTCTTGGGTTTGAGTGTATATTTGCTGATAGTGACCACCTTTTCCTATAGAGCCGGCTATTAGTCTTTTACCATGTGGCAGGGTAAGGGTTCTAACTATGCCGCCTCTGCAATCACAGGGCCTCCCATACAGAGCTTCATACAATTTCCGTTTGTCAACGGGGGCATTTAGTCCTCCCTCTAGGAGTTTAAGGTTGAGGGCTAGCAGGACAAGGGTTACTATCTTGAACATGTTTAGGGGAGGCACGGCGCAAGGTTAATTTGAGGGGGTTTTTCTTACTCCGGTTTACAGTCCAAGTAATCTTATCAGTGTGTCCCACGAAGTCAGACAGCGGGTCGACAGGTTTCACGTGGGTGTGGTGAATCCAGGTGGGGAGGTTATCTACCTTGATGGCAGTGGGAGTCGTCAGGATGATTTGGTAAGGTCCTTTCCACCTGGGTTCGAGGTTCTCCTGCCTGTGTCGCTTGACGAAGACCCAGTCTCCTGGACGATACTGATGAGGAGTGGGTGGGAGCTCTGTCTCATACAGTTCTTTTAGTTTAGGCCACACGGCCTCATGAACCCGCTGAAGAGCCCTAAGAGAAGACAAGAGGCTGTTATCTCGGTCTAATTGAATAAGGTTTGACTTAAGATTAGGTATAATAGGTGTGGGTCTGCCAAACATGATTTCATAGGGTGTAAGGCCCAACTTGTATGGGGAGTTGCGAACCCTGTACAGAGCGTAGGGGAGTAACTCTACCCAATTAGCGCCAGTCTCTATAGTCAATTTAGTAAGGGTCTCTTTTAGTGTTCTATTCATTCTTTCTACTTGTCCTGAGCTTTGGGGCCGGTAGGCACAATGTAATTTCCAATCTGCCCCAAGTACGGAAGCCAATCCCTGACTTACCTTAGAAACAAATGCAGGTCCATTGTCTGACCCTATCATGACTGGAAAACCATACCTGGGCAGGATTTCCTCTAGGATCTTTTTGGCTACTATTTGCGCCGTTTCCTTCTTGGTTGGGAAGGCTTCAGTCCATCCTGAAAAAGTGTCTATGAACACTAGTAAGTATTTATAACCGTATTTGCCGGGCTTTACCTCGGTGAAGTCCACTTCCCAGTGGGCTCCTGGTATGGTTCCTCTTTTTCGGTGGCCTTGGGCTGTGGTATGTGGGTGCGCGTTTTGGAGTTGACATGTAGAACAGGCTGTCACAACCCTTTCTGTCTGGTCAGAGATATTCTTTAATACCAGTTGAGATTGTCTGAAGAGATCCTGAAGTCTTCGGGGTCCCAAATGGGTAGAGTGGTGTATTTTTGTCAGGATTGCGTGGCCCAATTTTTCGGGAAGGATAAGGCGGTCTCTAGAGTCTCTCCACCATCCATCTGTAACTTGTGTCATGGGGAGCTTGCGCATCCAAATAAGATCATCTTCTGAGTATTCAGGCTGTGGGGGTAAATCTCGGGGCCCTGGGTCTGGTAGCTGCGCAGGGAGTACTTGAATGAGGTTTCGTGCTACCTGGCGTGCAGTCTGGTCAGCGAGGTTATTCCCTCGAGAGACTGGATCAGTTATTTTTTGGTGACCCGGGCAATGTACTATGGCCAATTTTTTAGGGGCCCAAATAGCGGCCAATAGGGCCAAAATTTCATCTTTATTTTTGATGTCTTTGCCTTCAGCAGTGAGTAGTCCCCTCTCACGGTATATTGCCCCATGTATGTGGGCCGTAGCAAAGGCATACCGGCTGTCCGTATATATAGTCACTTTGCGGTCCTGCCCCATTTTTAATGCTTGGGTTAATGCAATTAGTTCTGCCCTTTGGGCAGAAGTCCCTGGGGGCAGAGCTTTTGCCCATATCACTTCAGTCTCAGATGTCACTGCTGCCCCTGCATACCTCTGTCCTTGATGGACGAAGCTACTTCCGTCAGTAAACCAGGTGACCTCAGCATCAGGTAATGGCCGGTCCTGTAGGTCTTCCCTTGTTCCATGGATCTGTGCTAGGATGTCGGCACAGTCATGGAGTGGGGAGTCCAGGTCAGGGTCGGGTAGCAGCGAAGCTGGGTTTAAAGTCCGGGGAGGGGTGTATGTGATCCGCAAAGGATTTAACAGGAGTCCCTGATAGTGGACCATCCGAGCATTGCTCATCCACCTATCGGGGGGCTGCTTGAGTACTCCTTCGATGGCGTGGGGTGTGGTGACATGTAACTCTTGACCCAGGGACAGCTTATCGGCATCTTTAACCATTAGGGCTGTAGCCGCTATTATCCGGAGACAAGGGGGCCATCCTGCAGCTACAGGATCCAGTTTTTTTGAGAGATAGGCCACTGGTCTGGGCCATGGACCTAAATGCTGGGTTAGCACTGCCTTGGCTATGCCTTGGTGTTCATCTACATATAAGTGGAAAGGTTTAGAGATATCGGGCAGTCCTAGAGCTGGGGCCGATAGGAGAGCTCTCTTTATCTGTTGGAATGCCTGCTCTGCTTCCGCAGACCATTCAAAGGATGGTTGGTTTTTAGATACTGCGTAAAGGGGTTTGGCCATTTCTGCAAAACCTGGGATCCACAATCGGCAGAATCCCGCAGACCCCAGGAATTCTCTCACCTGTCGAGGCGTGTTGGGTCGCGGGATGCGGAGGACAGTCTCTTTCCGAGCATCAGTGAGCCATCTTTGTCCTCCTTTTAGTAAGTACCCCAGATATATTACCTCAGGCTTGCAGATTTGGGCCTTCTTAGCGGACGCGCGGTACCCTAGGTTCTCCAGCGTCTGTAGGAGGTTTTTTGTCCCCACGAGGCAGGCTTCTCGGGTCTCGGCTGCAACAAGGAGGTCATCTACATATTGTAGGAGAGACACATTTGGGTTTAATTTCCGGTACTCACTTAAATCTTCGTGGAGGGCTTCATCAAATAGGGTGGGGGAGTTTTTAAATCCTTGTGGAAGTCGCGTCCAGGTGAGTTGTCCATTTATGCCTCTTTCTGGGTCCGCCCATTCGAATGCAAAGATATCTTGGCTCTTGGGGGCCAAGGGCAGGCTGAAAAAGGCATCTTTTAAATCAAGAACAGTATACCATCGTTTGTCTGGGCTGAGGGTACTGAGAAGAGTATAAGGGTTAGGCACGGTAGGGTGTATGTCCATAACCCGTTTGTTGACCTCTCTTAGGTCTTGTACTGGCCGATAATCTCTACTATTAGGCTTGCGCACAGGCAACAAAGGGGTGTTCCATGCCGAATGGCATGGTTTAAGGATTCCGACGTCGAGAAGACGACGGATGTGTGGGGTAATGCCCAGCCTGGCCTCTGCTGACATGGGGTACTGCTTGACCCTCACGGGGTCGGCCCCTGGCTTAACTTCTATGAATAGAGCAGGACGATGTTTTGCCAGCCCTATTCCCCCGGTTTCTGCCCAGGCTCCGGGACACCAGTGGAGCCAGTAGCTAATATCCTGTTCCGGGAAGGGTGAAGTTTGGTGAAGCCGATATTCATCTTCCAGTCGTACGGTGAGGACCGAGATGGGTTGGTCCTGGGAGTCAGTTACTTTAGGCCCTCCGGGCTGAAAGTGAATTTGAACTCCCATTTTTGTGAGGAGATCTCTTCCCAGCAAGGGGCAGGGACTATCTGGGATGACCAAAAAAGAGTGGGTTACCCTTCCTGTCCCTAGATCCACGGTTCGTTGGGTGGTCCAAGAATATTTTTTAGTTCCTGTAGCTCCTTGGACCCAGGAGGACTTATCAGAGATTTTTCCATGAGGGCTAGTGAGTACTGAATGCTGTGCTCCTGTGTCCACGAGGAATTGCACAGGGGTCCCCTCCACTTGTAGGATTACCCTGGGCTCGGGGAGGGGGTCCGAACCCCGTCTCCCCTATTCTGAGTTCTGGGTAAATAGGATGGGGGCCGCTTTGGTTTGCCATGGCTTTGACCCCGAGTGCAGTTGTTTCTTTTTGGGACAGTCACGAATCCAATGTCCTTTTTCTTTACAGTAGGCGCATTGGTCTTTGTCTAGGGGGCGCCTAGGGGGGCAAGTTTTCTGTTCTCCTGAGGGCCCTTGATCCTTTTGAACTATGGCGGCTAAAACTTTAGTCATTTCCCTGGTAGCTTTGAGCTGCTTGTCCTCTGGAGCGTCCCGATTATTATATACTCGCTGAGCAATGCGGAGTAAATCCTGGATCTGTTTCCCTTCTAAATCCTCTAATTTTTGGAGTTTCTTTTTGATATCAGAGGCAGCCTGGTTTACAAACGACATTACAACAGCAGCCTGATTTTCAGGAGCCTCAGGGTCCATGGGAGTGTACTGCCTAAAGGCTTCCATTAATCTCTCTAAGAAGGTGACAGGGCTCTCTGTCTTACCTTGTACTACCGAGTACACCTTGGCCAGATTAGTGGGCTTGCGTGCTGCAGCCCGGAGACCCGCCATTAGAGTCTGGCGATAAATGAGCAGTCGTCCCCTACCTTCTGCCACGTTGTAGTTCCAATCAGGCCGAGTTAGGGGAAATGCTGCATTAATGAGGTCAGGGTTAACAGTGGGTCGACCGTCTTCCCCGGGGACCAGCTTCCGCGCTTCGAGTTGAATTCTCTCTCTCTCCTCCGTGGTAAACAGGATTCGCAAAAGCTGTTGGCAGTCATCCCAGGTAGGCTGGTGGGTGAACATTATGCTCTCTAGGAGGGCTATAAGATCTTTAGGGTTATCAGAAAACCGAGCGTTTTGAACTTTCCAATTATAAAGGTCACTGGTGGAAAAGGGCCAATACTGGAGTCGGGGATTGCCTGTTTCATCGGGGGGTCCTATTTCCCGCAGGGGTAAGGCTACAGTGGAGTCGGGGAAGCGAGGGCTTGTTTCACGCTGAGTGCGCCCGCGAGTTCGGCCTGCTGGCCCTTCATGGTTGGTTACATTTTCAATAGGGCTTGGTGTGGCCGCTGCCTGTAGCCTTCCTGGTTCTGGCACAGCTGCCGCTTCCCGCCCCCCCCCGGTTCCCCTTGAGGGGCAACCAGCGGGGCAACCGGTGGGGCGGCCGCTGCGGGCAGGGCCTGGGGTGCAAGGGGAGGGGGTAAATAGGGTGGAGGGTCCAGGGACAGTAGGTCCTGGCTATCAGGCAATATGGGATTTAGGGGTGCTGAGGGGGTTCGCGGCTTGGTAGGGCCAGTGGAGCGGGCCGCGAGAATCTTACAGGACCCTGAGGAAAGGAAGGGGGACATCCAGAGTGGAGGGTCCTCAATAAGATCTTGCCAGACGAGAATGTAGGGAACCTGGTCTGGGTGGCCTTCCTCTCCTGGCCGGAGGGTTTTGGCCCTTACCTTGGCAACTATAGGCAAACAAAAAGTGCCCTCAGTAGGCCATCCCACCCCGAAAGTGGGCCACTCAGACCGGCAGAAAGTGATGAGTCTTGACCGGCGGATGTCCAGGCTTAGGTTATGGCCTCTAGCCTGAACATCCTTGAAATTAGCTAGAAGAAGGGAGAGAGGTGTACTCTGGTTTTGTCCCATAGCCTGTATAAGAAGGAAATAAATGGGCCAAGTTAGTTTATGTTCCGGAAGTGAGTTGGATATACCTGCAGGGGAGAGGAGATAAGTTAAATCGCAAGCGCGGCGGCAAACAGAAAGTGCCTTGGAGAAGAGACCAGATACAGAGCGGGTGTCCGTAACCCGAACAGAGTTCTGATGGGCCAAAATAGTGCCCCAGACGGGAGCCAGAGGACGTCTCCTACTGGTCCCGACTGACTTCCCTATAGCGCGTCCGCCAGGGCTAGGTCAGTCACTGATACAGATCCCGCGCGGGAGAGCCAGAAACGGACAGACAACTGACACAGACACAGACACAGATAGAGCCGGCTCACTCACCGATCGGTCTCAGAAATGACCCGTTGACTTGAGGTCTGGTGGGTTTGGGGGGGGGGGCCTTCCCGGCCAATGCACCAAATGAAACGCCCAGAGTCTAAGAGACCCCCAAAAACGAACCACCAGAGTCCAGAGTCAAAGCTAAGCAGCAAGGGTCATTTATTGCAGGTTCGAACCTGGACCTCTGCGCCCTCGTTGCCGGTGACGCCGAGAGGTCCTGAGAGAGGTTTTTACACCCCTTTTATAGACAGGTACAAACAAGTCATGGGGAAATCAGAAATACACGGATATGCCAGGCAACTATGATTGATCAGAAATACACGGATGTGCCAAGTAACAATGGTTGATCAGAAATACACGGATATGCCAGGCAACTATGATTGATCAGAAATACACGGATGTGCCAAGTAACAATGGTTGATCAGAAATACACGGATATGCCAGGCAACTATGATTGATCAGAAATACACGGGCGCGCCAAGCAATTGTACAGAAGCAGAACAAGCTGGTTAAGCTTGGTTAGGTTTCGGTTTCCCGTAACTTAAGCTTTTAAGTTTTAATTTTCTTAGGCCTCTCAAACCCACACAAAATGTTTTTTTTTTAATTTTCTTAAAAACAATGCCTCCATTCCAAATAAGTCAAGGTCAAAATAACTGAAGAGCTCCAGATGACATCAGTCCCATTCATCTAAGTTCTAGTGTTGTGTGGAGGAAGAGGATTAGCCAGTTATGACAATGGGTGATACATCCAAAGTTACAGCCAAATTCATTAACATTTTTCCATTTCTAAACCATCCTTAAAGAAGACCACATATGGGGTCACACCATCTTTGTGGTAGTCCAGCAGGGCAAGCATGCCATCTGGATCCATGTTTTCACCAATAAAGAACTGGTAGCTTTTGAAATTAGCTAGGATATGCTTGACCTGTTCTGCAGCCCCTGTCATAAAAGATTTTACTTTTGGGGCGCCTGGGTGGCGCAGGCGGTTGAGCGTCCGACTTCAGCCAGGTCACGATCTCGCGGTCTGTGAGTTCGAGCCCCGCGTCAGGCTCTGGGCTGATGGCTCGGAGCCTGGAGCCTGTTTCCGATTCTGTGTCTCCCTCTCTCTCTGCCCCTCCCCCGTTCATGCTCTGTCTCTCTCTGTCCCAAAAATAAATAAAAAATGTTGAAAAAAAAAATTTAATAAAAAAAAAAATAAATAAATAAATAAAAAAAAAAAGATTTTACTTTTTCTGGCTTCCATTGTTAAAGTGTGCCTTGGATTGATTTCATATAATCTTTGATAAACTTCTTGTAGGCTTCTTTTGTGAAGCTGGATTCCTACAAGTGATAGTTCATGGCGATATCAACACCAGTGATTACTGTACTTCCAGTACCTTCACCCTTAAGGCCTTGCAGTGGATGCACTTCCACCAGTAAGTGAGTCATCAATGTTATTCACTGTCCTCCTGACCATCTTCCCCTCCACCTCCAGACACAGTGGGTCCGCAATCTCCTGAATCTTGTAGATGTCAGAGAACATCTCATCGTGACTGATGAAGTCCTGGTGGATGATCATAGATGGTAGCTGGAGAGGAGCCATCGTGGTGTTAGTTCAGCAGGCACCCAGAGGTCTGAACTAGCATGATGTAGCCTGAGCAGCACTGGGGAGGAGGGGAAAGGGGACAGAAAAGCCACACTCCCAAGTTTTGAATGTAAGAGTATAGGCTCTTAAGAGATGCCTTCTGCTATGTTAACATTTCCTCTGCCCCTTCTCCTTCCCTCAGGAGTCCAAGACTAAAACTTTTGGCTTTCTTATGGTAAGAGAAAAAGGAATACCAGCAGACTGTATTCAGGTAGGGGCAGGATTCAGATTCTGGAGCTATAACAAGCAGATTATTCATCAAATTGTCTTAGGAAGAAGGCTAAGAAATTTTTCTTAGCCATTATCTTCTAAGCCTTCCCACTTTTCAAGTCATACTCTTCTGATAAGTCTATTATTTGGCATTTCATTTCATCCTCACAAAGAAATTTTTATTACCTGAAGTGTAGGTGACATACAATGTGTACAACATAGTGATTCAACAACTCTATATATTAGGTTATGCTCACCACAGGTGTGGCTACCGTCTGCCACCATATTACACTCTTACAATACCACTGATTATATTCTCAAAGCTGTACCTTTCATCCCTGCATGGCTTACTCATTCCATAACTGGAAACCTGTGTCTCTCACTACCATTCACCCATTTTGCCCATCCTCCCCTTTCCCCACTGGCAACCAACAATTTGTTCTCTATATTTATGGGTCTGCTCTTGCTTTTTTGTTGTTTTATTTTGTTTTTTAGATTCCATGTTTAAGTGAAATCATACGGTAGTTGTCTTTCTCTGACTCATTTCACTTGTCATAATACACTCTAGGGCCATCCATGTTGCCACAAATAGCAAGATATCATTTTTTTTTTTTTATGGCTGAGTAATAGTCCAGTGTGTGTATATACCACATCTCCTTTATCCGTTCTTCTATCTATGGACACTTAGGTTGCTTCCATATCTTGACTACTGTAAATAATGCTACAGTAAACAGAGAGGTACAAATATCTTTTCCTCACAAAGAAATTCTTTAAGAGAAGTTGACAGAATCCAGAATTCAATGAACACATCCTCTTGTTCAGTTGCACACTCCCATTTTTCTCTATACCTTCCTATTCCACTATTCATAATACTTGCTCTAATGTTAAAAATACTGTTGGACTACAAGCTCAGTGAGGATAGGGTTCATATCTGGCTTATATCTTTAGTTTTACCTGCTACATTCCTAGGACTTGGCACAGCTCTTGGAAGGAAATATACTCAATACCGATGAGGGGAATGACTGAAGCAATGAATGAACAATAAATCCTCTATGGGGAAACAGATAGATTCTATAGAAGGTAGCTCTAAAAGGAAAGCCATGTCCTGGATTCCTCTCTTCCTCTGAAAGAACTCATTAAACCCCTTTTATTGTTAAGTACTTCTAATTCCATCATTATCACTTTTTTTTCATATCATTTCCACTCATGGCAAAGTCCAATAAAGGCAAAATCACAGACATGATAAGTAAAGCAACAGAGTAAACTGAATGGATTTCTACACAAGTAGGCAATTTCACAACTTTAAATATTTGATCAAAATATGCATAATTATTACCAAGTCACCACATGACTCATTTGATGAATGGTGCATGTCATACAAAAAAAATTTTTTTTAATTCTTCCTTGATTTCATTAGAGAAGAAAGAAGTTTTCAGTTGTAACTCAAGTAATTTCTAAATGGTGAATTGGCAGAAAGAAATAATCTGCCTTTCAAAAGAAAATGGTTTAGAATTAGTAAGCAAGACATGTGGAATCTCTATCAAATTCACTTATGATTTATCACATATTTTCATAGGCCTCACTGAGAAGAAATAGTAAATAATAACTTGATAATTATCATTTTCAGCATGCATTTATTTTGAAGCAGAGTTGTATAATATATTTATTATCAGGTTGCTTCAAACTTATTTCTATATAGTACCTTGTTTATCATAAAAATTACAATAAGGAAAACAGTATCATTACCAATCATCCTAAGTCTATTTGTACAATAGTCACTGCAGTGGGGTGCCTGGGTGGCTCAGTCTGTTAGGTTTCCACCTTCGGCTCCTGTCATGATCTCTCAGTTCATGGGTTCGAGCCCTGCATCTGGCTCTGTGCTGACAGCTTGGAGCCTGCTTCAGATTCTGTGTCTCCCTCTCTCTCTGCCCCTCCCCCACTCACACTCTGTCTCTCTCTTAAAAAATAAGCATCAAAAAAATAAAAAGAGAACAATAATCACTGCAGTTTTTGAGAAATATGTTCTAACACCAGGAAACTAAAGAATACAGAATGTTCACAAATCACACACTACATTTTCTTGAAGCAAGTAAAACTTGCTATGCTAGTCTATCTTACTTGAAAACGTTTAGATAAAATGAGCAATGATAACAACAGCAAAGGGTGCTAACATTTATTAAGGTCTCCCTCTTGCCTCCTGTTGTTGAGACTACTTGCTCCATATAATTATAACTATGTAAATTTGATTTTTTTTAAATATTCATTTTCAAATGAGAAAACTGAGTTTCAAAGAGTTCAATGTTTTGGGGGGAGTTGCTAATATGTTTAGCCCTAAATCCCATTATTCCTGACCCCAAGAAAATAATAAAGAAGAGTTTCTGCTCTGGAACATACTAATAAATTGCCTGTAACATCCATCTAAGCACAGACTACTTCCTCTTGCTTGTACCCTACAGAGCCCTGCTGCTCACATGTTGCCAGCCAAAGCTCAGAAGTCAGGCCCTCTGGTCTGCACAGGACACTAAGGTTACAGTCATGCATCCTTATCAATGTGTCCTCACGTCAGGCCCGAAAACCAAGGCGCCAAATGTCCAAAGCCGTATAACCAAATGAACGTGTTTAAGTTGCTTACAAGATATGTTCACGCCAGGGAAATGAAAAGATGCAAGTCTCCTCATCGTATTTCAAGAAAATCGATGATCTATCCTCGGTGGGTAACTGCATTCCAACAGGAGAATCCATAGTCTCTGCCAGGGAGGAAGGCGGAGGAGACTGGTTTCTGGTGACGGAGATTAGAAGAGGAGAAACGGGTAGACTTTGCAAATGGGAGCGAGAGGAAAAGGGATCTGGTACGTGAGAACATAAACAAGCAGCAAGTGGGGAGAAATTCCAAGAGCCAGTGACACCTAACAAAATGCGCGTCTAGCTGTGCCCCCAGCTTGCGGCAGGTAATAGCCACACAAGCTCTTTCTGACAAATCTCTCCGCATCGTGCCTTCGCCCTAGAGGTGAATAGTTTAATTGGTTTAGAAACGAGCAGCCCATAATAGATGTCTGAGAACACAGACCTCAGTAAAAATATCTTGAAGTTAAGAGAGGAAAAACAATCTCATACAGATTTTAATTACAGCTGAGAAAGTGCAGTCTTTCCAGAGCGTCTCACCGCGCCGAGCGCCTGCTGCGCGGCTACCAGTAGCGAATGAATGAAATGCAAAAGGGGAGACGGAGGAAAGGAGTGCAATCGTAGCCCTCGAAGGGGTTCGTCAGCTCCGCGGCCCCCACAACGTCACCAAAGCCGGGACTGTAAGAGACTATAAAGCCCGCTGCAGCGCCTGAACCTCAGTGATCCAGCCGGTGCCCGGGAACTCGAGCAGGGGCGATCCCGGAGTTCCCCGCAGGTGACAGCTCCTAACAACTCGCTTCTCGACTGTCTCATCCTTCCTGCCGGCTAGAGACGCAAACTCCTCGGAAAAAGTGCTTCCCCCATTACCCATCACCTGCTGGCTCAAAGCATTTCTTAACCATCAAGGGCTGCGGTAGCCTCTCTACCTTGCTTCCAGGCGGAGCTGAGGTCTGCCCACCAGCAAAGGGACCAGGAAGCAGAGAAGACCTTCGGCTGGCGTCCGTGAGTGGGGAGATCGGGGCTGCAGACTAGCTTCGATGGGTTCTCTCCCCGCAGCCGCGAACTGGACCGACCGCGCGAGCATGGCGGGCGCGGATCCCGGGAACCTGAGCGCTGCGCTCGCGGCAGGGGCCGCTCCGGGGGCGGCTGAGGGTGAGTGGCTGCACCTGCTAGTCCAAGCTGGCAACCTCTCGGCCTCGTCCTCTGCCCTAGGACTGCCCGCGGCCTCCCCGGCGCCTTCGCAACCCCGGGCCAACCTCACCAACCAGTTCGTGCAGCCGTCCTGGCGCATCGCGCTCTGGTCCCTGGCATACGGCGTGGTTGTGGCGGTGGCGGTGTTCGGGAACCTCATCGTCATCTGGATCATCCTGGCCCACAAACGCATGAGGACCGTTACCAACTACTTCCTCGTGAACCTGGCTTTCTCCGACGCCTCTATGGCTGCCTTCAACACCTTGGTCAACTTCATCTATGCGCTTCACAGCGAGTGGTACTTCGGCGCCAACTATTGTCGCTTCCAGAACTTCTTTCCCATCACAGCGGTGTTCGCCAGCATCTACTCTATGACGGCCATTGCCGTGGACAGGTGAGGAGAGAATAGGGAGGAAGGAGGGAGAAGGGAGAGAGAAAAGCTGGGCAGTGGGACAATGTTACCAATGACAGGGTGACAAGATGGATTTGATAAAAGGAAAGGGACTAGGAAAGAACTCTTGGAAAAAGAAGTCACGAACACATTGATAATGCCCCAACTGGCTGAACCAGTTTCTGCTTCCATGGCTTCCCCCATTCTCCCTCAACGCCCCCTGATCTCTATTAATGGCATCTGGAGGGACTGAGAAGACCAATGAGAGAGATAGGGAAAGTCTGTCATTCCAAGTAGGACAAACTCAGCTAGAAACACTTAATACGAGCTTTCCCAAATGGATGCAAACAATTGCTGCAAAACTTACGTTCTCTGTAAAATGTATTTTTTGGTCTTCCTTCTCTCGTTAGTCACTATTCTGTCAGAGAAATGGACAATGAGTCACCCTCCATCCTTCCTTCCTCTCTCTGGTCTGCTGGTCCTCATCCCCACCCATCCTATTCTCTATCCTTGCTCCAAAGCCAATGGTGGTTTGGCCTCCCAGTCATGGAACATCCATCAGAGGTAATAATACCTCTCCAAAAGATTGCTGTATGCTATAAGTTTCTACAGGGTCGTGGGTTAGATTTCACTTTTAATAATCTGGGGAGGCTATAAACTGGATACATCCTGTGCCTGCAAGATTACATACAATCTAATGTTTCAGATAACGGGCAACAACAACAACAAAATCCCAAATAATAAATGGTTACAAAACAATACACACCACTTTATACATAGCTACTTAAGGTAATTTTTTAGAATGTTCCCCCATCTACAGTGAGGATTCTGAGATTCTTAAGCAATTAAAAGAAGCTCCAATACTTCTCTGGTATCTAAATTTTTAGTATTTGTATTTGCTCTCTCCTATTGAACATTATGAACTATGCATACTTGTGTCAAGACAATGGTAAACCCCTACCTATTATTGAAAGCTGTTTATACTCTAATTCAATATTATTCTAAAAAATCAATAACAGTTGATCCCGTCCCTGTTTTGTGATTGGCAGCTTCACGGGGGATGTGTGGGGGTGAAGTGACTTTAACTTCAAGACTCAATGTCCTCAACTTTGAAAAGAAAAGTGAGCTTCTTTCTATAGCAACAAAACTGTTTCAAAAGAAAATGAGACAATATTCTCACTACATGAAGCCACTACTATGAGAAAAAATAAGACAAAACCAATTCTTTCCGTAAATCCATCCTCTGCATTTACCATTTTGAAACAGTGAGCACAAACTACTTTCACATGCTAGGCTTAGAGGATTAAACTGAAAGAGCAATGGTTAGTTGCCACTAATGAGGATAAATAAGCACAAAATCACATTTTTCAAAAGCCTCTGAAACTGCTAATCTTCCCTTTATCCCTGGTCGTCTACATGTATCTCACCTGTTCACTTTTGTGGGGTCAGAAGTGAGTATAAAGAAGGAACTGAAAAAATCAGCTCCAAGTTGAGGAACAGGAGAAATTGCCTCTGACCTTACTCTACCAAGATATAAATGAATGTTCCTTTGGTTTGAGCATCTGCCTTTTTGTTTTGTTTTGGGTTCCTTTCTAATCCATTACTTGTAAGCATGTGACTTTTAATGTGATCAGGAGGGACATTAGCATATCATGTTATAAAATTCTCTTGAATATTCTTCTTGAGATATTAATAATTCATTATGAAATTTGATGAAAATTTAGTGTGTGTGAAATTGATGTTTCAAGCCTAAGGGATCAAAAGGGGTATTTTTCCATTTATACAAAATCTGAAGTGGTCTTGGAATTACTTTGATTGATAATGTAATGTTATTTCAGTCACTGGCTTGAAATGAATGAATATTTTACTATTCATTACTATTTCTTTAGTAGAAACATTATTTAATCACCAAAACAATACAAAATTTATGGAGCATGAAATTTGCAACAAAATTTGAAGCATGCTCAGCTCAGATTCTGAAAATCTTTTAAAAACTGTAATTTATAGTAAGACTTTGGGTAGACCACTGATGAAAACAAATACAGAAATACAGAAAAACCTCATTAAGAAAATTTTTAGAATAAAATAGGACATATAAGTTATTAGATTTTCCAAAGTTTACCGTTCCACAGAATCTTTCTGCACTAGTGTCTTATCAAACATGAACTGGAAAAGTAGTCCTGTGATATTTACAATTACTTTATAGATTCAAGTTTACATGCTTGACCTCCTCTGAGATATTTCAGGTGAGTGGTGGCGCCTTTGGTTATGGCTGCATAGACTCTCCACTTCATATAGAACATAGGTAACAGTATGTACTCACAGAAATCATATTTTCCTGTATAATTAATGCTTTCTTGAAATAATCACAAAGGTTATTAGTTCCCTAATTAGTTCTTATTGAGAAAGGAATACATCATTTAAACTGCAGTGTGAACACTTGTCTTATTGAATTGTATTTTCTACCCTCATTTAATATAAACTGAATTGTATCCTCCCAGCCTCAATAGAAAACATATTTAACTCACTCTGTCCCTCTGCATAAAATCAAAAGATCTTCTGAGCTTAAAAACTATTTCAGCTTTGACACAGGCACAAATGGATTTTCTTCAGCTGCAGCAAAATGCTTGCAATCTCCTATGAACTTGGAAATTTTAGACCTGATTGTAGATAATCCCTTAATGAACACCTGTATTTCATAAAAGTGACCGAACCTTACGGTAACGGTCACACATTTTGTTGAATAAAAGGCACTGCGTATTTCTTTAAGTGTTTGGTACTCATTCTGCACTGAGAGAATTGCTTGCTTTCTACTTCGACTTTTTTTTTTTTTTTTTTTTTTTGTATAATATTAGTATCTGTACTAATGATCTGAATGTGAGATCACAGGTTCTGGTCTCATCCTGAGACACATTACCTTCTGCTTTATTCGAAATCTGCAAAACAGTTTTTATTGGCTTAGAAACCATCTTTCAGTTCTACAAAGTTTCCTTTTGCCTGGAAGGCTACTTCAGCATCCCTACACACCCATAATACACACACACATGCACACACACACACACATACTGGAATTCTTTGCCAACAAGGTCACCGTTTCTCTTCACCATCCTTCCCAAATTTGCCATTTTGAATTTTAACATTTAAATATAACATTTATCTAAAAGATGCTAAGCTTTCCCAAGATCATACAATAAAGCTGAGATTCAAACCACTGTAATCCACTCAAGGGCCTGTGCTATTCTCAGCCTCTACGCTATTACGGCTCCTAAGGAATTCTGATGATTGAAGACTTTAATTAGACAAAAATTATTACTTTCATTTAAATTAGAATTCAGTGCTTATTTATAGTACATAAACTATATAACTATATATATATTATATCTCTTACATGTGTAATAAACACATCATATATATATATATGACCTTTGTTTTAATTAAGAATGTAGATATTGGAAATATATAAAAATATTGTCATTTGATTCATTTATGGCATATCTACTTGATATATGGGAATATTAAAAAACAGTAAATATTTTCTTCCATTTTCTAAGTGCATTTTTGAGATCAAGTTAGAAGCTCTAGGAAGGTTTATTAATATATAGTAAAGGACAATTTCCAAGCTCATAGGCCAGTATTAATTGGAATATTTAATTAAAGAATTTTTAAAATGACATTCACTGTTTCTTACCTGGAAACCTTAAGGAACTAATTCAGTATGTTTTATTTAATTGTCCAAAAACATTAACAAAATAACAAAAAATACCTTATATTCTTGAAATCCAGGGACACACCAAGTATGGATAATTATTATTTTTTTGAAGTTTTTTAATGTTTATTTATTTTTGAGAGAGAGACAGAGACAGTGACACAGTGTGAGTGTGGAGTGTGGGAGGGGCAGAGAGAGAGAGAGAGAGAGAGAGAGATAGACAGAATCTGAAGCAGGCTCCAGGCTCCAAACTGTTAGCACAGAGCCCTACGCAGGGATCAAACTGACCAACAGTGAGATCATGACCTTAGGCAAAGTCAGAAACTTAACCTACTGATCCACCCAGGCACTCCTATACTGCAAATTCTTACAAAATTAGTCATGAGCACATGGTGAAAGCAATAAATATACATTAATCGAATGGGTAAAACATCAGATCATCACAGCATATGTCATCACAAGCGCTCTTATATAACTAGCAGAACTCCAGTTGATATTAAGGTTATATTCACCATAATGGGAAAGAATATATTGAAAAAGAGTTTGCAGCATATTTAACAGACCTAGTGTAAAAACAAAACCTTTAAAATATATAACACATTCTTACACACTAATAAGAACATATAGTACTGTATGAAAAGAACCAAAGTCATAAAGAGTTGATAGAAGAAAAATTAAAATGTCTAACAAACATAAATTTATGGGTTGCCTACATTCTGTATCTCCCTTTCTTCACCTCCTGTTTTCTCCTCAAGCTACTTAAATCTGATTTCATCTCCCAACACTCTATCTAGAGAGGCTTGTTGTGAAATCCAGGGGGCATTTCAGTCCTCAACTTCCTTGATTTTTCAGTAGTGCCTACCACCTATCATGTGGCTACTGTTTCTCGGCTTCCAATTTCCCTGGTCCCCTCCTTCTTCTTTGGCCTGTCTTCCATGCTTGTATTTCTGATTCTCTGCCTCTATGTAGTGATTAAAGAAATAGGTTCCTCAATGCTAAATCCTGGGCCTGATTTTGTCCTAACTTTATTCTCTCTCCCCAAGTAAACTCATCTAAACCCATGGCTTTATTTTTCACTTTTGAATAAAGAGTTACCATTTTTTTTCTATTATCAAATTGGTTTTCTTTTGGATTATAAAAATGCATAACAATCTATACAGTAGATAAATATAAATGAATTAAAAATTAAGACTGGAGAAAATAAAGAGAGAAAATACAAACAAAATCAGGGTGAAGTTGTAACATGGATAGAGTCCTATCATTTATGAAAGAAAGAGTCCTAATTGTTTATGAAAGGTGAACTTGAAATATGTCTGAGACTCTTAATATACATGCAAAAGAATACAATTAGTAATATAGTTTACACTATCTATAAAAACAATACATACACATTCCTTAAGGGCTAAGGGATTTCTAGTATTGAGTTTCAAGAAATTCTTTGTATGGGTAATAAAGAGGACACTGTCCTCAACCACACTGTCACAATGCAAAAGCAGGTTTCCTACAGATGTTTGTTAAGTGTTCCTCTGGGTGAGCTAGAGGCATGTGCCAAAGCAGAATTCAGTGAATGAAGTCTCCAGGGAACCAAATCTCTATTTGGACAGTTTCCAGGTGGCCAGATTTGATGCACTGAAGAAATTATAAGAAAGGATAAAGTACATTTCTGCTAGAAGTATTTTCCTCACCTGAACTTTGGATATACCTTGGGAAGCAGGTAACTCAAAGTTGTAATACACAGCTAAAACTCTCCAAATCATCTTTATTCCAGCCCCTAATCTCTGATCCTTATATATCCTCTATACCAGTCTTTTATTGCAATGTATTTTGTCACTCATTCATTTTAAGGGGCATATATGCACAGTGCAAAAATTCCAAATATCCAACTCTCATTTTCGTGATATATTTATATATATCTCACATATATGTATGATATACATACACACACTCTGGTGCACAGTAAATTATACACATGCATAAATATAGATTTCTTTCCTTAAATTACTAAAATAATGTCACATTATTATGTCACTTAAAAAAATTTTTAATGTTTATTTATTTTTGAGAGAGAGACAGAGCACAAGTGGGGGAGGGTCAGAGAGAGAGGGAGACAGAATCTGAAACAGGCTCCAGGCTCCCAGCTGTCAGCACAGAGCCTGATGTGGGGCTAGAACCCACAAGCCGTGAGATCATGACCTGAACAGAAGTCAGACACTTAAATGGCTGAACCACCCAGGTGCCCAAAATTATTATGTCATTTTTAATTTAACAAACTACTAAACATTTATTGAACAAATTATAAATCTTAGACATTATTTGATATGAGAATTAGAAATGTATCTTACTCTATAATGTTCTTTAATTTTTAATAGATAATATGTATATTTGGTTTAAAACTCAAAAAGTAACTGGCTCACAATTGAAAGTCCTGTATCTAAACCTTCTTCAAGCTCTGGTCATGTATATTCAATTATCTACTTGAGATTTCCACCTGGATGTCTGAAAAGCTCCTTAAACTCCACCAAACATGTTATCTTACCTCTAAACATTTTCCTCTTCCACTGTTCCCCATTTCAAGACACAGCACAAGGATCCATTCAGTTGTTCAAATAGCTCCCAAGTCTATTACCTTTTCTCTGTCTCTGTCTCCACTTCCCAAGTCCAAGCTACCATCATGGTCCTATTGTAAAAAAAGAATGATGCTTTTAAAACATATCTAAGAACATGATTCTTCACCCCTGCTTAAAACTCCTACCATGTTTTCCCACTGCTCATGTGAGAAAAAGAATATTCTTAAGCCAGACAATAATGACTGATTTCTTGACCTGTCCAATTTAATCTCGTACGATAACTCAGCTGCCTAAGCTCTGTTCCAGCCACTTCTATCCTCTTTCAAGTCCCTGAATGTATGATGCTATATTTTTGCCACAAAATCTTTGAACACAGTACACCATTTCAAATTCCCCTCTGCCAATTCTTCATAAGTTAAGTGTACTCTTCTATTAGATAAGAGCTCAAATGTCACTTTCACAGGGAAACCTTCTATGAGCCTCCTAATTTAAATAGATGTCCCTTTTCAACTCTCTTAGCACATGTCTGTCATGGCATTTTTCACATATTAAAATTCATATTTATATTTAAGACTATGTGATTAATAATTTCCTCTAATAGATTTGTAAGCACCATGAACACAGGTTTCATTCTGATCTGAGTGCTCTTTGTATCCTTATGCCTGTCATACCGGTTTGCACATGATAAGCACACAGTCCAGATTGCTGAATAAATGAATCAGAAGAGTAATTAAACAAATGGAAATTAAAATAATGAGATATAAATCTTTATCTATTAAAATTATCAGACATTGGCACGTATGTAGTGAAAAGGGCATTTTTACACAAACTTTTAGGTTGAACCTTATGCAACTGCCATTTTTTATCATTTAAAATGTCAATTACTATTTCATATGGTTTAGCCTAACAGTTGTGTATATTTTGTCAAAATTTTTCAGGAGTTCTATTTGCCAATATATTCAAGGATATTTTTCAAACTAAAATTCAAAGAACTGAAAACATTAAAAATTCCAACAAAAGAAAATGATAGAGTAAATAATGAGGCATCTAAAAAATGAAATTCCATGTAGAAATTTATTTTATTTTATTTTTTTTCATTTTTTTATTTTATTTTATTTTTTTTAATATATGAAATTTATTGTCAAATTGGTTTCCATACAACACCCAGTGCTCATCCCAAAAGGTGCCCTCCTCAATAGCCATCATCCACCCTCCCCTCCCTCCCACCCCCATCAACCCTCAGTTTGTTCTCAGTTTTTAAATCACATTTGAATACAACATAGGTCCTTTCAAGTCTCCAGGTACACATGTATTAATGTGGTAACATTAGCATAAATATCCAAAATTTTTAAAATGTTATAACCTTTCCTTATAAACCCCTTCTTACTAGTCTCCAATGATTTCAGAGTCCCTAGGGAGGTCTGACAAACAGTTCATCAGTAGTCCTCTTTAGCATTTCTATTTCCCCCATCCCACACTAGCGAAAAAAAGAAAAGAAAAGAAAATCAGCATCCTTACATTGGTCCAGAGCATGACAGTTTCTCTGGATGGGGAAGCCAAGTCCTACTCCAGATTGTTGTTTCGGGCAAATTTCATCTAAATCTGCAAAACTCGTAAGTCACAAACTTTGCCCTCGGCTTGAAATTTTTGTTACGATTATTTGTGTTGCAAGAGACTTTGGAAGAATGATCTTGTCCCTAATCTTTGCTCCATTAACAATTTCTTAATGACTAATATTCCTTCATCTTCTACTTGCAACTTTCTCTCCCTGGGGCTCAACAATAAATGGCATGTCCAGGATGAGGAATTGTCCATACCTCCTCTCCCCCATGCCTCATCACTCTGAACATAAATCATTTTTATTGAGGTTTGATCACTGGTACATTAAATAAATTCTGCAAAATATAAAATTGGGATTGGCAGACCTACCACTTCATTAGACACAGAGTTTGAATCCCATTGAGACTCAGCAGGATCTCTAACACATGAAGAATTTTTAGACTATGGATTAACAGTCTAATATAATTCTATACGTGCAATAAGATTGACTTGCTCTGATTGGTGAGACTTTCTCAGTAATTTTATTTTGCTTTGTACTTTTTTAATTATCTATAACAAAATGCACTTCTTTTACATGAAACAAATAATTAAAGTTCTGGAGATTGATGGTGAAGGCTGCACAACAATATGAATATACTTAATACCTGAGATGTACACTTAAAAACAGAGAAAACAGGGATGCCTGAGTGGCTTCATCGGTTAAGCATCTGACTCTTGATTTCAGCTCAGGTCATAATCTCATGGCTGGTGAGTTCAAGCCCCACATAGGGCTTTGCTCTAATAGCATGGAGCCTGCTTGGGATTCTCTCTCCCTCTCTCTCTGCCCCTTCCCAGTTATCTCTCTCTCTCTCTCTCTATCTCTCTCTCTACCTCAAAATAAAAAAAATAAACTTTTAAAAAATTGTTAAAATGGTAATTTTATTTATATTTTGCCACAATACAAATTTTTTAAATATTAATTAAAATACATATTTTTAAAGAACCAATAGTGACTCTAAGGTATATGCCAAACAGTTTAGACTCCAGAATAGAACAACAACTTGATTAACCTTTGTACAGACATTTTTGTGGTAGATGTGTTATGGCAACATTATTAAACACAGTTTCTAAGTTGAATTCAAATTTATGAAGAAATCTCTGGCAAGACAGTACTATTAACATTATAACAGATTATTTTATAGGCTGTGAAGTCTTTTTCCCAGGAATTGTATAACGATATCTCAGGTGTGTGGAATAATTTAAAAGCCTGGCTAAAGGTACAAGGATAAATTTAGTTTGGTATGTGACATAGGTTTTTTTATTTTATTTTATTTTTAATTTTTAAAAATTTACATCCAAATTAGTTAGCATATAGTGAAACAATGATTTCAGGAGTAGATTCCTTAATGCCCCTTACCCATTTAGCCCATGCCCCCCTCCCACAAGCCCTCCAGCAACCCTCAGTTTGTTCTCCATATTTATGAGTCTCTTCTGTTTTGTCCCCCTCCCTGTTTTTATATTATTTTTGTTTCCCTTCCCTTATGTTCATCTGTTTTGTCTCTTAAAGTCCTCATATGAGTGAAGTCATATGATTTTTGTCTTTCTCTGACTGACTAATTTCACTTAGCATAATACCCTCCAGTTCCATCCACATAGTTGCAAATGGCAAGATTTCATTCTTTTTGATTGCCAAGTAATACTCCATTGTATATATATAACACATTTTCTTTATCCATTCACCCATCGATGGACATTTGGGCTCTTTCCATACTTTGGCTATTGTTGATAGTGCTGCTATAAACATGGAGGTGCATGTGTCCCTTCGAAACAGCACACCTGTATCCCGGTGGGTGACATAGGTTTTTAAATATTTGCTTAAATCCCCCATTTTGAGCTTTTTTATCATCTATCAGATATCTTTCTTCCCATCTGCTCAAGTATGAAGGTTATTTAAAATTATCTTTTATGCATACCTGTAAAGTAAGGAAAATATGTATATGACTATATCACTAAGCAAGCAAGTGGGCTCAGTGTTCTAGAGCTGGCTAGAGGGAATCAATTGCATGCATTTCTTCCCAACTCAGCATTTAGTGATATTACTTTTGTAGCTTGAAATCATGGTTAGAGTTTACACTTTGAAAATCAGAAGACACTAGAAATCAGAAGTTTTGTTTTCTGTTTGATTTTTTTTTCCCCTCAGAGTTCTTGTAGTTAAACATTTACCAGCACATAACTCACTATATTTGTAGTTACTCTCTTAACAGATACTTCTCGAGTATCTTCCAACTACTAAATGTAGGTATGGTGCACATTGGAATAAACAAGTTAGATATGGCCCATACCCTAATGAAACGCTGAATTAATATATCTATCTTGAACCCTTCAGCTGTATTTCAGAATTTTAAATCCAACAACCTATTCAACTTCACCATTCAGATGTCTAACAGGCAGCTCAGACTTTACTGAGACTGAGATAGCCCCAGAGTTTACATCCAAACTGAGTTCCTGATATTCCTCCAAACTTACCCCTGCACTCTTCTGAGGTCAAAATCTGAGCCTCAGGCCAAAACTCTTGGAAGTAATCTTGCCTCATCTCTTCTTTCATACTCCATATCCAATCCATCAGCAAATCTAGCACCTTTATTTTCCAAATATATGTAGAACCTAATCACTTCTTAAGATGTCTACTGCTGCCTCCCTAGTCTGAGTCAATTCATGTCTCACCTAACCCACTTTCCTACTCTCCCTCTTGTTCCTCTGGTCTGTTCTAAATGCAACCACCAGAGTGATCCTGTTAATAATGAATCTGATCATTTCCCTTTCAATAAATTCTCCAGTGGTTCCCCAGTTCTCTCAGGGTAGAAATCAAAGTTCTTACAGTGGTCTATAAGTAACTAGTCCTTTGTCATTCTCTGATCTTATCTCTTTTACTTACTGCTCCACCATCACTAGTTTTCACTGTTTCAGCAACATACAAGGCATATTTCTACTTCAGGATCTTACACTCTTTTTTTTTTTTTAAGTTTATTTTCTTTATTTTTGAGAGAGAGCAAGAGAGAGAATTCCTAGCAGTTTTCCTAAAAACTGACACGGGGCTCAATCCCACAAAACATGAGATCATGGTTCTCTGAGCTGAAATCAAGAGTGTGACTCTTAACTAACTGAACCACCCAGGTACCCCCAGGATCTTACATTTTATGTGAAACATGCTTTTTTCAGATAGCCATATTGCCCATTCCCTGTACTGCTTCTGAACCATGACTAAGCTACTTAAAATTGCTTTATTCTTTCTTAATCACATGCATCACCTTCTAAAATACCATATAATTAGCTCATCTTTATTGCTTATTGGATTTTGTCTATCTGTCCTACTGGGTTGTAAGTTCCATGAGGACTAGGTTAGATCTGTATTTCAACTGAATGAATGGATAATAAAGTTCGTGGTAACCATGAGAACACATCATAGGGGAAAGCACATGTAGAGTGTTAGAGCAGAAAATAATCGAAATTGTAGAAGCATTTTTAAAGTTCATTGTAAAAAGGAATAGAAAATATCTCCTAATAAATTGACTACGAGTAGTTAGCATTTAAATAAAAACAAAACATTTTAAATACTCTACCAACCTAATGCATGATTATAACATTAAGCTGAATTATCTATGAAGAAAAAGACTTGGAGATTTTCAAATAGGCATATGGAACAATTTGAAGAAAATGAAATACTCACAAAATTGAGTCTTTATGTTGGATAAATACTATTAATCACGGTTCAGAATTCCCAGATGAATTAACCTGTTGAGTTTAAAAGATGGCATACTGCCATGTGTACTGATTTTTATACCTTCAAATTGAATGGATATTTGTAGGTAGGTTCTCCCAATAAGCTAACTACGTGGTATAAAATAAATTCAAAACTCTTTTTTTTTTCAATATATGAAGTTTATTGTCAAATTGGTTTCCATACAACACCCAGTGCTCATCCCAAAAGGTGCCCTCCTCAATACCCATCACCCACCCCCCCCTCCCACCCACCCCCCATCAACCCTCAGTTTGTTCTCAGTTTTTAAGAGTCTCTTATGCTTTGGCTCTCTTCCACTCTAAACTCTTTTTAGTTTTCCTTCCCCTCCCCCATTGGTTTCTGTTAAGTTTCTCAGGATCCACATAAGAGTGAACACATATGGTATCTGTCTTTCTCTGTATGGCTTATTTCACTTAGCATAACACTCTCCAGTTCCATCCATGTTGCTACAAAGGGCCATATTGCATTCTTTCTCATTGCCACATAGTACTCCATTGTGTATATAAACCACAATTTCTTTATCCATTCATCAGTTGATGGACATTTAGGCTCTTTCCATAATTTGGCTATTGTTGAGAGTGCTGCTATAAACATTGGGGTACAAGTGCCCCTATGCATCAGTACTCCTGAATCCCTTGGGTAAATTCCTAGCAGTGCTATTGCTGGGTCATAGGGTAGGTCTATTTTTAATTTTCTGAGGAACCTCCACACTGTTTTCCAGAGTGGCTGCACCAGTTTGCATTCCCACCAACAGTGCAAGAGGGTGCCCGTTTCTCCACATCCTCTCCAGCATCTATAGTCTCCTGATTTGTTCATTTTGGCCACTCTGACTGGCATGAGGGGATATCTGAGTGTGGTTTTGATTTGTATTTCCCTGATGAGGAGAGACGTTGAGCATCTTTTCATGTGCCTGTTGGCCATCTGGATGTCTTCTTTAGAGAAGTGTCTATTCATGTTTTCTGCCCATTTCTTCACTGGGTTTTTTGTTTTTCGGGTGTGGAGTTTGGTGAGCTCTTTATAGATTTTGGATACTAGCCCTTTGTCCGATATGTCATTTGCGAATATCTTTTCCCATTCCGTTGGTTGCCTTTTAGTTTTGTTGGTTGTTTCCTTTGCTGTGCACAAGCTTTTTATGTTCATAAGGTCCCAGTAGTTCATTTTTGCTTTTAATTCCCTTGCCTTTGGGGATGTGTCAAGTAAGAAATTGCTACGGCTGAGGTCAGAGAGGTCTTTTCCTGCTTTCTCCTCTAGGGTTTTGATGGTTTCCTGTCTCACATTCAGGTCCTTTATCCATTTTGAGTTTATTTTTGTGAATGGTGTGAGAAAGTGGTCTAGTTTCAATCTTCTGCATGTTGCTGTCCAGTTCTCCCAGCACCATTTGTTAAAGAGACTGTCTTTTTTCCATTGGATGTTCTTTCTTGCTTTGTCAAAGATTAGTTGGCCATATGTTTGTGGGTCAAGTTCTGGGGTATCTATTCTATTCCATTGGTCTATGTGTCTGTTTTTGTGCCAATACCATGCTGTCTTGATGATGACAGCTTTGTAGTAGAGGCTAAAGTCTGGGATTGTGATGCCTCCTGCTTTGGTCTTCTTCTTCAAAATTACTTTGGCTATTCGGGGCCTTTTGTGGTTCCATATGAATTTTAGGATTGCTTGTTCTAGTTTCGAGAAGAATGCTGGTGCAATTTTGATTGGGATTGCATTGAATGTGTAGATAGCTTTGGGTAGTATTGACATTTTGACAATATTTATTCTTCCAATCCATGAGCACGGATTGTCTTTCCATTTCTTTATATCTTCTTCAATTTCCTTCATAAGCTTTGTATAGTTTTCAGCATATAGATCTTTTACATCTTTGGTTAGATTTATTCCTAGGTATTTTATGCTTCTTGGTGCAATTGTGAATGGGATCAGTTTCTTTATTTGTCTTTCTGTTGCTTCATTATTAGTGTATAAGAATGCAACTGATTTCTGTACATTGATTTTGTATCCTGCAACTTTGCTGAATTCATGTATCAGTTCTAGCACACTGCAGGTGGAGTCTATCAGATTTTCCATGTATAAGATCATGTCATCTGCAAAAAGTGAAAGCTTAACTTCATCTTTGCCAATTTTGATGCCTTTGATTTCCTTTTGTTGTCTGACTGTTGATGCTAGAACTTCCAACACTATGTTAAACAACAGCGGTGAGAGTGGACATCCCTGTCGTGTTCTTGATCTCAGGGAAAAAGCTCTCAGTTTACCCCCAGTGAGGATGATATTAGCTTTGGGCTTTTCATAAATGGCTTTTAAGATGTTTAAGTATGTTCCTTCTATCCCGACTTTCTCGAGGGTTTTTATTAAGAAAGGATGCTGAATTTTGTCAAATGCTTTTTCTGCATTGAGGATGATGTTAGCTGTGGGCTTTTCATAAATGGCTTTTATGATGTTTAGGTATGTTCCTTCTATCCCGACTTTCTCAAGGGTTTTTATTAAGAAAGGGTGCTGAATTTTGTCAAATGTCTTTTCTGCATTGATTGACAGGATCATATGGTTCTTATCTTTTCTTTTATTAATGTGATGTATCACGTTGATTGATTTGTGAATGTTGAACCAGCCCTGCATCCCAGGAATGAATCCCGCTTGATCATGGTGAATAATTCTTTTTATATGCTGTTGAATTCAATTTGCTAGTATCTTATTGAGAATTTTTGCATCCATAGTCATCAGGGATCTTGGCCTGTAGTTCTCTTTTTTTACTGGGTCTCTGTCTGGTTTAGGAATCAGAGTAATACTGGCTTCATAGAATGAGTCTGGAAGTTTTCCTTCCCTTTCTATTTCTTGGAATAGCTTGAGAAGGATAGGTATTATCTCTGCTTTAAACGTCTGGTAGAACTCCCCTGGGAAGCCATCTGGTAAAGGACTCTTATTTGTTGGGAGATTTTTGATGACTGTTTCAATTTCTTCGCTGGTTATGGGTCTGTTCAAGCTTTCTATTTCCTCCTGATTGAGTTTTGGAAGCGCGTGGGTGTTTAGGAATTTGTCCATTTCTTCCAGGTTGTCCAGTTTGTTGGCATATAATTTTTCATAGTATTCCCTGATAATTGCTTGTATCTCTGAGGGATTGGTTGTAATAATTCCATTTTCGTTCATGATTTTATCTATTTGGGTCATCTCCCTTTTCTTTTTGAGAAGCCTGGCTAGAGGTTTATCAATTTTGTTTATCTTTTCAAAAAACCAACTCTTGGTTTCGTTGATCTGCTCTACAGTTTTTTTTAGATTCTATATTGTTTATTTCTGCTCTGATCTTTAATATTTCTCTTCTTCTGCTGGGTTTAGGCTGCCTTTGCTGTTCGGCTTCTATTTCCTTTAGGTGTGCTGTTAGATTTTGTATTTGGGATTTTTCTTGTTTCCTGAGATAGGCCTGGATTGCAATGTATTTTCCTCTCAGGACTGCCTTTGCTGCATCTCAAAGCGTTTGGATTGTTGTATTTTCATTTTCATTTGTTTCCATATATTTTTTAATTTCTTCTCTAATTGCCTGGTTGACCCACTCATTCTTTAGTAGGGTGTTCTTTAACCTCCATGCTTTTGGAGGTTTTCCAGACTTTTTCCTGTGGTTGATTTCAAGCTTCATAGCATTGTGGTCTGAAAGTATGCATGGTATGATTTTAATTCTTGTATACTTATGAAGGGCTATTTTGTGACCCAGTATGTGATCGATCTTGGAGAATGTTCCACGTGCACTCGAGAAGAAAGTATATTCTGTTGCTTTGGGATGCAGAGTTCTAAATATATCTGTCAAGTCCATCTGATCCAATGTATCATTCAGGGCCCTTGTTTCTTTATTGACTGTGTGTCTAGATGATCTATCCATTTCTGTAAGTGGAGTGTTAAAGTCCCCTGCAATGACCACATTCTTATCAATGAGGTTGCTTATGTTTGTGAGTAATTGTTTTATATATTTGGGGGCCCCTGTATTCGGCGTATAGACATTTATAATTGTTAGCTCTTCCTGATGGATAGACCCTGTGATTATTATATAATGCCCTTCTTCATCTCTTGTTACAGCCTTTAATTTAAAGTCTACTTTTTCTGATGTAAGTATGGCTACTCCAGCTTTCTTTTGACTTCCAGTGGCATTATAAATAGTTCTCCATCCCCTCACTCTCAATCTGAAGGTGTCCTCAGGTCTAAAATGAGTCTTTTTTTACAGCAAATAGATGGGTCTTGTTTTTTGATCCATTCTGATACCCTACGTCTTTTGGTTGGCACATTTAGTCCATTTACATTCAGTGTTATTATAGAAAGATATGGGTTTAGAGTCATTGTGATGTCCGTAGGTTTCATGCATGTAGCGATGTCTCTTGGTACTTTGTCTCACAGGATCCCCCTTAGGATCTCTTGTAGGGCTGGTTTAGTGGTGACGAATTCCTTCAGTTTTTGTTTGTTTGGGAAGATCGTTATCTCTCCTCCTATTCTAAATGACAGACTTGCTGGATAAAGGATTCTCGGCTGCATATTTTTTCTGTTCATCACATTGAAGATCTCCTGGCATTCCTTTCTGGCCTGCCAAGTTTCAGTAGAGAGATCAGTCACGAGTCTTATAGGTCTCCCTTTATATGTTAGAGCATGTTTATCTCTAGCTGCTTTCAGAATTTTCTCTTAATCTTGTATTTTGCCAGTTTCACTATGATATGTCATGCAGATCGATTCAAGTTATGTCTGAAGGGAGTTCTCTGTGCCTCTTGGATTTCAATGCCTTTTTCCTTCCCCAGATCAGGGAAGTTCTCAGCTATTATTTCTTCAAGTACACCTTCAGCACCTTTCCCTCTCTCTTCCTCCTCTGAAATACCAATTATGCGTATATTATTTCTCTTTAGTGCATCACTTATTTCTCTAATTTTCTCCTCATACTCCTGGATTTTTTTTATCTCTCTTTTTCTTAGCTTCTTCTTTTTCCATAATTTTATCTTCTAGTTCACCTATTCTCTCCTCTGCCTCTTCAATCTGAGCCGTAGTTGTCTCCATTTTATTTTGCAACTCATTGATAGCATTTTTTAGCTCCTCCTGACTGTTTTTTAGTCCCTTGATCTCTGTAGCAAGAGATTCTCTGCTGTCCTTTATACTGTTTTCAAGCCCAGCAATTAATTTTATGACTATTATTCTAAATTCACTTTCTGTTATATTGTTTAAATCATTTTTGATCAGTTCATTAGCTGTTGTTATTTCCTGGACGTTTTTCTGAGGGGAATTCTTCTGTTTCCTTATTTTGGATAGTCCCTGGAGTGGTGTAGGACTTCGAGGCACTTCCCTTGTGCTGTCTTGAATAACTTGCATTGGTGGACGGGGCCGAAGTCAGACCTGATGTCTTCCCCCAGCCCACCGCCGGGGCCACAGTCAGACTGGTGTGTGCCTTCTCTTCCCCTCTCCTAGGGGCGGGATTCACTGTCGGGTGGTGTGGCCCATCCTGGCTACTTGCACACTGCCAGGCTTGTGGTGCTGGGGATCTGGCGTATTAGCTGGGGTGGATCGGCCAGGTGCACAGGGGTGGGAGGGGCAGGCTCAGCTCGCTTTTTCTTCAGAGATCCACTTTGGGAGGGGCCCCTCTTCCGTGAGCCTCTTGTCTGCGCTTGGCTCCGGAGACTCCATTCTGCTAGTCTTCTGGCGGTTTTCTGGGTTATTTAGACAGGTGTAGGTGGAATCTAAGTGATCAGCAGGACGTGCGGTGAGCCCAGCGTCCTCCTACACCGCCATCTTCCCAGGATGAGCTCAAAATTCTTAAACTATGCATCATGTTTTCATTAGCTTAAAATATTTTACTCCTTAAATCAAAATACTTTCAAGATCTTTTCAACAAAGATTTACATAATCCTAATTTCATGTTGCAGGCTCTAGCATTTCAGAATCCAACAAAACAGGTATAATCCAATATTATTAAAAACAGAATAAAAGATTTTGGGCACATGGGTTGGTCAGTTGGTTAAGCATCTGACTTCAGCCCGGGTCATGATCTCACAGTTTGAGTTCCAGCCCCACATCAGGTGAGTTTGAACTGCACTTGATGAGCTCCAGTCCTGCTTCGGGTGAACATGAGTCCTCCTTCAGGTGACCCCTGCTTCTCTCTCTCTCCCTCTCTCTGCCCCTTGCTCACTTGTGCCCTCTCTCTCTCAAAAACAAAAGAAAATAAATAAAATAAAAAAGTAAAAAGTAAAAATAATAGATTAAAATATCTTTCCTATCCAAGAAATTACTGGCAATCTTCATTCACCAGTCACAGAACCATTGCTGATAAATAGCTTCAATGACCAGGAGTGAAACAGATCTCCTTAGAAACATATAAATAGATACCAAATTTATAGCTTTAGCAGCTCACAAACAGAATACACATGCTAAATATTAAATAAATAAATAAATAAATAAATAAATAAATAAATATTTGTGTAAATAGTTTACCAATTTTATACTTTGCACAAATTTCAGTTACCAGATTTAGTTATGTAATATCAGTCCTCTCAAGAACATGGTTAAAATTTCAGTTACTAAGCCATATTAACTGCAATGTACTGGTGAAGTGTGAAGAAAGAGTGGGTGTTCTAGAGTCCTGTCATGGTCTCAGTGTAAGTGAGCATATGCCTCTGGCTTGTGAACTTCATAAGTGTTTTTCCTTTTTTTTATTTATTTTATTTTTTTAAATTTTTAAATTTTTATTTTTTTTATTTTTTTTTACTACCCCCTTAGATGGGCCAGGATGGCTAGAGTGTGTTAGAGTGGGATACTTCCCTTCTTCTACTTGGAAATGCTATATGGGGCTGGACTTGGCTATATGCTTCCCCTAGGACAGTTGGACTCTGATAGTACACTGTCTGATTAGGCTCTGGCTAATTTCCTCTGAGGGCAGGCCTTGCTAAGAAGAACAGTCTTTGGTACATTTCAAAATGGTCCCTTTTCCCCTCTCCCTGCCAGGGCATGAGGGGTTGTTCCTCCAATAATTAATGTGGTAACACGGTCAAATTCCTGCAGATAAATCTGATGATACTGTGGGGGACCCAAGCATAAAGGAAGTCTTTAACTTCCAGTCATGTCCACTCTGGGCCTCCAGCAATTCATCTACTACAGCTCAGGTTTTCCTACCTCGACACTAGTTCCAACAGAGGTTTTGCATGTGAGCCTTTGCTCAGGTATTTGCTTTTCTATCTTACCAAGCTTCGGGGCAGTGCATCCTCCCCTCTCTTACAGACCCAAGAAAAGTTGTTGATTTTTCAGTCTGTGCACCATTTTACTTGTTAGGATGGAGTAGCAAGTTCCAATCTCCCTACATACAGAACCAGAAACCAGAAGTCCCATGATGCTTATTTTCTATAAAAAAGTTAATTTTTTAACATTTCTAATGTTTCAAATTATACTGTATTCAATATTAGTTTCACTATTTTTTAATTTCCTTATGTATATGTAACTGAAAGTAAGAGTTTTAAATTTTTTGACAGAAATTTTTAAAGGTCACAGAAAATTTGTCATTTTTCTCATTGATTATTAATATGACTTTGCAGTTTCAACTTGCATGGTCAATATGATGTTCCCCTAATACTTTCCAAAGTGAGAATTGCTTGTATGTCAAATATCACAACCTAATTGCCTAAGTTTGGTAATAAATAGATACTTTTCTCTGAGACATTTGCACACTATTTTGCTAGTTGGCACATATAGACCATTCTATTCACCAAATATAACTAATGTATTACTCACCCATAAAAAGGAATGAAATGTTGCCATTCACAATGATATGGATAGAGCTAGAATGTATTATGCTAAGTGAAATAATTCAGTCGGAGAAAGACAATTACCATATGATTTCACTCATCTGTGGAATTTAAGGAACAAAACAAGCAAGCAAAAGGAAAAGAGAGGCAAACTAAGAAACAGTCTCTTAATTGTAAAGAACATTACCAGAGAGGTGGTGAGTGGGGGGTTGGGTTAAATAGGTCATGGCGATTAAGGAGTGCACTTGTGACGAGCACCAAGTGTTGTATGGAAGTGTTGTGTCACTATATTGTACACATGAGACTAATATTACTCTGCATGTTAACTAATAGAATTTAAATGCAAACTTTAAAAAAGTACCTTTGTCAGAGATACAAATTATATAGCTTTGCAAGGGAAATGGGAGAAAGGAAACATCTGCAAGGAAAGACAACCCAGACAAATAAGAACAGCTGAATACCAGAAACTATGTATATATGATGTCAAAATAAAGCCAGTGATCCTCTAAATAGATTTTGAAATGCATGCAAGATAACTCAATACACATTCCTAATACAATTTTTGGTGAATTACAATATATGATATTTTCTTAACATGATAACCAAATATTTATCCCCAAACACAGTATGTCAGAATTACATGAAATAAACTTTACACACACACACACACACACACACACACACACACACACGCTTGAAAACAGAAGATATATAGTAAAAAATAACTAAATAGTAATAATATATCTATTGTTTTAAGGCTCAATGTAATTCTAGTAAAACCACAGTGGAAGTTGAATAGAATCTAAAATAGTCTACTAAAAAATTTTTGAGAAGGAGTTGCTTAGATTAATCAAGAAATGTTTGTTAATAATAAAAAGAATAATAAAGGAAATTGCCAATAAGAATGAGAAAATACTATAAATTATAATAAAAGAGAAAATTTGGAACTTGAACAAGAACCAAGGAGGGTTGACAGTATATATAATGAAATTCCTAGACATGTAAGATTATACAAAGAAAATACCAGTAGGCAATAAAAAAAGCATAATTAGTAAAAAAAAAAAAAATAAGAAATTCAGAATTTATCTAATTAGGAAAAAACAAGTTAGAGCCTCACTTTACACTATGTGCTAATATAAATATCAGATAGACTAAATATTTAAAATATAACAATTAAACCATGAAGAAAAAACAAAATATTATCATTAAATAATCTTAGCTAGGAAAAAATTCCTAAGCAATAGGGCAGCAGAAGAATATAGAGAAAGATATCAGTTGATTTCACTGTAAGAAACTGTATAACCAAATCATTATACAGTTTAACCACAAAATCAAAAGCATAATTAAATAGCAAGCAAACTGCTTTCATTATTTTCAATATAAGTGATAGACACAGGGTTAATAACTTTAACTTATAATGAACTCCTATAAATCAATAAGATAATATTAATGCAAAATGCAAAACATGAAAATTTTTTAAAATAAAACTATTACATAAATAAATGAAAAATATTTATCTTCACAATAATGAAATAAATGCACATACACCTAAAAATATTTTATATTAATACAGTGCTAAAGAAAGAAGCAGGTAGAAATAGAAATCAGAACAACCTTTCAAGAAATCAATTTGGTAATGTATATACTGAAATTGCTCATTACTTTAAACACAACAATTTTACCTCTAGGTATCTATCCATAAAAAATAAAGTTGCAAAGAATGATTCATTGTTTGTAATTTTTTCACATTACAATAGGTCAGAAACAGACTTTCTTATGCATGTTTAAAGAGCATGCAATAAAATATTAATTAAAGAGAATGTAGGTAATTATTTAAATAGATAAAAAATATATAATGATATATGAATAAATACACATATACAAAAATAAAATCGCAAAAAGGAAATGAGAAATGAACCAGGATATATAGCAATGTTGTCTTTCAGTAGGAGGATTGTGGGGAATTTGTATTTTCTTCGCATACCCTAGGATCTGGGGAAAAACTGTAACTTTCTCTAAAGCAGGATAAGATTATTTTTCCAGAATTTCATTTTGTAGTGAGACCTGAATGTTCATATGCTTTCTCATTACTCTGTTATTTTGTTGATTTATTCCATAGAAGCCTGGACAATGGTTCTGCCTTTGCTATAACCAGTTCCTTAGAACTCATCCTGAGTTTCTTTACATGTACCTGTTTCTGCAAATCTCTGGAGTTATATAAAAGAGGATATCTAATGACCCTTTGTACAGTATTCCCCATTTGTGTGCTATTTGGATACAGTTCAACTATTTGATTTGTTAATTTTCAGGGAAAAACACTCTGATAGGTTGTTTAAAGAAAATCCTACAAGCACCACATATATAAAGATTCAAAATAAATGGAGATGGAGAAAATTGTTGACATTGTCTGATATGATGAACTTTCCTCTGTAGTTTTATGAAGTTCATTAATCATCTTCAAATCTTCCTCATCTTTACTAGGTTTTGTTATAGTCATTGTTTTGTTTTCTGTTCTATCAGCTACTGAGAGAAGTATGTGATAGTCCAAGTATGAGAATGTATTTTTCATTTTAGTTCTGTCCATTTTGCTCTGCATATTTTATAGCAATGTTAATACAATTCTAGGATTTGTTATGCTTTCCTGTTAAATATATCTTTTTATCATTATTAAATGTCCATTCTTCTATTTAGTATCACTTCATGCCTTAAAGTCTAATGTTTGTGATACTTACACAGCCAATCTTTTCTGGGGGAGTTAATGTTTACATGATAACCTCCACCGTGCAAATGTTTTTATACCAAGAATATCTAATATTATTAGAAATCACAAATTTGATTTCAGTGATGTGTGGGAATCTAAGTTCCAACTATATAATTTCATTTCATTTCAAAATTCACATGCAGTAAAACTGATTTTAATTGATATGCAAATGTAGGACTTTTAATGCACGTATAGATTCCTTTAACAGCCACCACAAACAGAACACAAAACAATTTTTCCCCTCATGCTATACCTTTGTATTCATACCCTCTCCCTGGCCTAAGTTCCTGTAATCACTGATTTATCATCCACCACTGTAGTTTGGTCATAATCATATAATATATATGCTTTGACACTGGATACTTTCACTACCATCTCTGAGATTTATCTAAGTTTTTGAGTGCTTCAAAAGCCTGGTCCTTTTTATTGCTGAGGATATTGCATTGTGTGGATGTACCAAAGTTTGTTCATCCCCCCTGGGAAAATATTTGGGTTGTTTCTAGTTTTGAGCAATTGTGAATACAGCTGCTACAAACACCCATGCACAGAATTACGTGTGAACAAAAGCTTTCATTTCTCTAGGGTAAATAACAAAGAGTAAGATTGCTGCACCCTATCATAAAGGTATAAAGTTGTGCTGTCGCCTCATTCCTGTTAGAACGGCTGTCATCAAAAACACGAGAAATAACAAGTGTTGGTGAGGATGTAGAGAAAAGGGAACCCTTGTGCACTGTTGGTGAACAGCCACTATAGAAAACAGTATGGAAATGTCTCAAAAAATTAAAAACAGAACTCCCATATGATCCAGCAATTCCATTTCTGGGTATTTACCCAAAGAAAACAAAAACACTAATATGAAAAAACTGTACCTTTATGTTCGTTGCAGCATTATTTATAATAGCCAAGATATGAAAGTAACCTGTATGTCCATCAGTAGATGAATGGATAAAGAAGATGTGGTATATGTATACAATGGTATATTACTCAGCTGTAAAAAAAAAAAAAAAAAAAAAAAAAGGAAAAGGAAAAGGAAAAAAAAAGAATGGAAACATACCATTTGTGACAACATGGGTGGACCTAGAGGGTATTATGCTATGTGAAATAGTCAAACAGAGAAAGACAAATATCACATTACTTCACTTATATGTGGAATCTAAAAGATAAAACAAAACAGAAACAGACTCATAAATAGAGAACAAACTGGTGGTTGCCAAAGGGGAGGTGGGTGGGTGGATGAGCGAGATAGATGAAGGGGATTAAGATGTACAAACTTCCAGTTGTAGAATAAATAAGTTATGAGGATGTAAAGCACAGTATAGGAAATACAGTCAATAATACTATAATAACGTTGTATGGTGACAGATAGTAACTACCCTCATCTTGGTAAGCATTTTGCAATGTATATAAATTGAAATCACTGTGACATACACCTGAAATTAATATAATATTGTATGTCAACTATACTTCAATGAAAAAGAGAAACAAACTATGAAACTGTCTTCCACAGTGGCTGTACCATTTTGTATTCATACCAGCAGTATATGAGAGTTCTACTTATTGCAGATCTTCATCAGCAATTGATGCTGTCAGAATTTTTGTTTTGATTTTAGCAATTCTAGTGTGTGTACAGTTGTATCCCAGTGTGGTTTGAATTCACATTTCATTAATGGATAATTATGTTGGACATCTTCATGTGCTTCTCACTAATATTTATTTCTTCATTGGTGAAGTTCAAACCATTTGCCCATTTTTCAATTGGATTGTTTTCTTATAGTTGAGATACTATTTTTAATAGCCTTATTGAATCATAATTTACATTCCATAAAATACAGTCATTTAAGTACACAATTCAATAATTATTCATAAGTTTTTAGTTATATAACCATTAACACAATCTAATTTTAGAACATTTTCATTACCCCAAAGAAAAACCTCACTGTAACTGTAGTCACTGCCTGATCCACACCCATACCTAGACAACTACTATGCTATTTTCTCCTGCTATAGATTTTCTTTTCTGGAATTCGGTATAAACGGAATCATACAATATCTAGTTTTTTGTGTATACTTCAAATTGTTTTCTCTGTTTTTATTTTTTAAGTTTTATTTATTTGTTTGTTTGTTTGTTTAGAGAGAAAGCAGGGGAGGGGCAGCAAGAGGGAGACAGACAGAGAGAATCCCAAGTATGTTCTACACTGTCAGTGCAGAGCCCTACGCGGGGCTCAAACTCACCAACCATGAGATCACCACCCAAGCTGAAATCAAGAGTGAGACAATTAACCAACTGAGCCACCAGGGCGCCCCTGTTTTCTCTGTTTTTAAATTGGGTTATATGTCTTCTTATTAAATTGTAAGAGTATTGGTGTATTTTGGACACAAGTCCTTAATTGGACATATTATTTACACATATTTTCTCCCTGTCTTTGGCTTGTCTTTTCCCTTCCTTCATGGTGTATTTGAAGAGCAAAAATTTTTAATTTTGCTGAAGTACAGTATATCATTTTTCCCTTCATTGTGATTTTGTGGTCAATTATAAGAAATCATTAGTTACTTCAAGATAGTGAAGATTCAGTTCTATGTGTTTTCTTGATAGTTTTATAGTTTTAGATCTTACATTTGTATATGATATCCATTCGGAGATGATTTTTGTGTATAGTGTGAGATAACAGGACAAGTCATCTTTTCTTGTGTGAATATCCAATTGTCCCAGTACTGTTTGTTGAAAAGACTACAGTTTCCCCCATTGAGTTGCTTTAGCACATGTGTCAAAAATCAAGCAATAAATGTAAGTGTTTATTTCTGGACCCTTGGTATTTCTAGTTCATTGATCTATATGTCTATTTTTCTGCCAGTACTATACTATCTTGATTACTGTAGCCTTGTAATAGGTTTTAGAATGTGGAAGTGTAAGTCCTTCAACTTTGTCCTTATTTTTCAAAATTGTTTTGACTATTCTAGGAGATTTGCATTTCCAAATTTTTTTAAGATCGGCTTTTTATTTATTTTAATTTTATTTAAATCCAAGTTAGTTAACATATAATGTAATAATGGTTTCATTTTTGGTGCTACTGAATGGAATTTTTCAGTTCATTTTCAGATTGTGCATAGCTAGTATGTAGAAATCCAATTGATTGAACTTGTATCTTGTGACCTTGCTGCACTTATTGATTAATTCTAATGAGTTTTGTTTTTTGTGGATTCCTGAGGATTTTCACCATGGAAGATCATGCCATCTGCTAATAAAGACATTACTTTCTCCTTTTCAATATGGGTGACTTTTATTTCCTTTTTTTCTTTTCTTTATTTTTTCTTTTATTTTTGTTTGTTTGGCTTCTACCTGATTGATTACCCTGGCTAGAACCTCCAGTACAACTTTTAATGGAACTGATGAAATGGGACATCCTTGCCTTTTTCCAGATTATAGGGAGAAAGAATTAAATTTTTAACAATCAAGTATTATGTTAATTGTAGATTTTTTCATCAATGCATTTTATCAAGTTGAAGAAGTTTCTTTATATTCCCCGTATGTGAAGAGTTGTTATTCTGAAAAGATTTGGGATTTTGGTAAATTCTTTTCTGCATCTGTTGTCATGATCATGTGGTCATTGTTCTTTATCCTATTACTATAGTATATTACATTAATCAATTTTCAGATCAAACTTGAATTTCCAAAATAATACCCACTTTTCCACGATGGATAATATTTTTCGTATGTTTCTGAAATAACCGACATACAACATTATATTAGTTTTGAGTATACAATATAACAATTTGACATTTGTATAAATTATAAAATTATAAAGTATACAATATTTATAATATTGTATAAATTATAAAATTTTATTGTATAAAATTATATTAACTATAGTCTAGTTAACATCCATCACCACACAGTTAAAAAGGTTTTCTTGTGATGAGTGCTTTTAAGATCTATTCTGTTAGCAAATTTCAACTATGTAAACAGTATAAACTATAGTAGCCATGCTATATGCTACATTCTCATTACTTACTTATTTTATAACTAGAAGTTTGTACCTTTATGCACCCTTTGGTTCTGGTATCATGGTAATACTAACCTTACATAATGAGAGGGGGAAGTGTTTCCTCCTCTGTTTACTGGAAGAGTTTTGAGTATACAGTCTTTTGTTTCCTTTTAAGAATTCTTCAATTTGGGGGCACCTGGGTGGCTCAGTCAGTTAAGTGTCCGACTTTGGCTCAGGAATGATCTTGCTGTTCCCGAGTTCGAGCCCCACGATGAGCTTTGTGCTGATAGCTCAGAGCCTGGAGCCTGTTTCAGATTCTGTGTCTCTCCTCTTTCTCTCTACCCCTCCCCTGCTTGTGTTCTGTCTCTGTCTCTCTCTCTCAAAAATAAATAAACATTAAAAAATAAAATTAAAAAAAGAATTCTTCAATATTACCTAAGTTTCCTAATTTGTTGGCATATTGTTGTTCAGGAAGACTTGTTACAGTTATGGCCCACAAGGAAGAAAGACTATTAAGATAAAATTATCTTATATTTACAGGTGCATTGTAAGAGGAGAAAGAAACAACTCTTACAAAAAAGTGAATAACTACGTTTTCATTTTCTCAGTGTATCTCATGTGTGAACTGAGTGATCACCATCTAAAGAGTAGCCTCATGTTACTTTCTATCCACGTTTTCTAATTTATTTTCCTTCACAATGTTTACTACTATTTTGTTTCCTACTATATTCATAGCATCTAGGATACTGACTACATATAGTCGGCACTCTACATATTTCTTGTATGACTGGCTGAATGGATGAACAGAAGACATTTTTAAATTGCTCTCCTATCACTTCCTACCATTGAATAATGTGGGCACAATTTACCTTAATGAGATATAATGAAAATATAATTAAAAAGAAAAATAAGATATGAAAAAGCCTTCATTTTCCATCTTTATTACCCAAGTTTAAAGGTTATCCATTGCCTGTTTTTCTTCCATTTGCACAGTTAAATAAGCCTTTACATCATCACAATGTAAATACTCACAGATTTGGAAATCCTCCTGCTTGATGAGTGTCATCATCCCTATGATTTTAAGGATAATCTAGTGGAGCTGCTACATGCCAGTATTTACTTCAGAAAGCAGTCTGATGTGGTGTAGATCCACATTAGACAAAACTGGTGGGAATTAATTCCTAGTACACGCAAAGAAATTTAACAATCTCCAAGTGTAACACTGAATGTTTCCATTTAATCATTGAATCATTGAGCAGGAGTTGTTCTTATTGAAGTTGCGTAGAAAATTGCATTACTCTCTGTATAGAAATTTGTTTCAGATGGAGATTTAGAAAAGAAATAACTGATATACTGTACCACCCTGATGGGATAGGTTTGTATTAGAGAGCTAGGGACAATATCAAAAGATTTTCCAATCTTTAGATTAGAATTTTGGCATAAACTTATTTTTCTTTCCATGCCAATCACGAGTTTTAAGAACCACGTTCATTTTTTTTGTTTGTTTTTATCTCAAACTTACCTCTTTACCTGGTTTTTTATTTTGTTTTTGTCCTAAGTATTAATTTCATTTTATTCAACATAGTTTGGGATGATTTAGATTGAGTGTCTACTGTGCCTGACATTATCTACATCTCTTTGTATATACTGTGTTATTTAATGACATTATAACCTCATGATCATACTCTATTATTCCCATTTAGTAAAGTTAAGGAAACTATTCCTTTAAAAAAAATGCATACATGCTGAAGTCTCCTTTTGTAAACAGTTATTCACTCTACCCAAATATTCAACAACCGTAGAAGTAGTCAAATATTCAACTGTCCAAATATGCAATAGCCATTTGCAGTCAGTATTCAGCTCTCATTTGACTCCTATAGATACTTTGTTAGGTGCTACAGAACACAGAGATGAATAAATCAGAATCTCCAATGAGTTCAGATCAAATTATGAGCATAATACTGTTGGAGCACTGAGAAGGTTAAAAACTAACTCTGGACAGAGGGAAGGGAAGAAATCCACAGTGATCATTCTGTAATCTGAGTGGAAACTGAAGGATGCCTAGAAGTTTAGCAGTCGTAGAACTTTACAATAATGTATGTATGAGCGAGAGGGAAATCATTCCAGCAAAGAAACTACCATGTGAGAAACATGAAATTGTCAAAGGATATGTAAGCTGGACAATTTCTATTTTTCAAGTCAGATCTTCTCTCTACTTATTCTATTCTTTTTTCTGTCCCCTCCTCCCAGGCTGAATATTTCTGTGGACTATATGCATCGAAAGGGTCCCTTGCTCTCTGGCCTCTTCTTTGGCTTTGCCTAGTGGGAGATACTTGAAGGAGATGGGAGGAAGAGAGGAGAGCGACTTTGGAATGTATCCACTCTCCTTCCATTCAGGATTGCTGCAAATTGGCTAAGCCCAAACAATATCCATATCTCTTGTCAAGTGCTACTCCCCCAGGTGTTCATCTCCTCAGTTCAGATTATAGCATCCTTTCATCCTTGAGACCTGGGCAGGAGGACACCCATGCCTCCCAACTCCTTGCTGTTGCTAGTCCCAAGAATATTCATTTCAAGTTGATTTCCTTTAACAACTTTGTAAAATGGGGTTTGTAAATGGCTTATTTATTTAATTTTGTAAATGACCTCTTTATTAAACTCTCTTCAGTTTTCCCACTTGAGTGTGCCATTGTTTTTCCCAGAGCTCTGACTTATACAACATAGCAAGTTTGAGCAAAAGTTAAGATATTTAGTGCCAGTTAAGATATTTAGTGCCACTGTAGTAAAGTGTGTGCAGAATTGCAGCTAATCCTGTCAAAAGTGAAGAAACAGTGAAATTATTTAGAAAGATAACTTGAAAGACATTGTGAAGAAAGCTAAGAGTAGCATCCAGGAAACCCATTATGGTGATGTTGCAATAATCCAGGCATTGAGAGTTGGAAGAGAGGAACAGAACAGATTTGGTGATGTCAGAAGGTGGACTGATAAGATTTATGATTGTGCAAAGGAAATGAGAAAAAGAAGAGGTTCAGAGTAACTCATACATATATACAAATAATATTTATAATGAGTATACTCAAAAAAGTATTCATTTTCCAAAAATGAAAAACCTATTATTGAAACATAAAATTTTTTTCATATATGCATAGTAATATTCATGTTTTTTCTGAAGATATTCACACTGTAAAAGGGTATATATAAAATCATTTCCATCCATTCTCATAAAGCTCTTAATGTCACTGTTGGTTAAAAAAAAATGTCTGTCAGGGGGACCTGGGTGGCTCAGTTGGTTAAGCATTAGACTTCGGCTCAGGTCACGATCTTGCAGTCTGTGAGTTTGAGCCTCATGCTGGGCTCTGTGCTGACAGCTCAGATTCTGGAGCCTGCTTCAGATCTGTGTCTCCCTCTCTTTCTGTCCCTCCCCTGTTCATGCTTTGTCTCTCTCTGTCTCTCAAAAATAAATAAATGTTAAAAAATTTTTTAAAAAAAGCAAACTGTCTGCCAGAACTATGGACTTGCAGTACCAGTTATAATATGTGGCTTTACTTAATCACATGTATATAAAAGACATATAAAAGGAAAGCCAAGTAATTTTAAGGGGAAGCTAATAGATGGAAGGAAATTTTGGCTCAATACTATTTGATATATAAGTCATACTGTAGTACTCTGCAAATTACACAAACTAAGTTACTTCACTCAGTTGTCCCAACAATCTACTCCCTGTCATAATTCTGATTATAAGGGCCTGGAACCATAATTAGTTTTCAGACAACCTCCCTCTGATTAAAATTATAATCTCAAAGTTATGCGGGAGACTACTTTCATCTATTTCAACAATTCACCTGAAGTTTATAATCCCTTAACTCACTCAATAAGTGGTGATTCATTCTATTCCTGATTCTTCAGTGCCTTCAACAACAGAGGGAAAAAAAAAGTATTACCACTGGAGACAGTCCATTGTGCCCTACAGAGTTGTGATTCATCTTTCTCCAGAAAATGCGGTCTGAGCTCTACCTCCTGTAGCAATCTAAAACTGCTCTACTATCTACACTATAGCTCTTCATTTATGTGTATTAATACTTATTTTATATTTATATTAATATATATTAATATAAATATATAAACACATATATATTAATATGTGTATTAATATCTATTTTATATTTATGTATTTTAATAATTATATACTTATATAAAATATAACATATTTTATGTATTATATATTGTATATATTCTTTTTGAGAGAGAGAAAGAGAGAGGTAGAGGGAAAGGGAGAGAGAGGCTCTTAAGCAGGCTCCATGCCCAACGTGGAGGCCAACTTGGGGCTCAATATCACAACGAGATCATGACCTAAGCTGAAATCAGGAGTCACATGTTTAACCGACTGAGCCACCCAGGTGCCCCAACATTTGACCAAAGCTTGCAAGTGTCTCAAGTCTTTTCTGGTTAAGAAATTTCATTTCCTTTACCCATTGACTATAATATGACCTGTCTATTGCCCTTACCTAGGAGTTTCTTTAGCTCTTATTCTAACTCCTCCATTTTGGGGCAAACTTTTGAATTCTCTCTTCATCTAAAAACTCTTTTCCTTATAGAATGAAATAATATTGGATTGAATTTTTTTTTTCTTATTGACCTGAAAAAGGGCTTTGGATGCATTTTAGGAAGCATATTACCTTATAGTATAAATAGAATATCATGTATAATTATACTATACACAATTACATCTAGTGTTTTGTGTTATCTGTATAAAATATTGAATACTAAAAATATAAGTCCTTTTCAGCTTCAAATATATTTTAATGAAAGCATTGCTTTCAAGAAAATAATCTGCCAAGAGTTCAAAACTATTTTCATGGGGAATTAGTTTCTATACATATTATATATATAATTTATTTAATGTTTATTTTTTAAGAGACAGAAAGAAAGAGAGAGCATTAGTGGGGGAGGGGCAGAGAGAGAGAAGGAGGCACAGGATCCGAAGCGGGCTCCACACTGTCAGCAGAGAGCGCGGTGTAGGGTTGGAACTCATAAACTGTGAAGTTATGACCTAGCTGAAGTCAGATGCTTAACCAACTGAGCCACCCAGGCACCCCAGGAACTAGTTTCTTAACAAAGTTAACTTTTCAATATATGATTGATAACATAAAGATGACTTTGTGAAAGCAGCACTTTCAAAGTGATATATAGAAGTGGTTATATATGTTCCCATTAATTTTCTGAGACAATATAGAGATGACACAAAATATTAGTAAATTGGACTTTAAAAAAAGGGTTTATAGTTTTACAGTATTTATGGTATTTCATAGATGAAATAACCTATTATTTTCTGATTTTTAAATTATTTATCATCAGAGATAATATAAATAGCATAAAATAATTTTCAACAGTAAATTTTATATTGTTAATATAGAAAACTACTTCTAAATTGAGGTCTGAAATTTTGAGGAGAAATTGTTTTATGTGGTACTCACTAATGAGGTAGCATTTTATTATAAATCACTTTGTAATTATTATAAATAATTAGAATTTAAAGATTACCTGATTTATATATAAAGCTCTTAGAATAGAGTCTGGTACAGGTGTTAGCAATTATTGCTTTTATTGTTAAAAAAGAAAACCTAAATATATATTGGATATATATCAGTGAAGTCATGATTAATACCTCTCCAGCTTTATTTGACATCTTTGCCTTTCCCTCCTCTGTGCTGTAGAGAATCTGGCCTTTCTAGTTTCTCAAATACCTCTTGCTTCCTCCAACCTCAGTACTTGCTGTTCCACTTTTTCTTCAAATCCCAATTCTAATTAACTCCTATTTATTGTTCTAAACCAATGTTGCTTCCTCGGAGAAGCCTACTAATATCTCTACCATCATTTCAACCCACACCCCAGACTAGGTCAAATTGCCTATTTTACGCTTTATGATTACTAGTACATGTCTTCTTAACACTGTGTACACAGTGGAGATAATTTTGCAGACTTCCTAAAGGATCGGGCTAGATAAACTAGCCTACTAACAGAAATGCAAAACTGGGCTAAACTTGTCAAGGGGTTGCAAATGACAGGGTCACCCACGGTACATGTAGAGTTCTTTAAAAATTGCAGAATATAAAATGAGTATAACGAAGAGAAGAAAAGTCAAGTTTAGAATCATAGGATAAAAAGTGGTGGTGTATTCTCCCCTCCCCTAAATTCCTAAATCCAATAAAATTTTGAAATCTGAAATGCTTTATATAATTGGATTTGTTGTGGAAATCATATGACAGTACAAGTTTGCATTCAGGTTCATAATGGGTGACATGAAAGTATTTTATACAGATTCAAGAATAAAAACAGAGGGTACCAAATAGGTTAGATTGTATTTCACTTAGAAATCATGGGGGAAGGTGCTGAACTCACACAGGCCATTACAGTAAAGCTCCATGGAAAGTTTAACCAAATATCCAAGAGGCAATGTTTCCCAAAGAACATTTAGGTAGTAATTTCGTACATATTTTGTGATTATTTGAATAATGTCTTTCTTCTGTGTTAGACTCTGAATTCTACAAGAGCAGGAACCATATCTATCTTATTTATCAATATGGTCAAAGAATGTAATAAAATCTTGGGAAAAAAGCATTCAAGAAATAATTGAAAACAAATAGCTGATATTCAATTAATAAATGAATAGGTAAATCTAATTGCTGAATTTAAACCAAAAGTATATAAAATGAAAGTCAAGTACTTTCACTATTCTGAAACTTTATTTTTATTTTTTAAATTTTTTTAAGTTTTATTTATTTATTTTGAGAGAGAGGGAGTGAGTGAGCACACATGCATGCATTCAAGCGGGGGAGGAGCAGAGGGAGGGAGAGAGAGAATCCCAAGTAGGCTCTGCACTGTCAGCATGGAGCCCAAGGCAGGGCTTAATCTCAGGAAACCTGAAATCATGACCTGAGCCAAAATCAGGCATTCGACACTTAACCAACTGACCCAGGCACCCCTGAAACTTTATTTTTTAAATCTAATTTTCCTCAAGTGCCAGTCTATAAATTTTACTTATAAAAATCAAAAAATCTGGGTAAATAAGCAAGTTATTTGTTTCTTGCTTGATAATATTTTGAAGTTCCTATTATATGTGTACATATATTTGAATGTATGGATATACAAGCTTATTTTAATAAATATTTGTTCCCTTCAAAATTCACTAAGACAATAGTTATGACAAATTAATTAACTGGCTCACTCTTATTTAAAATACTTATGAAAAAGCATAAATAAAATTTGTCTGCAAAATGCCATTTCGGAAAAGATTATATTTCTCTCTAGTGATTTTTTAAAGCAGAAAATGCCTTAGCACCAAAGGCCAGAAGTTGAAACAGTATGGGTCATGAACAGCTGTTACAACGAATCTTTATTTTGTACAGACAATAGGCAGACAACATTACATATATGGGCTTTACAGCCTAAAACATTGCCTACCGTGACTGGAAGCAAATTGGAAAACAGCAAAATCCACATCATTTGAGGCAAATATTCTTTGCATTGTTAATCTAGTGCATATCTGAAGGCTGTACACTGCCTTTCATACCAAAATTTTAAAATGTGTAGAGGCATATAAAAATCCAGAAACAGAGCTTACTAAAAATGCTAACAAAAGGAAGAATCATACCAGATATCAAGAACAATCGCAAATGGAAAAGGCTTGCTTATTGAAAGTAAGTAACGGTATGTCAAAATACTCTGTTTAGATATCAAAGAACCAGAAAAGACCCTTCAATTATATCAGAAAAGTAAGTGGTAAAAGAATGTGGCCTTGTCTTAGAATGGAAAGGAAAATTGATAAAAGATGGCATTTAAAATAGGAGCTTTCAGTGGATGCTTCTGAGAATTACAGACTCTATAAAAAATAATAAGACATAATTTTAAACTTGTTTGAGTGATATGCTAATTGAAAGAGTGAAGAATCCAATCTTAGCGATTACATATCAAATGATCATACTAAGGGCACTAATGTATTTGAGAATCTGTTTAGTAAAGGCAAGAATGGTAGTGAGAAGCTCAGACAAAAACCTGGGAAAAGCTAATGTGATCATATCAAAGATACATATTTCTTTAAAGGAGAAATAAAGTACTAACAATCATTTGAGTGATATTATATCGCAGATTGGATTATTTCTTCTCAAGGTCCAGAGGATATTTATTTGGATGAGCCTAAGGATCCATTTTTTCATGCCTACTTTTGAGCAAATTATTATTGCTGGAGAGAGCCACAGAACAGGAAATATTGATGCCCCAATGAATTCCTAATTACCAGTTTCAAATTAATCTTGTCAGCAGTGCCTGGCAATTGTACCTACTTCTATGGCCAACTGGCTCTCCCTTTCTACAATGTTTTAACATTCCTTTATTTTCCTCAAACCATTACCATAATTCAATCTCCCTGGTAACACCTTATTTCAAGCAGCAATCATCTCTCACCCAAAACAAAACAATAGCCAGTTTACTTATTCCCACTGCTTGCATTATTTTCCTTCCTTCAATTAATACTAAAATCTCCTCGCTAAAGTCTGATTATTCTCTTCCTTTGACTGATCACCTTGATTTTTCGCCATAGGACAAAAAATCTACGACCTGCTCTACAACTCTATCTCAGACCACTTCCTCCTTCACACTCTGTTTCCATTACAGTAGTCTTTATTCAAGTGCACAATGCTTTCCCCATCCTTACCCTTTGCTTTGGTTTCCTGGGCATCTTGTACCAAAGTGCCACAGAGTGACTTGAAACAAGAGGATTTTACTGTCTTAACAGCTCTGGAAGCTGGAAGTCTGAAATCAAGGGATTGACAAGGACCATGCTCCCTCAGAAAGCTGTAAGAAAATCCTTCCTTGCCTGCTCGTAGCTTTCTGTGGTTTGCTGGAAGTCTTTGGCATTCCTTGGCTTTTAGATGCATCAGTCAAACCTCCATCTTCATGTGGCATTCTCCATATGTTTCTCTCTATTCCCAAATTTCTTTTAAATCAGTCATATTGGGTTAGGGCCCACCCTAATGACCTCATTTTAACTCACTTGCCTATATAAAAACCCCATTTACAACTAAAGTCACATTCTGTGGTATTGGGGTTTAGGACTTAAACATACCTTTTTTAGAGGGACACAATTCAACCAATAAAAACTCACCATTTACGCAGGAGTTTTTCACATGTCATTTGTTCTTCCAGAAATCTTCCTGGCAACCCTTACTCTTCTGCCACCTTGCCTAGTTACCTTTCCAAATTTCAACCCAGAATGACTTGTCTTAGGAGAGACTGAGTCACAACCTAAATATGTTTTTCCCAGTAAATACATTCACATGGCTATATATTCCTTGCCTTTTAATACTTATCATATTTGTAATTTTGTTTATTTTACATTCCTTGGTTATTATCTGTCTACTTCACTAGACTGTGAGCTCTGCGAAGGTCATTTCTCCTTACTATTGTTTCATATACCACAGTAGGCATTCAGTAAATGTTTGGTTGAATGAATAACAGATCACACCAGAAATGACAAAAATGTCAGCTTGAAGTTCCTAAATTTCTGCCTTCACTGAAGTGTTAGTTAATGAGAACATAAATTGACTGTCTTCATATAATTCCAACAAAACAATATTCTACCTGTTTGGAAATAATTTCTGTAATATAGAGTAACTTAGCAACAAAATCAAGAAGCAACTTGTACTATTTTGAATTATCTGTGCTGTAATAGTAATACAGGACTTTAACCCTGCACATGCCAGTCAAATTCTCTTTTCAGTCTCAAAAAAATCAACTCTCTAAACATCCAAATTGCATTCATAAACTTCCAGGCAAGCAAAAAAGCAAAATACCATGATAGAGTTGAGGAATATTCAGTTCAGTACAACAAAATTTATTGATAAGTGCTGTGCTTGACTCTAGACACTCCTTAAGCAACCAGCTAATATAATGAGAGAAATGCTGTGGTGAATCATAACCAACAGCAGTGGAAACAGAAATACCCAACTATAATTATTCCCTTTCTATGCTTGACTCTTGTCTTTAATATTGCACATAAACGCTTTCATATTCAGAGGCAAAATAGGATTCTTTGGACGGCATCTACCTTGAATATTTTTCTCTCTCTTCCACAATTCCTTATATGAACTGCCATATTCAAAGTCTTCATCTGTATCCATATGGACTTTGGAGACTGGCAGAACTGTTTTAGAATTCCAGCTCTTACCATCTGCGTCATTTTGACCAATCTACTTAATGTATTTAAGCTTCACTTTCTTTTTCTGTAAAATAGAAATAATAATATTATCTGGTTGATTAGACTGTTTTGGATGTTAAATATATATAATGTGTATAATAAATTGCCTGCTTATGGTTGGCAGTCACGAAATGTTGCTACTATTCACCAACATAAGCATAAGAGGTAAATTATAAAACAATTTTCAATTTCAAACATAGGCATTTTCAAAACATAAGAGACTCTTAAAAACTGAGAACAAACTAAGGGTTGATGGGGGGTGGGAGGGAGGGGAGGGTGGGTGATGGGTATTGAGGAGGGCACCTTTTGGGATGAGCACTGGGTGTCGTATGGAAACCAATTTGACAATAAATTTCATATATTGGAAAAAAAACAAACAAACATAGGCATTTTATTTTCATTGTGTGGTTCACTTTATTTCCAAAACTATGGTACTGTTTTTATGATTTTTTACCTAACATTCATTTTTACCTATTAGCTGTCATACATAATAAATTAAGGATATTTCCTTTAAGTAAATTTCAACTAAAGTTAATATGATGAGTAGTACATAGGTAAGTTCCAATATATCTATTAAAGGTCCAATTCTGCCTAATAGTCATAAAACAAAGGGCAATAAGCAAATTAAAAAAAATTATTCTTATCTTGAAATATTTATTCTTAAAATTAAAATGTTTTGGACTTAAGTAATAGTCATTCTTTGATTATATTGTTGCCTTTGAAAAATTTACAGAAATCAAAATATATTTGAGAAACACAAAATTGTCAATAGCAAAAACAATTTCAACAATGTTTTGTTGATAGAAATGTAAAAATATAATTAATTTTGTGTATAATTTCAAATTAATTTTCTACTCTATTAGCCAGAATTTGGCAATTAGGCATATTATCCAATTTGAAACTGTCAATTGTTTCTCCCAGACATATTATTAATATTTTAACAAGTGAATAAAACTTGATTTTTGTTACCATATTCAAAGTTTCCAATTTCCCAAAACTTTGCTCTCTAAAAATCATATGTGTGTTTTTGAGAGTCTCAAGTATATTTTTCTATAACTATTATGTTATACATAGTTACACAGGCACTATGAAGATTTTCATGGTAAACCATGAATTCAATTTTAGAGGTAACAGCAAGGGATAGCCTCAGTCAAACTTGACTTATTTATTATTATCTGAATCCTGATCTTGTCTCGATATTTTTAGATGGAGTTGTTGATGATATCCTTTATAAGGGATTCCTCATTTTTGTCAGATAGGTTTATCTATATTAGTTCTCCAGAATTTTCCTCTAAAAAGTTAAACTACAGAAGAAAAATGGAGGTCTTGAGGTACAGAACTCATATTTTTAAGCATTTACTATGCACTTTTCCAGTCCCATTCAACAGACATTTATGAATTCTGATAATGTGCAAGGCACAGCACAAATAATCAATACCTTTCACTTACCTTATTTCTATTGATCTTGACTTCACCCCTATAAGGTGAATGTTCTTGTTTCTATTTTTAAAATAATAAAGCTGAGGTTCAAAAAGTTTGAATAAGTGACAGAATAGGATTTGAACCTCAGTATGCCTGATTCCTAAGACTATGCCATGATTATCATTCCATGCTGCCTCTACAAAGCAAAATCCTTATCAACTTGCTTACCAGAGACAGATAACTCCTTTGAAACTCCATTTTTAACTCTGCTAGTAAGAGAACCAACAAAATGGTTTTGTTTGTTTTTGTATAGGTATATGGCCATTATTGATCCCTTGAAACCCAGACTATCTGCCACAGCAACCAAGATCGTCATTGGAAGTATTTGGATTCTAGCATTTCTACTTGCCTTCCCTCAGTGTCTTTACTCCAAAATTAAAGTCATGCCAGGCCGTACTCTTTGCTACGTGCAATGGCCAGAGGGTCCTAAACAACATTTCACGTAAGTTAATTCTCTACTGTGGTTTTCAATTCAATTTATTGAACACTTAAAGAACTATAGGTTGGGAGCAACAATTAAGCAAATAAAACATAAACATTTCCCTCAAGGGTCCATATGTTATTTGGGAAAAGAGGCACATTGAAGTACTAGAATACATGGGTGCCTGGTTAGCTTAGTTGGTAGAGTAACTCTTGACTTCGGAGTTGTGAGTTTGAGCCCCACAGTGGGTGTAGAGATCACTTAAAATCTTTAAAAAAAAAAAAAGTTTAAAATACTACAATATGGTATGGTCAATAAGTTTTATAAATTACAAAGGTTACTAACATGAAAAATGAGATGAATTTTATATGGGGTAACTCTAGAGAGTTTCCTGAAGGAAGTGATAAAATCCCTGGAGATGAAAGCAATGCACAAAGGAAAGCAGGGTTGTTATTAATTGAGAAAAGAATGGGAAAGGAAGAACTGAAGCCCAAAGGTGCTGATTGTCCTTTTAAAGTCCTGGTTAGGGAAAGGCAGTTCTGGTAGGTTCTTGGTTGTGCTCCTTTGTTTTAGCATTAAAGAAACATAAACACTAGGTTGGAAAATAATTATGAATGTTATACAATAGAATTTGGTATTTCATATTTTGGACACATATTAAGAAAAGCAAAAGGAAAAAAAGTAATTGGGCAACTGTTTGCATTTTTTATTCCGATAATTTAAATTTTAATTCAATAAAATCTAATGCAGTGTCCTATTTTTTTCTTTAAAAAATAACAAATGATGCAAATACAATGGTAATCTTTTATAATTTTTTTAATGTTTATTTATTTTTGAGAGAGAGAGCACAAGCAGGGGAGGGGCAGAGAGAGAGGGAGACAGAATCCAAAGCAAGCTCCAGGCTCTGAGTTGTCAGCACAAAGCTGGACATGGAGCTCGAACTCGCAAACCACGAGATCATGACATGAGCTGAAATAGGATGTTTAATATAACGGTCATTTTTTAAAGCAGTCACTTTATCAAACTTCTCTACCCAAAGTCCAGATTTGTTTTTAAGTTTTTATTATAATTCCAGTTAGTTAAGATACATTGTTATATTAGTTTCAGGTGTACAATATAATGATTCAACAATTCCATACATCATCTGGTGCTCACCATGAGAAGTGCACTGCTTAATCCCCATCACCTTTTTAACCCACCCCTTCTCACCCACCTCCTTTCCAATAGCCATCAGTTTGGTTTTTTTTAATTAAGAGTGTGTTTTTTAATTTCTCTCTCTCTCTTTTCCCCTTTGCTCATTTGTTTTTTTCTTAAATTCTACATATGAGTAAAATCATATGGTATTTGTTTTTCTCTGACTTCCCAGAGTCCAGATTTTTAAAGAAAAATATTAGGAAGTATTTAATTGAAGGAAAAGCAGGAAATAGTTATTAAACTGAATACTGTTATTCTATCTGATATTAATAAATCTTAGCTGTATAACAAAATAAAAGTAATCATAATAATAAAATTAAGTTATTTGTTGACTGAATCGCTTCCCACTGACTGTAACTCAATACTTAAAAAGCTATCAGGAAACGGGAAGGCAAGGAGGTTTAAGATTCCCTTTACAAAGAAACAGGTATTGAGAAGACTAGTATACCGAATTCTTTAATTTCCTTAAAGCCTTCCGAAGACAGCGGAAACTACACAAAACTTTATACAAATTTTAATTGTGTGGTTATATTATCAGTTGCCCTTCTATTCCTCCCCAACTGCATCCTTATCAATTTTTTAAATATTTATTTATTACTTTTGAGAGACAGGGAGAGACGGGGGAGGGACAGAGAGAGAGGGAGACAGAGGATCCGAAGTGGGCTCTGTGTTGACCATGAGATCGTGACCTAAGCAAAAGTCAGATGCTTGGCTGACTGAGCCAGCCAGGTGCCCCTACATCCTTATCATTTTGACTTAAATCTATAAAAACGTAGAATTTAGTTTGCTAATTTATAGTATCTTGACACTAACAGATGTCACTAACAGATGTGACTAACAGACCCGAATGTTATTTACCAAATTAATAATGCTATCATATATGTCATGACATTAGAAATGCATGTAAATGTCTTTACCTGATTTTTTTAATTATAGTCATATATCTTGTGGATCCAGTGTGGTTTAGAATATCTAGTTACATTTTTTTCTTTGGATAAAAACAATTTATTTCAAATATTACTGATGTTGCAAGGGTATATAGAATAATTTTGCATATGAGAAAATACCTGTCAGTTGATTTGTTTATTCTGTCTCATCTTTTTGTCTCTGATGATAAATTTAATTAGGTTAGCTCAACAATTACCAAGCAGAGAAATGGCATTCGTCCAGAACCTCTAGGCAAGGACAGCATGGGCAGTTTAAATTAGCACTGCAATGCAGCTATACTTTTTGTATATGAATCAAAGATTGGCAAGGATCAGCTGGTAGCATTTGGACAAATATAGTAGACAAGAGCATGATATTTTGATAAATTTGTGAAATGAGAACTCGGAGAAAATGTGGAAATAATCTTTGGAATTTTCAGTTATGATTTAAAAGAAAATGAATTCAAAGTTCCCCACATATTGCATCTCAATATGATCTTCAGCTTGCGTTTGTTTGTTTTTATTTCTTGCAGCTACCATATTATTGTCATTGTACTGGTGTACTGTTTTCCATTGCTCGTCATGGGTGTCACATACACCATTGTTGGAATTACTCTTTGGGGAGGAGAGATCCCAGGAGACACCTGCGACAAGTACCATGAGCAGCTAAAGGCTAAAAGAAAGGTACTGTTCATATAATTTTACCCAGCATTTGTGTAAGCGGCTCATCAGAGGGGGAAAAACCTAGTTATGACATTTTAATATAATATGATTTAATGCTTTCCTCCTATTTTTTTTGTCTTGTTTTCTTTCTTTTTATCAACTCTTTCTTTTAATTTCTTTTTGTCTTCTATAAGCACTATCCATGTACAGAATCGGTCTGGAATAGTCACTTTCTTACAGGACTTTTATTTACCTTTTATAGAGTATTCTCAATTACTCCACCTGCAACTTATGAAATTTCACTTTAAGCCCAGTGATTATATTTCTGCAGCTGTAGCTATCTTTGTCCTTTATTGAACAGAATGCCTCGGATGCCCTCTAATCATCCAGCAGTTTCCTTTATCCCCAGGATCTCTCTTAGTATGTGCTATAGTTTCCTAATATCCATCTTCCTATCCCTCTCCCACGCCTCCTGCCCCTCCCCTACCTCCAACCCGCCCCTCCCCTCCCTCATCCCCATCTGTACACAGCCATCATGTATGTCTGATTAAGAGATGAGAGCTGCATTAATATTCTTCTACAACTTATTGGGTGCATGAAAAAGCTTACTTTTGAACAATTCACATGAAACAAAAAGCTTCTAAAGATTATTATATTGACATTTTACTAGGATTATTTTTTTCATTAAGATGTTTTTACTATCATGTGACTCAATATGTGAAATTTTAAACAAATGTGTGGAGTTAAAAAGAATCTTACAGTCATCTATTCCATCTTTCTCTCTTCAGTCGATGTATTCCTAATGCAAATCAGAAATGCTTTCCCAAAGATAAGAGTCATACTGATTATGCCAATTATTATTTATTCCATTTACGATTCACTTATTTATGTAGAACTACTACCTACTACATGGACACTTCCCTTAAAAAACACTCAACAATTTAAAAACCACTTACCTACAAACACTCACTTAACAAAGATCAATCAGGTTTTAAAATCTAATGTAGAAATTTGATTCTATTTTAGTACTGATATGTTTTTCCTCTGTTATCGGTAAATAGTGGAACATAAGACTTATGTTCAGTTAACATTTCACCATGGTCTCTAGTATTTGGAAACAAAAGAGTAAGCGTGAAGTTCACATTAATTTAGTCATTTCAGCCTATAATATTATGTATTTATTTCTCTTTCAAAAAATTACCTCAAAAATGAAGTACACAAACAACTAAATCATGCCTTTAGCATCTAAAAAAATTAAAATTTAAAATTTAAAAAAAGCCTCTAAAACTAGAAGAATTTCAACAACATGGTGACCTTAAATGAATAGTTTCTCTTTCTACTTTGTAATTTCAACCCTCACTTGCTAACATCTTGCTCATATTGCAAGATACTCTTTGCAGGTACTATTTTCTTATAGCTATACGTCAGGTTCATCACATTAAATAACTGATACGGATTTCAGAATAATGTCTGTCTTTGTACTACTCGCCTAGTTTCTCATCTTTCATTTCCTTCTTATGGCTTAGGCATCTTTTTTTTTTCTTTTTTAACATTTTTTTCCCTGTTTACTCCTAAACAAATTAAAATAAGCCCAGTATTTGTTGATTATAGTTCTCTTTTTCTCATATACATGTGGTATCTTCTAGCAAGAAATGAAAAGTTAATCTAAGTGTTCCTCTTTATTTTTTATTTGAGTCCCAGGGACAGGAAAAGCAAGAAAGAATATTTTTGTCTTTGGCCTTATATACCTGATGAAAGTAAGGCATAAATATTTAATTTTTATTTTATTACTCTTCAATTTCAAAGTATGAATATCAACTCAAACTGAGAGAGTGACCCTTCTAGAACATTTTAAGAAAGTCAGACATTTAAAAGCTCCAGTGCATATTTCTCTGAGATTGTGTTCTGGGCTAAAATAATACAAAATGACATTCATGCCATGAACTTCTCATAATAAATCAACTTGTCCTTGGATTTCGTTCACAGGCATTTATTAGTATGGTCATCAGTATCTCAGAAGTAATACTCATTTTGTCTAAAAATTTAAAATTTCAAAATTGAGCTGGCTTTCCTCTTAATTTCTTTATTTGTACCCAAAATTAAAATATTGTCTGATATGGCTTGGAATATAGTTTTTTATCTAGTAATCATATATTTTTTTTTAATGTATGTTTATTTTTGAGAGAGAGAAAGACACAGCATGAGCAGGGGAGGGGCAGAGAGAGAGGGATACAGAATCCAAAGCAGGCTCCAGGCTCTGAGCTGTCAGCGCAGAGCCTGATGTTGGGCTGAAACCCACAAACCATGATCATGACCAGAGCGAAAGTCAGATGCTCAATCGAATGAGCTACCCAGGTGCCCCATATGATTTTTTTTTTAATTTTTTTTTAACATTTATTTATTTTTGACAGAGAGAGACAGAGCATGAGTGGGGGAGGGGCAGAGAGAGGGAGACACAAAATCTGAAGCAGGCTCCAGGCTCTGAGCTGTCAGCATAGAGCCCAACGTGGGGCTGGAACTCACAGACCACGAGATCATGACCTGAGCGGAAGGCGGACGCTCAACCGACTGAGCCACCCAGGCGCCCCGCCCCATATGATTTTTATATTTTAATATGAGAACTTAGGTCAAAAATATAAACCCTGCTCTGGATGAGCATTTTTAATTATATGCTATCTTCTGGAGAATAAATCTTTGATAATATAGATTGGATTTCAGAGATTAAACAAGAGAGTATTGGTTATAACAGTGCAAATTCATCATGACCATGGGGGGAAACAACTCCATAAGAAACTCTCAGCCAGCCTCCTGGTAATAAATAAGTAGTGGAACCCCCAAATACATGAATAAATGAAAGCTTAAGAAATTTTAGTCAAATCACTGAAATCTTTGCAACTGTTGAGAAACATTGCTTTCATTTCTCTTTCTCCCTCAATCTGCAGAAATTGTGCTCAATTTCAAACATTGATTAAATTCTCTGAAGAACAGTCAGTACAATAAATTACTATGTCTATGTTAAAGAGAATGTATCAATCCAAACATTAAACTAATATGAAACTTTCAGATAATTGAAGATTAACTTCCCTGTTCAATCTTCACATATGTCCTACCTAAGTGTGTATATATATATATATATATATATATATATATATATATATAGTTTGAAAATACTACTACTAGTTCTAGCCAACACCATGTAAAAAGACTAAATATTAGTCCTAAGAAATAAGTTAATACTTCTGGAAATATTTCCTCATTAAAACTGGAGTGCTGAAAATGAAAATCACTATTAAAATCCAATGACTCTACAAAGCTCACTAAATGCTAGAAGGATTGTCTGACATTTGAGTCACATATATAGAACTAGTCTTCCAAAAAAACGGTAACAATCACACTAACAAACTCTTTCTTATATAAGTGTATTTTACAACTTCAAAGCACATTGTATACCTCATTGCACAACCAGATATCCTTAATTTATAGTAAATGTTCTAGATTTTAAATTATTGTATGTTATATACCTATTGGCTTTCAATATAAGACTATTTAAATATGCATATTGAAATAATAATGTACCTTTAATGTAATAAAGTGATTAACTTAAGAATTCTGGCACTTTATTTTTTTTAATTTTTAATTTTATTTAAATCCAAGATAGTTAACATATAGTATAGTAATGATTTTAGGGGTAGAATTTAGTGATTTATTTACCTATAACACCCAGTGCTGATCCCAACAAGTGCCCTCCTTAATGCCCATCACCCAGGTAGCCCATCCGCCCACCCAATACCCCTCCAGCAACCCTCAGTTTCTTCTCTATGGTTAAGAATCTCCTATGGTTTGCCTTCGTCTCTCTTTTGCTTCTTATTTTTCCTTCCCTTCCACTATGTTCACCTGTTTTGTTTCTTAAATTCCACATTATGAGTGACATCATATGATATTTATCTTTCTCTGACTTACTTCACTCAGCATTATACACTCTAGTTCCATCTTCATTGTTGCAAATGGCAAGATTTCATTCTGTTTGATCGCCAAGTAATATTCCATTATATATATATATATATATATATATATATATATATATATATATACCACACCATTATACACACACCATTATATATATATCTTCTTTATCCATTCGTCAGTCAACGAACATTTAGGCTCTTTCCATAATCTGGCTACTGTTGATAGTGCTGCGATAAACATTGGGGTGCATGTGCCCCTTTGAATCAGCATTTTTGTATCCTTTGAGAATCTCGGCACTTCAAACAAGAGTATTTTCAAATAGTAGCAAATTATAAAGTATTGATTAAAACCACACAATCCCAAAAGTCTTGGCTCTCATTAGTTTTATTATTTTTGTAGTAATTGGTTAATATTCTTGCCAAAGCTCTCCTTCAGGAAATGTGTACTATTTCATACATTACGTTGCTATAATATTCAAATTGAAAATTGAATTTGAAATATTTTTACAAAGTTTTAAGACAGAATGTTTTTCTAACATTATCCTGTTTACTGAACTTGTTATACTAATGCTTACATTCCAGTGTGAGAATAATTTAGTTTCTAGAAGAAAAAACTGACCCTGGTCTACTTTATTCTACTTACAGGTGGATATAGCCACAGATTTTGGCTACCTTTAAAACCCTGGCTAAGATACCATGTATGAAAGTAATCTACTTGAAGTCATAACAATTATACACCAAAATCTGGAACTGCATCTCTTTATGTTGGAATATAAAAAGTCAGATTTTAAATATCTAGTGCAGGGGCACCTGGGTGGCTCAGTCAGTTAAGCATCTGACTTTGGCTGAGGTCATGATCTCACGGCTCGTGTGTTCGAGTCCCATGTTGGTCTCGATGATGACAGCTCAGAGCCTGGAGCCTGGTACAGATTCTATCTCCAACTTTCTGTCCCTCCCCTGCTTGCGCACACTCTCTCTCTATATATAAATAATCATTAAAAATTTTTTAAATATCAAATGCATAACTCACAAGCTGATTTAAAATACATTTGCAGTTTAAAAAATCTATACTAGAATGATAGCTCTGATCATAAGCTAAAATTTAATGAATCCCTTTCTTACTGCTATTCTAGATTAAAATCAAATGCAGTATAAGGAGGAAATGAGTAGGGGGTGCTAACATCTCATATTTAGGATGTTTTGGTGAAAGAAATCAAACATACTTTGACTTTTTTCAGCTTTGTCCATATTGTTCCATTTCCTTCAGTTTCTAGGAGTCAGAAAACTAGAGATACTGTCTCATAAACCATTGTAATGCTTATTTGAGTTAGGATCTTATCTACAACTAAATCTACACAGCTACGATTTGAACTCATTCACTTTAGAAACAGAGAAGACTTGCTATCCGTCTCTCTCACATAGTATTCTCATAAATTGACTACTTTTGGCAATGTGACATTCCCCTATAAATGATACTAAATTCTTTGCAATGACAAAGCATCTTGGAGTAACCATGTACAACTTAAATTCCAGAAGCTCAGTGATCAGCAAGGTGGAAAAAATAAATTATACTTATTAATAGATATATGCGGTAGACATAAAAAATAGCTTAATACTTTAATTATAATTATTAAATGTATCTATAAGAAAAATAATTGTGGCTAGATAGAGAATGAAAACCAATGATAAGAATTATATCTGATCAACTTTAATTCATTCATCAAAGGTGATTTATTAAAAGTTCCCATTGTGGAAAGACCATTGATAAAGTTGGTCTGATATCAGAAAAAAAAAAAAAAAAGCTGTCTTGTGATATTCTTTTTTTTGTCTTGTGATATTCTTATAAATCAGGTAAAGAAAAATGGCCCTGTTGCAAATCGCATTAATATTGATTGAATTTGGATGCTCCACGTGTGCTGATGAAAATAATGAAGTCAGTCTAAATGGAGGCTTTGAGGCGCATGCCACAGAGATCTACTCTTAGTACTAGCTCATTCAGAATTGATAAATAACATGAATATCAATTCTGTGGCCATGATAAATAAGTCTACAGATAGAGACAGAATATTAGATGACTGAATTAATAACTAGGAAGGCCAAGAACACAGTGTCATATGCATGATAAGTTGTCCACACTTGTATGGTCTTGATCCCATGGCTGACCAGAAAGAGCAGGGTTTGGATGTCAGTGATCTCTATTCTAGTTATTGCACTATCAACATGTGATCTTAGACACATCTCTTTAACTTTATTAGGCCCTGTTTACTGAAGACTGTGGAGGTTTGAAGAAGGCCCCTTTGGGATTAAAATTCTTTGATTCTAATGCCTAGCACCATGCCTTTTACCTAGCAAGCACTTGATTCTTATTGGTATTTCCCTCTTCTCATGCCATTTTCTATCATGTTCAATATGGAGAACCTAAAACTGAATGCAGAATTCAATTCTGGACATTTACACCCAACTCTCATTTTACTCCTTTTAATAAATCAGTGATTTGCATTTAAGATGGCTGTAGATTTTATCAAGACTTAGAGTTGAAATACATTAACTATAAAATCAGTTTTCAAGAAGCCTAGAGTTGCTTGTTTTTTCCTATATATTAATTTAACAAAAAAATATAAATGGAAAATTTCCTGTGATGACATTTAACCAAAGTACAACAGCTCAACCACAGGGAGAAAAAGAGTTAGTTTCAACTTTTCAAATTCACCCTATAAACCCCTTATTCCTAGAAAATTTCCATTAAAATAAGGTGAATCAATCATTTAATAGCACATTTCCTTCTCTGTGTTTTAATATTTACATCAGATTTTATGCTATTAATCTGAACTTCTTCCTAACAATTGTCTTCCTTTAGCTACCCAGCTGGAGCAAATAAAGTAATACAACATGTGCACATTTTTCTAAAAGAGAACTCGCTGTGCAATGTCAGCAGTGGCAAATGTTCAGATTAACTGAAAATCTGCTGAAATGTTGGCTTTGTGAATAAACTAGAAGTTTGTGTCTGAACTCTTTCTCCATAAGCAATTGTTTAATCCTTATGTTTTTGTTGCAATAAAAACACTTGATATAATTTAGACTTCAAATATTAATACATTATGTAGATGTACAAGCTTGTATATAATGCAGTGTGATTTTCCTATCTTTGTGTTCCTCCTTCATTTCTCTGCTTCTATGACACATTTACATGTATTTCCATGCATCTTTCCCCAATAACTTGGCACAATATTATTATTCATATGATTAATCATAAAACCATATATCCCTTTTCAAATATCTCCATTTTTAAGAAATATACATCTTCTCATGTGTTCTTTCTTTTCAAATGTATATTATCATCCAGGTACAAAACCAGTATTATAATAGTAGGATTTTCTAGGGAAATGAAATCAAGAACTATAAAATATATTTTTAAGTTTTCATCATGTATCACAAAATATCTCCTCCATAAAGAAAAATATTTTAAGCACTTTTATATAGAAGTTCTTGATAATTTATCAACAATTTTTCATTCAGGCACTTTGAGAAAAGTTTGTGCTTTGGCTGGTGGATCAATGAGAATCATTAGAACATATCTGCTTTTTTAACTTTGAAAATTATCTAAATATTTTAGTCCATCAGGACACGATGAATATTTATATGATTGGGTCTTTAAAAACCTTACTGTCTTCAAGAAAAAGAACAAAGACCAAAACAAAGTAAAAAAATACTTGAAATTTATGGTAGATAGGAAGAATATTACCATGAAGTACTTCTAATTGAAACAGTGAAGCTTAAAGAAAACGAATACCTGTTCAGTCCACTAACTTTTACCTCACCAGGGGCTATAACCCGCAATCAGGAGTGCCTCCTGCACCTGAGCTTTGCATTGACTGCAAATGCCACTTGGTTTAAAACCTTTGATTAAATCTTCTCCCTGTTCTCTATGGGTGGCAGTGGATAGGAATCATTTTTAAAAGCCTAGAAAAGTTTCTATATATTTATTTCTGCTTTTCCAGTAATACTCAAGAAGAGTAATTGTTTACTCCTTTTTGAAAAGATGGCACTTTAGGAGGAAATATCTACAGCCCTTCAGTGCTTGGCAATCACTAGAAAAGATTTCTCTATGGATTACCCATTAATATTTCTCATTCTGCAATCACAGGTGCAGGGAAGATTGGGACCAGGTTCAGAAATCATGGATTTCTCACAGGAAAATTAAGTTTAGTGTGTGAAATCTATAACAAGTGCTACAAAATCAATCTGCAGGAATCTGTTGCATTTCTATACACTGATAACAAACTATCAGAAACAAAAATAAAGAAAATCCCACTTGCAATTGTATCAAAAGAAAGAAAATACCTAGGAACAAATTTAACCAAGGAGGTAAAAGACCTGTACACTGAAACGATAAGGAATTGATGAAAGAAATTAAAGGTAACACAAATAAGTGAAAGTCCAGGCTCAGGGATTAGAAGAATTAATATGTTAAAATGTCCATACTACCCAAAGCAATCTACAGACTCAATGCAATTCCTATCAAAACTCCAATAGGATTTTTTTTTACAGAAATAGAACAAACGATCCTAAAATATGAATGGAACCACACACACACACACACACACACACACACACACAAACACAAAACCCTGAATAGCCAGCTAAAGCAAACTTGGAGGTATCATAAATGGAGGTATTATGATCCTTAATTTCAAACTATATTACAAATGTATAGTAATTAAAATATTATGGCATTAGCATTATGGCATTAGCATTAAAGCAGACACATCAATCAATGGAACAGAACTGAAAGCCTAGAATTAACTCACACATATATGGTTGATTATTTTACAACAAAAGAGCCAAGAATGTAAAATAAGAAAAGGAGAGCATGCTCAATAAATGATATTGGGAAAACTAGACAGATACATACAAAAAAAATGAAACTGGACCACTGTCTTACAATTCTCAATACTTCAGGACACACAAACACATAAATGTACACATGAGCATAGTATCAATTATTATAGGTTTTACAAAATCACTCTCTATATGGACAGATGAGATTGAATAAAACTCATCTACTGATGTGTGTTATCTAAAACTTAGATCCAGCTCAAGTTTATTTATATGAGTTGTGGATTGAGATTCCAGTTTTATTTTCTGGATGCTTCTCTGTTGTATCCACCACTATTTATTGCATAACCCATCGTTTCCAACACTAACTTAAGATGTCACAATTTTCATATTCTAAATTCCTCAAATGTGTTTGAGACTCAGTCAACTTTCTATTCTGTTCTATGGAGCTGTTCATGCTCATCACCACATTGGTTAAATTAATGAAACTTTATAATGTATTTTAATATCTAACAGGGCAACTCTCCACTGGATTTGTCTTTTTTCTTTCCAGAATCTTCCTAGCTATTTTTACTTGTTTACTTTTACATAAAAATTTTATAAAAACACTTTGTCTATTTAAAAATGATTTTTGTTTTTGGAATTAGATGGTAACATTTGTTAACTTTGGGAGAACTGGACCATAAATATTTAGTAAGAAGAAACAGAAAGGGTTAATGAGTGGATAAACCAATGGCATTCTTTTATGTTACTTGAGACAATTGAATGTAATGACTGGGAGCAGAGATTCTTAGTGTGCCAAGTTCAAATGCTGACTCTGGGGCATATCTTGGGTAGTACAAACTACCTGAGCCCCAGAGAGGCTACAACCCCTATAAAATGAAGTGAAAATAATAATAATGCATGAATATCCATATGGTTGTATAGACATTAAATGAAGCAATACATGTTAAGTCTCCAAAAAGTACCTAGCTCATAGCACTGTTCTCAGTGGGGCACCTGGGTGGCTCAGTCAGTTAAGCGTGCGACTTTGGCTCAGGTCATGATCTTGCGGTTCGTGAGTTCGAGCCCCGCATCGGGCTCTGTGCTGACAGCTTGAAGCCTGGAGCCTGTTTCAGATTCTGTGTCTCCCTCTCTCTCTGACCCTCCCCCATTCGTGCTCTGTCTCTCTCTGTCTCAAAAATAAATAAATGTTAAAAAAAAATTTAAAAAAAGAACTGTTCTCAGTAATTGATATCTGTTACTTTAGGCACTTTACCATGAATATACATGCCAGTATTGTAGAGATCAGAAAGCATCATGTGGTAGCAAATTAAAGAGGTATAAAGTTGGCCATTTGTCTTTTTAAACATAATATTGACCTACATTGTGTCTGTGCTCTTAATCCCCTTCATTTATATCATCCATCCGTCCACCTGCCTACACTGACTTCCCTCCACATACATATTATTTAATTCTCATAATAGCTATATGAATTTTTCTTGCTTTACAGAAAAAATGAAACCAAGTCTCAAACTTATAAAACTAGTAAGTGGCAGAACTTGGACTTGAATCCTGGTCACAAGTTTTTAGGGCTGTGTTCTTTTAGAGAACTAGTTGAAAGACCCAGGTTTCAGAATGATACCTTATGTCTGTTACTTGTATTATACAAGGTACATTCCTATATATTGTCTGTACTGACCTTCATAATTTCCACAGTAAGTAGGCCTCATGGAAGGTATTTCCTTCCATTCAACAAATGAGGGAATTAAAGCTCTAGGAAGGTGAACGTTGCCCAAACTTAAACAGCTGGTAGTTGTACACATGGAACCCATTTAGTGCTATGGAATGCAAGATAACCATTCCTTCCATTACGTTCAACGCAAAGAATTGGCAGCTACCCTTAACCAATATTTTGCTCATTAAAGTTTTCTGCCTGGTCATTCTGTTACACATCCGAACTTACTCTAGAATAGTGCTGTCCAATGGAAAGTTCTGTAATGAAGGAAAGGTTCCATATCTGCCATGTCCAATGTGGTAGTCATTAGCCACATGCATCCAATGAATTAACACCAAATACAGCTACTATAACAAGAAATGAAAATTATTTTATTTTATTAATGTAAAATAAAATTTAAATCATCACATCTGGGTAGTGACTGCCATATTCTTATCAGTGATGCTCTAAAAAGGCATAAGAACAATAAACCAACTAATTATTATACAACCAGTGTTTATTCTCACTTACTGTGATAATATAGTAAGAATTGAAGAAAATTAGCAATTCTACCATTAGATTCTTAGAAAAAATAAGATTCCTTTAACGTTTTGCTTATAGGATTCTGATATTTGAAATATTTTTTCTCTATTCTTGATTCTTAATACGTGTCTTGTGTATTTCAACTGTATTGTGTCACATATATACTTATTTTTGCTAAGTTTCTTAAGCCATAAGTAAAGATTTCTTTGTAACAAAAGGGCCATCATGACTTCGTTGCATTTCTGACATCATACCTAAAACAAACACACGTAACATATTTGTGCAGGGTTAATGGGAAAAACAAAACAAAACATGAACTGTGGAGTCACATCGGCTGGTTTGATTCCTGGATTGTCAGCTACTGGTTCTCTGACTCTTAATCTCTCACCCTCCATTTCTTATTCATAAAATACCAAAATACTTTTTCTTTTCTAGAAACTTTTTGATGAGGGATAATCAAGATAATGTATGTATTAAAGTGTCTGGTACCTAATGCTCATGAATATGCGATTCCAGTCTGCTCTCACTTTCATCTATTCATGAGACAAAAATAAACCTAATTATGATCACCAATAAAAAGAATAATGCTTATGGTAGCTTTATAAAAGCAACAAGCATTTATTGTGCTTGTTCTGTGCCAGACACTTGATTTCAGTACTTTAAATAGATTAGCCAATTTAATTCTGACCACCACATGGGGAAGGAACTATTATTATTTCATTTTACAGATGAAGAAGCAGTCAATAGATAGGTTAAGGAACAGCCTCATCTATTGAATAATAAAGATTTGAAGTCAGCAAATCTTATTCTAGAGAATGTGTTCTTAACCTATTACACTGATCATTCTGTATGTTGCTCAAGGGGGAAGTAAATAAGATAAAGTAGTTCTTTACTTATTTTTTGATTTGTTTAATTACCAATAATACAATTGAATTACATTATTATATTATTTACTGACATTCTTTTTTTTTTTTAAGTTTTACTTATTTAATAATACACCCAACATGGGGCTTGAACTCACAACCCTGAGATCAACAGTCACACCCTCCTCCAACTGAGCCAGCCAGGTGCCCCATTTTTATTGACATATTCTGAGTTAAAAGGCATTTGAAGATTAAACTAACCAAAATATATAACAATGTTTTGGAAAAATAATTATTTCCCAGTACCAGCAGCCAATTTAAAATTTATTTCTAGTACCAGCAATCAACTTAAAAATTAATTCTTAAACAATTCATCAGTAAACTAAGACTGCATGCAGTTACCAAACTGAAGAGGCATCTTCTTTAGATATGTAAAAATGTGCACTAAAAATGTGTTTCTGATCATTACAAATCATAAAAATTCCCCAAATTTTCATAAGAAGAACATTATATCACATCCTCTGAAGGATAATAATAGTGAATATAGGCACAACCACCTACTGAGCATCGTGAGCACAAATTCCTCTGCTCATCTCTCTTGCTCCTTCCTTCCATTCTCCACACCAACAACCTACTGAAGCCCAAGTCAGAGGTGCAGAGAAAACTCCTTCTGCCAGAACTACCTGCTCCTATTTACATTTATTTTATTTCAACTTTTTATTATTTCCAATTCATTTTTAAAAACTTTTCAACCAATGCAGAAAATTCCATTGATAGCATTGTTCCTCTTTACTAGAGGTAACTACTTAATAACAGGTTAGTAAAACATTCTTTGAAAGAGATGAATTGCCGAGTGATCATTTATGCAGCTATTTTTGTGCTTCCAAAAGGAAGAGAGTGAATATCACCTGTTTTCTTCTATTCCTATTTAATTTTGCATCATAGTCATACAGGCTGTGTTAATAGTCATGTGTAGTCTTCAGCTTCTGACACTTTGTCAGCAGGGGATGATTCTAGCTGTTTATTCAGCATGGTGACAGATTGATTGGTACTGACTCATATTTATATACTTTCTCCAGCTTCCATTTCAAAAGACCCCATTTGTTGGAACAAGAGCTAACTTGGGATACCTGTGGTAAAAAAAATTAAAGCAAATACAGCTAACCTAAACCCTAAGAAAATGAGCTCATAAAACCAGATGGCCATTTTTTTAAGCAATTCAAATGAAGACAGAAATCCTCTCATTCAAATTCATAGTAAATAAGCTAGCATGGACCTCTGTTACTTTATTCATTTTTGAAATAAATCGCCATTAGGATTATAAAATCTAGATTTGATAACATCGATACTCAATGTTTCTTTAGTTAACTATTTTTAATTATAATAAGATCAGAAGCTTAAGCACTGATGGGTGGATGGATGGATGGATGAAAGAATAAGGTTTTGAATCAGCTACCTACTCATGAGTCACGTATATGATCTCATTTAATAGTCTAACTCTGAGGTTCTACTGTACTATCTAACGGATGATGTAACCAAGGTTTAGAGAGTTTAACTTGCTTAAAATTATGTATTAAGTGAGTAGAAGAATCTTATTTGGATCCTAAACTAACACTAAAGTCAAGGAAATAACCCACTGCTATCCTAGTTCCCTTTATACAGTTAGAGTACATTATGCATAATGTCAGTAAAAGAGGTTTTAAAAAGGAGGGAAATAATTCATGTTACCATTCTAACACTGTTTAGCTTTTTATACAAGGAATACTCAATACATAAATGTTAAAAAAACAAATTCCTTCCATAAGTTAAATCAGTCTTATTCTATTGTCCATGTAACTCACAGTACATCTCACCTGGATTCATGGATTCATGGATTCATGGATTCATTATCCATGAATGTTCCATTCATAATGGAATTTTATGTTAGATTTTTTTTTAATTTAGTGCTGACATAATCTTCCATCTTTCTACATGGAATCTCTTATCTGGAAACAGACTGGTCTTTGTTCTTTAATGTATAATTTTCTTCTTCATTCATGACTTTTCATTCCACTTTCAGTACATACAGCTTTGAGGCTGACAAGATTCTTGTTAGAATTTATTTCAATCTTTTCTACCTCTTATCTGATAAAGTAAATCTCTATAAACATTAATGTCTCTTTCCCCTCCCAAGACTAACGTCCATCTCTAAATGCTATACATGTCCTCCTATTTCACATGCTTGAGTAGTTTTTAATGTAAACTTAAAAACTTTTCGCCAGGCTATGTGTGCATACATGAAATATCCACTTTTGTCAACAATGACATATTATTTAATAACCATTTACAATATTTAATTTTAGAATTAAGCTGTATTTAAGTTTGAGTACTTTTAGAGTATTCTAAAAAGTAGAGAATGAAAGAATAAGGTAGATTAAAAAGGCAAATGATCTATATGATCTGAAGAGAAAACAGAGTATTGAAAGAATAAAGTAGATTAAAATTAATTTAAACTTATGCTTGTAGTGTTCCTAAGAAATGTGGGTCATTTTATCACAGGTAAAGCTTCTGATCTATTGTAGAATACTGAGTAGGAGATATGCCTTACTCACCATTGTATCCTCAGTGCTTAGCATAATGCCTCTGGATGAATGGATGGATGGATGAAAGAAAAAGGTTTTGAATCAGCTACCTACTGATTATATAGATTATAAAATGTGAAGTCAACTGATGTGACTTCTTAAAAGTCAAAATCATTGAAGGGAAGAACGAGGTCTGGAATTTAGACTTCCTGAGCTCCACCCTGCTATTCTGCCCCTCATCCCAGCACACACAGGAAAGATTTTAGTCTAAATCTGCAGAATAAGGGCCAGTGTCTTCAGAACTATGTTAATATCCTCAGCACTAAAAATGAAGTCTACTTATCTATTGCTGAATGAGTTAAACTGCTCTTAAAAAGTTTTCATATTTCATTAAATAAAAGTATTTTTCAGCCCAGCCACAAGTAAAATATGGTATAGGACTTTCCCTATTGTACAGATTCTTGATACAGTATTCCAGTAGGCTAAGAAGTCTAGTCAGTAAAAAGACTTTATATCATGCATATAATACTCATTATACAATTCTAAATCCCTTTAGTATCAAACTATGCTAGAAAAAAAATGCCTCTTTTCATAAAGGAGAAAAACACATCCCTGCACCTTATTCAGCTTTTTAAAGACCCTGTTTCTAAATTCAGCCCCATTCTGGGGTACTGGGGATTAGAACTCTAACACATGAATTTGGGAGGGGGACACAATTCAGCCCTTATCAATATCAAATATAAATTGCCTGGCCATGTAAAATAATTAATCAAGAGGTTCAGTTAACAGAATGATGGGTAGCAGGGGTATACTTTTATGCTTAAGTTTTTCGTATCTCCATAGCAGACTTGCTAGCCTAGCAAACATTTCCACAAACTTCCCATTCTGCCCCATGCCCTCAGCTGGTAACTTCAGCTAGAAGTCTTTTTCCTAAAAAAAGAAAAAAGAAAAAAGAAAAAAAAAAGAAGAAAGAAAACTCCCTTCCAAAAACCCAAAGAATACATTGAAGAACAAGCTTTTCTTTCTTAGTGCCCCTTTGGTTGACAACTAGGACACAGGGGTTGACAGAATCAAGGGCTCTCTCTCTGCTGGAGGCAACCAGTACAAGATATCAGATTAAATTAGCCACTTCAGCCACTGGAGGAGCAGCTATGTGAATTCCACATGTGTAAGTATAGAGCTCACCGTGGATCTACCTTGGTTAGGTAACAGAATATGCATATCAGTTATATTTCAAAATAACTGCCAGATATGATTTAGGAGTGTTGAGGTGATGTGGCGGAGAAAGGTGCAAGGAAAATGTATGAGTTCGATAGAGAAGCCATAATTAAGAACCACAGACTAAGTGACTTAAAAACAGAAATTTATTTTCCCGAGACCCTGCAGCCTCAGAAGATCAAGGTGTCGGTAGGGTTTGGTTTCTTTAAGGTCTCTTTCCCTGGCTTATAGATGGCCATCTTCCTCTAGAATCTTCCGGTGAGTTCCCTCAGTATCTAACTAAGGACAGGAGTCATATTAACTTAGGATCCACCCATATGACCTTCACTGCACCTTATTTAGCTTTTTAAAGACCCTGTTTCTAAATTCAGTCCCATTCTGAAGTACTGGGGGTTAGAACTTTAACACATGAATTTGGGAGGTGGGCACGATTAGGCCCTTAACAAAGAAGTTATTCATAACTTTTAGAAAGAAATCCTCTGATTAAGTCATTTCAGGGTTCTGGAACTTGCTGGCATCAAGGAGTATTTCTATTTCTGCTGTTACAAAGATGTAAGTTCCTTAACAAGTTGAGAGTGGCTAGGTTAGCGCTCCCCTCCACTTCATTCAATAGGCTTATTGTCAACCGAAAAAGTCGAAACCATTTTTGTGTTTGTTTGACTTGAACATTTTACTCTTTTTCATCTTTATTTGGCAGTTTGCTTTTGAGAGCCCTTTCACCACCGTTATCCTCCAGCCCTTTTTTTTTCATCCCTACCCTCAATGGAACAGTTCCTTTTAAAACTATTTCACCTTCCCATCTTTACACAATCTTTGCAGTGATTCCAAGTACCCGGCATGATACCTGCACCCCCCCAACCCAGTGATCTATGACTCTTACTCCCCCCTCCCACACATGGTTAATGAGAGCCAGTTCCCAGTAATCTCCCATTTTCATTGACCATTAGTTATGTGACCTGGTTTTTAACTAACTTCATGTATATCACTTTTTCTCGTGTGTCCTGAATGAAAAATGTAAATTTTCCCAAGGACTGTAGATTAGTGGAAAGGGAGAATTTGTCTCCCAAAACATAAAACTCCTTTGGCATGTCTTCCCAAGTCAGCAACCAGGTAATTATGTACATCTCTCTCTCCCTCTTTATCTTCTCTTTCTCCACCTTTCCTTCTTGCAGCCCCTGCTTGATCCATTTCTCTGCTCCAGAAAGACCAATGCACCCACAATTTTTAAAGACAAATTTAGCACTGTCCCAAATTTAGTTCAAACTGTAGCACTGTTCCTATAATTCAAATAAGTCCAAACTGGCAAATTCCCATCTATGTTTATTACCCTTCTCAGCAAACATTATATCCTTCTTTATACTCAATTTTGCTCCCCTCCAAGACAGGAGATGGTTACAAATAGAAAGATAATGTTGTTGTTGTCGTCGGCATCATTGTTTCCTGTCACAGTACGTTGCATAAACCCTTTATGTATGTGATTCTAATTATTTGCTCTATGACTTTTTCAGATGTCTTTCTGCTCCTTTTTTTATTTTCATTTCATCTCTGAAAAGATTTCAGAGAGACTTTACTCCTTTGTGTAGATGGCTAATGCTAAAGGACCATGATTCTCTGTACTTCTATATGCTTTCCTCAGTGTATTTCCGAATTTATGTATTTTTTAATACATAATACATAAATACACTTATATTCCTTCCAAAGCTCTCTTTAATCTGTTTTTATTTGGAAATATTTAGAACTGGTGAAGTCGTACATTGTGAATTTTTCTTATGTTTTCATTCTCAGGTATTATCCTCAGATTATTTCTGCCTCATTATTTTATCATTCTCCAACATGATCTGGCAGCATTATACAAATCTCTGAAATAGGAATTTCTAAAGCCTTTTGCCACAGCCATCTAAGCCCAGCTGAGAAGAATGATTTTCACATCGATACCTTAAAGGAACACATACATGTTTCACATATTAATTCTGTATAGGAAAAGAGCATCTTAAAAGAACTGAAAACAATGGATAGAATAGCAGTTGCATACCAAAAGAGAACAGGAATTCCAGTACTAATTAGAATAAACAACAGGTCCTTCAATGCTATCCATACTGAATAAAAGGCGGAAGATCAAGTATGAGATAGTAATTTCCTTTATATTAACAGCACCTCACTGGAAATTGAAAACTGATGATTGATGGTCATAAGCTTATATACCACAGTTAATCCAGCTTGAATCCCACAGACTGGTTTATTTTCAAACAAGGTTTCATGGACAACTAGAAGACACTGCTTCGTTCACTTGACTGAGAAAATAAACCAGGTCCCATCATTATAATCCCAGGCTACATTCTAGCCATAAGATTTCATAGGACATCTCACAGAACATTTCATCACCAGACCAAGGATTTTTACTAGGAAGGACTCTGTACAGGGAGCTCTAATTCCACTGCTGGGAGACAATTAATAAATCAACTTGCATTTACTTGGAGATCACCTGTAATACACTGAGTGGGAAACCATAGACCTTATAACTCAGTTTCTATTGATCTCCTGTCTTCCTATAAGACATTTTAGAATTTAGGCAACTTTGAGAAAATGATTCAGATGTGAAGGTTTCTACCCACACCTTCCTCAAGTCCCATAGTCCTAAAAGGAAGCATAGTTCAGGAATGTTTTGCTATAGTGATTTCATTTCTTAATACATATGTGATACACAAATGGCTGTTTGATTATATCCATTATATAACAAACCAAAAAATATTTTGCCATAAGCAAAAGGAACTGTTTTCCAGCATGTGAAGTTGTTAATATTTTTTAAAGGTTTTGGAAAAAAGTCACAGAATCCCTGTCTTTGGGTGATTGAACAACACAGATCAGATTCTCATCTCTCTTCAATATGTTGCCTCACACACAATCATCTTTTTTCATCCAACTAAAGTACCAGGTTATATTAGTCGGATGAAAAAAAAAAAAGCTTCTAGGTTTTTTTTTTTTAGCTTCTAGTTTTGTTTATATTAATTTTAAGAAGAAAAGGATGCATCTATTCATTTTGAATTCTCTTTTATTTAATTTTTCAGAGAGAGAGAGGGAGTACACACATGTAGGAGAGGTGCAGTGAGAGAGAGAGAGTAAGCAGGGGAAGGGCAGAGAGTGGGAAAGAGACAGAATCGCAAGCAGGCTCCACACTGTCAGCACAGAGCCTGATGGAAGGGTCAGTCTCACTGACCATGAGATCATGACCTCAGCCGAAATCAAGAGTTGGATAATTAACTGACTGAACTACCCAAGTGCCCCCTTGAATCCTTTTCCTAAGAGTGTTGTAGCTATACTCCAATTTGAGGATGGGTAGATCCAGCAAATGACCTTAAAGCATTTCTACTGGTTTTTGTCTTCCAATTCATTCTGATTCAAACTTCAATATGCATTTCATTTTAATTTTAGGAAGTATGGCTCCTTAAAGCTGGTAAATGCCATTCCCTTAAGACCTTAACAATGGTCACTTCTGGGTCTGATTGCTCCTTGATCTTAGCTCCACAGCAACACAGCTCTTCTGCAGTACTGAACAATTCCCGGAATTCTATTTGGATTCACTTCAGGGTGGAGCTTATTACTCACAAGGCTCATCGTCTACACACTTCATCGCTTCTGCGATCTTCCTCTGGCCACAGTGTTCTCATGTTCTTTATCCACGCATTACTTGGGCTCTGATCTTTGCACTTTCCTCTCGAGAGCAGTCTTCCATCAATTAAACCATCCTTCACTTTACTATGACTCCCCTCAAAATTCAATCATGCTCATATCTCTTCCATCTCTTGTTTACATCCACTTTCTCCTCTTGTTAACCAATCTTTCACTCCTCTCATTAAAGCTTTGTGGCTTCCAAAACACTATTCTGCTGAAACTATTCTTGCCAAAGTTACTTTTGCCATGTTTGTTGCTAAATTCATTGGATATATTCAGTCCTTGACCAGATGGAAGCAATAGATATCTCTGATCACTTCCCACTTGCCATGTCTCTCCTGTGTTATTTGTCTCTTTTCTTGCCTCAGGCCATTCCTCTTCAGTGTCTTTATCTGGCTTTTCTTCCTCTAGCCACCTCTAAATGCTACCCTTTACCCCAGAGGCCCATCCTTCTTATTTTTATAGCTTTTGTATAGCTTTTGTCTTATTGGGATCATTTCATCTACATCAACAACCTTGAAAATTACTTCAAATCTATATCTACATTATGCCCATATCTAGACTTTTCTTCTGAGGTCCAGGCTGTAAGCTCCAGACTAAAATTCTATTAATCATCTCTCACCCCAGTCCTATGTGTAATATAATAAATGTTTCAAAATAAGCTGGTCAAAATGAAATAATCATCTTTATTTCTGAATTCTTCTTCCCCAGTTCATAGAATATTACTAATAGCTGTAGAATGGCCCAGACAAAACAGAACAAAAAACAAAACAACCAACAACAACAACAACAAAACTTGGAAATAATCTGTAACATCTCCCTTTTATCAACCGAAATAGAATCAATAACAAGGTCAAATTAACTCTGAAAGCACTCAGATTACCTTCTTTCATAAGCTCCAGCTCTACTCTTATTTAGATATACATAATGTCTCCCCAGGTTATATACTTGCCTATGAAAGAAACTCCTGCCTCCATTAAGTCTCACTCAGATAAAATCCATTCCAGTGTCTTCAAAGTGATCTCTCTAAGATCTGAATTTTTTAATGTCCTCCATAAAATCCTTTAATGGCTTCTCTGGCCTATAAACTGCATGTTGCCCCTCCCTAATCTCATTTCCATCTACTCCTCCCAACTTCGTCATCAGCACGTCTTATATTATACACTACATGCAAGTGGGTCAAACCATTTGTACTACTAGAGTAAGGCATAAATTTTGCATATTTTATTTTCTGTGACCAGGACACTCTTCTCCCCTACTCTTTCACCCCTTCCTTTTCTGCACCCCTCACTTGGCTATTTCCTTTCTGTCTTTTGATTATACCACAACCACTTCTTGTAGGAAGCCTCTTTGATACCTCCACCCCAATTTGCATTCAGACACTCACAACATCATATGGAAAAGTCTAGCATGCGACTTACACTACATTATATAGAAAACATCCATTTGCTTAACTATCTCCTCCAACAAACTCTACAAAGCTGAAGAGCAACGTTCATGTGTTATTCATCTTTAGATATTCAACAATTTAGAGAGTGTCTAGCATAATTCAGGAACTCTTATAAATGCTTTTAAAATGAACTAATGAAGCTGTTTCCTTGGATTTTTTTTCTGATGACCAAATGCCCTTGAAAGAAGATTGAAAAACAGTGAGAATTTGATACTTCTAAATTCATAGACATTGAACTTTCAATATTTTGCATAATTTTCACTCCTCATTTTTCTTCTCTACCTATAAGCTTCATGGGGTCTCAAGGTGTATTTTCTTTAATAATTGCCATTCCTCCTGGATGCCTGATGAACATAATGCTCTCAAAGTGGGGACAGATGATAGCTTAATTCTGCCACTCCTTTATTCAAGTGAGTCATTACTTTAAAAATAATTGTTATCATATGTGAAAGTTTATACATAATGTGAAGAATAGAATATTTCAAATGAATCAAAGGTTGCTCTATGTTGCTTGCTTATGTGTCTTAAGCCATTACTCAAGTGAATCATGGTCTTCTAATATTATGACTCAAATATTAAAAGATCATGACTCATTTTGGCTCTCCAAATCTGGTTTTCATTTTTGATAAGACATTGTACACTAATTTTCATGTTTTATAAGTTGCTAACAAGAATAGACTCCAGTCAAAAATAGCAACAATTAATGGGAACTCAACACTTCAATGATTTTGCTAGTTTAAAGGTTCTAAGAAAATTATTCTTCTCTTCTAGTAGTGATAGAAAAAAATCGTATTATAGGAGTATAATTTTGGAAAGTGATATGAAATACTGACAAAATGAATCAAGTGTTATCAAGTAATTATCAGTATTCACATAATCATAATTGAAATGATATCTAATACCTTGTATTGATTTCAGGTATTGTTATAACATTTTCATTTGTAACAGTTTTGATATATCTCCTGAGAGCCTACATCTTTTAATTCATTATAATCACCTTTTCCTATAACTATTTTAACATATTTATCATAGTTATTTACAGGCCTTATATGCGAACTGCAGAACCTATCGACTCCTCCTTTCCTTGATTATGGATCACATTTTTTATATGTGCTTATATAATAATTTTTGGTTTTATACTGGATATCATGAGATAGGATGTTAAGAGACTCTGTATGCTACTATCTTCATCTGAAAACTGCTGTGCTTTCTTCTAGTGGTCAGTTAAATTACTGGTGCATCATTCAAATTTGTGGAAATTGGTTTTATATTTTGTTAGGGTAAATCTATTTTAGTTTTGCCCTTAGTTTTAGGGTTAATCTCTTAACTGTGGGTATAGTATTTACTCTTAAAGCCTAGCTCTTCTGGAAAAACCCAAGATGTTTACTGAGACCGTCTAATTTGGTGAGACTCAAACTCTAAAATTCTGTCTCCCCCTTTAGAAGTGGCTGCTAAAATCTCTCCACTCTTGCATCCTTTTAGCTATTGTTTACCTCCCAAATTGCTCATAGCCTTGGTCCTGCACATGTGAGTGCAGGACGGCCAAGGACTTAGGAAAAGTTTGTATACATGTTCACTCTCCTTTTGATCACTCTCCAGTGTTACGAAACGGTTTTGCTGTTGTTACTGTTGTTTATATTTTTTTAAGAATTTATAACTATTTGGGGGAAAAATGAATTATGTGTGTACACACATATACATATGTGTACCTGTGTGTATACATATACAAGCTACTGTCTATGTACTGTATGCAATACAGTATACCCTCTATACATACTTGTATACATTATATACAAGTTACATAATATATTAGTAGGGGTTTTTTTGGAAACATCTTTATATATGTCCTGTCCTTTATCTTTGGTTGTACCTTTTGTGCTGTGTAGTGACCCACGAACTTGGACTAATGTTTCATTTCATATTCTCCAATATCCCAGCTAGGAGTTTCCTCTAACACAAGTCATTAGTTTCTGACATTACTGATCTAATTGAACCCCAAAAATTTAATTTTCTAGATCACTTCCAATTTTCCTGACACATGATGAGGAAGACTTAAATTTTCTATTTTAGAATATATTTCTGGAATCATTAGAGCAGAGAATATCACTTTTTCCCAGAAGTTACTCATGCATCTAAAGGAGTAGATACATAGGTTACGTTCTTTTTTCTCAGATAAACTTCACAAACCAACTGAAAACTCAAATAGTAATAGGAAAAAATCCTGAGATTATATGCCTTGAATTGATTTTATGTTCTATGTATTATGGTTAACAGTTAAATGGTCATTACAGTCAAACTGTTTTTTAACTTTTTAAAAATTTTATGATCTTTTTATTGTTCAATTAATAGTTTATTAAGTAAGTTTCACTTTACTAATTTTCCAGTGGTAAAGCTAAAACAAGTATCAACAACAGGACATTTATTAATCTTTTTCTTCCTGGTAATATAATAGTGTTTAATATAGGATAGCTTTTCAAGGGATACGTTTTATCCTGTTATTTTATAGAAATATGTTATACTGGAGAAATGACAAAGCCACTGTTAAGTATAAAATAGTTAGGCTTGTTATTTTCTTTCACTGTAATGGAAAACATAGATTTGATGCCACTTCTCACTTTTTTATTCTCTCTCTTAATATCTCTGTCTCTATCATTCACAATCACACACACACACACACACACACACACACACACACACATACATGAATAACAGGGACTATAATGAAAAAAGAGTTGTTTTTTAAACTCCTATTGTCTGCACATTTTCTGTTATAAAATTTGACAAAATTTCTTGGCTCTCTAGTACTCAGTCTGCATTTTACCCATTATCCCCCTGTTGCCACCATAGCCTCTCTTTGCCTTTAAAAAAGGCATGTTCATAGTCAATTTAGGCCAGTGTACCAATGACTTAAAACACACATATAAATTAGTCAGATTTGGGAATAAAATAAAAATGAATATCTCAGCATGCCCAGAGTATCTTATGAGCCTGGCATCCACATTTCCATTTAAACATCACAACCCCCTGCATGATGAGTGTTCTTGTCTTTTCCCTCCTAGTAACACTATTTATATGAAGAAAGATTAAGTAATTTTCTGAAGGCCACATAGCTGTTTCTGAACAAGGCCTAGATTTAACTCAAGTCTTAGAGTCTAGTGTTCTTGACACCATATATATTTCTGTGCAATGAAGTCTTCAAGGTTTCCTTGTAACTATTCCAGAGAGTTGGTGCTTAAACATACACCACTGATTAGCCATTTGATGAATGATTAAAATTTTTTGGTCTCAACTCTAAATAGAACCAACTTAATAAATCCTTAAAATATCAGGGAAAGAATTCCTCTCTGCAGCTCCTTATAAATTCTGTGTTTTGGGTCTCTCCAAATTTGGAAATCATTCTTCCTAGGCCAAACAATGAATTGTGATATATTAATATAAATATTAAAACTAACATCAAAAGAAAAACATTACTTTCTAGAAAATATCAATAGATAATTAACAACTCAAAGGAAAAGTCTAGAAAATAAAAGAACTAAACACATCCATAAATGAGCAATTGAAAATATAATATCTTACATTTATTATTGCTAAGGACCAAATTGTGTCCCCCGGACCCCCAAAAATTCACATTTTGAAGCTCCATCCCTAATATGATTATATTTGAAGATAGGGCAAATAGGGAGATAATTAAGGTTAAATGAGGTCATAAGGATGGATGGGGCCTTGATTCAATAAGGTTAATGTCCTAATAAGAAGACACACCAGAGAGCTCACTCTCTTTCTTTGTGAACATACAAAGAAGAAATCCTGTGGGACCACAGTAAGATGGTAGCTGCCTACAATCAGGAAGTGGACTCTCATCAGAAACTGACTTTACTGGTATCCTGATCTTGGGCCCGTAGCTTCTAGAACTATGAGAAAATGAACGTCTGCGATTTGAGCCATATAGTCTACAATATTTTATTATAGCAGCGTGAGCTAACACAATTATTTTATTATCAGCTATTAAAATATCATAGTAGTTTTGACAGTTTTCCCCCATGGAATCTTTAAAAGCATTATTTTAAATAATCTTCATCACAATCCTACGAGAAAGCTGAAGTTTAGGGAGATTAAATAACTTGCACAAGATCACACAGATAATTTGCTAGTGATGCTGTGTGACTAGAATTCTTATCTCCTGGCTCTGCATCCATTCTTCTATTTCCATACCCATGTCGTGAGACTAAATAATGACCGCTTTGCATATGTGAAGACTCATTAGCATTAGCACCATCTATCACTGTTAAAAATATGACAATGTTAAAGACTATTTTTGCACAGTGCAAAATTATCCATATAATATTAATTAGTTCTGCAATATAGAGAGAATCCAAGGAGAAACTTTATAATGCTCTCTCTCTATGAAGATAAAGGTATATTTTATTCAGACTGCCACAGCCTTGGACTATGTATAAGAATGCCAATTATTTCATTTTTTTAAAAAATTCTAAAATATAAATGTTATACTTTATATTTTATTTTATTTTATATTTTATTTTATTTTATATATTAAATACTATTCCATTCACATATAGGTTTATTTATTTATCTGAAAAAGCGTAATCGTGTCTTGTATGTATTATTGTTCTAAATTCCAGAGATATAGGGATAAACAAAACTAAAATGTTCAAGACCCTCATGGGATTTGCATTCAAGCAGAGCAGAGAGACCCCCTAGATAAACAAAATAATGAAAAGATATACTGGTAGTAATACCTGGAACAGGAGATTGACGTGTTTAAGGATGAGAAAGACGAGTGCTGGAGCATAAAGAACCAAGGAGAATATGTAATGGGTAAGACTAGAGAACAGGGCAGAAGCAAAATGCGGTAGAAATTTTAAGCAACAGTAAGAAGATTTGGTTTTATTTATTCCAGATATGATGAGGAAATCATTTTAACTAGAGAGTAAATCTATTTCATTTTTTTTTAAGTCACTCTAGCTATGGAAGTAAAGACCAGTGTAGGTGATTATTACATTCAACCAGGAGAAAGATAATGGTAACTTTTGCAGAAGCTATAGCAGTAGAGATGAAAAGCCATGAAGAGATTTAAAACATATTTTGGTGACTTGGCCAACAGGATTTGCCTCGGCAATGAATGCAGCAGTAAAAATGAGGGGTACAAAGAAACAAGCATGTCTTCTGAGTGTCTGGCTTCCAGTGCTAGATGGGCGGTGGTGTCACTTACTGAGATAGGGACATTCACAGGAGAACCAGCTTTGAAGAAGGGAAGAGAATGGAAGCTTTTTTTATACATAAAATTTTGAGATGTCTCTAAGACATCCCAATGAATCATCTATCCGGGGGAAGATGGTGGCCTGAAGCTCTACCTTCTCATCTACAACTTGCTAATTTTCCTGAGTGAAGCAGCAACTGAGATAGGACAGTGGGCAGAGCTCAGAGGGGTGTGTGAAATACACCTCGTCATTGCTGAGACCGTGAGAATGTTAAAGCTCCCATTATGTACACGTGGGGCAGACTACCCTCTGCATCTTCCAAGAACACATAAGCAGATTTGCTGCTTGAAGAGAACACTTCCAGTTTATCTTCACAGGCAAGGATGAACAGAGCCTGGAGTTGGAAAAAAGAAATAAAAGCAAGGGTGCCTGGCTGGCTCAGTTGGTACAATATGTTTGTGACTCTTGATCTCAGGGTTGTGAGTTCGAGCCCCATGGTAAGTGTAGAGATTACTTTAAATTTTTTTAAATCTTTAAGAATTAAAAAAAGAAATAAAAACAAACCATAGGGAACCCAGCTGCTTAGAAACAAGAAGCAGAATACCAACAATAAGCTATACTTCATGAACTAAAACACAAAAGATAAGATCATTTAATTATGATATGAGACTAAATATATGATTTTTAAATGTAAAACTCCAACTTTTAAAAAAGATGTCACCATTGAGAAGTGAAGAAATATATCAAAATACAAATATACAAAACATCTAAGGATTATGAGGGGAAAAAAAACAAGTTAGAGGAGAGGTCTAGGTTAGCGATATGAATTCATTCACAGAATAACCAAGAACTTACTGTATACAAGAATGTTTTATTGGGGTGCCTGGGGTCTGTCAGTTGAGTGTCATACTCTTGGTTTCAGCTCAGGTCATGTTCTCATGGTTCATGAGTTCAAGTCCCGCGTTGAGCTCTGCACTGAAAGTGTGGAACCTGCTTGGGATTCTCTCTCTTTCTCTCTCTGTCCCTCCCCCACTCTCTCTCTCTCAAAATAAATAAACTTAAAAAAAAAAAAAAAAAAAAGAATGTTTTATTTATCTTTATCTCCAGAATCAGCTTCTTCTACTTCTTGACAATACTCCCTGTTAGAGAAGAAATGCATATCTACTTGACATTTAACTGTAATTAAAACACTGCCAGGCACCTCCCATATGTACCAATTGGCATTAGTGAAACTGAAGTAACTCACACAGTGCATGTAGCGTAGGCTTTTCAGATAACAATTTCTCAACAAATTTTAGTTTCCCTTCAACTTAGGAGACAACTGTTTGTCCTTTACTTTTATCTTTTGAGATATGTATGTATATATGTACTTATGTATGTATGTATGTATGTATGTATTATCCTCTTTCCTAAACTGTCTTATAAAACCAAAAGTACAACATGTTGTTACATTTTTGAGTTAATTACTTACAAAGGAAAGTCATTTCTTTTTTCCTTTCTTTCCTTTTCTTTTTTCTTTTCTTTTCTTTTTTTTTTTTTTTTTTTTTTTTTTTTTACCATTGCTGCTATTAAAGAACAAAAGCACAAGCTTCTATTGACTTATATTTGCCTTAGGGTGTAAATAAATCTATCCTGACACAAGATCACATTCTACAAAAATAAGTTCGTGTGTGGAAATAGTTTCTGTAGCCACCATTGAAATAAAATGCAGTGAACAACACAGACAGGTATCTAACTTACTCTATTTGTGGCATATCAAAGTCAAATCCAAGAGCATATGAAGGCTATGCTACTGTAATGGTCAATTTAATGCATCAACTTGACAGGGCCACAGGATGCCCAGAGATCTACTTAAACATATCTGGGTGTGTCTCTGAGGGTGTTTCTGGAATAAATTAGCATTTGAATTGGTGGACTGAGTAAAGCAGATGGCCCACCCCAGTGTAGGTGAATATCCAATCTGTTGAGAGTCTGGAAAAAACAAAAACAAAAAACAGAGGATAGTTGAATTTTTCTCTGCCTGACCACCTGAGACATCAGTTTTCTCCACCAGCTTTCCTGGGTCTCCAGCCTACACATGGCAATCATGGCATTACTCAGCCTTCCTCACTGTGTGAACCAAGACCACACATATAAAGTGTTCAATATATTTGCAGAAATAATTAATTAAGTATGAAGCAACGCCATAATGCCATTAGCTAAACTGATTACAAATGGTTGGATAATCAGGAAAAAAAATGTATTCTCTCTTAGATCAAATACATTTTTATATGAAAATGCTTAGAAGTTGGCTGCTTCTAGGAAAGCCAAAAATATGGAAATATGTAGTATATACTAGGGAGCTGTGCAGCACAGTGGATGTCATAGTTGTAGTAGTGTTCTCCAGAGAAACAGAACCAACAGGAAATATATATATTTACATATATATTTACACACATATATAATTAATTCATATATATGAATATGTTTAATATATATAATTCATTCATTCTTATATTCCTATATTCATTCCTATGTTCATTCATTCCCATGACATTAAATATCACCTATAGATCACTGACTCTGAAGTGCATATTATAAATCAATACTACTTCTATGAACTCTAAGTTTATGTGATCAGTTACATACTTGATGTCCTTGCTTTGAGTATTTCTCAGGTATTTAAAAATATAAGATACACAACTGATCTCTGTGTCTCCATGTCTGACTTTTCCAAATACCAGTGCATGACACCTCCATTTACCCAGATACTAATTCCTAAGAAGAGTGATTCTTAAACTGCCCCCCTCCTTGCTCTCTCGCCCTCACCTGATCCACTACTAAATCCTAATGGTTTTCCTCCCTAAGATATCTCCGATCTCTGTACTTTTCTCTGTGTCCATCGAAATAATTCTCCAAGATTCTATCATGGCCAACAAGTCTACCACAGCAGTCTCTCCCACTCACTTCTGCAGGTCTGCATTTGTTCACACCAAATTCATTCTTCACTCAGCAGCCACAATGAGTTTTTAATGAGATATAATTTACATATAACATTCTATTAGTTTCAAGTGTACAGCATAATGATTTGGCATTTGTATGTATTACAAAATGATCACTACATTAAGTGTGGTTATCATCTATCACCACATATAGTTAAAAGTTCTTTTCTTGTAAAAAAATACTTTATTTTCTTGTGATTACTTTTAAAACCTACTCCTTTAGCATCTTTTAGTATACAATACAGTGTTAGTAACTATAGCCACTATGTTGTATATTACAAATGGTGTTTTTAAAATATAAATCAACTCAGCTCCAAGCTGTACGTGTGGAGCCTGCTTGAGATTCTCTCCTTCTTTCTCTCTCTACCCCTCCCCCACTCATGCAAGCCCCAGAGCACTGTCTCTCTCTCTCTCAAAATAAATAAATAAACATTAAAATGTAAATCAACTCACTATCAGCTTGCAATTTTTCAGTAGCTTCCCAATACTATTAAGAAAATAAAGGAAATTGCAAAAAATAAATAAAGGAAATCGCAAATCCTGAAAATAAGCTATACGGTCCTACATGACCTTGCTGTCACTTACTCTGCCAACCTCGTTCTGTACCACTTTGCCATCACACACCATGTTCCAGTCACACTGGCTCTTAGTTGTTTGAACACATCAAGCTTTCTACCATGTTTTGGTCTTTACAGTCTATTATCAGGGCCTAAAATGATGTGCCCTTTATTCATCTGTCTGTACATCCTCTGGGTTTCAGCTTAAATAGTGCTTCCTCAAGTAGACCTTCCATAGTATTCTACAAATCTAGACATGATTATTTTTTCTTTTTTTTAATTTGTTTTAATGTTTATTTATTTTTGAGAAAGAGAGAGAGAGCAAAAGCGTGCAAGCAGGGGAAGGACAGAGAGAGAGGGAGACACAGAATCTGAAACAGGCTCCAGTCTCTGAGCTGTCAGCACAGAGCCCAACGTGAGGCTCAAATTCGAGAACGGCAAGACCATGACCTGAGCTAAGGTCAGACGTTTAACTGACTGAGCCACCCAGGTGCCCCTGATTGGTTTTTTTTCTATAGAACTTATCATAATTTGTAATTTCACAGTATTTTTATATTTACTGTTTAATAAATGTCTCATTAATAGGATGTAAATGGTAGGGAAATAGATAACTTTTTTCTCTTTTTTTTAAATTATTTTATTTTCTTTATTTTTGAGACAGAGAGAGACAGAGCATGAGCAGGGTAGGGGCAGAGAGAGAGGGAGACACAGAATCCTAAGCAGGCTACAGGCTCTGAGCTGTCAGCACAGAGCCTGACGTGGGGCTCTAACTCACAGACTGTGAGATCATGACCTGAGCTGAAGTCCGATGCTCAACCGACTGAGCCACCCAGGCGCCCCACTTTTTTTTCTTTTTTAATTTAGCACTGTATCTCTAGAGTCTGGGGCCTTGGTTTCTTTAGAAAAATGGCATTGTTGCACAACATTCATAATCTAAGTGTACAATAAATTAGATAAGCAAAAATAATTGACTTCCTTCTGAAGGCTGTGCCATCACATGGTTCAAATAGCTATTCTTTTCAAATATCTTGCTAAACACAAAATTCAGGGGCAATAATAATTATTTTAATTTAGATATAAGATATTTAAATGCATTTTTGTTTTATTCACTTAAATAATATTTTTGAAGCAGAATTAGACCTATAATTACAAAGGACAAACCGATGGTTGTCAGAGGGGAGGGAAGGAGGAGATGGGCAACTGGGTTAAGGGGAGAGGGAGATACAGGCTTCCAGTTATGGAAAGCATAGGGCACGGGAATAAAAAGCACAGCATAAGGGGGAAAAAAGAAAATGAAATTCTTCCTTCCATGTTCAAAAATACATATTTTTGAAATCTTATTACATGCATAATAGGGCAAAACACTGGTAAAACAAAGATAAATGATGCTTCTTACAATTAAAGTGTTTATAAAATGAGTGGGAAAACCAGGTAACTTCAGTCAACAGGTAATTATTCAATGTCAAGAACTATTCTAGGTTCTGGAGACACAAAGAATTATAATGCATATGCCCATATCTGGACTGAAGGAAACAGAAGCATGCTTGACTGTATACATGTATCTGTGTTATAAGATATAAGCATGATATGCTAAGTCAATTAGACAGCATCTAACACTACTTGCATGAAGAAATGAGAGAAGCTACTGAGAGAGGTGAACTTGAGGTGACCTCCTAAAAAATGGATAGAGAAGTTTACATGGAAAGGTATCAGATCAGGGCACTCTAGGCAAAGTGATAAGCATGTGCAAATCACAAAGATTTATTTCAAGGTAACTACAGATAAGGATAATAACATTATTTATAAGCCATGCTTTCTTAGTTTATCATATGTTATAGAGAAAAATATTAATTTTCAGTGGCTGATCTTATTTTCTACTAGATTTGATATTGGAAAGCATAATTTTAAACATTCTAGATTTATACGGTTTCAAAAAGCAATTAAAGTGTGCACACCTTCAAGATAAAAAGCCAACTGCAAAAGTATCTTAAAACACTGGCTGGATCAACATTTCAGACCACAACGTATTAATAACAGTGTTTTATTTGATTTTAATTTTTAAAAATGTTATTTATTTTTGAGAGAGACAGAGACAGAATACGAGCAGGTTAGGGGCAGAGAGGAGGGAGACACAGAATCCAAAGCAGGCTCCAGGCTCTAAGCTGTCAGTACAGAGCCCAACATGGGGCTCGAACTCATGAACTGCAAGATCATGACCTGAGGTGAAGTTGGATGCTTAACTGACTGACTCACCCAGGCACCCCTTAGTAACAGTGTGTTTTTAAAAGGACAAGTGATGTCAATATAGAGGAAGACAAAATCTCTCAGTCTGGCAAATGATGTCAGCCTAGTCTTTTTTCCTGGCCAGGCATGCTCCCAAGATACCAGATCTACCCCAGAAATTCCTGGCACAGAAAAGGAGTTGCCCTATGGCAACTGGTTGCAGTTGTTTTTTTCTTTTACACTCACTTCCCCGGGAAGGTAACTGAGGAAAAAATTCTCTTCACTCTCTCCCCTTCTGTGAATGTCAAAGGGTCTTAAATCCTAACAGCAACTATTTATTTGGGACTAAAGTAGTCTTCTCAGTAGACCTACTTTATGGCTACGGGGTGTAAAGAATACAGCATTGTTAAGAACTTATACTTCTTTTCCATTTGTCTTTAAACACGCTCTACATAAATGAAATATATCGAAGTAAATGGTACCACATGAGCACATAAAACATTTGTAGTACTGAATCCTTATTTCATAGTTTTAGTGTACATAAATCTGTCCATATTCACATTGCATTAGACAAACCGGATTCTAACCTCTAGTTCCCGGCCCACTCCACCATTCCAACTTCTTTTCTCACTCTTTCATCTTCTAGCTTTAGGAAAATATCTCATCTCATATTAAGTTCAAGTGGGTAGATCCTCAGCAAAATATGGATGTTTGACTATCCTTTACTTACATATCCCCTGAGCATGTAAATGCAGAAAGAAGCAAGGGCTATTTTTCTAAAGGTTTTGAGAAGCAGAATGTATGCAAAATGAGTCCTTAGCCAATGAAGAATTAAGAGACCAAGGAGTCCTAGCTCTGAACCTGTCTTTGTGATCTTGAGAAAACACTCCACCTCCTTGGTTTTAAGTCTCTTATTCATAAAATAAAGAAACTATGTGGTCAAAGGTTTATCATGATAAGTTCATACATTTGAAAGGTTTTTTGTTTTTTGTTTTTTGTTTTTTTAATGAGTATAAAAAGCACTAAGCCTGTTACTAAGCCTGTAACACAACTCCACTGGGTCATCCATCAGTGTTACCCACAAATGCATCTGCTGGCCTTGCCTCTCTCAAAGGACAATGTTGCTATCAGCACGATTTTCCTTTGTTGAGTCTCAAAGTGAGTGTTAGAACTACCTGGCTGATGCATACTCTACAGCACTCGTGCTGGGCATTGCATTCTGTAGCACACAGTCTGTATCAACAGAAACTGGAGCAGGAAGGTAATAAGGGAATAGAAGTTTTGAAAGGTAGGATGAAAACGTCATTAAGCAGAGCACAAGTTTAGTTTGAAAATACTGGGGTATCTTCTAGAGTTTTATATAAGGGAGAAATTTGAAATGCAGAGTCAGGAATGAGCTCTTTACTGCACTCCAGTTAAAATGTTAACAACCCAGCCCCTCTCGGTAGGTAACAGCACAAGATACTGATCAAAGAATTTCAGACTCTATTCTCGTTATCAGACCACCTTCTCATAGTCCATTATGAATTAGTATTTTTGTGTTTTGTCCATATGTTGTGAACAGTATACTTTTATTACATTTTTGTAATGTAATCATCTCTGCCCCTCCCCTGCTTGCACTCTGTCTCTCTCTCTCAAAAATAAATAAACATTAAAAAATTTTTAAAAAAAGCTTTTGTTAAAATTGCTCTTAATTATTTGGATACCCATGAAATGCTGGTAAAGAAATCTACTTCTACTGTTTTTTCAAACTATAGAAATTGTTTTCTGGCTATTTTCTGTTTTAATTCTCTTCCTCTAACCTATAAGCCATAACGGCCCTGCTCCGTCAAAGGTGAACACCTAAGTGTGATAACAAAGAAGGTTTGCCTTAATCAATTGGATTTTGAATTGTATAAAAACCAAGAAAAATCTATCATCTCATTCAGCAAGCAAGCTTTCTATGTGCTTGACATTATTTCTGCTGCAAAGGAATTATCATGGAAAATAGTGCTCATGAGGAAGACCATCTATAACCTAAGAGAGGATCAACTGATGTAAATAGAGATCGTAGCCTATCTTGCTATATATGCTATATTGCTATAAGCAATATTGCTAAAAGGAATTCTATATTGCTAAAAGCAATTCTACAAGCAATCCAAACCTCTTTAGAAATCTCCATTTTCTGGGACCCTGCATAGTATTTTGCCTCCTATTTTGCTGGCATGAAGCCATATTACCTAGCATCCTCAGCATTTCAAACACCATTATTGTCTTTTCACGCCGCCATAACAAAATACAATAGACTGGTGGCTTAAACAACAGAAATGCATTTTCTCACAGTTCTGGAGGTGAGCAGTCTGAGTTGAAGGTGTCATCAAGGTTGGTTTCTTCTCAGGCTTCAGTGCTTGGTTTGCAGACTGCTGCAAACCTCTGTCTTCCCATGGTCTTCTCTCTGTGTGTCAGTGTTCTAGTCACTTTTTTCAAGAACACCAGTCATACTGATTTAGCCCTCAACCTAATGAACTCATTTAACTTACTTAGCTCTTTAAACACTTTATCAACAAATATAGTCACATGCTGACATACTGGGGATTAGGACTTCAACAGGAATTTTGAAAAGTGACATCAGCAAGATGACCAAATAAGACATGTCTTGTCATATCCTTACTCAATAACAATTTGGCATCTATCCACAGGCAAAAGTGCCTTTTGGGGAGTTGAAGGATCCAAATAGGACACTCTTGATTATTCTGATGCAGTCCAAGAAAGAGGAGAATCATTTTGAGAAGGCAGGCCTGCATCCAGGAGGCTGAAACGAAGTCTCACCTAGAGACCCAGAAACATCTCTATACCCTTGAGAACTTGGCTATAGCTCCCTTGGCTGTAAGTTAAGAGAAATTTGCCTCTCCCTAAAAGTGACCCAGCCCAATGCCAACAGAGTCTTTCTCACAGGTGATTCCTCCTGAGGGGGTATGAGAGCATGTGAGTGAGTGAGTATCCACTACCCCAGCTCTGCAGGTGCTGCTGAAAAGGCCCACGTCTCTCTCTCTCCATCCAGAGAACTGGGTCACGAGCTGCAGGACTAGGAAGCTGGTGGGTGATTGGGAAAACAGCAAGCAGGGTAAACGGAACCTATCATCAGAAGCACTTGGATTCTACTAACCCATTATGGACTCCACCAGAGGCCCATCCACAAGCAACTGGGAATGCCTCTCCTGAAGGTCTCCCACTGACCCAGTTACCAAATTAATATGTCCTGAGGATCTAATGTAAAGCATGGTGACTGTAGCTAACTATACTGGTTATATATTTGCAAGTAAATATAAATATATATATATATATATTTGCTAGTAAATCTTAAATGTACTTACCAGGCACAAAAATACAAAAACAGTAACTACGTGTGAGGAGAGAGAACTTATTGTGGTAATCATCTCTCAATACATCAAATCATCACATTGTACATTTTAAACATACACAGTATATATCAATTATATCTCAATAAATAAATAAATAAATAAATCTTATAAATTTTTTAAAAATGGGGGATCACAGTTCGGTCCATAAGAAGCCTCCGTTCATTTTCATCTCTAACCAGGATCCCATAACATCAGTCTTTATTCTTCTTGCTATAATGTACTTCCTTTTCTAATTTCATCTCATCTTCCCTTTTATGGCTGCATCATTTTCTTTGGCTTTAGATAGTCATAAGCCTAAAGTCTTACAATGTTCTCAAAGTCTAAGTTTCCAATGGAAAAAATGAAAACACACTAAAAATGAAGCATGACCAATAACACATAAAGAAGTAGAGTCCAAATACAATACCACACACATGCACACACATAGACAGAAATGTTTTCCATATTTGTACACATACACACATAGTTTTCTTTTTCATTTGTTAGGCTTGACATAATTTCGTACTTTTTTAAGTTTATCTATTTTTGAAAGAGAGAGTGCATGCGCATGGGGAAGGGGCAGAGAAAGGGAGAGAGAAAATCCCAAGAGGCTCCACACTGTCAGCATAGAGCCCATCATGGCGCTCAATCTCACAAAATGGGAGATCATGACCTGGGCTGAAATCAAGAGTCTGATACTCAACTGACTGAACCACCCAGGCACCCCTTGACATAATTTCTTTCTTTTTATTTTATTTTTTAATATAATTTATTGTCAAGTTAGCTAACATACATTGTATACTGTGTGCTCTTGGTTTCGGGAGTAGATTCCTGTGATTCATCACTTACATACAACACCCAGTGCTCATCCCAACAAGTGCCCTTCTCAATGCCCATCACTCATTTTCCCCTCTCCCCTGCCTACCCCCCCCCCATTCAACCTTTAGTTTGTTCTCTGTATTTAAGAGTCTCTTATGGGTTTGCCACCCTCTCTGTTTGAAACTATTTTTTCCCCTTCCCTTCCTCCATGGTCTTCTGTTAAGTTTTTTAAGTTCCATATATGAGTGAAAACATATGATATCTGTTTTTTTCTGACTGACTTATTTCACTTAGCATAATACCCTCCAGTTCCATCCATGTTGTTGCAAATGGCAGGATTTCATTCTTTCTCATTGCCCAGTAGTATTCCATTATGTATATAAACCACATCTTCTTTATCCATTCATCAGTTGATGGACATTTGGACTCTTTCCATGATTTGGCTATTGTTGAAAGCACTGCTATAAACATTGGGGTACAAGTGCCCCTATGAATCAGTGCTCCTGTATGCTTTGGATAAATTCCTAGTAGTGCTGTTGCTGGGTCGTATGGTAGTACTATTTATAATTTTTTGAGGAACCTCCACGCTGTTTTTCACAGCAGCTGCACCAGTTTGCATTCCCACCAACAGTGCAGGAAGTTTCCCATTTCTCCACATCCTCACCAACATCTGTTATTTCCTGAGTTCTTAATTATAGCAACTCTGACTGGTGTGAGGCAGTATCTCAAAATGGTTTTGATTTGTATTTCCCTGATGATGAGTCATGTTGAGCATCTTTTTATGTGTCTGTGGGCCATCTGGATGTCTTCTTTGGAAAAGTGCCTATTTATGTCTTCTGCCCATTTCTTCATTGGATTATTTGTTTTTTTGGTGTTGTGTTTGGTAAGTTCTTTATAGATTTTGGATACTAACCCTTTATTCAATATGTCATTTGCAAATGTCTTCTCCCATTCTATCGGTTGTCTTTTAGTTTTATCGATTGTTTCCTTTGCAGGCCAGAAGTTTTTTATCTTGTTGAGGTCCCAATAGTTCATTTTTGCTTTTATTTCCCTTGCCTTTGGAGACGTGTCGAGTAAGAAGTTGCTGTGGCTGAGGTCAAAGAAGTTGTTGCCTGTTTTCTCCTCTAAGGTTTTGATGGTTTCCTGTCTCACATTTAGGTCTTTCATCCATTTTGAGTTTAGTTTTATGTTTGATGTAAGAAAGTGGTCTGGTTTCATTCTTCTGCATGTTCCTGTCCAGTTCTCCCAGAACCATTTGCTAAAGAGACTGTCTTTTTTTCTATTGTATACTCTTTCCTGCTTTGTCAAAGATTAGTTGGCCATACATTTGTGAGTCCAATTCTGGGTTCTGTATTCTGTTCCATTGGTCTGTGTGTCTGTTTTTGTGCCAATACCGTACGGTCTTGATGATTACAGCTTTGTAGTAGAAGTTAAAGTCCGGGATTGTAATGCCTCCCACTGAGGTTTTCTTTTTCGATATTACTTTGGCTATTTGGGGTCTTTTGTGGTTCCATATAAATTTTAGGATTGTTTGTTCTATCTTTGAGAAGAATGCAAATTTAATTGGGTGCAATTTTAATTGGGATTGCATTGAATGTGTAGATTGCCTTGGGTAGTATTGACATTTTAACAATATTTTTCTTCCAATTCATGAGCATGGAATGTCTTTCCTTTTTGTGTGTGTGTCTTCTCCAATTTCTTTCATAAGTTTTCTATAGTTTTCAGCATACAGATTTTTGACATCTTTGGTTAGGTTTATTCCTAGGTATTTTATGGTTCTTGGTGCAATTGCAAATGGGACCAATTTCTTGATTTCTCTTTCTGTTGCTTCATTATTGGTGTATAGAAATGCAACCAATTTCTGTACATTGATTTTTGTATCCTGTGACTTGTTGAATTCATGTATCAGTTCTAGCAGATTTTTCGTGGAGTCTTTAGGGATTTCCATGTAGAGTATCAAGTCATCCGCAAAAAGTGAAAGTTTGACTTTTTTGTCAAGTTGGATGCTTTTTATTTCATTTTGTTGTCCGATTGCTGAAGCTAGGACTCCCAATACTATGTTAAACAACACTGGTGAGAGTGGACATGTCTGTTGTGTTCCTGATCTCAGGGGGAAAGCTCTCAGTTTTTCCCCATTGAGGATGATATTAGCTGTGGGCTTTTCATATGTAGTTTCTATGATGTTAAGATATGTTCCTTCGATCCCAACTTTCTTGAGGGATTTTATTAAGAAAGGATGCTGTATTTTGTCAAATGCCTTTTCTGCATCTATTGACAGGATCATATGTTTCTTATCCTTTCTTTTATTAATATGATGCATCACATTGATCGATTTGCAAGTATTGAACCAGCCCTACAGTCCAGGAATGAATCCCACTTGATCATGGTGAATAATTCTTTTAACATACTGTTGAATTCAATTTGCTAGTATCTTGTTGAGAATTTTTGCATGCATGTTCATCAGGGATATTGGCCTGTAATTCTCCTTTTTAGTGGAGTCTGGTTTGGGAATCAAGGTAATGCTAGCTTCATAGAATGAGTCTGGAAGCTTTCCTTCCATTTCTATTTTTTGGAGCAGTTGAAGAAGGTTAGGTATTAACTCTGCTTTAAATGTCTTGTAGAATTCCCCTAGGAAGCCATCTGGCCCAGGACTTTTATTTGTTGGGAGATTTTTTTTAAATTTTTTAAAATATTCATTTATTTTTGACAGAGAGAGAGATAGAGCATGAGAGGTGGTGGGACAAAGGGAGAGGGAGACACAGAATCTGAAGCAGGCTCCAGGCTCTGAGCTGTCAGCACAGAGCCTGATGCAGGGCTTGAACCTACAAACTATGAGATCATGACCTGAGCTGAAGTCAAACGCTTAACCAACTGAGGCACCCAGGTGCCCCTATTTGTTGGGAGATTTTTGATAACAAATTCTATTTCTTTGCTGGTTATGGGTCATTTTCAAATTTTCTATTTCTTCCCATTTGTGTTTTGGTAGTGTGTGGGTGTCTAGGAATTTGTCCATTTCTTCCAGGTTGTCTAATTTGTTGGTATATAATTTTTCATAGTATTCTCTAATAATTGTTTGTATTTCTGTGGTGTTGGTTGTGATCTCTCCACTTTCATTCATGATTTTTATCTGTCTATTCTCCCTCTTTTCTTTTTGAGAGGTCTGGCTGGGGGTTTATCAATTTTGTTTAGTTTTTCAAAAGACCAGCTCTTAGATTCATTGATCTGTTCTACTGGGGGGTTTTTTGTTTGGTTGGTAGGTTGGTTTTGTTTTCGTTTTTGTTTCTTTTTTAGGCAGGGTGGGGAGAATTCTATATTGTTTATTTCTACTCTAATCTTTATTCTTTCTCTTCCTCTGCTGGATTTGGGGTTTCTTTGTTGTTCTGCTTCTAGTTCTTTGAAGCGTGCAGTTAGATTTTGCATTTGTGATTTTTCTTATTTCTTGAGATAGGTCTGGATTGCAATGTATTTTCCCCCTTAGGACTGTCTTTGCTGCATCTCTAAGGGTTTGGACTGTCATGTTTTCATTTTCATTTGCTTCCATATATTTTTAAATTTATTCTTTAATTGCCTGGTTGACCCAATCATTTTGTTTTAGTAGGGTGTTCTTTAACCTCCATGCATTTGGAGACTTTCCAAATTTTTTCTTGTGGTTGATTTCAAGTTTCATAGCATTGTGATCTGAAAATATGCATGGTATGATATCAATTCTTTTATATTTATTGAGGGCTACCCATCATATGATCTGTCTTGGAGAATGTTCCATGTGCACTTGAGAAGAATGTGTATTCTGCTGTTTTTGGATAAAAAGTTCTAAACATATCCCCTTGACATAATTTCTTATAGGCATTACTCTAAGTTAACGTTAATTGCATGCACATGTTACTTGGAGTTGGCACAAGTGTCACATTTCTTGAATGGCACTTACCCAGTATGCCCATATTCTCATCCATTCTCATGCTAGCAAAATTCACCTCGGCTTCTGGAGCACCCTGCACTTTTTTCACAGCTATCATTGCTTAGTTCTTATTTTCTCACTTGAGACTGAACTTTTTAAGACTAGTCTTTGAAACAGAAGTAGCAAAAGCTCAGCCTAAGTAGCCCATGAAATGGTACCTTAAATTTTGATGCTGCTGTTGAAATATTTTCCATATCTTGCTCCTGAGAATATCATTTTAATTTGCTAATGTGTGGTTAGAATGAACAGGCCTGAAATTTTGACTTAAAGAAATATAATGGTCCATTTAAGAACATTTGTGCAGACAAAAGGCATGGGCCAGTGTTAGGGTGTGATCCATGGGATGGTCCTCCAGAATGCACGTTCTGAAGAGGTTCTAATCAAAACAAGAAGCTTGCTCTCACATGGAGTTGGTAATTTCCAGTTCGGACATTTATAAAGAATAAATCCTGCACTGAAGAATATGACTCCTAGATTTTTTTTACGGTTGGCAGTATTTTATTTCATTTCCTAGACTTACGTTTTTTCTTTTATGACCTAAACCTCAAAATCATCCACACTACACTAATTTAATATGAAAGATAAGAACAGCTGCAGGCATTCCAGTCTAACCTGTACAGGATACAAAAATCAAAGATTTTTTTTCCCCTTTGATACACTAAGAAAAGGTGCCCAAAGCTCATTTTCACTAACCAAGACATGCATTTCCATCCTGCCTGTTTGCTTGTCACACCTCCCTTCTTCCTCCTGCTAGGAAATGTCTGTGCCAAGGACAGTGGTGGGTAGCCACAACTGTCCATGTTGCCATGGAAAACAAATCCCCTTGTCTCAGAGGCAGGCGCACATCTCAGATTCATGAAATACTCAACATCAATCAATGTTTTTATCAAGTCACAACAAAATTTGTTAGGACATGATGAAAGATTTGAATCATCTAAATTTTCAGTCTCTTTATCTTGCCTAAAAATTTCAGGATTTTTAGGAAGTCTACCAACTGAATGCCTTTCCCGCCTAGTATTTATGTGCTAGTGCCATTGTCCAGCCATGAGACACAGGGGAACTGCTCACAGCATGTGCACAGCTGTCACTGCTCATGGTTTGTGTTTCAAAGTGTTCTTTTCCTTAGCAATTTAAAGAGTAGGATTACAATTTCATGACTTTGGCACTTCACAAAGTAATGCAATTACTCCCACCCAAGACCCCACTTTTGCATTTACATTAAACCTGGGTCCTGAAAGTTTGATATCAGAAATAATTTCACAAGGTTTTGTGAGCAGAGACTGAAGCTAACAGTCAAAATGTATTTTATAGAAATAAATGAATGAAGTATATTATAGCCGTGTTTCACTGTGAAAGATCTTTTCTTTTTCTTTTAGGGTCTTTTAGATTTTTCCTAAACATTGTCAAATAAGTTTTGAAATGTTTTATATCAAGGTCCATAAGGCTCTATATATGTGAATTAGAAGTTATCTGAAACTTCTCTTCCAGAGGCATTTTCATTTAATTCTCCACTTACACTTTAATTTTCCCCCATTATGGACTTCTTCCACGTGGTTGGAAGTCATGTAAAAGACTCTGATAGCCTTTGTAGGTCTTTAACTATTATTGGAAAACAATTTCATGCATAGGGAGTTTGTGGTCAGCCTGCAAAAAAGCATTCAAAGAAGTGTTTATGCATATTTGTTCATACCATATTTAACATAGTAGACTGTACCTTGTTCACATTGTTACAGATTTTTTTTTTGCCCTTAACACTTATTCAGAATAAAATTTAATGCTTTCATGCACCCCAAATAATATATTGGTTATATTGTTTGTATGCTCGTACTCTTGAATTTGTTTGCCTAGAAATATGAAACAGCAATAAAATGTCATGCTCATTTTATATATGCATGCCCATTTTAAACTTGGAGGACAAATGATACCAGTAATCAATGACTGAATAAAATTATGGACATCTCTTAACCAACTACATGTCCTTTAGTTTCTTTCATTTTGTATTCATTTTCATTCATTAATTTAAAAAATTTTTGAGCTGATTATATGTGAAGTCCAGCCTATGTGCCTGAAATGCATCAACAAACAAAGTAAGAAGAAAATTCTTGCCCTTTTATATTCTAGCATGAGGAGACAGAAAGTAAAGAATAAACATAAAAAACTGAAAAGAAAGAGCAAGCTAAGGGGTTGGGAACTGGAAAGGCAGACTGCAATTTTAAACAGGTCGGTCAGAATAGGAGTAGCAGAGAAAGTGACAGCTGTACCAAGGCGTGAAGGAGATGAGGGTGTTACCAGCGGGAATAATCACGGGAAGAATGTTCTGGAGGGAGAATACTTTTGGGCAGGAGCTTGCCTATCATGTTCAAGGAATAGTATGATGTTCATATGTTCAAGATAAAAAGGCAATAGAACTCGTTTCACTCCTCTTACATCCCCTGAGACTACAGTTACCATGCACTGCGTCATTCTTGCTTAAAATAAACTAGTAACTTCTTATAAATATTATTTCAATTTTATATACATCTTTATATTCACATTTCCATGCATTTTTTAATTTACATTTTTTTCATTATATTGTAAGCTTCTTCAAGATAAGGAATAGTCCTCTATTCATTATTTTTCTCTATACTGTTTTTGAGACCTACCAGACACTCAATAAATGTTAACTGTAGGCAAGGGGGAAAAAAGAATTAAAAATCTTAGTTTTAAAACTCTAGCCTAGGGGCACCTGGGAGGCTCAGTTGGTTGACTGAGTTGGTTGACTCTTGATTTCGGCTCAGGTCATGACCTCACAGTTCATGAGTTCGAGCCCAGCATCGGGCTCTACAGTGACAGCACGGAGCCTGCTTGGGATTCTCCCCCTCCCTCTCTCTGCTCCTCCCATTCCCTCTCTTGAAGTAAAAAAATAAAAAATATATACTTAAAAAATTAAAAAATAAATAAAATCTAGCCTAGTTGCATGAACTACAGCAGTCAAAACTCTTGGTCTTTGCCTCAGTTTCTTAAAACACATTGAAAACCAACTAATAAGTTGTTAAATATGTGAAACATTGTATAAGTGTGAATTGTAATAAAATATAACTCTTAACTTGTATGCCACAAATCCATGAATGAGAAAGAGGAGAGATAAATGCATAAATCTGAACAGAGCTTTCTGGCGGGGGCGGGGGGGGGTGGTGGAAATGCAGTTTAAAGAGCACTGAGAAAAAAGGCTTTAGGTAGTGCAGCCAGTGATGACATTCTGTGAGCTATTGACCTGGATCTTCAGCTTTGATGACCAATGTCCATCAGATCAATGCTAGTCACATGGATGTTAGAGGGATGAGACTCTTAGGAAAGCTTTGCCTTCCACAGTGATCCACTTCATGATTTGCCTTGTTCTAGAATCTCTCCTGACTCTTAACTTTGCCAACATTTCATCTGAATCCCTAACTTGCAGAGAAATGACAAGCCCAGGTCATAAATAGTGTGTTTCCATAGTTCTAAGATGCCCCATAGGTCATTTATGTCAAGACTTTCTCTGATCTGTGTTCTGATCTATTATGGGTAAGCTCCCAAGTTAGTTTATTTAGCATATATTATTCTAAACATTTTACTATTTCCATATTGCCAAAAGAAGTATGAACAAATTTAGTAGATAGATTGCTAATGAGAAATGTTAAATGAGGTCATCATAGGATAGTAGTATTATTTCCTTTTCCACACAAAGCCAAGCTACTTTGAGTTTACCTTTCTTATAGTCACAGACAATGCACAGATTTTATTTTATTTAGGGACACATAAAACATCCTCTCATTCAACCCACTATTGCAAATTGTACACTGTCATTCATTTTTCGTTCATTCTATATCTAATTGTTTATGTTCAGCTATATACTTGGGATTGTGCTAGATGCTGGGGATATTAAGATAATTAAGACATTCTTTTTGCCATTTAGGAACTTAAGGCCTAGAGGTAGAGAAATACAGGTTGATATTCTTCTGCGGCCAGGGCTTTCTAGAATATTTTGTTTCAGAGGTGTGGAAACCGAGGAAATGATTCATGCTTACCAAAAGACCTAATGAATGTATAAGCCAGATGATTGCCTATTTACAAATTTAAAGTTAATGATATTTCCTCAGACTAATGTGAATATTCATCATCACTATGCAGAGAAAGCTTCCCCAATATCAGATTATAAGAGATACCATATTAATATTCAGAAGGTTGCCTCATGAGCATGGTATGAGAGTAAAGAAAACCAAATAGTCTTCACTATGGTCAGGCTATAATAAATACTGAGGAACCAGCCCAGCCCTAACAGCCTAAATTATCCCCAGTGATGCAGCAGTTTGTCTAGGTATAATATCTCTGCTATTTTACTGTGCAGGCTAGCACAGCCAAATCTTGCTCCTCTCTCCCCGAAGCTCTTTGGATTTTTGTGAACACTTATTGTCTTCATGCCAGTTAAGATACATTTGTTTCTGTTTGAGTTAGTGCCACCCATTCATGTGGGCTAGGTAAAGAAGGATTAGTGACATTAGCATGCTTTCTTCAGGCTTACCTTAGGCAGCTGTCCCTGTATTACCTCTTACTTTTCTAATACTAAGCCTTAAGCATGCCACATATTTAACTATATTGGCAGAAAAATATGATTTGCAGTACATTTAATGACTTTTGAATTTTCCAAAACTGACCTCTTTACTTCTTTCCTTTTAGGTTGTAAAAATGATGATAATTGTCGTGGTGACATTTGCCATCTGCTGGCTGCCTTATCATATTTACTTCATCCTCACAGCAATCTATCAACAGCTGAACAGATGGAAATACATCCAGCAGGTCTATCTGGCTAGTTTTTGGCTGGCAATGAGCTCCACCATGTACAACCCCATCATCTACTGCTGTTTGAATAAAAGGTAAAAACAAAATTACTAAATGCAAGTTTCTTGTCACTCCTGGCTTAGCTGAAAGCATATAATGTTGTTCCCCCTTTTGCATTAAAAATGCAAAAGTAAGGGGTGCCGGGGTGGTTCAGTTGGTTAAGCATCCGACTTTGGCTCACATCATGATCTCACAGTTCGTGGGTTCGAGTCCTGCATCAGGCTCTGCACTAACAGTTCAGAGCCTGAAGCCTGCTTATGATTCTGTGTCTCCCTCTCTCTCTGCCCCTTCCCCATCTGTGCTCTGTGTCTCTCTCTCTCAAAAATAAAGAAATATTAAAAAGAATTTTTAATGCAAAAAGAAGGGAAAATTGAAAAATTCACTGACAGGAGTACAGAGCGTGGTTTTTTTTCTAGACTTCCTCCTACTTTATGAAGTATCCCACCTTAACCATTACATTCTCAAAACAATATGCTTACAAGTTCTAACTGGGAAATTTTTATTTCTGCCTCCAAACCCATCAGAATTTTGTCTGCACAGGAAAAAAAAATGCCCAGTTCAAAGAAATGAAGATAATTCATAGAAATGTACGGATAATTTCTACAAGATGAAAAGATGATGGCATATGTGAGTGGACTCTATTAAGAAGGATGTTTTGTAAATACATTTCAAAATAGAAGATGTTGCTGTGAGGGTTCTAGAAGCAACAGTCAGGGCAAGGAGAATTCCAACCCTCCTTCCTATATAATGAGGTCAGTGAGTAAGAGAGGGTGCAGCCTCCATGGAAATGAGTTCTGAAGAAATTGAGGTGGCCAGGGAAAAACTACTTTCAATTTTTTCTAAGAAGTTTATTTTGAAAGAGACAGAGAGAGCATGAGCAGGGGAGGGGCAGAGAGAGAGAGAGAACGAGAGAGAATCCCAAGCAGGCTAGGCACTGCCAGCACAGAGCCCAATGCAGGGCTCAAACTCACAAAACTGTGAGATCATGACCTGAGCCGAAACGGAGAGTTGGTCGCTTAACCTACTGAGCCACCCAGATGCTAAGGAAAATCTACTTAAAAAAAATATTTGTTTAATGTTTATTTATTTTTGACAGAGAGAGAGAGAGGCAGAGCATGAGTGGGGGAGGGGCAGAGAGAGAGGGAGACACAGAATCGGAAGCAGGCTCCAGGCTCTGAGCTGTCAGCACAGAGCCTGATGCGGGGCTCGAATCCACTGACTGTGAGATCATGACCTAAGCCGAAGTCGGACGCTCAACCGACTGAGCCACCCAGGCGCCCCAGGAAAAGCTACTTTTAAAGTAAACTTTTTAAAAAGCAGTATTTGACTGTAGTCAGATTTAAGACTGGAAAGAATCATAAAATGTGGTTTCCAGATAAAATCATCTTGGTTGTAATGGTCAGAACATGGAAGAGCATGGTTACATTTCAGAACATTGATAATTCCCTTAATAAACCAGTGTGTTCTGGGGCACCTGGGTGGCTCAGTCGGTTAAGCGTCTGACCTTGACTGGGGACATAATCTCACAGTTCGCCGGTTTCAGCCCCGTGTCGGGCTCTGTACTGACAGCTCACAGCCTGAAGTCTGCTTCAGATTCTGTGTCTCCCTATCTCTGCCCCTCCCCTGCTTGTGTGCTCTCTCTTCCTCTGTCTCTCTCTCTCTCTCTTTTTCAAAAATAAATAAATAAACATTTAAAAATTAAAAAAAAAAAAATAAACCAATGTGTTTTGAGCACAACTAGAAACAGAACTTCATGTAAGTAACTATAAGCTAAATCCGAGGCTCTCTTTCCAGTTGGCCTCCACTATGCAGTGCTTTACGTTTGTTAATTACTTAATTCTTTTCTTTCATTAACTGCATAAACCATATATCAATTCAAGCCACCCCACAAGCAGTACATCTGTTTTTCATCAACTTCACTTAATGGTTTACAAAGCAAAGGATTTTGTATTTTCATATATGATTAGATAAAAACCATCAAGGTTAGTAATTAATTCTAACATTAAACGAGACTTTAATTTACAAATGTGTAATCATTTCTAAAAGAAGCTATTTTGAAATGCATCATTTTTACGTGCCTTAACTGGCAAGCCTAATTCAAGTACACTTATGCAGATGTATAAAGTTACTGAAGAAATGTACACTGTTTCTTTGCATTATGGATTACCTGATGCTGGACAACTTTACTATTCAATGACTTGCTTCTAACTGATAGGAAGTTACGACTCAATTCATGAAGAAAACTTAAAAGATTAGTACCAATAGTGCGGCATACATTTTAAGAGTTTGACTAGAAAATCAAATTCAAAAACTGATTGTGTTTAATTGCCTTAAATAGGGTTTTCTGTGACAATTGAAGGAAATTTCCACTTGAAAACATGGCTTTTTCTCTCTGTGGCCTGCTTCTTTCTCTTCAGATTTCGAGCTGGCTTCAAGAGAGCATTTCGCTGGTGCCCTTTCATTGAAGTTTCTAGCTATGATGAGCTGGAGCTCAAGACCACCAGGTTTCACCCGACTCGGCAAAGCAGCCTTTACACGGTGACCAGGATGGAGTCGGTGACAGTGGTGTTTGAGCCCAGCGACCCAGACAACTCCAAAGCCAGTCGAAAGAAGAGAGCAACCCCAAGAGACCCAAGCTTCAGTGGCTGTTCCCGCAGGAATTCCAAATCTGCCTCCACCACGTCAAGCTTCATAAGTTCACCCTATACCTCTGTGGATGAATATTCCTAAATCCATTTTCTGAAGTGCAAGACTAGCATTAGGGCATCATGGTGCCAGCATAAGCCCCCATTCTCCTGTTTAGCAGTCCTGTCTTACCTACTCTCTGGAAACAGAGGGCAATTTTGGAGCAGCTATGCTTCAATTGAGAAAGGTAGCAGAGAAATGTAACAAAGACACTATTAAGAGATTTACCCCCTCAAAAATAAAATGGGCTCTTAATTTATGCTTTGAAAATTCCAAATTATTACATGCAACAAACTTAACATAGATCTGAAAAATACTTCTAAAATGTTCCATTTTTCTCATTTAAAAGTTGCAATTACAGGGGTGCCTGGATGGCTCAGTCGGTTAAAGCATCAGACTCTTGATTTCTGCTCAGGTCATGATCTCACTGTTGGTGAGTTCAAGCCCCTAGTCAGGCCATGCATGGACAGTGAGGAGACTGTTTAGGATTCTCTCTCTCTCTCTCTCTCTCTCTCTCTCTCTCTCTCCCCCTCTGTCTGCTCCTCCCCCACTTGCACTCATGATTTTTTTTTCTCTCTCTCTCAAAATAAACTTTTTTAAAAATAAAAGAAATTTTAAAATTGCATATGTATTTGTGACACTAAAGTGACATGATTTTTCCAAAAGATTAAAGAAGCTTTGTGGTGAGTGACAACAAAATCTATATAAATTAAACATTTTCATCTAATAAAACAGAAAAAAGTTAAATGACTCATTTTTCTCATTAGAATAAAAGAAAATTAGCCTCAAAGAGTAGGAATTAATGAAAATCTTTACTCAAATGAACTCATTTGGAAGAATGAAAAATTTTAAAGATTTAAAGATTTTTCTCCATGAAATGTAACTGGAAAGGAAATCTAGTAAAATTATTATACAACGTACATGTCACTCTTTTTATTATTTTTCTGAGAAAGTGGCATCAAAAGAAAAAAAAATCCTTTACTTTTTGACTGTTACATATTTTAAAATACCAAGCTAAGAAATAGTCAAAGTTAGTATCTTAAAAGGACAAAGCAAATTCCTATGATCCTCTTTATTTTTCACAAATACTTAAAAATTTTTAGAAAATAGGCAGATTATAGGGGCGCCTGGGTGGCTCAGTCGGTTAAGCATCTGACTTCGGCTCAGGTCATGATCTCATGGTTCGTGAGTTTGAGCCCTGCATCAAGCTCTGTGCTGACAACTCAGAGCCTGGAGTCCACTTCAGATTTTGTGTCTCCCTCTCTCTCTCTCTTTCTCTCTCTACGCCTCTCCTGCTCTCGCTCTGTGTGTGTCTCTCTCTCAAAAATAAAGAAACATTAAAAAAATTTTTTTAAAGAAAATAGGCAGATTATAAAACACTAAAGATGCCTTCTAATGAAGGGGAGAATCCCAATTGTCTCTGAAACTGGGTTACCAATTTTTGTAGGCAAGAATTAAAGATAGAAACTCATAATTATTATGGCAGACAGGAATATCTACCAGCACCAAAGAAGTGTCTCTCCCCCAGAACTCAAAGAGAAACAAAGAAGTTGGACATCAACTTTATCAATTTTGGAGCATCCTTATCCTCTCTCTCCTCCCATTGAAAAATGTGTAAGGACTAGGGAAAAGTATCAGAAGATATACTCAAATGAAAATCCTTAGAAAAGAAAGTCTATGTACTACCTGTATATACTAATAAACATATGTAGAAAGGTGAATCAACTGTTAGAATAGAAAGCAGGACAATATTTTGGATGTATGTGAACTAATAGTAGGCAAACAAGAGTATGATATACACCACTCCACAGAGAGGTGTATTTTGTCTATTTAAATAATTCAGAAGCCCCCTAGAAAGAAGTGAGCTAATGGTCCTGAGGAAGCATCTATTTACTATAACAAAAATTTACTGACATATTTCTGAGAGCCATAACAAAATAAGATCTACTTTAAGTGTAGAATTTATCTTCCAGACCTCAGTGCTTATAAATCATCTTTCCTTGAATTAAAGATACTGTCAATCTTCCTCAAAAAAGCAGAAACCTTCTGAGAATGTGGATGTACCACACAAACTTTTCAGAAAGTCTAAAATATTCAGTTAGTCTTTTTTAAAGCTATCCAGCTAAAATAATTACCTGTAATGCTTTACTGGATTGTTATACCTCCATCAATATAGAATCAACTATTGTTTTGAAAAACAAGATAAAAGCAATTATTCAAGAGGAAATCACAGTCTGTTGCCACCGCTAAAGTAAATTTTCCAATCCTTTTTCCTGTTTTGAACCCAAAGCCAGAAATATTTGATTGTTACAAAGTGTTCAAAGTCTAAACAACTCCACCATGTATGTAAGCTGATTTCTTCTGATTACACCAATAAACAGACACACGTACATAAAGACACGAGTATGCAAATACAATCATCTCAATATATGTAACTTCAAAGAACTAAATTCAAGCTTGAATGCTTAAATAGTCAATGGTTATTACAGGGTTGCCACAAACAGTTCAATACACTATGAAGCTTGTGTGCATGCTTTGGATAAGCAAATTTTTCATTATTTAGTATCTCATTGTTGAATATAATGTTTTTAAATGTTCATTCCAAAACATGTAAATGCTTATCATACAATGTCAAAGTGTCAACAAAAGTCTAATATTTTAAAGCACACATTATCTCCTTAAACTTACAAATGATTATGAGACTAGCATTAATTAACATTCTAGATACACAGGACCATCTTTAGCTGCAGAATGTGGATGTGAAGTTTGGCCTTCAGTTTCACTGTAGTCAGCTACCACCAAATATATGTTGAAAAACATAACTCTTGGCCTTCACACATAGTAGGAGCACTTAGTATAATTTGCTAAAACATCTAAGGAAAAATAGTCCTTCAATCTGCTGTTTTGTTTTGTTTGGTTTGGCTTTGGTTTTTTGGTCTTTTTCAGTAGATTTGGTGTTGCTCGGTGTAGCAAGTATCATCCTTTGAGTGTGACAGAAATACCTGAGGTCCAGATAGTACCTTTCTAATACTTTTAAGGGGAAACTTACATCATTTACTCACTGTTTGTGACTCTTAAATGAAAACTTATAAAGCGGAACTTTTTAAGGTCAAAAGTTTAAAAAATAATTATAAAACAAGAACAGTATGAAAGAGAGAAGATTTTAGCCCTTTTGTCTGAATTCTGACACTGACAATTATACAATAATACACATGGAAGCAATTTTCAGTAGAGGTCACTTTAAATAAAGCTATGTTGATATTTTCACATTTGTCAGGGCTTGGAATAATTTCTCTCCAAAATTCACCCTACCTTCTGAGGTTAAAATTCACTGCAAATCTTTTTCATTGTTTGAAGGTAAAAACTGGCTAGAAATACTAGGGAGATAGTTAAAATATCCTAGGATATTTTGGATTTATATCAGTGACAGAAAAATACAAAATATTTTGGGAAAAATCTGAGAGAATCAAGAAGCTTTGCATCATTTTAAATACTTATAAAAGACAAAAATAAATAAATAATTAATGTTGTATTTTCATTATTTTGCATCTGGAAAAAGTGTTTTTGAAATTACTTGCATAGGAAAAAATTAAAGCAACATGATTATTGTAGAATCCTATCTAACAGCTTTTATTTTTTTAGTAAGCTTAGTATGCTGCTGCATTATTCCATCTCCCAATTTCATGATGGTGACATTTCTGACCCAGCAGCCAAATCTGTATTCCTTTCCAGATCCTGCCAATCTCTTATCAGCAGAGATCCGACCAACTTCAAAGTGACCTCCACTCTTACAAAGCACATAGAAGAATGCCAGGGAGCTTAGTATCAAACCTCAGAAGCACAAAATAAATGTGAGAAATCAATGCTGGCCAGCTCTAATCTGAACTTGAATTTTGTTGATGCAGAATTTCATCAGAAAACCTCTGATTCGTGTCTGGTAAATGATTCCATCAAATGCAAACGCAGGAGAGTTACAACTTCTCACAGGTTTAACAGTAACAAGTTGAGATCCCAATAGTGCCAATAGTTGCCAACAGTGTTCCAAAAGTTAAGGAAATGAAGCATGACACTGGTCATGTAGAATAATATTGTAATAATTTCCCTTAGGGCCAAGCAGGAATGAAAAATAAAGTACAACAGCTCTCTGTACAAGGTCAGTGATTGTGTGTTGTAAAATAGCTTGGTGAAAACTCTGTGTATATAAGAAATAAATGAATATAAAGTTTGTAACTAGTGAATAAAGTATTTTTAAGTTGTGGTAATTGTACTGAATAGGGTTTAATATATTCATACCCTTTGTGTATGTGGTAATATCTGACAGATTTGCTTTTGCTTTTTTTTCTGTAAAATATTAAAAATAGGATTAAAAATGAAAGCAGCCCTAATATTTTCCTACTGGCTAGCAAAACATATATTATGGAAGGTCCTGTCTTGTCTGAACACACTCACCCTCAGAACTATCCTTCCTTATCTTTTCTCATTAAAAATATCTAGCTTTCCTAAGTTAATTTGATACAGGAAAAAAAAATCTATAGAAAGAAAAGTTATCAAAATGTAGAAAAATATTCGGTGTGGATATCAGGAGCAAGTGAATTGGAATGTGGAGCTGAAATAGTATGAAGTTGAGTATATAACATAGCATTGTAGAGCCATGACTTCAGGGCTCTAACAACAACAGACAAGTTTAAAACCTAAGTCCCACCAGCTGATAGCTGAGAATGCAGAAAAATTTCTTTGTAGGCTTCCTGGGCAGCTCCACAGACTGCTCTCTCAACGCCTTCTCCCATGTGCTTTGAGAAGAATGCCCAAAGATAATTCTGTGTCAGGAGTCAGCAATGTCCCTCATTACCTACCCATTTCCAAGAGTTGCTGTGACCCATTCCTCTATCCCTGATCCATTCCTCTGTCCCACTCAGATAGAAACAAGTGTCCCCTACCTTATCTTACCAACTTGCCATAAACAGAAGAGAAAAAAAGAAACAGGATATTTTCACCTGACCACCACATATCCAAAGCATCAGGACATAAATTAAATGTGGAAATTAAATTACATGCTATTAAACAATCAAAAGATCAAAGAAGAAATCACAAGGGAAATTAGAAAATACTTGAGATGAATGAAAAGTAAAACATATTCCAAACTTATGAGATGCAGTGAAAGTAGTGTTTGGAGGGAAATTTACAGGTGCAAATGGCTGCATTAAAAAAGAGGAGATATTTCAAATCAATTGCTCGACTTTACACACTTTCTAGTTAGAATAAGAACAAACTAAACCCTAAACTACTAAAGGGAAGGAGATAATAAAGATTAGAGCAGAGATAAAAGAAATAGAGAATAGAAACACAATAGAGAGAATCAACAAAACCACCAGTTGGTTCTTTGAAATGGTCAACAAATTTGACAAACTTTTAGCTAGACAGTCATAGAAAAAAGAGAGAGATATGCAAATAACTAAAACCAAAAATGAAAATGATAAAAGAATACTAGATTAGATTATCTAGTTAAAATGCAAATTCCTAGATATACACAAATTACCTAGGGTTAATCAAGAAGTAATAGAACATCTCAAATACCTATAACAAGTAAAAAGATGGAATTAGTAAAAAATAAATAAATAAATAAATAAATAAAAACAAAAAGACTAAGAACAGGTGGCAAACATTTAAAGAAAAAATAACAGCAAGCCTTCTCAAATTCTTTCAAAAACCAGAAGAGGAAGATTTACTTTTACAGCTCATTCTATGAGGCCAGCATTAACCCGATAACAAAGCCAGATTAAAAAAATCACAAGAAAACAAAATTACAAATATCCCTTATGAATATAGTTACAAAAATCCTTGACAGAATCTTAGTAAACTGAATCCAACAGCATATTACTAAAGGGAGTGAAAACCTCATACACTGAAAACTACAACACATTGCCAAAAGAAGTTAAAAACAAATAAATGAAAAGACATTCTATGTTCATGGATCAAACAAATAATAAACTTAGTATTAAGACATCAGTACTACCCAAAGCAATCTAAAGAGTCAATTCAATCCCTATTAAAATTATAAACAGCATTTTTTTGCAGAAATGGAAAAGTCAACCTTCAAATCCATATGAAATTGCAGGGTAGCCACACTGATGAAACAATCTTGAAAAAGAACAATAAAGTTGAAGGGCTCCAATCACACTTCTCAATTTCAAAACTTAGTACAAATTTACAGTAATAAAGACAGTGTAATAGTGGCACAAAAACAGACATATTCTTGGGCCAATGGAATAGAATTAAGAGTCCAGAAACAGACTTGTACATCTATGGCTAATTGATTTTTGACAAGAGTGCTAAGACCATTAAATGGGGAAAGAATAATCTCTTTAACAAATGGAATTAGAACTGGATTCACAAAAAAGAAAAGAATAAGGATGCAAAGAATTACAATACAAAATACAAAACTGAATCCAAAATGCATCAGTAACCTAAAGATAAGCACTAAAAGCATTAAATTCTTAGAAGAAAACATAGAGGTAAATTTTCATGACACTGGAATCAGCAATGGTTTCTTAGATATGACACCAAACACATGAGCAACAAAGAAAAAATAGATAAAATGGACTTTAGCAAAATTGAAAACTTTTGAGCATCAAAGGACATTCTCAAGAAGGTAAAAAGACAACCTACAGAATGGGAGTAAATATTTGCAAATCATATGTCTGATAAGGGTTTCATACTCAAAATATATAAAGAACTCCTACTACTCAACAACAAAAAGACAAAAAAACCCAGTTTAAAAATGGATGAAGGGTTTGTGGGGTGGCTCAGGTTGGTTGAGCATCCGACTTCAACTCAGGTCATGAATCCGTGGGTTCAAGCTCCACATCAGGCTCTGTGCTGACAGCTCAGTCTGGAGCCTGCTTGGGATTCTGTGTCTCCCTCTCTCTCTGCCCCTCCCCTACTCACACTCTGTCTCTCTCTGTCCCTCAAAAAATAAAACAAAACGTTAAAAAAATTTTTAAACAAAATGGTTGAAGGGTTTGAATTGACATTTCTCCAAAGAAGATATAAAAATGTCCACAAGAGCATATGAAAAATGTTCAACATTGTTAGTCACTAGGGAAACCACAGTGAGATACCACTTCACATCCACTTAGGATGGCCATAATTAAAATTGAGACAATAGCACAGTTTGGCAAAAACGTGGATATACTGGAATTGAGTTGAGTGAAAGATGGTACAGCTGCTGTGGAAGGGCTTGGTAATTCTCCAAAATGTCAAACGTAGAGTTTCCATACGTTCCAGCCATTCCACTCCTAGGTATCTACCCAAGAGAAATGAAAACAGGTCCATGCAAAACTTGTACACAGACATTCATAGCAGAATTATTCAAATTCGCAAAAAGTGGAAATGATCCACATGCCTACTAGCTGACAAATGAATAGAGAATACATGATATTTCAATAAAATGAAATATTTGGCAATCTATAAAAAGAAATGTAATAATAATGGTGCTACAAACATAGGTGAAACTCAAAATCATTATACTAAGTGAAAGAAGCCAGTCACAAAGGACCACAAACTGTATGATTCCACTTATATGAAATGAACAGAATAGATATATCTAGAAAGAAAGAAAGCAGATTTGCTGTTCCCTGGCTGTCTTGTGCTGGAGGGGAGAGAAAGGAGTGGAAAAGGGTAGTGATTGCTAGTGGGTACAAGGTTTCTTTGGGGAATGATGAGAATGCTCTAAAGTTAGATTTTTGTGTTATCTACACAACTCTGTAAACAGGCTAAAAACCATTGGATTGTATGCTTTAACCAGGTATAAATTATACATCAATAAAACTGTTTGAACAAAAAGGAATAAGGATTTCAAGGAGCAAATCTAATGGGAATATCAATATCCTATATCATTAAAAGAGCCCAAAGGGAAAAACCCATCAAATCAGCAAGAAAAACTGTTGGTTGAACAGACCTTAACAGGACCTTACAAACTAGTGGAAGGATTGGTTCTTCTTTTACGAATGCAACTGAATTTCTTATGTTTGCCCTTATTATGGCCATTATCCTATGAGGTATTGTGATTTATAATAAGAAATATGTGTTTGGTCCTACGTCCCATTGCTAGCACAAAGCTTATAAACCTCTTGGAATTTCCTAAATTCTGAGAGCAATAATGAGGTGTTATGTTAATGCAGTGACTTTGGGCTCCACCTAAGGATTAGGACTGGTTGCTGTGAGAACTAACCACATTATTAAACTTTCAGTCCCACCCTTTTACCTCCAGAGAGAGGAGAGGGAATGAAGTTGAATCAATTGCTGATAGCCAATGATTTAATCCATCGTGCCTATGTAATGAAATCTCCATAAAAACACAAAAGCACTAGATTCAGGGAACTTCCAGGTTGGTGAACACAGTCTCCACTAGGTGAGTGGCCCACCTGCAGAGGGCATGGACACTCCACACACTTTCCTCACACCTTGCCCTATGTGTCTCTTCCATCTGGCTGTTCTTATATATCCTTTATAAGTATATAATAAGCCAGTGATCTAGTAAGTGAAATATTTCTCTGAGTTTTGTGAGCTGCTCAAGCAAATTAATTGAACCCCAGGAGGAGGTAATGGGAACCTCTGCTCTACAGCCAGTTGGTCAGAAATATAGGTAACAACCAGGACTTGCAATTGACATCCTGCATTGGAGAGGGTTGTTGGAAACTCCAGTCTGTCACCAAAGGGTAAGAAACACAGGTAGCAACCTTGGCTTGAGACTGGCATATGAGGTGGAGCCAGTTGGGGAAGCAGTCAGTCTTATAGGACCGAGCCTCTAACCTGTGGATTCTGATGCTACCTCCAGGTAGACAGTGTCAGAATTGAGTTGAATTCTCAGACACTCCCTGCTAGTGTCTGAGAATTGCTTGGTGTTGTGTGGGAAGACCTCACTTGCGCGCGCACACACACACACACACACACACACACACATACATTGGAACTGGGTCCAGGAACCAAAAGACCCTGAAATTGAACTTAAGTATTTCCTTCAGAGAATCCCAGCCCATAGATAAAATTTACCCTAGACTCAGAAGCATGTTGCAATAGGTTTCCAATCATATAATAAAAAGTAATCCAGTGATTCGGTATTTTTAGTTACAAGCAATAGAAATGAACTCAAGGGCACCTGGGTGGCTCAGTCGGTTGAATGTCTGACTTTAGCTCAGGTCATGATCTCAAGGTTCATGAGTTCGAGCCCCTCATCGAGCTCTGTGCTGACAGCTCAGAGCCTGGAGCCTGCTTTGGATTCTGTGTCTGCCTCTCTCTCTGCCCCCACCCCCACCCCCGCTTGTGCTCTGTCTCTCTCTTTCTCAAAAACAAAGATTTAAAAAAATATTTTTTAATTAAGGAAAAAAACGAAATGAATTCAGGTAATCTTAGTCAAAAAGAATTTTGTAAAACACATTAAGGTAACTCACACACTCTCTTTGAGAGCTGGAACATCAGGCCTGGGGCAATGCAGTCACTGGCCATAGACAAAAGAACATCTCAGAGCCGTTAAAGTGGCAATACTGCCACCAGAACTGCTGGGCACAATCATCATTTGCAAAATTTTCATCACCAAAACCAGGCACCCAAGGCTGCTGCTAGTATTGCTGCTGCTTTAGCCTCTGTTAATCGCATGTCGGTGCCACAGCAGCCACACCTCCACTGGAATGGGTCCTCCTGCATCTCTGCTGCTTTGCTTCACTAGCTTTCAATCCAAAGCCCACAGTGGCTGCATCCAGTTGGTACAGCCTAGGCTGGGTGCTTGCCCTTAGCTCCAAGCCCAGTTGAAAGGGACTATTAGATTTTCTGTTTATAACAGGGGAGACAGGTTCTACCTTATAAGTGGAAATTCCCCAAACACACACGCTAGGTATTCAGTAAGAATGATAGATGTCTGTTACAGGTGCCTTGGGGAAAGAAAATGTATTTAAATGTTATGTAAATATCTTATTTACTACAAGCACAGTTTGCAATTTTCCTTTTATTTCGGTTATTTATTTTTATGGCTATTGTTAACCATATTTTACAAAATTTTCAAGAGCATTATTCTGAGGAAAAAGGTGAAGCTGTTTATTTTAATTGAATTCTCAGGAAATTTCTTCACTTTTTTCAAGGTTATTGTTACTGTGGCTAGCGAACATGAAGAACAATTGATACAGTTTTTAGAGGTTAGAATATTTGGCTACTGATTGGCAGGTGACATCATCATTAGGGGAAATTAACATAGTTGCTGTCTAGATATAATGTCACCTTCATAAACATATGTTTAATTCAAATAGCTTCTATGACTCTGACAAGACAAACAAGGAATGAGGAATGACCCAAACTCCTCCTAATGAACTTGAAACCCTTCCCAATCTGAGATTTCAGGAGGACTAGGTGAAGAACTCTTGATTAATTTATACTTTATTACCAATAAAATGCTATTTTCAGTTTATAACAAGACAACTGTAGTTCCTTTTAAAGTGTATTGGAAAAGCTACAGAAAAAGATCCTGTGTATAAATGAAAAGGCATCAGAATATGGTTCTATGTGCTAAATCAGAACTCTCATTTGTACCAGAGATCTCAATTGCTGGGTCCCTTCTGCCTCCAACCTCCAAATAGCCCAAGAGTGGATCTGTGTGGGTGGCCTTAGGTGGCCTGAGAGGACAAATGGTATTTTAATGAATTTATCCCCTGAGCATATATGTTTATGCACCAGGCTAAGGAAAACACTAAAACATGTAAAGCTTCAACTTTGTGTTCCTAAAAGGCAGACCCCAAAAGTAAATGACTCTTTATTTAACATAGCACCATTAAGTCTTACATAAGTAAGCATAGTGGGTGGAGAGAGTTTGCAGGATGCACGGTTGAACTAATTGATATCAAAATATGCAATCATGACACCAACAAATTCTGAGCACCCAAGAAGCCACTGAGAACCTGAACTAAGCAAAGAGAAACCAAGTGAAACTGACCTAGTGGGGGCTCCAATGGAGACCCTGGATCAATGAAGAGTAGAATGAGGCTTTTAAGCAAGAGAAACTGACTTAAGAATGTTGGGTACTAGGAAAAGGACCCTGGCATCTCAAAGACAATTTGCATACCTTAAAATATATTTGTATATTCAAAGAATTCATGCTCAAATGACAATCTTGACAAATATGGCTAATTACTAAAAAATGAAAGGATTTGGCTGAAATTAAACTTTCTCTGCTTACATAATAAAGGCACAAGAGATCAAAAAGAGCATCAATTTCCTACACAACACTCTTTACCCTTTCATTCAAGGCCTTGTGAGTATAGGTCAGAATAACAGTGTTTGTTTACTTAAGTATAGTCATCCAGACTATTTGGTCCAAACAATTGTGAAACGTTACCTCCCTACTCACCAGGGTAGACCTTGCTGCTACACAGGAGTTCCATCTCTTCCTTTCCAGTTGCATCTCATCCATTCCCTCTGTCCCATACCACCCCTGGCCAAGTCAGTGCTCTGCCTTTTTCCTACACTTATGTTAGCCCAAGGTGGGGTCTGCGAATGCTTACAGTGGGAATGCTAAAGAGATAGTTGACTACAAACCGAAAAGCTTTAAGAGGAACCAGAGGGACAAATTATTTCTTAGTACTCTACAACTTAAAGAACAAGATTATAGTATGGAAAACATAGGTCTATGATGAATTTACTAAAGTTGACAACTCAATAAAAAAAAATGAAGAATAGTTTTAAAAATCAGATGCGGCATTCACTTACAGACAAAAGTTGAAAATAGTTCTACAAACATATAGTCAACTTAAAGCCATCAGAAAATAAAAGTTAAATAATTTTTCTTTTGATAATTTGACTTTTAAATACCAAATACATATTTGCATTAAGTAATGATCAATTAAATGTATGATGCCAAAAACTTTACCTTAAACAGTTTACTTTTCATATGAAGTCCAAAGATAGAACTCTTGCTTTTAGAGTATGTGGCTCTCAATGAACTAAGCTCTTTTCCTCTGCGGCTTTGGTATTTTCTAAACTCAGCTTCCAATGTGAGTGAGTTTTCTTGAATCAAGGTATGTGGGAAAGTTTAGGTACACCTCATTCCTAATTATATTCCACTGACAAGAACTAGACGCATGGTACCACCTAAAGCAAGAGAGCCAGAGAAATATAGACCTTGGTTAAGCAGCTGCTTCTTAGCAACAACCTTGCACTGTGGCAGGGCAGCATAATTCTTTGATGGAAATCTAGCTTCTGCCGCAGATTACCCCCCATTTGATCATCAAATATCTATGCGCAACATTAGTGCTGAACACAGAATATACCCCCACACACCCCACTGTAGACATCACAAAATGGCGTCCAGTGACTGTGTCCAGCTCAAAGACCAGGATATCCTGGTGGTGTGCAGTCCTCTCCACCTGATATGGATAGGGTTCCTCATGGTCCTGCAATCGACAGTCTAAAATGGCAAGCCTTCTGCCCCACTCCACATCCAGTATACAATGGTGGAGAAGGGACAGAATGAACATGATTACAAACTCAAATTCAGAAAAGGGAAGCATGGGAAGCACACAGCCAGCATTGGTCCTTAGCAGTGATGAAATTCCAGAGGATAAGTATTGGGTATACCTCTTCTCCTGGCAATGGACTCCTTTAGTATCCCATTGTAATGGCTGTCATATCTAAAAACACATGCACCTGGGGCACCTGGGTGGCCAGTTGGTTAAGCGTCCACTTTCAGCTCAGGTCATGATCTCACATTTCGTGGGTTTGAGCCCTGCATCAGGCTCTGTGCTGACAGCTCGGAGCCTGGAGCCTGCTTTCGGTTCTATGTCTCCCTCTCTCTCTGCCCCTCTCTTGCTTGTGCTCTGTCTCCCTGTATCTCTCAAAAATAAATGTTAAAAATTTTTTTTAAATAAATAAATAAAATAAAAACACATGTACCACAAACATATGTATATACTCAAATGGAAAAATGAGATATCATTAGCTTCCTCTACTATTGACTATGGGTACTAAAACATAAAATAAGTAAAAGTGCTCCTTATATGCAAATAAACATGCAAAATCATTTATCATTACACTAATTTTTCACTAATTACATGTAAGTTTTTCTTAATATTCTGGTCTGTAATTCAATCGCTTACTCTTAAATACTGAAAGGTGCTATATTTTCTTAGGTGATTAACAAATATTTTAACCAGTCTTATATGAACATTGAAGAATGGAACTCTTAATTTAGAAGATTTAAATATTTTAGGAAAAAATTGTTTTCAAGTTTTGTGAGTATGCATGCAAGAAAGATTTTATAGGAAGTATCCCTCTTTGTTCTTGGATTATGGGAAACCTTCTTTCAGACTTGGAGGTTCAAATTCTTAGTGAACCAAAATTAAGTTAACTAAGTTAACCAAAATTAACTCTTTGCAAGTTCTTTTGACCCTGAGTATGACAACTAAGGTCTACATGCTAGCTGCTCTCCTCAGGCTGAGAAACCTATTACCTTAAATTTAGATATGTCTGCTTCCTCTCCTGGCTTAGCCTCTCTCAGATTTCATCTCCTGATTTCTCTCAGAAATCAAAGGAACTTCTGCATCCATGAATCAGCTATTTCCTTTTTATGCCTGTCAGAGTCCATGGAGATCATGGTCCAATATAAAAGGTAGTCCCCACCTACCTCATATGATAACAGAAAAGCAGACTATGAAGGACAGCCCTTTATAGATAAAAGTGAAAGCAACTAAAAATATCTAAACATTACATAATTAGCAAAATATAATTACACGTTATGTAATAATAATTCAGTTTATTATTATGACCATCCTCAGAGAATATAGTGAGTATATAGACTATTAGGGTATAGACCATTCACAATAGTCCATAATATTTTACCGAGGCCACGAAGATTTCCTTTCAACGTAGACTTAGAGGATGCTCAATTTATTCCTCTTATTTTGTCTGTTTTGAACAGCAAATATCTGTGAGAAGGCAAGAGAAAAGCATGCCCAATTTAGTAGGAGATTTATTTTTAAGTTACTGTGTTTATTTCAGCAAATCAAGTTCATCACCAGCTTCAATCACCCTCACCCTCCTTATTACCAATTAGAACACTTAGTCTATATTTTTAATCATGAATAGCTTATTAATTTTTCACACTATCTTATAAAGTAATAAAGAAATTAAAGCAGAAATTTTAAACATCCTGCCCAAATCACAGCTTGCTACTGGTAAAACTTAACTTTGAACCCAGGCAGTCTGACTCCAAAAACTACCTATGACTTCGACTAGTAGAGTGAGATCCAGCCACATGACCTTGGTGAAGTAAAGGTTGTATATGTCTGTGTCTGATAATAATCTTAGGAAACAAACAACCCTGACACATTTTGACATTTTAATCTTTAAAGTGTGAATATTATGTGGCAGTTTTGAAGTAGATGAACTACTACTTCCAAACCTCTCAAAATATGTGGTGTTTCAGAGAAGATGCTGATCCATAAGATGCTGAGACATTGCACGAGGTCTAGTTATCCTGATGAATAAACTCCCGTTCTGGTTCTTATTCTAAGCTGAGGGTATCCCAGGGTTGATTCCAAATCAGGAGAGTTGTTTTAGCAAAACTCACAGGGAACTGGAGAAAATATCAGAATATTGGCTAAACGGCGCATTAATTTCCTCCATGGAAAAACAATTATTCAGGAAATTGAAGAACACAGAATCACAAAAAAGGCTATTATATAATGTCATTTTCTTTTATTGGCTTTCTCTATTTTTTCCTCAGACTGCAATTCTTATCTGCTACTAAGACACTGTTGATAAATGTAGCATCTATCTTGTTGAATCCTCAAAACGTTAAGCCCAGTCATTTATGAACAATAATTTCACTACAACAAAAAAAAATTATTAAAAAATATATGGTAAGGTGCCATGGGAACAGACTGAGGAGAACACCTCTGCCTACCTGGAAGAATTACAAGGAAAGAAGAGATGGATAAAGAATAATTTTCACAGGTGATGCTGGAGGTAGATCCTGAAGGATAAATAGGCATTCTCAAAGAGAAGAAAAAGTCAAGCATAGAAATCAGAGTGCACAGAGGGAAAGAGGCCTAAACAATCCACAAGTTTTTTCCCACTAACTCTAAATTACTTTCAAAATTAAGAGTAAAGAAAGATAGGGGCCCCTGAGTAGTTCAGTCAGTTGAGTGTCCAACTTTGGCTCAGGTCATGATCTTAACGGTTTGTGGGTTCGAGCCCCGCGTCAGGCTCTGTGCTGAGAGCTCAGAGCCTAGGGCCTGCTTCAGATTCTGTGTCTCCCTGTCTCTGCCCTTCCCCTATTCACTCTTCTCTCTCTCTCTCTCTCTCTCTCTCTCTCTCTCTCTCTCTTCTCTCTCTCAAAAATAAACACTTTAAAATTTTTTTTAAAAAAGAGTAAAGATGATGGTACATCATTAGGCAACACTAAAATTGCGTTGAGGTTTGAATATGCCAAATAATAAATTACTCCTGCCAGATAGAGCCAGTTACCTTTTACAATATCAATTTAGATTCACACAACCAAAGAAGTGCTCAAATCTTCCTCACATTCTCCTTAGGTTCTTCCAGCCATTCATCAAAGTCATAGGAATGGACACTAATCTGATTACAAATGACCAAGGCCTTTCCTGTATATAATATTTCAGATCAAACTCAGTGTGAAGTGAATTTTCTGAATCATTACAAGCAATGAAATAGATTTTTTATTCTTCTACATTATTGGTATAAGCCGTTGGCTTTATTGGATACAAAACATTTTATTTTGACCCAGAAACATTAATGCAATAATTTATGTTTATTTCAGGAAGACTTTAATATGAAATATTTAGCTTTGTTTTATTACCATGGTATTTAAAACATATGTGTTCAGGGGCGCCTGGGTGGCTCAGTTGGTTAGGTATCCGACTTTGGCTCAGGTCATGATCTCACGGTCCGTGAGTTCGAGCCCTGCGTCGGGCTCTGTGCTGACAGCTCAGAGCCTGGAGCCCGTTTCGGATTCTGTGTCTCCCTCTCTCTCTGCCCCTCCCCTGTTCATGCTCTGTCTCTCTCTGTCTCAAAAATAAATAAAATGAAAAAAAAAATAAAAATAAAAAAATAAAACATATGTGTTTGCTCGATGTCTGACACTAACCTCTTAACATCAGGGATGAGATGAAGGAAAAGAAAAGGATCAAGCTTGAGTGGAGAGATAAATGGCTTAAGGTGGAAGAAAGACACATAGAGAGATTGGAATGGAGTGACATCAAGTTCAGAATGAGTCAAAGCTGGAGTGAGGATCATGCATGAAGTAACTCTGAGGCATTATTCCATTACTAACAAAGCCTTCCCATAATTGTCATTTATTACTGTTTAAGAGACATATGCAATATTAAAATAATGATAGATAGATAGATAGATAGATAGATAGATAGATAGATAGAATTATTTTGTTGCAGAATTTTATATTAATTAGGGTGGCCCTGTTTGGAATTATTATTATTATTATTAAGTTAATATGACAGTTCAAACTTTGAGTAGATTTTTATAAAGAGCAAAGTTGAATACACAATACTAATATTCTAAAAAAACTAGTCCAATATGTCATCCTAGGCATAGATAAAAAAAAAAAAAAAAATTGAAATGGGCTTTGTTCTTATCCTTACTGTTAAATGAATCCTTTCCACTTCTACTTACGACTGAGAAAAGATCAAAACACGTACTGTTCATTCATGCTATGCTAGGCTTTGTGCCAAACACTACAAATATCATTAAGAACAAAATAGAGATCAGGACTTCCTAGAACTTATGGACAAGTGAAGAGATGGTACTCAAACAATTACCTGGGTATGCATTTAATTATGACCATTGAAGAGTTGTAAAGGGAAAAAAATCACAATGAGAATGCTTAGGAAGGAAACATAACCTAATTTGAGAGGCCAGGGAGGTTTTCCCGAGAAACAGACATTTAAACAGAAACCTAGGATGATCCTGATTATCCAGAAGAAAATGGGAGATTATTTTTTCAGGCACAGATAAAAGTGTATCCAATTTTTTGAAGCAGGGACCTGTCTTGCTTGTGAAACCAAAAGGTGAGAAAGGCTCTGGCGTAGGTATTGAGGGAGTGTGACATGAGAGGAAGCAGGGCCATGTGGTGGTTGCTGTACCTCTGCCCTATTGCAATTTCTCATGTGATAAATACTCACCTCACAAATTCTTACAGTGGCCTCTGAAAGAGAGATAAGGCTAACTTCCCATGCAAAAAAAAATGAATGTTTATTTTCTATATGCATGTGGCTCAGATTCCATCGGGTATTTTTTGTTGTTGCTACTGTCAAAATTAAACAATAACAAAATGCTAGAGACCAGTAGACAACACTGGTTTCGCTGAACTATAAATGGGGACCAGCAAATAATGTCCAATTTTCTCCCCATTTCCCACAACTCCACAGATACTCTCTGCTCAAGATTATCAGGTTATAAATTCAACGATTACTTCTCTTACAAGACAACTCAGGAGCATTTGTCACATATGACCACTTCCTTCTTGGAGTGCTTCTCTTGGATTATGGTAATTCACCCTTCCGTTCTCCCTCTCCCTCTCTCTCCAGCTACTCTTCTTGGTCTTTTTGATACTCCTCTCAATGTGGAAATGTATCCAAAGCTAAATCCTGGGCCCTTTTATCTTCTCTGTCTATATACTCTCCCACCCAGACCTATCATTTAACATATCCCTATCTCCTAAATCATCACCTCCAATACTGATCTCTAGTTACATATCCTAAATCATTACCTCCAATTCTGACCTCTAGATACATATCTCTATCTCCTAAATCATTATCTCCAGTTCTAGTTGTGTTTATCCAACTTGACATTTCTACATGAACGGAATCTTCACACAGGCATCTCAAATATAATATCGTCAAAAGAACTCAATGCCCACCTGTATTATAAGAACTAACATTTCAAGTGCTATCTTGATGTCTTCAAGTCTCACAGGGTCTCAAAAGTCTAGCTGTGAACTCCCCTGCTCTTTCCAGAAGTGCTCCTACCCAGTGGGAAAGGTTCCCCTAGTACTTCTCCGATCAGCTGGACCAAATGCACCCCTCCCACCTCGTCTTCAACCTAACAGATTCACCTCCCAGCTGGCCCATGAAATTCCTCAAACAAGCTAATCATATCCTCTGCAGGAACCAATGGGCCCTGCACCCTCTTGTTACTACAAGGCCTGCCTTCTACAGCCCGTCTGGTTCAGCCAGCTCCCAAGTACAACACCTATATGGCCTAATCTAGCATGCAGTGCCCTCTTCCCCTGGGCTAAGAATACATGACTAATAAACTGCTGTCAATCTCATCCATCCAGTATCAGGACGTTTGACCATCTCCTAGATTTTGGGGATAGGATCCTTCCTTCACCAATGGGACCAATCGGAGGTGGTCATAACACCCCCAACTAACTCTTCCTCTGATCTACATCTCAATACATGATGCTACCATCCAACAAGTTGCTTAAGCCAGTAAGCTATCTTTGATTCTTTTCTTTCCCTCCTACCCAAACTAACCAGTTTAAAAGTCCTGTCAACTCTGTCTTAAAAACTGTTTCTTTCCATCTGCATTACTTCCTACATTTGGCTAACATTATCTCTCACCTATGTCACTACAGTGACCACGGAGCTGGATCCTTAGCCTTTACTCTGATCATAAACAATTCATCATTCACACAACAGTCAGTTTAAAGAAACTCCAGTGGTTTTTCATCACACTTAAAATATACAATATTTCCCTAGTTTACAAAGTCTTAAATGATTGTATCCTGCCTGCCTCCTTGATTCATCTTGCTTTATGCTTTACATCACCCACTCTGCTTCAACCATATTAACCTTCCTCTGTCCCTAGGACTAGATTTTTGCCTTTGGGCTTTTACATTAGTTGCTCTTTCTGCCTGGAAAGAGTTCCTTCTGATCTTGTCATGGCTGGCTAATTACTGTCAATCAGATCTCAGTTACAATTGTATCTCCTCTTAGAAATATTCCCTGATCTCTCAATCTCTTATCATATCATCATCTTTTAATATCCTTCATACATTTATCACTATCTGATATCTTTCTTGTTTATTTATTTGCTCATTTCCTTTATATCTGTCTCCGCTACCAGACTGAAAGCTGATGAGAGCAAGAATCTTGGTTGGCTTATTTACCAATGCAGTCTCAGATCCAGAGCTATGACTGACATATAATGAAAAATTAATGGTTAAAAGAATAAATGAATTAAACAAAGGAATGCAATTGTTAAAGCATAAAGTTTGGATTCATACAGGCCATTGTTTAAATCCCAATGTATGATCTCTCTGAATCTTAGTTTTCTTCAGTACAATGGGAATGATAACGATTTCACAGGGGTTTTCTGGGAATTAAATTAGATATGGTGACTTTTATTTTTCTAAGAAATTCCTAGAATATAATAATAATTAATAATAATAATAATAATAATAATAATATCTGCTTCAGTCAGCTTCTAATAAAATTTGAGACAACACACAGAAATAAGTAAATCAGAATCACAAACTCCAATTCATTCAGATTACTCAATTGCTAGACAGTTTCTTTAAGAAGATTGAATAGAAGTTGTATAATTTCCTTGCCAGCTTCTAGTTATAATCCACCCTTCAAATAATAGCAAAATAAGTAAGCTATTAATAAGAAGTATTTATGAGAGAAAGTCTTCCCTTTACAGCTCATTTGACTGGATTATAATCTTATTATTTATATTAAATACTCTCTCAAACAATGCTTAAGCCTCAGGACAATTGTGTAGAAATATACAAAAGTCACAGTGCTATAATGCTACACTGAAAATTTATGTAGGTGCTTGGTATTAAAAGAGTGGAAAAATTATTACGCAGTTTTAAAAAGCTGAAACACAATTCAACTTCCCTCATCCTTTTGAGCTACAAATGCTATACATTTTACATTATTGAGAAATGATCATGACATGTATCTAACAAACTTTCGTTGACAAGAGAAAGATTAATTTCATCATGAAACATGATTTTTCTATGAAATTGTGTACAACACTAAAACCAAACATTTATCAGAAACAGACATTGAACATTTTTCCCCAAATTATCTCCAACATACAACATAGGATCTATTATATGATGACAGAAATTGTTCTATTCTTGTTCTAAGACTATGTCAAATCCATAGCGCACGACCAAAAATAAAATTCAACATTGGAAGCAAAACTTAAGTAACATTTGAAAGTAGTCACTGGGAACTTCTTTTACTGTATGAGATTTGAAAATTGGTATGTTAGATTAATGTGGTATAGTACTCCACTGTATGTAGTTATCATACTATATTGTATGGTTGAACACTGGGGTGTTTCCAGTATTGGGTCATTACGAACAGTGATGCCAAGTGGTATTCTTATATTTGTCTTTAGATGCATTGGTCATAGGGTTGTAGGGCATATGTATGTTCAGCTTTAGTAAATGTTGCCAAACAGGTTTTAAAAGTGGTTGCAGTAACTTATTCTCCTATTGTTTCTAGTTGCTCCACACCCTCATCAACTTTTGGGTTATCTTTTTCACAATAGCTGAACTGGCCCCTGCCAGGACAAGTTATATTACTGTTTTAATTCTTTACTTAGGACCAGTGAAGTTGAGCACCTTTTTAAAAATGTATTGGCAATATTAATCTATTCTTTTATGAAGTGCTTACTTGAAACCCTTGCTCAATTTTTTATTGGATTGCTTGTTTCTTCTAATTGATTTGTAGGATAGCTATACATTTTAAGTATGAGTACCTTGTCAGTTATGTGCATTTAAATATATTCTTCTACTGTGTGGCTTGAATTTTCTAAGATTTGATTAATATCTTTTGATGAATAAGAGTTCTTAATTTCAATATACTACTATTTACCAATCTTTCCCTTTATGGTTAGTGCTTTCTGTGTCTTTAAAGAAATGGTTGTCTACCTCAAATTTATGAACATAATCTCCTTGGATTTCTTTTAGAATCTTTTTTGTTTTACTTTTGACATTTAGATCTGGAATCTGTATGGAATGATTTCTGTGTATGGTGTGAAGTATGTGTCAAGATTTTTTTTCTTACATATATCTAATTGCTTCAGCACCACTTATTAAAAAGACATCTTTCTCCTGCCTCATCACATTGAAATGCCACTTTCTGGCAGTATGAATATGTGTACATATTATTCTGGATTCTGTTCTATTCCATTGGTATATTTATCTGTGTTTCAAACTGTCTTAATACTATTGCTTTAGTAAGTATGTGTTAGGTGAAATCCCTCCAGCAGTCTTGGCTACTCTAGGTTCATTAAAGTTTGGCATTAGCCTGTCATTTTAACAGGAAAATTGTTCACCTTTAGTTGAGATTGCACTGAACATAAGAATAAATGAGAGGAAAATTGACACCTAAACAATATTGAGTTTTTAATTTATGAACATATATACTTCCATTCCTTTAAGTTTCTTTTGTTTTTCTCAATAATAATTTGTAAGTTTCTGTGTAGAAATCATTAGAATTATTCGTAAATACTAGGTATCTTAAGATACTATATTAATGGTATCAGTTTTTAATTTTATCTTATACCTATTTGTTTCTGGTACATAGGAATAAAATTGATATTTGTATGTTGATTTTTCATCTGGATAGCCTTGTTAATTCACTCATATGTTCTAAAAATATGTCTACAGATTCTTTTGTATATTCTACAAACAGCACCATATCACTTGCAAACCATAACAATTTTATTTTTTTTTCCTAGTTCTTTAACATTTATTTCTATTTCTAGCTTTTTTATACTTGGTAAGAACTCCAGTAAAATACTGAATAGAAGTAATGATAGTAGTCATACTTGTTTTGCTCCCATCACAGGGGGGAATCATGCTAATGTCTCTATCAAACATATTGTTTTTATAAGATTCTTATGATTACACTGGGCCCACTGAGCTAAACAATGAATAGATGAATAGATGGATGATGGATGGATTGACTACCATCCCAAGAAAAAGATTTTATAAGTTTCAGGCACAACTCAGAAAAGTTTTTAACTACAGAAAAATGTTGACACAATCAACAATTTCATCCAGAGAAAAAATACTTTTCATTTATTTATATGTAAAAGATGGTCAAATTCGAGAAGGCAAATGATTCATTTTACAACTGTGGTTAGCACCAGATCAGAGGGATATAAAAAACCCTTGTGTTTGTGGTAGAAGGAGAGACAGTTGGAAGAAAGAAAGCAAAGCAAACAGCTGTTGAAACTTTTATCACTACTTTGTTCAAACATACACTAGAACTGTTTTTGAAAGATGTTAATTTTCAATTTAAACCTGTAATGTTCCAGTCCTAGGTATATATCTTAAAAATGTTTCCATATGTGTACCACGAAATGCATTCAATAATACTTATACCAGGGTGCCTGGGTGGCTCAGTTGGTTAAGCGTCCAACTTTGGCTCAGGTCATGATCCCACAGTTTGTGAGTTTAAGCCCCATGTTGGGCTCTGTGCTGACAGCTGGGAACCTGGAGCCTGCTTCGGATTCTGCATCTCTCTTTCTCTGCCCCTGCCCCATTCACACTCTGTCTCTCTCTCTTTCAAAAATAAATAAACATGAAAAAAAATTTTTTTAAGAATGCTTATTATACCAGAGCACCTGGGTGGCTCGTCAGTTAAGCATCCAACTTCAGCTCAGGTCACGATCTCCAGTTTGTGAGTTTGAGCTCCACATCAGGCTCTATGCTGACAGCCCAAAGCCCTCTTCAGATCCTCTGTCGCCTTCTCTCTACCCCTCTCTCACTCACTCTCTCTCTCAAAAATAAACATTAAAAAAAAAGAATGCTTATACCAGTACTATTCATAATTGCCCCAAGCTAGAAACAACTCAAATGCTCATCAGCAGTAGAATGGATAAATAAATTGTGGTATATTCATTCAAAAAAGTAGAACAACAGCAATATTGCACACAGCAACAAAAATTAATGGGCTGTTGAGAGAGAGAGAGATGCCTGAGGACTCCCAGCTATTTCAGCCCTCAGCTATTTGAGTCTCCCCAGACTATGCCCCAAACACATCAGTGAAGATACCTTTGAGATGACTCTAGCCCTAGCCACTATCTGAACACAACAGCATGAGAAAACTTGAGTGAGAACAGCCTACCTGGGCTGACTCAAGACCCATATTCATAAACAAAATAAACTATTTTGACTATTTAAAAAAATGGGCAGGAGAGTACTAAGAAGGGGAGTACTGAGTGGATTGCTTGCTAGTCAAACATATTTCTTCCTGCCCTCAATTTGTAATAATGTCCATACTCTGTCCTGATCATAAGAATTAGTTACCTCTGCCAGGAGGAGGACAGAGGACACAAGTGGAATTATGGCTTATAATTCAATAACCCAGAGTTCTAGAAACGAGGCACCCAAATTTCTCCAACGTGGTCAATAGGAATGATGGCAAGTGACGGGTCCTGCTTAGACCCCCCCTTGTTTCCCAGATCCATGTACTACCCTTTTTGAGGATCAAAACCATAGAAAAGTCTTTTACTTATGGTATATATTGAGATCTAGAGGATGACTCCCAATTCTACTAAAATGTTGTCTTTAAACAGAACTTCACCAGGCCTTCAGCTATCCATTACAACCCTCTACGAGGCAGCAGCTTCTGGGTGGTGCAAAATGTCATATGACCAGTGAATTCCATGTTCATGGGTGTATTTCCATATACTTTTGCTATAAATTGGGTCTCTTCATCCAATATGATGAAGAATTCTGAGAATTCTATGACAGTGGATCAAACACTATACTCTCAGATAAAGGTGTTGGCTGAGACCCTGCAGGCAAACCATTACCTGCAGTATGTATGAACCTCTCAAAAGAGCTTCAGAGTGAAAAGGCCCAATCTATTCAGCCATTCCAATATTTGGGGCTCAACATTGGTTTCGGTTGTTGGAAAGTTAGACATTCAACAGTAGCAAAGCTACATCCACCTAGGTAAGTCAAGACGTATACTGTTAGGCCCAGACATACTTCCATCTCTCCCATCATGGTCACTTTGTACATGTTCCCATCAGTATGAATAAACATAGATATTAAAAAATAATTTTAAACCCTGTAATGTAATATCTAATAATTGTTAGAGAAAATAAAATATATGTGATTATACATGTTGTATGTAATACATTAATATATTACACAAAGATCTCCCTATACTATTATCACTGAATATACTTTCTAGAAGAAAATACAATTCAGGAAGTGTATCTTTATTTTTTTATGGACTTAACCTACATTAACTTTTGAAAAACTAACTCTCATCCGAACCTCTGCAAAGAACTAAGTTTTAGATGACTGCTCAGGGTGTGCACATTAACGTGTTTATTTTAATAGCAGCCTCTCTACAATAAGTGTCTTGACTTAACGTTAGAGAAAAGTACTTCTCAGCAGTAAGGGCATCGTCTTAGTCAATTCAGGCTGCTATAACAAAATACCATAACTAAGTGCCTTATAAACAACAGAAATTTATTTCTTGCAGTTCTGGAGGCTGGAAGTCAGAAATCAGGGTGCCAGCATGGTCAGGCTCTGATGAGAGCTCTCTCCTGGGTTGCAGACTGCTGACTTCTTGTTGTACCCTCACAAGGCATATAACAGAGAGCAGATGTGAGCTCTCTGGTGACTCCTATAATGGTACTAATCCCATTCATGAAGGCTTCACCCCCATGACTTCATCTAATCCTAACTACCTTGCAAAGGTACCACCTCCTAATACCATTACTTTAAGGGGTAGGGTTTCAACATATGAATTTTAGGGAAACACATTCAGTCAATAGAAGGTCATCTACTTTATTACTAATACTTTGATCATTGCAGCTTTGTGCATGTAGCTGTATAGAAATTTGGAGAGTGATTGTATTTTCAAAGAGTTTTGAATGATGTTGAGACTGACTGCATAAATGGTTACCAACTCTTCTCCTCCTATCAAAGGGAAGAGTCCATTTCTCCAGCCCTTGAATCTGGGTTAGCCATGTGACTTACTTCACCTAATGGAACATTAGCAAGCATTATTATGCAAGTAGAAGGTTGCGAAGAATTTGTTTTTAATGCTTGGAACAAGAATAGAGCTTGCCTATTGTTGCATTTAAAACCTATGTGGAGGGGCGCCTGGGTGGCGCAGTCGGTTAAGCGACCGACTTCAGCCAGGTCACGATCTCGCGGTCTGTGAGTTGGAGCCCCGCGTCAGGCTCTGGGCTGATGGCTCGGAGCCTGGAGCCTGTTTCCGATTCTGTGTCTCCCTCTCTCTCTGCCCCTCCCCCGTTCATGCTCTGTCTCTCTCTGTCCCAAAAATAAATAATAAATAAAAAACGTTGAAAAAAAAAATTTAAAACCTATGTGGAGAGATATATGGTCCACCTGCTCTTTGGTCATTCCAGGCATTTGGCAAACATGTAACTGTGGCCATACAGAACCACACCAGCTGATCATAGATACCTAAGTAAACCTAGCTGTGATCAGCAAGGCCAACCCAGATCAGAACAACCCAGAGGCAATGGGAGCTAAATAAATTGTTATTTTAAGCTAATTTTAGAGCTATTGGAGGTTGTGGTTTTTTTATAGAAAAGTTTACTAGTAGATATAGTGGTGGTTGTTTACCTTTGTCTTACTGATTTTTTTAAGGAAACAAATAATTTCTATTAAAAGGAAATAGAACATGACAGGGATGTCTACTCTCACTGCTGTTGTTTAACATAGTGTTGGAAGTTCTAGCATCAGCAATCAGACAACAAAAGGAAATCAAAGGCATCAAAATTGGCAAAGATGAAGTCAAGCTTTCACTTTTTGCGGATGACATGATATTATACATGGAAAATCCGATAGACTCCACCAAAAGTCTGCTAGAACTGATACATGAATTTAGCAAAGTTGCAGGATACAAAATCAATATACAGAAATCAGTTGCATTCTTATACACTAATAATGAAGCAGCAGAAAGACAAATAAAGAAACTGATCCCATTCACAATTGCACCAAGAAGCATAAAATACCTAGGAATGAATCTAACCGAAGATGTAAAAGATCTGTATGCTGAAAACTATAGAAAGCTTATGAAGGAAATTGAAGAAAATATAAAGAAATGGAAAAACATTCCGTGCTCATGAATTGGAAGAATAAATATTGTCAAAATGTCAATACTACCCAAAGCTATCTACACATTCAATGCAATCGCAATCAAAATTGCACCAGCATTCTTCTCGAAACTAGAACAAGCAATCTTAAAATTCATATTGAACCACAAAAGACCCCGAATAGCCAAAGTAATTTTGAAGAAGAAGATCAAAGCAGGAGGCATCACAATCCCAGACTTTAGCCTCTACTACAAAGCTGTCATCATCAAGACAGCATGGTATTGGCACAAAAAGAGACACATAGACCAATGGAATAGAATAGACACCCCAGACCTAGACCCACAAATGTATGGCCAACTAATCTTTGACAAAGCAAGAAAGAACATCCAATGGAAAAAAGACAGTCTCTTTAACAAATGGTGCTGGGAGAACTGGACAGCAACATGCAGAAGATTGAAACTAGACCACTTTCTCACACCATTCACAAAAATAAACTCAAAATGGATAAAGGACCTGAATGTGAGACAGGAAACCATCAACACCCTAGAGGACAAAGCAGGAAAAGACCTCTCTGACCTCAGCCGTAGCAATTTCTTACTTGACACATCCCCAAAGGCAAGGGAATTAAAAGCAAAAATGAACTACTGGGACCTTATGAAGATAAAAAGCTTCTGCACAGCAAAGGAAACAACCAACAAAACTAAAAGGCAACCAACGGAATGGGAAAAGATATTTGCAAATGACATATCGGACAAAGGGCTAGTATCCAAAATCTATAAAGAGCTCACCAAACTCCACACCCGAAAAACAAATAACCCAGTGAAGAAATGGGCAGAAAACATGAATAGACACTTCTCTAAAGAAGACATCCGGATGGCCAACAGGCACATGAAAAGATGCTCAACGTCGCTCCTCATCAGGGAAATACAAATCAAAACCACACTCAGATATCCCCTCACGCCAGTCAGAGTGGCCAAAATGAACAAATCAGGAGACTATAGATGCTGGAGAGGATGTGGACAAACGGGAACCCTCTTGCACTGTTGGTGGGAATGCAAACTGGTGCAGCCACTCTGGAAAACAGTGTGGAGGTTCCTCAGAAAATTAAAAATAGACCTACCCTATGACCCAGCAGTAGCACTGCTAGGAATTTACCCAAGTGATACAGGAGTACTGATGCATAGGGGCACTTGTACCCCAATGTTTATAGCAGCACTCTCAACAATAGCCAAATTATGGAAAGAGCCTAAATGTCCATCAACTGATGAATGGATAAAGAAATTGTGGTTTATATACACAGTGGAGTACTACGTGGCAATGAGAAAGAATGCAATATGGCCCTTTGTAGCAACATGGATGGAACTGGAGAGTGTTATGCTAAGTGAAATAAGCCATACAGGGAAAGACAGATACCACATGGTTTCACTCTTATGTGGATCCTGAGAAACTTAACAGAAACCCATGGGGGAGGGATGGAAAAAAAAAAGGAGGTTAGAGAGGGAGCGAGCCAAAGCATAAGAGACTCTTAAAAACTGAGAACAAACTGAGGGTTGATGGGGGATGGGAGGGAGGGGAGGGTGGGTGATGGGTATTGAGGAGGGCACCTTTTGGGATGAGCACTGGGTGTTGTATGGAAACCAATTTGACAATAAACGTCATATATTGAAAAAAATTAAATAAATAAATAAATAAATAAATAAATAAATAAATAAATAAATAAAAATAAAAGGAAATAGCTGGTCTCTGTCACATACTGTTTTTGCATTCCTTGAATGCTGCCTGCCCAAGTAAAAGGATATTCAAAATCCTTTCCAAAGCATTCCTTCAAAGGAACTCACAACTTAAGTATTTTGTCAATCTGTGATCGACTATGTGATTAAATGTTCTAACAGGGATTCAATACAATACCAGTTTCATCCAAACTTTGTTCTTGGTGCTTATATGTTTTCTACTGGAATGAAAATAGATAATAAGGATTTATATGGCTGTATCTACATTAGAAAAAGAAAAAGAAAACATTTTGGAAAATGAGATAAAAGATACCAAAGATATTGACATCACTGATACCATTTTTGAGTCTAAGTCAGAACTCAATTATTGGTTGTATTAGTTGTTTATTTAAAAAGTTACTTGGAAAGTCCTTTGAGGTACTTGTAGCAGTGAAATCATTTGCTTGCGTTCAGCAGGAAGGGACTTGAATATATTCCTGTTTGGTCCATCACGAAATGTTAAAAACAATAAGAATCTTAAAAGAACCACACAAACATGTTTAAGATGACTCTAAGACCATAAAAATGTTTTCAAACCTAACACCACCAAAGAAATGATTCACACAACAGAAACACAAGAAAATAATTCATACAAATTCAGAGGAATTACTTTAACAATTCAAGATAAGAAAATGTCTAGAGTGATCAGAAAACAAACGCAAAATATTTAAAGACTGGAAGTATCTATATAATTCCTTAGCTCTTCACTCAGGAAAATAGGATGACATAGCCTGCCATCACGCCCTTTAGTGCTTTCATTAATTAATTCATTCAATCAATGCTTTCATTAATATGCTTTTCCAAACACACATACAGAGAAAAATGAAACTATAACATAGATGCACATTAAATTTCCATTTAGATTGTCAAATATTTATTAGCCTTTCCATAGGTTAATGCATGTGCTTTTGTGTCTGTTTCTATTGCTAATTATGTGACCTCAGAAACAGTACCTTTTATGTGTTTCACTACAAAAAATTCCTGAAGATTTGATCATAGAAAAAAATAGGTTTAGTGTCTAATGTTTACATTAGTCCTTTGCAGTTTTCAAAGCATTTTGATGAAAACAATTATTTTGTCTCTTCACAGCATATATAATATGCATATTATATATATATAATATATAATAGATATTAGTGTCTATATTTTACATTTAAGCAAGTTGGAGTTCATTAACGTTAATTTCTTTGAAATGTACAAATAGATACTAATGTATATTTAATATACATTTTAAAAATATGATCCAGAAAATGACTTGGCATTTCAGAAGTATAGATGTGATGCCTACCTTACTTGATTGACAGCAAACAGATGACCAAGATTAGGAGCAGACAGTTGTCAGGAGTATGATTTCTTTAAAAGTAATGTGGAAAAAAATATATGAAAGTCACTATATTGGTCAGGGTTCTACTGAAAAAAGTATATAAATCTACTCTACCTAGTTTGGGCAAAAAGCAATTTAATTCCTTGAACTTTCTAAATCATTAGAATGCTTGAGAAGTGGACCCTGGGCAAGTCCCTAGGAATGGCTCCAGCAAGGGCATCACAGACCCCACCTGCCCAGGATGCCACCTGCTCTGTCTTTCCAAAGTCACAGAGGCCTGCCGATTCTTCTTCATTATCCAGCCAAAGTTCAAGATTAGTTGTAATACTCCTCCTCTAGGAAGACTGAAGAACCACCCAGGTTTATACCACCTCTATAACCAGTATGATGTCAGTACAATGCAGTTTCCATTTGCATTCCATTCCATTTATTTGTTTTAATGTGCACTTCACCTTCTAAACTCAGTTTTTAAGGATGTGTTCTCTTTTTAGTTTAGCTATATCCCTAAGTGTTTACATCACCGGCCCTGAATTATAGTAGGCCCTCAATAAATTTTATTAAATACTTATTTCATATCAGTTGTAATACTAAGCATTTTACATGAATTAACTTATTTAATATTTGTAATTTCCCTGTGAGGAAGGCACAATTAATATCCTCATTTGAACCTAGGAAGTCTGGACCCAGAGCTCACATCCTAACCACTATACTACCTTTCCTCACTGTAAAGGTAATGTCTCCCTGGGGCTCCTGGATGGCTCAGGTCAGTTGAGTGTAGGACTCTAGATTTTGGCTCAGGTCACAATCTTATGGTCTCTGGGATGGGTTCCTGGGATGGAGCCCTGTTTAGGGCTCTGCACAGCAGGGAGCCTGCTTGGTATTCAGTCTCTCTCCCTCACCCTCGCTCTGCCCCTCCCCCACTCTCCCTCTCTCTCTCTCTCTCTCTCTCTCTCACACACACACACACACACACAAAATAAACATTTTTAATTAATTCATTAATAAAATGTCTCCCAAAGAAAGCAGAAGATTTCTTCAAAAGGTTTAGACAAAAAGCAGTTAAAAAAACAAACAAACAAAAAGAATAAGAGTCAATAAAAGAAAGACAAGATCCACAGATTTCAATCAAACTATAGAGATTTTGAACTAATTTAATGGAATTTTAATGAAGTTTTTTAAAGGCCATGTATATTGAAATAATCATCTATCACAGTTTATTACTTTTTACAATTAAAAAAAAAAAAACCCACAGAGCTAGAACCTGTTTATAAAGGCTTTAAAATGTGACATTCTATGAAAGAATTCAGATGCGGTAGAGGATGATTTAAGAAATGAGCTCACCACCCCCTGATCCAAAGCTTGGCAGGATAAAGTACTTTGTAGATGGAGAGCTTCATGATGAGAGTTTTGGGGGAATGTGACTAGAAAACAGTCTTTTAAGAGGGTGGGAAGGGGTGCCTGGGTGGCTCAGTCGGTTAAGCGTCCGACTTCAGCTCAGGTCATGATCTCACCGTCCGTGAGTTCGAGCCCCGCGTCAGGCTCTGTGCTGGCAGCTCAGAGCCTGGAGCCTGCTTCAGATTCTGTGTCTCCCTCTCTCTCTGGCCCTCCCCCATTCATGCTCTGTCTCTGTCTCAAAACTAAATAAACATTAAAAAAAAATTAAAAATAAATAAATAAATAAAAGAGGGTGGGAAGAAATGGCTATTGTATTTCAAATACCCTTAACTAGTTTTTCAGTAAATGTTGGATATTAACCTCACTGACTGAAAAAAAAAAGCTGTAGACTAACGAATTTTCTCTTTCTCCATTGAAAGCATTATTTCAGGAAGAAATATCCAAAAAGACATGCAGCATAAGAAAGAAGGCAATGTGAGGATCCTAGACAACTTGGAAAGTGGATAATTAGGCCCATGGAGGGCTACAAAACAGCAACTACTGCTTTGTAATAATTCCTATTAATTACTCATTTCAATGGCTTTTGGGGAATAGTGGAATATTCCTATAATCCATTCTTTACCAACTGAAGGAAAGGTGGGTTAGTTGGCTCAAGACTACGCAAAGCAAGACAGTGGCAGCTCTGAGACCATTCCTTCATGTCCATTATCAGCTCTCCACTTGTCTGGGGAGGATTCCTTCCTTCTTAAAGGAACAAACACCACACATGACAATCACTCGGCATTGCAAAACCCAGATGAAAACATTGTAAAAACAGTAACTACTTCCCAAAGATTTTTCTAAACCAATCCTCATAAATATTTCATTCTGTTGTTGCTGTTCAAGGTAATTGCCCTGGTCTATAGCCACTAGTAGATAAAAAAGAGATAAACTGTATCAAATCATTTTTCATTGGCTATCTCTGCCACCAAATATACCTTTATAAAGGTACAGTATTAAATATTTTTCTTCATAAGACTGTCAACATTATTCTTGTTTAATATAACACACTTACATATAACCAAAATAACAATAACATCAATAATAATAAGTTATTGGGCTAAAGATTCATTCTCCTACTTCTGGTCTTTTCTTTTCACAAAGGGTATGCACCTATTTTGTATGTTTGGCATTGATGTGAAGCCTTTGCACAGTCAAGAGAACATACTAATGGTAACTACATATAATTTAGGACCAGATAATGCTTTTCATTATTTCATTTCATTCAATTCCATCATATATAAAATAGATTAAATTATGTCAAAATGATATACAGAAGTAACTTAGTTACTGAGTGAGCCAACCAAAATTTCAGCATTCAAATCTCATCATTGCTTAAATGTTGCTATTTATCATAAAAATTCAGCAACCCTCAGGAATTTAAACTTTACTGAGTCTTAATGTGAGAAATGTATAAGCTACAGTGTTCACGGATTTAGAAATCCAACAAGCTCCAGAACATATGTTTCAAAGATAAGATGACTTTATATTCTGGTTTGTCCCCTGGGACAAACCTGTTTTGCATCTGTTGGCTCTACATAATAATTAGTAACACCCCTTTCATTCTGTTTAGATAACAGATTATTGGCCTACCTGCTTACTGATGACAAAACTCTATTGCGTTATCAAATTTTGATAATAAATGTTTATCAAAGTGTTCATGGGCCAATAAGATAAAAACACAGAGGAAAGCAAACCATAAAAGACTCTTAAGAGAGAGTTAAGAGAACAAACTGAGGATTGATGGAGGGAAGTGGGGGGGGGTGGGCTAAATGGGTGATGGGTATTAAGGAGGGCACTTGTTACTATGAGCATTGGGTGTTATATGTAAGTGATGAATCACTAAATTCTACTCCTAAACCAATGCTACACTATATGTTAACTAACTTGAAGTTAAATAAAATCTTGGAAGAAAAAAAAGTTCATGGGCTCTATTAGTAAAAACAAATAGTACAGATATACAAAGTGGTTTTGACTTTGTCTCTTAATTGTTTTAACAAAGACTAAGATGTTCTCACTTTGCTAATGTTCCATGACTAAGACACCTAAGAATTTAAACCTTTAGTTATGCTTTCCTATATTTCTCCTTCAATCCAACCTGTCAGTGGCTAGTCACAGCCTAAAACAGCAGTTCTCAGTGTGTAGCAGTGGACAGACACATGACTATTCTCATAATAAGCTGAAAATGTAAGTTGCCCATTTCACTCCCATTCTTCATAAATGTATGGTAGAGTTTTCTGGAGATTAAATGATGTATGATGACATCATCACTCTGATAGCTAATGGAAAGCATGCTTGTGCATTCTGTTATGTTCTAGAGTTTTCTAAAGTATGGCTTAAGGCATAAAAGTCTACGTGTTCAGATTTAACTCATTTTTTTTCTCAGTACCTCTACTGTATTCTTACTATGTTCTTTGATTATACATGCCATAATCTCTATAACTTCATTATCACACAGTAAATCATTACTTTTAAATCTCCAAATTTTTTCATATTTCCTTATTATTTCCTACATAGAAATAAAACAAGCAAGTTTACTGCCTAATCTTGTTTTGTAAAAATAGTTTTTAATTTTTTTGGAAACTTTTCTAAATTTTACATTTTATGTAGAGCTGCTATTGTTTTAGGATTTAAAAATATTTAATTCCAAAATTAAAAAAAAAAGTTTTTCTTATGGATCATTAGTTTTAAAAGAGAGCAGCCCACTCCAAAGAAACTGGATAAAACTATAAATAACAACACAAAAATATGATGCAAGTTACCTTTCCCTTAGCTTTATAGATATTAATAATTTACCTTGCTTTGTGTCGTTTTATTCAATAAAACTTTTTTTTGAGTTTACTTATTTATTTTGAGAGAGAGAGAGAGAGCACATACATGATAGAGAGCACAAGTTGGGGAGGGGCAGAGGGAGAGGGAGACAGACAATCCCAATCAGGCTCTGCACTGTCAACGCAAAGCCCAAAGTGAGGCTTCAACTCAGGAACCATGAGATCTGAGCCGAAGTCGAAGTCTGATGCTTAATCAACTAAGCCACCCAGGCACTACTCAGTAAAACATATTTTTAATAATATTATATCAGCTTAGTTGCAGTGTGATTTTGAGACTGTGCACAGTTTAAAATAAAAGGAATTTTAACTCATTTAAAAGCCAGTATGGAGCAATAAGAACTCTCGTTCATTACTGGTGGAAATACAAACCAATAGAGTAACTGGAAAACTATTTGACAGTTTCTTATAGAGGTAAACAAACCTTTATCCGACAACCTCAAATTTCACTCCTAGGCATTTACTCAAGTGAATTGAAAACTTATGTTCACACAAAACCTACACACATATGCTTTTGGCTGCTTTATTCATAATTGCCCTAAGCTAAAAATGACTAAGATGTCCTTTAACAGGTAAATTCATAAAAACAAGTAAATAAATAAATAAAAACAAAAGTAAAAGCGAACAAACAAAAACTGTGGTACATCCATACAATGGAGTTCTGTATTCAGCAATAAAATGAAATGAACTATTGATTCATGCAACAATATGGAGAAACTTTAACTGCATTTTGCAAAGTAGAAGAAGTCAAACCCAAAACCTACAAATTACATGATTCCATTTGTATGACATTCTGGAAAGGCAAAAGTATGGAAATGAAAAACAGATCAGTGATTGCTAGAGGTTGAGAGGGAGATTCCCACTATAAAAGGGCTGTACAAGGGAAATTTTAAGGTAATGGAACTGTCCTGTGTAGTACTGTGTTGGTGGACACATCTCTTTATGTATTTTTGTCACCCTCCCCCCTCAAGAAACCAGTATACCACAAGAATAAACTTTACTATATACAATGTTTTAAAAAGTTAACAGACTGCTGGGAGATCCCAGGATAGAAAGCAGACTGTGAAATTAACCTAACTGCATTGCAAATATCTGGTGTAACCTCACTGAAGGGCATTTGGGGATTGGGGTGGGGGAGAGAAGCTTATCTAAGTAATTTTGGAAAAGAGCATATTGACTGGATACTGCAAGACTAAAGACCCCAAAAAACTACATATAAACACTGTATTCTTTTTTTTTAAGTTTATTCATTTATTTTGAAAGAGAGAAAGTATGTGCACAGTCACACGCATGAGCAGGGGAGAGGCAGAGAGAGAGAGGGAGAGAGAGAATCCCAAGCAGGCTCTGTGCTGTCACTAGAGAGCCTGAGGTGGGACTCGATCCCACAAACCATGAGATCATGACCTGAGCCAAATCCAAGAGTTGGATGCTTAACCAACTGAGCCATCCAGGTACCCCTAAACACTATATTATCAATGACAAATTTGATTCTCACAGGAATACAGGTTAGCAATTCTGGACCTATTACACTATATATATATATATATATATATATATATATATATATATATATGTGTGTGTGTGTGTGTGTTTGTGTGTGTGTGTGTGTGTGTATATATATACACACATATATATATACACACATACATATACATATATACATATACATATATATGTATACATATACATGTATATGTGTGTGTATATATATATATACATACACACAAATATATATGTGCCATGTATAGGTATGTATATCAATATATAAATAATAATTAAATAAACTATAGATAATGAGAGTCAGGGTACTCACTGTCAGAAAAAAAAAAAGTTACAAATAAGCAAGAAGGAAGGCTAGAATAAACCCTCTGGTACTGCATGAGAGTTGGATATATTACTATAAATACATAATTATTTTATATAAACACAAAGACAAACAAGTACAGATATATGTGTATACATAGTCATAAACATACAAATATTTCCTTACTCTGTCCATTTAGAGACCTTAGTAGCAGTAACACCCCAACAGCAATGAGCACACCCAGTGCCCAGATAATGCTCTCTAAATATCATTCTCCAATAAAATGAAGAATTTATTTCCCTTTGGAAAATACCTGATGCTAAGTCTGAAGTCAGGGAAAATTCAAGATTAGCTTGGAAAATTTGATATTTCAAAAAATACACAGAAGACAACCTGAAGAAGCTCCCAATGACTAAAGATAAAAAATTTGAGCAACAAAATAAACAATGTTAGCATTGGATTATAACCCCCAATTAAAAATAATTATTCTTGCAGGAGAGCAGTTTTATTGAAGGAAAATAATATTTACAGATTATCATTGTACCAAGTAAATTATCCCCCAGAAAAACAAATAAAAGTTAGAGCAGAGAAACTGGATGTTTCAAAAAGCACAAAATTATTGGTATTTAAAATCCAGAGCACTAAATTCCAGAGCTAATGCCAAGGAGCTGATATTAATCAATCAAAACCATCTTGCTAGGGATGCCCTAAAACTGAACTAAGATGTATGATCTTTGCAGATTAACTTGTGTTGTATCACTAGGATCAGTATTATACTTAGTTTGTACTAAAACAATTTCTACTAAGAGACCTATATGATAGCCTTTTAAGAAGATCTGGTGAATCATAGTTTTACTACATGGAAATTGACACCTAAAATTTTAATAACTGCAAACACAATTATTTCTCTGTATTTAATCAAATTAACTCAGCAACTATTTTCTTCACAGAAAGTTAAAAGTTATTCCTTTAATTACTTAGGAAAACTACTCAAGTGTGCATATTGATCTGAGCTGATATGTATTAACAGATACTTCCCTAGATAACCTCATTCTGCAAAAGATGTAATTTTGAGATGGGAAAATAGTTGTTAGGGAAAAGAGCTTTATGTTATTTAAACTTAATGTGACTCTAAGGAGATTGGGGTAAAGACGCAGTTTGCCAAAAGCCTTTAGGAGAGTCACAAAGAAGAGGGAAGGGAATTAGGCAGCCACAGTGGCCACAGAAAAGCTGAACTTAGAATGAAGTACCAAATACTATGCCATTTCCAGTCAGTAGCTTTTCTAGGATCATCATGGATTTTCAAGGATAGAATAGAGATATTTACGAAGTCTAACAGTCAAGACAGGGAAAGCTATTAAACTTAAATATCCACATTATGCAGCAAAACCTAAATGTAGGACCGACATAGTCCCTATCCTCAACATTTTTTTTTGCCAAATCCAATACAAACATTTTTTGTATTCCTGTGAGAATCAAATTTGTCATTGATAATATAGTGTTTGCCAAATCCATAACGTGCTGTTATGCAGAAAAAAAGGAAGGACTAAAAATTATCGGAAGCGAGTATTTTTTCTTTAGTTCTATATGCGCATTATGGCTAGTTTTTATGTGCCCTTACTACATAGTATCTTAATAATCTCACTAAATGGATATCAAAGTTAGATCACATGTTCAGTTTGCAAAATAAATTATTCCGAATATGATTGAGAGAAGCTACTGGAAGCTTCACTGTGAAGCTTCACTTGGGCTCTGCCCTCAAACATGGTAAATAAGGAATGTACCAGAGAGAAGGGGGGAAGGCATCAGTGCAACAAAAACAAAGTGATTTGAAGCCTCAAACAAACATAGTGAATTAGGAGAAAATTGCAGTAAAAACAAGTAAAAGGTTTAAGGATGCTGGTGGCCTTGAGTTTGTGCCTTAAACTCTAATCGGCAGACTATCAGAAATCATTATCAACATTTTCCCATAGATGAGAGCACAACTGAAACAACTGGTACTCAGTTCTCATTTCTCTAGACCTCATGTTGGGCATCTTAAGACCTCCAGAGCTAAAGGATTCCCAGGGAGAAGTAACGTTGAGCCAAAATGTTTCTTCTCCTATGAGAGGAGGTAATTACCAAACAGCTTTTTGTATGGTAAAACTGTTGAACATTATACATACGTTAATTAATTTGAATGAAAGGATCTCCATGCAAAGCAACACTGTTATAAATGACGCATACTTCTATAATTACAAATTTGTAATGCTTTGGGTTAATAAATCCCAAGATAAACCCTAATTATTGGTAAATATGTATGGTGGGATCTTGAACCAAGCCTTGAGGCATTAAATTAAAAAACAATATACTCTTACACAGGAATAACAAGAAAAACAATACATGGAACTTGATGACACTTCTTGTGCTCAATTCCGCATCATTCTTTTGGATGTTGAACACTGTGACTATGTCCCTACCTGAAGTCTGGACTAACTTGAAAATCAGGGATGTATACATTCCACAGCTATACTGCTTGCAGCTTAAGGAACTCACTTCTGGAAAGCTGTTTCTTCCAAATTCCATCCCACTGCCAGCATAGTCCTTATTAACATAATTCTTTTATTCTTGGGAGGTCCTGGTTATCAGCATATGACTGGTACAGAGAAAAAAATCCAAGTAACAGAGGATATGCATGAGGCTTAGCCACTCTGGAAAACAGTTTGCAACTTTATGAAAAGTTAAAACACACGTACTAATCCCACTCCTGGCTATTTATGCAAGAGAAATAAACTTATGCTCACACACAGAGTAGTCAAAATCTCATCCCAAATGGATGCAGACATCAATGTCACGTAGTCCTAATTGGGATCCATTGTCCTGTGTAGTCATGCTCGCAGGACACTGGGAAGACCAGAATAGAAATATTACAAGCCTAAAGGCAGTTACAGAGAAAATAAATGCTTTTTGAGTTCATTTTGAGTCTGAAGAGAATCAAAAGCAGCTAATGTTCTCAAATAGATTTAAAAATTTTTTAATGTTTATTTTTGAGAGAGAGAGACAGTGCAAGAGGGGGAGGGGCAGAGAGAGAGGGAGACACAGAATCCGAAGCAGGCTCCAGGCTCCAGCTGTCAGCACAGAGCCTGAAGTAGGGCTGGAACCCACGGACTGGGAGATCATGACCTGAGCCAAATTCGGATGCTCAACCGATTGAGCCCCCAGGTGTCCCTCAAATAAGTTTGAATCAGACTTGCTTTAGAAATTGACCCTCATGTTTCCCTACAAAAAAAAAAAAAAAAAAAAAACCTCTCAGTTAGGGTAGAACAGACCAGTAGCTTTCTCCAAATGGTTTCCTAGGGAGATCACACCCAGAGTTTGATTTTTTAGCCTCTCCGAGTACATTAATCTCTCTGGTTTGTGGGAGAATTCTATAAAACTCAACCCTGTAGAACAAAAGATAGAAAAAGATAGAAAGGATTAAAAAACAATTAAAATAATATCTCAATGGCTTTTAAAGATTATAACCTAATCCTTTATTCTTAGACATTTATCCAGTTCTGTGACATTTTATTCATACAGACTGACAGGCTTAGTTTTAAATTTGGTTTGTTTTGCCTTAGTGTGAGTTTGTATTCTAATCTCTTTTTCATCTTTTCTTTTCCAGTTTTTCCCTTTGTGAATTATTTATATTTAAAGAAAATGAAGTGGAAATTAAGCACGGTTGTATATTTAGAGGATAAGGTGGAACAGATTTACAACTGAAGTGCATTAAGATATAGAATAGACCTTTTCCTGCTATCTTGACATTTCAGCTGATGCCTCAAAGATGGATAAAATGGATGAATCATTATGAGAAGCACATCAAACTTAATAAGAGCTATGCAAACAGGTCCTTTGACAACTTCAAGCTACATAAAAATGAAAAAAATCCGTGTAAGTAGAGAGCATTATGGTGGTTGGCCTCTTGAGCAAGAGGGCAATGGGTGTCTAGCCTCCTCTTCGAGCTAAATTGAAGAAGGGAAAAAAACTCATGGAGTTTACAATTGTCTGCAATGGAAGAGACTAGAATCTTGTATTTGTGAGGCCTCCTCTTCACTCTTACCAATGGAAGCATGGGAGCCAGGTGAGTAATGCTCTTATCCCAAGCACCCTGACCTCCAGGACTCGTACTTGATGTCAGATGGTGGTAATGCTGCACCTGGCTGATGGAGCATTAATGATCCAAAGCTGGGAAAGCAAAAGCACATATTTCTAAAGTAGAAACATAAATACTTATTTACCTCTTTATTCATTGTATATCAAATATAAACCCCAGGTAGGCAGCATTATGTAGAGCCCAACTTTTCATCAAATAAACCTGTGTTTTCAACCTTTCCTTCCTAGTTATGTAAACTTAGGTGACTTATATGACCTCTTTAAGCCTCAGCTTTCTTACTGGAAAAATATCAATATATTATATAATGTGTGTGTGTGTGCGTGTGTTTGTGATTCAAGTTATCTGTTGTGCAAGTTAAATAATATGTGTAAAGCACTTGGCACAACATAATGTATAGTCATTCTTTCATAGGTATTGTTGTTATTATGATTATTTCTTTAAGGACAAGGTTCATATCAATATAATAGTACTACTTACATGTTCACAAATATTTGATGATTAAATCATTTCCCTAATTAATATCTAGTACATATATATATATATATATATATATATATATATATACATATATATATATTATCTCAATGGAAGAAAACATTTGAGAAGAAAATTAACGTCCATTGGTGAAAGTTGTTTTACTAGCGCTTATGACCTATAAAATACCGAAATCACACTTTCAAAAGTTCCAAGACAAGGATTCCAAGAAGCTTCCTAATGTAACCATCTCCAATCTCATTGAGCACACTTTTGATAAATTTTCTAACATACATTACCCTAAACTTTGCTTCTATAAACAGGGTAAAGGCTGTCACAGTCAAGCAGTGGCGAAATACCTGATTTGTCATTTATGGAAAAGCATAAAGGTGAGGGTGATTTGTAAAAGAAATAACGCATCATTAGTGGTGTCCACTGGCAAAGCAACAAAATTTCTTAGAGACCGACTTGGGGGAAGGTGTAATCATCCCATTAGATGACTCACTGAATGGTGGGAGGTCAATACTGGTAATCCAAAGGCAAATGTCTATTCTTGACTTTGTAAGTAAGTATTCTGTGGCATTCTTACATGCCCAGGAAAAGAAGCTTACTTGAATACATACATACCCTGTTTTCCTGTGAAAATAGCTTCCAGAAATTCTAGCAGGCTTGGAAACTTTTCTTTGAGCGATCAAATCTCCTAAGATATTTTGAGTTGTTTTTCCCTGCCCTTGGTTAAGAAACTGTCACTTTTCAAAAGTCAGTATTTAGAGTAATGACAGAAACAATTTATAAGCTACCGCCAAAGAAAAAATTCCAGCAAACAAAATTAAACAACTAAGGAAGACTTTAGTTAAGTGTATTGTAACAAGGATGAGAGATCAGAAGTCAGTCTGTGCTCAACCCCCTGAAACAAAGGGTGGGTCCATTTTTTAGCATGGTGAGAGGGAAAACACTGGTCATCAGTGTCTGCCAGTGGATCTCACCAAAAGAAAAAGCAAACTTTTTCTTCTCTTCATGATAAGAGACAGTTTTATAACTTGGAGAAAAGTATGCACTGAAATTAGGCACCCACCTTCCTACAGAGAGGAGGAGATGGGGGCGCCATCTTCTGTAATGATTACATTTCAAAGAAATGGCTCCCAGGTCCTTGAATAAGATAGTTCTAGTACTGTCAAAACTGGCAACAGGCATTTAAAAAGATTTACACCTCCTCAGGTGAGGGGAACAAAAGAAAAATAAAGCATTGGGACTACACCAAAATAAAAGCTTTTGCACAGCAAAGGAAATAAAGAGACAACCCACTGAATGGAAGAAGTTATTTGTAAATGATATATCTGATAAGAGGTTAATATCCAAAATATATAAAGAACTTATACAACTTACATACAAATGGCTAACAGACTCATGAAAAAATGCTCAGTATCACTCAGCATCAGGGAAATACAAGTTAAAACCACAATGAAATACCATCTTACACCTGTCAGAATGGCTAAAATGAACAACTCAGGTAACAACAGACATTGTGGAGGAAGCAGAGAAAGGGGAACCCTCTTACACTGTTGGTGGGAATGAAACTGGTGAAGCCACTCGAAAATAGTGTGGAATTTCCTCAAAAAGTTAAAAATAGAACTACCTTATGATCCAGCAATGACATGACTTGGTATTTATCCAAAGGATATAAAAATGCTGATTTGAAGGGGCACATGCACCCCAATGTTTATAGCAGCACTATCAACAATAGCCAAATTATTGAAAGCCAAATATCCACTGACTGATGAATGGAAAAATTAGATGTGGATAAATTAGATACATATATAATGGAATATTACTCAGCCATCAAAAAGAAAGAAATCATGCCATTTGCAATGATGTAGATGGAACTAGAAAGTATTATGTTAAGTGAAATAAGTCAGTCAGAGAAAAGCAAATACCACATGATTTCACTCTTATGTGGAATTTAAGAAACAAAAGAGATGAACATGGAGGAAAGGATGGAAAAAAAGATAAAACCAGAGAGAGAGGCAAACCATAAGAGATGCTTAACTATAGAGAACAAACTGAGGGTTGCTGGAGGGGAGGTAGGTGGGGAATGGGCTAAAAGGGTAATAAGTATTAAGGAGGGCCCTTGTAATGAGCACTGGGCATTATATGTAAGTGATGAATCTAAATTCTAGTACTGAAACCGATATTACATTATATGTTAATTAACTTGAATTTAAATAAAATCTTAGAAGAGAAAGGAAGGAAGGGAGGGAGGGAGAAAGAAAGAACTTACACAACTTATCACCAAAAGACCCACAACAATCCAATTAAAAAATGGGTAGAGGAACTGAACAGACATGTTTCCAAAGAAGACACACAGATGGCCAACATACACATGAAAATATGCTTAACATCACTCATCATCAGAGAAATGCAAACCAAAACTAATGAGAATCACTTCACACCAGTCAGAATGGCTGGTATCAAAAAGAGAAGAAATAAGTGTTGACAAGGATGTGAAGGAAAGGGAACCCTCATGCAGTGTTGGTGGGAATGTAAATATACATGTAAAGCCATTGCAGAAAAGAGTATGGAGTTTCCTCAAAAAATTAAAAACACAATGACCATATGATCCAGTAATTCCACTACCAGGTTATTTATCCAAAGAAAGTGAAAACACTAATTTGAAAAGATATATGCACGCCTGTGTTTACTGCAGCATTGTTTACAATAGCCAAGATATGAAAGCAGCCCAAGTGTCCATCAATAGATTAATGGATAAAGAAGATTGGATATAGAGAGAGAATGAAATATTTCTCAGCCATAAAAAAAAGTGAGATCTTGTCATTTACCACAACATGAATGTACCTAGAGGGTATTAATGTAAGTAGAGTAAGTCAGAGAAAGAAAAATACCATATGATTTTACTTATACGTGGAACCTAAAAAAACAAACAGCAGAAACAGACTCATAAAGAACAAAATGGTGTTTGCCAGAGGAGAAAGGGGTTGGGGATGGGCAAAATAGGTGAAAGGGATTAAGAGGTACAATCTTCAAGTTATAAAATAAGTAAGTCACAGAGATGAAAAATACAGCATAGGGAATCTCATCAATAATATTATAATTAACATTGTATGGTGACAGTAACTACACTTATCATAGTGAGTACTAATATATAAAGTAGTTGAATCACTATATTGTTCACCTGAAACTAATATAACATTGTATGTCAAACTATAGCGCAATAGTAAAAATTTTTTAAAAGTGAAGAAAAATAGCAAAAAAAATAATAAATATTTACATCTCAAAGGAGCGGAGGAAGAATTTATAATTACAAGTGTTCTAAATTGAATGTTCTAAGAAAAGGGAAGGGAAGGTCCTCTAGGGTGTAGATTCTGTAAGGGCCGGGGGTGAGAGGGAGGGGCATAGAGACAGAAAGAATCCTGCCTTAAATTTTGCTTAGCTGAGGAGAACATTAAGGCCACCTTGATCACTGTAAAGTCAATGAGTAACACAAAAGATAAATTTATAAAATAGATGGGTTTTTTTTCTTATTTTTCCTTCAAACTTACCATGCCCTTTTAAATTTTAATTCCACTTAAAATTTAATTCACATTTTTATACAAGTTTTTTCTCATTCTAGATTCCTTAATATTATATTACAATTCATCTCTTGTTCTTCAGCTCCCAGGAATGCTTGTATCCAGATATGTAGCAGCAAGAATACAACTTCCATCAAAGCCCAGCTGGAACCCTGAGGCTAGTTACTTTCAAGTATGTTCCATCTTCCTCTGTATTTCTTGCCTTTCTAGTGCCCTTGATCTATAATCCACATTTCAAACCTTCCCTCTAATTTATATCTTCTCCTTCTCAGAGCTATCATTCTCTTGCTGATTCTACTTCTACATCTTTTCACTGGAACCCCATTGAATCTCATCCTATTTCAAAGAAACTTCTCTATGACTTTGATAGTTTCCTCCAACTCTTAGCCCTAACTATAACCTGGCTCTCCTATAATGATATAATTTTGCTCAATAAGTCCTTAAAAGAAACTGTTAATTCTCCCTGCATTTTATAGTGAGGATATATGTTCATCTTACTCCTCAGTATTTGTTCTCATTACATTTCATTCTCACTACATTTGATACTCATCCAAAAACCCCTCTTTGTGTGCGCCCTTGAAAATTAAACTATGCTCTGTGTTCCTCGTCATTATCACCGTCATTTATGCCACTTCTTTATGCCACATTTATCAAGGACTTTGGTATCTGGATTATAGCCTTTCCACAGAGTCATTATTCTGAAAAACAATATCCTTGTGGACAGCCATCTAACAAACCTCACTCTCATTCCGCTTTGACAAAACACTTAAAGTCTCTATTCCAGGTCTCATTATCTTCCCAAATTCATTTTCGGATCTGAGATTTGAAAATATAATTTGCACACCTATCTTTATGCCTCTACCACTATCTATTCCTTTTCTGATTAAACATCCATGAGACCTTCTTTACTCAAGTGACCCTAGGAACGGTACTTCAAAGACACTCCCCAGCACTGTTAGTTTCCTGTCACATTCACACTTCCTCCAGCCTGCTTTGTCAATCTCTATCCTGGAATTCTGACAGACTGGGTATAAACCAAAGCTCCTCTGATTGGTAATTGTACGTCCTCAGGCCATTTACTTAAATTTTTCTGATCTTCAGTTTCCTTGTCGTGTAAAGCGCTAAACTTATACCAAAATGCATTTTCTCTGAAACTAAAAGATGCCAGAGAAAATAATAATGGTTAGTTACCACTACAGAGCTATGGTTTTCAATCACAATTAAATATTCAACATTGTTCAACAATTATTTTTCTTTTTCTCATTAATTTCCCTTCATCATTTTTCTTTGTAGATATATCCAAAATGGTATCAATATCCTCAATTTTTCTTTCTGCAAATGCCTACCCTGCTTTTACAGATAGCATTTATAGAGAAAACCAAAGGCTTCACTCACACTGGAGTTGTATCAGTTTATTTCCCATTCATCTCTAAGTTTACCTGTATTTGTACTAACTCACCCATCCATTCATCCATCCATGTATGCATTTAAAAAATATTTACTAAGCATCTGCTATGTGCCAGATCCTGGGGATTCAGTGAGGAACAAGACTGACAGTTCCTCTACTCCTGAGACTTATACTCTAATGTGACAGACAGTCATTAAAGTGATTACAAGTTCTCCTAGTGTTACAAAGGAGACAACAACTTTCCATAGGAACATAACATATTCTTAGGACTGAATAATAACTTTAAGCTGTGAAGAAAATGATGAATACATATAAAGCAGAGAGAATGGCAAGAGCAAAACTCTCAGGGAAGAAAAGAACAATCAAGAAACTAAAACTCAGTGTCTCTGGACCATAGAGAAGGAAGAAGGAAAGAACAATAAATGGAGCTGAGACTGCTAGTGATTCACCAAAGTTCTTCTCCACTTCTTCCATAGTTATTGGATATGTGAGCGTCCAGCTCATCACATTTCCCAACCTCCCTCGCAATGAAGTGTGATATGTGGCTAAGTTCTTTCCATTGGTGTGACAGTGAAATTGTGTTCCACTTTGATACCTTACCCATAAAATACCCCATGCCTGCCTTTTATCCTCTTTTTTCTTCCTTCAGTATGACTGTCAGGCAATGTCAAGAACAGCCTTGGAAGACAAGTATTAAAGATTGCTGAGATTATCAGTCTGGGTCCCAATGTGGAGCAGAACACCTGTTCACCTGGAACATCAACCCTGGACTCTTATAAGATTGAGAAATAAATTTGAACTCTTAAGGCTAGGGGTCTATTTGTCAGAGTAGTTTAGTCTATTCTAACTGGAAATATTGGAAAGGGATGTTTTATGCAGAACCTTATAACCCACACAAGAATTAGAAGTAAGTGACAGATCGAAAGGAGAGGGAAAGTCAGTGCTATCTCATAAGTTTCCAGTTGGAGCAACTGAATGGCAATGGTCATGAAACTTGTTAAGACAGGGAAGAGCAACTATAAAAAGCAAGATCATGAGTTCCATTTTACACAGATTAAGTTTAAGGTGCATGTGAATAATTCAAGTAGAGGATGTTTATTAGGTATGCAGTTATATAGGTATAGAGCTCAGAAAAGAGATTCCAGCTAGAAATAAACATTTGAATGTGGTAGATATAGAAGAAAATTGAAGCCACGGGAATTCTTGAGATGAGGTCTTACAGTAAAATGCTTCTTTGGCTGAGTTGTAAGAAGAAATGTATCTTTTCATTCTCACACTATTTCTACTAAGGGTATTCCTGGAACAGTTTAAGTTATAGTTAAAAGTGCCTTTATTGTTCTGATAACCCCTCAAAAATAAAAGCTGTGATAAATCAAGCCATTGGTACAACCATACAAATATGTGTTATAATTTAATTAATTATATGAGAGTACCTCTTTAATATATAAACAGCAACAGAAATTATACTTTGCTTCTTACTCATAATTGAGCTGTAGGAATTCCATGATTTTACCAAAATATTCTTTTTAAATACCCAGTTGTTGCCAAAAGCAAGCTTCTTTGCTATATCTTTGTAGCTAAACTTTTAGTATTGTTCACTGTACTCATTAAATTGATCAGAAATCTATTACGCTGTTCTTTTCCACTTGAACAACTGGTCATCGAATGTGATTGCACATTGTTGCATGTATGGGGAAGGAGAAGAACCAACCAATTTAACAAGAGTAAGTGATGGGTATTAAGGAAGCAGTTGTGATAAGCACCAAGTGTTACATGTAAGTGATGAATCACTAAATTCTACTCTTGAAACCAATATTACACTATATGTTAACTAACTAGAAGTTAAATAAAAATTTGAAAAAAATAAAGAATAAAATAGAGATAAATAAAACCATAAAAAATAAATAACAAGTGCTTACTATATGCCAAGTACAATGCTAAGTGCTTCATACATGTTATCTCTTTATTTGTCAAAGCAAATCCCACTGGGATAGAAAGAATTTGAATCCAAAAGCACTTGGACAGTTTGCCTAGAACTTCCATTTTTGTCTCCTCACCAGCGGATGGAAGAGCAAAACTTTAAAATTTACACCTTGGGTTAAATGTGTCACAGTATCTGGAAGCTTTGCTCTTATTCCATAACTTGAATAGGTCTCACTAAGGTCAAATTTCACCAACTAGATAGTACTTCTCCATCACAGACTAGGCATAAAAATAGGACTTGGACAAGAGAGGCTCTAACCTATGTATACTTTATATAAGTAACAAAATTCCTGAAAACAGAAAATTGGAATCTTTTCAATATATATTAGGAGGAAGGAGAGGCGAGGAAGGATTGACTTCATACCTGGTGTTCATACTGGATTTATACCTGGTGTTCATACCTGATTTATACCTGGTGAAGGTATAAATCATGTTCCTGGACTTCCCAATATTACTGGAATATGGAAATCCATTACTCTTCTCTATCAACTGCCTACTTGACATAACTACATTTATCAAATAGAACCAGGTGTCCACACCTGAACTTTTTGATTCCAACCTCCAACTCCAAAACTGATTTGCTCAGTCTTTCTCATCTTAGTATACATTACCATTATGCACCTGGTTGTTCATGTCAAAAATTTACAAGTCTACACTGTACACAAAAATTAACTCAAAATTGATCAGAGGGTTAAATGTTAAATGGAAAAATGATAAAAACTTCTAGAAGAAAACATAGGAGAAACTCTACAGGACCCTGGATTTGGTGAAGAGATTTTACATACACCAAAAACATGATCCATGAAAGACAAAAATTGATGTTAGATTTTATTAAATGTTAAGTCTGCTCTGCCAAAGACACTGTAAAGAGAATGAGAAGAACAAGCCACAGATTGGATGAAATATTTGCAAAACAAATATCCAATATAGGTTAGACCCAAAATAAACAAGGAATTTTTGTATCCAAAAAATATATATTTATATCTATATCTATCTATACATATATAACTTTTTTTAAGTTTATTAATTTATTTTGAGATATAGAGAGTTCAAGTAGAGGAGGTTCAGAGTGAGAGAGAGAGAGAGAGAGAGAATCCCAAGCAGAGTCCAATGTGGGGCTCGATGCTGGACTCAATCCCATGAACCATGAGATCATGACCTGAGCCAAAATCAAGAGTCAGTTGCTTAAGCAAATGAGCCACCCAGGTGCCAATATATATATCTTAAAAATATATGTGCATAATATAAATATATAATGCAAATATATATATGTATATATATATATACACACATATATATATATATATATCCAAATTTAAAAATAAAATCCAAATTTAAAAATAAAAATCCAAATTTAAAAATAGGCAAAATATCTGAGCAGATACCTCGCTAAAGAAGATATACATATAACAAACAAATATATGAAAAGATGCTATCCTTTTTCATTAGGAAATGCAAATGAAACAATGAGATACCACTATGTAGGCATCTATCAAAATCCTATAATCAAAAAAAAAGAAAAGAAAAAAACCTGAAAATACAATGCAACAGAATTCTCATTCATTGTTGGTGGAAACACTTACATGTTTTAGAAGAAAATTCGAATTCACTTTTCTTTTACAGACTATTTTCAATATTCTGCCTGACATGTTCCACAGCATGTTTCATATTTTGGAAATCAGAAACAATTCTACTGAATAAAACTGAACTCCAGTAGTAGATCTTCCAAAATATATATTTGTCTAAGTATTTTTATAAGAAATCATGACCAATACTGAAAGTCTTTTTTGATTTTTCAGATTTATACTCTTACAGTTCAGGAAAAACAAGAATCAAATTTTATTTGGACATATTTAGTTGTCTTCTGCCATCTCCTTTATACAAGTGAATTTAATATAGGTGATTTTTTTTTCCTCTAAAAACGGAATTTGTTGAGAATTTCAACTTTTCTTATTCACCCCTCAAACATTTTTTCTAGTCTTATTGTAAAAAAATAATAACAATTTAAATTTTTTTAAAGTAAAACATTGCTCCTAACTTAACCCCTTTCTTTTTCCCATGGTATGATCTTGTCCTTGTCCATATGTGTTGCTATTTTAAATAGTTGGAAAAATAAGTGTCATGTTATAAATTCTCCATCTTTATTCATATTCCATATCTGTTTCAGCTAGTATACAAACACACTTTCCAGTCCAATACAACACCCACATCCCAGTACTTTTCTAGTTTTAGGAAAGAACATGGAAACTGCTAGATTCTATACTCCTCAGAGTTTCACTCACGGCTCTGAGTTTTGAGTGAGAAGAAACTGAATAGCTGGGAAACCAAGGCACTGTTTCCCCATTTTGTAAGAAAGAAGGCAAAGTCCCAAGTGATTTCCAGCTCTCCTTTTTATATCATCTCCCCTCGCAGAAGTCCTTCCCTTACAAATTCATAGTATTCTCTTGTTATTTCTAGACCCCCCTGAAAAAAGTCAGCAATATGCTAAATTTCAGGTGAAGATATTCATAACTTAATATATTTATGTTTTAAAAGTCTCATTACCACACCCTGGAGAGAGCAAGACTTCACTCCCAAAAGAGCAACTACACAATAGTGAAATTTTAGGCATTGTAGGGTATGGGTCATAGAGATATTTCAGAAATGTCTTTTTGGCACTCTCCAATTGCCTTCCAAAAAATGCAAAGCCAGCTGCAAGTTCATATCCCCAAGACATAACACAGGATTAAACCTACCATGTAATTACAGAAACATGTAGTTCAATAAATTCTCTCTTTTTATCATTAATTGTTCCCGAGTGATGGTAAGTTGGGACTGCCAAGTATCTACATAGTTGTTGCTTTGATAATTTACATATGTGACCCATTACACACCCCTATAAATCAAGATGTTTTCTTCTATTGCTTACCAAACTCTCCTTAAGTTTTGCTGAGTACTTTGGCAGAAAATGTTTTCCTCTTGTGTCTTTTATATCCTCTGCTTCGCAGTTTAGTACATATTGAAACCTAGTTTCAATAAAAACTGCAAACTTCCACATCTCTTCCAAAATTGCATTGTCCTTTGATATTGCCTTCTTTTGAAGTTATTTGCTTCCTGTAGTGGATGCTTTTAGTGGGCTAATCGTATGCCTCACAAACTGAGAGAAAACGTTCCTTGAGTCATAAAAAAGGCACAATTACTAACTACAACAGATATAATAACTTAATATAGTATGATTTTCTACTTTCCAGGCCTAAAGCATCCTCTCCAGATGATGTATTCCCTATATAACATAAAATGTTCAGGGACAATGAAATTGATACACCCCAAAATGGTGTTCACTGGACTAGAACATATGTAACAGAATGTTCAACTGGACATTTCCCATATCTAGAATTTCTTGTAGTAGTCAGAATGATGGCCCCCAGATGTCTCCACGCCCTAATCCCCCAAACCTGTGAATATACTACTTTACAAGGCAAAAGAGATTTTGCGGATGTAATTAAGGTTAAGGATCTTGAGATGGAGAGATTACCCTTGTTATCTGGGTGGGCCCAATCCAGTCACTAAGAGTTCTTAAAAAGAGAGGATGTTTCTTTTCTATAGTCACAGAAAGTCACGAGATATGACAAGTTATAAACCTGTTTCCTCAAAACTTATATGTTGAAGCCCTAATCCCTAGTGTATTTGGAGACAGGGACTTGAGAGAGATAATTAAGGTTAATGAGGTCCTAAGGGTGGGACCCTAATCTGATAGGTATAGTGTCCTTTTAAGAAAAAAGGAGAGATACTAGACCTCTCTCTGTTTCTCTTTGTCTCTCCTTCTCTTTCTCCCCCCTTACTCTCCCACCATTCCTCCCTCCCTTCCCCACTTCCCTCCTCACTCCCTACCTCCTCCCTCTCTCTCCCCCAACCTCTGTGCATGGACAGAGAAGAAACTGTGTGAAGACATAGAAAGAAAGTGGCTGTCTACAAGCCAGGAAGAAAGGTCAGAAACCTGAGGGCACCTTGATCTTGAAATTCTAGCATCCAAAACTGGGAGAAAATAAATTTCTAATCTTTAAGGCACCTAGCCTATGGTATTTTGTTACTGGAAAATGTAAGAAAGTGGATTCTCCCCTAGAGCCTCCAAAACAGAACACAATTCTGCCAACACCTTGATCTTAGTCCAGTGAGATACGTTAGACTTCTAATTAAAACAATGGTAAGTCAATAAACTTGTGTTCTTTTAAGCCATTAAGTTTGTGGTAATTGGTGACAATCACAATAGAAAACAAATGTATTTTCTAAGACTTAAAGATAGGCTATTAATGTTAGAATTGCTAAAAAGAGGACCCTCCTAGCTTTGTGACCCTTTCTTATTGCCCTCTCCAGCTTATATTTATGTTTAAGAACTACCAGGGGGAGGCATTTGCAGGAAAGTGTGATAGGCCTAGTCGTGATAATGTGCTACGGTTGGGATTCTCCTTCCCTCCTGTCCTCAGAGGAAGGGTGGGCTGCCTTCCAAGTCAGAGGAGAATAAGAAGCTCCAGGAGAGAGCAAGTTGCTTTCCTGAAGAGAGACTCATCCACAGACTGGATTTTTGCTGAGGACAGAAGCTTGCAAGCCTTTGTTCTGCTACTACTGAGGAGATAGTATGACAGGCTTTGAAGAAACATAGAGATGAGATACAAAAATTAGAGCTTGACTTCCGCCTGGAAGACTTGGAAGGCTAGAAACTGACCTGAGCTGCTCCTGGTTGCTGAACAAGAGAGAGAAAGCTGCAGAAAAAAGAGGCATGAACTTCTAGAGATTGATAGAGGAGCCTGAATATGCATAATTTCCATAAGCCAAAATGATACTCTAGAAGTTAGCCAGGCATGGTCAATTTTTAAAGGACACTATCCCAGGATAATAACCTGCTGCAGTTATGAGAACAAAGCAGAAAAAAAGCATGACATAGGCCACAACAATAGCTATTGAACAAGAGCCATGAGAAGCTAGTGGAGGTCAGTGCATCAGGAACGAGAATATCAAAGATATCAGCTGAGGTGGGGAGAGTTCTCCAATAACAAAAATATGCCACAAAGAGAAGCTAAAATTCATGTGTCTGCCACAGAGAGGGCCAAAGTAACAATGCTTATAATAAGACAACAATAAGCCAAGTAACAATAGTAGCATTTCCTCTTAGGCCTCCCCCTGCCCTGACACTGGAGGTAAAGGAATGCAGCCAGGTGAGGAGGGAGTGGAAGAACAGGTAAAAAAGAGGGAAGACAGATCACATCCTCTTTCTCTCTTGGACTGCAAGGGCCGGCCTGAGCTGGGGGTAGAGACACAGTGGGAGTTTGCAATGGAAGAGAGATTGAAGTTTCAATTTAGATAGGACTTGCCTTTTAACACATAAAAATATGGACTATTAATTAATACCTAAAGAATGACTAGCAAACCATGTGCCCTACCCTAAAGTCTAATCTCACTATATATACCCCAGCAATGTTAATGAGACCTGCTTATGGTATATCACTTTTGTAAAGCTAGACAATAAAATCACTATCTTTGACTTTAAATATGCCTCTGCTAACGTTCCTTTCTTCATTTTATTTTCCCTTCTGTTTTTATAGATAGGGCCTGCTCCATCTGGACATCTGTTTGGCTATTTCCACAACTGTGGGATTAGCATGGGAAGAGTGGGCTGCAGGGAAAGGTTCATAATGACAGTGCTGGTTTTGTAGTTGGGAATGTCCTACTACCAAACCTCTTTTGTCCTATGCTAGGGTCATAACTCACTTTGTTTTTCAGAATTGATGAGGTAAATTCACAGAAGCTCCTTAAATCGCACTCTCACGTTGAACCTAGGGCTGTTTATCCTCTCTTCTTCACTCACCACTATCCTCCTTCCCGCATTTAGCCCTCCTTCAAGCAAAAGGCTACACTGCAGATGACAATAGTGTGTCAGTGACCTGCTCCCTCCCCTTCACATCCCAGCCATGTTGTGGTTTCTGTGGTGGAGAGCTGAGTCTCTTTAGAGACCCTGCCATGTTTCCAGAGCCCTTTTATGCCTCAGATCTTGTTGCTCAAAGCTAGGAAAAGGAGTGTTACAGAAATCTTTCAGAAGCACAGCACTTACTTTTAGAGATACCACCATACCCAGATTCTAAGAGGATATGAATCACTCCATAGCATTTTGCCTCATATGGGTCCACATTTCATTAATACTACAAGTAACAGTGCATGTTTAGTGAATGTTGGCATTTTCTATCTAGAATATCTTAATTATTTTCGGTGTTCAGCTGATGGTCAATGGTTTGGAGTTGAGACTATCTTTGCCATTGTTACTATTAACTCTTTGAATGATAAGGATTAATACTATTTAATTAAATAGTAAGGATTATTTTTTTATTTTTTTCTGTTGTTGCTGTTGTTCATGTTATTGGAAGACCAAAGAACACACGGCCTCATCTTCTGACACTAAGCCATATGAACATTTTGCTCTTGTCATAGTTAGCATTTCCTAATTACTGGGCACACATAGTTCACAACCTAGACCTTCAACCATGCTGCTCCTTCTACCTCCTAAACATCTATTTCCTCATGACATTTCAAGATTTATGTCTTTGTGACAGCTTCTCTGATTTCCCCAGAAAGAGTTAGTCAGCCACCTCCATCTCTACACTCCTACAGCCATTTCTACTTGCCCTGCTCTAATATCTGACCTTTAAATGGGAAGTCTCTCTTTCCTACCCCTGGAGACTCCCAAGCTTTTGAACCTCTAGCACTTAAATAGCACCTTGCACAAAACAGGCACTCAATAAGTTATACTGAATAAAATTCATAATAAATATCAAACAATCAAAAAGAGATCTAACAATCTATTCAATAACTTATATTTTACATAGCATGGAAAAAATAGCTAAAATTATGCAAATCCCTTACAAAAATACTTAATATAAAAAATATTTAATACTTAAGGGTAGTATAATTAATTTGTACGGAAAACAATGAAGTAGAATATGGATATTGAAAAACTAAGCATCATTGCAACATATTCATTCACTTATTTCATTTTCGTGATTTTAGTATTCACAAATCATTTTCAAAATATAGTTCTACTAAAACTTTGAAATACATCATTTTTCAGTGAAATAAATACTATTAATACATTTCTAAAAAAATTCATGTGTCAATATATTTGCTAATATAGTTTGCGCAGTTAACCAAAAAGTTCTTTGAAGAGAACTAGAAAAGGATATGGGATAATAAATGAAAACTGAAAGTTGTGAGTTTGCAGAGTCTTCTATAATTATTGAAATTACACACTACTAAATATTTTTTCTAAGAGTCCAGATTTTTTTTTATTTGAGAGAGAGAGAGCATGCACAAGCAAGGGAGAGGAGCAGAGGAAGAGAGGGAGAGAATGTTAAGCTCAGTGAAGAGCCCTATGCGGGGCTCAATCCCACGACCCTGGGATCATGACCTGAGCTGAAATAAAGGCTGGACACTCAACTGACTGAGCCACCCAGGCAGCCCTAAGAGTTCAGACTTCACAATCTCCTGATTTCTTCAGTGAAATAAGCCTATCTCTATGTAGTATGTATACCAAAAAATGAAACTGTATTCGTTATTAAAAATATATGTGCTGATTTAATGAATTTTGGCTTTATTTGGGATATTTTAATTTATTCTATCAGTCAATAGGATTTCAATTAACATCTATTATGTCAAAGTTATGATCTCACATGTTGGAATACAAAGAAGAAATAAAGTGCGGTCACTGCTTTCAGGAATCCCACTGAAGAGACAGTTATTCAGCAGAGAAGTTATTTTAAGTGCCACACAGAGATCTGAATATTGTGCCAAAAGAACTTGAAGGACATTAGCCTCTTTTTAATACTACTAGGAGAGTTAGAAAATGTGAACCTGAATGGATAATATTTGAACTGAGTTGTAAGAAGCAGTTTTTTAGATAAGGAAAAAGGAATTTTTTTTCCTTCTTCCATGCTTTCCATATCCAATCTACCAACAAGTCTTTTTGATTTTTGCCTCCTAAATATCTTTGGAAAGTTCTGCTTCTCACCATCTTGAGTCTGACCACTCTCATTCAGTTACCATTACCTCAATATAATACACCCAAATCCGATCAAGTCACACATATTCCTGCCATGCTTAATCCCATTTGATGGCTTCCACCGATGTTAAGATTAAGGCCAATATCCTCATCCCAGACACCTGGACCCTTGGTAGCCGGTGCCTTGCCTGACGGTCCAAATTCAGTGCCTACTTCTTGTCCCCTTTCTCTCTGTTTTCCAACCCCACAGATCTTCTCTCAGTCTCTCAAACAGGTTGTTTTCATTCCCGTCATGAGGTGTTTGTTAATGTTAATCGCTTTGTCAGGAATGCTCATTCCTCTATTTTTTACCTAGTTAATTCTTTTCTCATATGTTAACGTTTCTGACTATCTTCTCCTCTCAGGATATATCAGGAATCTTTTAAAGACACTATTGTGGTACCCTAACCCTTTCCTTCAGAGTATTTATCTTTGTTTTAAATTTTGCATTCATTAGGGTCATTATTTAATATCTGTCTCCCCTTGCCCACTATGTTATAAATTCACTTCAAGAGGAGTGATACTTACTTTTGCTCATCATTATATTATAAGCACCTTTTACAGTAGTTGTCACATAGTGTCATACAATAATATATGTGCCAGATCAAGCAATGAATAAATAAAGAATAGAACATGCCTACATGGGATAGGGAGAAAGGAGAGGAAACAAACAATTTCAGAATCTTGAAAACAACTAGCAGATATGGAGAATGGTAGACATTCAGTGCAGGTGGCACATAAGTTGCCTGTGGAAAGGCAGTCAGAAATAAGAGATAGGACAGAAGGGATAGCTTAAAAACATTCATAAATGTTGTAGTATCCCATTCTAGTATCCCAGAATGGTTTTTGCTCATTTTTTATCAGTAAGTGGGATGAACAGATATTTTAACTAAGGAAACAATACACTCTATTTTGGGTTTTGGCATTGTAATTCTGGTAAAGGGTGAAGGATAAACTGGGCAGAAATTGGTGGAGTAGATCATTTTGAAGGCTATTGCAAAAGACAACGTTATCTTGGAAAACAGAATGGAAGTGACGGTGGAAGAAAGGAAACCTGAGGTTAAGATATCTCTAAGGTAAAAGCACCATCACCAGACAGCACATTAATTGTTGGACATGAGAGGGGAATGATCTCTAGAGTGGGAGTCTGGACAGATGCCATTCCCAGCGCCAAGATGGATACTGAAGAAAGAGTAGTTGAATATGGGATGATATTAACTTCCCATCTTGACATGCCAAGTTTGAGGTTCATACAATGTATCTAGTGAAATTGTTCAACAGCAACAATTGGAAATACGGGGACGGAGATACATACTTATGAATCTTCAGAATGCAAGGTGGCAATTGAAAGCATGAAAGTGGATTGATTCAACTAGAGAAACCATCGAGAATGAGATCAGTAAATTTAAAAAAAGAAGAAAAAGAAAAAAACAGAAGGAGACACTAAAATGACAGAGTTCAACAATTGTTATAAGTGAATGAGATCCAGGGTATATGGTGGTCTCAAAAAAAAAAAAAAAAAAAGAGGAAAGGTCTTCAGTGAGTGGTCTACTGTTCAAAGGCTGATGAGAAATAAAACATAATAAAAACTGAGAATAGGACTTCAGATTTGCAATTAAGAAGTTATTAGTGCTTTCAGAAGAACAATTTTAATAGAATAGCAAAGACTGAAGTGGATTATCAAATAGTGATGAATGAAATTGAGGAAAGAAATAGCCATAAATTACTTTGAAAACAACAACACCCACAAATATTTAATCCTCAAGAGGAAATAAGTCATAATAACAGATTGGAAGAAAGAAAACAAAGACTATGTATCCTTAGGATTTCCGTTTTGTGTTTTTATTATTTGAGATGGAAAGTGATCTCATAACTCATTGATTTATTTAGTCAAATTATATATATATATATATATATATATATATATATATAATATATATACACACACACATATATAAAGGGATATATTATATATATATTAAGGCATAAGGCATATATTTAGTCAAATTATATATATATACATATATATATATGTATATATATATAAAGGCATATATAAGGCATCTTTCCTTGAGGAACTTAAAATCTTGTTAGAGAATGAACTCAAAATAATAAAAATAAAATAATAACAAAGCTTGATCTTGATTAATTCTTCAACAAATCTCAGTGCTTCCAATCAGCCAAACACTATGGTAGATACCAAGAATGAGGTAAGGGTCATGCCAGATGTAGTTCTGGCCCTCATGGAGCTTGCGTTGAACATTAACAATGACAGAAATAGCACACAATGCAATAATTATATAATAATTATTTTCTACACTCCAGAGATGTAAGGAAGAATGCAATGAAGAAAACGTTCAAATCAGTAATCTAAAACACAGTCTCATCTCTGACAGCAGAACAAGTCAACTATAGGAAATCAAGCTGTTTTCCTAATGCCAATGATAGAATAACAGGATGAAAAATTAAAACTAAGCACTCTTTGTTGTTACTCTTTTAAGGCTTCATGAAGTTTAAATTTTAATATGTATGTAAAATGTTGTGATTTGTTCTCATTAGGGATATATTAATTCAGGATAGCCAGGTGTTTATATTTTTAGATATTAATATAAAATTTAGCCAGCCCTGGAAGATGAGAGAAGACTATCCTTTTTTTTTTTTCCTTTTTTTTAAATTTATTTTTTTAATATGAAATTTATTGTCTAATTGGTTTCCATACAACACTCAGTGCTCATCCCAACAGGTGCCCTCCTCAATACCCATCACCCACCCTAGCCTCCCTCCCACCCCCCATCAACCCTCAGTTTGTTCTCAGTTTTTAAGAGTCTCTTATGTTTTGGCTCCCTCCCTCTTTAACCTTTTTTTGTTCCTTCCTCTCCCCCATGGTCTTCTGTTAAGTTTCTCAGGATCCACATAAGAGCGAAAACATATGGTATCTGTCCTTCTCTGTATGACTTACTTCACTTAGCGTAACACCCTACAGTTCCATTCACGTTGCTACAAAAGGCCAGATTTCATTCTTTCTCATTGCCACGTAGTACTCCATTGTGTATATAAACCACAATTTCTTTATCCATTCATCAGTTGATGGACATTTAGGCTCTTTCCATAATTTGGCTATTGTTGAAAGTGCTGCTATAAACATTGGGATACAAGTGCCCCTATGCATCAGCACTCCTGTATCCCTTGGGTAAATTCCTAGCAGTGCTATTGCTGGATTATAGGGTAGATCTATTTTTAACTTTTTGAGGAACCTCTATACTATTTTCCAGAGTGGCTGCACCAGTTTGCATTCCCACCAACAGTGCAAGAGCGTTCCCATTTCTCCATATCCTCTACAGCATCTATAGTCTCCTGATTTGTTCATTTTAGCCACTCTGACTGGTGTGAGGTGGTATCCGAGTTTGATTTTGATTTGTATTTCCCTGATGAGGAGCGATGTTGAGTGAAGAAATGGGCAGAAAAAATGAATAGACACTTCTCTCAAGAAGACATCCAGATGGCCAACAGGCACATGAGAAGACTACTCTTTAAACTAGATTCCTAAACTTGTTAGCCTAACACTTTTTCTTGATTTTAACTATGAATACACGCTTTCACTTTTTCTCTGCACCCCTCTCATGTATTGGCTGTTTAATCTGCTAAACCACACATACCACTGATCTTTGAGGGGAAGTGGTGCCCTTCTTGTTCAATATTACCACTTCTAAACCATTATTGTTCTTTATTTTACAAAAAACTACCTGCTATCAAATATCTGGCTGGTTGTTTTTATCTAAACCATTCTTCCTGCTGTAACTCAAATCCCCACCTAGACACTTCTTCCACACCTTGGTTGTAAACTTATGAACATGAGTTCAAAAATTCTGACCAACTGCATTTCCTCATTTCAATCATTCTCCCATGATGGCAAGAAACTATTCCTATCTTCTTTCTCCCTAAACCTCTAATAGAGTCTCCCTTCTCATTCTCGGCTACTGATCTTTCTTATATCACAGAGAAAAGATAAGCAATCAGGAGAGAACTTCCACAAACTTCCATTACCTCATCTACCCACTTTCATCTGTACTCATTCATATCCTACTTTCTCTCCAAATATAAAAGCGAACTCTCTGGAGTCCTGCTCAAGGCCAACTTCTCCACTCGGGCACTGGATCCCACCTTATTTCACTTACTCAAAGCAAATGTTTCTGAAATTATACTTTTCTCATCATCACTTTTTATTATCACTACTATTACTGGCTTATTACTATCATTGTACAAACATGCTATAACATTTCCCATAAAAATCATCCTTCCCTGGATTCCGTATGTTGTTCTAACGACCATTGACCTTTGATCCTTTTTATAACAAATTTCTGGAAAGGAATGTCCAAACTTGCCAACTCCACTTCCCCTCTTCCCACATCCTCTTGAGCCTGTCCCAATTAGACTTGCCCTTCCCAAGACATCCACATTGCCAAACCTAATGGCCAATCTCTTCTTGCTCAACTCTCCACAGTATCTGACATGGGTGATCACTCCATTCTACTTGAAACTCTATCTTCACATGACTTCTGGGATGTCACAAGCCCTGATTTTCTTCGTACATAATTCAGCCCCCTGTCAGCTTCCTTTGCTGCATCTTCTTCTATGTCTATACTCCATAAGTTGGTGTGCCTGAGGACTCAGTCTTTGGACTACTTTCTAGCCACTTTTATTCCCTCACATGCCATTTTCACAGTAATGAGGTCCAAATTTTTACCATCAGCCTACACCTCTCACCCCACACTCCTCACTTTGTATCCAATTCTACATCTCCACCTGATTTATAATAAGAGTTTTATACTTAACAAGTTTATGACAGAATTCTTGATCCCACTCACCTGAGGCTCATGATCATAGGTTTCAAATAAGAACAGACAGAAAAAAAAGTTTTTGTTTTTCTCCCAATTTTAGCTGAAACATTTCAGGCTTGGAGTAGACAGAAATTTGGATTTAACCAGAATGTGATTTTTCTAAACAATTACAAAGGAGCAAAAAAGGGGCAAGGTAGTTGAAGGTACATGTGTCTGTGTAGTCATGACCTACAAGGCTTTTGCTCAGCTGACTCCTGGCTGCCTCTCAGACCTTGTTTCCTATTCCCTTCTCTGGGTCTGTTCCTCATTCAGCCATCCTGGCCTCCTTGAACATTCCAATCTCTGAGTCTTTGGACTTGCTGAGGCTTCCTCCTCCAATATGCTCACCTTGAATATTCATAAAGCTTGCCCCTTTACTTCATCTACACCTCTACTCAAAAGGCACATCTCAGACAGAACTTCTCTCATTATCTAAAATAGCACCTTCATCACTTACTATCCTCTCACTTTATTTTAATTTTTCTATTGCTACCTATTCTATCCTTATATTATTCCCTGCCTCACCATCTAGAATACATGGTACATGAGGTCAGGAGTTTAGTCTCTCCTATTTACTTAGAATTTAAACAGTGTGTCCTATATAGCTAACACTCAATAAATATTTGTTGAAAATATGATTACTCAAAATATTTATTTTGTGGGGTAACTCAAATGTTATCTCTTTGATCATACATTAATATTCTTACAGGAATATCTATGGAAGTTCTGCTAATGATAATAGAAATTTCAAATGAGAAAATCTACATAGAGTACTTAAAAAGTTCCTGGCCAATAATGACCATTTAATACTTTCTAACGATCATCATTAATTATCAATAGAATTAATACTCAAAAACCCAGAAATACTCAAGATATATTTTTGGTTTTACATGCCCTCATATTTTGACTAGTAACAAAGAAGAAAAATGATTTTAAAGGATAATTTTTTCTTTTTCTTCTTGATCATTCTAGTTTGTTTTTGCAGTTCTGTTATAAACATTATGAAAAGTTTTAAAAGAAAGTAAACTCTATGATCTCTACAATGCCTTTTGTACTCAAAGTATAAAAGTACATCATGCCACCAGCTCTATACAGTCATGTATATTGTCTTCAAATAGCTGCCTTGCATTCACCCTTTTATCTCTAATGGAGCTGTGAAATGCTCAAGAATTACATGCTTTCAGAAAGATCTTAAGTAGTTAAATCTCCTATGAAAGTCAAAATTGCAATTATTACTGAAATATATATCTAGGGAAATAAAATACACCCAGCCTTGACAACTTAATTATGGTCTTCTTTAGTTTGAGAACGGAGTATTATATAACATTCACCTTATATTGCTTCAAGTCTGAATCATGAGACCACTAAATTGCCTGGTTGGTCATCACCATTTTGCTCAAAACGATCAAATTTAACATGTCTTGGTGGAAGTAACAATATACCATTTTGAAATAAATAAGGAGTTTTTGTCATGAGACTCAAGTAAAAATAATAAAATCTAATATTGGGGGTAATTCTATTGAATAAAATCAATTTTTTATTGTGTTAGACAAAGTCAAGTTAAGGAGTGAAGTCAGGACCCCAATGCAAGATTGCATCAAACTAGAAATGGAAATGCCTACTGGACTTCTCATTGTATAAGTATTTTTTTTCAGTCTTTCTCATAAGTGAACTTTTCAAGAGAAACAATCTATTTCCTTTTTTTATATTTGGAATTATTTTTGTTTCTAGTTTTTATCTAAGTTCTACTTAGTTTACATGTAGTGTAATGTTAGTTTCAGGAGAATTTAGTGTTTCATCACTTACATATAACACCCAGTGCTCTAATTGTTCTAATAATGATAACAATCAATAACTTGTACATTAACAAGTGCCCTCCTTAATACCCAGGATTTTCATCTTTATTAGAATACTTAAAACTATTCAGTATGTATTTAATCATTTTCCCTGTGTTAATCCCTGGCCATTTCTCCAAGTATTTGTGCTTGCTTTCATTCTCAGGAGAAACCCAGAGATTTAAAAGCTGTGGGTTTTGTCAGTGTGAATTTTTATGTACATCTTGGCTTCACATAGCTAAGAAAGTAGGTTTCACATCATTACATCTCACAAGAACTTACCAGCCCCCAAATTCGCTCCTCAAAAGTCAGGTGATGATGTTCCCAGTATCACTCCAAGGCCCATTAGGTGAATAGTTCATGTCAGTCATGCACAGCTGTATTCTCTTAGAGACGATTGCCTGGGAATTCCAGAAGTCTAGCATATCACACATAAATAAGGTAGGATTAAGAGTCCAGACACTCTTGAGACACCTGGGTGGCTCAGTCGGTTAGGTGTCCGACTTCTGCTCAGGTCAAGATCTTTCAGTTGGTGAGTTTGAGTCCCGCATCAGGCTCTGTGCTGACAGCTCAGAGCCTGGAGCCTGCCTCAGATTCTTTGTGTGCCTCTCTCTCTCTCTCTGCCCCTCCCCCACTCACACTCTGTGTCTCTCTCTCCCTCTCAAAAATAAGTAAACATTAAAAAAATTTTTTTAAAGAGTCCAGACACTCGAATATTAAATTAGAAAGCTTCTCTAAAGCTTATTTTCTCACCTATAAAATGAACCCCCATTTTATAACAATAAAACAATACAGCTGCCTTAGTCATTTGGGATGCTTTAACAAAAATACCATAGACTGGGTGGCTTACACAACAAATATTTGTTTATCACAGTTCTGAAGGTTAGGAAGTCCAATATCATGATGCCAACATATACTGTGTCTGGTGAGGGCACTCTTCATGGTTTATAGATGACCATCTTCTCACTGTGTCTTCACATGGTGAAAGGATGAAAGAACTCTCTGTGGTCTCTTTTGTAGGGGCAATAATCCCATTCATCAGAGCTCTACCCTCATGACCTAATCACCTCCCCAAATCCCCACCTTCTGATACAATCACAATGGGTATTAGGTTCTCAGCATGAATTTTGCAGGGACATAAATATTCACCCCATAATACTTTATAAAATTTTGAGATTTTGACAATGCCTTATACAGACCAGGTGTTAAACATATGTTGAATGACTGATTCAGATAAGATATTACTATCTAAAACATTTTTCACTCAACTTGAGCCATGGTAAGCAGTCAAAACATGGTAGAAGGAGTAATAGTAATAACAGTAATGTCAGTACTTAATGATAGTTGTACTGTACTATTAATGTTAATATTGATTTATTTAATATTGGACTGCTTGATCACTTTGTCAAGCTGAGAGTAACAAAAATTATGTTCCCATCAGGTTTCTACACTATAGATATGATGTATGCTTTTCCTGTTTAGCTCTTCACCCATCCTTGACTGTATATAGATTTATCAAAACAAATTTTATACTGAATTCTTCTTCTAGTTCCCCCTTCTCTCCAAGCCTACCCTAAAAATCCTAACACCCTGTGTTAAGAATAAGAATGTTATTGAATAGGTAATTACTTCAAGATAGAACTTGAGTAATATCAAGATATGACCTAAACACCTATCTCAACAAGGAGACAGGATAACATTTACAAATTAATTTCCCATGGGATCAGATGGACTTGGGTTTGAATTGTGACTCCATTCTGCATTATCAGAAAATTAATTATTTAATCTTTATGAATTCCAACTTCCTCTCTTTTGAAATGGTGATAAAAACAGTTTATTGTGAAGATTAAATGAAATAAAATATAAATTAATAATTAATATAAATTAATAATAGTGATATGCTGGTAATGTTTAACAAATGTCCTTCTAGAAACAAAGAACATGATTTGTAGCATTTGCCAATTTCTATGGTGTAAATAGTCCCACCAGGGCTGGTGTCATTACCAATAAAATGTGACTAAACAAAAAGATGTGCCCCATGAGCTCTCATTATAAGTCGGTTCCAGTACACCATGGGTTCATAAACATATGTCAAATAATTGCAAACAATTTTTTTCTAACGTTTATCTTTGAGAGAGAGAGAAGAAGGGAGGGGAGGCGCAGAGAGAGGTGGGAGGACAAAGAATCCAAAGCAGGGTCTGCACTGACAGCAGATACCCCCATGTGGGTCTCAAATTCATGCACCATGAGACCATGACCTGAACTGAAGCCGGATGCTCAACCAACTGGATCACCAGTTGCCCTGCAAACAATTTCTACTTCTCTTTGGCAATATAGACCCAGTTATTAAGTCACAATGAAATGGGGTAAAATCCTTATAACTGAGCCTAATATTTTAACTCTACAGTTTTTATGAGACTAGTCCATAGCCAATTGAAAATTTTAAATGGATCTGTCTTCCAGGATACCCTACCGTCATATTCTAAGCCACTGAGAACTAATTATGGACAGCCCTCCTGTTACCTATATTAACTGTAAATTGATTTAGTGTTACTAAACTTACAAATGTCCAGAGATTTTAGATATTTTTGAAAACCCAAAATGGGATCTAATAAATAATTCTGTATCCAAATAAAAAAATAATGAAAATTTTAATTTATCCTATCTGAATAGCTATGTGGAATATTATAAATTGGAAACAGTTCACATTCTAGAGCAATATCTATTCCAACATGTTTTGTTTTGTTTTTTTAACTGAACATCTAACAAAAGGCTTTCTTGCTAACATATCATTGTATCACTAAAAATATTACTTATTATTTAGAGAAAAACTTGATAGCATCTTAAATTATGCAAAAAAGTAGAATGTTTCAATTTCTTCAGTGCAGATATTTTATTAAATTTTAATATAGGGTAACCCAAATATTTGGTATTGCTCATTGTATTCATAAGTATCTATTCTAACACAAGACCTTTAGAATACAATTTCTGATTTTTTTCTTTTTTAATAAAAATTCTAATATGATTTCTAGTATATAGTACCAGAAAGGAATAGGAAGAGCTAATAATAAGTAACACCAAAAAGACATAGACTTTAGAAATAATCATATTGAGCTTTTCATAAAGGCCAAATGTAATCAAATAATCAGAGTGTAGAATTCTTGCCACAGACAAAAATCAAGCCAGAAAAGACAGTAAGACGGACATTTTCCAGACAGCAGATGGTGAGTGCATGCATCCTAGAGTACTTGTGCAATGACTAGTCACTCAGAAAAATTAGTTTCCATCTCTAGGAACTACTTAGGCTTACGTGAGGAAGATGTAGGGTGGCTAAAACTGTGATTTTAGTGTAGAAAACTTAAAGCAGCATTGATCAATCTAGAGTGTAGAGTGTGAGCTGGAAATACAATGCTAGGAATCAATCATGATGTAAAGTAATATTGATATCTGATAAGACCTCTGTACCCGTATCAGAAGGAAACACAGCAATCAGGAGCTTTAATGATAGGTAGAATATAGAATTCTCAAAAAAAAGAAAAAAATCCAACACTGTCAAGTGTGCTGTGTGCTGTTGGAATTGATTACAAACTTTTTAAAATTTTTTAAACAATGGAATATTTTGTCTATAGATTAAAGGGCCTATTCTAACTTCTTTGACTACTTTTTAATAATTGTGGATTTCCAAAATGGAATATGAAGAAAAATGAAAGCAGGTTGTTTTTGTTTTTGTTTTTGTTTTTGAAAGCAGTTTTTAGAAGGAAAATTACTTTGAAATAATTCTGAAACCTCCAACTTCCTTTGGCACCTTCCATATTAAAGACAAAAAATGTACAAAAATTTTGTTTGTGTTGATTTCCACTTTCATTTTTAGGTCTTTAACTGAAATCATGAGAATACCTTTTATAAAAAGTTTTTAATGTTACTAACATTAATTTTAATATTTTAGTTTAATAAAATATTTCAGAAGTTTCAGTAAACTGCTTCTTTACTTTGATTAATATATTAATTTCCAGTAGATTCTATAGGAAAAACTTTTACTGACTATTCTTTTAACTAAGACATGAAAAACCAGACAACTATATAAAATTTACTTTTTAATAAAAATGGCTTCTATTAACAATAGCAAGAAAAATATAAATATGAAGATTATCTAATAAAACGTGTAATAACTTAATGAAAAAATTATGAAAGTTTACTGAAAGACATTAAAGAAGTTTTTTTTTATTTCTTTAATGTTTATTTATTTTTGAGAAAGAGACACACAGAATGTGAGCAGGGGAGGGGCAGAGAGAGAGAGGGAGACACAGAATCCTAAGCAGGCTCCAGGCTCTGAGCTGTCAGCACAGAGCCCGATTCAGGGCTTGAACCCAGGAATTAAGAGATCATGACCTGAGCCGAAGTTGGACGCTTAACTGAATGAGCCACCCAGGCACCCCAAAGGAGTCTTAAATAAGTAGAGATGCAATAAATTCATTATTAGAGGATAAAAAACTAGGAAAATGTTAATTTTATCAAAAATGATTAATAGAATCAATATATCTCCAATAAAAACATGCATTTTGTAGATATGGACAAACAGATTCCAAAATTTGTATGGAAGAGCACAAGGTAAAATATACACCAGATTTCCCTCCTAGATATCAAGACTTGTAATAAAGCTATGTGAATTAAGACAACCTTGTATTGGTACAGGAAAAGACAACAGAGGATTTAGATACCTACTCAAACCTTTGTGTAAACCCAGTGTTCTGCAGACTTAGTCCTGGAAATCTGGAGATAAGGTACAGTCCATTAAATACCTGATGCTGGAACAACTGGTACTCTAATGGGAAAATATATGTGTACCTGGACTCTACCTCTAACTATATGTAGAAATCAATTCCAGGTAGATTAAAGACTTAAATATGAAAGCCAAACTTTTAAAAGTTTAAAAGAAAATGGAAGACTATTCATTTTGAGGGTAATCAAGAAATATTTCCTACATAAGACACAAGAACAGATGGATTGAGGGGTGCCTAGTGGCTTAGTTGATTAAGCATCTGACTCTTGATTTTGGCTCAGGTCATGATCTCATGGTCATTAGATTGAGCCCCAGATAGGGCTCTGCACTGACCATAGAGTCTGCTTAAGATTCTCTCTCTCTCTCTCCCTTGGGCCCTCCCCTGCTCACATGCATGCTCTCTGTCTGTCAAAAAAACAAAAAACAAAACAAAAAAAACAACAAAAACAGATTGATATAACTTCACTAAACTTAAAACTTCTATAGTTCCAAAGGATACAGTGAAAGTGGGGGGAAAAAAAGAAGCCACAAAATGGAAGGAGACTATACAAAATAAACAAAATAATAGTTTTAAAAATATATAAACAATTCTTTCACATTAGTAATAATAAAAATACAAAGAATGCAATAAAAAATGATTAGGGCAACAACTCTATTAAAATAGGAACAGACTGGAACAGATATTTTAAAATAAGGATATGTACATGGGTATGCATATGAAATGATCCTCAACAGTTTTAGTCATCAGGACAACGCTTATCAAAACTACAATGATATGTTACTACATACCCACCAGAATGTCTAAAATTAAGATCACTAAAATATTTGTTGTTGTGTAGAGGCAACAGAAACTCATACGCAATGGTGAGAGTGTAAGTGACTTTGGAACCATTTTGGCAGGTTTTTTTTTTTAAATTATTTTAGTAAGAATGCTTAACATGAGATCTACTCTTCTAACAAATTATTTGAATTTAAATCTAAGTTAGTTAACATACAGTATAATATTGTTAAAATGTCCATACTACACAAAGTGATCTACAGATTCAGTGCCACCCCTATAAAAATCCCAATGGCTCTTGTTTTTTACAGAAATAGAAAAAAAATTCTTAAAAATTTTTAGGAACCATATGGGAACCCAAAAAGTGAAATCGATCTTGAGCCAGAAGAACAAAACTGGAAGAAGCATCACACTTTCTGATTTCAAATATATTACAAAGCTATAGTAATTAAAACAATATGGGACAGGCATAAAAACAGATATATAGACCAATGGAACTAAATCAATTCATCCCAGGAATCAATCCATGCACATTCAGTCAACTGATCTTCAACAAAAGTGCCAAGCATCCCCAATGGAGGCAGTCTTTTTAACAAATGGTATAGGGAAAATTGAAAATCCATAGACAAAAGAATGAAATGGGCCCCTTATCTTATACCATACACAAAAAGCACTTCAAAATGGATTAAAAACTTAAATGGAAACCCTAAAACTAAAAATTTTTAGAGGATAACATGGAAGAAAAGCTTTATGATATTAATCTTGGCAAAGACATTCTGGTTATGACACCAAAAGCTCAGGAAATAAAGGCCAAAATAGACAACATTCTCTACTACAGCTAAATAATTTAAAATACTGAAAATAGCACTAAATATATGCCAATACTTCCATAAGTAAACATGCTATAAGTATTTTTGTGCAAGACTTTTGGTGGACATGGACCCTAATTAGTCTTGGGTATATACTTGTATATACCTGTGAATATACCTTGTGTATATGTGTGTATATTCCAGACTAATGAAAATATATACTCACCAAAAGACCTGTACAAGAATGCTTATCGTAGCTTTATTCACAATAGCACATATCTGGAAACAATACCAATGCCTAATAATAGTAGAATGACTTAGTAAGTTATGGTATATTCATACATACACAGCAATAAAAATTTTGAATATATTACTATATGCAATAACATAAATCAATCTCATACATGTTTAGTGAAAGAAGTCACACATAAAAGAATTCATATGATATATTTATATTTATTTGAAGTCCAAGTATTGTCAAAATTTATCTACGTTTTTAAAAGTCAGAAAAGTAGTTTCCTTGTGACAGTAGTCTTATTGATTTGATGATGGCAAGAGGAAGTCTCTGAGGGGCCAGAGTCTTTCATATCTTGATCTAGTTAGTGATCACATAATTCAAACATATTTTTAAAATATATTTAACTGTATGCTTAGGATATATGCACTTTATATCTTTTTAAAAATCCACTGAACTGTACACTAAGAAATGTATATTTGGGGCGCCTGGGTGGCTCAGTAGGTTGAGCGTCCGACTTCGGCTCAGGCCATGATCTCAAGGTGGGTGAGTTCAAGCCCCGCGCTGGGCTCTGGGCTGATAGCTCAGAGCCTGGAGCCTGTTTCAGATTCTGTGCCTGCCTTGCTCTCTGCCCCTCCCTGACTTGTGCTGACTCTCTCTGCCTCTCAAAAATAAAATAAATGTAAAAAAAAATTTTTTTAAATAAAAGAAATGTACATTTTACTTTACATATCTACATCTCAATTTAAAAAAATTAAATCCTCTAAATTAACTCATTACTAGTCCAGTACGGACTCTGCGTAATTTTGCAACCACTATTGACAACTTTGCACTGATTGGACCTTTTGTTAAAAAATAAAATAAAATAAATTTAGAAAATAGGGCCCGAACAGATAAAAAGTAAAAATTACTCATGTCTAATTACCAGATTTAATTAACAACTAATATTTATGCTTAGCTCATAAGACCGTTAATTTGGATGCACTTTCAGGGAGATGTGGCAACTTTCCCAACCTATCATATCTTCTAATAGAAGCCTCAGGCTCTCTGGCATTCTTTCTAAGTAATTAGAATGAAAGATAAGGTTTTTTTGTAAGTAATCAGTGCATTGTCTTGAAAAGCAATTCAGGAAATGAATTTTTGCTCTAAGCAAATACTGCTTTAAATATCACATTAGAAGGCCTTTTCTTGGGGTTCATTTTCTTTTTTTTTTTTAACGTTTATTTATTTTTGAGACAGAGAAAGACAGAGCATGAACGGGGGAGGGTCAAAGAGAAAGAGACACAGAATCCGAAGCAGGCTCCAGGCTCTGAGCAAACTGTCAGCACAGAGCCCGATGCGGGGCTCGAACTCACAGACTGTGAGATCATGACCTGAGCCGAAGTCGGCTGCTTAACTGACTGAGCCACCCAGGCGCCCCTCTTGGGGTTCATTTTCTATCTTGTCATTCCAGATAGTGGCTAAAAATGGGAATGACTGAAATGTATAATGTTTTAATAGAGATGCTGTGTGTTTGGTTAAATGGCTATTTAGAGTGAAAATCTGCCAATGGCAGTTTACAGGTGCACCTACAGTCTTCTCACCAGCTGTGTGCACAAGTGTGTGTGTGCACATAACAAAAGCGAGTCTCAGTGTATTCCACCACCGAGATTAGAAGGAGAAAAACATCTGTAGTGTTCATGAATAAAGAGAGCTGGGATTCCATCTAGGAGTTAAACGTGAATGCTCAAGAAGGTCCTAATGAGAAACAACCATTTTGAACCAAGTGAAAAACTATCTTCCATCCTACGTGTTTTAGGAGCCTCCTGGGGTAACAGTAATTGACCGTCCTGCAACACGCACAGCCTACACAGATGAACAAGTTCCCAAAGCACCAAGCAAGCACGGAGCAAGTCCTTTGTGCCCTATCAGCAAATCCAAGAGAAGTGAAATACTGAAGTAGGAAATAGACCAGTTTGTTGGGGAAAGCTTGTATCTTTTAGGGAAAAAAAAATGTTTGAAATGACAGTCATAAAATTCTTAGAAATGTTATCAGGGAGTGATTCTGTATCATGCTTGCCTAAATAAAATTTTATTGTCAAATTCCATGGAAGTACAATCCTTAAGAATTTCTTTTTCTGAGAACAATACCTCCTAAAAACAAAAAAACATATAGTGGTGTCTTTGTCAGAAGCAAACTTCAAGAACTGACTGTGAAAATTCTACTGACAAAAATAGCTAAAAGACAGAAAACACATTTTATCAGAAAAAAATGGGGACAACATGACAGGTCATTTTAGAAGGGGGAAGATAACGGGGCACCTCAGTGGCTCAGTTGTTTAAGTGTCCAACTTCGGCTCAAGTCATGATCTTGCAGTTAATCCGTGGGTTTGAGCCCCATGTCTAGTTCTGTCTGACAGCTCAGAGCCTACAGCTTGCTTCAGATTCTGTCTCCTTCTCTCTCTGCCCCTCTCCAGCTCACATTCTCTCTCTCTCTCTCTCTCTCTCTCTGCCCCTCTCCAGCTCACATTCTCTCTCTCTCTCTCTCTCTGCCCCTCTCCAGCTCACATTCTCTCTCTCTCTCAAAAGTAAATAAACATTATAAAAAATTTTTTAAATGGGAGATAAGAGTTATCTATTTTCCTTTAGAAGGAATTCACTCAGTTCTTCTAAAGACTTTTAGGGGTAAAATGTAATGCCATTACCTGCAGCTTAATCCTATCTGTGAGCTGTTTATCTTTTCAACTTGCTATTTTATCCCAAGAAAGTCTATTTTGGGAGACTTTTTCAATATGCTTTCCTTTCTTTATTGGCAAGTCATCTTGCCTCACAACAGGAGCAGTGGACCAAGGACAGGAGCAGAGCTAGAGTAAAACAAGTCTGGTGAAGACATTATCAGAAAGCATGAAAAGTCATGGTTTCAGCAAGAAACAGACACAGCCGGGTCATAAAGGAGTATCTGCAAAAGTTTGTGGAGGGTGTAAGTGGAATCAGAAGAGAGGGTGCCATACCTCCAGGGATGGTAACATAGGGAACTACGACCACCCTCATTCCTAAGAGGCAAAGAGAGACAGCAAAAAGGACAACACAGGGTGTCCATACCACTGGAGTTCCAGCAGTGTGCTTCATTTTACTAGACTCTCACATACTGTCACACCGTCGTGTTATTTGGATATACCTTGTTTTGGTTTTCATCTGTTTTGTGTTCATTTGTTTTGCGCTCTCTTTTCTGTGCCCTCTTCCATGCTCCAGGCAGCTAACTTGCAAGGACTGCTTCTATAGGCTCCTTTGCTCTTTGGCCTCCAGTGGAGGCTTGAGTAAGGGGTTAGAAGGAGAAAGGAGAGTGAGTGAGGTATCGGCCTAGGACACCCTGTGCTTTCCACCTCGGGCTCCTATGAGACAGCCTGCTGCATGTGCTGTCCTCCTTGCTTTCTCTCCTTTTGCAGTGGTGCAACTCTTGAAAAGAATTCTGGAGATGGGTTGCACAACAATTCAAGTAGTTAACACTAAGAACTGTATACTTAAAAAATGGCTAAGACAGTAAATTTTATGTTGTGCATACTTTATCACAATTTAAAAAAAAATTTTAAAGGAGGCTGCACATGTTATGTGGATTTCATTAATATGACAAAAGCTTTGCTCATTAGAAATAAGGGGAAGGTGGAATAAACAGTAATCCAAATGTGAGACTTCCTGTTCAGAGCTGAAGGAAAAAATATAGGAATTCAGCAAACTATCTATGAAACTTCAAAGGAATCGAGAAGAAAGTAAAAAACACTTCCTCAAAAAATCAACCAACCAAAAAAACAAACAAACAAAATTAATAAGGCAGAAGGTAGGAGTTTTCCATTAGTGCAAAAAGCAGAAATACTTGGCCTATAGACTGGACTCTGAATTTGTATCTGAATTTCAGGTATAAATAATTTATGTTATTTAGTCAAGAATTAAAATCTCTTAGGCAAGTATATTAGCTTCCTATTGCTCTTGTGATAAATTACCACAAATGTAGTGGCTTAAAACAACACACATTTATTATTTTATAGTTTTAAAAGTCAGAAATCAAAAATGGGACTCAACTGGGCCCAAATCAAGATATTCCTTCTGGATGCTTTAGGGGAGAATCCATTTCCTTGTCCAGTGTCTAGGGATCACCTGCATTTCTCATTTCATAACCCCCTTCCTTCTTCAAAAACAAAAATGGCTGGTTGAGTCATTCTTACATCACCTCACTGTGACACAGTCTTATGTCTCTCTCTTCCACATTTTAAGGACCCTTGAGATTAGTTTGGACCTATCCAGATATCTAAAATAATGTCTTTATTTCAAGGTAAGCTAATTAGCAACCCAAGTGTAATTCTACCTGCAACCTTAATTCTCCTTTGCCCTGAAACATAACACACTCAGATTCTAGGGATTTTGATGTGAATATCTTTGGGGGGCCATCATCCTACCTACCACAACAAAATTACACAAGAAAGCGTTAAATGTTTTGTTAGTGAGGTGTTTGTGTAAACACAGCTACATTTTCCGTGTCTACTTGAATTGTTCTGCAGTCACTAAATATATCAGAGAGGATTGAGAAGAATAAAAAACAGAATTTATCACTCAAAGCTGACTAGCTGAAATTTAATCAGAAATTAAGCTCCCTCAGTTTTCAGCTTTAAGAGAATTCTTAAACCTGCTCTACGTGTATCCTTTATATCAACAAGTACAAAAAGAAAAGAGCATGCCTTAGTATGGTTATTAGACAGATGAGTTTCTAATAGTTAGAAAAATGTGTGATTGTATCTGCCAACCAGATGGGTCCTTGTGCCATTACACTGCTGTCTTACAATTGGATAGAGCTTCCAGACTACAACAGTTTGCATGCATTTGTTCACTTGATTCTTTCTACAAATCAGGAGATTTGTAAACACTAAGATGACTTTCTGGGTGGGGAGAGATGGGGGGGCAGGAAAGGCTTGATTCCCAACAGATTATCTCCTGTAAAATTGTTGCTTTATTACTAAAATAAGGCTTTCAGATTCAATCATTTTGAAACAAACTAGGCAAATGTGTATTCATAAGAATTCTCAGAAAGTCTGTTTGTGGCTGGAAGGAGTGCTTTAATAAGTCCACTGGGGGTGGGCAAGTGAGACCCCCAGGCTTCACGACTGAGTAACAATAGAGGGTATAACATGAATGGTGGGTAATTTCTAACCTCGATCAATTCTATAGAGTTCACTAATCCTTTTTTGAAAATGTGCCTTATTTGATGGAAACCAAAACAGGTGTACATGCTTTGGTTAAAGTTTTCTTGAGAATAAAAGAACAGATAATACACTTGGAGACAAAAAAGAAGAGACTATTCTTTAGTAGTTCAGTCATCAAAGGATATATGACTGTCAGATTACAGTTCAGAAAACAAAACCAATGAATCCGGCTCCTGCTTAGAAAAGAAATTGGAAATAGTATCCCAATATATGGATAATTTAAGGCAGGATATGACTGAGTCATTTAAGGATTGGCAGGTGTTTCAGGAATTTGTATCCAACAATCTTTTGGCACTGTCCTATGTCTTCTTTCCCAATTCACGTCTCTTTAGCTATACCAAAGCCTTTTCATAGCCTGACTTTGGGTGGAATCACCTCGTTGGTAAAAAATCAGTGTGGAAAAAAAATCATGAAAAGCAGTAAGTTAGTCCTCAAATACATATTCATTCAATAATTTAATAAGGATACATTAATGATCTAATGTGTTCAAAACAACACACTAGATACTTTGGGTAAAAAATAAATTAGCAATAGGGGCACTTTCCCTAATAGAACTTGTGATCTTGAATTATTCGGAAAATATAAAAATTATTTTTTTTTTACTTATTTTATTTATTTTGAGAGAGAGAGGGAGGGAGAGAGTGTGTGAGTAGGGGAGGGGTAAAGAGAGAGAGGCAGAGAGAAAGAGAATTCCAAGCAGGCTCCCATGCTCTCAGTATACAGCCCAATATGGGGCTGGATCTCAAACCTGAGCTGAAACGAAGAGTTGGGCGCTTAACTGATTGAGCCACCCAGGTTTCCCAGAAAATATAAAAATTCTTAAAGAAAGATCAAATTGATCATTCAGGTTAAGTGATTGATGAGACACCTACTATGAGCTCAGTGCTTTGTTTTGTGCTGCATTGGATGGTTACCAGGCCAACAAATTAAATAACTCTGCAGCTATCTTTCCCATTTACAGCAAATGTGATTGATGCATCTAGCTTCCCTTCAGCCAAAGAGAAGATTATATCAAATTCCATCCTAAATTTCCCGTAATGATATTGTGCCAGATTATCTAAACAGAGTTTGAGAAAAAATGTTCTGCCTGTCCTCACAGGTCAAAACTAGGGATCTAGGTGCCAACATATCAAGGAGCATTTAGTTATGTGGACAATTGCTTTCCTATAAATTACAGTGTATGAATTGTCCTATGACATATACATGGTCTATCATAGGCTGGATTTCTATTTTAAACCTGGAAAGAAGTTAGGGAAAATTGTATTACTTTGCCTCTATTTACAGACAAAGACCTGGACCTGAATAATTTAGGGACATTTCCAACATCAATCAGCTAGTTAGAGACAAATAATGATCTTTTTTTTTTTTTTTGGAGTGCTTATTAAATGCTGAATAATGTGGTATTTTGTTTGCATTAGGTATTTAATTCTCACAAAAAACTAAGTGATGCATAGTATTTTTACTCCCATTTTACAGATGAGAAAACTGATGCCCAGAAAAGCCATAGAAAGTACCCAAAGTCAGATCAATCAAGGTATTTAGAGCTGTGAATTAAACATGGATTTGCCTGATAACAGTGCCCATTCTCCTAAATACTCCTATATTGTTTACTTCCTGATACTCAATTTCATACTTTCCCAGTTAAACTGAAAAAACTCACTCAATGCTATTAAACATTAAGAAATAATTAAAGTCTGAATACTTACCTGGGCAAGGACCTAGGGCAAGGACCTAAGACAAGGACCTAATCTCAGCATTTCACAATTTGATGCTATAGGCTCTATTTTTAAATCCATTTTATAGTCGAAGAATATGAGGCATGTAGAAGCTGAGTAATTTGCTCCAGGTCACAAAACTACTAAAAGTCAGAGCTGGGATTTGCACCCAAAAAGACTATTTCCAGAGCCCTGCTCTCTACCTTTGCTCAGTACTATACAAGTCAGAGGTGTATGACTTGAAAAGGAAAAAAAAATATTACCATCACCTTGTAGTTGATAGAAATTTCTAACTACAAAATCCAAAAAGAACCAACTAAAACATTATTCGAACTACTAAGAGAATTCACATAAAAGATAAACATTGAGGGGTGCCTGGGTGGCTCTGGCGGTTGAACATTTGACTCTTGATTTCGGCTCAGGTCATGATCTCACAGTTCATGGGTTTGAGCCCCATGTGGATCTCTGTGCTGAAAGCAAGGAGCCTGCTTGGGATTCTCTCTCTCCCTCTCTCTCTGTCCCTCCCCTACTCACATTCTCTCTCTCTCAAAAATAAATAAATATTAAACATTTTTTAAAGATAAACATTGATAAGTCAGCAGCTATCACATTCACTAACATTTAAAAATTTGAAAATTTAAGAAAAATAAAAGAACAGTAATTAAATATTTTTCATTTTTTTAATTTATATCCAAATTAGTTAGCATATAGCACAACAATGATTTCAGGAGTAGATTCCTTAATGTCCCTTACCCATTTAGCCCAACCCCCCTCCCACAACCCCTCCCATAACCCTCAGTTTATTCTCCATATTTATGAGTCTCTTCTGTTTTGTCCCCCTCCCTGTTTTTATATTATTTTTGTTTCCCTTCCCTTATGTACATATGTTTTGTAATTAAATGTAATATACATGTAATGGAATAATATTCAGACATACTAAACAACGAAGTAGATTTCAGATGTATTTATCTCAAAAGATATATTAATTTTAAGGTAATATAACAATATAGAGTGAAGAAATAGGAAACATTTTAGCTTATATACTCTTTATATGTAAGTTACTGGCACTTTTAAAACAAGCACTCTTTCATATATTATCTTTTATGTTTAATTTTATGAATATGAATTGATATATCACATATATGTAATAATTCATTATTTCTCTGAGAATGAAACTTTCTCTTCAAAAGGATTCAAGTTTAGGAAAATGTGGGTCTGTGCCATTGACTGGGTCTCACACAAGAAAGCTCATTGTGCCCTTTTCTTGGAACACCCTAGAATAAGCCAACTTGCAGAAAAATCCAGAAACAGATGTACTCCTCAAGATCAGAACAAGATACACCATTGTCAACAGAATCTGACAATCCCAGGTTCAAAAAATCCCAATTCCCTAATTTATCATGTGACTTTGGATTTAATCCTTCCATCTCTTGGTCTCTTCAAATGTAAAAAAGAATAAAGGACACAAATAAGTAGGTAAGAATAAAACACTGAGTGGTTAGTTGCCATAGAGAAGTAGGTCAGCAGAAATGGTTAGGGGCCATCTCTGGTGCCAGTCTTCCTAAGTTCAAGTCATGGCTCCATCACTCACTAGCTGAGTGACCTTGGCTTAATTCAGCCAACCTCTCTGTATTCCAGTTCTCCATTTGGAAATTGGGGATAGCAATGGAACAAGGTTGTAGCATCATTAAGCAAATCAGCCTATACAAAGCACACCAAACAGTGCCAGGCACATAGTAAGTGCTATGTATTTGCCTTCTAGAACTGTTACTCCTAAACCCGAAATTCTTCCCATTTCTTTAAGTTCCCTTGTAAAACCATCTTCCACTAAGGCATTCTGATAAGAGATCTTTTCACTGGTGTCCCAGGTACTTATGGAGAATGGATCTGAGACTGCAGCATGGAGAGCAGAAATGTACTTGGAACCAGGATCCACAAGCACTGAATGTTTATCATGGATGAGGATATTCTTGGTTCCTGAATATATTCTACCTTGTAATTATACTATGTGGTGTACACTCTGAGATCATTAAGCTGCAACATGAGGTGTTATCTGGCAAGTATCAGACTAGGTTACATGCAGGACTGCTCTATCATGTAGACTTAGAGACAATTATGCTTCCAGACAAGATTCCCATCAGAACTTACCATGTACAATGATGCATCTGTTGGCAAGATTTGGGACCAGGGATCCTGTACCTCCCTGTGCCCAGGACAATGTTGATGATCCATCCCTCTGCCACATGTTTTGGCTAAGCTTTCTCTAAATTATTTATATAAGTAGACCTTGGTTTTTCTATTAAGTGATGTATGCATCTGGTTTTTACCTTTTACTGACATTCATCAATAAAGTGGAAATCCAAGCCTTCAGTGTGTCACAATTTTGAATGTCCTCTTCTTCTGTATGAAAATATTGGTGTGTCACTGCAACTCCATAACCGGTCATAACCAGTAGCATATCTTTCTCCATTTTGTCCCACTTTCATCCTTTTTAAGTTCCTTTCATAAAATTTGTTACTTTTCTTTTGTTTCATTTTTTAAAGTTTATTTACTTATTTTGAGAGAGAGACAGAGATAATGTGCTCACAACAGGAGAAGGGCAGAGAGAGAGAAAGAGAGAGAGAAAGAGAGAGAGAAAGAGAGAGAGAGCGAGCGAGCCAAGCAGGCTCCACACTGTCAGCGCAGAACCCTTATGGGGGGTCAAACTCATAAACCATGAGATGACGACCTAAGCCAAAACCAAGAGTCAGATGTTTAACCAACTGAGCCACCCAGGCGCCCCTCTTTTTTTAATTTTTATTGCTCCTTCCTACGTGAGATTTGTTTTTGCTTATTGGTTTGGGATTTTGTTTTTTATTTTTTTATTTTCTTAATTTTAATTTTTTTTGACTACAGACATATGGGTGTATTCTGTCTTATTTTCTCTTCTTCCAATTATAACTTATTTTGTGGTCTTGTCTTTTGCTGACTAAAAAGAAAACTAAAATTTCACAAAATATCTTCCAAGAGAAACTCATCCATTAAACATAAAAATATTATTCTAAAATACCCATTGTAATCATTACAGTACCCTGCCCCCTTATCCACAGGATGTGTTTCAAGACCCCCAGTGGATGCCTGAAAGAAATCATGGAGAATACCAAATCTTGAATATACTATGTTTTCCTATATAAAAATACTTATGATAAAACTTAATTTATAAATTAGGCACAGTAAGAAAGTAACAATAACAATACAGTGGAACAATTATAATAATATATTGTAATAAATATTCTGTAACAGAGGTTACATGAATGTGGTTTCCCTCCTTCAATATATCTTATTGTACTAGACTCACCCTTCTTGTGATGATGTGAGATAACACACTGAAGTGATGAGATAAAGTGAGGTGAATGACGTAGGCTTTGTGATGTAGTGTTAGGCTATGACACATCAAGAGATCATCTGCTTCCAGACTGTGGTTGACCACAAGCAGCTGAAATCATAAAAGCAAGACTGTGGATCAGGGGGGATTACTACATTTTCACCTCTCCTTTGTTTTTATTGCTTTAATTACTTTGACCTTATGACTATATACTATACCTGAAAATAAAACAATGTCTCAAAATGCCATACACAGAGTTGCCTGCCCTGAGTAGGTATTCTTGTTCCAGATGCTCTTAATCATTCCTTCTTCCCCTTTGCTATTGTATGCCCTTTTCATTTCCACTCTTAAAGATTCCTTCCTACATTTCAGGATCCAGCCATGCTTTCTTTCCCCTGATACCCTGCTCTCTCCAAGTTCTTATGTGTGATTAGCTCATTCTAGAAGGTAAAAGGGTTATCATCACTCAGTTCTTACAGCTCCTACTGAAAACTCTCTACTCTCTCAAAATTATTCTATAGCCTCCCATTCCACTTCTCCCCCAAAAATTTCTTCAAAAATGTGGGATTTCTCCTGTGAGAGAAATAATTTGATTTCATCATTACAATGCAGTATTATTACATTTACTGAGTTTGCTCTTCCAGAACCATAAAATTAATCAACAACAAGGACAGGATTAAAATAAAGCTCCAGTGATAAACATTCTGATACTTTCTTCAGTGGCTATATGAGTCCCTTGTTTCATAATATGTAACTATGCCAACCATCTTCTGCACTTGTTGATGGCCTGAACGCATTCCTATGAGTCTCACAGATAAAATCTCCTTATTCCATTTTATTTAAGTCTTTTCTGCAGGCTCAAGGGTAGTTGACACAAGGGAAGGAAATTGCGTAGCAAGTGCAGAGCAAAGCAAGATTTGAGTGTGGGAATGCGGCAAAGGTAGGGAGGTGCAAGAAGCCTGAAATGGGAGGTTCATTGGTTTACTCATCAAAAATGCAGTGAGCATCTTAAGTGCTTTGGGCACAGGTCCTGGGGGCACATCAGCAGTGAAAGTTGAGGGCATTACTGAAGTCTATTACTTTTTAACACAGGGATAGATAATTTAAACTTTTTCTTCTAGGTATTAGTAACCATAAAATGGTTATGATCTCACTTTTTGAAATGACTGGTTGTACTATGGAGCATAAAAGATTGCATGACTAGAAAATAATAGTTACAATTTAAGTAATCAAGGTAAAGGACCAATGAGAAGACCAATCAATGACAGTGACAGTGGGACTGGAATTTGGAAATGTCTAAAAAGTACAATAACTAAATTGCATTACTAAATAATAGAAGTTCAAGAATATTGGCAAACTTTTTCTTAATTCCTAACAAGAAACTAATAAAATCATTTCTTAATCCCATTGAATTAAAAATATTTTATTTAAATAAAATTGATAAATAACTAGTAACTATTACAATTTTACAAATATTTTATTTTATCAGTGCAGAGCCCAGTGCAGGGCTTGAACCCACAGACCATGAGATTATGACCTGAGCCAAAAGAGTTGGACACTTAACCGACTGAACCAACCAGGCACCCCTATAATTTTACAAATATTTTAAACTAAAGCAATATGAAGATTATATTAATGTTCACGGGTTTTTTTAGTAATACCTACTTTATTTTCACAACTAATAATCTATGACAATACACCATAAATAAAGCCAAGAGTAAAATAAAGGTGATTTCATATAAGAGACAGTTATTTTAGGGAGAATTGAAAACATAGTCAGTCATGCTGATATTCTATCTTGTTTTTAATTATTCTATATAATAAAATCTAGCCTCTTTTCCTCCCATTTTTTTTACAAATAATTCATTAGCAATAAAACCAGTCACTGAGACAAATTATCTGTAAATGTCTTCAATAAATTTAATACTAAATAAATAACTTTGTCCTATATTTCATGAACACCTGAAATATAATTACCTTATTTTAGTTAATTAAAATTGTGTTTTAAGTTTAAAATCTACATGCTAATCCTTTTAACAAACATATGTAAGTTTTTACTTGTGACTTTTAAACACCAAACAACTCAGGAATAATACATCAGGCAGCTGTAAATATAGATGTTCTGAAGATTTAGGGAATTCTTATATCCAAACATGGCCTTTCCAATTCCACAGAGTTCTGATGCTTTGTGCCAGATCCTTTCACACACATTGCCTTGTTTAGTCTTCCATTGGGAAGGAGAATTTTACAAATGAAGAAACTGAAATTTTCAAAAACAAGCTATTTCCCATGTCACATGATTCATAAATGTTGTGAATAATAATTTCAAATGTGGTGCTGTTCTACATTGTTAAGATGCCATTGCAAATACCATATTGCCAGGCATAGTGACATGGTAACAACAAAAATTAAAAGAAAAAATGTAATTCCAAATGAAAAATTTAACAAATTATTCAGAAAGCAGAATGGTCTCCCTTTTGTGAGAAATACCTCTTTCCTGCTATCTAACATGCAGTCACCATGAGGACCTAAACTGGGTCATTTTTATTGCAAGTTTACAATCTAACTTATTACTATGACCCTCCAGAGCCACTTAGAATCAGGGCTTCTAGACCATCTTTCAGCAGATAATAGAAATGTTCTCTGGAAAACATTTCTGTGCTGTAGAGATGTCTCAGAGCATTCATCCAATCTGGCTCAGTTCCAGATTCTGCTTTGCAGTTTAAACCACTCTTTGTGGAATTAATCATCAATATTGTTCAAACTGCAGATGGGGCCCTGTAGGACAGAGAAGGCTGAGTAGAGCAAACAAGTTAATAAGCTAGAAAAATATGGGCCGGTATTGCTGTACTTGAATACTTGCAGATAGGGTTCCTTTGAGTAAAATGATATAGAGAACAACCAGATTACCAAATATTTACTAAGGTTGCATATTTAACAAATAAAATAACACAAAATAAAGGGAAAGGTCTAAATACCTTTTATTTTCATAATAAAAATAAGGTTGGAAAGAAAAAAATTAAAAACAATTTCCTTTCATTGTCTGTATCAAAGTAAAATAATTCTTTTTATTCTATTCACAGCAGACAATTTTTCCCAAATGACTAATGTAAAGAAACACAAAGTATACTATAAGTGCACTGCCATAATAGTAACCTATACAATATAGGAAAACAATATAATTACTTGTACCTGTATTACATATTGTGATGTTGTCAACCAGCAGTGAGGGGAATCATTATGAAGAGAGTGAAATCAACTATAAGACCTCATGATTAAATATGTAGAGAAATAAACCAAGAATATTTCCCTTTCCCCCTATGCATTCTTCCCCTTCATCATGTGCAATCCCAACTCGATCTGTTGAGCTACTTGTTTCAAAGGATTTGAGCAGTCACCTCCAATCCTCTAGACCAGAAAGAAAACCTTGGACCGAAACCACCAGAAAACATGTAGGAAAAGGCATTTTGGGTATTCCCACTTTACTAAGTTGAGCTATTCATCACAATAATTAAATATGCATTAACTCTAGTGTACTCAACACATGTTATCTATGTTATTATCAGGGACTTTACAAGGGCGAGACAGTAGAATAAGGAAGTGTCTTGTCTCCAAAGAATTTAAAAGCAACCTTACCAGCTATTTTTCCAAAGAAGACATACAGGTTGGCCAACAGACACATAAAAAGATGCTCAATATCATTAATCATCAGGGAAATGCAAATCAAAACCACAATGACATATCATCTGACACCTGTCAGATGGGCAATAACAAAAACACAAGAAATAACAAGTGTTGGAGAGGATGGGAACCCTCATGCACTATTGGTGGCAATGTAAATTGGCACAGCCACTATGGAAAACAGTATGCAAGTTATTCAAAACATTAAAAATAGAACTATCATACAACCCAGCAATTCTACTTCTAGGTATTTATCTGATGAAAACAAAAATACTAACTTGAAAAGACATAGGCTCCTCTATGTTCATCGCAGCATTGTTTGCAATAGCCAAGACATGGAGGCAGCACAAATGTCCGTCAAGATATGAATTCATAAAGAAGATATGGCATATCTAGAGAAAACAATAGAATATTAATCAGCTATAAAAAAGAATGAAATCTTGACCTTTGAGACAACATGGACGGAGCTAAAGGGAATTATGTTAAGGGAAATAAGTCAGAGAAAGAAGACAAACACTCTATGACTTCACTTATATATGGAATCTTAAAAACATAACAAATGAACAACAAAAAAATGGAAAGACTCATAAATATGGAAAGCAAACTGATGGTTGCCAGAGGGGAGGGGAGGGGAGGGGAGGGGGAGGGGGGGGATAGACAAAATAGATGAAAGGAATTAAACAGAACAGTCTTCCAGTTATAAAGTAAATAAGGCATGGGTATATAATGTACAGCATAGGGAATATAGTCAATAATATTGTAACAACTTTGTATGGCAACAAATGGTAACTAGGCTTATGATGGTGACCACTTCATAATGTACATAAATATCAAATCTCTATGTTGAACATCTGAAACAAATAAAATTTGTATGTAAATTATTCAATAAAAAATAAATAAAATTTTAAAATGAAAGGAAAGGAAAAGAGAAAGAATAGGGCATATAAGGGGAAAGCAAATAAAGAGATAATTTATAGTCATGTTAGACAAAAGGATTCATGCTCTCCCTAACAGACATTTTGAGGAGTTCTTTTTTTTATTATTTTTCATGTTTTATTTTACATTTGAGAGAGAGAGAGAGAGAAAGAATGAGCAGGGGAGCGGCAGAGAGAGAGAGAGGGAGACACAAAATTTGAAGCAGGCTCCAGGCTCTGAGGTGTCAGCACAGAGCCAGATGCGGGGCTCAAACTCATGAGCAGTGAGATCATGCCCTGAGCCAAAGTCGGATGCTTAACCGACTGAGCCACCCAGATGCCCCTGAGGAGTTCTTATTAGATAGTATATTTAGTCAGGGTTCTCTAAAGAAACAGAACCAACAAACAGGATGTAAAATGTGTGTGTGTGTGTGTGTGTGTGTGTGTGTGTGTGTGTGTGTGTGTGTGTACATATGAATAAATTGGAATGGTCCATAAGATAATGGAGGCTGAGAAGTCCCATGATCTGCAGTCAGCAAGCTGGAAATCCAGGAAAGCCAGTGATATAGTTTCAGTCTGAAAGCCAGAAGGCTGAGACCCGGAAGGAGCCAATACTTCAGTTCAGTCCAAAAGCAAGAAAAAACTGATGTCTCAGCTGGAAGACAGTCAGGCAGAGGAAAGGCATGAGGAAAGGTCAGCCTTTTGCACTAAGCATGCCTTCACCTGATAATATGGGGCCCAGCCTACATCTGGGAGGGAAATCAGCTTTACTTAGTCCACCATTTCAGTGTTAAACTCATGCAAAATGCCTTCACAGAAACACCCAGAGTAATGTTTGACCAAATATCTGGGACCCCCATAGCCTAGTCAAGTTGACACTAAAAATTAACCATTATAGAAAGCAGGCAAACTCAGATGGCATACAAAACACAAATATTAAGCAGAAAATATTAATGCCCAAAACAGAGATTAGGGTAGTATTAGACCTGCAGTAACTAACCCCCAGGAAGAGTAGATATTCCCCACATCCACATACATGACATACCTCATGATGTATGGCATGTCTTTACCTCCTTGAGGATGACGGGAACGAGTTAGCAATAGAGATTGTGGTGAATAAGCTTTCTCAGATATGAAGCACCCATCTGAAAATCACTAACTTCGTAAAGAAAGTCCCACAGTGATAAATATGCTCTACACTTAAAATGTATCATATGTAAAATTAACCATGAAACAAATAACAAAACATTTAGAGTGATTATAATTAATACCTTTATAAGGTATGAGAAAAATGGTAACAGACATGGAGAATATAGCAACAAGGTGCAAGGTATTTCTAAAATAAATTCTAGAATGAGCAGCAGGCATAATGGAAAAGGAAATAACATTAAATGCAGAAGTAAAATTACAGAGCTGGCAAAAAGATAAAATTTCATCCTGAAAAGACTATACTTGAGTATAGCTTAAGAGCTATACTCAAGATGAATAGTAAGAAATCCAATCCTAGAAATTTTATAATAAAATATCTGACCATTGCGATAAAGAATTAATTTAAAATTTCAGAAAGAATGTTTAAAAAATCACCTAAATATATAAAATCCTATTGGCATTGAATTTCTCATTAAACACTGGATGGTAAAAAAAAAAAAAGTGATAAAACGGATTTAAAATTAATCTGCTTATTATCACAGCATGCCAGTAATTCTAAACAATGTCAGTGATAAATACTCCTTTGTTCAAAAAACTTCTGTTGGTCTAAGTTCTAATAATCGCACAAATGACTGAGGATTCTTCAAATTAACTTTTATGTAGAATACAATAATAAAAATTCTACATAAAAGTTAATTCAAAGATTCCCCAGTCATCCAGTCACCCCCTGATACATGTGGACACAGCTACACACTCTTACTTTGAGAGTAAATTCATGACATTTTTTAATCATTCAAGCTCTCTTTGAGTGCTGTTTCCAACCACTGTGGAGCTATATATTCCTGAGTTAAACAGCGATTAGATAGATATCAACAGTGATAGCCCAGGCATGGAAAGGATGAAGAAGTACCACAAGACTTATGTCAGCTCTGTCATTCCATGGGACTACTTGAAGTTTTCTTCTGTGTTTAAAATTTCTGAAACCTACAGTACAACGGGGTTTTTTTATGAATATCTCCCAAACTTAACGCTTATATTTATGACTTCTTTCTAGCTTTATATTTGTTGCTTTGTGGGACAAAACTTCTAAATTAAAATGAATAAAAAGTGTTCTTCAGTTATTAAGAGTGAAGACAGATGAACAAATCTGGTTACACAATCTATTAAGACTACATACAGAAAATCAAGTTTGACAAAGCAATTAACAAATTTGCCAAAGTTAAGTTTTGATAACAAAAACTGTAAAGTTATACATTCATTACTGTAACAGACATTGATGTATTAGTCTGCTTGGGCTGCCATAGCAAAATACCACAGACTGGATGGCTTAAGCAACAGAAATTTATTTTCTCACAGTTTGAGAGAGTGGAAGTCTGAGATCAAGGGTCTGGTTGATTTGGTGTTTGGACTCTCTTCCCAGCTTGCCGATGGCTACCTTCTAACTGTCCTCACAAAGCCTTCCTCCATGTGCACACAGAAAAGGAGAGAAAGTGAGCTCTCTGTCAGACCAAGGTTCTGCCCTTATGATTTCATTTCACCTTAATTACTCCCATACTCTAAATTCAGCCACACTGATGGTTAGGATTTCAACATATGAATTTGGGAGATGAGAGGTAACACAAATATTCAGTACATAACAATCAGCATATATAACAGACCACCTAGTTCTCTTTTGTAAAAATACATTAATGTAATTTAAAAACATTAATCCATTATTGTTTCCATTTTATACTGTAATGCTTATTTTATCTATTATTATTTTCCACTGGCATGATTACATATACAAAATCCATGAAAAGAACAATTTCATGGTCTCCCTTTTTTTCCTAACCATTATTTTTGTTCCATTTTCTATTACTGGAAGTAATTTTGTCATATAAACAAGCTGCTCCAACTATCAAATGTGCTAGGTATGCAACTTATTATTTCTATTATCATAACCCTAATAATCAGCTCTGTAAGGCAGAGACCCTATCTTAAAATTCTAGGAAGGATTTGTGATTTGGGGAAAATTAGATAGCTTCTCTGAGACTCAGGTTTCTACTGTATAAAATGTGTGTGCCTTGCAGGCAGAGGGAAAGACAGAGAATAAGTAGTCAGACCACACTTTCCTAAGATGTGTTCTTTGAAAGATTGGTTCCATCAGATCTTAATAGCTGTTTTATGGTCAAAGAAGTTCAGGAAGTGCTGGTTTCTTCATAGTACAATTCTCAGAGCACCCTTCACCTCCATGGCACTCAATCCCCCTCACCCTGCTGTCTTCTTTCCTATAGTACCTATGGTCTTCCTTATACTGTATAATTTACTTTTTATTATTTTTATTGTTTATTATTTATCTCACTCACTAGAATACAAACTTTAGAAGTTAAAGAACTGTATCTGTTTATTTTTTGACATATCTCAAACGCTTAGAACAATTCTCGGCACACAGCATGTGCTCAATAAATATTAGGTGAATGAATGAGCATATGAATGAATGAAACATTAATGTGCTATGCTGCAAAAGAATTCCATAAAAAGCAATGTAATATACCAAAATGCCTTAATAGTTAGTTCTAGACTTCCCCACAAGCTATTTTGAATAAAAGGTAAAGAAAGCTTCTCTGAGGTGGTGATAGTTGAGATAAGATTCAAAGAAAAATAAACTACCATGCAAACAGCCAGAGAAAGAATATTCTTTTTTTTTTTTAATTTAAATTCAAGTTAGTTAACATACAGTGTAGTCTTGGCTTCAGGAGTAGAACCAGTGATTCATCTCTTACATATGACATCCAGTGCTCACCCTTAATGCCCTCCTTAGTGCCCATCACCCATTTAACCAATCCCTTCACCCACCTCCCTCTAGCAACCCTCAGTTTCTTCTCTGTATTTAAGAGTCTCTTATGGTTTGCCTCCCTCTCTGATTTTATCTTATTTTTCCTTCCCTCCCCCTATGTTCATCTCTTTTGTTCCTTAAATTGCATATATGAGTGAAATCAAGGTTCTAAGGTGGACAGGAGCTTGACTTATCTGAGGAACAGAAAGGAGAATAATGTGGCCAGAATGGAATAAACTAAAGAAAAGGTTTAAAGAGATGATCTCAAAGAAATATCCAGAGGCTGCATCATTCAGAATTTTGGCAGTAAAGATCCTCAACTTTATTGTAACCACTGAAGGGCTTTAGGCAAGGGAGTGACATGATCTGATGTATATTTTAATAAAAATTTACTCTGGCTACAATGTAGGCATGAACCAGGAGAAGCAGCAGAAATAGTAGTTAACAAGCTACAGCAATTGTCCTGGCTTACACTAAGGTAGTGGTAGCAAAAATGGGAAGAAGTGGACACATTTAAAATATACTTTGTGGTTTGGTTTGGTCTTATTTTTGTATTAAGTTTTTATCTTAATTCCAGTTAGTTAACACACAGCGTAATATTAGATTCTAGTGTACAATGTAGTGATTCAACACTCCCATACATCACCCAGTGCTCATCACAAGTGCACTCCTTAATCCCCATCACTTACTTCACCCATCTCCCCCACCCACCTCACTTCTGGTAGCCATTAGGTTGCTCTTTACAGTTTGTTTGTTTGTTTGTTTGTTTTAAGTTAAAGTAGACTATAGTTTAAAGAGTCTGTTTCTTTCTTTGCCTCTTGCTTTTTTTTTTCATTTGATCATTTGTTTCTTGAATTTCACATGAGTGAAACTATATGGTATTTGTCTTTCTCTGACTTATTTTGTATAGAATAATACTCTCTACTTCCATCCATGTTGTTTCAAATGGCAAGATTTCATTCTTTTTAATGAATGAGCAATATTCCATTGTGTGTGTATATACACACACACACCAAATCTTGGTATTGGTATACATATAGTGTATATATACCAAATCTTTTTTTTTCTTTTTTTTCCTCAGATCTAGGATTAGGGTTGAGTTTAGGGCCAAATTAAGAGTTAGGATTAGGATTGGGACAAGTGTGAAGCTATGTGCTTATTATGCTGTAGTTCAGAGACCTCTCCAGAGGGTTATGTTTAGGGTTAAGGTTAGGGTTAGGGTTAGGATTAGGGGTTAGTCATTAATGGTTAACAGTTAAGGTTTGGGTTAGGATTAGGTGCTTGCTTAGAATAATACTCTCTAGCTCCATCCATGTCATTGCAAATGGCAAGATTGCAGTCTTTTTACTGGCTGAGTAATATTCCATTATATATACCAAATCTTTTTTTTCCCCCTCAGATCTAAGATTACAGTTGAGATTAGTTCCAGATTAAGGGTTAGAGTTAGGGTTAGGACCAGTGTGAGGCTAGGTGCCTATTATCCTATAGTTTAGAGGCCCCTCCAAAAGGGTAACTTTAGGTTAAGTGTTATGGTTATGATTAGGGCTAGGGCTTAGGGCTAGGGCTTAGGGGTTTAAAGTTAAGGTTTGGGTTAGGATTAGGTTTAGAGCTACAGTAGGGTTAGAGTGAGGGTATGTGGCTTATATCCTATAGTTCAGAGACCTCTCTAAAGGTTATGTTTAGGGTTAGAGTTAAAGTTAGGGGTAAAGTTTAGGGGTTATGGATTAAAAACAGGGTTAGTATTAGATTCATTAGATTACTAACCCTGGTTAGTAAACAGGGTTAGTTAAGGTTAAGGTTAGGGTGAGGTTTGTGCCTGGCATCCTGCAGTTCCGAGACATTCAGAGATTAAAATCTCAGACTTTTGTTGGGGTGAGAATATATTCTCAACCATCTACGGAGATGTGGTTAAGAGTGAATTTGGTACTCTAAATACCTTCAAATGGATATTCAATTTGTCCTTTTTTTTTCTTCCAAGGTTTTATGTAAATTCCTATTAATCCCATCATCTATTTGACCCATACCACACAGGAAACAACAGGTTTTGGCAAGGATGTGGAGAATGTGTAACCCTCTTACACTGTTCAAGAGACTGCAAACTGGTACAGCCACTCTGGAAAACACTATGGAGCCTCCTCAAAAAGTTAAAAATATAACTATAATCCAGCAATTACACCACTAGGTATTTACCCAGCGGATACAAAATACTGACTTGAAAGGATACATGCACCCCAATGTTTATAGCAGCACTATCAATAATAGCCAAATTATGGAAAGAGCCCGTATGTCTATTGACTGATGAATGGATAAAAAAGATGTGGTATATATATATACAATCAAATATTATGGAGCCATCAAAAAGAATGAAATCTTGACATTTGCAACTACGTGGATGGAGCTAGAGTATATTATGTTAAATAAGTCAGTCAGAAAAAGAAAAATGCCATATGATTTCACTTATGTGGAATTTAAGAAAGAACACAAATGAGCATCAGGGGTAAAAAGAGGAAAACCAAGAAACAAAGGGGAGGTGGGGGGGTTAAAATATACTTTGAACATATTGATGGATTCTGGAAAGAGAGTCGAGAAAAAAAATGGAGAAATTATGGATGATGTCTAGGTTTGGGGCTTGCATAACTGAGTGGATGTTGGTATTATGGGGATGGAAAGACTGCTTGAGGAAGAGGTTAGTAGTGGGGAGTCATCAAGAGTTCTGGTTTGAAATTTTCAAGTTTGAGATTCCCATTAAGCCTTCTAATAGACATGCCCAATTAACTGAATATATAAATCTGGACCTCAGAGTATGGATAGAAAGAAATATAAGGGGTGCCTGGGTGGCTCACTTGGTTAAGTGTCCAACTTCGGTTTAGGTCACGATCTCACGGCTTGTGAGTTCGAGCCCCACCATCAGGCTCTGTGCTGACAGCGCAGAGGGATTCTCTCTCTCTCTGCCCCTCCCCTACTTGCACTCTGTCTCTCTCTCAAAAATAAACATTAAAAAAGATTAATTTAAAGAAATATAATTTCAAAGCTCTTACCATTTACATCACTGTGACTAAAGGAAATCACCTAGCTGTAACGTGTGGATAATGATGATTTCATGCAGAGGAAAAGGACCATCAGCGCAAGGAGAATAAAAAGGAAGAACTATCCCAGAGGGTCAAGTTTGAAGGAATGAGTGGTGAATTGTATTGAATGCCACTGCCTGGTAGAGCAAGATGAGTACAGAAGGGTTCACTGGATTTAGCAAAGTGGTTGTTATTGGTGTCCTCGGAAAAACAAATAAAGGAAGAAAGGCAGGAAAAGGAAGGGGGAGACTTCCGTGAAGTGGAGGAGATGGAAGCCAGACCGGAGTGGTTGATGAGTAAATGGTAAGTGAAGAATGGAGAACAGGTTAAGACAACCATTTTTATGAAAAATGTAGTAAAATCTTCAGGGGAATATGAAATCAAGGAACAGATTTTATATATGAATGACAGAAGAGCTTATCAAATACAGGTGAAAATAATCCACCAGAGAGGAAGAAACTTGTGATGTAATTACCTCAAACAAAAAGGTCTTAAAAACTCAGGAGAAGCTGCGGTCTGAAGCACATGCAGAAGTATTGGCTATCTATAAGCTTTAAAAGAAGATTAGGAATAGGAGACATATTGTCTTATGAAAATAGGGTGATGGGATGGCTATAAGAAGGTGAAAGCACTTCTGTGTGATTGTTTCTATTTTCTCTATGAAGTATGAGAAGTTATTCAGCTGAAAGCTGCAGTGGCAGCTAAAAGGAGATGTTAAACAGGTTTTAAGGCAGTAAATCGGGTTGGAAACCTTGGTAGGGGCCAGAATGTGAATGAAATCATAAAGCAGATGATACAGAATCATAAGGTCTATAAAGAGAGGACTGCAATCATTAACTCTATGTTCTAGAAACATAACTGCAGCAATGTGGATGATGGAATTGGGACCAGTTATGACACAAGATTCATGGTTGAAAAGGCCCCAGACTAGGGCACTGGTAGAAAAAACTTCTTTGAGGTGGGGTGAGGGCACAGGGAGGCAAGTTGGAGAGCTAGGAAAAAGAACAGTTAGGAAATGTGTGTGTGTTGGGGGCATGCTTATTTATCTGTCTCCTCCACTGGAATGAAAAGTCCATAAGGTCAGGGACTCTTTTGTCCCAGTTCCTAAGATATTCTCAAGAAATATTTGTGGAAAGAAGAAGTTGGTAAGTAGTAGGCTTCTGATAAATGTTTGTTTAATTAAATTTCCCAATGCTCAAGATATTTTTTCCATGAATAAAAAATCATATTTTTGTTTTTTGTGGTCCTTTTCAATCTACTGTAATGTTTTCTGATGATTCTACTCATTTTTTAATACTCTTAAAGCTTTAAGTCCAGATCTTTACTCTTACTTCTAAAGAATTATTCATGACAATAATAATCTGAGACAAATCATAGTAACATAAGAAAATGAAACATAGTAACAAAACATAATATTCCACTATATTAAATTATGTATTACTATGTGTAAACTTGTCTCCTTCCACTAGAAATAAACACTATAAGGACAGATACTCTACATGGTGTTGCTGTTGTTGATTTCTTTTCACTGATGTATCCTCCAGTTCCCAGAATAGTGGCAGGCACATGGTAGATTAAAATAGTGAATTTGCTACAGAAAATGAGAAGAGTAAAGTTAAATAGAATTACAGAGATTTATGGCTTTACAAGTGAATTGTGATAATATTGATCAAGAATGAAGGAAACAGTTTGGTGGGGGGGAATAATGAGTAGGTGTGGAGATACACATATGAGATAAGTATGTAGCACATCAGGACATGCTTTATAAAATAAAAAGTACCCGTGTAAATTACTTCTAAACTGGGCTATCTAACTCTCCCCAAGCCCACAAGCATGGTTCAACCCAGTTAATACTCTTCAAGCCAGACACATTGGGTATGGTATATTTTTAAAAGAAAAGAGGGGTAAATCACTCTTCTATTCTTCCATCCCTGATCCCAACATAAGAGATGATCACAACTCTCTATCTAAGCATTCTTCCCTGGGATGGAAATGACTAGACATGTTTATTTACCAATGAGATCTTTTGGACCCTGAGTGACTTCCTGGTACACCATATTTTTCTCATAGAGGAAATGATCAAGCGCAAACTGGATTTCAAAGCACATTGGTGCTGTGCACTGTGGCCATCCTAGCCCTGACAAAGCTCAGCACGCTCTACTCCTCCACCGCATCCATGACCTGTGTCTTGAACCAGTCAGGCCATTTCCAGAGTAGTTCATCAATGTCCCTCTGCTGCAGCAGAAGTAGGATCTTAGCTCTCATTGGCTTGTTTCACCTAAGTCTTCCTAATAAGAATAGCGAAGAGGGGCGCCTGGGTGGCTCAGTTGGTTGAGTGTCCAATTTCGGCTCAGGTCATGATCTTGCGGCTCGTGAATTAGAGCCCTGCATCAAGCTCCGTGCTGACAGCTCAGAGCCTGGAGCCTGCTTCTGCCTCTGTGTCTCCCTCTCTCTCTCTGCCCCTAACCCACTCACATTCTGTCTCTGTCTCTCTTAAAAATAAATAAGCATTAAAAAAAATTTAAGAGTAGCGAAGAATTATAACTGTTCCAATACTTTGCCTTATTAAGGAGCAGAGTTCAATATAACAGTTGTTACTTAGATATTAAAGCATTCTTCTAACCATCTCATACTGATCAATACAAAGTCTTCTCTGATTCATTGTACATCAATGTTAAATCTAATCATGGTCAGTGAGAATTAGTACCCTTTTCCAAGAGGAGATTATTGTAACACCCTTTCGTAGAAAATTCCCTCTGCAGCTTTGTATTTCATATCCTTTTCTCCTAATCTTTCCCAAATAATCAAAAAATAATAACAAAACAAATAATTCTATAGCCCTTACTGTGTTCCAGGCGCTATTCTAATCTTTTCACAGATACTAATTTACATAATCCTCATAACAATATTGTTGATAGTTATTATTATTATCCTCACTGTACAATATGAAGCTAAAGTTCAGAAAGATGAAGCAACATTCCCAAGATGAATAACACCTGTGCTGGAACTCAAAGTCTAACCCAGTCATTGTGGTTCCTACTATAGTCATTCGCAAATGTACCATAATATTTTGAATGTAAAACAATGAGAAAAATTGTAAATAAAATATTTCCCAAGAAAAATATGTGCGTAGGTACCAAAGAATAGGATAATTTCTAAATGACTAAAATAGAGATTTGACAATATTTTTCCATTGCTTAAATATTACAGATCAATATTATAGCCATAACTTCAAAATATTTGAGATGCCTGTGAGGACAGTACTTACTAAGGAAATTAAAATCTGTATCCCAAAATATTCAAGATCCTTTCTTAAAATTTCCCTGAGAAAACATACACAATTTGTGTTGGAGTTTGAGCACACAATAGCAAGAAATGAAAATTAGTAAGAAACCTACTAAAAATTCCGTATACTCTATTGGGTAATTTTGTTCAGCATTCAGAAGATAGTTTAAAATGCAGTAACATGTATGTGGAAGTATAAATCATACTATGGAGCCATATCAGCTGGTTTAAATCAATAAATTTATTTCAGACACGATCCTAAGTACAATTCAGGCTTGAAAATTTCAGCAATCTGATTCCCAAATACAACAGGCAAAATAGAAATTCTGTGTTTTAATGACAAACTCAAAAAAAGCAAAGCAAAATATTTCTAAAGCAAAATAGAAATTCTGTGTTTTAATGACAAACTCAAAACAAAAACCATCAACAAAATTAAAAGGCAACCTACTGGATAGGAGAAGATATTTACAAATGATATATCTAATAAGAGGTTAATATCCAAAATATATAAAGAACTTATACAACTCAACACCACAAAAATAAATAAATAAATAGTCTAATTAAAAAGTGGGCAGAGGACCTGAATAAACATTTTTTTGAAGAAGATATACAGAAGACCAATAAACACATGAAAAGATGCTCAACATCACTAATCATCAGGAGAATGCAAATCAAAACCACAATGGGATATCACCTTACACCTGTCAAAATGGCTAAAATCAAAAGACAAGAAACGAGTGTTAGGGAGAATATGGAGAAAAAGGAACACTCGGGCACTGTTGATGGGAATGTAAATTGGTGTAACCACTATGGAAAACAGCATGGAGGTTCCTCAAAATATTAAAAATAGAAATACCATATGACCCAATAATTCCACCACTGGGTATTACCCACAGAAATTTAAAATACTGATTCAAAAAGATATATGCACCCTCATGTTTACTGAAGCATTACTTACAATAACCAAGATATGGAAGCCACCCAAGTGTCCAAAAATGGATAAAAAGGAAGTAGTTTATATATACAATGGAATATTACTCAGCCATTAGAAAGTATGATATCTTGTCAATTGCAACAACATAGATGAACCTAGAGTGTATTATGCTAAGTGAAATAAGTCAGACAGAAAAAGACAAAAGCATATGATTTCAGTTTTTTGTGGAATTAAAACAGCAACAACAACAAACAACAACAACAAAAGGGAAAAAACAGAAACAGACCCATAAATACAGAGAACAAACTGATGGTTACCACAGGGGAAGGGAGTGGAGGGATGGGTAAAATGGGTGAAGGAGAGTGGGAAGTACAGGCTTCCAGTTACACAATTAGTAAGTTATGAGGATAAAAAGTACACGACAGGGAGTATATTCAATGGTATTATAATAGCATTGTATGGTGATAGATGGTAGCTACACTCATGGTGAGCATAGCATAATGAAGAGAGTTGTCAAATCACTATGTCATAGACCTGAAACTATTGTAACATTGTGTGTCAACTATACTTCAATTATAAGTAAGTAAGGAAAGAAAAGAGGAAAGAAGGAAGGAAGGAAGGAAGGAAGGAAGGAAGGAAGGAAGGAAGGAAAGGAGGGAAGAGGGGAGGGAGGGGGAAAGGAAGGAAGGCAGGGAAAGAGAGAGGGAGAAAGGAAGGAAGGAAGGAAGGAAGGAAGGAAGGAAGGAAGGAAGGAAGGAAGAAGGAAGAGGGATGAGGGAGGGAGAGAAGAAGGAAGGAGGAAAGGAAGGAAGGGAGAAAGAGGAAGAGAAAGAAAAGCAATGAAGTCAAACAAAATGTCTTACTAAATGCTTAGAAAATAAACTGAGCCCTTCAAAACAGAGGAAGCACACTTTTTACTTGTTCGTCTCTTCCCCCCACCCCATATATACTAGGTATCGTCTGAACATACATAAATTGCTTTGTTTAGAACCTGGAAAGAATTCAGAACAGAAACCATATGGCTAAGGGAACAGGAATTCTGTACTTTAAATTCTGGGTATCAGAGGCATGTCTCACCTCTTACAATCCTAGTTATTGATCATAGAACACTTCTTACATGACGACCAGAGGAAGATGAAATTTCTCCAGCTCCAAGCCACTAGTGCTAGCTCTAGGATCCTGAGGTAGAACAGTATGATGTTAGGGACCAGATATCAGAAACAAGTCAAATAGAATCTCAGAGGAAATAGGATCCAGGGTGAGACTGAAGTGGATGGTGTCAAGTAAAAATGAAAAAGAATATGGGAGAAGAAGTTAAAGGAAGTGTTTGGGAGGGATAGGGCTTATCTTCTCTTTTTCTTTTCTTTTTTTTTTCTCTCCTTATCACTCCCTAAAATAGTTTGGGTTGAGCAGGAGTATAAATGTGTAATGGCTTCAAGGGAGAGAAAAGAGGAAAGAACAGTTGGCAAATTGTATTTTTCCTACTTTTTTCTTCATGCTTAGCTTTGCTTCACTCATAAAAAAAATATAAAACAAAAAGCAAACTATAGATTTTATACAAAATTTAAAAATGCTTTAAAGTTTTACCCAGAGCAAATCAAACAAAAAAAAAGGAAATTAATACCAAAGATTAGCAAGGTAAATGTTACAAAGAACTACAAAATTAAATCCAAAATGTGCAATGCTTGACATTACAGTTCCGGGTTCTCCTGTGACATTTGAAAATATTAAACAGTTTTAATAAGGTGTATGATAACATTTGCCAACTTATAATCTAACTTAAACACTGTTTAATAGTCAAAACACCTGAGAAATCAATTCTGTACCTTAATGATATCATCAGTGGTAGTTTAAAAACACTAGAATCTCAGATGCATTCAAAATATTAAAAAAGTTTTGGAATTTACATATTATTTCTGTATTGAGACTGTACTGAAGCTGTTTACTTAGCATTACCTAATTTAGACTATTTAGCATTACCCTTTTATGTAGAACATAAAGTTTACTTGTTGCTCAGCCCAAAAATAATCATAAGGAAACGAAGTACCATGAATCCATCTGAGTGAAATGTTTGTTCTTCATTTAAATATAGGCTGAAAGTAATTTAAAGGAGCAGATGAATCATCTAGATCAACTTCAAGTACAACTAAAGACGGTTGCATGAGATTCTGTGTGACTTAGGGTCACAGTAGTTCATATGTGCAAAAGCATTTTTTGGTCCCCTAGGAGGGCTTGCAGGATGGCAGCAAGAATTTTGGAGGGTTTAAACTCCTACCTTCTCCAGCTTCTCCAGAGGGCATACTGAGGATTAGCCTGATGAATCAGTTCCTCCTGTTCCTCAGGTAGTCTTGACTCAGAAATGGAAGTACAGTAACAACCTCAGCCCAATCAACCTAGGATGATTGTCAACATGTCAATGTACCAGACATGAGTCCTTACAAGTTTTTTTCAGGCTGTAAATTCCTCTTGAATTTTCTTCTTCCTGCACCCTAAAAATCTATTGGCCCCATCTTTGAAATTTTTTTCTGTCTTGGTTTCCCTACCTAGTGTAAGTAACAAAAACAACAATAAAATATAGCTAATATTTGCTGAGTGTCAACCAAATGCCAGGCATTTTTTGTTTCACTTATAATTTATTAATCCATTAAATTCTCACAAAAACCCTATGAAGCAAGTGTCATTATCATCCCTATCTCATAGATGAGGATATTGAGCCACAAAGAGGTTAAATAAGTTGCCTGAAATCACATAGTTAGAAAATAGTATAACTGGGATTTGGACCCAGGTAATCTGGCCCCAGGAACCATACTCCTAACCACTAGCCTAATGCCTCCTTAAGAATGGCCTCTTGGGAAGATGGCAGGGTAGGGGGACCCTCAGTTCACCCCATGCCACATTTTCAACTAGATATCATCTACACCCAAGTCAACAAACCAGAGAGTGATCTGAAAACTGGAAGAACGAGCCCCATAAATAAGTAATAGAGAAGATGAATATTTCTGGAAAAAATCAGTCCAGGAACTAAAAAAAATATATATCTAAAATGTAATAACATATACCTAAAACATTGGGAAGACAGGAGAAAGAAATGGGTTCAAACTTAAACAACCATCGACTGAATATAGACTGCTATACACAGAAGAGAAAATCTTCAGAAACAACCATTAAACAAGTAATTAAATGGCAATAAATACATATCTATTAATAATTACTTTGAATGTAAATGGACTAAGTGCTCCAATCAAAAGACATAAGGTGATAGAATGGATTAAAAAAACAAGGTCCATCTATATGCTGCCTAAAAAATACTCATTTTAGACCTAAAGACATCTGAAGGTTGAAAGTAGGGAGATGGAGAAATATCTATCATGTAAATGGAGTCAAAAGAAAATAGACTTATTTCAGACAAAATAGACTTTTTTTGTTTATTTATTTATTTTGAGAGGGAGCAAGCAGGGAAGAGGCAGAGAGATAGAGGGAGAGAGAGAGAGAGAGAGAGAGAGAGAGACTCTCAAACAGGCTCTGCACTGTCAGTGCAGAGCCCAATGTGGGGCTCAAACTCACGAACCACAAGATCATGACCAGAGCCAAAATCAAGAGTTGGACACTTAACTGACTGAGCCACCCAGGCACCCCTATTTCAGACAAAACAGACTTTAAAACAAAGATTGTAACAAGAGACAAAGAGATACTATATAATACTGAAGGGGACAATCCAGCAAGATGATATAACAATTATAAATATTTATGCACACAACACAGAAGTAACAAAATACATAAGACAGTTAATAACAAATATAAAGGAACTATTTGATAATACAGTAATGGTAGGGGACTTCAACACCACACTTACATCAATGGACACATCATCTAAACAGAAAATCAACAAGGAAACAATAGCTTTGAATAATACACTGGAACAAATGGATTTAACAGACATACTCAGAACATCACCTCCTAAAACAGCAGCATACACATTCCTTTCAAGTGCACATGGAACATTATCCAGAACAGATCACATATTAGGCTACAAAACAAGCCTCAACAAGTTCAACAAGTTCAAGATCAGAGTCATACCATGCACCTTTTCTGACCACAAGGCTATGAAACTAGAAGTCAACCACAAGAATAAAAGTCTGGAAAGACCACAAACACATGGACGTTAAATAACATGCTACTAAACAATGAATGAGTCAACCAGGAAATTAAAGAAGAAATTTAAAAAGTACATGGAAACAAATGAAAATGAAAACACAATGGTCCAAAAAACTCTGTGATGCAGCAAAAGCAGTTCTAAAAGGGACTTTTATAGCAATACAGCTCTACCTCAAGAAGCAAGAAAAATCTCAAACAACCTAATCTTGCACCTAAAGGACTGGTAAAAGACCAAACAACACCTAAAACCAGCAGAAGGAAGGAAACAATAAAGATTAGATTAAGTTGAAACTACAAAAAACAATAGAACAGATCAATGAAACCAGGAACTGGTTCTTTGAAAAAACAAAAAAAATTTCTGAACCTCTAGCCAGATTATCAAGAAAAAAGAGAAAAGACTGAAATTAATAAAATTACAAATGAGAGAGGAGAAATAACAACTAACATCACAGAAATGCAAACAATCATAAGAGGATATTATGAAAAACTATATGTCAACAAACCGGACAACCTGGAAGAAAACAATAAATTCCTAGAAAAATATAAATTACCAAAACTGAAACAGGAAGAAACAGAAAATTTGAAGAGACCAATAATCAGCAAAGAAACTGAGTCAATAATCATAAAACTCCCAAGAAATAAAGTCCAGGACCACATAGCTTTACAGCTACCATATTCTCCCAAATACTTAAAGAAGAATGAATACCTACTCAAAAAATAGAAATGGAAAGAAAACTTCCAAATTCATTCTATGAGGCCAGAATTACTCTGGTATCAAAACCTGATAAAGACGCCACTAAAAAAGAGAACTACAGGCCAATATCCCTGATGAATATACATGCAAAAATTTTAAACAAAATACTAGCAAACCAAATTCAACAATACATTTAAAAAAATCACACACCATGATCAAGTAGGATTTATTTCCATGATACAAGGGTGGTTCATGGCACAAAGCTGTAGTAATCAAGACAGTATGGTACAAGCACAAAAATAGATCAATAGAACAAAATATAAAATCTAGAAACAAACCTACAATTATATGATTAATTGATCCTCAACAAAGGAGGCAAGAATATACAATGGGAAAAAGACAGTTTCTTCAACAAATGGTGCTGGGAAAACTGGACAGCTACATGCAAAGAATGAAACTAAATCACTTCCTAGTACCGTATACAAAAATTCAAAATGGATCAAAGACCTCAATGTGAGACCTGAAACCATAAAAGTCCTGGAAGAACTAGGCAGTAACTTCTTTGATATCGGCTGTAGCACTTCTTTCTAGATATGCCTCCTGGGGCAAGGGAAACAAAAGTTAAAGTAAACTATTAGGACTATAACAAAATAAAAAGTTTCTGCACAGTGAAGAAACAATCAACAAAACTAAAAGGTAGACTATAGAATTGGAGAACATATTTGCAAATGACATATCTGATAAAGGGTTAGTGTCCAAAATCTATAAAGAACTTATAAAACTCAACACCCAAAAAACAAATAATCCAATTAAAAAATGAGCAGAAGACATGAACAGATATTTTTCCAAAGAAGACAGGCTGATGGCCAACAGACACATGAAAATTGCTCATCATCACTTATCATCAGGGAAATGCAAATCAAAACTGTGAGATATCATCTCACACCTGTCAGAATGGCAAAAATGAACAACACAAGAAACAACAGATATTGGTGAGGATGTGGAGAAAAAGAAACCCTCTTACACTGTTGATGGGAATGCAAACTGGTGAAGCCACTCTGGAAAACAGTACAGAGGTTCCTCAAAAAGTTAAAAATAGAACTACCCTAGGATTCAGCAGTTGTGATACTAGGTATTTACCCAAAGAATATAAAAATACTAATTCGAAGGGACACATACACCCCCCTATGTTTATAGGAGCATTATTGACAATAGCCAAACTATGGAAGCAGCCCATGTGTCCATCAACTGATGAATAGATAAAGAAAAATTGGTGTGTGTGTGTGTGTGTACACACACACACATACATGCTGATTCTAGTAAATATGTATATATACTAGTAAATATGTATATATGTATATATACATGCAGTATATATATATACATATACATATATATGTATGGAATGGAATGGAATATGACTCAGACATAAAAAAATAAAAAAGAATGAAATCTTGCCATTTGCAATGACATGGATGGAGCTAGAGAGCATAATGCCAAGTGAAATAACTCAGTCAGAGAAAGACAAATACCATGATTTCACTAATATGCAGAATTTAAGAAACAAAACAAACAAGCAAAGGAAAAAATCAGAGAGATATGGAAAGACAAATTAACAAACAGATTCTTAATTATAGAGAACAAACTGATGGGTACCAGAGGGGAGGTCAGTGAGGGGATGGGTTAAATAGGCAACAAGCAAAGGGTGATGTATGGAAGTGTTGACTCATACACTGTACACCTGACACTACTATAACATTGCATGTTAAATAACTGATATCAAAATAAAAACATTAAAAAACTGTTCAAAAAAATAATGGCCTCTTCCCTGAACTCTTGCCTATTTAGGTGTCTCAAGCCCATTTCTTCTTGACAACTGTCATTCACCTGTAATATAGAGGGATACTCTATATGCAGTTCCTACACTGGCTGTCAGAGGCTAGAGTTCTGCTATGAATATAATACTGCTCAAAACTTTAATGCTATGGCCCACTTAATTTGGGGAATCAGCTATGGCTGCGCTTTTTTTTTTTTTTTTTTTTTTACTAGAATCAGCATATTAACTTTCTTGCTTAGAGATAAATGTCCACACCATAGCTGAGCTTACCACTCTCTTTGGACAGTGTATTGGATAACCCTTCACCTGCTTCAAGGTTTGGCTGATATAACCCATTTAATTTCTCCAACTACAGTTCTACTTAGTCTGGCTTCCATCCCACCCTCCTCTGGCCTTTGGATAATTTGAGTTACATGGCAGGGTGGATTTGTACCTTAGTATTCTTCCACAAGAAAATGTAAATTGATGGATTATAGCACCAAAGGACAAGATCTGTGAGAAATGGCAGTAAGGGAAAAAGCAACCCAATGAGTGTGTGCAGCAATAGGGATGGGAGAGAAACTCACAGGTATCAAGCAATCCTATAATTCAGACATTGGTCTCGGGATTATGTAAACGATCTCTTTAACCTTTTATCACCAAGAAGAACTTTGAGAAAGCAAAAGCTTTGGAAAAACAAGATTACAGTCATCTTTGGTAGGTAGAATAGAATAAAAAATGGCAGTGGACCTCAAGAAGGTCTGTGATAAGGATCAAGATAGTAATAAAAACCAGTTACCATATGCCACACTATTTGCAAAATGTACATTAGGCATTTTAATTGCTTGAAGTCACTGAATCCTCAAATCAACCTTATATTGTAGGTGGTATTATCCTAACTTTAAAAATAAAGAGACTAAGCCTCAGAGTTTGAAAAACTTACCTAAAGCATCCCAAATTAGTAAGTGGTAAAGAATGAACTGTGAATTTTATTGGTTGTAAAGCCTATTGCTTTTCCTATACTTCCTGTTTATAGTAAAACAAGATTAGGGCCAGGTATATTAGCAGCTGCAGATGAGTAAGAACTTCAAACGTGATAGGGGCAACAGTCCTGGACAATTTTGGGACTGCCCATGGACACGATAGCAGGAGAACCAGCAAAAGCAACAACAATGACAACGATTTGGACAACAAATAGCCATAAAACTGAGACCAAGGGAAGGGGCAAGAGCAGCTAAGGCCAGAAATGAGACCCAGCAACACTAGCAATACTGACTGAAACAATAATATGGAAAAGGGGAGTACTTGGCACTATGTGGAGGGAGAGACCTTGAATCACCCCCAAATCAAGGAGAGGTAAGCATGTGCCCCTGGGAATCACATCTTGGCTTCCCACAAGTGAACATAGCCTGGAAGATATACATAATCATTGTAGGTTTAATTGGTGATTGAATCCTGTTTATTTTCCCTGCCTAGTACCTATTTATTCTCTTCATCCTGAGTACTTCTTCCCAGAGAGTATTGCATTGGAATTATCATAGTAATCTACTAAAATCGTTCTGTCATTTCTAATCTATCTTCTATACTGCTAGCAGAGGTGAGCCTGATTGTGTCACTCCTCTGCTAAAAACACCATGATTATCAAAATCCTCAATGAAGCCATTCTATTTCTATTCATACCACTAAATACCACTGTTTTATTTCATATATCTGTCCTTTTATAATTCTTCCACCTTCTATCCTTTCTCTCTTTCCCCATTCCACCTTCTACTCTACCCAACCCACCTGGAGAACAATCAAAACTTAGTTTAAATATCATTTCTTATTCAAATTCTTTCAATTATTCAACTAGAATTAGCCAATCTTTTTTCATAGACATTTAGATAGATAGATGATGAAAGAAAGAATTCTCAGTAACCTAGAATCATGTGGAAAATATGTTAAGTCATAAACGCTGATAGGAAGTGAAGAAGGGAGATAGGAAGACAGGAAGGCAAGAAGGAAAGGAGGGAAGAGGCAAGAAAGGAAGAGGGAAGGAATGGATGGAGAGGAGGAAGAAGGAGAGAAAGTAAGAATAATTTAGTCAAAGCTTGATAGTTATGTGATCTTGAAAACTATAATAAAAGGTCACCTGGGTGGCTCAGTCAGTTAAGCATCTGACTCTTGATTACGGCCCAGGTCATGATCGCATGGTTCATGGGCTTGAGCCCCACATCAGGCTCTACACTGACAGTGTGGAGCCCACTTGGCATTCTCTCTCCCTCTCTCTCTGCTTGGGATTCTCCTTCTCTCCTTCTCCCTCTGCCCCTCCCTTTCTCACTCACACATGTGCACTCTCTCGCTCTCTCTCTCTCAAAAATAAACATTTATTTAAAAAAAGAAAACGATAATAAAAAATATCTTCATTTCACAAAATTATATGCAAAACTGCTTCCAATGATCCTGCTCTATATAGGTGAGTTCACCAGAAAAGACAAGTTTCATAGAACATAAGAATCTTCTGATTTCTAACTTCTGTAAGAATAACAATATTATCCTTAGTATGTGCTGGGTGCTCTACTATGTATTTTATAAAGTGCCTCTTTCATTCTCACACCAACCCATGAGTTAAGTACTGGGATTCCTACCATATAGATCAAGAAATTAAAACAAGAAAGTTTGCACATAGCTAGTGCATTATTAGCAAGTAATAAAGAGTACAAATTCAGGCATCTTGATTCTAAAGCTTGTACTCTTGCATTATACTCTAAGTTCATCCACTTGATCACTCCGATTTCCAAACTTCCTAGACTTTCCTGCTCGAAATGGTCCACTCCATTTCCATTTTCTGTATGCCACCTTGCTGTTTTCTCTATCTTCCTTGTCTAGCAAATCAGAAGTTAATGGCAATACTTCACATTGTGCTTTGGGGATTTGAAACACTTCACTTTGAGCATACCCTATTCAACATAGACCAGGTTTTGGGGTGTCCTGATAATACACATTTTTCACAAAAGCCCAAACCAGAAATGCAATATCTTGTCAAACATTTCAATGGACTAAAGAATTCAAGCATGTGTACATTTAACAAAAAAATATATATATATAGCATTTTTGTATAGCAGTAATATGTGTAAATATCCTTTATGTCTACAATGGGAATAGATGGGAGTTGAAAGAGAAGTGATGAACTTTTAAGGAAGATATCCTGTATACACGTGTTGATTCATTTATTCAACAAAATATTCACTGAGTACTTTTGTAGTCAGAGCTAGGATCTGTGAATTATTAATGGGAAAAGGAGAAAAAAAGTGTAAGGGAACCACACTGGAAAGGAAAATGTTGAGAAACCTAGCCTAGACTCTCAAACTTCTACAAGTCCCAGTCTTTTACAGAAGAAATACATGCTTGAGGCTACTGAAGAATTGTTTGCCTCACAGTATTTATGTGACAATAAAAGCTGCTTCTGAAATAACTGGATCTCTAGTCTGAATGACCTTGAGTGTTTTCTTGCAGAACTCAAAGTCTAGCTTTCTGAAACTCTGTTTGGCTGAAAGTATTTTTAGCACCCTAGAGTATCAAAAAAGGTTTATACCAGTAACACTTTAAAATGAGAATAGAAACTAATGTTCGCTTAATACTTTTGCAGCAAAACTATATAATGCAACCAACAAAAGGTCATATTAATTACAAATCAAAATAATTATAAATCAAAAACTCAGATTCATAGATAGCTAAAACAATGATCATAAACAATGAATTAGAAAGTATAATGAGTGCAATAACCCTGCTTTATATTAAAATACAATGAACTTCATACTATGAAAAAATTGGAGAACTAGAGCTAAAAGACTGGAAAAGGTGAAGAAAGTTTATAGGAAAATTATGAAAATCTTACATATTTGGAAATCTTATGTGTTGGACAATATTATATGAGCGGAAAATGTTGAACCTGAAGAATAAAAGGCTGAAAAATAATGCATTAGGTTTTAAAATATGCAGAATGTTTAAAACAAAGGATGGCACCAACAATTTTCTATTTCCTAAGTGACAGAGTCAGCAAATGTATCAATACATCAGCAGAATTTGTGTCATTCTCATCTTATCATCATGTAGAATACATGGAGTATTTGGTACATGCCAGTGCTGCAATAAACACTTTACATATTTTACATCAGTCAAGCTCAAAACAACCCTAGGTTTTAATAATCCCCCATGAGAGATTTAAAAACCGAGACTCATAAATATTGGGGTTTTTGATTATTTTTGAAGTTTATTTGGGGGGGGCATCAACACACCAACAGAAGAGGGGCAGAGAGAGAGGGAGGGAGAGAATCCGAAGCAGGCTCCATGCCATCAGCGCAGAGCCTGATGGCAGGGTTCTGTCTCACAAACCATGAGATCAGGACCTGAGCCTAAATCAAGAGTCAGACACTCAACTGACTGAGCTGCCCAGGGATTCAAGACTCAGAAATATTGTGTAACTTGCCCAAGGTCACCCAGTTGGCAAGTGAGGAGATAGAATAGAGTATTTCACTGCAAAGCCAGTGCTATGAACCACTACACTAAGACTATTCTAACAGTGAACAACTGGAAATGTTTAACTCCAGTTCCCTGGTTCTGTCCCTAATAGTGCAATTGCTAGATCATAGGGTAGCTCTATTTTTAGTTTGTTGAGGAACCTCCATACTGTTCTCCAGAGTGGCTGCACCAGTTTGCATTCCTACCAACAGTGCAAGAGGGTTTCCCTTTCTCCGCATCCTCACGAATACCTGTTGTTTCTTGTGTTGTTAATTTTAGCCATTCTGACAGGTGTGAGGTGGTATCTCATCATGGTTTTTGATTTGTATTTCCCTGATGATGAGTGATTTGGGCATCGTTTCATGTGTCTTTAAGCCATCTGGATGTCTTCTTTGGAAAAGTGTCTATTCATGTCTTCTGCTCATTTCTTAACTGGGTTATTTGGGGGGGGGGGTATTAGTTTGATTAAGTTCTTTATTGATTTTTGATACTGGCCCTTTTTCAGATAAGTCATTTGCAAATATCTTCACCCATTCTGTAGGCTGCCTTTTAGTTTTGTTGATTGTTTCCTTTGCTGTGCAGAAGCTTATCTTGTTGAAGTCCCAATAGCTCATGTTTGCTTTGTTTCCCTTGCCTTCAACAACATAAGAAGTTGCTCCAGCTGAGGTTAAAAAGGTTGTTGCCTGTGTTCTTTTCTAGGATTTTGATGATTTCCTGCCTCACACTTAGGTCTTTCATCCTTTCATTCAAAGGATGAAATTTATTTTTATGAATGAAAATTTGAATTTATTTTATGTATGCTGTAAGAAAGTGGTCCAGGTTCATTCTTCTGCATGTCAGCATCCAGTTTTCACAACACCATTTGTTGGATATTCTTTCTTACTTTGTCAAAGATTAGTTGACCATATAGTTCTTGGTCTATTTCTGGGTTCTCTATTCTGTTCCGTTGATCTACACGTATGTTTTTGTGCCAGTACCATACTGTCTTGATAACTGCAGCTTTGTAATACAGCTTGAAGTCAAGAATTGTGATGCCTCCAGCTTTGGTTTTCTTTTTCAGGACTGCTTTGGCTTTTCGGGGTCTTTTCTGGTTCCATACAAAATTTAGGATTGGTTGTTCTAGCTCTGCAAAAAATGCTGGTGGTATTTTTATAGGGATTGCATTAAATGTGTAGACTGCTTTGGGTAGTATAGACATTTTAACAATGTTTGTTCTTCCAATCCACGAGCATGGAATTTTTTTCCCATTTCCTTGTGCCTCTTCAATTTCTTTCATAAGTGTTCTATAGTTTTCAGAGTATATTGGGGCGCCTGGGTGGCGCAGTCGGTTAAGCGTCCGACTTCAGCCAGGTCACGATCTCGCGGTCCGTGAGCTCGAGCCCCGCGTCAGGCTCTGGGCTGATGGCTCGGAGCCTGGAGCCTGTTTCCGACTCTGTGTCTCCCTCTCTCTCTGCCCCTCCCCCGTTCATGCTCTGTCTCTCTCTGTCCCAAAAAAAATAAATAAAAAACGTTGGAAAAAAAAAAAAATATATAGTTTTCAGAGTATAGATCTTTTACCTCTTTAGTTAGGATTACTCTTAGGTGTCTTATTGTTTTTGATGCAGTTGCAAATGGGATCGATTCCTTGATTTCTTTTTCTGCTGATTGTTATCAGTGTATAGAAATACAACAGATTTCCGCATGTTGATTTTATATCCTGCAACTTTGCTGAATTCATGTATTAGTTCTAGTAGTATTTTGGTGGAGTATTTCAGGTTTTCTACATAGAGTATCATATTGGCTTCAAATAGTGAAAGATTGGCTGCTTCCTTGCTGATTTGGATTTCTTTATTTCTTTTTGTTGTTTGATTGCTGAGGCTAAGACTTCTAGTACTATGTTAGATAGTAATAATGAGAGTGTGGACATCCTGTCTTGTTCCTGACAGTAAGGGAAAGGCTCTCTGTGTTTCCCCATTGAGGATGATGTTAGCTGTGGGTCTTTTGTATGTGGCCTTTATGATGTTGAAGTGTGTTCCATCTATCACTACTTTATTGAGGGTTTTTACCAAGAATAGATGCTGTATTGGGTGCATGGGTGGCTCAATCAGTTGAGCATCTGACTTCAGCTCACTCAGGGCATTATCTCATGGCTCTTGAGATCTTGCATCAGGCTCACTGGTGTCAGTGCCGAACCTGCTTTGGATCCTCTGTCCCCTCTCTCTGCACCCCCTCCCCTGCTCTCTTCCTTTCTCTGTCTCTCTCAAAAATAAACGTTTTTTTTTAAAACAATAGATGCTATATTTTGTAAAATGCTTTTTCTGTATCTACTGACAGGATCATATGGCTTTTATCCTTTATTTTATTAATGTGGTGTAACACATTAGTTGATTTGCAAATAATTAAACCAGTCCTGCAGCCCAGGAATAAATCCCACTTGATCATGGTGAATAATTCTTTTAATGTACTGTTGAATTTGCTTCGCTAATATCTTGTTGAGAATTTTTGCATCCATGTTCATCAGAGATATTGGCCTATAATTCTCCTTTCTGGTGGGGTCTTTGTCTGGTTTTGGAATCAAAGTAATGCTGGCTTTGTAAAATGAGTTTGGGAGCTTTCCTTCTATTTCTATTTCTTGGAATAGTTTGAGAAGAATAGGTATTAACTCTTCTTTAAATGTCTGGTAGAATTCCCCTGGGAAGTCATCTGTTGTTTGTTGGGAGATTTTTGATTACTGATTCAATTTCTCTGCTGGTTATGGGTCTGTTCAAATTTTCTATTTCTTCCTGTTTCAGTTTTGGTAGTTTATGAGTTTCTAGGAATCTGTCAATTTCTTCCAGATTTCCCAGTTTGTTGGCATATATTTTTCATAGTATTCTCTTGTAATTGTTTGCATTTCTATGATATTGGTTGTGATCTTTCCTCTTTCATTTGTGATTTTATCTATTTGGGTCCTTTCTCTTTTCTTTTTGATAAGTCTGGCTAAGGGTTTATCAATTTTCTTAATTATATCACAGAACCAGCTCTTAGTTTAATTGATCTGTTCTACTGTTTTTGTTTGTTTCTCTATCATTTATTTCTGCTCTAATCTTTATTATTTCCTTTCTGCTGGCTTTAGGCTCTATATGCTATTCCTTTTTTAGTTCCTTTAGATGTAAAGTTAGGTTGTATATTTGAGACCTTTCTTGCTTCTTGAGATAGGCCTGAATTGCAATGTGCTTCCCTCTTAGGACTGCCTTTGCTGCATCCCAAAGGTTTTGGATTGTCATGTTTTCATTTTCATTTGCTTACATGCACTTTTTTATTTCTTCTTTAATTTCCTGGTTAACCCATTCATTCTTTAGTAGGATGTTCTCTAACCTCCATGTATTTGAGGGCTTTCCAAATTTTTTCTTGTGGTTGACTTCAAGTTACATAGCATTGTGATCTGAAAATATGCATGGTATTCTCTCAATCTTTTTGTACTTGTGGAGAGCTGATTTGTGACTCAGTATGTGATCTATTCTGGAGAATGTTTCATATGTACTTGAAAAGAATGTGTATTTTGTTGCTTTAGAATGAAATGTTCTGAATAGATCTGTTACATTCATCTGGTCCAGTGTGTCAAAGCCATTGTTACTTTGTTGATTTTCTGCTTAATCTGTCCATTGTTGTAAGTGGGGTATTAAAGTCCCCTACTATTATTGTATTATTATCAATGAGTTTCTTTATTTTTGTTATTAATTGATTTATATATTTGGGTTTTCTCATAGAATTTTAACTCAAATATTTTAAGAATCCAGGTTCCCATATTTTATATAAATTTTACAAATAAGACTCATTTATTATTTTTGTTTAATAAAAAGCTATGTCTTCCCTGATTTATCAGCATAGAGTATAATACAAGCTTACATTTTTAGTCTACTTGGATTATGTTCTTCCTATGCTTATGTAGAATTCCTAATCAAATCAGCTACCAGTCATCTACTGAAGTGTAAAGTTTTAAAAATGTTAATTGGCATTTAACCAAATTGATTCATTATTCTGAAATTTTTGTTTCAACAGTAATTATATCTTATAGTATATGAGTTAGAAGATTAGCTCACAAGATCCTTAGGACTACTATAAAACTGAGTTAACTAATCTGTATTAATTGGATACCTAGATCATTTCCAAGCAGTTGGAATACTAAAGATTAATTACCAAGCATAGCTTTAAGTTCATATACTTGTGCTTCTTGTTTACATTCTATAGAGAAGCTATTTTTCACTCTTTTTTGAGAAGCTGTACAAGGGATTATTGTGTCTGTAGAAAGGTATTTAATGTGTGATCATAAATTCTGCTCATCTAAAATGCTACTATGTGACAGTTGACAATTGTCAACCCCTTGAGTTTTTTCGGTGAAACAGAAATTGCTTTGGCTAAAACTTGTAAATAATATACTTGAATGAGACTCTACCACTAACGGTCCTGTCAGAGAGACACAATTTTATGTGCAAAGTAGTAAGATGTGTTTTCCTTCAAGAAAAAAAAGAGAAAAGTTTTGTCTTAAACTAGAACGACAAGGACAAAACCTGATGGATACCAAAAGTAGTATAAGGCACACAGAAAGGGAATTTCATTTTCTGATTATAGTAAGTACAGATAATGAGTCCGACGAGCAATGAAATGTGTTAAAATCCTAGCAAAGTTTGCTCAATTTTGATGGGTTTGTGTCCTCAGTTTACTATTTATTGCTTTCACCTAAAATATAAAGAGTTATTTTTTTAATGTTTATTTATTTATTTGAGAGAAAGAGAGAGGGAGAGCATGCACAAAGAGGGGAGGAGCAGAAAGAGAGGGGAAAAAAAGAATCCCAAGCAGCCTCTGTACTCTCGTGTGCAGAGCCCAAAGCAGGACTGGATCTCACAAATTGTGAGACCATGACCTAAGCCAAAACCAAGAGTCAGTCATTTAACTGACTGAGCCACCCAGCTGCCCCTAAAGGGTTCTTTTTTGTGTGTGTTATCTGCATGGATAGCAAAGATTCTGTTTTGTCAGGAAAATTTTCTGTGCTTTCCTTTGGTTTTATTACATTCTTGTTTACCTAAGAAAACAACACTTTCTCACTTATGAAAGAGTTACAGTTCTTAAAAGTTGTCATCTTCCCTGTTTATTTTTAAATGTTTATTGTCACTTTCAATTAAACGGCCAATTATTTCTCAACACTCACATTCCTAAGTATTCAAATCTCCTGACAACTTTTTTTTTTTCCTTCCTAAAATTTAATCCTAAATGTTAAGCAAAGTAAAATAACTTTCAGGATATCTTTTGTTCCTAAAAATATCTCTGGGATTTCCCAGAGGGTTCCTGGAAAAGTATGAAGACTCATTCTTTCACTGTAGAAAAGAAGGTGCCAGAAATAATTAAGATTGTTTGAAATATTACTTTTGATGAGTTCCATGGCAAGAGTTGTCAAGTCAGAAAAGAGGCTCAGCTTACTCTAGATTAAATTGTGTGGTAACATGCCCCAATATTTCAGAAACTGTATGTGCTAAAGGAGAATGACAAGAGACTTGTCAGTACCCTTGCTGACCTTGATATATTTTTATTTATCAGAGTTAGTGGTACTCTGCCTGATGTAGGCAACAACGGTATAATAACTTATCATAATTATTTTGATAATTAATTATCATAGTTTCATAATATCAGTTATTATTTAAAATGTTAGCTTTGGGGGCACCTGGGTAGCTCAGTTGGTTGAGCGACTGACTTCAGCTCAGTTCATGATCTCACAGCTCATGGGTTTGAGCCCTGCGTCGGGCTCTGTGCTGACAGCTCAGAGCCTGGAGCCTGCTTTGGATTCTGTGTCTCCCTCTATCTCTGCCCCTAACCCACTCACATTCTGTCTCTGTTGCTCTCAAAAATAAATAAACATTTAAAGAAAAAAATGTTAGCTTTGTCATATTCTTACTTCTTTAATTTGAATCTAGCACTTTCTAGGACGGTGCTTTTTAATACAGGATGCACATCAAACTTATCCACAGAGTTCTTTTTAAATAGAGGGTTTTTTAAAGACCTACTCCAGACTTGCCAAATTTGTTATCTGCTTAGCATAGTCTTGATATGATATATGTATATTATTTCTCTGGTTAATTATATGTTACATTTCAAGATATTTTCCTCTATAAAGAATACATTTGCTATTTTTTAAATAAGATGTAACATTCATCATCCGTTAAAACATTCTTCATGCTTAATCATTATGCTTATAGACATTTTGTCTAAAACTTTAAGATTGTCTTTATTATGTTTATTTTGGATGTCACAGAAATAACCAATTCCCTTGTCAGTTGCATTTTTGTAATGAACTCTCATCAGATCTTTCACTTTTGAAAATTATAAGTAATGACCACAGCCATGTTAAGTCTCTGTCATCTACAAACACTATTTGTTTGACTATACTTCCCTAAAGCCTCAGCTACAAGTCAGAGTTTTGTGTTTAACAAAAGACTGTGTCACAGTCTGAACTACAAGGACCCTATCAGGTATTGGTAATAACTAGCACAGCAGTGAAACACTTAAATAACTGATTCTTGGACACATATCCCCCAACCAAAGAGACATAAACCATCCTCAAACACTGGAAGACCAATCCTATTGAAGATCTCCAGCTGAGACTTCTCAGGAATCCAAAACAGTCCATCTTCAGATGTAGATAGCTTTCACCCAAGATGCACAGAACAATACCACAGGTTGTCACTTTTTAATCTGCATTCTTCTCTATACTACTTTCCTTCCTCTTGCTGGCATATGGCCATTTTTAACTATGTGGTTTATAAGTCCCTATTTTTTTTTTAATTTTTTTTAACGTTTATTCATTTTAGAGACAGAGAGAGACAGAGCATGAATGGGGGAAGGTCAGAGAGAGAAGACACAGAATCTGAAACAGGCTCCAGGCTCTGAGCATTCAGCACAGAGCCCGACGCGGGGCTCCAACTCACAGACCGCAAGATCATGACCTGAGCCGAAGTCGGTCGCCCAACCAACTGAGCCACCCAGGCTCCCCATAAGTCCCCTATTTTTAATATTTAAGATTGTTGTCTGTACTGTCAGTCACTGTCACTCTGTGGTATGAGTCCAGTAACTGGCTGTAATTTTGCCACAAACTAGCTATAAAGCATTCAACTGAAATAGGTGAAGGAGACTGAGAGGTACAAACTTCTAGTTATATTGGGGTGTCTGACTATCTCAGTAGGTTGAACACTAACTCTTAGACTCTTGATTTCAGCCCAGGTCATGATCTCATGGTCGTGAGATCAAGCCCCATGTCAGGCTCGGCACTTGCAGAGCCTGCTTGGGATTATCTCTCTCCCTCTTTTTCTGCCCCTCCCCCACTTGCATACAAACTCTCTCTCTCTCAAAATAAAGTTTTAAAAATTTTTAAATAAATAAGTCACAGGGATGAAAAGTATGGCATAGGGAATATAGTCAACAATATTGTGATAAGGCTGTATCGTGACAGATGGTGACCATGCTTATCACGGTGAGCACTGATTGTCAAATCACTATGTTGTACACTGAAAATAATTATGACATCGTATGTCAACTACATGTTAATAATAATATTTTTAAAGTATTCAATCAAATTGACTATGAGGTTTGTACACATTTCACTTTGGAAATTATCCAGCTTCCTTTGGTTCCAGTTCCTTATAATAAACAAGTTGATTTCCTGAGTATGCAAACTCATTCATTGGATGATTATTTATATGGGAAACACCAAACCTATCCAGGCATCCTGGAATCTAAAACCTCCTATCATTTCATACATAGAAAAGGAGGTTCTTGCTTCTACTGAAATAAGATCCAGAGACTTTTTGTGAAAGCAAGCCCTTACAATGGAACTTCCACAGAAATAGAATTTGGAGAGGGTTAGGATATAGGTGATATGTATTTGGATCACTTTCATGGGTCTTACAAGGAAAATATATTACCTTTCTTTTGCTTTAGATCCATCTAATGATCTTGATACTATAAATCACAATCTGGTGCCAATCCATTCTTGATGAATGGTGCCAAAATGTTATAGTATTAGTTGCCAATTCCAGAGGGGCATTTTTCCCAAAGATAAATCACTGGATGTCCCTTAATGATTAGTATTGGATATGTGGTATAAAAGCCTACTCGCTATTACCTACAAATGGACAGGAACTCACTGTCTTAGCACACTAATGCCTGCTTTTAAGATCATTTCTGACATTATCCAGGGCCCATTTTGGCACATTGATGTGTCTTCTAGGAAAAAGGGATCAGTAAGTAATTTAACTCAAGAAGGAGAAGACTAGGCTCTGATACCAGAACTGAAATGGTAACTATACTATGGGAATTCTGAGAAAATAGTAGGTGATTTAGACAATGCTACTAAGGCCAGAGAACTCCTCAACCAAGAATTTCATGGAATTCAACACTGCTGGTTCAAAATAGACTTGCACTAGACATAATATTGGCCTCTAGAGGGGTAATGTGTGCTGTTTTAGAGGAAGAACCTTGTACTTACATGTCTGCAGACTTCTCTGAGTTTTTTTATTAATACTAAAAATATCTGGGAAACAGACAAACAACAACAACTCTCTGTGTTTGTAAGTGTGTGGGGGGAAACAAAAGACTTCTCATCTTTAGTGGACTACCTGGAGTATACTTGATAATTCACTTGATGAATTCTGAACTAAAAATATCTACTCCCAAATACTTAGCAACCATTAAATGTAGCATTGATGAGGGAATTTGTATGTAAAAAAGATTACACATTCTGTTATTATTTACTGTCAAACTGGTTATTACATTCATTTCTCCAGCCATTATAAAGACTAAAAAGAATTTTCAGTGTAAAATATGCATTGTTTCAAACCTGAGCACAACTTAAAAATTGAACTCTAAACCTGGACCTTAAAAGTTTGAGCCCACAAGGAATAGGGAACTTTGATTGACAATCCACAGAAGGAACCAGGAAAATTATATGAAAGATCACCCCATTCTATTTTAAAATTGGCTGACTTGAGTGATGAAACGAGCTCTTTGAGACATACATGGATCAGGAGTTCACATTTCACCTTCCTCTTTGTCAGTATTAAAGGGCTGAATGAATTATGGCATGTGACTTCATACCATGTGTCAGATGGCACAAAATCAATACAGTGTGCTACTGTGGACAATAATTCAGTGGCAATAAAACCTGAAATCACCTGGATGATTTACTAGTTGAACTGAAAACCTTTAACGGCTTGGGCCTAGACCATTTTGTACATCAGGAAATAACTGTAAAAAAGTAAATTGTGTCAGGGAGTTAAGAAAAGCCACTATAATTATGTAATACATAGCTTATACAGAAAAAAAAAATTGCAAGACATTTTCTAGAATGTCTTCTCCAATTTATCTGATCACAAAAATCATCTGGCACCCTCATTTTCAAAAGGATATTCCTTTGGAAAATCTGCTTCTGACAGACCAATTGGGTGGAGCTCAGGATTCTGTAATTTTTTTACAAGTGTTCCAGGTAACTTTGTGGTCAAGGAAGTTTAAAAAACACTTCTAGAGTATACTCTATATTTTCCTGGTAGTTTCTCAAACTACTAGTCTTAAATCCTCTGCCCTTAATGTTGCTTACTTTACCCTAGTCCACTAGGGCTAAACATCTAAGACATCCTCTTCAGTTCATGCCTGCAGTTCTTAAAATAACCTCCAAACTAATAATCCTCTCTCTAGGCTCTTATGCAGATGCCAGACTAATCTTCTAAAACTGCTTTTGTAATTATGTTAATCCCTTGATAAAGAAAATATTTTGAGAGCACAGCCAGTAAAAGTACAGGCTCTGCAGTAGACTTCCTACCTTGGAATCTGAACTTCACCAGTGATTTACTAGTGCTATAAGCTTGGAAAGATAAGTTAACTTCTCAGAGGTCTACTCATAAAATATGTAATTTCAAGTGAAAACCCCTTAAAACTATATGTATGAGTTAAATAATTAATCATTTAATCAAACTTAGGTACTCCCAAGTATTGTCCCAGGTTCTGACATAGACTAAGTGGTTAATCAATATTAAATATTATTATTATTATAGTGAGATAATAAATTTAAATAATACACTTTTTATCTTATTTCCTCACCTGTAATTCCTCAATGAGAAGCATTTCCTTTGCCTAAATGAGATTAGAACTGTGAAGCAGTTTTAAATATTATAAGAAACTACTAATATTCAATTTTCGTTCTTGTTTATTTAACTGAAGCTCTTGAACCCACAACAAAAACAAAAACAAAACAATGTTTTTGATTTATAGGAAGCGAGATTATTATGAAGTAAAAACTCTTGAGAATCAGAAAGAAAGGCCCAGAAAGAAGCAACACACAGAGTTCATGCCATAAAAATAGATTCAAAAAAGACAAGAGGATAACCCTGACTATTCTACTCAATGTAAGACTAATAAGAATCAACAGGACTCACGAGGGGAAAACTCAAAAGCACAGTAATTTGTAGGATATCTATGGAGCTTGGAATGAGATGCTGAAGATAAGACCTGGGACTCCAGAGAGGAGGGGAATCACATTTAGACCCTGCCAGTCAAGGTCCAGCACCAGCAACAGGGAGCCAAGGCAAGCCTACTGCCCAACCCTGTGATAAGGAGCCCTGTGAGGCCGTGAGGTATGCTGTTTGTAGCTGCCTGATGAGGGCCTTCCTCTGAGAGCTGTCTGCATGTCTCCAACAGAACTATCAGCAGAAATGACACTCTCTAAAAGGCAGGAATTCACTGAGTCCCATCCAAACCCTCCACTGTGGACTAACCATTTTCAACAGTCTAGAACATTCATGTTTCCCAAAACAATGGGGTGACTCCCCAGAGACGTGGTGGAATGGAAGGGAAATCCTCAGCAATTATACTTGGGCTGATAATACTAAAACTTAGCCCAATTACATTTTGTTATTATAATGATTCCTTATTGCCTTTTACGCCATGTGTAAGCCCAGGGCCTCCAGAATCTGGGCTTTAGAGTCCAATTATTTCATATTACTTCTCTCTTGCTCACAACATAAGTTATCCAGCCAAATCAGATTATTCTCCCTATGTGTATAAACCACAATGATACCAACTGATGTTTCCAACCATGCTTAGAATACATGCTTGTGGTTTTCCTTTGTCTATTTCAAACGTACCCATTTTGTAATGTCCACCTTGCATCCAACTTTCTCCATAAATTTTCTATAATGAACGGCATTCAACTCACCCATCTCTAAGCCACCATTATGCTTAGAAATGCTACACAGTTAAGCCCTTGAATATATATTGTGTTATGTCTTTCTCTGTATTTTGTGCATTTTTCTCATCTCTTCAAGTAGATTAGGTGTTCATGGTGGTTAAAGGCTTTATCTTATTTGTCTTATGTGTGTTACACAATGCCATTCCAAATTCTGAGCCATAGAGTAGGTACCAAATTAATACCTCTTGGTTAATTGATATGTTCTGAACACTGTAGGTCTATAAACCACTTTAGACCATGTAGAATATCTATTTAATTGTGCACCAGCTGCATTTCAAAAATGACATTTAAAATGATACCAACATCCCTTTGGTGAGAACAAGAAGGTACAGATTTCTCAAAGAAAAATATCTGTAAATCCATTATATTTCTGTGTTTTGCCTCAAAATGTGTTACATATGCTTTTTTCACTTCTTTTTCCATGGGCACAAAACAAATCAGCAGAAGTGTGTGAAAATCAGTTAAAAATATTTTCTGACCTATAAAGCTCTCTACCAGCTGTACCCCTACCTTTTTATTATATTGACCCATCTTTTATACAATTATTGGTGCTAAAGAGTTTTTAACATACTGAATTTTTCATAAAATATTCATAAAATAAAAATAAATATTGATAAAATAAGGGTTAGTAATATATGATGACAATGTTTCTTCTAGGGTTGATAGTCTGCTTCCATTTAAATGCTGGTGGGTGTAAGCCAATGATCAGGGAAATAAAGACCACAATCCAGTTCTTTCAAAGGTTATTATTTTATTTTCTTACCTCTGAACAATAAACTATTTATTCCAGACAACCCTCTGCTAACTCCCTTGCGTTTTCCCTTCTTCATGTCTTGTATCCTGAATATGAGGAGGAAAATGAGTGTGAGGACATGCTTATATTGGATCTGTGGTGTGGCACTGGATTTCAGCGCATCCATTCCCATCCCATTCCTGGTCTTCAAGTCCTCCTAGTCCTGACAGAAAGAACTGTTGTCATTGGTCAAGTGTATGGGCTATTTCAGTAATCTTTTAAATTGCCCCAAGTCAAGACAACACATGTAGTTTTTCCAAGGAAAGACAGGCAAGCTTGCAAAATCTATATGGGTTGTAACACTAGAATATCTTACAAAATAGTAGGCTCTAAATAATAAAGGACTTTCATGTATCTACTCTCATTTGACAGTACTAGTGTACACACACACACACACACACACGTGCACGCACTTGCCCTCACTGAGGCAGCCATGAAGATGTGCTATTTCAATCAATCTTCAAGAAAGAGTTCGCCATTCAGGAGCAAGGAGTCCAGTTACTGATAGCTCCCAGTGTTAGTGCCTTCAGTGTCCACCACAGATTATGAGTGGAGGTCACACTCTTTGCCAACGGCCAATAGCCAACGATTGAGCGTGGTGTAAGTACTAAAGCCTGGTTATTTCTGTCTAACACCAGACTCCCCTATCAGCGATCTTTGATGGAGAGCTCCTTGTTGGTTTGGCCATGGCTCTGTCACATCTGCATCATCACCTGAAGCTGTCCTGTCCAATCATGCTCCATCTTCTTTTCTTTTGGCAGCTGTCAAAATATGTCTTCCTCCCTCTCACAGGCATTTCTGCCATTAAGCCTCTTGGACTGCTAATTCTGTCTTACTGTCTTAGAGGATGCCAACTGACACACCAATACTTTTTCTTATTTGATCTTATAATATTTGGGTTAAAAATTGTGTGTGTGTAATATCCATGTATACACACATGCGCGCGCGCGCACATACACACACATAATTACTTCACTCACAGCATGAAGCAGAACAAGTACTTTTCAGTTTTTAGGACTAGTTAGCCCCTCTCAACTTTTCTAAGTTACTCCTTCCTTTTTTGTTAGAAAAGAAATCATCACTTCAGCAGAAACTAAATCATAGTGTTTAGATGTAGGTAAAGAGAATAGGCAAATTTTTTGTGTTACACAGAAGAAAGTCTGCAAAAATGTTATTTCTTGTAATTAGCTATTTGTAAAAGGTATTTGTAGGGTTTTTTGTGATAAATGCAATAGAGTTTCATTAGGCTGCTAATAAAAACCCAATATTATTCCCTCAAATCCATATTAAGAAATTTGCAGTCTTTTGCTCTCATCCATACCCACTGTTATTAAGATAAAATTAAAATATATAATTTTAATAGAGTTCTGATCTCCATAAATAGCAATGATTAACAATGCCATAGGGAAAAACATCTATTGAACAAAGACCTTGATTAAAAATAACTATTTTAAATACAGTTATCAAAGTAGGTATTTTAAATAGGATGATCAGGGTAGGTGATCAGGAGAGAAACATCCACATTAGTGTTTTCTTTCAAGCAATCATCTAGGGAAAGCATAATTTATTCCAATGAAGCTATTTTTGATCAGGTAGTTTTGTATTTCACTTAGAGAGTTATCTTTACATTTAGTTTATAAAGCATTCAAGAAAATGAGTCAGTAACTATAGTCACATATTTTTTAAATCCTCAAATAACTACCTTATTTATAGCACTTATTTCTAGGTAGCTTCTAAGTTTTTCCAAGAATAAAGCACAACTCCAAAGAATAAATATATGCTGCATTCAGAGACATTTTTAAAAAAATATATTTCCCAAAACAATTTTCAGAAAAGAAATTTCAAAAGTTTCAAACAACTTGCAGAATTTCTCAAATGAGCTAATAGTTCCCAACTATCAAATATGAAAGAACAATATGTACATTCTTACCTCTGCATTTGCTAAATATTTGTTTTCTTACCTCTTAGTAACATGCCACTCATCTTTAGACCCCTCTCAAAATATTTAGAGCTCATTTTTCCCCAAATAATGATATTCAAAAGATGCTTGCTCCCTTTGATGTTCCCCTAGATTTACAAAAAACACAATCTATGAACCTGTAGTAAATTTGGTCCTTTCTTATGAATAATATTTTTTGAAGATTTTCACTTTCTAATACTGAGCTAACAGGTTAGGTTGCTAGATTAGACAAACATGAATTAGAGATTTTTAACCTGTATTACACCCAAATAAGTAATATCAATTACAAGGATAAGACAGAGAAAGGAAGACATCAAGTGTGGCTCCCCAGGTACCCCCTTGGTAGATCAGGGCCACCTTTGTGGTCAAGAATGGATAAGGTTTCTAGGGGAGGTTCACAGGGTCTTCAACAGTGGGAATACCCAATTTAAAACATTTTCATTTTATGCCCCAGAGGCTTCGATAGTTTAGGAGACATGCTCCAGGGTGCCAAGTTCCTAATCTTAGTTTAATTTTCCTTCACTTAGACATTATGCTGAAGGCATTTTCAAGATAAGGCTTTTCTTGCTACCAAATATCGCCAGTCCTTTCTCCCTGGGAGCCAGGTGACATAGACAATAAAGCTGCCTTATTAACTCCTTCCTCCCAATCACTTAGCACAATTTTAAACATGGAAAGAAAGAAAAGAAATGAACAACCACAACAGTAACAACTCTTGAAATGTATGTCCTGTATGTCCATGATGTTACCTGATCTGGAGGTTTATGATGGTTTAAAAAAAAAAAAAGTTGATGCACACCAAATAGTCAGAGATGGCAGGGAGAATCCTGTGACTCCCAGTGGATTAGCAACTAAAAATCACTTCATAAGTAGACAAACCACGAAACTTCTAATAGAAGGATCTATAATAGATTATGGTCCATCAACAAAAATGTAAACATAACGTGTCTGGATATCACAATCCTCTAGTAAAGAACTTTAAAGAGTAAAGATACCATCTGCCAGTAAAAAGAAGTATGTGCTTAGAGCGACACTGGATGTTAAGAAGGAATAGAAGTTATTTAAAAGCCTTATTACAATCTGAAGTTTCTTGCAATGACCCTCAAGTTCCTATTAGATCTGTTCAACAGTAGTCCAACTGTTCTCTGACTTTATCTTATTTATTCTTCTCTGGCCACACTGCCAATTTTCCTTACACTGACTGTATTCCCCCACATGAACTGCTCTTCCTCTGACCAAATACAAGTCACTTCCTCAGGCTATTCTCTGGTGAATTTTTTTCTCAATGGATCTATTCTTCTCATCTTCCCTAAAATAGCAAACCATTCGCATTCCCAATTCCATTTACCCAGCTTTACATTTTTGTGCATCACACTTACCATCTTCCACTAGATCTTATAATTTCCTTAATCATTTTGTTTATTTTTCATCTTCACCAACAGAATGCAAGTTCCAAGGGAATAAGGATTGTCTCCAAGGGTTTTATTAATATATCCCAAACATAAAATAGTTCCTGGCATATAATAGGTGTTCCATAAATACTTACTGAATATATGTTTAATTCTAAGTTTATTTTTATTTATTTTGAAGGAAAGATAGAAAGCAAGTGGGGGAGGGGCAGAGAGAGAGGGAGACAGAATTCCAAGCAGGCTCCCCACTGACACAGCACAGGGTCAGCCCCATGCCCAGGCTCAAACTCACAAACCATGAAATCATGACCTGACAGGAAACCAAGAGTCAGACATTAACCAACTGAGCCACCCATGTGCCCCAATAAATGTGTAATTCTAAAGACAACAATAATGCAAGAAACACAGACAAGGGACAATTAAGAAGAAAACACCAAATAATTTTAAATCTACCTGAGAACATGTATTATAAGCATGTAAAAAGTTCAGTAATTAATCAATTTTAAGTCATGTTTAAAATCACAAAGAAGAGATTAGAAGTCAAGAGCTTAATGCACCAATTCTAATCTACTTATTAATAAAATAAGGCAACTTAGCATAAAAGGTAGTATGCGAGCCATTTAAGTTTTTAGCCTGGTCTAAATCCAAGTTCTATTACTTATTAGCTAGATGTACTAAATCAAGCCCTTCAATTTCTATTAGCCTTAACTAACTTACTGATAAAGTAGGATAATCATGCCTACTTTGTAGGTTTCTTAGGACCATTCATATCAGATAGTCTATAAGAACTACTGATCCCAGGGAATGATTAAATAAATTGATAATATTACTAAGAGTTTTTGGAAGAAATACAGAAGGAGGGGATCTCTGGCCCCTATCAGTAAATAGCATAGTTATTTAATTATAGCAAGAAGGGTCACACAATTCATAGAACTTAGATTTGCAGAGATACAGCTCCCTTATTTTTGTTCATAACTGATCTGTCCATGAAATAGAAACTCAACTAAATTTGTATCTAGTTTAAATTTACTCCCACCCCACACCTTAAAAGGCCATGTGATCTCTCTATTAATATTTTATTAATAAAAATATTTAACCTCCCATATAGCCACCCCATTGCCTGTTTCCCTCCCTAACTGGACCTCCAGGGATATAAGAGGGAAAATATGTCTCACACATCCTTGTGGAAGAGCAAGCAAGGACACCCTTCATTTCAATGGCCTTCATCTTCTGGTCACTACAGTCTAATAGACTCTGATAATCCAGCTACCTCTGGAAAAATCATGGTTGGCTCTTTGATTTATGCTGTCTTCATAGGCTGCCAACCTTGGAGTGATTACCATTTACTTCCTCCAGTCTCCCAGCCTAGAGTTTTCTACCTGCCTCTACTGTGGATCACCTTAACCTCCCCAGAAGCTTCTGGTAACAGGCTGGCTGGCTCTCCTCTCAGGGTGCATGACACACAGAAGTGCTATCTGTGTTGGTTATGTGCATCTTCTCGGTACAAAGTAGGTATACCTGTTGTCCAGAAAATTGTAATTTTTGCCAGTTGTCTCAGTGTGATTCCTTTCACTCTAAATAATGTTGCACTATGGACAAGTTGGAATGTCATCCCACAAACGGGAAAGCAGGTAAAAAAAAAAAAAAAAAAAAGTTCTGCTCTTGCCATACTACTTACTTATGGGAGCTGTCTGCCTTGCATCAATCCCTTAGAAAACAAAAACCCAGAGAAGGGAAATCAGGATGCAAAAGTCCTACAGCTTTACTTTCATCTTAGAGCTGTTGCTTCTTCTCTTCACTTTCTTTTTCCTCCCCCTCATTCAGACTCCAATCTCTGGATAAGCTTTTGTAACAAACAAGGAGATTTCTTACACATTTCAGGGGACATCTATTAGCTGAGCCCTCCTGGCTGAATAAACAAATTCTGTTTAATTCCTTCTTAAAACAATAGACTTGCAAAGTCTATACTGTTGCATAATTCTGTTTTTTAATGAGAGAAGCTGAACATTTGGCTCATACTCCCTGTTTTTCCAGAGCTTGTTCTGTCTATTGGGTCATATTGCGGGGGCTAAGACTAGAATATCTGTGTTACTCAACCTAAAGTATTTTCTTTTATTAATTTTCTCTTAATGATTTTTTCAATCTTACAACAATCCAACTGAGACCTCCTTCAAAAAGATTAACTTCAATTACTTAAATACCAAAGGCAAAGAAAGAACACTCCATAAATTTTAAAGCGACTATGTCTCAATCCAAAGATGAAACCAAAACGGAAGTGAAACTGTAAACAAGTTAATAGTTTACTTCAGAATTGCCTCCACATTTTTAATTGGAATCTTTCTTCCCACTGAGGTACATTCCCCTTCAAGTGTCCTACCAACCATTTCTCAGCCATATCGTTCTTCTCCCTAAACCATGTGCTTTGCTCTTGAAAAAATATTCTTGGGGTACCTTTTTATCTTCTATTGATACCTACTTCCTAGAAATAAACAGTCAGGAAAGCTCTGACAAAAAATAGAGAGCATGCATGTTATATGGCAAGAGAAATAACATGAGTCTGGAAAAATGAGTATCTAACTTTTGGATTCTATAGTAGGCAGTAATAGGAAGGACGGCTGGGAAATGACTTTTAAGTGAGCCAAAAACTGTGTCTGCCACAGTGTCTTCTCATTCCCAGTGTCCCTGTAGGTTATATGTCAAGAAAAATAATGTTAGCTAAATTTTTTATTCTTATTATTTTTTAAGATGAGGCAATCTTTGATTCTTAGACACTTTCACAGAGAGCTTTTCAGTAACTAATCTTCCCAGTGGAGAAAAGAGAACATGAAAATCAGCTTCCGGCCATCAGCAGCTGCTCTACTCAGGACCTGGGATCCTCACAGCCTACGTGGTGAGGTGGAGGAAGGCACTTCCTTTTATCAGCTGGTACTGTTGCCTCTTGATGACACTTCCACTTTTTATCATTTTCTGCCGAAGCAGATGTTTTAATGAAAGACAACATAAAGATCTTAGAAATGTGTTTTTACAAATACAGGCCACTTTAGTAATTTTTTTCAAAGAGGCACTAATCCTGGGGCTTGTGACATTTCCCAGGAAAGATTTCAGCTGTAGCCCCCGGAAATCACACAAACGTAATACACACACACCATTACATAAAAATGCATCATTTATACAAAAAGAAGGGAACTAAAAGGGAATTCTTAGCTGAACTACTTCATTTATTTATTTATTTATTTATTTATTTACTTATTTATTTACTTATTTATTTATTTATTTATTTTAGCCAAGCTACTTGTATATAACAAGCATTGTGATTATATACATTGGTAAGATTTGGAGATAAAGCAATAATAATAACAACAACATTTATCAAGCACTTAGCATACGCTTAGCATAGAATAAGTAGTTTAATGTGGTTATATCATTTAATTTTTACAGCAATTCACTTGAAAAATGAGGATATGAAGCCCCACAGAGGTTAAATAACTAGTTCAAGGGTACACAGCTAGTAAGTAGCCCAGCCAGGACTCAAACCCTGACCATCTGCCTCCAGAGCCAGCACTCCCCACCACCAACCCACATTGCTTTCCAGGGTCAGGATGATGAAGAAGGGAGAGGGAATAAGACAAAGTTTAGGAAACATGACATGCAAGGCCATATTGCACACCAATGTTACAGAAGCAAGATCCTGAAAGAACTTCAGGAAACTCTACATGGTAGTTAAGCCTTTTTAATACTAAAACTTCCAGTAAACTTACTCTTGAAGTGTCCAGGCTTAGGGACACTAGGAATTAGAATAGGTTGTATCAGACACTGTTTTTTGGCCAACTCAAAAGTCATTTCCCAATTGTCTTCCTACTGCTGCCTACTATCGAATCCAAAGGCTAGATGCCCATTTTCCCAGACTCACAGTAATATGTTGTCATGTGACCAAGTTCTAGTCAAAGAGCTATGGGTCAAAAAGGGAAATCAAGCAAACAGTTTCTGGGAAAGATTTTGTTTTTGTTTACTGACATTAAAAAAGAAAAAAGGCAATAGATAGCACTACCCCTTCCTCCCTTCTTTCCTCCTTGTATATTGGCATAAAGGCAAGGGTTGCAGCAGCCACCTTGAGCACTAAAGTCAAAAAAGGAAGCTGAGGATGGAGTATTATGCTAAGTGGAGTAAGTCAGACAAAGAAAGACAAATACCATATGATTTCATTGGTATTGAGAAAACTAAACACAGCAAAACTAAAAAAAAAAAAAACACAACACAACAAATAAACCAAAAGCAGAATCAGACCCATAAATATGAAGAAGTGATTGTTGCCAGAGGAAGGTGAGCAAAGTAGGTGAGAAGGAGAGAGGGAGATACAGGCTTCCAGTTATGGAATGAATAAGTCATGGCAATAAAAGGTACAACATAGAGAATATAGTCAATGATACTGTAGTAACATTGTATGGCAACAGATGGTAGCTACACTTGTGGTGAGCATAGTGTAACATGTAAACTTGTTGAATCACTATGTTGTACACCTGAAACTAACGTAACACTATGTATCAACTACACTGAAATTAAAAGAAACTTTTTTAAATTAAAAAAAGTTTTTAAAAGGAAGCTGAGAGGGAGGAATAGACATATTAGAGACTTGTACAGAAAGCATGGATTCTGGATGTCACTGAAAAGAAGTTGACCTAACACCAGCCCTCATCTACCTAGAGATTTGGTTTGTGAGAAAAAATAAATCTTATTTGATTAAGCCTCTGTTTTCAGCTGAATGTATTCCTAACAGGCATAAGGCTTTAACAAATTGGATCAATTTTTATTTCATTTTATCAGAGTAAAATCTGCCCCAGTTGGATTTTAGGAGTTTCAACTAAATGATTAATGGATTATTTATTACATCCGTTGCCCTCTCTTTTCCAGTGGGTAAAGTATTTTGTGAGATTAAAGATAATGCCAGTGAGCATAGAACAAACTTTGGGTAGATTATGGATTTTCTTCATTTTTTAAAAAGTCAATCTTAAGCGTATTTTAGGACCTACATGTATTTCTTCTCCCACAAGATCTCTCAATGTTTTATTTTTCATCATTTTAAAATCACGAAAAACAAACTTGTGTATGGCACTTTGCAAAAATAAAAAGTAACAAGTGTTTGCTTTCTCTGTAATCAAAAACAGTTAAAGATGTTGCTTTAAAGATTGCAAATGCCTAGATCACCATGGTAATTCAGTATTCTAACACATAAACTATCTAATTAATTACAAATATTAAGCATCTACTATGGGTTCATTCATGGGCTAACCTATGAATGTAATAAAAAGTTTTCTTTTCTGTAAAATGATTTTTTTCACTATGGCCTTTTCATTTATGTTAATCATTGCTTATGTTAGATATTGTGGATTTCTGAAACAAAGTTTCTCAAATATAAGGGAGCATAAGAATTGTCCAAAACACTTATTAAAGATGCAGATTCCTAGTCTTAAACTCCAAATTCTGATTTAATAGATCTGTGGTAGCATCCAGTGATCTCCTTACTTAATAAGCCCCAAGAAATTGTGATGGAATTAGAATCAATGGAATAGCATTTGAACAACTGTCCTGAAGGGCAGGAATGACCCTTCTAATTCTTATTGTCCAAGAAGGTTCTTAATCACTTAACATAGAACATGCTGATGAAAAGGAACATAGGATTTCTACATTCAGTTTTGAATGTACTAAAGTGTAATATATATAATAAAAAGTGTGAACTTGTTTTTTTGTTTGTCTTTGCTCTTTTTGTTTTTGTTTATTGTCATTTGTTTTCACAGAGTTTATATTACCATATTCTGTCATAATTGAAAGATGTTAACTATTATACAGATTCTGACAAAAATTAGAAATTTTACATGTTCTTTTACATTTATTGACATTTATGGTCCTTGTTGATATTTGTTTGTCAGGTTAGTTATATTAAATTGACTTTATTATAAACAAAATCTCCATTTGAATCCTTCCCATTCAATTAAAGCCATAATTTTATTAATGTCTCTCCAGTATTCACTCACATATAGATAATTTCAGAGGAAAGTCTGTAATTCAAATTCACATTTGCCTAAAAACTGGAACTACTACAACGGCAATGGATTACAATCTTCTTCAACCCTCTTTGGTCTTCTCCCAAGAGGTAGAATCTTTGAGGATAAATAATTTTACTTTTGCTTCCTTTATTCAATTTCTCTCATCCTTTTTCATTTCTTATATGTGGTCTTATGTTTTCCATCACTGAGTCTAAAATAAACTATTTAAAGAAAAATGGTTAGAGAGGGAAGGAGCCAAAACATAAGAGACTCCTGAAAACTGAGAACAAACTGAGGGTTTATGGGGGGTGGGAGGGAGGGGTGGGTGGGTGATGGGTATTGAAGAGGGCACCTGTTGGGATGAACACTGGGTGTTGTATGGAAACCAATTTGACAATAAATTTCATTTAAAAAATAAATAAATAAATAAATAAATAAATAAATAAATAAAATAAACTATTTATGATTGAGAAGAACTTCACATCATAAAAAAATGATAGAGTAAACTTTTCTCCACATGATGGATAATGGATGGAGTATTCTAACATACTGTGTTACTGAATATGAGAAGCACGATGAATATAAAAGGAGGGATTGGAATAAAAAAATACTGGCTGAATGAAACATGTACTAACAGATACATCAGAAACATGTTTTATTGACCTATGAAACTAAAATTGCTCTTTGTCTCTTCATCTTCTTTAAACACACCCTCCCAATAATCCTCATCTCTCTGATATGGCTCTCTCCAGACTTTGAAATTGCATTTACTTTTCTTTCCTCTGTGTCTCTGACAGTCATGCAATGGCTCCCTCCTTGCAGCTCTATCACTGCCTTAGATTGGCCTCTCTCTCTCTTTTTCTTTCCTATATTTTATTCAGGTATAATTAACATCCAATGTTAATTTCAGGTGCGCAAGATACTGATTCAACAATTACCTTATTTAACACTCACCACGAGAAGTACAGTCACCATATGTCACCAAAAAATGGTATTACAGGGCGCCTGGGTGGCTTAGTCTGTTCAGTGTCCAACTCTTGATTTCAGCTCAGGTCATGATCTCACGGTTCATGAGATCCAGCCCCACATGGGGATCTGCGCTGACAGTGCAGAGTCTGCTTGGGATTCTCTCTCTCCCTTTCTCTCTGCCCCTCACCCACTCATGCTCGCTCCATCTCTCCCTCAAAATAAATAAATAAGCATAAAAAATGTTATTACAATATTATGACCATATTCCCTGTGCTGTATTTTTCATATCTTATCCAGTTATAAAATAAATAAGTCATGGCCTCTCTCTTTTTCCTCAGTCACCCGCTCCACCACAGGCTCCTTCACCTCACATGTCCTTCCCAGGGGTTACTCTCCTTGCCTCCATTGTCTTTCCAATCCCACCCACAATTGATCATGTTCCAAACTGCTGATATAAACTTGCTCAAAAAAAAATGATTATAATATCAGTTTCCTGCTTAAGTATCTGTAGTCCATTCTCTATCTTTAAATTTTGACAATTTTCTTTGTCCCCTGCAAGATTTTTCTTGTATCAAACCACAGTACCCAAAGAACTGTGTGTGGGTCTCCTCTTAGCCAAAAGAGGCAGAGAATATGAGGTGGGGACCAGAAGACTCAGGAACAGGAGGCACTGACACATTTTTACAAGTCTGGTGAGTGACAATTATTTTGCAAAACTGCATTACATATGCTTATTTATTAAAATCCATACTCTAAATCAAGCTGTTTCAATAAGCAATTCTAATTTTCCAGAAAGTAATAATAGCATTTTAAGACAGATAGGCAGGCAAATGTGGTCAGGGTCTGAGGCTTTCAAAGATGATATAGCCAAGGTTAGGCATTTAAACAAGAAATCCTGGCTGTAAAATGGCTACTTAGGTAAGCAAAACAAGTTATACAAGAAAAGCAAAAACAATGTAGTTATACAAGAATTCCAAAATCTTTGGATTTTATATATCAAAGAATAAAAATAAACAGGGTAAATATCAATGGATAAAAATTAATGTATGGTATCATTCTGTAAAAGCTGTCACAGAAAGGCTGAAGCCATAATGAGCTGATTGGGAAGACAGTTCAAGACTGCAGCAACAAAGCTTTTTGACATGGTCAGAAATGAGAAAAGAACAAGGGAAGAATAGATCTTCTTTGAGGACAAATAGTGTCCTGCTGATGGGTGGCAGTGAGAAAGCAAAACATCTCAGCTTTATTCTTTTTTCTCTGTCAATAAGAAAGACTACAAAACTGAGAGTATAAAACCTTCCAGCATTCAGAAATCGAAGCCCAAGAGAAAAAATGCAAGAGAGCCAGGCAATAAGGCTCCTTGTTAGGCAAATTAGGTGTCAGACTTGGAGACAATACCATGAAATCTTTTTCTTAACACATAACATACCTTATGTATAACTGAGAAGAAAAAGGTTGCTTATGGATTTATTGTGGTCACAAGACAAAGCACAGAGTAAAATGTAAATTATAATGATAAACCATTCACAGTTAGATAAAATACATCTGCCAGTTTTTCTCATTACTTACTCTCTGGGAAAGATAGTACTGAGATGGGTTTCTACAAAGAAACAAGGCAGAGTACAGCTAGACCATCATTCCTAACCTCAACCAGAATTTGCACAGCTAGAAACTGTACTATAACTCGGAACCATGAAGTGTGAAAAGGCACATGACTCCCATGGCAACTTTTGTTGTGAGGCAAGGCTGCAGAACAGAATATCGAGATAAGGAAGGACATGCTGACTCCCACAGACTAAAGCAAGAAGGGGTGTATGCACTCTCACAGAGGTATATTGATTCTTACTTCCATGAGATGTAAACCTGAAACAACTTTTTTTTCCAATCTCTGATTAAAAATCCTTTGATGGATCTCTTCTCTCCTGTGTGTTAACTACATGTTAAGTACCTCCTACTTCTCCAGGTACTTTTGGATACCCAGACTTAGTCCAGTCCATTTACAACTCCAAACTCATATCCAATTCTGAGCTTTCCCTTTCCTCCTATGAAGACAGGTGTTGTGGCCATGTAGGCTATATGAAAAAGAGGAGGTGTTCCAGTCTTATGACACCTCATCTGTGTCTGGATGGCACTGACAGCTGTTGTGTCTCCTCCCTGCGTGACAGGTGTCCACACTCTCTCACAGATTGCACATGAGTACCTCAAATGAGCCCTGCAGAATGTCCCGCTTCAGAATTCCCTGAAATAATATCTGGTTCTGGATCAACTTATTTCATCATCTCCTAGCCCTGCAGCCAGACGCCAACCAACAGCCTGGCAGTCTGCCCCCTGGTGCACAACTGGTAAGAGATCTTGAGCCTGACTGACCACCCATTAGACTTATGAGAAACTCACACATCTTTGTCAGTCTAGCTCCTCCCCTTCCCTTCTCTCTCCAATACTTTTTTCTCCTGATCAGACAGATACAAGGACAGATCAACCAGGCCACTCCCTAGGCAGATGAGATAAAGCTAGATGACCTACGAGATTCTGTTTCTTGCAGGCATCCTCAATCACAATCAGTGATTTCCCTTGGGCCCTTAGCTCATTCTCCTTGCTTCCAAAATGTAAGGAAACAGCCTCTCACCACCAAGCACTCCCTACTAAAGTGCATATTTCTCCTCCACAGACCTTTCCTTAAATGTTTTGGGAGCTAAATGGAGAAGGGGTGCAAGTTGGTTAACTCCAGTTAGACCTTATCCGTCATAAGCCCTTAGGGAGATAGTTCCAATTTTGAGTAACTTGAGGGCAGATTTTATCAGAAAGTGCAATACTTGGTTCCTCCTATCCTCACTTTGGGCATTAGCTGCAACTCAAGAAGAACAAAGATGATTCCACCCAGCGTCTTAACTTACACCAGCAGTAGTGGCTTTAGAGATGGAATGGATTTTTATCATTTCCTGCAAATCTCACTTTTTGGAAGAAGATGATATTCCTCCCTAAGAGAAACTCAGTGACTTGCCCTGCTTAGATCCATGTGAATGGCAAAACTAGATACATCGGGGCACCTGGGTGACTCGGTCGGTTAAGCGTCTGACTTCAGCTCAGGTCATGATCTCACAGTTCGTGAGTCTGAACCCCACATCGAGCTCTGTGCTGACAGCCGAGAGCCTGGAGCCTGCTTCAGATTCTGTGTCTCCCTCTCTCTCTGCCCCTCCCCTTCTTGCACTCTGTCTCTCTCTCTCTCTCTCTAAAATAAATAAACATTAAAAAAATTTTTAATTAAAAAAAAAACCTAGATCTATCTCTTTACAACTTTCTTCCCTCTCTGCTATTTCAAGGTTCTAAATTGTCAGTAGCCACCTTCATCCTTTATTAGTGTTACTATTAAGACCCTTATCCTTGACAAATACCAGATTTGGAAATACATCTTCAACCATTGACAAAGCTAAAAAATTAAGGTCCAAGTTAAAGGGAAATGCTACTTGCTTATGTAAGGAATATCCAAATTTTTACATGTATTTATAAGTTTATAATCAGGGCTTCAAGAGCTTTGCAAATTCTAAGAGGAATTGTTATCTTAGTGTCTGGTTGTGTTGCAGCAGGCAAGTGCCACCACAGTCATGCCAGATCATTATACTAATGAAAAGAGCAGGAAACTGACACTACAACATACCGAGATGACTCAGAACCCATTGAATAGCAATACCAATCTGGATCAGTAGCATATCCAGATGGCAATGGCTTTTTCTTCAGCTTAGGCTAAAGAATTACCAGAAGTGAAGAGGGGCGCTGAGAGATAAAATAGAAAAACACACAAACCACAGACAGTAAAACCTTACTATGACTCTCAAAACAAATAAGCTGAACCTAACCATGATGTGTCACATGGACAATAAAAGCTCACTTACTTTATCACTTTTAACACCAACTCATAATGGACTCCCATATTACAACGACTGGTTGTTCCAGGAACTTACCTAGTTTACAAATTCATTTACCAATCCCTGCCCAGATTACCAGATAAGTACTCTTTTTGAACTTTTCTCTTTTGAGACACTACTAAGTCTCTGTCAAGATGGTGCTCTCCCTTAGCCAGAAGGTTTGTATGATAAACGAGTTTTCCTGGTGTTCTTTGCATGGGGACTTCAAAGACTTATAAGCACATAGGAGCAGGGGCCAAACCTCATAAAGAATCATTACAGGTTGAACTGTGTCTCTCCAAATTTATATGTTGAAATCCTAACCCCACTATCTCAGAATGTGACTGAATCTTTAATAGAGTCTTTAAAGAGGTAATTAAGTTAAAATGAGGTAATTGAGGTGGACCAAAGAAAGAGCCAAAGAGAGAGACTTTAGAAGACACTAATCCTGGGACACCTGGGTGGCTCAGTCCGTTAAGCGTCCGACTTCAGCTCAAGTCACCATCTCTCACAGTTCATGGCTCAAGCCCCACGTCAGGCTCTGGGCTGGCAGCTCAGAGCCTGGAGCCTGCTTTGGATTCTGTGTCTTGCTGTCTCTCTCTGACCCTCCCCAACTCATGCTCTGTCTCTCAAAAATGAATAAATGTTAAAACAAAATTTTTTTTTTAAAAAAGACACAAATCATGCTAACACCTTGATCTCAGACTTGTAGCCTCCAGAATTGTAGGAAAATATATTTCTCGGACTTCAAGCTGTATTACAAAGCTGTAATCATCAAGACAGTATGGTACTGGTACAAAAACAGACACTCAGATCAATGGAACAGAATAGAGAATGCAGAAATGGACCCACAAATGTATAGCCAACTAATCTTTGACAAAGCAGAAAAGAATATCCAATTGAATAAAGACAGTCTCTTCAGCAAGTGGTCCTGGGAAAACTGGACAGAAAAATGAACCTGGACCACTTTCTTACAACATACACAAAAATAAACTCAAAATGGATGAAATATCTAAACGTAAGACAGGAAGCCATCAAAATTCTAGAGGACAAAAGAGGCAACAACCTCTTTGACCTCAGCTGCAGCAATTTCTTACTTGACATGTCTCCAGAGGCAAGGGAAACAAAAGCAAAAATGAACTACTGGGACCTCAAGATAAAAATTTTCTGCAAAGCAAAGGAAACAATCAGCACAACTAAAAGGCAAGCAACAGAATGGGAGAAGATATTTGCAAATGACATATCAGAAAAAGGATTAATATCCAAAATCTATAAAGAACTTATCAAGCTCAACACCCAAAAAACAAATAATCTGGTGAAGAAATGAGCAAAAGACATGAATAGACACTTCTCCAAAGAAGACATCCAGATGGCCAACCGACACATGAAAAAATGCTCAACATCACTCATCATCAGGGAAATACAAACCAAAACCACAATGAGATACCACCTTACACCTGTCAGAATGGCTAACATGAACAACTCAGGCAACAACAGATGTTGGTGAGGATGTGGACTGCTGGTGGGAATGCAAACTGGCACAACCACTCTGGAAAACAGTCTGGAGGTTTCTCAAAAAGCTAAAAATAGAACTAACTTATGACCCAGGAATTGTACTACTAGGTATTTATCCAAGGGATACAGGTATGCTGTTTAGAAGGGACACACTCACCCTGATATTTATAGCAGCACTATCAACAATAGCCAAAGTATGGAAAGGGCCCAAATGTCCATCGATGGATGAATGGATAAAGAAGATGTGGTATATACATACAATGGAGTATTACTCAGCAATCAAAAAGAATGAAATCTTGCTATTTGCAACTGCATGGATGGAACTGGAGGGCATTATGCTAAGCGAAATTAGTCAGTGAGAGAAAGACAAATATCATATGACTTCACTCATATGTAGAATTTAAGATAAAAAACAGATGAACATAAGGGAATGGAAGTAAAAATAATATAAAAATAGGGAGGGGGACAAAATATAAGAGATTCTTAAATAAAGAGAACAAACAGAGGGTTGCTGGAAGGGTTCTAGGAGGGGGGATGGGCTAAATGCATAAGGGGCATTAAGGAATATATTCCTGAAATCATTGTTGTACTATATACTAACTAACTTGGATATAAATTTAGAAATAAACCAATTAATTAATTTTAAAAAATCAGTCCCTCTATTGAGGTTTCTTCAGCAGAAGTGAAAACAGGCTATGAGTTCTTGATTTCTGGCACTCTGCTCTACTAGGATGAGCTTTCCTTTTCTGAATCAACAACTAATCAGATCTCTGTCTCTTTTACCCTACAATTTATGCAGTGACATTTTCTAATGATAATTGCTTTATAAGGAGTGGATTGCTTCAGTGCTAAAACGTATTTGCTGAAACAGGACAAAGAGATATCTAGCAATGTCATGAGCAGCCGGGCCATGAAAATTGTATTTTGTATAGGTGAAATGTTTTGGCCAGTATTACTACAGCCAAAATTACCTCTGACATTTCCAAATGTCACAGCTAATCCAATCTTAACAGCAATGTTTTAAAATGTGTTATAAGGAAGACTTCCAAAAGTAAGTCTAAGCTAAGGAAGCGTAGTGATTTTAGCTCAGGGCCTCTCAAAGCAAAATAAATAAATTTTTAAAAAAAGCAAAGTTATTTAGACATGCATTTGGGAAGTTAATTATCAATACTTTGAGAATCTCCAAACAGTTCAATATCGAAAATGTTTAATGTTATTTTGGTGAGAACCTGGCACTAATGCTTTCATGTATTGGATTCCAACATAGCTGATGTAACTTTATTTTGTTTTGTGACTACAGACTACCAGCCATGACATCCCACTAAATCCCTGTTACATACCAAATATCTGTGCCCCCCTCTCCGACCAAATTCATATGTTGAAACTCTATCCCCCCATGTGGGTTTTAGGAGGTGGGCCTTTGGAAGGTAATTAGAACTAGATAAGGTCATGAGGATGGAGGCCTCATGAATAGGAGTAGTGCTCTAAGAGTCATCAGAGAGTTTGCTTCTATGCTCTGCTCTCCATCATGTGAGAACTGAGAAATTGGCTCTTAGTGAAACTTGACCATACTAGCACTCTGATCTTAGACTTCCAGGCTCTAGTTCTGTGAGAAATGAGTTTCTGTTGTTTGTAAGCCACCCAGTCTGCAGGTACTTTGTTATAGAAGCCTGAACTAAGACAACCCCAACTATAGTAACACATGTTGCAAGCCTAGTCTTACAAAGTGTCTCATCCTCTGGACCATATAATTTGCCTAAAAATCAGCAGATGACCTAATCCAGGCCAGTCATAATCATTCCATGAAACTACATAAATGGATACATAAATGGGATCTCTTTCCCCAGTTGTAGATCTTTGGACTAGGATGCTATCATACTGAAGATGTCTGTGGCCATGCCACCATTTCTCCCACCACATAGACAAAGCCTGTCTACTGTGAGAAGCCAACATACCAATATAAACAGAACCAAGTGATGTAAGAGAGATTGTCTGGAGAGATAGAGGAAGACAAAAATATTATTCTTTGAATCTATATGTTTTCAAAGATAATCACACCCTCTTGGAATTCTGAGTTACATACATGATTGAATAAATTCTCATTTTTAAACTAGTTTATTTGGGTTTCTGTCATTATAATAGAATGATATCATGGTCATGAAATTTAGCCCACCTAAACAAAAAGAGAATTCACATTGATAGCAAAGCAAGTCTTAAAGATTGCTTTGAAGATTCAGTCATGTATTGCCATATGATGTTCTTAATAACATAAATGGATTTAGATTATCTTGTTAATTACAGAATAGTAGAGTTCAACTAGAAAGTTCCATTTCAGTAATCATAAGCACACATTATTTTATTAATGTTAGGATCTATCCAGACATCTCTTGCCTTTGTGCATGAATTATTATATGACAAGATTTTGAAGCTTTTACAGGATAGGAACATGTATGATTTCACCTTCACAGCTCCTCAGATGGGTCAATTTATGGGAATAATTTCTGAGTTTAAAAATAAGAAAATATTTGTCCTCTTTTTCCAGAAGTCAAACAATCAAAATAGAAATGCTTTTGTTATTTTATCAGTGGTATAGTACAGTGAGCTAAATCGTGGCCTCCAAAAGTTAGGTCCACATATAACCTTAGAATGTGACCTTATTTGGAATGAGGATCTTTGCAGAAACAAGGCAGACTCTTGAGATGAAATCAACCCAGATTAGGGAGGATCTTTTATACAGAGACATAAAAGGAGAATACACAGGTAGATGTAAACAAGGCCATGTGAACTACAGGCAGAGACTGGAGTGATGGAGCTACAAGCCCAAACCACCAATTGCTAGGAACTTCCAGAAGCTAGGAAGAGAGAGGGAACATTCTTCCCTAAAGCCTTCATAGGAAGCATGGCTCTGCCAACACATTAATTTTGGAATTCTATCCCCCAGAACTGTGAAAGAACAAATTTCTGTTGTTTTAAGCCAATAAGTTTGTGATCATTTGTTATGGCAGTCCTAGAAAACTTTTAGAAATGTATATTTCCTATAATCAATTCGAGTGTTCTTTCATTGGTTTCATTGTAGTTATCAAGGTTTGATTTTTACACTATTCTTAGAAAATCTACCATAACTACCATTTTGCCATGTGTGAAAGTTTCTGGGAGTTTCGTCTTATGTTTCCCTGGATAATTATTTCTTATGAAATAATTTCTTGTGAGAGTGTGAACCCACAGACACTTGGCAGATAACTATATTTTTCAGCTGTATTTTTATAACTGGGTTTCTTAAACTTTATATTTGAGTAAGATGTCTACTACATATCAATTTATGCTGTCATTCAGAAAGTATCTGTTAAGTTTTACAGTTAACAACTTCATAAACAGTTCTTTTTTCTGCCTTAGACCAAGTTTGTTTTGGGATTTCTGTGAGTTTATAAATCCTATTTCTTATATAAAAGTCTCATGTCTCCTTCGCTTACTATGATCTTCATTGGCTTTGGTAATATAATTGTACATTTTTAATATTTGGAATCTCTGTTTTTTAAATAAACTAATAGTATGAATAACACTGCAAGGATTCTTCTTGTAGTTTGATTTTCTTATATCATATGTCCCCCAGTGCCTAGAAAAGTCCTTTCTATATAATAACTATGCATAATGTTTGTTAATGGATAAATACATAAGTAAATGGCTTTCTATTCTTATTCCAGAGAGAAATGCAGTCTCAGATTCAATACTTCCCTCCCACCTGCACATTGTTTACCATAGACAGTCCCAAGAGCTGAAAATGCCATGAATGCAGTTGGACAACACCCCAGACGTGCCAAAAACCAGCAAGGGAAGCCATGGTTGAGGGTAGAGTTTCCTAACAGAGAGTCGGTAAAGAGGCATCTGGAGTGGAGTCTATAAGAAATTTTCTGTAAAAATGTATGTATATTCCTAGAAAGGAACTGTACACCTTTCACCATGCTCTTAAATGGATTCTTGATCTAAAAACAAGCTTAGAATTTGTTTTTAGAACTGATCCATAGGTGAACTGATTCATAGATGTCGATATTACAAATCAGAGGGAAATGTATATAATGTATGTGTTGAAGACATTTTTATTGCCACAAGAGAAAATTCAAAGTTGTAGCTAGCTAAAGTAATCTTTTAACATTCAAGTCACACTCTGTAATAGTATTTTCTTAATCGATAGGTATCCAATTGCAAAACTGCTGTCAGGATCAGAGTTACCCATCTTATATGTTTCCAGGTCCACGTTGAGAAATTTGTACTATATATAACTGTAAACACAAGAGAATTGATTTGGCCAGCAAATGAATTTTACTTATATTCAGATGCCTTGTTATGGAACTTCTCATGATTTATTCCCACATTTGTTACTTTATCTTAATAGTTTCATCATTATTTTTATTCAGATATAGTTGACATTATAAAAAGAGTAAGTGACCATCTTAAGACCCATATATATGCAGCATCTTCTATTAGACATAGCTTAGAACTTTTAATAAGTATTTGAAACAAAAAGTATTTATTAAGTATAGTTTGTCAACCATCATAAAGATTTTGCTTATTTCTGGACTTCCTCCCATTTCTTGTAGCCGGATCTTCTTTTCTGAGTTTAGATATGGGTCCACATTCCACATCCCTCCCTGTTTCCCCCAGATAACGGGATAAGCACAGCTCCCTCGGAAGAAATGAAGCAAGAGACTGGGGGCATATTCTAATCGCATTTTCAAAGTCTCTTGCATCCTCCCATATTCCTACACAAAACATAATAAATACATCAGATCATTTCCTGTTTCTTCTATATGCTGCAATAAGAAATAAGGCACAAAGAACAATATCCAATCTGACCAAAACTAAGAACAACAAAATTTGCTCAATACCTGCCAAAGTGTAAACTGCCTCCTGATGTCACTGTATGGGGTTACACATTTTAGTGTGTTGACAAGAAAAATAAAATTTGTGAGAGACGTAAAGCCAAGTAAAGAGGAGGAATCAAGGACACATGTTTTAAAATCCTAAAACAGGAGAATTCTTCCACACCTGTAACTCTCCATTTAAATGCTAATTTACCCATTATGATTTTTCATAGTCGGTTGCTTTCCTTCTTCACCACCTCACATATAATGGTGTTCATTTTGTGTGGGACCTAAGAAGACATGTCCTAAGCTTCTACTTTAACTCACACTATGTTAAGCATACAATGGGCATTAAACAATTTTTTTTAATCGAAGTGAAGACTTAGTAAACAAAGTGTGAAGTTTCTCTAGGAAACATAAAAACAAAAGACTCAAGAATCCACAAAGCGGGTAAGTAATTAAACATCTGATCTACAGAGGCATAAAATGACAACAACAAAAAGTGTTCTTATTGTTAATATTTTCCAATGTCCATTTTTAAAGCCTGAGATCAATCAAAGGTCAACAACTACTATAGTTAAGAGCTACATAAACTTTTTACCTAAAATATCCAAACAGTCGAAAGCTTTTTCTAAATGTCACTTTTCTAACCAGGTTAGTATTTAATGATCAGCTTATATGGTAAAATTCACTCATTTATTTCTGAGGTGAGTTATTCAGTTATAATTTTCTACTCATTACAAAAGGGATATAATGTTTCTCCTGGAATCTTGGAACAAGCCAAGAAGGAACAAGGCAAAGAAACAAAAGAGAAAAATTTTAAATACTTCTAAAGCTATCTCCCAAAGAGAAACACTTGATATTGATCATTGTAGATGTTTTATAATATAGAGGCATTGTAGATGGAAATGATGAAAATGATCAATCACCCACATGCCTTCTTCCATATTCTCCCCTCCTACACGTGCCATGTGTTGAAGATGGCAGTACTACAGAAGCAGGAAGCTGATCCCCCATATTACCACAGGGAGCATCACCTACCAAATACCAATTAGAACTGAGATGTGAGCAAGACATAAGCATACTCAACTCCTGAGGCTTTCCCAAAAAAAAAATTTTAGCAACACTTGCTTATTCTAATACAGTAATTTGTGCTTTGAAGTGAGATGATGCCTTAACAAATCCTTAAATATATGTCATTGGCTAAGCAGCTGAATTTTGGGTGATGAGAAATCTGATATCAGAGGCTGAAAAACCATTGAGCCTTACGCGTAGTGGAAAATGGTTAGAGAGAATATTAAAACTAGCACATGCAGCTGCCACTACAGGAGATCAGCTACCTGTTACAAGAAACAGATAAGTCCAGGAGAGAATTTGCTGATTTGCAAGAGAATAGAGTCAATAAATTTGGGGTCTGGAAGAACTGGAAAATATGAATAACTTCTAGAAACCAAACAGTAAGATGTAACAGAAAAATTGTTGAAAACAGTAAGACATAACAGAAAAAACTGTTGAGGGACCAAGGCCCTTCAAGACCTAGCCTTGTGAAGAAGACAGAACAGGATATGGATTTTTAGCTTTGATAAGACTTTAGGCAGCCTCTCCTGGAAAGAAGGTGAGCCTGACCCATGACTGGAAGAGATATCTGTGAAAGTAAGAGTGCTATGTATTCATTAAACAATTTTTTATCCTCTAAATACACACACACACACACACACACACACACACACACACACACACACAAACCTATATTTATGTCCCCATGCATAAAAATGACTATTTCTCCTCAAATAAAATGAGCAGATGGCGCCTGAGTGGCTTGGTTGTTTAAGTGTCCAATGCTTGGTTTCGGCTCAGGTCATGATCTCACTGTTTATGAGTTCAAGCCCAGTGCATCGGCTCCAGGCTGCCTGTGGGGAGCCTGCTTGGGATTCTCTCTCTGTCCCTCCCCCAATCACACTCTCTCTCAAAATAAACTTTAAAAAAAAGTGGGGGGAAGTGAGCAGACTTTCTATGTTTCAAGCAGTTAAAAGCAAAAATGCCTTCTCTACAGTCCTTTTTCTTTTCCCTGCTGACTGGATGGTGTAGGTATATTGAAGCCATGTAGTGAGTATGGAGTAGATTCATGATACACTCTGATAGATCTCTGAATGGCTACGTGGAGCAGACACTCCTCACTCTCCTTCCCCTACCACACTCACAAATAGACCCAGTCAGATTGTGAAATGAAAGACAAATAACCTTATGTCATATTTAGCAACTGTAATGTTAAGATCTTGATAACAACTAGCATTATTTCCCTAATATAAATGGATAAATAGATCATGTTGTATTTGTGTAATGGAATATCGAACAACAATGTAAATGAATAAGTTACTGAATTACAGGTACACATGATATCAAAGGCCAATCTCAAGAATAATGTTCCTGAGACAAAAACAAATAAACAAGTTAGGAAGAAATGTGTGGAAAAAAACAAATTTAATATCTCTAAGTGTGAAGTTACCTCTGAGAGTGAAGAAAGTAGTAGACTGGGGAGGAAGATCAGACCCAGTGTTCAAAGATAAAGGTAATGTTGTATGTCTTAAGCTAGGTATTCTTTGTATGATGTATTTTTTTTTTATTTTTTAATGTTTATTTATTTTTAAGAGGGGGGAGGGGCAGAGAGAGAGAGGGCAGGGGAAGACACAGAATCCAAAGCAGACTCCAGGCTCTGAGCTGTCAGCACAGAGCCCGATGCAGGACTTGAACCCAGGAACTATGAGATCATGACCTGAGCCGAAGTCGGACACTTAACCGACTGAGCCACACAGGCACCCCTGTTTCATGTACTCTTAATATATTCACATTTTATAAAAATGTTCATTCTTCCATCAACATTGCCTTGAAAAGAATTAAAGTCAATATATTCAGTAGTAACATTTTTGAATCACAAATATATACCTACAGGGTAAGTGAATAAATAACCCCCCTATTAGTATGGAAATATGTACTTAGCACTTTCACAAAAGCCTCCAGTGGTAACATTAGGCAGGCTTCACAGAGTACTGCATCTCAAATAACCTTGCAGTCAATGTGATATTTTCTGGACCACTGTAGGCAACTCATAAAGTAGCTCTAACAATTAAAAAAAAAACACAGTATTAAGATAAAAATAAAAATAAACAAATTATTGATATCAAACACACAACTGAAGAGTTTGAATAAAATTATTTCTTAAACTGTGAAGGGTCAACATTTACATTTATAAATTGATATATTATTTTATATAATACCTAGTTTGAAATATGTATGCATAACTATAAAGCAAATATAAACAGATATATTACTATCAGTGGTATGATTTTTATTCTTTTCTATATTATTTAGTATGGCTTAAAGTTTCTTTTCTAATGGGCGTATGTATCATTTTTTACAAAAACTACAATCACTCTGATTAAAAAATGAGAAAATTCTTTGTACCACAATGAGTGTTCTGAAAAGACTTTGTCACTTTGTTCTATGTCATTTAGCTGTGGTTATGTAATAAACCACCCCCCAATCTAGTAGCTTCACAGGTTCAGTAGCTGTTCTAGCAGCTGAACAGGTTCAGCTGATCTTGACTAGGCTTCCTCATGCTTCTTCAAAGAGCAGGTGGGTCAGCTGGAGGCTGGTCACAGCTGGAATGACTTGGCTGACCTCCACTGCTACAGGCTTGCCCCAGGCTTGTTCTTATGGCAGAGGAAATGGTCTAAAGGAGGCAGTGAAAGTAAAGCACAAGGCTTCTGGAAGCTTATGCTCAAAACAGTCACATCCACTGAACTCCTTTGATCTAAGAGAGTCAAAAGTGCAGTCCTAATTCAAGAGGTGTAGAAACAGGTGAGGAAAAAGACACAAATTACTGAAGGGAAGAGATATAAGAACTGTAACAGGATGACTGGGTAGGGAATCAAGCCATTTTTGGCAATTAATCTACACAGGATCTAATTCAGAGCCCAGAAATGGAAGCCAACTGTTCACTGAACCAATCCAAAATCTATTCCCACTTATCTTTGATGTTACCTATTTCGTGTCTCCAAATGCCCTGCTTCTCTAGCCCTTCCAGTGGGAATTCTATACCTCACAATCCTTGAACTTCACTTCTACGTATTTTAATTTAGTCATTTATTTAAAACAAAATTACTAGATATTTGCAAATGACATATCGGACAAAGGGCTAGTATCCAAAATCTATAAAGAGCTCACCAAACTCCACACCTGAAAAACAAATAACCCAGTGAAGAAATGGGCAGAAAACATGAATAGACACTTCTCTAAAGAAGACATCCGGATGGCCAACAGGCACATGAAAAGATGCTCAACGTCGCTCCTTATCAGGGAAATACAAATCAAAACCACACTCAGATATCCCCTCACGCCAGTCAGAGTGGCCAAAATGAACAAATCAGGAGACTATAGATGCTGGAGAGGATGTGGAGAAACAGGAACCCTCTTGCACTGTTGGTGGGAATGCAAATTGGTGCAGCCGCTCTGGAAAGCAGTGTGGAGGTTCCTCAGAAAATTAAAAATAGACCTACCCTATGACCCAGCAATAGCACTGCTAGGAATTTACCCAAGGGATACAGGAGTACTGATGCATAGGGGCACTTGTACCTCAATGTTTATAGCAGCACTCTCAACAATAGCCAAATTATGGAAAGAGCCTAAATGTCCATCAACTGATGAATGGATAAAGAAATTGTGGTTTATATACACAATGGAGTACTATATGGCAATGAGAAAGAACGAAATATGGCCCTTTGTAGCAACATGGATGGAACTGGAGAGTGTGATGCTAAGTGAAATAAGCCATACAGAGAAAGACAGATACCATATGGTTTCACTCTTATGTGGATCCTGAGAAACGTAACCGAAACCCATGGGGGAGGGGAAGGAAAAAAAAATTAAAAAAAATAACGAGGTTAGAGTGGGAGAGAGCCAAAGCATAAGAGACTGTTAAAAACTGAGAACAAACTGAGGGTTGATGGGGGGTGGGAGGGAGGGGAGGGTGGGTGATGGGTATTGAGGAGGGCACCTTTTGGGATGAGCACTGGGTGTTGTATGGAAACCAATTTGACAATAAATTTCATATATTGAAAAAAAATAAAAAATAAAATAAAATTTAAAAATAAAACAAAATTACTGAGCACTATGCTAAGTGTTAGGAGTAAAACAGTAAACACGGCATAGTCCCTGTGGCCAATGAACTCTCAGATTAATAAAAGCTGCAAACACAGAAATAGTGACACTTAGGGGAAAAAAAATAGGTGTGTAATGATAAAGATATTTATAAGGGAATTTGGGGATCCCATAAAGGCCCCTAAAAAAGTTAGAAATGTAGAGGGAAATGGTCAGGAAAGATTTCCTGAAAAGATGATCTGGGGTGGAGTCTCAGATCAGCTAGAAAATATGGAGGTCTTCCAGCAAAAGCAGCAGACTACGCAGAGGCATGGAGAGGATAAACACCATTGGAGAAGAACTCCGTAGGAGAGGAAACTGTAAGTAGTTCAGCGTTGCTGGTCTGTAAAGGAAAAGAGGAGATGGTAAGAGATGAGACTTCAACTTTACACATTAGGAATATTATCAGCAGTAGTATTGAAGAAGATGGGTTTCAGGGAAGAAAAGGAGAATGATGGAAGAAAAACTAGAAGATGAAGCTGATTATGTTTTCTTATCACTTTCTATCATACCCTAAAATTTACTTGTGTAATATGTTTATTATTCATTTTCTCTCTCTCCACTAGAAAGTAACTCTGCAAAGGCAAGGGTTTTTGTCTACTTTGTTCATTGGTGTGCCCCGAGCACTTTAAATACTGCCTGGCACATAGCAGACACTAATAATAATTTTCACCTAGTAATAATGTTCATTCAATAAGTATTTGCTGAATGAATGAATGAATGAATGAATGGGTCTTAGCCTACGTTCCCCAGAAAACAGCAAGAGGCAAAGTTTATCTACTAATAACTCATATCTTATTGGGTCATTCAATCTCAGGGTATCCAGAATGTGGAATAAAAGGAAGTGAAACAGAAAAATCAAATACAAGATATGAATTGCTGAGTTAGCCATAGCTTTAAAGAAAATAAAGGTTGCTTTCATATCATGAAGGCCTTATCCAGACAGCCTCCATGGAATCATCCTGCCTTGGAAGAGTCCATCAGGTAGAAAATGGAAAAGAAATTTATCTGCTGGCTTCCCATCTCTTCTATCTCATTGGTCAAAATTTGTCTCAGGGCATTGATTCTTGCCCAGTGCTTCCAGTCAGCTGCTGGGAGGCTATATGTCAGGCCCCTGGTTCAGTATTTCATCTAAGTCTGGATGCGGTGTAAGGAGCCAGAGCCTCCATGGGAATAGCTGGTGGTGTTTTAGTATGAGGGGCAGATACTGCTGCAGGAGAAGAAGTGAAACTGAGCAAACCTGCAGACCCAATATAGAACAAATAAAAGAGCATCACACATAAAGGAAAGAAGAACATAACAGTTCCTCCCATTATTTCCTACCTTTTGGGGGTGGAAAAAACCAACTTTGACCTTCATTTACACAGCTGTACATCTCCATGGAGAATTCACTCCTACACCCCAGTGCCCAGGCTGGTTCAGGAGCTCTAACCCTCCTCCCCAAAATTCCACTTCAGAACCCAGTGGAAACCATCAGAATATGCTAGAACCTCTTATTCCACCGTTACTCTCTCACATTAGCCATCTTTCGCCTAATAGGATGGACGTTGGATTGCAAAGCCTGCAACATTTGATTTCTCTCCCAAACATATATTGTGGAGATATTTTAAAGAAAATATTATATCTGTCATGCCATTTTTGTGATCTCCTCCTTAATTCCTAATAACCTTAATTTTCCCATTTTCTAAATATCAAAAGCAATTTTAATTAAGTTCTTCATGGAAAGTAAATATGAGACCCTAATGGTTCCCAATGTCTGGCAATACCTGTTCAACGAAATTCCAAGACTCTGGAACTGAGTAAAAATATGTGATCTCGATAATGGCTGCCATAACTTCAAGGGTCTCCTCTGATAATAAAATAGCATTGGAGGGAAAGTTTTATACATCTTTGGAAACTTTAAAAACTACTATACTAGAGGACCACTGGCTATTTCTTTTATCCACATGAATCTAAAGTTAAATATGCACTGTTTCTAGGCCATAATCTTTGTATATGTTTAATCACTCACCATGACTGCTTATCACTACCTTTAAATACATTTATTGTGTGTTCTCCCATTAATACTCATGCAATGGCATGACTAACATGTTTCTAATAATAGTTGCAACAATAACAGTAATAGTTTTAAAAAGTATGACTAAAATTTGTTGATGACTTTATCATTTAAAGAACATTTTTATATGCATTATCTTCTTTCATCCTTTTTCTAATCTTGGAGCAACTTATTATCAGTCCTTTTTAAACATAGGATAATTAGAAGTTGTTTTTAAATGTTTCATTATAATCTTTTTATTAGCAGGTTTCTATTTTAGGAGAATAATATTCTCATATAAAAAACTGAACCTTATTAAAATATGGAAGGCATAAGTTCAGAATGGCCCATGACCCTTGCCATCCAGTGATTATATTATATGGGTTGGGTCTGATATAATCACATGAGCCGTATAAAATTAAGTTTTCTCAGGCTAGTAGGGAAAGAAGTCAGAGAAATTTGAAGCATGACAAGGGCTCAACTCATCCTGGCTGGTTTGAAGATGGATAGGGCCATATAAGAGGGATGTGGAGAGCCTCTATGACAGAAAACAGTCTAGCTAATTGTTGGTAAGGAAACAAGACCTCAGACCTATACCTTCAAGGAACTGGATTCTACCAACAACCTAAATGAGCTTGGAACGGACTCTTCCCCAGAGCTGCCAGCTGAGAGCCCATGCAAGTTGATTTTGACCTTATGAGACCCTGAGTGAAGAACTCATCTGAGATAGCTGTGCATCTAACCTAAAGACTGAACCAATAAATGGATGTTGTTTGAAGCTGTCTAAGTTGTTTAAGTTTGTGGTAATTTATTATGCAGCAATAGAACATTCATACAAAGGATACAAAGGGTATATATAATGAAAATATTACTGGCCCACCTCTGTTCCCATACCCCCAGAGCCCTCTCCAAGAGCAACCACTATTTCCAGTTCTTTTTTTAATTATTATTAATAAATATTTTTTGTTTATTTATTTTTGAGAGACAGACAGACAGACAGACAGAGCATGAGCAGGAAAAGGGCAGAGAGGGAGACAGAATCCAAAGCAGGCTCCAAGCTCTGAGCTATCAGCACAGAGCCTGACACGGGGCTTGAACCCATGAACCATGAGATCATAACCTGAGCCGAAGTCCCATGCTCAACCAACTGAGCCTCCCAGGTGCTTCTGCTATTTCCAGTTTTTAAGTACAAATTTGGAAATATTTTAGACACATATGTGTGTGTACATACACACCACATGCCCTTTATTACACAGTGGAAGCACGTTTTATACAATGTAGTGTACCATGCATATACTAGTATATACATGTCTCATTTTTTTACAGTGACTTAATATTCCATAAGAATTCTGTAACTTACTAAATCAGATCTCTATTGACTGACGGTTTTTGTCCCTACTCCTTTATATTACAAACAAAGCTGCAATAATTTTCCTCATATAATATGTTTTTGCACACAGTTGAAATGTATATTCATTTTATAAATGGCAGTTATTTGTATATAGGAAGCTATCATTGACTTTTGGATCTTCACAACCAAATCTCATTGAATTCTCTTATATTTTCCAATAATTTTTATTTCATTTCTCTTATGTTTTCCAGTTATATAAGCATTCAAAAAATAAGGGCTCTCTTCTTAATTTGCACATTTTATACCTCATTTCTTTCTCTAGTTTAATTGTACTAGCTAGGTAATTATAGTACTGCTACTCTATTCCCAAATGCTTTTTGTTCCAAATAAAGCCAGGAAGACAGTCATGCCCACTAGATAATAATAGTATCATTTTGTCTTTAGCTTCGTTGGGAGTACTGCTTACTAAAATTTGTAATCAATTATTTAATTTAAATACTAGGCTGAGTTTTATAAACATTACATCATTTAATTTTCATATAATAATATAAGGCAAGTAATATTATCCCTATTTTACAGTTGAGAAAACTGAAGCATTATGATACTATGAATGTATTCTAAAATTAAGAAGTTGAACATGATCCTCTTTATGCTAATATCAAACAAATAAAATTGAAACAAGTTTTAATTATCTCCAAAAGGAAGTAAATTATACAGCATTTCAAATGTAGGGAAAATTGTTGCTCTGTTCTCAAAAAAAAAATGTTAGTAACTTCTCTATGGTCACTGAACAAATGTCAGATTAAGAAAGTAGTCCAACCAGGAATCTGAGAATCTTACAAATCTAGGTAGACATTATACAGTAAGTTTCCATTTTCATAGTGAGGCATTATCATGCTTATTTTTAATTAGAATTATGAGATATAGTTACAAGAAGTCACATGCAATAAAATGCACCTGTAAGTATACTGTTATGGGTGCATTTCATGTTTTCACAAACTTATACATGCATATAACCATCCTAACAAAAATATAGCTCACAGTGTTGTGCAGTCTATATCTTCAATACCACACCCAGAATAAGAAACCACTGATTTGATTTGTGTAAAATATACATTTCTAGAATATCATGTGACCAGAACCACATCAAATGTAGTTATTATGCCTGCCTTCTTTCAGACAGCATGTTTTTGAGATTCATCCATGTTGTTTCCAGGATCAGAATATTTCTCTTACACAGTATCTGTGGAATGCATTTAAAGAAGAGAACAAAGGAAAATACTAATTTTTAAATATCTCTATCAATGAGATAAAAGAATGAAAATAAGTGGACTAAATTTCCAATTTAAAAATCTAGGAAAAGATTACCACATCTTTAGATTAAGTAAACAAGAAGAAAGGAAATAAAAAGATAAAAGCAAAAAGTAATGAGATTAAAAACGAAAAACTGTAGATACGTTAATAAACCAAAATTCTAATTCTTTCAGAAACTACAATGAAAATAAAAAATATTAACTTAATCTAAAGAGGAAGAAACATAAATATACAAAATAAGAAATAAATGAGAGAAATAATTACTGATATAGCCAAAGTTTAAAACATCATAAGCAACTACTTTGCAGTCTCTGTGCAAATAATTTACAAATCTGCATGAAATGGATTTTATAGGAAAATATAGTTTATCAAAACTGAGGTCAGTGGAAATAGAAGATATAAGTCAATCTAATTTCCATAGAAGAAACAGAGAAAGTTGTCGAGGAGCTAATTCAAACACACACACACACACACACACACACACACACACACACCAGTCAGATGACTCTATGAGGAAATTTTACCACACCTTTAGAGTCAAGATATTTCCAATGCTATATAAATTTCTTCAGAGTACAGAAAATTAAGGAAACTTCCAAATTATGTTAATGAAGCAATTATAACTTTGAAACTGATACCTGATTAATTTTCCACACGCACTAAAGAAAATTACAGATTACTATCACTTATGAATACCAGTGGAAAATTCCTAAATATTAGCAGAGACACTCTGACACTCCATTATGAAAATAATATGTCAAAACCAAGTGGGATTTAAGCTAAGAATACAGGGATAGCCCATTATTAGGAAATCTATTGATATGATTCACCAAATTACTTGATCTAAGAAGAAAAAATATATTTTCTCCATAAATGTTGAAAAAGGCCTTGGCAAAATTCAGTGCCCATTTCCAATACAAAATTCACGAAAATACAAATGATTGGATACATCCTTAAAGTAATAAAATATATTACTCAATCCTCTAGTCAGTATCTTATACAAAGGTAAATACTATAAGGATTTTCACAAAAAACAGAGATAAGGATACCCATTATATCCACTAATATTTTGTAATGTTCTGGGGGCATCAGTTAGAGGCATAAAAGATTTCAAAGAGGCAAAACCATGTGTATTTGCCAATAGTATGATACTCTGCCTGGAAAACACTAGAAAATCAATAATAAAACTGACCAAAAAAAAAAAATCACAAAAATAATTCAGCAAGGTAGCAGATTATAAAATTAACATGTAAAAATCAAAGACCTCTATATACACCAATAATGACCACTTAAAAGAAAAAAATAAAGGAAAAGTATACAAATATTGTAATGATGATAAAGATAAAATATTTAGTAATAAACTTAATAATTGGTTATTTTCTGTATTTAAAAACTTTCAAAACAAGAAAAATAGGTAATAGCGGGTGGAAAGATACCTCTTTTTCTTGGATCTGACCACATTATCAAGATATCAGTTCTCCCTAAGCTAATTTATAAATGTAGTGCCAGTAAAAATAACAAAAAAATTTCCCCCCCATGGCTAGAAAAGTTGATACTAAACTTCATAGGAAAAAAACAAAAATGCATGTTAAAATGCTAAATAAACACTAAAATGAATGAAGTATGAAAAGAGCCACTAGAGGATATTAGAACACATTACAAAGCCTCTATAATAAAACAGTGTGATACAAGAATGACAGATCATAACAATAAGCACCCAGATTTGGATTTCTAAATACCATTCGCCACTACAATAAACCAGATCTCCTTGGAAGAATAGTGTATTTATTATCTGGGACATAAAAGATGTAAGAAATTCTACCAAACATTTAAAGACAAGTTAACACCTATTCTTTTGAAGCTCTTCCAAAAAAATAGAAAAATAGAAATGTAAGGAAAACTTCCAAATTCATTCTATGAAGCCGGCATTACCTTGATTCCAAAACCAGACAAAGACCCCACTAAAAAGGAGAATTACAGACCAATTTACCCGATGAACATGGGTGCAAAAATTCTCAACAAGATACTACAAACTGGACCCAACAATACATTAAAAGAACTATTCACCACAATCAATTGGATTTATTCCTTGGATGCAGGGCTGGTTCAATATCTGCAAATCATTCAATGTGATATATCACATTAATAAAAGAGAAAATAAGAACCACATGATCCTCTCAATAGATGCAGAAAAACATTTCACAAAATTCAGAATCCTTTCTTGATAAAAACCCTCAAGAAAGTAGGGATAGAAAGATCATACCTCAAGATCATAAAGGCCATACATGAAAGACCCACTGCTAATAGCATCCTCAGTGAGAAAAAACTGAGAGCTTTTGTCCTAAGGTAAGGAACACAAGAGGGATGTCCACTCTCACCACTATTATTCAACATAGCGTTGGAAGTCCTAGTCTCAGCAATCAAACAAAAAAGGAAATACAAGGCATCCAAACAAGTAAGGAGGAAATCAAACTTTCACTCTTCTCAGATGACATGATACTCTACATAGAAAACCCAAAAGATTCCACCAAAAAACTGCTAGAACTGACACATGAATTCAGCCAAGTTGCAGGATATAAAATCAATGCACAGAAATCAGTTGCATTCCTATACACCAATAATGAAGCAGCAGAAAGAGAAATCAAGGAATCGATCCCATTTACAATTGCACCAAGAACCATAAAATACTTAGGAATGGACCTATCCAAAAAGGTGAAAGATCTATACACTGAAAACTACAGAAAGCTTATGAAAGATATTGAAGAAGACACAAAGAAATGGAAAAACATTCCATACACATGGATTGACAAAACAAATATTGTTAAAATGTCAATACTACCCAAAGCAATCTACACATCAAATGTAATCCCTATCAAAATAATACCAGCATTCTTCACAGAGCTAGAACAAATAATTCTAAAATTTGTTTGGAACCCTGAAAGATGCCAAATAGCCAAAACAAAGTTGAAAAAGAAAACCAAAGCTGGAAGCATCACAATTCTGGACTTTAAGCTGTATTACAAAGCTGTAATCATCAAGACAATGTGATACTGGTACAAAAACAGACACATAGATCAGTGGAACAGAATAGAGAACCCAGAAATGGACCCACAAATGTATGGCCAACTAATCTTCGACAAAGCAGGAAAGAATATCCAGTCAAGTAAAGACAGTCTCTTCAGCAAGTGGTGCTGGGAAAACTGGACAGTGACATGCAGAAGAATGAACCTGGATCACTTTCTTACACCATACGCAAAAATAAACTTCAAATGGATGAAAGACCTAAACGTAAGACAGGAAGTCATTGAAATCCTAGAGGAGAAAACAGGCAACAACTTCTTTGACCTCAGCTGCAGCAATTTCTTACTTGACATGTCTCCGGAGGCAAGGGAAACAAAAGCAAAAATGAACTATTGGGACCTCATCAAGATGAAAATTTTCTGCACAGCAAAGGAAATGATCAGCAAAACTAAAAGGCAAGCAACAGAATGGGAGAAGATATTTGCAAATGACATATCAGATAAAGAGTTAGTATCCAAAATCTATAAATAACTTATCAAGCTCAACACCCAAAACACAAATAATCCAGTGAAGAAATGGGATAATACATGAATAGACACTTTTCCAAAGAAGATATCCAAATGGCTAACAGACGCATGAAAAAATGCTCAACATCACTCATCATCAGGGAAATACAAATCAAAACCACAATGAGATACCACCTCACACCTGTCAGAATGGCTAATCTTAACAACTCAGGCAACAACAGATGTTGGCGAGCATGAAGAGAAAGAGGAAACTTTTTGCACTGCTGGTGGGAATGCAAACTGCTGCAGCCACTCTGGAAAACAGTAATTTTAATTTTCAAAAATTAAAAATAGAGCTACCTTATGACACAACAATTGCACTATTTATTTATAATAAATAAAGGGACATAGGTATGCTGTTTCAAAGGGTCACATACATCCCAATGTTTATAGCAGCACTATCTATAATAGCCAAAGTATGAAAGAGCCCAAATGTCCATCAACAGATAAACTGATAAATAAGATGTAGTGTGTGTGTATGTGTGTGTGTGTGTATGTGTGTGTGTGTGTATGTGTATAGACACAATGGAGTATTACTCAGCAATCACAAAGAATGAAATCTTGCCATTTGCAAAAACGTCGATGGAACTAGAGTGCACTATGCTAAGCGAAGTAAGTCAGTCAGAGAAAGACAAATATCATATGACTTCACTCATATGTGAAATTTAAGATACAAAACATGAACATAAGGGAAGGAAAACAAAAATAATATTAAAACGGAGAGGGAAATAAACCATAAGAGACTCTTAAATACTGGGAACAAACTGAGGGTTGCTGGAGGGGTGTGGGGGGGATGGGCTAAATGGGCAAGGTACATTAAGGAGGGCACTTGTTGAGATGAGCACTGGGTGTTATGTGTAAGTGATGAATTACTAAATTCTATTCCTGAAATCATTATTATACTATATGTTAACTAACTTGGATTTAGATTTTAATAATAATAAGACGAAGAAGAAGAAATTAAAAGTAAACCTGGCTACTTTCCCTGTCCTGGACCAGGCCACCACTTACCACCTTTTCCACTAGATCCCCGGCACAAACCACTATGATCTTTCTCTTCAATTACGGCATTAGCCTTCTATGTGTCTCACTGCTTTCCCCCTTCCATGCTACAGTGTGTTTTCTCCACATAGAGTCAAGAGATTCTTTAAAAATAAAATCGGAATGTTACTTTTTGTATAAATTCCTTTAGTGCCTTTCCATCTCACTCAGAGTAAAAATTGAGACTTTTAAATTGGCCTATCCTCCCAAGCAGAGCTCCCGAGTCTGGCTGGCAAAAGTGGAGGGGCCGGCCGGACTGTGTTCCGACAGCAAGCGCGACTTAGCGTCTGGGAGGTCATAAGTGAACAGCTCTGCTCAGAAAGTAGGAAGGCTGGAGGACAAAGGGAGGGAGAGCTGCTGAGCCCCCGGACAACAGAGCTCAGTTTGGTGGGGAACAAAGGCGCTCGCCAGCGCCATCTCCCCCGCCCATCCCCCAGCCAAAATCCCAAAGAGAACCAGTTCCTGCCAGGGAACTTGCTCGCTCCGCGCAAACACCCAACTCTGTGCTTCTGCGGAGCCAAACCTCCGGCAGTGGATCTGACTCCCTCCCGCTGCCACAGGGCCCCTCCTGAAGTGGATCACCTAAGGAGAAGCCAGCTAAGCCTGCCCCTCCTGCCCCCGTGCACCTTGCCTACCCACCCCAGCTAATACGCCAGATCCCCAGCAACACGAGCCTGGCAGTGTGCAAGTAGCCCAGACGGGCCACGCCACCCCACAGTGAATCCCGCCCCTAGGAGAGGGGAAGAGAAGGCACACACCAGTCTGACTGTGGCCCCAGCGGTGGGCTGGGGGCAGACATCAGGACTGACTGCGGCCCCGCCCACCAACTCCAGTTATACACCACAGCACAGGGGAAGTGCCCTGCAGGTCCTCACCACTCCAGGGACTATCCAAAATGACCAAACGGAAGAATTCCCCTCAGAAGAATCTCCAGGAAATAACAACAGCTAATGAACTGATCAAAAAGGATTTAAATAATATAACAGAAAGTGAATTTAGAATAATAGTCATAAAATTAATCGCTGGGCTTGAAAACAGTATACAGGACAGCAGAGAATCTCTTGCCACAGAGATCAAGGGACTAAGGAACAGTCACGAGGAGCTAAAAAGCGCTTTAAACGAAATGCAAAACAAAATGGAAACGACGACAGCTCGGATTGAAGAGGCAGAGGAGAGAATAGGTGAACTAGAAGATAAAGTTATGGAAAAAGAGGAAGCTGAGAGAAAGAGAGATAAAAAAATCCAGGAGTATGAGAGAAAAATTAGAGAACTAAGTGATACACTAAAAAGAAATAATATACGCATAATTGGTATCCCAGAGGAGGAAGAGAGAGGGAAAGGTGCTGAAGGGGTACTTGAAGAAATTATAGCGGAGAACTTCCCTGAACTGGGGAAGGAAAAAGGCATGGAAATCCAAGAGGCACAGAGAACTCCCTTCAGACGCAACTTGAATCGATCTTCTGCACGACATATCATAGTGAAACTGGCAAAATACAAGGATAAAGAGAAAATTCTGAAAGCAGCAAGGGATAAACGTGCCCTCACATATAAAGGGAGACCTATAAGACTCGTGACTGATCTCTCCTTTGAAACTTGGCAGGCCAGAAAGGCTTGGCACGATATCTTCAGTGTGCTAAACAGAACAAATATGCAGCCGAGAATCCTTTATCCAGCAAGTCTGTCATTTAGAATAGAAGGAGAGATAAAGGTCTTCCCAAACAAACAAAAACTGAAGAAATTTGTCACCACTAAACCAGCCCTACAAGAGATCCTAAGGGGGATCCTGTGAGACAAAGTACCAGAGACATCACTACAAGCATAAAACATACAGACATCACAATGACTCTAAACCCGTATCTTTCTATAATAACACTGAATGTAAATGGATTAAATGCGCCAACCAAAAGACATAGGGTATCAGAATGGATAAAAAAACAAGACCCATCTATTTGCTGTCTACAAGAGACTCATTTTAGATCTGAGGACACCTTTAGATTGAGAGTGAGGGGATGGAGAACTATTTATCATGCTCCTGGAAGCCAAAAGAAAGCTGGAGTAGCCATACTTATATCAGACAAACTAGACTTTAAATTAAAGGCTGTAACAAGAGATGAAGAAGGGCATTATATAATAATTACAGGGTCTATCCATCAGGAAAAGCTAACAATTATAAATGTCTATGCGCCGAATACCGGAGCCCCCAGATATATAAAACAATTACTCATAAACATAAGCAACCTTATTGATAAGAATGTGGTCATTGCAGGGGACTTTAACACCCCACTTACAGAAATGGATAGATCATCTAGACACACAGTCAATAAAGAAACAAGGGCCCTGAATGATACATTGGATCAGATGGACTTGACAGATATATTTAGAACTCTGCATCCCAAAGCAACAGAATATACTTTCTTCTCGAGTGCACATGGAACATTCTCCAAGATAGATCATATACTGGGTCACAAAACAGCCCTTCATAAGTTTACAAGAATTGAAATTATACCATGCATACTTTCAGACCACAATGCTATGAAGCTTGAAATCAACCACAGGAAAAAGTCTGGAAAACCTCCAAAAGCATGGAGGTTAAAGAACACCCTACTAACGAATGAGTGGGTCAACCAGGCAATTAGAGAAGAAATTAAAACATATATGGAAACAAACGAAAATGAAAATACAACAATCCAAACGCTTTGGGATGCAGCGAAGGCAGTCCTGAGAGGAAAATACATTGCAATCCAGGCCTATCTCAAGAAACAAGAAAAATCCCAAATACAAAATCTAACAGCACACCTAAAGGAAATAGAAGCAGAACAGCAAAGGCAGCCTAAACCCAGCAGAAGAAGAGAAATCATAAAGATCAGAGCAGAAATAAACAATATAGAATCTAAAAAAACTGTAGAGCAGATCAACGAAACCAAGAGTTGGTTTTTTGAAAAAATAAACAAAATTGACAAACCTCTAGCCAGGCTTCTCAAAAAGAAAAGGGAGATGACCCAAATAGATAAAATCATGAATGAAAATGGAATGATTACAACCAATCCCTCAGAGATACAAACAATTATCAGGGAATACTATGAAAAATTATATGCCAACAAATTGGACAACCTGGAAGAAATGGACAAATTCCTAAACACCCACACTCTTCCAAAACTCAATCAGGAGGAAATAGAAAGCTTGAACAGACCCATAACCAGCGAAGAAGAAATTGAATCGGTTATCAAAAATCTCCCACCAAATAAGAGTCCAGGACCAGATGGCTTCCCAGGGGAGTTCTACCAGACGTTTAAAGCAGAGATAATACCTATCCTTCTCAAGCTATTCCAAGAAATAGAAAGGGATGGAAAACTTCCAGACTCATTCTATGAAGCCAGTATTACTTTGATTCCTAAACCAGACAGAGACCCAATAAAAAAAGAGAACTACAGGCCAATATCCCTGATGAATATGGATGCAAAAATTCTCAATAAGATACTAGCAAATCGAATTCAACGGCATATAAAAAGAATTATTCACCATGATCAAGTGGGATTCATTCCTGGGATGCAGGGCTGGTTCAACATTCGCAAATCAATCAACGTGATACATCACATTAACAAAAAAAAAGAGAAGAACCATATGATCCTGTCAATCGATGCAGAAAAGGCCTTTGACAAAATTCAGCACCCTTTCTTAATAAAAACCCTTGAGAAAGTCGGGATAGAAGGAACATACTTAAAGATCATAAAAGCCATTTATGAAAAGCCCACAGCTAACATCATCCTCAACAGGGAAAAACTGAGAGCTTTTTCCCTGAGATCAGGAACACGACAGGGATGCCCACTTTCACCACTGTTGTTTAACATAGTGCTGGAAGTTCTAGCATCAGCAATCAGACAACAAAAGGAAATCAAAGGCATCAAAATTGGCAAAGATGAAGTCAAGCTTTCGCTTTTTGCAGATGACATGATATTATACATGGAAAATCCGATAGACTCCACCAAAAGTCTGCTAGAACTGATACATGAATTCAGCAAAGTTGCAGGATACAAAATCAATGTACAGAAATCAGTTGCATTCTTATACACTAACAGTGAAGCAAGAGAAAGACAAATAAAGAAACTGATCCCATTCACAATTGCACCAAGAAGCATAAAATACCTAGGAATAAATCTAACCAAAGATGTAAAAGATCTGTATGCTGAAAACTATAGAAAGCTTATGCAGGTAATTGAAGAAGATATAAAGAAATGGAAAGACATTCCCTGCTCATGGATTGGAAAAATAAATATTGTCAAAATGTCAATACTACCCAAAGCTATCTACACATTCAATGCAATCCCAATCAAAATTGCACCAGCATTCTTCTTGAAACTAGAACAAGCAATCCTAAAATTCATATGGAACCACAAAAGGCCCCGAATAGCCAAAGTAATTTTGAAGAAGAAGACCAAAGCAGGAGGCATCACAATCCCAGACTTTAGCCTCTACTACAAAGCTGTCATCATCAAGACAGCATGGTATTGGCATAAAAACAGACACATAGACCAATGGAATAGAATAGAAACCCCAGAACTAGACCCACAAACGTATGGCCAACTCATCTTTGACAAAGCAGGAAAGAACATCCAATGGAAAAAAGACAGTCTCTTTAACAAATGGTGCTGGGAGAACTGGACAGCAACATGCAGAAGGTTGAAACTAGACCACTTTCTCACACCATTCACAAAAATAAACTCAAAATGGATAAAGGACCTGAATGTGAGACAGGAAACCATCAAAACCTTAGAGGAGAAAGCAGGAAAAGACCTCTCTGACCTCAGCCGTAGCAATCTCTTACTCGACACATCCCCAAAGGCAAGGGAATTAAAAGCAAAAGTGAATTACTGGGACCTTATGAAGATAAAAAGCTTCTGCACAGCAAAGGAAACAACCAACAAAACTAAAAGGCAACCAATGGAATGGGAAAAGATATTTGCAAATGACACATCGGACAAAGGGCTAGTATCCAAAATCTATAAAGAGCTCACCAAACTCCACACCTGAAAAACAAATAACCCAGTGAAGAAATGGGCAGAAAACATGAATAGACACTTCTCTAAAGAAGACATCCGGATGGCCAACAGGCACATGCAAAGATGTTCAACATCGCTCCTTATCAGGGAAATACAAATCAAAACCACACTCAGATACCACCTCACGCCAGTCAGAGTGGCCAAAATGAACAAATCAGGAGACTATAGATGCTGGAGAGGATGTGGAGAAACGGGAACCCTCTTGCACTGTTGGTGGGAATGCAAATTGGTGCAGCCACTCTGGAAAGCAGTGTGGAGGTTCCTCAGAAAATTAAAAATAGACCTACCCTATGACCCAGCAATAGCACTGCTAGGAATTTACCCAAGGGATACAGGAGTACTGATGCATAGGGGCACTTGTACCCCAATGTTTATAGCAGCACTCTCAACAATAGCCAAATTATGGAAAGAGCCTAAATGTCCATCAACTGATGAATGGATAAAGAAATTGTGGTTTATATACACAATGGAGTACTATATGGCAATGAGAAAGAACGAAATATGGCCCTTTGTAGCAACATGGATGGAACTGGAGAGTGTGATGCTAAGTGAAATAAGCCATACAGAGAAAGACAGATACCATATGGTTTCACTCTTATGTGGATCCTGAGAAACGTAACCGAAACCCATGGGGGAGGGGAAGGAAAAAAAAATTAAAAAAAAAAAAAGAGGTTAGAGTGGGAGAGAGCCAAAGCATAAGAGGCTGTTAAAAACTGAGAACAAACTGAGGGTTGATGGGGGGTGGGAGGGAGGGCAGGGTGGGTGATGGGTATTGAGGAGGGCACCATTTGGGATGAGCACTGGGTGTTGTATGGAAACCAATTTGACAGTAAATTTCATATATTAAAAAAATAAAAAAAATTTAAAAAAAATATAAAAATAAATAAAAATAAAAAATAAAAAATAAAAAAAATAAAAAAATAAATTGGCCTATCCTCTCCTCGACTTCTCTGTTCTTATTTTCTACCACTATTTTCCTGTTCACTCTATTCCTCATGGCCGTGTTCTTCAAACGCACTATGCATGTTTCCACTGAAAGGCTTTTGTCCTTGCCATTCCCTCTCAGAGACACTCTTCCATCAGATATCCACCTGGCTCATTTGTCACCCTCAAGTCTTTGCCCAAAAACAGTCAATGCTTGTTGTTTACAGAAATAATGTTCTGAATGACCCATAATATAATAGTGCCTGAAACAAAGAAGACACCCAAACTATAACTGTTAAATGAATAAAAGGTATTTGGTTAAGAGGCAGCTTTCTATCAAGCGTTCAAAGCAGAAATTAGAAAACCCTGGGAAATAGATACTCTTTCCCATGGAGAACTCTTGAAGAGGGCTAAGGAAAGAATTGCTAAGATTAATTATATATTATAAAAAATTATTATCACACAAAGTGTCCAAGGGAGAAAAAAGCATTGCCATGATCTGCCCCCATATATCCACATACTCTCATGCAGGGCCAGGGAAAGGAAGCTGAGGTCCCCATAACAAATCCCCTACATTACCTGATTCCTACAGGCTGGGGCAGGGTGGAGAGACAGATATGATCCAGTGTAAAGCATAAGACAGTGAACTCAATTTGTAAAACTCAAGGAATGAAATATCTATCCCTTAAATCCACATATGCTACAGAATCCACAATGCTGCCTGAAACCCTTTTTCTGTTAAACATTCTAGAAATTCTACCTTTCCAGAATGGCTACATTCAAGACAAGTTTATAGCTCATTTGAGGTATCTATGTGGTTTAGGCCTCACCAACTAGGAAAAAGGTGGATTCAGGTGCAGAGGAGGTTAGCAATATAATATTCCTTCTATTTTATAATCACATTTACTCTGAAATAGAGATAACTTTAAGAGTCTTAGGAGCCCAGGGTCTTAGTATTATGTCATCTTTTTTTTCTATCTTATATAACAAATAATGCATTATCTGAGAACCACTGGCATCTTAGATTCAATGAAACATGTGTAAAGCAAATTTAGAAGTGTTAGCCAGGGCCAAATGAGATTTATTAGAAAAGTACCACTTATTAAAAGGAAGGGAGTTCATAAAACCTTTCGCTTTAATTTTTTAAGTTTACTTATTTATTTTGAGAGAGATAATGTGTGTGTGTGAGCAGAGGAGGGGCAGAGACAGAGGGAGAGAGAGAGAATCACAAGCAGGCTCCACACTGTCCATGCAGAGCTCCATGCAGGTCTTGAACTCATGAACCTGATCATGAGATCATGACCTGAGCCAAAACCAAGAGTTGGACGCTTAATCAACTGAGCCACCCAGGCACCTCAAACCTTTTGCTTTTAATAAGATGCTGAAATACTATCTCACACAGACTGGTGTCCATTTTCAGAAAAAGTCATATTTATAAGAAAACCTCATTTTTACTCTGGTACCTCTTGATACTTCCTTGACTGCTTTGGGTGGAGGCTTCATGGGGAAAGCCATCATAAAAGAAACAATCCTAAAGAACTCATGGAACTGGACAGGCTAAAGCAGAATTCACAGGAAATTGTCCTCTCAGACTGATGTTGCCCTCCTGAATTTTGGCAGAATACCCAGGCAGTGTAGGCAATTAAGAGATGGTTTAAGAATCTGGATACAGCAATTGAAATCCTGGACACTGAATTTAAATACAGCTGTCATCACTGCAGGGAACAAGGTGAAGAAATACAGTGTAAATGGGGTCCTATGGAATATTCAAAGGGCACTTAGTCAATTTTCTCTCAGAAAAGGAGGATGGCTTCAACTCCACAAACGCTCTAAATAGTAATGTTGGTTATCATTGCAAATGAATCTTAGCATTACAACTCCTCTAAGTCATCTCATGTTGTTCAACAAATAATCCAGTTAAGAGACACTTTTAAAATCTTAGATTGAACAGAGCAATCATATCAGAGCTTCTAGAATGGATCAAAGAAGCGCCAAGTTTGTTCATTAGGAAGAAAATACCTTATGAATAAACATAAGTTTCCACACTAAAAAATGTTTTCATTGGTGATTATTGTATATATGTTTTTAAAATAGCTCATACGCCACCGTATATTAATTTATTTCTTCTTAAAACGAATAAAGATAAAAATTTTTCTGGAGTAATTTAAAAATAAATATTTAAAGAAAATAATGGGGATCACTGATGTTTTTCTCTTTCTTCTTCCCTTCCCCAAACCTCTCTTACCTGCTATGGAGGGACATGTGTGTGTGTGTGTGTGTGTGTGTGTGTGTGTATGTGTGTTTTAATCAGACCATTTGCCCTTCATTTTATGAACCCACTTCTTTCCTCTATTTCATTCCTTTTGAAATTGTTACAAGAAAGCAATTTCTAACTACTCACTTGAGGAAATTAGTTTTGGATCAAAACAGTTCTAAGGTCTGACCATGCGGTTGAAATTTCCTATAAAGGGGTTTCAAGATAATGTCCATATAAGTCCAGCCAACTAATTAGCTGGCAGTCTTTTCCCTCTTATTTAGTCATTTTTCAGTAAAAGTCAAGCTTTCTGACTCACTAGTGATGGAATATTTCCTTGAATCTCAGTGATGCGAGAAAGCCTACAGTACTTAACATGACACTTCTATTAACATAGTCATTACACATGCTGTTTCTAAAACTTCCTATCCAGGAGAATAAGTCTTGTTTCTCCTAAATAACTTCTCTTTCAAAGTCTTCCACAGTCAAACCCAATTAAGAAATAATATAACAAGATGCTCTTCCACTCTCAAGTCTGGCACTTCATGTTTCTTCCCGCCATTCCTTCCCTCTAACCGCACTTGCAAATATACCAATGGGCTACTGTCCAATTAGAGTTCTCAGCTTGATAACATATGCAGAATAGGCTTTGGCTCTTTAGAGATCATTTACAAACTATATAATAATAATGATAATAATAATAATAATAATAATAATAGAAAAAAACATATGCACGTGGAAGCTGTATGTTTGTGTATGTGTGTGGTTGTTTTTCAGCACTTAACAATTTTTAAATTCTGTACTTGATTACCTATCATTAATTTTGTTTTTAGAAAATAAAAATTAATTGGCTTCTATACAAGGAATTATATTTCATAATTTTCAAGGCACCACTAATTTATTCTTCAAACTGATTAAACCTGACAAAAAGCCCACTGTGGTTACCAGTAATCATATATCTTATTTAACAGTCACATTTTTGTTTATCGTCAGTTCTCTGGTCCTCATGCCAAGAAAATCTGTTTATATGTATATAAGTAGGCCAACCAGGAGACCTCTATAAGTGGATATTTTCACAAAATTTCAGCCCCCAAAGCTACTTGTAATTGTCCACCTATAAATAAATACAGTGCTTCAAGCAATGACTTTGTAGCTTTCCAGCTACAACTCACACAGCTGAATAGTGTCATCCCATTGCTATAAGCATTTTCTTAGCAAGTTACCTTCTAAAGCTAAGCTGGGTTGTGAAAGGCATTTTTTTATGCATTTGCGTCTCTGAGCTCCTAAGCCCCTAACAGTTTTGAGTGCAATCAACTCAGTATTGTAAAAGCTCTTCAGGCAAACACACAAACAATAGAAAATAATGTCTTCACCTTCAAGCACAGAGGATAACTCTAACCTAAAAGAGCAATGCAAGCCAAAATAAAAAACAAAACCAAAAATAACCCCAAGGAATAAGAGGTAGAATACTGCATGGATGACCTTAATGGTCCTTTACTTACTAATATTTGAGAGACAGTTGATCAACCCTCTATTTAACTTCGCTTGGATACAGGTTGTACATACATTAAAGAAAATTGCCATGACCTTCCATATCATAAAGTGATTCATTACCTAGTTAGCAGTTCATGTGTCTTCTATCCTTTTTATAAATTTTTTAGTGTTTTTATTTATTTTTGAAGGAGAGAGAGAGACAGAGCATGAGCAGGGAAGGGGCAGAGAGAGAGGGAGACACAGAATTCAAAGCAGGCTCCAGGCTCTAAGCTGTCAGCAAAGGGCCCGATGTGGGGCTTGAACTCATGAACTGTGAGATCATGACCTGAGCGGAAGTCATCCACTCAAACAACTGAGCCACCCAGGTGCCCCATCTTCTATCCTTTTTAAATCCTGGAGTCTCCATTTACACAATACGTATCCTTGCCCTTCTGAAAACTAGCACCTACCATAAAAATAATGCTTAACTCTTCTCTTTGTCTCTGAACAAAGACCTGTCTTTGTCCATGTTCTACTTCAGCACGGGTGAGCTTATATTATTAAACCTTTATGAGCCAGCATGTCCTCATCTACCTAATGGGGATAATTTTGCCTTTCACAAAGTTTTAAAGTGAGTATAAGATGAAATAATGAATAAAGATCTTTTAAAAGAAACACAAAGTACTATATCAATGTAAATTATTATTTTTCAGAGTTATATATAACAACTAAGTTACATACAACTTGTCAAATATATGCCTAAGTGTTATCCAAATCCAGTATTATCTAAAGCAAATGTCAAATTTTGCCACAGCCACTAGAGTAAAATAAATATTTTCTGTCTTTTAGTTAAAGTTTTGCTAACCAACAAAGAAGAGGAACATATTTAGATATATTACTATTATGTTTTTAAAGGTATTTGTACTTTTAATTAAATTAAAATATGTGTAAACATAAACATTATTGTATTTATTTACTGGGTAATTGCAGGTGGACAGAAAGACCACTTAGAAACCAGAAGTCTGTGCCTTCCTAATAAAGAAGAAACATCTTAATTGCATCCCTTTCCATTTATCTTTTTAATCAATGACCAAATTCTGCTAAATATATCTTAAATATGTCTTTGTCTCTTCATCCCTTTGAACACTGCTACTGGCCCTGTTCTGGCCAAGTACACCATCACACAGTTGTACAGAAACCCCATTTAATGTCAGGACTTAGTATGGAGTATTTAAGGACAACCAGAGTAATCATCTTTGTTTGGGAAGAAGAATACTAGCACCACAAAGTTAAATACACAAGAAAAAAATACTTAGTTTTTCTCCAGATCCACTTGGCCATTAGCTATTTCCATATTCCGTATTTCAACCACACAGAAAATTTTAGGTCTTTCCAATGTGTCATATTCTCTCTCACTAGAAAGGTTTTACAAATGTTATCTTTACTTGGACATTCTTTACCCAAAGACCCTCCTCTATCAGTTCTCTTCAGTTTATACATCGTTCAGATTGATTCTTTTTTTTTTTTATTTTTTAAAATACTTATTTATTTTTGGAAGAGCACAAATGGGGATGCAGAGAGAGGGGGACAGAAGATCCAAAGTGGGCTCTTTGCTGACAGGCTGAAAGCAGTGAGCCTGATGTGGGGCTCAAACCCATGAAACATGAGATCATGACCAGAGCTGAAGTCGGACACTCAACAGACTGGGCCACCCAGGTGTCCCATGTTCAGATTGGTTCTTAAAGACACTCCTCTGGGAAGCCTCACTTTCCTTTTCTTGAAAACGTAAGTGTCCCTGATATAAGTTCACACTGTATCCTCATATTCCAACAGAGTTTTTGCCAGAGCTGTGGTAATGACTTAAGTTCTTCTCCATAAGACTTTCATCTTCATGAAGACAGTAACTGTGTCATTCTTGCTCATTTTTTTTATCCCAAGCACCTAATACCACATGTGGTATATACTAGCAGCTCATAGTATTTGTTGAATAAATTGAGACCACAGAGCTCAACATCTACCTCTTCCATCAATCTTTCCTATTTTCTTGAGCCCCTATCTCCATCCTATGTCATTAATATGTCTACTCAAAAATTTGGATTTTACTTTATTTCGTGATTCATTAAAGATGTGACAATTTTTAGCTTCTTATATCAATTAATGACCTTAGTTACAACAATAGCAAGTAATTCTCTACATTAAATATTCTGAGTAACTCATAGAATCCAAAGAGACAAGCAACTAGTTATAGACACTTCTGAACCCAGAAGTCCAAGTCCATTTCACAGAACTGGTCTCATGAAGGCATCACAGCTGCTACCCATGGGTGCAGACCTTAGGTAATTCCACCAACCCCAACAATGCTGGCCATTAGGTACTCCTGCTACTGTTGCCTGCAGTTTCTGGGAAGTGGATGCAGCAATGGCCACTACCTCACCTTTACCAGAATGCATCCTGAGTGGTCCCTCCCACGTATCTGCTTATCAGAGCAGGGTCAAGGGCCAAGCCTAGATGCAAGGGAGGCTGTGGAGGGAGGTTCTCTAGTGGGAGGTACATGAAATCTCATGAGGCAGAAGAAGCTTCAAATATTGGAGGTGATGTTGGGGCAAAGGAGGAAATGTCTACTATATCCCACACAATTATTCATGAGTCAGGATGAATGAATGGGGGAAAATCTTATTGTTCTGTGATATCTCTGAAAACACCCAGAACAATGTACTGCATACAGTAGAATTTAAATGATTAATATATTAATATAGGGAAAAAATAGTAAATAAACATACGACACAATGCCACTGAGAAGGGCTCCAAAAGTCCCAGTTGAAAGCAAAGTCCAAATTTTTAACACTGTCCACATGACCTTCTTATTTATACCACACCATCTGTGATATTACAAAAATCTAGGCCCATTTAAATGTTGTGCAAAATATCTGAAGCAAATACTCCTTTCAGTAGCCAGCAGGTGCTAACTGCTTAGCAACATGGAATAATGAAGCAATTAAAGAACTCCATAAAGAATATTATAGACTTACACAGTATTAGGAAGAAGACATCATGTGGCATGCAGACGCCAACCCTCAATAACAGATTCTCAGACAGCTGGTCACCCGCACCACTCAAAGAATGACTGGTAGAAAGAAGTTATAAAATTGGACTCCTTATCTCTGAAAATCAACATTCCACCATTGAAGCAATGAATACAGTGCATCTAGGCACATGGTCTTTGAGTCATAAACCCATTGTCTTATCTCATTCTACTAGAGCAATTCTTTGAATTAGAGGATACTTAGCAGATTTTAAAACTTCATTTCACAAAGCCAGGATTAGTAAGGATGCACTGACATGGCATTATTTATGTGAACAAGAGAAAGATTTTATTTTCTGCCTGAAATATTGAAGTGCCCATATTTGAACAAGCTTCCTGCAGTAAGCTGTGACCAGACCAGGCAAAGAACAATTAGATACTAGCTTGCTTTTTACCTCTAAGCTTGGATATAAAATTTAATCTGTGCAGAAGCAATTTCCAAAAAAAAATACACATAAAAGAGATTACCATGGCTTTTCTTTTCACACAAATCCGTTCAATAAAATCTTAATATCTGGCATCTAGTAATCATTCAGAAAGAATAAAGAAAGAAAAGTTTAGAAAAGAGATAAATTTTCTATCCAGCAATTACACTGTGGTGACAGGATTTCACACACAGCTCTCACAGATTAAAAACTTGAAGAAAGTTAAGACTTTCGAGATATCTTTCAGTCCTCCTCTCCATATCTTTTTTGGAAACACTAAAGATTTCAAGCCATGCTCAAAATGGTAAGTTCCAGAATGTTTTCTTTAAATGTCTGCAATAGAAAAACCCAGTGTCTTCCAGTAAGACTTTCTTTAGTCCTGAGCAAAACACTGAATTGGAAAAGAATTAGGCATAACTTAAACAAATGGAAGGTGTGGCTTCTCACAGCTTTCACAACTTATCCTAAAAGAATTCCTTTAAATAAAAAACTTGGTAATAAATATGTTCAGGATGATACCATTTTTACAATGATAATACTGAGTGTTCTTTTATGCCCATAAATGCCAGAGACTATTAGCAGTCTTTCCATTTCACTTTTTTGGAGGCTTCTTTTTTAATAGGTACTAACTTTAACCTACACCCATAGCCATCTGTCATAAAAGGTGCATTTCTCAGGCTCCCTAACAGCTTCATGTGGCCACTAAGAATCAGACAATGGACCAGAAGCAGAATGTTTCAGAGCAGCCTTAAGGGACCTTACCTAAAGGTAAGGCCAGTGCCTGCCCTTTTGGCCCCTTTTTGTCTTTATCCCTTTCTAATCCTCCTGCTTGAGATATAGTTGCCATTCTGAACCATGGAGATGAGTCCCATTCTCTACAGATGGAAAAGCGGCAATCTGTAAGGAATCACACTTCCGGTACTCCCTGCTCTGCAATTTTATAAGACAAGTAAATTTCCCTCTGGTTTAAACCAGAGCTACTTGGGGCCTGTATTACTTACAGGCAAACCTAATCCTTTACACACACATTGACAGAACAAGTATAGCAGCTACTGCTAGTGGCCTTCTCAATAGCACTCCTCCCATTTCTTTAAACAAAAGAAGAATCATAATTCTGTTCTAGAAACAATTTTCCTAGACACTCCCTGCCCCCCAAATTATGTGGGCAAATGAATTCATGTCAATCCCATTAGATAGTGACTAGATAATCACTTTCTCAGACTTCTTTGCAGCAAAAGTGCCAAATATCCAGTTCTGTCCATGAGGGTAAGGAAGATTTATAGAAACATTTTTTTCTCCCTAATGAAAGGAAGCCCCCTTTCTCCATTCAGCCTTTTCCTCCCAGTAATGCCTTTATATAAAGATGTGCACTTGAGGTTGTTACAGCCACCTTATAACCATGAAACGAGAACTCGGGGTGGGGGGGCACGGGGGGAGCAAACGGGTAGAGAAAGGCAGGGGAAAGGAGCCTGGGTCCTACCTCACAGAGCTAACTCACTGACCCTAGAACCACTTATCTTCAAGCTCCTTGATTATGGGAAATAATTTAACCTTTTAAATGATCAAGTCACAAATGGTCCAGCATTTAATTATAGCAGAAAGCTTCCTCTACTGATACATTTTAGTACTTATGTAGAAAAAAAAAAGCCTGTTACTCTTTAAGATTAGAATAATAGGTTGATTTACACTTATACTCCTTATATTTGTAATGGTTGGATTTATCAATATAAGTTACTTTATAATAAAAAACAATTATATTAAAAAGAATGGACGCAAAGTACCTCTACAAATATATTTGTTTAAACCTTGCTCATATATTGCTTGAAATATTCTGTTTATATTTTCTTTATATATGAAAAATGATAAATACTTTTGAGCGTTTTGTTCTGACACTGATTATTAATCTCATAATCAACTTGCTAATCCATAAATACCTATTTTTTTAATGTAATTTATTGTCAAGTTAGCTAACATACATTGCATACAGTGTGCTCTTGGTTTCGGGGGTAGATTCCCATGACTCATCACTTACATACAACACCCAGTGCTTATCCCAACAAGTGCCCTCCTCAATGCCCATCACCTATTTTCCCCTCTCCCCCACCCCTCCATCAACCCTCAGTTTGTTCTCTGTATTTAAGAGTCTCTTATGGTTTGCCTCCTTCTCCGTTTGTAACTATTTTTTCCCCTCCCTTCCCCCATGGTCTTCTGTTAAGTTTCTCAAGTTCCATATATCAGCAAAAACATACGATATCAGTTCCATCCATGTTGTTGCAAATGGCAGGATTTCATTCTTTCTCATTGCCAAGTAGTATTCCATTATATATATAAACTTCTTTATCCATTCATCAGTTGATAGACATTTAGGCTCTTTCCGTGATTTGGCTATTGTTGAAAGCACTGCTGTAAACATTGGGGTACAAGTGCCCCTATGAATCAGTGCTCCTATATCCTTTGGATAAATTCTGAGTAGTGCAATTGCTGGGATAATTTTACTTGATATTTTAATACTTATGTTTTGAAATAAAACTCATTTTACAGAGAGAGTATGCTGTCTGACTACTTAATAAGAAAACACATATTTGCCAAAAAGAAAAAAAAACAGAAAAGAAAAAGAAAAAAGAAAGAAAAGGCAAGATTCAAGACATAAAAGGAAAGGAAAGAATTAGGAAATCTAAACTAATGATTCCAAAAGAGTAAGAAAGTGTATGAACTATAGTCTTCCTAGGACAGGTATCACCCCAAAAAAGTAAGATAAAATTGTGGGTATCTTAAGAGTATTAGGGGGAGATGGGAAACAGGGTATGGGCAAGAAAAGGGAGCAGAGAACATCTACACCTGGTTATAAGTACTTACTTTAAGACAGGAGAAAGCAAACTAGCCCATACCTGACTAAAATATTGGAAAAATGAGAGCAAACAAAATGGATTAGACTGTGTGTCAGGATAAAGAAGAGGAAATAGACAGATGTTGAGAAATAAAAATGGGATGGCCAGAGGTGAGACAATGTACAGTTAAATCTAAGTTAAAACAGGAAAATATTACACAAATCTGGCCCCTTTAACACTTTATTCCATATTTGTGCATCTTATTTCACTTCAAGAAACTGGGAGAAAGTTTTTAGAAAATTTAATTTTTAATTAACTTCTACATGTACATAGTTCACAACTCAAAAATATGCAAAAGGCTATAGAGTAAGACATAAGTCCTCTTCCCATTGGCTCGGTCTAGCCTTCCCATGGCTAGGTCTTTCCCCCACAGAGCCATTGTCACACTTTCTTGTATATATTGGGGAAATTTTCTTAAAGACACAATTTTTTTAAACCAGAATTTTTTTAATTGGATTTGGAAGTAATACTTAAATGAATTAAAAATCATTTGTTGTCTATGGTGTGGAAGATTTAATATTAAGATGACAATATTCCTCAAAGTGATTGCAGATTCAATGCAATCCCTGTCAGAATCTCAGCTGCTTTTTTTTTTCTTTCTTTGTGCAAAAATTGACAGACTGCTCCTAATATTCATATGGAATTGCAAAGGACACAGAATAGCCAAACTAATCTTGAATGAATAACAAAGTTGGAGACCTTCTTCTTACTGTTTTCAAAACTTACTACAAAGCTACTGGAATCAAGACTGTGGTACTGGCCTGAGGATAGTCATGCAGATCAATAAAACAGAATGGAGACATCAAATATAAACCCCTATTCTATCTATTTTCTACAAGGATACCAAGACAATTCAAAAAGACATGAGGGATGTTTTAGAGTAATGAGAATATTCTAAAATTGTGGAGATGGTCACACAGGCTCTATAACTTTACTAAAAGTCATTGAATTCTACACTGAAAATGGGTGCTATGCAAATTGTATTTCAATAAGTTTTTTAAAATTGTTTTAATTCATCTTTTCAAATTTGTCATTAAGTTATATTTTAATCTTATGTTTAATTTTTAATTTAAACAGTGTTTCAACGATACTGTTTACATTCACCTATAATAATAAGAGTCTATTTTTTAGAGCAATAAAGAGAGAAAAGATTATCAGACACATAATTAAAACCGTTTAGATGAAATGTCTTCTGACTAAAGTCTAGTTATTTTTAGTACAAAATTAAAACAACTGTTAGCATCCAGTAATAAGTATCAAAATTGCATGGGTAGACTTCATTGAAGTTGGGTAGGGAACCCAAAGATATACAGTGATAAAAAATAATAAAGACACAATCCTGATTTAAATGTTTCATAGGGTGACACTAGAGGAGAAAGACATATATTCTGTTCTTACTGAAGCCTTGTAAAAACAAGCCACTTTCAAGTAGATTTTATACAAATTCAAAGTTTAAGAAAAAAAATCCAGGATATAAAGTTATTATCAACAGAGATCAGTAACAAAAAAAAAAGGTATTTTGTGCCACGATTTGAACATATGCCTAAAACATTAAATTGTCAAACTTGAAGCAATTTTAAAATAATAACTTAAAATTAGGCTAAAATTGTAGAATTTAGGGTATATATCATGTGCTTTTATCTTGTAGAACCTGGTAACTTACCCCTTCCTCAGTTTAAACTGTCTCAAATCTTTTATAAGATATGAGGTTAAGTCTTCAATCAACAAGTAATAATTAAAGTCCTATAATATGCCAGGAACTGAACATATAGTTATGAACAAGGCATACATATTCTCTGACCTCCTAGAGCTAATATGCCAGTATGAAAAAAAAACTTTACACAGATAATCATATAAGCAATCATCTAATTAGTATAATTATAAGTCATTATGTTTAGCAGTATATCTATTTTATTCATTCATTCAATTATTACATATTTATTGAACCCTACTATGATCAGGGTGCTATTAACAGTACATATTGCTAAAACTCCCAAAATATTTAAATCTTGGTTATAACCTAGAAATACTCTCATCCCAAAGTGCCAAATGAATGTTCTCATTTTTGGAGAGCCTGGAAAGAGGTAGACCTTGGAGGAAAAAATGGGAATTCTATAGGTGAGCTAATAGACTTCAATAAGAAATAGCATCCCCCTTTCACTGAGTTGCTCTGCTTCTAGACTCAAGATGTACACATTTTCAGCTGTATTTTTAATAGAGAGTATCCATGGAGATAAGTCAGGAAGTCTACTGGGCGATCACCCAGAAGCTAGTCCCAGGAAGTAGCACTTTAGTTTACAAGAATGATATCCTGTCAATGTCAGAGATTTCATGAGAATGAATCCATCAATAGGTTCTGAGAGTAACCACATCGGGTTACATACCCTTCTGAATACGTAATAAAAATCTTTTAAAAGTTGTAGTCTTATTTTCACTATCCTCTGAAGCGGTCTTAACAGAAAGTCCTATGCTTGGGTCAGAATGCTAATGGGAAGACGGTGACCACTCCTCCTCCCCTACCCTTCTTATTCCCCAAGTACATGCCAAGGCAAGCATGTGATTGTAGTAGTGGCCAAGGAGCTCAGTGAGCTATACTAGGGGAAGTATACATACAGGGAAAATCCCCACCATTTGGGGGATTCCCTGAGAGATGTTATATCATACAGGAAATCTCAGTAGGAGATTGAGGATCCAGCTCTCAAAAGGATGGAGAAGTGATGACAAACCTGTCATGCCTCAAGTATATCTGGGACTGAAAAGAGAAGTACAAGAGTGGCATCATTTGGTTTACAGGTGCAGCTATCATTTGCTAAATTAGAGACATGTGACTCTGACTGTTAAGAACTATACTGCTATTGACAGAAAAAGTCTTAGATTTAAAACAAAGAAAATAAAACAGACTGTGATGTTCCTTACATAATTCAATCATCAGTAACAGCAAATAACAGCTTGTTTCCAGATTGAAATGCAAAGCATGTATGTTGGTGAGCACCTGTTATAGAAGCAGCATGAATCTACTTGACCTAATTCCATTCTGTATGTCAGCCTGAAATGCAATAGAAAGCCCAGAGTAAAGATAAACAGAAAGCTCAAAGCTCAACATGTGGTCTCCCCCTGCTACTTGGGAATAAATGGCACAGTAGTCAATCTTCTAAGTTTTAGCTCTCTTCTTCCTTCTAGCCAGAAGGAGGGGGAGCAGTGTAATCAAAAAGAGATCAGATAGTAAAAATAGGAAACAAAAAGAATCATCAAGAAAAATATAGTAAACATTCCCCCAAAAGGGAAAAAAGATATAGTTAAGATTGAACATATCTGTCATATTAATAAATATAAATAAGACAAATGTATGTATTAAATACAAAAACCTTTTAGAATTGGATCAAAAAAGAAAACACATGTTATAAACAGGCAAAAAAATATAAAGCAAAATTACTTGAAAATGTTGAAATGAAAGAATAAACAAAGCTTTACCTATCAAGGAAAAATCAAAGGAAAGATAAGGAAAGGGTGGGTAGGGAAGGGAGGAAATGGGATAAAGAGGAGAATTTTGTAATGATATTATCTGCTGTCTATAAATAAATCAATAGGTAGACAGGTAAATATCAGGTAGGTAGTAGGCAGGTAGGTAGGTAGACAGATGATAGATCAAATAAAATCAATAGGGATAGGGAGAGAAAATGAATCACAAACAGAAACAAGTTAATCTATCTGTAATTTTTTCTATTTTTTAATTTTTTATTGAAGTATGATTAACATACAGTGTTATATTATTTTTCAATTGTACAAGTTAAGTGTACTCTTAAAAAACAGAATTACCACATGATCCAGTAATTCCACTACTGGATATTTACCTAAAGAAAATGAAAAGCTAATTTGAAAAGATATGTGCACCCCTATGGTTATTGCAGCATTATTTACAAACTAACTGTATTTTAAATGAATAACATAACTGCACTAAAGGGTTAGAGATGGGAAAAATTAATCTCAACAGTTTTTGAACAGAATATTTTGATTCTTTATTTCAGGTGAAAGTAAAAAAGAACAATTGTATTCTAGTTGGTAGGTTTGTCTCCACAGTCTTGCACTATGGATTAGCAATTACTGAATTAGCTTGTTTAGCAGCTTGCCTAAGATCAATTTCTCTCTCATTATCAGGAAAGAAAGAAGGAAGATAACACAGCCAAGTTTCCTTGTAAACACATTGCTAATAGATGTATGGTTTATCTATGGAATCTCCAGAGTGATTTTTAGCAGGACGGCCCTGGTTAATGTTCACGGTAAACAAAGCTAGAATCTATCAATTTATAAGGCAATACTCCCTGGAAAATGTCATGTAATCTATGTAAATATCTCAGTGTAACATGGAAATGTGTCATAACCTAAAATACTCCTGGCTGTGTAAGTTAGGGGCCTAATCAGTGCTCATACTTTTTTTTTTAAAAGTTTACTTAGTTTGAGAGAGATACCACACGTGCATGTGTGCAAGAGGGGCAGAGAGAGAGAAAGAGACAGAGACAGGGGCAGAGAGAGAGAGAAAGAGACAGAGACAGAGACAGAGAATCCCAAACAGGCGTCATGCTGTAAGTCTGCATATAGATACATTTGCCTGTGTATACTTTTGCCACCTGTCCACTCAGGTGGACTCAGGTGCACTGGCAAAGCCCCACATGGGCCTCAAACTCAGAACCATGAGATCATGACCTGAGCAGAAATCAAGAGTCAATGCTTAACTGAATGAGTCACCCATGCGCCTCATCCTATTCAATTATACTTCTTTTTTCTAGTAATGGATTTTAAATTGATATATATCAAAAGAAAAATCCAGAGAATTCTCAATGTTATTAAAACATTTAATCATAAATAGATTTCCTGACCATGACCTGAAGCATTGTTTTGCTGTTTTAAATTTAGTAATGTTGATATTTTATCTATTTGCCTTATAGCAGATTTATTAAATACTACAGCTTTGACCCATAATTATAAAACTATAACCAAAATTGTAATTTTGTCCAATATGGGAATTCCCAATTCACAGGTATCTTAGAGAAGAATTAGAGCCTTGATTCTCCAACTTGTTACACATTTGAATCACACATTGAAGCATTTTAGAAGTGTAACCAAGTACTCAAAAGATTTATTTCTGCATTAAAAAGTTACTTCAACACTTAGTGGCTTAAAACAACAATGCATACAATTTTATGGGTACAGAATTTATTCAGGGATTAGCTGAGTGATTCTTCAGCCGCTCTTGGTTGCCACTGGGCTGAAGAGCCCAAGACAGTTCCTCTGATATGGACATCTAGAATCCTGGATTCAAAAGGCCCCCTCTCCCTGAATACGCTTAACAGACTGAGCCATGCAGGCATCCCCAAAATTTCCTCATTCTAATATTCCTCTAAGGTTGAGAATTACTGAATCAAAATAAATGGCATTGGTAGTTCCCAAGTCATTCCCTCTATTTGTTAATTCTTTTAAAATTGAACTTCTAAAATATTCTACTTATTTTTGCAAAACAACCGCCCTGACAAAAATGAGCATTAACATGTGGAATGCTTGAACTTACTGATGTTAACACACACACACACACACACACACACACTCACACACACACAAATGTTGTTTATCTTCAGGAGACAGATTTAAGATGATTTTTCATTGTTTATGAAGGATTTGTGTTGATTTATGCCTTCTCTGCTTCCAGGTGTCGCTTATAAATGATTTCATTCATTAGTAGTTTTCTAATTAGTTAAGATGTTTACAAAAATATTACCCTGATCTGTCACTCTCCTTTTTGAAGAACATGATTAACCAACTCCTTGTCAAATTCCACAACCTTCAAGTCAACACCACATACCTTTCCAATTCCATCCCTTCACTACTCATCAAGCACCTCACACTCCAGCCACAATGCACTCTCCCTTATCTCTTTGAAAGGTTCAAATGCTTCTGTTTATTCATTTTCCTAGACCTGAATGTCCTCTATATTCAAGACCTATGACTGCTGCGTCGATATCAAGCATCTTCTCATTCATGCTTCAAAAGCCAACTCCAATGCTCTCTCCTTTGTGAAGACTTTCCAATACCTACCCCCTTCACAAACTACCAGAAAGAATTGCTCCTTTCTTTGTGCTTCTATAATTAAGTGTGAAGTATTATTCTATTGTAGTACTTGTCTCATCATATTCCAATAATCTCACACGTCTGTCTCTTTTTTCCTACTGGAAACTCCAAAAGAAAGCAATTGAGTCATTGCTTTTTCTGTATGTGCATTATTTACCAGAGTGCCAGATATATGACTGGTGTCCAATCAATGTTCTGCTGCCCAGAACTTTTAAAAATATGTCAAAATGGTAAATACTACTACAGAATAACTAGGTAGCCAATGATAAAATTTAATTGGTAATTACAGTGATAAGAAGTTGACTTTGGATGTTTTAAGTACCTGTGCCAATGAGTATCTTACTGTTTACCTCACTCTAGTCTTTTCTGTGTTGTCCCAAATGAGATTCCAAATAGCTGTAGGATTCAATGTAATTCTTTAAACAAATGTAACAATTACACTGTATGGCCAGATCCTTCATTCACATTCCAGCAGGGTTTGGAAACCATTATCACTACTCCTTGCCCACACTCCTTAATAAGTTTCAGGCATAAGACCCTATGACTGGCCCAGGGAGGCAGCCAGATGATTAATTCTTGCCTGCTTCTCCTTTAATTCCTTGAGTGCCTTGTGATTCTCTGTCCGACCAGGCCAGGAAAATGAGCTGGAAACAAACCCTTCCCTATCCTCCAGCCATTTACCAAACAGCAGAGCCAACTTTCTATCTAATTCTTGTCATGTAGCTGTACTCTACCTATAATCTAGTTTGTCTAGCTTTCAGGTAGAATGCTCAAATAGCTTGGCACTAATTGATACAGATACTTTACACCATGTACGTCCCCAAGTCGTGACACTGTCCCAGCCCTCATGCACCTATAACTCTTCCTCCACTCCTTACATAATCCATCCCCTCTTGGAACTTAGGTGCCTGGCCCAAACTCCTCCGCTCCAGCCCCATTCTCTGACTCCTATTCCTGTTTCTCAGTCAGTGAGCCGACTAGTTTCTTGGTCACCTCTTGTCTCTGGGCCTTGGTCTTACACCCAACAGCATGCTTAGAGCCAAGACACAAACCAATAGCTAGCCAGATTTAGGATACAAAGCAAAAAACTTAATTCAGTCATCAAGGAATTGCTGATTATTGGTCCTTAAGAAAGTATGCCACAGGAAAATGAAAACTGTAGCAAACTGGAGGAGAATCCTGACACAAAAAGTAAGACAAGAAAATCATTCTGTTCTAGCCACCATGATTACTCTTTGGCTATTTTGCCTGCAAGATCTTCCCACTATCCCCTCCCTACCACTGGCTGGCTCCTATTAGCCTTTCAATCATTAGTTAAGAGGCATCCTACCCTGGAAGCTTTCCCAGATTCCCAGATTATGGGACCCTCCTTCCTTCATCTCACGAAGCTATCTTAGATGATCCACACCAGAACCTTCATAATATCCCATAACTGCCTCTATCATTGGGTTGCAACACTGTCTCATCATTTTTTGTGTGCACTCTACCACTATACACACACTTGATAGGGCAAAAAGTCTAATGTTGTGTTGTCCCTGCAATAGTAGAGATCCAAAAATATAATTGTCCTCATCAAATATATGCTGAACAAATTAATGCTAACATATTAATATATTAATGAATAAATATATTAATGAATGAATGCACTGTATCCATTATTCAATTATTTTCATTTAACTTCTTTGAAAGAGTTTTCAATTTAAAATTTCAGATATGGAATTTGAATATCTTAGTTCTGCCCCTCAAACAAGTTCAGCAGAACAATTCCAAAACCTCTTTTTTGTCATTTATATATCAAAAATAGTAAAATTGATTTTAAAATTAAGATTAACATGTTTTAAACCTTTTTGTGTAGTATTTACAGATCTTTTTAAGATTCAAGTGTATATAAGGTAAAGAAAAGCAAAAATAAACTATTAGGAGTAGATAAAAATAAAAAGCTTCACACAGTAAAGGAAAAAAATCAATAAAACTAAAAGACAATCTATTGGGGCTCCTGGATGGCTCAGTCAGTTGAGCATACAACTTCAGCTCAGGTCTTGATCTCATGGTTCCTGGGTTCAGGCCCCGCATCAGGCTCTGTGTTGACAGCTAAGAGCCTGAAGCCTGATTCAGATTCTGTGTCTCCCTCCCTCTCTCTTCCCCTCCCCCATTCATGCTCTGTCTCTCCCCCCCCCACCAAAACTAAATAAATATTTTAAAAATTTTAAGATAACCTACTGAATGGGAGAAGACATCTGTAAATGACAGATCTGATGAATAGTTAGTATCCAAAATATATAAAGAACTTACACAATCTACACCAAAAAACCCCAAATAATCGAATTTAAAAATGGGTAAAATGAACATAAGAGAAGCAAAAATAATATAAAAACAGGGAGAGGGAACAAAACGTAAGACACTCTTAAATACAGAGAACAAACTTAGGGTTACTGCAGGGGTTGTGGGGGGGGGGGCCGAATGGGCTAAATGGGCAAGGGGCATTAAGGAGGACCCTTGTTGAGACGAGCACTGGGTGTTACATGTAGAGGATGAACCACTGGATTCTACTCCTGAAATCATTATTGCACTATATGCTAACTAACTTGGATGTAAATTAAAAAAAAAAAAAGGTAGAAAACATCAACAGACATTTCTCCAAAGAAAACATACAAATGGTCGATGTTCAACATCACTCATCATCAGGGAAATACAAATCAAAACCACACTGAGACATCACCTCACACCTGTCAGAATGGCTAAAATCAAAACCCAAGAAACGTGTTGACAAGGATGTAGAGGAAAGGAAACCCTCACAACTACTGGTGGAAATGCAAATGCAAACTGTTTTCCACTGTGGAAAACAGTATCAAAGTTCCTTAAAAAATTAAAAATAGAATTGCCATATGATCCAGTAAGTACACTACTTTTACCAAAGAATATGAAAACCCTAATTTGAAAAGATATGCATACTTACATTTATTGCAGTATAATTTACAATGGCCAAACTATGGAAGCAACCCAAGTATCCATCAATAGATAAATGGATAAAGATGTGGTATGTGTGTGTATATATATATATATATATATATATATATATATATATATACACACACACACACACACACACAATGGAATATTACTCAGCCACAAGAAAGAATGAAATTTTGTCTTTTACAACAATATGGATGGAACTAGAGAGTTTAATGCAAAGTGAAATAAGTCAATCAGAGAAAGACAAATACCATATGCATTTCACTCACATGTGGAATTTAAGAAACAAAATAAGTAAACAAAGGAAAAAAGAGACAGACAAAAAAAACAGACTCTTAACTATAATGAACAAACTGATGGTTACCAGAGGGGAGGTGGGTGGGGGGATGGGTGAAATAGGCGAGGGGATAAAGAGTATTATCATGAGAATCACTAAGTAATGTACAGAATTGTTGAATCACTATATTTTACACCAGAAACTAATATAACATTATACGTTAACTACACTGGATTAAAAAAAGGATTCATCCCTATAGGTCTTAGCCCTATATGAATTATTTGATGCCCATCTGAATATTCATCATAAGAAGTCAGAGTCACAGGAGTGTAACACTTGATTCTTGTCACAGTTTTTGAAACTGTGACCCTTTACCAGGTCAGAAAACAAATTTTAAAATGTCACTGCATCCACATCTAGGAAGTTTAGTCAAAATATCCAAGCAGAGATATTATTTCTAATAATTATAATAGCTAATATTGATTAAACACTTATTAAGAAGTAGCACTCTTCTATGTGATTTGCATGTGTGAACATATTTAATCTTCATATTGGCCACAGGAGAAAGGCAGTATTATCTCTATTTTATACATGAGGGGAAAAAAGGAACAGAGAATAAAAGTAATTCTCCATAGTCACACAACTAGAAAATGGCAGAGCTGAGAAATAAATCCAAGATATGTGGCTCCAGAGTCTGTGATCTTAACTAAGCTACTTCAGAGAACATGTTTCCTAATCAGGGAGCTTTCCACCTACCAGTAAATTAAATGAGATTAATTTCCTAAGCAAGGAATAATAATAACTAATATATTGAGCATTTATTATATTACTGGTGGTGTGCCAAGTGTTTCCTCTGAAATATCTCTTTTAATCTTATAACAACCCAAAGAGGAATTTATTTTTATCTCAGTTTTATAGATGAGAACTCTAATACTTACATACAATTAATCCCACTGATGACACTTATAACCTCAGGCACATTTCTATACAAGTTCCTAGGTCAGTACTACCAGTTTCACAGGGACATAAAGTAAGTCGCCTTCCTCCAACCAGGATGGCCAGTGACATACAATGGTCAGTGACAATAGCCCCTAGATTCCTAAACTCTGTTTCCTTTTCTTACAAATTAAACCTGGAACATACTGACCCTACCTCACACCTCCCCTCCTATCTGTTGTCTCCTCTCTCCCTGTTGTCCTAGTCCCCACCTTGATCAATCTGAACCACTAATATGCATTAGTGAACAAAAAAAAAGATACAGTTCCTCCCTCTTAGGACTGGTAAATTAGCAAAGAACAGAAAATACAAATGTGATAAGATACGCAAAGTAATGCAGTATCCTAGGAAGAAACCAAACTCATTTTGAAGTGGGAATACCTCCTCTTGGTATACAAGGTGAAGTCTGAGAGACAAAAGGCAACTTAGTAGGCAGAGAGGGGATGAAGAGGGAAAGTTAGGTTTGACTCTAACAAAAAACAAAATATCAACATCTTAATATGATCGCTTACTTCTCAGTCACATAACAATCTAAACATGAGCAAAGTCTGATCTGTTGGCTTCACAGGACGAGGAACTCAGACTTCTCTCTTGCTGTTCTGCCTTATTCAACAAGCAGCTTCCATCTCATTGTCTAAGATGACTACTCCAGCTCACAAGTCTAGTTTCCAGCCAGAGGCAAAGAGAGGAAAAGTGGAGGACATGCTCCTCACCCTTTATGAGCATCACCTGTAAACTGCACACATCACTTCTACTCATATCCTAGTTGTCTAGTCACAAGACCATGACCAGCTACAGGGAATTCTGGGAAATAAAGTATTTAGCTGGGCAGCTATGCTTTATACTTTATACTAAATAGAACTCTAGTGTTGTATTAATAAAGGAAGAAGCAGAAAGGGACAATCAACAGAATATGGGAAGTCATTGACAAAAGAAAGAATTTAGTGAATCCTGGAGTAAGAAAAGTCCAATATGAGATAAATTATATATGTGATGAAACTAGAACAAGCAGAGATGGACAATTAAAAAAAAAAGTCTCATGGAAGTGATCCCAGTTCTCAATTTCTAAATTCTAGGTTCTCTGGCTTGAAATTTCAATTATCTTCCAGAGCTGAAGTCCACCCTTGAATCCTTGCCCCAAGCAGTTATCTTCATGAAAAATGTCTTGCTCCAACCCCATCCTGTCAACTAAGCTTCATTTTATCAATAAATCATCAGTTATAATCCAATTGCTCATCTGATATCTCTAGTCTTTACTCTCTTTACCTGGCCCTCCAAAGCTGCCTAATCCACTTTATTGAGAAAGTTTTCAAAGAAACTATGATCTGGAAAAAAACCCAAAGGTTATTGTCCACATATTACTTCATGTGAGTTACCTTGGTTCAGTTATCTGTAATTCAGGGCAATGGTTGGGGAATTGCAGATAACTTTGTTACCAACCACATTTTAACATCTCATTATGTGAGATCAAGAATCTCTATTTAAAAACAAGAGACACTATAGAGTATTCTATCTCCAGGCTCCTGCCTCTCTCCTAAAGACATGTTCTAGTTGCTTCTAAATTTGTACAGCTAGAACTGGATGACTCTAAGGAAACAGAATAATTACGAAAAGACCCATCACATAATCCAGACTGAAAGAATCAGAAATGACATTCAGGTTTGACTTAATATTTTGAAGAAGGAAATTATCCATAATTCTTCAACAGAGAAATAATCAGTAGTAAGTTTTTGAGCTCTTTACTAAGCATACCTTTTTTTCAACGTAAGTGAAATTATACCTCAGATAGGTTCTTGTACCCAGATATTTAGAAGCATTTTTAAAAGATTTTTAAAAATTTTTAGGGTGCCTGGGTGGTTCAGTTAAGTGGCAGACTTTGGCTCAGGTCATTATCTCACAGTTCACAAGTTTGAGCCTCTTCTCAGGCTCTGTGCTGACAGCTCAGAGCCTGGAGCCTGCTTCGAATTCTGTCTCCCTCTCTCTCTGCCCCTCCCCCAGTCATGCTCTGTCTCTCTCTCTCTCTCTCTCTCTCAAAAAAAAATTAAACGCCAAAAAAATTTTTTTAATAAATAAAAGATTTTTAACAAGTCTTTGAAGTCTACATATTAATGTCTTTTTTATGCCATAATTTAGTAATCTATTTCCTGATTATTGGACATTGGTGCAGTTTTGATGATTTTATTGAAATTCATACTCTAATAATCAATTATCTTTGGACATAAACTTACATAAATGTTCCTGATTGTTTTCTTCTCTGGAATTTTTCTCTAAATATATGACAAATTTCATTTTTAAGGCTTTTATCAGTTTATACCCATATGAGCTATATATAAAAGTGAACTTCTCACTGTGACTTCATCACTATTTTTAAAATAGTTTCTAATTAGATGTGTAAAAAATAATATCCCATGGTCTTAATTTGTATTGGTAATGAAGTTAGACTTTTGGAGACTCTCATATATTTAAGAGATACATGCATATTTGGTCTCAGAGTGGTAGATTTGGTGCCCATTGATTTGACTAGACCTCAAGGGGTTGGGTTTCTGTTGTTTTGAGAGCTCTCTATGTTATCATCCTTTGTTATAAATATTTCAGAGTTTAGAATTTCCATTTTAATTGCGTTTATAGTGCTCTTTATGTTAAGAAATTATTACCTACTCTGTGGTCAAGTCTCTGAATTTTCACTTTTGTGATTTCTTCTATTTCCATCAGCAAATCTGTTTTCATCTGGACATAAGTATTCACCATATTCCCTCCAGAGTTTGTAATTATTTTCTTTTTTAACATTTAATTCTTTGATATATCTTCAATTTACCTTTGTGGAAACTGATTTTTTTTTCATGAGTTCAAATTTCAATTTTCCCCTAGCTAACATTAAAATTTTAAACATACATGAGCAGTGAAAAAATAATTGCGTCAAAATCATGAAACTATATAAACTGGAATTTGAAAAATGATGGCATAAGCCAGGGCAGGGCAAGTAACTTAAAAATTTCTCAAAGAGGCTTGGCCATTATCTCATAGAAAGTAAACCATTGTCTGGGACTGGGGTTTTAGAGGTTTTTTGTTTTTTTTTTAATCCAGACATTCCCCCAAGGAAATCACAAACCATAGAACAGTTTTATTCGAAAACAACATATTCTATTAATTTGAACCATTTTAGAATGTAGGAATTTGAACTATATTACAATAGCGTTTCAATTGTGCAATTCACTTAGTGTGTAAAGACAGCCTCAGAACAGTGTCTGTTTTTCAAACGGTTTATCCTAGTGGCACGGGAAGCTAAAGCTGACCTTTTATTGTGATTCCTTCTGGGCATGGTTTTACAGTAACAAAATAAAGGAATAAAAATCACAGAGAAATCAACTTTTCTATCCCCACAACCCATAAGAATTATACATATTGCAAAAAAAATGAATGCCTAAAATACATTTAGGAAAGTAATCACATAAGTGATTATTAACCCAGAGAGAAAGAAAACTATCAATAAAGGGGAGTACCCTCTTATTTTTTAAGCTGTGTTATTTTATGATAACAACCTCAAAATTCCAGTTTTATTTTTAGTGAAGTGAATGAACAGCTAGTATGAAATGGAGTTCCTTAGAAGCAGGGCCTGAAAAGGAGATTTTTATAAAAATAACTGACTGATGGAGGTCAGGAGAAGGGGACTGAGGGAAGCAGCATAGGGCAGCAGAGGAAAGCTAAGCTAGGAGACGCTCAGCTGGAGATAAGCTTCAGCCTGATCCTGGAGGGAGCTCAGGAGCATGAATTTCATGATAGAGCTTCTATAACAGGGAGCCAATCTTCTATTCCGCTAACACAGTCTCCGCGAGGTGGCAGCTGTGAACCCTAACGCTCTCACCCAAGTGTGTACTAGCCGCAAAAAAAAAAAAAAAACGATATCTACTGCAGCAACCCACTGCTGCTACCACACTCACCAAGCTGTACTCACTCTTCCTAGAATGTCCTCCCTACCCAAACTGCAAAGCTACCACCTAAGTAAACTCTTTTCCAGCCTCCCTCCCTAAACCGTCGCTCTTTTGTGCATATGCTCTCACTATTGTTTCTTCTACTGTAATATTTATCACATCATATTGTAACAATTGGTTTACACATCTTTTTCTTTCCTCCCGGGAACTTCTCAAAGAAAGCAACTGTGACAATTTCTTTATGCCCCAATTCGTTGCACACGCCTAATACATAACTGGTGTTCAATAAATGTTGGGAATCCAAAGCTTCTAAAAATATAAACAAAGGTTAAATTATAATAGTGCATAATAGGTATCCAAGAATCAAATTTAGGCCACAGCCAACACAGTAGAACTTGCCCTTGGAGTTCTTAGGTATCTGCATGTCAATAGTGGTCAGACTTCAACATTTACCCGTAGTTATTTTTCTGTCATTAGACTGGGAACTCATTGGTAGGATTTTCAACCATCTCCTTGAACTAATGAACCAGCTATACTCTCTATCCAAGGTCTCTCATACACAAATCAGCAAGTATTGAAAATAAGTGCTGCTACTCCATACCTAGTGGCTCAATTCCCTATGCTCTTCATCTAAAAATTTGATGAGAAAGTCAAGATGCCAATTTACTATATACGGTACAACATAGAAGTTAGCCATTGCTGTAAAATAAACAATCTCAAAACTCAGTAGCTTAAAACACACATCATTCATTCTCATGAACAGGTATTGAACTGCATGCCAGCTGATTCAGATGTGTTTTGGCTGGAGCCTTTGCTTCAAGCTCCTAGTCTAACTTGTCTCAGCTTCTTGTTGTGGGTTGAGCTCATTGCTTTTCCACCTGTGTCCCTCCTCATTTACCTTGTAGATTTTGAGGAAATAAAGCTTTACAAGTGTGATAAGATCTGCAAAGTAATAAAGTGTCCTAGGGGAAAATGCTCCACTAGTTGGAGGAATCAGAGAATCTTTGCTAAGGAATTGGTATTTAAATTGAGACCTGAGAGGAGAATAGCCTTTAGCAAGACAAAAAGCCTAACAGGCAAAAGATATCTGATATGAGGATATGGCTTAATTGCTTAAACAAAGGTCAAAATAAACATTGGCTTAATTAACATTAACATTCATTTTTCAGTCATGTAAAAGTTTGAGTAAAACTGCTCAAGGCAATTATGAAGGCTACAAGTGCCAGGAATCTAGGCTTCTTCGGTCATCCTCAACATGCAGCTTCCATTCCAGAAGCAAAGATGGCTGTTTCAGTTGTGTCCACATTTCCACAAGCAGCCCCCCAAAATGGTAAATTCTGTGTATCAGAGCTGATATCCTATGTGCAGGGGATCCTCTGTCATTGTTTCATGTTATTCAATATTAAACTTTCTGCTTCAACTATACAGACTTCGTGCAGAAGCTGCTGTATATTTCTTCTCCTTCCAATATTTCATTTATTATTTATGATGTCATAATGTGAAAAGGGAATATATTCAGGAAGTACAGTGCTCTTGGAATATAAACATACTCCCAACTTCTAGGTTTTATCTACCATTTAAAAATATTGGGGACTTCAAATGGCTGCTAGCCCAATTGATTGTAGTATATTCAAAATAATACTCCCAGGCAATCTTCATGCCATTATATTGGTTTATTGCCTTCACTGCATTAATCACTATTTGAAATTGTTGTGTATCCATTTGTTTATCCATTTGCCATGAGAAAGTAAGTGCCATTAAGCATAAATTTTTCGTACCTTATTCATCACTGTATTGTCAAACACCCTATATTGCGTCAGACATAAATGTGCATTTAACAATTATTTTGTCCAGTGAATGGATGATAAATGAATGACTGAATGGTATCCAGGGGCTTATCCATATGGAGTACAAATGCTCAGAAAAAGAATTATAAATTAGAAAGGTGCTCCAAAATTATCTAATTTGCATATTTTAATTATACACAGCAGATTCTCCAAAATTCAGATCAACTGCCTTAGAATTAAAAAGAGAAGAAATAAGTCAATTACCCCCCTATCTCATATTCAATTACTTAAAATAAAGGCTGATTAAAGAAAGTTTCATCTCCACCCTTGTATCTCTCTCCTAAAGAAATATACTTGACAATCTCCCAGCTCTACAATTATTAAGTCATGGGGATATAATGCACAGCATAGGGACTATAGTTAATACTGTTATAGTATTTTTAAAAGTTGGTAAGAAAGTAAATCTTGAAAGTTTTCATAAAAAGAGAAAAATATATAACTATGTATACTGATGGATGTTAACTAGACTTATTGTGTTGATCATTTCACAATATATGCAAATATGATATCATCATATTATACAGCTAAAGTGAATATAATGTTATATGTGATTATATCTAAATTTTTGTAATAATAAATGTACTTTTCCCTTACTAACTCAGAACTTGAATTGGGTGACTCAAAGGAAAGAAGAAATAATTACTAAATGAATGAATGAATGAATGAATAAATAAATAAATAAATAGTTTTATTTATTTATTTATTTATTTATTTATTTATTTATTTATTTATTTATTTCACAATCACCACCTCTTCAGGGTAATCCATAATGGAAACTCAGAAATAACATTCAGGTTGGGGGTGGGTGGAAATAACAGAAACATGTATATATTCTTGTATTTGCTGCTTCAAACCCTGAAAACATTTATAAGTTCTGAAACCCAAATAAAATTTAGCTACCTTTCCTCATGTGACAACATTCTCACATGACTGTCTCTTTTCTTAAATATATTTTCACTTTTGTTAAAAATTATTCTGTAACCTTCTTTATAAATTTCAAAATGGTTCAATTTGAGATTATTAAAGAAACACTGGCTCACAGTAGAATATTTGGAAAAGAGGTAAACTGTAAAGAAGAAAATTAACATAATCCATAAGCACTCAAAAGAGCTAACTGCTATCAACCTTTAGGCACATTTACCTCTAGCTCTTTTACATAATTTTCCATAATTAGAATCATACTTTATACAGAATTTTATAAGATTGTTCCCATGTCTTTGAATTATTTTGACGACTTCAAAGATTACCTCATCACTGTGGTTTATCATAATTTATTAAACCACTAAAACACTTCCTGGTTGTTGAACAATGATGTTGTTTTAATGATTTTTTTATACAAATAGTACTGCAATAATCACACTTAGACATAAATTTTGCCCATGTTCCTATAATTTCCCTCATGGAAGATAAATTATTAGGTTAAAGATAATAATGTCTATTGATAAATATCTTTTCTTTGATATTTTATAAATTTGTCCTTTATACCAAATATATTGTTATGAGTATTTCATAGGAAGCCCATTAGCATATTATTTTTCTTGAAATGTTTTCAATCCAATTAGTCAAAATATAATTTCATTGTTTTAACTTGTACTTCTTACATTCATGTAAAAGTTGGGCTTTTGTATGTTTTTAACATATTTGTAAGGTACTGTTTCTGTAAGTGGTACACATAAAACCTATTCTTTTTTTTTAATATGAAATTTATTGTCAAATTGGTTTCCATACAACACCCAGTGCTCATCCCAACCGGTGCCCTCCTCAATGCTTATCACCCACGTTCCCCCCCTCCTACCCGCCATAAACCCTCAGTTTATTCTCAGTTTTTAAGAGTCTCTTATGGTTTGGCTTCCTCTCTCCCCCATGATCTTCTGTTAAGTTTCTCAGGATCCACATAAGAGTGAAAACATATGGTATCTGTCTTTCTCTGTATGTCTTATTTCACTTAGCATAACACTCTCCAGTTCCAACCACATTGCTACAAAAGGCCATATTTCATTCTTTCTCATTGCCACATAGTATTCCATTGTGTATATAAACCACAATTTCTTTATCCATTCATCAGTTGATGGACATATAGGCTCTGTTGGTGGGAATGCAAACTGGTGCAGCCGCTCTGGAAAACAGTGTGGAGGTTCCTCAAAAAATTAAAAATATATCTAGCCTATGACCCAGCAATAGCACTGCTAGGAATTTACCCAAGGGATACAGGAGTGCTGATGCCTAGGGGCACTTGTACCCCAATGTTTATAGCAGCACTTTCAACAATAGCCAAACTATGGATAAAACCTATTCTTTAGTTGGATTTAAGAGGTTATTCTTATTGTTTTTGTAAACCTTATTTTAAAATAAAATATAAATACAAAAAAGAACCTACATAAAATAAAGGTAAAGCTTAACAAATTATCACAAGGCATCATGTAACCATGACCCAAGTCAAGAAATAAAATTTTGTTATTACTTAGCTTGATTATGGTAATCATCTCACAATCTACACATATATCAAAACATCACACTATATGCCATATATATATACATATATATATATATATATATACACATATATATATATATATATAATTTTTATTTGCTATTCATATCTCGGTAAAGCTGGGGGTGGGGAGAAATAAAATTTTGTGAGTTATCCAAAAGTTCCTACATATCCTCTATCCCAATCATAACCCTGCTCTCCCAAAAACAACCAATGTCTCACGTGTGCCCACAGTCCAATTCTGCTATGCTTAAAAGAGACTGCCCCCTCTATGGTTAAAGGTTGAACAATTATATGAAAGGCTGTACAGTTCTGGGAGATATTGAAGTACCAGCCAGTGTAGAAAGATCATACCAAATGCCCTGGCCCTTCAGTTGAGACTAGAAAAGGGTCACCACTTAGGAGTCCAGAGTATTCCCTGAAATAAGAGTCACATGCAAAGACTAAATCAAAAATTAAAATATACCCTCCCACCCTAACAAGATAAAAAATACTAAGCCTGACAGGCCCCAGAGTATGTTAAAATTTAACAGACAATCAGAATAAAAATAAATACCTTTTAAAAGAGATACATAATCCATACTCATAACAATCATCCACAATGTATAGTATACAATCAAGATTACTAGATATGCAGGAAAAGGGAGAAACATAATGCATAATAAAGAAAAGAAACTGTCAAAAGAAACAGACACAAATATGACCCAGGTGTAGAAATTAGTAACAAAGAAAATTAAAGCATCTATTATAAATACGTTCTGAAATATAAAGAAAAATATAGTCATACTTAAAGAACAGGTGAAGATTCATTTTCAGCAGAGGAAAGGAATTTGTATTTTAAAAAAAGAAGCAAATGAAAATTCCACAATGGGATGCATAATATATGAAATGAAAATTTCATTGGATGGGTTTAATTAAAGAAATGAACAATAGTGTGGAAAAGGAACAGTGAACCTGAAGATGGATCAATAAGAAATATCCAATCTGAGGAGCACCTGGGTGGCTCAGTCGGTTGGGCATACGACTTCAGCTCAAGTCATGATCTCACAGTCTGTGAGTTCAAGCCCCATTGTGCTCTGTGCTGTCAGCTCAGAGCCTGGAGCCTGCTTCAGATTCTGTGTCTCCCTCTCTCTCTGCCCCTCCCCTGCTCATGCTCTGTCTCTCTCTGTCTCAAAAATAAATAAAAACATTTTAAAAAATTTAAAAAAAAAAGAAATATCCAATCTGAAAAACAGATAGAAAAAAGATGTGGAAAAACAAAATGAACAGAGTATCACTGACTAATGAATCAACATGAAACTCTCTAACATATCTGCAATTGGAGTTTCAGAAGAAGAGAAGAAAGAGAATGGAACCAAAAATAATTTTGAAGAAATAATTATCTCAATTTTTCCAAATTTCATAACATAAACAGAAAAAAGCAAAGAAGCTAACCTCAAGCAAAATGAATACAAATAAATTAACACCTTGGTTTATCATAACACAACTGTTAGAAATCAGAGATAAAGAGAAAATTCTGAAAAGAAGCCAGAGAATAACAACAGATTTTATACATATTTATATATAACAATAATTTCATTGAGGGTTGACTCCTAATAAGAAACAATGGAGATCAGAAGACAATGGATTGATATTTTAAAAGTGAAGGAGAAAAAAAAAAAATGTGTCAACCCAGAATTCTACATCCAGGGAAAAATATCCATCAAAACAATGAAAACATTTCAGGTAAATGGAAACTCATAGAATTTCTAGCACACCTGCACTGTTGCACAGTGCACAGGAACTGTTGAAGAAAACTCTTCACCCTAAAAAGAAATTACCCTAGATGGTAACTTAGATCTAGAGAAAGGAATAAAGAGCACTAGAAATGGTAAATACAAAACTGTAATTTTTGTTTATGTCTCTTTACATCTTTAAAATACATATGACTGTTTAAAGCCAAAACTATAATACTGTACTTTGGAATGTATAACATTTACAAATGTAATTTAGATGAAAATAACATCACAAAGAATAGGTTGTAAACAGAACTTTACTGTTGCAAGATTTTTACATTTAACACATAGTATAAATTTAATTCCAAACAGATGTGATAAGGTAAATGTGTATATTGCAAAAACCTATAGATTAAAAGTCAGTTAAAACACAGCAAAATGAAATAAAATATTTGATTAACCCAAAATATGGCAGGAAAAGAGGAACAGAGACATAAAAGCAGATGAGATTAAAATAAAAATAAAACACTAATAGAAAACTGACAGGGTTAAGTCTAAACAGATAAATAATTGTATTAGATTTTAACAGACTATACACACCAATTAAAAGGCAGACTTTGTCAGGTTATATAAAAAAGTAAGATCCAACCATATGAAATCTATAATAGATGTACTTGAAATATAAAGAAACAGATTAGAAATGAAAAATGAAAGATTATGTGTATAAGCTATATAAATAAAATAAAGCTAAAATAAGGGTATACATAGGTGAAAAGATAGTTTTCAAGAGAAGTATTAACAGAGATAAATAGGAACATTTTAAAATTTAAAAAGACCAGGAAACCAAAACAATTCTTAAATGTGTATGCGATTTAATAATAGAATTTGAAAATACATGAAATAAAAATAGACTGAAATAAAGAGAGAAAAAATAAAAATCCATAGTCATGGTTGCAGTTTTTAATATTCTCTCTCAGTAATCAATAGAACAATAAGAAAAAACTCAGTAGGAATATAGAAGATCTGAACAACATGATCAACCACATTTGTAAGACCCAACACTCAAAGAATGCATAACACATATTATTTTCAAGTGCACATGGACAATTCATCAAGATAAGCCACATGCTAAATCATAAAACAAGTCTCAATTAATTTAAAACTACTGAAATCTTAAGAGTATGCTTTTTGACCACAAAGAAATTAAAAATCAGTAACAAGGACTTCCATTTTCTTATTCCACATGTAAGGAGCTTAGAAGTCTCCACTATACCCTAATAACAAGAAAAAAGCTGAACAGACTGAAAAACCAACATTTTTTTTTTACCTGTAAGAGAGAGAGCCCAGGGCAACCTGCTGCCTCTGAGACTAGAGAGACAGGCAGGCAAACACAGGTCATCATGGCTTACAGGAGTAGAGACTCAAAAGAAGAAACTTTGGGAGCCGGTTCAAAATCCTTGGGAACCGGTGCCAGAGTAAGAAAACCTAAACTGTAATTGATGAATTTCTGGAGGCTCAGAGGAGACAACTCTGAAAATTGAAAACTCTAGGAGGACCCAGCCATAGGGGAATCCCACAATTTTGTGATTTACCTTCAAGACCTAGGCCAGACTCCTACAGTAAATATGAGAGAAAAATCCCCCTGGGCTTCTGGCAGGGACAAGGGAAAAGGCACTGTTTTGAAATACACCAGAGCATTTTTCATCTTAACAAGAACTACACTCAGGGGAAATTAATTAACCAAAGCCAAACCTGCTGGGGTATTATTAGAGCCTCACTGACCTCAGGGAATGGAAATACCCAACTCCAGCCCACTTTAGCCAACCTCTCCCACCCAAGGGTGGAGAAAAAAATTAAAACAGGAACTCTTGTGAACTTTTACAGTCCAGAGGCATAGGCTCAATAAAAGATTGAGATTTAATCATAACACTATAGAACACTTCCCCCTCCCCATATATTTCACTACCACATTACTAAAGGTCTATTTACAGCAGGTCCTTTTACCCAGAATATCATGTCTGCCTAGCAAGAAAAATAATGAGGCTTATCAAACGGCAAGAAAAAAACACAATTTGAAGAAACAAAGCAAGCATCATATTTTGCTATGGCAGGGATGTTGTAATGATCAGACTGGGAATTTAAAATGACTATGATTAATATGCTAAGGCTCCAGTGGATAAAGTAGACAGCATGTACTAACAGATGTAAGCAAAGAGATGGAAATTGTAAGAAAAAAAAAAGAAATGCTACAGATTTTTTAAAAAATGCAACAGAAAGGAAGAATGACTTTGATGGACTTATTTATATAATGGACACAGGTGAGGAAAGAATCTCTGAGCTAGAAGATATATCTGTAGAATCCTCAAAAACTGAAAAGCAAAGAGCATAAAGACTGAGGGAAAAAAAAGAACATAATATCCAAGGACTACGGGACCACTATAAAAGATGTGCATAATGGAAATAGCAGAAGGATTAAAAAGGATAAAAGGGGGTGCCTGGGTGGCTCAGTCAGCTAAGCGTCCAACTTCGGCTCAGGTCATGATCTCATAGTTCCTGAGTTCAAGCCTCACATCAGGTTCTGTGCTGATAGCTCAGAGCCTGGAGCCTGCTTCCCATTCTATGTCTCCCCTTCTCTGCCCCTCCCCTGATCATGCTCTGTCTCTCTCAGTTTCTCAATAATAAATAAACATTTTTTTTAAATGTTTAAAAAGAAAAAAAAAGGAAAAAGGACCAGAATAAATATTTCAAACAATAATGACTGATAATTTCCTCCAAATTAATCTCATACACCAAAGCACAGATCCAGGAGCTCAGCAAACAACAAGCAGAATAAACACCAAAAAATTTGAATATAGGCATATAATTTTCCAAGAATAAAAAATCAAAGACAAAGAAAAAATCTTGAAAGAAGCCAAAGGAAAAAAAAAAACATTTTACCTACAGAGGAACAAAGATAAGAATTACATCCAACTTCTCCTCAAAAACCATGCAAGCAAGTAGAGTGAAGTGAAATATATAAAGTGCTTATTGGGAAAAAAACCCAACAACCTAGAATTCTGTACCTTGTGGGATTATCATTCAACTTGAAAGAGAAATAAAAGACTTCTCAGACAAACTAATATTGAGGAAATATGTTGCCAGTAGACCTGCCTTGAAAGAAATGTTAAAAGTTCTTTAGAGAGAAGGAAAATAATATAGGTTAGAAGCTCAGCTGTCCATAAAGTAAGGAAGAGTATCAAAGAAGGAATAAGTGAAAGCAAAATAAAAACTTCTATTTTTCTTATTTTAGTTGATCTAATAGATAACAGTTCTTTCAAACCAACAATATATTTGGTTATGTATGCTTATGTTTATTATTGTGTGTGTTTACAAATATACATAATTATGCATAAGTCTAGTGAATGAGAGCAATGATACAAGCAAGGGATGAGAGGGAGGAATTAGCACTATTTTATTATTATAAAGTACTTACACTACCCATGAAGTGTTATTTGAAAATGGACATGGAATTGCTGCAATATATATTGCAAACTCCAGGGTAACCAGTGAAACAAAGTAAAAAAATAATAATTATAACTAATATGCTAAGAAAAGAAAGACAATGAAATCATATAAAATACTAAGATAAAACCACAAAAGACAGAAAAAGACTGGAAGACAAAAATCAGAACAAAGAACAGGGGCAACAAATAGAACACAGGAATGAATATGGTAGATATGAATCCAACTATATCAATAATCACTTTGTACATCAATGGTCTATAGAACCAATTAAAAGTGAGATTTTCAGATTGGACCAAAAAACTCTACGTTGTCCACAAAAACCCACTTTAAATATAAAGAGAGGTAAATATTTAAAGTAAATGTATGGAGAAAAATATACCATGCTAAAACTAATCAAAATAAAGCAGGAGTAGCTTTGTTAATTCTTACTGAAAACCTTAAGACATCTGAAAATACAGATAAATGAAAAGATAACCCATGCTCATGGATTGGAGGAATTAATTTTGTTAAAATGTCTATACTACCCAATCTACAAAATCAATGCAATCCCTCTTAAAACTTCAATGGCATTTTTCACAGACCTGGTACAATCTTAAAATCTGTATGGAATCACCAAAGACCCCTGATTGCCAAAGAAATCTTGAGAAAGAAGAACAAAGTTGGAGGCATCATGCTCTCTGATTTCAAACTATATTACAAAGCTATCATAACCAAAACAGTATGGTATTGGCATAAAAACAGACACATAAATCAATGGAACAGAATAGAGAGCCCAGAAATAAACCCCTGCTTGTATGGCCAATTAATCTATGACAAAGGAGCCAAGAATATGCAATGGGGAAGAACAGCCTCTTCAATAAATGATGGGAAAACTGGACCGCCACATGCAAAAGAATGAAACTATCTTACAACATACACAGAAAGTATTTCAAAATGAATTAAAGACTTGAATGTAAGACTTAAAACCATAAAATTCTTAAAAGAAAACAGATGGTAAGTTCCTTGACCATCAGCCTTGGTGATGACTTTTTTGGATCCGACTCCTAAGGAAATGCAACAAAGTAAAAAATAGACAAAGTGGGACTACATTAAACTAATAAGCTCTTGCACAGCAAAGGAAACCATAAACAAAATGAAAAAGAAGCCTACTGAATAGGAGAAAGTGTTTGCAAATCATATGCCTAATAAGAGGTAAATATCCAAAATATATAAAGAACTCATGCAACTTAATAGCAAAAAAAAAATCAATTAAAAACTGGGCAGAAGATATAATTAGACATTTTTCTAAAGAATACATATGGGTAGCCAAAAAGAAGAAGGAGAAGGAGAAGAAAGAAAGAAAGAAAGAAAGAAAGAAAGAAAGAAAGAAAGAAAGAAAGAAAGAAAAAAGGCATACAGATGGCCAACAGGTAGACAAAAAGGTGCTGAACATCACTAACCATCATGGAAACACAAATGTTGGTTTGCAAAGTGGCCCCCATACATAAAGGGCAAGCAGAGACTGAAGAAAGAGCCAGCTCGCTCCAGACTGATAGGTGGCAGTTTTAATAAACTTACAGAAGAGGCTCTTCACGAGCAGCCACAAGACATGAATAAGTAGGTCTCCACATCTGCCCACCAGAATCTTAAAAGTTTATGTATAGGCCTTAATTGGGTTCAGTCAAGCATTCAGTCCAGATGGACCCAACAACATATTACTCTCTCAAGGATGTATCTTTAAAACAGCCTCTAGTGTGGGAATGGTGGGCAGACACACATTCTGAGGACAGGAAAGGGGTTGAGAAGCCTCGGATTGCCTAGGTCCACCTTGCAGGTCAACTGGCAGTCATGTCCTCTCAGTAACTTCCTCCAACACTACACTCCTCCTGCTGTCTCTTACAATCATACCTGCCCCCTTCTTCTGCCGTGTGCCTGAGTGGTCAGCAAGGGGTTTCACTAGGATGGAGGTAGCTCATTTGGCAGCTACCTGGCTGTACTGGAAGCAGATACCAAAGCAACAATAGGAGCACATGCAAGAGAAAACACAGATCAAGGTAATGATTCCCAAAATAATTAAATTTTTTTTCTACCAGGAGCCCCATGATCCTAACCATTAATTTATTAAGCCCCCTGGGCTGGGATTGGACCATTCAGGGCATTCATTTGTGTTCTCGTGTGATTTAATAAAGACATACATTAGCAGATTCATCAGGTATGAACACATATTCTGTTTGGATAATACCACAGGTTCCTCCTTTCAAGGCAGTAATAATGTCTAAGGCCATTCTACCTTGGAAGATAGTTTTTCTCAGAGACATTTCAGTATTCAGTAAGGACAGGCTTTGCTGGCTATCATTTAAGGCTTGCTAAGTGAATTTAGTAAGGGCTTCTATGTGTGCTATCATGTCCTCCAGGCCAAACGGGAACAAAGATGGCAGCCAAATGATTGTACCAGTGGAAAACAGAACATGCCCATCTGGCCTTGAGGAGAGCAAGGTGGACATCTTTAGGAACCTGACCCACTTGTGCATGCAATACATGTTGGCTGCAGGAGGCAACACTGTCAGGTGTCAGGAGATGGATTGGGGGCAGGATATGCCAGACCACAAACCCCACCTTCTTTCTCTTTCAGTGGTGCATGTTTCACTCCAGGCATTTCAACAGGTCCTTACAGCAAGACAATGAAACCCCAATCGAGACTGAGAATTCCCCTTCACCTAGGGGTGCAAAGTAACTCACGTGACATTTGAAAAAGGAAATCATAGGACCTCACTTCATTCCACCCATTTAAGGTATATTCATTTGTATGAGACTCATATCTTCAGTATTCAGTAAAGAAAAAGAACAGTAAATGTGTCCTTTCAGAAAACAACAGGATACTTAATAATAAATACTTATGCTTCCACTAAGCATTTCCATTTAGCTAATCAAGTTGATTGTAATATGCATGTCTTGTGTGATTAAACAATTTTTTTCCAAGGAGGGCACTTGTTGTGATGAGTCCTGGGTGTTATATGTAACCAATTTTACCATATAGGTCAACTAGCTAGAATTGAAATTAAAAATTGAAATGTAAAAAGATAGTAAAAAATAATAATAGGGGCACCTGGGTGGTTCAGTTGGTTAAGCATTCGACTTCAGCTCAGGTCATGATCTCGCAGTTCATGAGTTCAAGCCTCATGTTGGACTCTGTGCTGACAGCTCAGCTGGCCTGGAGCCTGCTTCAGATTCTGTGTCTCCTTCTCTCTCTCTCTCTGTCCCTCCCCCACGTGCACTCTGTCTCTCTCCCTCTCAAAAATAAATAATCATTAAAAAAATTTTTTAATAAAACAAAAGAAATTTAAAAATAAAATAATTTTTTCCATACTGACTTGTTATTGCTGGGTTTTTCCCCTCAGTATTTTTCTTTCCTCTCATATAAGCAAAGAATTAGATTCAAACAGAATGATATACATTAAAAAACAAAACAAAACAACAGAAAAACTCTGATTTTTCTCTTTATCTTTTGGTTTCCAAAAAGCCTAAGTCCCAGCAGATCAGAAATTTTTAGTTGTGTCATAGGCAGAATAATGTCCACCCAAATATGTCCATGTCCTAATCACCAGAACCTGTGAATATGTTCCCTTCCATGGCAAAAGGAACTTTGCAAATGTTATTATATATAAATATCTTGAGATAAGGAGATTGCTCTGGATTATCCAGGTGGGCCCAAAGTAATCACAAGGATCCTAATAAATGAAAGGATATAGGAGACTAAGAGTCAGAAAAACAGATGTGATGACAGATGTAGAGTTAAAATAATGTGATTGCTGGCTAGGGGACCTGAGCTAAAAGCAGCATCTAGAAGCTGGAAAAGGCAAGGAGAGGAATTTTCCCCAAAAGGTCCCAGAATGAACACAGACCTGCCAACACCTTGATTTTAGCCCAGAACTGTAAATAAATTTGTGTTGTTTTAAGACATTAATGTTGGGGAGCCTGGGTGGTTGAATCAGTTGAATGTCTGACTTCGGCTCAAGTCATGATCTCATAGTTCATGGGTTCCATCCCAACATCGGGCTCTGTGCTGACAGTTCAGAGTCTGGAGCCCACTTTGGATTCTGTGTCTCCTCTCTCTCTCTCTCTGTCCCTCCCCTGCTTGTGCTCTCTCTCAAAAATAAATAAATAAACTTAAAAAAAATTTTTAAACATTAATGTTGTGGCATTTGTTATAGCAGCAGTAAGAAACACTAACACGAGGTATTAACAAAATACTTTCAGTGAAACACATAGAGAGAACATCACCTAACCCCCTATACCCAACCCAACACCAAATAAGAAAACAGAGTTTTCTGGGACTGGAGGGCCCAGGATGGGGAAAAGGGGAAGGGGGTGAAATTTCCTCCCCAAACTCTCCAGCAGTTCTATGAAAAACATAGGAAAGACCTGGAAAATTTTTGCCAATATGGTACATCCAGGCTCATTGTAACATGATCAGCCTTCTAGAAAGATGCCCAAGAATTACACTAACTTAATAAAAAGACACAAAATCAGAATGGCCATGCTAGTTCAAACCATGAGATATCAACTGTAACCTTCAAACTAAGATATTTATTTAATAGTAATAATAATAATAATAATAATAATAATAATAATAATATCCCACATTTCCCAGTATCTTGATACAACATGTGATTTGGAAACTAATTTGCAGGTAGGAAGAAGGAAATACAAAAGAAACTAAGATTAAAATTTTCTGACAGCCTAGAGAGACTAAGGTTAAAATTTTCTGACAACCCAGAGCCATAAAAAAGAGTATATTTTTCTGTAAATGAGTTTTTAAACTGTAATTCATAACTGCCTCAATAATTCCTCATAAGTATTCCTTGATTTTCTATTATAGATGTTTTCTTAGCATATAGTAGACACACACAAAAATATTTACTGTAAATAATTTCTTAAAGTGTAAATCAACTTTGAAATAAAATAACAACTTGAACAAAATAATTGCTTTATAAAGAAAATCACTGAATTGACTTTGAAATAGAGGTTACAAATTTTTCTAGAAGCAAGATGCACCATGCTTCCAATGATAAATTATTTTCCCATTCTGGTAACATCTTCATTGCTCTCTCTAGATTTTTCCTGAATTCTATACATGTCACTAGCTGTGAAAAACAGAAGTGGATGTATTATTTGACACATATCATTTAATACTGAGTTCAACAAAAAAGTTTATCTCATAGTTTCTACACACCATATAATTTGACCTATTTTAATATATGAGCCACTAAAAAGGAAGCAAGAAAGCCTGAGGTAAATCCTATTTATCAATATTACTAATTGTATATATTTAAGCATTTTACCTACCCCTTGTATGCCTCAAAGATAAAAAGGACAAATATCTGCCTGTGTTTGTTTTCTCATAAAGATGTTATAGTCCAAATAAGTGTAACCCAAGTTCTTCAACCTTGATCGGGCTGTGGGTACAAGCAAGGCCAAATTAACAATGATAACTTGGATTTTATTTGTTCATTTCTCTGAACTCTATTATAGAAAGAACTTGGCCCCTACCTCCTTTAAATCCCCAAAACTCTCACATATTTATGAATCTTATATTCTGCTCTGCCTTTTGCGTAGTGTTGTCTCCATCTCAAAGCCATTAACTGACACTTTCCGTAAATGCTGGGGGAGGGGGGTTTAGAGCAGTGGTGGAGGGAGACACGCAAACATGCCAGCCGATCTCATCTAACATTCATGACCACCAGTGCTGTAAACAGGACGCAGTGTCAGGAACAGGTCATATTTTAACATCCTCTCTTCCTCCACGCACCAAAATTTCACTCCGCAATAATTATTTTGTTCATAATAATTATGATGAATATTTTAATGGCAGAACTAAAAAAAAAACTATAACAACTCACAATTTGAACTAGCTTCACAGTTGCAATTTTTAAACAGTTAAAAACTCTAAGTGCTCACATAGAATGGCAGTATTGAAATAACTCAGATTCTGTTGTCTTTACAGTCACTGAGCTCTCATCATTTATTTCAAATCCAGTATTAACCTTGGGAATATGTACAGAGGCAAATTCACCGGAAGCAAGCTCAAATGGTTATGAACCATTTTAAATTACAAAAGAAACCACCGAAGTTAAGTATGTGTTGGAGCTCAGAGGCCAATTTTTTAAACAGTGGTTCCCCCAAATAACTCAGTAGAATACAACATTTATTAAAGAAAAAGGACATTCGCAATCCACATTTTCATGTGTTAAATTGAAGCCATTAAAACTCAAAAGTAATCATAACAATCGTTTAGATTAGAACTTGGACTAATAAAACATTTTTTTTTCAGGGAGGAGTACATTATCACTGACATTGTTTAGAATTGCTACACATAATGATAATAAATAACAGACCAATTTTAATTTAAAATTTTAATATAAATTTAAATTTAATTACTAATTAAATTTTCATTTAAATTTAAGATTCAAAATTATTTAGGAGCACCTGGGTGGCTCAGTTGGTTGAGTGAGCTTCCAACTCGATTTCGGCTCAGGTCATGATACCAGGGTCATGAGACAGAGTGCCACATCAAGCTCCATGCTGAGCGTGGAGACTGCTTAAGGTTCTCTCTCCCTCTCTCTCTCTCTCTCTCTGCCCCTCTCCCCTGCCCTTTCTCTCCCTCTCTAAAAAACTGAATTAAAATAAATAAATTTCAAAAAATTAAAAATTAAATTAAAAAATAAATAAAATAATCCTTAAAAAGATTTAAAATTATTTAAAATAATAATTTAAAGTTGTTTTAAAATTTCTACATAAAATTCGTGGCTTATCACCTGTACCCATAGTGAACAGTTCTATCCCTACCCTTGCCCACTGCTGATGACCACTCACTTCAAGTGAACTCTATCTCAAATGACTATCTCAAAATGACTATTTTATACATTTTGCTCTCCTCCCAAACCTCCATCACGCCATTTTCCTCTTCACTTTTAGCTCATTGTGATGCACTGCAATTCCACTGTCTTCTACTTTGCATTATTTCTGACAGTCACTATCATTTTTTTATTTCATTTCTCTATACATAGTGTGTTTTCCTCTGGCTACTTCTTAGATTTTAACTTTATCACTGCTTTTAATCATTGTAATTATAGTGTGTCTGGGGTAATTTTATTTATGCTTCCTGTGCTTGGGTTTGTTGAACTTCTTGGATCCATAGGCTTATAGTTTTTATCAAACATGATAAAATTTTCAGTCATTATTTCTACAAATATTTTTTGTCTTGTCCTCTCTCTCCTCTATTTTGGGAATTCTAATTTCCTATATATTAGGCCAATTTAAATTGTTCTGCAGCTCACTGAGGTTTTGTCCATTTTTTTCGTTTTTTCTCTTTGTGTGAATAGTTTCTGTTATGACGTCTTCACATTCATTAATTTTTTTCTTCTGAAGTATCTAATCTCCTGTCAATCCCATCCAAGGTATATATTTTAAACCATGTGCTTTTATCTCTTAAAAGTTTTATTGGGGTCTTTTTTACATATTATTTTTGTTTACTTAACATGTTCATGCTTTCCTTCAAAAATGTATAGAACAGAATTATAATATGGTTTTAAAATTCTTGTCCATTAATTTTATCATGTAAATCATTTCTGGGTCTGTTTCTATCTAACAATGTTTCTCTTCATTATGGGTCATATTTTTCTGCATCTTTGCAAGCCAGATATTATGAATTTTATCTTGTTGGTTACCAGATACTCTAAATACTCTTGAGTTTTATTCTATGAAAAGTTGAGTTATTTAAAAAATGTTATCCCTTTGAGACTCAATTTTAGGTTTTATTAGTCAGAAACAGTACAGCCTTCAGTCCGGGGCTAATTTTGCCCTACTACTGAGGTGTTACCCTTCTGAGTACTCTAATTGTTGCCTATGTATTTTTGGCTGGTGGGAACACACACTATCCCAACTCTCTGTGACCTCCAGGGATTGTTTTACTGGCTCCTATCCAGTGGTCCTTTTCCTCACACATAGGCAATGCTTGATACTCAGCTGAACACATGGAAAATAAATCTTCTGAAGATGCCTAGAATGTATCTCTGTGGAACTCTCTCTTTTGTGATACTCTATCACATGAATTCTAGCTACCTTGAAATCCTGCAATCTTTCAACTCTGTTTTCTCAACTCAGAGACATCTTCAGGTTCTGTTTGGGTTTACCTTTCCTGCTTGGGAACCTGTAATATGGGGAATCAAAGGCTCATCTAATTTGTTTATTTTCCCTCAGAGATTAGTGTTTTGCTGCCTGTTGTCCAATGTGAAAATTGTCATTCTATATGATTTGTCCATTTAGAAAATTTTTAGAAACAAAAGAGTAAATCTGGTCCCTGTTACTGCATCATGATTGGAAGCCAGAAATGAGATTACTGGTACTTTATGTTGAGACATGGTTTGGAGATCTCTCTGGAGAGGACCAATTATCTTTGGGGATTGTTGTTGGGAAACAGAACTGTTTTGAGCAGGTAGAACCTCTGCTACAAAACATAGCTGCCTGCACCTGCATACCACAGCACAGGCTAAAATTTTAATATGGTCTCACTAACACATTTTAATAGATCTGTGTCCTGAAGTCTTAAAATTTAATCTCAAAAGAATATTTTAATGTAAGAATTCAGGTGCTTTTACTCACAATGTTTGTCAAACAATATGTATAATACATAACACAAAGAGAATATTTTACATAATATAGAAATATTTTATAAATTTTGAAATGAATATTTTCTTCCAGCTAAATCATCTATCAACAAGTCAGAATTATCCATAATCCCCTGAAACTGATAAATCAATAATTCTTGATCAAAAAAGTTATATGTATTTTTATTGTTGAAAATAATAGCCTTGTTTTTTTATTTAAAAATACGTTCAAAAAATGAAATTAGGGGCGCCTGGGTGGCGCAGTCGGTTAAGCGTCCGACTTCAGCCAGGTCACGATCTCGCGGTCCGTGAGTTCGAGCCCCGCGTCAGGCTCTGGGCTGATGGCTCGGAGCCTGTAGCCTGTTTCCGATTCTGTGTCTCCCTCTCTCTCTGCCCCTCCCCCGTTCATGCTCTGTCTCTCTCTGTCCCAAAAATAAAATAAAAAACGTTGAAAAAAAAATTAAAAAAAAAAATGAAATTAAAATATGTTCATATATAATATACAATTATATGTGTACAATTACATTAGATTTATTTCACATTGAGATTTTGACAAGGCACAGTAAACATAACCTTAAAATAAAGAATTTTGCATTCTATGTTCTGAGTAACTGAGTTATAAAATATGTAAGTGGATTCACTTGTAAAAATATTTTTTAAAGCTGGATTTTAAGAACGTGGAAAAGCCTGCCTTTTATCAAAATATTTATATAGTGACCACAAATCCTTTGTGGGATAAGGCAGAAGTAATTAAATAAGAAGAGAAAAAAGAAAAATTTTCCTTGGTATTCATACACTCAAAGATCTGATTATCAACCATAACTCAAATATCTTACAGATTATTTACCTTTTTTTGGTAATTTTATTACTATTTAGTAATATCTGTTACTTAGGTGAGGTCCCATACATAAGAATCCTAAAAGCCAAATGGGAAATGGGGCATTGTCTGATAGTTCTGAGTTCATTTATGTGGTGCACTTCTAAACAAGCATTCTACTTTTAAAAACAAGAAAGGGCATAGATCATTTAGCACATACCAGTTGCATTCAACAAGACACACACTACAGGCATATTGAATAGACTTCAGAGTTGTTTTGAAAACCCTGGAAATTCTCTCACCCTGCTTCCTCTTTTTGTAATCTTTAATTAGATCCCTTCACACTCTCAAACCCAAAATTCACAAATATTACATTGCATGCTTCCACATATTTCTTCCATAGAGCCAAGTGAGTTTTCCCCACCTGAACATTGCCCTGTCTCACCTTATAACTGCCTTGGAAGATGAATTCAATTCAATTTCAACAATTTCCTGAGTGCCTACTTCTGCCCTGGGTCCTTGACAGAGATTAATACAACATGCAATCTTCCCCCAGCAAATAATAGTAGCAAAGATTTCTTGAACATACAGGTTATGTCATACACTATTAGTCTTTATTTACATTAGCTTATCTAATTCTCACAACTACCTCTGTTTTACAGATAAGGAAAGTGAAGCATTTTTTGAAATATATGCAATTGGCTAAAGTTACAGAGCTGATGAGAGGTGGAGGTCAGTCTTAAATCCAGGCTGACTGACTCTTCACCACTGTATGTATGCACTGCCCTCCCCAAAGAGAGGTAGACCCGTATATACAAAAACTATGCTATAAGGGTATTTCACTATATCCAAAACACAATAAAGGAAAGTGCAATGAAAGCATCAAAGACTATATGATTTATTTCATCTAGAAAAATTGAAAATAGCTTAATAAAAGAGATAGTATTTGAACTGAGTATTAAAGGCTGAGAGTATCAGCAGAGACAAAAGCAAAAGACATTCCAAGCTAAAGGCTCATGTTGGGTGATTGCCACAACCTGTTTTAGTGGTTCTTGGATTCCACGGTGCATCAGAATTCCACTTGAGATGCTTCACAGCCATGCAGATTCCCTGACATATACTCAGGCACTTAGTTCACAGAGTCTGATAATCTACATTTTTAATAAGCCTTCAAAATGATTCAAATGCAGGTAATTCAAACACAAACCTAATTGATTTACAGCACCAGCATCTCCTTCCTGTAAGCTTAAACTCTCACCACCACCCTTGCCCCAACCAGAAAATTCTAAAATTCCAATCTCTGCCAGGTGGGAAGTAAGAAACACTAATCCAACACTTAATATTCAGCATCCATCACCCTCACTGCTGGCCCAGCCCTGATCTTGTATTTGAAATCAAATATTTAGAATATTCCATTGTTCCCTTTTATTATGTTCCCATAACTGCTTCATACCAGTATTTTCACAGATATTAAATATTGAAAAGATTTGGTTGCCTTATTCAAAGTTCTATACATTACATGAATTGGAATCCTTTATTCCATAAAATACCCAGAACAATATCACCAAAACCAGGGCCCTGTATACTATATTCTTTCAAAGGTCCTACCTATGGACTAGAGTTCTGATCCTGACCTCTAGCCTAAGGATTAAAATCCATGGTACCAAATGAGTTTTGACACCAAATGCCTCCTTTACTATATTTTCAAGTATCACCTCCTGCTTCTGTATTACCAAGCTATGCTCCACTTGTCGGCTAAGGTGCTATCATTCATTCACTCATTCTGTACATAGCTATGCCTTATATCCGGCCCTATTCCCCATCATCTCCCGTAACCATGTGGAAATTGGCATTGTGCTAATAACTAAGGGGAAAAGTATAACTTGTTTTGCGTTTGTTTATAAATTGGAGAAGGTAGTAAACAAAAAGACAAAGGTAACAGAGACAAAGGATTACATAGAGCTTTTAGAACTTTCAGCAAATCAGGCAATAATTGCTTCCAACAAGAAATATAAAATATAAGAACTATAAAATTCTAAGTTTCTACTATCTCTTTCAAATATTATATAAGCTCTTTGAAAACATAACATTTATACGTAATTTTCTACCTGTGACAAAAATTAGTTCAACACTCAAGAGATTGAACAAGAAATAAAAACAAAGCTAGTTATAAAAACAACTGATTCATTGTCAATAAAAGCCAAAAATGTAAAAATATGTGCTTTTTAATAATATATTTTAAGCGATAAAAGTGCCATACTCAGAAAAATGGGAAAATAAATACAATTTCAAAGAAAAACACCCAGGGACGCCTGGATGAGCATCCCACTCTTGATTTCAGCTCAGGTTATGATCTCATGGTTTGTGAGATTGAGCCCTGAATCAGGCTCTTGCGCTGACAGTGTGGAGCCTGCCTGGGATCCTCTCTCTCCCTCTCTCTCTTCCCCTCCCCTGCTCATGCTCTCTCCATCTCTCTCTCAATAAACAAACAAACTTTAAAAAGAAAAAAAGAAATACCCATAACCTCCCCACAACCAATATTAGTATTTTTGAGATATTTCCTTCTGTTTTAATGACATGTTTACTAGATAAATTTCAATCAAGAACAAACCATGATTGATCTTTCATATCAGAGGGAAGGGTTTTACTCAAATGCATAATTTATCAATTTAAACAAAAATTGGAAGGAGTACAATTCTTTCAAGACTCATAGAACTCTCAACCACATTAGAGATGCAGAAGGAAACCCTAACTGGAGAAAGACTTCAAGAGAGGATTTGAAGAGAGACTTAATTGAAGTTCTGGGTCTCTAACTGACCCCCAGGAGAGAAGCATTGGAGTGCCTGCTCCTATACCTAAAGCTTAGCAATAAAGGGGGAGGTACCAGTTTCAACAGAACTACTAAGAGAGTTGAACATGTGACCCCAAAGTGGGGGTGTGATGGACTGGAGTTGGACATTCCCTGCAAAAATCTAGAGGGTACAAAGGCCAACTTCTCTGATGATGAAGCCAAGTGAACCACTGCTGCTAGGACGTGGCCTGAAGTTTCTGAGCTGCTCAAGTCAAAAGATAAGTGAAAATTTCCCATGTGAAAAACTCCTGGGATTATCTTGGGTCTGTCAAAGGATATAAGGATCCCAGCAACAGAATAGACTCAGGATACCTAGGAGTTTCAGAGAGCTTCACAGAAGATCACACAGAATAGTAAATCACATGTAAGGCATGTGATATGAAGTCCCCACATATGAGGATCTGAGGAATCCACCAATGTACTCCATGAGACGAGTCATGTACCAGACATCTGCCGGCCCAGAGAGGCATGGTCAGCTTACAGCACTAGGAGTTCCAGTGAGAACTTTCTTATCCCTCTTTCTCTCCTCTCTCCCACATACACCAGTCACGGAAGGGCATGAAGTCAAAGTTGGGCAAACTGCAGATCAAAAGAAGGAGGAGGAGAAGCCATCCATATACCCTTCCCAGAGCAGGTAACCCACCTGAAAACTGTCCAACCTGAAAGAGGGGAGAAGATTTAAATTTAAATAAAGTTTGAAGTTTTGATTATTAAAACTTCACATCCTATTTTCTAAATGAATACTGTGCTTTATAATTTAGACAGTTTATTTTTAAGTTTACATTAGGGGATGGGGGAAACTTTCTCCACTAAATTGATTTTAAAGGATCCATAGGAGAAAAAAATAAATTTTATTTTCGATTCCATTCCTACAAGTTATGCTTGTATCAACTTACTGGCCATATAAACATTACATATACATATGTGAATGTATCGTATGATACAATGTGCCCATACTATATATATTTGGGAATGTAATACAACAACCTACACAAATTTGTCTCTGGTTTTAGTTTCATATAGGAATATATTGGAAACTATTTTTTTCTCCTGTCAACAGGTATTATTCTACAATCTCACTGCTCCAATTGTCCCCAGAGTAGTAGCTACTGCATGATCTAACAGCTTTTTAGATATGAAAAATTTCAGGCTTTATCCCAGACCTACGGAATCAGAATCTGCATTTAAATGAGAACTCAACTGATTCATAATTCAGTAGCATGCTGGAAGTGGCTTGCATTTTGAAAGAGCCAGTTGTGCACATCTTCCCAAACACTGCTTTCAGTGGCATCACTTTGGTAGCATGAAATCAGCTATGCAGGAATACTTATATCTCAGAAATCATCAAACACTTCACAAAAACTTTTTTTTCAGAAAGCCAGTTGCTAAACATTTACAAGAACACCACTGTTTCACATGTGCATTAAATTTGAGAGGCACTGCTCTACATTATTCTTCATGATTGCATAGTAGTGTATTGACAAAACATTCCATATTTAGTTGATCTATGCTTTGTTGTTGAATTCAGAGTGCTTGCATTTTTGCCATTGTAACACTGAAATGAACACTCGTACACACATATATTTTCACCCACACTTTTTTATTTAAGATAAAATTTTAAAGTGTGACAGCTACATTTGTATATTGACATTTATCTTGGCACATACTACCAATTTCCCTTTGTTTTTTTTCATCTTTGCCACTGATCTTTAAGAGGTAAGTCATTTTTTTAGAACTCTCAGAGAAGTTATCTATCTGTAAGGCATACATAGCCAGAAGCTAATAATCTGAAGAACATAGTCTATATATTACACTTATTTATTATTTAATTTTCTTTCCTTGTTTTCTCTTATCTCACCAGTGATATCTTCCTCTCTCTATGTCAGCCTGATCTTTATGTCTTTCTTTTCCTCAGTTACTCTTAATCTCAGAGTTCTACAAATTCCCTAAAATTATATTTAAAAAGTTGAGTGTATCTGTATATGGACATTTCTATTGAAGTTCTAAGGGCTCTATCATATTCGTGGAATGGTCTCATTTCAGCTCTAATGTTGGAAATTCAGGCAATAAACTCTTATGAAGTTCATTTCATAGAGTAAGAAATATAACAGAGGTCTAAAGGACACTTACATACATGCAGTAATTGAGTTCCCACAATAGAAGCCAGTAAGTTCACCTCCATAAGTAAGTCTACTGCTTTATAGTCAATCATTTGCAGACAGTTGTCACCCTGTTGTTTGCATGCCCAACTGTTACAGTCTCTGTGCAAGTAGTCACTTTTCTACTACACAATATTCATTTAAGTAAAACTGCCTGTGATAGTACAAATTATACCTTTTTAAAAAATCTGATTTGCTATGGGGAGCCTGGGTGGCTCAGTTGGTTAAGTATCAACTTCTGCTAAGGTCATGATCTCACGGTTCATGGGTTCGAGGCCCGCGTTGGGCTCTGTGCTGACAGCTCGGAGCCTGGAGCCTGCTTCAGATTCTATGTCTCTCTCTCTCTCTGCTCCTCCCCTGCTCACACACTGTCCCTCTCTCAAAAATAAATAATAAAGATTGAAAAAAATTGTTTTAATCTGATTTGCTATAGCAAGAATATGTGGAATCAAGTAAACCAGACTCTTAATAGGAGACTATATCTAGAGACTTCTCAGTATGTATTTATTCACTCAACCTATAATAGGAGCACATATTTTGTTCAAGCGCACTATGGTTCATGTTTAATTTCCTTTTCTTCTCTGGGAAGTTATAAAATCTAGCAGACATTAACAATTTAAAAGGCAATGGAAATGAAATAACAATAAACTTAGCAGTCCAGCTCAGAGCATGGAAGAAAGGATTATTACAGAGGCAAAGATATTCACAAAATACCAAAGCCTGGAATTATGGAAGAATACAGTACAATTTACTGAATAAATCACAAAGAGGGATTTGAAATAGTATATAATAGGCCTATTCTAACAGGCCTTGAAGGACAGCACACAGACCAGATTCACTAATTATTAATGGCATTCAATTATTCCCACAGCACCAAAATGAGACAATTTAATATTTCCTCATCAACCAAGGATTGAACTGTGAACCTGGAGAAATAAATGTAGTTATTGGTGCTTTACTGATTATTCATATTTTAAGTAAATAAATTGAAATAACAAGCTTCAGCAGGTTCTCATCCTGCATTAAGACACAAAGTATCTGACAAAACAAAAGACACTAGGTGTACAACTGGTTAACAAGAATATGCATAACAGAATATGAATTTTAACATGACTCCTAGGTGATTTATATATACACTGGAATTTGAGAAGTACAGTTGACCCTTGAACAATGAGCAGGGATTAGGGACACCTATACATTTGAATGCCAATAACATCAACAGTTGAATAACATATGTTTTGTATTACAATAAAGTAAGCTAAAAAAAAAGGAAATGTTTATTAGAAAATCATAAAATACATTTATAGTACTGTACCATAAAAAATCCAAGTATAAGTCGGCTCAAGCAGTTCAAACCCATTGTTCAAGGGTCAAGGGTACTGCTTTAAGGGATGGTGAAGAAACAAAATGGGGCACTTGCATCCCTGGGTCACCCTACAAAGCAGAGCTGCCCTGCAAGAAGATGCATGTGGGGCTGACTTTCCAAATTTTGCACTGATAGGGCTCAAATTCAGAGATTTTTTTAAATGTTATTTTTCAATTTCTGCACTAAGGCAAAGAACACACTGGGCCACTCTATCTGAGGAAAGAGTTCATTCAATGGATGTAAGATTCATGCTCACTTATCACTTCTACTCTAAAACATTTGGCAAGCACAAGCATTTATTCATCAATTCAGCAAGTGTTGAATACTTGCTTCATGTCAGACATAAATATCTTATAAAATAGAACTAAAGTTGTTGTGTAGATAAACTGATTAGGGAGGGGGAGAGTCTTTATTTCAATCAGCATATCCAAAAATCAAGATTGAAAAGATCTAAATTATACAAGTCATTGTACAATCAATCCTGTAAAAAATAATAAGACCATACCAAAAAAAGAAACAGCCTGTTTCCTTGCAGTTACTATTATCTTTTATAAGGTATTGAAAGTAAAGATTTAATTTTTTGGAAAATGTTTTGCTCTGGAAGTTGAAAAGTAATTATAAATGTTTCTATAAGAGATGATTTCTAAACAAGTTGGAGTCTTTGTAAAACCATGAACAAGATCATTTCTTTTATTTATAGGAATTAGAAAATAATAGTATTCATTGTATTTTATAATACATATGTCAGGTATAATTTTATATTTGTACTCAGGGTATTCCTAACAATGGATACATTAAATGAAGTGACAATACCAAGCCTGCTGAAAATAGACAACAATATAGTAAATTAAATAGAAGGTACAGATTATCCATATAAAGCCAATTCTTTTTCTAGTATTAAATGTAAATACTTGCTAATACCTATCATTCCTTCAGATTATTAGAGGTTTTATTTTTTGCATTTTTGTGGCACAATATGAATAATCTTCACAGAGCACTCTGTTTACTTCTGCAAAACTGCAAAAGACTCACTCCATTTCTGTAAATACGAATTATGGCCTTTAAATAGACAGTTTTAAATTTTTCCCACTAATAAGTTTAGATTATAAACTAAGACAGCAAAAAGGATACCACCAACTTTTTAAATGAAGTTTGTAAATAAAGGAAGAAATCTATGTAAATATCTTTGAAACACAGATTAAAAAGCTGTATTCAGTCATAACAGATGAAAGAGGCTTCAATGATTTGTTTAAGTGACTTAAACTGATCGTGTTGCTTGACTTATTTTGCTGGTGGGGCTCAAATCAGCAGAATAAGTCAAGCAACATGATGAAATAAGATGTTGATGATATCAGAAGAGAAATCCTGTACCAAAACTTTTGCTGGCTGCCATAATGCTCTCTCCTCTGTCCCTGATCCCTCTTAAACCCAAGCCAGAAATGAAATTCTCTTTTTTATGTACGGCATTGTATAAAAAAGACTTTTGGTAATCTGTACAAATTATCTAGGAGGGATAGACAAACAGGTCATGATCTCACAGTTCGTGAGTTTGAGCCCCACATCCGATTCTCTGCTGTTAGCATAGAGCCTGCTTCAGATCCTCTGTCTCCTTCTCTCTCTGCCTCTCCCCTGCTTGTGTTCTCTCTCTCTCAAAAATAAACATTTAAAAAATAAAATATAAAAAAATTTAAAATAGCTTTCTGAAACTCATGGCAGAAAAATAGTTTTAACAGCAAAGGCTTTTTGAGTTTCAAAAATGGAAGCTTTTGGATATCAAAATCCAAAACTGTGGTGGATTGGGGGCCTAACATTCATGATACAAATTTTGATAACAAACATGATAGCAAACTTTGAAAAAATAGAAATCCCTAAAACACTCTGTCCCAAACTACCTAAATAGTCTTTGTACAGAAGGAAAAGGAAAATCAAAAGTTGCCTAACCTTTACTTTGTCTCTTACAAGTGAGAATTTCCCTTCAAAGAGGCCTATATCCTGCCCCATTTCAGGATGGTTTGAATAATGAATAAAGAATTTCAACAAAAGCTAAAGATTGTACAGAATTAAAAATAAAATGGAAATTCTAGAGATGGAAAATAGAATATAAGATAATTACTGTCGCGACCGGCGCGACAAACACCGAGGTCAGAGTCCTGAGGGTAGGGGAATGCAAGAAAAAAGAGAGAAGAGAAAGTTTGGGAACAGGAGGGTCCCCTGGGCTGATGGCCCAAGTGACGGCTTTATTGTTGCTGTACACAATCTTTTATATCCAGACTCTTATGGGTCAGGCCATTCTAAGAATAAACAGGTTTCACATAATCGCTGCCAACCAAAACATTTAGTTCTGTGTTTCTTGTGCATTTTCTAGACGGGTCACAATACCTTGTTGATAAGATTGCTAGCAAAACACAATTCCCATGTTTGTTTCTATCTGACCCGGGGTAGAAAAAGGGAGGTAGCATTACTGCCAACACCTGCAGACCACAGGCTTCAGGAATTAACTTTCTCGGCCTTGACAAGGCTTTCATATGCCCTTGAGAGTGGGGGAATGGGAGGGGGAACCACCGGGTTGGCTTGAGTCAACAGGGAACGTTGCTTGACCCGACCCGGTCTCAGCCTGGCGCCAGGGCTGGCCTCCCACACGAATGGGAGGGGGAACCACCAGGTTGGCTTGAGTCAACGGGGAACATTGCTCGACCAGGTCTCAGCCTGGCACCGGGGCCCGGCCCCCCACAAATTACACAAATATAATTTTAAAAATCAATAGAGGAATTAAAATAGTATTGTGTAAATATTCATAGCATTCATACTCATAAGAAATAAAATCTGTTACCAATCCAAATATCCATTAATTGATGAACAGAAAAATGTGATATATCCACATATATATCCAAAAGACTATTATTCTACAGTGAAAAAGAATTACATACTAATACATGCTATCACACATAAAAAATTCAAAAACATGCCAAGTGATAGAAGCCAGATGTAAAAGGCTCATGTCTTATTATTTCATTCATATAAGATATTCTGAAAAGGCAAATCTAAAGAAGCAAAAAGCAGATCAGTGGTTGTCTGTGACTGAAGAAGTTGAAATTGATCTAAATTGCAAATTAGATTGAAAAACATTTGGGCAGTATTAGAAACATTTTAAAAATCAATTGTGATGTGCAGGAACAAAATCAATATACAGAAATCTACTGCACTTCTATACACTAATAATGAAGTAGCAGAAAGAGAAATTAAGAAAACAACCCCATTTAAAATTGCAGCAAAAATAATAAAATACCTAGAAATAAACTTAACCAAGGAAATGAAAAAGATCTGTACTCTGAAAACTATAAAACACTGATGAAAGAAATGGAAGGTGACACAAAAAAAAATGGAAAGACATTCCATGCTCATAGATTGGAAGACCAAATATTGTTAAAATACCTATACTACCCAAGTATACATTTAATGCAATCCTTATCAAAATACCACATTTAATGCAATCCTTATCAAAATACCAACGACATTTTTCACAGAACTAGAACAAAGAATCTTAAAAGTTGTGTGGAACCACAAAAGACCCTGGGTAGCAAAAACAATCTTGAAAAAGAACAAAACTGGGGTATCACAATCCTAGATTTTAAGGTACACTACAAAGCTGTAGTAATAAAAACAGTATGGTACCAGCACAAAAACAGACATATAGATTAATGCCACAGAACAGAAAGCCTAGAAATAAACCCACAATCATATGGTCAATTAATCTTCAACAAAGGAAGCAAAAATATGCAATGGGAAAAATACAGTCTCTTAAACAAATGGTGCTGGGAAAACTGGACAGCTACATGCAAAAGAATGAAACTGGATTGCTTTCTTACACCACACACAAAAGTAAACTCAAAATGGATTAAGGACCTAAATGTGAGGCCTGACACCATAAAAATTCTAGAAAAAAGCACAGTCAGTAATTTCTCTAACATCAGCCATAGCAACATTTTTCTAGACATGCTTCTTGAGGCAAAGGAAACAAAAGCAAAAATAAACTATTGGGACTACATCAAAATTAAAAGTTTCTGCACAGAGAAGAAAACAATCAAAACTAAGAGACAACCTACTGAATGGGAAAAGCTTGCAAATGACATATCTGATAAAGGATTAGTATCCAAAATATATAAAGAAATTGTACAACTCAACACCAAAAACCAAATCCAATTTTAAAAATGGGCAGAAGACATGAACAGACATTTCTCCAAAGAAAACATACAGATGACCAAAAGACATATAAAAAGATGCTAAACATCACTCATCATCAGGGAAATGCAAATCAAAATTTCAATGAGATAACACTCTGTACCTGTCAGAATGACGAAAATCAAAATCACAAGAAACAGCAAGTGTTGCTGAGGATGTGGAGAAAAAGGAACGCTCTCACGTTGTTGTTGGGAATGCAAACCGGTGCAGCCACTGTGGAAAATAGTATGATGGTTCCTCAAAAAAATTAAAAATAGAATTACCCTATGATCCAGCAATTCCACTACTGGGTATTTACCCAAAGAATATGAAAACACTAATTTGAAAGATATATATACCCCTATGTTTATAGTGGCATTATTTACAATACCAAATTATGGAAGTAGCTCAAGTGTCCATTGATGGATGAATGGATAAAAAAGATGTAGTATACATATACAATGGAATATTGTTCAGCCATAAAAAATAAAATCCTACCATTTGCAACAACATGGATGGAGCTAGAGAGTATAACGGTAAGTGCAATAAGTCAGTCAGAGAAAGACAAACACCATGTTTTCACTCATATGTGGAATTTCAGAAATGAAACAAATGAGCAAAGGGAAAAAAAAGAAAAAGAGACAAACCAAGAAACAGACTCTTAACTATAGAGAACAAACAAACTGATGGCTATCAGAAAGGGGGGAGGGATGGGTAAAATAGGTGAAAGGGATTAAGAGTACACTTACCATGTTGAGCACTTAGTAATGTATAGAATTGCTGAATCACTATATTGTACACCTGAAACTAATATAACATAGTGTACTGGAATTAAAATAGAAAATAAATAAATAAAATAAAAATAAATCAATTGTGGTGATATACAACTCTATACAACTCTATAAATTTGCTAACAATCATTAAATGTGCATTGTTACTACTTGGCAATGAGAGAGAATGAAATCCTGTCATTTCCAGCAACGTGGATGGAACTGGAAGGTATTATGCTAAGTGAAATACGTCAGTCAGAGAAAAACAGATATGTTTTCACTCATGTGGAACTTGAGAAACTTAACAGAAGAACATGGGGGAAGGGAAGGGGTAAAAAATAGTTATAAACAGAGAAGGAGGTAAACCATAAGAGACTCTTAAATACAGAGAACAAACTGAGGGTTGATGGGGAAGGCAGGGGAAAGGGGGAAATGGGTGATGGGCATTGAGGAGGGTACTTGTTGGGATGAGCACTGGGTGTTGTATGTAAGCAATGAACCGGGAATCTACCCCCAAAACCAAAAGTACCCTGTATACACTGTATGTTAGCAAACTTGATAATAAATTAAATTTTAAAAAATAAATAAGATAAGTAAATAAATAAATAAATAAATGTCCATTGTTTTTCTTGGACTAAGCCCTAACCTTCGTGAGACTTTGCACCAAACATTGCCTATCCATTCTACTACTTCTCTGGTAAACTCCCTCTCCCAGCCTAACTAAAATCATTTCGGAAGGCTCAGTTTGTAAGTTAAAAACAAAAAAAGTGTTTTTCCTTGAGACAACCATTGCACTTTGATATGCAGTAGCACATTCTTATACGAGTTTTTATTTTAGTGTTGTCTTACTACAAGTATGTTCTATCTTAATTTCTGTTAAACTCCAATCATTTCACCTACCCTTGCTTTTGCACTATTGGAACAAATATTAACACAATAAAAAAAAACTTAACTAGTATTATGAAAATAGTTTTGACCACACAGGACTTCCCAAAAGGGGCTCAGGGACCTCCAGGGTCTGCAGTGGAAAGCCACTTTACTGGAAGGAAAATGATAATAATGAGTGCCCTCAAGCCAATAATTGTACTGAATTTCAAGAAAGAAAAATGAGAAAATGTAAAGGTGGCATGATTTGGTAGAAAAAACAAATGTTAACCACATTTTTCGAAACCAACACTGGGGATAATTTGACCAAAGACTTCTTCTGCGTGATTTCTTGAGAGAAGAGGCAACCTGGAAATCAAAATGTTAAAACTGTCAAGACATTTAGCTAGTTTATTATAAATGAAGCAGAATATCTGAAATCTCTGTAATTTTTTTAAATGACATGTATATTCCATGACCACAAAGAAAATATTTTCAAAACAAACAACAAAAGCAATTCCTTGTTCTCAAGGGTCCTAAGCAACTTATACCCAATATTTTTCCTCTCCTGGCAAAAATGGAAAGAAATCAAGATACACAAAGTAAAATACTAGGGGAAGAAAGAAAATGAAGAAATGCAAACACTGCATAAAATGAAGAAATACTATCAAGTTTTTCTGGAAAATTTTATATTTTGTGTGGTACTTGTTATTAGATATTATGATTGCCACCCACCTCAATATTTACCTAATAAATTTAAAAATCAAATGTTCTGCCTGGCCTATAGTATATAATTGAGTACTGACTATGCTAGGACCAGACACAGTAATAAGCCAAGTGATCTTGGTCCCTTCCCCAATAGAACGTAGAGTTTAGCTGTCAGGAATATGCCTTTATATGTATGACATGATATTATTATAGAGCGGTAGTAAGATTTGGATGGCTATTTACAATATAGAGAAATCAAATGACTTTAAATATAAGCTTGAGCCTAAAGATCTCTTGCCCAGACGGTATAAACCTGTGTACTGCAACCAAACATAGCTCACAAACTTGTTTTGTTCGACCCATGTCATATTTTATTTTTAATCAGTATTAATATGAGGGAACCCCAAGTCCAGATTTTTGACTACTCATGAATAACTGCAAAGTGGGTTATTCACATTTTCACATGACAATTTGGCATACAACTCACCCCAGTCCCTTACATTCCTGTTCTTCCTATTAGTGATCTGTGTCTTTGCCCCTTTAGAGCCACTGCTACTCCAGATCCCAGTGTCTAATAACTGGAGGCAGCCAGAAATTGGAAGATTTTTTTTCCCTCTTCTTATTTCGTGACGGTGTCAACAACCAAAGCCAAACAAACCAAACAAGTCCTTAAAAACCCCAAAAGCCTAATTTTAGGGACATGAAAGTGAGGAGAAAGCTATGAGAAACTACATTTCTCCCTCATGGTGAGTTTGAGAGGAGAGAAATGCTAATTTGAAGCAACTAATAGTGATGATGAAAAGGTACACAAATCAACTAATATTTCCAGAGAACCAACCATGTGCAAAATTTGGTACCAATTAGTACAGGGGGCCAAAGCATAAGCCTGTAGCAAGATAAGCTCTTGGCCTAGGGTCATGATTCCCAAATCATGAGCAGCAGATCCACAAAGTACCAAGCATTATCAATCAACTGAGTCACATTTGTCAACTAATAATTAATCAACTATATCATAATGAATCAACTGAGTCATCTACGCTTATATGAACATTTATTCAAATATAGGATATTGTTGTTGTGAGAACTAAAATTTACATATTTTTAAATCCAATGATGCCATTGTCTTTTTAAGCAACAAAAACTATGTGAGATGTGGGTCTATGCAATTCTTTATTTATTTATTTGAAGAGGTACTTTAAAACAGAAACTCCATTTTATTTTTTTTAGAGGAACTCTATCTTATAGGACAATTCAGAAATATCTATTCAATTTTCAATACAATTAACTTCCAAAATTTTTACTTCTAGGAATTAATTCTTTACATATATATACTTGAAGTAGTACACACAGATGTTCATCAAATATTCTAATTGTATAATTCAAGAAAAAGGTTAAAATCCATCAGAGGTTAAGGGAGGTCAGTGAATTAGAGAACTTCTCCCAGATATCTAAACCATGATCTGCCAGAAGGCCTAATCAAGGACCTTAACCATCAGCCAAGGCAGTAAATTCTTAATATTCCTACCCGATATCATTTGATCATTGTTATGAGCAGTGGCTACTATGTAGTTCCCATTCTCCCCTGTTATGAGTAGTTTTATTGTGGTTATCTTGCTTTTTCTCACCAATATAATTTGAAATGTGCTGGGGCCAGATAACTTGCCTTTTGGTTTACAGGATGTCAAACATTCCTATAAATGTTAAAGCTACATTTAGATCCAATGGAGAAAACTGTGGACTTTGAGCTAGATGCAGCTTTTTTCTTATAGATAGTGAAACAAAATTCCTAACTAATAATGACTCTTTGAACACCATCCTTCTCCTCTTCTTTTCAAATGCCACTTTATGCAAGTTCTCGTTACTATCTAGTTTCAGCTTTTCCCATTTTATGTGTCTTTCCTCATCTCTCTATGTACCGGCTTTTGCTTAAGGAGAATCAATTAGGGTCCCCAACATTGCATTTCACTGCTGGAACCTCATTCACTTAGGAAAGCATGAATCTTAGGATCTACTTTCCTTAGATATCTATATGTATATTTATATGCAAATGTAAAAATAATTGCTACCATTTAGTCAATACCTACTACATCAGAGACTATTCTGGGGTTTCAAGCATTATTCAAAGAGTTTTACTGAATTTTCACATTAATCTTCACAACACTCCTGAGTTTATCTTGTTAGCTTAACTTAAGAAAGGTTAATTTGACCACGATTACACAACTAGTAGTGATGAAGCCAATATTTGAAACCAGAAAGGAGTCTAGGCTGTGTGTGTATGTGCATGTGTGTGTGCACATGTGTCCGTGTGCATGCACAGGACACTTAGATCTTCGGTGTTACTACTTCTGTCATTATGGCAGAACCATGAAAGCTTTATGCTCCCAGATCACAAATATGATATAAAAAGGATCTTCTCCATGAAGAGTAAATAAAAATCCCTCCCCTCCCAGCCCAAGAGATGAAGGGTTGAAATAAAAAGTCAGGTGCTTGGGTCCCTGTTTATACTCATCCTTGGGCCACACCTTGGAGTAGGGAGCATAGAAACATGTAGGTGTGAGTCACCTCAAAAACAGCAGGAATTAATAAAGTGTTCTGAGGCTAAGCCTTAGAGATTCTGCGGGTCTTGAAGACAGTGTTTCTCAATCCTAGTAGTACTTTAGAAATGTCTAAAGATGGGTTGATGGGGGGGGGGATGGGAGGAAGGGAAGGGTAGGTGATGGGCATTGAACAGGGCATCTTTTGGGATGAGCACTGGGTGTTGTATGGAAACCAATTTGACAATAAATTTCATATATTAAAAAAAAAAGAAATGCCTATAGATATTTTTTAAATTGTGATGCCCTGGTCTACCCCTGGCTCCTGCCCAGTATCATTTGACCACTGGCTGTAAATTATGCAATTCTACTGATTATGCACATCCGCTCCACTAGGAAAAGTCTTGCGGTGAGTTCTGCAGCTCAGCCTAGTAGTATGGAAAAAGCTAACCAGGGCATAAGATTTAGCCTAAGTTGGAGCTCCAAAAACTCACTCATCTGCACTTATTGTATATGGGGAACCAGAAGCTGGAATGCAGAGTTAATGAGAACATGGCAGGAATAGGCACACAAAAATCCATTTGGGATTGATACAAAAAGACCGCATAGTGCAGACCACCAGACTGCAGGATCACAGACGGAGGCTGCACTTGGGGTGTTCCCCCCCACTTCCACCCTGATAGAAGCTCATGAATAGTCATTTTAAAATAAATACTTTTCATTCTCTTTGCATATCAGAGTTATAGTACAAAAACATCAATCCTGTCTCAGATAGAATAATATATACCAAATAGGTTACAGGAGTAGGGTTTTGGAAAGTTGGATCTCTGGACTTTCCTTTTTACCACTACAGCCTACAAGAACCCACAGCCTTATGTCTGCCTTTCTTCCTGTTAATGTACATGAACCATCGGTGCCCCTTTCACAAGCAGTGCATTGGCCCCTATCCCCTCTCGCGTATTCAGATACATAAAATCTCCCTTCTCTCTCCCATATCACTAATTTTCTGTCTATCCTAGATCATTCTTATCAACACACAAAATGTTAGTAATTCTCCTACCTTAAAAAGAAATATTAAAAAAAAAACTCTGGTGTGCTCTCCTCTCCCAAGAGCAACTATGCATTTCTCTACATTCTTTTACAGCACATCTCCTCCAAGTTGACCACACTGTTTCCAATTAAACTCTTCCTTTGCTCTAGTAAATCCACTGCAATCAGGGTAGTGCCCACACCGCTCCACCAAAACTGCTTTTGACAAGTTACAAATGACCTGCTGGTTACTAACTCCAGCGGTCAATGTTCAGTTTTCGCGCAACCTAACCTGTCAGCAGCACCTGTCTTAGGCCACTCTCTCCTCCTGGCAACACTAGGGAGAGCATTAAAAAAAAGAAATAGTTCTGTGTAATACACACTGGAACATTAGCTCAAATATTATTGTATTCTGAGCTGGGCATAGGTTTACCACACCATGGACTTATGAGTCAAACATATATTAAATTTTTTGTAAATCCTAAGGCATCTTTGGTCACTTTTACACCCCCAGTATTCTAAACTCACAGCACAAATGAAAACAAAAGAGCATATTTCTCAGACTTCTTTCTGAAAAATATAAACAGCATCTCTTTCTGGAAAAAAAAATCCTTTTATAATCCATTAGAAAAAAATTAGACACAGCCTATCAATTTGACACCCAAAGATTCAAATTAATTTCTCTATTTCACTCACTGGTAACATCTAAATATATGGTAACCTGTTTTGTTTTGTTTGTTTCTTTGTTTCAAAGAATGTTCCAGTCCTCAAAGAGATTTACAAGGCCATAGTTTCCACATATTTTTGTTAATGGCTAGTATTATTTCATCCTCACTTTTACATTACCTTCTCTATAAAAGTATTATTGCCAATATGTCAAAAATATCCTGAAAGTTGCAACTCAGGGAAGTCTAAGAAACCATTACTTGAATTGGCCCTCAAAAGTAAATTCAATACCTCAAACAGGAATTATCCATAAAAAGCAAAACATAAGAAATACATATATATATAAAACCACAGGTCAGTGTATTGTGTTTTTGACCACATAATTAACTATAATTACATGGAAACACCTTACTAAATAAGCGTATTTATTATCAGCACTTTATATCAAAATGCCATTTGAATAAATGTTTATTTATAGAATATGATTTATATAATACCAGTTTACATAACCAAGGGGAAAAAAGTAGGAAAAGAAAGTAAAACAATGTGACGAAAAAGAAACAGAACTAGACTGAATAAGCTTATTTTACTTTCTCCAGGAATGTTAAATTCTGAGAGGTGATGATTATAAACATATACTTCTTTATGAAGTATGTAGTTCTCTTTCCCAGAATGGAAAGGCCTTAACACACAATGCCTTTATACTGAAGGCGATCAATCTATTTATGTTTTAAATTTTATTTATGTTGATTCTGTGTACCATAGTCTCCCTTATCCACAGGGGATACCTTCCAAGACCCCCAGCAGATGCATGAAACTAAGGACAGTACCAAATCCTATATATACTTGTTTTTTCCTATACATACATACCCATACAAAGATTAATTTATAAATTAGGCACAATAAGAGATTAACAACAATAACAAAACACAAAAAAATTATACTGTGATGAAAGTTATATGAATGTGGTCTCTCTCTCAAAATATCTTACTGTACTATACTCACCTGTCTTCTTGTTGTGATGATGGGAGATAAAACGCCTACGTGATAAGATGAAGTGAGGTGAATGACGCAGGCACTGTGATGTAGTATCAGGGTGCTATTGACCTTCTGATGACACCCCAGAAGGAAGATCATCTGCTTCCAGACCATGGTTGGCTGGGGAAAACTAAACCAAGGAAAGCAAAACCATGGATAAGTGGAGGAGTACTTCATACTTGGAAAAATACTTTGATATCCAGTTTTTAAAAATCATTTGCTAATCTCAGTAAAGCTTTGATAATCAATAGCATTTCTAAGGGGGATAAAAGAATTGGTTATTAGTTTCTTTTTCTAATAAATGTTTATTCATTTTTGAGAGAGAGAGAGAGCAAGCAAGCAGGGGAGGGGCAGAGAATCCAAAATAGACTCTGTGCTGACAGCAGCAAGCCCATTACAGGCCTCAAACTCATGAACTGTGAGATCATGACCTGCCCTGCAGTCAGATGCTAAACTGACTGAGCCATCCAGGTGCCCCAGGGATTAATTTCTTAGGAAAACTTTATTTCATGCTTTTAAAATAAGTTTAGAGATCATTCTGAACTCTATTTTATATAAATGAAATATCATAACACAATCAGAGGGCAGATTCTTTCACTTAACATGAATGAACTAAAATAAATTTCGAAAAATGGCTGTGGGTACTCTGAAAGGAAATCCTTTCTCTGCACCAGAACCAGTGAAGTCATGTGATGACCCAGGTCACATGGTGCGGTCCTCCTGCTTGGAACCACACAAAGGCTTCCCATTCCACTTACAATTCAAATCGAAGCACCTTACTGTGGCTGGCCTGGGAGGCTCAACATGCCCTGGACCCTCACTTCCTGCCCTGAGCTCATCCCATATTACTCACCGCACTGCAGCCACAGAGCTTTCTTCATGTCTGCTAGACATGTCAAGCGTGTTCCTGACCAGTGTGTTCACACTTGTTCTTCCCTCTTCCAGATGTCTCTATCCTGAGATACCTATATGTCTAGTTCCTTTTCACATTTAAGTCTCCATTCAAAGCTTCATCGTAGAGGTCTCCCCAAACATTCATTCACCCACATAATGCTTTGGGGCACTTATTATGTCCTGTACGAGGTTTTGGGGTCAGGTGCATGGGGTCCAGCAGTGAGTAGAACAGACTGGTTACCTTCCCTCATAAAGCTGGAGGCAGATCCACAATAAACAAAGAAATACTTGGCAGTTTCTGAGTAGAATGTAAATACCATAAGTCCTCTCCAACCAAACTAATGAAAATGGTTCTATGGCCATAACAATAGACAATGCACATGGACATTCTCAAAGTATACATCTTCAGATAAAAGATGAAACATGCCATTCTATATCTTGTGATTTAAAGAACAGAGGATGATCTTCGAAGCCACACTGCCTCAGTTCAAATTCCTGCTCTGCCGTTTACCCCACATGATCTTGGGCAAGTTAGTGAACTTCTCTGTGCCTATTTTCTCAAATACAAAGTAGAAGTCTTAATAATATAGCTCATAGGGTTGTTAGAAGGAGTAAACTGTGGGAAATCAAATAGCTATGTCCTGGGTTAAGAAATTACAGGGAATGCATTACAAAGCAGAACACTGCTCTCTGACCTTGTTAAAACAGCAGGCCTCACTTTGCTTATCTAGTTAATGTATATCTAGGGGTTAGGTCCTCCCTGTGCTCATAAATTCCTTAGACCATGTAATCGCATGCAATATTTTATCCTGTCTTAACTTGTCTTTCTGCACGTTTTCTATACGTTCAGTAGCCCACTGAACGTACTGTGCAATGTTTCCCTAAGTGTATGCTCAATAAATACAGGAGCTTGAGAGCAGCTCCAAGACACTTCCCTTAGCCTCCCTCTCACCACTCTTGACTTCCATGGAGTCTTGAGTAATCCTTCCTGCCATCCCCAGCTTTGCTGGATGAAGCCAAAAGCCAAACCCACAATAAATGAATCCAATATTTCCAAAGAACTTGGAGTGTTGTCTGGCACATAAGAAACACTCTGTAAGGCTGTATTCAATAAGTAAAATTTGTCCAAGTTCCAAATTTTCCTTGATGCTTATCCAGTAGTTTCCCATATAAAGAAAACACATTGACAAAGTGTTGAGAACCCTAGGTTCTGATACCCAGGCTGTCACCAACCAGCAGGCTAATCTTGAGCAAGCCACCAGAAGCCTCGGGGGACAGTCTACTCATTAGGCCAGTATTCAGTCACTTGGGGTTGAGCAATGCCCTCTCAGACTGCACATTTCATAGTACAGAGGGCATAGAGAATTCAAGAAGCACGGAAAGAGGCTCCAGTTGAATTTGCAAATAGATGTTTTAACTTTTCTCGGCTAATAATGATTAGATACTGCACCACAGATGAACTAAGATGAGTGGAAATAGATGCTCTTACATGATGCAAGGAGAAATAAAAGTGGTTACAACCTTTCCAGAAGTCATTCAGGCAGTATTTAGCCAAAGTCCTTAAACATAAAATTTCCTCTGACCAAGAAATTCCATTTTTGCAAATTATTTCAAGATTATTTTTTGTGGACTAGGATGCTCATCATATTATTGTTAACAGTATGGGAAACACTATTAATATTTAATAGTTAATAACAATAGTAATAGGGAATAACTAGAAAACTAAATATTCAAAAATAAGAAATAAACTGGTTAATAAAGTATGGCATTATCATACTGTGCAATCATTAAATCATGCTGGAAAAGACTATTTAATGACATATAGAAACATGTAAGATATGAAAAGCTTAAATAAAAAGTTTTGGTTGCCAATAATATACATAATATGAATTTAATTTTTTAAGCATCCCTATAATTAAAGATATACCATGATGGTTAATTTTATGTGCCAACTGGAACATGGGGTGCCCAGATTAAATTGCACATTATTTCTGTGTATATCTGTGAGAGTTTTCTGGATGGGATGAGCATCTGAATCAGTTTTCTGAGTAAAGCAGATTGTCCTCCCCGTGTGGATTGGCATCACCCAATCCACTGAGGACCCAAATAGAACAAAAAAGCAGAAGAAGAGGGAAGTCTCTCTCTGCCTGACCAGAGCAGCTGGGCCATCATTCTTCTCCCTTATTCAGATTCAGACAGTGTTTACACCATTGGCTCCCCTGGTTCTCGGGCCTTTGGATATGGACTAGAACTATACCATCAGCTTTCCTGAGCTTCCAGACTGCAGATGCTAGATTATGGGACTTTTCAGCCTTCATAGTCAGGTGAACCAATTCCTTACAACAAACATACATTTAACACACACACACACACACACACACACACACACACACACACACACTGTTATTTCTGTTCCTATGGAGAACTTTAATAAATACATTTACCAAAACATTAATGGTTATCCATACAGGATGGGATTATGAGACATTTTTTTTCCTCTGAATTTTTTTGTTTTTATTTTGGCTTTAGAAAGTTTTCATGAAAACCATGAATTATATGTGCAATCAGAAGAAAAGAAACAAATGTAGCAGCTATGTAGTTCACCCCTCGGATCCTCCAAGAACCTGCCATGAGGAGCACTATCTGCTAATACCCTCCAGCTGGGACATTTCCAGGATCCACTGCAGCATTTGAGATGAGGTCATGCTCTCCCCAGAAGTCCCCTCTAATGACTGAGCCTGGTGGGAGTACTAGGGCCTTGCCCTTTCTTCCCAATTCAGGACTCCTCTGTGGGTAAACTGTGCATGAGCTCAGCATAGGGCTGGCTGAGATTTCTCAGAACTGCCCATAATATGAGGCCTTCCTACCCTCTCCTCTTTCCTTCCATTCTCCCTGCTCTCAGAGCAGCAGCGTCTTCTGAAGCCTTTGCCCACCTGCTCTTGTTCATTCCACCATTTTTCTTCCTTTGGCTAGACCTCCAATAAAGCTCTCACACTCCCAACTCCATCTTGAACCTGAGCTCATGCAATCATATTCCAAAACTGCTGAATTTAAAATTCATGTAAGGTAATCTAAATGCAGAGATATGGACATGTAAACTGGGCCTCTTTTTTCTCCTCTCTCCTTTCTCTAGATTCCTTCCCCCTGACCCTGACTTCAGTATCTAAAGTCTTATCTGTCCCCGAACTTGGAATAAACTAAGATCAAATAAATTTTTTTATTATACCATTGATGTCAACCACAAATCCAGCTTCTATATACTGCTTCTAATATAGGAAAAAAAGGAAATTACAATAGAGAAATTGATGATATCAGACCTACCCCTAATATATTGTGGAGCCCAGATAAGAATACAAACGGGGATCCACAAAACATACAATACTTAAAAACGACACATCCAGTTAACAAAACTGTAAATAAAGTATGTCCTATCCCAGGGGCACCTGGGTGGCTCAGTTGGATAAGTGTACAACTTCGTCTCAGGCCATAATCTCACAGTTTGTGAGTTCAAGCACCGCATTCTGCTCTCTGCTGTCAGCACGAAGCCCACTTGGGATCCTCTGTCCCCTTCTCTCTGCCCCTCCCCAGCTTGTGCTCTCTCTCTCTCCCCTCTCCCTCAAAATAAATAAACTTTAAATTTTTTTCAATGTCCTATCCTGCTACCTTGAAATATATACTTCAACAAAAATCTGGAAAGATAGGTTCAAACTTATAATTCTCAGATTCCTCAAAGTTCCACATCAGTACATAGAGGCACTGATAAAATTATCTCCCTTATCTGCTTCGACCCCACACATGGCTTACCCTTCTTCTTTTCCATCCCCAGCCTCTTCTTGTTCTCCCACACTCCTCCCACATAGCTATAGCCCAGGTCTAGGGACACACCCACAAGTGGAGAGAGCTGCCTTCAGGAGGAATGACCAAAGTAAAAGGTTTCTCAAGCCCTGAAAGTGGATTCCAGCCATTTAGTGGAATTTCGGGGTCTAGGTCCACATAGCTTAGAAGGCAGGCATAGGTGCCAAATGGGCCCACCACCCAATTGGGCATATCCCCTTGGTCCTAGTCCCTACAGAGGCAACTGGCAGGAGGAAGGCCATAATGGGGCATTATGAGTCATAATATCTACATTAGTTTGCTGGGGCAACCATAACAAAATACCACATACTGGGTGACTGCAACAACAGAAATTTATTTTCTCATAATTCTGGAGCCTAGAAGCCCAAAATCAGCGTATCTTGGGGTTGGTTTCTTCTAAAATCTCTCTCTTTGGCTTGCAGATGGCCACCTTCTCATTGTGTCTTCACATGGTTGTCCCTCTCTCAATGCTTTCTGTATCCTAATCTCTTCTCATAAGGACATCAGTCAGGTTATATTAGAGCCAACTCTAGTCCCATTTTACTTTCATTACCTCTTTAAAGGCCCTGTCTCCAAATATAGTCACATTCTGAGGTACTGAGGACTTCAACATATGAATTTGGGAGTTGGAAGACACATTTCAGCCCATAACAATACCCAAAGAAGGGGCTCCATTTGTCTGGGTTTAAGGGTAGTACTAGAGATTACCATCTCATCTGGAGAATTTTCAACAGTACGTGACCAGCATACAACGGCTGCCTTGTGTGAAACTGCCTCAGACACTATACAGGAAACTTAACCCTCACGTAGTAATCTCAAACTTCTGCAAAATAATGAGGCAGTAGGAAGTTGACAGTCTGAGTGGGATGAAAGGAGTTCCATAAGCCATGAAAATCTACCCTGAGTATTCAGAGTAATCATCTTTATCCCTAGCCATCTATGGAATTTACATAAGGGATGGATACAATAACTATGGAAAAGAAACAAAAAGGTTAAATCACCTTCAGCCTTGGAAAATCACATTCAAACCAGAGTTTATTTGTTAAGCACCAATGCCTGAATTTAGCAATATACAAATTACATCCACCAAAAAAAAAAAAAAAAAAAAAACACCTACTGCAAAATAGTGTTCAATACATGTGTAATGGTTTGGTTTAATAACAAAAGAATGTAATTTTTATAAGAATAGACTTGCAACTGAAAGGGTTACTCAATCATAGAGCTGTAATATTAACCAAGATCTTAAAATGCTGTTTATTGTCCAGTCTCACTCCAATATCATCTTTGAATTCCCAGAGAGAATATAATCTGCACATCTTGCAATCCTCCTGCAGGGAAAACCCCTATAGAAACTATAGAATGTAATTTCCCACCCCAAATACCATCTTTTAATGACTCCATTTCTACCTTCTTTCTCCCCACCTGACTTCCCCAAAGGTAGGCAAAATTTCCTTCTGCTATTTAATAACCTCATTGCTGAGAACTTTATCTCAAAATTTATTTCAATCCCTCAGCAGTTAACTATCAATTCCTTTGTATTTTCCTCAGCAGAAAATGAACAATAAATAAATATCACCCTCTGCTTACAAGGTTTTCTTACAGTTGAAAACATTATTAAATTGTTCCTCTGTCTTCAGTTTGATAAGAAAAAGCGCAGTTTCCAATAATTGTATATATCGTGAGGTGAAATCATTGAGGAAAACCTATTCAGCAGCTGCATTTTAGTATATTTAATGAATGTACAGCTCTACTGGCTTCCCCTATCAGGGTCATTGCTTACCAAAAAAAAACCCAACTAATTGGATCAAAGGTCCAAACTTAGAACATGCAAAACAACACAGAAATGAAACAGCATAATATAATTTTCTATGCACAGTTTTTTTTTCTTCATGCTTAATGCCTTAGGGGTTATAGTTGAAAGACTTTAAAAATAAGACTTAAAATTTTTATTGCATTGAACTGAGAGGAAAATAAGAAAGACAAGTGTTGAAGGGTAAAATTAAAAAAGAAGTAGTTAATTCTATGACCAGTAAATGATACTATAGTGAGATTATCAAATCAAACTGATACTGGATAAATAGACCTGAGAGAACATCTCTCTGCTAATGCTTGCTATTATCTCTACAGGTCCAGGATCCTGGAACAATTACAGTTTTATTCATAACCCACAAAAGAATAATATTAGTAGTACACTTAAAAGTCATCTGAATACATTTTAAAACTGCATAAACAGCAAAAGAGCAGAATAAACACAGCAAGAATAGCTGAAAGCCATGGGAACCCCAGAAGTCATGTTAGAAGCAGCCCTGTTCTCCGGGTCTTCACCACCTAGGACCAAACATTCCAACTGAAGGAGAATGTTTTTTAATTTGGTTTTGTTTACTAATTTTTAATTTGGCCATGTTTGTTGTGAGAATTTTTGCTTAGTTGCTGTTGTTGTTTGGGGGGTAGGGAGAAAATAAACAATATAATTGGAACAAAACAAAGAAGCAAGAAGAACCTCACTATTTGGACCTTCTAGCACACACTGCTAACAAATAACCGAGAAAATTAGCTCTCCCATTTTGCATCCCTCTTTGCTTTAAAGAGAAAAGTCTTCACACAAAAATGGATAGAATAAATTTTTTTAATGTTTATTTATTGTTGAGAGAGAGGGCGTACGTGCATTCACATGAGCAGGGTAGGTGCAGAGGAGTGGGGAGGAGAGAGGATCCAAAGTGGGCTCTGTGCTGACAGCAGAGAGCCCAATGCAAGGCTCTAACTCACAAACCGTAAAGTCATGACCTGAGCCAAAGTCAGATGCTTAATCAACTGAACCACTCAGGTGGTCCTGGATAGAATAAATTTTTGAAAACACACAAAAGACCCCAAATAGCCAAAGCAATCTTGAGAAAGAAGAACAAAGCTGGAGGCAACACACTCCTGATTAAAAAAAACTCTATTAAAAAGCTATGGTAATTAAAACAGTATGGTACTGGCATAAAAGCAGACATAAATAAATGGAACAGAACAGGGAGCCAGAAATAAACCCATACATATATGAACAATTAATTGATGACAAAGGAATCAAGAATATACAGTGGGGAAAGTGAGTCTGGTGCTGGGAAAACTCAGCAGCAACATGGAAAAGAATGAAATTGGACCACTATATTGTAGCACATACAAAAATGAACTCAAAATGGATTAAATACTTGAACATGAGCCCTGAAACCTTAAAACTCTTAGAAGAAAATACAGGTAGTAAGCTCCTTGACATAGGTCTTGGCCATGATTTTCTGAATCTGACACCAAAAGCAAAAGCTATGAAAATAAACAGGTGGGACTACATCAAACTAAAAGTCTTCTGCACATCAAAGGAAAACATCAACAAAATAAAAAGACAACCTACTGAATGGGAGAAAATATTTGCAAGTCATATATCTGCTAAGGGGTTAATACTCAAAATGTATAAAGAACTCATACCACTCAATAGCAAAAAACAAAAAACTGTATTTAAAAATGGGCAGGGGGTGCCTGGGTAGCTCAGTCCCTTAAACGTCTGACTCTTGATTTTGGCTCAGGTCACAATATCACCGTTTGTGAGTTCAAGCCCCGATTGGGCTCTGTTCTGACAGTGTGGAGCCTGCTTGGGATTCTCTCTCTCTCCCTCTGATTGCCACTCCCTCTCTCTCTTTCTCTGTCTCTCAAGAATAAATAAATAAATGTTTAAAAATGGGCAGATCTGCATAGATATTTTCCCAAAGAAATAGAAATAGCCAACAAGTATGTGAAAATATGCTCAACATCATTAATCATCACAGAAATGCAAATTAAAACTGCCATGAGGGGCGCCTGGGTGGCGCAGTCGGTTAAGCGTCCGACTTCAGCCAGGTCACGATCTGGCGGTCCGTGAGTTCGAGCCCCGCGTCAGGCTCTGGGCTGATGGCTCGGAGCCTGGAGCCTGTTTCCGATTCTGTGTCTCCCTCTCTCTCTGCCCCTCCCCCGTTCATGCTCTGTCTCTCTCTGTCCCAAAAATAAATTAAAAATGTTGAAAAAAAAATTAAAAAAAAAAAAAAAAAAAAAAAACACCATGAAATATCAGTTCATACCTGTCAGATTGACTATTACCAAAAAGACAAGAAATAAGTGTTGGCACAGATGTGAAAAAAAGGAAATCTTGTGCACTGTTGGTAGGAATGTAAATTGGTACTGCCACTATAAAAAACAGTATGAAGTTTCCTCAAAAGATTAAAAATAGGACTACCATATCATCTAGCAATTCCACTTCTGGGTATTTATCCAAGGTAAAAAAAAAATCCCTAACTCAAAAAAAGATATATATACCTTCTATGTTCATTGCAGCATTATTTACAATAGCCAAGATACAGAAACAACCTAAGTACCCATAGATAGATGAATGGATAAAAAAGTTTACACACACACACACACACACACACACACACACACACAATGGAATATTATTCAGCTATAAAAAAGAATGAAATCTTGCCATTTGCAACAACATGGATGGATCTTGAGGGTATTACGCTAAGTGAAATAAGTCAGACAGAGGAGGACAAATACAGTATGATGTCTCCTATTCCACAGATATTGTATATATGGAATAAAAAAAAAGGTTCATAGATACAGAAAACAGACTGGTGGTTACCAGAAGCAGGGGAAAAGGGGCAGAAGAAATGGATGAAAGGGGTGAAAGTTTAAATAAAAACAATTTTTTTAATGATGAAAAAAGGATAGAGTTCTAAAGTTTATTTCAAACCTGTTTGAGGAATGTAAGTGATATGTGATAATTAGCTTGTTATTCCATTTTTGTGCATTTATTAATTCTTCATGTAGGGTCACATAGGATACTACAGCAGACAGAGCTAGGTGATGCCAGATAATGGGGTAATGGGGTAATGGGGTTTTCACCTGCACTCCTTGTTACGCTGTGCCTGAAATAAAAGGACTAGCTCACCATATTGCTCCTTCAGCTGTTCAACAAATCTAAAGATGTCATGTCCTAGAAATGTGGATTTTAGTAAGGAACTCCTCTTGAAAATGAATTTATTTCTTTGTTTTCCTCCTTGAAAATAACAGGGTCTTTAAATAATTAGAATTTCAAATTCAGAGCTAGTTTTAAACAAAGCACATGAATTTGCTAGCTACTTTTCCCTCACTGTGGATGTTAGATAGTCTCCACTTTTTCTTCTTAACCTGTAGACTACTGTAGAGCCTAACAGGGAGCAATTTCAATCCCCTTATTATTTTTTAAAGGATTGAGAGGTTCCTGGGTGATGCAGTCAGTTAAGTGTCCAACTCTTGATTTCAGCTCAGGTCACAATTTCATGGTTCATAAGACTGAGCCCCACATTGGGCTCTGTGCTGGCAGTGCAGAGCCTGCTTGGGACTCTCTCTCTCTCCCTCTCTCTCTGTCTGTCTCTCTCTCTCTCTCTCTGCCCCTTCCCTGCTTGTGCTCTCTCTCTCTCTCTCTCTCTCTCTCAATAAACTTTGAATGAATGAATGAATGAATGAATGAAGAATTGAAAGCCAAAATTGGTGACATGAGAGTTGAAAAACTCTTCTCAGGCTAGTTGATTTGTTTTTTGCTGGTTTTAAGTTCAAAGTGAGTTAACCAAGATGGATTTTATTCCTGAATACTAAAAGTATTTGCGAATTCAATGCAGGACAAATGTCAGCGTTTGAGACATTATAGTGAATGAAACAGATGACAGAAAACTGAGGATGAACAAGGAAATGTTTCATTTTCCAAATATATTTTCTTTTTTAATGTTTATTTATTTTTGAGAGAGACAGAGCATGAGCAGGGGAGGGGCAGACAGACAAGGAGACACAGAATCCAAAGCAGGCTCCAGGCTCTGAGCTGTCAGCACAGAACCCAACGTGAGGCTCAAAATCATGAACCATGAGATCATGACCTGAGCCGAAGTCAGATGCTTAACCAACTGAGCCACCCAGCTGCCCCTTTTTTCCAAATATATTTTCTAAAAACTACAGATTTCTAAAATTTATTTCAACCACTGGCAAAAAAAAAAAAACAAAAACAAAAACAAAACTTGTATAAATCATTAATAGGGTATATAAACATTTATAAGTGTTAATGACTAGAAGCCAGCCTGACTTTTTAAGAATAAATCATGCAAATTACCTAATATCTTTTTCTCATAGACAGACTGGCATAAAATGTTATATCTGCGTTACAGCAAGGCATTTGAAGTTTTTAATGATATACTTACTAATTAGATAGAGAAATGTGATCGGGATAATATTACAAGTGAGTGATTTAACAGCTAAATGAATGATAACCAGAGAGTACTGGTTAATAGACCAAATTCAAAAAATAATAAATTATCTATTTCTATGCTTAAACTAACATGTGAACAGAAAATATCACTGTTTATAAAAATTGTAAATAAACAGAAATTAGAGAAATAATATGCTTGACAGCAAAATCCAGATCCAAAATATGCAATAGGCTATACTAATAAACCCATTAGCCAAGATAAAAAAATTTTAAAGGGAAAATCTAAAATAACTACTTACAGATTCCAAAATTCCTGTACACAAATGCAAAATTAGGGAAACATGCCTTAAATAAGTAGATTTTTTTTTTCCAATTCTGCTAAGATTCTTGCACATAACCTCAGGCCAACACTAACCTCCTAACAACCCAGGCCAGTAAAAAGACAGTGCTCTAGACCTTGAACAAGATGCATGTGAAGGACCAGGAACAAATTACGTTCTTCATGCTGAGAAGGCAGCAAGCAACTTTGCTTACCTAGGGCAAGGAGCCTGAGGTAAAGAGAAACAAGTAAAAAGGAACCAGACCAAAGAACTGATGCTAATAGTCTGGGAGTAACTCAAGGCAGGAAGAAGGTAAACATAAGAGACTTCAGAACAAAGAAGCAATCATCCCAATGCCATCTCAAGTTTATGATTCTTTTGCTGTTCTGTGGCTTAGAGACTACATGGAAGGATAGTGGTATGAATCATTCTGAAAATGCCATCATTACCATCCAGGCATAGTTGGGAGCATTTTAGTAACAGTGAAAACATGAGGTAAACACCTGTCATACTTGAGGAGGCATGAATAATTCTGCCTGCTGCCCTGTGGAGCTGACTTCAAAAAACAAAAACAGAAAACTTTTAATGGAAAAAGTTGAGTGTACAGCATTGTGCAAGGCACTTTGGAAGAAACAAATATAAGCAAGACACAAATAGAGAGGTTTTCATCCACATTAGATCCAAGGCAGTATCTGTTGTGCTCAATGAGTAGGACAAACATAGTTCTAGACACATTCAAAAGATAGCAACGCTCCTTCTGGCTAGGTTTATGAGGAAGTCTTCTTGGAGACAATGGCATTTAGCAGAGCTAAAGTTAGTAGCACAGGCCCCTCCCCAAATACGACACAGCTTATACTTGGATAATGTCTGAACCCCTCAAAATACAGAAAACTATATCCATAGCTTGATCTCTTCCTGTTTGTCCTCCAGATCCTCTTACAGTCTGGTGTCTTCCCTGGAAGACTGGCCTGTGTGGACTGCAGCAAGCTTCCAGTGGGGTTCAGTCAACGTGAAGCACCAGTGGGACAGCAGAAGGCAGGAGAAGAATGACGTCAGAGTCTTTCTTCCTTCAATTCTCCCTGCCAGCCACCCAGATTATCTGTGTCTGTCTCCCAAAAGCCAGCTCCTGTCATAGGACCCTCTATTATAGCTTACTCACCAAGTTCATGAGCCTCTCTCACCCCTTCCCCCTTTCAACCTAGGAGAGCAAAGACCCCCAGCTGATACCAGCCCTAAGGAGCCACTCTATCTATCCTTTATAGTATTCACTACGTCTTGCCTATAGCTTTATAAATTGTACTTTTATTAAACTATGCTCAGTTACCCAGTTTGAGTGTGGCATCTATTTCCTGACACATACGGTGTACTTTTGGGTCTCATATTCATATTGCTAAGCTGAAGGCTCTTACCAAGGCTTGAAATATGAGTCTGCTTATGGAGAATGAGATATTAGGGATTTAGGACCCAAATCTGCCTATATAAGCATTCTTAGAGAAGAGATGAGTTTAAGCAATTGCCAGAAGCAGGCATAAGGTCTTGCCCTTCCCAACATCATCAGTCACTTTGTGTATGTGTATTCAGAATCATAAGGATGAAATGCACTACCTCAATAAGATAAATAGCCCCTAACTTTGCACTACGGGACCAAGCTAAAGACAAATTAGGAATCTTTACTCACCCATGCCTAAGAAATACAATCCCATTACTTCTGTCACTGCTGCTGCCACCACCCATATCCGATGGCTCCTGTCTACTAACTGCCCCAGAGGAAGCCTCCAAAGACCAAGCAATAGCTTATGGCTTGGGTAATAAAAATGAAATAAAGTAGGCCTCTCAATTTGGGGGCCTTAAAGCAATTGCTGCTTGCTTTAGTACAATATTGCAAAGGCAGACCCAACATTATTGGTAATACTGTTCCGTAGCTTAGGTAGATCCATGTGTTTATTTTCTTATTATGTTTCTCTCCTCTTTCCCACTCCATCTGGTCTCACCCTTGTCTCTCAGCAACCAAAGACTCAAAGCTGTGCCTGCAAGAGATTCCACTGGAATTTGGAGTGAGCAAATGAGGCTCACATCGCTGCACAGCACTGCCAAGAATTTAGGATTAAACCTCCCTTCTACCATTTCCAACTCTGAAGCATTTTCAATGACTGTGTCTTCCCAGGCTCCAGCCTCCCATCATTCTGCAGAGTCTCCACCCTCCTCCCACCCTTTTTCTTTCCTCCTTTCTCCTTCATAGATTGTTCATCTCTGAATTCTCCAAGTTTCTGTTTATTTCTTAACCAGAGAAGATTAGCAATCTATGTTTCACTGCACCCCAGAAAGCTCATCTTGGTAATAAAATATATCTATTAATGGAGGTTCCCAAATAAAGACAGTTTTCTCCTTGAGATAAACCCTCCGTATTTGCTTAGAAATAATAGTGTTTTCTCTCTACCACAACTGTGAGTACACTTTGTAAATGGAATGGATTTTACTGTGCATATTTTAAGAAAGATTTCCAAAATCTAATCACTTTCAGCATACAGACACCATCAATGTCTGTACCATAAGGTTACAGAAAAGATAGATAAAAGATACCTATGGCAACTTCCTTTCCATGATAAGAACCTTTAAATTTCAGAGCTTAAAACACCCAACACATACCTCCATACTCCTGCTCCCTTTTACAGCACAAGGCAAATGTCTGAGTTGTTTCACAAGAAAACCCTGCCCTGGCTGGCAGGCACAATCAATACCGCAGATTTAGAGCTCTTTGTACAGCTTTTTGCACACAGTGGGTGCTCAATAAATATTGCTGGCTGATTGATTCTAGCTCCAGTGATCCAGAGAACTCACACAGAAGCAGCTAGTTTGAAAAAGAAATTATTTTTGAATTGCAAGCTAATAAATATTGTGCCAGCAGATTCTGACTAGGAAAACTTACTCTAGAGTGAATTGAATGCAGTTTTCACTTTTTGATTTTTAATTTTCATACAAATACTCTGTTGTGGGCTGGACTGTAATCCCCCCAAATTTATTCGTTGAAGTCCTAACCCCCAATACCTACAAGGTAGAGATCAAATCTTTAAAGAGGTAGTTAAGCTAATATGAGTTCATTAGCATGGACCCTACTCCAGTGTGACTGGTGTCCTTATAAGAAAAGGAGATTGGGACACAGACATGCACAGAGGGAAGAACATCTGAAGACATAGGAAGAAGATAGCCATCTACAAGCCAAGAAGAGACCAGCCCTGCTGAAATCCTGATCTCGGGCTTTCAGCCTCCAGAATTGTGAGAAAACACACTTTTGTCATTTAAGCCACCCAGTCTGTGATATTTGGTCTGGCAGCCTAGAAAGTCATACATGCTCTTATAACTTTCTAGCAACAAAGTTCTTAACATTTGGGGGAAGGGAACTTGCAGAACTCCGTAAAAGCCTGATGAAAGTCTCCGAAATCTCCTTAAGATCTATCTGCTCATCTGTGCAAAACCAAAATTTTACATTTGATTCTAGAGGATTCATGGATCTCCTTGATCCCAGACCCACAATTAAGATCCTCTGTGTGTGGTATCAAATACTCTCAAATGATATGCATGAAAAATTTGCTGGACTAGTCCTGAGACTAGTGAGTGGTTCACTCAAGTCTCCAGTGATGAGAGGTATGGTCATTACCTTTGTAACCAAATAATAAATAATACATTAATTAAATGACTAATTATATAACATTTCAAAATTTCACAAAGAAAAGTAAGACATGCTAAGGAAAAAAACCCTGAACATAACTTTCATTCAAAGTTATAGTAAAATAGGGGTGCCTGGCTGTCTCAGAGGGTAGAGCATGCAACTCTTGATCTTGGGATCTTGACTTCAAGACCCACATTGGGAGCAGAGTTTACTTTACATTTTTTTTTAATTATAAAATTATATTAAAATAATTTTGAAAAAAATAACTTCATGGGCAAGTTGATGAATATGTTCAAATATTTCTCTAATATAATACTCAAGAAAATATTGATAATTATGATCAGAATTTAAGAATAGTAAAGATGGGGCGCCTGGGTGGCTCAGTCGGTTAAATGTGTGACTTCGGCTCAGGTCATGATCTCACTGTTCGTGAGTTTGAGCTCCATGTGGGGCTCTGTGCTGATAGCTCAGAGCCTGGAGCCTGCTTTGGATTCTATGTCTCCTTCTCTCTTGGCCCCTGTCCCACTCACTGTGTTTCTGTCTCTCTCCCCCCTCTCTCTCTCTCTCAAATATAAACAAACATATTTAAAAAAAAAAAAAAAAGAACAGTAAAGAGGGGCACCTGGGTGGCTCAGTTAGTTAAGCCCCGCATTAGGCTCCACACTGACAGTTCAGAGCCTGCTTGGGATTCTGTCTCTCCCTCTGTCTGCCCCTGCCCCCACCTCTCAAAATAAATACATAAACTTTAAAAAAAAAAAAAAAAAGAACAGTAAAGAAAATGTCCATGCAAAAATGAAATGAACTAGAATAAAATGTATTCAAAAATAAAATCTTTGAACTAAAATATTATATGATTTGGGTCAATAAAGGAGTTTCAGCTGACTAAAAGGGAAGAAACCTGTCTCCCCCAAAGACAGGTTGTGAGGTAAGATGGCTCATGGCTGGAAGTGTTGGAGCAGGGGCTAGATAATCAGTTGTTATGGGTGTATACAAGAAGAGACTCTGTTGGAGTTGGGGGGGGGGGGGGAGTTGAACTACATGCCTCTAACACCTACATTTCACTAGTAAGGGAAATGATATATGTGAAATAAAATTCCTCTGCAAAGTGTACTGTGTCATAAGAAAGACAAATTGATAGAGAAATTCAAAGAAAAGTGCTGCTGCTTGTATGTGAATTCCTAACTCTGAGTTCCCTGAGTCCCTTTCCTTTGTTATCTAGCTGACCGCAGGGGTGAAGGGGCAACATAATCAATTTAAGTTTGCATCTCAGGGAGCATGAAAAGGGGGGCTGCCAACAGAAAACAAACCTGCTGCTTTCCAGCACAAGCCAGCCAGGAAAACAACTAAAAACCTGCATCAACTTTAGAGGGGGAGAAGGAAGCAACAACACAGACGCCCTTGACCAGTCATCAACGTGGGCATGCATTTCCACACCTGTAATTGACTGGAAACCTCTAACACCAAGAGACAGGTTGTTCCTGAATTTTTCCATTTCATGTGAAGTATTTATTGCTGATTTTGAGTTTTAGCTTCACCTTGAAAGATAGCTTATCCCAGAATATTTTTAACATATATACCATAAACCATTCAGAAACAGAAGATATCCACCTTAAAAAAAATGAAAAATTTCCCCATAAAAATCTAGTTTCCTATAATAGTTTGAACATTTTAGACCAAAAAATGTTAAATTCTTGCCACTAAATAAATTACCATTTTAAAAACAGGTTTTTTTTATTTTAAAATAATAAATTTGAAGACAAATATTACCTATAATGCCTACTAAATGCCACAGAGATGGGTTTCTTTTCCCTTATTTTGTAGAAGTGGAAAGATATGTGTTAGCAGGTCAATTAACTACCTTATCAATGTAAGCTGACATTTATTGAGGTACATAGCGTGCTAAGCACTTTAAATGCATTATCACATTTATTCTTCACAATAGTCCTATGAAGCAGACACTATTAAAACTCCATTTTATTGATGAGACATCTGGAGCACAGAGCAATTAAGTAATTTGCTTAGGATTACACGCCAAATTAAGTGGTAAACCTAGAATCCTCCCTCAGAACATCTTGGTTTGCTTGATGTTTTTTGTTCATTTGTTTGTTTTTGTTTCAGGAAGTGAGGACCTAGTCACTATGGAGTATTTAGTAAGTTAGTTATTTTTAACTGATAATCAATTTATTAAAAAGGTTGATTTAAGCATCTGCAATGGTGACTTCAACCTCAATTCCTGTTTCAATACTCATGGAAGTTATCTGTTTAAAAATCTCAGAAGGGCTGTATAAATCAATGAATTGCTTGTGGATCCTCATCTGAAAATGATCCCAAGTCTAAAACCTTCACCTCAAGAAATTTTTCTTGTAGTGATTCTCAGAGTCTTGGTAGGCATCCAAACTGGTCCTTTCACTTTGAGATTCTTTTTCTTTGTGCCTCTGATCAAGTCAGCACATGCTTTCTCCATTTACTTTGGGGCTGGTTAGAGTAATTCTAATTTGATGACTCACTATCTCTGGTTCCAGGGGTGTCTTCCTGGTGTCTTTCAAAGCCACGGCTGCGGCACAGCTTCCTGACTGACTTGTTCCTTGGCGAGAGCCAACATGGTGAGGCAGGAGCAGGATCGTCGGGGCCTGCAAAGTTCTGCGGTACCTGCGACCATGTCTTCTTCAAAGAGCCCTATGTTGTTTTTAATAACCCTAAAGAGTAGCTTTGAGAAAGTTGTTATAAATCAGCAATATGCAGCCTAAAGATATATATACAAGGGAATCATTTTATAGTATGAGAATGCCCATTACTTTTGGATCAGTACTTCCTCAAGTACTATCCACTAAGCTATACTGGGGTCCACAGAGCATGGCACTCAGGCAAGCACCTCCATTCCACTCTGCCCATTTTTGATTACTGAGTATTGGCGATGCCATGACAAAGTTAAAGAAAGGCAATTCTAAGTTCTCTATAACAGGAGAGTTCTCTCCCTCCTCACTGCCACCCATCAATCTAAATGACACCATTCATCACCAATGAGCTCTTTCCACTATGGCTGGACCACAACAGCTAATTTTACTCACAATCATGATTCTCAACAGTGCTAGTTCAAAGTACATATTTGTATCTTACAGTAGTCCTCATTTATCTGTGGGGATATGTTCCAAGACATCTCCTCTAGTGGATGCCCAAAACCATGGGTAGTATTGAACCCTATATATACAGTGTTGTTTCCTGTACCTACATACCTATAATAAAGTTTAGTTTATAAACTAGGCACAGGAAGAGATTAACAACAATAAGAATAAAATAGAACAATTATAACAATGTAAATGTGGCCTCCCTCTCTCTCTCTCAAAATACCTTATTGTACAGTACTCAGCCTTCTTGTGATGATGTGAGATGATAAAATGCCTACATGATGCAATGAAGCAAGATGAATGATGTAGCCATCATGACATAGAATTAGGCTACTATTGACTTCTAAAAATTCATCTTAAGGAGCAATGTCTGTTTCCATGGTTGACCACAGATAACTGAAACTGCTGAAAGTGAAACCATGGATAAGGGGGGGCTGCAAGCATACCTCAGAGATATTGCAGGTTTAGTTCCAGACCACTGCAAAAACGATAATATTGCAATAAACCAAGTCAAATAAATTTTTTGGTTTCCCAGTGCATATTAAGGTCATGTTTACATTGCACTATTAACTCTATTATGTGTGCAATACCATTATGTTTTTTTAAAGTACATGCCTTAATTAAAAATACTTTATTACTAAGAAAAGAATGCTATCATCTGAGCTTTCATCAAGTCATAATCACTGATCACAGAGAACCGTAACCAATATAATAATAATGAAAAAATTTGAAAATTTCTGAAAATCACCAAAATGTGACAGACACAAAGTGAAAAAAGCTGTTGGAAAATGGGGCCAAAAGACTTGCTCAATGCAGGGTTGCCACAAATCTTCAATTTGTGAAAAAAAATGCAGTATCTACAAAATGCAATGAAGTGAAGCACAATAAAATAAGGTATGCCTGTACTGTATTCTATTCATCCACTAAAACTTTTGTACATCTTTCTATCTTGGAGTTTTGCTTATTCTGAGCAAAAAAAATCTGAGCCTTATTCCCAATGGGTTCTTGAGAACCCATCTAAAAATCCACTCCACGGATGCCTGGGTGGCTCAGTCAGTTAAGAATCCAGCTCCTGGTGTCAGCTTGGGTCACTATCTCACCAACATGAGATACAGACCCACAGTGTGATCGAGTCCCACATCGGGCTCCATGCTGAGCATGGAGCTTGCTTGGGATTCTCTCTCTTCCTCTCTCTCTCTCTGCCCCTCCTCTCTATGTGCTTTCTCTCTTTCTCTCAAAATAAACATACTTAAAAAAATAAAAATACAAAATATAAAAATCCACTTCAATAATACATTTATTAATTATTATGGTTTTGATGTTTAGTTATATGTTCAACTTGGTTTCTTCTGATTGTTTCTGGGTTCCTCTTTTTCCTTCTCTTTTTCCCTTGAATCTATACTCATATTCTTTCTCTCACTGTATCCTAAAGCAAAATCCCACACTATTTCCCAATTCTTATGAGACTAATGAACAAATGTTTTTCCTACACAGATTTTTCTAGTATAATTAACCCATATAAAAAGCATGCAAAAAACTGGTAAACTCTTGTGCAAATTAAAACAGCCAGGATACTACTCAGAATGTGCCCTAAAAAAACCCAAAACATCATTCAGAGAAAATAGCTAAAGTCCCTTCCATATAAAAAAAAAAAATTGATGCTGTCATTCACCCTAGGCACCTTAGACAATAACATTTTATTGGACATGTTGAAAGATGACATATGCTAGTTGTTGTTTTTTTAAAGGAAGACTTCAGACATTTTCTATCGGTTTGAAAGGTGTATTTTAAGGAAAGAAAAACTCTGATAACTTAGGTTAGCCTTGGAGGTAGAGGTAGGCAGGAATGTGTCAGTCAGAGGCAAAAGGGGGAACAGAAAAAATAGAGGTCCCAGTTAAGCAGTTATATAAAAATTTTAATTTTTTATGATACAAAAAGCAATTACAAAATTACAGGCCTTCTAAATCATCATGCTTGAGTGCTTTGGGTTGTACTCCTAATATTTAAAACCAGTTCTGTCACTGATATGTTTTATGCAAGCAGTAGCCAATACTCACCCTCCACAAATTATGGGGTATCCCAGGCACATAAGTGGTGGCAACTGGCAAGAAGGGAAAAGTAAATATATTCATCAAGTCTACAAATCTGAGCCAAAGAGCAGGAACAGCCATATGCTGAGGCTCACTCAACAAGAAGACATATCCCTCAACACCAAACCTTTCAATCACATATTATCAAATGCTAGATAATATTAGCATGATCTAGCTATGCTAGATCAATAGCACTCATGGGAGTGCTATGATCTTCCAGTTGCTCAGGTCAATAATTTTGTACCTGTATCTTTATTTTTCTTCTCATGTCCACATCCAAATCGCCAGTAAATCCTGTAATACCTGCTTTCAAATTATATGCTGAATCTAATTCTAACCTACACCACTACCCGTCTCCTACCCCATTCCAATCCACTTCCATCTCTTACTAGATTATTGCAATAACCTCTTTCCTAAATATTCTCTCTACTTCCACTCTTACACCTGACAAGCTGTGCTCCGTAGCCAGACAAACCCTTTTTAATGTAAGAAAGATGATATCACTTTCTGCTCATCATTTCAACAGCTTCCCATCCCATTCACGGTAAAACCCACAAGACCCACCACGACTTACAGTGTCCTACAAAATTTGTCCGCCCTCCGCTCCACCACCACTTCTCCGGTCTCTTTTATTACCCTTACTCCACTCCAACCACATTGGTTGCCTTGCTGTTCCTCCAACATTCTAATTCCTTTCCACCTGTATTAGTTACAGTTCTTCAGAGAATAGAACCAATAGAATATATACACATATATAAGAGATTTATTACAGAAGTTGGCTCATGCAATTCTGGAGCCTGTGAAGTTCCACAATCTGCTGTCTGCAAGCTAGAGAACCAGGAAAGCCAGTGGTGTAATTCAGCCTGAGAATGTGAAAACAATGGTGTTAAGTCCCAGGCGGAGTCTGAGGCACAGGAACACTATTTCTGAGGGCAGAAGATGGACATCCCACCTCAAGCAAAGAGAAAAACTGTATTCTTCCTCAGCCTTTTGTTTTTTTCAGGCCCTTAGTGGACTGGATGATACCCACCTGCACTGTTGTGGGCAATCTTCTCTACTCAGTCTACCAATTCAAATGCTAATCTCTTTTTTTTTTTTTAACGTTTATTTATTTTTGAGACAGAGAGACAGAGCATGAACGGGGGAGGGTCAGAGAGAGGGAGACACAAAATCTGAAACAGGCTCCAGGCTCTGAGCTGTCAGCACAGAGGCCGACGCGGGGCTCAAACTCACGGACCGTGAGATCATGACCTGAGCCGAAGTCAGCCACTTAACCGACTGAGCCACCCAGGCGCCCCTCAAATGCTAATCTCTTCCAGAAACATCCTCACAGACACACCCAGAAGTAATATTTTACCAACCATCTGAACATCCCTTAGCCCAGTCAAGTTGACACATAAAATTAATCATCGCACTACCCAAGGGCACTTAAAACAGCTGTCGTCTCTACCAACAATTAAGTTTCCCCCAGACATCTTCATGGCTCACATACTCTCACTTCCTTTAAATCCAGGTTCAAATATCAGCTAATCAAAGAGGTGACTTTCCACCCACCAGTGCTTCCTATCTCCTCTTTCTTGATTTATGCTTTTCTACACATGAATTACCCCATGATTTATTCTATGTCTATGTATTTTTCTCCCTCCCCCACCCACTATAATATTAGCTCCATGAAAGTAGAGACTTCTTTTATTCTAGATCTTCTAATCCTGAACCTGGAGTCATGCCTAGAACACAGTAGGACCTTAATAAATATCTATATTTATTAACAAAGGATATTATTTCAATCACTTATGGCACCTTCATTATGTGATTTCAGCTAGCATCATTTCTCTTTGAAAAGGAATACTTGCCATTTTTTAATTTCTCTCTTGAAACCACTGTATAAATTTTATATTTTTTATTGACATAATATTAAAGTTAAAGGGAATTAAAAGTTTCTCCAGTTTAATTGCCTCTTCCCAAAGACCATATCCTATCTTTGAATGGGTTTACTAGAAAATTCTTATTTATGTTGAGCTAAAATTTGTCTATATAACATTCATCCTTTGAATGTTAAAAATCCTTGAAGATTTTTAAGAAAAGATTTTTGGAAAAAATAAACTTGAAACAAAGAACATAATGTAGGATTTAAAGTCTTTTAAAAAAGTGCTTCAATTAAGGAAGTTATCAAATTAACATATTACCTGTGGGTAATATGTCACCAACTACTTATTTAGTATTAAATGACATTTGCTTTGTTCTCTGAGTAAACACCACCATGTTAGAAAGAGGCCATCATTGAATGGATAAAGAAATTGTGGTTTATATACACAATGGAGTACTACGTGGCAATGAGAAAGAACGAAATATGGCCCTTTGTAGCAACATGGATGGAACTGGAGAGTGTTATGCTAAGTGAAATAAGCCATACAGAGTAAGACAGATACCATATGTTTTCACTCTCATGTGGATCCTGAGAAACTTAACAGAAACCCATGGGGGAGGGGAAGGGAAAAAAAAAAAGGAGGTTAGAGTGGGAGAGAGCCAAAGCATAAGAGACTCTTAAAAACTGAGAACAAACTGAGGGTTGATGGGGGGTGGGAGGGAGGGAAGGGTGGGTGATGGGTATTGAGGAGGGCACCTTTTGGGATGAGCACTGGGTGTTGTATGGAAACCAATTTGACAATAAACTTCATATATTGAAAAAAAAAAGAAAGAGGCCATCATTGTAGAAGATTCACACCTAAAATATATCCCTTCTTACCAATAGAGCATATGAAAAATAAGCTAGAGTGAGTACTCTGAGAAATGCTGGACAGCTACAAACAAGAAATTCCCAAAGAAAAGCAGGATTAAAAGTGACAAAAAATGGTTTAAGGACAAAGATTTACATTTACAAATTTGTGGCTATATTTCTAAAAATCATAAAATGTCTAATGTCACTTTATTGTAATAAGGATTTTTTAAGTACTTTTATTTAAAAAGATATTTTTAGAAGGAAAGCATTACTTTAGGAATCATGTGCAATCTTAGTTATCCATTCCAAGGAAAGATAAGACTAGTCAGTTATTTATTTAGTTAGCTAGCTTGCTAGTTAGTTATTTGTTTTCCATCTCTCTCCCCATTATAGAAACTGCATGAATGCATGGCTTCCTCTGAAGATTAAAGTTTTAAACATCTTTTTTTGGAATAATTATAGATTCACATGAATTTGCAAAAATAGTACAGAGGAGAGGTTTTTACCTTTCACTCAGCTTACTCCAATGGCTACATCTTACATAATCATAGTCCTATATTAAAACTAGGAATTTGACATTGATACATGTGTGAGTTTAGTTTTGTGTCATTTTACAACATGCATAGATTTATGTCACTAACAACACAATCAAGATATAGAACTATTCCAACAGCACAAAGACCTCCCTCATGCTATTCCTTCATAGTCACATCCACCTCTTTCCTCCCATTCCAACATACCTAATCCCCTTGATTATCCCTAAACCATGAATCCCCTAAACCATGAATATGTTTTCCATCTTTATAACTTTGACTTCAGGAATGTTACATAAATGGGACCATGCAATATGTAACCCCTTGAGATTGACATTTTTTTCACTGAGCATAATGTACATTTCAATAGCTCGTTTTTGTTGTGATGATTGTGGTTGGTTTGGTTTTGGTTCTGGCTGAATACTGCTGAGCAGTATTCCATGGTGTGAATATACCAGAGTTGGTCTAACCACTCACCTACTGAAGGATATCCAGATTGCTTCTAGGTTTTGGCTATTACAAATAAAACTATGATAAACAATTATACACAGATTTGTGTGCAAATATAGTTTTCATTTCTCTGGGATAAAAGCCCAGGAATGCAATTTCTGTGTTATATGGTAAGTATATGTTTAGCTTTTTAAGAAACTGCCATACTATTTTCTAAGGTGGCTGTACTACTTTACATTCCCATGAGCATTGTATGACAGATCCAGTTTCTCAGCATCCTTGTCAGCATTTGGTATTGTCATATTTTCAAGTGTAACTGTTCTTACAGGTATACAGTGATATCTCATTGTAGTCTAAATTTGCATTTCCCTAATGGCTAGTGATGCTGAACATCTTTTCATGTACTTATTTGCCATACGTACATCCTTTCAGTGAAATGTTTTTTCATGTCTTTGGCCATTTTTTATTTGGATTGTTTGTTTTTTATTGTGAGTTTCCAGAGTTCTTTATATATTCTAAAAATTGATCTTTTTTAATATATGTGGTTTGCAGATAGTTTCTCCTGGTTTATAGCTAATCTTTTCAACCTCTTAATGGGGTCTTTCACAAGGAAAAAAAAGTCTTTAATTTTGATGACATGCAATCAATTGATTTTTGTCTTTTATAGATTGTGTTTTTTGTGTCATGTCTAAGAACTTTTCACTAAGCCCTAGATCCCAAAGATTTTTTTCCTATGCTATCTTCTAAAAGTTGTATATATTATCATTCACATTTATATTTATGACGCATTTTGGCTTAATTTTTGCATTAGACGTGAGATTTAGTTCAAGGATTTTGTTTTTGCCTGTTTTTGTTTTGCCTGTGAACAGACAATTCCTCCAGCACCATTTGTTGAAAAGTTTATCCTTCCTGGGGCGCCTGGGTGGCTCAGTCAGTTGGGCCTCTGACTTCAGCTCAGGTCATGATCTCACGGTTGGTGGGTTTGAGCCCCGAGTTGGGCTCTGTGCTAACAGCTCACAGCCTGGAGCCTGCTTGGATTATGTGAGTGTGTGTCTCTCTCTGCCCCTCCCCAGCTCGTGTTCTGTCTTCCAATCTCTCTCTCTCTCTCTCTCTCTCTCTCTCTAAAATAAATAAACATCAAAAAAAAAATTTTAAGATTATCCTTCCTTTATTGAACTTCTTTTGTATTTTTTCAAAAGTCAGTTGGCCATACTTAGAAAATGGAAAAGTCTATTTCTGGGTTCTCTAATCCATTCCACTGATCTCTGTGTCTATCCCTCTCCCAATACCACAGTCTTGATTACTGTAACTAAATAATAAGTCATGAAATTAAGCAGACTTTTTCTCCCACTTTATTTTCTTTTTTGAAATTGTTTTATCTGTTCTAGTTCCTCTACTTTTCCATATAAATTTTAGAATCGTCTTGGGTATATCTACCAAAAAGTCTCATTGGGATTTTGATTACTTGTATATCAATTAGCGAAGAACTGGCACGTTTAAGATATTGATTCTTCTAATACATTAAATTGGCATAACTCTCCATTTATTTAGACCCCCTTTGATTCCTTTCATCAGTATTGTGTAGTTTTCAGAATAAATGCCTGAAGATGTTTTATTAAACTTACAGCTAAGTATTTCTTCCTTTCTTTTTTGAGTGATTGTAAATGGCACTGTGCTTTTAGTTTCAATATCAACACTCACCCATGATAAAAACTCTCAGAAAACTAGGAATTGAAGGAAAGTTCCTCAACTTTAAAGACTGTCTACCAAAAAAAAAAAAAAAAAAAAAAAACCCACCCCCAGCTAGCATCACACTTACTGGTCAAAGACTGAATGCTTTCCCTTAAGAAGGGGGCAAGGCAAGGAATATTTTTTTTTTTAATTTTTTTTTTTCAACGTTTTTTATTTATTTTTGGGACAGAGAGAGACAGAGCATGAACGGGGGAGGGGCAGAGAGAGAGGGAGACACAGAATCGAAACAGGCTCCGAGCCATTAGCCCAGAGCCTGACGCGGGGCTCGAACTCAGGGACAGCAAGATCGTGACCTGGCTGAAGTCGGACGCTTAACCGACTGCGCCACCCAGGTGCCCCCCAAGGCAAGGAATATTTTAATCATTGTTATTCATCATAGTGTAGGAGGTTTTAGCCAGTGTAATAAGAAAGGTAAACAAAAGGGATACAGATTAGAAAGAAAGAAATAAAACTGTCCTTATCTGCAGATAACATGATGGTCTACAGAGAAAATTCCAAGGAATCTATTTAAAAAAATAAAAAAACTAGAACTAGTGAGTGAGTTCAGCAAGGTTGCAGGATACAAAGTCAATATACAAATTCAATTGAATTTCTATGTAATTGCAATGGGTACCTTCTCTCCTACCTCCTTCTGGAACTACAATGTCTTAACTTGTTTTGTTTTGTTTCGTTTATTTAAATTCAAGTTGGTGGGGTACCTGGGTGGTTCATTTGGTTAAGTGTCCAACTTTGGCTCAGGTCATGATCTCACAGTTCATGGATTTGAGCCCTGTGTTGGGCTCTGTGCTATCAGTGCAAAGTCTGGAGCCTGTTTCAGATTCTTTGTCTCCCTCTCTCTCTGCCCCTCCTCTGCTCTTGCTCTCTCTCTCTCTCTCTGTCAAAAATAAATAAATGCTTTTTAAAAAATGTTTTTAAATAAATAAATTCAAGTTAGTTAACAATACAGTATAGTCTTGATTTCAGGAGTAGAACCCAGTGATTCATCTCTTACATATGACACCCAGTGCTCATCCTCAAAAGTGCCCTCCTTAATGCCCATCACCCATTTAACCCACCCCCCACCCACCTCTCCTCTAGCAACCCTAATTGTTCTCTGTATTTAAGACTCTCTTATGGTTTGCCTCCCTCTCTGTTTTTAACTTGTTTTTCCTTCCCTTTCCCTGTTCATCTGCTGTGTTTCTCAAATTCTACACAAGTGAAATCATATGATATCTGTCTTCCTCTGACTGACTTATTCTGTTGTTCAGACCAGATCATTTCTACTGTTCTATGTTCAAATTCACTGACTTTTTTCCGTCTGTCCTCTCTATCCTATTAAACCTATACATTGAGTTTTTATTTTGCTTTTTTAAATTTTTAGCTCTAAAATTTCCATTTGGCTCTTGTTTATATCTTCTATTACTTGAGAACTTCCATTTTATGCCCAGACTTTCTATTTTTCAATGGTTTCAAGCATAACTATAATTATTTATTGAAGCATTTTTATGATGGGTTCTTCAAATTCATTATCAAATAATTCTAACATGTATCATCTTTGATGTTGGTGTCGATTGTCTTTTCTCATTCAGTTTGAGTTCCTCCTGGTTCCTGGCATAATGAGTGATTTTTTATTGATATCTGGCCATTTGGGGTTTTATGAGACTCTGTCTTATTTAAATCTTTTTTAGCAATTTTCCTCTGACACCACTCCACTGAATGAAATGGGGCATTACCTCAGTTCTGCTAGGTGGGGGTGAATACCCAGGTTCTCTACTCAGCCTCTGTGGGAACCTTGAGGGGTTCTAGGGTTCCCTGATACTGCTGGGCAGAGTGGAAATTCAGGCTCCCACTAGGTCTCCACCGATGACGCCCTGGCTAGGAAGGTAAGTGGTGCCATGTCACTACTCCACTGATGCTGCAAGCAAGAAAGGGGGAATTCATTGTGCCCAGCAAGGATGAAAGTCCCAGCTTCTCACTCAGTCTTCTCTGACACCCCAGCAGGAGGTTAGGACAACATTTACAGTCAGGCAAGGGTGGAAGTCCAGGCACCCCACCCACTCTTCACTGGAAGGACTACGCATAGAGCTACAGTTTTTTTTCCTGTGGTTATTTGGCTGGACCAGATCATTTATTATCTAAATATTTTCTGCCTTTCTAGGCTGACCCTTTCCACATCTTTTAGCTAGAGAGAACAGGCTTTTCTTGGGTTGTGTTTTGTTTTGTTGTTTTGTGGGGAGTTGGTTTTTTGTTTGTTTGGGTTGCAGGGGAGTTCTTTGGTTTGCTTTCGTTTTTGTTTTTGTTGTGGTCTGTACCTATCTGGTCTGGTCTGTGGTCTGGGCATTCTCAGATTTAAAGCTTCTCCAGGACCCAGCTGGGAATATACAAGGCAAAAAAAAAAAAAAAAAAGGAATTCACTCCTGTGTAATTCCTTGGGTCCCAGAGTCCATAACCATTTGTCTTGTTCTCTCTACCTTCCAGGGTCTTCTTATGTTTGTGCTATACTTGATGACCAGAGTTTTTCATTATTCTGAGAGGGGGAATAAGGGAAAATTACATCTCCTTAACATTTTTTCCTCTTTTTTTTTTAATTTTTAAATTTTATTTAAATGCAAATTAGTTAACATATAGTGTAATAATGACTTCAGGAGTAGAATTTAGTGATTCATTGCTTATATATAACACCCATTGTTCATCCCAACAAGTGCCCTCCTAAATGCCTATCACCCATTTAGCTCAACCTCTCACCCAACATCCCTCCAGCAACCCTCAGTTTGTTCTCTGTATTTAAGAGAATCTTATGGTTTGCCTCCCTCTTTGTATCATATTTTTTTCTTCCCTTCCCTTCTGTTCATCTGTTTTGTTTCTTAAATTCTACATATGAGTGAAATCATATGATATTTATCTTTCTCTGACTTATTTCACTAGTTCCTCCCATGTTCTTGCAAATGGCAAGATTTCGCTCCATTTGATCACCAAGTAATATTCTATTGTATGTGTATATATCACATCTTCTTTATCCATTCGTCAGTCAATGGACATTTGGGCTCTTTCCATACTTTGGCTATTGTCGATAGCACTGCTATAAACATTGGGTACGGGTGTCCCTTCAAATCAGCATTTTTGTATCCTTTGGATAAATACCTGGTAGTGCAATTGCTGGGTCATGGGGTAGATCTATTTTTAATTTTTTAAGAAACCTTTTCCAGAGTGGCTGTACCAGTTTGCATTCCCACCAACAGTGCAAGAGGGTTCCCCTTTCTCTACATCCTCGCCAACATCTGTTGTCTCCTTAACATTTCCATAGAAAAAAATGAAAAATAGTCAACTATAGCCTCCCTTAACTCCAGTGTAGGCTTTGAGTAAGTTCGATGTACTTACTGAATGAGAATAGGTTTCAGAATCAGACACATCTATGTCTGAATTCCAGCTGTGATTACATGAGAGATGCTAGACAAGCCAATAAACCTATGCAATCTTTAGTTACCGCATTTATAAAATCAAGATAGGGGCGGCTGGGTGGCTCAGTTGGTTGTGCTGCCAACTTTGGCTTAGGTCATGATCTCAGTTTCTGTGCTGGCAGCTCAGAGCCTGGAGCCTGCTTCCGATTCTGTGTCTCTCTATCTCTGCCCATCCCCCACTTCTGTTCTCTCTCTCTCTCTCTCTCTCTCTCTCTCCCTCCCTCCCTCAAAAATAAATTTAAAAAATTTTTTAATACAATAAAATAAAAGATAGGAAATTTGCATGGGTTAAAGATGACGTATGTGAACTCTGTTTTAGTGAGATGTACTAGAATCTCAGGGAAAGGTCTCTCCAATTACTATGGACACTAACTTCTTAATAAGAAGCTCTAAGAGGTGGTGTTTGGCTATAGAGAACTTCTATTGTAGTAACTATTACTGGCTTTCATTTGTCATTCTTTATGACATGACATGAAAATGAGGTACACTTTTAAGCTTTTTTCTTAACACTTTTCTAACAAAATGGGAGAAAATTTCCTCTCAGAATTATTGGCAAGCTGGTAGCAAATTGTCTTTAGATAATATGGTCTACTATAGCATGTAACAATAGGTACGCGAATCAATTCTAGAGTCCCCATAGCTGAATGTCAACACTGACTCTACTTGAGTGATCCTGAATAATTCACTTAACCACTCTTAACATGTATCAGTTTCTTCTATGTGAAAAAGAGCTAGCTCATAAAATTCTTGAGGAGATTAAATGAAGTAACACATGCAAACTGCCTAGAAAAGTACCTGGAAGAAAACAAACATTCAGTAAATGTTATCTATTAATACTTGAAAATATAAACTTAGAAACAGCTTTCACAATTTCATATGTCATATAAATTTTTTACCTGATTATTTGTATCATATGTAGAATTTTCTCTAAATCAAAAACTAGAAACTAGTACAAACAATTCCTTAAAAATAGATACATATACTTGTTATCCTTGTAATCTTTATTTTTTCTGAGGGCAAGGAGAACAAAAGGTTTACCTAAGTTATTAAACAAGTTAGACATTCTAGATTTTAATTAATTCCATGTATAAGTTCTATTCTCTGTGTTAAATTTTTAAAATCAATTCCACATTATTTTTATTTGAAATAACATGCTTCAGAAAAGTGTCAAAGCTTAATAGCAATTCTTAACAAAATTCAAAACTAAATTACCTACATATGATCAGTAAGATTTTTTAAGAAAATGAAAGGTCAAGAGTAAATAATGTCTAATGTCTTTCATTGGTAAGTTTTCTTCTGATATGGAAAACTGGAGAATCTTATTGATTTTGTATTTTTTTAGATTTTTAACAAGACATTCAATGAAATATTCCATATCATTTTTATGATTAAAATAGGAAAATGTTACTTAAGTAAAACTACTACTGAAATGCATTTCCAATAATTTAAAAATAGCAGCCAAAGTTGGAATTCTGTACACAGTGGTATATTGGAATCTATATGAATATACACATAGATTTGTGCATTGCAAAATATGTGCAACTACACACAGAAGAAATGAATTGTTAGTTTCTTCAATTATAAATTTAAAGGGATTTTACTATGATCAAAAGTTTGGCATCAGGGCACCTGGGCTGCTCAGTCAATTAAGCGTCCGACTTCAGCTCAGGTCATGATCTCACGATTCATGGGTTCGAGCCCTTCATCGGGCTCTGTGCTGACAGTTAAGAGCCTGGAGCCTGATTTAGTTTCTGTGTCTCCTTCTCTCTCTGCCCCTTTCCTACTCACACTCTGTCTCTGTCTCTCAAAAATAAATAAACACTGAAAAAACATTTAAAAAAAGTTTGGCATCAAGCTAAAGGGAGTCTCTAATGAAATACAGTAATTTTCAACCCTTTGCTCTTTCCCACTTAACTTTTCCAAATAAATTACTTGTATGAAAACATAGAAAGCATTCTTAAATTTTCAGAAAGACGGCACTGGGATAGCAGCTAATAAATCAAAAAAGAAAACCAAGATCCAAAAAAATCTGAATAGGCTGAATCATTCACATGTAGTAATCAAGATGGAGTTAAACAGTGTGATTTTTTTTTCTTAGTGAGCTCTTCACTAAATGTGGGGCTTGAATTCACGACCCCAAGATCAAGAATCACATCTTCTACTGAATGATCCAGCCAGGTGCCCCAACAGTGTGATACTTTTTATCCTGGTTTTCAAAAACTCAGTTGTACTGCTGTCACAAGAAGAAAACCCAACTTGGCAGAAGTTCTTATGAAAAAGACCTCAGGGATTTAGTTAACTTCATGTTCAATATGAGACAGAGGCATAATGAGCTTTACAAAAGAACTAATGCACTCTTAGATGGTATTAATTGGAGTATATTGTGCAGGACTGAGTGTATTTTTCATTGGTCAGACACTTCATGAAGCATTGTGTCCAGTCTAGGTATGAGACGGCAAGATACACTAATTGTAAAAGTGCTAAATCAGGTTAAAGTTCAGTTATAGTCAATAGTATCTTCACAGTTGGTGTTTCAAACAATCTACACAATTATTTCCTTAATTTTTATCTTTTTTTTTTTTTTTTTTTTTTTTTTATTTATTTTTGGGACAGAGAGAGACAGAGCATGAATGGGGGAGGGTCAGAGAGAGAGGGAGACACAGAATCTTAAACAGGCTCCAGGCTCCGAGCAGTCAGCACAGAGCCCGACGCGTAGCTTGAATTCACGGGCCACGAGATCATGACCTGAGCCGAAGTCGGATGCTTAACCGACTGAGCCACCCAGGTGCCCCTAGTGTTCTGAAGATTCTAATATATCTATGGAACTCATTGTCCTCAAATGCCTGAAAACAATTCATTTTCTAATCCAGGATAACACGTTTGCTCCATTACAATCCAAATAAGTGAGATAAAAAATTCTACAGAATAAAATATTTTAAATTCACAAGTCTCTAATAGACTCATTAAGTTTGTAAGTCTTCTCAGCTTAAAGTTCTTATGACTTTGCAACTTGTTCAAAGGCTGAATTTTCAATAACCATAATTGTCTAGATAAATAGATAAATCAAAGAGCATAAGGTATGTGAAAACAACCCATGATGAGTTTAAAGAAAGGCTTCACTTTCACACCAAATATTTAGCACTAACACAGTGTCATACATACAAGTGTTCAAGATGAATAATTAATATTTCAGTATCACCCAAGGAACAATAAGAGTTTGATTTCAAAAAAAGAAGTAGCATAGACCAGAAAGAAAAAAATATATATCTATTTAGTGTCTGTTGCATAGCAAGGACTGTCCCCAAATTCTTTTAATATCCACTCAAGAGTTCTACAAGTGAAAAAAACACACATACAGAACTGACAAACTTAAGTAATTTGCTCAAAATTACAGAGGTAGTAAGTAGCAGAGTCAAATTTAACCAAGCTGGGGGACTGGGGAAATGGGGAGATGTTGATTAAGAGTACAAACTTCCAGATATCAGATGAATAAGTTCTGATATACTGTACAGAATGGTGACTATAGTTACAAACCTGTATTATATACTTGAAAGTTGCTGAGACTAGATCTTAAATATTCTCCCCATAAAACAAAACAAAAAGGTATGTGGAGGAGGAGGAATTAAGATGGCAGAGGAGTAGGGGGACCCCTAAGCTCGCCTCATTCCTCAGAGCTAGATAAATATCAAATCATTTTGAAAACCCAGGAAATCAATCTGAGGAGTGATAGAGCAAAACTGCACAACTAGCAGTAGAAAAATGGCCACATCTAGGGAGGTAGGAGCTGCAGAGAGTTGATTTGGGGGAGAAAAGAACTGCAGGTGTTGCAAAGGAGAGGGAACCCTGATCACACAGAGGAATGAGAGTTAAAGAGAGAAGAAAGAGACAGACAGACAAAGAGAGAGAGAGAGAAGCATATGCAGGAGACTGCACAAGAAAAACACTTCTCCAAAACTGACCAGGAAAAGGAAAGCGACTGACTACAAGTTGTTGTAAGCAACAGAGTGAAAAGTCTGAAGTTTTGGAGGTCTGTGCCATTGCCAGGGTCATGCCTGGCTGGCTTGGCAGTGCTCCAATGGGGAAGGAGGGTGGAGACCAGAGAGTGGACAGAGTGGTCTGAGGATCCCCTGGGTTGCAGGGAGAGAAACAGTCCCTCTTCTTAGAGTGCAGGGACAAAAGAATCGGCCACATTAACGTGTTGTCTTGTTCCCTAGTAGAGTAACAAAGACACTGACTGAGGGCAGCAAACCTTGGTGCAGCATTTTGCTGTGCTTTACCATAAACTCCAAACTGCTGTGTGATTGCACAATTGATTTCTGGGACAAACCATCACCAGTCACAGTGCAGCAAGAAGACCCTCCCCCAGAGGTTCAGCATGGGTCCATGCCATACTAATCTCTAAAATGTGGAGTTCTGAAACCCAGCCCTGGGCACAAAATAAAACACAGGAGTACTGTGCTGCCCAGCAGGCAGAGAGCTTGGACACAGGAACAGTAAAAGCAGGGATCTGGCAGGAGCCAGGGACACAAGAGAGGTGATTGCTCTTCTATGAGGGCTTCCTGAAGATTGGTAGGTGCTAACTACCCACGCTGGGACAAGAGAGTGGGGCGATGCCATTTCCTCCACACCTCATTAGCACTGACTGACTTCAGTGAGCAAAAAACAGCATCACTCAATAGAAGCTGGAGCTGCTTACACCAAGCTCTGCCCCCTTAACCCTGCAGGTGCATCTCCACTAGGGCAAGTCCACCTGATAATCAATAATTGGCACAGCAGGCTCCTCCCCAGAAGATGAGCACAAACCCCTCAGACACACCATCTATTGATCATAGAGTTCTGCAAAGCCTCAGCTCTAGGGTAAAAAGGATCTAGCTACTTTTTTTATTTTGTTTTTTTTAGATCTACTTCTTTTCACAAGCACACCTAGGATTTGGCTTCCTTTTTTTGTTTTGTTTTGGGTTTTTTGTTTGTTTTTTAGGGGGACTCCTTAATATAGCCATTACTCTCAGGAGCAGTATACAACAGGCTTTCCTAACAATCAGAAAACAAACAAACAAAACAAAACAGTTACCCAGACAAAATGACAAGATGAAAAAATTCACCCCGAAAGAAAGAACAGGAAGAAGTCATGGCCAGGGATTTATTTTTTGTTTGTTTGTTTATTTATTTATTTTGAGGGGGGAGGGGCAGAGAGGTAGAGAGAGAATCCCAAACAGGATCTGTGCTGTCAGTGTGGAGCCCAATGTGGGACTCAGTCTCATGAACCATGATATTATGACCTGAACTGAAACCAAGAATCAGACACTTAATCAATTGAACCACCCAAAAGCCTTCATGGTCAATTATTTAATCAATACAGATACAAATAAGTTGTTTGAACCAGAATTTAAAATAATAAACATAAGGATACCGGTTGGGCTTGAAAAAAGCATAGAAGACATTAGTGAGGGGCACCTGGGTGACTCATTCAGTTAAGTGTCTGACTCTTAGTTTTGGCTCAGGTCATGATCTCATGGTTCATGAGTTCAAGCCCTGTATCAGGCTCTGAGCTAGCAATGCAAAGCCTACTTGGGATTCTCTCTCTCTCTCTCTCTCTCTCTCTCTCTCTCTCTCTCTCTCTCTCTCCCCCCCCTCCTATGCTCTCTTTATATATATCTCAAAATAAATAAAAATAAACTTAAAAAAAAGAAGACACTGGAGAATCCCTTACTGCAGATATAAAAGAACTAAAAACTAGTCAAGCCAAAACAAAAAATGCTATAACCAAGATGGAAATTGAATGAACACAATGATGAGGATGGACAAAGCAGAGGAATGAATCAGTGATATGAAAGATAAAATTATGGAAAATAATGAAGCTAAAAAAAAAAGAGGGAAGGAAAGGCACTAGATCACAAATGTAGACATAGAGAACTCAGTGACTCCCTAAAACATACTAACAGTCATAGGAGTCTCAGAAGAAGAGAAAGAAAAAGGAACGGAAGGTTTGAGCAAATTATAGCTGAAAACTTCCCTAATGAGAAGAAAAATAGACATTGAAATTCAAGAAGCACAGAGACTCCCCTTAAATTCAATAAAAGCTGGCCATCACCAAGACATATCATAGTCAAATTCACAAAATACACAGACAAGGAAAGAATCCTGAAAGCAGCAAGGGAAAAAAGTCTGTAACATACAAGAGAAGACAGATCAGGTCACAGCAGATTTTCCACAAAAATGTGGCATGTGGGAAGGGAATAGCATGATATAGTCAATGTGCTGAATGGGAAAAATATGCAGCCAAAACTACATTACCCAGCAAGGCTGTCATTCAGAATAGAATGAGAGATAGAGTTTCCCAGACAAACAAAAACTAAAGGAATTTGTGACCATTAAACAAGACCTATGAGAAACATTAAAATAGACTCTTTGAGCGGGGAGTAAAAGACCAAAAGCAACAAAGACTAGGCAGGACCAGAGAATATCACCAGAAACACCAACTCTGCAGGTAATACAATGGCACTAAGTTGATACCTTCCAAAAATCACTCTGAATATGAATGAACTAACTGCTCCAATCAAAAAACATGGGATATCAGAATGGATTTTTTAAAAAAAGACCCATCTATATGCTGTCTACAAGAAGCTCATTTTAACCTGAAGACATCTGCAAATTAAAAGTGAGGGGATGAAGAACCATCTATCATGCTAATGAAGGTTAAAAGAAAGCTGGAGTAGCCATACTTATATCAATCAAACTAGATTGTAAAATAAAGACTGTAACAAGAGATGAAGAAAGGCACTATATCATAATTAAGAGATCTACCCAACAAGATCTAACAATTGTAAATATTTATGCCCCCAACTTGAGGAACCCAAATATATGAATCACTTAATCATGAACATAAAGAAACTCATTATAAGAATACCATCATAGAAAGGGACTTCAAAACCCTATTTACAGGAATGGACAGATCACCTAAGCAGAAAATCAACAAGGAAACAATGGCTTTGAATGGCACACTGGACTGGATTAAGTTAACAGATATATTCAGAACATTTAATTCTAAAGCAACAAAATACATATTCTTCTCAAGTACACATGGAACATTCTCCAGAATAGATCATATACTGGGTCACAAATCAGTCCTCAACAAGTACAAAAAGACTGAGATCATTCCATGCATATTTTCAGACCACAACACTATAAAACTTGAAATCAACCACAAGAAAAAATCTGGAAAGACCACAAATACATGGAGATTAAAGAACATCTTACTAAAGAATAAATGGGTCAACTGGGAAATTGAAGAAGAAATTAAAAAAATGGAAGCAAATGAAAATGAAAACACAACACTCCAAAATCTTCAGGATGCAACAAAGGCAGTCCTAAGAGGGAAGAAATTTGCAATGTAGGCCTATCTCAAGACACGAGAAAATTCTCAAATACACAATCTAACATTACACTTAGAGAGCTAGAAAATCAACAGCAAATAAAGCCTAAAGCCAGCAGAAGAAGGGAAATAATAAAGATTAGAGCAGAAATAAATAATATAGTAACAAAAAAATAGCAGAACAGATCAACAAAACTAAGAGCTGCTTCTTTGAAAGAATTAATAAAATTAATAAACCCCTAGCCAAACCTACCAAAAAGAAAGAGAACAGACCCAAATAAATAAGATCATGAATGAAAGAAGACAGATCACAACGAACACCACAAATAATTATAACAGTATATTATGAGCAATTATATGCCAACAAACTGGGCAATCTAGAAAAAATGGACAAATTCCTAGAAACAAACTACCAAAACTGAAACAGGAAGAAATAGAAAATTTGAACAGATCCATAATCAGGAAAGAAAGTAAATCAATAATCCAATATATCCCAACAAACAAAAGTCTACAGCTGGATGGCTTCCCAGAGGAATTCTAACAGACATTTAAATAAGAGTTATGCTTATTCTTCTCAAACTGTTCCAAAAAATAGAAATAGGAGGAAAACTTCAAACTTATTCTATGAGGCCAGTATTACCTTGATTCCAAAACCATACAAAGACCCCACTAAAAAGGAGACTTACGGGCCAATACCCCTGATGCACCTGCATGTGAAAATTCTCAACAAGACACTAGCAAATCGAATTCAACAATACATTAAAAAAAATTATTCACCACAATCAAGTTGGATTTATTCCTGGGCTCTAGGGCTGGTTCAATATTCACAAATCAATGTGATACACCACATTAATAAAATAAAGGATAAGAACCATATGATCCTATCAATAGATGCAGAAAAAGCATTTGACAAAACACAGCATCCTTCCTTGATAAAAGCCCTAAACAAAATAGGGATTGATGGAACATATCTCAACATCCTAAAGGCCATATATGAAAGACCCTCAGCTAATATCATCCTCAGTGGGAAACACTGAGAGCTTTTCCTTTATGGTCAGGAAAAAGACAGGGATATCCACTCTCACCATTACTATTTAACATAGTACTGGAAGTCTTAGCCTCAGCAATCAGACAACAAAAAGAAATGAAAGGCATCCAAATCAGCAAGGAAGAAGTCAAACTTTCACTATTTGCAGGCAACATGATATTCTACCTAGAAAACCTAAAAGACTCCACCAAAAAATTTCTAGAACTCATACATGAATCCAGCAAATTCTCAGGATATAAAATCAATGTACACAAATCTGTTGTATTTCTATACACCAATAATAAAGAAGCAGAAAGAGAATCAAGGAATCAATCCCATTTACAATTGCACCAAAAACAATACGATATCTAGGAATAAACCTAATGAAAGAGGTAAAAGATCTGTATTCTGAAAACTATAGAACACTTATGAAAGAAATGGAAGAGGACACAAAGAAATGGGAAAAAAAAATCCATGCTTATGGATTGGAAGAACAAACATCATTAACATTTCTATATTACCAAAGTAATCTACACATTTAATGTAACCTCTATCAAAATAGCACCAGTATTTTTCACAGAACTAGAACAAACCATCCTAAAATTTTCATGAAACTAGCTAAAGCAGTCCTGAAAAATAAATCCAAAGCTGGAGGCATCACACTTCCGGACTTCTACCTACATTACACTCCTGTACATTACAGTTTGGTAATGGCACAAACACAGACACATAGATCAGTGGAACTGAATAGAAAACTCATTAATGAACCCACAACTATATGGTCAACTAATCTTCCATAAAGCAGGAAAGACTTTCCAATGGAAAAAAGACAGTTTCTTCAACAAATGGTGCTAAGAAAACTGGACAGCAACATACAAAAGAATGAAACTGTACCACTTTCTTATACCATACATAAAAATAAATTCAAAATGGATGAAAGACCTAAATGTAAAACAGGAAATCATCAAAATCCTAGAGAAGAACACAGGCAGCAACTTCTTTGACCTCAGCCATAGCAGCTTCTTACTGGACATGTCGCCAGAGGCAAGGGGAACAAAAGCAAAAATGAACTATTGGGACCTCATCAAGATAAAAATCTTCTGCACAGTGAAGCAAACAATCAACAAAACTAAAAGACAAATGACATAATGGGAGAAGATATTTGCAAATGACATATCTGATAAAGGGTTAGTATCCAAAATCTATAAAGAACTTAACAAATTCAACACCCTAAAAATAACTAATCCAGTATAGAAATGGGCAGAAGACATGAATTGACATTTTTCCAAGGAAGACATCCAAGATGACTAACAGACATATGAAAAGATACTCAACATCACTTATCATCAGGGTAATCAAAACCATGATGAGATACAAACCTCATACCTGTAAGAAAGGCTAAAATTAACAACTCAGGCAACAACAGATGTTGGCGAGGATGTGGACAAAGGGGAACCCTCTTACACTCTTGGTGGGAAAGCAAACCGGTGAAACTACTCTGGAAAACAGTATGGAGTTTCCTCAAAATTTTTTAAAAAGAACTGCCCTATGATCCAGAAATCGCACTACTAGGTATTTATCACAAGGATACAAAAATACTGATTCAAATGGGCACATGCACCCCAAAGTTAACAGCAGCACTGTCAACAGTAGCCAAATTATGGAAGGAGCCCAAATGTCCATTAACTAATGAACAGATAAGGAAGAGGTGGTATATTTGTACAATGGAATATTTCTTGGCCATCAAGAAGAATGAAATCTTGCTATTAGCAATGATATGAGCTAATTGAGCTAGAATGTATTATACTAAGTGAAATAAGTCAGTCAGAGAAAGACAAATACCACATGATTTCATTCATATGTGGAATTTAGGAAACAAAACAGATGACCACATGGGAATTGGAAAGAGAGAGGGAAGCAAACCATAAAAGGCTCTTAAATATAGAGAACAAACTGAGGATTGATGGAGGGAGATGGGTGGGGAATGGTCTAAATGGGTGATGAGTATTAAGGAGGACACTTGTTATGATGAGCACTGTTATAGGTATGTTATAGGTACATGATGAATCACTAAATTCTATTCCTGAAGGCAATATTATACTATATGTTAACTAAAAAGAATTTAAGTAAAAATTTGGGGGGGGGGGAATGCTTAAAAACTACACAGTGGGGTCTCTTTTTTATACTTCAAGCAGAACAGTCCTTTGTTGTAGTGGAAAATAATTTTGTGTCTTTACACAGAATTATGTTTACGGAAGTGAAGGAATGATTTTTATCAGTAAGTGCATAGTGTGGGGCAACCCAATCAGGTGGAGGCTGGTGGTAGGAACAGTAAAAGAATTCACCTAAGGCAGAACAAAGGAGATAGAAGTTTATGGAAAACACTGCAAGAGAGTGGAGGCTAGGACAGCAAAGGAGAGACTGTCTGCCAGGAAGCAGTGCTGGGGCTGTAGTTAAGGGAGAAAGTGAAGAGGTATGGATGGGAATGTATGGAATTTTCCTTTTTTGGTACCTGTGTCTGGGTCAGCTAGGGCTTATGGATATTTTGAGGTAGGTCACCTAATGGGCTTGTTTGTATTCAGCCAGGGGGTCACTGTGGGCCTTTCTCCTTACTTGGGTTTCCATTGCTCGAGTTGGCTGCCTAAAAGTGGCCTCCACACATGGCAGTGCAATGGCAATAGTACAGGCTAACAGTCCTTCAATCTGCCTCCTTTGAAAAATATCCCACTGATCTGTAAACCATGGGGCATTGATGTCTCACCCCTTCTTGGTGTCCTGGTTTCTCAGCTGCAAAAATGCATGCAGTCTTACTAGGAAGCGCCACCCTCCACATTTCATCCAGCCCCATAAAGTCTATAGAAGTGAAGATTCCAGCAGTTACCCTTTCTACTAATAGTGATAAGGAGGAGAACAAAGGCAAAAGAAATGTAAATAAAATTTTAAATTAAATTTTCTTACAACTTGCAGCCCATTGACAAATACTTGAGATAAGCAGAATATGACATTTCTCAGGAACTCACAACTGCCTTAATGCTAATGCTTTGCTAGAGGCAAAAAAACACTCTTAGCTGGACAATAGCCAGACCTCCAGGATACTGTAAGTCATCTTTTTTTTTTTTTTTTTTTGAGAGAGAGGGAGAGAGAAACAGAGTATGAGCAGAGGAAGGGCTGAGGGAGAGAGAGAGACACAGAATCTGAAGAAGGCTCCAGGCTCTAAGCTGTCAGCAAAGGGCCCGATGCGGGGCTTGAACTCATGAACTGTGAGATCATGACCTGAGCAGAAGTCAGATGCTTAACCGACTGAGCCACCCAGGCACCCCTATAAATCATCTTTAATATATGAAAATCCCTTTAGAAACTTCCTTTATCTTTCCCCCACCCCAACTTAAAAGTATATAATCAATCTCTCCTCACAATCATAGTGCAACTCTTTCTGCCTATGGGTCCCGTCCCTGTGCTTTAATAAAAACACCTTTATGCACTGAAAAAAAAAAAGGGGGAGTAATTACATGAGGTAATGAGAGTGTTAACTAACCTTATTGTGGTAATCATTTTTCAATATATATGTGTATCAAATCATCAAAACATCACATATGTCTTAAACTTAATGTTATATGTCAATTATGTCTCAATAAAGCTGAAAAATATATACCTAAAAGAACCTGAGGCCATAGAAATCATCTGAGACTCAGTGATAGCCCAATTTATCCTGATAATCATCATCATCCTCATAGTATAACTTTCTCATCAGGTCTTCTCAAATTAGATTCTCAAAACTTACCAGGCCACATGTTTTTAATTTTTGTTTTTCAGACCACATGTTTTTAAAGATCCAGCACCTAATAAGGAAATCATGTCTAATAGTTGTTTACATGAAATGATTTTTGATAAATACTATTTATAATATGAGAATTGTTGGCAGTGTCTACTGAAAATTACCTAAGTTGTAACAGATATCCAAAAATTATGAAAATATATTAGTATTTCAATTATTCTTCACTTTCAGTTTTTTCACAGCAATACTGAAGCAAGTAAAATGATATATAATTAATAAGCATGACATGCTGTCTTGAACTTGCAAGTTTCTTAATTAATACATATATTCCACAAACCAATACAATATTGAGACTTTCAAATATTTCAAAGAAACCAGAAGTTGTGTTTAGGTAAACTATGCGACAGATGGAAAATTAAGTAGAAGTCAGTTAGGGTAAAATATGCATTTTCTAAAAGACTGTTTTTTACCATATATTTAACTAAAACCAGACATTCTTCTGATAATAGTGTTCTAACAAGGAAAAAATAACATTGTTATTGCAGACAAGATTTAATCTCTGTAAACTATGAAGAATGAAATATATGTTTTCTCTCTGCAATGACATTATGACATAGCCAAATATAGGAAAAAAATTTAAACTTTTCAAAATAATTGCCAGACTTATGCTTTCACGGTTTTATTATTTCTAGTATTATGTTTATAGAAATTTTAATGAGTCACTAAGAGTATAACGAATTTGTGTGTCTATCCTTTCTGCAGCCATAGAGAAAGTGGATGAGACATCATGTACTATCTCTAAATCTGTCAAATCAGCAGTATTGAAAGCCAATGATAATATCCATTACAGGCTGCTAAACAGGTTCATAAAAGAGAGGAGCAAGGGAACCAGGGAACCCTAAAACCATTTTTACTTATAAAATCAACAAATATCAGTTATAAACTGAGTGAATTTCAATTGATAAGTGCTATTGAGAATATAAAAACTTCATGTGATACACAATCTCTGTACTCAATAACTTAATTTTTAACTTAGAGAAATTTTTTTAATGCATAAAAATGAGTAAGCAATATGAGTGAGCAATTCTATTAAATGTAAATATTGTGTTAGTGACTCTAAACTAAGGTCAACAAACAAAACAGACTACTTGAAAAGAAGAGAATTATCTTAAGACTATATTTCAGTTTGGGAGTGTCTCAGTCAGTTCAATGTCCTACTCTTGGTTTTGGCTCAGGTCTGATCTCATGGTTCATGGGTTCAAGCTCCACATCAGGCTCCACACTGATAGGGATTCTCTCTCTCTCCCTATCTCTCTCTCTCTCTGCCCCTCCCCTTCTTGCACTCTCTCTCTCTCAAAATAAATAAATACACTTTTAAAAAAAAAGGACTACATTTCAGTTTTATGATGCACAAAAGATGAAAGAATTCTGAAACATAAAGAAGTATAAATCTGTGAGGAACAACTTCAACAGAAGATAGAATAAAGTCAGAGGACTTATTACTACCCACAGGTAGTAGCCAATAAGAGATACAGAAGCATTTACTCTAAGCTGACTGAGTCCAGACTGCTAAGTATATCCAAGGACTTCCAACTTCAAGTACCACAAACGTAGTACTAAACACATGCAAATTAAAGTCTGTGGATGAAGGGAAATTTGTTTATCCTGTTAAAAACACTGTAAGAAATATTTCTCTCACTATTTAATTTTGTTATTTACCATGGCATTTTATATTTTTAAATAAAAGTAAAGATTAACCTATATAAAGCACTAGATGAATGAGACTACAATACCAACCACCCACTCAAGACAACATACTTTACTCAAGACAAACCTTAAAAACTTTAAATACTATGAACCAAATACTATGGGAATACTATGAACCAAAAAGCTAAAATGTAACCACATGTACTATAGACACAAAAATATTTGAGTATAGACATCAAATAAAAAAGCAGCTGACCTATATTTTATTTTTGTTGATGTTTATCACCACAATTTAATCCAACAGAGATTTATTGAGCACCCATTATGAACCAGCCACTGTGACAGATGCTGGGGATAGAGATGAATGAACTGATTAAATGGTGGTTCTGAATGTAGCATCGGTTTTCTCCCCACAATTTTAACACTCTCCTCTTCCCATTCATCTCATTCCCCCCCCCCACCAAGCTGAATTTTAAACCAATAAAAATTAATCTGATAAAAACTATTTGGAGACATTCATATCATTTTAGATGGGATCCATATATTTTCCAATTTCAGTGAATAAGCAAAGTAACTCAATTATAAAAGTCAAACTAGACTTGCATAGTTTTACTTCCATTTTGCATTTTACAGGAATAGTCATCCTTTTCAAGGTTCTTTTAATCTCTTTCTCTCTCACACTCTCTCTCTCTCTGTCTCTCTCGGTCTCTCTCTCTCTCTCTCTCTCTCTCTGTCTCTCTCTCTCTCTCTCTCACACACACACACACACACACACACACACACACACACCTGCAACCCTAATCTACATTAAATCTTTTAGACATCAATCATTCTGAGCTAACTAGCTGGCTTCTTGAATGACTGCAATTTCAACATTTTCAATGGTCATGTATATTACTTAAAACCTAAAATCATAATACATAAAACAGAGCCATAGGAATCACTTGGGACAATCCATTTACTTTATAAGTAAAATAAGTCACACATATGCACACATTCAATAGCCAGCTGTCGTCAAAGTCAGTACTTGTACCCAATTCTTGTTATTCTTAATCCAATTTTGTTTCCATTACCTGTGATGCCTCTGTTTCTCCCTCAGTGTATTCTCATCATGAGTTCTTCATTCTTAGAATCATTTCTGAGTAGTAGTGGCACATTTTCTATAAGCCATCAAATATTAAGTAATGGTATAGCTTAAGATGTATTAGTAAGTCACACTACTGGTTAAGTTCTACAGCCAGAATTTTTGACACATTTTTTTAACGTTTATTTATTTTTGAGAGAGTGAGAGGCAGAGCATGAGTGGGGGAGGGGCAGAGAGAGAGGAAGACAGAATCCCAAGCAGGCTCCAGGGTCTGATCCGCCAGCACAGAGCCGAACGTGGGGCTCGAACTCACGAGCCATGAGATCATGACCTGAGCTGAAGTCGGACGACCAACCGACTGAGCTACCCAGGTGTCCCTTGACACATATTTTTGTTTCCTTCTTTTGTGGGGGGAGAGGGGTCTATTAAAATATGCTGTCTCTCTATAACAGTATATGGAATGAAGGCTATTAAAATTTTTAAATCAACTCAAAATTTTGACACAAGGAATTAAATGATCCCAATTAGTTAGATCACTGAAATATTACAGAATAAGATTCATGGTGGAGATATAATAATTATTTCTAAAAATTAAATAGAGAAGTAATAGCTCTAAAGTGAGTCAAGCAAAATATAAAACCCATATTGGAAGTGAACTCATTTCTGCTGATTCACTGTGAGAAACAACATTATCAGAAGGTAGAGGAATTTAACCTGAGCAACCCTGAAACCCCACTTAGGAAACAAAAGGTGCTTCGTCTGCTTCTATTGAATGAAGATCATGATTTTGGAAATGAAAACTGAACAGCAGCTACCTAGATGTCATACAGGACTAGGGTTTGTTCATTCATAAGCCCTACTGTGCCAGTTTAGTGGAGAGCATTTAGATGAGGGAAAAAGAGAATAATGATATCATTACAGATCCCCTCAGAAAAGAAAGGACTGACTTCCCTCACAAAGGTTGTAAATCAAGCACAAAGGCAAGAGATCGTAGCACCAATTAATCCAGATATCTGCTAAAAGTCAAATTCTTCTTCACAAAAAAACACTCTGCTTCAGAAATATTCTCTCTCTCTCTCTCTCTCCTTCTCTCTCTCTCTCCCTTCTTGTCTCTCTGACAATATCCTCATGCACAAAACTGAAAAAATACTAATATCCTATTTTGGACTCATTTGGGATATAGATATGATAGAAACTGATATAGGGAATGGCCTCTTAATTTTGAAATAAATAATAGCAGAAGAAGGAAATATGGGAAATGGTCCAATATAGTCAAACTGCAGATATAAAATGTATTGACGAGAGAATAGTAGAGAAAAACATGATGATCTCAAAGTTTTAAACACAAATATCACAGAAGTGACATAAAGCCTTAAAATAGCCCTGGAAAGGTTTAAGCCCCAGGATGTGCTGAGATTGTGGGAAACATGAAAACAAGTGAATGTTTTCAACTAATTCCAGGGAAGCAATAATCAAGGAATGTCTATTTCCTGCTGGAGGTAGATAATGGAATGTTAATGGATAATAAAGGAAAGGCAGAAAGATCCATTAAGCAATTTCATTTTCATCTTCTCCAACGAGTACAATCTTTACCAATATGTTGCCTCTTAAGCTTGCCTGAGCTGTTAAGAGACCAACAGCAAATTCTAAACAAATTCTGGAAAGCCAATGAGGCAGGATTAAGTAACCCCTTCCAATGGGGGCAAATATCAGACATTTCATTTCACCCATAAATGTTTTAGAATATTGTCTACAAGAAAAGGATTCTTTTTTTAATTAAAAAAAATACCATTACCACTCTTCTTAAAATTAACAAGTTTTTAATATTATCAAATACGTAGTCAATGTTCAAATGTAATTGTTTCATCAACGCTTTATTTAGAGTTGATTTGATTCAATCAAGAACCAAACCATGCCCATATGTTGCATTTGGTTAACATGCTTCTTAAATACTTAATTTTCAATGTTTTTTTACTTTTGAGAGAAAGAGACAGACCATGAGCAGGGGAGGGGCAGAGAGAGAGAGACAAAGAGAATCCCAAGCAGCCTATGCACTGTCAGTGCAAAGCCCGACATGGGGCTCAAACCCACAAACCATGAGATCATGACCTGAGCTGAAATCAGGAGTCAGAAGCTTAACAGACTGAGCCATCCAGGTGCCCTGGTTAACATGTTCTTAAATCTCTTTAGTTCACACATTTTGCCTCGAGATTTTTTTTTCTAAATTTAAGAAACAAGTCTGTTGTTCCTACAGAGTTTTCCACATTCTAGATTTTGCTGACACCCAGAGTGTCAACATATTATTCAGTCTCCTATGGATAATTAGATATAGAGGTCTGATCAGATTCCGTTTGATATTCTGTCCAGGGACACCCTGGTGGCTCAGTCAGTTAAGCGTCTGCCTGCATCTAAGGTCTTGATCTCGAAGTTCGTGGATTCGAGCCTAGTGACGGGCTCTGTGCTGACAGCCTGGAGCCTGCTTCAGATTCTGTGACTCCCTGTCTCTCTCTGCCACTCCCCCGCTCATGCTCTTTCTCTCTCAAAAATATATAAACATTAAAAATTTTTTTTAAAGAATAAGGCATAGTTGATGTTGTGTACTTCTACTAGGAAGTATGCAACATTCGATTGTCCCTCTTTTTGTGAGGGAGTTTTTTTTATGTTTATCTAGTTTTTTTGTTTGTTTGTTTGTTTGTTTGTTTGTTTGTTTGAGAGAGAGAGAGCTCAAACAGAGCTCAAACCCACAAACTGTGAGATTATGATCTGAGCCGAAGGTGGACACATAACCAACTGAGCTACCCTGATTTCCATTAAAATGTTTTTAGCAGCTATTATTGACCTTTGCCTAGGTCTATTACTTTTTAGAAATCAGAAAGTGGTAATGTTCTCATTATTTGATTTCTTCATTTATGAGCTGGAATGCTTCAATAAAGATCCCCTTATCACCTATATGGCTACCCTAAAGTTCTTCATACAAGAAAGACATATTTGATACATTCCCTTCTTTACCAGGATTCAGAATAATGAGTTGGTTCTGTAACCTTCAAAGGTAACCAATGAGGCTTTTTTTTAAGTTTTTATTTAAATTCCAGTTAGTAACAAACAGTGTAATATTAGTTTCAAGTGTACAATATAGCGATTCAACACTTCCACACAACACTTGGTGCTCATCACAAGTGTCCTCCTTAATCCCCATCTCCTATTTCACCCATCCCCCCCCCCCCCCGACATCCCCTCTGGTAACCATCAGATTATTCTCTATGGTCAAAAGAGTCTGGTTCTTGGTTTTGCCCCTCTCTCTTATTTCCTCCTTTGCTAGTTTGTTTTATTTCTTAAATTCCACATGAATGAAATCATACGGTGTCTTTCTTTTTTTTTTTTTTTTTAATTTTTTTTAACGTTTATTTTATTTTTGAGACAGAGAGAGACAGAGCATGAACGGGGGAGGGGCAGAGAGAGAGGGAGACACAGAATCGGAAGCAGGCTCCAGGCTCTGAACCATCAGCCCAGAGCCCGATGCGGGGCTAGAACTCACGGACCGTGAGATCGTGACCTGAGCTGAAGTCGGAGGCTTAACCGACTGAGTCACCCAGGCGCCCCCGGTATTTGTCTTTCTATGACTTATTTCATGTAGAATAATACTCTGTAGCTCCATCCATGTCATTGCAAATGGCAGGATTTTCATTCTTTTTTATGGCTGAGTAAATTCCATTCTACATATATACCACATCTTCTTTATCCATTTATTTGAGTATCATTATTAAGTCATGAAATTTATCTTATTTGATGTCTTGTATTCGAATACAGTCCTTAATCCTTATATGAGGAAGCCTTTTTAATTTGGCTCCTGTGCCATTTCTGTCATAACCCATAATAGTAGGTGGTAGCTTCCTCATTTTCTGGTATAACAAGATCTTTCTGACTCCTCTTGTATATCTTCTGCTCTGGACCTGGAAACACTTATTTTTGCAAAAACTCTGTTTTCTTTTTATGGAAAAAAATTAAAGAATCAGCTTGGGTATTATAAAGTGTTGCCTCAGGACTTTTTTAGCAGACAGAGCTAGGAAACACCTTGTTTGAAGAGAAAATATATCATCATGAATTCGTATTAATATTTCCAATCCAAGTTTAGGTTAAGATGTTTTCAGTTAATTTTTTGTTTGTACTTTTATATGTCTCTTCTCTTATGCTAAAAATATTGGTTCCTAACAGCATTAACATAATTACTTATTAATTAGTTTTGAATAATATCATCACTGATTACTGAAAAAACAATTTAATATTTCTTTGCATATCTTTTTCTCCTTAGCCCATGTTCACTAGAGTCGTATAAACTACTATGTTTTAAAGTCACTTGAAGTATCTACTCTCTGTGTCATTAACCTACTAATTCAATTTGTTTCATTTTGCTCCCAATTTTTAGGAACTCCTTTTAATTTTAGATTAATTTATTATATAGTTATGTAAAACATACTCATGTTTCCAAAGTCAAATCTAAAAACTAAAATTAAAAAGATATATTCTGAGAACTCCAGCTTCCATTTCTACCCCTCCTCTCTGTCCCTTCCACAATCATTGCAGTTCCCAAAATAGTGCCCCCTAGGAACATTTAGCAATGTCTGGTTGCACAACTAAGTAGGTACATCTGTAGGTATAGGCCAGGGATGCTGTTAACCATCCTACAATGCAGGAGAGAGATAGTCCTACAACAAAGAATTATTCAGTTTAAACTTTCAATATTGTTGCTGTTGAGAAACGCTTCTCTATAAATAACACTTGTTCCTTTTGTTTGAGTTACTCTTTTTCTAATACACACCAAAGAAAAAATTACTTCCTTAGATAACAGTAGACATAATACCTAGTTTTCTCCTTGATTTTTTTTAATGTAATGATGTACCCTGGAGCTCATTTCAAAGCAGTATATAGATGTATTCTTCATTCTTTTTCACAAGGGCATAGTACTTTATTATATGGATGCATAGTAGTTTATTCAACTATTTCTTATTCATAGATATTAGACTCGAGTATTTTTCTATTGAAAATAGCTCTGCAATGAATAGTGTTGTGCATATGTCCTTTTGTACTTTTGCAATGCCCATATATTTGGATGATCTTCTAGAAGTGAGGTCACTAGGTAAAAGAGAAAATGCAATTATAACTTTGCTAGCTATTGTCAATCCCCCTCCATACAGGTTTCTTCATTTCCATCAGCCAGTGGAATACTTTTTCAGATTCTTTATCACTGTTTTTACAAAGATTGAAAAATTATATGTCAGTGTAATTTTTAATTTGCATTTCTCATTATATGTGAGTTGAATATCTTTTCATTTCATTTAGGACCATTAGAATTTATTATTACTTTTATTAGTTAACTTCTGCCATTTTTTGTCAGTGTTACTAGTCTCATTCTGCTATATCTTTAGGAGCTCTTTTTGTATTAGAGATAGTAACCCTCTGTAATATAATTCACAAATACTTTTCCCAGTTTATGTTTTTATATGTTAATTTTCTTATAGCTTTTTTCCATGCAAAACTTTTTTTTATTTTAGCACAGTCAAATGTATCTGTCATTACCCTATGTCTTCTAGATTTCTGAATTTTTATCAAGTTTTCCCACTTACAAATTATGAAGGGATTCCTGAATTTTTTTTTCTGGTAGTTGCATGACCTCTCTGATACATTTGGAATTCATCCTGGTAAATGGTTCAAGGAAGGATCAACTTTCATCATTTTCCATGTAGCTATTCAGTTATGCCACTATCATTTCTTAAAGTATTCATCTTTGGATATGCTATCTTTATCTTGTATCAATTTCTATATGCACTTGGGACTATTTCTGGATTTTTTATTCTATTAGTCTAATTACATTAATTTGTCTATTACATTACTCTGCCGAATTAATGCATTAATTACATCTGTTAAAAACAGCATCCCAATCACTTTTCTTCCTTTTTTAGGATTTCCCTGGCTATTCTTGCTTGGCATTCTTTCACATAAAAATTTGAATAAACTAGTATATCTCCAGTTTTCATTTAAATAATGACAAATATATAAACTAACTCATGAAGAGTTGTCATCTTTATATCATTCAGTCTTTCCGGCTAAGAATATGGTGTCTCCTTCCATTTGTTCAAATCTAATTTTTGTGAATCCGAGGGAAGATGGCGGCGTAGGAGGACGCTGGGCTCACCGCGCGTCCTGCTAATCACTTAGATTCCACCTACACCTGCCTAACTAACCCAGAAAACCGCCAGAGGATTAGCAGAACGGAGTCTCTGGAGCCAAGCGCAGGCCCACGGAAGAGGGTAGGAAGGGCAGCGAGGCGGTGCGCGCTCCACGGACTGGCGGGAGGGAGCCGGGGCAGAGGGGCAGCCTGCCGGCCAAGGAGAGCCCCCGAGTCTGGCTGGCAAAAGCGGAGGGGCCTGACGGACTGTGTTCCGACAGCAAGCGCGACTTAGCGTCTGGGAGGTCATAAGTTAACAGCTCTGCTCAGAAAGCGGGAAGGCTGGAGGACAAAGGGAGGGAGAGCTGCTGAGCCCCCGGACGACAGTGCTCAGTTTGGTGAGGAACAAAGGCGCTCGCCAGCGCCATCTCCCTCGCCCATCCCCCAGCCAAAATCCCAAAGGGAACCAGTTCCTGCCAGGGAACTTGCTCGCTCCGCTCAAACACCCAACTCTGTGCTTCTGCGGAGCCAAACCTCCGGCAGCAGATCTGACTCCCTCCCGCTGCCACAGGGCCCCTCCTGAAGTGGATCACCTAAGGAGAAGCAAGCTAAGCCTGCCCCTCCTGCCCCCGTGCACCTTGCCTACCCACCCCAGCTAATACGCCAAATCCCCAGCACCACAAGCCTGGCAGTGTGCAAGTAGCCCAGACGGGCCACGCCACCCCACAGTGAATCCCGCCCCTAGGAGAGGGGAAGAGAAGGCACACACCAGTCTGACTGTGGCCCCAGCGGTGGGCTGGGGGCAGACATCAGGACTGACTGCGGCCCCGCCCACCAACTCCAGTTATACACCACAGCACAAGGGAAGTGCCCTGCAGGTCCTCACCACTCCAGGGACTATCCAAAATGACCAAATAGAAGAATTCCCCTCAGAAGAATCTCCAGGAAATAACAACAGCTAACGAACTGATCAAAAAGGATTTAAATAATATAACAGAAAGTGAATTTAGAATAATAGTCATAAAATTAATCGCTGGGCTTGAAAACAGTATAGAGGACAGCAGAGAATCTCTTGCTACAGAGATCAAGGGACTAAGAAACAGTCACGAGGAGCTGAAAAGCACTTTAAACGAAATGCAAAACAAAATGGAAACGACGACAGCTCAGATTGAAGAGGCAGAGGAGAGAATAGGTGAACTAGAAGATAAAGTTATGGAAAAAGAGGAAGCTGAGAGAAAGAGAGATAAAAAAATCCAGGAGTATGAGGGAAAAATTAGAGAACTAAGTGATACACTAAAAAGAAATAATATACACATAATTGGTATCCCAGAGGAGGAAGAGAGAGGGAAAGGGGCTGAAGGGGTACTTGAAGAAATAATAGCTGAGAACTTCCCTGAACTGGGGAAGGAAAAAGGCATTGAAATCCAAGAGGCACAGAGAACCCCCTTCAGACGTAACTTGAATCGATGTTCTGCACAACATATCACAGTGAAACTGGCAAAATACAAGGATAAAGAGAAAATTCTGAAAGCAGCAAGGGATAAACGTGCCCTCACATATAAAGGGAGACCTATAAGACTCGTGACTGATCTCTCTTTTGAAACTTGGCAGGCCAGAAAGGATTGGCATGATATCTTCAGTGTGCTAAACAGAAAAAATATGCAGCCGAGAATCCTTTATCCAGCAAGTCTGTCATTTAGAATAGAAGGAGAGATAAAGGTCTTCCCAAACAAACAAAAACTGAAGGAATTTGTCACCACGAAACCAGCCCTACAAGAGATCCTAAGGGGGATCCTGTGAGACAAAGTACCAGAGACATCACTACAAGCATAAAACATACAGACATCACAATGACTCTAAATCCATCTTTCTATAATAACACTGAATGTAAATGGATTAAATGCGCCAACCAAAAGACATAGGGTATCAGAATGGATAAAAAATCTAATTTTTGTGCATTTTGGAGATGTCTCATAGTTTTCCTCATATAGGCTTGAATATTTCTTAAGTTCATGCCTAGATATTCTATTTCAGTTCATTTTCTATCATTAACAGGATCCTCTATTCCTATTGTATCCTAATATATTATTATGGGTTGATATGAATGCTATTGATTTTGTCTATTGATTACTTAACATACTATTTTACTAGACATCAGATGTATTTGAGTGGGTTTAGCATTCCCTTATAATAGCTGGAAGAGCCCCAAAGAAATACTGCTTTATTATGTTTGAGAGTTCCTATTTTTAGCGTAGGTTGATGTGGCCAAGGGAAACAGATTGCCATGAATCAGAAGAGTAAAACAAGTACCACTGAGAAAATAATGGAAGCCCCATCAGAAAAGAAGATAGTAAAAGAATACTTAGGGGAGGCAATTTTCGAAAATGATGGAAATGCTTCGTATCTTGATAGGTTTGTGTTTATACAAATGACATGTATCTGCCAAGATTCATGAAATTGTACAACTAAGATTTCTACATGTCACTACATAGAAATTTCACTTCAATAACCTGTAAATAAAAAGAGTACCTAGGGGTTTTTTTATTTCTTACTTTTCTAATCTAAATAAATACCCACTGAAAAGCATCAAACCAACAGCTATAGATGGTTAAAATTTTCCACCTCCTCCCCAAGCCTACTCTTCAGAGGAAATCACTGTTAACACTTCAGTGTCAATACTCCCAGACTTTCTATAACATATAAATTCTCTCTCCCTTCCTCCTTCCCTCCCTTCCTCTCTCCATCCATTTCCTCCCTCCCTCCTGTCTCCTCTCCCCTCCTCCTCCTCCTCATCCTTTTTCTTCTTTCTCCTTCCTCTCCCTCACCCTCTCTTTGTTCAAGCCAAAAACCCACACAATCCAAATTCAAGGAAGAAACAAATTTCAGCAACCAAAAGCTAGTATCAAGTTCTTTTATTTCTCAAATATATTGAACAGGACACATGCTTCATAGCAGTATTTCTTAAAATTCCCCCTTTCTCTTCCATCAACGTCTAGTACAAATGAAGGGGTTTCATCCAACTTCTGAGAACAATCCTCTGAAATATCTCTTCCCTCATTCCCAGATTGGACTGTTTCTCTATTTTACCTCATTCCTTTTCCCACTTCTGCATCACTATCGGGAAGTACCTGACAGCTTAGACCCCTGTTGGATTATTAGGGAGAAGAAAAAAATGTGAGAAAGCAGAAGCCACCAAAGGGTGGGAAGGAAGCTGAGAACAATATTTGTCATACTAAAATGATAAGCATATATATACACAAACACAAATTATAATCCTATGATACAAACATCCTGCAATATGATTTTCAATTTACTCAACTATAAACTCAAAGTACTTATCCATACCATGAACAGATAGATACTGTAATTATTTCAAGTCACTAGATAGGTCAAAAGACTCATAGGTGTGAACTGGATAAAATAGCTAGTAGGGTTACTGCTATTAAGAATAGTAACTAGATTGCTGATTAATAAGTATTGTTACGGAAACTGGTCTAGATCACCTGGCAGAAGAACCAAGTGGCACTCAGAGATCTGGAGATCTTGGAAGTCAGGAGGTTTATTTTACACCAGTAGGCTCAGAGAAGATCACTCTCCAGAGGTCTGACCCTGGAGCATAAGCAGAGGGAACAATTTATAATCTGTTACTTCCGCATTCCTCATGAGTAGTAACTTGGCAGAGACAAGCAGGGTGGGAAGAAGAACCCGGAAGGGGAGTCTTAGGTCAGGGACTGGAATTACCCTGTCAGTCCTGTTGGCCATCTTATAACAGATTTTTCCCTATCGATATCAACCTGGAGAGTGCTCTCTAGTGGCTTGCTATAGAACTCTATCCTTGCCTCTGCCCTGTTCAACATTCCTATTGGTAATTTAGATAATGACATAAAAATCATGCTTCTGAAAATTGTTTGACATAAGTGTAAGAGGAATGGCTAATGCAATAAGTGATGTAATCAGGATTCAAACTGTTCTTCTTAAGTCTTATTAAACTAAAATCCAACAAGAAAAAATGCAAAAGTAAAATATAAAGTTTGAAACATAGGAACATAACCACAATAACTTAAGTGTAAGATATAAAAGACTAATGGGGGGCCTGGGTCACTCGGTCGATTAAGAATCCAACTACTGGTTTTGGCTCAGGTCATGATCTTGCTGTTTGTGAGTTCGAGCCCTACATTGGGTTCCATGCTATCAGCTGATAGCAAGGAGCCTGCTTGGGATTCTCTCTCTCCCTTTCTCTCTCTCCCCTTCCCTGCTTGTGCCCTCCCTCTCTCTTTCAAAGTAAAATAAACTTTAAAAATAAATAAATAAATACTAACAACAATTCCAGCAAAATAACCAAAAAAGTTTTACATGCCGAAAAGTACAATATTAAGTAATAATTACTCATGAAATCTAAAATAGACAATAGACTTCTTCATTTGCATTAACAGGAAGTTAACATCCAAATCAAAGGAGGTCATAGTACTCAATACCCACTGGAACCTGACAGTGGACAGCAACATTAATTGATTTAGTTCTGGGCACCATACCTTACAAAGGACATGGATAACACTGTGTTGAAAGGACAACAAAAACAATGAGGCATACACAGTCTACTTTACATGTGAACTGAATAACTAAAAGCGATTTACATATAGAGGCCATAATTAAATATCTGAAGTGCTGGCATGTGAAACAGAGGACAAATGCAATATGTATCATCCAAATGGAAAAAGTAAGATTGATGTATTGAAATTAGTGAAAATCTGTGCTTATTAGAAATAGCCATACACAAATTTTAACCGTATCAGCCTTGTATATAAAGAAAGAACAAAGAATAATGTACATTAATTTTAGGAAGAGCACATATTTTATTGAATATGTCTTTCTTGTTTTGTTATCTGAAAGGCAAAAGAAATATTTCTTATCTTTATTTAATATTGCCAAGATGTCTATTTTTGCAAACTCTGGTTGTGTGGAAACCCTCTATCCAACAAAAAATCTAACAAAGGTCCAGAATGAGTAAGGTTGGTGACATAGAAGAATTGTATCATTTAAACCAGTGTTTGGAGCCAGGAGTGATGATACCATACCACACTGGGAAGAATGTGACGATGTTCTGGTTGTCACAATAATTAACAATGCTATTGTTACAAGTGGGTGGGACCATGAATGATAAACATCCTGCAAAGCATGTGAGGCCATCCTTACCAAAAACAAACAAAAAAAATTTACTCTTCCCAAACTCCCAATAGTTGCCATGTTGAGAAACACATGTTTAGATCATAATTGTGCTCATGGTGCACTTTGAATACTAGAATTTTTGGCTACATATTTAAAGAAATGCAGTTGTATCTACGTAGTTGTATCTACGTATTATTACAGTGTTCTCTTGGATGACCTTCAGCACTATTTTAACTGTTCGAGTTGATATGTTTATTGCCTTGATTTTCATTCCATAAACTCACTAGGTAATTTGTTCCAGTAACCATCAACTTTTCCTTGGTGCCAACTTGGTGATATACAGCACCTCTTCTATGTTCCTTGTGGCAAGTTGCACCCCACTCCTCACATCTTATGATGCTCACAGCTGCGGGTTCAATCTGTTAGACATTGCTAAAATAGTTTCTATTCTCAATGAGCAAAATCCAGGACCACATTTTGGGAGAATTTATAGCGTGCATGGCACAGGAAACTAGCTGAGAATCAATGACATACAGACAATCAAATTTTGTTTTCACAAATTTGCAAGTAACTTCCCCAAGCTCTTTCTTTTCATATGCCATCCTTGCTTTCATATTTTTCACCAAAACAAATATAAAAGCTCATAAGTATGATAATTTATCAAGAGTCTTCAAATTAATGCTTCTTTTGTTATCTACATCCTTTTCTAAAGGAGGGGCAGTCTGCTAGCAATAGTGATACCCATCATTGGTTAGGGAAGCTTTCTTTCCCCATTCTCCTGTACGTCCAGAGCTATAATGGCTTTATTGCCCTAGGGTGCTAATCAAACTCTGTTTCAATAACAGATGGTTCAACAGCTGTTAACATTTGATAAATCCTTTTGTTCTTATCCCAGAACATTTTGTGTATTCTCATTAAATGCAAAGGGAAGAAATGAAAGAAAACACAAGAGAGAGACTGTGGACAAAACTATTCCTCAGAGAACTTTCTAGTTTAACCTATGAGCCATGAAATTAGTGATGTGCTAAATAAGCTGGAAATTTTATAATTTAAAAGACCTCACAATATAGAGTGGTCTGCTTGCTTGATCATGTATATAAAAAAATACATAAATTATGGACATAAACTACAATTTATGTAAACACGCAAAGAGACCTCCTAGGACAGGAGCTGGAAAACTGAGGCCCACAGGCCAAATCCAGCCTGGCACCCACTTTGGTATGGCTCAGAACTAAGAATGTTTTTACACTTTTGAATGGTTGAAAAAAAAAAACAGAAGAGACATGACATTTTATGATATGTAAAAATTACCTAAAATTTAAGTCTTATTGTCGATATTTATTAAAACACCACCACACCATTCATTTATGAATTGCATATACCTGTGTTCACACTGCAATGACAGAATTGAGTCATTGCTACAGAGACCATATGTCCTGCAAAGCTTAAAATATTTTCTATATGGCCATGGCCTTTTAGAGAAAAAGCAAAGAATGAAGAGTGTCAGAAAAACTCTAATCATGCAGATGGACGCTAAGTAAATACTTTTTGAAAGGAGTGGTGATGGAACAGAAATACTGGAGCTGCATTCCACTTCTCAATGGCAAATAACTCAACCTTTTAAGTTTAGATAGTTCAACTGTGAAATGGAAATTAGAATATTTAACTCACCTTATTAAAAATAAACTAGGTAAGTGAAGTATACCGTACATAATACACAAACAACAAGGGTCAGCTCAATGAACATTCACAAAGTGAACACACATTTGCAACCTCCATGAATATCAAGAAATAGAATATTACCAGGACTGTCAAAATCCCCCTTCCAAATTACAATGCACCTCTTCCCAGAAAGAAACAACTCTTCCTGATTTATACCACTATTAATTTGTTTAGCCTATTTCTTATCTTTATTTAAAGTAGATCAAACGGTATATATTTTTTAGTGTCCAGCTTATTCTGCTCAGTATTGCATTTGTGAGTTTCACCCATGTCACTGTAAGTAGTAGTATTTAACTCATTTTCATTTCTGTATTTTAGGTCCTTGTATGAAAATACCATAATTTATTCATTTTAATGTTGATGAGCATTTGGTTATTTCCATGTTTGGGCCATTGCAAATAATGCTGCAATGAACATTTCATGAGTCTTTCATGCACATATGTGTGTATGTCTGTGTGGTATATACACAACTTTCTTTTTTGTATTTACTTATTTCCCAAACTGTTCCAAAAAGTATTAAAGACAGCTTTAACAATTGCTACAGTTAGGTTGAAAGCATTATTAATGGCTAGTGCTTAAACCCCACTTAAGGAAGAATGGTCTGTTAGGAATGAAAGGTGGACTCCGGAAGTATAAGTTGGAGAGAAAGAATGAAACCAGAAAAACAGTCAGCATTTTTTTTTAAATGAAGAAATGTATTGGCAAGAAAAAGTATAAAAGAGAGAAGAGGAAAGAATGTATGGAAAGAAAAGGATAAGACAACATGGCAGAAGGCTACAGCCTACAAAAATAACTGGTCTATGAGAAGTCACCAAAGAACTTTAAGGAAGAGGTATTTTAAACATTTAATATCAAGTTGCATGAACTGTGTCCTGTCAACCATCTCAATTTACCCCCACCTAAAAAATCAGCTGCCCACACAAATGCCTTTCTGAGTAAATTGGTCCAATTGTTGTTTCATGAACAGCAAAGAAAGAGGGAGCTACTATACATCTAGAGTAATACAGCACAGCAAATTTAGGAACATAGCTAGAATATAGCCCAGCAAAACTGAGAAATCAGCAAACATGTATTGAGTGTTCAAAATGATTACTGTGTCTCATTTGTTATGGGCCATGGAAGCAAACAAAGATAAATAAGACACAGTCCCACATTAAAGTCCTACATAATTGGCAATCCACAAAAATTAAGTTAATTACTTTTTGTAGGTTATATGGCTTTCTTTAAACAAACAAAAACAAACTCCCCTTTTCTAAACAAAACATTTACAACTGTGTTACCTGGAGCATGAAGAGTCCACCTTCCAGGTTCATAGAAAAACTATCTCATTAAATATTAATTCAGGGCTTTCAAATTTTAACACATAGATTAGGATAATCATTATGAAACTGCTAAACATTAAGTAGACCTCTTTTTTAACTTTTAATTTTGAAATGCTTGTAGATTCACAGGAAATTAACAAAATGTAGAAGAAGGTACCATGTGCCCTTCATCTAGATTCCCCCAAGTATAATATCTTTCATCTTTACAGTACAATACCAAAGCCAGGAAAATTACATCAGTACAATCTACAGAACTGACTCAGATTTCACTAGTTTTAGATGTACTCATAGGTATGTGCAGTTCTATGCAATTTTATCACCTGTGTAGATTTCTGTGACTACCACCACCAAGATACAGAACTGTTCTATCACCATTAAGATTAATTAAAATCAAAATTAAATTTTAAATTAAATTAAAATTAATTTAATTACTTTTTAATTAAAAAATTAAAACTTTTTTTTAATGTTTTCTTTTTTTTTTTTTTTTGAGACAGAGCGCATGCGTGTGCAAGTGGGGAGGGGCAGAGAGAGAAGGAGACACAGAATCTGAATCAGCACAGATTGCCTACTACGAATAAAGCTGCTAAGAACATTCATGTACAAGATTTTGTGTGAACTTTTCTTTGATAAATGCCCAAAAGTGCAATTGCTGAGTTGTATTTTTTAAGAAACTGCTGAACTATTTTCCAGAGTGCCTATGCCGTTTACATTCCCAATGGCCATGCATGAATGATCCAATTTCCCTGCATCCTCACCAATATTTGGTGGTATCACTAGTTGTAATTCTAGCCATTCTGATAGGTGTATAGTGATGTCTTTTTGAGGCAGACAGCTTTTTAAAAAGTACCACTATCCCTGGTAGCTTAAACATTAAAAATGATAGTCTTTATAACTTTAATAATAAAAAATATTTTGTCAGCATTGATTTTCCTTGTCCTTCGAATTAGAAAATATGCACATATAAAACATTGTCCTCTTTTTCTAAAGGAGGAAATGTATATTAGGCACATGCTTTACATACAGTAATCACATGCTGAATTAATATGAGTTGTTAGCAGCAGTACAAAGTGCAGTAGTAGCAGGACAGAACTGTTAAACCTTGTATAATACAGAGGTTCTGCAGAATAAAAATAAGTAGTTTTTATAGAGGTTCTATGCATGCTGAAAAATAAATATATTCTTTATTCTAAGGAACAAAGCCCTATAATAAACCAAACCATGTCCTTTAACTCTTGTTTAGCCTTACTAATTTTTTTTTATTTAAGTGTGAATTAATTCATCAGTTTCTCAAGCTTCCCTCAATGTTTAATTTCTGTATTGAAAGGCTATGTGGTCACCACTTACAAATAAATGATTAGTATATCATTTTTGTAACATTTCTTTTATAACCATATGGTACCTTACTTTAATACTTTCACCTTAAACTCTATTCCGTTGGATATTAATATTGTTCCACCATTCCCTGTTGGTCATTATTAGCTTGATATATCCTCTCCCCTCTCTCTACTATCAATCCTCCTGTGTCATTTTGTCAAATCAGTCATTTATAGGCAACATTTAGCTGTTTTTGCTTTGTATCCAAAGTGATAATCTTTTTTTATGAGTGAATTTTTTTTCCAGTAATTTTTTTATATATCAGACCTTATTTCTATTCTTGGTATGTTCTATCTCATTCTATTTTTCCTCTTTATCCCTGATTTCTGTTGGATTAATAAAATTTTTCTATACTCCTCTCCCATCTCTCTCTCTCTCTCTCTCTCTCTCACACACACACACACACACACACACACACACACACACAGTATTTTCTTTTTGGTTTGGTAGTTACAGATTTCCTTTGCTGGTTGGAAACTAGTCATTAGTGATATCGAATTGGCAGAAATCTCAGACCACAGACACTACCTGGGTAAAGCAAATAGGGTTTAATAATCCAAAGTCAGCAAAAATAGCATTTGTAGAAAAAAGATCACTAACATTTTCTAGAAGAGACAACAGATCTAACTTGGAGACCCCAAAAGCTTCACCAGTGGGCAAACTTGTATGGGTAATAATCTCTTTTTAATTAAGGGGCATATCAGAAATTCAGTTGGTCCAAATGGCCTCCTGCTGGTCCAGACTTATGTCCTTAGGCCAGGCAGGATTTGTGCCAAGAACTACTTCACCTGGACTGGGTGCAATTCACCAATGTGGAGTTAGAAATATGCCATATGCCAGAGTAGGGCTGGCACAGTACATGATATGACCCTAGCCCTCACTTATCACCTTCGACCTCTCCAAAGCCTTGTCCAAGCACATTTCTGAATTCAGGCAGTAGAATTTTAAAAAGGATTTTTAGATGTCACAATAAAGGAGATTATTAGCTCATTTGTATGGCTTAAGTTACACATTCTTAACTCTGATTTTTTTTTAATCTAAAGTTATTAAGGATCTTCAGTCTCTTCCCAAAACAAAAATGTGAACATGTTTCAACTACGCTGTGAACACTATTTCTCCCTCATATCCCTTGTTACTTGCTAGAGTTTTGTCTTTTCTAAAAAATTCACCCTAAAAAACAAGTTCTTTTTTACTATCAGTAGTTAAATTTATCAGAATATTTACCACTTCCTAAATTTGTCACAATTTCTTCCATTCCATTTCTTCCCCCTCCAACACATGCTTTGGTAGTTTTCTCAATGAACATCTAAGTTCTCTTATTATTTCTATGTCTGCAAATGCCAATATATTCCACCCTCACTCTTGTAATAGGTTAGCTAAACATAAAAATCTAGATGACAGTTATTTTACCCCAGCATTTTGAAGATAATTAGTATCTTGCCTTCTGTCATATGCTAATTTGCTAAGTTGCTAATGGTCAATCGTCTTAGGTAATTTCTTTTCCTTTTATGGAGGCTTTAAAATTTTTTCTTTGTATTCTTGATGTTCCCCAATTTCACAAATCTGTGACTAGGTATGGAATTACTTTAATTATTCTACTTGCTCTTTGCTGTTCACTTTCAGTCTTGAGAATTTTCAAAATTCCTCAGTCACTTTCTCTTTGAACATTGCTTCTTATTTTCTCTATTCACTTTTCTGGAATTCCTGTTCGATTTAAGTGCAAATATTAGAGCCTCTCTAGCTTTCCTTCATTTCTTTTAATTAATCAAAATCGTTTTGTCTATCTGGGCTGAATTCTGAGCAAATTCATGAGTATTGCCTTGCAATTCATTAATTCTTTCTTTGATTTTGACCTGTCTAGGATGAATTCATCTTCCATTGACTGCTTTTGTTGGATGTGTTTCCTAAAATGAATTTTCCACATTTTGGAACTTGGATTTTTGGGGGTTTTTTCTGTACTTTCTGTACTTTTGGTTTTTTCTCTACTTTTCTCTACTTGAAGGTTCTTGTTGACTCTCTTTTTAATCTGCTCACCTCTCTTTCATCCAATATTTTGACAGTCCAGAACCGAATCTCCCATTGGTTGCTCCAAGTTCCCCCCCACCCGCAGTAAAAATTCAGCATACTGCAAAACAATTAGCTACACCAGAGGGAAGCTTGGCCTCAAGACCTGGTCAAACACTATATCCAGAAATCTACACAGACTCAAGCTTTGCATAGGCCACAACCCCAGGCAGTCATTGGTAGTAAACCTTCAGTCTCCTCTGCCTAATACAGAAATCCTGATGTAGCCCCTGGATTCAAACCAAACCTGGCTTGGGTTCTTTTTTTCTTCCCCTCACCCCATTACGTCACAGGAGCCAAATACCCAGCAGATCCTTGGCTTCAACTTTTCACCTCTTTATACTGCTGTACCATTTGTGGTTTATAGAAATTCTAACTTTATTTTAATTTTCTCCTCTTATGTATTAGCATTAACAGTAGGTTTGGACACAGAGAGTAGAGTGAGATAATGAAATACTCAAAAGAGTGAATTTATAAACCTGTTCTTTCTATTTTGTATTTATTAAATAATATTTCTGATAGAAAAGGGAACTATTTTCATTACTATATAAGAAAAAACCAATTTAATTAATTTAATTAACACATAAAGAAATAAAACAGTGGGGGCGCCTGGGTGGTATAGTTAAGCGTCTAACTCTTGATCTTGGCTCAAGTCATGATCACACAGTTCATGAGTTTGAGCCCTGCATCGGGCTCCGCATTGATGCACAGTGCCTGCTTGGGACTTCTTTCTCTGTCCTCTCTCCTTCTCTCTGCCCCTCCCATATTTGTGCACACGCTCGCTCTCTCTCTCTCTCAAAATATATAAATAAACTTAAAAATTGTCCTCAAAAGCACAACCCTTTTGGTTGAAAGACATAAAATCAAAAGCATGTAGATGATCATTTAACTTTTGTGATCTGGTGGTTAAAAACAACTCCTAAAATACAATAGCTTAGATAAAATAAAAATGATAAGCAAACATAATAAAGATTCAGAAAGATATATTTGATGGTCTGCATCAGAAAAAAAGCAGTAGTGGTGCGCCTGGGTGGCTTGGTCGGGTAAGCGTCTGACTTCAGCTCAGGTCATGATCTCACGGTCCGTGAGTTCAAGCCCCGCATCTGGCTCTGTGCTGACAGCTCAGAGCCTGGAGCCTGTTTCAGATTCTGTGTCTCCCCCTCTCTCTGCCCCTCCCCTGTTCATGCTCTGTCTCTCTCGGTCTCAAAAATAAATAAACGTTAAAAAAAATTTAAAAAAAAAAAAACTAGAGAGAAAAAAAGCAGTAGTGAAAGGAAATCTACTAAAACTACATTTGTATTTCAACACTCATCACTAAATACTACAAATTTTAGAGAGGTGAGTGAGTAAGTGAGTGTATGTGTCTGTATGTCTGTGTGGAGAGGAAAAATAGGTCTAAGGGAATGGAAATATAGTTGGAATTTCAAAGCTTTTGGTCGAAGCTATTACTAAATTAAGTAAAACAACAAACGCAAAAATAAAGCAAAATATTTTTATCTGTTTTGTTCAAAGATGCATCCTAAATTCCTAGTTCCTGACACAAAGATACCCTCAGTTACTAACTGGCCATCAATCACGAGTATGTGGTTGACATACACTATCTCGATTTCATCAACATAATTAAGGTTCTTGTTATTTAAGGAACTATTAAAGAAATAAGACTGAATAACAAGTAAAATTAGGTAAACTAATTAGTTCATGACCTTTCTCAATGTTCATTTATTAGTGAATTGAAGTCCTCTAAACTGAAATGAAAATAAAATAACAGTTTCAGACAATCTAATTCCAGGATAGACAGGAAGAAAGCCAACAACAGTCACCCATCTGGAAAAGCTGATATGATCCACCTAGTGGCACCTTCTCTAACAGGGAGTCATTACCTACATGAGTTGCCTTCTATTTTAACAACCTGCTCCCTAGATAATCCAGGGAAACCAGCCAAAATTCTATTTTCCCTTTCCCTTTTACTCCACTTGGACAGCTCCTCTGGGTGGTCTGGCAATCCAAATGGATTTCACTGATGAAAACCCAGAACTCAATGCCTCCAAAAGCAATGGGTTCACAGTAAGCCATGCCCAGAGGTATGGGCAGAGGAAGGGGAATTACATCCTTGTCTCTATCCTTCTCAACTCTCCCCATAAACCATGAAGTCATTCTGGCCAATTTTCTCTCTAGTATCAATCATGCTTGGTCAAATTACATAATCTGATCAAGGGACAGTTTGGTAAGATTGGTAAGACAAAGACTGGTAAGAATTATAATTTGGGTAAGCTAGAGATATTTTCATTTTATTTTACTATTTCTTCAATTAGCAAGCAAAGGAGACCAAGCACATTTGAAGATGCAAGCAAATTCTGCTTTGATGCTTCTCAGAGTCAAGACCAGATTTAGTGAAGGATCCATATCCTCCACATACCCATGGATCCCAAACCACTAATTTTCTGTTTTCATTCTCTTTTAGACAGGAAACATCAGTCTTCCATACTAGTTTTTGAAAGCAGGGTGAAGAGAACAACATTGGAAAGTAACTTGTTCTCTTTGGGAGTGTTTGAGGAATCTCTTACCTCTGGCTCATTTCACATAAGTAATGATTCCCCCCTGTTATTTGGTCATAAATGACTCCTGCCTCAGCCACTGATGCCCTGTGTTTCACTCTCTTTTGGGGTTCCCTTACTCCAAGAGGGTCTTTGAAAGAAGCCCCACTCAGGGAGGACCAATTAAGCTTCCTTTCAGTTGGTGTACATCTAGCCTATAGGAAATAACACAAGAATAGCCAGTTTAGGTTGATAATTTCTTTCTCTAAGTTTTCTTTTTATAAGTTGTTTTATTTTTATTAAAATAGCATGTGCACATATTTTACAAATCAAGTAGTGCTAAAAAGCTTAAAACAAAAATAGCAGGTTCCCCACCTTATGCCCTCTACCCTTTATCTACTACCCACTCCCACTCTTCCTTTGAAAGAAGCAACCACTTTCAAATCTCTTAGCTATGTAATGTGGGCACTGAACATGTCTCCAGTTAATAGATGCATACATGTCTACAAGATTAAATTGTTATCATTGGGTTATTTGTTTCAGTCTGAAGAAGCAAAAGTTGGCAGTAAGGGATTAGTTATTTTTTAGGAGTTCCTTGGGATTTGCTTCTACTTTCAGAACTCTCCAAAAGCTGCTTATAAGATGACAAATTATCTCACAAAGAGATCTAATTACAAACCTAGTTAGAAAACACTAAAAAACCAGGGCACCTGGATGGCTTAGTCAGTAAAGCCTACTACTCTTGATTTCAGTTCAGGTCATGATCTCACGGTTCATGAGATCGAGCCCCACATCAGGCTCTTAATTAACAGCCTGCTTGTAATTCTCTCTCCCTCCCTCTCTCTCTGCCCCTCCCCCATTTCCGCGCGCACATGCGCGCGCACTCTCTCTCTCTCAAAATAAATAATCTTAAAAAAAAAAAAAGAAATTGAGAAACAGACAATTAAGAGTACATTCCAGCAAAAAGCTCAATGTTTTACTGTGGTAAGTGCTACTATCAGGTTTTCAAATAACCCCATTACATGATTATTCTGTGTATCAAGAATTTTCATGCCACTCTCATGCATACATTTGCAAAAATATTTGGAAATAACTTTCAAAAAATAAAGCAAACAGTCATGCTTACAATACTTAAGAGAAACATATGTAGCAATAAGGTTAAACCAGGGTGTTTTTCTGGTGAGCAGATCTTACACTTAACCGAAATCACTACATCCGCTTGTACTAAGATATATATATATTAAAGATTGTAAAAGTCAAAGAAGCAAAAACCAAATACATGGAAATCGTAATCAAGACAATAATTCTTACCCACAATGCAAATGTAAAAGTATGTGCCCCACATGGTAATTTGTTCTGCTAATTACATATGCAATGCCCTTCATGGATCCTGGAATGAAATGATGTGGTTCTAGATATTACTGGTATACACATATTCCAAATATTACATTTTAGAGGCAGCTCTAGGCCTGAAAAAATTATGTTATTAGAGTCTATTTTAGTATAATATATCAATTAACATTTTCAAGAAGAGTTACTTCATGGGTATTTTCAGCTACTTCTCTTAGTACAAAACTAACTTCTCGGAGAACGGTCATTTTTCACAGTTATTAAAGTACCTGTTTTTCATTTCTTAAAATATTGTCAAGATGTTGAGGGCATGATAACTATCACCAATTGATATTTCAAAGGGATATACATCAAGTATTCAATAATTTAGCAAAGCAGGATGTAAGAAAATTGAGATACAGCCCTACTCTCAAAGAGCTTACAGCCTAGTTGGGAAGTCATATGACGCTCCAAGATGTAAATACTACATATGGTGCTACAGGAACACAGAGAACCAAATAGAGGCCTCTTAGAAAATGACATTTGAACTAATTCTGGGGAAAAAATAGCAGTTAGTCATAAAAGGAAGGGGAAGCTGAAATACATCAGTGGTATTAGTGATGCACAAGAAGGCAAGGATTCAAAAACACTTAAGAGAAAAAAACCTATAGGATCGCTGATTGGTTAGCTGTGGGCTGTGAGCAAGAGCAGGAGTTAAAACTAACTTCCAATTATTTTTCTTAAATAACTGGGTTGTTGTTGAATCTATTGAAAATTATAACAAAAGAGGCAGAGCTGAACATGAAACATATGTGACTAGTTTGGAAAATTTTGAGATTCCCTTGGGATATTCATGTGATATCCAGTAAAGAGTTAGATGTTCATGTCTAAGCTAAGGAGGAATTTTGAATTAGAGATATAGATTAAGAGTTAGCCTACAAACGGCAGCTAAAACAATGACAGGGGACAGAGAATAAAAAGAGCAGAGGACTGAATAAAACCACTGGGAATCATAACATCTATGAGTAAGTCAATGATGAGCTTACCAAGGAGATCAGAAAATGGTGGTCATGGAGTAAGAAGGGAACCAAGGAAGGGATGTATATTAGAATCTGAGGGAGCAGAGCTACACTTTCCAATATACTATCCACTAGTCCCATGTGGGTTGTTGAGGACTTGAAATGTGGCTAGTGGACCTGAGGAACTAAATGTTTAATTTTAATTCTAATTCAAAACCTTATAATTGATTCAGTTTGTGAAAAAATTTAAGTAAATTTGGGACAACTAGGCTATGTTAATCTATTTTTTCAATGGTAAATTGTATAACCTCTAAATAAGATCTGTATTTCTGATCGAAATTTACATCAAATTGAGACATGCTGCAAGTATAAAACATGTTCTGAATTTCGAGGATTTCATATGAAGAAAAGAACATACAACATCTCAATGATGGGAAGGGGAAGATGGTGGCAGAGTAGGAGGATGGTAGGCTCACCTCATCCCATGAATACAACTAGATAACCATCGGATCATCCTAAATGCCCCAGAAATCAATCTGAACACTGGAAGAACAAACTCCACAACTAAGAGAAGAGGCCACACTGAAGAAGGTAGGAAGTACAGAGATGTGGCTTGGGAGAGAAATGGATCAAGGCTGCTGCAGTGGGGAGGGAGCTGTGGTGGCAGAGAAGGGTGAGAGACAGACTAGCACACTGAGGAGTGCAAGGAGAAAATGAATTCCCATAGTAATTGGCTTGGAAAGCAAGATGCCTGAATTTCATGAGTTCTTGCAACCAGCAAGGCTTAAAACCTGGAGTTTCAAAGGTCAGCATGCTTAGCTCGGGGAGAGCTCAGAGGACATTGGGGCTGTTCTTAGAGAAAAGCAGGGTAAACAGCCCTCAGACATAAAGCTTGGAGAAAACAATCTGAAAAACAACTGGGGCACACAATAGGGAGGCTATTCACTCATCTCAGAGTGGTCCCAGAGAGATAGCATTCATGGAAAGACCCTTCCAGGAACAAAGGAACTGGTTGGCCACATTTCCCTCTCCCAACTCCTAAGCATAAGCACAGGGCCACCTGTAGAAAAGTAGCACAATGCCAACACTCCCTACCTACCTTTTTTTATTTTCTTTCCTGAGACAATGTTTTATTAAACCTTCTCCTTACATCAAATTTAGCCTCTAGTCACCACCACAGGGATCAGTCTAGGTGCACGGTCTGACAGGACACGGAGGCCTGTTGTCACAAGACAAGAGGACACCTGAGGCTAGGCTGGAGCTCCAGAAGGTGACTCTCCACTTGGGATTTGTCCTCACACAGCACATCTGCACCCATGGTGACTTGCCACCCCCTTTTGCTGCAAAGGCAGAACCAGAATGTGGAGAACACAGCTATCACAAAGGCAGATACTGCAACAATCCTGACATTTTCCACCTTGACTTCTGATGTGTTACACGATTAAAGACCTTACTTTGAGCTGTTACAAGAGCAGTAATTTCATATTTTAATAAAATGCCCTAAAACCCCACGTTCCAGTGGAACCACCATTCCAGCACAGTAGGCCCCTCCCCTAGAAGTCTGGCCCAAATCCCTGCCAACAGTGCATCACCCTACCCAGGAGTTTTGCAAGGACTCAGTTTAGGTGGCTGCAGCAGCAGGTCTCATTTCATAAGCAGACCAGAGCACACCTAGTTAAAATGCACCACATTCAGGCCAGGCACCAACACTGCCCACAAAACACAAAGAGATGTTCTTCAGACAACCAGCCTAAAAGATAAAGAATCCAGGACACAACAGCTGGGTGCACACAGCACACACTGGAGACACTCCCAGAAGTGCCAGGTCCAGGGGAACAGAGGACACTATGCTATAGGGCACTACAGAACCTCTTCTTCATAAAGCCATTACCTTCAAAAACAGGAGACAACGTAACTTTCCTAACACATAGAAATAGACACAGAGACTCAGACAAAATGAGAAGACAGAGGGATTTGTCCCAAATGCAAGAACAGGACAAGGCAATGGCCAGAGATCTAAGTGAAACAGATATAAGTCACATGCCTGATGGAGAATTTAAAGCATGGATCATAAGGATATTTCCCTGGACTTGAGAAAAGAGTGGAGGACATCAGTGAGACCATCAACACAGAGATAAGGATAACATAACAGAGATAAAGAGTTCAATAAATGAAATGAGAAACATGCTTATTGAAATGAAGAGCAGGCTGGAAAAAGCAGAGGAACGAATTAATGACCTAGAAGACAGCGTAACAGAAAGTAATCAAGCTGAACAAGAGAGGAAAGAAAAAAGAATTATGCAAAATAAGAATAGATTTAGGGAACTCAAAGACTCTATCAAATGTAATAACATTTGTATTATAGGAGTCCTAGAAGAAAAAGAGAGAAAAAAGAGGGCAGGGAATTTATTTGAAGAAATAGTAGCTGAAAACTTCCCTAATCTGAGGGAGGAAAAAAATATCCAGATCCAGGAGGCACAGAGAACCCCCAATAAAATCAACAAAAACAGATCCAAATCAAGACATTGTAATTAAAATGGCAAAAAGTAGTGATAAAGAAAAATTTTAAAAACATCAAGACAAACAAGAGAGTTACATACAAAGGAAACCCTATAAGGCTATCAGTGGATTGTTCAGCAGAAACTCTCCAAACCAGAAGGCAGTGGCATGATAAAATTCAAACTGCTGAATGGGAAAAATCTGCAGCCAAGAATATTCTATCCATCAAGGCTGTCATTCAGAATAGAAGGAAAAATAATTTCTGAGACAGATAAAAACTAAAGGAATTCATGACCACTAAACCAGTCCTGCAAGAAATATTAAAGAGACTCTTTGACTAGAAAATAAAGACAAAATATGACAGTATGAAAATAAGAAACACAAAGGCAGTACAAATGAATATTTCTGCAAAAAATCAGTCAAGGAACTCACAAATTAAAAGGATATAAAATATAACAGCTTATACTTAAAATCTGGAAAGGAAAGGAGTAAAAATGGATTGAAATTTAAACTACCATCAACTTAATACAGAATTCTATATGCAGAAAAGCTTATATACAAATGTAATACTAACCACAAATCAAAAGCCACTAATATACAAAGAATAAAGAGAAAGAAACCCAAATATATCACTAAAGAAAATCAGCAAACCATGAAAGAGAGAAAGGCAAGAAAGGATCAGAGAAACTCTTCAGAAATGACCACAACACAAGTAATGAAATGGCAATAAGTATATATGTATCAATAATTACTTTGAATGTAAATGGAGTAAACACTCCAGTCAGGATATAGGGTGACAGAATGGATTAAAAAACAAGACTTATTTATATGCTTCCTACAAGAGACTCATTTTAGATGTAAAGACACCTGCAGATTGAAAGCAAGGGGATGGAGAAACATTTATCATGCAAATGGATATCAGAAGAAAGCTGGAGTAGCAATATTTATTTTAGACAAAACATACTTGAAAACAAAGACTATAACAAGAGACAAAGGAGGAAACTATTTAATACTAAAGGGGACAACCCAACAATAACAATTGTAAATATTTAAGCACCCAACAAAGAATAACCCAAATACCTGAAAGAGTTAACATACAGAAATTAATCGATAATAATACAATAATGGTAGAAGACTTTAACACCCCACTTACATCAATGTACAAATCATCTAAAGAAAAATCAAGACGGAAACAATGGCTTTGAACGACACACTGGAACAGATGGATTTAACCGATATATTCAGAACATTCCATCCTAAAGTAGCAGAACACACATTTTTTTCAAGTGCACATGGAACATTCTCCAGAACAGATCACATATTAGGTCACAAAACAAGCCTCAACGAATTCAAAAAGATTGAAGTCATGCAATGCATCTTTTCTGACGACAACGCTATGAAACTAGAAGTAAACTACATGAAAAAATTTGGAAATAACATATATATGGAGGTTAAACAGCATGCTATTAAAAATTAATGGGTAAACCAGGAAATAAAAGAAGAAATTAAAAATACATGGAAAAAATAAAAAAGAAACACAACAGTGTTTCATTCTTTGGGATGTAGTAAAAGCTGTTCTAAGAGGGAAGTTTATAGCAATAAAGGCCTACCTCAGATGCAAGAAAAATCGCAAATAAACAACCTAACCTTACACCAAAAAGAGCTAGAAAACAACAACAACAACAAATAAAACTTAAAACCAGCAGAGGGAAGGAAATAATAAAGATTAGAGCAGAAATCAATGCTATAAAAACTATAACAAAACAAAACAAAATACGTGCACACACAATAGAATACATCAATGAAAGCAAAAACTGGTTCTTTGAAAATAATAAATAAAATTGATAAATCTCTAGCCAGACTATCAGGAAAAAAAGAGAAAGGACCCAAATAAATAAAATCACTGAAGAGAGAGGATAAAAAACAACAAACACCACAGATATACAAGTATAAACACAAACAATTGTGAAAAACTATATGTCAACAAATTAGACAACTTAGAAGAAATGGATAAATTCCTAGAAACATAACCTTCCAAAACTGAAACAGGAAGAAACAGAAAATTTGAACAGACCAATTACCAGCATATAAACTGAATCAGTAATCAAAAACCTCCCAACAAACAAAAGTCCAGGACAAGATGGCTTCATAGGCAAATTCTACCAAACATTTAAGAAAAGTTAATACTGGGGTTCCTGGGTGGCTCAGTCAGTTAAGCATCCAAATTTGGCTCAGGTCATGATCTTGCATTTCGTGAGTTCGAGCCCCACATCAGGCTCTGTGCTTCAGATTCTGTGTCTCCCTCTCTTCCCCTCCCCAGCTCACATTCTCTCTCTCAAAAATAAGCAAACATTTAAAATAATTTTAATAAAATAGAGTAAATACCTAATTTTCTCTAGCTATTCCAAAAAATAGAAATGGAAGAAAACTTCAAAATTCATTCTATGAGGCCAGCATTACCCTGGTTCCAAAACCAGCTAAAGACACCACAAAAAAAGAGAACTATAGGCCAGTATCTCTGATGAACATAGATGCAAAAATCCTGAACAAAATACTAGCAAACCATATCTAACAATATTTTTAAAACTACACCAAAACAGTATTTTTAAATATTTTAAAACTCACCATGATCAAGTGGGATTTATTCCTGGGTTGCAAACCTGGTTCAATATTTGCAAATCAATCAATGTGATACATCACATCAGTAAGAGAAAGGATAAGAACCTTATGATCATTTCAATAGATGCAGAAAAATATTTGACAAAGTACAACATCCATTCGTGATAAAAACAAAGTAGGTTTAGAGGGAACATACCTCAACATAATAAAGGACATATGTAAAAAAAAAAACCCATAGCTAAAATGATCCTCAATAAGTAAACCTGAGATCCTTTCCCCTATGGTCAGGAATAAGACAAAGATGTCTACTCTCACTACTTTTATTCAACATAGTAAGGGAAGTCCTAGGCTCAACAATCCTACACAAAAAGAAACAAAAGGCATCCAAATAGGTAAGGAAGAATTAAATTTTCACTATTTGCAGATGACATGATACTACACATAGGAAACCCAAAAGATTCCACCAAAAAACTGTTAGAACTGGTAAACAAATTCAGTAAAATTGTAGGATACAAAATCAATCTACAAAATTTGCTGCATTCCTATACACTAATGATGAAGCAGCAGAAAGAGAAATTTAAAAGACAAGCCCATTTACAGTTGTACCAAAAATAATAAGATACCTAGGAATAAACTGAACCAAAGAGATGAAAGACCTGTACTCTGAAAATTAAAAAACATTGATGAAAGAAATTGAAAACGACACAGAGAAATGGAAGGACATTCCATACTCATGGATTGGAAGAGCAAATATTGTTAGAATGGCTATGCTACCCAAAAACAATCTCCACATTTAATGCAATCCTTCTCAAAATACCTGTAGCATTTTTCACAGAACTAGAACAAACAATTCTAAAATTTATATGGAACCACAGAAGACCCCAAATAGCCAAAGCAATCTTGAAAAAGAAAAGCAAAGCTGGAAGCACCACAATTCTGGACTTCAAGTTATATTACAAAGGTGTAGTGATCAAGACAGTATGGCACTGGCACAAAAATAAACACATAGGTTAATAGAACCAAATAGAGAAACCAGAAATAAACCCACAATTATACGGTCAATTAATCTTTGACAAAGCAGGGAAGAATATCCAATGGGAAAAAGATAGTCTCAACAAATAATGTTGGGAAAACTGGACAGCAACATGCAAAAGAACGAAAGTGGACCACTTTCTTACACCATACACAAAAATAATTCAAAATGGATTAAATACCTAAATGTGAGAACTGAAACCATAAATATCCTAGAAGAGAGCAAAGCCAGTAATTTCTCTGACATTAGCCATAGCAACATTTTTCTAGATAGGTTCACTGAGGCAGGGAAACAAAAGCAAAAATAAATTATTAGGACTACATCAAAATAAAAAAATTCTGAACAGAGAAGAAAACAATCAACAGAACTACAAGGCAACCTAACCATATTCGATAAATGGTTAGTATCTAAAATATAAGAATAACTTATAAAACTCAACACTCAGGCCAATCATCCAACTTTAAAATGGGAAGGAGACATGAACACACATTTCCCTAAAGAAGACATACAGATGACCAAGAGACATATGAAAACATGTTCAACATCACTTATCATCAGGGTAATGCAAAATCAAAGCTTCAATGAAATATTCCCTCACGCCTGTCAGAATGGCTAAAATTAAAAACACAAGAAACAAGTGTTGGTGAGGATATGGAGAAAAAGAAACCCTCATGTACTGTTGGTGGGAATGCAAACTGGTAAAGCCACTCTGGAAAACAGTATGGAGTTTCCTTAAAAAGTTAAAAATAGAACTACTCTAAGATCCAGCATTGGCACTACTGGGTATTTATTCAAAGAATACAAAAACGTTAATTCAAAAGGATATATCTACCTCTATGTTTATAACAGCATTATTAATAGCCAAATAATGGAAGAAGCCCAAGTGTCCATTGATTAATGAATGGATAAGGAAGATATGAATACACATATAATGGAATATTACTCAGCTATAAAAAATAATGAAATCTTGCCATTTGCAACAACCTGGATGGAGCTAGAGAGTATAATGCTAAGTGAAATCAGTCAGTCAAAGACAAATACCATATGATTTCACTTATATATGGAATTTAAGAAACAAAACAAACAAGCATAGGGGAAAAAAAGAGAGAGGCAAACCAAGAAACAGACTCTTAGCTATAGAGAGAAAACTGGATGGTTACCAAAGGGGAGATGGGTGTGGAATATGTGAAATAGGTGATGGGGATTAAAGAGTATACTTGTGATGAGCACCAGGTGATTAAAATAAAACTTAAAAAAATTGTTTTTAAATCTCAGTAATGTTTTTGTACACTGATTACATGTTGAAATCATAACTTTTAGATATACTTGGTTAAATAAGATGTTATTAAATTTAATTTCACTTGTTTCTTTTTATACTATTTTTTGAAGTTTATTTATTTTGAGAGAGAGAGAGAGAGAAAGACATCAGGGGAGGGGCAGAGACAGAGGGAGAGAGAGAATCCCAAGTAGGCTCCATGCTGTCAGCACAAAGCCCAATGTGGGGCTCAACCCCATGAACCATGAGATCATGACCTGGGTCGAAATCAAGAGTCAGACACTCAACCAACTGAGCCACACAGTGCCCTCTTTTTAAACTTCTTAAATGTGGCTATTAGGTATCATGGCTTGCATGATATATCAATTAAACATAGAGTATTTCTGGAAAGGAGAAATCATGACTGTTGGAAGACCATTCTCCATGGGTCTTATGATTCTGTAGGTCTTGTAAGTGAAGCACTGTATGCCATTTGTTCCAAGGATATTTGTATAAGGAACAGCCTTGAAAAATGAAGATAACATCTCACTATGGACCGATATCAATTGTCCATTGTAAAATATTTAGATCTCCTAAATCAGGGTTCACATTCTTGTAATTTAATCCACTGTGTACAGATGTCTCTTGACCTTCACTGAACCATCTTTTAAGATTTGGCGTTCAGAAAACCAGCACAAAAATTCTCATACTCTGGCTATCACTATGACAGTAATAAGTAATAAACTTTTCATTTTTATGAGTAACAAATTTTTCTTCATCCTTGACCTCGAAGTCTTGTATCTTCTACTAGCATCCATGAAACTATGGCAGGCTAATTTATTAGCTTACAAGAAGACTAAAATGTTAGACCCTTCACAGTTCTTGATAGTGACTATGTCAGTTATATATATCAGCGTATAAGAAATAGCCATAGTAGCTTAGAACAATAACAATTAAAGACAGACACGTACATAAATGGAATTGAATAGTCTAGAAAAAGACCCATGCAAATAAGATCAAACAAGCTTTTTCCAAAAAGCTACAAAGACAATTCAGTGGAGTGAAAATAATCTTTTCAATGAATGGTACTGGAACAAAAACTATGCTTATGCCAAAAAATAAACATAGACCAATACTTTATACCTTATATAAAAATTAACTCAAAATAAGACCTGAGACATAATTTAAAATGTAAACCTATTAAACTTTTAGAATTAAGTATAAAATAAAATCTTTGTGACTCTGGGTTAGTCCAACAGTTCTTAAATATGACATCAAAGCACAATCTGTAAAAAAAATAATAATAAATTGGGCTTCATAAAAATTACAAACATTTTTTTATGTGAAAGACACTACTAAAACAAATCATAAACTGGGAGTATGTATATGTAAATATCTCATAAAGGACTTGTATCCAGAATAAGGAACTCTCAAGACTCCAAAATTAGAAAACAAAAAAAAAAAAAAGTGAGCAAAATATTTGAACAGATTGTGGTGCCTAGGTGGCTTAGTTGGTTGGTTGTCCGACTTTGGTTCAGGTCATGATCTTGTAGTTCATGAGTTCAAGTCCCCACCTCAGGCTCTGTGCTGACAGCTCAGATTCTGTGTCTCCCTCTCTCTCTTCCCCTCCCCTGTTCATGCTCTGTCTCTCTCTCTCAGAAATAAATAGACATTTAAAAAAAATTTTTTTAGTATTTAAACAGATCAAAAATCCACATGAAAAAAATGAGCAAAGAAGCAAAGGATTTTTTAATCCAAATGGACAATTTAAAACATAAGATGTAAATATTACATAATAATTTATCATGATGTTGGATTATTTATTACTCTGTAGTGTTTGCAACTTCATTTTTTTCTGATAGTGTCTTTGTAACCCCTTAATATTCATATAGCTTCCATTTGGTTGACTGGTAATGTAAAATTAGATATATTGATGTAATGGACTAGTATTCAACATTAAATACAATGTGTCTTGCAAGATAATAAATAAATACATACATACATACATACATACATACATAAAATATTACATAATAATGAAAGGATGGCCAATCCTTTGGCAAGCAGGAAACTACAGATTAAAATAATATTTTTTCCCTATAAGATTTTTAAATATAGAAATATTGATAACATCATGGATTGGTGAAGGATAAGGAAGTAGACACTCACATACTCTTGGCTGTAGTACGATTGGTACAACTTCTTTGGAAAGTAATTTGGTAGTACTTGTTATAATTCAAAACAAGCATATTGTTTGGGTCAACATTTTGACTTCTAGCAATCCGCTCTATGAAAATAAAGGCATGCACATGGAATGGTGTATATAGATGGATTTTTGTATTATAAGCTATATTAAAACAGTGACAACCATTGAAATGCCCATATAAAGGAATGATTGAATAAACCACAATATAACCATATAATTGAATATTAGGCATCCAGTAAGAAAAAAAAGGGGAGGAAGGCAGATCTACATATTGATTTGTTAGCATAAAAAGCAAATTGCATATCAATAAGTACAGAATGATTCCATTCTTGAAAACATTAATGTGGTTACTTCTCTAAACAGATTTTTTGCACATATTTTAGAAAAGGTCAGAAAGGTTTTTGAGAAGATTTCGGCGTAGGAGGACTCTGGGCTCACCTCATCCTGCTGATCACTTAGATTCTACCCACACCTGCCTAAATAACCCAGAAAACCACCAGAAGAGGAGCAGAACAGACTCTCTGGAGCCAAGCATAGAGAAGAGGCCCACGGAAAAGCGTAGGAAGGGCCAAGAGGTGGTGCACGCAACATGGACTGGCGGGAGGGAGCCGGGGCAGTGGAGGGGCAGCCCACCTGGCAAGGCAGAGCCCCTGAGTCTGACTTGCAAAAGCAGAGTGGCCGGAAGGACTGAGTTCTGACAACCAGCAGGACTTAACATCTGGAATGTTATAAGTCAACAGCTCTGCTCTCGGAGAGCGGGGAGGGCGAGAGGATGCCAGGACAGAGAGTTGTTGAGCCCCAGGAGACAGATCTCAGCTCGGCGGGGAACAAAGGTGCTGGCCAGCGCCATCTCCCTCTCCCATCCCCCAGCCGAAACCCCAAAGGGAACCAGTTCACCGAACTTGCTTGCACCGGGCAAATACTCAACACTGTGTTTCTATGGATCCATCCCTCCTACAGGTCTGCCTCCCTCCCGGTGCTGCAGGGCCCCTCCCACAGGGGACCACCGACAGGCAAAGTGAGCTAAGCCTGCTCCTCCCGCTCCTGTGCACCTTGCTGATCCACCCCAGCTAATACGCCAGATCCCATCAAAGCAGCACCACAAGCCTGGCAGTGTGCAAGTAACCCAAACAGAGGCCACACCACTCCACAGTGAGTCCTGACCCTGAGAGAGGGGAAGATAAGGTACACACCACTCTGACTGTGGCCCCAGCGGTGGGCTGGGGACAGACATCAGGTATGACTGTGGCCACGCCCACCAACATAAGTTACTCCAGACAGCACAGGGGAGGTGCCCTGCAGTTCCTCGCCACCCCAGGGACTATCCAAAATGACGAAACGGAAGAATTCTCCTCAAAGGAACTCCAGGAAGCAGAGACAGCAACGAATTGATCAAAAATGATTTAAGCAATATAATGGAAAATGAATTTAGAATAATAGTCATAAAATTAATCGCTGGGCTTGAAAAAAGTATAGAGGACAGCAGAGAATCTATTGCTACAGACATCAAGGGACTAAGAAATAGTCATGAGGAGCTAAAAAATGCTATAAATGAGGTGCAAAATAAAATGGAGGCGACCACAGCTCGGATTGAAGAGGCAGAGGAGAGAATAGGTGAATTAGAAGATAAAACTATGGAAAAAGAGGAAGCTGACAATAAGAGAGATAAAAAAATCCAGGAGTATGAGGAGAGAATTAGAGACCTAAGTGATGCAATCAAACGGAACAATATCTGTACAATAGGAATTCCAGAAGAGGAAGACAGAGAGAAAGGGGCTGAAGGTATACTTGAACAAATCATAGCTGAGAACTTCCCTGATCTGGAGAAGGAAAAAGGCATTGAAATCCAAGAGGCAGAGAGAACTCCCTTCAGATGTAACTTGAATTGACCTTCTGCATGGCATACCATAGTGAAACTGGCAAAATACAAGGATAAAGAGAAAATTCTGAAAGCAGCTAGGGATAAACACGCTCTAACATATAAAGGGAGACCCATAAGCCTCGTGACCCATCTCTCTACTGAAACTTGGCAGGCCAGAAAGGAATGGCAGGAAATCTTCAATGTGATCAACAGAAAAAAATATGCAGCCAAGAATCCTTTATCCAGCAAGTCTGTCATTCAGAATAGAAGGAGAGATAAAGGTCTTCCCAAACAAACAAAAACTGAAGGAATTCGTCACCACTAAACCAGCCCTACAAGAGACTCTAAGGGGGATTCTGTGAGTGAAATGTTGCAAGGACCACAAAGGACCAGAGACATCACTACAAGCATGAAACCTACAGACATCACAATGATTCTAAACCCATATCTTTCAATAATAACACTGAATGTAAATGGACTAAATGCTCCAACCAAAAGACACAGGGTATCAGAATGGATAAAAAAACAAGACCCATCTATTTTCTGTCTAAAAGAGACTCATTTTAGACTTCAGGACACCTTCAGATTGAAAGTGAGGGGATAGAGAACTATCTATCATGCTAATGGAAGTCAAAAGAAAGCTGCAGTAGCCATACTTATATCAGACACACTAAACTTTAAAGGTTGTAACAAGAGATGAAGAAGGGCATTATATAATAATTACAGGGTCTATCCATCAGGAAGACCTAACAATTATAAATGTCTCTGCGCAGAATACGGGAGCCCCCAATTATATAAAACAATTAATCACAAACATAAGCAAACTTATTCATAAGAATGTGGTAATTGCAGGAGACTTTAATACTCCACTTACAACAATGAATAGATCATCTAGACAGAGAATCAGTAAAGAAACAATGGCCCTGAATGTTACATTGGTCCAGATGGATTTGACAGATATATTTAGAACTCTGTATCCCAAAGCAACAGAATATACTTTCTTCTTGAGTGCACATGGAAACTTCTCCAACATAGATCACATACTGGGTCACAAAACAGCCCTTCATAAGTATAAAAAAATTGAGATCATACCTTGCACACTTTCAGACCACAATGCTATGAAGCTTGAAATCAACCACAGGAAAAAGTCTGGAAAACCTCCAAAAGCATGGAGGTTAAAGAACACCCTACTAAAGAATGAATGGGTCAACCAGGCAATTAGAGAAGAAATTAAAAAATATATGGAAACAAATGAAAATGAAAATACAACAATCCAAACGCTCTGGGATGCAGCGAAGGCAGTCCTGAGAGGAAAATACATTGTAATCCAGGCCTATCTCAATAAACAAGAAAAATCCCAAATACAAAATCTAACAGCACACCTAAAGGAAATAGAAGCAGAACAGCAGACACCCCAAACCCAGAAGAAGAAGAGAAATAATAAAGATCAGAGCAGAAATAAACAATATAGAATCTAAAAAAACAGTAGAGCAGATCAATGAAACCAAGAGATGGTTTTTTTTTAATTTTTTTTTAACGTTTATTTATTTTTGAGACAGAGAGAGACAGAGCATGAATGCGGGAGGGTCAGAGAGGAGGGAGACACAGAATCTGAAACAGGGCCCGGGCTCTGAGCTGTCAGCACAGAGCCTGACGCAGGGCTCGAACTCACAGACTGTGAGATCATGACCCGAGCTGAAGTCGGACGCTCAACCGACTGAGCCACCCAGGCACCCCAAGAGTTGGTTTTTTCAAAAAATAAATGAAATTGATAAACCTCTAGCCAGCCTTCTCAAAAAGAAAAGGGAGATGATCCAAACAGAAAAAAATCATGAATGAAATTGGAATTATTACAACCAATCCTTCAGAAAAGGTCAGAAAGAAACAACATAATCATCTTAAGGAAAATGAAATTTGATGGGTAATAAGGAACATTCACTTGACAACTCTAGATGTATTTTTTTTAGAATAGTGGACTTACAGATGATCCTTCTTTTTGTAATTTGATAGCATTTTTCTGAACTAGAGAATAATTGCTGAAGCAAAGTCCGGGAAGAGACTGAAGAGGAAACAGTCAGGGTGTACACAGAAGAATCCACCTTGGACATGACAAAACCTCATCCTCCAAAAGCGTGTGGAAATAGATGGTGGGGATATGGATCAATTGGAGCACAGTCTATAAGGGTAGGAGAACTCAGAGATGAGACATCTTGCCTGGTAGCCTGGTTTGTCAATAAGGATGAGGATGGGACCCAGGCATGAGGAGAGTGAGGAAGGTTGGAATCATCACTGAGGGAAAGAAGAAGGTTGATCACCAAGGACAAGGGAGGAAGTTTTTATTACCTAGGCCTAAAAGTAGCAGCATTAACTGTAAGGCTTGCTGTCTGTCCAGAAAGAAGAGAATGGATTCCGGTGGACTGCCATATCCGTCTCGTCTCTGCAGCACTGTGACTACCTGAGATATCTTCTGCAACCTGGATCACTTTTCCTGTCCCCTCACTCATTCCATATTCTGTTGGACACCCATCCAAACTCAATTTTAACAAGTTCCTCTTTTTTACAAAGATGTCATAGATTTATTGAAGCTGATGGAAATCTTAGAAATTCTCTTAGCCAATTTCCTCATTTTGTAGATGAGAAAAATGGTAAATCATAAAGGTAAATGATTTTCTGGTATTGTAGCATAGCTTATAAAGAGTGGAGTTGGACTGACGCAGGTCAGTGCTGTTTCCATGATGCCACAGAAATCCTGTGTAACCATGATTAAAATGAAAAGGATACTATGTCTGTGATCATTACAAATACTTACATAGCAAAATTAAAGGTAAGACTCCTGTTTTGGAAATTAAAGTACTCTTGTTGAAGGGAATGGCATGATGTAAATATATACTGTAATTAATTGTATATGAAATGCATAAAATAAATGAGGACAGGAGAATAATTTGAATTGATGCATATTTCTAATATCACAAGCTTCTCTGAATCCTAAAATTTGCACCACACTCTAGAACTACAAAACACTATTCAAGGCTATGCCATGCTTTAGAAGGATTACAGTGCCCTCTGCAGCTTCAGCAGAAATAAACACAGTTTGGGGGGCAAAACAGTAACTTAAGTATCAACATGGAACTGTGTGCAATTAACAGGCCTCAAAAATGTACTTTACCTTCTTAAACTGAATGCAAATATTTATGTAAAGATCACACTTTAAGCAAAGTGCACTACAGCATGTACAGCAAGTATTTTTGTAAAAAGATATACAATGTAGGAAAAAATACATATGTACATATGTATAGATTAATTTGGGAGAACACTCAGGAAATGCCAAAATTGCCTTTGGGATGACAATGGCACCCTGGGGATCAGATGTAGCAAGGTTTATTTTTCACTGTGATTTTTCATGTACTACTTAAACGTTTTCATCACGTGCATGTGTTAACTTTCCAGGTAAGAAAAAAATTAATCAATAAACCTTTTAAGTACCTTTCAGAGAAAGGATATGCATCCAAATCTGAAGCCTGTCTCTCCAGAAGTTCCATAATTTCAGACAAGTTGTTTAATCTGTTAAAAAAGAAAAAAAAAAAAAGGCCCAAAATAAAGTCATTTATGTCAAGCCTCACATAACCAAACTGAGACTTAATTACTGTTTCAGCTCTCCCAGAAATGGAATCTTAAACCAATCAATCAGGAATCACCTAATGTGGTACTGATTAGGTAATTTGCCTGATAAACCCCTTCCATCCTCTGAAGGAAAGTAACTTTTCAATAACTACCCTGCTTTTTTTTTTTTTTTTTTTTTTTTTTGGCCTAATATGACTTCTTTGTTCCCCTTCCTTCTGCCTATCAGTCTCATTTTGTATAGCTTCTTGGGGCTCCTTTCTATCTGCTAGATTGGATGCCTGGTTTTAATCAATTTTTGCTCAAATAAACTGTCAAAATTTTTAATATGTCTCAGTTTAACTTTTAACAAATCTCTTTGCCTTTCCTGACCAATTTAAAACATAGCTTTTCCTTAACTCTTTTTTATCTTATTTGATACAGCCTAGCATCTTCATAATTTAAAGTAGTCTATACTAGTTAAAACCAATCCTGAATGAGTAGACTATTTTACATACAGTTTTTATCTACTAGCTAATTTCTTAAAGTGAAAGAAATAATATTCATTAATTAAGATATTAATAATTATGAAATAGTATACAATGAAATGTATACTTTCTAACAGGCCTCTGCTCCAAAGGAGATTAGTTGTCCTCTGTGCAGCTTTCCCAGAAATTGTTAATAAGTACTTATAAAGTGATTGAATAAACAAGTTTTTAATTGAATGTTTACTATACTCTAATTCTCTCTTTTTTTTATTTATTTATTTTTTACAGAGAGTACGCAGCCATGTGTGCACGCATGAGCAGGGGTGGGGCAGAAAGAGAGGGAGATGGAGAATCCCAAGCAGGCTAGGTGTTGTCAGCCCGGAGCCCCATGTGGGGCTGGAACCCACTAACCTTGAGATCATGTCCTGAGTCAAAATCAAGAGTCAGACACTTAACCCACTGAGCCACCTGGGCACCCTTCTAAGTCTCTTTCTAGATGCACAGGTAAAGTATAAACAAAAATGTTGCTAACCACTAGTTAGAGCTGACACTCTAGTGAGAGGAAACAAATAATACATACATAAATCAATACTTATATTATTTCTGAAAGTTTTAAGTAACCTTTTAAAAGAAGAACAAAGAAAGAGAAGTAGCAGACAAGAGAGTTGTTATTTTATACAGAGTTCTGAGAAGGTGACATCTGAGCAGATACCAAATCTAAATGAAGAAGGAAAACATAGATATCTAGGGTAAGAGCCTACCAGGCAGAGAACAGCCAGTGCAAAGGCCTTCAGAGAGAGGGAGCCTGGCTACTATTCAAGAAACTGTCAAGAGACCAGTGTGCCTGGAGTGGAAACAGCAAAAAAGAGAGTGGTAGGGGGTAAGGCCAGAGGGGTAGCAAGGGGCAGTATCATGTCAGGGAGATAGCTGAGACTGTAATCTCATTCTGAGAAAAATTGGGGTTGGGGGTGGCCCTGGGGGTCTTAAGAGAGAATTAATATGACCTAACTTATATTTGTAAAAGATCACTCAAATTGCTTTGTTGTGAATAGGCTGGTAGTGGGGGTGGGCAAAGCTAGAAACATGGAGATGAGTTCAGTAAGAGGTGATGGTATTTTGGACCAGATGGATAGCAGGAGTTTTAGTAAATGGCCATATTCTGGAATATTCTCAAAGTAGCCCCAACAGAATTTTCAGGAACACCAAATGTAGACTCTGAGAGAAAAGAAGTTGAGCATGGTAACTCCATAGTTTGTGGTCTGGGTAACCACAAAGGGTGGAGTTGCCATTAACTGAGTTGTGGAAAACTGCAGATTCACCAGGTTTTGAGGGGAAGATCATGAATTTGGTATTAGACATTTTAATTGTGCTGTCCAAGCAAAATTTTAATTTTGCTGTCCAATATTAGATGTCCAAGATGGGAGAAACTAAAGCAAATGTTTGCTAAAGACCAATTTATTAGAGAAGGGAAAATGACAACATCAGACAGAGAGAAATTAAGCCAGAAGGGGCAGGATCTAGAGGAAACATGGAGAGATTTTCAGAGTGGAAGACAGAGGATGTTCACATAGTTACAATCTGGAGGATGAGGTAAATGGCACAGACAAGCAGGTGGGTAACCAGGTTGGCAGGAGTCAACGCAAAGTGTCTTCTAGCTGCTTCTATTTTCATAGTGAAATAGAAAAAAAAAAATCTTGTTTGAATAAATTAGGGAATCCCTTTTTATTCCCTTCCTTAAAACCTTCCATTAGATTCCCCTCACCATTGGAATAAGAGCCTAACATTTTATCATGGCCCACAAGACTTCACAGGACCTGGCCCCACATACCTCTCTCCATTGCCCAAAATGTTTCAGCCACAGGGGCCTTCTTTTTATGCCTCAGACATGTACAAGACAAACTTGTACAAGCCTTGAGTTCTTTGACTCACTTGTCCCTCTATCTGAGACAAATAAAAGAGGTATCCTTACCCTCCCATGCATGGCTAATTCTTTTCATATAAGTCTCACCTCAAAAGTCCCCTCCCTAGGCCTTTCTTGAGCATCCCATCTAAAGTGACACCTCCTTGGGGCACCTGGGTAGCTCAGTGGGCTAAACGTCCCACTCTTGATTTTGGCTCAGGTCATGATCTCATGGTCTTGAGATCAAGCCCCGATGGGCATGGAGCCTTCTTAAGATTCTCTCTCTTCCTCTGCCCATCTCTCTTGAGCATGAGTGCTCTTTCGAGCATGAGTGCTCTTTCAAAAAAAAAGTGGCACCTCCTCTTATCATAAGATCCTAGAACTACATCTGACACATAGTAGATGTTCAATAAGTATTTCTTTATGAACATATTTGGAAAATTAAATGGAAAACTGCATGCAGAGCATACACCAGAGCACCTGACACATAGTAAATCTCATTAAATGTTAGCTGCTGTGATGATGGCAGCAAAGACTAGCATGGCCACAATCACAAGCACAACTCTGAAAGGCAAATCCTCCTCTGTGCTCTTGAACCACCCCACTTTGTGTTGTCAGAGATTTTCTCTCATTAATTGCATGTCCCTTCTTCATCTTTATAGGCTCCTTCCCTTCAGCTAAATATGTGCAATATTTCACCACCATTTTTTAAAAGGCAATTAAAATATATTTTTCTTAACTCTGTCTTATTAGGTGCAGCCAAGTATCATCAGGGTTTAGCCCTTAAAAAAGAGTAATCTAGGGGCACCTGGGTGGCTCAGTCAGTTAAGTGTCCAAGTTCAGCTCAGGTCATGATCTCATGGTCCATGGGTTCGAGCCCCATGTCAGGTTCTGTGCTGACAGCTCAGAGCCTGGAGTCTGTTTCAGATTCTGTGTGTGTGTGTGTGTGTGTGTGTGTGTGCGCGCGCGTGCGCGCATCTGCCCCTCCCCACTCACTCTCTCTCAAAAATAAACATTAAAAAAAAGATTTAAAAAAAATAAAAAATAAAAAAAAGAGTAACCTATACTAGCTCACAGCTGAATGTTCAAACTCATTCTTATTTACTGTTTTTTTCCATTAACTAGTTTTTCCAAGTTTAACAACTAGATATTTGCATGGTTAAAATATTATTAATTATAAAATATTATACAGTGGAAGGTAGATCTACTATCTAACTCATCCTCCCTCTCTAAGGAAATTAGGTATATTCTGTGTATCTTTCCAGAAATTATGTATGCATATCTAGACACATAAATATCCTTTGAAAATATCATAGAGGATCATATTGTGTACACAATTCCACACCTTGGGTTTCTATCAGTTAATGAAACACCTTGAACAGCTTTCTAAAGTACATATTAAGAGCTATATCATTCTTTTTACCAGCTACATAGCATTTCATTTTATTGATAATATTCCATCCATTTAACTAGTCTCGGATTTATTATTTATTGGCACTTAATGTGTTTTCAGCCATTTGCTATTGTAAGCAACCCTGCAACCCACATACATATATCCTTGCACAGTCCTTCAAATACATGTATAAATTAATTCTTAAAAGCAGAATTGCCTGTAAAAAGGGCATGAATATCTTCTACTTTTTATTGATATTGCCAAATTTACTCCCAAAACAGTTTTATTACATCACTAGAATTTTCTACTCCTCTAAATAATAAATTACTAGTAACTGCCGGTCATATTTTTGGTGAGGGAAAGGGAATAATTCCTGAAGCTCCTTAAACCAACCAAAGGGAATGAAATCACTCTTAAAGAAAATGTTAACACTTTACTATGATACATATTTTTTAAAAAGAAAATAGCACTATTTCCAGGAAAGAATTATTTAGAATTACTTTCCCACTCTTGCTAATAAATGTTCACCGTATTACTCAAAGAGTTTTTCCAGTGTTCAATAATTCTCTTTCCAAAACAGCTCCTCTTAGGAACTCACAGCCATTGGAAATAGGAGTTTAAAGAAAAAGGAAAATGTAAAATGTAAAACTCAGAGTTTCTAAAGAGCACAATAAGATTCTTACGTTTCGGGGCAGCGAAGTGACTTTCAATTCTTGTCTTTTAAGGTATTTTTAATTTTAAAAAGCTGTTAGGAGATTCTTAATTCTGTTGGTGGATTTAAAGGTCTTAACTCTTTGTGAAAAAAAAAAAATTATCTGCCTTATTTTCCTACACACGGCAAACTCTTTAGGGGTGAGGTTTGTAAACAGCTGCCTGCATTTCAGTGACTTTTAGCAGATAATAGTTCTCTCCGCTGCAGCCAAAACAGACGCTCGCCGCCTGCTTCCTGCATCTCCTCTCTGTGACTCCCTACCCTACTCTCTTCCAGATCCTTTATTCCCCCCTCCACCTTTTACCCGTGGACGCGCCGCCGGCCTCGCGCCCCCCGCGCCGAGCGCAGTGGAACAACCCATGACGTCACGAGGCCGCGGCTCAATCAGACGCGGAGTTTGGGAAATTTTAAACTCAAAGGCGGGGCGGCCGGTGCTCTCAGAAGAAGGGACGCTGAACGACTGTGCCAGTTCCCTGGGATCTAGCCTGGCAGGATGGCGGAGGAAGGGGCTGTCGCGGTGTGTGTGCGGGTCCGGCCGCTCAACAGCAGGTAGGTGGGCCAGACCGAGACCGGGTCCCAGCTGCGGCCTCTGGCGCGGGCCTGAGCCCCAGAGTGAGTCCTCGCTGCTCCTTCCTGCTGCCTGGTATCTCGGCCTCTTACCCGCTTTGTGCCACGGTGTCCTTATCTGGTAGTGACCAAGAGGAAGGATCGGAAGATCTATAAGACAATTTCCAGCTGTAGGAGTCTTTTAGATGTTAACTCAGGCTCGCCAACGTTAAAGACCTCAACGCCAGCCCTGCACTGCCTCTCCCCGTATGCTCTTCCCCACCCCACCCCACCCCACTCCTTAAAGGAAGTCGTATCGGAAAGGTTTTTATTTGTACTCATCTGTCATTTTGCACTTAACTGCCTCTCCCTTATTACTGTGTACTTCTTGAGAGCAAGGACTAGTCTGTCTTGTTGCATTGTATTCAGAGGCACCCAAGACTTCAGTCAATGACTGAATTCAACATTCAGAACGTTGAATGGCTGATATTTATCAATACTGATTTTTTTTTTTTTAGTACAGTGTACTCTACTACACAGACACTACCATCCTTGCCCCTGTGGATCTACATTCTAGTGGGCAGACAGAAAATAAAGTAAAAAATACAGAATGTTAAGTTGACATAATGTTACAGGAGTCATGCTACAGAGAAAAAAAGAAGGGGGGGAAATGAAGTCTTTGCTTCTCTCTGATCTGTGGCCCTCACTCCAGAATACTAACATATTTTGTGTTTGAGAAATATTTGTTAAATATCACTAGGTGTTAATAAATGAGGAATTTACTATTTTTAAATATCTCATTACTTAGTGCATTAGAAGACCATTATGTTACAATCAAAATATTTAATCTCTTATTTTTGAAAGGGACTGATATGCAGTCAGAACTGATATGCAGTTAGGCATGTATAGGAACTTAGAGCAAGATGACGTTGAAGAGAGAAATAAACATGTTCCAGATCTAGTATGCCATGTTAAGAATTTCAGATGTTTTTTAAAAGTTGTGAGCAAGAGTGACATAATCAGAGTTGCATTTTGAATGTATCTTTTCAGCAACCAGTACTAGGTAGGAGGGTAGAAATGAAGAACTTCACCAGGAAACTCCAATGAGAAGGCAGGAGTTAAAAGTCTTGGCCCACTTAAAAGTCTTGGCCCCTCAAAGGCAGATTTTCCATGTTTCTCATATATAGTATAAGTCAATACTACTATTTTTTTTTTAAGTTTACTTATTTTGAAAAAGAGAGAGCAGAAGGAGCAGAGACAGAGGGAAAGAGAAAGAATCCCAGGCAGGCTCCATATCAACAGCCCAGAGCCTAACATGGGGCTCAAACTCACAAAACATGAGATCATGGCCTGAGCCGAAACCAAGAGTCCGACACTTAACTGACTGAGCCACCCAGGTTCCCCAATACTATCTTTTAAAATATTCTTCAGAAGAGGCACCTGGGTGGCTCAGTCAGATAAGCGTCGGACTCCAGATCAGGTCATGATCTTACAGTTGGTGAGTTTGGGGCTCACGTCAAGCTTTGTGACAGCTCAGAGCCTGGAGCCTGCTTGGGATTCTGTCTCCTTCTCTCTCCACCCGTCCCCTGCTTACACTCTTGTCTCTCCCTCTCAAAAATAAACATTTAAAAATAAGTAAATTTATTTATTAACTAAAATAAAATATTTTTCAGAAGACAGAATCTTTTAAATTATCTGTCATATGACATGAATTCCATGACCAGTTTTACTAAAATGCAGTGTTTTTATTCTTTCAGAGAAGAAGCTCTTGGAGGAGATACCCAAATTTACTGGAAAACTGACAATAATGCTATTTATCAAGTTGATGGCAGTAAATCCTTCAATTTTGGTAAGCTTATAATAGCATCAAAAGTTAATATATTATCCTTTTCCTATTAGGACTACAAAAGGCTTATCCATAATACTGGATTTGTCATTAAAGATCAGACGAGGCCTTGTATAAACTGCGTTAGTAAAAACTCAAAAATTGTTCATCTATCATGTATGATAAATAAGATAATAAATTGTTATTTAAAATGCAGTTATGTGTGGAACCTGAGAAACTTAACAGAAGACCATGGGGGAACAGAAGCTGAAAAAAATAGTTACAGAGAAGGAGGGAGGCAAACCATAAGAGACTCTTAAATACAGAGAACAAACTGAGGGTTGATGGGGGAAGGGAAAATGGGTGATGGGCATTGAGGAGGGCACTTGTTGGGATGAGCACTGGGTGTTGTATGTAAGCAGTGAACCACGGGAATCTACCCCAAAACCAAGAGCACACTATATGTTAGGCAATTTGACAATAAATTATATTTTTAAAAATGCAGTTATAGCCATAGTGCCTTAAGGTTGAAACTAACATTTTTTCCTCTTATTCATTAGTGTATTTGTGGCCTAAAACCCCATAAGCCTAAAATATGTTGCTTGATATCAAGTCATCTTTAAGATCGTTGATTTTAGTATATACTTTCCACAATTATTTTTAAGAAAATTCTTTAAAGAATAAGTAGTGAAGATATTCCTTCTTTGTCTGCTAAAATACAGCAAAGACCTACCCCTGCTTTTGTGGAACTTCTCATATGATGAGAGAGAGACTTTAAACAAGTAATTACATTTGTGACAGCATAAGCTTTGTGAGATTTATAGTGGGACATAACTAGTCTAGGTTTCTAAAATGGTACCACCAACACTGGGGCAGAGGGTCATGGAGGCCCTGAACGTTGACTCAGCTGATTTGTATATTGATTTAATATGGGTCTACTGCTGACACTGTGCCAGATACAGTTTTGAGCATGTCATATTTATTAACTCATTTAATCCTCATAACAAGCTTATGTGGTAGGTACTATACAGTAGGTGCCTTTCCATTTCAGAGTAACTGAAATAAGCCTAGAGTCCCACAGCTAGCAAATGGAAGAGTCAGACTCACTAGCATGCTGTCATTTAGGCACCTCAGGGCAACACTGAGGCCCTCTCAACAACTCTGGGAGTAAGAATGGTTAGGATGTTGAACTAGCATTAAGCTAGAAAGCCATCATAAAAGGTTTTGGAGCAAAGATGTAAAGAAGAGAAAACAATTTCTGGTAAAGGACTTGTTTTAGAGTATTCACATAATTTTTAAAAAGGTAGTACAATAAATGCCAGAGATTATAAAACCAAGAGAGAGGGATGCACAAGCATTCAGACTCATGATCTATGGGTTCTCTGTAGCCATGTATGCCCATCGTGGATTTGGACTTATCCACTTATCTAAAGCAAATGGCATTAAGATTTGAATTATCCTGCCATCTGTCCTTGCTCTGATATCATAACCCCTAAGCAGCCTTCAGATGGCACTTTGATTTTCCATAGAGCTCTGCCAACAGGGCAAATGTGTTGTCGTGATGCAAACCATGTGATCACTGAATTTCTCATTGCACGTGGATGCATTTCCCTCCTGATTTAGAAATGCATTTCTTGTGAGCTTTTTAATATGAGGCTACCATTGAAAGAGTAGTCCATTTTTAATGTGCTAATTATGCTAACAAAATTAGCAGAGAACCACATCCTAGACTAGTGAATTCATCAGTACAAATGTACTCTAAACCCAGCCTCCTTTAGCAGCCAGCCAACTGGTCATTCCTTGTAACATTTCAGCTTTGTTAGGTCTCTTCTTCCATATGTGTGCATTTCTTATTTTAGTTTGAGCTAGGTCTTCTTGCTAAATATGTTATAAACCTTAAAATTTCTCAGTAGTAATAGTTCATATTTCCTAAGTATTGACTATAGGTTCACAATAATTCTATGAGGAAGAGAATTCATATCCATTTTACAGATTGGGTAATTGAGGCACAAAGGCATCAACCGCCTTGCCCGAAGTCACGCAGCTTATAAATGGTGGAACCAGATTTGCAGAGTCTGATTCGATAACCCTGTATTCAGCCACTGTGCCCTGCTGACTCTCAAAAGCACATAGAATAGCTGAGAAGTCTGACTTGTATTTTTTCTGTGTGAGGTTCTGTGTGGTTTGTTTGATTTAACTTCTGTGTATCTGTTTTTTTCTTTTTAGATCGCGTCTTTCATAGTAATGAAACTACTAAAAATGTGTATGAAGAAATAGCAGTACCAATCATAGATTCTGCCATACAAGGCTACAATGGTTTGTATTCATTGTAGAAATATTTTGGTATTGGTTCTTTGTTCAAGTATTGATAGTTTCACATCTTACAGATTCATTTTTAATCTTTGCATGTGTGTGTGTGTTTTGTTTTTACAGGTACCATATTTGCCTATGGGCAGACTGCTTCAGGAAAAACATATACCATGATGGGTTCAGAGGATTATTTGGGAGTAATACCCAGGGCAATTCATGACATTTTCCAAAAAATTAAAAAGGTAAATAACTTAGGTAAATTTCTGGTACATAAAGGGAAAAGTAGTAATAATAGGATGAAAACCTTAATATATTTTCTTATAGTGATGAAAGGAAGTAGATTTACAGTTATCTCTTAATTAGCCATGGGTAAAGAAGGCATAACAGATTCATTTTTTTCCCCACAAACTTACTATGTAGAGCTTAAAGTTCTTTCATTCTTTTCCTTGAATCCTGAAACAGTAATAATCACACCAAAAAGTGGGTGTTGAGAAACAGGAAAATCTTACCAGAATGGTTAGCTCCTCGTTGTCTTTGTTTAACTACCAGTGATTTTTTTTTTTAATGTTTATTTATTTATTTTGAGACAGGGAATGAATGTGCGCAAGTGAGGGTAGGAGCAAAGAAAGAGAGAGAATCCCAAGCAGGCTCCACACTGTTAGGACAGAGCCTGACAAGGGGCTCGATCTCATGAACTGTGAGCCAAAATCAAGAGTCAGATGCCCACCGACTGAGCCACCCAGGCTCCCTGCTACCAGTGCTTATAAAGGAACAGAGAGGGGTGCCTGGGTGGCTCAGTCAGTTAAGCGTCCAAGTTTGCCTCAGGTCATGATCTCATGGTTGGTGGGTTCTACCCCTGCATCTGGCTATGTGCTGACAGCTCAGAGCCTGGAGCCTGCTTCATATTCTGTCTTCCTCTCACTCTCTGCCCCTCCCCTGCTCATGCTTTCTCTCAAAAATAAATAGACGTTAAAGAAAAATTTTTTTAATACAAAAAAAAAAAAAAAAAAAAAAACAGAAAAGTAGATGTAGAAAAAAGACAAGGAAAGCAGAAGGCCAGAATAAGCAACTTAGTTAATTAAGAGCTGGTTTTAGGTTTGTTTTTTCATTACTATTTTAATGATTTTTAATGTTCTTATTTGAACATCCATTGGTAGGTTTTATTTTGAGTTCAGAGAGTTGGACCAGGCACTCTCCTCTTCTAATTCTTTGATACTATACTTTTCATTATTACTGAAACATATTTTTATATTTTTGTGTTTATTGTGGATATGAAACGACATGAGGTTTTGTTTGTTGTTTGCTTTACAAAGATAATTTCTCAGAATGTTTTAATATTTAATATTAGCACATAAGTATTCAGTATTAGGTTTTCATAAATGGATGACCTCTGATGTTTTACATATTTTTTTCTGCTAGTTTCCTGACAGAGAATTTCTCTTACGCGTGTCTTACATGGAGATATACAATGAAACCATTACAGACTTACTCTGTGACACTCAAAAAATGAAGCCTTTAATAATTCGGGAAGACTTCAACGTGAGTAACAGAGTTAGTGTGGTTCTAAAAATAGTCTTGCTTATTGGGATTCATGTTCTTGAACATTTACCTTTAGTTTCTGTATTTTTTAAACTGTCTCCTATTTGTATGGTTTATTTTTTTGTTTCTTAAGTGTTTATAGAGATAGCATATGAGCAACATGTATCGTTTTTAAACACTGACAGCCGTGATATTTTGGTGTAAGTGCCCCCTAAAAAAGAGCAAAATGGAAGTATCAGGTTAGAATTTGGTACAGAAATAAATTGTACATATCATAGTTTACTTGTTATTTTCATCCATTTTCCATTTGTAACTTCTGCATGTGAATTCTATACTAGCTCACACCTTCTTGTGAGATGCAACTTTTTAGTGACTTCTCTATTCTTAACCTTGTTTCAGAGGAATGTATATGTGGCTGATCTCACAGAGGAAGTTGTTTATACATCAGAAATGGCTTTGAAGTGGATCACAAAAGGAGAGAGTAAGACTTTATACTGTATTTTTCCAAAACACTTGTAAAAACTATTCAGTTGAATAGGCTTTAAATCACACTTTTCACTCTAAAAAAAAGTCAGTATTTTTCTTTGATTTTAATATACACACCTGAAACATGACTCCCTTTTTACAGAGAACAGACATTATGGAATTACGAAAATGAATCAAAGAAGCAGTCGTTCTCATACCATTTTTAGGATGGTAGGTAACTCTCTGTTTGGCCTTTCCAATTAGAAATGCACTGATTTTTTTACAAGTTGTCTTTTCTGTCTAGATTTTGGAAAGTAGAGAGAAAGGGGAACCTTCCAATTGTGACGGATCCGTCAAGGTGTCCCATTTGGTGAGTATTGATGGACCATGATACCGTACCACATGGGCCAAACCATAATTTAGTTTGGCTGCTGGATGTTTGGTTTTATAAGAACTGTTAACTGAACTAAACAGGCAAAAACATCTATAAATTGGTAGTTTAGTCTCATCTATAAACATAAGATTACAAGCTGAAACATCGGACGAATTCAGAGGGCCTTTCTTCCTGTTATGTTATTGCTGTTGTCTCCTAAAATTTAGAGCGAAGCACTTTTCCTAACCAGAGTTCTTGGGGAAGAGTTTTTCCGTACACATTTAAAAGTATATTCTTGCAACGGGGGTGGGGGCGATTTGGTATTGTTGTTGCTGTTGTTTTGTCTCAGCCAAAAGAATTGAGACTCATGAGATCAACAAAAACCTAACTGGGATGGTTAAAAAGTAAATCACATTATTCAAGTTCATTCTTAAATAAAATAAGGAAATGTTGTTTTTTTTTTTATTTTTTAAACGTTTATTTATTTTTGAGACAGAGCATGAACGGGGGAGGGTCAGAGAGAGAGGGAGACACAGAATCTGAAACAGGCTCCAGGCTCCGAGCTGTCAGCACAGAGCCCGACGCGGGGCTCGAACTCACGGACTGAGAGATGATGACCTGAGCCGAAGTCGGCCGCTTAACTGACTGAGCCACCCAGGCGCCCCAGAAAGTGTTTTATATTATAAACATTGTGTTTACGACTGTAAATCCCTTGAAGGGAAGAAAGACATTTATTCATCTTGATAGCCCCAACACAGTATACGTAGTTTATATTGAGTACTTGTTTGCCGAATAGTGAATATAAGCATGATGTAAACATTTCTTTTTTCTACATAAGTAAGCCACCATTTCCTTCTTGTTGCACTGAAGAAGTTCTCTTTTTTTTGTGCTTGCTTCCTGTTCCTTGCCAATATTGCTTTATTTCTGTCTTCAGGGTCTAAATTTCTTAGCTTCATGTAGGATATGATTTAAGATTATTCTTGAAAACTTCAGGGAAAAAAAATAAAAAATCTCTAATTATTCACTTACAGATTTGAAAAATCAGAGTCTTAATAAATTCTAATTCTTGTTCACCTCAGTTATTTTACCGTACCAATATAAAATTTATTTTAGTAGATGGTCTTGCTTTAATTTAACAACAAAACACAAAACCTAACTTCTGTTTTGTTTTCTAAACCCAATCTGTGATACTTCACTACAATTTTAACTTTTAATAATTTCTTTAATACTCTCGACATGTTCAGTAATCAATTTGATGACTTTTTTACATAATTTGACACTCTATCATCTAGGGAATATAGATACCATCTGGGGCGCCTGGGTGGCTCAGTCGGTTAAGCGGCCGACTTCGGCTCAGGTCATGATCTCTCGGTCCGTGAGTTCGAGCTCCGTGTCGGGCTCTGTGCTGACAGCTCAGAGCCTGGAGCCTGTTTCAGATTCTGTGTCTCCCTCTCTCTGACCCTCCCCTGTTCATGCTCTGTATCTCACTGTCTCAAAAATAAATAAAATGTTAAAAAGAAATTAAAAAAAAATATATAGATACCATCTGGTCCAACCCTTCAGCCTTTCTACTTATTGTAAGTATCTTCTTGGAAAGAAGTCTTCCTCAAAAGATCATTTTCTGGCTCTGTTTTGTTTTGTTTTGTTTTGTTCTGTTTTGTTTTTTTAGCGTCTTCTGATCTTTCTGGTTCATAATATCCAGGTCCTTTTGGCTCTGCTTCTTCTCTGTTCCCTTTGTGGGAATTCTTTCTCCTACTCTACTGTCTAAAACATAGGAGTGTTCTGCTGTCGCCTTTCTTGCTTCCTGCGTCTGCCCTCAGACATTCTGTTATCGTTTCTATATTGATGACAGTCAAGTATTTTATCTAGAGTCTCTGAGCTCTAATTCATGTCTTTATAAAGATGATTATAATTGTGTGTCTCACTGTTACTTCAAACTTCAGTGTGTCTAAAACAAAATTAATTTCTTTCTATCATAGTGAATATTCCTTTTTTCCAGTAGTACCAACATTATCCTGATCACCTAGGTTAGACCCGAGCCAGTTCCGACTCATCTTTTTCAGCCTTCCCCTTTTTGTGTCCATTCATCAGCATTTCTTATTCAACATTCCCATGGGCATCACATTCATTTAGGTCCTCATCTCCTGACCTGGCCTCTATGACTCTGGTCTTCCTTTCTGCAGTCTGCTGGCAGATTTCTAATGTTACTAAGTACTGCTTTTGTTATGTTGCATCCTTTGGCAAATTCTGGCCACTCTCAACCAACCTAATTTGATTTCCCTCTACTCCACGTGAGCCCTCTCTCAGATAGATTGGTGCCTCTTGGTGTCTTTGAACACCGATATTTGTTCCCATTTTTATTCCTCAATTCATGCTGCCTTCATCACTACTTTGCCCCTTTAATATTTATCTAGGTCTTCTGTAATAGATGCTACACCAGAAAGATTAGACTGAGTATTTTAGAGAAAGTAGTGTCTGATATAGGACATAATTAAAGCAGGAGTGCATAATTATTGCCCATCCGTGAAAGTCTCTGACTTTGTTTTAATGCATTGAGAATATTTGCTGAGACTGCATCATGTTCTGAGCATAGTACCAGGCTCTGAGATTAGAAGAATAAGGAACACATCCCTCCATCACTTACTGTTTCCCATGCTACCTTACTAGTCCAAGCCGCCATTCACCTCTTGCTCAGATTCCTACAGGAGCCTAATGGGCTCCCTGCTGCCACTCTTGCCTCTCTCCAGTCCTTCCCCACCCACCCTTTTCACCCTTCTCTGCCAAAATGTCTGTCACTGTCTTGCTTAAACCGTTTCCCATCACATTTAGAAAATCCACAGTTCTTGCTCTTGCTTACCATGCCCCATTCCATCTGACCCCTACCCACTTCTCTGACCCAGTCTTGTGCCAACTCCACTTCACCAACTCTGTTGTCCTTCGTATTTTTTTAACACACTAAGCTCATTTCTGCTTTGTGACTGGGTATACTAGCTGTTCTTTCCATCTGGAGTATGGCTTCCTTAGGCTTTGCATGGCTGGGCCCCTCTTCTCTGTCTTTCCAGATTCTAGCTTAATGGGAGGACTTCCCTGCCATCAAGTCCAAAGAACCTATTCTGTACCTTCCTCTTTCCCCTTCCAGCACTCTATTTAAATTATCTCTAATGAGGCACCTGGGTGGCTCAGTCCCTTGAGCATCCAACTCTTGATCTCAACTCAGGTCATAATCTCACAGTTCGTGAGTTCAAGCCCTACTTCGGGCTCTGTACTGACAGCACAGAGCCTGCTTGGGATCCTCTCTCTGTCCCTCTCTCGCTCTCTCTCAAAATAAATAAATAAATAAAACAAAAAATTATCTGCCATGATGCATTTCTTATCTTTTTCTTGCTTCTCACCAACTTTCTCCTCTCCCCAGCCTGCCCCATGTAGAATAAAAGCTCAATGAGAGCAGAGAACTTACATGTCTGATTCACTGCCATATCCCTAGTACCTAACAAACTGCCTGGAGCATGACAGGCAGTCACTTGTTGTCAACAATATTTGTGAAATGAAGGAGAGGCCCATGCTTTTAAAGATGCTACAGTGTAGGCAGAGACACAAATGACTAGCTCAACACAGTAAGTGCTGAAGAGTAAGTTGTATCTTTAAAGACCCTTGGGTACACAATTGAAAGAGCAGATCAAGGTGTGGGAGAGGAAGGATAAAGATGGCAAAGTTTCCCTAAGAAGGTAACAGTTGTCTTTGGTCCTGAGTAAAGAATAGGGACAGTCTAGAAAATTAGAACTAACTAAACAAAGGGAATGGCAAAAGATAGCTCTTGGAAGCATAGAAGTACATGAAGCATTTAGGGTATAGTGAGTAGGTCAGCTAGAATTCAGAGTGAGTAATGTGTGGATTTAAAGCTGGAGGAACACAAGTGCCAGATTGTAAAGAATTATATTCACCATGGTAAGGTTTTGAACTTTGTGTAGTAAATAGAGAAACTATTCTGACAACATTATGGAGGCTATATTATAAGGCAGGAACAAAGTATGCACATCAGTTTGACCCAAAAATGGTAAGGCCCTAACCGGTGGAGCGAGAGACCAGCATACAGATGGGGTATGCTGATAAACCATGTGTTAAAATTGTTCCTTCAGTCATTGGGATTTTATTTCAAGTTACCCTTCCTAAAGTTTCATTTTCATCTATCTTACAGAATTTGGTTGATCTTGCAGGCAGTGAAAGAGCTGCTCAAACAGGCGCTGAAGGTAATGGAAACTCGTAAATGTTTTGGCCTAAGTGTTATCTTGTTCTTTTACAGAATAAAGAAGTGCTACCTTGCATTTTAGAAACTAATCAAGATAGTAAGTTTGTGACAAGACTCTTTAATGTAAAAAGCAGCTTCCATATCTAGCAAATTATCTATTTGGGGCTACTATAGCATCAATTAAAAAGCTAAAACTATGCAGTTGGTAGGATTGTATAGCTACAAAGCTGAAAGTACCGTGAAAACCATCTAAATTTTCATAATTAGTAAGGAAATTCAGGAAGGTAGTCAGGTACAAAATTAATATACGATATTAATAACTCCTAATACAAACAACAACCAGTTAGAATATTTAGTGTACAAAAAGACTCCATTTACAATAATGACTTAAAAGATCTAATATCTAGGAAAAAAACTCAACGCAAATTACACAAGGCCAAAATAAAGAAAACTTTAAAACAGACCTAAAGGATGTAATCAAATACTTAAACAAATGGAAAAGCATACTTAGATAGGAAGTTTCAAGATCACGAAGATGTCAAACCTTTCTATGTTTATTTCCTACAGCCTGACACAGAGACACTCCTCTGAGCATGGTCTCTATTCACCAAACCAGTGGATCCTCCAATCTGTAAACAAGAAATAAATGCTTGTTGTTTTAGCTGGCTTGTTACAGCAATAGCTGAAAAATGCATCTGTAAAATAACAGCTGTTCAAAACTATTTGTTGTAGTACCTTTTATATATGTGGTATATTGAAAATGTACATGACCCTCAACAGGGTGCTGAGGAAATAAATTTCGATACATCCATATAATGGAATTTTATGCTATAAAAGGATAAAAACACCAGTGTTTACTGATATGATATATTGCCAAGTGAAAAAAAAACAAAGTGCAAATTAGCATATATAGCGTGCTACTCTTTGTGTAAAAAAGAAATAAACATATATGAACTTGAATTTCTAAAAATCTCTACAAGAGTCAACTAAGAAAAGTGATTTTCTGGTAGGGGGACAGGAACTGGTTGAATGGAGCATAGGAGAAAGAAAGAGCTTTTTCAGTGTACTTTTTTGGGGGGGTATATGACTCATGAGAGCATATTAGTTTAAAAGTAAGAACTTTGTTGTGCACCTAATAGGAATTAATTTGGTTGTAAGTCTATAGTTGCCTATATTTGGAGGTTTGGAAAAAATAGATTTGAACTGAGGAATTAGGCTCTTGGGGGAAATGAACTTTACTTCCCTCTGATTTTTTTTCTTAGCCATCATTTTCTTTTTGCTCTTTCTCTGAGGTGATGACCTTTCTGATTCACTTACTAGGTAGGAGGAACAGGGAAAGAGCTCAACCAGTGGTATTAAAGGTGGACTCAGATCTAATCCAAAGCACAGACTTTATCATCTAACCCTTTAATTTCTAGTTTCTCTTATAATTTATTGATAAATGAGTTAATCATCTAATACAGAGGTTAGTTTTCATTTTTTTTTTTTTTTTCAACGTTTTTTATTTATTTTTGGGACAGAGAGAGACAGAGCATGAACGGGGGAGGGGCAGAGAGAGAGGGAGACACAGAATCGGAAACAGGCTCCAGGCTCCGAGCCATCAGCCCAGAGCCCGACGCGGGGCTCGAACTCACGGGCCGCGAGATCGTGACCTGGCTGAAGCCGGACGCTTAACCGACTGCGCCACCCAGGCGCCCCAGTTTTCATTTTTATGTTTGCTTAATAAATGCAGGTGTGCGACTCAAGGAAGGCTGTAATATAAATCGCAGTTTATTTATTTTGGGACAAGTGATCAAGAAACTTAGCGATGGACAAGTTGGGTAAGTTTATTCCATTGTACATTTACCTATTAATGCTTACATTTTTCATTAGGTTGAGAATTTTAATAATTCAGTGACACTCCAACGTACTGATTTCTTCAATATGTTCAAAAGCTTTTGCGATTCTGTGAGCATGCTTAGCTTCTTAAATATATGACTACAACTTCCTAAATTTGCTTTCTATTTTAAATATTTTTTACTGAGTAGTTTTGACCTGTCTTATGTAACCTATAAAGAATTAATTTTTAAATTGTAGCTAATTTAAGGTTCTGCATTAAAAACCAACCACTTTTGTTAAATAAAAATTCTTACTGTTTTGTTTTTTTTTCCCCAAACTCCTTTCTCACTAAGTGGTTTCATAAATTACCGAGACAGTAAATTAACACGAATTCTCCAGAATTCTTTGGGAGGAAATGCAAAAACACGTATTATCTGCACAATTACTCCAGTGTCTTTTGATGAAACCCTTACTACTCTACAGGTAAATTTGATTTTTATTTCAATATTCAGGCCGGGGTGGGGCGGGGGGGAGTGTGGGAGTGGGGAATCATCTTTAAGAAGAAAAAATTACCCACTAACATTAGGGTTTGTTTTTTTTTTAATGACACACTATATCTATTACGATAAAATTGGTATACTGTCTACTAAATAGTATTCCTTAATTTTCTCAAATTTCAATTATTCATATCCCACCGTCACAGTTTTGCTGTATCCAACACTATTATACTGATATATTTCTCTTTAAGAAAGTCACTTTTTCTACTTTATTTATTGTAGAAGGAAACTTTATCTCAATCCCATGAATGAAAAACTAGTATCACTTTCAACAAATAGGTACCCCAAAAAAACACATATCTGTATGTGTGTTTATAATAAAATAACTCTTAAATTCCTACTTGTTGATTGCCTTTGCTCTGAGCCTAAGGCTTACATTTTCTGTTAAAAAAAAAAAAAAAAAAGGAAAAATGAGAAATGTCAATAGAATAGCCATCTCAGTCAAGGGTTCAGTGTTATTTAATGGTCACCTTCATGGACCCACTTAAAGTTACTTCTGATACACTCTAAGAAACATTGTTTTAAATAGCTATTGAGCACTGGCTCAAGGTACTATGAAAGAAACAAAGATAGAAAGTACAGTCCCTGACTTCACAATTTATAGTCATATAGGGAAGGGGCACCTGGGTGGCTCAGCCAGTTGTGTCTGACTTTGGCTCAGGTCACAATCTCACAGCTCGTGAGTTCGAGCCATGCATCGGACTCTGTGCTGACAGCTCAGAGCCTGGAGCCTGCTTTGGATTCTGTGTCTCCATCTCTCTCTGCGCCTCCCTTGCTCGTGCTCTGTCTCCCTCTCTTTCCAAAATAAGTAAACATTAAAAAAAAAAATCTTAAAGTACTATAAGGAAGATAAGACCTGTCTTCCAACGTGATTGGCTTGGATTAATTAACTGTTAATAAATGGAATAGAGTTCAGAGAAAGGAGAGGTACTTTCCACTGGAAGCAATGCTTCAGAGTAGAGGGAGCATTTGCTCTTGACTTTGAGAGGTGGGTGGGATTCTAGTAAGCCAGTATTTGTAGTTTCTCTGTTGGCATATGTCTTCAAGATGTTTCCCTGACTCTTCTGAAGACTAGCAGCCAGGGTAAGTTACAAGGATAGAGAATACTCTCTGTGTTCAAAAGTATTAAGCCACCTGGGAAGAGGATTGATCTTTCTTTATAAAACGTAATTACAAGAAACCTAAATATTATTAATTAATTTTTTTGATGTTGAACACTTAACACTCTTGTATTTTCCCCAGTTTGCCAGCACTGCCAAATATATGAAGAATACTCCTTATGTTAATGAGGTATCAAGTGATGAAGCTCTCCTGAAAAGATACAGAAAAGAAATAATGGATCTTAAAAAACAGTTAGAGGAGGTATGTGTGAACCGACAGATTTAGGGGCGCCTGGGTGGCTCAGTCGGTTGAGCGTCCAACTCTTGATTTCAGCTCAGGTCATAATCTCACGATTCATGGAATCGAGCCCTGTGTCGGGCTCCATGCTGGCAGCACAGAGCCTGCTTGGGATTCTCTCTCTCTCCCTCTCTCTGTCCCTCCCCTGCTCCTGTACTCTCTCTCTCAAAAGAAATAAATAAAAATTAAAAGAAAAAAAAAAGAATAGGGGCAGATTTAGAACTAAGAGCTGCCCAAATACCCAGAGATTCTTAACTCCTCAATAGCTGAGGTCTACAACCTAATTTTTTTTTGGGGGGGGGGGGGGGGTGCTGTGTCATAAGTTTTATGGTGCTAAAATAGAAACATAAAATTTTACCATTTTTTAAGTGTAAAATTCAGTGGTATTAGGTACATTAACAGTGTACTGATATAATCACTGCCACTATTACCCAAACTTCTTCATTGTCCCAAACAGAAACTCTGTACCCATTAAATAATTACTTCCTATTTCTCCCCCGTCCCTCCAGCCCCTGGTAACCTCTACTCTCATTTATGTCACTATGAATTTACCTATTCTAGATACCTCTTGCAAGTGGAATCATGCAGTATTTGCCCTTTTGTGTCTAGCTTATTTCACTTAGCAAAAGGCTTTCAAAGTTAATCCAAGTCATACTGTGTATTAGAACTTCAGTCTTTTTTTATCCATTGTCTGTATATAACACATTTTGTTCATCCATTCACCTGTTCATGGACAAGTGGGTTGATTCTACCTTTTGGCTATTATAAATAATGCTGCTGTGAACACTGGTGTACAAGTATCTATTTCAGTACCTCTTGTCAGTTCTTTTGCACACATACCTAGTCATAGAATTGCTGCGTCAGATGGTAATTCTATGTTTAACATTTTGAGGAACAATCATACTTTTCCACAAAGCTGTACCATTTTGCACAACCAACACATTGCATGAGGTTTTGAATTTCTCCACACTTTCACCAATATTTGTTATTTATTTTACTTTTTTTATATAATAGCCATCCTAGTGAGTATAAAATGATAAGTGTGTTTAGTTTTATAAGAAACTGGGGGCGCCTGGGTGGCTCAGTCGGTTAAGCATTCGACTTCGACTCAGGTCACGATCTCACCACTCTCTAGTTCCAGCCCCACGTCTGGCTCTGTGCTGACAGCTCAGAGCCTAGAGCCTGCTTCAGATTCCGTCTGTCTCTCTCTCTCTCTCTGCCCCTCCCCCACTCACATTCTCTCTCTCTCTCTCTCTCTCTCTCTCTCTCTCCCTCCCTCTCTCCCCCTCTCCCCCTCTTCCTCCCTCCCTCCCTCCTTCCTTCCCTCCCTTCTTCCCTCCCTCTCTCTTAAAAATAAATAAACGTTAAAATTTTTTTTTACAAATAAGAAACTGCCAAACTGTCTTCCAAAGTGGATGCATTCCCACCAACAATAAATAAGAGTTCCTGTTGCTCCACATTGTTCAGCATCTGGTATTATCAGTGTTTTGGATTTTAGCCATTCTAATAGGTGTGTAGTGGGTATCTCGTTGTTGTTTTAATTTGCAATTCCCTAGTGACCTATGACATTGTCTTTTCATGTGTTTATTTACCATCTATATGTCATCTATGGTGAGATGTCTGTTCACATCTGTTGCCCATTTTTAAATTGCATTATTTTCTTATTGTTGGGTTTAAAAGTTCTTAGTGTTTTTTGGATACTAATCTCTTACCAAATATGTGTTTTGCAAATATTGTCTCCCAGTCTATGGCTTGTTTCTTCATTTTCTGAACAGTGACTTTCACAGTGTGGGGGTTTTTTGTTTTGTTTTGTTTTGTTTTTTTATACAAACATGATTCAACTTTATTTTTTTTTACAGGAGACTCTTTCTTTTTGGATTTTTAATTTTAGTTGAATCCAAGTTAGTTAACATATAGTGTAATAATGGTTTCAGGAGTAGAATGTAGTGATTCATCACTTACATATATCACACAGTGCTCAACAAGAGCCCTCCTTAATGCCCATTACCCATTAGCCCCCACCCACAACCACTCCATAAACCCTCAGTTTGTTCTCTGTATTTAAGAGTCTCTTATGGCTTCAGAGAAAGACAGATACCATATGGTTTCACTCTTATGTGGATCCTGAGAAACATAACAGAAACCCATGGGGGAGGGGAAGGAAAAAAAAAAAAAAAGAGGTTAGAGTGGGAGAGAGCCAAAGCATTAGAGACTGTTAAAAACTGAGAACAAACTGAGGGTTGATGGGGGGTGGGAGGGAGGGCAGGGTGGGAGGGAGGGCAGGGTGGGTGATGGGTATTGAGGAGGGCACCTTTTGGGATGAGCACTGGGTGTTGTATGGAAACCAATTTGACAGTAAATTTCATATATTAAAAAAAAAAAAAAAAAGAGTCTCTTATGGCTTGCCTTCATCTCTGTTTTTATCTTACTTTCCCTTCCCTCCCTTATGTTCATCTGTTTTGTTTCTTAAATTTAAGAAAAAGACGTATATGCTGCTGTAAACATTGGGGTGCATGTGCCCGTTCGAAACAGCACACTTGTATCCTTTGAATAAATTCCTAGTAGTGCAACTGCTGGGCCGTAGTGCAGCTGTATTTTTAATTTTTTGAGGAACCTCCATATTATTTTCCGTAATGGCTACACTAGTTTGCATTCCCATCAGCAGTGCATCCCCTTTCTCTGCATCCTCACCAACATCTGTTGTTTCCTGAGTTAATTTTAGCCATTCTGACAGGTGTGAGGTGATCTCTGATTGTAGTTTTGATTTGTATTTCCTTGATGATGAGTGATGTTGAGCATCTTTTCATGTGTCTCTTAGCCATCTGAATGTCTTCTTTGGAAAAGTGTCTGTTCATGTTTTTTGCCCATTTCTTCACTGGATTATTTGGTTTTTGGGTATTGAGTTTGTTAAGTTCTTTATACCTTTTACAAGCTAAATTTAAAACAGCTTTCAAGTAAGAAGAAATCAACTCATAAAAATTTTTCAATTTAATATAAACTGAAAAATTTGATTTCTTGAAATTATTTTAGATTGTTTTTCATTTCCAAAAAGCAAAATTTGAGATGTTCAGATGGGCCAAGTAGAGATAGTCTTTCTAAATTGTCACGAATGCATAGGGAGTTAGGTTAAAAAAAGAGAGACCATGTATAATTACTTAAAAGTGTCTTTTGTATGTTCACATTATCTTGAATTCTTCTTCTGACTGTAAGATAACAATCTAATAAGATAGCATAATCATTTGTCATTGTAACTTGTTTATTTTAACCATTGTGGTCCCATATTTTGTAAAAATTTTATATTTTAGTTATCTTTTTAATAATGAGCTAAAATATCAAATGGAAGTCTTATGAGAACATCTGTTCCCTTGCTGTAGGTATTCAAGTCTCTGCTGTTATGACTTCTCTGCCTAATTTTTAGGCAATTAATAGGATTGCTTTAACAGTCTTGTTATAATCTATATGGCATAGAATAGTCACATGGGAAGAAATGTTTATTTTACTTTATTATAAGTTAGAAAAATTACTCTTTGTGGCAACTGAGTATTAGTAATCTATAGGTAAGATATATTTTATTTCGGTAAAATGTAAATTCTCATAGTTCACATACAAATTTAATATTCTGTTCTTTCAAGCTACTTTCAAGCCTTGAAAATCTAGCTATGTTTATTATTAATATAACTTAATATTATACTCTATAGGTTTCTTTAGAGACTCGAGCCCAGGCAATGGAAAAAGACCAATTAGCCCAACTTTTGGAAGAAAAAGATTTGCTTCAAAAAGTACAGATTGAGAAAATTCAGAACTTAACACGGATGCTGGTGACTTCTTCTTCCCTCACATCACAACAGGAATTAAAGGTAAAATTTAAAGGAATGACAACTCAGACTTAGTATATAGAGACTAGGATGGGTATTCCTATAGGTTTATAATATAGTTATGCATTTCTTATCCTTTGTTACAGTGTATTCAGGAAACCCAGAACATTTTGTGTGTTTGCCTATGTGTCAGCAAAACCTAAAAGGTTCATTAAAAATACTGATCTCTGATCCTACATGTAGAGATCCTAATTTGAGAAATCTAGAATAGGGGCACCTGGGTGGCTCAGTTGATCATCCAACTCTTGATTTCAGCCTAGGTCATGATCCCAAGGTCATGGGATTGAGCCCCATGTCAGGCTCCATACTGAGTATGAATGATTATGATTTTCTCTCTTTCTTCCTCTGCCCCTCTTCCCCCATCACGCTTGCTCTCTCTGTAAAATTAAAAAAAAAAAAATGCACAAGAAGTCTGGAATATTGACAAGGAATCTATATTCAATATGCTTCTTAAGAAATTCTGATGAAGTTGATCAAGTGATTGGGAACCACAGGTGTCTAGGGTATATGGGAATATTTTCTCTTTAAAGAAAAAGAATATCAATCTCAGGATAATTGATCTAGAATACAAATCAACATAGTGATCAAAATTCTGGTTTCCAGTATGTGTACTTTTTGTTTTTGGTAGAGTTAGGGTTTTTTTTTTGGTCAAGTAAGTATGTTTTGGCTATAATGGTATCATGGTTAAAAGGATGGCCTCTGGAGCTTGACTGCCTGGATTTGAATCCTGATGCTGTCAGTTCCTAACTCTTTACCTTGGGCAATTTCTTAAATACATTTTGTTGCATTTTCTTATTTGTGAGATATCTAGATCTCCACCTCATAGGAATGCTGTGAGAATTAAGTTAAATAATACATAGACTGTGCCTAACACTACACTTTCTACAGGCCAAATCCTCAATATATGTATGCTCTTAATTAAGGTAATTATTAATAGACATCATGCTCAAGTCACCACAGTTCGTATAAAGAAGACATTCGAAGAGCTATTTGTTGACAGACTGACGAGAAGAAAATAGTCCAATGGAAGGTATAAGGGAGAATATTTTAGGAAGAGATCTACATGTACAAAAGCTCGGAGTTGTGAAAACAACATAATATATTTCTTGGGCTTAGAATGTTTTGGTGGCAAGGGAATTTTAAACCATAGTGAAGGATTTGAACATTGCGTTATGCTAAGGACAAGGAAAAGCCTTGTATGTGACACAGAACTGTATTTTAGAAAGGTGTGTCTGCTTGTGTGCATCAGATTGGTTGGGACTGTACAAGGACTGTGACTCTGGAGATGCCAAAGATGTGGATAAATTGGAGAGCTGTGTGAAAGGTAGACTCAACAGGACTCTATGATTGTTTAGATGTCAGGGACAGGGATAGGGAGGCATCCAGAATAATTTGCAAACATTGCTAGGCTTGCTGGGTAACTGGTAGCAGTATTCGTTGTTAAAGAACACTGGATGAAGCTTAGTGCAGCTGCTCAGTGTTTTATTTGGGCCATCTCCAGTTTAAGGGGTCACGCAGTTGAAAATCCAAATATATGAAATTCAAGTGAAATTTGTGAGGTGGAGATACCAATGTGGCCATTAGATACTGCAGATCCAAAGTAAAGTCATGGGAACGGATAGTCTTATTCTGGGAGCATGTTGAAAATGAAAAGAATAGAGAGCCAAAGACCCCAAGGACAACTTTTCAATAAAGGCAAAAGAATCCCAAAGGGAGCCCAGGATTAGCTGTAGAGTTAAGTAAACCTGGTGAATGTGGTCTCTAAGAGAAGAAAATATTTCAGAGAGGTAGTGATTAGCAATGTCACATTCTGCTAAGAACTTAATTAAGATAAATATAGACATGGGGTGCCTGGGTGGCTTAGTCGGTTAGGAGTCCGACTTCAGCTCAGGTCATGGTCTCGCAGTTCATGAGTCTGAGCCCCACATTGCTCACTGTGCTGACATCTCAGAGCCTGGAGCCTGCTTTGGATTCTGTCTCTCTCTCTCTCTCTCTCTCTCTCTCTCTATCTCTCTCTCTCTCTCTGTCTCTCTCTCTGCTCCTCCCTTGCTCATGCTCTCTCTCACTCTCAAAAATAAATAAACATTAAAATAACTAAAAAATAAATAAAGGATAAATTTAGACAAAAACTTTTTGGATTTGGATATAAGAAGCTCATTTACAAAACAATTTGAGTTATGTGGTAGGAGTGAAAGCCACTTTACAGAGGGTTAAGATGGTCCCAAGGGATTGGATCATGAACACAGTAGAGAGGACTGGCTTCAGAAGAAAGGATCATTTATAGATCTATAAAAAGGATCTATAAATCCTAGTAATAGGATTGTAGAGAGGATCAAATAAGACAATACTTGGACCTAGCAGAGGGACCACAGAAAAATGGTAACTGAAATATGGAAAAACACAAGCAGAGGAGGAGAAACCAGCAAAGCAGAGTGAGAGGTGAGGACAGCTAGCTGGGAGACAGAGGTATTCCTGGAAGGAGTAGATGGATGATGAGGAAGAATACAATGGTAGATAGAGAGAAGTAAGGACTGAAGAGTTTGTTTTAAAAAAAATCAAAAGCAAATAGGGCACATAGATGGCTCAGTCGGTTGAGTGTTCGATTCTTGATTTTGACTCAGGTCGTGATCACAGAGTAGTGGGATCGAGCCCTGGGTCAGACTCCCTGCTAAGCGTGGAGCCTGCTTAAGAATCTCATTCTCTCTCTCTCAAAAAAAAAGATATTAAAATAAAATAAAAGTAAACAAAGAGGCTTGAGCATTTATCAGGCTAATAGGAGGGAACTGGTAAAGATGACATGAACAGATAACCCAGGGAGCAAGGTCTCAAGGGAGAAAGGAACAATGAGGTCAGGAGTGCTGGTGGAGGCATTAGCTTTACTGAATTGGAAGAGAACTGGCATTGTGAAGGCCACGTGTGTGAGATTCATTCACTGCAGGAAATTCAAATGGACTGTCTGTCCCTTGTCGGTTAAAGCTGGAGACTCAGACGTGCTTTTGGTAGCTATGGTGTGGCAACAGCAACTTCCTTTCTAGAGAACACTGGATTACTTACTTAAAGGGTTGTGAGTCTGCCAACTCCTTTCAATTAAGTCCCAGAAAAGTTTGTAAATAAACCTTCAAGTAAAACATGACATTTGTTTCATCAAAATATTTTATGGGTTAAACACTGATTTTAAAAGTTTGTGTTCTCACAGGATGTCCTAAGCCCAGTATGATATTACATAGGCTTAATAAGAATTCTACCAAGTTAGTGCTTTCCAAAAATGAAAACTAATTCCCTTGTTTTATGATGTTTGAGCCCAGATCTGTGTGAGGTAATTTTTATTTCTTTCTCCTTAGGCTAAAAGAAAACGAAGAGTCACTTGGTGTCTTGGCAAAATTAACAAAATGAAGGACTCAAATTATTTAAATGAATTTAATATGTCAGCAAATATAACAAAAACACATAAGGCAGCTGTAACTATGATAGGAGAAATTGATGAATGTGAGTACTTTTTCAGCTGCTTTTAATTATAAAGACATCCTTGTAGGGGCACCTGGGTGACTCAGTTGTTTGACTTGATTTCGGCCCAGGTCATGATCCCAGGGTTGTGAGATCGAGTCCCATGTCAGGCTCCACAATCAGCATGGAGCTTGCTTAGGATTCTCTATCTCACTCCCTCTGTCCTCTCCCCAACTTGCACTCCCTCTCTCTAAAGTAAAAAAAAAAAAAAAAAAATCAAAAACTCAAAATCAAAACAAAAAATTATCCCTGTAAAGAAAGACTTCTTTATAATTCAGTTAATGTGGTAAACACATTTAATAAAATGTATGAATTTTAGGTATGATTACAGATGGAGATAATGATAAAAAATTAGTAATTTTAAGACAATGAACATTCTCTATTTTTTTCAAGACTCTTAAGAATAATGCACTGTCGTTGAAACACATGAGACATGTTTTTATTGTTTGGTTTTTGTTCTAATCATTATCCAATTAAATTAGTATCCATATAACATCTGCCTTAAACTTTGTTTAATCTTGGAAGGGGGACATTACACAGACATGTTTCAAAATAACGTCTCCAACATTATCAGTATTTTTAAAGGGCATTTTAAAACCTACTTACAATGATCAAATCTTAAATTCAGATTTTGTCCCTATAATGTAGGTAACTATATTTTATTAAGGATCTATATTATATTACTAATTCCAACCAGGGATCTTAATTCATACAATACTATAAATGATCATATCTGTTGTTAATATATTCTTGGCATTCATATTGTGAGCACATGTTACCTAATTGGATCTTATTATTACCTCTGATCAGATTTTCTTCTAGTCTTTGACTTTTGAGAAATTTTATTAACACATTTATGGATAAATTGCTTTTTCTCCTTATTATAGCTATCTCTTCAGAATCTGATATTTTCAGTAACACTCTTGATCCATTAACAGAGGTAGAGTGGAATCCAGCAACAAAGCTACTATGTCAGGTAATTTAAGTGTACTTCATAGACATACTCTCTTTTTAAAATTCATTTTTATTGGTGTTCACTATTGTTGCTGCACATTATAAGCTCTGACTTAATTTCGGTAACAGTTTTGGTTCTAATTACTTGCAACACTGCTAGTTGCTAACTGGCACGCGGAGGAGGCGAAAAATTTCATAATGCAGGTGTATCGTATTAGGTGACCTTTGCTTCTGGTTCTTTACCAGCAGATCTTGGTATTCGTGATTTTTTGTTTGTTTGTTGTTGTTGTTTTTGGTTTTTGTTTTTACTTAGACCCATAAGGGTAAAAAGGCTGATTTTTAAAGTGTCAAAATTCTCAAGCATATAGTAGAAAAATGACACATCAGGGGTGGGGGGTAATATTGCCAAATAAGACTGAAAAATAAAAGTAAATATATTATATATGACCTTGTCAAAACTGTAAACAAGGAATACTATAGTAAATACTTCAGTGGGTAGAGAGTCCATGTTTACTTTCTAGGCTACTAATGTCCAAAGAAATACAGTATAGTTTTATAAATGTATTTGTTAAGGAAATTTCATTTTAGTTTTAGAGTGAAATTGCCGTGATGCTTGGGAATTATTACCATTAGTTAACCATCATATTAGTTATAATTAGGTGAGTATTAGAGGTAAAGTGCTTTTATGTCCCTGAAACATCCTCTAGAAGTGTGTTATTGTTGAAAAATTCCTGGTGTTTATTTTTGTTTCTATAACTTACAGTTTATCTCTTTCTCATAATAGTATACAAAACAGGAACAGGCCTCTTTTGAGTACGGTAAAACATGGCACTAGAGGTCAATAAAGAATATTTCTGTTTCCCTTCCTAAATTCAGACCTGTCTGAGAAATAAAACAGGCATCAGATAGGTAGAGAATTAAATTATCAGCTTTATTACTAAGGAGCTTAAAAAACTGTGGTCAAATGGGGCACCTGGGTGGCTCAGTCGGTTAAGCAGCCGACTTCTGCTCAGGTCATGATCTTGTCTGTGAGTTCGAGCCCCGCATCAGCTCCGTGCTGATAGCTCAAAGCCTGGAGCCTGCTTTGGATCCTGTGTCTCCCTCTCTCTCTGACCCTCGCGCACTCATGCTCTGTATCACTCTCTCAAAAATAAATAAATGTTAAAAAAATTTAAAAAAAAACAAACTGTGGTCAAATGGACTTCCCAGTATACACCCTACCTCCCCAAATTCCTCCTCCCGACAACTTTTCCAGTTAAATATTGGCAGAGCATTGTTTATAAGATGTTTTTTTCATACTCCTTTCAAAATTGCCTGCTCTTCTAAATTAGCTAGTTTACCAAAATTCACACCCTTTATTTTACCCGGGATCAAACTAGACCATTAGATATTGAAGAGGAATCTACTCCTGAAGCCAAGACTACACTGTATGCTAACTAACTTGAGAATAAATAAAGTAAAATAAAAAAGAAAGATATTGAAGAAGAGAATGACCTAAGTTGCTACATTATATAAGGTTAAATTATTTGAGTAATCTAAAAGAAACAAAGAATATATGATTTGAATTCTGTCTGTCTTGAAAATCTGGTTTTGTTGCCAATAGGAAAACTTAGAAAGTGAGCTGAATTCACTTCGTGCCAACTATGATAATCTGATATTGGACTATGAACAACTGAGACGAGAAAATGAAGAAATGGAATTGAAATTAAAAGAAAAGAATGATTTGGATGAATTTGAGGCTCTAGAAAGAAAAGCGGAAAAAGATCAGGAGGTAAGAGATATGGAAACATGAAACTAAAACCACACTTTTCAAAGAAGTATCATTCTCTTAAAGATATTTCTAAGATTGAGATAGGAAGAATCCATCCATTTTCCATATGTAGACACAATTTAAAGAATTTGAGAAATAATTCATTTGTGTCACTTTTAAAATATTTAAAGCATATTTGTTTCACTTGTGCTCACGCACAAAAAGAAGGAAAAATTACAAATGTCTTTGGGATGGTTTGGTGCATCTGCCTGTTGATGGATTTGTCTTGAATAAGTTATTTCATTGTAATTTGTGTATTATCAGTTAATTGGTTGAGCACACGTAAATTCTGTCTATAGTATAACCATTTCCTACTGAGACCAATATGAATTTTACTATCTGACTGTTTTATGCATGGATACTACATATCCATGGACCCATGGATTTCATTTTCTTTAAAAAGTATATTCCTAAATATTTAGAACATTATTAGAATAGACGGGGAAGCTGATTATGCTCATGTCTTTTTCCATATGAGAGTTATTGTGAAAATTAGTGTAACTAAATACTAAATACTTGTAATGCAATTTTTAGAAATGAAACAGATCACTTAAATTTTCTAAATATATATTACGCTATATGTTAAGAGAACCTAATTCAGAAACCATCAAACTTCAGGTACTTAGAAGTTGTCCAAGAGATTTAAGATTTCTTAGAGCACACAGTCCTTAACTTAGAGTTCACAGACAGTATAAAATCATTTTGCAGAATTTTTGAAGGATATTCATTTTTCTGGAACAAGAATCCATAGCTGTTGTCAGACTATGAATCTGTCCCTACCCCACTCCCCTCTCCTGCCCTGCCAAATAAGAGCCAGTACTGGTGTAGTTAAATGATGACTTAATTTATAGCTACTTCTAAGATTTCTGTGTGGATAGCCCAAAGGAACACAATGCTCTTTCCTCAGTATCATTGTTTCATTTCTCACCCTCTTTTTTTTTTTTAATAAGGAAAAAAGAAATCTGTGCCAAAACTATTATTTCCATTCTATATACAAATTAAAGTTAATCCTACATTTATGGGTATATATCCTAAGAGGAAGTCTATATGTTCTCCACAGGGTTTCATTTAACTTGGTTTAAAATTTACATTTTAACAAAATACAAAATGTCATATATTGGCCCATGAATTTCAGTCTATAAAACACAGTTTTATAAGGAAGGGGGTGGTGTAGTGTCATGGTTAAGACCATGGTCTCTGGAGCCAAACTGCTCAGATGCAAGGCTAACTGAGCATAAGTATAGCAATCATTTCTAAGTTTTTTACATGATTTCTATATCCAATCAATAAAAACTGAAGCTCACTAAATTGTCTCACACACAGAAAGATTACAAAATAGTATATGACTTGACTGTCACATCCCAATTTTTTTTTTCTTTTAACGAAGTCAAGGGGAAAAATAATCCTATTCTCTTCATCTTTACTTGGACACAATTAAAATGCTAGGTTCAATAAGGTAACCTAAAAGATTAAGTAATAAAAACTTAAATCTACTCAAAGCTCTTTTTGCAACGTCCATTCCATTTTAAACTAAGAATGTAAGTCTGAATATACAGTAAAATGTGTTCCCAAACCTCCATTTTGGGGAAAAGCTTAATGAAAAAGGAATGAAAAGTCAAATAATGGCCTTAAGACATGTGGGTATTGCCCTGGTTTGCTGATGGTCTTATAAATCACCAAGGCTATGGATAATTTTCAAATGGGAATATAGAAATACAGAATGTTTAGTGATTTTAGAAGGAGTAAGTATTATGCTCAGGGAACAAAGTAAATTCCAACCCCTACCTGTTTTAACTTGATTAATTTTAGAATTTTAACAAGTTAGAGGTTTTTGTCTTAAGTTAAATATTTTATTTCACCTGCTGCAAATTACAGTTGAAATCTATTTTTTTTTTTATGTAGCAACCACTTGACTTTTGATTGTATCATATATACTTTCTCTTTATGCTCAGCATCTTAATACATCTTTGGGAAGTTACACTCAGAGCTTTACAAAAGTTACTCCATCTTTTTTCTGTTAATGAGAACCAATAGTTAAAGTGGTATTTCAAATGAAAGTGGGACAATTTTTCTTTCTAAATGTTTATTTTCTAAAATGAAGGTAAATTTAGTTCTTCTTTGTTGGTAAATGTGATTTTCTTGCACAAAATTTAGAAACAGGAAAGAAAAGATAAAAGATGGAGCCAATTTAAGTTATAACCAATATAAATGTCTAAAATTTTGCTGAACACTTGGTAGCCATTTAGCACATGTGGTGATTTTGAGCATTTGAAATGGGGCCAGTCTGAATTAAGTATGAAAAAAAAAGAATGTAAACTATTTCTTTAACTTTTTATATTGATTACATGAACAAATGATAGTATTTTGAATATTTTAGGTTAAAATACATTATCAAAATTAGTTCTACCTGTTTCTTTCTTTAATGCAGCCAGTAGAAAATCTTAAATTACAAATTTGGCTCACATAATATTGTGGAGGCAACGTTGGAGGACATTGACCTAAAATAAGAACATCAACAGGAGCACTAGTCTGAGTCTAAATCTAGTTAGGACTGAATTAAACATTCATAAAATATTAAACAAGTTGCTGTTTTCCTAAGTCCCTTACATTCTACTTGAATTTGCCTTTACTTTTAAAGGATTCATCGAATTATGAAGATTAAATAATTCTAAGGGAAAAAAACGTTTATCTGTGGTAAATTGTCATTTACTTGCTTTGACACAAGAATACCTGAAACTCAAATATTTAATGCTCCAGATATTTTGTGAAAAGGAAACTTTAATAGAAATACTTGTATCTTTAAGTATTCTTTGTACTTCTAGACAGTTAAAAAATGTAAACCAATAACATCATCTTTTTAGTATTTTCTGTAGACTGAATTGACAAGGTAATAATTCATAATCCCATACCTATCTCTGTAGCTTGGTGAACAGTAATATTATTATAAAAACACCACATGAAGCTACCTTAATCTAAACCTAAATTCTAAACCACAAAGCCTTAAAAAGTATGCCAGTATAAAATCTAAATGGATAATTTACAGGAAGAAAAAAAATCTTATAGAATAAACACATGTCTGTACTTAACTTCCCCAAAACAAAAATCTATTAAAAATGTATTTTAAAAAAAAATGTATTTAAAAAAATTTTTTTTAATGTTTATTTATTTTTGAGAGAGAGAGAGAGAGAGAGAGAGAGAGAGAGAGTGAGCGTGAGTGAGGTAGGGGCAGAGAGAGGGAGACAGAATCTGAAGCAGGCTCCAAACTGTCAGCACAGAGCCTGATGTGAGGCTTGAACCCACAAGCTGTGAGATCACGACCTGAGCCAAAGTCAGACACTTAACCGACTGAGCCACCCAGGTGCCCCTAAAAGTGTATCTTTTAAAAGTTTATTTCCTCCAAGGAATGCATACTAATTTGCTTTTAACTTTATTATAGCATTATTAACAGATGACATAACTATTAGTTGGGCCATGCTGAGGTTTTTTTCTTGTTGGCTTGTTTTGTGGGGATTGGGAATTTTCTGTTGAGTTTGTCTCTGTTTAATGAGGTGCTCTGTACCAGTAGCTTGAACAATTGATTTCTCAGTCCCTTCTTACTGTTTGGTGATTCTGAAGTGGTGGATGAATGAATGCTATCTTTTGGGGTTGTTGGTTTTGTTTTTTTGGTTTTTTGGTTTTTGGTTTTTTTTTTTTTTTTGCTTTATTAACTATTGGTTTGCTCTGTTGCCTGTTCACATGCTCTTACAGATGCAACTAATTCATGAAATTTCCAACTTAAAGAATTTAGTTAAGCATGCAGAAGTATATAATCAGGATCTTGAGGTGAGCATTTATGTTGGTATTTCCACTGATAAAGAACTAGGCCTAAAATGTACATCATACATAATTGAACATGATTTCAGAAAATACAAGAATATATTTATTTTTTTCAATGTCAACTTTTTATATTTTACTAACAGTGTAAACTGTCCAATATAAGTTCTTTTTAACCCCCTAAAATATAAATCCAATTAAATATGTTTCTCTTTTTTGTTTCACACTTCTTTTAGAATGAGCTAAGTTCAAAAGTAGAGTTGCTTAGAGAAAAGGAAGAACAGATTAAGAAGCTACAGAAATACATAGACTGTCAGAAGTCAGAAGATACAAAAATGAACTTGTCATACTCATCGGTAAAAATCAGGTTTATTTTGTTGCGTTCTCATGTAGACATTTATAGCACATCATCATCATCGTTGTTATAGCAAATGCTTATATTGAGCCTGCTGTGTGCCAGGCACTGTTGTAGTTGTTTTACATATAGTATTTTATTTAATATTGTCAACCCTATGAAACTGGGACTACTGGTATCATTGCCATTTTATGGATAAAGAATCATTCATAGAGAGTTGAAGATACCATTCTTTGAGTGAATATAGGTAAGTTAGGGATGAGCTTCCATTAAAAATCAATAATTTAAGAATTATTTTATTTTTTTAATTATTGTATGCACATGTATGTAGAACTGTATAGTTCACGTGAGCACTTATGTTGGTATTGATACATACCTGGAGCTATACATATCACAAGTAATTGAGCATGGTTTTATAAATTTCATCAATTTGATTAATATTAATGCTTGCTCATCATAATTTAAATAAGTATTTTATCAGTTTGTTATTTTTCAGAAACTGTAGCTCTAGATGATTTTAGTTGGTAGAAGATATGGCATTAAATAACATTGAATTTCGTAGTGAAATTGTTAATTTTCACTGTTTGCTTTCTATTCTCCTTGCTTTCAGTCCTCCTGATTACTTCAAGAAAGTATCAGTTTGATTCTAGTTTTTAACACCGTTTTTAAGAAAGCGGCAGTTTCTAGCTGGAACTTTGGTTTCCATTGTTCTTTTGTTTCCATTTGAGTTTTTCAGAGTACTTTTTATTACCTTCTATTAGTACTCTTCTGTTACCTGTTACTAATGACAAATGATTTTTTATAAAAGTGATCTTACTGTTCTGAGGCCCTGGGAAGAAAGGCAGGTTTCATATAATCCTGGAGTGTCTGTTGATAGAGTATCAAGTAGAATTGGCCACTTTTTAATAATTATTATTTCTTTCTCTTTTTTCATCCAATTCATTCATTCATTCATTCATTCATGCATTAATATTCTGCCAAGACATGTGGTTGAATTTATGTAGGCTAAAGTCATGTTAAAATGCCACTTCTCTCTAAAAATGAGACCGTAGATCTTTTCATGTATTTATCATTCATTTGCATTTTCTCTTCTGGGAGTTGCCTGTTCATCTTTTCAGTTTTTCCATTGGATTTTTTTGTCTTTTTCTTTTCAATTTGTAATTTCATATCCTTAATTTTAACTACGAACTACTTTCATGTTTTAGAATAACTTAAAAATACATAGGAGATTTTAACAAGCTAGCTGAACAACAATTGTGTTAGCCTTTTTTAAACAATAACAATTTTTTTTTTAATGTTTATTTATTTTTGAGAGAGAGATAGAGAGACAGAGTGTGAGTGGGAAAGGGACAGAGAGAGAGGGAGACACAGAATCTGAAGGAGGCTCCAGGCTCTGAGCTGTCAGCCCAGTGCTGGATGGCGGGGCTCAAACCCATGAATCGTGAGTTCATGACCTGAGCCAAAGTAGACGCATAACTGACTGAGCCACCCAGGCGCCCAACAATAACAAATTCTTAAATCTATACAATGCTTCTGTAATTTAGAAAAAGAGATCCAGAATTTTAAAAATATTTTTATTATGGAAAATATTATTTTTTTCATCTTTCCTAAATACACATTTGGTAATTATCATATTTCCACCATTTTTTATCAATTCAGAATAACATCTATGTACATGTTCTCTAAAGTGCTTTCCAACTCTCACAAAGCTAGATTTCACTAAATTTTTTTGTCGTGTGTATAGGAAAGCACTGAAGACCTAAAACAAATGAAACAGACTCTGCTTGATGCTGAAGGTGTAGCTCTTGATGCCAAGAGAGAATCCGCCTTTCTCAGAAGTGAAAATCTAGAGCTGAAAGAGAAAATGGTAAGTGACTCCTATAATATTTATTTAAAAAGTTATTACGATCAATACGTTTGTGTGAATTTACAATGTTTCTCTCAATAGAAAGAACTTGCAAATGCATATAAGCAAATGGAAAATGATATTCAGTTATATCAAAGCCAGTTGGAGGCAAAAAAGAAAATGCAAGTTGATCTGGAGAAAGAATTACAATCTTCTTTTAATGAAATAACAAAACTCACCTCCCTTATAGATGGCAAAGTTCCAAAAGGTATTTTATAATTTCAGACTACCTCTTTTTAGATCTGACTTTCTCTAGAAACCTACCTAAAGAATTTTGTGGCTACATTCCAGTGATTAAAAATCTATTATTCTCTGCTCTGATTTTTTTAATAACCTAATAAATTTCGGTGTCATTTGGTATCAATATTTATAAATGCTTCCCTGGACTTCATTCAGATTCATAAGGGTTTAGGAGTTATTTTTCAAATAAATTGGACCTAATTTTTAAGGAGTAATTGAAGAACTATTAACAATTAGATTACCTGTTAACCAACATTGGCTCTTTCTTTAATAAATTTTATATAGTCTGGTCCAATAATCTCATTTTGCGTGTAATTTAGGTTGTCCCAATAACTGTAAGCTGCTTTATTTAATTTACCCAAAATATCCTAGATTTGCTCTGTAATTTGGAACTGGAAAGAAAGATTACTGATCTGCAGAAAGAACTGAATAAAGAAGTTGAAGAAAATGAAGCTTTACGTAAAGAAGTTAATTTGCTCTCAGCATTGAAACCTTTACCCTCAGAATTAGAAATATTAAGGAAAGAGGTAAATACATTTTTAAGCAAATAACTCTTCTTCTGGAATAAAAACCTTTGTAATAACACTTTAAATATTATGCCACAGTTTATTTTAAAGTAGCAGGCAAGAGACCATAAACGTTTAACTAACTTGTTAGGAACAGAAATGAATGTAGTTCCTCCTCTAATTTTTTTTATATTACTAGATGTAAAAATACATTTTCAGAGCATATTTAACAGTATACTTAGTATCATGAGCCATGTACAGCCATTTCTACAGCCCTCAAGTGTTGCATTTAAACAGAGTTCTGTGGGGGCACCTGGCTGGCTCAGTCGGTAGAGTGTGCAATTCTTGATCTCATGGGGGTTGTGAGTTCGATCCCTATGTAGGGTGTAGAGATTACTTAAAAATAAAATCTTTTAAACAGAGTTCTGTGGCCCCCCCTTTTTCTAAATCTTTTTTTTTTCTTTTTTTTCTTTCTTTTTTTTTTTTTTTACTAGTCACTATGTTGAATAAAAGAAAGTAATGAGATACAAGGGAGGGCTCTGATACAGTTGAGATCAGTGTAAATCTTGCAGGCTAGTGAACAATCCTATAAACTATCTTCCAGCCTTTCTTTTCTCTCTGCCTTTCTAAAAGAAATAAAAAGTGACAAGTGTTTGAACACTATATGGCAGACATCATGCTAAAAAGCTCTAGCAACATTATTTTATTCAGTCATCCTAAAAACTCTTTAAAGTAGGTGCTGGTTCTTAGCTCAAAAATAGTTATGGCACCAATAGTTGAGCTACATAGATGTGCCTCCTATCCTTAGTCTGTGATTGAAACAACTCTGCTGTGTTACCCCCATCCTTGGTCTCCAATTTAGCTCACCTCTCTTCTTCCCACCACTACTACCTTACCTTTCACAGTGATTTTACTATTTATAAATTGGATATGGTTTATTTAAATAATAGTTCAAATAAAGCTTGATTATTTATTCTTGGATTACGTTTTTAGAAATAAGAGTTGCATTCAAAGGCTTTAGATGAAAATATGTCAAATTCTTAGAAAAACCATAAAATGTCTGCTACACCAAGAAGTTAGAAAATACTTTAGAATGATAGATGATGAAATAAAGGCATGTTCTAAAATAAAGTGTTTCTATTGAGTGTGCTCCAAACAATCCTTACTAGAGCCCAAAGAGATTAAAAAAAAAAACTTTGAAGGTAAACAGGATAATACATTATTAAAGGAATGGTGACAATAAAAATGTTGCATTTCCTCAGTCAAATCTTTGCTTAATTTCAATGTCTTTTTTTTTTTTTTTTTTTTGCATAGGAATTTTTTTCCTTGAAACTGCTTCAGTAGATCATACATTGCTAACATAACTAAATTTTATTTCCTCTCCATAGATACATGATAAATCTGAAGAGCTCTATATAATAATATCGGAAAGAGACAAATTGTTTTCTGAAGTAGTTCAAAAGGAGAATAGAATTCAAGATTTACTTGAAGAAATAGAGAAAACTAAAAATGACCTAGCAACTACCCAGATGAATTATAAAAGCAATGATCAAGAAGTCCAAGATTTAAAAAATCATCTTGAATTTGAGCAAAAGTATAAGATGGTCCTTGAGGAGAATGCAAGAATGAATCAGGAAATAGGAAATCTCTCTAAACAAGCTCAAAAACTTGGTTTAAGTTCTGATGCTTTGAGCACAGAGGTTGGTACAAGACACCCTCTAGGGAAGCAATCTTTAGTATTCTGGGGTCTGGCCTCCATATATGTCCCATAGACTGTTCTGCTTTTCACATTTTATTTTTCTTATTTTAAAGCTTTGTCCGAAAACCAAAGAACTTCAGCAGAAAGCAACCGAGAGTCAAGAAGTGTTAAATGAAATGGAAGAGCTAAAGGAGCAATTAGAAAGTAGAGATTCTAGGCTGCAAACTGTAGAAAAGGAAAAAGCACTGATTGCTGAGCAACTTCAGCAAACCTTGGTGGAAATAAGAACCTTAACCCAAGAAAGGGATGACCTAAAACAACTCCAGGAGAGCCTGCAAATTGAGAGGGACCAACTCAAAAGTGACATTCAGGATACTGTAAACATGGTGAGACTTTGACTGATTAGATGCTGAAAACCGAGAGCCTCTGTGAAAACATAGGAGCTGTCACTTACTATTCATGATCAAGTAGTTCCTGCAAAATCACTTCCATCGTTTCTTATTATTCTAACAGAAATTGTTCTCTGTTTCTCTGACAAAGAATATAGACACCCAGGAACAATTACGAAATGCTCTTGAGTCTTTGAAACAACACCAAGAAACAATCAACACACTAAAAATGAGAATTTCTGAGGAAACTTCCAGGAATTTGCATACGGAGGAAAACTTAGGAGAAACTAAAGATGAATTCCAGGAAAAGGTAAATGATATTTCTGTCCAAAGTTTTCATACTTGTGTAGAAGAGCTTTCTCTTTAACCTCAAACACATAAATACATAATGATAATCTCAATCTTGTCTATTCACAGAGCTAATAACTAACGATAATTTACAAGCATAACCCTAATGTGTTTGAAATAACTTCAGATATAACTGCTTACAGTCAATTTGGAAAAAAAAGGCAAAAATTAGTTCAGACTTTGAGGTGATATTTCCTGAGCCTTGATGTATTTTAAAATCTTTAAAAACCCCTCTGAATTCTAAGAATGTAAGAAAGATTGCTTATTATTATTATTATGTCTAAAATACTTGTTTTATGTCAGATTTTGTATATTAAACTTGCTTAGAGTTCTATAAAATCAATGTTTATGTTGTAGTTTTGCCCGTTTCTAGGGCTTGTGCTATAATTGTACTATTAGGTGCTTAAATCTCACCTTGATTTATTCTAGGTAGTATGGTTCATTTTGTCCTGATACCTTAGGAGTTAACTGGTTATTTAATTATATACAAGAAGGGCTAGGAGATGCTAATGATAATTTTTTTTTTAAGGGGAGGTATATTAGTCTACTAGACTGCCACCACAGAATAGCATAGACTGGGTGGCTAAAACTTTTAACAGAAATTTACTTTCTCCCATTTGTGGAGGCTAAAAGTCCAAGACTAAGGTGCTAGAAACTTTGGTTTGTGGTAAGTCTTCTCTTCTCTGTATGCAGATGGCACCTTCCTTCTGTGTCTTCTCATGGCCTTTCTCCTATTCTTGAGCTGAGAAAGAGAGCACTAGTGTTTCTTTCTCTTCTTAAAAGGACACCAGTTCTATGGGATTAGGGCCTCAGTTGTTTGTTTGTTTTTTGTGTTTATTTATTTTGAGAGAGGGAGAGACAGAGCATGAGCAGGGGAGGGGCAGACAGAGAAGGAGACACAGAATCCAAAGCAGGCTCCAGGCTCTGAGCTGTTAGCACAGAGCCCTATGTGGGACTTGAACCCATGAGCTATGAGATCATGACCTGAGCTGAAGTTAGATGCTTAACTGACTGAGCCACCCAGGCGCCCCAGGGCCTAAGTTTTATAACCTCATTTAACCTTAATAAACCTCCTTAAAGGCTTTATCTTCACATACAGTCACATTGGAGGTTAGGGCTTCAACATAGGAATTTGGGGACAACAAATTTGAATCCGTAACAGGGGATTGCTTATAGTTTTATACAATGGATTCATTTACTATACATTTCTACTCTTAGAAATGCCTTTGATATATATTATCAACAGAATTTTTTATACTGTCTTTCATTCTTATTGCACTACTATTTAAACCAGACTATTTACAACTAGGAATTGAAAACATTCATCAATAAGAGACTGGTGAAATAATCTTTCATACATTCATAGCTCAGAATAGTATACACATATATATGTACATATATACATAAAACTGGGTTTCGTACAGTTATATAATTTTTTAAACTACATTTTATATGCAAGAAAAATCACCAGATTGGACATATTACTAAATTAAAAAAAATACCACTTCAGAATAATTCAGTAAGCCCCAACTTATGTAAATAAATCTTTGTATAGATTTATATACTATTACCCTATATAATGAGCTTTTTTTCCCATTTACCCCAGGGTACAGTATTCTTGCCTTGGAAAAGCTTTCCCACTCACTCTGTGTGCTTCAGTTCTTCTCTCCTAGGAAAGCATTTTTGTTTGTTTTGTATCTTATGTTCTCAACTTCTCTATAGTTTGGATTAACCAAATGGGCCAAATGCATTTGACCTTGATTTGAAATTTATAACTTTTATTTTCATTAGGGGAAGACTTTTTTGAAAAGATTTTTAAAAATAAGATACAACAATCAATACCTGCTTTTAGACAAATGCAAATCTTTAATCATGTGGTCCCATGAGAAGGGGCAATAGCAGAGGAGTGAGGGAAAGGGAGAGTTGTATTTACTGGAGAGTTATATTTAGCTGCTCTGTGTTCCTAAGTTTATGCTGGAATCATCTATGTTGATAAAAAGGTCTGACTGGGGCTCTTTTGTTTCTTGGGGTTTCACAAATATGGGATGGAAGGCTAAGATAAGCTTCTTCTGTTATCGTGTTCATGTTAGAATCCCATGTGGACCCCTCTGTTCATCTGGACCCCAGAGGGCTGTATTAGTAGGTCTATAATGAATCCCCTTAGAGTGCCCACTTTCAATCTTGCTTCATATTTCTCTCTCTAGAAATGCAGCTTCTCTCATGTGTTCCAACAGAAATTTAAAACAATGATTAGTAAGCTTATCTCAAAGCACACAACTCTTTTTCTTTATTTAATAATAAGATCTGTGGTAGCTGAAATACTTGCTAGGTTGAATTCCATTCTGAAATGTACCTTGGGTATTATTACATAGTTTGCCTCAGCCTGCTCTGTTTTTGTGTACATTCCTATACTTAGGGTGTACAGATGCAAGATTCTGAATTAGGGTATCTGACAAGCTAGTCCCAATGACTATGTATTCCTTACCTTAATTTCTCATGTAGTTAGCTCTGTGGTTACCGTTGTCAGAAACTCATGCATGTCACCAACAATAAAAAAAATAGTTAAGTAAAATAGGTTCTGTCCATACCCACTCTAGAATATTGAGCAACTACTAAAAGTTATAGTTTGAAGATTATGTGACAGCATGGGAAAAATGCCTGTGATCTAAGTGGGGAAAAGCAAAAGTAAAAATGAACAATTCTGTATGTGTGTGTGTGTGTGTATAGATGTGTGTGCATGTGTGTATATATATATATATATATATATATATATATATATCATAATTACTATATTCAAATATATTTTTTCATGGACAAACTCTGAAAGGAAATATTCTAGAATTTTTTTTTTTGGACATATTCTGGAAATCTAGTAGTGGGTTCTGTGAAGCTGGTGACATGGGTAATTTTTTTCTCTTCATTTTTCAATTTTTTGTTAATTGTAGATTATTATAAAACTTTTTAAAACATATGTGGCCAATATGGAGCTGTATTTATTTCCTGGTCATATAAGGTTATATAGTGATACCCTCATTTCATACCAGTGATTGTAATGTCAGTCTTTGTCTCCCTTTATCAAGGGGTACACATATTAAGTTACGTTTGCTTAAGATCTATTTATGGATAAATGAATGTGTATAACATGCTTTTCTTAACCAATATATGAAAGTATATATTTTGAAAAGGTGGTTTATACTATTAGAATATGAAATCTGTTTCTTGCAAGATTAATTTGTCCTCTCATTTGATGAAACTCCAGCCTTTTGGGAGTATGACTGCTTCCAAAAATTATCATTTGTTGGGAGTGGAAGATATGGAGTCATTTCCAGATTTTGATGGAAAGAAAGTGGTAGAGTTCAAGATGGCTTACTCTTTCATAAAATTAAGTTAACCTATCATCATACATGAAGATAATTATTAATTATCCATAACTGTCCAGGTAGTTCTTAGCCATGAACAAGAGTATGTACAAGGACACAGAGTCTGAAGCCAGACCTCTTAGATTCAAAACCTGAGTGACCTTGGGCAAGAGATCTGTCATCCTCTCTGGAACTCAAGTTTCTTGTCTGTCAAATGAAAATAATACCAGTACCTACCTTATAAGGTTATAGTTAAGATTAAATGTGTCAAAATACAAAAATAGTGCCTGGTAAGTAATAAGTAATACTAGCTTTGGCAATTTTTATTATTATTCAAATAGTTATTAACTGAGAAATTCTTCTTTAATCTATTCATATTTTAGTTGGCTGACACAGATAAAAAACAGAATTTGAAAGCCAAAAATACTCAAGCACTGATTGCAAATGTTGAAGATAATGAGCTAACTGAGCAACAGAGAAAGATATTTTCTTTAATACAGGAGAAAAATGAACTGCAACAAATGTTAGAGAGTATTACAGCAGAAAAGGAACAATTGAAGACTGACCTAAGGGAAAATATTGAAATGGTAAGATGTAGCACTGTACATTTAACAATATGTTTTTGTCTTTGCATGTTTTCGGTTTTTATAATTGTACTGAGGCATAATTTACATGCAGTAAATGTGTCTGATACAAGCGCACAGTCTGATGACTTTTGACAAATGTCTCTACCTATATACCCTCCACCCCAGTCAAGGTACAAGGTGTTTCCCTTACCCTGCAAGGTTCTGTCACATCTCATCCCAGTCAGTCCTACTCTTACTCTCTACCGCATATAGTCACCATCCTGATGTTTTTTCACCTCAGATCACTTTTTCTCTTCTAGAACTTCATACAAATAGAATCATATAGCATGTACTCTTTTGTGCCTTTTTTACACTCCTTTTTCAGTGCTGGATAATGTTCCATGTATGAATAGGCCACACAATTTGTTTAGCCTTTCTCCTATTGATGGAAATTTGAGTTATCTCTACTATTTAGCTATTGTGAGTGAAGCTGTTATAAACATTCTTACATAAATCTTTTTATGATCATTTTTTTTAATTTCTCTAGGGTAAGTATCTAAATGGAATAGCTGAGTCATAGGGAAGTATATATTTAACTTAATGAGAATTCACTAGACTGATTTCCAAAGTAGTGGTACCATTTCACATTCCCATCAGCGAATTGAGAGAAGTCTGATGGCTCCACATCTTCATCAGTGGTTCACATTATTGGTGTTTTTAATTTTAGCCATTCAATTGGGTATGTACTTCATTGTTTTAATTTGCCTTTCCCTAATGACTAAGAACATTGATCATCTTTTCATTTGCTTGTTGGCCATTGCATATCTTTCTATAAATTATGTTCTCTCAGTGATATGTTATAGGTTTTAGTATACATGTCTTGTCCATATTTTGTTAAATCTTTTACCTAAATGTTTCTCTTTTATTAATTTTGTCTTAATTTTTAAACTTCATTTTTAATTATTTGTTAATGTTTGCTGTATTGTCGTATCTACTTTAGTTTTGTTTCTTCATTTAGGGGCAATATAATATATATGGATTGAAATTAACATTTTTAGAAGTTTGCTGTGGGTTGTAGGAGAACCTGAACTTTTGTGTAATTTTCCATATTTCTTGGGATTGTCTGGTCAAAAGAGCTGAGTATAAATAAGAATGCAGATAAAAATCATGGTCTCAAGCTTGTAATGTTTTTGTGGCCATGATACTTGAGAATGCCACGTTTAAGCTTATAACTAGGATTAGCCCAAGTCATGCTAGCAAAGGATGGCTGCCATTTTGAACTTGGCTGTTAACTGATGCACCAAACCAAAGCCATTCATTCTAGCATTTGAAAAGCCTGTAACTGTAGTCTCAGAATCAGTCCATGAAAGCTTAGAAACAGTCTCCTTTGGTTTAAGGCTAGAAAATGAGCCAACCTCTCAAGATAGAATAATAAATCTAGTTCTAATTCTCATGATAAGAATATAAGTAGAGCAATAAAGAAAACGTGTAAAGGTGCCTAACTGGCTGAGTCAGTGGAACCCAGATCCCAGGGTTGTGATTTCAACCCCCACTTTGGCATGGAGCCTACTTGAAAGAAAGAAAGAAAGAAAGAAAGAAAGAAAGAAAGAAAGAAAGAAAGAAAAGAAAAAAAAAAGAAACAGCATAAAAAAGCATATGCTTGACATCCTATATGGTTAAATTAAAGACTGACTTTCTTTGTAAGATAGTTTTTTCCAATAGAGTTTGCATAATTTCTTCATTTTTAGGCTGAGGTAAATGCTGATTTTTACTTGATTTGATTTTATAAAAATAAGCTAATATTATTTATTTTAATCTCAACTTTAAAAAAAAAATCTAGATGATTGAAAATCAAGAAGAATTAAGAATTCTTGGAGGTGAACTTAAAAGGCAACAAGAGATAATTACACAAGAAAAGAACCATACCATGAAGAAAGAGGAAGAGCTTTCTAGGACCTGTGAGAAATTAGCAGAAGTTGAAGAAAAGCTAAAGGAAAAGGTGAATCTTTAAAGTTACCTTCCTGGCCATATTAGATTTCCGATTGAACTTTTTTTTTTTTTAAGTTTATTTTTTTATTTTGAGAGACAGCACACAAGCAGAGAAGGGGCAGAAAGAGAGGGGAGAGAGAGAATCCCAAGAAGGCTCAGCACTGAATTCGATGCAGGGACTTGAACCCACAAACCGTGAGATCATGACCTGAGCTGAAATCAAGAGTAAGACCTTCAACCAGCTGAGCCACCCAGCCACCCCTAAACTTCTTCTTTTTTTTTTTTTTTTTTAATAAATTTTGATGGCAGTAGAGCTGAATTCTAGAAATAACATGTATCTCCCAAATGAGCAGATTTTAATGCTAATATCGTGGACAGTTTCAACTCACACCTAGATCTTAACCAACATCCTTTGTGAGGATATATTATCCTGGAGTCTTCAGATGAGAGAGAAAGCCTTAATTCATCTAAACTAATCATGGAATATATTCATTCATAAGAAACTTATTGGGAAGTACCATAGGCCAGGTGTTGTTCTGGGTGCTTGAGATAAATTAATCAATAACACAAAGATTCTGCCTTTATAAAAATATGGTAGTCATTCTCTAAAATGTAAGATATGTGACTGTTACCATCTCTTAGATGTTTACAATTTCCTGAGTCACTTCTTTTATAGAAGTAAGGTGCTGTTGTACTATTTGTATAAGAGATGAGAATCTAATAATAATTCTACTGCCCAAGTAATTCTAAAATTCACCCACTGAGATCTTTCTATTTTTCTAAGGCCTATGCCACATACATTATAAATAATATATTGTGATTTCCATTGTATTTTTGTGGAGTGTTTTTTTTTCCTATGTATTCTCTTAATTCTCCTCCTTTTCACAATAACCCAATTAATTTGCTAGAACCTGTTGTCTGTTTCATACTCACCCTAAAGAAGTGAAATTTATAGGCTTATGTAAAAGTTAATGCCTCAGTGTCTTTATGGGCCACCTGTAAGGACCTTTTTCGAAATAAAAATAGATGATCCAAAAAGGTTTTAAGGGATGAGGAATTATAGTTATTTGGCAGGTATACCTGCATATTTAATTAGTCTCTTTTCAAGTTTTTCTTATTTTCACTTTACCTCTTTGATTAACCTCGTGACAATATATTAGTTTCCTAGAACTTCTGTATCAAATTACCATAAACTTGGTGGCTAAAAAACAACAGAAATTTCTTGTCACATTTCTGGATCCTAGAAGTCCAAAATCAAGTTGCTGGTAATACCATGCTCCTCCTGAAGGCTCTAGGGAAGAATCTTTTCCTTCCTCTAACTATCCTTAGCTCCCAGCTGCCTTGGTGTCCAAGGCTTATAGCTGTATCAGTCTTATCTCTGCCTCCATCTTCACAGGAGTTTCTCTGTGTCTCTGTGTGTCCTTTTTTGCCTCTTATAAGAACACTGTCATTGCATTTAGGGCCCACCCTAATCCAGTAGAATTTCTTTTCATACTTTAATTATATCTGCAAAAACCGTATTTCCAAATAAGGTCATATTCTGAAGTTCTGAATATACTTGAATTTTGGGTAGGACACTATTCAACCCACTATAGACACTGTGCCTAGAAGGTTAATCTACTTTCAAAGCTGTTTACTATAATAATCATTTTGGTTTGGCAAAATATATTTTACATAAGAATTTTAAGGGAACATAAGCAAAATGATAATTAAAAATTTTATTTCTCAAGAGCCAACAACTACAAGAAAAACAGCTAAAGCTTCTTAGTGTACAAGAAGAGATGAGTGAGATGCAGAAAAAGATGAGTGAAATGGAGAATGTAAAGAATGGATTAAGAAGCCAAGAATTAACATTGGAACATATGGAAATGGAGAGGCTAGAGTTGGCTCAGAAGCTCCACGAAAATTATGAGGAACTGAAATCCATAACCAAGGAAAGAAATGATCTAAAAGAATTACAGGAATCATTTGACCTAGAGAGAGAGAAACTTCAAGATTACATAAGAGAACTCGAAGTTACGGTAAGTTATACCCTTTTCTTTCATCTAGTAAATGTTTCTTTAAAACCGAGCCAGTTGGAGAAGGGAGAGGCAATGTTGATGTTGTTATAATATTCTTTAAATTCCACTTGCTAATTAAGGGTCTAGAAACAAAAGAAGAACTAAAAATTGCTCACGTGCATCTCAAAGAACAACAAGAAACTATTGATGAACTAAGAAGAAACATTTCTGAGAAGACAGCTCAAATGATAAATATTCAGAATGACTTAGAAAAATCCAGTACTGAATTACAAGAAAAGGTTTGTCTCTTCTTCTTTCTCTCTTTTGTCCCTTCTTTTTTGTTTTTTTTGGGGGGAGGGGTTGTTTTGTTTTGGTTTTTGGTTTTTTGGTTTCGTGTTTTTTTTGTTTTTTTTTTTTGAAGGAAAAATGAGCAGTTAAGTAGTGACTGTTACAGCTCATTTATTGGGTAGTATTTGTTGAGTGTCTAATGTGTCAGGCAAGGTCTTGGGTTATAGAAATAAAATGGGAACAAGCTGAACAAAATTTCTGTGACCATAGAGCATATTTTGTAGTGGAAAGAGTTAATTGGTAAATAAACAAACAAATGAAAAAGATAATTTGAGATAATGGCAAATGCTATAGAGAAAATGAAACCCTGGGATAACTGAACCAACATATGTTAAAGTCCACTATGTACCAGCCATTGAAACTGTGGATATGAATAAGACACTCTTCTCTCCCCCTAATTTGGGGATATACAATAATCCTTCAATTCCAGCAGGACAAATGCAGAAATATGATAATGGAACCACTAATGACCATAGGAAATGGTCTGGACATATAAAAGAATATGAGAAGTGGCATGGGAGGTCATCTGAGAATTAAGGACCATTCATTTATTGAGATAAAATCTCAATAAAAACAATGTTTTTTCTCCTATAGCCTTTGAGAACTAGTATAAAAATGAAGACGTGTGCAACTGGCTGAATTAACGGTGTTAGTTAGGTATAAGAATTGATTCACTTTGGATGTAAGCTGGAAACAAAGAAAGTTACGGCAGAATGTGACTAGCAGAAAGGCCATGGATAGCTTTAGTAGGAATCAAGAGAAAATGAATAAATTGTGAGTTTGTGATCCACGATAGGTCATGGGATCAAGATAACTTTTATTTCTAGGGACAGTATTCTCATCTTTAAAAAATTTGAAAAATTATGATAATGCTCTCCAGATAGTAACCTTGGTATTCCATGCATATTACAAGATCCCAGTGCTTCATGAGGAACAGGAACTACTGCCTAATGTGAAAGAAGTCAGTAGTACTCAGGAAACAGGGGATGAACTGGAACTATTAAGGAAACAATCTAAAACCAAGGATTCAATGACCCCTGCATGCATAGAAATGGAAAAGCTTGGGTTGACTGAAAAACTTCCAGAAAGTCATGATGAAATAAAATCTCTAACTGATGAAAGAGACAACCTTAGAATGAGAAAAGAAGCAGTTCGGGCTGGACAAGACCAGTTGAAAGAAGACATTAGAGAAACTTTGGCTAAAGTAAGTTTCATCCCATTGAACAAGTGTTTTGTAAGAATCAAGTCTTTGGGAAAGGAAGCACTTGTGTTATAGTTAAAATGTTACTACAGTGTTTTCTTTAAATGTCTCAATTATGAAGTGGTTGGAAACAGAACTAAAAATTGCTCATAAATACTAAAAAAAAACTATTGAAATTGAGAGAAGATGTTTTAGAGAAAACAGCTGTCTTCTTAAATATTTAAAATGATTTAGAAAAAGCAATGCTAAATTATAAGAAAGGATAAAGCCAGAAAAACTATTTTCTTTCCTTCTTTAAATCTATTCCTGTAGCATCTCATAAAGCACTTCCTCAATACCTGAGACAGAAATCTGAGAATCACCCTTCCCAATATCCTTTCCTCACACTCACCTTATAATCCAAGCACCAAACCTTGTTGATTTTAAGGTGTGTGTGTGTGTGTGTGTGTGTGTGTGTGTGTATGAGAGAGAGAGAAAGAAAGGGAGAGAGAAATCTTCCCTCTTTCTCTCATTGCCAACACTAATCCAAGCCACCATTATTTCTGTCCCTGGCTTTCTGTAGTAGCCTCTTACTGGTCTCCCAGTATTCATTTCTATACTTCTCTAATTCATTCCTCATTCTGAGCCCAAGCAATCCTTTGTTCTTAAAATCTTTTAATAGGGGCACCTGGATGGCACAGTCATTTAAGCATCCGACTCTTGATCTCAGCTCAGGTCATGATCTCACAGTTTGTGAGTTCAAGCCCTGCATCGGGCTCTGCACTGAGGGAGCAGAGCCTGCTTGGGATTCTGTCTCTCCTTCTCTCTGACCCAGCTCTCTCTCTCACTCTCTCTCTTTCAAAATAAATAAATAAAATAAAATAAAAATAAAATAAAATAAACTTTTAATAACCTATCTCTACTCTTGAACCAAAGACCAGAATCCTTCACGTGGCCCATGAGGCCTTGGATCCCAGACCTTGCTGGTCTCCAGCCTTATTTCTGCTCATCTTACCCCTGTTCATCATGCTCCAGCATTGTGCTTCCTCATCTCATGGCTTTTGGGTGTTCTGGTCTCCCTGCCTGCAGCATTTCCCTACTGCCTTGCCCACCTACTGCTGTCATCCTTCATGTCTCAACCAAAGCTTTCCGTCCCCCAGGAAGCCCTTCCTAACCACTCAGGGTTGGTTAGGTTGCCACATAACCCTGCAAGAACCCAGCACCCCTGTTTGGTAAGATTTGGCATAATGTCTATCTTTCCCTCTGAAGTGTAAATCTCAAAAAGGCAAGGATCATATAAGTCTCATTTACCAATTTATCTCTAACCTCTGGTAGGATACTGACAGCACACTGAGCCCTCAGGAAAGAAGTGTTCAGTACCTGAGTGATGACAAGTAGGAGAGCGGAAAGAATGCTCTGTAATGAGCCACTGAGTCCTGACTTACTTGTTTTAGAAACTGTCCTGATTTCTTTTCTCTGAAAGTAAAATAAAGTATCTTTGGATGTCAATTCTCTTGTTGTTTTATTCTTTTAAGATCCGAGAGGCTCAAGACAAACAAGAACGGTCCTTCAATATGGAAGAAGAAGACGGCGCACCTGAGAAAATGATGAGCGAGATGGAGCAACTGAAGGAGCAGCTCAAAGCCACAGAGTCAGCCCTGCAAAGAATGGACGTGGAAAAGCTCGAGATGTCCGAGAGGCTTCAGGAAAGTCGTGATGAACTGAAATGTATAACTAAGGAGAGAGACAACATACAAAGGCTACAAGAAGTTCTTCAGTCCGAAAGCAACCAGCTCAAAGAAAACATGAGGGAAATCATAGCTAAGGTAAGTTTCATCCATCCCCCATGTGCTTTTTTTTTTTTTTTACTTTTGTAAGCAGATATTTTTGTAAAAACTAAACCTTTGGAAAAAAGAGAGTATAATGGTTATAATGTTTCTGTAAATTTCTTAACATCTCCTCTAATAATGAAGCACCTGGAAACTGAAGAGGAACTGAAAGTTGCTCATCATCACATGAAAGAACAGGAGGAAACTATTGAGAAGCTAAGAGTGAATCTTTCTGAGACGGAAAATGAGCTGTCCAGCCTTCAAAAAGAATTAGAAATAACTCATGATGAATTACAGAAAAAGGTAAATTGGGGGTGAAGGAAGTGTAGGAAAAAAACCTGAGGGAGCTAGCTAACTGAATTACAGAAACTGTTTTTGCATACTAAATTGTTATGGAGAACATTGTGAGTTCTTTTCATTCAAAAACTAAAACGTATTATATGTGTACACACACACACATATATAAGCATAATTTGTGTGTATGTATATTTTAGCTATTAACTTATTATTATTTTAAGATCCAAGAGCTTCATGCGAAACAGGAACAATTTATTACCACCAAAGAAATCAATGAGACTCCGGAGAAAATGAGTGCACTGGAGCAATTAAAGGAACAACTCAAAGTCAAAGATTCATCACTACAAAGTATAGAAAGCGAGAGGCTCCAGTTGACCGAGAAACTCAAGGAAAGTCAAGATAAAATAAAAATTATAATTAAGGAAAGAGATGAACTGAAAAGGATGCAGGAGGCCCTTCAAATGGAGAGAGACCAACTCAAAAAAAACATTAAAGAAATTGTAACTGAAGTAAGTTTCCTTATTCTAATGATTTTTTAGGTATGAAATAGTGGTAAAGTGGTTAACAGTGATATTCACTATTGCTTTATTAATTTCTATCCAATCATAAAGGGACTGAAAATCAAACAGGAACTAAAAAACTACTTATATTCTTTTGAAGGAGTACCAGGAAACCATTAGTACAAGGACTTTTTCAAAGAAGACAGATCAAGAAGCAAATATTCAGAAAGATTTAGAAAATTCAGATGCTGTATCACAAGAAAAGGTAGGTCTTATTAAGTTGGAAACTGACATCTGATTATTGTGTTCTCATATCCCTGTGGAAGAAAATATTACATACATTAGATAAAATGTAAAGATGATTCACTTGACTCAGAAACAATTCCTCCCTTTCCTAAAAATTTCTGCCTATGTCCTAACTTGTTTTGTTGTTTTCTCAGATGCAAGAACTTCAGCAAAAAGAACATCAGCTTCTTAAGATGAAGCCTGTCAATGAGACTCAGGAAAAAATGTGTGAAATAGAATACTTGAAGAACCAATTTGAGGCCCAAAAGTCAACTCTGGAAAATATAGAAAAGGAGAATGTAAGGTTAACTCAGAGACTTCACGAAAACCTTGAAGAAATGAGATCTGTTACAAAAGAAAGAGATGATCTTAGGAGTGTAGAGGAGACTCTCAAAGTAGAGAGAGACCAGCTCCAGGAAAACCTGAGAGAAACCGTAATTAGAGTGAGTTACTATTTTTCTCCCATCCAGTAAATATGACACTGTGTCCTAAAAGAACCACGGGCGATAGGATTGGTATGAGTGTAAAATTGGTCCAACCTTATGCAAGGTTGGAGGAGGGGATATTTGATAATATCTTCCAAATATTTCAATACGTTTATTCATTGACTCAGAAAGCCCAGTTGTAGCCACTTATCCTGCACACAGTAATGCAATTGTGCAAAGATATCTGTAGAAGAATATTCATTGCAGAAAGTTGTAAGAACAAATCAAAGCAAACCACAAAAACCAGGGAAAATACCAACTGTCCATTAGCAGGAGACTGGTTAATGAGTGCAGCAAACTCAGACCATAGAGTACTAAGCCATGGATAAAGAATGAGGCAGTGCCATGGTGGTGATTTGGAAGTATCCTCTTAAGGAAAGGGGTAAGTTATGGATTAATGTATCTAACATGTATTGATGTTTAAGAGTAACTAGAGGATGAGGCCTAAGGGGGTGGGAGGCATATTTACCTCTTACCCTCTATCTTTCCACACATTGTTTGAACTTTGTCACTCTAAAAAATCATTTTCCTTTCTCTAATGACAAAGGACCTGGAAAAACAAGAGGAACTAAGAATTGCTCACATGCATGTGAAAGAGCACCAGGAGACTATTGATAAACTCCGGGACATTATTTCTGAGAAAACAGATGAAATATCAAATATGCAAACGGATTTAGAAAACACAGATACTGCCTTAAAAGTACAGGTATGGTTTTTATTTGAGAGTTTACATTAGGTCTTTTTTGTAATGAAACAGGATATGAATTAGCCTAAAATCATAGACAAAGATTTGCCTGCTTAATTTAGAAAGTATTATTTATCGGGTGCCTGGGTGGCTCAGTCGATTAAGCATCCGACTTCAGTTCAGGTCATGATCTCACAGTTTGTGGGTTCAAGCCCTGCATCAGGCTCTGTGCTGACAGCCCAAAAGCCTGGAGCCTGCTTCAAATTCTATGTCTCCCTCTCTTTCTGCCCCTCCCTGCTTGCACTGGCTCTCTCTCTCTCTCTCAAAAATAAATAAACATTAAAAATTTTTAAAAAAAAGAAAGTATTATTTATTAATATCAATCTATATCTTAACTTATTATATGATTATCTTAAGATCCAAGAACTTCAGGAGAAAGAACGTCAACTTCTTAAGGTAAAAAATGATCTCAGAGAAAATATGTATCAAGCAGAGCAATTGAAGAAGCAATTAGAGACCCAGAATTCAACCCTGGAAAGTGTCGAAACTGAGAAGTTAAGGCTGAGTCAGAAACTTCATGAAAACCTTGAAGAAATAAAATGTGTTACTGAGGAGAGAGATGGCCTAAGAAGAGCAGAGGAAACCCTTAGGATGGAGCGAGACCAGCTCAGAGAAAGCCTCAGGGAAAAAGAGGCTAAAGTAAGTTACTCTTCCTCTGCTAGTGAGTAAATGTGTGTTTTTCTGACAGCAGGGAACCGTGCTTTGATGTGAGTGGCACTGTTGATGTGAGTGAACTGATGGAACCTTTTACAAAGGCGGGTAATTTGGTATTGTTCTTCAAAATTTTTAATTCTGTTAGCAGTATTTTCTTTGTGGACTTCATCCTACATGTATATTTATGTACATACACAAACACACACACACCACAAGGTGTCCATTGTAGCAATTTGTAATAAAAATTGGGAAACAATCTAAATATCCATCAGAAGGAAACTGGGTAAATATGAACAGTATGTCAGAATACTGTGCAACATAATTAAAAAAAAAAAAATGAGATAGGTTTGGATGTTCTAATTTGGAAGCCCAAATAACTTAGAGGGAAAAGCAAGCTGTAGAATAGTATATGTATCATGTATTTGCCTCTGGAAAGTAGGAGTAGATTGTGGGGAGGTGAGGACAGGGAAAGGGATGAAGGGAAAGCTTGTAACTTTCTAACATCTAAGATGTAGCTTAAGAAGTAATAGTTTTATTATTTTTACTAAGAAAATATCACTTTTATAAAAAAAAAATACTAGTTAATGTTAAGCTATGTCACCATTCTTAAAATTTCTCTAATGACAAAGGACCTAGAAAAACAAGAGGAACTAAGAATTGCTCACATGCATGTGAAAGAGCACCAGGAGACTATTGATAAACTCCGGGGCATTGTTTCTGAGAAGACAGATGAAATAGCAAATATGCAAATGGATTTAGAAAATTCAAACGCTAAATTACAAGAAAAGGTATGAAGAAGGTGCTTGTTTGGGTATTTGATTTAATTTATATATTTTTTAACGTTTATTTATTTTTGAGAGAGAGAGAGAGACCGAGAACAAGCATGGGAGGGGCAGAGAAAGGGAGACACAGAACCCGAAGCAGGCTCCAGGCTCTGAGCTGTCAGCACAGAGCCCAATGCGGGGCTCGAACCCACGAACCGTGAGATCATGACCTGAGCCGAAGTTGGACACTTAACCGACTGAGCCACCCAGGTGCCCCTGGGTATTTGATTTATTCGTGCCTAAACTCATATGGGGATGTAAAATGGTTTAACCACATTGAAAACATCCTGACAGTTTTTACTAATGCTGAACATACACCTGCCTATGGCTCAGTATTTCTATTTCTTGGATATGTACCTGAGAGAAAAGAGTGCATACTTTCACATAAAGCTGTGTACAAGAATGTTCATAACAGTTCTAATCATAACAGCAAAAAATGGAAAACAAGTGAAATGCCTGTCAACAGGAAAATGGATAAATACATTGTGATTTTTTTTTAAAGACAGTTCTTTTTCTTAATTTTTTTTTTAACGTTTATTTATTTTTGAGACAGAGACAGAGCATGAATGGGAGAGGGTCAGAGAGAGGGAGACACAGAATCTGAAACAGGCTCCAGGCTCTGAGCAGTCAGCCCAGAGCCTGATGCGGGGCTCAAACTCACGGACCGCGAGATCATGGACTATGAGATTATGACCTGAGCCAAAGTCGGACGCTTAACCGACTGAGCCAACCAGGCGCCCCGTGATTTTTTAACTTCAAAAGCAGGCAAGACTCATCTAGGATGAAAACAGTTCAGAATAGTGGTTAACTCTAGGAGGGGGCACACAGAACCTTAAGGGGTGCTAGAAATGTTTGATATTTTAATCTGGGTTGTAATTATATAGATGTATACATATGTGGAGAATAATTTAGCAATACACTTAAGATTAGTGTATTTATGTATATTATACTTCAAAAGAAAATAAGTTTTGTGTGGAATTATGCAAAATATTAATGAGTGACATGGGAAAACTGTCTTAATTTCGAAATTATTTTTTATCCTTCCCTTAAAAACTGTCTGTATCCTAACATGTTATATTATGCTTATCTTAAGATTCAGCAACTTAAGGCAAATGAACATCAACTTTTTAAGTTAAAGGAAGATGTCAGTGAGACACAGAAAAAAATGTCTGAAATAGAGCGATTAAAGAAACAATTCAAGGACCAAAGTTTAACTCTGGATAAAATAGAAATGGAGAACTTAAATTTGGCCCAGCAGCTTCATGAAAACCTTGAAGAAATGAAATCTATAATGAAAGAAAGAGATAATCTGAAATTGGAGAGAGACCAGCTCAAGGAAGACCTACAGAAAACCATAGCTAGAGTGAGTTGGACTCTTTCTACCTGTCCAATAAACATGTTTTTAGTATAAGAAGCTTCCTTCTTTGGAAATAAATAATAACTGTTGGTGAAACTGTAAATGTTATAAACTTTCAGTGAGACAGTTTGACAATGCCTTATTAAAGATTTATCAGCGTATATATCTGCTACTGCGATTCCACTTTGTAGGAATTTATCCTACCAATATATTCACACATTTGGGCAGAAATACAACAGCGCTCACTGCAACGTTGTCTGTGCTGACAAGTCTGGAAGCAATCCAAGTGTCCACTAATAAGGCACTGGCTAAGTGGGGTTCATCTGTATGATGGAGTACTTAGCATGAGAAGAGGGCCCTCTTTCTGTGATAGTGATGTAGAATGATGTCCAAGTGGTATGAGAGAAAGGAGAGCAGTTGGCAGAGTTCACCGGGAAACCCAGCTACGATGGGTGAGGCTGGGGACAGGGACTTGACTTTATAGCCTTCTGTACTGCTCTCATTTGGGGGTGCTGTGCTGCTTGTTTTTAACTGGGAGCATGCATTTTTTAAGATTTTGTCTAACTAGTTCATCATTAAGAAAATGTAATGTGCCTTTACATCATAATATTTCTTCATTTCTTCTAATAATGAAGGATCTAGAAACACAACAAGAACTAAAAGTTGCCCATATGCATTTGAAAGAATACCAAGAAACTACTGATAAATTCAGGCAGAGAGTTTCAGAAAAGACAACTCAGATTTCAAATATTCAAAAGAGTTTAAATAAATCTAAAGATGAATTACAGAAAAAGGTACATGTCATTTTGTTCTTTGGGGAGTAACTGTGTCCAAAATCACTTGGGGAATGAGAAAGAATATAAATACAGATATTTAGAGATAGAAATAGATGTACATATATAACAAATAGACACAGGAATTCTTTTTGCATTCTAACTTGTTTTATAATTATCTCAAGATACAAGAACTTCAGAAAAAAGAGCTTCAACTTCTTAAAATGAAAGAAGATGTCAATAAAACCCATAAAAATATAAACAGAATGGAACGATTGAAGCAGCAGTTTGAGGCCCAAACTTTATCTATGCAAAGTGTGGAAGCGGATAACTTACACTTGACTAAGAAACTTCATAAAAGACTTGAAGAACTCAGAATTGTAGCTGAGGAAAGAGATGAGCTAAGGAGGATAAAAGAGTCTCTGAAAATGGAAAGAGACCAATTCAGAGAAACGTTAAGAGAAATGATAGCTAGAGTGAGTTCAGAATCTTCCTTATCTAGTAACTGTAAGAATCAAGCTTTCTTGACAAGGGGAACAATTTGGGTTTTTTGTTGTGGGGCTTGGGGATTTGTTTTTTGTTGTTTTGGGTGTTTTTTTTTTTTTTTCTTTTCTTTTTGGAAACTTCTACATACAGGGAAGGATAATGGGAAAACTATTACTATAATTTTTCACACAAAAGAAAATACAGTTTTAAAAGAAGCCAAAATATTTCTCAGAAAATACCATTTTATTTATTTTTTTTTATTTTAAATAGTTTTTTTTTTAATTTTTTCTTTAATCTTTATTTATTTTTGAGAGAGAGAGACAGTGTGTGAGCAGGGGAGGAGTAGAGAGAGAGGGAGACACAGAATCTGAAGCAGGTTCCAGGCTCTGAACTGTCAGAACAGAGCCTGACGCGGGGCTTGAACTCAGGAACAGTGAGATCATGACCTGAGCCGAAGTCGGACACTTAACCGACTGAGCCACCCAGGTGCCCCCCATTTTATTTATTTTTAAGAAAAGATTTGTTACATAAAGCAGACTATTTTCTTTAATGTAATTTTTAAAAGGGCTTTTTCACCAGGAAATGGCATTATCCTTAAGGAAGAAATATTTGAAGGACTAGATCTGTAGAAGAGTAAGTGCGCCATTTCTCTGCCTCTACGTGACAGAGTTTTAGGCATAGGCTCGTCTCGTCCCTCAGAGAAGTGGCCAGATACACAGAGGAAAGAAGTTCATCCAGTAGGACTGTAGGTATTTAGAATCACATGTCTTAAAAAGCCCAATTGAACCCTCAAGAAAATAACATAAAATTCAGACAAATAAGAAATCATATGAAATCTGTAAGAAATCTTTTTTATTCTCATAATTCAACAACAGAGCAGAAGACCATGTCATCTGCAACATTAGTAGAAACATGAGACCCTTGGGAATCATTGTTATGTGAGCCCTTTATAAAAAGATTTAATTCATTCAACAAATATTTATTAAACAATCATTCTTCTAAGTACTGTAGTAAATAAGTGGGAGAAAAGGTTTTAGGTCGTACTTCGAATCAGAAGTCCAAGATCTAACAGGATATGCATTTTCTATTCCAAGGAGCTGGGAAGAGTGAACAGAGATATTTCAGGTGGTTTGGTAGCGTATTATTTGGCAGCAATTCAGAGACTAATTCTAATTCAGAGACTTGGAATAGTAGGAACCAGATATAAACCTAAAGTGTAATTTGCAGTTGTGATGGTTATGGGGATAAATCCTATCTCCAAAAATATGTGGTTTTTCCACATTTTTTCTTAGTGAGTCAAGGCCACTTACTACTTAGTGGTACTGTTACTCATTTTCTGACCATTTTTCACTTTGTTTTTGAGTTACAAGTTTATAATTCCATTATTGAAATGATGTGAAAAAATGTAAGTGGACAAGTATATAGACATTAAATGTGAATGTAGTTATAGTTGACGCCTTGTTTATTTCTTTGTATCAAAACAGGACCAACAGAACCATAAAGAGGTAGTAAAATATGAAAAAAAGTTACCATGTAATGGGAATCACCACCTCACAGAAAGCCTGAGAGACAAGTGCTCTAGGATAAAAGTAAGTGTCCCATGTTAAAATTACAAATAAATATTGGTACCCTTCCAGAGGCCTAGAATGGAGCCTCTGGGGAATGAGTAGATAGTGCTCAAAGTTTTTTTCAACTTTCTAATCTAGTATAGGTGTGCAAGTATGTGCATATGTATGTACATAAACACACAAAATGGGGGGAGGGGGTGATTTTAAGGCCCCACTGGAAAGATGATATTTGAGAAAATACCCGAAAGAGATAAAGGATTGAGCCACATAGCTATCTGGGGGAAGAACGGGATAAGAAGAGAAAATAGCAAGTAAAAGCTCCTGAGGCAAAAGCCTGCCTGGTGGGTTCCAGGAACATCCAACAAGGGAGAAAGCTAATAAGAAATGAGGTCCGAGAGTTCATGAAGAAGATGCAGGCTGTGCAGCCTTGAAAGATCTTTGGGTTTTAGTCTGAGTGAGATGGAGATTTATTGACAAGTTCTGACCATGAGAGAGACGTTATCTGACTTACATTTTAGAGGGATGACTCTGATTGTTGTGTTGGAAACAGAGTGGAAGCAGGAAGAGCATCTGAGAGAAAAATTTCAATAAGCCAGGCAAAGTTGATGGCGGCTCAGCCCAGAGAAGAATCAGTGGAGTAGTGAGAAATGTTTGGATTCTAAATGTATATTGAGGGGAAAAGCCAACAGGATTTACCGTCTCGTTCCAACTAGAATGCAAGATCCCTAAAGATGTTGTGTGTTTTCTGTGGCTATATCACTTAGCACATTCCTAATGGAACATGTATTTATTAAAAGTACAAATGAATGATTACACAGTGCTGCTTCATACTGTAACATGATTCATACTAGGACCAAAGGCAGGAAATGAATGTACAGCTAGCTTTTCCTTAAGTTATTAAAAAGGAAGCTCATTATTGTCAGAAGCCCCTTGTTTTATTATTTAGCACCCTGAATTAAACATGTTATTTGTTACATGACTGTAGCAATATGTACTACTGTGTTCTTCCACCTGCGCTTTGACCAGTGTGTCCCCTGCTTGGCCTCTAATCATTTGAACTTACAGACCAGGCTTGTTGGGTGTCTACCATATGCTAGGCACTATATCAGTTCTTTATCTCATGAGATACTTTTTATTGCTCCATTTACAAAGACACTGAGGCTTGGAGAGGAAGTTTAGTCGTTGCTCAAGGTCATATAGCTAGTAGGTTGGTAGAATCAGGACATGAAATCAAGTGTAAGTTTAGAATTTGAGTTTAGAAACATTTTTACAAATATAATTTTATTTCCCTTAAGCTATAATGTCTGTGTATATTTCATAGATTACATAGATATGGATATCATATTTACTTTTCCCTAGAAAAGTTTGTGGGACTCATTATAGTCTTTATTTTGTTTTTGGGAAAATGGCTCAATGATATCTGTAGTCAGGAAGTAGCAGAGATAGAACCTGAACTCTAACTGATAAAAGGTTCGAAAACTCAGATTCTAGGCAGAGAAATAGAAATGTGTAGAGAGGCTGCACCAAGCTGACAAATAGTTCGATTTTTCGTCACTTGTTTTACCTGGAAACTCACACTGCCTGCTGTGAACATGAGCCAGCATTCAGTCTTGAACTATAATATAGACTAGATTGAATTCACTCAAATTTATCTTTAGACTTTGAGATGGTCATTTAAATCATGAATGCATAAAGAACTAAAAGAAAATGTATCAAAATGTTAATAGGGATTGTTTCTGGTTTTCTGTGTTATATTTAAAATTTTTAAATTTTTAAAATAATTAAATAGTATTTCTGTAATCCAAAATCAATAAGAGATCCTTCCCCCCCTTTTTTTTAACACAAACATCTTAATTTGTTTCTGCATTACAGAAAATATTAAGCATAAGTTTTGTTAAAATTCTAGGGCAAGGACTATTTTTGTTACATTAGAATGAATTGTTAAATGAATTCTAATTTTCCTTAGGAGCTTCTGAAGAGATACTCAGAGATGTATAATCATTATGAGTGCTTAGATAGACTATCCCTTGACTTGGAGAAGGAAGTTGAAACCCAAAAAGAGCTTTCAATTAGAGTGAGAGCAAACCTCTCACTTCCGTATCCACAAATCAAACAAATTCAAAAACTTCTTACTGCAAACCAGAGATGTTCAATGGAATTCCACAGAGTCATGAAGAAACTTCAGGTACCACGTTTCTTAGTAATATCTTTGTAAATACTGCTATAATTGGTTTTAACATCAGTATATCTAAGTCCTACTTTGGGAGTTGGCATATTTGCTATTTAGTGTATTTACTACCAAATTAAGGGTTATATGGGTCTCAGCATAGTATGTGCAAAATCCAGTATGCATCTAGGACCTGTTCATTCAACAAAACTTGAGCTCTCCCTGTGAATCTGGATACTGCCAAGGTGCTCAGGAGACAGGTAGGAATAACATCTCAGTTATCTCCTGGTCTAGTGCATGAAGCAGATATATAAGCAGGTAGTCTAAGTGTGGTGATGGAGGTACGTGCAGATTGTTGACATACCAGATAAAGAGTCACAGAAGGTGAGACTGCAGTAGAAGCTGGACTGAGCAACAGTGATTGCAGTCCATTTTGCAGATGATGGAGAGCCACTGGACAGTTATTTTAAGTAGTGGCAGTAGCACGATCATACCGTTTTAGCTACTTCACCATAGAAAAACAATGAGTTTGTGGCAGAGAGAAGAGACAAAAAGCAGTTACAGTGGTCAGATGAGATACTATAGGTGACTCTTTTACCAGAAAAAGATTCACAGGGATGGGGAGGACAAAAGAAATTAAAGAAATATTCAGCAGCTTGGGATGCCTGTGTGGCTTAGTTGGTTAAGCGTCTGACTCTAGATTTTGGCTCAGTTCATGAGCTCAGGGTTCATGAGATCGAGCCCCACTTTGGGCTCTGTGCTGATGGCACAGAGCCTGCTTGGGATTCTTTGTCTCCCTCTCTTTCTGCCCCTCCCCCACTCACGTGTGCTTGCTCACTCTCAAAATAAACTTAAAGAAAAAAAAAAGTTTGGAATTCATCAGCTTATAGTTGCTAGATAATATAACATATGTGAGTAAGGTCACCCAGAAACCATAATAGAAGAATAAGAGCCATGGGATAAGAAGAGAGATCTAGAGAAGATAAATTTTCCAGTCAGTAGCAGTAAAGACAGCAACATGTGGGTTTGAGGCTGGAAACGTCAAAGGAACAGAAAAAAATCAAGCAAAAGTGCTGTTGCTCAAGTCAGTAGAGGACAAACATGTCAAAGATAAAGTGGTCAAGAGTGTCAGATACTTCATGCAGCCAGAATATGAACTGAACAGATGCCCTCAAGTTGTTGATTGATAATGGAGCTCATTGGTGACTTTCTCAGAGCAGTTTTAGTTGCGTGCTTAGGAAGGGCCAGATTATAAGAGGTTACGAAGTAGTGGAAGACTGAGGAAGGAGGGAGGGAGTTGGTATTTGTCTTTCCTAGGTAGTTTGCTTCTCAAGCCCTGATATTCCTTTTTTTTTTTTTTTAAGTTTATTTATTTTGAAAGAGGCAGTGTGTGCATGCAGAGAAAGGGCAGAGAAAGAGAGGGAGAGAGAGAAAACCAAGCAGGCTCCACACTGTTAGCGCAAAGCCTGACACAGGGCTTGATCCCACTAACCATGAGAGCATGACCTGAGCCAAGATCAAGAGCTGGGTGCTCAACCAACAGAGCTACCCAGGTGCCCCAGGCCCTGAAATTTTTCCACAAATCCAGGCAATCAGATATCCAGAATTTATCCAAGAGGTCCATGGAACACATGGCATTCAGATTATTGTTACCTTGATGCCAAACATCTAACTACATGTAGAAAGTACATCTTGAGGCTGGCATACCCATTTTGGTTACCCAATCAAGGTATGCAGGACAGGATGTTGAAAATGAATCTCAAGCTTCTAGCTGGGAAACATGGGTGATTGGTAGAGAAAGGTGAGTTTCTAGGGAAAGAGATTATGTTACATTTTAATATTGAATGTAAGGTAATTGTTGAACATCTATGAGATGTATCCAGTAGGGAGTCCAAAGTAAGGAACTTGAAGTCTGGAAGTTCTTCTCCCAAGATACTGAGAGGAGAAAACTGGGGATAGAGAGAGGCTCTTTCCTTCTTCCTCACTTACCAGAGGATATAGATAAAGAAGAGATGCCATCCCACCTCTTAGTCTTGAGGGTTTAAAACTTCCTCTAAATGTGATAAAAAGTTCATTTCCCAATTTGTTTAATGTTTTTCTGTAAGTATGTGTTAAGCCATGTTACAAAGATAAAGGAAGAACACCATGAATCCATCAATAAATTTGAAGTGTTTTTTATTGACGAAGTGGAAAAGCAAAATGAACTGCTAATTAAAATACAACACCTTCAACAAGATTATGATGTGCCATCCAGAGAATTAACAGACCTTAAATTGAGCCAGAATATGGATCTACATATTGAGGTATCATTTATTTAAATGGTTTCATTAGATTTTAGGCCTTTATGTCACATAGAGAAGGTACCTTTCCATGTGCTTAGAGCCATTTTTCATTTTCCAGAAATTAAAACTAGGTTGCAGGGTGGCAAGTGGCTAGATGTAAAGAGTGTCACATAATGGACTAATCTCCTTTTTCAGGACTCCACAGATACAGGAAATAGATTTAGTACCAACAAGTGGGAATTCATAGAACCCCAGAATAAGTTTGCAAATGCTTTCTAAACCTAGATCTGTGGCTGGGAGTCAGGAACATTTTTATTGCAGTAACTCCACATGGAGTGCCTTGCTCTCACCCAGCAGTGTGAGGCTGGCATCCAACTCCCAACACGTATGTGAGACCTGAGTGCACAGGAAAGCTACATGCAGAAGCACTTCGTATATTGTGATTATTGGTCACAGACAGTTTTGACAGTTAATTCTAACAGGCAGAATTCACAGACATTCCTCTTAGATGGCCTATACTGCCAAAAATTTATTATTCAAATCACTAGAATAAAGTTTTAAATTAGAATTACATTTCTAATGTAATTAGAATAAATTAGAATTATATTTATTTCAAAATATTAAGAATGAAAGTTCAGTAAGATATTTTCCCCTCTTTGATATCTATATGATATTTAGGTGAAAACTTTCCTAATGTCCAGGTGATTAAATACTTATTTTTCACACAGGAAATTCTCAAAGATCTTTCAGAAAATGACTTCCACTGCATAAAGGCTGAATTTCAACAAGTGCTAAGTAATAGGAAAGAAATGACCCAGTTTTTGGAAGAATGGTTGAATACTCATTTTGATACAGAAAAGCTTAAAAATGGCATCCAGAAAGAAAATGATAGGATTTGTCAAGTGAATAACTTCTATAATAACAAGATAATTGTAAGTAATGATTTTCTTTTGTGCTACCTCATTCTTTTTTGTTGTTTGCTCTGATTTTTCCACCTTTCTTAAAAAAGACTTAGAACAACTTAATCTTAGGTATGCTTTCTGTAATTTACTTGTATATACTTCATTTTTTTATTTGGAAAAAATTATGTAAAACATGTTCTTCCTCTTATATGTTATGTATGCTTCTTTAAGATAATTAAAGATAATCAACTGACACTTGTAAGGAAGATAAAATTAGGAGGCTTGGGAGACTTAGTTGGTTAAATATCCGACTCTTGGTTTCACTCAGGTCATGATCTCATGGTTTGTGAGTTCGAGTCCCACCTTGGACTCTGCACTGACAGCAGGGAGCCTGCTTGGGAATCTGCACCCCGCCCCCCTGCCCTCCCCCCGCCATCCCCCCCCCCCCCCCCCCCCCGCTGTTCCTTACCTGCTTGTGCTTGCTCTCCCTCTCAAAATAAACTTAAAAAAAAAAAAAGGATAAAATCTTGGGGTGTAATAATTAATCAGTTTCCACTTATGAAATCTTGAATCCTCTTTCCTTTCCCAGTTCTCACTGCTTCTGTAGGAATTGAGCCTTTTCCCCCCAGTAGCCTCAACAGGGTAAGACATGAGCCTGATTCAGGGCTGCAGGCAGCACCTGTGGTCATGCCATAGACAAGCCTGGCCAACTCCTTGGCGGAGGCCTCATTTGCTTTTCATGTTGGTGGTATCACTACCATATGCACTGATCCTTCAACTCTGAGGTTCAGAGATATGGTTTATACCTCTGTTCCTGAGGTGACTGGCTCCAGTGTATAGATTCACAAGAACCAACATTGCTGAAGATCATTTTTGTTAATTTGTTGTACTTTCCATTGATGAGGATATCATTCTGCTTTCTTTTTTTTTTTTTAATTTTTGTAATGTTTATTTATTTTTGAGACAGAGAGAGACAGAGCATGAACGGGGGAGGGGCAGAGAGAGAGGGAGACACAGAATCCGAAGCAGGCTCCAGGCTCTGAGCTGTCAGCACAGAGCCCGACACGGGGCTTGAACTCACAGACCATGAGATCATGACCTGAGCCGAAGTTGGCTCAACTGACTGAGCCACCCAGACGCCCCTCATTCTGCTTTCTGAAGTAATCCCTATCTCTATACCTGGTAAAATACACAGTAATCAGAAAGTTGCTTGTGTACATGGAACTGGAGCAAGGGGAGCTAGATTAACATCACAGCTTCTAAGATTAATTTCATATTTCATATGTTTGGGCAGTTCTTTTTTGACACTTTAATTTCATCTGGAAACTATACTTAAATCACACTGAAGTATAGGTAATATTTTCAAAAGCTGTTTTCCTATGGAGAGTCATTCCCATTTGTTAAATACCTCAAGCTAGCAGAATAGTATGAGCTATTTCAGGGCGGGGGCGGGGGAAGAGTCCACAATCAACGGAAAAGTATAAAACCAATATTTGGCTAAGATAATCCCCATATAATTCAGTGTTTTTCTTGTAATATTGAGGGCCTAGTTGGGAGTAGAAAGTAGGGATTCCTACTGTGTGGATGAGCATAGATATGTGGCTTCTTCCAGCACCCTGAGAATAGGAAATGATAACTTTGTATGGTGTGAGGCCAGTAGTCTAGAACCCAGGAAAGTCCAGGATGCCAGCCAAGAACACAACTAAGTTAGCATCCAAGTCTGATAGAAGTGCCTTAAAGCCACAAAGTTATAGATAAAACCAATAAGGCATTCATGATGAGCAAAAATACATCCCATAACAATTAGGAAGTAAAAAGATATGAGTAATTTCAGAGTTAGCGAAGGTATTGATTGACTATTATTTCCTGCACAGAAATATAAGATTTTCAGATTACCAAAAGTCAGTGAACTATTTTCCCTATAAACATTGAGATTTGAAATGAAACAGGAAAATAGATTGCTGTTAAGTTTATTGAATATGCTCTGCTATTACACATCAGTTAATGTTTATATAGGACATTATAAATATCATAATACAGGAGCACAGTCGGTTAAGCATCTGACTTTGGCTTAGGGTATGATCTCCCGGTTCATGAGTTTGAGCCCCTCATCAGACTCTGTGCTGACAGATCCTTTGTCCCCCTTGCCCCTCTCGTGCATACATGCTTGTATACACTCTCTCTCTAGGATAAATAAACATTAAAAAAATTGAATAACAAATGTCATAATACATAATAACTTTAACCTGTACAGTTTTGCAGATTCCTCTCCATAATGTTAGCACTGATTTAATAAAGTGAGGTTTATCATCTTGCAAATCAATGTGAATCCTCTCCAGTCCTTATTTTTTATTCTCATCAATATCCAGCATCTTCTGTAGTTTTAGAAACTGATGCAAACCACAAAGAATGTTCACATTCTTTGAAAGTACTATTCTAGAGTGTTCTAAATAATGAATTTCAGCATATGCCTTGTTCTAGAATTCTAGTAGTTTTCATAGTATTTTTATATGTGATTCATTTTAGAGTTATAATAGTGTTTTACTATTCAATAGGCTATAATGAATGAATCTACAGAGTTTGAAGAAAGAAATGCTACCATAACTAAAGAATGGGAACATGACCTGAAATCAGTGAAAGAGAAAAATGAACAACTATTTAAAAACTACCAAACTTTGAAGATCTCCCTGACATCTGGTGTCCTTGTTAATGCTGTTACAGAAGACAATAAGAATCTTCATGTTACATCAAGAGCCACACAACTAACCACAGAGGTATGTGATTTCTTATGAGACATTTTTCAGTTTGCAGATTGATCAGAGTTAAAGATGCATTTTATGTAACACTTCAGAGCAAAATTATAGTATCAAATGTATTAGGGAATGTGGGCCATGTTTGTGTGTGATGGGCTTGTTTTTATTTATTTTTTTAATGTTTTATTTATTTTTGAGAGAGAGAATGAGCAGGGAAAGGGCAAAGAGAGGGGGAGAGAGGATCGGAAGCAGGCTCTGCACTGACAGCAGTGAGCCTGATGTGGGGCTCAAACTGACAAACCGTGAGATCATGACCTGAACTGAAGTCACATGCTCAACTTACTGAGCCACCCAGGTGCCCCAATGGGCTTGTTGTTTAAATATAGTCCTATTGTGGCTATCACTCAAATAACTACAGAACTATATATTACATGAGATCTTCCCTTTGAATTATAAAGCAGAAGTAACTCATAGCTTAACTTGATTAAAGATACATGTACCTTCTCAGGTGCTATTACTATACATTATAAATTTCTTCAATTGTGTAATTTTTTTTTTAAGTTTATTTATTTTGAGACAGAAAGAGAGAGGCATGAGCAGAGGAGGGACAGAGAAAAAGGAAGGGGGGGAGGCAGAGAGAATCCCAAGCAGCTTCACACTGCCAGCACAGAGCCTGATGCAGGGCTCGAACTCACAAAATGCAAGATCATGACCTGAGCCAAAACCAAGAGTCAGCTGTTTAACCAACTGAGCCACCCTGGCACCCCACAATTGTGTAACTTTTTATTAAACTATAATCTGTGTCTGTATATAGTACTAGCTTAGAGGGTTAGTGCAATTCAGCTTTTCTCTAATTATCATCAGTCTTTAATACTGGTTTGTGTTATATCAAAATTAAAGTGGAAAAGCCTAAAAAAATATAACAGATGTCTTATATAGATTAACCTGTATCCAAGAATCAATACGTTACTTGAATGATTCAGTTATAGGCGTACATTGGGTGGCTCAGTCGGTTAGGTGTCTGACTTCAGCTCGGGTCATGATTTCACAGCTTGTGGGTTCGAGCCCCATGTCGGGCTCTGTACCGACAGCTCGGAGCCTGGAGCCTGCTTGGGATTCTGTGTCTCCTTCTCTCTCTACCCCTCCCCCACTCATGCTCTGTCTCTCTCTCAAAAATAAAGAATTAGTAAAAAAAAATTTTTTTGAATGATTCAGTTATTTTGTTACCTAGCCTTACTTGGGAATCTGCGAAGCAGGCATACTATTTTATGTTGTTAGCACACAAAATGACTTCGTGAAGAACCTAAGAGGAAATTATAATTTATCATCTTGAGCAAAATAAATACTCAGAATAAAACGTCAGCCACTAATTTAATAATCAGTTACCAGTGGAAACTAGAAGACCACTGGTACAGTTTATCGATTTGCTAATCACTACAGACCTCAGTCAGTTGGTGGAAACAAAAATAGCCAAAATATTAAGCCTATCTACCAAAGTAATAAAGAAACAGAAGAAATATCCATCTTCAGTGACCCCAGGAAATACCCTATCCGATAGTAAATGATATACTATTAATCTGGTAATCATGCCGAATTAGAGTAGCATAGAGTAGTTTGGTACGATACGGAAATAGACACATCAAGCAGTGGAACAGAGTAGAGTTCAGCAGTACACCCAAGTAAGGATGAGAATTCAGTGTTTGATAATGGTAACCACCAACTCGGTGGGGAAAAGATGGTTTACTGCATGTTTGATTCCAGACTACCAGCTAGCCACCTGGAAAAAAATAAATCTGGATTCCTACCTCACTCATTTAAACAAAAATAAATTCTAGATGGGCCAAAAACAAACATTTTCTAGGAAATCCTGCATGTGTGTGTAGGTGAATAATCTTACAAATATGAACAAACTCGGGTATTTAACTTCAGGTATTTTTGTATTTGAAAAAAACTGGAAATAACCTAGATGTTCACTAGTGGTTGATGGGTTAGCTAATTTACAATACCTCTATAAGACAGGATGTATGTATCCATGAAAACAAAAATGTGGAGAGATCTCTATGTGTTGTTAATGGAAATATCTGGAAAGTATATTATCAAGTTAAAAAGAAACAGAACTGGGGCACTGGGATGACTCAGTCATTAAATGTCTGACTTTTGGTTTGGGCTCAGGTCATGCATGATCTCTCAGTTCATGGGACCGAGCCCTGAATTGGGCTCTCTCGCTGACAGCAAGGAGCCTGATTGAGACTCGCTGTCTCTTTCTCTCTCTCTCTCTGCCCCTCCCCCACTTGTGCACTCGCTGTCTCTCTCTCAAAAATAAATATTTTTTAAAAAACAACTATATATTCAGTATGTTCCTACTCTGTGTATGACTATTTTGTAACTGTGTACTCACAAGCACTTAAATAGGCATGGAAAATTTCTAGAAGGATACACTTGAAAGAGTTTAGTAGTCATTGTTACCAGGTCAGCTCGGGTTCTGAGATGGGGAAACTTCCCCTTCATTATATGCCTTTGAATTTTTCCACATGCTTGTATTTTTTAATTTTAAAATTAGGTAATAAAAATAAAGGGAAAGCTATGTTATATGCATTACTTAAAGAGTCAGTTAACAGGTGTACTTTCTTTAAGTGCTGTTAATTTAAAATGTGAGTGCCTTTTTAATATGCTTAGCACTGTACTAACCAGTAAATAAGATAAACACTAAACCTTGTAATATAAAATTTGGGCCTTTTTTAATCCAAAAATCATCAACTTCTAAATAAAGGAAGTAATACATCTGTAAATTGAGTGACATTTGGTTTCTCTTCTATCTTTTCTTAATGCAATCTGAAAAATTAATACCTATGTATATGATCGTCTTTGTCTTAAACTTATATTCTGTGATTCTGCCTTCATGGCATACCTTATTTATGTGTGCTTTTTCTCACAGAAAATTCAGGAGTTGGAAACTTCACTGCGTGAAGCTAAAGAAAGTGCTATGCACAAGGAAAGCAAGATTATAAAGCTGCAGAAAGAACTTGAGATGACTAATGACCTAGTAGCAAAACTTCAAGCACAAGTTAATGAATCAAATAAATGCCTTGAAAAGACTAAAGAAATGATCCAAGTACTTCAGGTAACTTAACAAACTCATTTTACAATAAAAGGGGTTTTTTTTCTTCTACTCTTGAATTTGACGGTTTATTTGGGACTCTAATCTTTTACTTGAACTTCCTGTTACCTATGTATGTATGAAGTTCAATACTCAAGCTTTAAGAGAGCAGGTGAAGGGGCCCCCGGGTGGCTCAATCAGTTAAGCATCCGACTTCGGCTCAAGTCACGATCTCACAGTTCTTGAGTTCAAGCCCCGCATTGGGCTTTCTGCTGTCAGTATGGAGCCTGCTTTGGATCCTCTGTCCCCCTCTCTCTCTGCCTCTCTCATAAATAAATAAATAAATAAATAAATAAATAAATAAATAAATAAGCAAGCAAGCAGAAACTTAGAAATGAAATGTAGGAATATATTTTCATGCAAAATAATGATTATTTTTGTATTCCTAGAAAAATTACTTTTAAAAGGCATATAAATACTATTCTAAAAGTCCTGGCTCATTCAATAAGACATGAACAGAGAGGCAATAAAAAACAATCTCATATAGTTTAATGTAAAACTAAAAACCAAGAAAATCAATTGTAAATCCTTAGAACTTTTTAGAATAATTATTTAATATTTCAAATCACATTTTTATTCAATCAAGAAATATTTGTTGAGTCTTCTATATGTTGGTCATTGCTCTAGATGTCATGTATACAGCAGTGGAAAGAAAAGTACCTCCCTTCCTTCTAGTTGCTTATATTCTTGTTCAGGAAGACAGAAAATAACCAAGTATATATGTGTGTCAAATGGTGAAAAGTGCAATGGGAAAAAATTAAGCTAGACAAGGGGTGTATGGGTGCTGGGTGAAAGTGAGGGTGGGAGGGAAACCTCTTATCTTACAAAGCGTTGCTGAGCAGAGCCACACCATTAAGAGGACTTGAAGGGACGAGTGAGCTCTGTGGTAGCGGAAGGGCCTTCTAGGCGAAGGAAATCTCAGATAGCCTAGACATGTTTAAGAAACAAGCCGGTGTCTCCTGTGCAGAATGAGCAAGGGGACAGAGGTGGGAAAGAAGGTAAGAAGTAGCGGAAAGTCAACTCGTAAAGGGTCTCACAGGTTATCGTAAGAACTTTGGTTTTTATTTTGAGTGAGCTGAGAAGTCGTCGGGATTTTGGCAAAAGGATATAATGATCTGACTTAATTTTAAAGGCTGCCCTTTGAAAATCAAATCCAAGAGGGTGTGTTTGTTGTAGCTGCTACAACAAAGGGAAGCAGACTGCAACAACTCAAACAAGAGAGAATCTTGTTTCTCTATCTCATATAAAAGTATGAGTTCCAGGTTGGCAGGAGGGTCCATACTGCATGACCATTCAGAGGCTCACTTGTCTCCCATCCTGTTTCTCCACCACCCCTCTGGTGCTGTTTTCATCTGCATGGTTAAAGCCAGGTTGTAAGCAGTTCATGCTCCGGCTCATAAGAAAGGGACAGATGGAGAAGACAAAATTCATCTTAAAATCTCTATTCTTAAAGAAGGCTCTGGCCCAGACGTGGCACACATGCCTTCCTTTCATATTTCTTGGAGTTAAGACATTATGCCAGAGTTTTTGGCCCAGACAACTGGAAGGTTATAAACTTATATTCTATAAAATGCAACATGTATTTAACTCAACATAAGAAAAAACTTTTAACCTATTCCCCACTATTTGAAAACATCTTGGATATAGCTGTCCAATATAATGTGGGGTTTATTAATTGAATAGAGAAGAAAGTAATTTGAACAAATGAATCATTAAAATTTTGTTTCAATCTTGATACATTTCCTCCCTTGTATCATTACAAATTGTTTATATCGAGTAGCAGTGAATTTATTAAAAATTTAAGTTACATTAAAACTTTAGGGACATCCTGCATGATGGGAAAAAAAGATTTTTTTTTTTAATGTTTATTTATTTTTGATAGAGAGACAGAGCACAAGTGGGGAAGAGGCAGAGAGAGACACACACACACAGAATCTGAAGCAGGCTCTCAGCTGTCAGCACAGAGTGGGGCTCAGACTTACAATCATGACCTGAGCCACCCAGGCACCCCAGAAGAAAAAAGATCTTATTTATGATGGTCACAAAATCAAAAATAAAATGCTTGAATGACTAACCTTAACAAAAAATGAGGAAAACATATATGAAAAGAGCAAGAGAACTTAAAAAAGAAATACAGAGCGTGTGGTTTATAAGAAACACACCATTTCCTAAGTTGGAACTTCAATACTGTACAAGCCTAAGTTGTTCCCAAGTTAATTCCTAACTTTCATGTAATTCAAATCAGAATTTCAAAGGAATTCTTTCTCAGGTAGAGCCAGGAAACTTTCTTAACTGAATCCATCTAAAATGCAGCTGATAAATAGGTGATATTAACAAATTTATGTTTGCAGTCTTCTCAGTTTATTAGTGAAACTATTTAAGACTCAGTATTTCTTGAGTGCAGCATTGGTCGCATGCCATATGTTTGAAATATGGAATTCTGTTGTCTTTCATTTCTAATTCGGTATTTTCAATTTTGATTTCTCTTACATAAAAATGTTTTAAATAATGTTATATGTGAGTAATTTATTTCATTATACCATGACAAAAAAAACTGTAATCTCTGCATTTTCTTTTTTGTGTCATAAGTGGGTACCTTTTTTTTAAAGCTCTTTGAACTTTTAAAACAGTATATAGACAAGTAGATCAGTCGAAGAGAATAGAAGGCTTAGAAGTAGACCCACACAAATGCAGTCAGCTGATCCTAGACAGAACAAAGGCAGTTGAGTAGACTCAACTTAGCAACTAGTGATGCTGGAGCATCTGGACTTCCATAGGCCAAAAAACGAATCTTGACAGATACCCTCTATCTGCCACAAAAAGTAACTCAGTTGATCAAAAATCTAAATGTAAAACACAAAACTAGAAAACGCCCAGAAGAGAAGACAGAAGATCTAGGTGGCCATGGGCTTGGGAGTGACTTTATCTTAGATACAACACCAAAAGCACGATCCAGGAAAGAAAAAAATGGTAAGTTGAAATGAAAATATTTAAATGAAAAATATCTGCTCTGCGAAGGACAGTTAAGAAAATTAAAAGACAAGTCACAGATCGGAAGAAAAATTTTTGCAAAACACGTATCTGATAAAGAACTGTTGTCCAAAATAAACAAAGAATTCTTAAAAGTCCATGATAAAAACAGCCTGATTAAAAAATGGGCAACAGATCTAAACAGACACCCCACCTAAGAAGATACTCATGGGACAAATAAGCAAATGAAAAGATTCTCAGCTTCATGTCATTAGAGTATTGCAAATTAAAACAAAATACACTACACTATAACACCTATGGTATCTCAAAATGCCATGCTCGCCAAAATCCAAAACATCACACTAAATGCTGGTGACGAGCTGGAGGAATAGGAACTTTCATTCATTGCTTGAAGGACTGCAAATGGGACAGCCAGTTTGAAAGAGAGTTTGGCAACTTCTTACAAAACTGACAACACTTCAGTCAGCCACATTCTCAGGGAGTCCCTGATATGAGCATCTGAATCAGAAGGTGGGGTATTGAACGGGTGCTGTGACTGAGCAAACAGTGGGCTTCTCCAAGAATGGGCTTATCTTACCCTGTCATCAGCCTCCTTAAGCTGAGCATCTATCATTTTGCTTCTTTTTAGTCTTTGCTAGCCATGGTGTGCATGTGAATGTTTCTATGGGGTTTGGGGTGAGAAAGCCTAGAGGAATAAAGAGAGCTCTCTAGATCCCTATTTAGATGGGTTTTATTTTTTATTCAATATCTAATTCTCCATTGTATGGCTGTGGTACAATGATAAAAAGTGATTTATTCAGCAATAATAAGAAATGAGCTAACAAGCCACAAAAAGATGCGGACGAACCTTAAATACACACCACTAATTAAAAGAAGCCAATCTGAGGTGCCTGTGTGGCTCAGTTGGTTAAGTGTCTATCTTTGGCTCAGGTCATGATTTCATGGCTCATGAGTTCAAGACCTGCGCCGGGCTCTGTGCTGACAGCTCAGAGCCTGGAGACTGCTTTGGATTCTGTGTCTCCCTCTCTCTCTGCTCCTCCCTGGCTTGTGCTCAGTCCCTCCCTCCCTCCCTCCCTCTATCTCTCTCTCTCTCTCTCAAAAATAAATAAAACGCATTAAAAAAAAAAATTCAGAAGAAGCCAATCTGAAAAGACTACATACCCTATGATTCCAACTATATGACATTCTGGAAAAGGCAAAACCAGGGAGACAGTAAAAAAATCAATGGTTGCCAATGGTCCGGAAGGGGTTAGGGAGGGAAAGATGAATAGGTGAAACACGGGATTTTTAGGGCAGTGAAGCTATTCTGTATGATACAGTAATGATAGATATGTGCCATTTTACATCTGTCAAAATCCATAGAATGTACAGTACAAATAAAAAACCCTAATGCAACCTAAAATATATCAATATTGGCTCATAATTTGTAACAAATATACCACACTAATATGTGATGTTAATAATGGGGGAAATGGGCAGGGTGGGGAGGGAGATGGAGTGCGACAAGCGTATATGGGAACTCTGTGTACTCTCTGCTCAGTTTTTCTATCAACCTAAAATTTCTCTAAAATATAAAAATCTGTTTATTAAAAAAAGATTTAAATATATGCAAGTATGTATTTATGTATGTTTTTTTTTTTTTCTGTGATGGGAAGTAGATACATTGACAGCACTGGATTGAACCATCCTTGAATACACAATGTCCCAACAACACTTTATACTGTTTTGTGCCTTGGTTCAGTTCTAGTTTGCTGTTTGTATTGCCATTCTGGCATCTTTTTGTTTCATTTTACCCTCCCTGTCTCCCCCCCTCCCACCCCCCCATTATTCTCAACATTTGTTGCATTTTGTCTTAAGTATTTCATTTTTAATTGGAAAAAAATTTGTTTTAAGAAATGAAAGTCAAATGTTCTTAATTACATATTAGCTTCCAGTAGTTTCAAATATACTTCACATCAAATATCTGCTTGTTCATTTTAGGATTAAATTTTGGGCCTTTTCCTGCTTTTCATATATTTGAAGTTTGCTGTTTTAAAATGTTCCTACCAAATCAAGGTAGTTAACAACTCTTTAAAACTGCTCTGAAATTATTTTATTTTTTTCTTCTCTAAAAAATTTAGGACAAAGTTGCTTTAGGAGCTAAGCCCTACAAAGAAGAAATTGAAGATCTCAAAACAAAGCTGGTAAAAATAGACCTAGAGAAGATGAAAACTGCCAAAGAGTTTGAAAAAGAGTACGTCTTTGCCTTAATTGAACATGACTTTAATAGCTCAAGTTTGCCTTCTAAATTATATAAATTTCTTTGCATTGGTTAACTTTTTAAAATATATGGAAATATTGTTATTGCTTTTTAAAATATCCACATCCACAGATTTTAAACTTGTTAAATTCTCATTACATATCCAAAGTTTTTTAAAAATGTGCATAGTTCTGGCCAATTACTAATACAATGTTTCTTTTGATGCTTCTTGCTCAGTCATATATAAACAGCTTAAAAACGGCCTTTTTATGCTTGAAAATGAATGTTAAGAACCTGTATGTGTGTGTTTGTGTCTAGCAGTTTGACCAAGGTTTCTGTTGGTTCTCTTCATTTAATTTGTTCCTCCTGTTGTGTTTTTGTGTAAAGGTTGTATTTCCTTTTATATTATGGTACCTACAAATGCATAACCTCTTTTTATTTGTTTATGTATACTACTGTACATAATGGCACGCCTAAAATTCTTTATGATATGGCGTAATGAAAAAACATGAAACAGAGTCAGAGACAGTGAATTAGAAATATAATATTGCCACATTATTATATCACCTTGCATAGGCTGTTTAATCTCTCTGGGCGTTATGTTCATATTCAATAAATAAAACAATAAGTTTGTATTAGACGATTTCTTAAGATTCCTTCTGGCTCCTAATGCTTTTTGTTCTTCCTATAAATATTTAACAAGGATACCTAATTTGCCCAAAAAGTAGCATTCTGAAGCTTTTGCATCCGGACTAGCCTTCCATTGATAAGAGTATTGGTTTTAGTGAAACTTATACCTATCAAGTTCTTCACTATAAAAAAAGCAATTTTACTTAGAGAATAGGATCCGCAGGTAACTTTCAGAGTCTCTAAAGGCAGAAAGTCTCATGATTTATCACTGCTGATTAATGCTTAAGCCAGGAGTTCATAAAATATCACTTTTTACTGGGAGACAGTGAGCAGAATTTGTTTGACCTTTGACTATCACACTGGACTGGACTACAGCCGGGGTTTACTTCCCTGACAATGTAGACATAGGTAGAAGTTTTTTCTCACTTTCATGCTCTGGTAATTGTTGTATCCAATTAATAGCTATTGGGCTTCCAGATATTTAAAAAGAATTGTTTAAAAAAAAGTACTCCTGCAACCAAACAGAATGCTTCTGATTTGATGGTGTTGTACCTATAAAACACTTGGTACCAAGAGGGTATCTGCTACTACTTATGGGTTTCATGTCAATGTGATATATCTTATTAGAAAATTCTTGACAGCAGTTCTGTTTATTCTTCCATTAAAAATTAGTTGCTAGGCTTTTACATATTTCCATTGTTCTTTTTAGAATTACTTCTACAAAAGCCACTGTAGAATATCAAAAAGAAGTTATAAGGGTATTGAGAGAAAATCTTAGAAGAAATCAACAAGCGCAAGATACCTCACGTAAGTAGAAAATGCTGATATTTCCATAACTTTCCATTTTACTTCTCAATACACTTAGACATTTTGAATACTATTATATATGTGACAGTCAAGAATAAACATGTTAATCACTAATTTAGAAAGAACTGTTTTTGAAACGAACTTACTGGGATCATATTTATCCTGTACCCAATTTAGTTTGGTTTCCTATAATTTTAACTGTCCATTGGAGATTCTTAAAAAATACAGATTTTACCTTTGCATTATCAGATCATCAGATCTTTACATAGTAGTGAAGACATTCACATCTTAATAGATTTTAACCATAGGCACAGTAAAAATACAATCAGTACACAGTAGAAATAAGGAAATAAAATCCTATTTGTTCTTAGTACTAAAAATACAGAGTTGATGCTTATTTGCAAACTCTTTGAAATCGTGCAATCTTTTTGAAATTGATTTTAGACACAGTTGTCAAATCTAATGATCAAATTTCTCATATGATTTCCTCAACCTATATCTTTTTCCATATTTTTATCTCATGTTTCATTTGAAAAGAGAGGATGCTGAACAGTACTTGGGACAGCTTTGTGTAGTAAACACTGAACTAAGGACAGGTCACTCGCACTTCATGGCCCTATGAAATCATGGGGACAATAATACCTGACCTTCTAGCTTATATATATACTTATTGTAAGGATCAAACTGAAAGTTGTGTGTGAAAGCACACTGAAAGTTCTAAATGTCAAGCAAACATAAGGTAATACTTGTGTGTATTATTATCCACTCATTTAAAAAAAAAATGAGAAAGTGTTAAAGATGTTGTCTAGTACATATGTAGACTGAACTTCTCTAGTGGCTATTGTGGGATAATTGCACCCCTACCTGGAAAACTTTAAGGGATAAAAATAGAAATGAGCAAGCTTTGTTGTTACAGAAGGGTCAGGATAATTAACTCTTGATTTGTGACTTTCAGTACATATTGTATCTGAATCCAAAGTAATTCAAAAGAAAATGGACATTAAGTGTCTTCCCCATACACACCTTACCACCCTTTTGTAAATTGTTGGTTACACAGTGGATTATTCTACGTAGAAGCACCTCACATTTTAATGCAGTTTTACCTGAAATTTAAAAAACAACTCTTTACATTACTTTTATAGTGCGGAATACTTAATAATATATGCTTTAGTATCTTTCTGAGGTTTATTCAGTTAACAAGTATGTGTTGAGAACTTACAGTGCACTGAGTAACTAGCAGTGGACCCCACACACACACATTCTGTATTGTAAGAAGCCCTCTGGGTGTTTCCACTGATGGAGAGGAGAGAGAGTGAAGGACCACACTCACTGGGGAGATTACTACTGCTGCCGTCATTGTGCAAGATTTCAGGGAGCACTGTGGTGGGAGTGGACTTGGTGGGTTGGAGAGAAGCAGGAGGACTCTAGAGATAATTAGAAGGGTTGATCACATAGGCACAGGAAGTGAGGTAGAAGGAGGAAGGCAAGGATGGCTTCTAGGGAGACGATTGAGATGGTCTGGTTTTTACAGTGACTTATTGCGCTCAGTAACATGCCCTTTATTTTGAACTTTGGAGATAATTAAAATTATCACTTATGTGTGTATTTGCCCTCCTCACAGTTGTATCAGAATGTACGGACTCTCAGCCTTCGAATAAACCCTTAACCTGTGGAGGTGGCAGTGGCATCGTACAAAGCACAAAAGCTCTTATTTTTAAAAGTGAATATATACGGCTAGAAAAAGAAATCTCTAAGTTAAAGCAGCAAAATGAACAGCTAATAAAGCAAAAAAATGAACTATTAAGGTAAGATCTGCTTACACGATATTGAAATTATGCTTCTGGCTATTATATGTGGGGAGCATGGCATATACATATGCATATATATTTTTTGCAATTGGCAAGCCTTCACACATATGGGGAAAGTCATTTTTAGAGTATATGTAATAATTTTTTTTTTTTTTATTTAAATCCAAGCTAGTTAACATATAGTGTAATAATGATTTCAGGAGTAGAATTTAGTGATTCATCACTTACATACATTACCCAGTGCTCATCCCTACAAGTGTCCTCCCTACTGCCCATCACCCATTTAGCCCATGCCCCAACCCAACACCCCTCCAGCAACCCTCAGTTTGTTCTTTGTATTTAAGAGTCTCTTATGGTTTGCCTCCCTGTTTTTATCTTATTTTTCCTTCCCTTCCCCTATGTTCATCTGTTGTGTTTCTTAAATTCCACATTCATGAAATTATGATATTTATCCTCCTCTGACTGACTTATTTTGCTTAGCAGAATACATTCTAGTTATTTTTTTTTTTAACATTTATTTATTTTTGAGACAGAGAGAGACAGAGCATGAACAGGGGAGGGGCAGAGAGAGAGGGAGACACAGAATCTGAAACGGACTCCAGGCTCTGAGCTGTCACACAGAGCCTGACGCGGGGTTCGAACTCACGGACCGTGAGATCATGACCTGAGCTGAAGTCGGACGCTTAACCGACTGAGCCACCCAGGCACCCCAGAATACATTCTAGTTATATCCATGTTGTTGTAAATGGCAAGATTTCATTCTTTTTGATTGCTGAGCAATATTCTACTATATGTATATATACACACACATACCACATCTTCTTTAGCCATTCACTAGTTGATGGACATTTGGGCTCTTTCCATAATTTGGCTATTGCTGATAGTGCTGCTATAAACATTGGGGTGCGTGTGCCCCTTCAAATCAGCATTTTTGTAATATATGTCTTTTAAGAGGAATAAGACTATGGGATACCATTCCAGATGTTTGCTGTCTATCAATTGATCTATTTTTAACAAAGCCCAGAAGCAGGAAGTAAACAGATCTTTGAGGGGCAGCTCAAATATACCACAAGTCTGTATACCCAAGTCAAAGGAGAACTTAAGTCCATTATTGTAGCGTATTTCCTTTTACTTCATAAACAGTTCTAACAGATTTAATTATTTGGCTTCTATCAAGGATTAGAATCTTGTGCCAAGCACTTTACCAATGATACAATAGAAGAAAACTAGGCATTAAACAAATAACTAAACAACTAATTTTTGCAATGAGTGCTATTAAACAGCAACAGAAAAAAACACATTATCTAGTTGTGGGGAGGGGTGATGGCGAAGAAACTGATAGAAGAGCAGTTATAGAAAAGGGCAGAGGTTAGACCAGATGAAAGGAGAGACATATAAGCCTTCTAGGCAGGGGCCAGCATGTGCACAGGCTTCAATCAGAAAGAATAACCTGTTGGTGGAACTGAAAGACACCCAGTGTGACTGGGGTGTAGAGAATGAAACATTAAGGTACAAGAAGAGATGCCAGAGGTCTCTGGTCCAGGTTACTTACACAGGTCTTTTTGGGTCACTCTGAGGAGGCATGGGTGATAATCTGCAATATAATGAGAAAGTGACCTCCAGTGGAGGATTTTAAGCCAGGGCCTGATGAGATCAGATAGCATCTCTGGCTCTAGAGCAAATAGGGAAACCCAGTTTAGGAATCTATTTGCTATAGTCCAGGCAAAAGATAATTTTGGCATGGACTAGAATGGAGCCAATTGGGATAAATATAAGGAGATAAATTTGAAAGATTAAGTGTGAGGTTGGGTCCACAGACCTGGATGACCAAATAAAGGAGAGCAAGGCCTCTGGGATTGGTCCCCAGGCTTCTCTCTGCAGGAACTGGATAAATGCTGGTGACATTTCCTGCAACAAGCAAGACTATAACTAGTTCAGAAGCATGGTGTAGTATTTCTTTTAAAATAACAAAGGTACATTAAAGATTAGTCTATCCAGAAGATTAATTTGTCAAGTTATTGCTGCAAGGTATCAATAGGTAAACCACTCTGGATGATCTCACTTATTCATTTGAAAATCTGTCACACTCTAAGCTTTCTTTTCAGGACTCCATGATTACAATTGTTCAATTAATGCGACCTCATTTCATTTTCTGAACTGTGAAAATAATCAAAGCAGGAAGCATTAGGTGGGAATATAAGTATGATAAAATGGTAAATTATAACAAACAGGCAAAGGGTGGGGGGGAGAGAAAGAGAGTTGGGAGTGCCTGGGTGGCTCAGTCGGTTAGGTGTCTGACTTCAGCTCAGGTCATGATCTCATGGTCCGTGAGTTCGAGCCCCACATCGAACTCTGTGCTGACAGCTCAGAGCCTGGAGCCTGCTTCAGATTCTGTGTCCCCTCCTCTTTCTCTGCCCCTGCGCCACTCGTGCTCTGTCTCACTCTATCTCTCAAAAATAAATGTAAAAAAAACAGAGAGAGACAGAGACAAACCAAGAAACTGACTCTTAACCATAGAGAACAAACTGATGGTTACCAGAAGGAAGGGAGTAATGGGATGGGTGAAATAGGTGATGGGGACTTAAGAGTACACTTGTTGTGAAGAGCACTGGGTATTGTATGCAAGTGTCGAATCACTATTTTGTACACCTGAAACTAATATAACACTATATGTTAACTGTACTAGAACTAAAATTTAAGATTAAAAACAAGACAAAGTGGTAAATTATATGTTGTATATATTTTACCAGAGTTTTAAAAATTTTTAATGTAAGTGTGAATAAATTTCAGGAATTGAGCAGACTTACAGTCTCTTTTTTTTCCCCCCCTACTACATTCAAGCAATAATCATCATCTTTCCAGTGAGGTCAAAACGTGGAAGGAAAGAATCCTTAAAAGAGAGGCACACAAAGAAGTTACTTGTGAGAATTCTCCACAGTCTCCTAAAATGACTAGAACAGCTTCCAAAAAGAGGCCACATACACCTTCTCAATGCAAGGAACGGAATTTACAAGATCCTGTGCCAAGGGAATCACCAAAATCTTCATTTTTTGATAGCCGATCAAAGTCTTTACCAACACCTCAACCAGTTCGCTATTTTGATAACTCGGGTTTAGGCCTTTGCCCAGGTAAGTAAATATCCTGGTTCCTTAGAAATCAGGGGATATCTGTCAGAATTTATCTTTAATTTGTGGTCCCAAAGAGCAAGTTTAGACAAGATGTAGTTGAGCAAACTATGGTGCTCAACTTGATTTGGCATTTCTGGGGTGAGAAAGTTTCTCCAAAGCATGGCACTAATGTGTATTGTTTTTTACCCCAAGCTAAGTCTTTATTCTGCCTCTTAAACCTTCAGCTTTTCCCTAAGAGAAATAAGCAACTCTGTTAAAAACATGAAGACACTACCCTATAAACAAAACTTACCGAAGAAGCCCTTCTTATCAATTCAGTTGGCCAGTATTTCCAATAGCATTATATTCATTTTACACAAGCCAGATCATAGACTTATTCCACTTATTAATTCAATCAGTCAGCAAAAAATTTTGATCTCCGACTATGTGTCAGATACATTGATAAGCAAAACCAGACATGGTCCCTTACCCTACTGGAGCTTATAGTCCAATAGGAGATACAGTAATCAAGTAGTCAAAAATAAACAGGTAAAATTCTAGAGTATAAAAGGCTATGAAGCATATTAATAGGTTTTTGCTGCAGGAATATTAAGGAAGTCTTCCTTGAAGAAGGAAACTGAGATCTAAGGTTAATGTGAGTTTCCTTAACAAAGAGGGGAGGGAAAAGTATTTCCGGCAGATACAACAGTGACAGCCCAAGGTAGGAGGGACCATAACCAGGGGAAGCATTAGAAGAAAGATGGTATGGCCACAGCACAGTTAACACAAGCTGCTGTGGTTGGAGGCCCCGAAGGCAAAGAGGAGAAAAGCCAGGTGTGTGGGAATTTGTAGATTGTATAGAAGAAGTCTTTGAGAGATTTTAAACAATATAATGGCAGGGGATCATAATGAGTTATAAATTTTGAACACATCACCTTAGTTATATGGTAACCAACAAATAATAGGAGCAAGAGTTTATGACAGTTGTCTAAGCAAGAGGACATACTAGCGTGGACCTGAGCAGGTTCAGTAGAGCTAGAGAGAAGTGGACGGACAGGAGAGATAGGGGAGTCAAAGCAGTCATAGGTGCCTGGCTAGATGGTGGGAGGGGTGCCAGACACAGAGGTGTAGAGCATTGCAGAAGAAAGTCTGTAATACTGTGTTTCTTGTAGTCCATCTCACCACACAGCATTGATTGTGTGTGTGTCCAGAGCCTTTGTGGCTGCATATCTGCCTGTCAGAAATCCCATTACACAGTTGTAGAAATCTGCAGCAACAAAATTGTACACCTAAGGAAAGCAGTTGCCAAATCATTTTTGGCCCCAAGTGAAGGTTGTGGATTTGTGAGGAACTCTACTGTGTGACTTTAAAAGAAATCTGTCCATTCTCATCAACTTTAAAATCAATATTAGATAAGTCCTCAGTCTTAAAGTGCTCTTTGGGATATAGGAAGACATCAATTTGAAAAAATGTTTAAACTATTCATTTTATGGAATAGTATTTAACAAACATTTAAGGACCTGCCATTAGCTAACACTTACATGGAACTTTTGCTGTATATGCATACATGCTATTTTAGAAGAGTCTTCTGAAAAACCAGGAAACTCTTAATCACCTCTTGATTTTATCTGATAATGCCAGAGACACATGCATGATATGAAACCACAAGTAGAAATGCTTAAGTCTTTTTATCAATATATGGATCACTCTGGTACTATTTTTAAGTAAAATAAATAAGAGAGTAGGCTGGAGGGACACCTGGGTGTCTCAGTGGCTGACTCAGTTAAGTGTCTGACTCTTGATTTTGGCTCAGGTCCTTATCTCATGGTTTGTGAGATCAAGTCCCACCGGGGCTCTGCACTGACAGTGTGGCACCTGCTTGGGATTCTCTCTCCCTCTCTCTCTGCCCCTCCCCTGCTTATATATGCTCTCTCCCTCTCTCAAATAAATAAACTTAAAAAAAAAAAAAAAAGAGTAGACTGGAATAATATATAAGTCAAAAAACTGACCAATTCAGCCTTAAAGGACATAGTCCCAGCCTGAATTAGTAAAATACCATTCTAAGAAAATTTTAATGCTTTTATTTTGAATTAAAAAGATAATTTAAAATTTCTCAACAACTTGAGATAATTGCAAAGACCAGGTATGAGAAATTTACTTATATGAATATAATCATTTGAAAATTAATATTGTTTATAAACAAACGCAACTGAAGTGCTTTTTAAAGGCTCAAAGTTTTCCAAGGATGGCTAAATAGTCTCCAAAATTAATAGTATTTGTTTAGTATAGCATTTTTTTTTCCCCTAAAATTCAGGCAAAAGAAAATCAGACTCACTCTGTTTGATTTCACTTTGAATCTCAAACTGATGAATTTCAAATGAGACTTTTTTGCTTCTTGGTTTTATGTTCAAAATGGTTTTTCTAACAATTGATTTTGTGAGAAAATGGGGAATAAACTTCTCCAACTCTGATGAAGTGAAATATACCTTTATAATGACCAAACATGAGGTTAATGACCATATTGTCATTTTTCATTCTTCTTATCTCTGCTGTCTTAGCATTGTTTACATTTCCAATTCTATTAGAATTCTGTGTAGTTTTTTTAATAAAATATGGTTACTTTTGTTTTTTTTTTTCTTCTTGTTTTTTCTCAGAAGAACAAACTGCTGGAGCAGAGAGAGTGGGTCCTCAGCCAAGTCTTTGGCACACCTCCTCAAGAAAAGATATGCCTGAGTGCAAGACCCAGTAGGCTCCTCTACTGTCACTTTCCTGGGGGCCCAGCGTTTCCTGCTGAGAAATGACTGTGCTTTTACGTTATGTGCCTATCCCTGGCAATGTTACCACAGTCCAGCATAATTTCAGTTCAGTTTTCACTTTGCCACTAGAATTGGAAGATGAAGGAACAGGAGATTAATGCATTCCAATAATTTGGAATGACTGATAGCAAAACCTCCTTGAATGTGGTAATACTTTAGAAATTGAATTGTTTTATTTATTTATATATTTTATACAGAATAAAATTATTGAAGGAAATTTCCAGTCTTTCCATGCATATACAAAATGTATTCATCTTTATTAATGTAATGTTTTACACATGACTTAGGTAATTCTAAGGCCTAATACATAAAGTGTCATTTAATTAACATTATGAACTACTTTTTAAGTGCCTTGAACATTGAATAAATGTTTAATTAGTGGTTCTGAATCACAACTTTATGTAATATTGATGGTTTCTTGGTGGGGTATTCAGGGTATATTTGGCTGTACTCGTTTGGTGACTTGCAGAATTTTGCTACAAGAATATATACATGCTTCCTGGATTTAAGTTGCTAAGGGACAGCAAAGTGCTGTGACCTCTTTATTTTCTAGCCTGATCTTTGTTTTGCTATAATAAATACAAAAATTCTCTTTGTTTTTCTGTACCCACCCACTCCCTATACAAGAACTCTAAATTGGTTGATTTGTTATTAGACTTTGTACTGTGCTGCATTTTACTCCCAGAGGTAAGAACTTCATACCATTTATCCTACCCTTTTATTTCAGACATGAGGAAACAACACCTGAGTTTCTATCAAAGTAGAAAATCTTAGAAACCCAGAGTCCCCACACATACATAAGGCATCTGTGGATGGGCTTCATGCAGTCTGTAAGACCTCTGAAATTCTATGTTAATTTGTATGTAAACTCATTTTTCTAGGATACTTGGGTCCATACTTCTATCATATTCTTAAAGGGATGTGTCATCCTATAGGAGGTTAAGAACTATGGTTTTAGAGAGCATCTGTTACTACTTTTAAATCATAAGACTTTGAAAAATCACATAAAACAGCAAGTTGCATAAGGTTTAGAACAGTTAGTGATTTCAGTGCATTCTTGGCTCTTTGATAAAATTCATTCAAAGGAAGAGATTGTGAATTACATCATAGCCATCATTTTACAATCTATGGATGGATATTTTCCCTTAATATACTATCATAGGCATTCACTAGGGCTAAGGGAAGGTGTCCCTTCCAATAACTGTCTCCCCCGAGCCAGTCCCTTCGGAGTTGTTTCTCCTTTCCACTCTTACCCCAATAAGACACTATAGCAGAGCTGCAGATTTGTTTCTTGACAATGTCTGCTCCTCCACTGAATAACAGTAACTCAAGGTAGTAGGTTCACCTGGATAATAAAACTAAGTCCATTACACGTAATCAGTCATCAGGTATCCAGTCTAGTAGAATATTGCTCAATTCTAGAATTTGGATGTCCATTTCCTTAGATTTGGGAAGTTTGGGGCCATTATTTCTTAATAAATTTTTTGACCCTCTCTCTGTTCTGGAAGCCCCATAATGCATATATTGGTCCACTTGCTGATGTCCCATGAGAACCTTAGGCTTTCTTCACGTTTCTTTATTCCTTTTTCTTTGATTCTTTCTGCTCCTGGATCAAGTCTTGCTATTGAACCCCTCTAGTAAATTTTTTAATTCAGTCATTGTATTCTTCACGTCCAGAATTTCTGTATGGTTCTTTTTTTATAGTTTCTATTTCTTTGTTAATATTGTCATTTTGTTCATGCATTGTTTTTCTAATTTCATGTAGTTGCCTATCTGCATTGTCTTGTAGATCACTGAGCATCTTTAAAACTATTATTTTGAATTCTTTGGTAATTCATAGATCACTTTTTCTTTGGCGTTGGTTTCTGGAGACTTATTTTGTTCCTTCGGGTCATGCTTCTCTTTGTGTGTACATGTGCTTTCTGATTTTTTGCTGAGTTTAATGTATTTGAAAAAGCAGCCACCTCTTCTAGTATACAGATTGCTTCACACAGGGGAATGCTTACACCAGTCAAACTGGTCATAGATGCCAGAGGTCTCTGAGAACTTTTATGGGGATATGACTTCTCTGGGCTATGTGTATAATTTGCCAATTTCTTTTCCGAGAGCTGGATCTCTTGCTCCCTCTGGTGTCTGTCTGCAGTACAGCATGTTCTTTAATGCAGTAAGAAGCCACCAGCTCTCCTTTGTTCTCATTAGCCCCCAGGCGTCCAAAGCATCTCAGCCCCCCATTAGCACCCCAGGTAGATAAGACAGATGTCAGTCTTGGACATCCTTCCGAAAAGTTGGAACACCAAGCACATACTCTACTCTTCCTCCTCTCTCCCAAGTGTGCTGAACCATTCCGGTCTCCTTCTGGGGCACTGCAGGCCGTCTAGTGCCAACTATGCCAGTTCCGTCAGCACTCCCAAGTCAGGCAAGATAGAAACCAGTCCCTTGGGCTGCCATATGGAAAGAATTTTGGATGAATTTTCCACTCTTTTCTTTCCCCCTACTCCCCTGGGGAAACCAGGAGCCAGAGGCTGAACTGTGCTAGCTTGGGAAAGGGGTGGGGTGGGATGGGTGGAGCCACAGGTGAGGTGAAATGGCTCTTGCCCATTTCAATGCAGCTGTTCTCAGCTTTCTCCTTACCAAGGGTACTGCAACTTCTTAACTGGCTTAGTTAGGTTAAGAAGGTATTTTGGTTCATTTAGTGTTTTAAATCAGTGTCTGGGGGAAAAGAGAGGTGGGACTCCCTTTTCCTCCATGTTGTCGACATCTCCCTCAGAATGTTGTTAAACTCTTGAGATCTGAGTTTCAATATCATGATGAATGGCTGTGAAAGGATAATGACAAAAGTCAACAATGAAACATGCAAGAATGTTAAAAAGCAGTAATATGGTCAGAAAACACTAAACTGGCCTGAAAATAAAGCCAAGACTGAAGACAAATAGATTATTGTTCATAGGAAACATTTTCTTGAGAGCCTGGCAGATTTATATTCAAGAAAACTGAGAGCCTGCCATTCATACTAGGCAAATATTTAATGGTCGTTTACTGTGTGCCAGTCACTGGTCTGGGCGCCAAAAGATACTGTCTTGGTGAAATTTATGTTTAGTTGGAAAACAAATTACTGTATGCTGATTGCTATAATATAAGGGTGAAAAAGATATGGTCCCTAGCCTTGAAGAAATTTAGTCCATGGAAAATACAGATGTGTAAGCAAATTTTTACAACACCGTGTTACTTAGGCTATCACAGAGTAGGCATTATTGTTGAAAATCTGGGGACAAAGGGGTCAGAAGAAAGTTGCACCAAGAAAGTGTTAGAGTTGGCCTTGATTAGAGAATTCTCATGTCCATATAAAATCCGTTCTAAAATCCTCAAAAGTTAAAGGAAAGACATTGAGGCAAGGAGCACAGCTGGGCATGATTAGAGATTATTAGACTCCATTAGAAGCTACCGTAGGCAATGAGGGACAGTTTTACCAAAAACTATATGTGGATGTATGCAGAAATTAGATCAGGGATTTTTTAAAATCAAATTTTGCCATCTACTATAATTGAATTTTAATCATTAATGTTTATTAAGTAAAAATGTAACAAATGCGCTGGAATCTGTACGTGCCTCTAGTCCCTCCTCACATGCCTGAGGTAGGTGCTATGGTTACCTTCATTAACAGATGAGAAAACTGGGGTTTGGAGAGTTGTTACTTACTCAGCTAGTGAAAAGATGTGGGGCTTGCCTTGGTCTTTCTGACTCCGCAGTCTTTGTTCTTAACCATCATGACTGTTATGAAGATACTTGGTTCCAAAGACAAAAAAACCTGGAGAAAAACATAATCTAATGAAGTTAACCTTTTCTCATATAAGGAGCACAGAGGAGTTAGTCTAGGGCTGCGGCACTGAGGCTGTCTTCAAGCCATCAGGTTCCTTCCCTTACCGGGCTCTGTCCTTAATGTGTGCCTCTGACCTCATACCAAGTCACAAAATGGCTGCCATGTCCCAAGGAATATTCGCATTCCAGGAAAAAGCAAGGAAAGGGCAAAAATGGAAAGCGTTTCAGAGTGGCCTTGCCTTTCTATCCAAGAAGGAAGTCCTCCTCAGCTTGTGTTTCCTTGGCCAGCACTAGCAGCAAAAGAGGCTGGAATTTGAGAGTTTTGTTTTCCGACCTTTATAAAAGGCAGAGGAAAGTGAGGTGGGTGCATGTTGAGTAAACCAACTTAAATAGTACATGCAGAAAATAACCTACACAATCACCCTGCTCAATTACACACCTGATAAGTATGAATGACTAAGCCTAGCACACATGACCTCATCCTTTCTTTTCAATCTCTAATATCTGTTCTCTTCAGCCGAGCTTGATTTTTTTTTGCGCCTACCCAACATGTCCTTCCCTTTCAAGCCTCCACATCTCCTCCACACTGTGAAGCTTGAAGTGTTGCCTGGACCCTGCCTCCTTAAGGTAGTCAGGATGCCTGCACTCTGCCACTAAATATGTACTAGTGTTAGAGTAGACTGTGACGAAACAACCGTAACTATGCCTTAAAATGAGAGAATTTTTATTTCTCTCCCTCAAAACAATCTTGGTGAAGGGCCAGGAAGGAAGCCTCCACTATCTTAAATGATCTAGGGCCCTTCGATTTTATTGCCCTGCTCTCTTTCATGTGAAATTTCTTACTCATTAAAATTTAAATATCCTAGAAGAGCGCATAATAGACCCCAACAAACAACAAAGACCCGTTAAAGTGAAGCAAATGATTTCCACATCCTAAGTAAGCTGTAAGCGGGCTTTTCCAGTTTTCACCTTCTCCTTGGAGTTAGCAGTTCTAGATGAGCTCCACTAGATGGCAGCACACGCACGTATATAGTATGCAAACGTGAGACTCCTTAAAACTGAACGAAACTACAAATCCCAACATGCATCTTTAAGCGCCTGACTTGCTCCTGCACAAAGGTCTCAAGTTTGTTGCTCGCACGGGGATCTGGAGGACGGCGTCCACTTGCTGCTCTAAAGTAAGATTTCCTAATATTTTTTAAATGAAATTTTAGCCTGGGAAAAGAAGAGGTTTAGATTTTTGCTTTCTTCTGCAAGTTACCTATTTCAACATTAATCTTAGCAATTAGGTCAGTTAGGTCAGGGTAAGGGTGTGTTTTTAACAAGTTTGAAACTCTGGTATATTAGTTTTTCAATGTGCTTTTCACGTTGGATTTTACCATTTAAGGCCACGTTTGCACTCATTTTCCCAAATAAATCCATTTATATGGATTTATATATGGATGTAGTTTATTCTAACAGGTTTTAGCCCCAAAATCTGGTCCCAGAAAGCCAACGCTAGCTAGGGGAGATATCGGAGTGAGCAAAGTGGCTACTCTGTGCTCCAGCAATTGCTCAATAGTAAGTGCTTCTTTCCCCTGGTGTCAGAGATTCCTAGGGACACCTTTGGTGTGTGCCTTCAGTGTCATGTTCCTGAAGCCAGCAATTGACAGAGGTGTAAAATAATCGCTTTTTAATACACCACGCCCAGGATTCGGGGGAGGGGGGCGGAGGGGGGTGGAGATGATTGGATTCTCTTACTTTCTATACTATATATGGTTATATCTCTCAACTTTTTACATGTTTAAAGTGAAAACGTATCACTCGTGTAAGAATAAAGACAAAATAAATAGCGAAAATCCATGGCATCAGAGTAGGTCAGGCAGTGTAAAAGCTCAGTTTCTCTGGCGCATGACAAACGCAGATTTAATACGAGAGTATCAGTGAGACTCTAAGCAGGTCCCTGGAGCGGGTTGTTCGTCTGGCCCTCGGAGAAGGAAAACTCCAAGACAGAGGTAAACGTGCAGGAGAGTTATAAGGGGAAATGCTGGTGTGAGAGAAAACGAGAGGGAACTGGCCGTCAGACCACGAGGGAGCCCCTCCTCCCTCCCCGGGCAGGAAGGCAGTGCAGTGACTGGAGGGTCCGCAAGGCCCCGGAAAGAGCCCCGTGTCCCCCAGAAAAGAGTCAGCTTTGGTGGTGGTGTGCACTCGCGCCCAGGTCTCACAGCGTGCGGGTGGGCGTGCGGAGACCGCGAGAACCACGCGAATCACGAGGTCCTCTCCTGGACCCGCAAGCCGGAGGCCTAATTCGCGGCCGCGAGGCAGGGCGCAGACCACATGATCTCTCCGAAGATAGGGCACTGGTGACCAGGCCTTGTGTCACGTCTCAAATGCTTCTCTCATCCAGCCCCCCCTTCCCATCCCTGCTATTTCACGCCCGGCCCTTCAGGCCCCCGCAGCACCCTCCCAAGGAAACCACCCACTCCCCAAGGTCTGCTCCAGTGATCTTTCCAAAATACATGTCTTCTTGTGTTGCACTCGTTTCATCAGTCCTTCAGTGCCCATTATCCACAGGAGTAACTGGCCGCTCAGCATTCCGAGCTTAGATAAAGTGTGAAGGCTTGATTACAGCAAAATGCCAAGGTTGGCAGAAGACAGCAGAGATATATTCACAAAGATAGCACTAGATCATGTGAGCCCTTTAGGCAAGACTAGCTAGTTACCTGTATTTTTTTAGGCAGGTAATTGAGCAGTGAGCGTGTAGGTTATCTGTACATGTACTATTTAAGTAAGTTCACTGGGTACCCACCCAATTACGCACCCCTTCCCCCAGCTTTTCTCTTAATAGAGGCCAGAAAACAAAACTCTCAAATTCCTAGCCTTTGCTGCTAGAGCTGGCGAGTGAAATGTAGGCTGAAATGTTTGGCAAGGGCTTCCTTATTGGCTAGAAAGTGAGGACTCTCTGAAAGGCTTTTTTGGCTTTTATTTCCCACCACCACCCCACCTTTTTTTTTTTTTTTTTTTTTTTTGCCTGAATGCTGATGAGATGCCTTGGGACAAAGTAGTCATTTTGTGACTTGGTGTGAGATCAGAGGCAGCCATAAAGTGCAGCAAGGTGAGAAAAGACGCCCAGGTCCTTGAAGACAGCCTCAGTTGATCATCGTCTGACTCTTAACCACCCCCAATCTCGTCATGAGCCATTCCTCTTATCCCAGAATCTACAATCCAAGCACCAGATATCTTATGCGTATCTTATTTTCCCGATGTCAGAATTTCTCAGTCTCCAGTTTGAAAATTACTGATGGTATCTGATAAAGCGTCCCTACTTTAAGAGAGGATCAGCGGCATTGTGGAGTGGAATTTCACATAGCAAAGGAGTCGGGAGGATTGAGCTTAGTTCTGGTTCTGTCATTAACTGGCTCTGTGACCTTGAGCAAGTCAGATCAGTTTTCCCCTCTGCAAAATGGGAGTGTTGGACATGATTTTATTTTTCCAGTTCTTTTGTTCAATGACTCTCTGAGGCCAACCACTAAATCTTTCCAAGGGAGAAGGAAAAGCCATGGACAATTGATAGTGCAAACCCCAACAAAGATTTATAGCAGAGAAATTGGGAAACAGCCCCAAGTAGTAAGGACACATACAATGCCAAAAAAAGTGTGTATAGAGACAGTGGGGAGGATGGTGGTGGTAGTGAGGGGAAGGACTCCTCCCCTGCTATATCAGTATCGGAGGCTGTCTTCTCTAAGTAGTGAAGAAACCAAATGGTAGGTTGAAGTCCTGTGTCTGTCTGTTGCCGGTTATCACTTCAATGGGTTATGCTAAATGTTTTTGATTTACAAAGCTATGTATCTAGAGTCAGCATTCTTGGAGAATTCAGTTGATGGACTATCTGTACAGAAATGCTGCCTTTAAGTTCATTCTAGGTGTCACTGCACAGGACCACATGCTGCAGTGTAAGCCATTAAATACACATGTCTCTAGATTGAACCACAGGTTCCATGATGGGTCGACTTGATGGGAAGATCATCGTCCTGACCGCTGCTGCTCAGGGGATTGGGAGGGCAGCTGCCATAGTAAGTTATTATTTCTTGTTAGCTTACTAACTTTTGAGGTATTAAATTATGTGGACACAGCCCGTGGTTATTTAATTCTGCTCTCGTTTTTGGTTGTTTTTGGCGTTGATTTTGTTTTGTTTTACTTTTGTGCTTCTGTTGTTTGAAGTTACAAAAAGAAAACTCACTAGCCTTGACCCAGGGCAAGTGAAGGAATGAATACCTCACATGTTTATTATGCGACATCAATGATAACCTTGGACTCTGAGAAACTTAATTCTCTGCCTCAGTTTCTCTGCACGATAATATATTTACTGCAGGGGACCTACAGGAATGTATTGCTTTCTGTAACTGTCAATTCAGATGTAGGACTCTAGAGATACAAGACTATCAGGTTACTTTCACCTTCTAATTTATATCAACTTCTTGTGCATTATAACCCACACCTGAACTCATTAATGCACTTACAGTATAATAGGGTATGGTTTGACATTTATGAAAACAGTAATATAGTCTTAGGAGAAAAAGTGTGAAAATAATGCATTTTCTCTTATTATTTGGGATATAGTAAAAAATGGAAAATAATAAGAACTAGCTCAGAAATGAAATACAGGCTATCACATCACAGAATAGTATTTTGAGAGGTGTCAGTAACAGAGTCCTAGTTTTTAAAAACACTCTTTTATTTGATAATGCTTACAGGCATAAAGTCAGATGACAAGCACAATGTATGTCATGTTGTTCTAATTAATGGTAAAAATTTTAACAATGGGAAGGGTGAAATGAGAGTAGAGAGCTTAAAATTCCACCTATTTTATAGGTAAAACAATGAAAATAAGATAAGGAGGGAAAGGCTAAATGACTTTCCACTCATGAGAATGGAATCAAATCGAATAAACAAAGGATTTATTTGTACATTGTGTCTACCAGGCTTTTGCAAGAGAAGGTGCCAAAGTCATAGCCACAGATATCAATGAGTCCAAACTTCAGGAACTGGAAAAGTACCCTGGTAAGCAACTCAGCACTTTGAACTTGGGATTCACAATCTACAAGGTATTATAAAGCAATATTGTTCACATGTTGAAAGAAAATTCCTTAGCTGCTCGGTTCTGCTGGCCTTTTTTAGAGCCTTTTTCTCTGCTATGACGCCTATATTCTGTGTGGGGCTCCTGGGCAGCTCAGTCAGTTAAGCATCTGACTCTCGATTTCAGCTCAGGTCATGATCTCATGATTTGTGATACCGAGCCCTATGTTGGGCTCTATGCTGACAGCACAGAACCTGCTTGGGATTCCCTCTCCCTTTTTCTCTGCCCCTCTTCCTCTTGCATTCTCCCTCTCTCTATTTTTCCCTCTCTCAAAATAAATAAACGTTTTTTAAAAATCTGTATTCTGTGAACCTACAGACAAAAATCTATACATTTAAATGTATAAACAAAATTTTAAGATGTATGCTTAAATTTTTTTTATTTAGCCAAAATGTTGAAGGATTCAGTACTCAATTATAAAATTACATGTGAAAATTTAATAGTTGTTAACTTTTTTTTTTTAATTTTTTTTTTTTAACATTTATTTATTTTTGAGACAGAGAGAGACAAAGCATGAATGGGGGAGGGGCAGAGAGAGAGGGAGACACAGAATCGGAAGCAGGCTCCAGGCTCTGAGCCATCAGCCCAGAGCCTGACGTGGGGCTCGAACTCACAGACCGCGAGATCGTGACCTGAGCTGAAGTCGGACGCTCAACCGACTGAGCCACCCAGGCGCCCCTAACTTTTTTTTTTAAGTAAGCTTTCGTCAATGGTGAGCTTGAACTCACAACCTAAGGTCAAGAGTCACATGCTCCACCGACTGAGCCAGCCAGGTGCCCCTGTTACGTTAACTTTTGATGATGACTTTCCACTTCTCTGCCTCCCTCTGGGGGAGACGCTGTCCAATAGAAACATGACATGAGCCATATGTGCAAGTGTAAATTTTCTTAGTGGCTACATTTAAAAAGTAAAAAGATACAGGTGAAATTAATTTTAATAATGTATTTTAATTAATTCAATGTATCCAAAATATTATAATTTTAACATATGCAATTGTAAAACATTACAATAGAAAATTTTACATTTTTTACACTAAATCTCTGAAATCCATGTGTATTTTACATTTACAGCACATTTCAGTTCAGACTAGCTGCATTTCCCATCCATGCTTAGTAGCCAGCCACATGTGGCTAGTGGCCACCATATTGGAGACAGCTCAGCCTTAAAATCACATGTCATGATCAGAAACTATAAGAGATTAACTTGTTCAAGTGCATATTGCCCCTTACTGTACCACACCGAATCTAACTCCGATGTCAAAGGGCTTTAATTGGCGTTACTCAGAAAGAAATCAGAACGTAGAACTCATTTCAAAGTTAACTGTTTCAGGGAAATAGAATAGGTTGCATGATCAAACATAATTTAGTTCACTGAATTAGTTAACTGAATTATACTGAGTTATCATTTCAACAAAATCTAAGGGAAGCTGCTGTCGTAGAAAAGCACAGAGGAAAGGAAAGTCCTTCTGAAACTCCATTCTAGTCCTCCCTTTATTTATAATCTTTCTTTTCTATATCCAAAAGGGAAGAATAGAATAATAAACCATATATTTTTTAAATCATAAAAATTATGACTGCTGCTTAATGAAAGCATTAGAGCATATTTTTTTAGTAGCTAGTACAGTGTTTCTGCTTCAGACCCCATGCCAACTCTCTCATGGCTAGTGTTTTCATCCCTTCTTGTGGCCTGTCATTTCTTCTTGGAATTTGGTCCAGAAATAAGTGATGGTACCTGTGATCCGCAAAGTCATTTCTAGTCGATAATAACAATTGACATAAAGGTAAAATGCACAAATAGAAACCATCTCTTATCCCACTGCTCCTGCCCTTCCCCCTCAGACAGAATTCAGCATCACTGTAGCAGTGATTCAACCTCTGGGTTGAAAGACGGGACTAGAATGAGCCCACTTGCAGGTATTGCTGCTGGTTTGCTGAGAAGCATCTACTATAGAGGTCAAGGTGGATCACCTGGCTGGCTCAGTCTGTAGAGCCTCCGACTCTTGATGTCAGGTCGGAAGTTCAAGTCCCATGCTGGCTGTGGAGCCTACTTAAAAAAAAAAAAAAAAAAAGATCGGGAGGACTTCAAGATTTTTACTAATGAGATTCTTAAGACTGGTAAGACCCTACTAATGGCCGACAATCCTGTGAAGTCTAACTGGACAAATACTACAGTCTTCACACTTCAGAACAGCTAAATCTTCAAGGCTAAACATTTCTATGAGTAAAGATAAATTGTGTACTTTGTTTTGTTTTTCAGGTATTCAGATTCGGGCCCTTGATGTCACAAAGAAGAAACAAATTGATCAGTTTGCCAATGAAGTTGAGAGACTTGATGTTCTCTTTAATGTTGCTGGGTAATTCATACTTTTTCATTTCACTGTCCTTACAGAAAGTTTTATATGACTTTTATTTAAAAAGTTTTGGTAAGGGGCACTTGGGTGGCTCGGTCAGTTAAGCATCCAAGTCTTGATTTTGGGTGAGGTCATGATTTCACGGTTTGTGAGATCAAACCCTGCATCAGACTCTGCACTGACATTGTGGAGCCTGCTTGAGATTCTCTGTCTCCCTCTCTCTCTGCCTTTCTCTGGCTCGTGCTCTGTCTCACTCTCTCAAAATGAATAAATGAACTTTTAAAAAATTTTTGATAATAAGGCATAATTGTTCATCATGAACCGTAATATATTTCTTAGGAAATATAGTTAGGTTTTAGACAAATTTTATTCCAAGTAAGATTCAGCAAATAAGACAGCCATAGAAGTGAACATGGCCTTCAGGCTCTGCACTGATAGTGTGGAGCCCACTTGAGATCCCCTCTCTCTCTCCCACTTCTCTCTCAGTCGCTTCCCTGCTTGCATGCATATGCACTCTCTCTCACTCTGTCTCAAACTAAATAAATAAACTTAAGGAAAAAAAAAAGTGGACATGGACTTGAGTCCTAAGGAAAATGACGGTCTACTCAAGAGAACTGGTATTAATCCAAACCTGTTAATCTTAAGGCTGGTCATAGGCTCACAGCAATGGACTGGCTGTGGACGCTCCACTAAGACTTATAAAATAAAATGAAAAACCATTTTCCAGTAGGTGTCTTTATTTTTTTTTAATGTTTTTATTTATTTTTGAGACAGAGAGAAACAGAGCATGAGCAGGGGAGGGGCAGAGAGGAAGACACAGAATCTGAAGCAGGCTCCGGGCTCTCAGCTGTCAGCACAGAGCCTGATGCGGGGCTTGAACCACGAACTGTGAGATCATGACCTGAGTCAAAGTCGGACACTTAACCAACTGAGCCACCCAGGCGCCCCTCCAGTAGGTGTCTTTAAAGCAAAATATATTTACCAGAAACCAAGTACTCAGCTTATTGAAATGCAGGTGTTCCCAATTTTTTGGCATGGCATTCTAGCAACTCCTTTACACATCCCAAGCCCAGTGTTTCTTACTGGGACAATGAATTCCACCCAGCAAAAGAAGTTTCCGTGTTGCATCTCTGTATAGAGCACAAAGAGAATGGCTTAATTGAACTTACGCAGATGATACCAAACGTGCTGAACTGTGTATGAATGAGGAGAGGCTGGAACTGGAGCAGCTCATGCTGGGACTTTCCCTGCTCAGGCGAGACAGTAGAGATGAGGACAGCCGAGGTTTACACAGGAACTAAGTGACATTCCACTTTTCTTATGTTCTGTTGTATTTGTACTGCCGCATTGATGGAAAAATTCCAGAGCCTTCTAATACATTTTTGTTCTTCCTAATCATTATGTTTCTGCACCAAAAAAATGTGTGTGGGGGCGCCTGGGTGGCTCAGTTGGTTAAGCGTCTGACTTCAGCTCAGGTCACGATCTCACGGTCCGCGAGTTCGAGCCCCACATCGGGCTCTGGGCTGATGGCTCAGAGCCTGGGTCCTGCTTCCAATTCTGTGTCTCCCTCTCTCTCTCTCTCTCTCTCTCTCTCTCTCTCTCTCTCTGCCCCTCCTCCATTCATGCTCTGTCTCTCTCTGTCTCAAAAATAAATAAACTTAAAAAAAAAAAAATGTGTGTGTGTGTGTGTGTATGTGTGTGTATATATATATATATATATATATATATATATATATATATAGTTTGTCATAGGTTACACTGTGTGGATATTAAACCAACAATTTATGACAATCTGCTACATAAATAAACTGCTCATCCCTTACATGAGAATATACTCAGAGCCATGACAAAAAAATCAGTTAGCAGAACTGGTTTTTGAATATCTATGTATTAAATTCTCAGCAAGGTAAGGGATATAGAAATAGAGCGTGGGTTCCTGCTGTCATACGAAGGATGAGAAGGTTATTTAAGAGTGTGACTTGAGGGGCACCTGGGTGGCTCAGTCGGTTAAGCGTCCAACTTCAGCTCAGGTCAGGATCTCACAGCTCGTGAGTTTGAGCCCCGCATCGAGCTATGTGCTGACAGCTCAGAGCCTGGAGCCTCCTTCAGATTCTCGGTCTCCCTCTCTTTGTCCCTCCTCTGTTTGCACTCTCTCTCAAAAACAAATAAACACTAAAAAATATTTTTTTAAAAAGAAGAGTGTGACTGGAAAAGAAGTGAAAGTTGCTTTAAGAGTTTTGTTTTGTTCTGCTTTGTTTACTCAATATGTTAGAACTGTATGATAGCGATATTACTTTGCTACCCTGAGATGTTGAGACAATGGTTTTCCCTTGCAATTTGATTTCCCTTTGAAAATGTTAAATCTATGCCACCTGAGGGCACTGTTGCTTATGAAATAGGAGTCGGGGCGAGTATCATATTCTCATTTGTTTGTGATATTGTTTTTGCTATTTCCTGTGCACTTGCCATAGAGCTTCTTATGTTTGGTGGCCCCAAGCCTTTGCCTTTCTTTCAAAAGAAGGATGTTGTTTTCCAATAAATTTGTTTAGCTTAAGCTGTTGGATACTTACTAACTTAATGTACTAAGTGTTACTATGAATTGCTAAAATCTTCATAAGGTCTAAGTCAATAAATGACAATATAAAATGATAAGGAAGTACAATAGAAATCCTAAATGATCATTTTTCCCCACTGATTAATCCCTCTTCCAGTTTTGTCCATCATGGAACCATCCTGGACTGTGAGGAGAAGGACTGGGACTTCTCAATGAATCTCAATGTCCGCAGCATGTACCTGATGATCAAGGCATTTCTTCCTAAAGTAAGGACCACCATCACTATGATAAGTAGGTCTCCACACTGGGCATCCAGAAAGGGTCCTTACCTTTCTGTTCTGAAGAGTGACAGTAGCTACCACAATGACTAACCCATACTGAACATTTATATCAAGACACTTAATACAAACTCACTTAACCTTCCAGTTAAGAAATATTCAAGAAGTATTAAGAACTTTCTTTATGCAAGTCTCCATTCTGAGTGCAGAAGACTCATCAGAAAAACAAGTCCCTTCTATGAGAGAGATCTCATTTTTGGGGAGTGAGACAGGATAACATAATTAAATAAACATATAACTCAGGGAGTGGTTAGAAGTACTATGAAGAAGGAGCACCTGGGTGGCTTAGTAGGTTGAGTGTCTAAATCTTGATTTCACCTCAGGTCGTGATCTCATGGTTCATGAGTTTGAGCCCCACTTCGGGCTCTGCACTGACAGCGTGGGGCCTGCTGGGAATTCTCTGTCTCCCTCTCTCTCTGCCCCTTCCCTGCTCATGCTTGCTCACTCTCTCTCAAAAATAAATACACTTAAAAAAAAAAGTGCTAGGAAGAAAAAGAAGCTAGGATATCAATAAAGTCCAGGGTGCCTCACTGATAAGCTGAAATTTTCATGGAGGTCCAAGTGAAATGAGGGAGCTAACCATTGAGGTATATGAGGAAGAGGGTCCCAGAGAGAGGGATAGCAAGGAGGCACATGGGACCAGAAGAATGGGATAAGGTAGGTACTACTTTATCGCATCCACTGTACAGAGGATAAAACTGGGAGGTGAGGTAACCTGCCCAAGGTCACATAACTAGCAAGTGGTTAGAGCCAGGATTTGACCCCTGGAGGTTAGGCCCCTTCTTGAATTTCATTGTCTAGGCATATGCTGTCAGATGGATGTACCTCATTGCTTTTCTGTTCCTTGAGTATTCTTCTTGCACTCCTGTTTTTAACTGAGCCACAGAGGTACCAAAGAGGTGAGCGACAGTGTGTGCTAAAGAGAGAGCATTCTTCCTGAATCTGCTACCCTGGAATTCCACAGCTTTTACACAACTCATTAATACTTTTCATTTTGTTTTACAAACAAGCATTACATGCCTTTTGATGAAAAGCACACGCTAGGCGTTCTCGGAGAGGGGAGTGTAAATGTGAAAAAGATTGAGTTCAGATGAACTTGTAAGCCGATAATGAGCACAGGCTCAGACAATGAAAGGGATTGACTGCGTACAGAACCGGCTCAGTCCAAGGCTGCAAACTGAACCCTAGTGAAATGCAGAGGAGCCATTCTTCTCTTCCATCCCGGCTGGATTAGATGGCAGACGTATTGAATGCTGCCAACCCAGTGCAGGAGAAGAGCTTTTTAAAGGCAAGGCAGGTCTGATGCTTTGCTCTGAACATTCAACATAATGTCAAAAAGGATCCCAGGTCACTTAGGTGGCTCAGTAGGTTAAGCATCCGACTTCAGCTCCGATCATGATTTCACCGTTCGTGGGTTCAAGCCCCATGTCAGGCTCTGTGCTGACAGCTCAGGGCCTGGAGCCTGCTTTGGATTCTGTGTCTCCCTCTTTCTCTACCTGTCTCTCTCTCTCTCTCTCAAAAATAAGTAATAAACATTAAAAAAAGAAAAAAAGAAGAAGGATCCAGGTGAATGTTGAAAGGAAAACTAGAAAAACTGACTTCATAACAAAGGAATTTGTTTCAATCTACTTGTTTAGTGCTTAGAAAGGATCTCTTAGTGGTTCCATGGGATATGGGACTAGCAAATTGTTTTTTTAAATGTTTATTTATTTTTGAGAGAGAGAGGGGTGGAGAGGGGCAGGGAGAGGGAGACAGGGGATCTGAAGCCGTCTCTCTGCTGATAGCAGAGAGCCTGACATGGGACTCCAACCCACGAACTATGAGATCACCACACAAGCCGAAGTCAGATGTTTAACTGACTGAGCCACACAGGTGCCCCTAGCAAATTTATTTTTAATGTAAATTTCATTTTTTTGTTTATTCGGAGTTCATGAGAATCTGTTATTTGGAACCCTGATTATTTTTTTGAAGCCTGATCCTTAACCTATGATTGGGAGAGAAGCCAAGGCTGTGGTAAAAGGAGAAAACTTAGATCATAGTGGGTAAGACTATCACATGTGCAAAAACAGCCTACTTCATGTCTGCAATGCTTGACAAATAATGAGTGAAGGGAGCAGGCATGGGGTATGGTCCAGCAGCACTGAAATTCAAACTTGTCAGTAAATGTTAACTTTTGAAATATCAAACACTAACTTGCAAATTAGTGAGTTTTCCTATAATTTAAAGCATCTTAACAATAATCCATATGAGCCACTAAACTCATTTGTAAAAAATCCCAAGAGATATTATTGACTGGGATGGGCAGTGAGAAGAAGTCAGTGCCACTTATTAAAGTGACAGTAACCAACCTGACCCTGGATTTCAAACTCTGGCATCACAGCCTGAACTCTGCCCCTACTTCACCATGTGCCGTGGGAAATGACACTTGTACTCTGTTCTATTTAAAATGAGGATGAGATGGGGTACCTGGGTGGCTCAGTCAGTTAGGTGTTCAACACTTGGTTTCATCTCAGGTCATGATCTGATGGTTTACAAGATTGAGCCTCACATCAGGCTCCACGCTGACATCATGGAGACTGCTTGGGATGCTCTCTCTCCCTCTCTCCGCCCCTCCCCTGCTTGCTCACTCTCTTTCTCTGAAAATAAATAAGCTAACTTTAAAAAAATAAAATGAGTGGGGCACCTGGGTGGCTCAGTCGGTTGAGCGTCCAACTTCGGCTCAGGTCATGATCTCACAGTTCGTGGGTTCGAGCCCCACATCAGGCTCTCTGCTGACCTCTTGCTCAGAGCCTGGAGCCTGCTTCAGATTCTGTGTCTCCCTCTCTCTGCCCCTCCCCCGCTCATGCTTTGTCTCACTCTGTTTCTCAAAAATAAATAAATGTTAAAAAATAAAATGAGAGGGGCCCCTGGGTGGCTCAGTCAGTTAAGCGTCCGACTTCGGCTCAGGTCGTGATCTCATGGTCCATGAGTTCGAGCCCCGCGTCGGGCTCTGTGCTGACAGCTCAGAGCCCAGAGCCTGTTTCAGATTCTGTGTCTCCCTCTCTCTGACCCTCCCCCGTTCATGCTCTGTCTCTCTCTGTCTCAAAAATAAATAAACGTTAAAAAAAAAAAAAGTTTAAAAAAATAAAATAAAATGAGGATGAGAGATTACACAATCCCTTCCAGACCTAATTGGGATCTTCTGGGTTCATTAACAATGATGCACATACAACAGGTTAGAACTTTCCAGGGGAAGTCAGGATTTGGAGTCTAGGCAGATCTGAAAAGTCAGGTGGTCAAGACATAGGAACACTTGTAGGAAATTTTTGATCATGGATAGACACACAGAAAACCGTTCCAAAACTGGAATATGAGTCAAAAGGCAAAGAACAAGCTGAAAATACTGTAAGAAGAAGTCAGTGCAAAATCCAAAGTCAGGGAAGTCTTGGATATGTGGAGGTTTTTCCCCTTTGCTGTATCTTAAAAGATTCTCTAGTACATAGAGATGCTCTAGCAAGTATTTGTTGAATGAATAAATGAATCTAGGTTGTCAGTCCAGGTAGAGGTGAGACATGGAATCATCAAAGAGCCAAGAACCCAAGGTCTGCCAGGTTTAAGAGCTGAGTTCAGTGGAGATAGAAAAGCTAGGTAGGTAGGACTGACTAGATCAACAGCTGGAGGAAATTTTCAGAGCTCTTTCTTAGCCCCTGCCTGAGCTTCTGGGAGGTCAGTCCCATATAGAATTACTACATACCAGGCACTTCACTTTATACTTGCCAAGTGATATTTGCCAGAGCGGGACGTTGCATGGGGAGCCAGGAACAGCATCCACACCGTACCAGCAGGTACTGAGCTGGTGTTGAGAAAACAGCGTGGAAGGGTGCTGAGCATGGACTGAGGGCTCTAGATCCAGCAGACAGACCTGGCTGAATGGATAGCACAAGTGTTAAGGGACAGCACTAGCACCTCCTAGGTGACTGTATTCCAAAGTTTTGCCTGAGGAATTATAGCATTTCCGGTGATTAGAGACTGAACTTACTTAGTAGCTCATCTTTATGTATTCTTCTGTAATGTATGTATTCTATAGGTATTAAAATGGATTATATATGACAATGATAGCTCAATGAAACTGGAACAAAACTAAAAATAAGTAAAAACAGATTATTTGCTAAATTGGCTAAGAAAGAATTATGTTAAGGCTTCGTTTCCAACACCATTATACTTTACTAATTTTCCTGGTCGTTTTTGTGAAGATCCCATCTCATTATGATCCTCTTTACCACATAGACAAACAAGTGGGGTTAAATATTTTCACCCCTACTGTGTCCTTGCCTTGATCGGGTCACCTCAGCCTCCCCTGTACCCTTTAATCCATCCAACACAATGCCTTAGGTTGTTGTAGATTCTCTGCTCTTGAGAACAAACAGTAACTAAGTATCAAAACAGAAAGTCAGGAGAATACCATGGGGAGATCTGCCATCTCACAGCCACATCCCTGGACCATCCAGTCACTCGCCCCCATCCCTATGCCTCTCTGACTGAAAGCTGCTGGAGAAGCTCACCACAGCAGAAGTGACTTCTCTCCCTACCCTGACTATTGAGACTCTTTTCTTTTTAGAAACTCGTTCTTTGCTTGACTTTCATGGCATAGGATATCCTGCTTTTCCTTCCTCTGTTCTCTGGTGGTGGTCTTCCACTTCCTCTCAGCAGTTGTTTTAACTCTTCACCACTCTCTGTGTCCACCATTCCCCCCACTCAACCTTGTTCTTTACAGCCATCCTCCGAGCTTCTGATGTCAATGAGAAGGTAGTGCCCATCGAGTAGGAATTCTCTCCATGTCTCACTTCTTCATGGGTACCCACACTCTTGCACATACCTCCATGCCCTGAAAGCACACGTACTTATTATACTAAGTATAAATGTATACGAAAACAATTTTAATTCATAGCAGTTTTTCATTTATATATTCCTTTACGTCAGGGGCAGGGCCCAGCAATCTGCACTTTAAATTAGCCCCTCAAGAGATTTTGATTCATCACAGTGTTTGACCACCTACTGTGTACCCTGTCTAGGAGAACAAAACAGCCCCAAACCCTCCTCTTCAGACCTTCACACTTGGAATGGGGGAATTCTGAGGGAGGTGTTCTTAGGAAGCACTGCCCTCGATGAGGGAGGCAGGCCTCACTTCATGTAACTGTTTACCACGTCCTGCCCTTACCACCTCAACCTCCCCCCGCATAACTCACAGACATTGCTGCATCTCAGCTTTTCTCAGTCCTTTCTGAAATCACTATATCACCTTCCAGTGGTCTCCTCTATGTCGTGCCACTATAATCTTAGAATTCCCCAAATCTAAACATGCCACTTCTCTGCATTAAGCCCCTCATTGTCACCACCACATTGCCTCCTGCGTAAAGCCCAAATTCCTAAATTTAGCCCCTGTTGGCCTCTGCAGCCTCATTCCTCCCACTCCGGGCATTCCAGCCAGACCCATCCCTTCCTCCCAGCTCTGTGCTAGAGGCTTTATACATGTGGCCCTCACTCCTTAAAACACCTTTCTCTTTTATTTTTCTGAATTACACTCCAGTTTTCAAAAATCAGCCCACCTCCAATGCAAGCTGGTGCAGCCACTCTGGAAAACAGTATGGAGGTTCCTCAAAAAACTAAAAATAGAACTACCCTAAGACCCAGCAATTGCACTACTAGGCATTTATTCACGGGATACAGGCGTGCTGTTTCAAAGGGACACATGCACACCCATGTTTATAGCAGCACTATCAACAATAGCCAAAGTATGGAAAGAGCCCAAACGTCCATCGATGGATGAATGGATAAAGCAAATGTGGCATATATATACAATGGAGTATTACTCGGCAATCAAAAAGAATGAAATCTTGCCATTTGCAACTACGTGGATGGAACTGGAGGGTATTATGCTAAGTGAAATTAGTCAGAGAAAGACAAAAATCATATGACTTCACTCATATGAGGACTTTAAGAGACAAAACAGATGAACATAAGGGAAGGGAAACAAAAATAATATAAAAATGGGGAGGGGGGACAAAACAGAAGAGACTCATAAATATGGTGAACAAACTGAGGGTTGCTGGGGGGGTTGTGGGAGGGGGGATGGGCTAAATGGGGAAGGGACATTAAGGAATCTACTCCTGAAATCATTGTTTCACTATATGCTAGCTAATTTGGATGTAAATTTTAAAAAATTAAAAATTAAATTAAAAAAATAAATAAATAAAAAATAAATAAAATGCTTTTTCCTCCCTGGTGGAGGGGTGGGGGGGGGTAGTATCAGCCCACCTCTTTCCTCCTCAGGAGCCCTCCTCTGAGTCCTGAAGCCTAGTTTGGTCCCTTCCCACCACCGACCCCTCTCTGTAGAGGTCTCCACTGTTGTTGGATGCTGGTTATGTCAGCACCCCCAGTCCCCTGGCAGCTCTCCTTAGGCAGAGAGTGTGTCATTTATCTTTGTATCTCCTGGACCTAGCACAGTAGGTGTTCAACAAATATATGTTGAATAAAGTAAGAACTTTCCAACATCGGGAGTACAAAGTAATAATTAATGTTCATTAACCTTCCATTCAGCTCAGAGTTTCTCCTTGGTCTTGCTGATGCTCCTGTGCCAAAGGAAGGCAGTAATCCCCCTGGGAAATGTTCCTGCCAGTGAGTGCGTCAGCATGCCATCAACTCCCAGCAGTGACTGGGTGAGGCTGTTAAGACGCTTAACCGTGCTTAATGTTAATAGCTAAGAAGATGGTTCTGCAAACCATAAGTAAATGCAAATCTTTTAAAGAGCTATTATTTTTATCTTGCAGAGTGGCATTTTTTAAATTTGTTTTTATTTTGGCAGATGCTTGCACAGAAATCTGGCAACATTATCAACATGTCCTCTGTGGCTTCTAGCCTCAAAGGTAAGGTCCGTCTTCCTCTGGGAATCACGATGCACATACTCCAAAAACTTTATGACCTATATGGGTTTTCGGAACAAACATAGCAGGGATTATAAAACCCACACGTAATTTCAACACCACTTTTTTAAAAAAATTGTTATTAAGCTCCCTTCTATCAGTCCTTTCTGCCTTAGATGTAAACCAATTGTAACAAATAAGTTTGGTTTCATTTGCCCTTCCTCTAATCTCTTCCAGTGGATATGGAAATGGAAATCAAGTTGGAAGAAGGAAATATTGACCCATTTAATTAACCAAAAAAGATGTATTGAACACTGTGTGTCCCTGCCCAAAAGAATTCACACTACAAAAGGAAGAGAGTCAGGCAGATGTAGGTCTTCTATAGCATGATAATATTACAACACAGGTTTGTGCAAAGTACTGGCACGATATGGGGGAGGGTAACAATTTGGGAAGTGCTTCACAAAGACGGTGGATCTGGGCCCTAAACAAGAGGTCAAGTTGAAGAGCCAGGATCGCAGTGCCATCTGGAATAATGTCAAATGTCACAGTCTGGCAGATGGGTTTGTGAGTTTAAAATGAAATCACTACTGCTGAGATAACATTCTTTCTCTTTGCAAGAACACACAGTGAGCCTGCATGAAGAGAGGAAGGTAGAGAAATGCCTCGGCCCCTTGACTTTTTGGTTTGGTTTTTGTTTTGTTGTTCTTTACCCTGATTGTCCTTTGGTGTCTTTTGGAATCTGCCCAAGTGTTCGACCAACTGATGATGAAAACCTAAGACCATTGCCGTACCTAAATGCAGCATCTCAACACCTAGGTCTCAACTGAGTTGGGCCAGTAATGATCTTATTTTCCCACACTCAGAAACTAGCCCCAGGAAGGGAGAAAACCTGATACCAAATTTAATTATTTCTTAAGTGTATTTATTTATTTTGAGAGAGAGAGAGAGGGTGAAGGGCAGAGAGAGGGAGAGAAAGAATCCCAAGCAGGCTCTGTGCTGTCAGTGCAGAGCCCAATGCGGGGCTCAAACTCACGAACCTAAATCGAGAGTCAGACACAACCGACTGAGACAGCCAGGTGCCCCCTGAATCAAACTTTAAAAAGGATGGCATGGGAGGAAGTATGACAGTAGGTACCGAGGACAGTTATTTGTGTTCCCTTTCTAAAGGAGATTTTTTTGTTCCTTCAATGGTTAAACCTTCCTTTCATCCTCAGGAGTTGTGAACAGATGCGTGTACAGTACCACGAAGGCGGCCGTGATTGGCCTCACAAAGTCTGTGGCTGCAGATTTCATCCAGCAGGGCATCAGGTGCAACTGTGTTTGTCCAGGTGAGGTAGGCACAAAAGGGCTGTGCACTTGTCCTTTCTGAACCCTGGTTCGCACTGTGAAACATATGCATAGAAGCTTGTTTACCACATGCTATATTGTGTCCTGTCATTAGGAAAAGCTCAAATGAAAAAGGGTCTCGGCTAAGATAACAGTCCAACGGTATGTTGGCAATGAGATTCTCAGTCATTAGGAATGAACCACAGATGCAAAGGGTTTAAATGGTATTCACACGTGTGTGGAACAACTCCAAATCTCGTGGCCAAGATAACTGACCAGAGTTTGGTGTTTTGGAGGTAGACCAGAGATGACCTTGTCAGGCGAAAGATGAAAAGTAGACCGTGTTCACTGGACCGCAGGAAGAAGGTAAGAGGAGCCTCCCAAAACACAGGGAGCTACTGAGTCTTATAAATCACCTGGGCTGACCCACAACCAAAAAGGAGAGATTAACACCTTCCTTTATGCTATAAAAAGGGGATCAGCAAACTATGACCTGCAGGTGTAATCTGGCCCGTCACCTGTTTAGTAAACACAGTCTTATTGTAACACACCCACACCTAGTTTGCCACATGTATGACTACAGGCAGAGTTGAGTAGTTGTGCCAGACCAAATGGTTCTCAAAACTAAGAATATTTCCTATCTGGCTCTTTACTAGGATGCATGCTGACCTCTCATATAAAGGAAAGAAGAAGAGAAGAACTTATTATTAGTAGAAAGGACATTCAGTCTGTCCAAACAAAAGCATTCTATAACTTATTTTGTAGGAATAACTTCCCATTTTCTTAATGACTATGGGTATGTCTATTAAACAGATATGCCCTTTCACCTGGTTCCACTGACCCAAAATGAATACAGGTTGCCTAAGAAGAATTATTAACTTCTTCTCTAAAAAGGAATTAAATATCACATATCCAGAATCAAGCTTGCTCTCAGTGGTTCACAACTGGTACTGGGGGGTTGGGGAGAAGCAGCATTTCACAGTTACGTATGGAACTTTTCAAAACCTGAAGTGCATGCCAGAACTTGGGGAAAGAGTTGATGGGGAAAATTGTGTGTAGTTTGGAAAGTTCCACATGAGATTTTTATATAATCCACCATGGTCTCCCCTCAGGTTAAAAAACACTAACTCATTAGTTTAAAAGAGGAATGTGAAATACCTTTCAAGCTACAGAATTTCCATGACGGAGGTATTCTGTTTAATTTTTCTTGGATTAGAAATGTAAACATAGGTAACACCAAGAAAGAAGAGGATACAGAAGAGACAGTTTCACTGGGTTTTAACATACACGCTGGTGATACTTGACTCTAGCTATTTCTGGTGCCATTTACCCAGTGGAAAAAATGGAAAAATGATTTGGAAAATGTGGTTGTTTTAGCAGCTGGACTTTTCAGAAGTTTGGAAAATATATTATCAACCTGTGTGGGACAAGGAACGAGCTGTGACTCATGAGCCAGTCACAGCAGAAAACCTGACAAGGAGTGAGTGTGTCTGGGGTAGTGCTGCTGGTGGTATAGTCACACTCTTCCAACACCAGCCTTGTGTAGACTGTGGCATGCTATGTGGTCCGTGCCCTGGATGCAGTAGAGTTGGGACAATGGAATTAAGTAGAAGGCATAGGCTTGCTCTATAGTTTCATTTAATAACCATTAATACCAGCCATATGAAAGACATGATGCTCCCTCGCCTGAGTGGTAGGAAGCTGTCAAAGTTGTATTTTAAAACTGGATTTTGAGGACATTGTTCAATGAAAGCTTACGACGTCTTGAGCATACTGTTGGTAGGACTGGGAACTGTAAGGAGGCTATGGACGAGGGAAGTGAGGAAAATATTACCAGAAGATGGGTACAAGGGAATCTTTGTTACACGGTTTCAGAAAGTTTATCAACATTATTGCCTGCAGTAATGTGGAAGGTAGAAAATGTTCCTGATGAACCAGGTGACCATTTCTAGTAAAGACAGTTTCTACCCTGAGTGTCAAAAGTTCTGCCCACTTATGATGAAATGTGAGAGGAAACAGGTAAGCTAAAGAAAGGGTGTAAACACAAAGGAGCCAGAACTTTCTGAATTTGAAGATTTCCACCCTCTCCAGAGAAATGACAAATGATGCTAAAATTAAGAAATGGTTGGGGCTCTTGGCTGGCTCAGTCGACAGAGCATACAACTCTTGATCTTGAGACTGTGAGTTCAAGCTCCAAGGTAGGTACAGAGATTACTTAAAAAAATAATTTTTTTTTAAAGAAAATAAATGATTTCCTAGTAAACATCATCCCTATGGCACTCTCAGGAGCAGAGGATATGACTTTAAAATCATTTTTTATGACCTTAGAAATACCATGTGGTTGCCCAGAGTACTGTCAGCACCCCCCACCCCCCGCCAAAAGGCCTTCTAAACAGAATTTACAGATTACAAAAATTGACAGAAACTCTGGGAAAGTTGCTCTGTAGGAGCTTGAACCAAGAGGGATTTTCAAATGTTTAGTGTCATTCTTACTTTAAGTGAGATAATTCAAATTATATTTTTTATGAGAAACATGAAACAGTGGTTAAAAATAGGAATTTGAAACCAATGAAAATAGGCAAGATAATGAAGAAAATGTCGAGCCATCTAATTACTGAGGACCGTGACAGGCATGGCCCTGTCTGAGGATCCCCAGAGTGAACCTGACAGCAAAGAATGGTTTGGGGATCATTAAGGCAACCTAGGTTCTTTCACTGATGAAGTATTTATATGGCTGTATTTACATCTCAGGGTTGTTGTGAGGAGTAACTGAGATAATACATGTAAAAGTGCTGAAAATCCATAAAGTGTCATGCAGTGTAATGTGACTAAAATATATCTTGGGGATGCTTGTGTGACTCACCCAGAGTCCTTGCCTAATGTCACAAAGAATTATGGTCTCTGTGTGTGTGTTTTTAATGTTTATTCATTTATTTTGAGAGACAGAGGGAGGGAGGGAGGGGCAGAGAGAGAGAGGAGAGAGAATCCCAAGCAAGCTCAGTGTTACCAGCACAGAGCCCGATGCAGGCCTCAATCTCACAACCATGAGATCATGACCTAAGCTGAAATCAAAAGCCAGATGCTTAACTGACTGAGCCACCCAAGCACCCCTATGGTCTGTGTTTTTAGAAATCCTAAACACGGAGGTGAAATTATCATTGTAAGTCATGGGGAAGGATTTCATTGATGTATCATGTGGAAAGGAAGTTTAAAGTTTGTCAACTTCTTTTTCAATTTGAGTAATTAACCAAGCTGAATGTCCCCCTTTGATTTAGGAACAGTTGATACCCCATCTCTACAAGAAAGAATACAAGCCAGACCAAATCCTGAAGAGGTATATCTACTATTTTAAATGCAATTAAATCTTCTGGTTGAAAAATGTCCTCTTCCTTACCTAGAGTAGACAAATTCAGAGACAGACAGAAGGGCGGCTGCCAAGAGCTGGGGGAGGAGAGAACAGGGAGCTATTGGTTAATGGGTACAGAGTTTCAGTTTTGCAAGACGAAGAGAGTTCTAGAGATTTGTTGCACAATAACGTAAATGTACTTAACACTACTGAACTATACACTTAAAAATGGTTAAGATGGTAAATAACATGTGTATTTTACCACAATTTCAAAAAAAATTTTTTTTAAGCTCTCCTCTTAATTTTTTTATTTTAAATTTTTTTTTTTTAACGTTTATTTATTTTTGAGACAGAGACAGAGCATGAACGGGGGAGGGTCAGAGAGAGAGGGAGACACAGAATCTGAAACAGGCTCCAGGCTCTGAGCTGTCAGCACAGAGCCCGACGTGGGGCTCGAACCCACGGACCGCGAGATCATGACCTGAGCCGAAGTCGGTCGCCCAACCGACTTAGCCACCCAGGCTCCCCAAAGCTCTCCTCTTTAATATGTATTTTGATCTGACACAGTATCTACAGGTTTTATTATAGACACAGTGTCTATAGGTTTTACTAGTTTGAGTAGCTTGGAAGTCATTCTAGTCCTACCTGGTCCACAATTAATGATATTCTCATGTATCATGTATCATACATGATTAATCAAGGCAGCAAGCCAATGGTAACTCTATAGATTCCTCTTGCCTCAGACTTCCTGAAGGAGTTGCAAGTGAATTCAGACTTCACCTCCTATCACTGATATCTGGTGTGGTTTCTGATCTCAGGCACTGAGCTCTTTCCTGAAGAGACAGAAGACTGGAAGATTTGCAACCGCAGAAGAAGTAGCTCTCCTCTGTGTGTATTTGGCTTCTGATGAAGTAAGCACTGTTCTTCCCAGGGAGTTCATTATTCCTCATTTGGCCACAATTTGCTTATCAAAATAATGTCATTTTAGAGAGTTGCAACATATATAAGAGGTTGCATTTACAAGATAGGGATAAATTCTAATTTAATTTGCTCAAAGAAAGGCCACTTTGATCTGAGCCACCAACTCTTCCTTATTCAACTCTATGTGTCACTAAATCTTGTAGCAAATGACATGGAAGATTGAAAAAATAAATTGCTCAATTTTATGAGAGACAGTTGCTTTGAAAAATTATAATTGGGGAAAGTCGAATTAAATGTAAGTCAAGCAAATGAACCTCCAAAATTATGAGAGCTTCAGGTGAAAGGGGGAGAGAGTTAACCAGATTTAGTTGTGTCTAGAATACACAGAATTGGCATTTGGTGTTTTTAGTTTTACTGGTGACTTAATTAGGACAATCCCACTGGCTGGTTTTTTCCTGTGAATTCTTGTTTATCACATATGGAAATCCCAATTCTATCTCATTCTGTTTTGCACCTATTTAGTAATCAATTTCTTCCTTAATGGCTATTGCATATTCTTAAATGGCATACAACTAGGAAAGCAGAAACTATAAGGTAAAGAGCACAAAAACACCCCCCTCTGTTGGATGTGTTTGAATATTACATGAGGAGGGAACTGCAGCATTTGAGATGAGAAGAAGGGGGGTGGGGGGGAGTAGGCAGGAGTGAGGAGGTGTGTTACTGATCTGTTAGCTCTTCTTTACAGTAACTTGCACACCAGCTAGTTGGTGAATGTAACAAATAGTGGTTGAAATGTTAGTGACCAAAGTTACCACTTCTCAGGACTGTTAACAACAGTTTTTAGTAGCTGGGAAATTGCTAAACAAATTACTAATGGAACAAGTTCATTGGCTTTTGTTGTTTCTCTGAATCTGTATCTGCAGAAGAGTTCATTTGAATTGGGGGGTACTGCTCATAAGCTAAATTGTCCTTGTTTAGCCAGAACTTAAGTTTACCAAATATTTGGAAATGTTCTGGTTTGAAATGTGCAATAAAAAGACCTTTGGACTTTTAGAGGAGCACCAAGGGGTCCATATGTATAACAGAAAGTTTGCTTTTTATTTTTTTTTTATTTTTTTATTTTTTAATATATGAAATTTACTGTCAAATTGGTTTCCATACAACACCCAGTGCTCATCCCAAAAGGTGCCCTCCTCAATACCCATCACCCACCCTGCCCTCCCTCTCACCCCCCATCAACCCTCAGTTTGTTCTCAGTTTTTAACAGTCTCTTATGCTTTGGCTCTCTCCCACTCTAACCTCTTTTTTTTTTTTTTTTTTTTTTTTCCTTCCCCTCCCCCATGGGTTTCTGTTACGATTCTCAGGATCCACATAAGAGTGAAACCATATGGTATCTGTCTTTCTCTGTATGGCTTATTTCACTTAGCATCACACTCTCCAGTTCCATCCACGTTGCTACAAAAGGCCATATTTCATTTTTTCTCATTGCCACGTAGTATTCCACTGTGTATATAAACCACAATTTCTTTATCCATTCATCAGTTGATGGACATTTAGGCTCTTTCCATAATTTGGCTATTGTTGAGAGTGCTGCTATAAACATTGGGGTACAAGTTCCCCTATGCATCAGTACTCCTGTATCCCTTGGATAAATTCCTAGCAGTGCTATTGCTGGGTCATAGGGTAGGTCTATTTTTAATTTTCTGAGGAACCTCCACACTGCTTTCCAGAGCGGCTGCACCAATTTTCATTCCCACCAACAATGCAAGAGGGTTCCCATTTCTCCACATCCTCTCCAGCATCTATAGTCTCCTGATTTGTTCATTTTGGCCACTCTGACTGGCGTGAGGTGGTATCTGAGTGTGGTTTTGATTTGTATTTCCCTGATAAGGAGCGACGTTGAACATCTTTTCATGTGCCTGTTGGCCATCCGGATGTCTTCTTTAGAGAAGTGTCTATTCATGTTTTCTGCCCATTTCTTCACTGGGTTATTTGTTTTTCAGGTGTGGAGTTTGATGAGCTCTTTATAGATTTTGGATACTAGCCCTTTGTCCAATGTGTCATTTGCAAATATCTTTTCCCATTCCGTTGGTTGCCTTTTAGTTTTGTTGATTGTTTCCTTTGCTGTGCAGAAGCTTTTTATCTTCATAAGGTCCCAGTAATTCACTTTTGCTTTTAATTCCCTTGCCTTTGGGGATGTGCCGAGTAAGAGATTGCTACGTCTGAGGTCAGAGAGGTCTTTTCCTGCTTTCTCCTCTAAGGTTTTGATGGTTTCCTGTCTCACATTCAGGTCCTTTATCCATTTTGAGTTTATTTTTGTGAATGGTGTGAGAAAGTGGTCTAGTTTCAACTTTCTGCATGTTGCTGTCCAGTTCTCCCAGCACCATTTGTTAAAGAGACTGTCTTTTTTCCATTGGATGTTCTTTCCTGCTTTGTCAAAGATGAGTTGGCCATACGTTTGTGGGTCTAGTTCTGGGGTTTCTATTCTATTCCATTGGTCTATGTGTCTGTTTTTATGCCAATACCATGCTGTCTTGATGATGACAGCTTTGTAGTAGAGGCTAAAGTCTGGGATTGTGATGCCTCCTGCTTTGGTCTTCTTCTTCAAAATTACTTTGGCTATTCGGGGCCTTTTGTGGTTCCATATGAATTTTAGGATTGCTTGTTCTAGTTTCAAGAAGAATGCTGGTGCAATTTTGATTGGGATTGCATTGAATGTGTAGATAGCTTTGGGTAGTATTGACATTTGACAATATTTATTCTTCCAATCCATAAGCAGGGAATGTCTTTCCATTTCTTTATATCTTCTTCAATTACCTGCATAAGCTTTCTATAGTTTTCAGCATACAGATCTTTTACATCTTTGGTTAGATTTATTCCTAGGTATTTTATGCTTCTTGGTGCAATTGTGAATGGGATCAGTTTCTTTATTTGTCTTTCTGTTGCTTCATTGTTAGTGTATAAGAATGCAACTGATTTCTGTACATTGATTTTGTATCCTGCAACTTTGCTGAATTCATGTATCAGTTCTAGCAGACTTTTGGTGGAGTCTATCGGATTTTCCATGTATAATATCATGTCATCTGCAAAAAGCAAAAGCTTGACTTCCTCTTTGCCAATTTTGATGCCTTTGATTTCCTTTTGTTGTCTGATTGCTGATGCTAGAACTTCCAGCACTATGTTAAACAACAGCGGTGAGAGTGGGCATCCCTGTCGTGTTCCTGATCTCAGGGAAAAAGCTCTCAGTTTTTCCCCGTTGAGGATGATGTTAGCTGTGGGCTTTTCATAAATGGCTTTTATGATCTTTAAGTATGTTCCTTCTATCCCGACTTTCTCAAGGGTTTTTATTAAGAAAGGGTGCTGGATTTTGTCAAAGGCCTTTTCTGCATCGATTGACAGAATCATATGGTTCTTCTCTTTTTTTTTTTGTTAATGTGATGTATCACGTTGATCGATTTGCGAATGTTGAACCAGCCCTGCATCCCAGGAATGAATCCCACTTGATCATGGTGAATAATTCTTTTTATATGCTGTTGAATTCGATTTGCTAGTATCTTATTGAGAATTTTTGCATCCATATTCATCAGAGATATTGGCCTGTAGTTCTCTTTTTTTACTGGGTCTCTGTCTGGTTTAGGAATCAAAGTAATACTGGCTTCATAGAATGAGTCTGGAAGTTTTCCTTCCCTTTCTATTTCTTGGAATAGCTTGAGAAGTATAGGTATTATCTCTGCTTTAAACGTCTGGTAGAACTCCCCTGGGAAGCCATCTGGTCCTGGACTCTTATTTGTTGGGAGATTTTTGATAACCGATTCAATTTCTTCGCTGGTTATGGGTCTGTTCAAGCTTTCTATTTCCTCCTGATTGAGTTTTGGAAGAGTGTGGGTGTTTAGGAATTTGTCCATTTCTTCCAGGTTGTCTAATTTGTTGGCATATAATTTTTCATAGTATTCCCTGATAATTGTATCTCTGAGGGATTGGTTGTAATAATTCCATTTTCATTCATGATTTTATCTATTTGGGTCATCTCCCTTTTCTTTTTGAGAAGCCTGGCTAGAGGTTTGTCAATTTTGTTTATTTTTTCAAAAAACCAACTCTTGGTTTCGTTGATCTGCTCTACAGTTTTTTTAGATTCTATATTGTTTATTTCTGCTCTGATCTTTATGATTTCTCTTCTTCTGCTGGGTTTAGGCTGTCTTTGCTGTTCTGCTTCTATTTCCTTTAGGTGTGCTGTTAGATTTTGTATTTGGGATTTTTCTTGTTTCTTGAGATAGGCCTGGATTGCAATGTATTTTCCTCTCAGGACTGCCTTCGCTGCGTCCCAAAGCGTTTGGATTGTTGTATTTTCATTTTCGTTTGTTTCCATATATTTTTTAATTTCTTCTCTAATTGCCTGGTTGACCCACTCATTCTTTAGTAGGGTGTTCTTTAACCTCCATGCTTTTGGAGGTTTTCCAGACTTTTTCCTGTGGTTGATTTCAAGCTTCATAGCATTGTGGTCCTCTTCCGTGGACCTCTCGTCTGCGCTTGGCTCCGGAGACTCCGTTCTGCTAATCCTCTGGCGGTTTTCTGGGTTCTTTAGGCAGGTGTAGGTGGAATCTAAGTGATCAGCAGGACGCGGGGTGAGCCCAGCGTCCTCCTACGCCGCCATCTTCCGGAACCTCCAAGTTTGCTTTTTAAAAAACCTTTGGGGAGTTGATGATAGTTTACCTACAGTATGTGATTAGTTTTCATAGATTGAACTTTAAAATGTCTGTACTCATACTGTGAAATCTTTCCTTCCTGCATCTTCCATTGTGTCAGGCTTCAGATAAATTTAAAAATAAGAACACGAATTTAACATCTATGTTTAAGTTAAAAGATTTTTAAACCTCTACCACAAGGCTTACTTCAGATTTATTTCTTTGGAAAGTGCAAAATTCTGTGCAAAAAAAAAAAAAATAGTAATTTTTTTTAAAATTCCCCTAGTTTGGTACAGATTTGGATATCTGAAACTAGTATAGAATATTTTTTCATAGCTTAATAGATATAATAATTATTCATATAAATTTTTTAAACACATTTACTGTGCCTCAGCTTCTGACAACACCTATGTATTTTTATCAACTAAAAATACAATATCTTCCACAAAAAATTCTGTTTGGTAATTAACACAACCACTTTATGACTAACACACTTGACGACATTCAAAAGTTTATTAATGGCATAAAACTCAGCTGCTTTAGAATAGTTCTGAATTTCAAAATGAAAATGTACTGTTTTAGCTTATACTTTATCCTAATTTAGGGAATGGCTGCATATCACTGAGCTTAATTTTCTGATTCTGAGACCGAACATCTGCTTAGAATGTGACATGTGCTAAAACACTAGCCAGAGGCCAGGTAACTCTAGATCACAAGAACATGCAGCAGTTTCAGATCATCCAAAATGTAATTCAGATTTTTCCTAAAATCTATTTGTTATGGGAGATTTCCTGTTACCATGAGAGTACATTGTTTAGGTTTCTGAGTCATGGAAAAATTGAAGAAACACAACCTGTGTTAAACCTGGTTAATTGTTCTGTCTCCTTGTGTTTGTCATTGCAGTCTGCCTACGTAACAGGTAATCCTGTCATCATTGATGGAGGCTGGAGCTTGTGATTTTAAAATCTCCTTGCTGGGAAGGCAGGCTCTTCCTGTCCACAGTGAACCTGGTTACAAAGAAAACTCACCCATCATGTCTCTCCTATTAACAGCCTATTAATGAAAACAAGCCCTTTTTAATGATGTCTTTGCTCACAAGAGTCAGATTCTTTAAATATATTAATCTCTTTCTAACCTCTTCTGAAATCATTATAGGTAGACGACATAAAAGATAATGAACTCACTGCAAATGAAGAGGTTTAACATCAACCACAATTTGTAAACATATAAAATTAAAATGTGAATATGAAAAATGGAAGGTTTTTAAGAAAAAAGTATTTGTATTTTACTTCTATTTCCCAATATTCAAATATTTCCTATAATTCTGCTTGGTCTGTACATGGACTCTAATTTTAAAATTTTACACCATCATAAATGAACACAAGATAGGAAAGAATTTAGCTTCAGTGACTTACATTAAAAAAGAGTTTAGATTCAGAACTATATTGTTAATCTGTTATATAAAAGAAAAATAATCATCAAGTATTTATATTTAACAGATGTTACCACTCATAATTGAGTATTATTTTCTTAGTTTAACTAAAAAATCTTTATTAAAATAAATAATGATATTGGCATGGGCCTAAGAAACTTACAGTGAACCAGCAGTATTTTCAGTTTGAATAGATTAAGTGTAGATTTTTTTCACCAAATGCCAGGTTAACAGTAAGAGGACATGAAATTTAGAAACAGTCTCTGGATACATAAATATAAATGAATCATATAACAGGAAACAAAATTAAAGAAAATAAAATTTTCAAGGGATGGGTGAAATAGAGAATTAGGAAACACAAACTTCCAGTTATAAAAGAAATAAGTCACAGAGATGAAAAGTACAGCATAGGGAATACAGTCATTAATATTATAATAATGTTGTATAGGGACTATACTTAATCATGATGGGCACTGAATAATGTATAGAATTATTGAATCAATTATGTTTTACACCTGGACTTAATACAACATTGTATGTTAATCATAATTCAATAAGAAATGGTTAAAAAAAATTTTTTTCAAGAAAAAGTTTAAGCAAATTCATGGATGATAATTGTATAAGAGGTTATTAGGAAGTTTTTTCTTTTTATTTTAGGTTTAGGGTTTTATGTTTGTTTTTTACTTGTTGCTACTTCAAAAGACCAAATGGTATGATGCACATATAGATAATAAATGAGCAGTTCTTCTTAGTCTTTCCTCTTAGAAACTTAATTAACAACTAATATTAATATTAACAAGGAAAATTTTGAAATGGACATTGAGAGGATAACATTTTATGTGCGAGGAAGAGTATTATGTGATTGATGAAAAAAAGTTAAAATTGACAGCAAAGGATATTTTGACCAGCATTCCCAAAGAGTCCATTGATACAGGATTTGTTTTGGGGTTCTGGACCAGGTTTCCACAACTGCATCACAGAACGCTTGGTTTGTGACTAGACCAAGTCACCGGATATATGTTAGATTTTAGTATTCTGGTTTGTGAAATAAGGGAGCTGGGCCAAATGACTTGGGTTTTTGTTTTGTTTTGTGTTTTGTTTTTGGTGTATCATATTCAAAATGCTGTAACTTCTTATCAAGTGGAGTAGTGGAACAACGAAACTTACAAGTATGTTATGAAGTACTTCATGCTGTGAGCAAGTATAGGGGTGTATGTATAATTATGACAGATGAATTCTAAATAAACGATGAATTCTTGAAAATGAATTCTAATTAACAAATGCTTCTTCAGACTGCATTCTCTCATCTAACTATAAACTATAAAACATTATAGGGGCACCTGGGTGGCTCAGTCGGTTAAGCCTGCGACTTCGGCTCAGGTCATGATCTTGTGGTTCACGAGTTCGAGCCCCCCGTCGGGCTCTGTGCTGACAGCTCAGAGCCTGGAGCCTGCTTCCGATTCTGTGTCTCCCTCTCTCTCTGACCCTCCCCCATTCATGTTCTGTCTCTCTCTGTCTCAAAAATAAATAAACGTTAAAAAAAATTAAAAAAAAAAACTATAAAACATTATAAACAATAAAAGTGCAGGTAAAACCTAACTAAAAAGTTCAGTGTTCCTCTCCAAAGTCGTGTTATTCAAATTGGGTGATGTGTCGATGAAGATCATATGACTGAAACAAAAGGAAAACTATTTCATTCCGGTGGTAAGAGGAAGCTGGATACCACTAGAAACTTCCTCAATCCTTAGGAGAGGGAGAATTCGATTTAGGAAGGTACAGTAATAATCACTTTAGATGCCCTGAAGTTTACAGAACGTAGGTTCATCCGTCCTGCCCACAAAGGAGGCTGAGAGACAAGAATGAGTGGTTTTTATTTGGTGGAGATATTAACTTGACATTGTCCCCCTTGCTTGAAAAGCGGTGATTAAAATTGAGCCAAGAAGTGAAAATTAGGTAAGACAATTTTTATTTCTGAAGGAAATGAAAATTACCCCGAAAGGGGCGCGCGCATATATACACACACTTATTACCTGGAGCCGGGACACATACAGAAAAGGAAGACACAGAAATGGAAGGGAGTTTTAATGGAAAAAGAAACTGCTGATGGGAAGGTTCAAATCTACAACAACGCGGTAAGAAGGGCTCCTGTTAAAGACGCGATACAAGGGGGAAGGACAAGTCTTTAATCCCGCCTAACTGGCCACCCAAACGGAGAATGCTATCTTCCCACCGCATCGGAGAAGACACTTCGAAAAGCACGGCTGAAAGGTGGAGTTAAAACCCGAAGTGTATTAGTGGGTTTAGGGAACATTAAACCTCGTAATTGGCTGTCGGGCCTGCACTCCCGACTCCAGAAAAGCCAGCGCTGCGCGTCCTCTCCAGAGTTCTCGTCACCGCCGGGGTCCGCGCTCGCTGGGCGGCCTTTCCTACGAGTTTCCCGGGGGAGACGCGCTCATCCCGGCACCGGGAGCCGGCCGCCCAGCCAGAACGCACGACTGAAACACGACGGTGAGGCGCGACATCTCGGCAAGCGGGCGGGTGGTCAGCCGGGCACCCCCGCCCGGGAGGGCCGCGCGCCGCCAGACCCCGACCCGGCGGAGGGCACGTGGGGCGGCCGCCTCGGGCCGGGCCCCTCCCGGGCTCGCTCAGGGTATTACTCGGGCGCCGCCGGACCAGACGGCCCTCCCTCCACAGGGCCGCCCCGCGCGCGCAGAGAAGGCGGAGCCTCGGAAATCCGCGGCGCGCCCAGGGCCCAGATATAAGCGTATTTCACAGCCTCCGACTCCGCCTGGGGCGATGCGCGCGCGTGGCTGGACCAGGCTCCCCCGGAAGATATTTTAGCCAGTCTCCCACTCTTCCTGCGCTGGAGACCGCCAGGTGAGTAGCCCTCAGAGGACACTGAGTGTCCAGAGCGTGTTTTTCTTGTTTGTGTTTTAGTTCTCGAACACCAGAGGCCGTGGCTACTGTGGGCTACGTTAGCACCACCAAGATGCTGAGAACCATCAGATCCCACTGGCTGGAGAACATAACCACATGCTGAAAGTGCACACTGCCTGTGGCTTTTTTTACTTACCAGGCAGCAGCTTGTTATCTCATCCTTGTTGTTGGTTGCATCCTTGTTATCTCACCGAAGACTTTGGTGATTTGTTGCCCTAAAAAATTGATATCAGAAAGCCACCATTGACTTTAGCCTCCCTTCAAGAAATGGACACCACCAGTGGACAGAGAAGGCGGGTACCTTCCTTAGCCACATTAACCTCTGTTTTCACTGAAAGACAGAAACCCTATTTCCCTACTCTGTAATGGGGCCTCCACCTGACATTGTGGCTGCTACAAACTGCTGTCATGAAATTCTGGCTTACTGTTTCTGAGTTCAGAATGAAACATTTAACTTTAGCAAATATCTGTTTGTCTTCTCTGGGCCAAGCAGGCATGGGGACAGGAAATGCAAATATGAACTAACTACAGTTTCTGCCATTCAATACCTCAAAATCCAATGGATCAGAATATACTTAACAAGTTACTAGGTAGAGTGATTCATGCTGTACTAATGACGTGAGCAAAGTGACTGATTCACAAATTTATATTTACTAGAATATTAAGATCTTTAGAATTATAACCCTATTGAGTAGATGTTTGCTTTTTTTTTAATTTTAATGTTTATTCTTTTTTTAATTTTTTTTAATGTTTTTATTTTTGAGACAGAGAGAGACAGAGCATGAGCAGGGGAGGGGCAGAGAGAGACACACACAGATTCTGAAGCAGGATCCATCCAAGCTCTGAGCTGTCAGCACAGAGCCCGACGCGGGGCTCGAACTCATGGAGTGTGAGATCATGACCTGAGCGGAAGTCGGATGCTCAACCAACTGAGCCACCCAGACGCCCCATAATGTTTGTTTATTCTTGAGAGAGAGAGACAGAGTGTGAGGAGGGGAGGGGCAGAAAGAGAGGGAGACATAGAAGCTGAAGCAGGCTCCAAGCTCTGAGCTGTCAGCACAGAGCCAGAGGGGCTCGAACTCATGTACCATGAGATCATGACCTGAACCGAAGTCAGGTGCTTAACCTGACTGAGCCACCCAGATGCCCCTTGCCCTTTTTTTCAAGGATTTCTGAAAAAATGGGAAGAACTCAGTGATACAGGTCTGTCTTGGAGTCTACTCCAAAAGTTGCTGTGCTGGATATAGAAGGTTGGCACTCATATCGATCCCTACCTGCTTCCAGCATGCCTTATTGTATAGGAGACACTGGAGAGCTAAAAACACTTCCTTAGACTCCAATCCAGCCAAAGTTCTAGATGTAACATTGGTGTCTGGCAAGTAGATGAACTTGTCTGAGCTTTTGAAGGCAGAGGTGAGACAGAGGCCATCTCCTTGCTACTTTTTGCTGTTTTCTCTTGGCAAGGAAGGTCCAGGATTTGCCAGTCCTAGTCTCCAGAACTGTGGGTGTGGGGAGGGGCTTACAACAGTGGTGACAGCCAGACTCAGCAGCATCATATTGAATCACCAGCTCTGTGGCCATCAAGAAGCAGTTGAGGGAAGTGGTGAACATAGTCTGTGTTCCCTGCCCAGGCAGCTTCCAGATCCCAGCTTCTCGGACTCATAGCTACAATGGTGTCCTTGAACTCTGTAGTCCTTGTGGAGCCTTCTGATTGTAGCAAAAATAGTACATTCCTCAACAGTTCATTTACTACTGTTCTAGAAGTCATTCCCAGAGGCCCAGTCTAGAACCTACTCTTCTAACCCTTTCAACAGTCTCTAGCCTTTAAACAATTCACTTAATTCCCTGTGTAAAACCTCTTCCTGCTTAAAATACCTGAAATGGTTTTGATGTTCTGCACTGACTGATGAATATGTTTGCTATGTGGCCTGTAAGAGTCACATAAACCTAATCCCTTCCTTTTTTTTTTTTTTTTTTTTTTTGAAAGAGAGAGAGAGAGTGAGAGAAAGCACGTGCATGAGCAGGGGAGAGGGGCAGAGGGAGAGAGAATCTTGATCCCACAACCCTGGGAGCATGACCTGAGCCAAAATCAAGAGTTGAACACTCAATGGACTGAGCCACCCAGGATCCCCTAATCTCTTCCATTTCTTTAGAAGGGAAATGAAACCAAGAGATTAGATTCAGGGGCTTGCAATGATGTGAATGCTTTCTTTTGGGCTCTGCCCTCAGCAGTTGCCATAACTAGCTGTTACACCAGATAAACTCCAAAATCTCAGTACCTTAACATAGTAGAGGCTTATTTCTACTCAGGTAAAGTCCAATCAGGTGTTCAGTGGGTGTCATTCTACTCAGTGAGGAACCCAAAGTCTTTATATTATGGCATTGTCATCCCCTAAAACCTTAAAAGTTCTTAGTTTTCAGACATTAGACAGGGTATGTTGTAGAGGGAGGTATGTTGTAGGTTGCATGAAAGTTTCTTATAGGTAAAAAATGGAAGTGGCAGGGGCGCCTGGGTGGCTCAGTCGGTTAAGCGTCCGACTTCAGCTCAGGTCACGATCTCGCGGTCGGTGAGTTCGAGCCCCGTGTCAGGCTCTGGGCTGATGGCTCAGAGCCTGGAGCCTGCTTCCGATTCTGTGTCTCCCTCTCTCTCTGCCCCTCCCCCGTTCATGCTCTGTCTCTCTCTGTCTCAAAAATAAATAAAACGTTAAAAAAAAAATTAAAAAAAAAAAATGGAAGTGGCAGACATTACTTATGCCCACATCCCATTGGCCACACCTCAGTGACTTGCCACACTAACATGTAAGGGAGACTGGGAAATGTCTACTATCTGTGTGCCCAGACCGCACAGGAAACTGGTTTGATTGACATGTATCAGTCTCCTTCCGTCCCTCAAGAACAGACTGCATCTCAGTAATCTTTGTATCTCTTGTGCTTTACACACCACAGAAAATCAGTAAAAGTTTGATGAACTTCACCAACTGTAAAGGGATAGAGTTGTTATCTCATGTGCCTAATATCGAAACTTATCACCCTTTACTATGGTTGTTTAAGGAATGAGCTATCATCCTCTGACTACATTACAGCCTTTGAGTGTGGGAACTATGTCAGACTGTTCACTTTTTTGTGTGTTTTTTTATTGAAGTATAGTTTACACACAATGTTATGTTAGTCTCAGGTGTACAACATGATGCTTCAACAAGTCTCTATGTCATGCTATGCTCACAAGTGTGGCTATATCTGTCACTGTACAACATTATTATAATCCCATTGACTGTATTCTCTATGCTGTATCTTTCATCCCTCAGACTGTTCATTCTTGAATCCCTGGAACAAGAGCTAAAATCTGGCAAGAGTTTAATAGATGTTTGTTAAATAAATGAATGAATGAGTCCACAGAGAGAAAAAAAGAGGTACAGAGTTAGTCTACATGAAGTTAAAAAATACTAATTGAGAAAGTGACATTTGAGTTAGATCTTGAATGACTAGTAGAATTTTACCAGATAGAAAAAGCAAAAAATGAAACCCCAGGCGGTAATAGTAGTGCTGTTTTGTTGTGGTTGTAATTGCTTCATGAATAGACATTTAGAAAACCATCAAATGTTTATAAGTCCAACTTGTTATTATTCACTATTCAAATATTACAACCAAACTTCAGGGATAGGGAAGGAAAAATATATAACCTTACAATCTCTGTAATCTCTATTGACTAAAAGAATGGCACTAAAAACCTTGGTACTGATTTTTTTAGCTACTTAAATATTCTTTTCTGAATATTTTTGATAAATAGCAACACAGAGGCAGTATTCTGATTGTTCATCCTCCATGAAGATTTTGCACCACGTCAAGAAGCTAGGGAAACACATATGAGCTAAAGGTTCCCCATTACTGCTCATCAGAGCTTCTCTGAGCTGGCTCTGCATCAAAATCATCTGTTGTATTGGTTAGGCTGCTTTTGGCTGCAGGTAATAGGAAATTCAGCTAAAATTGACTTCAAAAATACAAATTTACTTTTCTTACACAAGGTGTGTGGAGGTAATTGGATCCGGGGTTTGTTCTGTAGCCCAATGATATCAAGATTTAGTTTGCTTTCCATGAGCTAATTTTGTCTTTTTCTTCATGGTAAATGATGGCTGCTAGAGTTCCAAGAAACATAGTCATCATCCTTGGCCCCATCCCCTCCCCCCACCCCAAACACACACAGATACACAGTTTAAAGACAAAAAGAGGAGAGGAAAAAATAAACAGTAACTAAATAAATAGATAGATGCAATTTTAAAAATTAAAATTTTGGAGCACCTGGGTGGCTCAGTCGGTTGGACATCCAACTTCGGCTCAGGTCATGATCTCATGGTTCGTGAGTTCAAGCCCCACGTCAGGCTCTGTGCTGACAGCTCAGAGCCTGGAGCCTCCTTCAGATTCTGTGTCTCCCTCTCTGTCTGCCCATTCACTACTTGGCTGTGTCTCCCTCTCTCAAAAAAAAATAAAAACATTAAAAAAATTTTAAAAAAGAATAAAGGTACTGCGAAATTGTTAAAAAAAGTTAAAATTTTTAAATTAAATAAATATTTTTTAAAAGGAGAGGATTCTTGCCTCTTTTTGGGGGGTGAGGGAGGAGCAATATCATATCCAGTGGTCCCCAACAGCCTTGCCCACAGATTTCATTGGTGAGAAGTGAATCATGCCCAGCCCTAAACCAACAGCTGGCGTGAAGGAATGGTGTTACAGAGATTGATTTAGACCAATAATGATTTATCACTAAGGGTGGGGAAGGTACACACTGACATACCTGAGTAATGGCTCTTAGGTAATAGGTTGGGTTGCCCCACTTGAGGAGATCGAATCTTTGGAATCAGATTTTAGTAGGCCTAGAGGTAATATTTTAAATTTTAATTAAATGCATTTGTCCTTGGGAGAGAGATTAGAAAGGAGAGAAGCAAGTATTGGGTCCCTTCTTACCTAGGAGTAATTTCCTTATATTCGTATCTCATTACATAGTGTTTTACTTCACGATGATTCAACCAAATCACTGTATCAGTTAGCCAAATAGAACAGTACTTGTTTTCCTTTGGTTGCTTGGTCTCATATGGTCAGCACACCTAACACTTTCAGATAAGGTTATTTTGTTCAGGGAAACATTCTTAGTCATTTCAGTTAACTAATTCAAGGAAATTTTAAGTCCCACCCTTCACTTGACCTGAATTCCTCACTGCTGGGTGGGTCTCCTTTTGGGGAATGAGCATTAGATCAGCAGTTGATTAGCAGAATCCAGAAACTGAAAGGTTTCTATATGTTCTACATAGACATATCAGAGTGAGCTTCCACTTCCAACACATGAATGGTTGAACACCAAAGGTAGGAGTTTTTGTTATAATCATTATAGAATACTTAATGGATAGTCATTGAGATGTTCTTTCAAATGTATAAATAACACATACAGTACTCCAGCCATATATGTAAATTCTCATTAAGATTACCCCATTAAGTGTTGGTCTGTCCCTACCTCAGACAGAAATAAGAATAACCAGCCTTTATCTATGTAATGATCCTTTAGCAGTAATTCAACTGATAGCAGTAAGCATATTTTACTTGACCAAGAGTCTATGGACATTCACAAATTGAGAGTTCTTTTATTTCCTCTGGAATATTACAGAAAGCACTTTTAAACATTTAGATTAATAAGATAACCTGAAAAAGAGAAGGCTGATTTAACAGCCTTCTGTATATGAGAGCATATTTGCAAAAGTTATTTTCAAAGTGTCCTTCACTTGCCAGGAGAAATAGGGGTTAGTGGACACGTCTCCTGCAGTCCCCTTTATTTGTCCCATTTGTTGGATTTCAGGGTAGGGTTTTATTTGATGAAAGATTCTTTTTTGACCTAAAAAATATTTGAAAACTGCTGTAGAAGATGCTAGGCAGTTCCCCATCGTCTCTGAAAACCCCCAAAACAAAAAATTAACTTAAATTGTAGCAATGGGATTAAGTTATCTAAAGGGAAATTACCAGATTTTATCTCTGAAAAATATTATTACTGAGGAAAGCTGTATCATTTTCTTTTCTCTAAAGCTTTAAGAATTACATAACGTTGTTTAAATGTATTTTGAATTGCATAAGAAAATCTTACTGTAAAAATCCTAACAATGCAAAAATACAGAGAATAAAAATGATATTCCAACCACTCTGATTCCATTTCCCTCCCCAAAGGCAACTACAATTTACAGACTTTTTTTCCTATTTATTTACCTGCAAATGCTCATACATAATGTTCATATTCTTTATCCGTGATTCTTCATCTGCAATTTTCTCTCAAATTTGGAGGAAAGACTTAGGAGATTGTTCTTTTCAAGTCCACAGCTCTATGATTTTTGTGGCATATGTTCCTAGTATTGCAATATAAAGCTCAAATTAAGCCAAGATGGTTTCTAAGCATGTAGATCAGTCCTGTAGGAAATTCTGTATACTGGGAATGCTAAAGAGAGGCATGAGTGACCAACAACCTTTGAATATGTTTTTAGAACTTGATCTACTAACCTTCTAGCAAGTGGGTAATCACAACAGTCATAACAGCCACATCCTTTGGCTTAGGTTAAACCACATTCTTCTGTTGAAATCTATATTTGAGTCACATAACTTTGATTAAATTAACATTATTGACTGAATTATGAAATCTGTAAAATTCCACCATTTGATGTGAGATAAATTTGTTTAATGTAGTTTATTGTTGTGTATCAATCAGAATAATACAACGTCTTGATTGAGAAGCAGAAAAAAAACTGTTGCTTCTGTATATAGGCACTTTTAATATTTATCTAAAATGTTCTTTGCCTTCCTATTTCTTAGTGTCATATTTTTATATACAAAAATCTCTCAAAGCATCTTAGTCTAACTGGATTTTTTATCAGATAAGATCGGGAGTGTTCAGGGTGGTATGACAGTAGACTAACTGGATTTTTTAAAAAGAGAGCTCCTTAATCCCTAGAATCTTAAGGCATATTTAAATGGCAAGTTGTTGCTTAGCCAATTAACTAATAATTTCAGAATATATAAGCAATATTTGTCATGAGAACAGAATAAAGTTCTTGTTTCATTTGTCACCAATGTTGTGCAACCTAAATGGACTAATAAAATATTTTGTTTATAATAAACTCTATCACAGTCATAACAATGGGAAAGAATAAAGCTGAAGGTAATACAAGATATAAAATAAAAATATTTTCCAAACTTATTATGGAATGTGTTTTCAAACTTATAGTTAATTATGACTATATGTGAGTGGGATTTTAAACAAAATATTACAGCAAAAATATATAAAAATATAATGCAGTGATTTGGTAGAAATAACCTGAAATCAAAGATATAGATTAAAGAATTCTCTCATTTCACAAATATTTATACAATTTTACTATGAGGCTTGCCTGATACTGGCTATGTTAGTTGAAAACAGTCATTTAGCTTCTCTAGGCTTTAGTTTTCTTATGTGAATATTAAAGAAATTGGACCAAGTAATTTCTAAAAACCTTTCCTTTCCAACTTTTATTATTCCATTAAACTGTAATTCTTAATGACTAGGAAATCAACTAGTTTCTCCACATTTCCCCACTTTTTAATTTCTCCATTCCAGACACCCAGTATCTCAGCTTAACAGCCTTCATGAAGTTCTACTGGGTCAAAAGATTTTAAAAGACTTTTATGAATACAGTAAAAAATTTTTTGTCTCATTTAAATAGCATTTATTACTTAAATAGCATTATTAAGTAGCATCTTGGTGGCTCAGTCAGTTAAGCATCCTAGTCCTGATTTTGGCTCATGTCAGGATCTCATGATGGGCATGAAGCCTGCTTGGGATTCTGTCTTTTCCTCTAAATAAATAAATAAATAAATAAATAAATAGCATTGTTGAAAACAAAGCATTTCACTTAGCTTTCTGGATAACTGACATCTATTTTATTGAATGCCACATTTTCTTTAACATTCTTTTTACATTGCTAAACCATGCTATATACTTTAATGCCTCTTAAAACCAAAAGTATTAGCACATCAGTTTTTTTTTTTCTTTTCATTTTCTTGAAGATGTAAAATCACCTTCCAAACATTTGTTATTATACAAGAGATCCTTCAGGGCCAATTCAGGTATGAAGGTTCTTACTGAGGATTCATTTGGTGGCAAATGACAGAAACTCAACTCTAACTAGTAAGGACTTTGTTAGCTTACCTATAACTGACAAGGAGCTGCTTCCTGTTAAATCAACAATGTGGTTATTAATTTGGGACTTTCCTTTTTTCTCCTTCTCCTTTCTCCTTAAGGATCTGCTTTGCTCTGTGGTCACTTCATTCTTTGGAAGGCTTTTCTGTATGTCACAAGGGTTGTCAATAGTGAGTCTGGGCTTAGCAACCCCAACAGAAAGAAAGCTCTTTCTCAATGGTTCCAGTGAACACCTTAAAGTTGACTTTCACTGGCCAGGTATGGATCACATGCTCATGCCTAAAACAATCAGTATGACTGGCCATACTCTCATTGGCCAGGCTTGTCCTCATCTCCAGAGCATTGGTAGAGCATGGAGATAAGGAACGTGAGGAGGACGTGAGTCTCATATGAACCACATGGATGGAGAATAGAGGAGATGTGGATTCCACAAAAGAAAATTAGTATGCTGTTATCAAAAAGCTTGTTGGGTGGGAGATGTTTGGGAGGCCAAAACTACAAATATGGAAAAGATAGATATCCCCACATTTTATAGCCTTAAATTCCTATCTTTCCATCTCCTTCCTGTCAGCTGTCACTTATGGTGCTTTCAGTTTGCCTCTATCACAATTTCTTCCTACATGTAACTTTTAACATCTTTTCTTCTGAGGGTTTGGAAACCAGATGAGGAGAGTCATTTGAAGTGTTTTTATTTTTGGTTTTTTTATTTAATTTATTTTTTTAATTTACATTCAAGTTAGCATATAGTACAACAATGATTTCAGGAGTAGATTCCTTAATGCCCCTTATCCATTTAGCCCATCCCCCCTCCCACCATCCCCTCCAGTAACCCTCTGTTTGTTCTCCATATTTAACAGTCTCTTATGTTTTGTCCCCCTCCCTGTTTTTATATTATTTTTGCTTCCCTTCCCTTATGTTCATCTGTTTTGTATCTTAAAGTCCTCATATGAGTGAAGTCATATGATATTTATCTTTCTCTGACTGACTAATTTCACTTAACATAATACCCTTTAGTTCCATCCATGTAATTGCAAATGGCAAAATTTCATTCTTTTTGATTGCTAAGTAATACTCCAGTGTGTGTGTGTGTGTGTGTGTGTGTGTGTGTGTGTGTGACTTGATATATATCAAGTCATTTGAAATGTTTTAAAAGTTAGTGGGCTCTGAGTGAGGACTTGAGAGCTTCTCTATAAGAAGTATAAACTTCCTGGGGCGCCTGGGTGGCTCAGTCGGTTAAGCGTCCGACTTCGGCTTAGGTCACGATCTCGCGGTCTGTGGGTTTAAGCCCTGCGTCGGGCTCTGGGCTGATGGTCCAAGCCTGGAGCCTGCTTCCGATTCTGTGTCTCCCTCTCTCTCTGACCCTCCCCCGTTCATGCTCTGTCTCTCTCTGTCTCAAAAATAAATAAAACTTAAAAAAAAAAATTTAAAAAAAAAAAAGGAAGTATAAACTTCCCACTTTTTAATGGACTTCATGATATATCTTATTCCCTTTAAAAGGTAATTTTTGTGTATGTTCTGATTTCTTTGCTGAAACCAACTTATTGGTAAGGGATATACTATTGTAATTTCAAGACTCAATGACTATGAACAGTAAGTGCCATGAACATGGTTGCTATTAGAAATAGTCATTTATACTTCTTGGTTATTTAAAAATATTCTCCATAAATGGCAGAATTGGCTGATTTTAGAAATTTGATAAAGGAGATGATTCTAGTAACACTGCTCAAGAGTGCCTATATGATTCTACTAATGAGCAAGTGAAGAAATGACAATGGTGAGTGTTCCATCCACCTTATCAAGAAGTTGGCCTTGAAAGAAAGAGGAAAAGGGAATTATCAAAGAAAATCAGTGGGATTAAGTAGTAAATTCTTCAACATGGGGCTGGGGGGACCTTGTCTTGTTTAATAAGGAAGGCAAAAAGAATCTTAGAGATTTATGTTAAGTAGGGAGAAGGAACATGAGTGGCTCATAACCAACACTATTGAATGCTTACCAGGTGCATGGTTGGAACCACTCTTATCTCCGTTTTATAAATAAGGAATTAGTTACAAAGAGGCTAAGAAATTTGGTATATAATAGAACTAGACTACAGACCCAGCTTTGTCTAACTCCAGACCCAGCAGATCATCACTTACTATATGAGGGGGTTATTCTCTACATAGGGTAAAGGGCAAGTGCCATGGTTTGGGAAATGATGTCCTAGCTCTCCCACTTCATTTGCCATTGCTTTCAGCCTTACACCTCATGCTCCAACAAAGTTTCCCCTGACATCCCACTGGATTCCATGCCTCCATACCTTCAAGACAAGGGTTCTCTGAGCCCAACATTCTTCCTATCAAAATGCCATTATTTCTCATTATGAGTCTAAATTTTGGAATAAATTTATAAATTTAAAAAATTATATCTACATACATACACACATATATATTATTATATGTACATGAACTTATTATATGTAATATAAAAACCAAACTGAAGGTTTTTTGAGATACCACCCTGGCCAACATTGTATTTTGTAAGGAAGAAAAATGGTGATGATGGTGATGGTGAGGGTGGTAGTGGTAGAAAGGATATAATTTTCTTGGGAATATTAAATGCAAATATCTTGGCACTTTTTTTAACATTTATTCATTTTTGAAAGAGAGAGACAGAACACGAATGGGGGAGAGGCAGAGAGAGAGGGAGACACAGAATCGGAAGCAGGCTCCAGGCTCTGAGCCATCAGCACAGAGCCCGATGTGGGGCTTGAACCCACCAACCGCGAGATCATGACCTGAGCCGAAGTTGGATGCTCAACCAACTGAGCCACCCAGGCGCCCCTCTTGGCACTTTTTTAAACAGAAAATTATTCCTTGAGGCAGGTGTCTTGTCTAATTAATCCTTATCTTTATAGCCTAGCATAGTGTATGGCACATATTAGACACTCAAATGTATTGATTTAGAGTTTCCCTTCTCTCACATAATTTTCCCTTTGCTTATACCAGGGTTTGTAGTTCGTGCTTCTATTATAATATCATTATACTTGTTGCATTAGAAGTAAGTTTGATTACTAGTAAAAATAACACTTGACTAACAATAGCTTCAACAATTAACTTGAAGCTTGGCATCCAAGACTGATGGAGCAATTAAAGGGTATCGTCAAGGAACCAGCTCCTCCTATCTTAATTTTCTACTCTCCTTAGTATAGGGCTTTTTCTTCTCGTGGTTGAGAGATGGTCACTGGCCCTCCAGGCAGTGTATCTACATTCTAGGAAGAAGAAGGAGAAATGTTAGAGGACAAAGAATAAAAGTATGATCTTCAAAAAGCCTTGCCTTATAGTCTGGGAATGAAAGTTCTCCCTAGGGACTCTCACTTATATCTCATTACACAGAACTGTGACACATGGCTATCTATAGCTACAGAAGTGGCCAGGAATTGGAGTATTTGGTTGTTCAGCCTATATAGCATGAGAAGCCAAGAGAGAGGAGATTGAAGTAGTTTACAGAGTCAAGCTATAGGTCTGTCCTACAGGTTTTTTAGTTACTTCATGTAAGTTTATTTTTCCTGGTATATCGTCAGCCTATAGAGAACAAAAAATATGTTTTTGTAATCTTTGAATTACCTACAGTGACTACCAACATGTCTCAGTTGTCTAAGACATTGTGGCTGCTCAACCAATGTTATTATTTTAACTTTAATTTAGAAATATGAACCAGACAAGAATTAGTGATTCTAATTTCTCTGAAAATGATGGAATCCATAGATTTTTCTTTGGTGACTCATTTCAACATTGAAAAATTGCCTAGCGCTTATGAAGGAAATTGAAGAAGACACAAAGAAATGGAAAAACATTCCATGCTCATGGATTGGAAGAATACACTTGATCTTAGCCAAAAGGCCAAGAAGCAATGAATTGGAAGAATAAATATTGTTAAAATGTCAATACTACCCAAAGCAATCTACACATTCAATGCAATCCCAATCAAAATTGCACCAGCATTCTTCTCAGAGCTAGTACAAACAATCCTAAAATTTGTATGAAACCATAAAAGACCCCGAATAGCCAAAGTAATATTGAAGAAGAAAACCAAAGTGGGAGGCATCACAATCCCAGACTTTAGCCTCTACTACAAAGCTGTAATCATCAAGACAGCATGGTACTGGCACAAAAACAGACACATGGACAAATGGAATAGAATAGAGAACCCAGAATGGGACCCACAAATGTATGGCCAACTAATCTTTGACAAAGCTGGAATGAGTATCCAATGGAAAAAAGTCTCTTTAGCAAATGGTGCTGGGAGAACTGGACAGCAACATTCAGAAGAATGAAACTAGACCACTTTCTTACACCATACACAGAAATAAACTCAAAATGGATGAAAGACCTAAATGTGAGACAGGAAACCATCAAAACACTAGAGAAAAAAACAGGCAACAACCTCTTTGACCTCAGCCACAGCAATTTCCTACTCGACACATCTCCAAAGGCAAGGGAATTAAAAGCAAAAATGAACTATTGGGACCTCATCAAGATAAAAACCTTCTGCACTGCAAAGGAAACAATCAACAAAACTAAAAGGCAACTGACAGAATGGGAAAAGATATTTGCAAATGACAAATCGGACAAAGGGCTAGTATCCAAAATCTATAAGAGCTCACCAAACTCCACACCCAAAAAACAAATAATCCAGTGAAGAAATGGGCAGAAGACATGAATAGACACTTCTCTAAAGAAGACATCCAGATGGCCAACAGGCACATGAAAAGATGCTCAACGTCGCTCCTCATCAGGGAAATACAGATCAAAATCACACTGAGATACCACCTCAGACCAGTCAGAGTGGCTAAAATGAACAAATCAGGAGACTACAGATGCTGGCGAGGATGTGGAGAAATGGCAACCCTCTTGCACTGTTGGTGGGAATGCAAACTGGTGCAGCTTCTCTGGAAAACAGTGTAGAGGTTCCTCAAAAAATTAAAAATAGAACTACCCTATGATCCAGCAATAGCTCTGCTAAGAATTTACCCAAGGGATACAGGAGTGCTGATGCATAGGGGCACTTGTACCCCAATGTTTATAGCAGCACTTTCAACAATAGCCAAATTATGGAAAGAGGCTAAATGTCCATCAACTGATGAATGGATAAAGAAATTGTGGTTTATATACACAATGGAATACTACTTGGCAATGAGAAAGGATGAAATCTGGCCATTTGCAGCAACGTGGATGGAACTGGAGGGTATTATGCTAAGTGAAATAGGTCAGTCAGAGAAAGACAGATACCATATGTTTTCACTCATGTGTGGATCTTGAGAAACTTAACAGAAGACCTTGGGGAAGGGGAAGGGGAAGGGGAAAAAAGTTACAGAGAGGGAGGGAGGCAAGCCATAAGAGACTCTTAAATACAGAGAACGAACTGAGGGTTGATAGGGGGGAAGAGAGGGGAAAGTGGGTGGTGGGCATTGAGGAGGGCACTTGTTGGGATGAGCACTGGGTGTTGTATGGAAGCCAATTTGACAATAAATTATATTAAGAAAGAAAGAAAGAAAGAAAGAAAGAAAGAAAGAAAGAAAGAAAGAAACAAAGAAACAAAGAAACAAAGAAACAAAGAAAGAAAAAAAGAAAAATTGCCTGGAGATTTCCTGTTTCATCAAGCCCGACCATTAGAGAGAACGATTTAACAGTAGTATTGCTTGGAATATTTGAAATATAACTCAGAAAACAGGGTGGGAAAGACATCATATAAAAATATGATAAACAAGGGCTTTTTCAGGAGAGGTAGAAAGTAAATAAGAATTAGTATAACATATTGTAATCAAAGAAAAGGTTAGCAATTGAAAGTTAAGAATAGTCTAATTTAAAATATTTTAGGGGCGCCTGGGTGGCGCAGTCGGTTAAGCGTCCGACTTCAGCTAGGTCACGATCTCGCGGACCGTGAGTTCGAGCCCCGCGTCAGGCTCTGGGCTGATGGCTCGGAGCCTGGAGCCTGTTTCAGATTCTGTGTCTCCCTCTCTCTCTGCCCCTCCCCCGTTCATGCTCTGTCTCTCTCTGTCCCAAAAATAAATAAAAAACGTTGAAAAAAAATTTAAAAAAATAAATAAATAAATAAATAAAAATAAATAAATAAAATAAAATATTTTAGACATTCAGAGTTCCAAGGGAAAAAATAAGTACAATTCACTCATTTAAATTGTTCAAATTGCTGCTTAATTCATTCATATAAATCTCAAGTTGATGCTACATATCTGTACTATTTCTCCTTCGAAACAGTTCCCGTTCCTCTCCCTTGTGTCATCTTATTTTTAATTATAAATCATGGGAGATGAAGATAAAGCAATTGAACATGAAGATTTCACACCATCCACAGGAATGGACCACACAGCCTCTACATATCAAGAAACACAGGTAAACCTACGATCAAATATAGAGCATTCCAACCATTTCCTTAAGAGAGGGACTATATATTTCCAAATCTCTGATACAGTTGTGTTCTCTTCATGCTCTATCACTCAATTAACAGTTCTTCCCATTTTTAATCCCCAAATTTGTACAGTAGGTGTGACTACCAGTTTTCCCAGATTCATTAGCAGCTGGCCCTACACGAGGCTGGAAAAATAGAGAGCCTGTGAAATGCTTTGTGTTCCCAGCCTCACCCCTAGAATGGTTGTGATTACTTCCCTCCCTTTTTATTGCTTAAATTCAAGTAGATGAATGAATTTGAATTCATTTTTACCACAAATAGTTATTTTTTCTGAACCACTTTAATATATTAACCAACTATTGCCTTGAAGGATATCTTAAGTAGGCTAATTTTTAAACCCAGTATTGTAAAACAAAATGAAATAGTATGTGTACCCCAAGGATTTATAATGCTACAAATAGTGACTCAATGGTAAATATTCCTCTAACATAATTCTTGTTCCAAGCATTCACTGATTAGCTATTAGTATAGCTCTGCATTTCCACTATAAAGTGTTAGCCTTGATTCTAGCAGTAAAAATTTGATTTGTGATTTGATGACTCGATAGCTATAAATATGTACAGCAGATATAACCGTTTTAAGTATTCTTAAATTGTTTTAAACACAGGAGGAAGCAGTTATGAACTCTAAAGGAATAGATGCAAAAGAACCAACAGAAGGAAGTAACCTCCTGAATAGCAGTGAAAAAAAGCTACAAGAAATACCAACTGAATCAAATAATTTGCGAAGACTAGGACAAACATTTGCTTGCCCTCCACATGGCTTGCTGGCTAGAGGGATAACAAATGGTATGTAAATGGTAAAAAATAATTCAGAAAGAGACGGTAAAAGATGAAATTGTTTTAATGAGAGATTCCAAAATAATATGGTTTAAAGAACAAAAAGAAGTTTACTTCTGTATACATAAAAACTAGAGTGCTATTGCTACTACCATTCCAGCTAGCAGGAAAAGAGCAGAGATCAAAGACATTTTCCTTTTCTGTCTGTGAGTAATTTCACAGGATTACATTTGGCCTCCAATGAGAAAAATGAGAAATCACCTGTAAACAGAAAGGCACTACATAAATGTTGGGTTTAATCGTTATTAAGTAATGCAACTAATGTTTGAACAAACAGCTTAATTTATGCTTCCAAATGAATCCATCATTTTGTAAGAATCTTGGTTTCCAATCCAACTTACTCCAGTACAACTACTATTACCTAAAATATTTGGGAGATTTTTCTTTTTTTTAATGTTTTATTTATTTTTGAGAGAGAAAGAGCACATGGGCAGTGGAGGGGCAGAGAGAGGGAGATAGAGGATCTGAAGCAGGCTCTGTGCTGACAGTAGAGAGACCACTGTGGAGCTCGAACTCACAAACCATGAGATCAACAAACCATGAGATCATGACCTGAACTGAAGTTGGACACTTAACCAACTGAGCCACCCGGGCACCCCTGGAGGACTTTTCTTTGGGAGTTTATCTCAGCACTATTTCACATACTGTCTTTGAGGAATAGATTTGGTTTTTGGAGGGAGCCAAACATTATTATGATATCAATTTGAAGAATAGATGGATATTCAGATTCAGTAATCCTGTTTTTTTTGTTCAGAAAGGAAATTGTGTGTGTGTGTGTGTGTGTGTGTGTGTGTGTGTGTGTGTGTGAGAGAGAGAGAGAGAGAGAGAGGGTGTGTGTGAAGTGTATATATTTTGTACATTGGAGGAAATGTAGTAGGAAAAAGAAGGGCTTTGAAAATTGTCTATAAATGCTGACTTTTTGTTAATTTTTTAAGTTTATTTATTTATTTTGAGAGAGACAGAGACAGTGCGAGTGGGGGAGGGGTAGAGAGAGAGGGAGAGAGAGAATCCCAGGCAGGCATTACATTGCCAGCACAGAGCCCAATACAGGGCTCGAACTCATGAAACCGTGAGATCATGACTTTGAGCCAAAACGGAGAGTTGAACACTTAACTGACTGAGCCACCCAGGCACCCTATAAATGAGAATTTGAAGACAATTTCAAAATGATATTGAGGAGCGACAGCACCACTAGAGTAAATACATATCTTCCCAAAGTAAATATGTTGAAGAATATAATACATTTGATCTAAAAGTTGTGTTTACTAAAAAATCAGACTCAGTTATTGTTATACTTCATTTGTGAGCTCTGAAAAACATTTTTACCATTCTCAACTGGGACAGTTGAAGCCCAGTTATACTCTAGGCTCTACATATATTTTTATAAAATGAGGTAAGTCTATAAACTAGCATGAGAAAAAAATCTCAAACTTTATTTAAAAAATGTAGAGAAAAACAGGTTCCAAAATATATACCAGTTGATAAGACAACATATAATTTAATACCTTTTCTGTCCTATTTATTATTTTTTTGAAATTTCACCATTCAAATCATGGCACATTTCTAGTTAAAACATTTACAGTAGAACAGATAGTGATTGCATTAGGGAAAGGGTATAAATGAATGATGTGATTTGGAGACTCATTTTTTAATTTTTTTTTTTTTTATTTTTAGAGAGAAAGGGGGTGGGGGACAGGCACAGGGAGAGGAAGAGAGAGAATCTTTTTTAAAAAAAAATTTTTTAACGTTTATTTATTTTTGAGACAGAGACAGAGCATGAATGGGGGGAGGGTCAGAGACAGAGGGAGACACAGAATCTAAAGCAGGCTCCAGGCTCTGAGCTGTCAGCACAGAGCCCAACGTGGGGCTCAAACTCACGAACCGTGAGATCATGACCTGAGCCAGAGTCAGATGCTTAACTGACTGAGCCACCCAGGTGCCCCAGAAGAGAGAGAATCTTAAGCAGGTTCCGTGCTCAGTGCAGAGGCAGACACAGGGCTTGATCCTATGACCCTGGGATAATGACCTGAGCCAAAATCAAGAGTTGGTTGCACAACCGACTAAGCCACCCAGGTATCCCAGAGAGTCATTTTTTAAAAATTCTATGATCGTTGTCCATAAAGGTGCCTGAGAAATGCGAACTCATAATATATAAACACCTCTTCACTTGTTTTCCTGTGCTTCTGTTGCTTAGGCTTACAAGATTGTTCTTTTTTTTTTTTTTCCCCTATACTCCTTCCTGTATCACTTCAGTATATTTACATATTTCTCTTAAGTAAATCTGATTTTCCAAAATCATAAATGAGAAGCAAATTACTAACTGAATTAAATGTGATTTAGAGAAACCCTGTAAATATACACTTACTATTTATTTAGAACTGCATTTTGAATATGAAAAAGGAAAGGAATGTTAGAGGTTTAAAAGAAAAGTGGTCTTGAAGTGGAAAACTTAATTCTACCTTTCTGAATTTTGTACAAAACTGATTTTGTGCTATGATAAAGTAAATTTTAGTAGTTTAAAATTCCTACTTTTCCATTACACTTCCCATACTATATAGAAATTTCAGCTTCTCTACCCAACTGGAAGATACAAAAGGCGCTTTAGTTATTTCATAGCATCACAGCCTACAAAATCTGTAATAATTCTGTGAGGGTTAAAAAATGGGACATTGGATTTGATCTCTAGCAATGGGGTAGATGACATTCAATGAACAGCCCTCTCACTTATGTCAATGAAAACATCTGAAAACAATATTTTATGTCTCTTTGAATATACCTTTTATCTGTCAAGAAAACAGGAAATCATCAGACATTAAAAACAGTATGACTAGGAGAGATAAATAAGCACTCAAGCTGGCTTTCGCTCTGTGGCTTCTGCAAAACACCAGTGAACTTGAGATTCATTTTGAGAACCATGAGAGTATAAGAGGCTATGCATGGGTCTGCCCAGGTTGGGAGAAAGAGGAGAAATCACTCCTTCTCACCCATACAAAGCTGGAACCCAATGTAATGATGCATTTGAGGTAAACCTGCCCTGCAGAGGGGGCCCGCAGCTAAACCTGACTGTCTGAACTGTAGTGCTGTCTGGGCAAGAAAAGAGTCTCCACTAAATATGTGTAACTTCATGCTGATCTGTGTTCCAAAGTCACAGAAAAAAACCTCAAGCTGAAAATATATCTAAAAGTAGTCCCGGATTGTTAAGATTGTAAGCACATGGTAGGGGCAAATTCATATCCTATCTGGGAAAACTGACATTCAACTCCAGCAATTCCCAAAGATTAAGTTTCAGGGAAGAGCTCACTGTTGCCAAAAACAAAAGCAACAAAACAAAAACAAAAATCACAACATGCACAAGGAAACACGTTTCAAAAATTTGCATTATCAGAAATAAAAAATATTTTCAATAACTATGAAGAAATTAAAGAGGAGGTAACAAATATAAGTATAAAACAAGAAACTATTTACAAAAATGAACACATTTCAATAAGCACCAACTTCTAGAAATGAAAGATATAATAAAGTAATTGAAATTTCAAACTCAGTAGATTAGGCAGATTAAGTGAAAAGAAAATTGGTAATCTAGTAAATAGGTCTGAAGAGATTACAATGCAGTACACACAGAAAAAAAATGGACGATATGAAAACTGGGCTTACCCAAATGGAGAAGAGACTGTGACTGTTCAATGATTTAATCATAGTTCCAGAAAAATACAGGGAAAAGAATAGGGAAGAGGAAATATTTGAAGAAATAAAGACAGAATGTTCCAGAATGGATGGAAAACATAAATCCTAAACAAACTAAAAGGAAGCCATATGGAAATTAACATAAGTACTGAACAGATCACACTGAAATTGCAGAAAACCAAAGAAAAAGAAAGATCTTAAAAATAGCCAAAGGAGGGGCATCTGGGTGGCTCAGTCAGCTAAGCGTCCGACTTGGGCTCAGGTCATGATCTCATGGTCTGTGAGTTCGAGCCCCATGTCGGGCTCTGTGCTGACAGCTGAGAGCCGGGAGCCTGCTTTAGATTCTGTGTTTCCCTCTCTCTCTGCCCCTCCCCCACTCGTTCTCTCTCTCTCTCTCTCTCTCTCTCTCTCTCTCTCTCTCTCTCTCTGTCTTAAACATTAAAAAAAAATTTTTTTTAAATAGCCAAAGGAAAAAAAAATTCTTAAAAGGCACTTAAAAACAACAATAAAAGCCAGAAAACCAAGGGACAGTATTTTAAAGGAACTGGGAGACAGTAACTCTCAACCTAGAACTGTATACCCTGAAAAATTATCTTTTAAGAATGAGAATAAAGATAATTCCAGATCAATAAAACTAAGAATTTGTTACCAACAGATCTTCATGAGAAATATAGCATGCTCTGGTGCACTGTTTCTGAACTATGAATTAGTTCATATATGATGGTAAATGAGGAATTGTGTTAGTGTAACATGAAAATTTGCATTTGTACATAATTTCTCCTGCCATGTTAATATTTTACATCACCAAACAATAGCATGTGAATACAAAATGCATTGAAAAACAAAAACAGACAAAAAAGGTCAGATATATGATTCCTTACAATTAAAGATAAAGCCTTACTAAAATGAAGACTTTTTAAAAAGCTGAACTCCCTATAGAAGTACTTTTTTTTTTTTCAGACAGTTAGTTGCTGGTTTAGGGGTTTCAGAGGCTTTTTAAACTTTCTAGACCATTAAACTATCTAATGAAACCATATATGGATGTAGAAGCTGACATTACAAACAAAGTAGCTGCCAACACTTTCCCTCAGTTAAAACAACAACAACAAATATTTGATTGATGGAGAAAGCTATAATCTGGATCAGATTTGGATGGAACTGCTTACTATTTAAAGCAAATGCTTTCAAGGTTCTACATCTCGAAATAATACGTGTGGTTCCAAGGGTTTGAGTCTGCCAAAAAGAGACTGTGAAATGCAAATGCCAGTGGAGATTTAACTGCACTAGCACTTTTATTAGGATCATTACTGTTTTTGTCAATACTTTGGTCACTGGATTTAAGCTTTGAGTTGTCTACCCAACTGTTTTCCCATGAGTCTTTGTTGTTTCAGTGTAAACTTTAGTACAACACAAGGTTTTCAAACAAGGAAACATGTTTCACCTTCTAATAGAAATACCTCTATTAAAGGAAATACTTTAGGCAACAAAATAATTGTCCCAGATAAAAAATTTGAGTTGCCATAATGAATAATGATCAAAACGGAAAATAGGTGAGTATATGGATAATTCTAAACCAACATTGACTATAGAAAAGAAACAATAATAGTGTTTAATTCAAGACAGAACTAAAATACTAGAATGTGATTATTCAGGTATTCTCATGTTCCTATGAAGAGAGTAAAGATAGCCAGTGTTTCCCTTTTTATTAACGAGTGAATATTTATGGTAAAATTATAAAGGAAAAAGGAGGAATGATAAAAAAAAATTCAAGATCGTAGTTCCTTCTGACGGTGTGAAAGGAGATGGGAGATGGGATTAAGAGGGACACATGGGTGGATCCAAAGGCACTGGTAATATCCTATTTCTTAAGATGGTTGGTAATTATTACCCAATTGTTCATATTACTGATGCTTTCTAAAATTTACACATGGTTATAAATACTTGTATGTATGTTCGATATTTTTAAAATTTTTATATTATATTGAAACCATATGACAACTTACTGATAGAAACTAGTTTTCCTGGTTTATTTCAGTTACCATGGTTGTTCTTCTGTGGGCTGTAGTTTGGTCAATTACTACCAGCGAATGTCTTCCTGGAGGAAACCTATTTGGAATTATAATCCTATTCTATTGTGCCATCATTGGAGGTAAACTTTTGGGGCTCATTAAGTTACCAACATTACCTCCACTGCCTCCTCTTCTAGGTAAGTGCTAAATACCTTCTGACTTCAAGAGTAAATCATATTTTAAAAACTGTAGTTTGGGAAGCTTTGGGAAATAAATATAAAATGTTTCTGTATTTGATGTGTTGGAGCCAAAGCCAATTATTAAATTTTGAGTTTGGTAAGCCAGTTGTTAAACACAGAAATTTTTAAAAATTAAATTATATATATTTACAATTAAATAACTTGCATTAAAAATAAATCCAATAGATACTCAAAACTAATCACTTACAGCATTTTCCCCTTATCTAGGCTCTTGAAATTATGGAAACAATATATAGTGCTGTGCCACTGGCTCTCTCTTCCCAACTGCACATTCACTGACATCGTGTTGGTAGCTTAACATCAACCATGGTAGAAGTAACTATAAGACAGAAATGCTACAAAACTAGGGCCCAATGTATTGTAAGTCACTCACATCATTGAAAAAGGAGTGAAGGGGTCGTCTGCCAGATCAGTATCAGGTGGCCATATCAATCCAGACCATCCAGAAACAGTGTCCCAGGGAAGTTGTTGTCACATTCATTTGGAGAACAAAAAAATGCTTCCTCTTGTGCCCCCCCCCAAAACTCCAAAAGAAACTCTTAACATATTTTTGAGTCCTTGTTAGATTATTATTTCTTTTGAACTGTGCTCATTTCAGCACTATTTGTAATGAAAAATCTGAAAAGTTCCTTAAAGTCCATTAATTGGTTCAAAAAATTATAGTACTTCCAAACAATGAGATACTATTTCTACTATTAGAAAATGAGGCACACGAACACTCATACTGAGGCATGCTTACATAGGTATACAAACTTTTCTGGAAAGGCAAAGAAAACCCTTAAGAGTGAAAATCTTCGGAGAATGAAGATCGAAAGTTTGCAGTTGGAATAGGACATGTACTTGTCACTTCCTACTTGTTGGTGATGTTTTAATTCACCATGAGCATGTGTTATCCTTATTACTCTTTAAAAAACAACTGTGGTTGGCTAGTTCCCACTTTCAAAAATTCTGGAAAGACCGTAACTGCAGAATTCAAAACTTTATGAGACCTTCTTCTAGATTAAATGGCAGTGATGCTTCCTGGCCTAGCGGTGTCTGGAGCAAGTCACAAAAGCTGTGCTTGTCATTAGTCTCCATTCTCATAGCTTACATACAGAACATGGCAACAATAGTAAGTTTGTTTAGTCATTTAATGTGTAATGCTTGTAAGGTCATGCTGAGAAGAGGGTACTGCTAGAGAAGAACAGTCTGGAAGCCCAGTGTCTGGTGGAGAAGTCTCTCTTTCCTGTTGTAGGGGCATGTGGTATCAGTGAGGGCAGGATTCTCTAGCAAACTCCTCAGCTCCCTCAGTCACTGTCAACTACTGACACTTCCCAGAATGTGTCATACTTCCTCTTCATACCTTGGAAGAAACTGCTAACCCATCCAGAAACTTCTTGACTCTCCACCCGGTTCTTCCCCTTGTTTGGATCCCTCTGACTTACTACTCTTCTCTCACTCATACAACACTTCCTTATGCTTCCATAAAATTGAGGTTGTCAGTTTATCTCACTCCCCTAGAGGCTGAAAACTTGTTGAGATGTAGTACCAAGTTTTTGTTCATTATTATACTTCTACTACCTACTGTACTGTCTAAAATACTGAAGGCATTTGGTAAACAGTAAATGGCTGAATGAAAGAAGAATCAGAAGCTGACCTGACAGAGCAATGTCCATTTCTTCATAACTCACAAGTCTTTGGAAAGCAAGGATTTTTTTAAATTTTTTTTTCATGTTTATTTTTTAATGTTTTTTTTATTTTTTTATTTTTTTTAATGTTTATTTTTTGAGAGAGAGAGCACAGGTAGGGGAGGGGAGACCCAGAATCTGAAGCAGTCTCCAGGCTCCATGCTGTCAGCACAGAGCCAGAAGCGATGCTCAAACTCACGAACCATGAGATCATGACCTGAATCAAAGTCAGAATGCTCAATGGATTGAACCACCCAGGCGCCTCGCAAGTTATGTATTTTTTGTTAAATTACCTGGCTTGAGGGTGAAATAGAATCCACATAGGTATTTGTTGATAATTCAGGTAATCTGACATAGCAAATAACTTCAGGAGCTGTTTACTATTTGCACATAAAAGAGTGACTGAATTAGGCATTGTATTAAAACATTTTATATTTATAATTTGATCACATTTCTATCTGAATACTGCATTACTGATTCTAATGATTTTTATTTGCATATTAAAGGCTTTTCTTAGCTCCTCTAATGTAGTATATTATTTTAACTTTTTATTGAAAATTTTATTTAAATTATAGTTAGTTAACATATAATGTAATATTGGTTTCAGGAATAGAATTTAGTGATTCATCTTGCATATAACACCCAGTGCCCATCATTAACAAGTGCCCTCCTTAATACCCATCACCCATCTAGCCCATCTCCCCACCCACCTCCCTCCATCAAATCTCAATTTGTTCTTTATCATTTAGAGTATCTTATGGATTATGAGCAGGTAGATGGACTAAATGAGTAAGGGGCATTAAGGAAGACACTTGTTGGGATGAGCACTGGGTGCTGTACATAGGTGATGAATCACTGGAATCTACTCCTGAAATCATTATTGCACTATATGCTAACTAACTAGGATATAAATACACATACATACATACATACATACATACATACATATTTAAAAATAATAAAAAAAGAAAAATAAAAAAATAAAATTCAAAGAAAAAAAAAGAGTATCTTATGGTTTGCTTCCCTGTCTTTTTTTTCCCTTCACATATGTTCATCTGTTTTGTTTCCTAAATTCCACATGTGAGTGAAATCATATGATATTTGTTTTTCTCTGACTTATTACACTTAGCATAATATACTAATATTATGGATATGGATATATAATATACTAATATTATGGATATGGATATATAATATCCATCCACGTTGTTGCAAATAGCAAGACTTCATTCTTTTTGATGGCTAATATTCCATTGTATATATATATATATATATATATATATATATATATATATACACACACACCATATCTTCTTATATATATATATATAAGAAGCTTCATATATATATATATATATATATATATATATATATATATATATACCATATCTTCTTTATTTATTAATCAATCAGTCAGTGGACATTTGGGCTCTTTCTGTAGTTTGCTATTATTGATAATGCTGCTATAAACATCAGAGGGCATGTACCCTTTGAATCTATATTTTTGTATCCTTTGGGTAAATACCTAGCGTGCAATTGCTACATCATAGGGTAGTTCTATTTTTAACTTTTTGAGGAGCCTCCATAAGTGTTTCCCAGAGTGGCCACACTAATTTGCATTCCCACCAACAGCATAAGACTGTTCCTTTCTCCACAGCCTCACCAACATCTGTTGTTTCTTGTGTTAGTTTTAACCATTCTGACAGGTGTGAGGTGGTATCCCATCATGGTTTTGATTTGTATTTCCCTGATGATGAGTGAGATTGAGCATCTTTTCATGCATCTGTTAGCCATCTGCATGATGGAAAAGTGTCGATTCATGTCTTCTCATTTTTTCACTGGATTGTTTTTTGGGTGTTGAGTTTGGTGAGTTCTTTATAGATTTTGAATACTAACCCTTTATCCGATATGTCACTTGCAAATATCTTCCCCCATTCCATAGGCTGCCTTTTTGTTTTGTTGATTGTTTCCGTTGCTGTGCAGAAGCTTTTTATCTAAATGAGGTCCCATTAGTTCATTTGTGCTTTTGTTTCTTTTGCCTCCAGCAATGTGTCTAGTAAGAAGTTGCTACAGCCAAAGTCAAAGAGGTTGCTATCTGTTCTCCTCTAGGATTTTGATGGTTTCCTATCTCACATTTAGGTCTTTCATCCATTTAAACAAAAATGTTAAACAAAAGAATATTAAAGAGACATGAACTCAAAAAGTAAAAATGCCAAAAATATCTTCTCTATTTGAAAACCAACTAAGGAGTTGTTTGACTTCTCCATTCTAGGCATGCTTCTTGCTGGGTTTCTTGTCAGAAATATCCCTGTCATCAGTGATAATGTACAGATCAAGCATAAGTGGTCTTCCTCTTTGAGAAGCATAGCCCTGTCTATCATACTGGTTCGTGCTGGCCTTGGGCTTGATTCAAAGGTATGAAGTATAAATTTCTAATTGTTGACTAGGAATTGAACTCTTCTAGTACTGCTACTATTCAGAATCACCGTGCTTTAGGCACTTTGTGTGACAGTCTAAAGAAGAGAATGGAGGGGGGCCTGGGTGGCTCAGTTGGTTAAGTGTCTGCTCAGGTCATGATCTCACAGTTCGTGAGTTTGAGCCCCACATCAGGCTCTGTGCTGACAGCTCAGAGCCTGGATCCTGCTTCGGATTCTGTGTCTCCCTCTCTGTACACCACCCCCGCTTGCGCTGTCTCTCTGTGTCTCAAAAATGAAATAATGTTAAAAAAAATTTTTTTAAAGAAAAGAATGGAGTTTATTTCACGGAGGACTGACTATTCCCAGAAGATGACCCTATATTCGTTCTTGGAGGAAGGTGGAATTACTGTCTGGGGACAGCACTAACAATAAAGGCTCCCCTTTTCTCTGACAGAGATATAGGTCATCCTTATAAATAACAGGCTAGAGAGAGGATAGCACATTTATGGCATGCAAAGCCTTATGCAAGTGCTTAGGGCTAACTATACAGCCCAAGAAATTGCTTGATACATAGGACGAGTCTCAAGTATGCCTTTTTTCCTGCTTTTACTAACGTATATTTTTGAATGAGAGAATGAGTGTTCTTGGGGATGAAGGTTTTCACCCTGGCCTCATTCTGGGGCCACAAGTTATAAATAAAGCTAACACCGAGAGGGTTAAATCAGCTACTTTGGGGATTAATGAGCACAGACTACAGAACATCCTGCTTGAGTTCAAACCTAGCTGCACAATTTACCAATTTCATGATCTTGGACAAATGACTTTAACTTGTATCTTTTTAGATGAGGACATCTAAATATAATGGGGATAGTAATTTCACCTATATCATAGTGTTGCTATGAGGACTAAATAAGCTATCTCCAAAACACTTCAAACACTGAAATGTTTGTTAAATAGAACTCATTACCTGGCAAATTCATGATAATCCAAACATGGTCTGAATACTGAAGAAAAGTGTCTGATGTCATAATCTCTTTCTGTCTTTAAATGATTATTTTTGTATTTCTGTTTGCATATTTCAGGCCCTGAAGAAGTTGAAGGGTGTTTGTATAAGACTGTCCATGGGTCCTTGTCTTGTGGAGGCATGCACATCTGCACTTCTGGCCCACTTTCTAATGGGCTTACCATGGCAATGGGGATTTATCCTGGGGTAATGGTTTTTCTTTTTCGTATGAAAACAATGCAGGGATGTTTGGGGCTTTCTCTGATTCCATACCAGAGAATGCATAATAGCATTTTCTTAAGGACATCAGAAAATACAACATGGATATTCCAGCGTAATCTAAATATTATAACTTCAAAATATACTATTTATAGAATACATCTAACTTTTACAGGCATTATGATTTAAACAGTTGAAGAATTAATGTTGTTTTACCTACACCTTATTCCATGCTGGTGAGAGAGATGCCATATCTCACCTCAAAGTCCATACAAAGGGTAATAAACATATCAACAGTAATGAACACCTAACACTCTTTTCTCCTTCTTTTGTCACCAGACAGTTATGATTGGGTGGTTCTGCTGTCTCTTCCTTCCACTGCCAGTTCTTCTAATGGTTAACAGCCATAAGCAGTAAATAAATAAAGGGGAGCCTGGGTGGCTCATCGGTTAAGTGTCTGACTTCGGCTCAGGTCAAGATCTCACAGTTCGTGGGTTCGAGCCCCACGTAGGGCTCTCTGCTGACAGCTCAGAACCTGGAGCCTGCTTCAGATTCTGTGTCTCCCTCTCTCTCTGCCCCTCCCTCACTCACTCATGCTCTCTCTCTGTCTCTCAAAAATAAATAAACATTAAAAAAAGAAGCAAATAATTATGAAAGTACTTAGTAAGAATTTAGTACTAATTAGTAGGCAAGAAGCAAGAAATCCTTACTTCTGGTTAAGACGGTAGAGCTATACTGCCTGGATTTAAATCCCAGCTCTGTGACTCCAATTTGTGAACTTTGGCAAGTTATTCAATCTCTCTGCATCTCATTTGCAAGAATGAAGTCTCCTCATTTACAGAATGAAGATAATTATTGTAGCTACCTTTTAGAGTTGTTGTGAGGATTAAATTAGTTAATTTATGTAGAGCACTTAAAATGGTGTTTGGCACATAGTAAACACTGTAAAATGTTTTCTGCTGTTACTGCTGCTGCTAGTGTTAGTATCACTGTCACTGCCATTATGGGCTTCTTCTAATCTGTGCTCTTGTTCTACATACCAAGTCCCAACAGAAGGCCTAATACCAGTCAGTTCCAATTTAAAAAGCCTGCAGCTGTGTTTTTTAAACCTCATACCATAAATGTTTCGTCTTTATTTTTTTTAATGTTTTATTTATTTTTGAGAGAGAGCAAACGGGGAAGGGGACAGAGGATCCAAAGTGGGCTCTGTGTTGATAGCAGCAAACCTGATATGGGGCTCGAATCCACGAACCATGAGATCATGACCTCAGCCAAAGTCAGATACTCAACCAACTGAGCCATGCAGTCGCCGTGGCTTTATTTATGTATTTATGTATGTATGTATGTATATATGTATGTATGTATTTATTTATTTTTATTTATTTTTTTTTTTTTTAAGGCAGATTCCTGCAACCTAATCCCATTAGGTCTTCTGTGCCACCCATAACTATATATTTCGGGGCAACCTAAGTGGTTCCAATATAGGCTGATTGTAGCCACGCTTTCAAAAAGTGTTCTGTAGAACTTGTGTGTGTGTGTGTGTGTGTGTGTGTGTGTGTGTGTGTTTCCAGTTTGGTGCTTCACTGCTATTTGAAAGACAGTAGTTGTCTAAAGTGTAACCTCTAAAAGAGTAGATGTTATTATAATTTCAACAATAATAATAATAATGAGTAAGCTGCTATCACAAATGTTTAAAGCGCTGCCTACTTAGTTTTGTTTTAGGTGCTGTATCTCCAGCTGTCGTAGTGCCTTCAATGCTCCTTTTGCAGGAAGGAGGCTATGGAGTTGAAAAAGGCGTCCCAACCTTACTTATGGCTGCTGGCAGCTTCGATGATATTCTGGCTATCACTGGCTTCAACACATGCTTGGGCATGGCCTTTTCCACAGGTAAACTGGTCAGTTCACGATGTGCTGTTCTCTTGCGCTACAGAGACATAGATTATGATGTTACAAGCTGGGCATATTTGCTTGATAACTGAATACGGCAGATTAAAATGGAGAAACCAACTCCACAGGTTAGTTCTATACCTGAGGAGGGACCAGTAGCTTATTTTACTCCCTTCACCCTCTGGACATGGACTGTTCCAATGGTCTGGTAAATGCATTGACAGGGATCCTGAGTAGCAAAGTTTAAGAAAGGATTAGAATAGCTTTTGCATGGAGGCTTCTGAGAAAGCTCAATCTTGGAGACTTCACACAGAGATGAGTAGATTTTTCAAAGACAGCAATGACACAGAGCAGTCCAAGTGAAAGGAACAGCATTCTTCTAAAATAGGAACAGTTTCTGCTCTCTGTAACATTTTATGGGTAATAATGGCAATGATTTTTCACAGGTATCTTACTTCCTTACTGAGTGTCTGACATGGATGTATTTTGTGCTAAGCAGTAATAAAAGAAGAGTGTAAAGCATTTTTTGTCTCCCACTATTATTTAAGACTTTTACTATCCTTTGGCACAACACAAGTTTATTCTTAAACCATGTCCAAGATTCAGAGATAAGATTTGCGATCCCATGCGATTGACAAAATGTAATTGTAGAGTGAGTTTAGCTTCCAATTATTGTGGAACACATTTTCTTGGGAAGTCATATGTTCTCAGTATCTCTACTCCCATAGTTATCTAGGGATAACATTTTAGGATTTAGGCTGATTACCTAGAACCTCAACTCTTCCCACTGTCCCAAGTTCCTTATATCCGGTCACCTCCATACACTGCTGTGCATCACTGGTAAATTAACCTTGTCAAAACATGACTCTCATAGTATTACTTTTTGGTACAAGAACCAGTGAGGATTCTCTCTTACCTGTTAGGTCAAATCTACACCCTTGTCTTTACTTTAATTTTACTGTACCTATCCAAACTTATGTTCTCACTGCCTTCCTGGTATACACCTTTGAAACCATGGTTCTCAGCCTCAGCTGCATACTAGAATTACCTGGAGAATTTTTAAAAATACTCGTAAGTGAGCACTACCTTAGACCAGTTAAATCAGAACCTTTGGGAATAGAAACCAGGCTTTATGCAAGAGTTTGCATTAGAATCACACGGGAGGAGAAGAAGAGGGATGAGGGGGCAAGAGGGAGGGTGTACTGGGGTTTCATAATCTGGGGAGTATGGGCTATGGATAGTTTAAAGAACTTTCCTAGTCAACAATGCTGTGTTCCCTCTGCCCTGCTCCACTAAATGTGGTCCTTAGACGTTTTGGATGGGAACTACCAGGAGCCTCTTTAAAATATGGATCCCAAGCCCTGCCAGGCTTCCTGAATCAGAATTTTTAGAGGTGGGTCCAAGAAGTCTTTTTTTTTTTTTCCTTACATACTAGAGACTGAAACTAATTAGCTACTTTTTATACATTTATAGTAAATTATTTATTGTAATAGCTTGAGACATTTGCTGCTATCACAGCTAGATGTTTCTGACAGTCACACCATTATCTAACATAGAGCTGCTCTAGCTAAATAAAATTACTACAGAGGTAATTCTTTTTTCTTTCTTTTAATAAGAGAGATGATTAAAACTGTAAGGAAGGAAAAACTGTTGCCCATCTACCCACCTTAAGTCCATTGGCTGGGCCCTGTAAATCAGAATGACAAAAGACAAATTAACAAGAGAAAAGCATGTGCACCCTGTTGTGCATGTTGTTAGCATGTGCACCCTGCTTACCTAGGGGAGTACTTACTCAGTGATGCCTAACTCAAAGAGGTGGTTAGAATTTGGTATATAAATATATATATAATTTGCATGTAAGTGAACCGTGCAATTCAAACCTGTATGTGATGTATATATCACATCTTAGCAAAAAACAGTAATTTTGGTGAAATGCAAGACAAAAGAAAAGAACTTTGAACTTTTAGAGGCAGCAAATTGTAGAAAGGCAAATAGGGTAACCAATGGTATCTAGGGATGCTCTTAGTAGAATCTGTCTTTGGGCTGATAAGAGTCTGAAGTTGTCCCAGTGGTTAACTTCTGTCCTTCTGGTAGAGGAAAAATTTATGCCCTTAAAAGTTTATGCTCTCCTTTTAGGCAAATAGGAGGAGATAGATACCTTTTCTTGATTCTGTTTCTTCTCAATTGCCTTCTGCTCAAAATCATCTTTATGCCAAAGTGGCATACCTTGGTGTGGCATATTGTTACCCTAAACTACAATAATAAGAAACTACATACTAGTTGCATTTTTTAAAATGTTGTGTTTATTTTTGAGACAGAGACAGACCGAGAGAGAGAGAGAGAGAGAGAGAGAGAGAACATGAGTGGGGGAGGGGCAAAAAGAGAGGGGGACAGGGGATCCAAAGTGGGCTCTGTGCTGAGAGCAGAGAGCCCTATGCAGGGCACGAACTCATGAACTGTGAGATCATGACCTGCGCCTAAATCGAGAGTTGGACGCTTAACCAACTGAGCTACCCAGGCGCCCCAGTACATATTTTCTTTGAATAGTGTGGAAGGAAGGACTTCATGTGTTGAGCAATTTACTATGATTTTGTGTTCAATGTGCTAACAGATTTTTTTAAAGTATTCTAAATTCTGTTTGCTATGAAAGAAAACAGAAGTCTACTTATATATATATTATGATACTTCAAAGAAGCAATCCAACAAATAAAGGCTCTTCTAAGAGCAGTTTCAAAAATAATTTGTTTTTGGGGGTGCCTGGGTGGTTCAGTCAGTTAAATGTCCAACTTCAGCTCAGGTCATGATCTTGGGGTTCGTGAATTCGAGCCCTGCTAGGGCTCTGTGCTGACAGCTCAGAGCCTGGAGCCTGCTTTGGATTCTGTGACTCCCTCTCTCTCTGCCCCACCCCTGCTTGCACTGTGTCTCTAAAAAATGAATAAACATTAAAAAAAAATTTTTTTTTAGTAATTTGTTTTCAGATTTACTTTTAGAAATAGCTTTTGAGAAACAGTAGGTCCCCTACACTCCTTGTAGTAAGAAAAGATTCTTGGGGTACTTGGCTGGCTCAGTTGGAAGGGCATGTGACTCCTGACCTTGAGGGTCATGAGTTTGAGCCCCACATTGGGTATAGAGATTACTAAAAACAAAAAAATAAATAAATACATTTTAAAAACTTAAAAAAATAAAAGATTCTTGATTTAACTGCCAAATTTTTAAGTTACTGTATTCTTTACATATCAGAGCTACTGTAATGAATTATTAGTAAAAAATCAGGCTCTTAATTGGCAATTTGAAAACTAGATATGTCTTCTCACCCAACCTGTGCCTATAGTACAGTAGAACAAATTAGCTCTGTTCATGAATTTTATCTTTCGTATTTTCTTAGGCCATGTAAGTAAACTTTTATTGATGTAAGCATAAAAGAAGGGCACAAATCATAGTTTATACCAATTTTGAAATTTATCTGCAATAATATGCATAGGTTTCTTATAATATAGGCCCATCTTATTAGACATTTTACATCACATATATTTAAGAAAGTGGAGAGCAGGGAATACCTGTATACCTTTCCTTCTATGTAATTAGATGCTTTTTATGTTGATAATTAAAGTAAAGTCTAAGTATTTACAGATTAGAGTTCTGCCTGAAGTTTTTCTTTTTATGTGTTTTTAAGGCTCCACAATTTTTAATGTTCTCAGAGGAATTTTAGAGGTGGTAATTGGTATGGCAACTGGATCTCTTCTTGGATTTTTTATTCAGTACTTTCCAAGCAGTGACCAGGTAAAAGAAATAATCTGTGGGAAAGTCATGCTCTAAAATGTCATTGGAAAAACATTCTGGAAAGTCCCCTGAACGTGAAGAACACGATTTAGAAAATGGCCCCCCATTGTAAAACTGCTTATTCCCAAATCAATGCTATCCATGAGATGTATGAACAAGGTTAGATGTGCAGTTGACCCCTGAACAATGCAGGGATTAGGGGCACTGACCCTGTGCACAGTCAGAAATCCATGTATAACTTTTGACTCCCCAAAAACTTAATTACTAATAGCCTGCTGTTGACTAGAATCCTTTCTGATAACATAAACAGTTGATTAACACATATTTTATATGTTGTATGTACTATATACTGTATTCTTAAAGTAAGCTAGAGAAAAGAAGATATTATTAAGAAAATCGTAAAGAAAGGGAAACACATTTATAGTAGTGTACTGTATTTATCAAAAAAAAAAAAAATTTGCATGTAAGTGGACCATGCAGCTCAAATCTGTGTTAAGGGTCAACTGTATAAGGTTTTAATGCAATCCTAAAATTTTTACTCTAATGTATATTCTATAAACTTACATTTCACTGAAAAATAAATAACATCATTTCCAGAATATGCAAGGAATCATTTCTTTTTGTTTTTATTTTTTATTTTATTATTATTATTAATATTAGCTAAGTCAAGATGTAAAATGGCTTTGGGGCCCTCTTTTTAGTATCAGCATATCTTAGATTATAATACTACCTATACCTTAACATCTCATTGTAATATAGTCTAGTATTTGTCACCAAGATGATCAAAGTTCTTTACTCTTCACAATAATTTCATAATATTCACAGAGGGTTTTTTTGTTTTGTTTTCCTTTACCCTCCTAAGTCTCTTGGGATAGAAAAACATATAAGAGTCTTTGTTTTCCTATAAGAACTGGCATTATTTTGAAATTTCAGAGAATTTTGAATGGAAATATAAACTTAACTAAAGTAGAACTTTAAAAAAATTAATAGTTCCATTATAAGAAAGTATGATGAGTTGGATTTTTACTATGCTCCAAAACCCTCCAACTAAAATTATAAAAAATTTTATGAATGCATAAAAGAAAATTATAGGATTTTCTAATTACACAACAAAATAAAGAAAAGAGTGATGGCTTACATTTTGTTGCTTACTGTATATAAAATGATATAGTAAGTACAATAAAGTGCCACTACATTCAATATGGCAGCCACCAACTACATGTGGCTATAGCAGATAGAGAACATTTCAGTGGTGCAGATGTAGAAATTTCCATCATCACTGGATGTTCTTTTGGGAAGCACTGATCTAGTACAATCATATAAACTCATGTAATCTAGTGTAAACCACATAAGACCCATGAAGAGAATACTATTAATAGTATTCATCAGTACCTTTCTACTGATGAGGAGATTGAGATTTAAGAAGTAACTTGAACAAGTTCATACAGCTAGAAAGCAGCAGAGCTGGGAGTGAACTCTAGTAATCCTGAGCCTGGATGCTTCTAAGTCAAGCACTTCTAAAGACCTACTTGCCTTCTAAAGTGATTAAGAAGTTTAGGCCATGGCAAACATTTTTCTAGATATGTCTTCTAAGGCAAGGGAAACAAAAGCAAAAACAAGCTATTGGAACTACATCAAAAGAAAAAGCTTTTGCACAACAAAGGAAACCATTAACAAAACTAAAAGACTAAAACCTACTAAATGGGAGAAAATATTTGCAAATGATGTATCCAAGAAGGCTTAGTATCCAAAATATATAAAGAACTTATACAACTCAACACATATATATATATATGTGTGTATGTATATATATATATATATATATATATATATATATATATATTCCATATATATATATATATATATATATATATATATATATATTCCGGTACTCTGCCCATTTTTAATCGGAATATATATATATATATGTATATACCAGAATGGACATTTTTCCAAAGAAGACATAATATATGGCCAACAGACACATGAAAAGATGTTCAACATCACTAACCATTAGGAAAATGCAAATCAAAACCACAATGAGTTATTACTTTACACCTGTCAGAATGGCTAACATCAAAAAGATAAGAAATAACAAGTATTGGATACAGAGAAAACGGAACACTGTGCAGTTGGTGGGAAGGTAAACTGGTACAGCCACTGTGGAAATCAGTATGGCGGTTCCTCAAAAAATAAAAAATAGAATTACCATATGACTCAGTAATTCTACTACTGGGTATCTACTCAAAGAAAACACTAATTTGAGAAGATTATGAACCCCTGTATTTATTGCAGTATTATTTACAATAGCCAAGCTATGGAAGCAACCTAAGTGTCCATCAATAGGTAAATGCTAAGGAAGGTGTGATATATACACAATGGAACATTGAACAGCCATAAAAAAGAATGTGATCTTGCCATTTGCAATAACATGGATGAATCCAGAGGGTGTTATGCTAGTAAATAAGTCAAACTGAAAAAGACAAAGAGCATATGATTTTCACTCACACGTGGAATCTAAAAACAAAACAAATGAATAAATAAACAGGAAGGAGAATCATGTTTAGAAAAAAAAAAATGAGGAGAGCATGGCATTAAGGAGTAAACAGCCTAAAAATACTAGAGATATCACATCTTTAACTTTCACAAAAACCCTGTGACAAAACTGCTTTCAGGGAGGAGAAGAAAAAAGCCTGAGGAAGCTAAGTAATGTGACCACTACATATGCCAGTAGTGTAAAAGAGCTAGAATTTTAACTCTGGTCTGTCTGGCTCCGAAGCCCATGCGCTTTTTTCTACTATTACATTCAGCCCTGTGAAATTCTGCTTTGATAACTGCAGGAGAATACAACTAGTGTTCTTGGAAGAGGAAGCTGCATTTGTCCATGTGTTGACTCTACTTTTATTAAGAAAAAGAAAGTAAATGTCATGGCATGCATTTATTTGCCTAGACAGACATTTTCATTTTCCACTAAGTCCTGAATATAGAAAAAGCAATCATTAAAAATCAGTTATAGGAAATAATTGAGCTAATCAACCTTTCTTTTTCTCCTCAAGGACAAACTTGTGTGGAAGAGAGCATTCATTGTTTTGGGGCTGTCCATACTAGCTGTGTTCAGCAGCGTGTATTTTGGTTTCCCTGGGTCAGGAGGATTGTGCACACTGGTCATGTCCTTCCTTGCAGGTTTGAGATGGGCTGGCGAAAAGGTGAATTTCAAGTTCTTCTTCTCATTTAAGTTCTTTCTGATCAGAGTAAATTTTTTTCTTTACAGATGTTTCCTAATATCAAATTAATAAAATTATTTAATCACAAAAGCTATTTTCTATGCATATGTAAATGTATGCCCAAGTGTACACACATACATCCTTTTCCCCCTTATATACCAATCTGTAATTTGATGACTTGAAAATATATTATGGTCATATTTCCATGCTGCCTCCCTATTCTTTGTAAGGGCTACGGCTACAGAGTATTGCATGGTATAGCTGTCCTATATTTAACCAGTCTCCTGATAACAGATTTTAAATTGTTTCTGGTTTTCTACTAAGACAAAAAGTATTTCGGTAAAATATCCTACCTATGCCATATTTCATTAACTCTAAGATGCTATCAAATCTAAGAAGCACCATTTTACATGCTACCAAGAAAGAAAAAAGAATACTGCCTATTAAACTATGACATGACATCCTAATTTCAGAAATTTTAAAATGTGAAAAAAAATCAACAAAATACGACATACGTTTGAGTTTATCTATAGGATAAATTTCCAGAAACAGGATTTCTCTATGAAGGAGTATATACATTGATATTTTGATAATATCAATTTTCCCTTTTAAAAGACTGCGCCAGTTTATATTTTCACCAACAGTATGTGAAGATCTGTCTTTCTGATCTGAGTATTTTCAATCTTCAGATATTTTGCTAATCTGATATGTTAAAAATGTATCTCATTATTGATCTGACTTACATTTCTTTATGAGTGAAGCTAATCATCTTTTCCTGTGCTTACTAACCGGTTTGCTCAAAAGCCTGTGCCCATTTTTTTAAAAGGTTGTTTTGGTTTTTCTTATTGATTTTCATGATCATTAATATTATTGATTTTTTTGATATGTACTATGGAAATTAGCTGGTTGTTATTTACTAATTTTAATTTCAAGTTACATCCTTATAGATTTGAACTTGACAGCAGCATATGCTATTCTGTTTAATGGAGAAATTAGATGTAGGTGTCCCACCTAAATGCAGCTATATCATTTTGGACAACCTGGAAACAACTGTTCAAAATAATTAAGCTTAAAATAATGCCACATGGAAAAATATGTGAGGGTTAAAAAGCTTGAGGTTAGGTATATAATCAAATTCAATTGAGTGAATCTCTGCAGAGGTAGAATAGAGACAGAATTTCCCTGTGAGTAAAGAACACTCAGATAGGAGGCTCTCGCTGTGTAATCTATGATTACAAAGTTAAGACAAGTATAACTGAATTCTCTTCCTGCAGAGGAGACAGAAATGGTAGGGACAGCCTGGAGCATTGTGTAGAGAACAGTATTGAAGCCACCAGAAAGTACATGGAGATGGATTGGGCTTCGAAGGAAAGTAGAGAGTCCCTTTGAAACTCTGCTCCATGCACTAGATGCACCCCTTGGTTTGCTGCCTTGCAAGACTCTTGGCTCCAGGCTTATTTCAGGTCTACTTTTTTCTTTCCTAGCAACACCTGTATTACTCAATTCTGCTTTCTGATTTCAAGTAACCTAACATTTGACCAGAGCAGAGCTACAGAGTAAACAAACTTCCTAGCATAAATCAGGTACTCTTATCATCCCTTGTCTCCCATAAGCATTTGCTCTTATCAAAACATTTGTTTTTCCATGGCTTCACTCTGCTTGTGGGCTGAAGCAGAGTTATCACCTATCACTGGTCGGTCTTCTATCTAATCTCAGCTCTGGACTTAAGGACTATACTGCCTCCTTTGCTTCTCTCTGTGGATTCACTGCTCTCTGTCTTGGGTCCTCCCCAGGGCTGCTGACAAATGTGCCCTACTCTTTGAAGCGCTCTGATCTATTCTCTGCCCCAGGACCGAGGTCACAGTTTCACTTTAGTGAAAGATGCTGCTACATTCACGTTGTGACCCTTTCTTTGTCCAACACTTGGGAAGTTTGCCTGCATTGGCATTTTACAAATTGTCCATTCACTTCTTAATAGTAATCTTTTTTCCAGCATTAAAAACGTAAATTACCAAAGACAGTAATTTTTAAAATAAAATTAACTTTATTTTTTAGTATGAAGGTACTATATGCTCACTTTTTAACTTTGGAGGGGGAAAATCTGAAAGAAAAGGAAAGAAATCATTTGCAGTTCCTCCATCTAAAGCCAACAGCTCTGTAAACTATTTAAATATTTTAGTTTATTTCCTTTCATTTATTCAACAAGAAAACTCTCAAAAATGCTCATAATAAGCTTTTTCAAACTGAACTTTATGGATAACTGTTTTTATGTTGTCACCCCCTTAAAAATCTTCGAAAATGACAGCCAACTCATTATTTCATACTGTAACAGGTAAAAAGAGGAAAGGGAACTAATAGTTTTTTTCTTTTTTAATGTTTCTTTTTATAATCTTAATTTGATAATTAGATTATTTCATGTTTTTAAGTTTTCATTTAAATTCAAGTTAGTTAACATACAGTATAATATTAGTTTCAAGGGTATGATACAGTGATTCAACACTTCCATGTAACACCCTGTGCTCATCACAAGTGCACTCCTTAATCCCATCACTTCTTTTACCCATCTCACCACCCACCTCCCTCTGGTAACCATCAGTTTGTTCTCTATAGTTAAGAGTCTGCTTCTCGGTTTGTCTCTGTCTCTCTTTTTTTCCCCTTGTTTTCTTTTGTTTTGTTTCTTCAGTTTCATATATGAGTGAAATCATATGGTATTTGTCTTTCTCTGCCTGACTTATTTTGCTTAGCATAATACTCTAGCTCCATCCTTGTCATTATAAATGGCAAGATTTCATTCTTTTTATGGCTGAGTAATATTCCATTGTATATATACTACATTTTCTTTATTCAGCCATCTATCAACAGACACTGGAGCTGTTTCCATAATTTGGCTATTTTATATAATGCTGCTATAAACATCGAATTAGTGTTTTGTATTCTTTGGGTAAATATTTACTAGTCCAGTTGCTGGATCATAAGGTAGTTCTACTTCCAACTTTTCAAGGAACCTCCAAACTGTTTTCCACAATGGCTATACCAATTTGCATTCCCACCAGCAGTGTAAGAGGATTTCTCTTTCTCCACATCTTCATCAACCCCTGTTACTTCTTGTATTATTGATTTTAGCCATTCTGACACGTGTGAAGTGATATCTCATTGTAGTTTTGATTTGCTTTTCCCTGATGATGAGTGATGCTGAACATTCTTTCATGTGTCTGTTGGCCATCTGTATGTCTTCTTTGGAGAAATGTCTATTCATGTCTTCTGCCCGTTTTTTAGTAAATTTTTTTGGCCAGTCTGTATGGCTGTATGCTGGGCACTAAGTGGATGTTCTCATTTATTTTCACACACACAAAATAAACTTTAAAAAGTATTACCATTTCTATTTTATAGAGACTATAAATCAGAAAGATATAAATAACATGTCCAAAATCACAAAATTAGAAAATGGCACTGTGATTTAAGCTCAGGTTTACCTGACACCAGATTTACTACTCTGTGATACAACTGTAGCATTGTTGTTCAGGGCACATTTTTATATTTTTGACATCTATTTGAATAACACATACCAAGTACCTTAGAAACATTATATTTCTACGCTTTGCACTTCAAAATTAAGTGTCTAAATCCCTAAGTGATAGGATAAAAAATAAACAATGAAAGGAGCCATATCATTTGGAATGGAACATATAAGAGTAGTTTTAGCAACAGGGAAATCAAAGGGGAGATTAGTGTCTGTTGCAAGTGTGCATTAGCTACGGGCACAGAAAGACACAGCAAGGCAAGGGAAATTTTGACCAGTTCCAGTTATACCACTCTTCTCAAAAACTGGGGATTATAGAGAAAAGATCATTATAAACCAAAACACAGCATCTGTTAGTCTGCATTTGTCATAATTTTGCCTGAATTGCCTTCAACCTACATAGGTCCGTGTAATCCTACAACCCAGTGGAAGAACTAGGAACACTTTTTTCATATGTACCTCTGGTAACTCTCATATATGGATCTCTTTACCTTACATACACACATACACACACACACACACACTTTTTTTTAACCATTATACTCTATACAAAGCTAAATCCTTAGCCATAGAATACACTCAGTAAATAATAATATAATCCTTATTATTTTGTAACTACTTTGTAGAGCAATACAATATAATAAAAAGAGCTTAAAATTTAAGATAAAGTAATTGGGATTCCAATCCCAATTCTACTGCTCTGTAGCTGTATAATCCCCCCAAACTTACATGCCTTCTCTATTACTCTGTTTTCTCAAACTGTAACAGGAAGAAAATAATAATAATATCAAAAGAATAGTGACTACTATGTAGGAAAACAGATATAAAACAATTGTAAACTCAACAGTGCTATATCAAGGCTGGTTTTGAGTTATAATTTGAAAAGCTAAAATATGTTATAAAACTTTGTTTATGCTATAGTTTTCTGACATTATTTCATACTTCTTTTACTTGGTTTTTCCATATATCATTAATCTTGCCATTTATTGTATTCAAATACGCTCACCTTTTTACAACCTCTGTCATTTTTTTTTCATCTATTTTCAAATCCAGTGCTTCTTCTGAAGACCTTTGTAGCTGTGGGGTGGTTTTTCTGACATACTTTGAATCTTCTGAATCTTGAAATACTCTTTCTGAGAAGGGAGGTATCAGCTTACATAGGTATTTAAGTCATGGTAAAACTTCCATTTCTGCTCATTTTCTTCCTTTTTCCATCCTTGAAAGTGATTTATGTTTTTGAAAATTCTTGCTACTGCTACAAACAGATGTATAAAGTAGCCTTAAACATTTAGTGTGGACAACGTAGTTTTCATTCCTCTGCTCTCTTTTACACTTAGCCTATTCGATGACTCCATTTTCTTTATAAGCACATTCATTTTGAAGTTATGAAAAAGCATTAAGAGGGTACATTTTGACTCTTCTCCCATTTTTAAGTCTTACAATATATAAACCTATGTCTGATGTTCAACTAGTCTAAAGCATTACAATCAAAAAAACAAATGGTGGCCTTTGTCTACAGTTTAGAAATGAAAATAATTGGATGGAGAAAGCTTTTTAGGCCATCTGCTTTCATTGGAATTCTGAGTACATTAAATGTTTTTGAGGCCTTCCCTTAAATAATTAGTCATGGTAACAAAAGGCTAAGTAACCTAAGATTAATAGAGTTGATTTTTGTTCTGCACTAATGTGGATAGCAACTAAAGTCTGAGCTATACCTATGATATACTCTAAAAACTAAATTAAAAAGTAAAATTTAAAGATACGTAGAAAGGTGGGCAACTGGACTCCAGTTTTGGTAGGACAATTTAATTGTCATTAAATGATAAAAGATCTTGGATGTTATATAAACTTCCCATTTTACAGATGAGAAGAAAATAAGGCACTGAGGGACAAGTGGCTTGCATTTAGCAGGTGGCAGTATTTGACCCTAAGCTATTATCTGATTCCTTATGATATGAAAACATAACTCTTTGCATGATGTAGGAATAGAACTGTATAAGTATATCAACCAGCCCCCTCACACATGAGCTCTTTTGTAAGCCAAGAGGAAACAGAATCTTCACCCTAATAAACATACCAGAACTTGTTTAAAAATAAAGAAAACAGAGACACGATGTAATCTTCCTTTGTTAAACTGCTGAATATAGATATAGAAAACCAGATCCTCAAACGTGTGTAGTTATAAGTGTAAAAGTGTTGTCTAAAAATAGATTCTTATTAGTTGACTGGAAAAATCTGTTCAATACAAATTTTAGATACTATGATGGGTACTGCTAAAATGCCCTCTAAAAAAAAGCACTATCAATTTGTTCTCCTACCAATTAGTGAGAGTTTCCTTATAATCACAGATACTTGACATTATTAAAACTTTTTAGTAGTTTTTGTAATGTAATGCCTCCTCAAATGTGACATATCATTTTAATTTGTGTCTCACTGATTACTGAATTTTAACATCTTATGTTTTTGGCCATTTGTGTTTCTTCAGCTATGAATTACTTGTATATATACATTGCCCATTTTTTTTTCTTTTACTTTCTATTTCTTTTTCTTATTGCTTAGATTTTGCTCCTTATTCTGTTATGCACAGTACAAATATTTTCTCCTGGTTTGTCATCTTTTTGTTCTTTGTTTGTGTATGGTTTCTGTTGCCACAAAACATTCTAGCCTTGCTATAGTCAGTTGTGCCCATCTTCTTTTAGGATTTTGGCAGTATGTGTTATAAAGTTAGTACTTTTATCAGTTAGGATCTTATCAGGCAAGGGAAATCACATGATAACTGGAATAGGGAAAGTTAATTATTAACCATACCAGGGGATCAGATAACAAGAGATTGGCTTGTAAGATGTAAAGTACCCCTGAAGAATATAGGAATAAGCTATAAACTCCTAGCGCTCAGATTAAGCATCCCCTAAGACCTCCCCACTCCACCCCACCTTCTCCCACCCCCAGGGCTCAGAATCCAGATCATGTTAGAAAGCCTTTATTCCCTGGATGGTGGAGAAGGCAGCCATGGTGCCCTGCTTGGACAATTTGCTGGAAATCTATACTCCAAATTCACCTTCTAGCATGCATGGGGAGGTATTTTGCCCAAGGGAATAGGCTATGAAACTCCCTTGCAGTAAGCTAGGAGCGGCTGCTGGCCACTGGGTGCTGCTGGCTGCCATGCACTATAGAAGCCCAGCACTGGAGAAGATACCTGGGTGCTGAAGAAACCCAAGTGTGCTATAGGATCCTGCTGGGAGGAGCCCCAGAAATCAGAAAGGAGAGTATCTTCCTTGCAATATCTCTTCAGCACTCTCTACTGACAAAATTTAATATGATGCCAGCTGGCAAAAGAGAAATATTTAAAGGCTTAGCTTAATTTTCTGCAGAGCAACAATGAAATGTGGATTTAGAACCAAGGGGTAAAAAATTAACAAGTGGCACAGCATTTTACTAGACCTGAGTTATATTTCTGTGCATGATTTGAGACAACCTTAAATGATGTTTTCTATAAAGATAAAATAAAATGGGAAACAAAGGGCCATCAATAAAGAAATGATTGAATAAACTATGGTACTACCATACTATAGATTACTATATAACAATAATGGGATGTGTATCTAGATATATGTGCTACTATTATAAGATCTCAAAATCATATTGTCAAATGAAGATTAACATAAAATTTTAACTATAAAATACTAGGTATTACATATGTACATACACACGTATCATATATTTAGAAGTAGAAACCCCCCTAAGATTATTTTATTAGACTTTTTATAATTAACATCCACTTGCAAACCAACTCTAAAGCACCTCATATAATAACTGTGTTAGAAATATCTTTATGCAGTTTTTTGATCTATTTTAGCTAACCTCTTATTTATAGGTATCACAGAAATAGGGACACCTGGGTGGCTCAGGCGGTGAGCATCCGACTTTGGCTCAGGTCACAATTGCACAGTTTGTGGGTTCGAGCCCCGCATCGGGATCTGTGCTGACACCTTGGAGCCTTGAGCCTACTTGGGATTCTGTGTCTCCCTCTCTCTCTCTACCCCTCCCCTGCTTGCACTGTCTCTCTCAAAAATAAATAAACATTAAAAGAAAAAAAAGATGTCACAGAAATAAAGCCTATCTCAGGTCAAATTGACTCAAATTTCAAATTAGTAAAATTCTTAGAACTTGTAACTTCATGTAATAAAAATCTGTGTGTGGGTGTGTGGGTGTATTTCTTTTAGGCAGATGTTGAAAAAATTATTGCAGTTGCCTGGTACATCTTTCAGCCCCTTCTGTTTGGACTGATTGGAGCAGAAGTATCTATTGCATCTCTCAGACCAGAAACTGTAGGTAAGAATTTCAAAGTAGTACTTTTGTTAGAATCAACTTCTATATTCAGTGGAATACCTTTATTAGGTATATTTATTGTCACAATTATATAAAAAGCTAATAATGATCTAAGTCTCTTACAGGAGTTGGCTACAAAGTAATATTTGTCAATCTAAGGCATAAATTTTATACCTTTAATATTATTCTTTGTAAAGTAACACTGCTAACTACTATCTAGAAAGTGCAGGTCTTAAAAGTTTTTTCTAAGGATAAAAATGTTCAATTAGACTTGTTCTTATCAAGGGCCAGAATTGCAAAGATAACTACTCAGTTCTCTAATATACATCCATGGAACAGAAATGTCCATTCGAGCATTCATTCATTTATTTATTCATATATTTGAAAGCCATCATATTAAAACTTTTTTTTCGTAACACCACACTTAAAAATTTATTTGTACCCATGTACACACTATTTCTTCTTTCTGCTTATTCCATATTCTTTCATCTTTACTAGGAATCCCATGTCCCTGCTACTTTCTTCTGGATCTCACACATCGATTCTTCCCCTTTTCTCATATACCTTCAAATATCCATGTCACAGTTCTTTCCTCTTCAGAATTTAAACGAACTCTAATCTCTCCTATCTCAGTGTCTTTCCATTCCAATACATACTACAACATGGATGAACCCAGAGGACAAATACCGTATGATTCCACCTATATGAGGCATCCACAGCAGTCAGACTACAGAAACAGAAAGTAGACTGGTGCCAAGGACTTGGGGGAGGGAGAAATGAAGTGTTAAATAGGTCAATTTGCAAGATGAAAAAATTCTGAAGATTTGTTGCACAAAAATGTGAATGTTTAACTTAATGCTACTTACCTTGTACACTTAAAAATGGTTACGATGCGGGGGGCTCTTGCGTGGCTCCATCAGTTAAGCATCCGACTTCAGCTCAGGTCTTGAGTTCGAGCCCCACTTCCAACTCTGTGCTGACAGCTCAGAGCCTGGAGCCTGCTTCAGATTCTGTGTCTCCCTCTCTCTGCCCCTCCCCCTCTCGCACTCTCTTACTCTCTCAAAAATAAACATTAAAAAAAATCTTAATAAAAAAATGGTTACGATGGCAAATTTGTTATGTGTATTTTACCACAATTTATATTTATATATAAATATGTAAATACATAAAATTTCCTTTCTCCATTTCACTCCCCCCCCCCCATCTACCATGCTTCTTCTTTATTCCTCTTTTCAAACTTTTCCAAAGAGGTAACTGTATCTCCTTTTTCCATTTCAACTCTCACTCTGTTCTTCAAAACATCTCTGCCCAGCTTTCACCCATCGTACAACCAACCCTGCTCTCACCAAGGTTATATTGCTAAATATACTGAATACTTATCAGTCTTTTTTTTTACGTGATCGTTCAGCAGCATTTGATGCTATTGACCTCTTTAAAATACATTTTACATTGAATTCTGAAACTTCATATTTTTCAATGCCCTTTGAGTACTCACTTACACTGTATATGGCTTAAATTCTACTCTTCATCTAAGTTCTTCCAAAGCCTCCTGTGCTTCTCACTCTATATCATTTTTCTGGGCTCATCTATATTCAGTAGCTTTGATTATAAACTATATAATTCCAAAATTTTTATCTCTAAATCAGTGTATCTAATTGCTGATTGGAAATCACCACTTGTAAATCTCACAAAACTTCCAAGTCAATATGTTCAAAACTTCTAAATCATCTTTTCCCCAAACCTTCAATGTTTCCTCCTGGAAATGAACCAAATCATCCCTTTGGTTTCTTGTACTTCAGGCAACAAGTACTTTTGAACCCTACCAACCTGATTTGCAACAAATGATGATAAGAGCAATGTCTTTCTATACAGAGCCACACTTTTTTGTAAAGAAGCCATATTGCAGATTCACAGTAGATCCTCCAGCAATGTCTATCTGGTGTTTTACTAACCTTTGAACTTGAGAAAGTCATTGATCCTTTCTAAAGTTCATTTTTTTTCAACTGTAAAATAAGAAACATTTCCCCACAGGTTGTAAGGATTAAGTAATGAGTGCACTTAAAGCTGAATGCAGAACCTAGCACACAGTAAACACTCAACAAATGTTACTTTTTAGAAAATCACCCTCTTAGCAGTCACCTTAGCTCAGGTTAGCACCTTTCTCAGGTTCAGTAGCCTGTAGCAGCCCTAGTCACAGTTCTTGTTTTGCAAATCAGGATGAACTTATCTCTGAGCAAAGGATTCTAAAGGACTGAATGAAGTATCTGTGCACGTTAACCAGGGCTAATGGGCAGTCAGTGTACACACCAATATGGTGAAACAGATGTAGACTGCCAGTGTCTATTCTGATAGGTTAGTGCCCAGCCAGCTCTGTCCTGATTGGCTAATTGCTTCCATACTGGCTGATAAATATCTTCAGTGTCACCTCTGGTTTATACTCTGTAAATAGTTCTCAACCATTTTGATGAAGACATTAATGTTTTCCTCCTCTATGACCTCTTACCAGTATGTTTATATTGCCCTTACCTTATAGCATATTAATTAGCTGTTTATGCTTCTCTTCTCCTCTGACTTTGAATTTCGTAGAGGCAAAGTCTGCACATTATGCATTTTTGTATACACAATACGTAGTCCAAATCCTGTCATGCATAGTTATCATTTAATGAATTCTTGTTGAATAAACACATGGAAGAAAGTGTGGTTCTTGCTATACAGCTTAAAAGAAATAACATTCAAATCTCCTTTGTAATATATATCAAATATCTTTTTTTTTTTTTTTTTTTTTTTTTTTTGCTATGGAGAATTTGTGCTCAACCTTTTTCTTTCTTTTATTAAATTTTTTTAAAATTTATTTATTTTTTAATTTACATCCAAGTTAGTTAGCATATAGTGCAATAGGGGCACTATATGATTTCAGGAGTAGATACCAATGATTCATCCCCTATGTATAACACCCAATGCTCATCCCAGCAAGTGTTTTCCTTAATGCTCCTTACCCATTTAGCCCATCCCTCCACCCACAACCCCTCCAGCAACCCTCGGTTTGTTCTCTGTATTTAAGAGTCTCTTAGGTTTTGTCCCCCTCCTGGTTTTTATATTATTTTTGCTTCCCTTCCCTTATGTTCATCTGTTTTGTATCTTAAATTCCTCATATGAATGAAGTCATATGATACTTGTCTTTCTCTGACTGACTAATTTTGTTTAGCATAATACCCTCTAGTTCATCCATATATCAAATATATTTAATTAATTTCTGGTTTAATCTAGGAAAAATAACTTCTTTCAAACATGTGGTTTGATCCTTAATGTTGATGTTTTGATAAATTATGCCTAATCATTTTTGTCTTTTTAATTTTTTAATATATTTAGATAATTACAGTTGATAGTATTTTGAATCAATAACCATGAGTTTCATTTTCTCCCTCAGTATTTCATTACATCTAAAAATTAAGTATTTCTTACAGGCCTTTGTATTGCCATCCTCGGCACTGCAGTATTGATACGAGTTTTGACTACATTTCTGATGGTGTGTTTTGCTGGTTTTAACATAAAGGAAAAGATATTTATTTCTTTTGCATGGCTTCCGAAGGCCACAGTCCAGGTAATAATGGATAGGATGGCTTAGCATCTTAACTCCTATTTATATATGGTATCTTGAACTTTTGAATAAGAGGGCTAATTCAAATTTGGTGAAAAAATGTAATTGAAGACTGATTTACAAAAAGGGTTTATACTAATCTACTGTTTAAAAGTTTTATTTTGAGTATATTCATTTCCTAAATATGATGGCTCATTTAAATTTATCTAGATCACCAGATTTACTTAAATCAACTAAAAATCCAATATATCCCTTACACTAAGCAGAAAGTAGTAGTCACAGGAAGAAAGTGTTTGAATTTTTATCAGTCAGAGTTCTCTAAATCACCCAGAAAGATAGTTGTCAATCTTTTGACAGCTTTGCATTTCAATATCTTCCAAGAAGAGAGTAAAACAGAAATAGCATGGCCCATCTTAGTATTTGGAAATACTTCAGTGTCCGTATGACTAATGATCAGTTATGCTTGACCACAGTCTTTATATATAAAGGAGAAAGATTTATTAAAAACAATTAGGAAAATGCTTTATTGCCTTCCTAGATTATTGGTTGATATTAAAATTTTCAAACTAGCCGAACCTCCTGTCAAATGTATCAATCACATGACCCCAAAACTGTGCACTCTCATGAGCAAGGCATGAATATAGGTGCTTGAAATTACTGACCACGTATTTAATAGAATTTAATTACTAATTAAATTACAACTGTGTAGATTATTATTTGTTGCAAATGTAATATAATTCTGATTATGTTCCATATTTTCAAACTAAACATAGCACACAAGATTTAACTGTCTCTTCTCTGATTATTTTGCAGTTGTTTAAATATGCACATTTCTGTTTCATGAAATGAAAATCAGATGTTCTTAATTTAGGAAGCTTTTGGGGATATGTATGCTCTATAACTATGCCAGATTTTGTGTGGCTGTGAGCTTCGGCATTATTCCAGAGAAGTTTTCATTTCCATCAGACTTTCAAAGACGTCTGAGACATAATGGATAAGAATACTGTGAGGTTAATAGTACAGTAAGTGAAATAGTTTCTCCCTCAGAGTGCCTTCAGCTTCCTCGCTACCTTTGGTAACTTTAGTGGGTAAATATCAAATAATCACTCTAGTAGCTTTGGTATGAAAGATTTGTTTCTAAACATTAACATTTGGAAAATGACACTTTCCTGCTTTCAAAGCCAATTATAAAATAAGGAAACATTATCCAGAACCTGTTGAATAATGTATGTTCTGTGAAGTAAGTATTGTATAAAAAATTTTTTCTCCTCTTGCCACTGCCCAAGAAACAAAACTGTCTTATATGTTTTTTCTACATTAGTGTTTTTCAAACTTTTTTGCTCATGTATACTATAAGAAATATATTTTAAATCACAACTCAGCATATGTACAAGCCCCAAAACACACATGCATACTCACACACACAACAGAAAATTGAAAACTACACATCGTAGTATGTGCACATCTTCTCAAGAATTCTTGAAATGTTGTATTAGTTATGGTACAAGGTAAACTGCAATAACCACGAACCTTCAAATAAATTATCTGGGCATTCCAGAGCTGGCAGCGTGGCTACTACCCTCAGTGTGTGCCTTCCACCCGTGAGTCCACCTAGAGAGCAGTCTACTAATAGCATTTATCACTTCTGCTTGCCTCTCAGTGGCCAGAACTTAGAAACATAGCTTCATCTAGTTGTAAAAAAACGCTGAAAAAAGTCTCTTTGTACAGTAATTGACCAGCTGAAACTCAAGAGTTTCATTATAGAAGGATAAAGGGGCATTCAGATATTTGCGGGCAATTAGTAGTCTCTGCCATGTGTCTTATGCACACTGATATTTTCTCTTCTGTTTGATTATCCTCCAGGCTAACATTGTTGTGTTCTGTGGAATAAGGGAATAACCAGATCGTTTAATATGTTATTTTGCCATGTGCACTGATAATACTGCATTTTGCCTGTAAAAAAGGAAACAAAAATTGTGTAAGGCTTTTCAAAAGCCAAATCTTAAATAAGACATTTTACCAACTCCCAAGGCAAAAATTAACTAAATACTGAATAACATTAATTTCAAGTTTTGAAGGTGCCTAACATTTTCAAGTTTCATGATGTTTAATAATTAGGCTCTAAAGCAAAACATATTCTTTTGTTTGTTGTTTAAATTTTTTATATAATTTATTGTCAAATTGGCTAACATACAGTGTATACAGTGTGCTCTTGGTTTTGGGGGTAGATTCCGTGATTCATCGCTTACATACAACATGGGCTTTTATTATTATTGTTGTTATTTAAAACTTCACCATCTTCCAGTATCACTGCATTTTTTCATCTTGTTTTTTTTCTTAATTCAGAATTCTAAAGATAAAAGAATGAGATGACCAGTAACATTCAGCTTTACTCAGGAGGAAGTTAGTATATAAGATCATGTTATAGTTAATTAATATTGTGAGTCTGCGTTTGCCTTTTGTTTTGAAATATATTTGCCTGATACTTTTTGTAACCCTACCTTATGCAAATAGGTACATATGAATCACTATTCTTTCCCCAAGCAAGGACAGGGAGAGTTTTCAGACAAAACTAACTGCAGTATGCTTTGAAGGAAGACTAAGAACTTTCTTAGTTGAGCAAGAGAATAAGCCATTTGTTTTTGCAAATGAGAAAATAATTCACCTTTTTTCTGTGTGCTTGTCTTATGTTTACAATGTTACCTTTAAACTTGTATAGGCTGCCATAGGATCTGTGGCTTTGGACACAGCAAGATCACATGGAGAGAAACAATTGGAAGAATATGGAATGGATGTGTTGACAGTGGCATTTTTGTCCATCCTCATCACAGCCCCAATTGGCAGTCTGCTCATCGGTTTGCTGGGCCCCAGGCTTCTCCAGAAAGCTGAACATCAAAATAAAAATGAAGAAGTTCAGGAAGAGACTTCTGTACAAGTTTAGAGGTGAAGAGAGAGAATGCTGAATATAATTATTAGAAAGCTGCTACCAGAGCTAATTTTATCAACTACCAGAGGCTACTTTATCTAGATGGATATTGAGATATGTAATGTTTAAACCTTAAATGTAATAGAAACAAAAGTGTGGCTATTTCTTTAAAGAGCATTTTCAGCCATTATCCTTTCCATTTGTATGGTAATATTCTACAACTCCAACCTGATTTCTCGACCTTTTTTTTTTTTTTTTTAAATAAGTCTTCATCATATATCTTAATTTGTTTAGGGACATATACACTAAAATGTACTACCACAATTTAAGATTAACATGGAAAACATCAAGTGCAGTATCCTATTCTATTAGCCAACAGCTTGTTCTAACTTACTGTAACTGTCATAATTTCATGATTCATAGTCACCTAACCTTTCATGCCTTGACATATTTTTGTTGTTTTTTTTTTTTGTTTTTTGTTTTTTTTAATTTTTTTTTTTTCAACGTTTTTTATTTATTTTTGGGACAGAGAGAGACAGAGCATGAACAGGGGAGGGGCAGAGAGAGAGGGAGACACAGAATCGGAAACAGGCTCCAGGCTCCGAGCCATCAGCCCAGAGCCTGACGCGGGGCTCGAACTCACGGACTGCGAGATCGTGACCTGGCTGAAGTCGGACGCTTAACCGACTGCGCCACCCAGGCGCCCCTCCTTGACATATTTTTGACTCCTCTTTTCTTTTTTATTTTTAAATACCATAATGCAATCCCCCATTAATTTCTACCCCCACTTTATGCAATTCCCCATCAGTTTTACCCCCACTTTCTGTGCCAATCTGCCTCTACTCCATTTCTACCTCTCTTGCTACCATTCTGTGTAGTATTGTAACTGATTGGTCCCACCAACATTTCAAGTATGCAGAGTATCTTCATTGGCTCTTCCTCTTGCAGCTATGCACCTAGACAGACCTTATCCTGTCTCCTAGGTGGCAACACAGAGTCTCCCATTTTAGTGGCCCATCTGAGTTTGCCTTAAGGAGTGCCCTGATTCAGCCTTTTCTTATTAAAGGAATAGATTGTGTTAAATGAATAGATTACAAATATTCTGATCCTACCAAGCTGATCTGCATAAAGCCTATCCATTCCTCTCTTGTCCTCAGACTACTGCTCCAGACCCTTTCTCCATGACTTTCACCTCTGTTCAAAACCAACTTAATTTTTATTAAGCTAACATAATATGAAGCCATAATAGCTTCAATTTTTATATCAGCCTGACTTTGGTTACTTTATGGTACTGTGTTTCCTTCTAGTTTTTGCTCTTTATTTGGATTGGATTAATTTATGCCGAAGTTCAGATAAATATTTCAAACTGAACTTCATTGGTTAGATGCACCTTGGTGGTAGCAACATAAACTTAATGCTCATCTGTTCCTCTACTTTTGCAGGCTCTGAAACTGGATTCCTTCAATAAATACTTAGTGGAAGCCTTTGATGACCTAGGCATGTCATCAAAACTATTATTGCTCCTGTCCTTAAGGATCTGACAGTCTAGTAGAGGACACAAATAAGAGATTTCAAAGCAATATGATATGTGCTATGATGCAGAAAATCCAGGAGTGCTGAGGGGCTCATAACAGGAGCACCCTCACAATCCAGGGGTGGTACAGTTCAGGCACAGCTCCCAGAGTAAGGCCTGGGCTAGGATATGGGGGATGCTTAGAACATAGACAGCAAAAGGCATGTGAGGCAAAAGGCTGCTGTAGTTAGTGCTAGGTCCCATGTTCTCCAGTAGTTTTTCTCCAGTAACAGCTTTGAATGCTTGTTAACGTATACAAAATACAATTAGTATAAGTAAATGAGAATGTTGTTATAAATATTCAAGGCTCCAAAGAAGAATTAGAAGTGGAAATTCACAGTACAGAAATGGTGCAAGAGGCCATTTGGCCACTAGCAATAGCCTATGCCATTTTGGAGGGCATAAAACAGGTTCTGTCCTCCCTCTCCTTGGTGGGCAGCCACTATCTAAGTGCCTAAAAATGTCCAGTATGGTCCAGTATGGGCCTATGCAGGGTTTGTAACTGAAGTCTCAGGCTTATCACCACATCATGAGTCACAGCTATTGACTTGGTTGAACTCAGAGTTAACTAGATACAGAGTGTTGACTCAGGCCAACCAAACTTACACCACCCCAACACAGATAGAAACAATTACCCTGACCTCTGAGTTCCTGAAAAAAGGATGTAAGTACCCCATACATACTTCTGTCAAAGCATTTATAATCTTTTTTCAGTTTGTTTACATGCTTGTTTCCTATTACATGAGCTCCTTAGGGGTGGGAGCTTTGTCTTGGTCATCTTTGGATACACAGTACTTTGCACAGGGCATGAAACACAGTAGGCATTTAATAAACTTTCATCGACTGAATCACTGAGGGGATCCTATTCCAATATAGAAAACTACCTGCCAGGGGTGCCTGGGTGGCTCAATTGAGCTTTCAACTCTTGAATTCAGCTCCAGTCATGATCCCAGGGTTGTGGGATCGAGCCCCCACCAGGCTTCATACTGAGTGCTGAGCATGGAGCCTGTTTAAGATTCTCTCTCTCTCTCTCTCTCTCTCTCTCTCTCTCTCTCTCTCTCTTTCCCTTTCTACTCCCCATCATGCTCTCTCCCTCTCTAAAAAAAAAAAAAAGAGAAAGGAAAACTACCTGCCACATAACAGTTCCGATCTTAGTCTTCTTGATCTATATTATTCTGCTTGGGCGGCTATAACAAAGTACCATAGACTGAGTGACTTAAACAACAGACATTTATTTTCTCATAGTTCCGAAGGATGGAATTCCAACATGAGGGTGCTATCATGATCAGGTTCTGCTGAGGGCTCTCTTCCTACCTCATTTATGGCCTCCTTTTTGCTGTGTCATCATGTGATAGGGAAAGAGATGAGAATGGGTTGGGGGAGGGGGAGTATGTAAGCTCTCTGGTGTCTTTTCTTTCCTCATGACCTCATTTAAATGTAATTACCTCCAAAAGCCCATCTCCACATAGCATCACGTTGGGGGTTAAGGCTTCAACATATGAATCTGGGCGGAAAACAGTCCACAGCAAAGGTGTCATACTTCCAAGGCACTGCTAAGAAATCACTATAAGTTCTTGTTCTATGATGTCTTTTTCTTTTCCTAAGGTTGGTGCCATCCATCTCTCCTCTGAGAGGTATTGTTTTTTTAAGAGAGGCTTATTACATTTCAGGTCAAAGTAATTTTCACATTCCAATATTTTCTCTCTGATATTAACTCCAGATAACCTTGATTGAACTTGGATGTCCTCAAAGTTTCCTCAACCATACATTTGCAAATGATCTCATCCTTTACACTCTTTAAAAATACCATTTTTTTCTGATTATAAAATAAGACCTTTTCATTACAGAAAATTTAGAACACAGAAAAGCACAAGGAACAAAACCGAAACTACTCTTAACATAAACATCCATTTTATTTTGATTCTTTTACATTTTACTCTTGCACTTCTAGGAGATGTCTTATTTTCAGAAAGATACATCATCCACTGAATTCGTTGGGTGAAAAGGAACAAACACTTTATATTTGACTTCTGTGAAGATATAGAGATTGAAGAAATTTGTTGTATATGATGAATACTGAGACTTCCAAATAAGCATGTGTTCACCTGGTAATATTAACATATTCATTTTGCAATGAATAAAACAGACAAATCCTTGGAGATTATGGAGATAACCTTGATGGAGATTATGTTTTAAAATCCTTACATACACTCACTCAAAATACACTTATAATATGCTTGCTATGTGCCAGGCATTATGCTCAATGCCAAGAGATACAATGACCAAGATGTGCAAGAGCCCTGTTTCACGGAACTCAAATTCTATTGGGAAATTGACACTGTGGAAAATACAAATACGAATAACACATACTTGCCTTCAAGAATCTTACAAGGAAATAAGATATGTACAAATAGCTGTAATACAAATGAATGATTCAATAGTGTTCTCAGTGGGGAAAATTAAAGGAGGATAAACGTGAATTGGACCTTCAATTTGAATTGATGGATTAATATTAGAGAGTAAGGTGAAGAAGGAAACAACTAGATAAAGGACAAGCATATTGGAAAATTTGAAACAGTAAAGCCTGGTATACAGTAAAAATTTGGCACTTAGGGTTGATAAAAAATTAGTGACAGGTAGGACTAGAAAAGAAAATTGGCAATTAGGGGAGCCTGGGTGGTTCAGTTGGTTAAGTGTGCGACTTCAACTCAGGTCATGATCTCACAGATTGTGAGTTTGAGCCCCTCATTGGGCTCTATGATGACAACTCAGAGCCTGGAGCCTGCTTTGGATTCTGTGTCCCCCTCTGTCTCTGCCCCACCCCTGCTTGCGCTCTCTGTCTTTCAAAAATGAATAAACATTAAAAAAAATTTTATTGGCAATTAAATCATACCAAATAGATCACTGACCACACTTCTATTTCTATTAGTTGACCATCTTTCTATTTATTGCTCCCCGAACTACAGAGAGATTTTTTTTAATATGAAAGTTATTGTCAAATTGGTTTCCATACAACACCCAGTGCTCATCCCAACAGGTACCCTCTTCAATACCCATCACCCACCTCCCCTCCCTCCCACCCCCCGTCAATCCTCAGTTTGTTCTGTTTTTGAGAGTCTCTTATGATTTGGCTCCCTCCCTCTCTAACCTTTAAGTTTCACAGGATCCACATAAGAGTGAAAACATACGGTATCTGTCTTTCTCTATTTGACTTATTTCACTCAGCATAACACTCTCCAGTTCTATCCACGTTGCTACAAAAGGCCATATTTCATTTTTTCTCTTGCCACATAGTATTCCATTGTGTATGTAAACTACAATTTCTTTATCCATTCATCAGTTCATGGACATTTAGGCTCTTTCCATAATTTGGCTATTGTTGAAAGTGCTGCTATAAACATTGGGGTACAAGTGCCCCTATGCATCAGTACTCCTGTATCCCTTGGGTAAATTCTTAGCAGAGCTATTGCTGGATCATAGGGTAGCTCTATTTTTAATTTTCTGAGGAACCTCCACACTGTTTTCCAGAGCAGCTGCACCAGTTTGCATTCCCACCAACAGTGCAAGAGGGTTGCCGTTTCTCCACATCCTTGCCAGCATCTATAGTCTCCTGATTTGTTCATTTTAGCCACTCTGACTGGTATGAGGTAGTATCTCAGTGTGATTTTGATTTGTATTTCCCTGATGAAGAGCGACGTTGAGCATCTTTTCATGTGCCTGTTGGCCATCTGGATGTCTTCTTTAGAAAAGTGTCTATTCATGTCTTCTGCCCATTTCTTCACTGGATTATTTGTTTTTTGGGTGTGGAGTTTGGTGAGCTCTTACAGATTTTGGATACTAGCCCTTTGTCCGATATGTCATTTGCAAATATCTTTTCCCATTCTGTCGGTTGCCTTTTAGTTTTGTTGATTGTTTCCTTTGCAGTGCAGAAGGTTTTTATCTTGATGAGGTCCCAATAGTTCATTTTTGCTTTTAATTCCCTTGCCTTTGGATCAGTTCATCCAGAACTGGATGTTGCTGTCCAGTTCTCCCAGCACCATCTGTTAAAGAGACTGTCTTTTTTCCATTGGATATTCTTTCCTGCTTTGTCAAAGATTAGTTGGCCATACTTTTGTGGGTCTAATTCTGGGGTTTCTATTCTATTCCATTGATCCATGTGTCTGTTTTTGTGCCAATACCATGCTGTCTTGATGATTATAGCTTTGTAGTAGAGGCTAAAGTCTGGGATTGTGATGTCTGCCGCTTTGGTCTTCTTCTTCAAAATTACTTTGGCTATTCGGGGTCTTTTGTGGTTCCATACAAATTTTAGGATTGCTTGTTCTAGCTTCGAGAAGAATGCTGGTGCAATTTTGATTGGGATTGCATTGAATGTGTAGGTAGCTTTGGGTAGTATTGACATTTGAACAATATTCTTCCAATCCATGAGCATGGAACGTTCTTCCATTTCTTTGTATCTTTTTCAATTTCCTTCATAAGCTTTCTATAGTTTTCAGCATACAGATCTTTTACATCTTTGGTTAGGTTTATTCCTAGGTATTTTATGCTTCTTGGTGCAATTGTGAATGGGATCAGTTTCTTTATTTGTCTTTCTGTTGCTTCACTATTAGTGTATAAGAATGCAACTGATTTCTGTACATTGATTTTTTATCCTATGACTTTGCTGAATTCATGTATCAGTTCTAGCAGACTTTTTTTTTTTAATGTTTATTTATTTTTGAGACAGAGAGAGACAGAGCATGAACGGGGGAGGGGCAGAGAGAGAGGGAGACACAGACTCTGAAGCAGGCTCCAGGCTCTGAGCTGTCAGCACAGAGCCCGACACGGGGCTCGAACCCATGGACCGTGAGATCATGACCTGAGCCGAAGTTGGACGCTTAACCGATGAGCCACCCAGGCGCCCCAGTTCTAGCAGACTTTTGGTGGAGTTTATCGGGTTTTCCATATATAATATCATGTCATCTGCAAAAAGTGAAAGCTTGACTTCATCTTTGTCAATTTTGATGCCTTTGATTTCCTTTTGTTGTCTGATTGCTGATGCTAGCACTTCCAACACTATGTTAAACAACAGCAGTGAGAGTGGACATTCCTGTTGTGTTCCTGATCTCAGGGGGAAAGCTCTTACTTTTTTCCCCATTGAGGATGATATTAGTTGTGGGCTTTTCATAAATGGCTTCTAAGATGTTTAAGTATGTTCCTTCTATCCCTACTTTCCCAAGGGTTTTTATTAAAAAAGGATGCTGAATTTTGTCAAATGCTTTTTCTGCATCGATTGACAGGATCATATGGTTCTTATCTTTTCTTTTATTAATGTGATGTATCACGTTGATTGATTTGTGAATGTTGAACCAGCCCTGCAGCCCAGGAATGAATCCCACTTGATCTTTGGTGAATAATTCTTTTTATATGCTGTTGAATTCGATTTGCTAGTATCCTATTGAGAATTTTTGCATCCATATTCATCAGGGATATTGGCCTGTAGTTCTCTTTTTTTACTGGGTCTCTGTCTGGTTTAGGAATCAAAGTAACGCTGGCTTCATATAATAAGTCTGCAAATTTTCCTTCCCTTTCAATTTTTTGGAACAGCTTGAGAAGGATAGGTATTATCTCTGCTTTAAATGTCTGGTAGAATTCCCCTGGGAAGCCATCTGGTCCTGGACTCTTATTTGTTGGGAGATTTTTGATAACTGATTCAATTTCTTTGCTTGTTATGGGTGTGTTCAAGTTTTCTATTTCTTCCCGTTTGAGTTTTGGAAGTGTTTGGGTGCTGAGGAATTTGTCCATTTCTTCCAGGTTGTCCAGTTTGTTGGCATATAGTTTTTCATAGTATTCCCTGATAATTGCTTGTATCTCTGAGGGATTGGTTGTAATAATTCCATTTTCATTCATGATTTTATCTATTTGGGTCATCTCCCTTTTCTTTTTGAGAAGCCTGGCTAGAAGTTTATCAATTTTGTTTATTTTTTCAAAAAACCATCTCTTGGTTTCATTGATCTGCTCTACAGTTTTTTTAGATTCTATATTGTTTATTTCTGCTCTGATCTTTATTATTTCTCTTCTTCTTCTGGGTTTGGGGTGTCTTTGCTGTTCTGCTTCTATTTCCTTTAGGTGTGCTGTTAGATTTTGTTTTGGGGATTTTTCTTGTTTCTTGAGATAGGCCTGGATTACAATGTATTTTCCTCTCAGGACTGCCTTCGCTGCATCCCAGAGCGTTTGGATTGTTGTATTTTCATTTTCATTTGTTTCCATATATTTTTTAATTTCTTCTCTAATTGCCTGGTTGACCCATTCATTCTTTAGTAGGGTGTTCTTAAACCTCCATGCTTTCGGAGGTTTTCCAGACTTTTTCCTGTGGCTGATTTCAAGCTTCATAACATTGTGGTCTGAAAGTGTGCATGGTATGATCTCAATTCTTGTATACTTATGAAGGGCTGTTTTGTGACCCAGTATGTGATCTATCTTGGAGAAGTTTCCATGTGCACTCAAGAAGAAAGTATATTCTGTTGCTTTGGGATGTAGAGTTCTAAATATATCTGTCAAGTCCATCTGATCCAATGTATCATTCAGGGCCCTTGTTTCTTTATTGATCCTGTGTCTAGATGATCTATCCATTGTTGTAAGTGGAGTATTAAAGTCCCCTGCAATTACCACATTCTTATGATAAGGTTGCTTATGTTTGTGATTAATTGTTTTATAGATTTGGGGGCTCCCATATTCGACACATAGACATTTATAATTGTTAGCTCTTCCTGATGGATAGACCCTGTTATTATTATACAATTCTCTTCTTCATCTCTTGTTACAACCTTTAATTTAAAGTCTAGTGTGTCTGATATAAGTATGGCTACTCCAGCTTTCTTTTGACTTCCAGTAGCATGATAGATAGTTCTCCATCCCCTCACTTTCAATCTGAAGGTGTCCTGAGGTCTAAAATGAGTCTCTTTTAAGCCAAAGCATAAGAGACTGTTAAAAACTGAGAACAAACTGAGGGTTGATGGGGGGTGGGAGGGAGGGCAGGGTGGGTGATGGGTATTGAGGAGGGCACCTTTTGGGATGAGCACTGGGTGTTGTATGGAAACCAATTTGACAGTAAATTTCATATATTAAAAAATAAAAAAATAAAAAAAATAAAAAAAAATGGAATAACGTTGACATACAAACTTTTCTGCAAAAACAACCAAATAAAATCTATCAAAAAAAAATAAAATAAAATAAATAAAATAAAATAAAATGAGTCTCTTTTAGGCAGAAAATAGATGGGTCTTGTTTTTTTATCCATTCTGATACCATGTGTCTTTTGGTTGGAGCATTTAGTCCATTTACATTCAGTGTTATTATTGAAAGATATGGGTTTAGAGTCATTGTGATGTCTGTATGTTTTATGCTTGTAGTGATGTCTCTGGTCCTTTGTGGTCCTTGCAACATTTCACTCACAGAATCCCCCTTAGAGTCTCTTGTAGGGCTGGTTTAGTGGTGATGAATTCCTTCAGTTTTTGTTTGTTTGGGAAGACCTTTATCTCTCCTTCTATTCTGAATGACAGACTTGCTGGATAAAGGATTCTTGGCTGCATATTTTTTTTTCTGTTCATCACATTGAAGATTTCCTGCCATTCCTTTCTGGCCTGCCAAGTTTCAGTAGATAAGTCTGCCACTAGTCTTATGGGTCTCCCTTTATATGTTAGAGCGTGTTTATCCCTAGCTGCTTTCAGAATGTTCTCTTTATCCTTGTATTTTGCCAGTGTCACTATGATATGCCATGCAGAAGATCGAGTCAAGTTACATCTGAAGGGAGTTCTCTCTGCCTCTTGGATTTCAATGCCTTTTTCCTTCTCCAGATCAGGGAAGTTCTCAGCTATGATTTGTTCAAGTACACCTTCAGCCCCTTTCTCTCTGTCTTCCTCTTCTGGAATTCCTATTGTACAGATATTGTTCCGTTTGATTGCATCACTTAGGTCTCTAATTCTCTCCTCATACTACTGGATATTTTTATCTCTCTTTTTCTCAGCTTCTTCTTTTTCCATAATTTTATCTTCTAATTCACCTATTCTCTCCTCTGCCTCTTCAATGCGAGCTCTGGTCACCTCCATTTTATTTTGCACCTCATTTATAGCAATTTTTAGCTTCTCATGACTATTTCTTAGTCCCTTGATCTCTGTAGCAATAGATTCTCTGCTGTCCTCTATACTTTTTTCAAGCCCAGCGATTAATTTTATGACTATTATTCTAAATTCTTGTTCCATTATATTGCTTAAATCGTTTTTGATCAATTCGCTAGCTGTCGCTACTTCCCAGAGTTTCTTTTGAGGAGAATTCTTCTGTTTCGTCATTTTGGATAGTCCCTGGGGTGGCACGGAACTGCAGGGCACTTCCCCTGTGGTGTCTGGAGTAACTTGTGTTGGTGGGCTGGGCCGCAGTCAGACCCGATGTCTGTCCCCAGCCCACCACTGGGGCCACAGTCAGAGTGGTGTGTACCTTATCTTCCCCTCTCCCAGGGTCAGGACTCACTGTGGAGTGGTGTGGCCCCTGTCTGGGTTACTTGCACACTGCCAGGCTTGTGGTGCTGCTTTGATGGGATCTGGCATATTAGCCAGGGTGGATCCACAAAGTGCACAGGGGCAGAGGAGCAGGCTCAGCTTATTTTGCCCTTGGTGGTCCCCTGCGGGAGGGGCCCTGCAGCACTGGGAGGGAGGCTGACCCGGTCTGAGGGATGGATCCACAGAAGCACAACATTGGGTGTTTGCGAGATGCAAGCAAGTTCGGCGAACTGGTTCCCTTTAGGGTTTTGGCTGGGGGATGGGAGAGGGAGATGGCACTGGTCAGCATCTTTGTTCCCTGCTGAGCTGAGCTCTGTCTTCCAGGGCTCAACACCTCTCCCTCCCGGTGTCCTCTTGCCCTCCCACTCTCCAAGCAGAGCTGTTGACTTATAACATTCCAAGTGCTTGCTAAATCCCGATGGCTGTCAGCACTCACTGCATCCGGCCCCTCCGCTTTTGCAAATCAGACTCAGGGGCTCTGCCTTGCCAGGCGGGCTGCCCCTCCACCTCCCCGGCTCCCTCCCACCAGTCCATGTAGTGTGCACCACCTCTTGGCCCTTCCTACCCTCTTCTGTGGGCCTCTTGTCTATGCTTTGCTCCGGAGAGTCCATTCTGCTCATCTTCTGGCAGTTTTCTGGGTTATTTAGGCAGGTGTGGGTGGAATCTAAGTGATCAGCAGGACGAGGACGAGGTGAGCCCAGTGTTCTCCTACGCCACCATCTTCCTTGTTTTTCTCCCAGAGCGATTTATATAGAACATATTTTTCAGCTATTTTTGTCATATCAAATTTAGTGAAAAATGCTGTCATTAATAAGGTCATCCTTTTTCCTCAAAAGTGTTTTGCTCTCAATGGCATGGTTGCAAATATAACTGATTTATTTTTTTAAGTTTCTATTAAGTTTTTACAAGAGAAGACATCGGTGTTTTTTAGATGTTTTTTAAACCATTATTAAATTTTCATCATGTTATCTTCAAATAAATGAAGGACATAGTTTTTGAAATGTTTCAGAACATTTATTTCTATATGAATAACTTATGTAGTTCTTTCCAACAGGTAGGAATTGCTTCATGCCATTTTAGGAGCAAATAATACAGGTTTAGTGGACTAAGCCAAATTAAATCTGGCTTGAGCCTTCTGTTCCAATTAGAACAGAACTTGTTTATGTGTCCTCCATCCTCCTTAGATGGACCCTAAAGCACTAATCTCTCCAGTATTTCACTGCATCTGGAGCACAGAGCAGTGCCCCATTCAGAATCTTCTCAAAAGCCTTTCTTCCCAGCTCTACCATTTGTAGAGCTTTGCACCAGTATCCTGCTTTTCCCTTCCCTACCATGAGAACAAAGCATTTCCCTAACCCTACAATCACAGAAATCTTACCTACTCTCCTGAAACAAGGCAGAAAATAACTTTGAATCTTTTTTGAGATGTCTACATCATGCTAAAGGTGAAGGAGAGTTTTTTTATTTGATCACCCAAGAAAGAGTTGTAATTTAAATCATATCCTGAGCAATAAGAAAAGGAGAAAGAAAACAGTCCTAACCAAAAACTTGAGAAAAAACCACACAGGCAAAAAAGGATACGGTGTGTGCAAGGACCAAAGTTGTTTGCGGTATGGGGAGCAAAGTTAGAAAAGGGCAGTTTGTCTCTATAAGACGTTTATAATTCTTATTGGAGAAATAAGAGTTGTTTTTCGTCTATTATTTAAGAAGCTTGCAGAGTCCATTAGAGGAGCCTCAGAACTAAGAACCCAAAGCTTCTGGGGGCCCACTCTCAACTGCTTTTATTTGTTTCATATGAAGGTCTCCACATAAGAGCTCATGTGGAAAAAAACACAAAGGTTTTATGCTGATAACAGGACATTTGAGTGTTTATTTGTACCGAGCCCTGTTCCAGACACTTGTCATGTAGTCGCACCACCGCCAACCATGTCCTTTACAGAAGAGAAAACTGCAGCTCAGGGAAGCTATGTATTTGCCTGTAGTTCCGTAGCTATAAAGTGGCAGTGCTGACATTTGAGTCCAGTCTTAACCCCAGAGACTATTCTCTTTTACAACTGTATTATATTTAAGTTGACTTAAGGGGACACTGATGTGAGTTGACAAGTCATTTCTGACACGTGCAGCCCCTGGCGCTGCTTTTTGGCTTAAAGACCCTGTGATGTCAACTCTGTACCTGGACTTTGACAACGCAATAAGTCATCATTCACAAGAGACGTGGGAAGGAAAGGGTCGAATAGACTGAAAGCACACCACGCCGTCGCCGGGAACCCCCAAACCCAAGCCTTCGCAGGGCAGAGCAGCCGGCAGTCCGCTTAAACGCGGGGCCTCCATTAGCCCCGCCCTGCTGCTGCCAGCCCCGCCCAGTCCCCACCCAGACCCCGCCCCGCTGCCCTTGGCTGAGCCGGCGGCCATTAGTCTGGCCCCAGCACCCGCGCGGAGTTCGTGCCCTGGCGGCTTTTCCCCCAGAGCAGCGCGTGGTCGACGCGGCAGTTGCTGGGCGCCAGGACCGCTCCCGGGGTAGCGAGGGATGCTGAAGGAATTGTAGGTATGGTCCATTTTTCTCAACAACTCTCACCCTTTCCAGGCCCTTAGGCACTGGCCCCTCATCCTGTGCTGTCCTTCCCTTCCTGTAGGCCCGTGGAGCTCCTTTCCTCCCGCTTCAGGAGCAGACGTGGGCTCCTTTGTCAGAAGCTGGGGAAACAGCCACAGACCTTTTTTCTCTCCTCCCCCTGACTCGTTTCTTTACTCCCTCATCCCACATCGCTGTCTTCTTTATTCTCTCCCTTCCTTCTCTGTTCCTTTCATTTTACAGATAACTCGCAAGAAAAAAGATCTGTCAGTCAAGACTGACTGCAAAATTAGTTTTATTAAGGGTAGACTGTTGTCCAAAGGGTGAATATGTGCAAATGAACTTTAACGTGCTCCTGTGACCGGACGTGTGTTCCAGGATTGGTAGCTGATCCTGGGAAGGCTTTCCTCCCTAACCTACCCACCTCTCAGTTCCCCCTCCCCAGCCTGTTTCTGTTGGCTTTATTACACTGGACAAGCCCTTTAGCTCAATGCTTTTGAAGAGACTAAGAGCAACTGTTGTACAGGTACCATGTGTCCAGTATACAGCATTCAGGAGTTACAAGAGCGCTGCAGGCCCATACCAGGTCCCTGAAAAATTAGATGGAGAGGAGCAATTGACGTGGGTATTCCCTAATTCTCCATAAGCGTAAATAAAATTGTAATTTGTGCAAGAGCAGTGTGGAAAGTTAACACTTGTTACTATCTCAGCTAAAGAATTCATGACCCCAAAGGGTTTAGTCACTATGTGCTTATGAAGAGCGCATTCCTATTTATTGCCTTCTGTGAATACCAAAATGTATATTAGCCATTTTTATCAGTTGGCTGTCTCTTGTCATGAGCTCCTGCCCGTTACCTAACAAGAGGGAAGAGGCAAGTGCAATAATAGTACCATCTAAAGTAACATGTTTATGGTACATCTCATGTTGTACATTATTTTCATATTTTCACTAAACAGATTTAATAGTACCTGGAGCTTAGTATAATATACATTCAGTAAATATTTGTTGAAGAGACGAATGGATGAGATCCTCAAGGAGCCATGCCTTATTCGTTTTTGTATTCCCTGCACCCAGAGCTAAGTCTAGCACTAGCAAGTCTGCAAATATGAGAGATCAGATAGAGTGAGTGATTCACTCAGGAACAGGCATTCATTAAATATCTCTAGGAAATCTGTTTTGCCAGTTATTCTGAATACAATGGTAAGAAAGACTGGCAAGATTCCTATTCTCATGGAACTTAAGATTTAGTGAGCAAAGCAACGAGATAGGAATGCAGAAATTTTGGATAATGTTAAGTGTAGTCAAGAAGTAAAACAGTATGAAGTGAGAGAGACTGGGGAAGAGGTCGTCTTAGATTGATTGGTTAAGGAAGGGCTCTCTGAAGACCTGACATGTGCTAACACCTCAGTGATCTAAAAAAAAAAAAAAAAAAAAAAAAAAAACCACAGAAATAGTAGGATCAAAGCATTGAAGTTAAATGGAATTCCAATTGCAAAAATCCTACAGTAGGAAAGAGCTTGACTCTTTCAAGGAACACCATAAAGACTGCTCTAGCTTCAGTGTGGATTAAGTGGTACAACTTGACCTTGAAGAGATAGGGGCCAAATCATACAGGGCTTTGAATAGGTCATGAGGATCTACCCATAGAATAAGTTTGGAATTCATTTAAAGCATGATGATAAACCAGCAGGAAGTTCTCCTGGAAGGGAGTAATATAATCTGATTTTCATTGAAAATAGATGTGTTCTGCCTGTTATGTGGTTAATTGATCATAGGGTTGGTGACAAGATTAGTAGCAGAAGACGACTGTGATCCAGGAAGGAATGACAATAGTTTGGGCTAACATAGTATAGAAGTGGATGGATATAAGGTATATTTGGGGCAGAACCTACAGATTTGGTGATGTTATGAATGTAGGGGATGAGAAAAAAAGAGAATCTCCTATGTTTTTGTCTTGAATTTGAGTGGATGGTTGTGACATTTACCAAATGAAAAAGACTAAAGAAGAAAAAGTACCTGTGTGTGTGTGTGTTTATGTACATTGGGAAGGGGCTGTTTTTATTTTGTTCACCTAAAATTTGATCTATGCTTATTAGAAATCTAAAGTAAATCTGGTGTCTTGAGTTCTGTGTAAGGAACCAAAGATACAAAATTGAGGAACATCAGCATGTAGAAAAAACTATCTGGATAAAGTGTATTCATAGAGAGGATTCCAATGATTAGAGGTAAAGCAGAAGAAAAGAAGCAAGCAAAGGAATTGGGTAAGGAGTAGCCAGTGAAGTAGGAAGAAAATCCAAAGAGTGCGGTGACTTAAAAGTCAAGACAACAAAGCACGGCCAGTGCTATTGAAACACGTTGAAAAGTCAAATAAAGATATCTGATCATTGGATTTTGACAACATGTAGTGGTTATGTGTCTTGACAAGAACGATGAAGAGAAAATGTAATGTGAAGAATAGATACAGCACTATAGACATCTCAAGATACTTCAGGAAGAAGAGCTGAGAAATGTAGATAATAGAGGAGTATGTGGAGTCAAAGTAGAATTCTCAAAGATAGGGACACTTAAGTATGTTTCTAGGCTAATGGGAATTATTCAGCAGAGAAGAAAAAAATTATAGTATAAGAGAGAATGTGTATATTTTAGGAGTGAAGTCTTTGAGAAAACAAGAGGGAATGGGATCCAGGGAATATGTAGCAGTGTTGGCTCAGGAACATGAACATAAAATTTGTAGTAATAAGAAGAAAGGCAGTGAGTATAGGTAGAGATGCAGATAGATGAGTAGATCTAGTGATCTCAGGAAAGAGTTTCTGCCTGATAGTGATTCTCTTTTTCTCAATGAAATAGAAAGTCTGAGGCAAGATCAGTAAGGAGAGAGAAGAAAGAATGTTTGGGTAGGAAGAGAAGGAATAAAATAGTCATTTTAGAGAATGGAAGGAAATCATTTGTCTTAGTCTGTTTGGGCTGCTGCAACAAAATAGCATAGACTAGGTGGCTTATAAGCAATTTTATTTCTCATAGTTGTGGAGGCTGGGAAGTCTGAGATCAAGGTGCTGGAAGATTCAGTGTCTGGTGAGAGCCCTATTTCTGATTAATAGAAAGCCAAAAGGGATTAGAGAGCTCCCAAGAACTCTTATTAAGAGCACTAATCCCATTCCTAAGGGTTCTGTCCTCATGACATAATCATCTACCAAAGACCCCCTACCTCCTAATGCCATCACATTGGAGGATAGGATTTCAACATATGAGTTGTGAGGGGACACAAATATTCATCTATAGCAATACTACAGAAGCATAGTAGCATAGCTAGGCAGGATCAAGTGCCCATTTGAGATTTGTAGCCTTGTAAGTGGGTAGCTGAGATAGGGTGGAGGAAAAGATCATAGGAGCCAAGGAGATCAAGGAGCCATAAGACCATAAGGATTGGCTTACCTGGATATTCTAGTGGCTAAGTGAGATCTTCAACCTAAATATCCTGACTGCCCACTCAGTAGGTTACAGTTTTCCTGAGAAATAGCTCATAGCATTGCTCTTTTGTGCCACTTATCCTTCCAGTTGACATAAAAAAATAAAAATAAAAAATTGTGATCTGATTTATTTTTTGATCCGTATATCCAAATTCTAGATAGGCTGCTGCTTTTGTCTCTCTTATTCCTTTAATATTTAATTTTTTTGGCTTGTTTTCTTTGTGAATTTTTTTTAACCACTTCCATCAATATGTGTTTATTAAATTGCAAAAGCCTACCTCTTAAGTGGGAAAGTAAAGATGAAAGATAAAATTTGGAAATCCTGTTGCCTGTAGAGCTGGGATGACCAGTAATAGGGAAACCTGATTGATCTGTATTCACGCTAATAATAATAATAATAATAATGATAATAATAGCATTGGGGTAACCTTTTACATTTTGTGCTATGTTTTTATTTTCTCGTATCTCATTTGATTTTATAACTACCTTTTTCAGATGAGGAAACTGAGGCTCAAAGAGGTTAAGGGTCTTGACCAAGGCCACATACCGAGTAAGTGGCAGAATTATTAACCACAGAGTTCTGACAAAAATCCCATGGTTGTTTTTTGTTTGTTTTTTGGGTTTTTTGGTTGTTGTTTTTTTTACTATAGTGGTTTGTTTCTTTGCTTTTTACACTCTATTATATCCAAAGTGATATCCAAAAAACAAAAAACTCTGCTAGGTAGAAAGTAATGGCTGGCTAGAGGCCTTTTACAGTTTAAAAACTTTTTGTTTGTGTTTAAAATTCAACAGTTAATGAGATTAGATAATTACCTGCCATCTACTGTGTTAGGTAGAGAACTCAGAAATGATTACAAAATCAGCACTGATTTAATCCAGTAGGGAAATGCATGGAAATGCAAGTCACTAAGTAGCATTTCTTGGGCCCTTTCCAACATACTATATATGCTTCCACAATACCCTGTATCGACTAAATTCTATATACAAAGGAAAATGAATACAGTACCAGTTATATGGTGGGCTCTTGCTGAATATTTGTCAAATAAAAGAATGATGATAGTTAAACCAGTAATTATAAATATAATAATATAATTATAATAGTTAAACCAGTATTTATAATTATAATTAAAATAGTTAAATCAATAATTGCTTCCACAATACCCGGTATCGACTAAATTCTATATACAAAAGAAAATGAATACAGTACCAGTTATATGATGGGCTCTTGCTGAATATTTGTCAAATAAAAAATGATGAAGGTTAAACCAGTAATTATAATAGTGGGATACAGGCTGTGATAAGGGATGGATGCTATGATAAGGATGCATCTTAGAGAAACTTCTAAAGGAAGGACTTCTAAACTGATAGAGTTAGTTGTGCAAAAAATGGGGGTTTAGGGTTGGAAAACAGCATACAAAATGTATAGTCTCAGAGATATGAGGCTTGGCAAGTTTTAAGAACTAAAATAGCATGGCTGAAGTTTAAAAAATGAGGAGATAGACAGGAACAAGGTTAGCCCTTATTAAAGGGAGCTCTGTAATATGAGTTTAAGGAGCTTGGACTTTTTTCTTCTATGGGAAGCCATTGAAGAATGTTAGGCAGGAAGTTGCCGTAATCATGCTACATTTTAGTTTATGCTGCATTGTGGAGATTACAAGCAGAGGACCAAGACTGGACATGGGGAGAACAGTTGGAAGGCCGTTACAGGGTGTATGTGAAAAAGTGCTTATGGCCTGGGCTGGCACAGTGGCAATTTATACTGAGAGAAAGTGGACAAAATTTTCAATTATTTAGGAGCTTGTATTAACATGATTTAGTAACTCACAATGTCAGTAGGGAAAGAGAAGGAATGAGTTCTCAGTTTCTAATTTCAGCAAGTAGGTGGATGGTGGTTTCATTCTCTGAGATAGGAAATTCTCTGAAGAAGGAATAGATTTAGTGGGGGAAGCTCTTGAGTTCAGTTGTACATATATTGAGTTTAAGATGCTTGTAAAGACCATGAAGTAGAGATATCCAATAAGTTGTTAAATACACTACTTAGAATCTCAACAGAGCTTCTCTAGGCCAGACTCATCAGCATATTGGTCATAATTGGAGCCATGAGAGTAAAAGAAGTCTCTTAAGAAATGTATATAGAGTGAGAAGAGGGCATAGGGAAGAATGCTGAGCAACCCCAACTTTCAAAGGATGGATAGATGAAAAGAAGACCAAGGACAACCAGAGAGAGAGAATGAAGGTAGAACAAGTGACAAAGTGATGTAAGAATTCAAAAAGGGAAGACGACTTCTAGTTTTGTGCTGTACCTTGCAGGAAGTTCTATTGGAATGACCCTTAAGCAATAGGTATGATTTACAAAGAAGAAATGCAGTGGGAAGGTATTCCAAGCAAAGAAAACAAAAATGCACAGGAGAACAATTAGTAGTTCAGTATGACTGAAATGTAGGGTCAAGAGGACTAGAGAGAAAGCCATGATGGTTTGATGCCATTTTGTGGAAAACCATGGATTCTGGGTAAGTTGTTGGTAACTTTATTATTTGGTGAGAAAAACCATTGTAGTGGGGCTAACAAAAAGTCAAGGATATAAATCATGCTCTGAACCCTGGAATACCTTACTATTTTATTGTGGAAACAAGATCTAGGCATCTGAAAAGAATAAAAATTCAAGATAACACCTGATTTATGAGAACAAACACTAACTCCCATAGGAATTTTAACAGTGGCAAAGTCGATTTGAATTGGAGTACTAGTTTAGCCCAGATTTGTATTGTCCTGATTAAATAATATGCCAGCTAGTCATTATCTTTAAAAAAAAAAAAAAAAAAAAAAAAGCCAAGCAAAAAAAACCCTGATCTAATTTGAATGCTCTGTATAAAGAATATTCTCCTTGTGGATATAGCTTTCAAATTCATCTGTTTGGAAAGGCTTACATTATAGTTTTTACTTAATGGTCTTTGATATACACTCACAAAGACTTCTTTGTATGAAGGACAACACGAGTTCCAAAGATCCTAAAGCAATACATATAAGCAGATAATGATGCATATGTTTTACCAAACATTCATGTATTAAATACACGTTAAATGACCATTATATGTCAGTAATGCATAGTGGCTCGGAGCATGGACTACATATTGAAACACACATGAATTCAAATCCCAGCTCTGCTTTCAATGGAAGGAAACAAGTTGCAATCTCACTTAGAATAGTTTATACTTACCTCTGTAAGTATTCTGATTTTTGAAAGAAATTCCAGTTATGTATCCAATTTTAACACTACTATCAAACTTAATTGTTATTTCTTAAATCTTCTGGGGAGAGAGATGAGAAATGATTTTAAAGTATGTAGCTAAACCACTGCGTGAATTATCCATATTTAAGGACTATTCTTTGGCCATAAATTTTGCTGAATGATATATGATATATTCACTAGATGTCGCCATTGCACAACATTGCTTCAAAATGATAAACCCAAAGAACAGTGTATAGTAACAAGAGCACACACCAGAGAAAGACAATTAATTTCTGTTATGTGATATACATACATACACACACACATACATACATGATATTTATATAAGATGTGTAATTCCCAAGCAACATGTGTTGGTATTCTTTCACGCCGTTTCTTAGTAGGTCCATAAGAGAATAGAAAGCAAGAAAGAAAACTGATAAAAACCTTAGATCATCTAACATCTTTCGTCTCTACCTCATTTTATAAATTTGAAAATGAGGTACAGGGAGATGAAGTGACAAGAAATTTACTCAGTGCTATGTGGCAGATTAAAAGCAGGAAGCTTAGAATTCCCAATTCTATAATACAACACTGTTTCTATTACTAATATTTACAGTCAAAGAAACATTCTAATAAAACTAGGACTTCTAAATCCATCAAAATTTTCCACTGCTCTATTTTTTTTTAATTTGTGTGGTTTTTTTTTTTAAGTTTATTTATTTACTTTGAGATAGTGAGAGAGAGAGAGAGAGAGAGAGAGAGAGAGCACATGATTGGGAAGGGGCAGAAAGAGAAGGAGAGAGAGAATCCTAAGCAGTCTCTGCACTGTCAGTGCAGAACCCAATGCAGGGCTTGAGCTCACAAAGTGAGATCATGATCTGAGCCAAAATCAAGAGTCAGACACTTAACCAACTGAGAAACCCAGGCACCCCAAATTTTCCACTACTGTAAAAGCAAAGTTTAGCAATATGACAACAGTTCCTATTTATAATAAAAATTATTAATTGATTACCATAGCTTTTGCTATGAACTATACAAATATCTTACTTTATCCCCATGATAGCAAGATATGTGGCACATATTTATTTATTTCTGCCTTATTCCAAATGAGATTTTTAAGAACCTTATTGAAATAAATAATAGCCTAAAAATTTAAAAAGAAATTGAGGTGATCATAAATATAAGATACTAAAATATAAACCACTTTGAAGTCTTCTGTTTGTTAGTGTACAAAAAGCATGCCCTGATGTCTAGTAAAATCAAACTTGATGGACTTGTCTCAAATTGTATCCTGCTTTCTCTAGCTGTAAGTGTAAAGTAAGAAAAGTAGATAGTAGTATGCTCATTAAAAGATGACAAGATACTATAATTTCCCCAAGATCGTACAACTAGTGTATTTCTGATTTCAAAGCCCTCATTCTTTCCATTATGCCAGCTATCCAGACGTATAATGAGAGGACTCGTACCAGAATACAGTCACTGTAATCCTTAGACACCTGGATTACCACAATTACTTCTGATATATACAGGTAGGCTTTTGCTTATATCAAATTTATTTCACATAATTGCACAGAGCTGTTGACAAGATTTTTTCTGTCAATAAATTGACTCCTAAGAATGTTATTAGGAGAACTACATTTTAAATTATAAAATTTGTGTTATATTAAGGAAATCGACTTTTGAAAATTTGATTATGTAATAGATAAAGAGGTCCTAGGGGAAGCAAGAAGTCCAAAGGAAAATAGAAGGAGATATCTAGATCAAAGAGGAAAGGAGATAAGCACAGTGTTAAAAAAAAAAAAAAAGAGAGAGAGAGAAGAGGGCAATAGGGAGAGAGTTAAGGGTTAAATACCCTGCCTAGCCTGCTTCTGATCCCTACATTACTCAAGTATCTGGATATTCTTCCTTACCTTCCTCCATTTTTGTATCGAAAATCTATCCTAGCCAGGGTCCTACCTAGTTCTTCAAAACTTCTACTCTTTAGTCTTTTTCTATAGGAACAGAACCTTTTACTAAGTTGTCCTGTTGATTTCCTGCCTGTCTTTGCAGCATAATCATTAAGGATCTTCGTCATTCTATAATTTGCTTCCTTTTTCATAATGTATTTGTAAAGCCTGTTCTTGGTGTTGGCAATCTTACTCTTCTACAAAAGATGCCTTTTTTTGTTAACATCCAGAAATATTTTTGGTTTTGTTGTCATTTTGAATATCTGGCATTTAAAATTCTCAGTTCACTCAATATTTATTCCACACATATTTCTTGAGGGCCTACCATGTGGTAGGCACTATGTAGATCAAGGGTAAAACCAGATATTGTCCCTCTCTCTTGTGGAGCATATAGCCTTCCAGTTCCCTCCAAGATGTAATAGGTCTACTGCAACCTCTTTTTTTTTACTGCTCACAATAAAAAAACTCTGGGCAAAATGTGAAGAGCAACTACCTGAGATCGAAAAGTAAACAAAAGGAGGTGGATTGTGGAGAGTCAAAACCACACGGTGAATTTCTTTTGCTCTTGCAGCTTTGACCTGAAGACAGGCTTCAGTGATAAAACCATGCAAGGACAGCACAGAAGGTTAAAAGTACAATAGGAAACCTATTTTTATGGCCTGAAGATCTGGGAAAATGGACTCTATCATTTAAAGAGAATGTGAAGAATCCTTGTTGTTGTTGTTGTTGTTTTCCTTTTGTGGTTTTTTTCCCTATGACATTATGGGCAGCTATAACTCAGAGGAAAAAACCCCATCTTCTGACCAGAGAAACCAGGGAAAGAGACTTTGAGAGATATAGCAGGGTACAGATTTAGGAGAGGGAAAAGCTGGAGAATGAGGTTCCTTAGTTCTGTATATGAAGACAACAAGATGCCTTGGGTCACCTCCAGCTGTGCATGCAGGAGACAGGCCTAAAGCAGCATTGCAAGGGCTTTAAGAACTAAAGTAAGATAAAGAATTTTTAATTTAAAATAAATATGGAGGGAAAAAACACTGCTCAAGTCACAGAATAACCCCTGAGTGGTTCATGCTGGAACACACCCAAAACCGCAAAGCAAAGGCTTTGAAAACAAATGAGATTGGAACCAGTGCCCACAGAAAGTAAGAGAGAGCTTATGATCTGCACCTGAACAAGTTGATTACCTACTGAGACAAACAAATTTAACTATTTTTCATAGGATTTTAACAGGACCCAGAGTCTACACAGCAAAATGTCAAGGATATACTCCAAAAGTACTTGACATATGAAGAACTAGGAAATGAATGTCTTACGAGAAAAGAAAATCAATAGATGCCAATCCAAAATGACACAGATATTGGAATTATCAGACAGAGGTTAAAGCAGCTATTATTGTAACTGTTTCGTTGTGGTAAACTATGATTGTAATGAATGGGAAGATACACATTAATAGCAGAAAAATAGAAACTAAAGAAACAAAAAGTTTCAAACTAAAAAATACAGTATCTGAAATAAAAATTAACTGGATAGACTCAACAGCAGAATGGAAATGAATGAGGGAAAATCAGTGAACTTGATAGATAAATAGAAACTATCTTATCTGAGGAAGAGAATGGGATAAAGAGATTGAAAAACAAAATGAGAAGAAAATTGAAAAATAAAATGGGCACTATTATGGAGTCTATAGCCTAATGAGGCTAACACATTAAACAATCACTAATGGATACACAATTACAAACTGAGATAAATGTTCTGAAGAAAATGATCAAGATACTGTAAGAGCATATAATAACTGGACCTGACTTAGCTAGGGGCAGAGGCGATGTCATAAATATTTCTCTGAGGATATGTTCCTTGAGCAGAAGGATGAAAAGGAGTTAACCAAATGAAAGGGAGATGGTGGTAGAGAGTGTTTCAAATTAGAGAGAAAAGTAAGTGTTAAGGCCCTACAGAAGGAACCTAGCAATTTCAGGGAACTGAAAAAAACAGAGTGGCTAAGAGTGGGGGGAAAATGGATGGGCAATGGTATGAATTAGGCTAGAGAGGGAGCCAGGGACCACATTGTGCAGAATCCTATAGGTCATTGCAATGGACCGAATGTGTCTCTCCCCAAATTCATATATTGAAACTTTTTTAAAGTTTATTTATTTTTGGAGAGAGAGAGCATGTGAGCAGGGTAGAGACAGAAAGAGGGAGAGGGAGAATCCCAAGCAGGTTCCTTGCTGTGAGCGCAGAGCCCTAATCAAGGCTTGATCTTAAGAACCATGAGGTCATGACCTGAGCCAAAATCAAAAATTGGATGCTTAACCAACTGAGCCAGCCAGATGTGCCCATATATTGAAATCTTAACCCTCAATATGATAGTATTAGGAGGTGGGACCTTTGGAAGTTCCATGAAAGTAGATTCCTTATAAAGGGATTAATACCCTTATAAAAGCAACCAACCCCAGGGAGCTCTCTGCCTCACGTTTTGCCATGGGAGGATATAACAGAAGTTGGCAGTCTGTTACCTGGAAGAAGACTTTCCACCCTACTTGCTGAGACCCTGATTTTGGATGTGCAACCTCCAGAATTGTGAGGAATAAATTTCTGTTATTTATAAGCCACCCAGTCTGTGGTGCTTTGTTGTGGTAATCTGAACTAAGACAATTGTGTTAAGTATTTTTGTCTATATCCTAAAGCCAGTGAACTGGTAGAGGATTGAGAGATGGAAACTTCAGGATTCCCAACTTTTAACAATTGAGAAGGATGATCCTGTAAAGGAGACAGGGAAGGAATAAGAAGAAAGGTATGGGGGCGGGGAGGGGGAGATATGAGAGAGTGGTTTAACAAGAACCAAAAGAAGAGTGTTTTATCATGTCATGTGGTCACTTGGAGATTACTAATGATTTTTGCTAGAACTGTTTTTTTGGAGTGAAAGGAATAGAATCTTCAACTAGAGAACAATGAGGGGTGAGTAGTTCATGGAGAAAAAAAGACTGAGAACTGCTGACTCTCCAAAAAGTTTATTGGTAAAGGAACAGAGACAGACGGGGCAGTAACTAAATGGGCAGATGGGTTTCTGGGAAACTTTTATTAAGATGAACTCATTTAAAAGTCATTGGGAAGGATCTGGTTAAAAGGAAGTACAAGGGGAGAGATAGTTGGTACAGGCAGAGAAGGATCATTGATAGTATAAAATTCTTGAGAATATAGGAAGGAATATAATCTAAAATGCACATGCTCTGATTGCCTTAGGAAGAGGGACACTTCCTTTAAGAAGAGAGGAAGCTAGATTTATATATGGAAATTGGAGGTAAGGTTATCTACTGAGAATTAAGGGGAATATGTGGAGGATCTATGGTTTGAGAAGAGTGGAAAAGGTTTGGAATAGTCGTTGGGGAAAATGAGTTGACAGAATGTATATGTTGGGTTTGGTCCATTTTAAAGGCCCACTAGAGGCTGTTGGTTATGAATTTATAGTGATGCCAGGTTTCTCTAGTGTAACTTTCTATGGCAGTATTCAGTTGCTCATATAAGTGAATCAAAATATGAGATAATAAGGTCAGTGCAGGATCAAAATTTTTCTAAAAAGGTACAATAGTAACCATATTTCAGGAGACTAGGATATTAGTAATATTTTGGAGATGGTAGATCACACATCAAATACAAAAGGAAGTAATGAGGGAAAGGGCTAAAGTCTGAACTAAAAGTATCATTGCACTACACATCCTGATGTTAAAGATTAATTGGTAGGGATGAAGCAAATGCAATTGAACAAGCAAACTGAAAGAAGGTAAGGTAATATTTTTACAAGTAGATGTTTGAATTAGTGATTATTGATTATAGAACATTTCAGATTATGGAAGGGTCTAGTATGGCCTTTCCTTTATTGGAAAGGAAGTAAAGAACTGAGGAACCAAGGTAGTAGCTGAATTATCCAAGTGTATGTTTAAGACTCACAAGCATTACAAATTTGAGGTGCTCATGCTTTTGGTGAATAATGGAAAGGGACCAAGATGAGGTCAGTAAATTACAGAGATTAGAAGAGAGAGAAGGTGGTGTTGTCAAATTACACAAGTTTCAAAGCAGCAAGGTTTTTAAAATTAATGTTTAGTGGGGCACCTGAGTGGCTCAGTTGGTTGAGTGTCCGACTTCGGCTCAGGTCGTGATCTCTCAGTTCATGAGTTTGAGCCCCATATCAGGCTCTGTGCTGACAGCTTGGAGCCTGGAGCCTGCTTCGGATTCTGTGTCTTCCTCTCTCTCTGCCCCTCCCCTGCTCATGCTCTGTCTCTCAAAAATAAATAAACATTTAAAAAAATTTTTTAATAATAATAATGTTTAGAAATAGCAGTAGGGTGTCAGAAAGAATGGTAGCAAATAAACAGATATTATGTAAGAGAACCATAGGGAAAGAAGTGTCCTTAAGGGAAGTGCTTGGTTTCAGATAGAACACAGAATTTGAGAAAATGCTCTGAAAATAGGTTGAAAATGTAAGAGGCTGAGAGTTTGATAATAGTCTAGCAGAAGTTCCAGAGTACTCAGTGAAGGGGCTTGGGAGGTGAGGGGCATGTAGAAGGCAGGATGACAGGCAATGAAATGATGGCTAGGGATTGTAACACTTTTATAAATTGATTTCCTATGAGCTATTTCTAAATAATGTTAGCCTTCTGTTACTATTCTTTAAAATATTTATTTACTTGAGAGAAAGAGAGAGAATCCCAAGCAAGCTCTGCGCTGTCAGTACAGAGCCCCACGCAGAATCCAATCTCATGAACTGTGAGATTATGACCTGACCCAAAATCAAGAGTCAGAAACTTAACTGACTGAGCCACCCAGGCGTCCCTATAACTTACTCATTATGCTCTATTTTGAAGTTTTTCTAGGGCCCTTATTTTTAATAGTTTCTTTTCTAAAATGGAAAAGCCAAAAAGTTAGATATTTGATAGATTTTTCTTCTCTCTTTTTGAAAATGGATTTATTATTGCCATTTCCTTGTGAAAATTTTCATCTGTGTCTGGCAGAGTTTCTGGCATATTATAGGAACTTTAATTTTAAAAGTGTAGGCTCTGCAGGAATAAACAACATAGAATACAAAACACAGTAGAACAGATGAATGAAACCAAGAGTTGTTTTTTTGAAAAAATAAACAAAATTGATAAACCTCTAGCCAGGCTTCTCAAAAAAAAGAGAGAGGATGCAAATAGATAAAATCACAAATGAAAATGGATTTATTACAACCAATCCCTCAGAAATACAAGCAATTATTAGGGAATACTATGAAAAATTATATGCCAACAAACTGGACAACCTGGAAGGAATGGACAAATTCCTAAGCACCCACACACTACCAAAACTCAAACAGGAAGAAATAGAAAATTTGAACAGACCCATAACTAGTGAGGAAATTGAATCAGTCATCAAAAATCTCCCAAAAATAAGAGTCCTGGACCAGATGGATTCCCAGGGGAATTCTACCAGACATTTAAAGGAGAGTTGATACCTATTCTTCTCAAGCTGTTGCAAAAAATAGAAAGGGAAGGAAAACTTCTGGACTCATTCTATGAAGTCAGTATTACTTTGATTCCTAAACCACACAGAGACCCAGCAAAAAAAGAGAACTACAGGCCAATATCCCTGATGAATGTGGATGCAACAATTCTCAAGATACTGACAAATCGAATTCAACAGCCTATAAAAAGAATTATTCACCATGATCAAGTGGGATTCATTCCTGGGCTGCAGGGTTGGTTCAATATTCTCAAATCAATCAATGTGATACATCACATTAATAAAAGAAAAGATTAAGAACCATATGATCCTGTCAATAGATTCAGAAAAAGCATTTGACAAAACACATCATCCTTTCTCGATGAAAACCCTCAAGAATGTCGGGATAGAAGGAACATACTTGAACATTATAGAAGCCATTTATGAAAAGCCCACAGCTAATATCATCCTTAATGGGGAAACACTGAGAGCTATCCCCCTGAGATCAGGAACACAACAGGGATGTCCACTCTCACCACTGTCGTTTAACATAGTGTTGGAAGTCCTAGAATTAGCAATCAGATAACAAAATGAAATCAAAGGCATCAAAATTGGCAAACATAAAGTCAAACTTTCACTTTTCACAGACGACATGTTACACTACATGGAAAACCCAAAAGACTCCACCAAAAGTCTGCTAGAACTGATACATGAATTCAGCAAAGTTGCAGGGTACAAAATTAATGTACAGACATCAGTTGCATTTTTACACACCAATAATGAAGCAATAGAAAGAGAAATAAAGAAACTGATCTCATTTACAGTTGCACCAAGAACCATAAAATACCTAAGAATAAACCTAACCAAAGATGTAAAAGATCTGTATGCTGAAAACTACAGAAAGCTTATGAAGGAAATTGAAAAAGATGCAAAGAAATGGAAAAACATTCCATGCTCATGGATTGGAAGAATAAATATTGTTAAAATGTCAATACTACCCAAAGCAATCTACACATTCAATGCAATCCCACTCAAAATTGCACCAGCATTCTTCTCAAAGCTAGAACAAACAATCCTAAAATTTGTATGGAACCACAAAAGACCCCGAATAGCCAAAGTAATACTGAAGAAGAAAACCAAAGCGGGAGGCATCACAATCCCAGACCTTAGCCTCTACTACAAAGCTGTGATCATCAATATAGTATGGTATTGGCATAAAAACAGACACATAGACCAATGGAATAGAACACAGACCCTAGAATTGGGCCCACAAATGTATGGCCAACTAATCTTTGACAAAACTGGAATGAGTATCCAATGGAAAAAAGACAGCCTCTTTAACAAATGGTGCTGGGAGAACTGGACAGCAACATGCAGAAGAATGAAACTAGACTCCTTTCTTACACCATACACAAAAATAAACTCAAAATGGATAAAGGACCTGAATGTGAGACAGGAAACCATCAAAACCCTAGAGGAGAAAGCAGGAAAAAACCTCTTTGACCTTAGCCACAGCAATTTCTTACTTGACACATCCCCAAAGGCAAGGGAATTAAAAGCAAAAATGAACTATTGGGACCTCATCAAGATAAAAACCTTCTGCACTGCAAAAGAAACAATCAACAAAACTAAAAGGCAACCGACAGAATGGGAAAAGATATTTGCAAATGACATATTGGACAAAGAGTTAGTATCTAAAATATGTAAAGAACTCACCAAACTCCACACCCAAAAAACAAATAATCCAGTGAAGAAATGGGCAGAAGACATGAATAGACACTTCTCTAAAGAAGACATCAGATGGCCACAGACACGTGAAAAGATGCTCAACAACATTCATCATCAGGGAAATACAAATGAAAGCTACACTGAGATACCAACTCACACCAGTCAGAGTGGCTAAAATGAACAAATCAGGAGACTATAGATGCTGGTGAGGATGTGGAGAAATGGGAACCCTCTTGCACTATTGGTGGGAATGCAAACTGGTGCAGCTGCTCTGGAAAACAGTGTGGAGGTTCCTCAAAAAATTAAAAATAGAACTATCCTATGACCCAGCAATAGCACTGCTAGGAATTTACCCAAGGATACAGGAGTGCTGATGCATAGGGGCACATGTACCCGAATATTTAAGCAGCACTTTCAACAATAGCCAAATTATGGAAAGAGCCTAAATGTCCATCAACTGATGAGTGGATAAAGAAATTGTGGTTTATATACACAATGGAATACTAATTGGCAATGAGAAAGAATGAAATCTGGCCATTTGCAGCAACATGGATGGAACTGGAGGGTATTATGCTAAGTGAAATAAGTCAGGCCAAAGAATGACAGATACCATATGTTTTCACTCATGTGTGGATCTTGAGAAACTTAACAGAAGACCATGGGGGAGGGGGAAGGGAAGGGGCAAAGGGGGAAAAAGTTACAGAGAGGGAGGGAGGCAAGCCATAAAAAACTCTTAAATACTGAGAACAAACTGAGGGTTGATGGGGGGTGGGGGAGAGGGGAAAGTGGGTGATGGGCATTGAGAAGGGCACTTGTCACGATGAGCACTGGGTGTTGTATGGAAACAAATTTTACAATAAATTATATTTAAAAAAAAAAAGTGTAGGCTCTGGAACCAGCTGCCTGATTCTGGCCCCACCTAACTCCTTATTTATAGCTATGTCACCGTGGAGAAGTTTATTCAGCTATTCTGGGATAGTAAAGCAAGAACAAAAGGAGTAAACCAAAGGGGAAGTGGTAAGGTATCCTGATCTGTGGAAAATAGGTGAGGCTACCATAATTTGGGGAGTACATCATCTAAGGCAAAATTCTTAGAGAACTATTCCCCAGAAATTGGGACACATTGAGGTAAAAACTGAAAGTTGCAAAGCTGTCTCAACCAAGCTCTGATTTTGCTTAGTGATTAACACTGTCCCCACTCCACATATTTCTGTCTGGAGCAAGATATTATCTAGAGACTGAATTTTTATACACAATGTCAAGTTTTCAATACAACTTATTAGCCATGCTAGCTATTAGACAATACTATATGACTACCAGCCAAGATAGAAAATTGAAAATAGGAACAGATTCAAAGGTGACTCAGAATTTTTAGTTAGCAGTTAGCAAACAAAGATGTTAAAATGACTATGACTGCAAGAACTAGAACTATAAAACTCTTAAAATATGGGAGTAAACTTCATGATATTGAATTTGGCAATGGTTTCTTGGATAAGATAGCCAAAGCACAGGCAATAAAAGAAAGAAATTGGACTACATCAAAATTAAAAACTTTTGTGTATTGAAAAACACCATTAACAGAGAGAAAAGGCAACCCACAGTGACAAAATATTTGTAAATAATGTATCAGGTAAGTGATTAATACACAGAATATATAAAAAACCCTTACAACTTGAAAACAAAAAATAAATAACCCAATTAATAACTGGGCAAAGACTAGAACAGATATTTTCTAAAGAAGATATACAAATGGTCAATAAGCACATGAAAGATGCTCAGTAATCATTAGGAGAATGGAAATGAAAACCACAATGAGATACCATTTCAAACCCATTAAGATGGCTATTATCAAAAAACAACATAACAGGTGCTGACAAGTATACATAGAAATTGGAACCTTTGTGCATTGCTGGTATGAATATAAGATGGTATAGCCATACTCACTGTGGAAAACAGTAAGGCAGTTCCTTCAAAAAGGAAACAATTACCATATGATCTAGCAGCTTTCAGGCAGAGACTTGAACAGATATTTGCACACCCATGTTCTTAGGATTGTTCACAATAGCCAAAAGGTAGAAACAACACAAATATCCATAAGTGAATGAATGAATAAACAAAATGTGATATATACATCCAATGGGATGTTTTTCATCCATAAAGAGGAAGGAAATTCTGATACATGATACAAAATGGATGAGTTTTTAAGACCTTATGCTAAGTGAAATAAACCAGATGCAAAAGGACAAATATTGTGAATCCATTTATTGGAGGTACTTGAGGTAGTCTAATTCATAGAGATGAAAGGTAAAATGTGGTTGCCAGGGGATTAGGAGAAAAGAGAATGGGGAGTTGGATGCAGAATTTCAGTTTGGAATGGTGAAAAAGTTCTGGAGATGGATAGTGGTGATGGTTGCTTAATAATGTGAATGTACTTAATGTCAGTGAACTGTGTACTTTAAAATGGTAAAGTTTTGTTATGTATATTTTACCACAATGAAAAAAAATAACAACTATAATTAATATCAGCCAAAGACATATCATCTTCAAAGGAACCATAGTAAGAATGACAATTAAATTCTCAACAGAAGTTATGGGAGCCAGAAGACATCTTTAAAATTCTTAAAGAAAATAACTTCTAATATGGAATTCTGTATTCAGTGAGAATCCCTTTCAAAAGTGAAGGTGAAATACATTTAAGGTAAACAAATAATGAAGGAATTTATTACCAACAGAACTATGTTAAAACAAATACAGACAATACCAAGGTCAGCAAGGATATAAAACAACTGTAAATACAGGTTAACAACCAGTGCAGTAAAGAAAGAAAAAAATTGGTGAGTTCTTTATAGATTTTGGATACTAGCCCTGGTACTGCTAGGAATTTGCCCAAGGGATACAGGATTGCTGATGCATAGGGACACTTGTACCCCAATGTTTATAGCAGCACTTTCAACAATAGCTAAATTATGGAAAGAGCCTAAATGTCCATCAACTGATGAATGGATAAAGAAATTGTGGTTTATATATACAATGGAATACTACTTGGCAATGAGAAAGAATGAAATATGGCCTTTTGTAGGAACATGGATGGAACTGGAGAGTGTTATGCTAAGTGAAACAAGCCATACAGAGAAAGACAGATACCACATGTTTTCACTCTTACGTGGATCCTGAGAAACTTAACAGAAGACCATGGGGGAGCAGAAGGGGGGGGGAAAAGTTCAAGAGGGAGGGAGGCAAACCATAAGAGACTCTTCAAAACTGAGAATAAACTGAGGGTTGATGGGGGGAGGGCAAAGTGGGTGATGGGCATTGAGGAGGGCACCTGTTGGGATGAGCACTGGGTGTTGTATGGAAACCAATTTGACAATAAATTTCATGTTAAAAACAAACAAACAAAAAGGCTTAATTGGTTAAGCCTCCGACTCTTGATTTCAGCTCAAGTCATGATCTCATGGTTCGTGAGATCAAGCCCCGCTTCAGCCTCTGTGCTGATAGTGCCGAGCCTGCTTAAGATTCTCTCTCTCTCCCCCTCTCTCTGCCCCTCCACTGCTCGTGCTTTCTCTCTCTCAAAATAAATAAACTTTTAAAAAATGTATAAAATTGAGAAAGGAAGAAATTAAAAAATATTTGCTGACGACATGCTTGTATAGTTAGAAAATCCAAAACAATCTACAGACTATTAGAATAAAGTGAATTTATTAAGGTCTAGGTTCAAGGTAAATAAATAAAAATTACTTGTATTTCTGTATACCAGCAAAAAACAAGCAACAGGTTTTTTTTTAATGGTACTGTTTTTGGTACATCTCAAAAAACATCATTACCTAGAAATAAGCCTATGTAAGAATAAGTCTAATGAAAGATATGTAAGACCTCTACACTGAAAACTACAAATATTAGGGTAAACTAAAGAAAATCTAAATAAATGGAGAGATGTATACAATGTGTAAGTATTACAAGACTCAATATTGTTAAGATGTCAGTTCTCCCCAAATTGATCTACAGAATCAATGCAGTTTTAGTCAAAATTCCACCAGATATAGAGAGTGTGTATGTGTATGTGTATGTGTATGAATGTACAACTTCATTCTAAAATTTATGTGGAGGGGCACCTGGGTGGCTCAGTAGATTGAGTACCAAACTTTTGATTTCAGCTCGGGTCCTGATCCAAGGGCAGTGGGATCCAGCCCCATATCGGGCTCCCCACTGAGCATGAAGCCTGCTTAAGGTTCTCTCTCCACCGCTCCTCCAAAATAAATAAATACATACATACATACATACATACATACATACATACATACATACATAAATACATAAATAAAGTAATTTTTTTAAAAAAATAAATAAAATTTATGTGGAAACACAAAGAGACAAAGAGTCAATCCTACTCTGAAGGAGAACAAAGCTAGAGAGCTTACACCACCAGATAACAATTCCTATTATACAACTACTAGTGTAGTGTTGGCATAAGGATAGAGAAATAGACTGGTGGAACAGAACAGAATCCAAAAATAAATTCACATATACGTGGTCACCTGATTTACAACAAAGGTGACACTGGAATGCAATGGGTAAAGGATGATCTTTCAAATGGACCGCATATAAAGACAGTCTGTATCAGTAACTTATAGATGTAAGTATTAATGTAGTTGATCATATTTTAAAAACTTTTGTACTCTCTTCTGACAGGAATGTGACTGAACATAGAGTAAATCAATGGTGGAAATTATTTCAGTGCATAAAATAAAGAACTGAGTTTTCTTATGTATTGCTCTTAAGATATGACCCAACATTATGAACCACTGAGAATTTTGAAATTTCTGTGTGATAAATAAGTTTTTAAAACTTATGCACATGATTTTGCTTAATAACTTTACAATGAATATTTGGATCTGTCTTAGCTATAAAGGTATTTGACTTGACTGTGATACAAGTTTATGATAAAAAATCATTAAAAAATTAATCCCGCTTAACCATGTTTGTTTCAGATGGATTTATAGTACTTTTTTTTCAAATTATTTTTCTTTTAAATATTAGCATGTACACCACAGAACCACAAAATGAACATTTGGAGGATAAAAACACCCCATCATCTACAACTCCTCAGGTAAAAACCTAAAACTATTTTGTAATATGAGACATAAAAATCAATCTGATCTTAGATTTTATTTTTAAAGTTTACTTATTAAGTTTCTATTGTATGTCTGGTTAAAAAATGAGAAGTGGTCATTTAAAAGTAATTTAAAAGATTTTTTAATCTTTATTTATTTTGGAGAGACAGAGACAGAGTGAGAGCGAAGGAGGGACAGAGAGAGAGGTAGACACAGACTCTGAAGCAGGCTCCAAGCTCTGAGCTGTCAGCACAGAGCCCGATATGGGGCTCGAACTCACGGACCATGAGATCATGACCTGAGACGAAGTTGGACGCTTAACCGACAAAGCCACCCAAGCACCCCTGAAAATAACTAATTTAAATAAGTCCTAAGAAATGAGAAAAATGAACGAAAAGATGGAAAGGGGTGACTAAAGATTATTTTGGGGCTAAAAAAGGCAGGTTTTAGGAATAATGGAAATATGTTTTATTATTTTTTGCCACGTCTAGGAAAAACTCAGTAATTTAAACTACAAGAGGTAAAGACAAATCTAAATTAACTAAAACACTGTGCTGTATATTTGAAGAGAACCAAGTTTTTATTTTCCCAAGTGTATAGAGTAAGTAATAGACGTTTTGTTGGTCTAGTTTTACTACATAGTAATTGCTCACAATTAGAACTATAAATTATTTACTTTTTAAAAATTGCTTACTTTTTAAAATAGGAAGAGGTTTCTATAGTTCTTAAGGGCTCAAAAAATCTTCTTTTAAATATATAAAACATTTGTCATTGATTCTAACTATTTTATTTATCTGTAAAGACTTCATCCTGGTCTATGTCAATTTATTATACATTCTGAAATAATAAAACTTAAAATAATATGGTCTTACTGTATATGCACTTTCACCCAAACTAATCAAAATTCACCTTTGTGTCTATTCTTGGCCCTTTTGTATAGTGACAGACTTTCCAAAAAGTCTCTATACCAGAACTCCAACAGATTAATTATGATTAATTTTAAAGAAGTTTGCTATTAAAGAACCACATAATTCATTTACATCAGCTGCTGTGGTGCCTCTGTCTCCCTAGTTACTAAATGTTTCTTTCCTCTTCCCTTCCTTAATCTGTCCATGCCTCTAGCCTTTGTTACCATTTCTTGTGACAGTGCACTCTCTTCATTTGAGTGCAGTGGAGAGAGACACGTCTGCTTACACTATAAGCTCACATCTCTCTCCACTGCACTCAGAGTATTAACAATACACTTACAGTGTTGGCCTGTTTGTGCACATGCGAATACATGCGTACACACACACACACACACACACACACACACACATAGACACCATAATGACAGTAAAGCAAATTTGAAGATCTTTATTTTAGGGTTAACTCTATTCTGTTTTGTTTGTTTGTTTGTTTGTTTGTCTTGTTTTGTTTACCTTGGAAGAAGCCTTTTAATATTCTCACAAACTACAGTGTCCTTTTTTTTTTTTTTCTAAATCAGCAGTTTCATAGTTAGACTAACCAGCATTTAAAGCCTGGAAGATGTATCTAAACTCATGAACTACCTAAGGATGTTATCTATGATTAACAGTGGAAGCATGAGCCTTGAATTTCTGAAAGCTTGATCTTTTTTTTTCATTTTTTTCCAGTTATATAATTTTTCAAATGAAATGAGTCCAAGTAGAATTATATTTCACCTTCTTTCCAACTCAGTTGTATTTTCATTCTACAAAAGTTTTATGGAATAATCTTTGGAAGTAAGACTGAAGAGGGACACTTTTAATTATTCTGCTTATACTATAGGCTCACTTATCCAGTATGCATAAACCACAAATGAAAATGGCAGGGACAAGTCTATAAAAGCTAAATTAAGGTGCTCTACAAAGTGCACTCCTGTGACATCCCCAAATACCTAATGACATAATGCATGAATATTCTTTTATATGTGTAACTCTCCATGATGACAGTAATAATATGAACTTAATTATGAGATTCGGTGGTTTTGTACATTCATAAAATAGTATGGAAAGTATATGTCTTAAAAGATTTCCTTGTTTTACTTCAGATCCTCAAAGATAGTAGTATTCGTGAACATGAAGAAACTAAGGAAAGTGTCTTGTCACAAACAGAGGAAACAAAACCACAGAAGGAAAAGAAGTATTCTTGTCTTCCACAAGGAAATTTGAATAAAGTTATTACAAATGGTATGTGAAATAAGAAATGTAAGTGGAGAGAAAATGAGAGGTATATTTGATAAACATTAAAACACAAACCAACAAAGCCACTGCTTAATCCATATAAACCAGATCAAATTGGCTGTATACTTCAGCTCTATTACAAACAATATGTGGACAAAGAGGAAATATTTCCTTAACTCTGTCAAAAAATAGTAATAATTGCTTAACAGGTATATATTTTAATGTTTTTCATGACTTTTTATGTTAAATCTTGAGGATTAGAAACAGCATTGATTAAAGATTTTTATTTAAAACATACTTTTGATATTTAATTTTAATTCAGCTGGAAGGAATATTATACTCCTAGCAATATTAAGGTTCTTAATAAAATTAGGACCCCAATTTTAAAACAACTACTGCCTTGTAAAGAAGTGTATAAAACTTTCTTTCCCATTAAAATTTCAAAGCATCTCATTATCATATAATTTTTATATGATATAAGAATTATAAAAAGTTTATGTAACATAGCAATGTTGAGCATCTTTTCATGTGTCTGTTAGCCACCTAGATGTCTTCTTTGGAGAAGTGTCTATTCATGTCTTCTACCTATATCTTCACTGGATTATTTGTTTTTCGGGTGTTGAGGTTGGTAAGTTCTTTATAGATTTTGCATACTAACCCTTTATCTGCTATGTCATTTGCAAGTATCTTCTTCCATTCTGTTGGTTGTCTTTTAGTTTTGTTGATTATTTCCTTTGTTGTGCAGAAGGTTTTTATCTTGATGAGGTCCCAATAGTTCATTTTTGCTTTTAATTCCCTTACTTTTGGGGATGTGTTGAGTAAGAAATTGCTGCAGCTGAAGTCAAAGAGGTTGTTGCCTGTTTTCTCTTCTAGGATTTTGATGGTTTCCTGTTTCACATTTAGGTCTTTCATCCATTTTGAGTTTATTTTTGTGTATGGTGTAAGAAAGTGGTCCAGTTTCATTCTTTTGCATGTTGCTATCCAGTTCTCCTAGCACCCTTTGCTAGAGAGACTTTTTTCCATTGTATACTCATTCCAGCTTTGTCAAAGATTAGTTGGCCATACATTTGTGGGTCCAATTCTAGGTTCTCTATTCTGTTCCATTGGTGTATGTGTCTGTTTTTGTGCCAATACCATATTGTCTTGATGATTATAGCTTTGTAGTACAGGCTAAAGTTTGAGATTAACATCAGTATTTTTAAGGTTCTGAATCTAAATTTGAACATCTGATAGTATAAGTGATTGGACTCCTTTGTAAATATAATTTCTACACATAGATCTTACATACACATTCCCATGGCCTTATACCTTATATCATGAGCAGTGTCTATACAGCACTTGTTAGGAGTAGGGTCAGGGGCAGTGAAGAGTGGAAAACGTATTGGTCACCAAAGATTTTCCATTGAGATTGAGGACTGCAGTTTGCTCAGGAACTAACTTAGGAGTTTTATAAATACCAGTATTGAGACTGCAAACGTACATACTTAGATCTATAACCAGTTTTCCCCTTTGTTTTCTTTAATTTTTGAGTTTTCAAATTTAGAGTAAACTATAGGAAAATGATCTTCCTCCATGTTTCTATCTTGGGGAATGTATATTCTTATATTCTCTTTTCCTGTCTCTCTGTCTCTGTCTCTCTGTCTCCATGTCTATCTGTCTGTGTCTTATGTGTGTGTGTGTCTCTTTCTCACTGTCTCCCTCTCTCTCACTCTCTCTCTCTCTCTCACCCTAACATTCACTAAAGAAACTCTTAAAACATATATATTCTAGATAATATTTTAGATAATAGCATATATTCTAGATAATAGAGATGGAGCTACAGTTTCTCTACAAATCATATTTAATTCACCAATCCCATAGTGTATATAAGTTAAATTAAGTAAGAAATCTAAACTCTCAACCACATGCAAAAATCAGTCTCATCACTTTTAATCAAGTTTATGTCTTCTACTCAGGTGGTAGCTTGCCTAGTTCCAAAGAAATGGATATTGTATGGAAATAGTTTAGGTTTTAGGTTATTACTCCATTTTTGTTTCTTTTAGGTTTACTTTCAATAAAGATACCTTATTTTCAATAATAGCTACTTTATAACTATTTTTATGAAGTTGTTTTGCCTTTAAATAAATGAAAGAAAAGCTTGATTATACATCCAGCTATGATTTTCAAATAATCTGAGGGCCAGAATTTCTCCATTAAAATCTTATCATCAGTTTTTTGAAGGAAGCAGTCTTGAAAGTTTAGAGCTGAAAAATAATATCCTAGACACTTCCAGTTTCTGGTCCACCATCATCACTCCATCTTACCAACGTATAAAAAGCTAAGCAAACTTAAAAATTGACAACTGTTCTTAGTTCTATCAAAGAAGTAAGGTCACAGGGCAAATAACTGTCCCTAAAATTGGAAACAGGAATGTGGATACAGAGAATCATAGCTTATCAGAGTAGAAACCTCAGCAGGAACCAGTGCTAGGATAGGAAAACCAATATTGTTATTGACAAATTGGCTAGAAACTCAGTGTGGATAAGTCTGAGGGAGGCCAGTCATGGTGTGGGAGACACACTTTCATGAGTTTTACCTCCAGGAGCCATCTGGCAAGGGGAGGGGGAAAGTAATCATGTGCAGTATAACAGTTTTCTGTTCTTCTTATATTGTCCCTCAAAAGAAACTGTTTTGTCAGAACCTAACTTATGAGGATTTTATCAGAGCCAAATTGATCTGGGAAAAGAGAACCAACTCCTGCCCCCTCTAATATAACCTCCACTAGCCATCCTATATAACCTAATGGGGTAGGGAAAAAAAACCTGAGAGGCAATTGTGAGGTTCACAGCCCAGAAGCACAGGCTCACTAAAGACTGGTTAAGAATTCTAAAGAACTCTTTTCCTCCCCTCACAACTTACCACTATATTACTAAAGGCCTTTTTACCTAGGACATCATATTCACTTTTAAGCAAAAATAGGACAAAAAAAAAAAACCCACACAACATGAAGAGACAAAGCATCAGAACTAGACCCAGATATTACAGGGATGTTGGAACTATCAGACTATGATTTTAAAACAACTATGACTAAAATACTCAGGGCTCCAATGAAAGGTAAACGTGTAAGAACAGACAGGTAATGTAAGCAGAGAGATAGAAGTTCTAAGAACCAAAAAGAAATGCTAGAAATTAAAAACCCTAATGGAAATGCTGGCTTTGATGGATTCATTACTAGACTGTACATAGCTGAAGAAAGAATCTCTGAGCTTGTGGATATGTCAATAGGAACTTCAAAAACTGAAAAGTAAAGAGGAGAAAAATATTGAAAAAAAGAAAATACAAGAACTGTGGGACAACTACAAAAAGAAATGGGAATAGCAAAAGGAGAAGAGAAAAAGCAGCAGAAGAAATATTTGAAGCAAGTGATTGACAATTTCCCCCAAATTAATTTCAGATAGAAAACCACAGATCCAGGAAGCCAGAGAATTCCAAGCAGGATAAATACCATACACACACACACACATACACACACACACAAACCACACCTAAGTATATCATATTCAAACTACAGAAAATCAAAGATTAAAAAAAATATTGAAGAAGCCAGAGGGGAAGACAGCACCTTACTTATTGAGGAGAAAAGATAAAAATTATGTCTGACTTACCCTCAGAAACAATGCAAGCAAAAAGAGAGTGAAATGAAGTATTTAAAGTGTTAATACAAAAACCAACAAGAACACACCAGACTCTAATTCTGTATCCTAAAAAATCATCATCAAAAGTAAAGGATAAATAAAGACTTTCTTAGACCAACAAAAATTGAGTCAGTAAACCTGCCTTGCAAAATGTTAAAAGAAATTCAGACAGAAGAAAATGATATAGGTCAGGAACCCAGATCTACATAAAGAAGGAAGGGCATCAGAGAAGGAATAAGTGAAGGTAAAACAAAAATGTTTTTAATATTCTTAAATTATTGAACAGATACCAGTTCACAGTAATAGCAAAAATATATTCACTAATGATAGCTAATGTATAAGTGAAATGAATGAAAGCAATGATACAAGAACAGGAGGAAGGAATCAGGAATATTGTGTTTTTATGAGGTACTTGCACTATCCATGAAGTGGTACAGTATTATTTGAAAGTGGAGTTGGATTAGTGGCAAACTCTAGGGCAACCACTAAAAAGAAAATGAAAAAAATAAATATAACTGATATACTAATAAAGGAAAGAAAATAGAAGTATATAATAAAATGGTTGGGGGCGCCGGGGTGGCTCAGTCGGTTAAGCGTCTGACTTCGGCTCAGGTCATGATCTCGCAGTTCGTGAGTTCAAGCCCCGCGTCAGGCTCTGTGCTGACAGCTCAGAGCCTGGAGCCTGTTTCCGATTCTGTGTCTCCCTCTCTCTCTCTGACCCTCCCCTATTCATGCTTTGTCTCTCTCTGTCTCAAAAATAAATAAACGTTTAAAAAAAAATTTTTTTTAATAAAATAAAATGGTTAGTTAATGCCACAAAAGGGAAAAAAAGTAGGGAAGACAAAAATAGAAACAAAGTGCAGGGGCAATAAATAGCAAACAGTACAAACATGGTGGATTTTAATCTAAGTATATTAATAATAGCTTTAAATGTGAATGGTCTAAATACACCAGTAAAAGACGGATTGTCAGAGTGTATCAAAAGACCAAGAACTATAAGAAGCCACCTTTAAATATAAAGGCACACATAAATTAGACATAAAGGGATGGAGAAGGTATACCATGTAAACACTAATCAAAAGAAAGATGAAATATTAATTTCAGACAGCAGGCTTCAGAGTAAGTAATATTATCAGAGATAAAGAAGGGTATTACATAATGATAAAGGGGTCAGTTCCCAAGATCATATGATAATCCTTAATGTATATGTGTCTGACAACAGACATGTTGACATGTGTCATGGAGTTAACATGAAGCAAAAACTGGAAGAACTGCAAGAAGAAATATATGAATCCACAAATATAGTTAGAAACTTAAACAATCTCTCAGAAATGGACAGATCCAGCAGGCAGAAAATTAATAAGGACATGAACTCAACAATATCATCAATCAACAGGATGTAATGAACAATTATAGACTACTTCATCTAATAATAGCATAACACGCATTATTCTCAAGATGACATGGAACATTCACTAAGATAGACCACATTCTGTCATACACATACAAAAACACTTTAATAAACATACAAGAATAAAAATCACACAATGGATGCCCTCAGACCACAAATGATTTAAACTACAATTCAAAAGAAAAGTAGCTGGAAAATCCTAAAATACTTGGAGATTAAACAATATACTTCTAAATAACACATGGGCCAAAGAAAGAACCTCAAGTAGTATTTTTAAATGTTTGGAACTCAATAAAAATGAAAATACAGCTTATCAAAATTTGTGAGATGCAGTGAAAGTAGTGAAATTAGAGGATAATTTATAACATTGAATGAATATTTTAGAAAAGAATAAAGATCTTAAATCAATCTTCTAAACTTACACATTAGGAAACCTGAAAAAGGAGCAAATTAAACCCAAAGTAAGCAGAAGAAAAGACATAACAAAAATCAGAGCAGATATCATTGAAACTGAAAACGAGAGAGAAAAATCAATGAAATCAAAAGCTGGTTCTTTGATAAGATCAGTAAAATCAGTAAGCCTCTAGCTAGGCTAATTAAAAAAAAAAAGACACAAATCAATAATATCAGAAATGAAAGAGGAGACATCACTACAGATCCCATTAAAAAGATAGTAAAGGAATACTGTGAACAAGTTTTTGCCCACAAATTTGATAGCCAAGAAGAAATTCCTTGAAAAACACAATATGCCAAAATACTCACAAGAAGACATAGACAATCTGAATAGGCATATCCATTAAATAAACTGAGTCAATACTTAATCACCTCCCATAACAAAAAGCACCAGACCTAGATGGCTTCACTGGTGAATCTTATCAAACATTTAAGGAAGAAATTATACCAATTCTCTATACTGTCCTTCCTGAAGATAGAAGCAAAGGGATAGTTCCCAACTCATTCTATGAGGTCAGCATTAGCCTCATACTGAAAGCAAAGACATTACAAGGAAAGAAAAATACAGACCAATATCTCTGATAAACACAGAAGCAAAAATTCTCAACAAAATGTTAGTAAATAAAACTTAGCAATGTATAAAAAGAACTATACATCACAACCATGTGGAATTTACTCTAGATATGCAAGGTTGACTTATATTTGAAAACAAATTCTTGTAATCCATAACACCAGTGGGCTAAAGAAGAAAAAATCACATGATAATAACAATAGATGTAGCATAAACATTTGATAAAATCCAACATCCATCATAATAAAAACTCTCAGCAATTTATGAATTGAGGGAAACTTCCTCAACTTGACAAAGAAACCTCATTCCCAACTTGATCCATAGATTCAACACAACCCCAGTCAAAATCCCAGCAAGTTACTTTGTGAATACCAATAAACTCATTCTGAAGTTTATATAGAGAGGCAAAAGACTGAGTTAAAAGTTGGAGAGCTAATACTACCCAAGTACAAAATTTACTATCGGGGCACCTGGGTGGCTCAGTCGGTTGAGCATCCGACTTCGGCCCAGGTCATGATCTCATGGTCCTGTGAGTTCAAGCCCTGCATCAGGCTCTGTGCTGACATCTCAGAGCCTGGAGCCTACTTCAGATTCTGTGTCTCCCTTTGTCTCTGCCCCTCCCCCCTCATTCTTTCTGTCTCTCTCTCTCTGTCTCTCTCTGTCAAAAATAAATAAACATTACAAGATTTACTATAAACCTACAATAAACAAGAGTGTGTGATGTTGGTGCAAGACCAGACACATATACTAATGGAACAGAATAGAGGGCCCAGAAATAGACCCACATAAAGACAGTCAATTGATCTTTGATAAAGGAGAAAAGGCAATGCAATGGAAGAAAGACTCTGATTTTAAAATGGGCAAAAGACTTTGACACCTCACCAAAGAAGATGACGAATAAGCATATGAAAATATTCTCAGCATCATATGTCTTTAGAAAATTGCAAATTAAAGCAACAATAAGAAACCACTATATACCTATTAAAATGCCCAAATTCCAAAACACTGACACCAAATGCTGGTGAGGATGTAAAGCAACAGGAACTCTCATTTATTGCTAGTAAGAATGCCAATAGTACAGACACTTTGGATAGCAGTTCCACAGTTTCTTACAAAACTAAACATACTCTTACCGTATGCTCCAGCAACCATGCTCCTTGGCAGTATTTACCAAAATAAGGTGAAAATTTATACACACAAAAACCTGCACATAGGTGTTTATAGCAGTTTTGTTCATAATTGCCAATTTTTGTGTGTTAACACTTGCCCTGTTTTTTTCCCCCAAACCTCTCCATCATCTTATAAACTTTTTTTTGTTATTGACTGTGCCTTATTGAATTATAATATAGTTAACATACCACAATGTTAACTTAAGGCTTAAATGTGCAGCTCAATGAATTTTGACAAATGTATACAGCTCTGTAACCATCCCTCACATCAAGATAATGTAGAAGAGTCTTGCAGCAGTATGACTTTATTTATTCCTCCTCTGCCCTCTGTGCTAGATTTATATATATGTTCTTTACTTCTACATTCTTATTTTACTTCTGCAATTGTACTTATTTTTACTTCTACATTCTTATTTTTGCTTCTACATTTATATATATATATATATATATATAATTTTTTTTTTTTACTGCTACATTTGCTTTAAAAAAAGCCAAAAGTCTTTTTGTTCATTAAAAAAATTCTCATATTTCTCCACATATTTACATTCTTTGGTTCTCTCCATTTCTTTTTGGCATTCTGGGTTCCCATGTGGAATTCTTTCCCTTCACTCTAAAAAACTTGTAGTTTTTGTTGTTGTTGTTGTTTTGTTTTGTTTTTGTAGTAAAAGTCTTCTAGCATTCTTTTTAGCTTTTATTTGTCTGAAATTGTCTTTTTAAAAGAAATTTTAATAGAGGTATAACAGACATATAACCTTATATTAGTTTCAGGTGCACAATATAATGATTCTATATTTGTGTATATTGCAAAATGATCAAAATCAACATAATAAGTCTAGTGAATATCCATCATCATACATAGAAACCTTTTTTTCTTGTAATGAAAATTTTAAGTTCTACTCTCTTAGCAACTTTCAAATATATAATGCAGTAGCCTTAACTATCGTCACCAAGCTGTACATTATATCCAATAACTTATTTATTTTATAACTGGGAGTTTGTAACTTTTGACCCCCTTTACCCATTTTGCCAACCCCCCCTTCTGGTTGCCAGAAATTCTTTCTAGGAATTTGTCTATTTTATCTCTTTGTCTAATTTTTTAGCTTGAAATTATTTATAATATTTCTTTAGCATCATTTTAATTTTTGTAAGGTCTAAAGTAATGTTTCCTCTTTAATTCCTGATTTTGGTAATTTGTACCTTCTCTCTTTTTCCTTTGTCAGTCTAGCTAAAGACAATCAATTTTTTTATTTTATTGACTTTCTCTAATGTTTTTCTCTTTTCTATTTAATTGTTTTCCACTTATTTTTTGTTTCATACATCCTACTATCTTTTGGTTTGATTTATTTATGTTTTTCTAAGTTGTTAAGGTGGAAGTTTTTATTGTTAACTTTAGATAATTCTTTCTTTCTAATATTTTTTAAAGCTTATACATTTCCGTCTGTGCGGAACAACACATCCCATTAATACTGAAATGCTTTGTTTTCATTAAGATATATTTCTCTTGTTATTACTTCTTTGATTCATGATTACTATTTGCATGATATATCTTTTTCATCTTTTTATATTCAGCTTATCTGTTTCATACAAAGTATCTTTCTTATAGAAACCATATGGTTGGATCTTTTTTTTTTTAAAAAAAATCCAGTATGACAGTCCTTTTGAATTTAAACCATTCAAGTTTAACATAAATACTGATATGGTTGTGTTTATGCCTGCTGTTTTGTTCCTTGTTTTCTATAAGTGTCATGTCTTTTGTTTTTCTGTTCATGCTTCTTTTGTGCTAACGAAGTATTGTTAGAGCACTATTTAAATTTCCCTATTGACTTCTTAGCTGTGTTTTAGAGGTTTTAGTTTTAGTGGTTTCTCTGGGAATTCTAATAATCATCTCCAACACTTAATTCCTGTGTTATATAGCAGCTTTCAGCCAATAGACCTCTATATGCCATAAACTCAACAATATTTTGTTATTCTTACTGCTCTTAATAATCTTAGTTTTTTTAAATGAAGAGGTGAAATGAGAATATATTTATAATCTTTTATACTTAGGTATTTATTTACCATATCCAGTATACTTTATTGCTTCTTATTGGTCCAAATTACCATCTTGTGTCATTTCCTTTCAACTTAAAGCATTTTCTTTAGTATTTCATTAGGGGTGAATTTTTCTATTTTCATCTGTCTGAGAATGTCTTTATTTCAACTTTACTTTGAAGAATAGGTGTTTGTTTATTTGTTTTTTAGAGAGAGAGTGCACACACAGGGGCTGGGGGTAATGGGGGGGTGAGAGAGAGAGAGAGAGAGAGAGAGAGAGAGAGAGAGAGAGAGAGGATCTCAAGCAGGCTCCATGCCCAATGCAGAGCCCAGCACAGGGCTCAGTCTCACAACTGTGAGCTGAAATCAAGAGTCAGACAGTTAACCAACTGAGCCATGCAGGCACTCCTGAAGAATGGTTTTACTAGATATTGAATTCTTAATTGACAGGTTTTTTTCTACATTTTTGAAATGTCACCCCACTGCCTTTGGGCCTTTATTTTTTCTGATGAAAATGCTGCTGTTAGTTGCATTATTGTTGCCCTGTACATAATGAGTCATTTTCTTACTACTTCCAAGATTTTCTTTTGTATTTTGTTGTCAGAAATTTGATGATGGTGATGATGTCTCTAGGTGTGGATCTTTTGTGCTTATTCTATTTGGGATTTGTTGGGCTTCTTAATCTATAAGTTAATGTTTTTTATTAACTTTGAGAGGTTTTCAGACATTATATTTTCAAGTATTTTTCTGCCCTTTTATGTCTTTCTCTTCTCTTCCTGGGACTTCTTTTATGCATATGTTAGTACTCTTGGTGGTATCCTATAGGTGCCTGAGGCTCTGTTCATTTTTCTTTATTCTTTTTTTCCTTGCTTGTCAGATTGATTAATATCTATTGATCTATATTCAAGTTCACTGATATTTTCTTTCACAAGATCAAATATGCTGTTGAGCCTCTCTAGTCAACTTTTCATTTCAAGTCTTGTACATTTCATTTCCAGATTTTCATTTTCAAATAAATTTTATCTCTTTATTGATATTCCCTGTTAATTGACACATTGTCCTATTTTCATTATTTGAATATATTTATAATAGCTGTTTTGAAAACTTTGGAAATCTAGCAACTGGACTTATTCACTCAGTCTCTATTGACTGCTTTTTTGTCCTGAATGTGGGTTGTATTTTCCCATTTCTTTCCATATCTGGTAAGTTTGGGCTGAAAATTAAACATTTTAGTTACACATATGGCAACTTTGAATTCAGTTTTATTTTTTTAAGGTTTTCATTGTTGTTGTTTGGGTAATTTGCATGTACTTAAACTGTGGAATCATTCTGTGCCATGGTTTTGCAGCACCTGGTGTCTTACTTTTTGTTTATTTGTTTTTAGCCTATCTTCCTAGGGGTTTCTAATTTGTCTGCATAGCTTAAGAGTCACCTAATGATTTGGGGGAGACATTGTGTTCAAGCCAGTTAGGCTTCCACCCTCTGCCAAGTGATCCTATAAGTGGGTTGAAGAATGCATTCAGAATTGCTGCTGGTAGTCAAGTCTCACATCAGTTTTTACTTTTTGCCATACTCTCAGGAGTCTTCTCTGTGGTTGCATACACGTACATCCAATCAGCCACGCATATGTGGAGAACTTACCTCAACCTTTCTGTGATTCTGTCATATCCAGCATTTCCCAGTTAAATTTTTACCATATCTGCCACTCACCTCAACTTGAGCTGCAACCTCAAACTGGCACCACAGCATATTTCCTCTGCCTATTCTGAAACCAATCTGCCACTTCTACCCAGCAAAGTCATGGGTTTTCTCCCTCCACTCCATATCTATCCCACCTCCCCTCACAACAAAGTGGCTGGTTTTTAAGCTAGCTCCATGATGGTAAAACTACAGTGTTTCCTAAATGAAGTAAGTGGGGAAATGAGGGAGGAATGATAGCAGTCCCAGGCAGGAAGGCCTCAGACTTTAACCAGTCCTACATAAAACCCTAGCATCTTTTTTTTTTTTTAATAAATGCTTCTCAATTTGGTAACTGTCATTAGTCAGTTTTCAGGATCCTACAATTATTGGTTTGTTGTTGTTGTTGTTGTTGTTGTTATTGTTGTTTATAGCTTTACATGGAGGGATTTTTTTGTTGAGATAAATTGCCTATCTCTTCAGGTCATCATTATTGACAACCCCTTCCCCACTTACTTTTATATCCCCTGGTTAGCCATTTTGATTAGTAATGTGTTCTAAAATTGGTTAGACTAACCTACATGTTTGCAAATTTCTTTGTACATCTTTCTTTTTGTTCTTATGTCCTTATTCCTAAAACATATCTTTCAATAGTTTTTGTTTTCAGTGAAAATGGAGTATGTTCTTAGATATATATTAACTTGACAATATCTTTAATTTGTTTTTTGTTTGAATGATAGTTTAACTGGCTACAGAATTCAACATTGAATATTTTATCTCTGTACTTTGAAGACTTTATTATTGTCCACGTTCCATTATTGCTATTGAGAATTGAGAATCTGCTCCAATGTTTATTTTTTTATGATTATCTTTCTCTCTCTGGAATCTTTAAGACCTTATTTTTGTCTTTGGTGGTCTGTGGTTTCTCAACATTATGTCTAAGTATCTATTTTAATTTAATCCTAGAATAATTTAATCATTTTGCTTCCTGTGTCCAAATCATTGGGAATTACTTCTTATTTTATAAATTTTTATCTTAAATTCAGATTCAGTGGGGTTTATACAGTTTGGAATCAGGAGTGTCTATTGGGGATATTTTGAACTAGAATCTACTAATTGCTCAAGGCCTAGTTCCATGGGAAGATACTTTTTATGCTGTATTTAGGATTTGGGGATTCCCAAACCAAGCAAATCATGTAAATTTGAGACTTAGCCTTAAGGTAGTTGAGGCCTAATTTTATATATGAATTCCCAGAGGTGATTTTGCCAACTAGAGACCAGCTAAGACAAACAAACTGCCCTGTCTTTTCCCTTTGTCAGTAGAATAGTATCTTCTGGTCCATTTAGTAAGAGTTTAGTCTTTCAAGTGTTCCAGTTTTGTGGATGGCAACAGTCAGAGCAGAGGAACAAGAATCTTAGTTCTAACTTTTTGCCTTGAGTTTATCAAAATCCTCCTCTTCTATCCTGCCAGTTTTATGGAGCCAAAAAGGGGTCACAGCTAAAAAATGCACTTAAGTTGTTCTAAGTATTAGGAACTATGATTTATAGTAAAATATGTTAAATGTTTAATATGCAGGTGGCAATTTACAGTGTAATCATTTGTCCTTTGCAGAAACTTATGGATTCCCTGGTGAGTAGGGCCTTTCCTGAGAATCTAGTTGCCAGAAAGAAGATATCTACTAACTTATCCTTCTCACACTATTTACCTGTACTTCCTACATATAACCTAAGATACATTATATTCTCCCAAAGACCAAGTTCACTTTTTTTCTAGCCATTAAATCCCTTTAATAATTTATGCCAAATATCAACTGAAGTATCCTTCCAGCACAAAGATTTATTCTGGTCCTGTTTTAAAAAGTTGGCACTCTACCACTCTGATCTACTATAAATTTTAGAATTCTTATCACAACCAATTATCTTTTTATTCATGATGCAAAGGCTACTCTAAAATATAAAATGAAGTAAAGCTCATCATATTGCCATGGAATTTTTTAAATGTCATATATTGTGAGAAATGTTTAGCACTTTAAAGGATTCACATATACTTCTAATTTTTTTTTAATTTTTATTTTTAGAAAGAGAGAGAGACTGAGCATGTGTGAGCAGGAGAGGGCCAGAAGGAGAGAGAGAGAAAGAGAAAGACAGAGAGAGAGAACCTTAAGCAAGCTCCATGCTCAGTGTAGAGCCTGATGCACGGCTTGATCCCATGACCCTGGGATAATGATCTGAGCCAAAATCAAGAGTAAGATGCTCTACTGACTCAGCCACCCAGGAACCCCTTAAAATATTTTTTAAAATACTAATACTTTGTTAAAAACTTGTGCCATAAATTGACAGGGACTTTGGAATATATGTTAAACAGATATTTCTTCAACCATACTAGCAAGCAACATTAGTCTATGTTATGTATCATTATATAGGCCTGGCTATTAATATGATATTTGATAAAATAGAATCATCTTTTGTATGTATATATCTATGTCTATGTAGATATATAGATATATGCTTTTTTTATATTTCAGGAGTTGCACTTTTTATGTTATGGTGTGTAGCCTGGTCATTCTCAGGCCCCGAAGTTCTCCCTGGTGGAAATTTATTTGGATTATTAATTATTTTTTATAGTGCCATGATTGGGGGTAAAATTTTGGAACTCATGCGAGTACCTTCAGTGCCTCAACTTCCACCTCTTCTTGGTAAGTGTACAGTTAGCTCTTATTTCTTTGTTTTTGCTGTATGCAAATTATGAACATACTCTAGTCAGAATACATATAATATAGAAATATTTCAATGTAATATGATCTTTATAGCTTCTTTTTATATTTACTATATACGTGTGGATATAGTTCATTTATAGAAGTATTTATTCTCTTTGTATACAAGCACACAGATATTTTTTCTGAAATATTTTTGAAACAATTTAAATATACTCAATATATGATTCCTGTTGCTTTATTGTTTAATAGGACATTTTAAAATTAATTTTAAATATATTATAGAAAATGAAACATTTGGAAAAGACTGAATTTTTCTGTAGATAACCTAACTCAAATACAATGATAAGATTCAAATACTGTAGTGACTAGGGCACCAGAAAGTTTTATGGTTTAAGCTGTTTGGGCATCTCCACTATGTATATTCATGGGTGCGTCATCTGCCTAACCAGTATTATATCCTCTTTCTTCATTACCATTATTATATAACTCTCCATTTGGACAGAGGAAAATTAGTGGAAGAACTTCTATCAGTGGTGTCTCATATCTTCTAAGTATTCAATACACCCAAATATTCCGTACACTGTGAGTAGAGATAATTGCTCCATCCTATTGCTAATACCCTTTCTATGTCCACAACACCCTTTTAGCGCTTGCTAAGTATTCACTGAATCTTTTTTTTTTTTCTCTCCAAAACTTCTACTCTTACCCTAGCTTAGGCTATTTGTTTTCCAAGTCTTCCATGGACTTTGGCAGAGCCTTTTAATTGTTCTCTCCTCTAGTTTTATGTCTATCTAACTCATCAAAACCATCACATAGAAAATACAAGATGCACTATGTCTCTCCCTCCTAAAACTTTTCCTATGGTACATTACTCTGGAAAAGCAAGCGGTGGGACTGGAGGCTGCAGGGGGGTTAGCTTTATATTATCTGGCCTCTCCTGCCCATTCTCTCACTCAGTCCTTGCCCTTTTTTTGTTTAACAACACTGAATTACCTGTTTTAGCCCTTTGAGATATGTCATTTCTTATCGCCAGCCCTTTACTTATGCTGCCTTCTCTACTTGTATGTAATCTGTCCTTCACCAAAGTAATGATGTAGTGTGTTTAGAGAAGGAAAATTAAACATTTCTCTTTTCTAACTTAGAAAAATGAACTGAATCAGACATGTTTTCTTTTCTTTTTTTTTAAAGGGATGTTACTGGCAGGTTTTACCATCAGGAATGTTCCATTCCTCAGTGATTACATCCATATTAATAACACATGGTCTTCAACTTTAAGAAACACTGCCCTTACCGTTATCCTAATACAAGCTGGGCTTGGACTCGATCCACAGGTAGATTTGCAACTATATCTTGAATAAAGATATTTTAAATATTAGAGGCTGGTAGAAAAGAAAAAGAGGCAAAAAGACTCCAAGTGGTCTGTAAGCAAAACTAAGGTAAAGAACAAAGATTTTGCAGAAATATTGGCATCTTATAATTTCTACTTCTGGTCATCATTATTACTGATATGAAGAGAAATCAGTGTGATGTAAGATCTCTATTAGAAATCATCTTTAATTATTTTCATAGAGATAAATGTCCCTTGTACAGCATTTGTTTTGTTTGGGACCTGTGGCTTTTCTATGGATAACTATTTACTTTTCAGTTAATAGTAAACTTGTGGTGCTTGGGTGGCTCAGTTGGTTAAGTGTCTGACTCCTGATTTTGGCTCAGGTCATGATCTCACAGTTCATGAGATTCAGCCCCACATCGGCACAGAGTCCGCTTGGGATTCCCTCTCTGACTCTCCCTCTTTCCTTGCCCCTACCCTGTTCTCTCTCTCTCAAAAATAAATTAATAAACTTTAAAAAATAAACAAAGGGTAAGGTCCACTCCTAAAAGGTTTTTACTTTTGTTTTGTTTTTCAAAGAGATTAAGAATTTCAGTAACATTTTTATTTAATGACTTTCTTCCCCCACAGATGTTATATTCCTGATTATCTGTGCATTATTGTAGAAGCTAATCTTTTAAAAGATCACAATCTAGGAATCATAAATCTATTTGGGTTTTAAAAAGGTGACTCTCCATGAATAAATATAACAGCTACTGAAACAACAAATGTATGAGTTTAGTGAAAATATCTCAAAAGCATAAAGACAGTGACAACTTATTATAAGCTCCAGTAGAAAATTTGAACCAATGAGAAAATTCTAAAGTTCTCCTTTTTAGTGAATTATGCTATTTTTAAGTGATTTTTCTCTTTTGGTACATTGATATTTTCTATTATAATTATTAAATTAACCAAACAGGTCATTTCTAAAAGTTAACTGATGGAAATAAACCTATAGGTCATACTTTTATTATACTCTTTATAAGAAAAATTAAGGAAGGTAGAAATAGTTATTTAATTACAGAGAAATGGATATTTTGAAATAATTTAGGTACAACAGTATTTTATAAAATGTGAAGTACTTTATATATAACCCAATCTGTGATGACATATAAAATGAGCTGTATTAGCATTTCAAGCCCAGTGAGACAATCTGGAAGATTTAGCTTAATAAAAGCTAATTACTTAAAAAAAAAAAAAACTATCTCAAAATTTACTTAAATAACTTTCTTGTTCACCATTGTAAGTTGTCTAAATGTGACTATTTTTATATTTCAGGCTTTGAAGCATTTGAAGAGAGTTTGTTTAAGATTGGCTCTAGGTCCATGCCTCATAGAGGCATGTTCAACTGCTGTTATTTCCCACTTCCTTATGAATTTTCCCTGGCAATGGGGATTTCTTTTGGGGTAACTTTTTCTCATTTTTCTCTATGAAAATATTCGGTTAAGAATGCTTGGTTTGAAATTATCAAAATATTCAGAATATTATATAGACAAGCTTCTCATTAAACTTCTTTTCACAGTAGGGGTACCTGGATGACTCAGTTTAGCATCCCACTCTTGACTTTCGCTCAGGTCATGATCTTACGGTTTGAGTTCAAGCCCCACGTGGAGCACCTTGCTCACAGCATGGAGTCTGCTTGGGATTCTCTCTCTGCCCTTTCCCACCTCATGTTCTCTCTCTCTCTCTCTCTCAAAATAAATGAATAAATAAACTTAAAAAAAAGTCATTTGGGGTACCTCAATGGCTCAGTTGGTTAAGGGTCCGACTCTTGATTTTGGTTCAGGTCATGATCTCATGGTTTGTGAATTCGAGCCCCACATCGGGCTCTCTGCTATTAGTACGGAGCCCCCTTGGGATCCTCTGCCACCCTCCCCTCTGCCCCTCCCCTGCTCATGTGCTGTCTCTCTCAAATATAAATAAACATTAAAAAAATTCTTTTCACACTGGTAGAAAACCTTGGAAATGTGTTGGTCAGAAGCAGAGCCATATCCTAAATCTACCATATCCTTAGCAAACATGCAGTCCCTGAATGTTTAGTGCAAGATAATTCATCAATTTACTCCTTCTCTCCTATGTCATTTTCCATTTCTATGTTTTAACCCATCCAGTGGCCTCTTCCTTATAAATTGTATGTATATATTATATACATATATATGAGATTTTACATATAGATATTATAACCAAAACACTCTTTCCCTGTACCCAATGTCCCATCTATTTTTACCCACTATCCATTTTCTCTTCATGTCCAAATTCCTCAAAACAGTAGTCCATAATCACTCTCTCTAGATGCTCAACCCCTTTTCATTTTTCAATATATTTACCTTTTGCCTCCATTTGAATGTAAAGTTCACCCATTATATACTTACTGCCAAATCCAATGGATTTTTTAAAATTTCTTTTTTATTATAAAAGTAATACCCAAATGCATTTTACTTTTGAAAAATTAGAACTTTACAGATAAAACTAAGAAGTCTTTTAACCATGCCTTCAAATCCTAGTGCCCATACCCGTACCCAAAGTAACAATTTTTATGAGTTTTATGTTATTATTCCATAGACCTTTAAAAATAACAGTCCAGACTTCTAAAGAATATATATTATATATATGTAATATATATAATATATATATTTATATGAAAATAGATAAAATAATATTCTGTTTTTCCAAGGATTTATCTACTGTATACATATATAATATATAAATAATATCAAAGAGTGTATCACTATGTTTGCGATTTTCTCTCTTTTACTCAACAGTATTCTTGAGATTTATACACTTAGAAATATGTAGCTCATTTTTTAATTGTTGTATAGTGTTATATTGTATGATAATACCAGATTTTACTTACAGTGTTCCAACAAATAGCATTTTGTTTGTCTCACTTTGCGTAAATGTGAGTTTTCCTAGAATAGTTACCTAAGTTACGCGCATTTTCAGTTTTGATGGATACTATCAAAGTGCCTTTAACACGTACCAATTTGCCCTATCACCAGCAGGGTATGAAAATGGCTGTTATTTGGGGCGCCTGGGTGGCGCAGTCGGTTAAGCGTCCGACTTCAGCTCAGGTCATGATCTCGCGGTCCGTGAGTTCGAGCCCCGCGTCAGGCTCTGGGTGGATGGCTCGGAGCCTGGAGCCTGCTTCCGATTCTGTGTCTCCCTTTCTCTCTCTGCCCCTCCCCCCTTCATGCTCTGTCTCTCTCTGTCTCAAAAATAAATAAACGTAAAAAAATGGTTGTTATTCTTTCAAATCCTTGCAAATTATAATATCAAGTCTTGATATTATCAAACTTTATGATATCTTCCAATCTGGTGAACAAAAATTGATTATTTCTTTGTTGTTTTAATATGCATGTATGTGATTATTAATGAGCTTCAGTATTTTTATATGAGCCTGTTCAGACCTTTTTCTATTTTTCTGTTGAGTTATTCTTTTCTTTCTTATTGATTATATCAATGCTTTGGTACAAGTATTGCAAATACATGTCCTAACATACCACTAGATATTTAACTTTGCTTATGATGACTTTTTTTTTTTAATCTAAAAATGGTATTTTATTATTTCCAACAGATAGAAGAGCAAATACATAAAACCATTCCTTGACCTTGAAAATCAAAAAGAAAAACCAGGGCGTGGGGAGGAAGAATATAGCTGCTTTTGATATAGCAAAGGGCTTTTTTATGTAATCAAATTGATCAATACTTCTGTTTCTGTTTAATGCCTTTCTATGTGTCATTCCAAAGATCCTTTTTACCCATATATCTATGGTCATAAATATATTCTTCTATATATTATTATTATTACTTTTAAGTGCATTTTAAAAAATTCTTTTAAAACAGTAGAGTTTATTATGTGTGGGGATCTAGCTACATTCTTTTTCCACATGAATAGGTTGTTGCCTCAGCACCATTTATGGAAAAGTTCTTTTTTTTCCCCCTTGATTTGAAATGTTGATTTTGTCATGTAACAAACCCCAGAGATTTGTGTTTTTTTATAATTTTTTTAATGTTTATTTTTTTGAGAGAGAGAGGACAAGAGTGTGAGCTGGGGAGGGGCAGAGAGAGAGGGAGACACAGAATCTGAAGCAGGCTCCAGGCTCTGAGCTGACAGCACAGAACTGCAAGATTGTGACCTAAGCCTAAGTGGGACACTTAACCGAGTGAGACACCCAGACACCACAGAGATTTGTTTTTATACTTGTGTTCTGTTTTTCTTCCAATCCATTTTGTCTATTTCTATGTCATTATTACATGGTTTTAACTATCTTGCCTTTACTAAAACAGTATCTTCATTTTTACATCGACTTGGTTTTTCATTCTAAGCTCTTATTCTCCCAAATGAATTTTAGAATCAGGTAGTCAAGTTCAATGAAGAATCCTGAGAATATTTTAATTGGCATAGCAACGAATTAATAAATTAATTTGGAGGAGAGATGACACATTTATAATATTGAAGAGTTTTTATCCATAAATATGACATATCTCTCCATTATTTAGGTGTTATATTAAGTTCTATGTTTATAATTTTTGGAGAGATCTGGGTCTATCTTCATAGTTTTGTTCTCAGGTGTTTTATGTTTTTTTATTGATGTTATTAATAGATTTTTCATAACATTTTCGAATTAGTTTTTGCAGATGTATAAGAAAACTACTGATTTTTAAAAATACATTTTATTGAGGTATAGTTCACATAGAATAAGCACTCATTTTTAGTGAACATCTCAATGAGTTTTTTTTATAATGAGTTTTATAATGTAATTATATAGTATGTACTCTTTTATTTCCGGTTTCATATGGTCAGCAAGTTGTTTTTGAGATGCATCCATATTATTCATTCCATTTTATTGCAGAGTATTATTTCATTGTATGAAATATACCACCAATTTTATTCATTCACTTGTTGATGGATATTTAGATTGTTTCCAATTTAGTTGTTACAAACAAAGCTGCTATGAACTTTTGCATTCAAGTCTTCGTGAAGACATTTGTTTTCATTTGTTAGAGAAATGCCTAAGAGTAGATTTGCTAGATCATATGGTAAGATATTATTTAATTTTATTTTAAAAATGGGGTGCCTAGCTGACTCAGTCAGTAGAGCATGCTACTCTTGATCTCAGGGTTGTGAATTTGAGCCCATTTGAGTGTAAAGATTACTTAAAAATAAGTAAATAAATAAACAGTGCCAAAAATTTTCCAAAGTATTGTAGCATTTTACATTCCCACCAATAATGTATAAAATTCTAGGCCATCCACATCCTCTCCAATACTTCATAGTGTCTCCTTAATTGAACATTTTTTAGTTGTATGTGTAGTGGTACAAAGTTATAGTTTTAGGCAAGGGAAACAGAAGAAAAATAAACAATTGGGACTTCATCAAGATAAAAAAGCTTCTGCACAGCAAAGGAAACAATCAACAAAGCTAAAAGGCAACCTTTGGAATGGCAGAATATATTTGCAAATGACATATCTGATAAAGGGTTTGTATCCAAAATATATAAAGAACATATAAAACTCAACACCCAAAAAACAAATAATCCAGTTAAAAAATGGGCAGAAGACATGAATAGACTTTTTCCAAAAATGGCTAGAAGACTGATGAAAAGATGCTTACTATCACTCATCATCAGAGAAATAGAAATCAAAACAAAAGTGAGTTATCACCTCACACCAATCAGAATGGCTAAAATCAACAACACAAGAAACAATAGGTGTTGGCAAGGATACAAAGAAAAAAGAATCCTTGTGCACTGTTAGTGGGAATGAAAACTGGTACAACTACTGTGGAAAACAGTATGGGGCACACACACACATACACATATACAATGGAATATGAACCATAAAAAAAGAATGAAATCTTGCCATGTGCAATGACATGGATGGAGCTAGAGAGTATTAATGTTAAGTGAAATAAGTCAGAGAAAAACAGATACCATATGATTTCACTCATGTGGAATGTAAAAAACAAAACACGTGAACATGGGGGAAAAAAAGAAACCATAAAACAGACTGTTAACTATCGAGAACAAACTGAGGATTGATGAAGGGGGAGTAGGTATGGGGGTGGGTTAAATGCATGATGGGTTATGGAGGGTGTACTGGTAGTGATAAGCACAGAGCGCTGTATGTAAGTCATGAACTATTAAATTCTACACCTGAAACTAATATTCACTGTATCTTAACCAACTGGAATCTTAATAAAAACTTGAGAAAAACAATAAAGTTGTGGTTTTATAGTTTTTCATCAAATTTAGAATTTTTCAGCCGTTATTTAAGTATTTTGCCCCTCTTTCTTATTCTATAACTACAACTACACATGTGTTAGACTGCTAGATATTATTATGTAGGTCCCTGGTACTCTATTAACTTGTTTTACTCATGTTACTCTCTGTACTTAATTTTGCGTCTTTTTCCTCAGAATACTTCTTTATTAGCATTTTGTTTATAGACCTAAGTATATTGGACTCTGTATAAAAATATGAATTCTTTTATTCTTTAAATAGGCAAACATATGTAATTACATAAGATAACAGCATCTGATTTTATTCCCATTTTATATAAACAGAGCACTATTTGTTTAAGAGAAGCTGGCTTTTAATAGGTTACTACTAGAGTGCTTTATGTCCCTGTTAGGAAGTATATTTTGAGCATTTTGCATTTTCTTTTTTGTACCTAATGGCTTTTCAATGATGGTGCCATAGATGATTTGCTTTTTTGTATATATAATTTGGGATTTCAAATGTTGAATCATCAAAAAGCATTAAAAATTACCATTCTAAATCACCCCTCCGCCACCACCACCCCCCAAAAGAGAAAGAGCATTACCCTGGACCTAACTCATGTTTTGCTCCATGTCTATTGTTTCCATATTTGCCCTTTTCTGTTTGTTTTTGTTGTTTTGTTTTGTTTTCATCATGGTAAGTTTATTCTTTAGTCCCCATCACCTATTTCACCCAGCCCCCCTTCCCACCTCCCTCTGATAATCCATCAGTTTGCTCTCTGTTAAGAGTCTGTTTCTTGGTTTGTCTCTCTCTCTCTCTCTCTCTTCTTTGCTCCTTTTTTGTTTCTTTCTTTCTTTCTTAAATTCCACATATGAGTGAGATCACATGGTATTGTCTTTCACTGGCTGAGTTATTTTGCTTAGCACTGTACTCTCTAGCTCTATCCATGTTGTTCCAAATGGGAAGATTTCATTCTCTTTTTATTGCTGAACAATATTCCATGTGTATATGTACACATACACATATATATGTATATATATCACATATATACATATATGTGTATATGTATATATATCACATCTTTCTCCATTCATCTAATGATGGACATTTGGACTGCTTATACTTCATTTTGGATATATTCCACTGCTGTGTCTTCAAGTTCATTGATCTTTTCTTCTGCAGTGTTTAACCTTCTATCAATCCTATCCAGTGAATTTTTTTAATAATTCAGATATTGCATTTCTTTGGTCATAAGCCATCTTACATTTCTTTCCAGCTTTATTGAGATAATGATTCACATATAACATTTTGTAAGTTTAAGGTATACAACGTGTTGATTTGATACACTTATATATTGCAAAATGATTACCAACATAGCATTAGTTAACACCTCCATCTTATCACATACTTGCCTTTTTCTGTGTGTGTGATGAGAACTTTTAAGATCATCTCCCTTAGCAACTTTCAAGTATATAATACAGTATTATTAATTGTAATCACCATGCTGTACATTAGATCCCCAAAACTTACTTATCTTATAATTGCAAGTTTATACTCTTTTGACCAAAATTTCCCCATTTCTCCCATGTACCAGACCCTAGTAACCACCATTTTACTCTATTTCTATGAGTTCAGCTTTTTTAAATTCCACACATAAGTGAGGTCATGCAGTATTTGTCTTTCTCTGTCTGACTTATTTCACTTAGCATAATGTCCTCAAGGTCCATCCATATTGTAAATGGCAGGATTTCTTTCTTTCTCATGACTGAATACTTGTCCATTGCATATATATTGCACACATATATATACCATACACACATACACACACACATATACATACCACATCTTTATTCATGCATCCATTGACAGAAACTTAGGTTGTTTCCATCAGATACTACATTTTTTATTTCCAAAAGTTCCATTTGGTTCTTTATTCTGTCTGCTGCTTTCCCCCCATTATGTTCATGTTTTCCTTTAGATTCTTAAGGAACATATTTATACGTTCCATATGTAACATATTTATAACAACTGTGACAATATATTAATCTACCAGTTCCCTCGTTGCTGTCATTTGTGGATCTATATGTATTAATTGATTTTTCCCCCTGTTGTAGGTTACATTATCCTACCTATTCATGTGTCTAGTGATCAGATGCTGGGTTTTGTAGGTTTTACATTGTTGAAATCTGGATTTTGTAATTTTTCTTTAGAGTGTTAGACTTTGTCCCAGAAGGCAGCATTAAATTATTTGTGAGTTAGTTGATGCTTTCAAGTCTTGGTTTTAAGATCTTTTAGGGATTATCTAGAGTAGCCTTACTGTAGGGCTTCTAAGATGTGGCCCTTCTGAGTCTACTGAATGCCCTATGTGTTTGATGAGGTATCTCCACTCTAGTTGGTGGGAACCCAAAGGTTTTCCCAGTTTTCTGTGAGCTCTAGAAATTATTCATCTTACTGATGGTCAGTAATCTTTCTTTATGAGTTGTACTTGTCCACATTTGTGGGTTTTACTCTATGCCTGCTCTCAGTAGTATTCAACCAAAGACAGGGAACCCTTCATGCCAATTTCTGGAAATTTCTTTATGTCTTTCCTTCCCTCAGGTACTCTGCTCTGAAAATTTTAGCTGCCTTGGCTTCCCTAAACTTTTTTCTCCTCAACTCAGCAAATTTGTTGGGCTTTGTTTGTTTTCTCTCCACCACAGCCTTGAAATTGTTCCCAAGCAGAAAACCTGGGCAATGGTGAAGTTTAATTCATTTGTTTCCCTTTTCTCATTTGTAACAGTTCTGTACTGTTGTTCAGTGTCTGAAATTTGTTGTCTGGTTTTCCAGGTGCTTTCAGCAGGAGAGTAATTGCAGAACCTATATTCTTTTACAGCTGTAAGCAGATGTCTTACTTCTGATTTTTAAAGGTTGATTTTATATATGACTATCCTGATGAATGTTCATATCGGTACTTTTAGTTCTTATATAAACTTCCTGTCTTCAAATAATTAAACTTTTGTCGCTTCCTTTACCAGTGTTTATACTGTTATCTCTATTTTACTGTGTCCAATTGAGTATCCCATCAATGTGAATATTAGTAATGGAAAAAAATAGATGTTTCTATTTTTAAAATAATTTTAATGAGAATTCTAATGCTTTGTCATTAATATGATGTTTACTGTAGGGTGTTAGTAGATGCGGTTTATTAGGCTAAGGAAAGTTTCCTGAATCTTGTTTGTCAAGAGGTTGCCTCTTAATAAAAAAAAAAAAAAAAAAATACTATCATTTTTTTTTCCCTTCAATCTGACGTTATGAATTATACTGGCAGAGTTTCTTAATGCAGAACCATCCATACGTTTACAGACTTGGTCAGCATTTTTATTCTTTTAATAAACTGATGTATTCAGTTTGCTCCTATTTAGGATCATAAATGAAACTAAACTGTGGCTTATTTTCTTATGCTATCTTTGCCTTATTTTTATTTTTTCTACCTCAACCCCTACCTATCTTTGCCTTATTTATGATCATGTTATTATTTTGCTATGACTGCCTCAAATCCCTTCATGTTGATACCTAGCATTTTAATGCAAGTTAAATAATCAATATAAATTTTCTTTTCTTTCATCGTAGTTTTTTTTCCTTTTAAAATAAAGATAAGTGTAGAAGTTACTAAGATATGTGAATATCCTTAATTTGTATTTCTGTTGCAACAACTTCTGGATTCATTTTTCCTCCCATTTGAGTACTTTCACCAAAATGATTGTGAACGTGGGTCTTTGTGTGACAAATCTTTTGAAGCTTTGTATGCTTGTGAATATTTTCACAGTATTATAAAACCTTCATATTTGAATGACTATTGGACTGACTTTAAAATGTCCAAAATGGGGGCATCTGGACTGGCTGGCCGGTTTAGTTAGCAGAGCATGCGACTCTTGATCTTGGTGTCATGAGTTCAGGCCCCATGTTTGGCATAGAGATTACTTTAAAAAAAAATCTTAAATAAATAAATGAATGAATAAATAAATAAATATTCAAAATTATTTTCCTTGAACTTTTAAAAATTGTTCTGCTTTTTCCTTGTATCTAACCTTGCTATTGAAAAGTCTGGTGTCAAACTAATTCTTATTCTTTTGTTGATAACCTTTCTCGCTGGATGTTTTTAGAATTTCCTGTTTTAATTTTCTTAAATATTACTATAAATTATTTAGACATGGGTTATTCTGTTTCCTGTGTGACCTTTTATTTAGATTTAAGGTCATTTGTCTTTAATTAAGGGAAATTTACTTTCATTATTTTTTTGAGTATGCCATCTTTTCTAATTTCATATATTTATATTTATCATTTATATAATGGCACATCTACTGCTATTCTTTTTTTCAAGATTTTATTTTTAAGTAATCTCTACACTCAGCATATCCTTCTCACTCATTGTAATCCTTATCTATCTTGAATTCTACTTTGTCAGATATTAATATTTCTCTTCCTGCTTTGTTGTGGGTACCCTATTTGGAATGAATTTCTCCATCCTTGAATTGTTAAACTTTTTATTGAAGTCTAACTCAGATACAGAAAGTGTAAAGGACATGAATGTACAGTTCCTTGAATACTTAAAAAGTGAATATTCATGTAACCATCACCCAAGTAAAGAAGTATAGCACTGCCAATACCCCAGAAGTGTCCTCATGCTCTCTCCTAATCACTTCTCTCCATCCTCTCCACAGATAACCACTATACTAATTTCTTACACTATAATTTAATTTGCATGTAGTTGTACTTTATGTAAATGAAACCGTATAGTATATATTCTTTTGTGTCTGCTCTTTAACTCAACATTATATTTGAGATTCATCCATGTTATTGTGTGTGAACATAGTTTACTTTCTTTTTTGTATAGTATATCATTGTATGAATATACTAGTTTATTTGTGCATTCTATTATCAGTGGGAATTTGCATAGTTCCTAGTTGGGGTTGTTATTACTAATGCTCTTACATTCTTGTAAATAACTCTTGGTACACAGTTTTCTAAAGGTACTTAACTATGAGTTGAATTGTTGGTTCATGGGGTAACTATATGTTTAAAACTTTGGATTATGTCAAAATATTTTTTGAGAATTCCGAATTTACATTTCTACCAGTAGTATGTAAGAGTTCCTCTTATTCCAAACCCTGCCAACATTTGGAATCATCAGTCTTTTTTATTTGAACCATTCATATGGGTATGTTGTGATATCTCATTGGGATTTTTATTTCTATTACCCTGATTTCTAATAAGGCTGAAGAGTACCTGTTATTTCCCATATTTCTAATGGGTTTTTGGTGGTTGTTTTTTTCTGATTTATTGGTAAGAGTTCAACATATTCTGATACTAGTCCTGTGTTAAATATGTTACAAATATGTTTTTTCATTCATCAACTACCCATTCTCTCTTTTAATGGTAGAAATTCTTCATTTTAATGTAGCCCAATCTGTCATTCTTTTTCTTCATTCTTAATACTTTTTGTTTAAGAAGTCATTCCATATTCAAAGTCATAAAGATATTCTGTATATTATTTTCTAGTAATTTTACTATTTTACCTTTTACATTTAAATCCATAATCTACCTTAAATTGATTTTTATGTCTAGTACGATATAGGGTCAGGTTTCTTCTTTCTCCCCGCTTCTCTACAGTCAACTTAGGAATATCCAAATGACCCAGCACAATGGATTTAAAAAGCCACTTCTTCCAGTCACATTGCTCTATAGTGTAACCTGTGTCATAAATAATGTGTCCAGATAAGTATGGCTCTGTTTCTGGACTCTCTATTCTTAACCAATGGTCTATCTTCTGTGTTAATTACTATGGTTTTATAATAAGTCTTTGTATCTTGTAGAACAAAACTCTCACTTTTATGATCTCCAAATCACTTTTATGATTCATAACACTTCGTATTTCCATACAAATTTAGAACCAGTTTGTCAATTTTTACCAAAAAATTCTGATTGAAATTGTATTGTTCTATCAATTAGGAGATGACTGATACCTTTATAATATTGAGTTATTCAATTCATGCTCATGGTCTTCCCCTCCATTTATTTAGGTATTCTCTAATTTTTCTTTTTAATTTTTTGATGTTTATTTATTTTTTTAATATGAAATTTATTGTCAAATTGGTTTCCATACAATACCCAGTGCTCATCCCAACAGGTGCCCTCCTCAATGCCTATCACCCACTTTCCCCTCCCTCACACCCCCCATCGACCCTCAGTTTATTCTCAGTTTTTAAGAGTCTCATGGTTTGCCTCCCTCCCTCTCTAATTTTTCTTTTTCCCCTTCCCCTCCCGCATGGTCTTCTGTTAAGTTTCTCAGGAGCGTGAGCAGGGGAGGGGCAGAGAGAGAGAGGGAGACACAGAATTCGAAGCAGGCTCCACACCCTGAGCTGTCAGCAGAGAGCACAGCCAGGGGCTCAAACTCACGAACTGAGAGATCATGACCTGAGCTGAAGTCAGATGCCCAACCAACTGAGTCACTGAGGCACCCCTAATTTTTCTTAATCAAGGTGTTTTTATTTCCTACATAGAGTTCCTGTATATATTTAATTAGATTTATTCCTAGGCATTTGATGGTTTTTGATACAATTATAAATAGTACTTTTACATTTTTAATAATATTTGTTACTGGTATTTAGAAATATTATTTATTTTCCATATTGCTTTTGTCTCTAGCAACCTTGCTGTGCTCATCAGTTCAAATTTATCTATAGGTTGCCTTGGTTTTTCTACATGTACAGCTGTGTCATCTGTGAATAATGACAGTTGTACTTCTTTCTTTCCAATAAGTAAACCATTTATTTTTCTTTCTTTATGGTACTTATTAGGCTCTTCAATATAATGGTGATTAGAAGTGGTGATAGTAGACATCTTTGTCTTGATTCTGTATTTGTCATTAAGTTTTTTGTAGCTACCCTTAATTAGATTAATGAAGTTTCCCTACATTCTTAGTTTGCTAAGTTTTTATTGTAATTGGGTGTCAAATTTTATCAAATAATTGTTTTGCTTCTATTGAAATACTATGAATTGTTAATTCTATTCTAGTGAATTATGTTGATTAACTTTCTAATGTAAACCAAATTTTCATTTATGAAATTGATTCAATTTATTCATCATACTTATAATTTTCAACTTCTTTGTACCATTTGTCTTAGGTATATTTCTTACTAACAACTCAGAAATAAATTTTAATTTTTTTAAAAAATGTTTTTCTTTATTTTTGAGAGAGAGACAGAGCACAAGTGGGGGAGGGGCAGAGAGAGAGAGGGAGACAGAATCAGAAGCAGGCTCCAGGCTGAGCTGTCAGCACAGAGCCCCATGCAGGGCCCAAACTTGTGAACTGTGAGATCGTGACCTGAGCTGAAGTTGGACACCTGACTGACTGAGCCACCCAGGCACCCCAGAACTAAATTTTTAAAACTCAGTCAGAAAAGCTATGTCTTAACAGGTCCATCCAACCGATTCCTTGTAGGTCAATTTTGACTTAACCTTGCTTTTATTTCACCTTTTAAAATATTACACATTCCTGTAAATTTTATTCTTTTTTCACTTTTCCTACTTTTTGTTGGATTACCAGCATTTTCTTTGTTACACTTTCATTTATTCCTTTAATATTTAGAAATTACAAACTCATTCTCCTAGTGATTACCTATAATTTTGTAAAAAGCATACTTAAAATTATAGCATGTTTTCAGTTTTCTCCACTCCCTCATATATTTCCCCACCAGTTGATATAATCTAGAATTTTCGTCTAAGATTATTTATAAGTTTTCTTTACAATGAGTACTTCTATAGATTTAACAATGATTTTCACTGCTCATCATTATGTCTTGTGATTATAATTATAATAATATAATAATAATTAATATAATAATTATAATAGCAAACATTTATATAGTGCTTGCCATGTGTCAGGCACTTTGTGTAGTATTTTATAATTAATAATTTAATCTTCACATAGTCCTGTGAAATAGGTATTATTATTCCCATTTTTTTGTTTTGCATACAAACTGAGACAAAGAGATGTACATGGTTTTCCTAACATCAGATGACTAAATAGATAGATCCAGAACTTTTACTATGTCTAGAGAATTTATTTTTTTAGCAACTTTTCTAAATGTTTATTTTTATTTATTTTGAGAGAGAGAGAGAGAACATAAGCAGGGGAAGGGCAGAGAAAGAGAGAGAGAGAGAGAGAGAGAGAGAGAGAGAGAGAGAGAGAATCCCAAGCAGGCTCCACGCAATCAGGCCAGAGCCTGATGCAAGGCTAGATCCTATGAACCATGAGATCATGACCTGAGCCAAAATCAAGAGTTGGACATTCAACCAACTGAGCCACCTCAGGTGTACCCTCCTTTTTTATTAAGAGTCTTTTTTTTGAGCCTTTATTCTTAATGTCTACACTATGCTGCCTATACTCTCTTATTTTTTTTAAACCCCTTTATTTTGTACTAAATATTTTTCCTGATGAGTTGATCTTCTAGTTCTTTTCAAACTGATCAGTGGATGATAAACTGAATCCTGGAAAGTCTGAAAATAAATTCTGTGTGACTCAGTATTGAATTTTAGATTCAAAATTATTTTCCCTCAGTACTTTAAAGAGACCAGTGTTATCTCTTTGTATTAGTTTTGCCCATGAGGAATATTCTATAAAGCTAATTATTAATTTCTTTCCTAGGCAATCTAACCCAATCATTTTTTTTCCCCTTTGGAGGCTTGGTTTCCTGAATTTTTCCAATTAAAATCTTCTTGCTATACAAAGTACATTCCTTGGACAGCAACATTAGTATCACCTAAAAGCTTGTTAGAAATGTAGACTCCTGGGCCTTATCCCAGGCCTTTTGAAATTAATCTGCATTTTAATGAGATTCTTATGTTATTTTTTTCATATTAAAGTTCTAAAAGAACAGTCTCAGATAAGTCTTTTTTCCTTAGTGAAATTTTTCAAATATGTACAAGAGTAGAGAGAATAATAACAAAATAACAAACGTCCAAATATCCTTAATTTAAACTTAATAGCCCCTAAGGAATCCTAAAGTAAATTACATGCATAATGGTATTTCACCCCTATATCCTACAGAATGCATTTCTAAAAGTTAACAGCATTTTTCTAGCTAAATTAACAACAATCCCTTAATGTAATCAGATGAGTCTTAACATGTTCTACTCAATATTTGGTGTGATGTTTCAATCAGAGGAATATGTATCTATTTTTTTCCAGGTCTTGATTATATCTTTTATCTTTCCTCAGTTCTCTTGTATTATGTCCTTTTGTAATTCCCTCCTCCATACCTATTAAGCATTCTTTATACTTTTTATATGCTTACCTTTTTGCAGTACACACTGGAAAATTTTTCTCTGCACAGTTCTCTAGCTTATTAAGTCACTCTTTAGCTATGTTTATACCTATTTTTTTTAATTTGGAGAATTTATTGTTAATTTCTAGGAACTATCATCAAAACTTTATGGATAGATGCAATATACTTTCATGATTCAGAGGATATTTATAGTTATTCTGACATCATGTTTTGGTTGCTTTCTTCCTAGTATATCTCTTTTCTCAGGTATAAATTTTTTTCCACTTAATGAACATGGTTCCTCAATTCAAAGTGATAGATTCCCCAAATATTTTGTAATACTTTAATGGGGGCTCATTTTTGTGTTTTACACTTCCTATTAGCTTGTTATTGCTTTATCTATTGGCTTTTGCCTTCTTGCAGGGAATAGCCCAATAATGTTACCAAGCAAGGTGTCTAGAAGCTCAGGCTGAGATTAAGATTCTTACGCAGTAATGTACTGAGGGAGGTCTCAGTTGAAACTTCTGAGTGAAGAAAGCCAGAGAGACTATGGGATAAATCAGTGGTTCCCGAACTTTGCTGTACATTAAAATCACCTTGGGAGCTTTTGAAAATCCCAACAATCAGAAGAGTAATGTCAGCAAGATAGCAGAATACGAAGCCCCAGGCTCTTCTTCTCCCACATTACTGACTTAAAAACATAAGAACCAAATTACCTTTGTGAGAAATCCAGAAACCACTTGAGAGGTTGCAGCATCCTGTCCAAGTGCAAGGTCAAGAAGAGACACATTGGAGTAGTTAAGACATTTCATTGTATTTACCCACCGTACCTCATCCCCTCCCTGCACAGCAGAGGAAATCAAGAGAAAACTCCCAACCCCTGGCTTATCCATCAGGAAGGAAAGAAAGAAACTGGGACATGTGTCTACATTCTGGCATTTTGAGTCAAGGGACAGGTTTCTGTCTCACCTAACTCAGAGTGCTGACAGAAAAAGAGTGGCACACTTTGGATACTGAGGCACATTGAAAACAAAGGTGAGTCCTGTGGGTTGCTCTAGCTCCTGAGATATTGCAGTACTGCAGACAGACCTTAGGGGTGTTCTGGAGCAGAAAAAGGCAAAACTTTTCAGCTGGAGATAATGTACCCAACCCTGAGAAGCTGCATCCCAGAAATGTTTGAGAGACCCCTAGAATCTCTAGCCGAGCTGATTTGTGAAGAACTTTCTCTAGTGAAAACAGTTCATAAAGACAGGAAGAAGTGACTGTTTTTTCAAGTATCCAAATGATGGCTCCAACAAAGGAATGAAATGAAACTCCAGAAATCAACCCTAAACAAATGGAAATGTATGAATTACCCAACAAATAATTCAAAATAACCATCATAAAGATGCTTAATGAGTTCAAAGAGAACACAGAAAGTCTAAAATAAATCAGGTAAATGATGCATAAACAAAATGAGAATACCAACAAAGATGAAGAATCTGTAAAAAGCAAACAAAAGTAAAAATTCTGGAGCTGTAGAATACATAACTAAATTGAAAATTTTACTAGAGAGGATCAAAATCACACTGTGTCAAGCAGAAGAAAGAGCCTGTGAACTAAAAGATTGGTCACTTGAAATTACAAGTCAGAGAAGCAAAAAGCAAAAGAGAAGTGAAGAGATCCTAAGAGATTTAAGGGATACTATTAAATGGACTAATCTACACATTATGAGAGCTCCAGGAGAAGAGAGAGAGAGATGTTCAGAAAACCTACTTAAAGAAATAATTGCCAAAACTTCCAAATTTGAGTAAGGAAATAGATATGCAAATTCAAGAAGCTCAAAGAATTTCCACTAGAATAAGACTAAAGAAACCCACACTGAGACACATACTCAAGCTGTCAAAAAATACATAAAGAGGGGAAAAAAGACAGAGAATCTTAAAGTGTCAAGAGAAAAGCAAGATCACCCATAAAATAGGATTTCTCAGCAGAAACCTTTTATACCAGAAGAGAATGAGATGATATATTCAAAATGCTGAAAGAAAAAACCTGCCAATCAAGAATACTATATTCAGCAAACCACATGTAAAACTTTTATGACATTAAATTTGGCAATTATTTCTTGAATATGACACAAAAAGCACAGGCAACAAATATGAAAATAGATGAGACTGCATGAAACTTAAGAATTTCAACACAGAAAAGGAAACAAAATGGAAAGAGTACACGGAATGGGAGAAAATAATTGCAAACTATATCTGAAAAGGTCAATGTTCAGAATATATAAACAACTCCTACAACTCAACAATAATAATTTAAAAAATGGACTTAATAGTGGGCAATGGACTTGAATAGAAATTTCTCCAAAGAAAATATACAAATAGCTAACAAGCATATGAAAGTACTCAATATCTGTAGTCATTAGAGAAATGCAAATCAAAACCACAATGAGATATAAGCTCACACCTATTAGGATGATCATTATCAAAAAACAAAAACAAAATAGGGGCACCTGTCTGGCTCAGTCAGAAGAGCATGCAACCCTTATCTTGGTGATGTAAGTTCAAACCCCATAATGGGTGTAGAGATTACTTAAAATCTTAAAAAAAAAAAAAAAAAACAGAAAATAACACAAAATAAAGATTGGCACAGATGTGGAAAAATGAGAACCATTGTGCTCTGTTGTTGGAAATATAAAACAAGCAGTTGCTATGGAAAACAGGTTGGAAGTTCCTTAAAAAAAAACAAAAATAGAATTACCATCTAATCCAGTAATCCCACTTTTGGGTATATATACAAAAGAATTGAAAGCAAGATCTTAAAGAGATATTTCCACATCCATGTTTATTGGAACATTATTCACAAAGTCAAGAAGTGGAAGCAGCCCACACTGACAGTTGAATGGATGAAGAAAATGTGGTATATACCTAAAATGGAATATTATTTACCTGTAAAATATAGATAGAAATCCTGTCACATTCTACATCATAAATGAACCTTGAGGACATTATGCTGAGATAGATAAGCCAGGACAAATGCTGTATGATTCCACTGATCTATTTAGAGTAGTCAAAATCCTGGTAACAGATAGTAGTATGATGGTTGCCGGGGGCTTGGGTGGGGGAGAAAGGAAGGGGAGTTATTTAATGGATATAAAGTTTTAGTTTTGTAAGACAAAAAAGTTCTGGAGATCCGTTATACAACAATGTGAATATAGTCAACAGTACTGAACTGTGCCTTAAAAATAGTTTAGAGGGTAAATTTTATGTGTTTCTTGCCACAATTAAAAACATTTTTTTAATCCTAGTACTCAGGTCAAAGACTGATCTTAGATTAGTATGTCTTAGAATGGGATCCAGGCAGGGGCACCTGGGTGGCTCAGTCAGTTAATTGCCACTTCTTGATTTTGCCTCAGGTCATGATCACACAGTTCATGGGATCAAGCCCCACGTGAATCATTTCATCAGGCTTGTGCAGACAGCACGAATTCTCTTTCTCCTCTCTCTGCCCCCCCAGCCGGCTCACCTGTGCAACCTCTCTCAAAATAAACAAAGAAAAAAAAATGAGAGCCAGGCATCAGTGTTTTTAAAAGTACCCAAGTACATAGTAGGCAACTTCTAAGATTATTCCCAGTGATCCCTGCTATCTAATATTTTACACCTTTGTGTAATACCCTCTTCTTGAATATGGGCTGGACTTACCTGACTTGCTTCTAATGGACAAAATACAATGGAAATGATAGGATGTCAATTCTAAAATTAGGTCATGCGAAGACCATGGCTTCTACTTTGCATGTTATCTCTTCCATTCTCTTTAATTGCTTATCGTGGGGGAAAGCAGCTGCCATACTGTGAGTAGCCTGTTAAGAAGCTCCCATAACAAAAGATTGAAAGCCTGCCAACAGCCATGTGAGTAAAATTGAAAGCAGATCTTCTACACATTTCATGAGGACCTTGATGCAGAGGCATCCAGCTAAGCCACACCCAGATTCCTGACCCACAGAAGTGTGATAATAAGTGTTTGTTGTTTTAAGCAATGAAATTTGGGGATAATTTGTTAAGCAGCTACAGATAAATAATATACCAGGTGATTCAAATGTGCGGGAAAGTTCAGAAACAACTGAACTGGGCAAATGAGCTTTCAGAGAATTCTAGGCTCTCTCATTCGGAAAGACTGTACAGTCAGAGGCAAAGGCACTAAACTGTCAGACCCTCACATCAGTCAGTAATTGACGGGAGCTGTCTGGAAGAAGGAGTGGGAGGTAAACCTCCTTAGCACCCCCAAGTAATCTCTTCTAAGCAGGGGAAGGCTGCTAGAAAGCTGCAGGTGTTGGGGGTTAGCAGCCAACAGCAGCAGCTGGGGGATGTTGGTAAACGGTTTCTGCTGGGGCACCAAGAACATCTCTACACAAGGTATATATTTCAGTCCTTATAAAGTTAATGTGGCAGAGATGAGGTAAAGTACTAAATAGGATATACCAACAAAGATGTTCTGAGCAGGAGTTTCCCCATTCCTCATGCATGTTATCATCCACACTCATTGTTCCTTTTTTGGGGCAGGCATCTCTGTTCTTTATTGACTTGCTCAAGAGTTAGAAGTAGGATGGAGAGTACATTTGTCTGGCCATTGTTACAGTGGCATTCCAAATAATCACCTGTTGGATTTCTTCAGAGATCCCTCCTGCTCCTAGCATCTGCCGTTTCTGGGCTTGGAGCATTTTTAGAGGTATACCATATCGGGGTGCCTGGGTGGCTCAGTCAGTTAAGCATCCAACTTCGGCTCAGGTCATGATCTCACAGTTTGTGAGTTTGAGCCCTGTGTCAGACTCTGTGCTGACAGCTCAGAGCCTGGAGCCTGCTTCAGATTCTGTGTCTCCCTCTCTCTCTGCCCCTCCCCTGCTCCTGCTCTGTCTCTCTCTCTGTCTCAAAAATAAGTAAGCATTAAAAAACATTTTTCAAGTATACCATATCTTTTGTAGCAATGTTTACTCACACACACTTGGCTTATAATTTCTTTCTTCAATCTTAAACTGTCTTTTATCTTACTGGGCTATACGTATTTCCTTGTCCATTGAGGATTCTCCTCCTTTTTTTTTTTTTTTCTTTCTAGTTAGGTTATGAGTTTTCCTATTATTTTTACATCTTCATCTCAAAGGATTTAGGGATGAAGGTAGAGACAATTTGTGCCCAAACCAACATCGTGAATGAAATCTCTATAAACTTTTAGGCAGCACTAAAAAATGTGTGAAAAATTTTACCACTATTAAATGACGTTGACCCAAAAGCAGAATTTTTACTTTTGAAGTTATTGTAAATCTGTAAAGGCTAATATATTTGTTGTGAAATTTAATATAAAACACTTTTGTTAAAATGATGTTTTAAAATTGGTTTTCAAAGTCTTTCTATTAGTTTTGTAGTAGGCGCTGTCTCTCCTGCTGTTGTTGTCCCTTCCATGCTACTTTTGCAAGAAAATGGATATGGTATTAAGAAAGGCATTCCAACCTTACTAATAGCTGCTAGCAGTTTGGATGACATCATAGCAATCACTGGATTCAGTGCGTGCTTGAGCATAGCCTTCTCCTCAGGTAAACAAAATACAACTGCCACATCATTCACAGCCTTTTCTGGTTCTTTTAAACAAGACTTCTGGCTTTCCTCCTTATTAAAATTTATTTATTTTTACATGTATCGTCTTTTCGTTCTTCATAGAAAGTTCACTCTAGAGCAGGGAAGAAACTTCAATGGATTGAGAAACCACTATTTAACACAAACACTATTTAATAACCATAGATTTAAATTAATCTGACAACCCATATTATCATTTTTCCGTTCATGTTGCTTTGCAAATTTTATCAGTTTTCAATAGAAATTTTTAAGCAGCAATATTATTAGTACTGCTAATATATTTAATATATATTTCTCAAATGTACCTTTTGGGCCATCATTATAAATAGCTGGTTGCTCTATTACTAAGACATCTTAAATATATAGAGTATGGACAACTGTGTGCCTTTTTGGTAGTGGTAGGACAAGATCTGCAGCACTTCTGAATCCCAAGGTAATATTTGATCTTGAATGTCACTCTGCGCAAATTGTGAAAGTAAATGTTTCCACGTTTAGTAATGCTTTAGTTATTCGCAATGTTTGAAATTCAGTCTTCTGTTTTATTGAAGCACCAAAATATTTGAGTTGAAAAGTAATATGTACAGTTTATCTTAAGATCAAGACCTAAATAAATAAGAAAGGAAAAAAAGGAAAAGATAAACTCTGCAGCATATCCTCAGGAATAATAACTCTTTTTAAAAAATTAATTTATTTAAATTCAAGTTAGTTAACATACAGTGTAGTATTGGTTTCAGGAGGAGAACCCAGTGATTCCTTACTTACATATGACACCCAGTGCTCATCCCAACTAGTGCCCTCCTTAATGCCCATCACCCATTTAGTCCATCCCCCCCACCCACTTTCCCTCCAGCAACCCTGTTTGTTCTCTGTATTTAAGAGTCTCGAATGGTTTGCCTCTGTCTCTGCTTTTCTCTCATTTTTCCTTCCTTTCCCCTATGTTCATCTGTTGTGTTTCTTAAATTCTACCTGAGTGAAATCATATATTTGTCTTTCTCTGACTGACTTACAATAACTCTTTTGATATATATCCACCCAGACTTCTCTTTCTCCCTTTCTCTATCTCTTTCTCTCTCTGTCTTCCATCCCAATATTCTTATAAAATTATAAGAATTGGTCATACTTTCTTGTAACCGGAGTTGTTTTGCACTTTGCTGTATATCACTAACAAGTTTCTTTTCAGTAAATATATTTCCATGACCTTTTAAATGGTTGTGTAGTTTTCTTTTGGCTGTATCATACTTACTTAACCTGTTGAAAATTGAAGTTGACTCCAATATTTACTGTTAAAATAATGCATGGTTGAATGTCTTATAGCTAAATAGTTGTACCTAATCTTAAATTTTCATAATCTCAAAAGTGGAATTGTTGAGATAAAAGTATATATAGTTATAAGCTTTCTGACATATATTACCACAATGTCATGTCCTAGCAGGGTAAAAAACCTTGCTACTTTCTCTTCACCTTCTTCAAAACTAGGTATTACTAGTTTTTTATACCTTTGTTAATTTGATAGCTGAAAAGCGAGGCTTCTTTAAATGAAGTGGTTTGAATACTAGTGATATTTTAAAATATTCAAGTTTATTGGCCATTGGCATCTTGGAATGTTTTATACATTGCTTTTCTTGAAATCCTTTGCTTTCGTCTTACAGGTGTGTTCATCTTTCGTTCTTTTTGATTTGTCAAGATTCTGCATAAAATTAGGAATGATAACCTATACTCTATAGTTATCGACATTTGTAATTTTACTTTAACCTTTATCTTTTTTTTGTTTGCAATTCAGAATTTTAAAATTTTTATTGTCAAATCTGGAAATCTTTACCTTCATGACAAGTATCAGTAATTCTTTCAAAAAATATTTTTTGTGCTCCTCTTCCATTGTGCCAATAGCTGTGCCAAATACTGAGGATAAACACTGAACGACAATATTAGCTTTTGTTGAGTAATTGCTTTGGTACTTGCTCCAAGTTCCATAGATATTTTCACTCATTTAATAGTCACAATGGTACTATGTTCATTTTACAGAATAGGAAACCAAGGAACAGAGGTTAAGTAACTTGGTCAAAGTCACAGACCCAAAACTGGAAACCCAGTTTTCACTGAGATGCAACCCCATACCCACACTTTTAAGTACTATTCTATACTATTTGACACAGCAGAGAAGTCCATGTGGCTCATGTTCTCAAGGAGTTTGTGTTAAACAAAAAATTACAAAATGTGATAAATAGTAGATAGTATGCGGTGCTACACAGCATGCTACAGGAGATCACACTGAATTTGAGGAGGACAGAAAAAGTGAAAAACCAAGCAGTTACATGCTTAGAAAATCTTCTCTTGACTCATGACTGTATAAACTGTCACTTAAAATGTTAAGGACTTTCAGGATTTTATTTTTACGTTAGATCTTCAATACGTCTATATTTTGGAATATCATAGATATGGAGACCTCATCTTATTAGGTCTGGGTCAGTTGGCCTTTTTATCATTATATAATGTTCTTCTTTATCTCTTGTGACTTTTTTGTATTTGACTTAAATTTTATTTTGTTTGATATAAGTATAACCACCCTGCTGTCTTTTGCTTACCATTTGCATGGAATATCTTTTTCTATCCTTATAAAAACTCAAAGTGATAACTTAATTTCAGTCACATATGAAAATTCTAATCCTTTACATCTCACCCTCTTCACTTTGTAATCCATGTCACAAATTAACAATTTTATGTTGTATACCCATTAACAGTCTTACGGTTATATTCATGTCTTTATCTTAAATTCTATAACAGAACTGAAAGTGATTAACTCACCACTGTTACAGTATTACAGGATTCTGAATTCATCTATGGTATTTACCTTTACCAAAGATTTATATTTGTGTGCTTTTGTATTGATAACATCCTTTTACTTCCACTTGAAGATTCCCTCTAACATTTCTTGTAAGTCAGGTGTAGTGGTGATGAACTCCTTCAACTTTTGTTTATCTAAGTCTTAATTTTTTGTTCATTTTGAAAGGTAATTTTGTAGAATAATATTCTTGATTGGCAGTTTTTTTTTCTTTCAGCACTTTGAATTTATCATCCCACTCTCTTCTGGTCTATTTAAGGTTTCCACTCTGAAATCCTCTGATAATCTTCCAGGAGCTTCCTTCTACATGATGAGTCACTTTTCTCTTACTGCAACTTCTTAATTGGTTTGTGGAGTTCCATTAAGGCTTTTGGACTGTATGTTGTTAAATTGATGCCTCTGTGAGGGAACAAGGTTCTGGGGCTTCCCAATCTACTATCTTATTGTTGTCACCCTGCATTTCTATAATTTTTTAATAAAGAACATTTCTAAATGTATACATACACACACACACACACACACACACACACCCCTTATTGAGCTAAATACACATAGCATAACAACTTTTTTGTGACTCAGGATCTTTTTTAAAACTTATTACTCTAAACTGCAGATATGAGTACATAAAATATATTAGAGGGGCGCCTGGGTGGCTCAGTCGGTTAAGCGACGACTTCGGCTCAGGTCATGATCTCGCGGTCCGTGAGTTCGAGCCCCGCGTCGGGCTCTGTGCTGACAGCTCAGAGCCTGGAGCCTGTTTCAGATTCTGTGTCTCCCTCTCTCTGACCCTCCCCCATTCATGCTCTGTCTCTCTCTGTCTCAAAAATAAATAAACGTTAAAAAAAAAATTAAAAAAAAAAAAAATATATTAGAAACTCAATTGACTCCTGACTCGAATATTCCTAGGATTGATCCTGTAATAAATCTTCTGTTGTTGTTAAACTTTTCTTTACATTTTTAAGTCATTTGTTTCTTTGTCATAATAGTATATTGGAGAAGAAACACGTGCTAGGTGCCAGAGGTGTTCCTTTGTCCATTTCTGTCCATTCTTCCACTTCACTTGGTCTTTCAGATTGTATGTGTAGGTGAGCCACATTATGGCTTATTACTTCTTTGTTTTCTGGCCTATATTTTCAATGAACATTTCTGAATTGTGTGTATTTATTAAATTATTTGACAATATATAATTTATCAAACAAATCATATATTTTCAAGTATGTGAATATTAAAGGTCCATTTTTGTATATTTGTTCTGGAAAGTATGTGCCTTTCTTTATGAAACCACCTAGATTTGATCCTCTGATATGTGAAGTATGTGAAAATATTTCTCTATGAAATGTTTCCTTTATTGTGTGTCCTTACAGGCAGTGTACTTAAAAATATCCTCGCCTCTTTCCGGGACATACTTATTGGTGTGCTGGCAGGAGCTATTTTGGGAATTTTTGTTCGATATTTTCCAAGTGAAGATCAGGTAAATAAAAAGTTTATTTTTTAGAAGTATACTATTAGATATTTCTTTTAAAAATTTGAACTTTTGGAAGAGCCATAAACAGTTAAATGTAACATTTAATTCTCCTTCCCCCAAAATAGCCTCCAATGCCTACGCTCTGCTTAAAATGGAGCACAGCTGTGATTGATACAAGTCAATGGTCTTGACTAGAGTCTCTGCTTCCTAATTTGGCAAATAAGAATATCAGAAAAGTGTACTTAACCCAGAGTACCTTTTCAATTCCACCACCCCTTTATTCATTGAATTGCCTGTTGACCCCTGACAATTTTCCCTAATGATTTTCCCCTCCAATTTTCCATTGAACATTTTTGGGAAAATAGATTGCCATTTATCTCTGCATGTTTTCTAACTTAAATTCACTCCCGCTTCCTTTGGCTAAGGCAACTCTATTAAACTCAACCCTTTCCTCTGCCAAAGGATATGCCATTACTCTTGTATTTCTGTAACTTCCATCGTAATTTCCCCTTAACAATTGTCTTAGCTAAAGAGATATTAAAATATATAGAACTACATAAGGGTCTCTTTCCTTTCTTCTTCACTTACAGCTAAAGTATTATAGCCATTTTACTGACATTAGTATCAGAGATGTGGCAGAGGATAAAATGTAATAATTACAAATTTTTTCACTTGGTACCAAATCTGCTAAAATATTTGGTGGTGAAGAATGTAAAAATTTTAGACATTATTTAATATAACATATAGAGACATGATATCAAAAGATAAATAATCAATGATAGAAGATGTAAATATTGTGTTATGTATTAAATGTAAATTAATTTCTAAATATCTAATTCTAGGCAAAACTTTCACTGAAGAGAGCATTCCTTATTTTGAGTATGTGTGTTTCCGCCATCATATTGGTTTACATGCAGCTGGAGGATTATTCACACTAGCGTTGTCTTTTGTTGCTGGGGTAAATTGGTCCACGGAAAAGGTGAATATTTTTAACACATTTTTTAAGATAAATTAACTGTTTTTTTTTTTATATCATAATAGACATTTAGGAAATCTCTTTGTTCTAGTTGGAAGATGTTCCAGAAGTTTGTGTCTTCAAGAAAGTGTATAAATCAATCAAGGAAATAAAATATTTAGGAAAGGGACCTGGAAATACAGTAAAATGAAATCATAAGTTGAGCTATCACATCAGGCTGCTTTCTTTTACCCAAGTTTTATGCGATATGATTATATAACTTTTATTTATTTAATTTATTTTCTTTAACTAAATTTAAATTATTTAAATTACTTAATTTAGTGTTATTTTATTTATGTATATAATTATTTTATTTTATTATTTATTCATTAAAATTTTAGTTATACAGTTAATACAGGAAAAATGCTTATAAAAGATTAAAACAATACAAAAGGCCCACACATATAATAAAATATAAGACTCCTTTTCCCCTACCACTCCCAAATATCATACCCCTCTTCCCAGATTTAATCATTTCCTTTAATCTGTTCTCTATTTGTACATTTAGATCATTTCCATTTTGTTATTATAAACAGTGCTGCCATGAACAATCCTGTTCATGTGTCCTTTTGCAAATACGCAAGCACTTCTATAAAAATAGATTCCTAGAAACATAATTGCAGAATTTAGAAATGGAATATTTCTATTTTGATGGGTAGTGCAAAATATTCCTTCAAAGAATTTAAACAATCTGATGGGTAAGAAATGATACAACATTCTTATTCTTTGTTTACATTTCTCTCATTAGTAGTGCAGTAAACTTCTCTTTATATATTCTTTTTTAACTACCTATTCATCTTCTTTGACCATTTTTAATTGATTTATTTGCCTTTTGTTCCTAATTTATAGTTTCTTTATATCTTAATGCCGCTAATCCTTTGTTACGCATATATTGCATATAATTTTTGCTTATTTTCAACTTTGTTATGTATTTTGTATAGTCAAACCTGTCCATTTTTCTTTTTTGTTTTGGATGCTATATCTTGTTTAAGAAGGATATCTTCAGCCAAGATTATAAGATTGTATACACAATATCTTCCATATTATCATCTAATATTTTGTTAGTTTTTATTTGTTTTATTTTTGCATTTGGCTCTTTAATTCATCAGAAATTTATTTTTTTAAATGCTGTTAAGGATATATGTGTGTGTGTTTATAAATATGTATACATATACATATACTATGTATCTACGGACACATATATATGCACACAAACTGGACAGGCATTTTTTGCTAAATTATGTACTGACTGATCCATTAATTATTCAATAATTTTTAAGTGCCTCTTTTACCATGAGCTAAACTCTCACATTATATACACACACACATACAAGTTCATTTCTGGAATCTATTCAATCCTATTTATCTAGTTCTCTGCCAGTACCACTCTATTTTAAATCACTATAGTTTTATGTCTCAAAATCTAATATGGAAGATTCCCTCTCATTGTACTTATTTTTAAAGTATTTCTTTTTTTTTAATTTTTAAAAATTTTTTTATTTTTTAAAATTAACATCCAAATTAGTTAGGATATAATGCAACAATGATTTCAGGAGTAGATTCCTTAGTGCCCCTTACCCATTTAACCCATCCCCCCCTGCCACAACCCCTACAGTAACCCTCAGTTTGTTCTAAATATTTATGAGTTTCTTCTGTTTTGTCCCCCTCCCTGTTTTTATATTATTTTTGTTTCCCTTCCCTATGTTCATCTGCTTTGTCTCTTAAAGTCCTCATGTGAGTGAAGTCATCTGATTTTTGTCTTTCTCTGACTAATTTCTTTTTAAATTTTTTTTCAATGTTTTTTATTTTATTTTTGGGACAGAGAGAGACAGCATGAACGGGGGAGGGGCAGAGAGAGAGGGAGACACAGAATCGGAAACAGGCTCCAGGCTCCGAGCCATCAGCCCAGAGCCTGATGCGGGGCTCGAACTCACGGACCGCGAGATTGTGACCTGGCTGAAGTCGGATGCTTAACCGACTGCGCCACACAGGCGCCCCATCTGACTAATTTCACTTAGCATAATACCCTCCAGTTCCATCCATGTAGTTGCAAATGGCAAGATTTCCTTCTTTTTGATTGCTGAGTAATACTCCATTGTATATATATATACCATATCTTCTTTATCCATTCTTCCATCAATGGACATTGGGCTCTTTCCATACTTTGGCTATTGTTGATAGTGCTGCTATAAACATGGGGGTGCATGTGTCCCTTCGAAACAGCACACCTGTATCCCTTGGATAAATGACTAGTAGTGCAATTGCTGGGTCATAGGGTAGTTCTATTTTTAGTTTTTTGAGGAACCTCCATACTGTTTTCCAGAGTGGCTGCACCAGCTTGCATTGCCACCAACAATGCAAAAGAGATCCTCTTTCTCCACATCCTCGCCAACATCTGTTGTTGCCTGAGTTATTAATGTTAGCCATTCTGACAGGTGTGAGGTGGTATCTCATTGTGGTTTTGATTTGTAGTTCCCGGGTGATGAGTGATGTGGAGCATTTTTTTCATGTGTTGATTGGCCATCTGGATGTCTTCTTTGGAGAAGTGTCTATTCATGTCTTTGGCCCATTTCTTCACTGGATTGTTTGTTTTTTAGGTGTTGAGTTTGATAAGTTCTTTATAGATTTTGGATACTAACCATTTATCTGATATGTCATTTGCAAATACCTTCTCCCATTCTGTCGGTTGCCTTTTAGTTTTGCTGATTATTTCCTTTGCTGTGCAGAAGCTTTTTATTTTGATGAGGTCCCAGTAGTTCATTTTTGCTTTTGTTTCCCTTGCCTCCAGAGACGTGTTGAGTAAGAAGTTGATGGGGCCAAGATCAAAGAGGTTTTTGCCTGCTTTCTTCTTGAGGCTTTTGATGGCTTCCTGTCTTACATTTAGGTCTTTTGTGCATTTTGAGTTTATTTTTGTTTATGGTATAAGAAAGTGGTTCAAATTCATTCTTCTGCATGTCGCTGTCCAGTTTTCCCAGCACCACTTGCTGAAGAGACTGTCTTTATTCCATTGGATATTCTTTCCTGCTTTGTCAAAGATTAGTTGGCCATACGTTTGAGGGTCCATTTCTGGTTTCTCTATTCTGTTCCATTGATCTGTGTCTGTTCTTGTCCCAGTACCATACTGTCTTGATGATTACAGCTTTGTAGTATAGCTTGAAGTCTGGGATTGTGATGCCTCCTACTTTGGTTTTCTTTTTTAAGATTGCTTTGGCTATTCGGGGTCTTTTCTGGTTCCATACAAATTTTAGGATTATTTGTTCTAGCTCTTTAAAGAATGCTGGTGTTATTTTGATAGAGATTGCATTGAATATGTAGATTGATTTGGGTAGTATTGGGATTTTAATAATATTTTTTTTTCTTATCCAGGAGCATGGAAATTTTTTCCATTTTTTTGTGTCTTCTTCAATTTCTTTCACAAGCTTTCTATAGTTTTCAGCGTATAGATTTTTCACCTCTTTGGTTAGATTTATTCCTAGGCATTTTATGGTTTTTGGTGCAACTGTAAATGGGATTAAAGTATTTCTTGACTGCTCTTACACAAATTCTTTCTTAGATAAACTTTAGAATCAGCTTGAGAAGTTCCTGACCCCAAAATTATATTAACATTTTGTTTAGTATTGCAATAGTATCATAACTGTAAAATAAATTAAATGGTTAATAATAAGTTACAATTAAATAAATAAAAAGAAAATTACTAAAATTCTTTTTTATGTGATAAAAGAAATCAAACAGTAAAGAATATGTTACATTAAAAGTAACAACTAGGATAATGTGCCACCAAGAAGAAAGAGTAAAATTGTTTTTCTTTTTTTCCTTTTTTAAACTTTACTTTTATAAATCAGAAAGCCCAGTCATAAGGGGAATAGTTAGGAATATAGTTTATACCCAATACAAAGGATATGAAGGTTTTATGTGTCTTTAAAAAAAGATAAGCCCAGACTGAAACTAAAATCTCTTCATCCAGATTCCTTGAAACGAGCCAGGGTACCATTGCATCAGTAGGGGACTTTGTTGTAACCACATAACTGGAGAAGTAGCCCTGGGAAGGGTTCATTCTCAGAAAGGAAAGACAGGCAGGCAACCAAATAAGAGTCTGTATTATATGGGTTTGGTTTTGTTTTCAGGAAAAAATAACTTTGAAGTTTTCAACATGTGTCCTTTGGAAGCAGGCCTGACAGATTACTGACATTTTTTGCCTAGTAGCTTAGAACATATCAAGATTCACTTTCATGGGCTTGGGTCCCAAGATAATTGTTAGTGGAGGCCTTATAAACTCCCTTTTGAGAGCTGAAATGTTTGCATAATCTTGAGTACGTTCTTACCAGGCATGAGGTAGTGCTAGTTCTGTATTTGTTCAGTTACCTTACAAACAAAAGCTAGGGTTCTTACTGAAACATCAGAACATGTCTGGAACTCCAAAACCTTATTTGTTTCATGACAAGATTACCGAATATTTTTATTGAGTAACTTTGTAGATTTTTTTTCCAGTTTCAAGGAACATTTATTTCTATTTTACTTCTTTTTTTAAAGTTTTTATTTTAATTCCAGTTAGTTAGCATACAGTTGTTATATTAGTTTCAGGTTGTACAATATATTGTTTCAACAACTCCATATATCACTCAGTGTTCATCACAAGTATACTCCTCAATCCCCATTACCTATTTCACCCACCCCCCACTCCCCTCCCCTCTGATAACCATCACTTTGTTCTCTATAATTCAGAGTCTGTTTCTTTGTCTCTCTCTCTCTCTCTCTCTTTCTTTTTTCTCTTTGCTCATTTGCTTTGTTTCTTAAATTCCACACGAGTGAAATTATACAGTATTTGTCTTTCTCTGACTTATTTCACTTAGCATTATGCTCTCTAGCTTCATCCATGTCATTGCAAATGGCAAGATTTCATTCTTTTTTATGGCTGAATACTATTCCAGTGTGTGTGTGTGTGTGTGTGTGTGTGTGTGTGTGTATACGTACCACATCTTCTTTATCCATTCATCAATTGATGGGACACTTGGTCTGCTTCCATAACTTGACTATTGTAAATAATGTTGCTATCAGCTTTGTAGATTTTTTAACCAAATTCTACTTAAGTGTTTGACTAAAACAATTCACCTACTCAATTTTTATTAAACTTTAACATTTCATCTACAAATAAGATATCTTAAGTTCAATAAATATTGACTTTAATTTCTAAAATGTAATCATTTTCATGTGTTACAATAACTAAAAATATATTGTTCTTTTCTAGATTAGAGTCCAAAGAGTTATTAAAACTGTATGGTGTATTTTTCAACCCCTTCTTTTTGGCTTGGTTGGATCAGAAGTATCTGTTACATCTCTTAAATCAAATGCTATTGGTAAGAATAATTAGAGGCACAAAAAATATAAGATTTGAAAATATTTAAGAAAATTATGAATGATTTTTATTTTGTTTACAATATGTCTTTGGATGCTACGAGAACCTTCTTCAGAAACTCATACTGACACAGTTAATAACATATATTTGCTCTTATGTTACCCCGTGTGCTCTTTGCTACCAAAGACAGCCCTGAATATCTTTTCCTGAGTGACCTGAGGAAATGCAGGCTGGCATTCATTTCTGACAAAAAATATTACATACTATCAGCACCTTTTGAATACTTTATTTTGTAGTGAAAGTTCAAAGTCTATTAACTCAGAATTAAATAAATGTAGTCTATCTTATCTTTCATGGTACCTCTAAAGTGCAAGATCATCTCTTGCACTTTACATAGAAGCTTCAATCATATTTTTATTTTTTATGATTATTATTTTAACTTAAGAAAATGAAGACATAAAGAGGCAATAGTCTTAAAATGCTTTCAGTACTTCTGCAAATCACATCTCTAGGTATAAAGAACCACTTCTTCCCAAATATATTATTATTTATGTTTGTTTTTATTTGTTGTAGGCATTTGTGTTATTACCATGAGTTTGGCATTATTGGTTCGAATTTCTTGTACTTTTTTATTGATGTGTTTTGCTGGTTTTAGTTTTAAGGAGAAAATATTTATTGCTTTATCGTGGATCCCCAAAGCTACAGTCCAGGTAAGAACATATTGAGGCATTTTAATAATTTTTAATGTTTATGACTTTTTAATCCTAAATGAATAATGTTACTTTAATCACAAAATGTGGGCTACTAGCCTTACTTTTAAAAAGCTTCATTGATCACAACTACTTGTTGAAAATGATGTAATATTTTAAAATCTGTTTTAAAAGCAATTCTTCTGAAGTTAAAAAGTGTACTTTTAATGACAAATACTTCCTAAACTTCTGAAACATTTTTTCCCTATGTTCCCAAAATATAAACTAAGAATATATCTGAATACTGGAATGTTTACATTTTGCTGAATATTGTAGAGCTAACTGTTACAACTTTAAAGTAGAAACACATTCTTTTAAAAATATATCTTTCCTACCCCTGCCACCCACTCCACCATACATGAATGCACATATATTATTTTTAATTATGCATTTAATTTGTATGGTTTTAATTAATGACTAAATCTCCCCACCAGACTATCTGGGAAAGACAAGGAATAGTGTCTGGTTTCCATTATATTTTCCCCAGCCCTTAACACAGTGCCTGGCATGCAGGAGGTATACAGTAAGCATTACTTATCTACAAGAATGAATGATGAGTGAGTGAATGAATGAAGGAGTGAATGAATGAATGAAAAGGGAGACCTTGTAGTTTTGCCCTCTGATTTAATGATATTCTGTTCCTACTCAAAGGTGTTGCTACTTATTGTTAGACTTTTTAACGTGACAGCATAATGTCTTGATTTCCAGAGATTCTTTCTTCCATTGTTACTCCACCACAGAAGGTTGTGAATTTTCATACGACAAAATTTTCTGTGTCATGATTAAAAAAGCAGGTCCATGGGGCAAGACTGGCTGTTTTGAATACCATGTTACTTGCCTATAACATTAGGCAACTTACTTCCTAATCTCTCAGTGCCCACTTTGTAGATTCCACACCTCTTGTCAGTTTTACAATATACACTGCCTCCCAAGTAGGAAGAACAAGGAGAAGACAAGCAACAAAATCCTAGAGAACCATAAGAAACTTTAGTATTTTGTGTTGTCTTGTTACAGCCAAGAAACTAATCATCCATGATAAAGGCAAATAAGCAAAACCCTGGTTTGTTTAAAACTCCTGAGGTTCTGCGAGTAATGTGAGCACTCAAAAAAGATAGTTAAATGGGAAAGCTGAGATAATAAGAATACGAAACCAGCCCCCAAATGTCTGCACGCTGATTTGTCACTATTTCACTTTTCGTCCAGATATATTTACTAGGGAGAACATAAAATTGATGAGTAATTCATGAAAATTCCTCAGCACTTTAAGGCTCATCTCTTTTCTGATAGCCTACCACTAGGTTTCGTTTGTTTTAACAGAAGCATTAACTTTTATCATATAATAACTATTTTAACATTTTTCTTTATGCCTCATCTTTTTACCCTCTAAATGCAGGCTGTATTAGGTCCCCTGGCTCTAGAAACAGCAAGCATCAGCGCACCCCACTTGGAACCATATTCAAGGGATGTGATGACAATAGCATTTTTAGCCATCTTGATCACAGCTCCAAATGGAGCTCTAATTATTGGCATACTGGGTCCCAAAGTACTTGCACACCATGATCCAAGCAAAATCAATGTGAAATTGACAAAATTAGATCTTCATTAAAAAGTTTATTTGCCATCACCTGCCTGCTTCTTTTAATAAATTATCTTACATGAGAGAAAAGTTAAAACATACAAGTGTGTGGAGATTGTACATAGAACCAAGGATTTAATAAATGTGTAATTTCATTACAGAGCTTTCCTATGATTTTTTATTCCAAGATTAATTTAATAAAAGCAATGTAAATAGAATGACCTCTTAGTATTTATGTATTTCAAGAACAAAATAAATCTGTAAATACTCTAGGAAAATTTAAAGCAATCCATCAGGCTGAATCTGCTGTTATATTACAAACTAAATACAATACAAAATTAAATGAACCTAATGACAGAAAGGTAAGAATCTAAGCTTCCAAACAGAAGTAGAACTTATCATCAGTTTAGTAATTCATTCACTAAAAAGATCACCAGAAAAGGAAAATACCAGGAATAAATCTACCAACTTTAAGTGGGTCAACAATACGTATTCTATATTCTGTTTTTAGTGACTATCTGAATAAGTGATATATTAAGTAAAAAAAAAAAATTAAATTTATATTACTTCTGCAGTATCCTTAAAATGACAAGTTTAATAGTTTTTTTTTAATCTTTTTTCTTTTTTTAAGTTTATTTATTTTGAGAGAGGGGGTGCAGAGAGAGAAGAGAGAGAATCTCAAGCAGCCTCTTCACTGTCAGGGCAGAGCTCCATGCAACCCACAAACTGTGAGATCCTGACCTGAGCCGAAATCAAGAGTCAGGCACTTAACTAACTGAGCCACCCAAGCACCCTGCAAGTTTAAGTGGTTTTAAATTTTTGTAATGTTTTTGTTTATTTTTGAAGGAGAAAGAGAGACAGAGCATGAGTGGGGGAGGAGCAGAGAGAGAGAAAGACACAGAATTCCAAGCAGGCTCCAGGCTCCAAGCTATCAGCACAGAGCCCGACGCGGGGCTCAAGCCACAAACTGTGAGATCATGACCTGAGCGGGAGTCGGACGCCTAACCGACTGAGCCACCCAGGCACCTCTTAATAGTTTTTAAATGAAATATTGTAGTATTTATTTACAGGTATAAAATTAAATCACAAATGGAGATAAACCATGATTTTTCAACTAGAATAAAATAAGGATTAAAGTCAGCCTACAGAAATGAAAGACTGATAGACTTGTCCATGTGAGATTTTCTTTTCCTTAGTGATACAGAATCTCCTTTCAATTCTGGCTGATGAAGTCAGCTATGCTTATATAGAACCCATCACAAGCAAAATGCAGTTTCAGTTTATTTCAAGATTCTTTATTTTAAAGTTGGAAGGGTCATGTAAAATCTTCTCAAATAGCCTTAGTGGAGCCTTCTTAGAAATCATTCAGACTTCTTTGGCAAAAACCAAATGCAGGAACTAGTCATTCCTTGGTTTCTCTCTTCCCTCTTCTATGTAAGTAAGGTATTAAAATAGCACAGAATGTGAAATTTACACATAAATTTGCAAAGTGAAGCAACTATAAGGCAACCAAAACTATGCATTTATTCCTATTAAGACTGGGACCTTTGGGGTGCGGAAAGGAAGAGGAATATGCAACTCTTGATCTCAGGGACATGAGGTACAGCCCAATGTGAAGCGTAGCAATTGCTTAAAAAAAAAAAAAAAAAAACTGGGACCTTTCACAAAATGGAACACTAAAACTGTCAAAATTTCAAACACACCTAGATAACTCTGGGAGGAGATAAAATAACTACTGTTCTAGTAGCATTTTCTTGTACATTTTTACAACTCAGCATAGACTTTGTGCCTCATTTTCAACTAAATTCCAATACTAAAATTCTAAAAATTTAAAATTCTAAACTTCTGCAATGTTATCACTAATGTTTAAATCATAAGGACATACCATTTTACCAGTAAGTAAATGAAAATATATTTATATTCACAAGATAGTATTTTACATTTATAAGATAATTAGATTTTAAAATAGGAAGTTGATCTTAATAAAAGATAAAGGTACAATAAATCATTTTCAGAATGAGGAACTATGGGGTTTTTTTAATTAAGAAAACTATCATTTTTGTGATTTATAGATTTTTTTTCTTAAGTATTAAATTTAATATTTATATGTCCATTAGACCAAAACATTCTACATTTTAAGGTAGTATTTCAGGCATTCAGACTTAATTTGAATTTAAAGGTTTCTGTGTGTAAAAACTAACTTCATTAATGTCATTTTAAAATTACAACTGGGAGCACCTGGGTGATTCAGTTGGTTGAGCAACCAACTCTTGATTTCAGCTCAGGTCATGATCCCAGGGTCAAGAGATCAAGCCCCACATCGGGCTCCATACTGAGAGTGCAGCCTGCTTAAAATTCTCTCTCTTCCAAGGGGCACCTGGGTGGCTCAGTCAGTTAAGCGTCTGACTTTGGTTCAGGTCCTGATGTCACAGTTCGTGGGTTTGAGGCCCATGTCAGGCTCTGTGCTGACAGCTTGGAGCCTGGAGCCTGCTTTTGATTCTGTGTCTCCCTCTCTCTCTGCCCCTCTGCTCATACTCTGTCTCTCTCTGTCTCTCAAAAATAAACAAATGTAAAAAAAATAAAAATAGAAGATTCTCTCTCCTCCTCTTCCCTCTCCTGGCACATGCTCTCTCACTCTCTCTCAAATAAAAAAATAAAATTACAACCAGTTAACCATGTGTACAATATCCTAGTGTTTATAGTATTTAAACAAGTAAATACAAGAATATTGTTCCTTATAAACTTATCAAGTATGTCCTTGTTTACTTATTAATATTTTTTACTGTTTTAAGAAATTTTTATTAAAGGAAGAGTTTTGTAATCCAAAGTACATTTCCTTGTTCAGATATTATTTCTCTTATTTAAAACTGAAATGACATTCTGAGCTATTCCAAAGTAAAGAATTATAAAATTAAAGAAATGCTTTAAATTTTTGTACTTTGCTGAAAACCGTTTTTCCCAGGATCTATAAAACACCAGTTTTTGGGGCGCCTGGGTGGCTTGGTCGGTTGAGCGTCCGACTTCGGCTCAGGTCATGATCTCACCGTCCGTGAGTTCGAGCCCCGCGTCCGGCTCTGTGCTGACAACTCAGAGCCTGGAGCCTGTTTCGGATTCTGTGTCTCCCTCTCTCTCTGCCCCTCCCCTGTTCATGCTCTGTCTCTCTTTGTCTCAAAAATAAATAAACGTTAAAAAAAAAATTAAAAAAAAAAAAAAAACACACCAGTTTTTATATTGCGTGTGTCTGTGTGTGTGTGTGTTTGAATCAGGAAGTAATCCAGAACCAGCATTATGTTTGCTACACCTGGCATTTGATCAGTACATAAGGCTCATAGTTTCTTTTCCTCTTTTGCATTTATTTTACATTTAGCAGTTTTTTCCCCATGATAGTTAAGCTTTTGGGTGCTTAGATAATTTTCTTTGGTGAAACATGAGTTTCTCTTCATGGTCCCTGATCAATTTTAAAGAGTTGGGACTACAATGACATTGTTAATTGCTTCCTGGGCAGCCTTTTTAGCTTGGTAGGCTTGTGGTACACCAATACTTTACCAACCTTAGAACAGAGAGACTCTGGAGATTCAAGGCTATGAAGAAGAGGTTCTGAATTATCAGTCTCCAACAACACATCAGTGATTTTTATCAGCAACAGTAGGGTGCATGGCTTGAATAAAAGGAATCAGCCATTCATCCCAATTTGCTTTTGCACTTGAGGTGGTGCAGATGCCAACATGGAAGTAGTCAAAGGCTCCTGACCTTGTACATTAACAGCAGGCTGCTACATGGTAACTTGTGGCTTTACATTAAGATGTTGAGGATAGCAAACTCCCCAGCATATTTGTACTGTGGAAGAGTACTGACAGTAGGAATAGCTAGAGCAGCAGCTGCTGAGGTTGTTGGGCCCACTGTCTGTGCTGTTACCAACACACCATTGACATGACTTGTGGAACCTATAAAGGAGCTAGGCTCAGTATTAAATGGTAGTCTAGGAACAGCTGGGCAGATAGCACCAGGCATATTTTGGAATGGATGAGGTCTGGAACCCTGAGCAGTCCAGTGAGGACTTGGTCTTAGTTGAGCAATTTGGTGAAGGGGATGGTATGCAGCATGGTTCTGAGTCTACAGGGTAGCTGCCATGAAGTGACCTGAAGGAGGTGGATCCAGGTACTGTAGTTGTTTGCAGCTGGTGATGAAGTACAATACTAGCTGTTGTATTGTCACCAGAGCCAGAAGCCTCCTGTGTTCTTTTTATGTCAAGTTAGGATTTTTTTTAATTTGTTTTTCGATTCTCAAATTGTCCCAAATATGGCCCTTGGGTACCCTTCACGATCGTTTCTGTACTCTCTGGATATGATGCCATAGTGTTTGAATGCTTTCTTCCTTGCAGGACTAACAAGCTGTCCCAGATTAATATGCATTTTTCCTACTCCAGACCTGGAAGCAGCTATTCTCCACAAGACACTGGTATCCTTCCATGAAAATGGGCATATTAAAACCAAAATCTGAAGGGTTAGGAATGCTAACTATAACTTAGGAGTATCACTGCTTCTAGACCTTTTCAGTAAGCATTGCTAAAAAATACAAGTTTTAGAAATCAGGAAGTACATGTTTTAAAGTAAAAACAGTGTTGTTTTTACTATTATTGGTGATTTTAGAATACAATTCATAGCATAGATTATATGTAGTCAAAATTGCTTCAGTGCTGATTAATGAGGAGAAAAAGTAAATGTTATATAAAACAATGTAACTATAGGACGTAAGTTCTATAAGATAACTAAATATTTGAAATAAAGTTTCCTAAGTTATCACAGTTTTTGAATCATTTAAAAAATAAAACTATAAAAAACATGAGATCAGTTCCTATTTCTAAATCAAATATAACTATTATAGGGATTTTACCTAACTTCTGTCTTCTTTCACTTACACTTAATATCTTGGTTCCTAATATTATTAACATATTATTTATTTTTAATATTTAGCATAGTATTTATTAGCTTTATTTTCCAATATTCAAAAATTTCAAGAGAACAATACCAATATTATTACTTACAAGAAACTACTGAATTAAGTTTAAGATTTTTTTTAATGTTTATTTATTTTTGAGAGAGAAAAAGAGAGTGAGAAAGAGAATCCCAAGTAGGCTCCGTACTCTCAGCGCAGAGCCCAATGTGGTGCTCAAACTCATGAACTGTGAAGTCATGACCTGAGCCAAAATCAAGAGTTGGAGGCTTAACTGAGTCCCTAAGATTTTTTTTTTAATATCCATGTATATATTTTGAGAGAGAGAATGCAAGAGGGGCAAGGGCAGAGAGAGGGGGAGAGAGAATCCCAAGCAGTCTCCACACTTGGCTCATGAACCGTGAGATCATGACCTGAGCCCAAATCAAGAGTTGGAGGCTTAACTGAGTCCCTAAGATTTTTTTTTAATATCCATATATATATTTTGAGAGAGAGAACGCAAGAGGGGCAAGGGAAGAGAGAGGGGGAGAGAGAATCCCAAGCAGTCTCCACACTTGGCTCATGAACCATGAGATCATGACCTGAGCCCAAATCAAGAGCCAATTGCCCAACTGACTGAGCCACCCATGTGCCCCTAAGTTTAAGATATTTTGCAGTTCTTTTGTCCTTAGACTATGTCTCACCAGAGACGTCCACTAAAAGTACTAAATTCTAAAGCGTCTTGAAATAATCCTTGAAATTATATATATAGTTATATAATATATATACTTTGATATACAGATTTATTTACTTCTATTTGCTTTTAGTTCCAAGATTTGCCTTTAAATAAGATTTACATATAATTTCGGAATATATAAAACATTTATATAGTTTAAAAGTCAAGACTATATGAAAAGGTATTTTTGGAAACTCTTGCTTCTTTTCCTGTCCCTTAACAATTGAGCCCATTTTCTTTTTCTTTTATTTAATTTCTGGCTTCTCCTTTTTTAAAAAATATATTTTAGTAAATATAAGCAAATGGATATTTATTGTTGAAAATTATTCCTCTCCGATTACACAAATAGAGCATAATTTGTACACTTTTTTTGTCCAGTGTCAGTGCGTAGAAATTGTCCTTGTTCCTGTTAACCACTGAATAGTACCATATTATGCCCATGTCCCATTAGTTTGAGAATTCCTCTATTGACGAAAGTTCTTTCCAATCTTTTGATGTTATAAATAATCCCACAATGAACGAACACATGCGGTTATATTTTGTGTGTGATTATGTGTGTGTGTGTGCACGTGTGTGTGCTTGGGCAGAGTCTTTTCTAGGATCACACCAAGAGCATATATTTTCAAACCTCAGGATTATTCCAGTCTGATAAATGAGAGATAGATTTCAGTGTAATTTTAAGTTTCTTTGATTATGAATGAGTGGGCATCTTTTCCATTGATTTAAAGGCCATTTGCCTTCCTTTTTCTGCAAACTATCTGTTCATGTCCTTTGTCTATCAGATTTTTGGTATTTCTCTTTTCTATTTTAAAAAGATCTTTACATAGGAGAGACTAGCCAATTGTCTGTGATGTAACTTACAGATCTTTTCTCCAATTTTTCTTTTGATTTTGCTAGTGGTACTTCTTTCCTTAAGTAAAAGAGTTTTCTGTTCATATAGTTGAATATATGAATCTTTTTCTTTATGCTATTAGATACACAGTTAGAAAGGAATTCACTCATTTTTCCCTTACCACTTGTATAGTTTCATTTTTCACTGTTACTTCTCTGATGCATTTGGAATTTACTCTGTTACATGGTGTGTGGTATGGATTGAATGTTATCTTTTGCCAAATGGTTTTCCAGTTATCTGACCCTGGATTAGTTTGTTAGAGCTGCCAAAACAAATTGCCACAAACTGAGTAGTTTTAAACAACAGAAACTTATTTTCTCATAGTTCTGAAGACTAGAAGTCCAAAATGAAGGTGTCAGCAGAGCCATGTTCCCTCCAAAGCCTCCCAGGGAGGATTTTTCCTGGCCTCTTCCAGCTGGTGGTAGTTCCTTGGCTTGTAAATGCATCACTCCAGTCTCTTACTCTGCCTTTAGATGGCATTTTCCTGATGTGTCTCTGCATCATCCTTCCTTTGTGCATGTCTGTTTCTGTGTCTAAATTTCCTATTCTTAGGGTGTCAGTCATATTGGATTAGGGGCTCAGCCTGCTCTAGTATGACCTCACCTTAACTAATTCCATCTGCAGTGACCCTATTTCCAAATAATTCTGAAGTACTAAGGTTCAAGACTTCAACATATCTTTTGGGGGAACACAACCCGTAATAAGTACCATTTATTAAAATAACTATCATTTTCCTTCTGTGATTCAAGATGTCTTTATTGTACATTAAATTTCCATATATATTTGAGTCTATTTCTGGAGTTTTATCCTATTCCATTGATTTATCAATTCACCTTCTAATACCAGAATATTTTAATTTTAGAAGCTTTATATTATGTTTTAATATCTGGTAGAGCTAGTTACCCTTAATGCTCCTTTTTCCCTAGGACTTTCCTTGCTTTTTTTAAAATTTTCCTTATGAACTTTAAGATGACTATGTAAATACAGAACATATTTCTTGCATATTACTCTGCCTACATCTCGAGAACAGTATAGCAATGTGTGGTAAAGTTTTCAATCCAACATTCACAGCACAAGGAGAGACATAGAAGGAGGGTGTGGATCAGAGAACATAAATGCTTTTTATGAAAGAACTGAATAGACTATGTCTAAGTGGTTTTCATTTGTTTAAGGAAAGGAATGACTGTTGTATTTAATGCCCTCGATACTACATTAATTTCTACTGTACATTATACTCCCTTGGTGAGAGTGTTCTTAATGCCATATTATTTTTTAATAAAAACAATATTTTTGTTGTGCTTGTTTATAGGAGTTATTGTCAATTGGAATTTATAGAAGTTATTATCAATTGGAATGTATACATAAGAATTACTTCATGGTGTAGGAATCTCTAGGTTTTCGATAACCATTTGTTATATGTATTAAAGATTAATCTTCTATTAGTAAGCTAGTTATAGGTTTAAAGTATTGTCCCCCAGTGCTGTTTGTTTGTATGTCAGGCAGAGGAGTTTAGAATTACAGAATACAGGAGCAGGAAGACACTTGGTGATCATTTAATCTAACCTCCCTCATCTTTTATTTTAAAATTTTTTTTTAATTTTTGAGAGATTAAAGTTTTGACAGAAATAAATTTTTAAATTTATTTTTGAGAGAGAGAGAGCAAGCAAAGGAGTAGCAGAGAGAGAGAGAGAGAGAGAGAGAGAGAGAGAGAGAGAAAGAGAGATCTGAAGCGGGCTCCACGCTAACAGCCCAGAGCCTGATGCAGGGCTTGAACTCATGAACCATGAGATCATGCCTGAGCTGTGAAGTCAGAAGCTTAACCAACTGAACCACCCAGGCACCCCACCTTCCTCATCTTCTAGATGAGAAAACTGAAACCCAGATTTATTATTACTGCTCAGTGTCCAAGTCTGGGCCTCAAATCTCCCTTTTCTCCATTGCTTTCTGCTCAACTAAACCTCTGAACATCAGTGGCCCACACTGGCCAAATCGTCATTATTTCCTCTGGTCTTACTAACAGTCTTCTAATAGTTCCACTCCATTTCAGCTCATCTCAAGTTTTATTTTTTCTTTCATTCACAACATATTACTTAAAATATTGCTGGCAATAATTAATATGATTCTGATGAAGTAATGAAGTAGTCATTGGATGTGTACTGCCCCCAGGGAGGTAGTGTAATTGGGCTACGTAGTTCCTTTTTGGTGTTGTTGTTAATGTTTATTTATTTTTGAGAGAGAGTGAAAGACAATGCAGGTGAGGGGCAGAGAGAGAGGGAAACAGAGGATCCAAAGCAGGCTCTACATTGACAGCAGAGAGCCCTGTGTGGGCTCAAACCCACAAACCGTGAGATCAAGAGCGGAGCCAAAGTCGGACACTTAACCAACTGAGCCACTAGGCGCCCTGCTATATAGTTCCTTTTGTCTGAGGGCAATTCTCTCTCTCTTCTTTTTTAATGTTTATTTATTTTTGAGAGAGAGAGAGAGAGCACGCGCACAAGCAAAGGAGGTGCAGAAAGAGGGAAGATACAGAATCTGAAGAAGGCTCCAGGCTCTGAGCTGTCAGCATAGAGCCCAACGTGGAGCTCAAATTAACAAACTGTGAGATCATGACCAGAGCAGAATTAGAACATTTAACCAATTGAGCCACCCAGGCGCCCCTATATGAGGGCAATTCTTAAGGAAGGTCTTAGTTGTGATCCCTCAACAGACAACACTCAAGGCAGGCAGGGGAATGAGTGCCTCAGTCCTGAAAGAGGGATATTGGCTACACATCACCACCCCTTGTGCCATTTGGATCTTTGGCTCTATTGCTTCATATAATTTCACTCCATCTGGGAAAAAACTCCTCCAGGATTCTGGTTGGTTTCTTTTCTTGGGGAAATTTATGAAAGGAACATTAGTGGAATGAACTATAGCCCCTTACCTCCGCAGCTGGTCTTGCACCCTCAACTGATCATCGCTCTCACCTACTATCCACACACTATCTGTTCTACACTTCTCTCACCCTCAACTAGTACCTGTACTGGTCTCTGTCACTTACCTGGCAGGTGACCCAAATCATCATCCTGAGGTGCTTGAGCCCAGGTCATCATTTGTCCTCTACTGAACATAGAATGCCACGCTCAGCCATGGTACTACACTTGTCTACTTAAATTGAGCCATCAAAATTGAATAAGAGATTCCCTTATTACATATCTGTTGCATACAGATCCCCCAGTGGATCACTTGGAATGTGCCAACCACATTCCTCTCTCCTTCCATTTTGTAACACCACTGAGAGATTAGAAGCAAAAATTTCCCAAACAGGTCACTGTGAATGATGGTAAATGTGCTACTCTTTCTCCACCCTTGATCTTCTGTCTGCTAGAGACATGGGACCATGTAATGGTCATTGATCTAGAGTGTATTCTGGCACCCCATCCTTGTAGCTTCAAAAGTCTTCTAAAGCTTTTTCTATCATTCTCATCAGTTTGGCAGGTTCTGATTGCTGTGCTTATATGATTTTTGATGGGATTACTGATGCACATTGTCATGTGTCCACTGCTCCAACTACTGTGCTATAAAGTGTATTCCTTGATCCAATGTAATGATAACCAGGATTCCTTGTTGGTTATCAAATATTCTGTTAGCCCTTGGGTAGTGGTGCTGGTTGAGGCCATATGAGCAGGAAAGACAGACTGATACTCAGAATAAGTCTCAATTCCAATCAAGATTAATTGTTCTCTTACCTAAATGGGAGGGATTCAATGTCTTCAACTTGCCACTATGTTACTATACGGTCTCATTGAAGGATGGTGCCATATTGAGGTCTCAGTGTTGTTCTCTGCTGTTAGCAGCAAGTTGGACATTCAGCAGCAGCAGTAAGAACTACTGTTTGGGCCTCTTTATAGCTGCCACTACATTTATGCACCAATTGTGCCAGTACTTAGGTGGCCAATGGAAGAGGCTGGCTGACATCAATTGGCTGAATCATTTTGTCACCTTGATTGTTGGTAGATACCCTCTGTAAGAATTAACTGTGATACAAAGATCTTCATATCTTGTATCTATTCCCATAGGTTCATTCATATGCCTCTTTCTCAGATTTCTTTGTCTTCAGTCTTCCATGCCTTCTCCTTCAGCCCCTTACCTACCAACCAAACCATTTGGCCATGAATCTGAATACACTCTTACCTTGGGCCACCTCTCTATACATGTGAAATGAATCAACCAGTCCAGAGTTCTGACTACTGGGAGGATTTTGTCTTTTTGTTACCTTTCCAGAGCTAAAGTAAGCAGCCATATAATTTTGGCTTCCAGCCACATCTTGAGCTAAACTTTGAATAAACCAAATTTAACCTTTTTCCTCCCCAAGCAACATGGGAATGCCCACACAACCATAGTTGCAAGCTGAGGGAGAGAAACTAGTGGAACAGTTTTTGATGACATGGGAACCTGAACCTCCTGCTTATACTGTTTATTTGTGACCTGCAGTGCTTCTCATGCCTGATCTTTAATGTGCTACTTCCATCTTGTGATAGGCTACTGTTGGACCAAGTTGCCCTTATGACTCGGTAGGTCTAACAAAACCAAGTTCATAATGGGAAGTTCTAGTCACATGGTAACTCAATACCCATTGCCAGGTGAATCCAGTATTATTAAGGTGTATAATTATGCTATTCAATATGATGTATAATTATCAGCAGACAGCATGGCCTTGCTAGAGAACCCCATAGGACTATGTTGTGATTCCTCTTCTTGTGGTTTGCTTCACATGGTGTCTTTCCCACTGTATATATCTTTTTTTCTCTATTGTTTGTATAGTGTTGAGATACATTAAAATATTAAGCATCACTATTGTAGAGAATTTAAACTCAATTCTATAATAAAATATGGTTAATACTGGATTGCCAAAAGCCCATTTTCTTCACTTTTAATATTCTTCCTCATTAAAATAACATTGCTGTAACACAGGTGGTTCCTACCCATACTGATCACCAAAATTTTAGAGTCTTATCTTGCAAGTGTAGCACATATATAATTAAACAGTTGGTAAACATACACAGATTGAGCACAAATAAGGCACACAAGGTACTGCTGTGTAATGTATCTACCAAGAAATTGATCAGGCCAGTATATAAAAGTTGTATTTTAAAGCAAGAAAAAAAATAACTGGTTTCTGTTCATAGCTGTGATTAAACAAAGACTGGGTTCCTTTCTTTCAGCTTCAGAGACTAGAGATACTAAGTGCTTTTTATTTGTGGCAGACAACTAGATCGGTTCCCAAGAACATAGTGGCACTACAGCGCCTTTAATTAGAAATTTGGCAAAACTCAAAATTGTATCACCCAGTAGTAAACTACTAAGAACGATCAGGCTAGAAGCAACTATCTAAATACAAAAGGCTAAATAGCTATTCTCTGAGATACTACAACATTTACCTGAACTATGTAAAGAGATATGAAGAGGCTAATAGCTGTCAGAATACCGTATGTTCCTTTTATCCAGTTTTTGACATGTGATCTTTTTTTAAGCATATATGATCCTGTTTCCCACTGCATACATATATATCTTTTTAATGTTTATTTATTTTTGAGAGAGAGAGAGAAGCACAAGTGGGGGGAGGGGAAAGAGGAGGGGGGGAAGTCCAAGCAGGCTCTGTGCTGTCAGCAGAGAGCCTGATGCGGGGCTGGAACTCATGAACCGTGAGATCATGACCTCAGCCGAAGTCAGATGCTCAACCAAATGAGCCACCCAGGCGCCCTCCCCCATCACTGCATATATCTTTAATGCCAGAATCTGCTGGTTGTATGACCCAACTGGTAGGACTGCTTGGACCTATTCTAAGCTCCTGTCAAAGCTGGCAGCCTTCTGTGTCACTCAGCAAATATGTCAGAGAAGTATTCCTAAGTTTGGAATATGCTACCTCCAGAACTCAAATAGGTCTATGAGGCATTGCGCTTCCTTCTTCATGGTAGGAATATAAGATGCAATAGTTTGTCCTGTATTTTAAACCTACCTCAGACCAATGGGCCCTGAAAATCTCCATTGATGTGGTAGGTCCCTTAACCTTCAAAGGGTTTTCTCTTACTCTCAGGGATGCATGCGTCCCAGATGTCCAGCATACTTGCCACTTCTTATCCCCCCAGTCTGTTTTAACTGATCAATATAATGGAAAAATGTGATATTCTTACAGAATGTCCAGACAGCCCAGGTATTTTTGGATTGTATTATGACAGAGGGTAGAAAAGCTAACCATAGACTTCGGGCAAGACTGTAAATGTTGCATGTTCTCGTCCTTCTCATGCATGTGAATTGCTTCTGGTAAATTTCCCTTAAAGTACTGCTTCAGCTGTATTACACACCTGTTGGTCTGTAATCTTTTCATTTTTATCCAATTTTAAATATGTTCTAATTTTAGTATAATTGCTTCTTGTTTCCATAAATTATTTGGAATTGTTTTTAATTTCTAAAATCTATGGATCTCTTTTGAATAACCTTTTGTTATTGATTTCTTTTTTTTAATATGAAATTTATTGTCAAATTGGTTTCCATACAACACCCAGTGCTCATCCCAACAGGTGCCCTCCTCAATACCCATCACCCACCCTTCCCTCCCTCCCATCCCCCATCAACCCTTAGTTTGCTCTCAGTTTTTAAGAGTCTCTTATGTTTTGGCTCCCTCCCTCTCTAACCTTTTTTTTTTCCTTCCCCTCCCCCATGGTCTTCTGTTAAGTTTCTCAGGATCCACATAAGAGTGAAAACATATGGTATTTGTCTTTCTCTGTATGACTTACTTCACTTAGGGTAACACTCTCCAGTTCCATCCACGTTGCTACAAAAGACCGTATTTCATTCTTTCTCATTGCCACGTAGTATTCCATTGTGTATATTGTGTATTTAAGCCACAATTTCTTTATCCATTCATCAGTTGATGGACATTTAGGCTCTTTCCATAATTTGGCTATTGTTGAAAGTGCTGTATAAACATTGGGATACAATTGCCCCTACGCATCAGCACTCCTGTATCCCTTGGGTAAATTCCTAGCAGTGCTATTGCTGGGTCATAGGGTAGATCTATTTTTAATTTTTTGAGGAACCTCCACTGTTTTCCAGAGTGGCTGCACCAGTTTGCATTCCCTGTTATTGATTTCTAATACTAGTGCTTTTTTGTCTATCTCTGAATTTTAAAATGTCAAACCTTTAAGGACGCCTTGGTGGCTCAGTCAGTTGAGCATCTGACTCTTGATTTCAGCTCAGGTGATGGTCTCATGGTTCATGGGTTTGAGCCCTGCATTGGGCTCTATGCTGTATCATCACAGAGCCTGTTCAGAATTCTCTCTCCCTTCCTCTGTGCCCCTACCCTACTCATGCTCATGCTTTCTCTCAAAATAACAAACTTTAAAAAATTTTTAAAAATAAAATGTTACGACTTTAGGCCTAAAACCTGGTCCATTTTTGTAAATATTTCAAGTTTACTTGAAAAGAATAGGGATTCTTTAATTGTTGACTATAGTTCTATATCATATATATAGCTTTATGAAGTTTATGTGCATTTAGTCAGTTACTAAAAATGATGTGTTAAAATCTCTCAGTGTAGGGGCGCCTGGGTGGCTCAGTCCGTTAAGCATCTGACTTCAGCTCAGGTCACGATCTCGCGGTTGGTGAGTTCAAGCCCCGCGTCGGGCTCTGGGCTCACGGCTCAGAGCCTGGAGCCTGCTTCAGATTCTGTGCCTCCCTCTCTCTCTGCCCCTCCCCCGTTCATGCTCTGTCTCTCTCTGTCCCAAAAATAAATAAACGTTAAAAAAAATTAAAGTAAAATAAAATAAAATAAAAATAAAATCTCTCAGTGTATTTGTGAATTTATCAATTTCTCTCCATAATTCTATTTTGGCCTTTTTTACTCTTGAAGATGTATTATTAGGTATCTATAATTTTAGAACTGGTATATCTTCCTGGTGGATTTTTACTTTTATTATTATCTAGTGAAAGGGGAGGAGTTTGAGCATTTCAAGGCTGATCGTGGGAGGACAAATATGGCCATGAGGTGGCAGTAGCACACACAAGCTTTATTTGGGGGATGCTTTGAAGATTTGCATATTGGGGAAAGCCCTAAGGGAAGACCTTCCAGAGACTTAAGGCTTGGAGGCCATCCTTCAGAAGAGGAGGAGAGTGAGGGAACTCCTGGAGGAGAAAAGCATCAGAAAGAGGGCTTATGTGTCTAGGTGGTTTTTGTATGATGTCACTCAGCAAGCAGCATCTGAGTGCAGAGAGTCTCTGGGTCAGACTGAAGAATTCTAAAGAGCAGCAGCAGGTTAGGGTCTTTATAGCCCAAGACTTATTGTATCTGTGGCAAGCAGATTTTAGACAGTTGCACAGGGTATGTTAAGGAGTCAAGCTCTAAGTAGCTAAAAATCTGATTAAGCTATGTTTAAAACAAATGGATGTGTAAAATTTTGGTTTGGTATTAGTGGGCTTTTGAGCTAATAAACAACCCAGGGCCAATATACAGAAGCCTCATTTGCCTCATCAGTTTGTTTTTTGTTTTTGTTTTTGTTTTTTGCTCACTGTTTATTATATTTTACTTGATTTTTAGGTTTGTTTATTTTTTTTAAATATTTTTTTAACATTTACTTATTTTTGAGACAGGGAGAGACAGCATGAACGGGGGAGGGTCAGAGAGAGAGGGAGACACAGAATCTGAAACAGGCTCCAGTCTCTGAGTTGTCAGCACAGAGCCCGACGCGGGGCTCAAACTCACGGACCACGAGATCATGACCTGAGCCGAAGTCGGACGCTTAACCCACTGAGCCATCCAGGCGCCCCTAGGTTTGTTTATTTTTATTGGCATTATTTTAATGAAGTGCCAGTTTATTGCAGTCTGCTATCTTACCACGTATTTATTATTAAAACTGCTGTAATAGGAATTTTACTTCATTCTTTGCTTCCACTTAACTAAAATTGCTCTAGGTAAGGTCATCAATGACCTTCATGTTATCAGTTCCAATTAATATTTTACATTTTCTTATAGCATATACACATGTGTAATTTACATAATTCAAAATGGGATATCATACATGGAATTTAATACTTTACTTTCCCTTTTTTGCTCATCCTCTCCTTTCTCCCACTCAAATTCCCATCTTTACTCCACCTACCCTCTCCAGACAAAAAATGTCATCGTCATTAGATTTTATCCCCATTTTTCTCCATGCTCATAAGATCTTATGCAAAATTATATACATATACATGACCCCAAATAAGAGTGTATATATACATACATACACACAAAGATGGATTAAACATGCTATATTGCATCTTGCTTTTTACCACTACTACATAGAAATGCTGACTGATTCACCCAAACACTCCTAAAGTGAGTTTTTAAGTCCATAATTTAAAAAGTACTAAGAAGGGCGCCTGGGTGGCTCATTCAGTTGAGTGGCCGCCTCTTTATTTTGAATCAGGTCATGATCCCAGGGTCGGGGGATCGAGTCCTGTGTTGGGCTCCATGCTCACAGCACAGAGTCTACTTGGGATTCTCTCTTTCCCTCTCTTTCTGCCCCTCCCTCACACTTTCTCCCCAAATAAATATAATAAACATTTCAAAAATTTAAAAAACTCTTTTTATTTAAAGAAAAATTTTTTAAATGTTTATTTATTTCTGACACAGAGAGAGACAGAGCATGAGCAGGGGAGGGGCAGAGAGAGGGAGACACAGAATCCAAAGCAAGCTCCAGGCTCTGAGCTGTCAGCACAGAGCCCAATGCGGGGCTCTAACTCACAACCGCAAGATCATGACCTGAGCCACCCAGGTGCCCCAAAACTCTCGTTTTTAAAAACCTCACTTTTGGGGTGCCTGGCAGTCTGTCAGTTAAGTGACTGACTCTGGATTTTGGCTCAGGTCATGATCTTACAGTTGTGAGATCCACTGTGCAGAGCCTGCTTAAGATTCTCTCTCTCTCTCTGCCCTCCCCCTGCTTGTGTGCATGTGCCTGTGTGCTCTTAAAAACTCAAAAAATATAATAAATAAAATTTAAAAGCCTCACTTTTATGTTCTCATTTGGTAATTAATCTACTAACATTTTAAGTTTCATCTTGGGTGCTTTTGGTCATTTTTGGTCATTTATGTTTTTCTAGGAAATTATCCATTTCCTCTAGGTTTTCCAATGTGTTGCTTATACAGCTGTATGCAGCATTTTTTTTTAACGTTTATTCATTTTTTGATAGAGATAGAGCGTTGAGTGGGGGAGGGGCACAGAGAGAGGGAGACAGAATTGGTCGCAATCTCCAGGCCCTGAACTGACAGCACAGAGCCAGAGGCTGGGCTAGAACTCACGGACCATGAGATCATGACCTGAGTGGAAGTCTGACGCTCAACCGACTGAGCCACCCAGATGCCCCTGTATGCAGCATTTTAAAGTGAATATCTTTCTATATCTTCATCTTATTTCGCTGCTTGGCAGCATTCAAGATAATTGAAGACTGTACTTCTAAGTTTTGAGGGTTTTTTCTTTTAACATTTATTCATTTTTGAAAGACAGAGAGAGACAGAGCATGAGCAGGGGAGGGGCAGAGAGAGAGAGAGACAAAGAATCCGAAGCAAGTTCCAGGCTTTAAGCTGTCAGCACAGAGCCTGACATGGGGCTCGAAACCACGGACCACGAGATCATTACTTGAACCGAAGTCGGATGCTTAGTTGACTGAGCCACCCAGGTGCCCCTAAGTTTTTGAGTTCCTTAAATCTGTTGAATGGGTGGTGTTGATCCCTATCTTCAGTGTTATGAGGCAGAGGAATGTATGACAGATACTAATGGAAAATTACAGGAAATTCAAAAATTTAGTGAATTATTTCTTGACATTTTTTATTTTCCCTCTAGTACGGGGATCATCTCCGTAATTATGCAGTTTACTACCCTTTTCCCCATTTCTATATCGTTTTGGGAAATTACAGCCTTATAATAGAGATCAGGAATTTGCTAACATTGTGGCTGATCTATTGGACAACAGTAAATATTGAATTTGACAATAGAGAATAGAGTCACAGATACACTCTTTTATAAGCAAAGAAATATTTAAACCAAAGGACAATTAGTGGGTGATGTCATCTCTGACTAACAACATAGGTATGCCTCTCTGAACAGATTTTCAATGTCCTTCAAGATCATAACTAATATAAAATGACATAATACAATTGCTTACAATATGGATTTTCTACTTTTTATATTAAAATACTGCTTGCTAGAACATGACTCTACTAAACTGGATTTCTCCAGAAGATAAAAAATTTCACTATCTGGGGGCGCCTGGGTGGCTCAGTCGGCTGAGCGTCCGACTTCAGCTCAGGTCACGATCTCACAGTTCATGGGTTCGAGCCCCGCATCAGGCTCCGTGCTGATGGCTCAGAGCCTGTAGCCTGCTTCGGATTCTGTGTCTCCCTCTCTCCCTGCCCCTTCCCCACTCATGCTCTGTCTCTGTCTCTCAAAAATGAATAAACGTTAAAAAAAATTAAAAATTTTTCACTATCTGAACATGATAAGATAAAGTGAGCTTCCAGGAAAAGATCATCACAAACTAAATCACAACTTCAGATGATGCAGTATAGCTAAAACAAAACAAAACAAAACAGCCATTGAGTCTTCTACAGTCCAGCCTCTGATGCAAAGGGATTCCCTGGCTAGCAAGACAAACCATGTTCCTTTAATTTTCCTCATACTTTAACAAATTAAATTATGTAGTGAATTACAGTCATTAAACTTGAAAAATCTTTCAATTAAATGGAAAAACTTCCCATGAGAACTCTCCAAATATCAAAGAGAGAGTCAAGGTATTTTCTGCATAAATTTTCCACCTGGATATACCACTCAAAGTGCTAAACTTTTAACTATTTGAAGTGGAAACTGGTATCACAAAATGCAACACATATCCTGCCTTCTTAAATACCACATACTACCCATCTTGATTCGAATTCATCAGTAACATTACTTGGATTAAGTTGATCACAGGGATGCTCTCAGGGACGAGTGTGCAGGATCCTACGTTAAATTTTAAGCTGCTATACTTTTAATGTTCACATTAAATTTACTTTTTAGTTTCCTCCCCCTGCTATCAGCTGTTACATTTTATTGTTTACCTGACACTAGCAGGACCCTGTTGATACTTGCAATTTTTTTCAGGAGCATAAATCAGATAACCAAACTTACCAGAATTAGTTGTGAAGTAATAAGCAGACTCTGAAGATGGGGACCTGAGGCACTCGATTCTTTTTTTTTTTAATTAATTATTTTTTAAATTTACATCCAAGTTAGTTAGCATATAGTGCAACAATGATTTCAGTAGATTCCTTAATGCCCCTTATCCATTTAGCCCATCCCCCCCCCCACAACCCCTCAGTAACCCTCTGCTTGCTCTCCATATTTAAGAGTGTCTTATGTTTTGTCCCTCTCCCTGTTTTTATATTATTTTTGCTTCCCTTCCCTTATATTCATCTGTTTTGTATCTTAAAAGTCCTCATGAATGAAGTCATATGTTTGTCTTTCTCTGACTTACTAATTTTGCTTAGCATAATACCCTCCAGTTCCATCCATGTAGTTGCAAATGGCAAGATTTCATTCTTTTTTATTGTGAGGCACTCAATTCTTAGTTAGATGTTTCTAGTAGGTAGTTAACAAAATATCCACCATAATTTAAGAACCCTATTGAGCAGCAGATTTTAAAACTCTCTTTGCAGAGGGAGAGTCTGATAGCATGTTTCTAATGGAAAACTATATGAATCGCAATAAGGAAGGCAGAACTATATAGATCAGCAACTGGCTTACGTAGCTTCCCATCAACTTATTAACAAATTAGGTTACAAAATACAAAAGCAATTTAATGAATCATCATATGAGGCATTGAACTCAAAGCTGAACTGTCATGTGCTTTCATAATACCACTTGCTTAATTACCCATATGAATGAATCATTAATACTTCAAGCCTGCTCAACAGTTTTGGATACCTGATATTTATGTAATGGTGTGCTCATTTGCTGAGTAAGGCAATGAGTAAGGAGAAGCAAGCCTCAAAACAATCACGTGACAATGAGAGTTTTTTCTTTAAAGTTCTAGAAAACCAAGGTATGTATTTCAAGAGCTGTTATCTTCTGTTGTAACAATTCAGAAGCAGTTGGTTATCAGATCATTTTTTAAAACAGACATGATGGAATTCTATAAATTTACAAGAGGAAGTGACGGCAACTGATAATAATGCTTATGTAAAGGGAGTCATTAAAAAACCAGCTTGCTACCAGCCTCAGCCCCTTTTGAAAAATTTGCACACGTAGGAAAATATTTGGACATAGCTCTTTAAAAATGTGGGGAGCACAAACTATTCTGAGAGTATAGCTCTCATACTTTTGGGGTGTTAAAATTACCTTCTATCAGATAATTAGTTTTCAATTCTTTATATACATTTAGCTGACAAAACTTGAAGTTGATAATTTCATTTTTAGTCTCCACATTTTTAGGAAACTTTAAGTATGGGAACCACTAGAATATACATGTTGCTGTGCTGCAGTAAATTATTTTAAAGAAAAGCATTTCACGACCACAGACCATGGATATTCAAACTTTTGGTAAGGAAGATTTTTCCCAAAATCTTGTGATCATCTATGGAGAAATAATTGTTTACTTTGACAGTGAAGCCCCTCAAGAATGTTGAAGAGAAGGTTTTAGGAAAGAACACCCAGAGCCATAGTGATGGCAGTGGTAGACTTCTCCCTCTTCACACATGAGGAAAGATTAACAATTTTGGACACACACCTTGTAAAACTGTTCAAAACCACAACTACATTTCTAACCCTAACTTTAAAACTCCTGCTTTTGGGGAGCCAGGATGGCTCAGTCAGTTGAGCGTCTGATTCTTGATTTCAGTTCAGGTCATGATCTCGCGGTTGCTGGGTTTGAGCCCCACGTGGGGCTATGTGCTGATACCAAGAAGTCTGCTTAGAATTCTCCCTCCCTCTCCGCCCCTCTCCTGTTCGCGCTCTCTCTCTCTCTCAAAATAAATAAAAATAAAACTTAAAAAAAAAAGGTTTTAAAATCCCTGCTGTTGGTCACAGAGGCAAGATCACACAATAGAATCTACTGACGTTACAAGTAATAAATTACAAACCTAGGTACCAGACTTAGTGCAATGTCACGTACATACATGTGCTACCTATTAGCATATCTTTGTATATAAAAAAGACACAGTAAACTGACAGGACTGTACCTTTAATAGACAGACTTAAGGATAGCTATTAATAGAAGAACTGTAATATACAATAAAACAAAATAGACTCTTAGGCTGAAAAATTACAAAAGTTTTAAAGATTCTTCAGTAAGTTTATTTTACAAACTTTCTGTGTTTTATGTTTTATTGGCTTAGACTGTTTGAAGAGAAAAATGTATACCATTTTGAACACTGAAGTGTTTATCATTTTACTATGAATTCAGATATACTTTATGTTTATTTCTAACTGACCTTCAAATTGCAGCAGCTCATGAGTTTAGTATAAGTATTCTTGCCACCCCATCCCATCCTGTCATTGAGTCAAAGAGTTCAAGATACATATACAAAACACACACCTAAACAGACACAAACAAGACTTTTGTAAAGTAAACACATTTTTTATAATGTAAATAACTGTTCCTTTTTGGAACTTTCTTTATCCAGTTCAAGTCTTTTCTGAAACTGGGATATTCACACTTATTAGACACAATCTTTATAAAAGCAAAGCATTTATCTCTTTGAAAACTCAAGTAATTCTTGAGAGCAACATGTTTCTTACTGACCTAAAAATAACAGAGTGTGGAAGGCCAAAGAGGAAAAATCACAGAAGAGGACTGGAAAACAATATATTTAATAGTGCACAGAGAAAATTTCTAAGTGTAGATTCTGTTGAAAATATTGATATTCAAAGGAATAGCTTTGGACACACTGCCAAAAACTTAGATTTTTCTCAATTAAAACCAAGAGTGTTAATTTATTTAGGAAAATAACATTAAGTCTTTGAAGTAAGAATGAAAGGGTTGTACAATTTAATTTCTATATAAATGATTGTTTGAATATACAAAGTATCAAATATAAACAGTAGTGTAGCAAGAAAATAAATTGGCAGAAATAATTACTCAACCAATAGCAATAATTAAGACCACCATTTGAAAGATCTTCTATACACAAAGAATGAAAAAATATTATTAGGACATTTTACAGCACACAACTGAACTCAATCCTAATTCATTACTATTATACTTCTTTCTTCTTCAGTATTAGCGGACCCACATTATCTCCTGTTAACTCATTGTGTTTATTATGTGAACCATCACAGGCAGGAAACTAGAAAGGAAAAAGAATTACAAGTATTATTTTAAAAATGATTCAATAAGTAGAAATATTTGTGAAATGCTCTTATAAAGAAAGCACATTACTTTGAAAAACAAATCACCAGACAGCTTTCCTAAGTAATGTATATTCTACACCTAACCTAACTGCATTCCAATATCACAGCAAATCTAACAACTTTAAACAGTTAATTTATTATTTGATAAATATTTTAAATAAAAAGCTTTGGATTGGTTATTCCAAGAGTCAATACAACAGGCTTAAAGGGGGATCAAAATCATCTCTTGTTTTTTGTGGAGCTCCAAATTAGAGCTCACCTCTTCACTTATTTAAATTTGAAAAGAATGTACAGTTGACCCTTGAACAATACAGGTTAGAACTGTGTGGGTCTACTTAACTGTGGATTTTTTTCTTTTTTGATAAACACAGTATAGTACTGTAAATGAATTTTCTCTTCCTTATTGTTTTCTTACTAACATTTCTTCTCTAGCTTCATTGTAAGAATAAAGTATGTAATATATCTAACATGCAAGATAAATGTTGACTGTTTATGTCATTATTAAGGCTTCTGGCCAACAGTAAGCTAATAAGTTTTGGGGGGAGCCAAAAGTTATACCCAGATTTGACTGTGCCGGTGGTTGGTGCCCCAACCTCCATGTTCAAGGGTCAACTGTAATTTAAATTCAAAATACATTATTTCATGTTTTCTTACCATGAAACTCACACATATTGTAAAATTTTTGAAAAAATTTTAAAATGAATTTAAAAATATTCACTCATAAGTAACAATAATCAAGATTTTTATATAATTTTTCCTCTGCATTTACTATGTGTATTTCTTTTTTAAAAAACAAAACTGGGATCATACTGTACTGTGCTTTTATTAATTACATCATGCTCTCCTGTCATTAAAATATTCTTTAAAAACATTACTTATAATGGCTTCCTAATATCCCATAATTTGTATTATACCATTCTTTAATCACATTCCCATTATCGGACACCTAGATTATTTCCAAAACTTTGCTATTACAATAAATGTTGTGATGAACATTACTATGCTTAAAACTTCAAATAACCTATGATCAAAGTACTCGAAGAAAACAGATCTCACCACCTACTTATAATACTCATCACTCCATACTTGTTTTTATTATTTCCACATTAAAAATCATCCATAATTATAGCTGCCATTTATTAGCTCATCTATATATAAGGCCCCGTACATATAGCATCTACTAAATCCTAAAAAATGTCTGTGATATTGATATATTATCAGAAAACAAAAAAACAAAAACCTAAAACATCGGAGATTAAAGATTCAGTAACCTGCCCAACCGAAGTCATACTGTAAGTGGCAGACATCAGTTTTGAAAACATCAGATTTCTATTCTTCCTTTTCTAATGTAGGTAAGTATCCACCATAAAATGCAAACTTTAATTTAGGAATATAAATTTTCAGTACTGAATAGTGTGGAAAAATCTTTCATTTCACAGAACCTCAAAACTAAGGATTTAAAAAGCAGAACAATTCTAACTGCACAAAGTTTCAGAGTACGTGCAAGCGGACATCTTACCGTCTTAGACCGCCAACACCTACAATAAGCTGCTTTAGTGAGACACAAATCTTCAATGTTTATTTCATTCACCACTTTGGGATTTTCCTTTTGTATCTTAAGATTAATCAAGCTATCCTTCTGTTGTTTCTTCTTCGGGAGGAATGGACGAACTGCAAGGTAGCCAAGTAGTGCAAGTACACCAAGGAAAGGCAATAACCGAAGCCATTCTGAAACTAAACACGTACAGATTTAACAGTCTGCAGCACTCTTGTAATAGAACTCAAACAGCACGTGTCATGCTTAAGTTATTCTTTACCTATGCTTTACTTCTCACATTAATTTCTTATCTATAAGTCTATGAACAAATAACAAAGTCAAGCCACCTATATCTAAGACCACTATGTTTGATTTGTCAGCTAACTGAAGAGTTGTGAAACTGGAACACAAAGTTTTGAGAAATGTATCTTATATCAAGTATCCTATTTCATTATCCCTGACCCCGCCCTCCAAGACAGTACTGAGTGCTCCACAAGGCATTTAATGAACACTTAGGGAATAAGAGGCATCTAACAATGAGAACACCAAGTATATTTGTGCTTATCTTTATTTTTATTTCAGGAATAACAATCATCATAATTACAAACAAAATTCAATGTGTGATGTATTTTATAGGTTTAGAAAACATTTCCACCATGTCTAAAATCATACAACAGAATACCCAAGAATATTTTTTTAATGTTTATTTATTTTTGAGAGGGAGAGACAAAGCGTGAGAGGTGGAGGAGAGAGAGGGAGACACAGAATCTGAAGCAGCTCTGAGCTGTCAGCATAGAGCCTGATGTGGGGCTTGAACTCATGGACCACAAGATCATGACTTGCACTGAAGTTGGATGCTCAACCAACTGAGCCACCCAGGCACCCCGGAATACCCAAGAATATTTTACCGTTGATTTAGAATTTCAGACAGAACATGTCTTCAATGCTTTAATTTACATTTTTGGTAAGACACAGTAATTCCTAAAGAAATGTTATCTAAAAGCTACTATTTTAAAGAACTAATTAAAATTTTCATACACTGAATGTTCTCATTATTAGATACCTCTTATTCCCTAAGTGTTCATTAAATGCCTTGTGGAGCACTCAGTACCTTCTTGGAGGGCAGGGTCAGGGAATATTAAGTAATATAAATAAAATGGTCCCTATGTCTATGAAGACAAACACATAAGGAAACCAAGATAAACATTTCAGCATGCACTCATCAAATGTTGGTTAGTGCCCTCCCTCTTCGGGTCTCTGTAGAGAATCCTTTCTGTTCTTAAATGTGATCATTTGACAATCTTCACTGAGTACTTACCTGATATCTTGCTCAGCACTATGTAAAAATCGCTTAGTCAAGAAAGAGAGAAAAACTAAAGATGTGCCAAGGCATGCTAATTAATGTTAGTAATAGACTATGCTAAGAGTACCACTGTATTATCTTATTTAACTCTGTTAAGCTGTGTTAGCTTAAAACAGCTGTATTTGGAGGGTACCACTATTATTCCCATTTTCATGTGGGTAAACTGCAGCTCCATAAGGAGGTTTAGTCCAGGACAATAAATCCAGTCTAGTTCTCAATCATGATAAATAAAATCCAACAAATTTAAAATTTCATCTGTCCTTCTCTTGGTAAGACTATAATATAATTGTTCTTACACTTAACTATTAAAGAAAAAAATTTTAATTTTTAATGTTTATTTATTTATTGCAAGTACACGTGCAAGAGAGAGAGGGAGAGAGAGAAAATCCCAAGCAGGTTCCGCGCTGTCAGAACAGAGCCTGATGCAATGTGGGGCTTGATATCACCAACTGGGAGATCATCACCTGTGCAGAAATCAAGAGCTGGATGCTTAACTGACTGATCCATCCAGATGCCCCAAGATAATTTTAGATTATAATAAGAGCTATGAAGGAAACAAACAGAATGATAAAAGAAAGAAAAAGATTATCCTAAGGACCAAGCAGGATAGGTTGACTCCAACTTTCCGTAAGGAAGTCAGGAAGGAAAAACAGATCTTTAAGTCAAGACCTAAAGACAAGAAGGTGGGGGGCTCAAAGACTTGAGAAAAAAACTTTCAAGGCACAAGAGTACATGTAAAAGAAGCTTCCAATTTCACAGGATTGTTGGGAGGAGTGAATGAAGTTGGAAACCACTAGAAAAAGTACAGAACACTATGTGAAAGAAAGCTACTAATACATTCTGCCCTGAAACTACAGTTATGTAAATATCTGTCTCCTCCCCAACTCCTGGTCCTCTAACAGAGACTTATATAAACCAAGACTTCAATTAATTTTAACTGAATTGAGTCTGTACTCCATTACACTGACATTTAAGATAACTCCTACTAGGTATGCACTTGTTTGCCTTTATTCAAGGCCTATGAATGATAACAGTGTAAGGTGACAAATAAGAATTCTGTTTAAAATATTTAAGAAAAAAACTTTAAGCACCCTCAAGAAATATAAACCTCATAGACAGATCAGGTGATAAGACAGGTGAAGATACAAAAATTACAAGACACAGTTCCTACCCCGAAGAAGCTTTTCACCTAGTATGGACTACAGATCTATAAGAAAAGAATTAAGTACTGTATGGTATGTGCAATTATAAATAAGACAGAAGACATGATTAACTCTGCAGGGATGAGCAAAGGCTTTTACATAGAGGTTGGCACCTAACCAGGTTTCTGAAAGATGAATAAGACTATAGGAGTCCACTATGCTGACCGCTCAGAGCCTGGAGCCTGCTTTGGATTCTGTGTCTCTATCTTTCCCCCCTTTCCCACTTGCGTGCATTCCTCTCTCTCAAAAATAAACATCAAAGAAAAAATTTTTTAAAAAGACTATAGGAGTCCATAGGCTTATGGGAGGGGGAGCTACCTTTCACACAGAAGAAACAGCATAAGCAAAGGCACAAAGATACAATGTGCATAAAAAGTTGGGGGAAGTAAGCACAACAATATTGCTGGAATATGATGAAATAGGAGAGGGACTGTAGAAGTGGTCAGGTGCCAGATGATAAAAATCAATAGGTAGGTAATAATCTACCCTGTACATAAAAGGTAAACCACCGATATTAAGAATATCACTGCCTATTAATGTAACTGGAAAGCTGTTCATTTATGAAATCAGATGGAATTAAGGTATCAGATGGACGATGGACTAGTGGAGAGACAGAGGGAAGGGCAGAGGGGGATGTTAGTGGGAGGGCAAGAGGCAAGACAATCTGTTAGAATTCCACTGAAATAATTCCCCCCAAAATAATGCAAGTTTAAACTAAGGCAGTAGCCATTAAAGCAGAGGACAAATGGAACCCCCAAAACTGCCTGAACGGTGTATGTGTGCATGCATTTTTTGAGCAGACAGTCTGATGCTTTTACTGGGATCACAGAGCAGGTCTGTGATCAATCTTCACATACCTTGAAACTTAAGAACCATTAACTCAAGTAGTAAAATCAATAGGATTAGGTGAGTGATCAAGTATGGAGCATAAATGGAGGAGGTGAGGGTCCTTCATGATTCCCAGATTTCTGGTTTCATTATCTGGATGAATGGAGATACTGGTCTCTAATTCAAAAACAAAACAAAACAGAACATAACAAGGGCAGTTTTAAGCAGCAAGAGACCAGTGAAGTGTTGTAGAAGAAAGGGAAAAATATGAAGGAAAATATTCCTTAAAGAATATAAGGGAGAGACTAAAGGTCAACAGTTAAAAGCAAAAAATTAGGAATACTGAAGGATTGCATAAGTCATAGCTTTCTTTGAAACAGTGAAATAGTCTAATGTGGAAGTTGCTCTTCAGAGCCTAAAAGATGCCATCTCTCGGGGCACCTGGGTGGCTCAGTTGATTAAGCATCCAACTCTTGATTTCAGCTCAGGTCATGATCTCACAGTTTGTGGGATTGAGCCCCATGTCATGCTCTGCACTGACAGCACAGAGCCTGCCTGGGATTCTGTCTCCCTCTCTCTACCCCTACCTCTCTCTCTTGCTCTCTCAAAAATAAACAAACATTGGGGCGCCTGGGTGGCGCAGTCGGTTAAGCGTCCGACTTCAGCCAGGTCACGATCTCGCGGTCCGTGAGTTCGAGCCCCGCGTCAGGCTCTGGGCTGATGGCTCGGAGCCTGGAGCCTGTTTCCGATTCTGTGTCTCCCTCTCTCTCTGACCCTCCCCCGTTCATGCTCTGTCTCTCTCTGTCCCAAAAATAAATAAAAAACGTTGGAAAAAAAAAATTAAAAAAAAAAATAAAAAAAAATAAACAAACATTAAAAAAAAAAAAAAAAAAAGATGCCAACTCTCTCTGCTCTGCCAGAAAGACAAGAAAGATAAAGAAAAGATATCACTGAGAGACCTACAAGGGAAGTGGTTTACTAAGGGATAGCTTTGTTTCATTTAGGGTAAGGAGGTACATATATGAAAAATTATCAAGTAGACAAGCTAGGGAGCACCTGGGTGGCTCAGTCTGTTAAGTGTCAGACTTTGGCTCAGGTCACAATCTCACGGTTCATGTGTTCGAGCCCCACGTCGGGCTCTGTGCTGACAGCTCAGAGCCTGGAGCCTGCTTCAGATTCTGTGTCTCCCTCTCTCTCTGCCCCTCCCCTGCTTGTGCTCTCTCTCAAAAAAAAAAAAAAAAAAAAAAAAAAAAATTAAAAAAAAGTTTTTTAATAAAAAAAGTAGACAAGCCAGGAGTAGAAGATAACAGTGTGAGAGAAGATCAGGGGTTATGGGATGGGGTAAGTATTTTTGGCTGTAATTAAATCAAGGAGATGGCTGACCTCAACATTCAATCCACTAAAAACATACCCAGTTAGGCAACATTTTGATTATTCATTTGAATGTAAAAGGCTTGAATTTCCTTAAATTTTTTCCTTTACTTCAAATTTTTCACTTCAGAAAGATTTTCTTCCTCTACCAGTGAATTTCTCCTATTTCCAATTTTTTTAAATCACCTGTTTCTAAGTTAAAAACAAAAATTAGGGGTGCCCGGGTGGCTGAGTCGGTTAAGTATCTGACTTTGGCTCAGTTCATGATCTCGCCATCTGTGAGTTCAAGCCCCACGTCAGGCTCTGTACTGATCGCTCAGAGCCTAGAGCCTGCTTCAGATTCTGTGCCTCATTCTCTCTCTGTCCCTTGCCCACTCATGTTCTGTCTCTGTCTCTCTCTCAAAAATAATTAATAAAACATTTTAAAAAAACCACACTAATACTAAAATACCAAGCAGGATTCTAATATGCATTTTGCAATATTCTATTTCCCACTATTAAGATAAACAACAAATAGACTAAGAAGGTAGAGTAAAAGAACCAGTACCATCAGACAAACAAAACATACACAGAAAAGAACATTTCAAAGCAACCTGAGTAGCAAGCAATTTTAACATAAATTTTTTTTAAGTTTAAATGCTGTTAAAAGAAGGTATAGTATCTCCTTAGAGAAAAAGAATGTGGCTTAAGACAGGGCAGATTCAAGACAGGCTACAGGGGCTCCTGGGTGGCTCAGCTGGTTAAGCATCAGACTGTTGATTTCGGCTCAGGTCATGATCTTGCTGTCATGAGACTGAAACCCATGTAGGGCTCCGCGCTGGGAACTGAGCCTGCTTAAGATTCTCTCTCTCCCTCTCTGTGCCCCTCCCCCACTTGCATACACTCTCTCTGAAAATAAACCCTATTACACCCTATTCCTGACCAAGATATATAATCAAATACTATGATAAAAACATTTGTAAAAGTACAATATAGATACACATGGCTCTCGATGAGGAACTATATTCTAAGAAACTAGGACAGACTTTTTTCCCTTCTCAAAATGTGGCATATAATGATATTATAAAAATAATATTGGCAACTTGGCTGCTGATACTTTAATAACAGATTTTCTTGTGTACCGTTTATAGGTTAAGACACAGAAACGATTTCTATTTCTGGACTGTAAAAAGAGAAAAGTAAAATCTTTTCAATGGATGGTTTTACTATTACCACTCAAAACCTAATACAGACTGTTCAGGACCAAAATCCAATAGAATGAAATTAATGATCAATTTAAAAATCTTTTTTCCATTCATTATTATGAATAGAACAGTGTCTCAGTGTCCAGAACATTTCCTGGACCAAGTCCTCAATAAATACCTGATGACCTGAGAAAATTTACACTGCAAGGTAGTTAGATGGCAGAAAATGTTTTAATGAGGCTGAAATTGTTCCCCACAAAGCCTAGTATAATCTTTAAATCTTTAATTACACTAACTTTTAAATATAGTTGGTCTAACTAGGAAGAGGGGAAAAAACTTTTGTAACTTATAGTAACTATGTAAATATCTTCCCAAATTCTCAAAAACAGTTTCCTAAAATAAAATTCTTTAATCTTTTAGAAATAACTTTTATTATTTACGTTATTATTAATAAATGCAACTTTCTAGTTTGAACTTATTTCTTATACATTCCTACTGAGAAACCTCACCTTTTGTTCATTTCTTTAAAAAAAAAAAAAAGAGATACATTTTACATACAAGAAAATAAACAGATCTCAGGTGTTTAGCTCTTCAGTTGTGACAAACATACCCCAGCAGCCTCTACTGAAAATATGTAAAAACATGCAAAATCCTCCATCACCCAAGAAAGTATTCTTCTGCCCTTAGAAGTCTATCCTTCCACCACTGATGTCTATCACTAAAGCTTTTTCACTCAACATAAAGTTTTTGAGATTCATCCAGTGGAACAGTAATTCATTCCTTTTTATTGCTAACCAGTATTCCACTTTGAGTATACTATAATTTGTTTATCCACTCTCTTGTTGTCAGATATTCGGGTTGCTTCCAGTTTGGAACTATTATAAATAAGGCTACTATAAAACATGCTTGTAGAAGTGTTCTTGTGGATATAGGTTTTCAACTCTGTTCCACTTGTAAATTCTTTGTTCAAAAGTGGCCCTTTCTGGATAAACAGAGCTAATGCTTTTGATGCTGTCAGCTCTGACATGTTTGTGTTACTCTGGAAAGAATATTATGATGGTCTTGGGAGTCACTGCCTTGTCTTTAGGAGCAAAACCATTATTTTTCAAAGAACCAAACAGGGTCAAGAAGGGCAAAGCTATATGTTCAAAGTTTCATAGCAAGCTTTTAAATCCAGAAGCAAACTGTTTCTGACTTTCGAATAGGAAGATTTTATTGTTGTTGTCATGCTTTAAAAGTTTACACAACAGGGAAAGTTTTTTTTAAAGGTCAAAGTATTGGAATAGACTATACTTCCAAGCAATATACAAACTTACTTTAAAAGCCTCACTGTTAAAAATGTGACCTAAATAAAAATAGATAAGTTGTTTCTGATAGATAAGGACTGTCTGTAAATAGTGTATGGTGATTAAGGATCTCCAAGTGTTTACTAAGAATGCAGAGTCATCATGAGACAGTCTATTGCTTTAAAAAACCACTAGATCTAAATAGGGAAGAAAAAACAGGCAAAAATAATATAAACTGTAACTTTGTTTGCTCTAGTTTTCACAGATAGAAAATGCAAACACTTTTGGTCTCCTAGACATTTTTTAAAAAAAATTTTAATGTTTATTTATTTTTGAGAGAGACAGAGTGTGAGTGGGGGAGGGTCAGAGAGAGAGAGGGAGACACAGAATCCCAAGCAGGCTCCAGGCTCAGAGCTGTCAGCACAGAGCCCGATGTAGGGCTCGAACCCACCAATCATGAGCTTATGACCTGAGCCGAAGTCCAACACTCAATTGACTAAGCCACCAAGGCACCCCTGGTCTCCTAGACATTTTAACAATTGCTGAAAAGTTATCTTTCAGGTTTTTGACTCAACAGAAGTCTAAGTATGGATTCTGTAAGTAGCTCAATCAAGACAGATGTAATTAGCTACTAAAATCTACTCTGAAGGGGAGACAAAGAGTGGAAATTGGTCATTGGAAATTTTCTTCCATAGTGCTCCAAAACAGATTCTGCAACTATTATATTGTCACCGTCCAGTATGAAACAGACTATCTCAATTTTTCATAGAGCAATTATTACAAACATGTTAATGTTTCCTAATAAACAATACAATGAGAACTAAAGTGTAGACACATTGTAATGGAACTTAAATATATGTTTTTAAGATACTTATCAGAGTTATCACTATTTCTGAGAATCAGTCCTCACTTTAAATATTTAACAGCTTTGAAGAAGTTACTATGTATTATTGATTTAAGGGGGAAAAGGTTTTTGAGTTTCCTTAATGCCTTTAATAGAAATTAAATATTTGTTGACAGCGGAAATCTTTAAGGCAAAAATAAAAACAAAGAAAACTTCTAAAATCTAGCCACTAAATAAAACATCATACTTTCTATCTGCTCCAACTATATTCTATTCACAAAAAATTGAAACTAATATAAAACCAAATGTCACAAAATGATCATATTCTTTATTACCACTTTGGTGCATACATTCAAGGGTATAATAAAAGGAGAAAAACTAACAATTGGTATAGGGCTACTTAACCACTGAATATTACAAATAATATATATATACACGCAAACATTCCAAATTTCCAACTGCAGGGGAATGGTTAAGCCTACCATGTTACTCTAAAAGAAAACTATACAGTTGTTAGAAAGAAGATGAACACGTTAAAATATATAAAGTTCTAAAGTAAAAGCAATGATACAGGGTTTAAAAAAGCCAAAATTGTATACAACTGATGAAAATCCATCAGAATAGGATCAAAAGAAGACTTTGATGTTTATAAATACTTGATTTGACACATTTTTTTCACTTTATGTTATTTTTATGCGGCTTTGGATGTTTAGATATTTCTTCTTAATAACCGTTAATTATTCGGTTACTATACTTTCTATTTAATTACATGCTTTCAGGGGCACCTGGGTGCCTCAGTTGGTTAAGTAGTTAAGCATCCGACTTTGGCTCAGGTCATGATCTCACAGTTTGTGAGTTCAAGCCCCACATCTGGCTAAGGTCAGTGTGGATCCTGCTTCTGGTTCTCTTTCCCCTTCCCTCTCCCCCTTGAAATAAACCTAAAAAAAAAAAAAAAAATACATGCTTCCGATCAAACCGTTGGAATGTCACCCAGTTCACCCCATCTAAATCTATTACTGGACTACCTCATTTTTTAAATACTATCCTTTTTTAGGGATAGTATTCTCTTAAAAAACAACCAAACAAACACCTTCCCTGTATTAGGAGGTTAAATTCATCTCCCAATAATCTTCACTGATTTGGTCCTAGTTCTGTCTTTTGGTCTACACAGAATAAATGTTATTCTTCCACCAGTAAACCTTCAGCTACCATAAAACTCCAGACTGCTCCAGGCTAAACAACTCTATCTCAAAATTGTCTTCATGAATCATGTTTCATTCCCTGACACTGAGACGTATGAGTTCAAAGTTTGCCGAATCAATATGGTTTTTGTTTTTTTCTCTCACCACCCTGATCAGTCTCAGTCTGGTTTACAAATATTCCACTTACAACGTAACACTCCCAACAATGTCTCCCAAGTGTTGACTGCATTCTAGAAATTTTCGTCCTTTTGATGTGAAATCCTGAATTGTGGGTTCTTTTCTTGTAGAGGAAGGATCTAAGTACAGAAAGTTATATATATTCATTAAATTTCACTTTCTAAAATCTGGTCCATCATACTAGCCTTTGAACACCTTTTGGCTAACTGATCTTTCCTCAAGTTGCCTCCAGGCCCATAGTAACGGAGTTGGCCTAAAATGCCCCGGGGTAGTTCAAGTCTTCCCTATGGGAATGGAGGCTACTCTCCAATTTTGTTACCAAATAAAACTGCCATACACATATTGCGTGCCTGTTTCTCTCCCACGCACACACAACCTGTGAGTAAAACAGCGCCGAGAGCTGGAAATGCCTAATTCACAGCACCTTAGATAGCTATGACTTTAAAATAAAAAGCACACTGCAGTGACCCGATGGAGATGAAAAATATGGGCCCGCCACAAATTCAGCACCTCCTCTGCAAAACCCTGGTCCCCCGTCACAGAAGAACACGGCAGAGCCACCAGGACAAGGACGGAAGGACGGAAGCCCCCAAGAACCCACAGGAGGAATCACTCGCGCTCCACGGCGGCTGCGCCAGCGCTCGCCCCCGCCCTCTGCGCGCAGGGTCACGGGGTAACGTGCCACTCGCCAAGCCCCGCCCCGTCCCTTAGCCCGAGGATGTTTAGACCACCCCCGACTCCCACCTTGAGAAACTTGCAAGGACAGGGACTGACGGAAGGCGAGGGTTACCTGTGAGACGGGCGAACCCGGTAATGCTCTCGGGGACAGGGAGCCGCTTTAGATAGGCGGGGAGCTGCACCTTCACGATACGGGCCACGCTCTCCAGCACCATCCTCGCGAGCAGCGTCCACTCCCCTCTGAGACCGCGCCGCTCTCCGGCCAAGCTGCCGCGCCTGCGCCGAGAGGAGAAGCGGCCGGCGGGCGTTGCGGCCTGGGTCCCGCGGCCTGCAGGAGGGGGCGGCGCTGGGGGCCCCCGGGGGAGAGGTGACCTGCTGGGCGCCGATTGGCAGCGGGCGAATGACGTGCGCGCCCCGCGGACGCCGAGGGGGCGCGCGCGGCCGCGAGGTGCGGAGCCGCGGGAATGGATGAGTAGGGCCGCCCTCCGTGGTAACACGGTTTTGAAGAGGGCCTGCGTACACGCTGGGCCCTTCATATCTGTAGACGGTGGAGGCCAGGAGAAAGGATACTGTGTGCGATGAGGTAAAGCATGTGAGAGTGCTTTGTAACCGGAAAGTGCCTTTCAAAAGTGAGTTGCTCCTCTCGTCGCTTTTTACTTCGGCCGCTCTCGTCCCGACCCCTTCTTCCTGGAACTGGTTGGGTACCTTGGCCCTAGCCTTGCATACTCATCTAAGAGCACCCTCCCCGTCTACCCTGCGGTGCCCAACTCCGTTCCCTCGCCCCTGCAAGCCAGGTTTTTTTTTTTGTTTTTTTTTTTTTTAAGTTAAAATACCTGAGCTACGAACTGCTTAAATTAAGCTTTGCCACTCGGCAGTTTTGTGCAACTCTGAGGGTTTTTTGTTTTTTTTGTGTTTTTTTTTGCAGCTTAGATAAGACCCGTGATATTCCTTCTTTCGATACTTTCAGTTCCTTCTGCAGATGATCAGTTCTTTTTTCGGTTAACTAAAACTAGGAAAGTGTAAAGGAATATAAACCTTTAAAGCGACTTTTATGGTGCAGGATTTCTACTATAAGCTAAAGTATCCGTGAAGATCTTTAGATTTTATTTTTATTAATATCTTTTTAAAAACTGAAGAGTGGAAGGAGACCGCTTCACTTCCTTGCAACACCTGCCTTGACATGACTTTGTTTCCTATTTTTACCAAAGTGAAATATCCCTAGTAATGCCCTTGGTGACTGCGTGTTGTGTATGTGGTGTGATATCTTAATAAGGTGCCTCCTTACAGTTCTGAGCTCCACCTGACTATTAACATAATACCAACGAACTGATCATGGTCCGGTATTTCGTTTTGTGTGACTTAATGTTAACAGCTAGTTGTAATAAATACGTTTTATTCTTTATTTTTTCCCTTGTTATTTTCATTTTAAAGCGAGGAAAGGAAGACATTTTTTAAAGTAACTTTTCGTTCTCTAGACTCTTTGATTTTTAATATCTGTGATGGTTTTCACTAAAAAAATAAATAACCGTATGAGAGTTAGTTGAATTCAGATCTAGATAAACCAATTTCCTATTGTTTTACCTTGTTCAAAATCCAATTACATTGGAAATTCTATGAAAATGCTTAGATACAGGTTCATGAGCTAGAGCAATATAGAACGTTATATACAAAGTGATGATCGAAAGGTTGTTTACATTAGTATTTCCTTTCCATTCTTTTTGGGAACTTACTTTTGGTTTAGTGAAAGAAGGACCCTGAAGTTTGTTTATTCTGAATTTAATATTCTCAAACATCCTTGTCTTCTGGACTGTTCTGTTAGGGGTTATCTTTAATAATCTCTGCTGGTCATATGTAGAAATACCCTTGGGGAGATGATTGCGGTAGGAGTGTGTTGGGAGTGAGGGAAATAAAGGGAGGAAAGGCTTGGAGACAGCCACTAAATTTTCTCAATTAAAGGCTCTGTGGTCTTGACAAGGGCAAAACAAGCTATGTTGAGTGAGATTCTTTAGGCTTCTGAAGTTTTTCTTTAAAGGAATTAAAAAATAAATACTTCATTTAAGACATACAGCATAGTAAAATGCTGAGGTGCCGAAGGTACAATTTGGTGTGACCACTGCACAGATAAATATAGAGAGAATAATGTATCCAACACCTAAGCAATAGAGCTTCTTTTGGTCCTTCCAACCATGGTTGGTCCCCGTACCACCACCACCGCCGCCGCTGCTGCCACCACCGCTATTCTGCCTTGCTTTGAATGTTCTTTAACTTCATATAAAAGGAATTATACAGTATGTAGTTCTTCTGTGACTGGGTTCCCTGAGCAGTTGATGTAGATAGCTGATTTGCTATTTCCAAGTAGAAGAAATACAGTAAGTAGAAGTCTCTCATCCATTGATCTTCCTTTCTTCTTCCTTCCTTTTTCCTTCCTCCTTCCTTCCTTCCTTCCTCTTTTTTCTTTCTTCTTCCTTTCTTTCTTTCATCTTAAAATTTAGAGAAGATGCATTACATGAACTACATTCATGTATAAAAGGAGATAGTTCCTAACCGAATCAATAAAAATTCTTACTGTGTATTATAGGGAATAGTTTCTTAGATTCTTTTTACCTTAAAATTTAAATCTTGGGGCACCTGGGTGGCTCAGTCGGTTAAGCGTCTGACTTCAGCTCAGGTCATGATCTCACAGTCTGTGAGTTCAAGCCCCACGTCGGGCTCTGTGCTGAAATCTCAGAGCCTGGAGCCTGCTTCGGATTCTGTGACTCCTTCTCTCTCTGCCCCTCTACCTCTCACGCTCTGTCTCTCTCTTTCTCTCTCTCAAAAATAAATAACCATTAAAAAACAAAATTTTAGGGGCGCCTGGGTGGCGCAGTCGGTTAAGCGTCCGACTTCGGCCAGGTCACGATCTCGCGGTCCGTGAGTTCGAGCCCCGCGTCATGCTCTGGGCTGATGGCTCGGAGCCTGGAGCCTGTTTCCGATTCTGTGTCTCCCTCTCTCTCTGCCCCTCCCCCGTTCATGCTCTGTCTCTCTCTGTCCCAAAAATAAATAAAAAACGTTGAAAAAAAAATTTAAAAAACAAAACAAAACAAAAAAAACAAAATTTTAATCTTATGGGACTCCTGGGTGGCACAGAAGGTTAAATGTCTGACTCTTAATTTTGGCTCGGGTCATGATCACAGTTGATGGGATCCGGCCCCACAGTTCAGACCTGCTTGGGATTCTCTGTCGCCAGTTGGCACGTGTGCACGCTCTCTCTCGCTGTCTCAAAATAAATAAATAAACATTAAAAAAACCAAATAAATTTAGGGACACTTGGGTGGCTCAGTCAGTTGAGCATCCAATTTTGGCTCAGGTCATGATCTTGCAGTTTGTGAGTTCAAGCCCTACATTGGGCTCTATGCTGACAGCTCAGAGCCTGCAGTCTGCTTCAGATTCTGTGTGTCCCTCTCTCTCTCTCTTCCCCTCCCCAACTCCTATGCATGTGCTCTCTCTCTCTCAAACATAAACGTTTTTTAAAAAATACATCTAAATCTTGAAAAATAAAATTTAAATCTTGTTTCATTTATATTTTAAGTTTATTTTGAGAAATATTTTGAGAAAGAGAGAGTGTGTATGTACACAAGTTGGGGAGGGGCAGAGAGAGAGGGAAAGAGAGAATCCCAAGCAGGCTCCACACTGCCAACACAGAACCTGATGTAGGGTTGTGAACCATGATGAACCATGAGATTATGACCTGAGTCAAAACCAAGAGTCAAATGCTTAACCAACAGAGCCACCCATGCACCCCTGTAATAAGATATTTATTAATGGTTGTTATGACTAGGTATAATTGTTTTGTGTGTATAATGAATGGTTAGTATCATCATCAATGAATGAGTCTTTACTCTGGCTTTGAGATCTTAAATTCAGAAATACTACCTTCTGACCACAACCTTGTATATTTGTTTATACATCTTCTACTCCCTTACTCCTATGAAACTTATTCTTTGACTTAAAGATATTTAGTGTTGAAACCATCTCTGTTATTCTAGTCTGTTAGTCCATTCCTGGATTTATTTACTTTTTCCATTCCTCCAAATCTTCACTATTTTACATTATTTATTTATTAAGCTTTCTAATTGTTACTACCAGACTTATTTTGAGCTTCGATGACCTTGAATTCTAGTTAACAGATAAGCTCTCCTCACCAGCACCTCTGAAGATAGCTATATAATTCCTCCTATAACTAGCGTCAGTCCTTCTCGCCTAGTCTTCTGCACCCTGTGTTCTGGAGCTCATCCTCCAAGATTTTGCTTCATCAGTTATTTCCTCAGATTTTCATTTTTCTTGATCTCTACTGGCCACAGAACCTGATGATCTTCAGGCCTTTAGATTTCACCAACTATTAAGTTTTATAATTGCGAAAATGTAGGTTCCCCAACTTTTTATTTTGTCAAGAAAATATATTTAAAAGCAATATAACAGCACGCCCTGGGTTGGCCCAGTCAGTTGAGAGTCACTCTTGATTTCGGCTCAGGTCATGATCCCAGGGTAGTGGAATCGAGCCCTGCATCGGGCTCTGTGCTGAATGTGGAGCCTATTTGGGATTCTCTCTCTTTCTGACTCTCTCTCCCTGCTTGCATTCTCGCTCCCTCTCTAAAATAATAATAATAATAATAATAATAATAATAATAACAATAATAATAATAAATTTAAGGAGTGCCTGGGTGGCTCAGTCCATTAAGCATCCAACTCATGGTTTCACTCAGGTTATTGATCTCACTTTTCATGAGATCAAGCCCCACGTCAAATCCCCTGCTTGAGATTCTCTTTCCCTCTCTCTCCTCTCTCTCTCTCAAAATAAATAAACTTGAAAAAAAAATAAAAGCAATATAACAAACAACAAAAAAACCTCTGCCATTAGGGGTGCCTGAGTGGCTCAGTCAGTTAAGCGTCCGACTTCAGCCCAGGTCATGATCTTACAGTTCGTGAGTTCAACACGACAGCTCAGAGCCTGGAGCCCGCTTCGGATTCTGTGTCTCCCTCTGTCTGCCCCTCTGCTGCTTGCACTCTGTCTCTTGCATTGTCTCAAAAATAAATAAACGTTTAAAAACAAAACAAAAAAAAAAAACCCTCTGCCCCTTACTACTGGAAGGTAGTATATCGTAACAGTTAAGACCACTGACTCTGGAACTGGACTGTTTGGACTAGAATTCTGGCTCTGCCAAGGTAAATTATGTAACCTTTCAAAATGTAGATAGTATTGGGGTGCCTGGGCGGCCCAGTCAATTAAGTGTCCGACTTTGGCTCAGGTCATGATCTCGTGGTTCGTGAGTTCGAGCCCCACGTCGGTCTCTGTGCTGACCGCTCAGAGCCTGGAGCCTGCTTCAGATTCTGTCTCTCTTTCTCTCTGCCCCTCCCCTGCTCACACTCTTGTCTCTGTGTCTCTTTCTCAAAAATAAGTAAACATTAAAAAAAATTTCTTTAAGCTAGTTTAAGAAATATAGATGGATGGATGGATGGATGGATGGATGGATAGATAGAACCTAGATAGATAGATAGATAGATAGATAGATAGATAGATAGATAGATAGAACCTACCTCTTAAGGTTGTACTGTATGTAGAAATTTAGTGGATTAAAACATATAAAGCAACTAAACTCACCTGGCATATATACATGCACAGTTGTGTTAATCTTTTATCATTGTCATAATTATTTATATCACTATTAGCACATCTTTTTATTATAGCTGTATTTTGTTTTGTTTTTCACAGTGGTTGCTGTAGGGCTGCATGGTCAGTTTGATAGTGCAGTGTGTCAGTGCTAATCACATGTGGCTCTTGGGTATCTTATTAAGATTGCTGTAAATATAAAATGCTTAAGGGGACCCCACACAGATTTCTGGACTTCTTCAGAAACAAAGAGTAGATTGTACAAGTTTATGGAGAGAAAAAAAACAGGTTTCATGTGATGTACACAAAGGTTAATGTGCTGCACTTCTGAGTAGCAACTCTGCAAACAAAAGGATAATAGAGCAGTGCTTGAAAATTCTGATGAAAAATTAATTGTAATTTAGAATTCTGAATAAGCCAACCTGTAACTTAATTATGGGGCTAGAATAAAGTTATTTTCAAACCTAAAAGGTCTCAGAAAATACACATTTTGTACATCTTAAGAAGCTAATGGAGAATGTGTACAACCTAAGTTAGGATTAAACCAAGAAAAAGTAGGGCATGTGATTAAGGAAATATGAAACCCATACTAAAAAAGAGGTAAAGGAGTTGCGGACTGATGAATTGAAACAGTAAGATGAAATTAATGGAACACCTAACACAGGCATAGCTTTGTTTATTGTGCTTCGCAGATAATGCATTTTTTACAAACTGAAGGTTTGTGGCAACCCTGTGCAGAGCAAGTCTGTTGGCACCATTTTCCAACAGCTTTTGCTCTCTTTGTGTCTTTGTGTCACACTTTGGTAATTCTCACAATATTTCACACTTTTTCATTATTTGTTTTGGTGATCTGTGACTCACTGAAAGCTCAAATGATGGTTAGCATTTTTAGTAATAAAGGATTTTTTTTATTTTAACTTGTTTTATTTTTTATTTTTTTAAATTTACATCCAAATTAGTTAGCATATAGTGCAACAGTGATTTCAGGAGTAAATTCTTTAGTGTCCCTTACCCATTTAGCCCATCCCTTCTCCCACAACCCCTCCCGTAACTCTCAGTTTGTTCTCGGTATTTGTGAGTCTCTTCTGTTTTGGCCCCCTCCCTATTTTTATTATTTTTGTTTCCCTTCCCTTATGCTCATCTGTTTCGTATCTTAAAGTCCTCATATGAGTGAAGTCATATGATTTTTGTCTTTCTCTGACTAATTTCACTTAGCATAATACCGTCTAGTTCCATCCACGTAGTTGCAAATGGCAAGATTTCATTCTTTTTGATTGCCGAGTAATACTGCATTGTATATATATGCCACATTTGCTTTATCCATTCATCCATCAGTGGACATTTGGGCTCTTTCCATACTTTGGCTATTGTTGATAGTGCTGCTATAAACATGGGGGTGCATGTGTCCCTTCGAAACAGCACACCTATATCCCTTGGATAAATGCCTAGTAGTGCAATTGCTGGGTCGTAGGGTAATTCTATTTTTAGTTTTTTGAGGAACCTCCATACTGCTTTCCAGAGTGGCTGCACCAGCTTGCATTCCCAAGTAATAAAGGATTTTAATTAAGGTTTGTACATTGGGTTTTTTAGACATAATGCTGTTGTACATTTAATAGGTTACAGTATAGTATAAAATAACTTACATGCACTGGGAAGCCAAAAAATTTATTTGACTCACTTTATTGAGATACTTGCTTTATTGTGGTGGTCTGGAGCTGAACCCAAAATATCTCTTAGGTATGCCTGTATGTCTGAAAGTTATTTGCAGGCTTACCCTCCTGGGCTATAGATTGGGGTTGAATGAATGATCATTACATGAGAAACTAAGCAGATGTTTAAAAAGAACTTTTATTAAACCTATCAACTTATTTATTAAAACATTTTTAAGGGGATAAACAAATTTACTAAAAAGAGTATTTTGATTTTGGTGTTTGGTGTTCTCACATTATACTTCCCCTTTCTTTATGAGGAACCATATTTTAACTGCCTTGCCTTACCCACAGCTTTAAGAGGAAATGCAGCAAACTGGAAATAAAAGCAAAATTGGAGAAACAAAACTGGTATTGGTGAATTAATAACATATGGTAAAGCTATTTTAAAATCATTTTCCGTAATACTTCTGGTACTAAAAACAAGCAGTATATAGAATTGCCTAGTAGGAAATTTCTAGAGACATGTAGTGGAATAGAGTGAGCTTTGAAACAGCCCCTCTACCCCATAATTCTATGAGTGTATACAGTTCTTCCTCAGTTTACAATGAGGTTATGCCTCAATAAACCCATCATAAGTTGAAAATATATTAAGTCAAAAACACCTTTAATAAAGCTAATATAACGAACATCATAGCTTAGTCTAGCCTACCTTAAACATGCTTAGAATACTTACATTAGCCTATAGTTGGGCAAGATCATCTTACACAAAACCTAGTGTATAATATCTCACCTAATGTATTGAATACTGTATTGAAAGTGAAAACCAGAAGAGTTGTATTGTTACGGAATGGTTGTAAATGTATTGGTTGTTTATGCTGGTGATTTCATGGCTGGCTGGGAGCTGTGACTGCTGCCACTGCCCAGGATCACTAGAGAGTATCATACTGTATATCACTAGCCCAAAAGAAAACCCTAATTCAAAATTTGAAGTACAGTTTCTACTGAATGCATATTGCTTTCTCACCATCATGCAGTTGAAAAATCATGAGTCAAACCATCACAAGGGACCATCTATATTGAGATGCCACTTTTGCAGTCATTGACTAGAAAAATATTACAGTTAAGAAGTAAATACGTACATAGATACGTGCATACATACATAACAAAAAGCTTCTGTAGATCTTTGAAATTTCCTTTTCTTTTTTGGAAGCTACCTTTTTGCCTTAGAAATGCCATACTTACTATAATCTTCATATGTAATCATTCAAAATATTAGAACAGATTCTTATTTAACTCAGAAATTTATGGAACTGGCCTACTCCCAAGTGTGATGAATTAGGCATTAAAGAAAGCAGGAATCTAATGCTTTGTGTTGTGCATAGAATAAATTTGATAGCTGCATTTTGTATGAAATAGTGCTATTTAGATTGAAAGCATCCAATAATGTCTTGTTAATGACTGATTTGTTAAAGAAATTAAAGGTAAGTTATAAAAATATGGAAATGAACAATTTAAGAACATGAGTAACACCAAGTGTAATGGATGAATAACTTCCTTATTCCTCCATGTCGTGTTAAGGTAAAAAATAGTCAACATGTCAGTCATGGCTATTCACATCTTTTCAGCCATATTTTTTTGTTCTCATAATTCTTGCCTATATTGGTGGGGTTTTTTTGCTGTTCCTGATTAACATAATATTTTTGACAGATTACCTCTTTAAATCACAAACTTTAAATTCTACTTAAAATTTCTAAGAATGCAGGGGCACCTGGGTGGCTCAGTTGGTTAAGCATCCAATGCTTAATTTAGGCTCAGGCTATGATCTCATGGTCATGAGATCAAGCCCCACGTTGAGCTCCACACTGGGTGTGGAGCCTGCTTAAGATTCTCTTACTCGCTCGCTCGCTCACCCTCTGCCCCTCCCCCACTCATGCATGTGCACACACTTTCTCAAAAAATTACTTTAAAAAAAAAAGACTTCTCAGATGCAGTTTTCTTAAATATTAGCAAATCTTTTCAAACTAATTTCATTTGCTACCTTAGTACTAATCATTTTAAGCTTGGACCATAGCAACAACCTGCCTGATATTTGACCTCTAGCCTCCATCTCTAAAGTACCCTATACAAAGCTTTACAAAAATAGTTTACAAAATAGTTTTTCTAAATGAGGTTTTTTTAATAGATTGTTTTTGGAGCAGTTCTAAGTTTACAGAAAAACTGGACAGAAGATACAGAATTCCCACATCTCACACACACACACACTCAGTTTCTCCTATTGTTAACATCTTGTATTAGTGTGGTATATTTATTTGTTACCATTGATAAACCAATATTGATACATTAATATTAACTAAAGTCCATAGTTTGCATTAAGGTTCACTCTGTTTTGTACAGTTCTGTAGGTTTTGACAAATGCATAATGTCATGTATCCAGCATTATAGTATACAGAATAGTTTCACTGCCCTAAAAATGCCCTGTGTTTCTCCACCTGTTCATCCCTACTGTCCCCCAACCACTGACCACCCAGTGATCGTTTTATTATCTCTGTAATCATGCCTCCTAAATGAAATTCTACTGTCATTTAAAACCTCAGTCTCTGGAGTCAATCCATATTGGGAAATGAAAAAGCAAGCTGCTATAAATTTTTTAAACCATGTATGTATACATATTTGATTATACATAGAGAAAGAATTTCTGAAAAGATACATAGAAAAATGATTACCTCTATGGAAAGGATAATGGAGGAGAGTTAATGAGGTCTTTTACTCTCTACTTTCCTTCTATTTTGTTTGAATTTCTTACCATATACAAATACTATTTTATAATTTAAAATATTGCAATTATAAAGCTAAAAAAAAATCTCTGGATGAAGGTGTTTCAAACATGAAAACACAGGAAACCACAAGGGTAAAAAATCTAGAGGTTTTAACTACATAAAAATATTAAAATTCTGTACCTCAAAAGCAACTTAAAATCTGATCAACCCTGTTTATCCATCTATGATGTTCCTTTTTTTAATTTAATTTAATTTTAATTTATTTATGATGTTCTTTAAACTCTTTTGTTTCCATACCTAATATTCTCATACGGCTTTTTTATGATTTCTTGTTTCTTCAAACATTACTGACCTCCCACTCAACATCCTCTTCACTCCTATTTTAGGTTTAGTTTCATTTTGAAATTGTGACCCTTTTCACAATCCCAATCAGCCTTATTTTTATAGCAAATATTACCTTCTAAAATGGCTTATTCCTTAGTTAGATAATAAGTTGTTTGTATGCTTTTGTCTCTGTCCCTCATGCCATTTCCCACCACTAGAAAATAAAATGTACAAGAATAAAGATTTTTGTCTATCTTGTTCATGATGGATCCTCGGTGCCTGACACTAGTAGGTGCTCAGTAAACTTTTTGTTGAATGACTAATTGTTTAATTCTTTAAAAATTTTTAAATTAAATGTCTACATTTATTCCTATAATTCTGCTTCAGTTGGTATATGTTGTGTAACTTGTTGTGTTACATAGTGATCATATTCCTAGGAGTCTAGATACTTGGTTCACAAGCTTCTGTTCTTTCCTACCCTTTCTGATAATGGATATTGAGGAAGAGCAAAAGGGCAGACCCTAATTTTTATCCCTTCGCACAAGTTTAAGGATTAGAGAGCAGAGAGCTCCAGGCACCACAGAGGAGCTATAGTGTTCTATCTCTGTTGCTACTGTTTGCTCTGAAAACTCCTCTGGTGAGGATTTAACTTGAAACTCATAATCTAGCAGAAGGCTCTTGTCATCCATCAAAACCCTAGAGGTTTGGAGAAGGAGTTGGAGAGTGAATGTCTCAATTTTCTAGAGTATCTGTTCAGCCCACACTTTTTTTCATCAGCAACTCGCTTCAACAGACCCTTTGTATTATTCTATACTGGGAAGTTGTTGCTAATGATATCTGTAGCAGTCAGTTGTCTGGACTGATTGTCCCAAAGCAGTGAAGGGAAGTGCCAGGAACAATACTTAAAAACTTACTCCTGACCCTTACCAGGGTTTTCTCAGTTTTTTTATCTTATTCCTCAAGCCCTTGCTCCCTTATTTCTGTAGTTACCTAGGGTTTGTTTGGAGGGAGGAAGCCCACAGCCATTAGTAGTGCCCCATTTTCTCAGGAATCATGTAAGAAATCTACTTTACATATAAAGATACGGGTTAAAAGCAAAAGAATGGAGAAAGACCCACCAATCTCATACTAATCAAAAGAAAGCTATAGTTGCTATGTTCAGGGAAAACAGACTTTAGAACAAGGAAAATTATCAGGGATAGAGAGGAGCATTACATAATGATAAAGGTGTCCATTCTTCAAAAAGATATAAACTTTAATGTGCATATCTCACAACAAAGCATTAAAATAGCTAAGGCAAAAGTAGACAGAACTACAAAGAGAAATAGACAAATCACTATTATGGTTGGAGATTTCAACACCCCTCTTATGGTAATTGATAGATCTAGCAGGCAGAAAATCAGTGAGGATACAGTTGAACTGTGTATTACCATCGGTCAATTAGATCTAATTGACATTTATAGAATACTTCACCCCAAAAGAGCAGAATACACATTCTTCTCAAAAAAGATAGACACTTGTCATTATTAAAAAGTAGCCTGCATAGAAAAGTTATAATTAAGGTTAATAGATGTGCAATAAATTTTGAAAAATATTCATAAGGAGGTTTAACATCTGTAATACACAAAGCCCTCTTAGAAATTCACATTAAGGGAACATGTAGTTCAACAGAAAATTGGGTAGCAAAGAATATGAACTCAGCAAAGAGTAACTCCAAATGTGAAAAGATGCTCAAAATCAGGAGAAATCAGGAGCATGCAAAGTAAAATAATAATGAGATGCCAGTTAGGCCTAACAGACTATCAAACTATTGTTTTAATTCAACTAACATTAAATGCTGATTATGTAACCAGCACTGAGCTATGCACACATATAAGTGCTCACAAAGTACTATGAAGTGTATCTTACCCCTGATTTGCAGTAGAAGAAAGAATCAGATGGGTAAATGGACTTGACAAAAATCACATAAAGGAAACTAGGGAATTCACCATATGGAAACTTCTTTTCTTTTTGAGTAGGTAATTCATTCAAATGGTGTGTGTGTGCACGTGTGTATAAATAGACTTATGTTTTGAAATTTCCCACATGTATATCCCCTCCACCATTTCTCATGCCACAGCTATCTATCCATCCATCTCACAACTACTTTTACAATTTTCTCATGTATCTTCCTAGAGCTTATTTTTTCTTTTTCTTTTCCCTTTCTTTTGCAGTCTTTCTTGTCATGGTATTCTTTTTTTTCAATTGAGGTATAATTGACATAAAACTTTATATGTACAGGTGTACAGCATGATTTGATATTTGTAAATATTGTGAAATGATCATCACAATAAGTCTAGTTACCATACACTTACAGAATTTTTTTTCTTATGGTGAGGACTTTTTAAGATTTACTCAGCAACTTTCAAATATGCAAAACAGTATTATTAATTATAGTTACCTTCTGTACATTCCATCCTCATGACTTATTTATTACTGGAAGTTTGTACCTCTTGACCCCCTTCACCCATTTTGCCCACCCCACCCCTGGCAACCACCAGTCTGTTCTCTATCTCTGAGCTTGGCTGGTTGGTTGGTTGTTTTTATATTCCACATACAAGTGAGATCATGTGGTATTTGTCTTTCTCAATCTGACTTATTTCACTTAGCATTATGCCCACATGGTCTATGTTGTTGCAAATGGCAAGATTTCATTATTTTTTATGGTTGAATGATATTCCATTCTAAATATATATGACGTTTTTCTTTTTTTTCCCTCTAAACTTCGATCATGAATTTTTCTTTTTTTTTTTTTTTTTGAGTGTAGTTGACACACAATGTTATATTAGTTCATATGTACAACATACTAATTTGACCAATTTGTACATTATGCTATGCTCATCACAAGTGTAGCTACTATCTGTCACCATACAACACTTACAATATCATTGATTATATTCTTTATGCTGTGGCTTTTATTTCCATGACTTACTCCATATCTACTACATTTTCTTTATCCATTCATCTTTCAATGTATATTTAGGTTGTTTCCATATCTTGGCTATTGTAAATAGCCACCCATGTTCAATGAACATGGGTGTGCATATATCCTTTGGAGCATTCTCATTGTCTTTGAATAAATACCCAGATGTGGAATTGCCAAGTCATATGGTAGTTCTAGTTTTAAGTTTTTGAGGAACTTCCACACTGTTTGCCATAGTGGCTATTCCAATACATAATTCCACGAACAGTGCACAAAAATTCTCTTTTCTCCACATCCTCACCAACATTTGTTACTTCTTGTCTTTTTGATAACAGCCATTCTAATAGATTTGAAGTCATTCCCAGAGCTTTCTTATACAAATTTATATTCTCCTTTTTAAAAAACAATTTATCATAATGTACACTATGTTCCACATCTCACTTTTTTGGTTGCAATACATCTTAGAGGTATTTAATCAGCTGCATAATAAGATTACTCATTCTTTAACAGCCACGTAGTATTTGTACTACAAGAATGCCAGAATTGGGGCAGCTGGGTGGTTCAGTCAGTTGAGCATCCAACCCTTGATTTCAGTTCAGGTCATGATCCCAGGGACATGGGATGGAGCCCCAGGTTGAGCTCCATGCTGAGCATGGAGCCTGCTTAGGATTCTCTGTGTGTGTGTGTCTCTCTCTCTCTCTCCCTCTCTTCCCCTCCCTCTCCCTCTCTCTTTTGCCCCTCTCCTACTCTCCCCCACTCACACTCTCTTTGTCTCTCTCTCAAAAAAAAAAAAAAAAAAAAAAAGCCAGAATTTATTTTGCAAACTTCTGTGATGGATATTTGCATTGTTTTCAGTCTTTTGCTCTTAAAAACAATGTAGTAATGAAAAATCCTGTTCATAGTTTTGTCTCACATGTTCAAGATATCTGTGGTATAAATTTACAGAAATAAGATTGTTAGATCAAGTTGTGCATATGTGTGTGTGTGTAATTTTGATGATATTGCCGAATTTTCCTCCATAAGTGTTGTATAAAGAACAGTTGAGAACATATAGCACTGTCATTAGAATATGTTATCAGACTTTTGGATTTGAGATTGAAAAGTGAAAATGTTTAATATCAGTATTAGTTTATTATGTTTTTCTCCTGTTATGAGTATGATGAAACATCTTTTCAGAGTGGGCAAAATTTTAAATTCCCTCTTGCTAGTGAGGATCCAAGTAAAAGGGTATTGTTTTACATTGCTGGTATACACGTGAACTTTTCAACCTATTTACAAAGCACTCTGGCAATCTGTGTTAAAATATTTTAAATGACAAATACCTTTGTTCTAGCTACCTTTTCTTAAGGGAATGCCATAGGAGTTGCAGCCGTCATTTCCACTTATAAGTCATGGGCCAAAATATAGTCATATGGCCACACTTTCAAGGGAGGCTAGGAAATATAGTCCTTAACTATGTGGCAATGTACAAAGCTAAAACTTGGGCATTCTAATACTGAAGGAAGAAGAAAGGACATTGAGAGACTAGATTAATTGGTGAGCTAGGTAACAAGAGAAAGAGACTTCCTCCTCCCCCCCCCCCAAATTATCTATTCCTCCAAAGGCATATTGCAAAAAGGCATAAACCAAAGAAGAATTATTCATTGGGAACAAATATTATAACAGTGTAGCATATTACATACTTACAGGTATATATAAAGTTTTATATTTGCCCACATATTCAAAGAAATCTGTATAAGTAAAGTTGGTTAAACACGTTTATGGTATGCAGATACAAATATGACCATGTCACTATCCTACTTTTATTTGCCTTACAGATTGAAGCCCAAACCCCTTTGCCCATACTATTTCTATTGTTATAGTGCCTCTCTGGGGATGTAATAAAAACCATATAGAAAGATAAATTGCCTCTATCTGGAGTGGTTGGACTTCATGTAAGATACGGAATCTGAACTGGACCTTGAAGGAAGAAGTATTTGAATTAATGGAGAGGGGCATGGAGGCATAAACAAATAGTTCCAGTCTTTTTAGGCCCACCTTTTAAAAAATCAAAATATAGAATACTACGGAAATAAATGAAGTATCTATCATAAAGTAAAAATATCACTGTATCCACCACTCAGAAAATAGAGTATTACTGTTTACATAGTATGCAACCTCTCAATAACTATCCTGCCTTTCTCCCCAATGTCATCATTCTTCCAGTTTCTAACCATAGACCAATTTTGCCTCACTTTCAACCTTACATAAATGATATTAAGTGTGCATTTCATATGTATATGAGATTGTTCTGTATTGTTTGTAAAAGTTCACATTCATTGCTATATTCCATTGTATGACTACACCAAATATATTTATCCATCCTGTTGTGGATACTTGGGTTTTTCTCCCCTGGGGCTATTAACCAATAATGATGCCATAAACATTCTCTTATGTGTCTCTCGGTGTGAATGGGAAGACTTCTTTTGAGAGAATACTTAGGATTAAAATTCCTTGGTCTCGAGGTATGTTCACACTGTATAAAGAATGACAGTTTTCCAAAGTTTATGTTATTTATATCCCCACCAAAAGTATATGAAAGTTTCACAGTCTCCACACCCTCAGCAACACTTGGTATCATCACTGTTTTTAACGTTAGCCATTCTGATGGGTGTGTAGTGGCATTTCATTTTAGCTTTAATTTGCATGTTACTGGTGATTATTGAGACTGAGCACCATTTTATGTTATTTGCCATTTAGAGATCCTCTGGTTTGAAGTGCTTGTTCAAGTCACTTGCCCATATTTCTGTTGGGTTGTCAGTCATTTTCTGACTGATTTTTAGGACTTCTTTATCCTGGATATGAGTTCTTGAACACACATATATAACCAAATATCCTTTCTCATAGTGTGGTTTGTCTTTTCATTTTCTCAGTAGCATCTTTTGAAAAAACAAAGTTCCTGATTTTAGTGTAATTTATTTTCACCAATCTTTTTCATTCTTAAATTATTTCACATGTGCCTTCAATTTTTTTTATAACCCTGACTGAAAGAGTAATTAGTACCAGAGCTGTTACAGGAGATGGACCCTTTGAGGTTGAATTAAATACACACACACATGTAAAATCAGTCACAGGGATAACTTCATAGCTATAGACAAAGGGACCACAAGTGATCCATGGCTTAAGGTACTGTTATACTTACTATTAATAGCATGGGATGGAGTGAAGGTGAGAATGTATCACTGTGGTAACCATAGTGATTTAAGATTGTGGATCCACCAGGCCTCTCTTATGAACCTCAACAGAATGTAGACAGGAAAAAGAAAAATGTAAAAACTATGACTGTGTAGCTGAGGATGCATAGAGAGTGTCAGAACTCCTCCACCACAGCTTTGAAGGAGTCCTTCATCTCCTATAAGCAGTGGGCAGAAAAGGTAGATTTGTAGTACCAATAAAATACTCAGTTCTTCCAGTTTTCTTAGTCTAAGGGTAGAGCATTGGTGAGAAAGATGTGGGGCCCTAAGACAGAATGGAGACTTTTGAACAGACAAGAATGAAGATGAGAATGCTGAACCTGCATATCCCCCAAACTTCCTTGGCTCTCTGGGGAAACTAGCCTCCTCTGCATAGAGGCTTTCGGTGACTGCACTGGGAACAGCTCTCTCATAGGCTGGTATCTGTTCTCAGAACGTACCTTCATCACCTCACAGTATCCCTAGATAAATCTCAAGATCACCTAATCAGAGAAGTATGTGGCCTGCTCTGGCATGAGATAACCTACACAGGAGTTAAAGACCTTACCATTTTGATCAGCAGAAACCTGAGGAGTATATATAGAAGTGGGTTCTAAGGATGTTACACCAAGGGGGAATCAGTACAAGGTTTTATCATGGCAAATTTATTGGCATGGGTGCACTCACCTGAGAATCAACATCTCATATATTGGCATTAATAGTTTGCTAGGATGAGGCATGAGCTCAATAACAGTCTACAAATAATAAATGACCTACAAATGAAATTTGAAGTAATAATTTCAGAATCCCAGAAATACTCTGGCATACTGTAGAGAAGAGAAAACAAGGGCTCCTTAGACATTCTCCATTTTTACCAAGTCATTAAGGATGCATTAGTGATAGAAGTATAAGCATCCCTAAAGAGCTCTGAAGTGGCTGCCCTCTGTCAGATTGATGGTGATAAATGCTGTGGTAGAACTGAGTTTCCTGATCTCAGAATAAGATAATCTCAAATTGGTAGAGGCCACGTGATGGCATATAACCATCAGAGACATGGTGGGCACAATTACCATAATAATCCAAAGAAGAGAAAGTTATTCAGAGTGTTTTGACTTTCAGGGAAAGGTGGTAATGGTTAAAGGACAACAAGAAAGGAAGCAGATTAATAGATTAAGTAGCCTACTAATTTGCTGCTTGACATATATAGGTGGGAAAATTCTAAACTAACTTGTGTTGTCATAATGAAATTTGAAGCATCTCATCCAGTTCACAGACCTGGAACTCTTTGATGATGGAGAAAGATTGGGTCCCTTTGAAGAAAAACCCTGCAATGCTGCCACAGGTGTATAACCATGAACCTTCCCCTAATCCCATGCTTCCCAAACCTGTCTGTACTTTAGGCCACCGTAGAATTCTCAAGAACATCCAGGCCAATTAAACCATAATTTCAGAGAGTGAGACCCAGGCATTGATATTTTTTGAAGCTCCCCTGGTGAGCAAATTCCGGGATCACTGCCCTAATTCTTCTCTAGTGGCCATTTCATGGAGAAAGGAAAATACCAGACCTCCTGAGGCTTATTAGATACTGTCTCTTAACTTATATTAATACCTAGAGACCCAGAACCTAATCCTGGACAACTGGTTAAAATAGGAGGCCTAGGAAACTTAAGTGACAGATGGAGTCTTGGCCTGCATCTGGGTTAACAGTGAGTCCAGAGAGACCCATATTGGGGTTATTTCTCCAGTCTTAATGTGTAGTAAGAATAGACATATTTTAATAACTGAAGCAGTCTTCATTTTGGTTTCCTGTCCAATGGAGTGAATGCTATTATGGTAGGAAGGGCTATGTAGAAGTTCATAACTGCTTGTCTCTCACCAAAGCAGTACTGCATCCCTGGGGAACTTGTAGAAATTAGTGCCACCATGCTGGCATAGTGATTCATACCACATTCCCACTTAACTTCCCTTTGTGGTCACCAGATGGGTCATAGGGAATGACAGTATAAAAACCAGATGGGTAGTAAAGAATGACTGGATTACTGCAAGATTTTATCAGGCAAAGATGCCAATTGTAGTTGCTGTTATAGGTGTGGTATTTTCATTGGAGGAAATGAATAGAGACTTTGATATGATATATAGGTATTGCTCTGGAAGTGCCCCCTCACTTCCCATTCCAGTTATTGAGGGAAATCAGAAGTAGATTGTGTTTAACTGACAGAGACAACAGTAAGCCCTTACTGTCTTGTCTCAGCACTGTGCCACCTTTCTATTCTGTGCTGAAGGGACCTTGATCATCTTGCTATGCGATAGAATATCACACTGGTCTATTATAGAAATGAACGTTAAATGAGCCCAAAGAGCAGGAAGTAGTAAACACTCTACATGCTTTTGTAAGACATAGGCTTAGCAGAAGGTGCAAGAAAAACCCTGTAAAACTTCAGGGACCTGCCACATGGGATTCAATGGCCAGAGACCTGTTAGGTTATCCATTCAAGTGAGTGACAGTCTGTTGTGTTTTTCACCACCACAGTAAAGAAAAAGGCAAAATGTGTGGCAGGCCTTTTTAGGTTCTGTAGACAACAAAATAGTACTTTTGGGTAACCTAACCTGTTTTATGGGTAACTGTAATTTTGAGTGGGGCCCAGAGCAAACCGTCTTGCCAGTTGGGCCTTATGGTTAGGCAGATACAATGGTATTGGAAGTTCATGTGGTAGAGATGTTATATGAAGCCTCTGAGGGTAAGTGCCAATAGGAGAATTACAAGATTCCTTGGTTTTTGAGTAAAGATCTATCTTCCTCAACCAATGTTTTGTTTTGTTTCTTTGAAAAGCAGCTCCTGGTTTGCTGCTGGTACCTGATAGAGATGGAACTCCTGACCATGGGACATAAGTGACTATGTGAATGATCGAACTACTACTCGTCATGAACTGGTGTTATCTGATTCACCAATCATACAACTGGATGGGCATAACAGCAGTTCACTCCCTACAAAACTGGGTACATGGCCACAACTAAACTGAATAAGCAGGTGACTCAGACTACTGTTATTAGTATCTGCCCCTATTCCTTCAGCACTTCTCCCTCAATCCATATACACTGGCTTCAAAGGAGGTTCCCTCTGACCAATTAATGAAAGAAAAAAGTTTAGGTCTTGTTAATTCACAAAAGGGTCTGCAACGAGCTGGCAATAGCTGGGTGTGAGTGGTCACTATACAACACCATCGCTCAATAGTGGCCCTGAATCACAACAGTACAGGGAAATCCTTTCCTTGAGAACTTTAGGAGACGTGGCCTGAGGTAAGGGTATAGAGTGGTTCATTGTGAGTGGCTTATGAGTTGACAGGCTGGACAAGAACTTAGAACAAATTAGAAAAGTTGTTCAGTTTATGGAGCCAACCAGGAGACAATAACCTCCAAATTTAGGATGCGGACTTCAGAATAAAGTATTATGCTTAAATGCAGTAACCAATATGTAGTGCCATCTTTCCCAGAAGGTATGTATAGTGGAGATGAGCTTGGTCCCTCTATTTTCTATATGTCTATTTTTTTTAAATACTGGGAGCATGTTTTCTGAATTTGGTGAAAAACATGAAATTACAGATCCACAAAGCTCAGTGAAGCACAGGTAGGAAAATTACCAATGTGTGTTATTGTCAAACTGACAAAACTAAGAGAAAATATCTTAAAAGCATTCAGAAAAAGTGCACATCACACACAGGAGGGCTATTATATGAATTTTTAAAAGTTTTTTAATGGAACCATAACACACATGTAGAAAAGTACACAAATATAATTATTTAGCACAACTTATCACAAAGTAAAGATAACTGTGTAATCAACACCCACATCCATAGCTACAACACTAACATGCCCCCTTCTTAGTCATTATTCTTCTTTCTTCCCAAAGGTAATCACTTTCCCAAATTCTAACACCAAAGATTAGGTTTGCCAATGGTTAACTTTTATATATATTGAATACATAACTGTATTCTCTTGTGTCTGGCTTCCTTTGTTTAATATTGTGAGGTTCATCTCTCTGCCCCTCCCCTGCTCACTCATCTCTCACTCTCTCAAAAATAAATAAACATTAAAAAAAATCGTTAAAGAAAATATTGTGAGGTTTATCCATGTTGTTACCTGGATCGGTTGTTCATTTATTTTCATTGTTATACAATGAATGAATATATTGCCATTTACTTATCCATTCTACCGTTGATAGATATTGGCGATGTTTCCATTTAGGGCTATTATAAAGACTGATGCTATGAACATTCTTTTGTATGTCTTTTGGGGTACACATGTATGCATTTTTGTTAGGTTCTCTATTATGCCTAAAAACCCACTTGAAGAATTTTTTGGTCCCTGAAACTTTGGACTTAGTGGTTTTGGTAGTCTTGGTACTAAAGAGAGGAATGCTTCCTAATACTTCAACGAATTAGAAGTGGACACTGTTCACTGGCAGGTTTGGGCTTTTTCTGTCACTAACCAACAAGAGAGAAGGAAATCACTCTACTGGCAGGGTGAGGGATCCCTTTTAACAGGGGGAAATTGCATTGCTGCTATACAGCAGAATAAATATGACTGTATATGGACTGTAACAGTATTCTCTGAGAAGCTTGTTTGTATTCTCTTAGCCAATAGTCCAGTAAAAAACTAGGGTAACCCAAAAAGGACCTCTGCTAGGACTCATCTTACAAGAATGACTGTTGGGAGTACCCCACCCGGTAAGAATCCCATCCAGGCGAGGTACAAACAAAAAGTGAGAGAAACCAAGAATGGATGGTGAATAGGGCACCTGGATAGCTCAATTGGTTAAGCATCTGATTTCAGCTCAGGTCATGATCTCATGGTTTGTGGGTTTGAGCCATCAGGCTCTGTGCTGACAGCGTGGAGCCTGCTTCGGATTCTCTCTCTCCCTCTATCTGCCCTCATGCTCTTCTCTGTCTCTCACTCCCTCTTTCTCTCTCTCAAAAATAAACATTAAAAAAAAAAAGTAAAAAAAAAAAAAGAATGGATGGTGAAAGAAAACAGCTATGTTTATGAATCTAGGCCTCATGACCAGCTTAAAAAAGCAGGTTTTAAGAGACTATGATTATGTTTTGTAACTTCTTTTCTCCCCTACCATATATGAAGAATTCTAGGGTGCTAATAATGTTTATGGTTCCAGAGCTGATTTACACCACCCCATGATGAGTTTGTAACTGATGGGAAGAGATTGCTTAGTGGAAAAGAGTGAGGTGAGCATATCTTTTCTTCCCCTCCACTAGAGGTTACCTTGAACTGGATTTATACTTTGACCACAGGTCATTACTCGTCTCACAGTGAACTCTTCACAATTCTCTCTCCCTCCAGACTCTGATTAAGTTCTTCTGTCTCTTGGAACCTATTCTTGTAATTCTCTTATATGCTACACACACACATTTGTAATTAGTCCCTTTGTAAATAAACCTTCTTTAAATGCTCCTGAATGTATCATTTGTTTCCTATTAGGACTCTTGGACACATGAACTTTTTTTTTTTTTTAATTAAGTAGGCACCATGCCCAACATGGGGCTTGAACTCACAACCCCGAGATCAAGAGTCCTATGTTCTATTGACTGAGCCAGCCAGGCGCCCCTGGACACATGAACTTTTTATCTCTTGAATTGCTTCTTGTCTAAAATCTACTTGGATTTAGCATAGCTGCACAATCTTTATTAGTTTTTGCATGATATACCTTTTTACTTTAAGCTTTTCTGCATTCTCATATTTAAGATTTGTCTCTTGAAAACAGGTTAAAAGTGTACCTTTATAAATCCAAGTCTTTGTCTTTTAATTGGGATAATCAATTTACATTTAGTATAATTATTATATACAGGCTTTAAAGCTGCCATCCTGCTGTTTTTTGTCTCACCTATTCTTTGTTCTTTTTTCTGTACTTTCTTTGGGATTGTTCAAGTGTTTTTTCTATTTCATCTTTTTCTTTTGATTTTTTGTGGTTTTATGTTCTTTTAATATTCTTAGTTACTCTAGAAATGAGAATGTGCATCCATGACTTTTAAAAGCCTAGTATATATTAGTACTTTTTCCACTTCCTAGACAATGTGATTACCTTAGACCACTTTAAGACTATTTTCCTTTGCCTCTCAATTACTGTGTTATTATGTTTTAAATCTGTATGTTTTTAACAACATGATATATTAGCATTGTTTTGTAAACTTACTATTTATTGGGATTTACCTATGTATTTTTCCTTTTCATTGCTCTTCATCTCTTCCAGAATGTGAGAGTGGCTATCTGAGATCATTTCTCTCTGCCCAAAGTCCACTCTTTTTTACAGGGGAGAAATGCTGGTGTCAAATTCTCAATTTCTGTTTGTTTGAAAAAACTTTATTTTGCCTATTTGAAAGTTATATTGTTTGAATGTAAATTCTAAGTTGACAGTATTTTCCTTTGGTACTCTAAAGATAGCATCATTTTGGTTGCAAAGCAGCTGTCTTACTGTCATTCGTTTTGATAAAGTAATTTGTCTTTTTCCTCTGGATGCGTAAATTTTTCCTCTTTGGTTTTCAACAATTTTACGATGATGTGCTTAGGTGTGATTTTCCTTGCCTTTTTCTTGCTTAAGGTTTATAGTGCTGCTTAAATCTGAGGCATGATGCCTTTTACTTATTTTAGACATCTCTTCAAGTATCACTTTTTTATGGTCTCTCCTTTCCTTCTGGGTCTCAACTATATTAGACTTTTTAAAATTCTACACTGTAAGTCTCTTCCACCTTTAAAAATTTACACATTTTCTTCCTTTTGTCTCTGTAAATCTGTCTGCATATTTTCTTCTGAACTTTGTCCAATTCCCTAATTTTGTCCTCAACTCCATATAACTGACTACTAAGTCTACCCACTGTGAAAGTCTACCCTCAGCTGAAAGACTGAGGTGTTTATTTCTTCCTTGTGAGCCCTAAACTCCAGTTTTCAACCTCCCTGCCCCCTCCTGGGCCTGTGAGTTTGCAAAAATCTGTGTTCACTTTCTCAGTTGCTTTTGATAGAGTCAGATGTCTCTAGCAGAAAGGGAGCCCTAAATACTCAAGTATCTCTCCGATGTGTCTCCCTCTCCTAGATCTTGGCCCTGCAATCTTCACCAGTTTGGTAGCTTTTTAGTGCCTTTAAAGAAATGTGGTTTTCTTTTTCTTGGCCCACTTTTCTAGTTGCTAGTTATTCTCAGCTAAAGCATAATCAAAACCCACCTAGTTCTTTATTATTAGAAGTGGAACTGCAGACAACTCATTTTTTTTAAAGTAATCTCTACACCCAATGTGAAGCTCAAACTCACAACCCCGATATGAAGAGTCATATGCTCCCTGCTCCACCAACTGAGCCAACCAGACACACCAAGTCCTTGGTGACTTGTGACATTTTTAATGTCAAAAATTTTACTGGATGCTCCTGCCCCCTCTCTATCAAAACACACAAGGTACTAGTCATACATGTTTAGCATATAAACTATAAATAAATATATAAGAAAAACAGACACATCATTATGTCCAAGTCCCCTGTAATAACTATTACTCAGGGATTTGTAACTCAAGGGAAACACTGCTAGAAGCAAAGGCATAGTCTCAGGAAAGTTAGAAGGATATTTGAAGGAACATGAGCCCAGTTTGATTAAGAGACTTGATGTATGAAAGCAGGGATAAAGGTCTGACTTTTATTCTCTATATAATAGGAAACCATTGGAAATTTCTTTATTGTGGTATCTTTAAAATTTTTTTTAATTTTTTTTTATTTTTGAGGGAGAGAGAGACACAGAGTGTGAGCAGAGGAGGGGCAGAGAGAGAGAGGGAGACACAGAATCTGAAGCAGGCTCCAGGCTCTGAGCTGTCAGCACAGGGCCCACAGCGAGGCTCAAACTCACAAACCATGAGATCATGACCTGAGCGGAAGTCAGACACTCAACTGACTGAGCTACCCCTATTGTGGTATCTTTTCATAAAAACTGTGTTCAATACGGTAGTGACATGCAAGATAGACTGAAGAAGTAAGAATACAGGCAGAGAAACCCACTAGGAATCTTTAGTAATGGACCAAATATGAGCTGTTGATGAGAGACATCATGGTGTAATGAAAAGAATGTTGACATTAGAATCACAGGACTTGTAATTACTGGTCCTGTCAACTTGGGCAAGTCATTTAACCTGTGTGATTCTGCTTATTTACATGCCAGTCACCTTGGAGGCCTTTAATAGAATGATGAAATGTTAATAACTTTTGCTTAACTCACAGAGTGGTTATACAAATATAATGATGATAAAAACCTTTTAAAATGCATATTATAAAATTTAAGGTGTAATATGCATTTGAAGATCTGAAGAAATAAAAGTGGAGACTGATAAGGAAAGAGAAGAGTGAAAGAAAAAGATTATTCAAGTATAGTGAATCCTGGTGACTAGAAAATGGAATCACTTACATAAGTCAGTCAAAAGAGGAACTGATGGGGTGCCTGGGTGGCTCAGTCAGTTAGGCATCTAACTCTTGATCTCAGCTCAGACCGTGATCTCAGTTTGGGATCAAGCTGTGTGTCAGGCTCTGCGCCGACAGTGAGGAGACTGCTTGGGATTCTCTCCTTCTGCCCCTCTACACCCCCTTCCTCTCTCTCTCTCAAAAAGAGGAACTGATTTTGGGAATCAGGACGAGGGAAAAAACAGTGATTTATTTCTTTTTAATTGTGGAAATGTTTAGCAGGCACTTCTCTATTGTATCTATTAATTTCAAATATTCTTAGGTATTTTCATGTGAGATTACTCAATTTCCTTTATAAAATTTTAAGTTTGGGGATAGAGAAAGAAGATATCTCCTTGGGAATATGTATTTCCTCATTTTTTTTTTTTTAGTTTATGTGTTTATTTTGGGAGAGAAGAGAGTACAAACAGGGTAGGGGCAGAGAAAAAGGGAGAAAATCCTAACAGGCTCTGCGCTGACCTGGCACAGAGCCCTAGGCAGGCTGCGGATTCAGGAACCCAGAGATCATGACCCCAGGCAAAATCAAGAGTCAGACACTTAACCGACTGAGCCACCCAGGCACCTCATTTTTAATTTAATTTTAATTTATTAAAAAAAATAAAGCATGTACCTGCTGGTTTGATAAAAGTTCCATTTATTTTTGTCCAGTTTATTAGTAAAGTGATTACCTGGGGTACTGCCTGGTTTAAGGATTATTTGTTCCTTCCAATTTTAATACCAAACTGCTATTCTTCAGTGTGTATCACTCTAAATCTTTATCACTATTAGTACTTTAAGGTACTGTACCTTACTAAAATCCAGGCACTTTATTTTTTTTTCAATATATGAAATTTACTGTCAGATTGGTTTCCATACAACACCCAGTGCTCATCCCAAAAGGTGCCCTCCTCAATACCCATCACCCACCCTCCCCTCCCTCCCACCCCCCAGCAACCCTCAGTTTGTGCTCAGTTTTTAACAGTCTCTTATGCTTTGGCTCTCTCCCACTCTAACCTCTTTTTTTTGTTTTTTTTTTCCTTCCCCTCCCCCATGGGTTTCTGTTAAGTTTCTCAGGATCCACATAAGAGTGAAAACATATGGTATCTGTCTTTCTCTATATGGCTTATTTCACTTAGCATCACACTCTCCAGTTCCATCCACGTTGCTACAAAGGGCCATATTTCATTCTTTCTCATTGCCACGTAGTACTCCATTGTGTATATAAACCACAATTTCTTTATCCATTCATCAGTTGATGGACATTTAGGCTCTTTCCATAATTTGGCTATTGTTGAGAGTGCTGCTATAAACATTGGGGTACAAGTGCCCCTATGCATCAGTACTCCTGAATCCCTTGGGTAAATTCCTAGCAGTGCTATTGTTAGGTCATAGGGTAGGTTTATTTTTAATTTTTTGAGGAACCTCCACACTGTTTTCCAGAGTGGCTGCACCAGTTTGCATTCCCACCAACAGTGCAAGAGGGTTCCCATTTCTCCACATCCTCTCCAGCATCTATAGTCTCCTGATTTGTTCATTTTGGCCACTCTGACTGGCATGAGGGGATGTCTGAGTGTGGTTTTGATTTGTATTTCCCTGATGAGGAGTGATGTTGAGCATCTTTTCATGTCAGGCAAACACTTTAACTTCAATTTGAATTTCATGTGAGACATAACAAATGTCTTACTGAAAGTCATATGCCATGTTTGTTTCTTTTATATTTTAAATGTATATGCCTTTAATTTAGACTGTGAACTTTTAAGATGGTTTCTGTTCCTTCTGAAATCCTTAGTTTCTCCTAATTGTTTTTAAAATTAAATTGTAATGGACACTCAACCATAACAGTAGCTTTATGTTGTGCCCCAGGAATTTGTCCCCCATAATTTGATTATCTCTGGATTTCTGTAGTATGTTACTGAATCTGTAACTTTACATTTCCAGTAACATCCAACATCTTCAGTAAGTTTATAGACTTTAAAAAAATGCTTTGTCCACCATTAGAAAGCTGATTGGGGGTTTAGACCAAACATTCCTCTTACATCCTCATTTGTTCCCTCTCATTTTTGTTTAGTTTCCCCTATTCTTACATGAGTATAAATTTGGTTATACAGAGCTGTTTGCCTTTCCTGCTTTTTTTTGCCCATTACAGTTTTCTGTATTTAACAGCCCTTCTAGTTCTACTCCAAATAAAATATTTTGTATTTTTTACTTGGGACTACAGAAATAATGTATTGGCATCCTCTCTTATCCAGTAGATTTTGGCATGCCCAAATCTGGAAGTGAAAAAAGCAACAACAACAACAACAAAAAAAAAACAGAGCAGCAAGGAAAATCGGTAAGCTTTATCCTGCAGCAAAAATATCAATCTGTTCTTAAGGAATTAAGTGCTTCACAAAGGTGAGTTCTCCATGTGACTAAGGCTTCAATTATTCATCGTGGACAGTAACCCAGTGCAGTTTGAAGGTCCTTGTCATTACAGGTGACCTAGTAAATGTTTGACAACTAGCTCACCAGGAAAGAAAAAAAAAAAAAAGCTTTGATTATGGTGTTTGCAAATTTCTTGGGGTAAATATCCCACTGTGGCTCATTTCAGGCTACCACAGGACATCACAGAACACAGAATTAGAAGAAGGTATATATTATCAAACTATAATATTTCTATAATACGGATATGATCACCATAACCACAAAAACATGGATAATAGTAAAATGAGGAAATGAATTTTGAATATTTATTATTCTTATATATTGGATTTTAACATAATTGTCAGCTTGCATAGTTAATTCTTCATAAAGGCTGTGTTTAACAGCCTGCAAAATTTCTAAAAATGTTTAAATGTACTCATAAAGCAGTATAAGCCAGCTCTAGCATATACTGCTTTCTGCACTCTTAGTTTTGGAAGTGACTTAGGCAATAGCTAATATGAGTTGAATCCTTCATGCCTTTTTCATATTCCTCCATGTATATGATACCTTGTTATGACTTTATTACTCTTTAAAATCTTCTGAGCCAGCTGTAAATGTTTAATTTGTCACTTGTAAATAAACACAAACAAAAGGAACTCCATAAACAATGGGAAAAAATAGAGACATTTCCTCAAGGAAGAAATATAGACAGCAAAACAGCACATGAAAAGATGCTGAACATCATTAGTCACTAGGTAAATGCAAATTAAAATAACAATGAGCTATACCACTACATACCTATTAGAATGGCTGATTAAAAAGACTGGTCATAACAGGTCAGGGGGAATTGGAATTCTCAGTATATAACTAGTGAGAATGTAAAATGGTACAACCACTTGGAAAACAGCTTGGCAGTTTCTTAAAAAGGTAAATGTATACCTATCATAATCCACCTATTCCATTCCTACCTATTTGCCAAAAAGAAAACCTATGTCCATACAAACGCTTATACAAGAGTATTTGTTATATACAAAAACTGGAAGCAACCAGAATGTCCACCGATGGGTGAATGGATATAGAAATTGTGGCATATCCATACAAAGAATACTACTCAGTAGTAAAAAACAAAAAACAAAAAACTGTTGAGTGACACAACATAGGTAAATCTCAAAATTAATTATGCTGAGTGAAAAAAGTCACGGAGGGCATGCCGTTTGATTCTATTTAAATAAAATTATAGAAAATGCCAACTAAGCTATAGGACAAAATGATCATTGGCTTCAAGTGGGTGCAAGGAAGAGGAGTTGGGTTGGGGGAACAGAAAGGGTTTACAAAGGACTACACAGACACTTGTAGTGAGGCATATGTTTATTATCTTGATTTTGGTGATTGTTTCATGGGTGTATACATATGTCAAATTACCAAATTGTGTACTTTAAATATATGTGATATACTGTATGTCAATTATATTTCAATAAAGCTATAAGAAATTTTTTTTTAATTTTTTTTAACATTTATTTATTTTTGACAGCCAGAGACAGCTGTGAGCTGAGCGTGAGCAGGGGAGGGGCAGAGAAAGAGGGAGACACAGAATCTGAAGCAGGTTCCAGGCTCTGAGCTGTCAGCAGAGCCTGACACAGAGCTGAAACTCACGAACCGCAAGATCATGACCTGAGCCAAAGTTGGACGCTTAACCGACTAAGCCACCCAGGCGCCCCCATAAAAATTTTTAAAACTATGGTCTGGCCAATGAAGATGAGGAAAAGGCAACTGCTTTGTGCTGGACAATACATTTCTATCTTTGGGAGTAAAACTGTATAGGTTCTTTAGGCAAGCCCTGACCACATTGCTGGCTTATACTGAGATGTTGAGCAACTGAAATGCTCATGTTTTTATCACATGTCTGCTGTTAAGCCAGATTCTCTTCATCTTTACACTTTACACTTCTTTACACATTTTATACTTATCTCTGCTATATTTTATATTATTTATTTCTCATAACTATTATAGTGAGGCTTTGGTATTAATATTTATTAGACAATTGGTTTTTCAGATTCTGTTTAGTGAACACTAGGGAGGGATACTCACAGAACCATCTGAGGTATCCTGAGTGGGTGTGAGGATTGGAAATGCGGGGAAAATGATAAAGATCCTCAGTAGGCAAGGCTCCAGCCTCCAAGTCAGGCAGCTTCTTTGTTTTATAGACTTAAGGGCTCCTGAGGGGAAAAAGTATGAAAATCACCTCTTAAGTTTTCTACAAGCTAAGGCCAGAAGCTAATGCATAGCAGTTGCTCAATAAATATCTGCCAAACGGATCTTGATTAAATTTAAAATGATTCTTTTATGGGGCACCGGGTGGCTCGGTCAGTTAAGGGTCCAACTTCAGCTCAGGTTATGATCTTATGATGGTTTGTGGGTTCCAGCCCCTCGTCCAGCTCTGTACTGACAGCTCAGAGAGCCTGGAGTCTGCTTCAGATTCTCTCTCTCTCTCTCTCTCTCTGCCCTTCCCTGGCTTGTGCTTTCTCTCTCCCTCAAAAACAAAAAATATCTAAAGGAATAAAAATAATAAATAAAATGCACTCTCGCTTCTTTCTGCACTCCCTCTCATGTGGCACATAAACATTTATTCTGTCATCTGAGTTTCTTGAGGTGGAAGTATTAATTTTTGAGAACTGCTATTGATTTTACACTAAGAAAGGTACCGATTGCAAGGAAGATGGAAGAACAGAAGGATCCTGAGCTCACCTCCACCCCCCACCCCCGCCAGACACACCCACACTGCAACTACATTTAATATAACTCACTCTGAAAACGACCTGAAGACTAGCAGAACAACTTTTCCACAGCTACTGATATAAAGAAAAAGCCACATTCATTACAGTAGGAGGGGCAGAGACTCAGTCAAGAACCAAAACCCCTGACCTGGCAACCCACAAGTAGGAGGGATATCATAAGATATCATAGGAGTTCCTCTCTAAGGAACGAAGAGATCAGGCTCCACATCAGGCACCTCTGGCTGTGGGGACCTGCACAGGGAAGATAAATCCCCATAAAATCTGCCTTTGAAGATCAGTAGGACCACCATAACTCTAAGAGAGCCAGAAGGCAATAAGAAACAAAGACGCCACTCATAAGGCCAGAGCACTAGATCACTTAGTCTGAGACCCAGCACAGGGGCAGCAGTTTGGAAAGCACCTGGGTTATACATGAAGGAAATCTAATTTTAGGGTGTTCTGGAGGGGCAGGGCAGTACTGGTGGGCACCATTTTTCTTGCCCTCTTTCCGCTTAGCTGGACAGACGGTTGTGTGAGCCAGTTCTGATACTCTCCATCTGTCCTGAGAAAACTACTTGCTCCTCCCCAGCATTTCCCTACAGACCTGTCCGGTCCAATCTGCACCACATCTGGCAAGCAGCCTCAGTTGTTTTTTGGGGTTTGTTAATTGGTTGGTTGGTTTGTGGTTGGTTTTTAAGATTTTATTTGGGTAACTCTATACCCAACATGGGGCTTGAACTCACAACCCCTAGGTCAAGTCACATGCTCCACCAACTACCAATGCCCTTCCAGAGCAACTTCTGCCCCAGGGAGGTGGAGTGCTAGCCCCACCCACCAGCATGCCCACCAAAGGTGGAGGTGAGACTCTTAGACTTCTACACTGGAACTAACCCTATCTACCAGCACACCCACTACAGCCAGATCTCATAACTGCACAGGGGTCCACCCCTACCCACCAGTACACCCATAAGTAGTCATGGCTAATCACTGCAGCCAGCCAGGCTGGAGGCCAGACCTGCCCACTAGCATGCCTGCGGCAGTCATGCCAAGTCACAACAGGAGGGTGAATGCAGTCCACAGAGGAGACATCCTTGGATTACCTGGTTCTGGTGACCAGAGAGGATTGTGCTACTGGGCCCCACAGGACACCTTCAACATAAGGCCACTACTTTCAAGATCAGGAGATAGAGGAATATGTTCCAAACAAAAGAATAAGGCAAAACCTGAGAAAGAGAACTAAACAAAATAGAGATAAGGAATCTATCTGATAAAGAGTTCAAAATAATGCTCATAAAGATGCTAACCAGATTTGAGAGAAGTATATGAGCTCAGTGAGAACTTTAACAAAAACTTCAAAAAAATCAATCAGAGCTAAAGAATACAATAACTGAAATGAAAAATACACTAGAGGAAATCAACAGCAGATTAGAGAATACAGAAAAATGGATCAGTGATCTGGAAGACAGAGTAATGGAAAGCACCCAAGCCGAACAGTAAAAACAAAAGAGATTTAAGGAAAAAAAAAAAAAAAGATAGGTTAATGGACTTCTAGGACAACATCAAGTATACTAACATTCATATTATACAGGCCCCAGAAAAAGAGAAAGGGGCAGAAAACAATTTGAGAAAACAACAGCTGAAAGCCTCCTTAAGTTTAAGGGGGATGAAAACAGACACCCAGGTCTAGGCTATACAGAAAACCTCAAACAAGTGAGCGCAAGGCAGTCCACACCAAGACACATAATTAAAATGTCCAAAATTTGGGACACCTGGGTGGCTCAGTAAGTTAAGCGTCTGACTCTTGATGTCAGCTCAGATCATGATCTCAGAGTTATGAGACTGAGCCCTGCACTGGACTATATGCTGGCATGGAGCCTGCTTAATATTCTCTGTCTCCCTCTTCCTCTGTTCCTCACCCACTCAGGCACATGCATGCACTCTCTCTCAAATAAATAAATAAAATGTCCAAAATTAAAAACAGAGAATCTTAAAAGCAGCAAGAGAAAAGCAAATAGTTACATACCAGGGAAATCTCATAAGGCTATTACTTGGCTTGTCAGCAAAAATTTGCAGGCCAGAAGGGAGCAGCACTATATATTCAAAGTGCTCAAAGGAAAAAACCTATAACCATGAAGACTCTACTGGGCAAGGTTATCATTCAGAATTGAAGGAGAGATAAAGAGTTTCTCAGATAAACAAAAGTTAAAGTTCAGCACCACTAAACCAGCCTTACAAGAAATGTTAAAGGGAATTCCATAAGCAAATAAGAAAAGGCCACAACTAGAAGAAAATTGTAAAAGGAAAAAATTCCACTTGTAAAAACAAACACATAGTAATGGTAGTAGATCAATTATAAAGAAAGAGCTGGGGGCGCCTGGGTGGCTCAGTTGGTTAAGCGTCTGACTTCAGCTCAGGTCATGATCTCGTGGTCCGTGAGTTTGAGCCCCGCGTCGGGCTCTGTGCTGACAGCTCAGAGCCTGGAGCCTGCTTCAGATTCTGTGTCTCCCTCTCTCTCTGACCCTCCCCCATTCATGCTCTGTCTCTGTCTCAAAATAAATAAATGTCAAAAAAAAAATTTTTTTTAAAAAAAGAAGAAAGAGCTGGTTCTCTGAAAAGCTAAAAACCTTTAGCCAGACTCATCAAGAAAAAAAGAGAAAGAACTCAATATGAGAAACAAAGGGGATGTTTCAACTGACACCACAGAACTACAAAGGATTGAGACTACTATGAAAAATTATATGCCAACAAATTGGACAACCTAGAAGAAATGGATAAATTACTAGAAACATACAGTCTCCTGAGACTGAAGGAGGAGAAAATCTGATTACTACTAAGAAAATGGGATCAGTAATAAAAAAAATTCCCAACAAACAAAAGTCCAGGATCAAATGGCTTCACAGGTGAATTCTACCAAACATTTAAAGTTTATTTATTTATTTATTTTGAAAGAGAGACAGCACATACGCACATGTGCACACGAGTGGGGAAGGGGCGGAGAGGGAGAGAAACAATCCCAAGCAGGTTCTGCCCTGTCGGCACTAAGCCCGATGTGGGGCTTAAACTAATGAACAGTGAGATCATGACCTGAGCCAAAACCAAGAGTCAGACGCTTAACCTACTGAGCCACCCAGGTGCCCTGAATTCTACGAAACATTCAAAGAACTGATGCCTATCCTTCTCAAACTATTCCAAAATATAGATGAGGATTGAATGCTTCCAAATTTATTCTATGAAGCAACAATTATCCTGGTAACAAAACCAAAGACACTACAAAAAAAGAAGTACAGACCAATATTCCTAATGAACATAGATGCAAAAATCCTCAACAAAATTTAACAAACCAAATTCAACAATATGTTAAAAGGATCATTCACCACAATCAAGTAGGATTTATGTTGGGGATTACAGGTTCAATACCTGCAAATCAATCAACATGATATGCCACATTAACAATATGAAGGATAAAAATCATGATCATTTCAAAAAATGCAGAAAAAGCCCTGGTCAAAACTCAACATCTATTCATTATAAACACTCTCAACAAAGTGAGTTTAGAGAGAACATACATCAACAAAATAAATGCCATATTGGAAAAATCCACATCTAACATCATATTCAGCAGTGAAAGGCTAAAAGCGTTCCTCTAAGATCAGGAACAAGACAAGGATGTCCACTCTCACCACATTTATTCAACATAATACTACAAGTCCTAGCCACAGCAATCAGATAAGAAAAATAAATAAAAGGTATCCAAATTGGTAAGGAAGAAGTAAAACTTTCACTATTTGCAGATGACCTGACACTACATATTGAAAACCCTAAAGACTTCACCAAAACGCTATTAGAACTAATGAATGGAGTCAGTAAAGTTGCTGGATACAGAAACAATATACAGAAATCTGCCACATTTCTATACACTTAGAACAAACCATGAGAAAGACAAATTAAGAAAACAATCCCACTGACAACTGCATCAAAAAAAAAGAATAAAATACCTATGAATGAATTTAACCAAGGAGATAAAAGAAGCGTACTCTGCAAATTATATGGATAAGGCACAAATAAATAGAAAGATGTTCTGTGCTCATGGATTGGAAGAATTAATATTCTTAAAATGCCCATACTTTCCAAAGCAATCTACAGATTCAATGAAATCTCTATCAAAATACCAGCAGTATTTTTTACAGAACTAGAACAAACAATCCTTAAATTTGGGTGTAACCACAAAAGACCTCAAATAGCCAAAGTAATCTTGAGAAAAAAGAACAAAGCCAGAGGTATCACAATCCCAGTTTCAAACTGTACTACAAAGCTATAATAATCAAAAGAATATGGTACTAGCACAAAAATGAACACAGAGAATCAATAGAGAGGAATAGAGCCCAGAAATAAATCCACGCTTATATGGTTAATTAATCTAAAACAAAGGAGGCAAAAATATACACTGGGGAAAAGATAGTCTCTTCAATAAATGGTGTTGGGAAACCTGGACAGTTAAATGCAAAAGAATGGAACTGGACCACTTTCTTAACAATATACACAAAAATAATGCAAAATGGATTAAAGACTTAAACATAAGACCTGAAATCATAAAATTCCTAAAAGAAACCATAGGTAGTAAACTCGGACTTAAACAATATTTTTCTGGATCTGTCTCCTCAGGCAAGAGAAACAAAAGCAAAAATAAACAACTTGTACTACATCAAACTAAAAAGCTTTTGTAAAGCAAAGGAAACCACCAAGAAGACAAAAAGGCAACCTACTGAATGAGAGAAGATATTTGTAAAGGACATATCTGCGAAGGAGTTAATATCCAAAATGTAAAAAGAACACAAACAATTCAACATAATAATAATAGTAATAATAATAATAAAATTTAAAAATAGAGGACCTGAATAGGCACTTTGCTGAAGACATACAGATGGCCAATAGACATATGAAAAGATGATCAACATCAATAATCATCAAGGAAATGCAAATCAAAACCACAGTAAGACATCAACTCATAGCAGTCAGAATGGCTAGTATCAAAAAGACAAGAAATACTAAGCGTTGGCAAAAATGTGGAAAAAAGGGGACGGATTTCTTTTTTTAAATTTTTTAAGGATTTTTAAAGTTAATTTGATTTTGAGAGAGACAGGTTTAGGTTTATAATCTTGTTGGTACTCTGCGAGTGGCGGGGGCGGGGGGGGGGGGCGGGCAGAGAGAAAGTAGAGAGAGAATCCCAAACAGACTCCACACAGACACTTAGAGTCTGATGTGGGACTCGAACTCACGAACCTCAAGATCATGACCTCAGCTGAAACCATGAGTCGGATGCTTAACTGACAGAGCCACCCAGGCACCACAGGGAACCATTTTCTTGGTGGGAATGTAAATTGGTACAACAACTATGGAAAACAGTATGGAGATTTCTCCAAAAATTAAAAATAGAAATACCATATGATGCAGTAATTCCACTTCTGGGTATTTACTCAGGAAAATAAAAACACTAATTTGAAAAGATTACACAATGCTGTTTATTGTAGCATTATATACAATAGCTAAGATATGGAAGCACCTGAGTGTTCATCAATAGATGAATGGATAAAGCCCTCCTTCCAATTAAGTTGAGAAAACTGAGTATTAATGGTTAACTTCCTGCGTCTTTCCATTTAAAATTATCTTTGTTTTTACCCATTCTAATCTTCTTCCCTCTAGACTCTGATGTTTACCCATTGTTCAAAATCAAATACTCAATTTTTTGACCCACAGTCATCTCTTGTGAAGAAAATGACTTCATCTATTAATCTCTCTGTTCTACATCTCATCTCTCTCAGGATTTCCTCCAGACTATAAATATACTCAAACCTCTCCCATTCTAAAAAAATATCCTCCTTTGACCCTGAGTTACTCTAAGCTAATACTCTATCTTCTAATTTCTTCTCATGGCCATGCTCTGCACTTTTTCATTTTCCATTCACTTCACAACACGCTTAAATATAAATTATGTCAACACTACCTCAATAAAATTGAGTCATCAGTGACAAAATGTAGTTGACAAGTTCCTAACCTTTAGTATATTTAACTTCCTGTACCATTTCACACTTCAGATTTTGAGTAGTAGTCAAATATATTTAGAAGAACAAAGTAGGAATGGATGGAAGGAAGGGAAAAGTTGCTTTTAAACTTGAGTACCCAAGGAATTATAAATAGTTGTAGTAGCCAGAATAATGCCTCCCCATGATCTTCTACTCCCACTGAAGATGTTTACATCCCAGTTTCCCTGGAACCTTTGAATATGTTATGTTATATAGCAAGGGGGAATTAAGGTTGTGGATGGAATTAAGGTAGCTAATCATCTGGCCTTCAAGTAGGTAGATTTTCCTCGATTATCCATGTAGGCCCAATATAATCATAAAGATCCTTATAAATGAAAGGAGGCAGACAAGTGTGTCAGATTAATGTGATGTGAAAAAGACTAACCAGCCACTTCCGGCTTTGAAGATGGAAGGGAACCATGAACCAAGGTGCCGGCAGCCTCTAGAAGGTGGAAAGGGCAAGAAAAGAGATTCTGCCTCAGAATCTCAAGAAAGCAACCAACTCTGCTTATACCTTGATTTTAGAACAGTAGGACCCATTTCAGACTTCTGACCTCCAAATATCTAAGATAACTTTTTTTAAGCCACTAAATTTGTAGTAATTTGTTGTATCAACAATATTACAATAACTATTTCTAATTTTCCTTTAAAGTACAGTTGAATCTTGTGACTTTTTCTATTGAGTCTGATCTATTGAGTGGGGGCTTGGAAGTGATGATAGGAAGGAAACCAGGTTCAAATAAGAGTTCTTTATCACTGCAACTACTCTCTTGTTGATCTTCATACTTGCTTATAATCATATATAAATACTGACATTCTATTACCAGAATTAAAACCATTATGAAAACTTAACAGGGTGCATACTTGCTTTAGGAAAAAAAGTATAAGGAAAAAAAGGATAACGTAAGATTGTATTCTTCCCCAAGTGAGGATAGGAAAAGAAAGCTTGTTAGGGAGCAATTGATAATAGCAGGGGAGAAAAATGTGGGTAAACCAATCTGGCACTAAAAAAAAAGAAAAGAAGGGGGTCCCAGAGCCAACCCAAACCATACAGTGACATCTAAGGTTAAATATAGATTCGTTGGCTACCAATCTCCAACTTTCTAAAGCTTTCATTCAACCACTCAATATGATTTTACCTTCAGTCCAATTATTCCTGATCTGTTTGAGTTCTTGCCCTAAGTTATAGGAAGTAACTAACTCCTGTTACTTGAAGGTAGGAGACTTACTTGCTAACAAAACAGAAAGGTAGGATGCCTCATTTTGATGAGCAGAGATCAGTCCTGCTATATCAACTTGAAACTCTATAGAATATTTTCTCATAGTAACATAAAACATATACAGAGGTTGGATTTAGAGAATGGCCCTAATAGTAATTCTGGAGACAGAATTACTTTCCTATTGCATATTGTGTTCTTAGTTCCAGAACAGGAATGAACCTTAAAATGTACCTAAGCCCTTTCTTTCTCCTTTTACTTTCCCTAAACTTTTTAAAAGTTTATTTATTTATTTTGAGAGAGAGAGAGAGAGAATGCTCGTGTGCAAGCAGGGGAGGGACAGAGAGAGACTCCCAAGCAGGCTCCCCACTGTAGCACAGAGCCCAACTCCAGGCTTGAACTCACAGTGAGATCATGACCTGAGCCAAAATCACAAGTTGGACACTTAACCAACTGAGCCAACCAGCACCCCTTTCACTTTAAAGTCAAGTTATTTATCTGTCCTACCTGTCTAGCATTTCTTGACTTTACTCAGAGTCATAAAGTCAGACTCAACAAATGTGACTTTAAATGTGACAAAGGGATTTTTATAACCTCTACACCAGTTTTTCTCAAACTAGAATCTTTGAATTTTTTACCAGACTTTTCCCGTTTTGTGATTTATTTCATTACTTTATAATATAATCATAGTCCAAATCACCCTGATTACCACTTATAACTAAATACTGCCATGTGATTCCAGAGCCTGTGCTGTGTTTAGATTTATGATCTTGTTGATACTGTGTAATAGCACTTGTGTCTCAGGCAAATGAGAACAGAAATAGGTAATAAATGCTTCTTTCTGGCCATATGAAAGTCAAATGACATCAGTGAAAGAATGAACAAGATCTCTTAAAGGTCTAGTAGAGAAAACTGGCCATCATATACGGAACACAACAGTTAGTACAGACAGGCCAAATTTAGAAGAACCTAAACTGTGGCAGATCTGTATTTCTGTTTCAAGAAGCAATTTTTGCAAAAAGTAAAAAGAAAAAAAAATCAAGTAGCACATAGATACTAATTTTATTAGTTTATATTTCTCTACATTTAGTATATAAATTTTAGTTTCAAGATTAATGAAGAGGTAAGAGCATAAAGAGTTCATATTAAGAGTTATAAAGATAACTGGAGGAAACTCAAAAAAAATTTTTTTTTCTTTAGGTAAGCTCTGCCCAGTAAACACACTAAATATACTATGGGTCCTTATTGCAAATACTCTATTTTAGGTCTTTCCCACAATCACATCTCATCTAGATATTTCAATAGCATCCCAAGTGGTCTCTTTGCCTCTAGTTCTCCACCCCATTGCAGCAAATATGTAACTTTAGTTACATATTTCACACTGCTCTCATAGTTATTTTTTTGTGATTAAAAGACCAAGACTTTTTTATGTTAAAATTCAATTCTCCCATCCCTTACCCTTCAGAATAGAATCTGAATTCATTACCATGATATGTTAAGGCACTCAATATATCCAGCCTTATCTTTCAACTGTTTTGTCTCCTCATTCTTTTTAAGGGTTGTTTTTTTTTTAATGTTTTATTTATTTTTGAGACAGAGAGAGACAGACTGTGAGCAGGGGAGGGGCAGAGAGTGAGCGAGACACAGAATCCAAAGCAGGCTCCAGGCTCTGAGCTGTCAGCACAGAGCCCGACGCAGGGCTCAGACTCACAAACTGCGAGATCATGACCTGAGCCGAAGTCGGACGCTTAACCGACTGAGCCACCCAGGCGCCCCCCCTTCTCATTCATTCTTTCCTCTGCCCTCCCCAAACCCCTTAGAGTACTTGCCAAACTTGTAGTTTTCAAAACTTACCAGGTCAAGTTCTCTGAGACTTTGCATTGTTCCCTCTGTGTAGGTGACTTCCTCTGTTCCCCACCCCCCTCAGCTATGATTTTGTTTAAAAACAATTCTCTTACATATAGAAATTTTCCCTGAGCACCCCCAGTTAAATTAGATACATTAAAATTACTCTATGCATGCATTTATGTCATCACATTATGGTGACTATCTGATCCTTAATGGTCTCCCCAATTAAAAGACTTTCTTAAAGGTGACATCTGGATCTTTCATCTATGTATCTTCAACATCTAGCTCAGTGCCTTGCATATAATAGGCATTCAATATATTTTTAAAAGTTAACAGGAATATGGGAGTAATTTGCCAATAGATCTCTATTGCATTAACATTCTTCAGCCTAAACCTTCACTTAGGGAGAAACCTCCCCACTTGGCCCAGTCAAATCCAAATATCACTGACTGACAAACTGTAGGAGTCTCGGTTTTGCCTCAACCTACATCAAAAGCAGTCCCATATTATAAATGGATGTTTTTTTAAAGCTATAAATAAGAAGGCTTTTGGAAGGCAGAATGTACTATCATGTGAACAATGTTACAGTGACTAAATTTCAAGCTAGCAAGTACAGAAATGGCAATGAAGTTGTATAAAACTGAACCACCATGGTGGTAGCTGGAATTCTGTGCTCTAGGGCAGGAGATCTTACAGTGTTTGAACAAAGAGGAGAAAGAAAAAAAAAATATCCTTATTTCTTGTTTCCTTAAGAATAGTTTTAATTTGCCTTTGACATTTTTCTTCCCACTTTTCTATGGAAAACCTGTCTCATACTGTTCTCTTACAAAGTATGTATATGGTAAAGCCCAATCTCATTATTGTTAACTTTTGAGATTAAATATGCTTTGATGATGGGATATCTCTGAAACTGTCACATTTCTTCAACACCAAATAAGCCAAATTCTTTAAGGTTTTTTTTAGATGTAGTGAAATGTTTCTTAATAAGTTTCATTCTTTTAGTGCCATGTTAAGTCACTGTTTCTGTGCAATGAAAAAATCAACAGGTACTAGATAATGTGTATTAAAACCTATAAGTCTCACATAAGTGGCTCCATTAAGTCACTTAGATATGATATAGATCAGATCCATCAGAACCACTATGCACAGCGTAATTCTTTAATAAGAGTGTATTAACTTCTTAAAGAATTCTCACATAGATTTATTTAAATAATCAAATCCAATACTGTAAACACTGATCATTTCTGGTCTAAATCACACTCTATCTCTGTTTCCTTTGCATTTTTTACATTGTTATTGAAGCAACAAAGATTATAGTTATTGTCGGGAAGTAATATTAATTCAAATTACATATTTTAACTACTGATAAAGTTAATTTGTAATTTGTATACTGGGACCCACAAAATGGAGGCTACCTAAGTGGCCTGGCCCACGTCACAAATGTAAACCTAAGCCAGTCTGCATTTACAAAAACGCCTGTTGCCTTTAGATTTTTTACATTGTTATTGAAGCAACAAAGATTATAGTTATTGTTGGGAAGTTAATATTAATTCAAATTACATATTTTAACTACTGATAAAGTCAATTTGTGTATTGGGATCCACAAAATGGAGGCCACCTCAGTGGCCCAGACCACATCACAAATGTAAACCTAAACCAGTCTGCATTTACGAAAAACACCTGTCAGGGAAACCTAACACATGCCAATCACAATCCTTCAAGTCAGCTTTAGCTCTAGCTTACCTTACCCTAGAACACAGGACCTGTTAGCCTTACAAGGAAATCCCCAACCTCCTAGCCAATCATGCCATTTTCATCTTGCTGCTCTAATACTTTGTAAAACTGGCTCCTGCCCAAAATCCCCTCAGAAGAGGGGGTACTATGTTCCCCAATCCATGGATTGTTTCCTTTCAATAAGGACATCAAACTTGTTACTAAACTGTTTTAGCGTTCTCATTTGATACTACCTAATCCTCAAAATCTGTATCTAGACGATTTACCCAATTTTCAACCTAACTTGATTTCATTTGAAATTTTAAAGAAAAATTTTTATCTATTTAGACTATTTGTAATTTCTCGCCATAATTATGAAGTTTTATTTTCAAGGAAATACAATGTATTTCAAAGAAATACAAAATTAATTATAAATTAATTTTTAATCACTATGTTTTATTAAATAAGATTGATGAAAATACCACCAAATTAAAAACTAATTAACAGCAAAGCCTTATTATTATATTAAAATCTAATCTAAATTACACTGTATTGAAGGAAAAACCGCTTGTTGACTAAGTTTTTCACCTTATACAAGGCTACTGTATCTCATTTATCATCAGTAATCTGAGAGATGCTGAGATATTGAAAAATATTTAGTAATAAGCTTTCAGGGTGATTTCACATTTGGTTCTAATTAATATTTTTATTATTTTTTAAAACGTTATTTATTTATATTGAGAGAGAGAGCATGTGCACAAGCAGGGGAGGGGTAGAGAGAGAAGAAGAGAGAAAGAATCCCACGCAGTCTCCACACTGAGAGTGTGAGGCTTGAACTCACAAACCTTGAGATCATGACCTGAGCTGAAATCAAGAGTTAGACAGACATTTAACCGACTGAGCCACCCAGACGCCCGTCTAATTTCTTTTTAAAAATCTACATTGAAATAATTCACATACCATAAGATTCTTTTGAAGCCTACAATTCCGTGAGTTGTAGCGTATCTATAGAGTTGCATAACCATGATCATTATCCAATTTCAACATATTTCATCACCTCCCCCCCAAGACCCTATACTCATTTAGCAGTCACTCCCCATCCCCCCTGCCCCTAGCAGCCAGTAATCTACTTTGTCTCTATTTGCCTTTTCTAGCAATTTCCTATAAATGGAATGATAAAATATGTTGCCTTTGTTTCTGGGTTTTTTCACTTCACATTTTCAAGCCTCAAGACACACGTTGAAATATGTATCGGTATTTTGTTCTTTTTTTTAATGTTTCTACTTATTTATTTTTGAGAGAGAGAGAGAGAGAGAATGAAAGCAAGTAGGGAGGGGTAGAGAGAGAGAGACAGAATCTGAAGCAGGCTCTAGGCTCTAAGCTGTCAGCACAGAGCTCAATGGTGGGGGGTGGGGGGGCTTGAACTCACAAACCGTGAGATCATGACCTGAGAAGTTGGACGCTTAACCAACTGAGCCACCAAACGCCCCAAGTGTTCTTTCTTATTAATACTATTCCATAATAAGGATATACCACATTTTATTTATCCATTTATCAGCTGGTGGGACTTTTGGTCGTATCCACTTTTTAGCTATTATAATGTTACTCTGAAGATTCATGTATACAAGTTTTTATGTGAAAATGCTCAAATGTATTTTTAGCTCAAACATTTGTGCATGGTTTAGTATGTACCAAACACCAGCTTAAAAAAAAAAAAAATTTAACATTTACTTATATTTGAGAGAGAGAGACAGAGAGAGTGTGCACAAGTGGGGGAGGGGCAGAAAGACATGGAGACAGAATCTGAAGCAGGCTCCTGGCTCTGCACAGAGCCTGATGTGGGGCTCAAACTCACGAACAGCGAGATCATGATTTGAGCCATTAACCAACTCAGCTACCCAGGCACTCCAAACACCATCTTAATTTAAGGTCGAAATGATGTTCTTAGCATAAAACAGTTCCCTAAACCACATCAACTTGTCTTGATCATAAAATGAGATTTTGAACTGACAAAGTATAGAGAGGAGTAATTTAATTTTTATGCGAACAATATGAAGTAACATTTGGTTGACTTGGTTTCCAAATCACCTATTACAAGCAGAATATGTAAACATACATTCTGAATATAAAATCTGGACTACAACATTTACAATTTAATTAAGCTAATAAAATGGCATACACTGTGTTAGAGCCAGTATCCCTAACACGTTATAAAATTCCATGATAAAGTTACAAAAATCTGAAAACAGACTCAACAATAATAAACGTATGTACCAATCTATATTAAATATATTTATTCACACATAAATTTTAATTAACCCTGGTACTGAGGTTTTTATAATTATGTGGCTTCAATGATACATTCACATACTAGTTTTGGGGTTTTGGGGTGATGGTGAGGTTCAGAGCTGACAACCAAGAAAGAATTCTTGAAGATGTCTTTAGTGCAAAAAGGTGACTTTATTAAGGCACAGGGACAGGGCAGAAAGAGCTGCACTGGGACTGTGAAGAGTGACTGGTTATATACCTTCAGATGGGGCAGGGGTTAGGGACAGCATAAGGCTCTAAGGAATTTTGGAAGCAAGGTTTCCAGAACCTTGAGGGGCTAGTTGTTGTTAGGAAAACGTCATGTATTACTATTTAGTAAAACCTCAGTCATGAGACCCTTCAGATGTACATCAGGGGCCATATGCTTGGAGTATAACTGCCAACATATACTGGGGGTTAAGTATAAAGGAGGTTTGCAAAGGAATTTTTATGTGTTTAAAAAGACACACAGGAATCCTGTGGCGGGGGTGGGGGTACAGAAGTACACAAGTATTAAATCCTGACTCTACTACTTAATAATTTTATGAGCTTGAGTGTTTCATCTATATAATGGGTATTTGATGAGATGATGAATTAAGAGACCCCATACATAGTGCTTCAAGTAACAATTATTATTAACACTTATTTTTAAGAAATTTACACAGTATTTTAATTTCATTGTAGGTTATTATTTTAATTTTGCAGTTCTTCCACCACATCTTATTTGCAAAGGCGTGTAATAAATAAAAGTGATACAGTAAAACCTAAGTTACCAGAATGCTTGGGAAATGAGTCATCTGGATAGGTAAGTTTTCCATAGGGTACGTTTATATGCATAGAAAAAAAATCAACGAATAGGATAAAACTATTTCCTAAACCTATTATATACTTCCATGCATTCTTAATGAGAATATACTGGTAGTAATTAAGCTTTTTTAAATGAATTTTAGTGATTAATGAATCACTACTGTTATGAATATAAGTTATAATTGAATGTTAACATTTCACAATCCTTTCAAGGCTTACCAACAGGAATAAGCCCACTTGACTTTACCTAAAATTTTTTATCATGAAGTTCATGGATAGAATATAGGAAGTATGTGAACTCGGTTGGGGAAAAAAAATTACTGCTTTATTTTTACTAATCTCGAACTGAAATGTAGTGTTTCCTTCAATTTTGAATGTAAGCAGCAAATAGCTATACCTATGTCTGTATCACCAATAGGAATGAGATACTTTATATCACATTACAACTATTGCTATGAATTTTACTTTATACATTTAAAAATATTATTTTGAGAAGAGTCAATGGCTTTGCCAGACTGCCAAAATGGTCTGTGTCACAAAAAAAGTAAATTTGTCCCACTCCGCTGTGCTTTGTTAATTCAGAGCATTAACATGTTCCTTTATACTTTCATACTGAAGTTTGTTTAGATCAGGGTAATACAAATTGGCTTATCTGGGACTTTTCTTTAGGGACCTCCTGGATACTGTGAGTTCCCTTTGGGTCAATAGGAATGTTTCCTACCACTCTTGTATACTGGCTTCTGAAAGAACAAAACAGAGGGAGAAATAAGTCAAATAAAACTAGATTCAGAGGACACTGAAAGTAGAAATATAAAACATCCTACTCTCCTACTTTCTAAAATAAGAGACAATATGAAACTCCACCTGATGAACACACTGAAGTTAACTGCATGGGTTCAAATTCTACTTCTGCCATTTATTAGCTGTGTGACCTTGGGATAGTAAATCTCCCTGTGCATCAGTTTATTTGTAAAAGTAGGTTAATAAGCACAGTCCCTGACACAAGACAAATGTTGCATAAACATTACCTATATTTAGGATTATTCTTGTACATTTGTTTCATATTATGGCCAGTTAATGTCTGGCTGGTTACATTAATAACTTCTATTTACACAGCATTGTAGTCTACAGTACCCTTTCACATACATTATGATATATGAACCACACAATAAACCTGTGAAAAAGGACAGCTATTATTATGTATAGTTCAGTGTTGAAGAAACTAAGATGGTAAGTAGCCACACAGTATCACACAAATCAGAATAGAGCAAGAATGCAAACCTGGATTTCTCCCTCCACCCCAACTGCCTAATTCTGTGTTTGTACCATATCAGGCTGGTTAAAACAGAGAACGAAGATTATTCTGGGAGAAGGGAAATAAGCCACATGATGAGCACTTTAGTACTCTGCTACTCATGTCTTCTACCCAGAATAATCTATATCACCTGGGAGCTTGTTAAAACTGTAGAATCTCATGCCCCACCAGGGCCTACTAAATCAAAACCTGCATTCTGAACAAAATCCTTAGGTGATTCACACAGACACTAGTCTGAAAAGCACTGTTTCACTAGTTGCTCTAGTGACACTCATTCTGGTCACTTAAACAGTATAAGTTAGCTCATTCATCACAGACCTACTTTAGTTTTTATTAGGTAATACTTTATTGTAACAAGAAAGAACTTGATTTTTTTCTTGAGTATATTCTAAAAATGAGTTTATATACATACACATTTTTTAAAGCATTTTGGATTCTTCTTTCGAAGAGAGAGTGCATGCGGGCACGAGCAGGGGATAAGGGCAGAGGGGGAGAGAAGAGAGAGACAGTCCCACGCAAGCACCATGCTCTGTACAGGCGCCATCCCACGACTCCGAGATCAAGACCCAAATGGAAATCAAGAGACTGCGCCACCCAAGCGCCCCAAGTTTATATTTATATTAATTCTTTAAAATATCCACTTCATGGGGCGCCCAGGGTGGCTCAGTCAGTTAAACGTGGGACTTCAGCTCAGGTCATGATCTCATGGTTGGTGAGTTCCAGCCCCGCCTCCAGCCTCCAGCTCTGTACCAACAGCTCAGAGCCTGGAGCCTGCTTCCAGTTCTCTCTCCCCCTCTGTCCTCCTCTCTCTCCCCTTCCCCGCTCATGCTCTCTCTCAAAAATGAATGAACGTTTGGGGCGCCTGGGTGGCTCGGTAGGTTAAGTGTCCGACTTCGGCTCAGGTCATGATCTCGCAGTCTGTGAGTTCAAGCCCCGAGTGGGGCTCTGTGCTGACAGCTCAGAGCCTGGAGCCTGTTTCAGATTCTCTGTCTCCCTCTCTCTCTGCCCCTCCCCTGTTCACGCTCTGTCTCTGTCTCAAAAATAAATAAACGTTAAAAAAAAAAAATTTAAAAAAAACGAACGTTAAAAAAATTTTTTTAAATATCCACTTCACTTAGGAATGTTGGAAAACTTTAAAACACGTCAGCTCTTACCTTTACTCCTTTTAAAAATTAATGTACTACCCTTCACCGAAGGATGCACTAGACAGTAAAACCACCCTCTCTATCTTTTACAACACCTAAATTAAAACAGGCCGATCCTACCCTCATAGGTGTCTCCTCCCCCACCAGATATTTCAGTTAAGTAATGAGTTTTTATGACCCAAAACTGATTTCTTGAGTTTTGCAACTCTGTGGCTCTAGAAATTGAAAACACAGCAAGAGGAAGAAAAAGGTATTAAGCCTATTTTCCTACCTCAACCTTGGCGGATGGTGAAAGGCAAATAACTAGTCCGCCCCTATCCCCCAAGTTAATCAATTCACTGTTGAGTTTGATTTCTAGGCCGCTGTCATTCTGGGAACGAGTGTATGAGTCCACTCTTCTCGGTACTGATCCTCTAGGCCAGAAATGCGCTATATTTTGGCACGTGAGAGCGCTGATCAGCGGTTCGCCTAGTTCTATTTAAAATGACTGTTTCATTTTGAGAGGTGCCTCCTCCCATTGGTTAACCGGCCCGGATGGGCAGGCGAGTAAAATATTGCTCACCTGCTTCCCCGAAAACTTCAAAAGCCCGGGTCAACCTGGGCTAAAGTTATCTAGTGATTAGTTCGTGGTACCTCCCACAGCACATTCCTGATTGGGCGCGTGAGAGACGGATGTGTCGGCGCGCGCTCTAACCAGTCCGGGGAATTCCATTTCCTCTCCCTCCCACCAGCATAAGCACTCAGGGGCGGTGCTTCCCGGCGACGGCCCGCCCCAACCCGAGCCGGCGCTTATTGCTTCTCGCGAGAATTTGTGGATTTGGGGGCGGGCCCTCAGCAGGAAGCGCGCACAAAACTGCCCTTAAGTCATTGCAGAGGTATAGCTCCTGTTAGCCAGCCACGAGGTTCTCGCGAGATCCGCCGCCTCAATACCAAGTGAGGAAATTGGGGGATGCTGCTGGGAGGGGCGTGGGGCTCAATCGCGCAGCTGCCGCTTCCATTACCTTCTTCCCATGGTCTCCTTCCGGTTCTCGATGCTTCTCTGAGTCTGAGGGTTTCCGCCGTTCGTCCACCCTTCCCCCCAGCCCATGACCCGCCTCCGGCCCCCGCCCTCCCAGTCCAACCTCCGATCTGTTTAGTAAGAAGGTGCTGTTCCGAAAAGGAAAAGGGGGTAGCATAGATAAACTCAACCCTGGACGTAGGAAGTAAACCGTTCCCCTTCACCCTTAGATTCGTCCTGTGCTCGCGACGGCGGCGTTGGCGGACTGATACGCGGTGGTGAAGAGGCAGGAGGAGGGGGGAGGGGCGGAGCGTGGCAGCTGGCAGTAGTTCCGTCAGAGCGGACATCTTGTGGCTGTGTCGTGCGCGTGAGCCCCGTAGGGCCGGGGAGGCACCAGCTGCCGCGCGGGGAGGAGGCCGAGGCCGCAGCTTGAGGGAGGCCCCGGCCCCTCTGTACGCGTGGGTGTGGACGGCTAGGGGATGGGAAGGGAGGCCGGCCCACTGGCCGGCCGGGTAAGAGGGGAAATACAGGCCTTGGTTGGCTTGAGTGACCAGCCTGTTGGGTGGGGTAGGGTGGGAAGGCTGGAGAAGCCGGGGCCTGTCTTGCTTAAGGGGTGGGGGAATGGGCGCGTCCTCGCGCCTAAGCCAGAGCCTCAGGGGCAGCACGGGCGCGTGGTGGCGGTGGCTGGGCGGGCGCGTGCGGGAGCGCGCTGGAAGGCGGAGTGTACGGTGGCGTCAGGGGCCGACACAGAATAGCCCTAGCTGCGGGGACAGCAGCACATATCAAGCCTTCCCTCTTTTATTTCTTTCCCCTCCCTGGCCGCATCTTTGAGCAGAAACCGAAAGAAGTCCGGAGTCTCCTGTTTCCCCCTCCCCCCTAGCCTTTCTTTGCCCTAGTGACGCCGGCATAGCGCCGACTAGGCCCCGGCTCCTCCTCTGCTGGGCTCCGGACCCTGCCCCGCACCCACCCCTTTCTCCTACGCCTCTTCCTCTCCCACCCGGGTCTCTTCCTATCGAGAGGCCGGGAAGTCAAACTTGTAGCCGCCCCTCCGCTCTTCCCGTCACCTTCGCCTCCTCTTCGGGCCGAAGCACGGCATAGAGGCTGTTGGTGGCTTTGCCACGCCACCCCACCCACCCCGGATCGCGACCGTTTTAAGGGACCTGGATTCATCAGGGTCTCTTCGGGGCCTGTGCGAGTGCTGATCTGCTCCGTTTTTGCAAAAGGCGCCTGTGTCTGGCAGAGCCGGTGTGAGACGAAGAGACCCATCTTTCCCTGCCGCCCGGATAATCAAGAGTTTTGGCCGGACCTTTGAGCACACACCGGGAGAGTGAGGAGCCAGACGAAAAGCACAGACGATGGCGCTGAAACGGATTAATAAGGTAACCCTTGGGGCTAAAGGGAATGGGGTCGTAGGAGGAAAGGAAGGTTCAGTACCAGAGGAAAGCGTGGGGGTGGGGAGGAAGTATAATTATGAAAACGTCCCTCTTTGGGTCACTTCTCTTGGGGGAAGGGAAACGCAGATCTACTTTAAAGAAGTGAATTTTCAAGCTAAAGAACAACACTTGTGGCGAATGAGGTGTTATCTTGTGTATGTTTCAGTGGAATCGGTGCAAATTAGGGGTGGGGGAGAGTGATTTCAGGCGCCTCGGTTCTGCTTCTAAAAGAAGAGTTAGTCTTGTTTGAGGTCAGAATTGCCGAGAGACGCTCCAGCAGATGTCATGGCGCTTCCTATTCTCGGTGCTTAAAAACTTCAATTGTAAGATCAAGGATCTTGGGCTTCCTATGGGAAGAATCATTGGAAACTCGGGGGAGAAGAACGTGTAAATCTGGCGGGCCCCGAACTTCATTGGGGGTCGGTGTAGACGTCTCTTAGTGGCTGAAAAGTAGTGAATGAGCCTCGTCAAACTTAATCGACTGGGGGCAGGTTGGTTACACAAGAGTAAGTGGGGTTGAGAGGAGATGGGCTGACACAATGTTACCGCTTCCTATGTTTTGTAGTTGAGGCTTCTCACCCGAAGCTATTTATCTGAGGGACACCGGCAACTGATGTAAAAGGCTTCTGGAAGCTCTCTTCTTTTTGGCTGGGGGGGGGGGGGGAGGGGGGCGGACGAGGGGTGTGATGGCAGTAAGGGAAGGCTAGGTGTACCTAGTTTTGCCTCGGCTCTGTTAATAACACTTTCGGGGAACAATGTTTCGCTACCTAAAATGTGGTTTGATACTAAACTATCCATGGAAATTGGGGTGAAAAAAGGATTTTTCGAGGCTTGGGGAGTGAGCGGAACCTCCACGTCCGGAGGTTTAGTCTCATTTTCTTGCTCTAACTTCTATCCCGCATTTTAAGATGGCGGCTGCTTTAACTGGTTCAGGCTCTTTCCGGCATCTCCTTTCCTAATAATATAAAATGATATTCTTTGTTAAATGTTAACTTTTACATCAGATTGTACATAGCTCTTAAGACGTCCTGCTCAAGACTTTATCTATATTCAAACTCTCAGACTGTATTTCCCTTTTTTGTAACTTGTGTATGTGTGGTGTGTTTGGTTCTTGCACAATCGAGGAGGGTGGAGTATTTACAGCTAACTTGAAAAAAATGTCATGGAATAAATTCAGCCTTACTAAAACTAGGAGACAGAGGAGGTTGTGGGTTAGAAACTTTGGTTTTGATGGGTTACTTTTTTTAAAGGGGTCCTGCATGGAAGGAATGACAAGGACTTGGCTTTACTAAGTAGACTTGATGCTGCCTAATTTTGATTTATTCAATACGTATGACTTTGGAGTTTATTTGACAACACTGATATTATGAAAGATGAAGGTTCAGATCTTCATGGAACGTATCGAGGCTGAAATTTTGAATTTTGATTTAGTCCATCATTGCATTGTCATTGTGTGTTTATGTGAAATATAAACTTAAATCTCTGTGATTTTGAGAGGATGGAAGAGGAGAGGAAAAATTTTGTAAGAGTTAAGATTTAAAGCAAAAAGGATTAAGCATCTCTTTACCCACTTTGAAGGCCAGCAATACATTGGAAAAGCATAGTTAATACTAAGAATATAACATTAAATACAAATCAAAACCTTTTATCTGTGAGAATTAGTTCAGGCTACTAAGATGTGGAATAGTTTCAAACCCATAGCTTTTTATGCATGTGGAACTTCAAAGGAAGGTCTCATTGATTTTTTTTCTTTTACAGGTGATACCCAGCTGCTGTGACACCACTTTAATTATTTAAAAGCTCTAGAGAGGCAATATAATGGTTAAGAATTTGAACTTTGGAGCAGAAATGCTCCAGTTAGAATTCTAGGACTGGGCAAGTTATTTGTATGCCTCTATAAAATGAGTATTTGTTACGTATGAACAATAGTTGAGTGCCTAGTATGTTCTAGATGCTAGGACTGCAGTAGTGAGCAAAACAGATTTAGGGTCCTAGATTTTATTTGTTTATTCGTTTATTTTAGGATTAAAGAGGTTAGTGTGTGGCTTGGAACAGGCATATGGCATTCAGATTATTACTGCTATTTTAATATCACTTTTTAATTTTCAAAATCTTGTTAAAGAACTTTTGTAGTTTAGTACTCTTCATTAACATCAGATTGTCTTCTGTTGTAAATATTTTGAAGATATGCGTAATATATTAACTAGACATAATACTTTCCAAATTGGAAAAAACAATATTTATGTAGGACTGTTGATTCAATGTACAGAAAGTTTTTGAAAGGCATGTGGCTTGGTATTTAGCTGTTACTCTCAGAATCACATGGTGAAACTTCAAAAAAAAAAAAAAATCCCAGATCCAAAGAGTATTAGTGAGTGATAGTTATGGGGGATGGTTTTATTAATTTCTGTTCTAGAAATACAGGGTCAAGTAGGCATCGCTATTAGTATGGTATTTCTTGTGTTATGCACTTTTTTCTTTTTTTTTTTTTTTTTTAATTTATTGTTTGGAGCCCCCGAATTCCAAATACTAAGATACTTACATTCTTTGTTGATGCTTTATTGAAATGCTTATTGTTGGATTATTTTTGGCCAGTATTCATTTGATAAAGCTTTTGGATTTGTTTTTTTCTAAAGCTTACGTTAAAATATATTGTGTTTCTTAGACCAGGCAGCTTTTTCAAACAATCTTACTTGTTTTTTGCTGTATTATTTATTTAATTAGCTGTAGTATGGTTTTACAAGGCTATTTATTAAACAACAAAAATGAAAAATGGGAACTCCCAAGTTGATTAGTGGTGTTTGAGGACCATAGGCAATTATACTACTCCCATTAAACCAGGTAACTACAGTGCTTGTATTTTGGGGAAGTTTAAAAAGAACTGCACATAAAATATAATGTGAGCCAAGCCTAGAAGAGTAACTCATGTTTTGAGGGTTTGCAATGTGTCAGAATTGTTTGAAACCCTTGTATTAACTCACTTAATATTACAACTCAAGGAAGTAGGTACAGTTAAATTATTATCCCCATTTGGAGATTAGAAACCTGAAGCACAGAAAGGTTAAAAAACAAAACAAAAACCTACCGTTCATCTCTGATAGCAGAATTGGGATTGGAACCTGGACAGTCTGGCTCCATTCTGTGTCTTAACTGTTATGTCATCCTTTATGTTTTTAGTATTCAAAAAGGTTTTCTTTTGCATCATTCTGCTGCTAGTAATAGCGAGGACTTAGCATTTACTGTGTACCAAACTATTTCCAAGCCCTTTATGGAAATCAGCTTATTTAATTCTCACAACAATTCTGTGAGATGCTCTTTATCTTTCCGTTTTATACATGAGGAAACCAACACAGAGGTTACTTGCTACACAGCTAGTGACTGAGGTTCAGATCAGTCTACCTCAAGAGCTTAAGCTCTTGAACTCCATAGTGTACTGCTGTTCTGAGCCATTTGTTTCTATTTTATCAGGTGAATGAATGTTATTTTAGTTTTACTAGCGGCAATAAGCTGCTGCTCTCCTCTCCCACTTCACTTTTAAATAATGGGAATTTCACTTTATTCTTAGATTATAGTTAATTTGTGAATTAAGATATTCACTAACATAAGTTTTGAAAGCAGGAGTGAATGTTCTTTTTGGTTGATCTCTTAAAGGACTGGGAGCTGCCATGTTCCAACTAATTGCTAGGGGTATCTTAAAATATCTTGTCTCCAAAGAGCCTATAGGCTGGATACACAGTTTTGCAGGTGTTTCTTTAGGATCCTCAAGGCTTTTCTGTAGCCAACTAAATGTGTGGGACAGTTGTGTGACTCATGGATACTGATCATGGTGACCTTGGTGTTTATTTTATGAAGAGGCACTTACCTTGACACTGTCTTCATCATCCTGCTCTTTTGCAGTGTTAATTCTAGTTTTTGTTGTTCCTACGAATATAAACTTGAATACTCTTATTAGCACTAGGGGAGAAGCTACTTACAATATATCTGTTACTAGATTATATGTGAATTTAACTCATGGATTCCGTGCACCTTGTTAATCCAAGATACAGTAAATTCTTGCAATTTTTCCAAATACTTTTACTGTAATGATCTGTTTCTAGTAAAGAAAACAGTAGGTTCTTAATGCTGACATAAAAATGTTTTCAGAGTAAGATTTCAAATCTTAGCTTGGCTTTTGCATTCCATAATATACGTTCTTGTTCGTGGGTTTTGACATGAGTTGCATTTATATGTCAGGAAATTGAGCAGAGTTCTTAATATATTGTATAGGATCTTACCAGATATATGGAATCATTTTCTCTGGGAACAGGCATGATTTTGAAATGTCCCTTAGGTGATTCTGAAGCCTCCCTCTGGTGAAGATCCACAAACATCGGAGTAATCATTTAACCAATACTTAACTGAGGGAAGTTTTACTCCATTTAGCACAGTAGTTTAGTCCCAGGAGATAGAAAATGAGGAAGCCTTGTCATTACCCATGAGAGTCTCTGCTTTGAGTGGAAGAAACAAGCATATAAACACATGAATAAGGGTTTGTCACCTTGTACAACTTAACTTTCAAGAATCTAAGTCAAGTATGGGAAACACTTATTTAAAAGAAATTAAGGGGAGTGCCTGATCTTTGTAAGTTGAGTTCTGAGTCTTGATTTTGGCTCAGGTCATGGTCTCAAGGTTTGTGGGATGGAGCCCCACATTGGGCTCCACACTCAGAGGGTGGAGCCTGCTTGGGATTCTGTCTCTCCCTCACTCTTTCTCTCTCACAATAAATTTTTAAAAAGGGGGGTGAAATCTTTGTTTTTATATCAGATTTACCCATTACTGTTTTTTACCTTTTTTGAGAGAGATGCAGGGGTGGGGCAGAGAGAGGGAGACACAGGATCTGAAACAGGGCTCTGAGTTGACAGCAGAGAACCCAGTTTGGGGTTTGAACTCTGGAAACGCAAGATCATGACCTGAGCCAAAGTCCGGTGCTTAACTGACTTAGCCATCCAGGTGCCCCAGATTTACTTATTATTAAAGATAGTTTATTTAAGTTTATTTAGGGGCGCCTGGTGGCTCAGTAGGTTGAGCGTTCAACTTCAGCTCAGGTCACGATCTTGCGGTCCTGAGTTCGAGCCCCGAGTCGGGCTCTGGGCTGACGGCTCAGAGCCTGGAGCCTGCTTCCAATTCTGTGTCTCCCTCTCTCTCTGCCCCTCCCCCATTCATGCTCTGTCTGTCTCTGTCTCAAAAATAAATAAATGTTAAAAAAAAATTTTTTTTAAAGATTATTTAAATAATTTGCTTATGCTATATTTTGCCATTTTATGGTGGGTTTTATAACTATACTTAATTCTGTCAAACCAGTAGTATTTTGAAATCAGCAAGATTAAGTGATTTTCATTACTTTACTGGAAAATTTTATGTTGTTGATTGGGTTTTACTACCAACGGCATGATCTTATTTGAAATTGAACAGTGTAATTAAGAATGAATGCATTTAGTGAATATCTTATTAGCTAAGTTATCTGGCTAGATAAGATTCTCAAAACTATCCTCTGCCTTGTTATGTGTGAAAGGGAAAAATTCAATGAAGTGTTTTATACTTTCCCTAAACATCTGATTTTTATCTGCAACAATACTTTCAGTATAATCTTGTATCATTGAGATTGACAACTTTTCATAGCTAGATTTGTCTTATTTGGCCTTGTAGGTTTCAGTTGTGAATCACTACTTGGTTACTTGTTCGTTTTTAGGATGGAGTACTTGTTCACATTCATCCTAGTCTTGTTATCATTTCAAAGCTAATGTATAATTGGATGTTTTCAACCACAGGACTGCTGTTAATTTTTGTTTTTTCTTATCTATGAAATGCCTTGTGTGTTTTCATGTATCAAAGCTGAGAACCTAAATTTGGCTTTCTGTTTTGCCCATTTAGATAATGCCTACAAAAGAACAGCTTTGAATAATTTTAAGTGATTTAAATGGTGATCTAAAGAAAGAAAATTGTAGTAGTATTCATTCAAGACATTCTTTATATCTTGAGTAATGAGCAAGCACACTGTCTCACCTGTAATTACAGCTAAACAGGAAGTTACTATATTGTCAGTGATGTAATGAGACATGGTTTGTAGCACCTACCTCTTAATTCTTAAAGTAAAAGAAACTTTTAGGATTTCGCATAAATTGTAAATTCCAAACTAAAATGATTTTAAAGTGACTGCTTCTTTTCATTCTTTAAGTCTGCAATTCTATGAAAGTGTTCAGATCCTAAAATATTTTTGCCAGGTTTCCTTCTTTTGAAATAATTTCTGGTAAGCATACATTTCTGAAATGTTTGCTGTTTTCTTCCTTACCATTTGTGTCTACACACAGTATATAGAAATTTCGCGATGTTAAAGTTAGTAAGAAAATTTTTGTTTACTTCATAGTAAACCTGATCTTTATAAGAACAATTAGAGCAGTTCTCATCAGGCAATAATTACATAGCATTTTGTCCTATCACTCATCTGAATATGTACCTTTATATTTTGTAAGGTTGTAAAGGCTTGGTGAGGGTGAGTCTTCTCTCAAAATTTCTTGTAAAGGCACTCTTCTTTCCACTTCATGGCCTCATCTCATCCAGACCCCAAAGCAGTATTTTATGTTGCTCCTCAGTGTAGGTTTTAAGAGGCAAGAGATGTCTTTATAGTGCTGATTCATGTAGTTCTACAAATCTGGTCTCTAAGTCAAAAGTTTTGAAAGAAGTGGACTCTTGAGTAAAATACAAGAAATTGCTTGTCAGTAATGGCATGAACCTTTTAAGTTTTCCCAAAAGTTATGATAGGAATTGTATCTATACTGCTATCGTTATGACCTTTGGGTGATAATGTGCATGATGGATAGTGGAGTATGGGATAACAAATGATTGTGAACATGGTGATGATAATTACTGTACTCAGGGATGGAACCCATGAACTTGGCATTAGCACAGTAATTTCATAAATGCTGACTTTGGTTATGTTGATCTAATGTGTAAGTAGTGGTTGTCATTAGAAAGTTCAGCAGGATGCTTAAACGATTATTACTAGAGGCATTAAATCTTACTGGACACTCATTGATATGGCTGCTCTGTAGTTTCATTATTCATAAATAGTTCTTGTATTTCCAACTTATGAATTCTTTAATGGCAGAGACCATTTTTTGTACTTCCCATCATCTCTTTAGGCCTTTGCATTTAATGCCTTGGCTTCTTGTTCTTCATAGTCTGGTTAGTCATTTCACCTCTAAAATGAGTAAGATGTAGATACAGTAGAGAAGCAAAAAGCAAATATTTAGCAGTATGTTTAGACTTTTAGGTCTTTTCATGTTTTACTTCTAATAGTCAACTTTCAAAGAGATCCTGTGTGCTATAATGATCAAAGCAAAGATCTAAAGATAAGCTGGGCTTTCTTGTAGGAGCCCCACAAAAGGAATGGTCATACTTAATGTTTAATCATGTACCTACAGTTGAGAACTCACTGCCTTAAGCTGTACCTTTTGTCTGCCTTTTGGAGAGATTTGCTTGACTCCTTATCTTATGGGTCTGTTTAGGCTCTTTTTTGTTTTTTGTTTTTTGTTTTTAACATTTATTTATTTATTTTTGAGAGAGTGTAAGTAAGGAAGGGATAGAGAGAGGGGGCCAGAGGATTCAAAGCGGGCTTTGTGCTGACAGCAGTGAGCCCAACGTGGGGCTCAAGCTCACAAACCGCGAGATCATGACCTGAGCCAAAGCAGACACTCAATCGACTGAGCTACCCAGGTGCCCTGTTTAGGCTTTTAAATGGAATAGAGAAGCATATTTCTAAGTGAGAAAAGGCCTGGATTTTCATACTAGCTAAGTATGCAGGAAGGTTTCAGGTGAAGCAGTTCAGAGGAAGATGATCAAAAAAAAATTTCCTCCAGAAGAACATACCATGACAAAAAAATATTTAAATTTGGTGAGGAGGTTTGTTTGTTTGTTTTATGTCCTTGTATGCCCTTGATCCATTTTAGTGTCCCTTCAGTGTGAGTGGAGCCTTTAAGCAACTCCTAGTGTGTGCCAGTCTCCCCTGACAACTTCTTTTCTATTTTAGTGGTCTTAATAGTTGGCTATGGGGCGCCTGGGTGGCTCACTCGGTTAAGCATCTAACTCTTGATTTGGGGTTAGGTCATGATCTCATGGTTCGTGAGTTTGAGCCCCATGTTGGGCTCTGTGCTGACAGTGCAGAGCCTGCTTGGAATTCTCTGTCTCCCTCCCTTTCTGCCCCGACCCCATTCACTCTTTCTCAAAACAAACAAACATTTAAAAAAAAATTTAGTAAAAAATAGTTGGGCAAGAGCCCACCTTAGTAATGCTATTCTTGGGGAAAGGGATGGTCATCATATGAAGACTTCCCAGGTGCTATATGTGAGCTGTTCTCTGGTCCTTTCCACGTTCCTCTCTACTAGGGAGCAAAGAGCTAACAGTTTCAGTACTTAGTATGATTTTACCAAAGACAAAATTACTTTTGGAAATTCATTGAGTGCTTCATTGAAAATTGATCTCAGTCCAGTAAATAGAGTTTCCTCTTGCAGTGGAATGGATAATTGTTTTCTCAGTTGGCTTTAATTTAAAGGCCATGTAACTTAAAAAATAGGTAACACTAGATTCACACTGAGTGTAGTAATAAGATGCAAACTAACTGAATGATTATGGAGAAACTGATCCTATGAAAACCTCAGTTTTCCATATCCTGTTCAATCTAGGGCATTTATTCCTTAAGTACAGTGGAGAGTTGGTTTAGTGCAATTGAAATTTTTTTCTTCAGTATGCCAAATGCTGTATCAAATTTTTTTAAATGCATCTTTGATGTAAGGACATCCTTTTTAAAAAGGAGCCATTTTGAAATCTGTTTCTAGATCTCTAATTTTCAAGTGTCTAGTAGATACACAACTTTTGTTTTCCTACACATCCTAAAGCTTAGTATATCGTACACTTGCATGTAGTCTTTCCTCTGATGTAAAATAGAAATCAGGCCTATTTTCGTAAGATTTTTGTAAGGGTAAAATGGTTGGTATTTAAGATTTTTTTTTTTTTTTTTTTTTTTTTTAATCCTCCATGACTTAGTTCATGTTCTACTCTCACCTGAATTACTGCTAATGCTTCCTAATGTAGTTACTGCTTCTCTGTCCTTGTGTTAGGGATTCCTACAATATGGAGATGAGTCTGTGATACCCACAGATTAAATTTTTGTATGGGTATATGGGGGATAGAAACTCTAATAGTTAATTTTAGAAGTGCTTGTCACAAATAGTGTTAAAAGCCAGTGTTCTAGGGGTGCCTGGGTCTGGGTGGCCCAGTTGGTTGAGGGTCCCACTCCTGATTTTGGCTCAAGTCATGATCCCAGGGTCGTGGGATTGAGCCCCATGTTGGGCTACGCGCTGAGTGTGGTGCCTGCTTAAGATTTTCTCACTCACACTCTCCCTCCCTCTCTCTTTCTCTCTAAAAGAAAAAATTTTTTAAAAGCCAATGTTCTGAATGGTATCTATAGAAATACACGTGAATACAAATCTATATATATAGTTAAAATTTCAAGCCCTGCAAAACAATGCTATATATTCTTAAGAGATACATATCTAGTAGTGTATAAAAATGGGGAGAAGTAGTGGAAACCAAATTTCAAATAATCTGTTACCTTCTGAGGGGCAAGTAGAATTGGGGAGTACGTGAGGGAGCTTCAGGTATATCTGTAGCATTTTTTTTAAATTATTTATTTTGAGAGAGAGAGAATCGAATCCCAAGCTCTCGCCATCAGCACAGAGTCCGATGTGGGGCTCAAACTCCTGAACCTTGAGATCATGACCTGAGCCAAGACCAAGAGTTGGGCATTTAATTGACTGAGCCACCCAGGTGCTCCTATAGCTTTGTGTGTGTGTGTGTGTGTGGGGGGTCAGGGGAGAGACAATCCCAAGCAGGTTCCGTGATGTTCAGTGTGCAGCCCGGTGCGGAGCTCAATCCCACAAACTATGAGAACCTGAGCCAGTTAAGAGTCAGATGCTTAACCAACTGATTCATACAGGCACCTCTCTGCAGCATTTTATTTTTAATAAGAAGGAAATATAGTAAAAATGTTCAGCTTTACTTGTCAGCCTGGGTACACAGATTCAGGGGTACTTCTAGGATATGACCTAGTAATTTTAAAGTAATTGAAAGTTTTTTCTAGTGTACTATTGTCTCTACATTTTTTTAAAAACACCCCAAATTTGATTTGCCTTATTTCTGCTTAAAAATTTCTGTGGTTCCCATTGCCTTTGGGATGGTCTTTGATATATTCAAAGCTATTGAAAGATCAAGTCATGGTTAACCTTTCTGGTCACATGTGCTACCTTCTTACCTTTACTCTTTTGTGTTTCTGGTTGGTATACCAGAATTACAAGCAAATTTTTGTAGACTGTTCTTTCATACCCTTGACTTTGAATAAGGTTCTCTGCTTGGAATGCTTATCCCTCCATCAGGACTCAGCTCAGTTGTCACTGTTTTTAAACCCAGGCAAGGTTAGTGGTTACCTTTTCAGGATTCACAAAGCATTTAAATGTCTGTATTTTAAGCACTTAAAGTTGTTGAAATGTAGTTTTTTGTTTCTGCATTGTGCCCACTTTATATTAACTCAGTCTATTAGGGAAGGGATTCGGGTTTTATCTCAGTATATTCAGACCTAACATGCTTGACACCAAATATGCACTTTTCCTATATGTGAATAAATGATGGTGAAACTTTAGCTAATAGCAAATACTACTTTTCATTTTAGAAATGGATTTAAATTAACTTCTAGTTTCTGTGATTAGATTAAAAGTTGCTAGACAGAATACATGATTTCTCCCTGCTCCCTCTAGCTTGATTTTGAGACTATTTGATTTAGATTTCTTACATGTTTTTCAAAAAACAAGACTTGAGCATTACATCGTGCTTTAGTGGGATAAGCTCTGTATAAATGGCCGTGGTTCCCAGGAACTTTCTGCTTAGAATGGGTCTCTCCTCACTCTTGGGGTTTTTTCTCCCTTGGATTTGTTAGAAGGAAACTGGAGCAGTTAACAATCAAAGGAAATAACTATAGGAACCAGAGCAAGCCACAACCTCAGGGACTGAAATTGCATATCTTTATGCCAAGTCAGCTCTTATTATCTCCTTTGCCCAATGTGGTCTCTTTTTCTCTGGATTCACCATGTAATTTCAAGGCACATGCCTGCCAATAGCTCTAGGTCACATCCTTACAGTTAGAGAAGGAAGAAGTCTTCCCAGCTTCAATATGAAAAACCAGGCAGAGATGGATGGACCTGATTAGGTCAGGTCCTGGCTTGGCTTAGGTTACTTTCCAGCCCTTTGAGCTAATCACTGAGGCTAAAGAAACAAAATTCTATGATTAGCCCTGAGTAATGGGTGGTTATCAGCCACCATTAACCAAACACTACAATCACATGTTTTGGAGTAAGGGAAAAGCATTTCCATGAAAGCAGGGTAAGATGGATAGTTTATTGAGTAGATAAAAGGTCTTGCACATTAAGAGCATCTGAGGTGACCTCTTACTGTGCTTTCTTATAATTTTTCTTGCTGAGATTTTCTTACGTATTCTCATTTGCTTATGCTATGGGCATAATAATGTCATGAGAATTACTTGTTATCTTAGAGATGAACGCTGGTACATGATTTGAAAGACCTGTTTTGATCCCTAAAATAACTCAGGTTGGTTTTTTTTTTCAATGTTGTATTTAAAGTAGATTTTAGTATGTAAGATAATTGACCTAATTTTAGATCTTTGATTATTACTTCAGAGACATCTTGGTCATGGAGAACTTAGAAAATAAGACACTCAGAAATTATCTGAGTAATAAGAGCCTGAAATTTTGGGAGGGAAGAGCTCAAATTAGACCTTCACTCTAAAGTTAGAATAATGCCAGTACTATAAAGGCTTAATTTATAAATATTATGCATAAAAACTTCTTTCCTCTGTAAGAAATATGTTCTTTAACATTAAATAGGGTGTTGGTTTATTCTAGGTCAACTTTATAGATTCCTGAAATTTATAATGAAGTTGTTTCAAGGTCACTTAGAGCAGCCATCGTTTAGATTGGTTTTATTTAAAAATAACTGCTTTTTTTCTGGCATATAAGCAAATCTGTATTCAAAACATGTTTATTAAGGACATAATTTGGGCTAGATCAATGTAAGAAACGAGATAAATCTTTTATGGAAAAGAAGGGGGGGATGGTTTAGAACAGATAAGTTTTTAACCTTAAAATAGACCCCCTTTTTTGAACCCTTGTGTTCCTTAAGGAAAGACAATTAAACTGTATAAATTAGCTTTTGGCTTTTTTTATTTTTTGGTGGGCCAGCTAAACAGTAGAAATTGTTACATAAGCTTTGGAACATGGGAGAATTCTCTGGTCATGTCAGTTTGACTAGACTACTTGATTTTTACCAACAATGAAGTTTTTAATGCTTTGAGATGGTGTTAAAGTAGATTCCCATCATAACAAAAGTGGCTGGTTATGGGATGTAAATAATTGCCATATGAAACCTAATCTGGCCTATGAAAAAGTCATTTGCTTAATAATGGGTAGTCAATTAATTCAAGTACGTTTCTATTTTTACTCAAAAATTGGTAGTTTTGGGCACCAGGGTAGCTCAGTCGGTTAAGTGTCAGACTCTTGATCTCAGCTCAGGTCTTGATCTCAGGGTTGTGAGTTCAAGCCCGTGTTGGGCTCCCCCCTGGACATCAAGCCTTAAAAAACAAAACAAAAAATAACTTCAAATACTTGATTCAGAATCATTTGATAATTTGTAACAGTGTTTGTTTTTGTTTTTAAGTTAAAACCATACATAGTTTTGTTCTGTTTTCTTAAGTTATTTACTTAGAGGGGGGAATATCCCAAGCAGGCTCTGTGCTTACAGCGCAGAGCTGACATGGGCCTCAAACCCCCACAAGCCATGAGATCATGATCTGAGTTGAAATCAAGAATAGAAGGCTTAACCAAATGGGCCACCCAGGTGCCCCCATACATAGTTTCTTTTAACCAGTTGTTTAAATCTCTGTTCAGAGTTTCTGTAATTCCTACTGATCAGGATCCACGGTGGTTGGGATGAATTTTCTCCCATTCTTAAATATATTGAACATAAGAAGGTATATTTATTTAGGCAAGCATAAAGGTCTGATCTGATCTTCCGTTATCCTAAGTTGTGTATCCTGGGATTTCTGGCTGTTTTGATAACCTTAAAAACAGATGTGTGAGTTGGAGAAGCAAGTTGGCAGTGTATCAGAGCACTCCAACTCCCAGTTTTATTGAGGTATAATTGATTTGTAACATTTTTAGTTTTAGAGCTACAACGTCATGGTTTATGAATTTTGTGAAACAATTACAAGGACAATTCTTCTGCATTGTGGGGTTTTGTTTTGTTTTGTTTTTAAATGGAGTGAATCTAGATTGATCACTGTGCAACAGTTGGTTAGTTTCTGAAATGTATTTGGACCATGTGAGAGAGGCAGATATTTGCTCTGGATTGAGCCCCACACATACTCTCTTTCTCTAAAATAAAATTAAAAATTAAAAAAGAAACAACTTTATTTTCTGACTAAATTATCCATATTTGTTACATATAAGTCCTGGAAAGGCTAAGTACATATTTATAAATATAAGGTCTGATGGAATTTTGGAAACTGCATGTTTTACCTAGAGCAAATTTCAGTTTCTTCCAGGGTAATAAACATAGTTGAGTTGCAGCAATAAGACCAAATCAAAAAGGATACCTACCTACCTAGCCCCATTAGAGATTTTTCAAGTGGAAATGAGGTCTGTGGATAGTGTGGTTCAGATACAACAGAGGATTTAGGATAGTAGAAATAAGGGCTTCTGAGATATCCTGAAAGTTAAGCAAACAACATGAATGTTGAGAACTGTCTCCGTTCTTAAGCTGTGAAAGTATCTGATACAACTTTTCTGGTTTGGATGGCTTTTGTTGATGTAACAAGAATTTTTGTATCTGTGCCTATTATGTTCCACGATCTGGACTATGGTTAACTTAATGTTTTCTTTTACTAGAATGTATTAATGTGAACTATGATTGTGTGTCCCTTAAAGAATGGGGTGAAGATAAACTATTGACTCTGTTTGTTTGTTGTTATGGTTATATGACCCATCATTTTCTGTTTTGGTGTAGGAACTTAGTGATTTGGCCCGTGACCCTCCAGCACAATGTTCTGCAGGTCCAGTTGGGGATGACAGTAAGTAACTCTGAAGTTGATTTGAATGGCTAATTTCAAAAAAGCTTGTACATTTTTAGATAACAGTTTTGTTTTGTTTTTCCCTAGTGTTTCATTGGCAAGCCACAATTATGGGACCTGTAAGTATTAAGAATTAAAAATTGTTGCTTTTAATTAAAAATTCAACATTGACCTAGTTATATTTAACTTAGTCTCATATTTATTTTATTAACCTTGTAATGCCGTTATGGAACTGCCGTAGTTGTACAGCTTTTGAAAGCCCTAAAAATTTAATGAATTAGTCATTTGTTTACATATATTATATGTGTCTGTCCCTGTATTCGGGTTCTAGAGTCTAGCATCTCTATGACCTATCAAATATTTTTTCACTTTATCCTAGTTTTCTTTTGTAGTAATGTAAAGCATTGTTGCAGAGCTTCCTGTTATTTATAGACCATTTAATTTATTAGCTCTACCATGGATCTAATTCCTCTTGCTGCCAAAAATCTAAGTTTTTATTGTATTTGATGTTTGTATAGAACTTTAGATTTTTACAAAATTTGAATATTTTTAGGTAGAAAGTGATATTTTGAATACAGCAAAATTCCTTTCTATCCTGGGTAGATAAGAAACTGTATATGCTGGATAATTGAATATTCAGAATTATGGATACCATCTAAGAATTTCACAGAATTAGAGCGCAGTAAAACAACCTGGGGTAAGACTGTATCTTGCACAATACTTAATATTTTTTTTGACTTGGAAGGCACTTTAGGATTTCTATTCTATGTATGTCTTAATCTGCTTTCTTCCCCCCCTTTTTGGTGGTTTAATCTCAACATAAATGTCAATAATGTACTTGGTGAGATAATGGTCAATAAATAGGTATTATTCTAAAAGGAGAAATGCTTTTGGAAAAGTTAGCCAGTTGATGGGTTGGATCAATAAGTTTTTATTCCGTAGTTCTGATTTTGATAACTTTAATCTTTTTTTTTTTTTTTTTTTCCATCTCTGTGTGGTCCCCCACTGTATGCCAGCCATTAAGGATAGACATAATACTTCTCATTCTTTGGAGAACTTAAAATCTGGGAGAGACCGGCAATTAAAACAAGTGTATAAGATAGGAAATTTTATGGGAAATCATAGCAGGGATGATTGAGTTAGAGTAATTGTGAAATGTTATGACCTAAAGGTAGGGAGACTGAGTTAAGTTAAACTTGGTGGTGTTGGTAGAGGGGGGGATATTTATCTTAATAATCTGAAACATATCTGTATTATCCTAATAGGGAAAAAAAAATTAACAGTCAGAATTGTTCACGTCCAGTTATCTCAAGGACTATTCTTAACTACTGTAAATTTTATTTTGCTTTAAAAATACTTACTTTGTAACAAAATTGTGGTTTATTTATTTTAAGTGAACATAGTTAACTAGTCTGGCTTTTACCCAGTTTGGTCCACAAAACAGTTTGGAAGTTAACAGTCTTCATATTAAAACACTGACGAGGCCCTCATTCCATAGCAGTAGTGACTGGGGATGGAGTTTAGCAGCTACCTCCCTTTTTTTATATGGGGTTTGTGTCTCACACTCCTGTCCACTTCATTTTGCCTCCCTAGATTCTGTAGGCACATGGATTTGCTGTTTCTAGAATTTTGTCATTATAGATCACCAATTCTTAAAGGAGAGTGTTCAGTAAAATGCCTTACCATTTCTACCAAGTAAAAGCTCATCTTTGATCCAGAGGGTGCTTTAAGATGTCTCATTATAAAAATTAGTTGTCAGTATTAATAAAGCACTAAAAAGTTGGTAATCTCAAGACTTAATTGGATGGTGTGCATAATAGAAACCAGCTCTTTGACACCAGTGTGACATTTTTCTGCTGGACTCTGAGACTTCACTGTTTATTGAACTTTTGTTTCCAAAAGGTGAGGAATATACTTAAGAGTAAATCAGAGTGAAGCATAAGTGAGTAGTTTATGCCAGTAATTTTTTAGAGAATAAGAGAAGATTGCTTATCCTGACCTTTTTTTGTAGCTGCTTACTTATTTGCTTTTATTTTCAGAAAACTTTGTTAATTGTATCAATGACAGTTTTCTGCTTTTAAAAACAAATACTTGATTTTCAGAACTATTTAAATATTCCCTAATTAACAAAATTTGCAGAAACTGTATTTTAGTAAACACCGGTTTTGGATGTCAACTTGGAAATAGTTAGCAATTATCTTTACCATAGCGTCAACAATGAAACAACTCATGTTCTTATTTTGGCTTTTGATTGCATCCTTGTGATACAACATCACAGTTTGATTAGATAAATAATTGCTTTATTTTGTTACTATGCCTAGCTGTGTGACATGCAGGTAAATGAGCTAAAACATTGGGACATTGGTAGTATAGCAATCCATATATTTGCAGATTTGCTGAAAGAATAAATGGTAACAAAATTGCTATGGAGTACTTCTTAGGTCAGTAAAGTGATTGGCAGTGCCACATAACTAAAGGTTCCTGACTAAGGAATGGAGCATCTAATTTAAGTTTTGATGCAGAGTAACTATTCAGTTTTAGTGTATTACAGTCTGGGAATGTTCTTGATCATTAAATTTATGAGGCAAAATGCTTTCTAATAACCATTTGAACTGGCTTATTCTTTCTTAAGGTAAGATACTTTGGAAGCACAAATACTAATAAAAATTAAACCTTTGAAAGAAATGACAGAGCATTGCTGGTTATGTGGTTCTTAAACTTTGGTGGTGGCTGGGTGTTTTGTACTATATTGAGGACAATTCCCATTAACAATTGGAAAAGTTAGGAGAAGTTAACTCCTTACTTATTTCTGATATTTATATACTTGATTACTAATTGGAAATGGAGCTGGGAGAAAGATAATTTTGAAATTATTTGGAGAACCACACTAACTTCCACCTAATCTATGATACAGCCAAGGAAGAAAGTACCAAATTTGAATAATATAACGTCATCTTTGGCAGCTTGAGCAGAATCAACTACAAAAACCATCTGAAGTCAAATAATTGGTTCATAGGTATTGTCTTATTGGTCCATAAAGGTTATTTTTCAACTTACTTTAAGTGTATTATGTCAGTTTCTGCAAAGGTTAATGATACATGAAAACTCTTCCCTTCATGACCTTTTAAAAGGAGCTTTGTAGTCCAGAGGAAGAGTAGAGGAAGTGGAAAATATAAGTAAGTTACAAATATGTTGGATAATAGTAAATGTACAGAAAGTACAGAAGAAAGGCAACAAGCGGATTGAACTAAAGGAAAGGCTGTATTATCTTTTTAAGGACATGTAAGCTTAAGATGGACTCTATAGTGTAGGTAGGATCCTAGAGATAAAGACACAGATGCAGATAAGAATATTTCAAGTAGGAACGCCTGGGTGGTTCAGTCTGCTGAGTATCTGACTCTTGATTTTTGGCTTATGTCATGATCCCAGGGTCGTGGGATCAAGCTTTGTGTCATAACGCTGTGTGTAGAGCCTGCTTAACATTCTCTCTCCTGCCCCTCTCTCCCCCCCCCCCACCCACCCGCTCGCACATGCTGTCTCTCTAATAAAAAAAAAAATTTTTTTTTTTCAAAGAATATTTCAAGTAAGAGAAAGAAAGAAATAATGGAAAAAGGAGAAAAAGGAGATGTGAAACATTTTATGTGCAGTAAAGAGCACATTTAGGAGAAGAGGTAGAAGATGAGACCAGCTATATTAGTGGGAATGGGTTCATAAAGCACTTTATGTGCTTAGGAGTTTGTACTTTATCTTGAAATCTGTGCTGGATTTCAAGCAGGGGTGCAACTTGTGTCTTAAGACAACTTCAGAATTAGGGTGAGGGATAAATTAGAAGAAAAAGCCAGAGTGAAGACAGGAATACCAGTAGTAAACCATTACCATAATGTAGAAAAAAGATGTGAGATCTGGAACGAAGGTAGTGGTGGCAATGGACCTAAAGGAGAAGCAGCTAGTTGAAGAGAATTTAAGGATCTTTAAGATTGATAACTGCTTTGATCACTGATGGTTTGTGGTTTGAGTTTTGGACACAAGACATCCAAGAATAAACATTCATGAGCATTTGAATATATATAGAGAGAGAGGACTCCAGAGTTACCAGAATAAGTGTGGATCAGGAGATAGAAGCAGAAGATGGATCTTTGGGAATACCAACACTTTATGATTGCCCTAGGGGAGGAATACAGGCACTGAGAGGAGTCACTTGAACTAATTGGAGTAAATCCAAGGTGTAGAAGGTTTATAAAGAGATCAAGTATAAATTCTGGATTTGGGTCCGTTTATAATCAAAATATACCTGTTTTAATTTCTTTTCTGTTTTCTATTTATAGTAACTTTGGTATAGAGCCTCAATCTTTAGATAGCATAGTTTGGTTGGGTTACCCTTGGATCTTAAGATTTTACCAGTTTTTCCTTTTTGAGTTGATGGAGTTGTAGTGTTAAATTGTAACATTGAAATATTTTCATCCCATAAGTGTTTTTTTTTTTTTTTTTTTTTGAACAAGTGAAGTGAAATTTGGTTTTGCTTAAATCTTATGATTAGGTTGCCTTTATTCAGAAGCAGTGAGATTACAGCACTTGTGATTGTATGAAAATCGGAATGAAAATTTAGAATTTCTTTTTTTTTTTTTTTTTTTTTAATTTATTTTGAGAGAGAGTGAGAACATGAACAGGGGAGGGGCAGAGAAAGAAGGAAAGAATCCCAAGCAGGTTCCACACTTTCAGCCCAGTGCAGGGCTCAATTCACAAACTGAGATCGTGACTTGAGCCAAGGTCAAGAGTCAGATGCTTAACCGACTGAGCCACTCAGGTGCCCCTAGAATTCTACTGTTTAGGATTACCGTAATTTGTTAACTGCACACTGTACAAACATTTTCAGTATTAGTCTTATAAAAGTGTATGCCATTTGAAGCATCTACTCCCAGTTGATGTAGCTGTTAAAGATCCATTAATCTGTTAAATTCAGATCGTATTCTGGTACCTTGCTTTGATTTTTGTCTATACTTCACAATGCTGCTTTGCAGTTGTTTTTCGAATTAAAATTTTGTAAACAATTTGAAAAGAAAGGACTTGGGCATTACGAAAGGATTCAAACTGTAGTTTTTTTAATTTTACTAGTTGTATGTTTCTTTGAACTTCATTTATCATCAGTAAGTTGACATTTTTCCTTCAACTCGCAGATATATCCCATTCATTTTTCATAATACCTGCAACATTTCATTATATGTCTCTTTACCATACTGTTAGCCCATCAAGATAAGAAATTGTTCTCAATGTCCCTTCTACATACCTGATCTATAGAAGGGAGTTAAATTAATTCAGCTATTGGTTATTTTACAGTGGGCTGGGGATTAAATGAACACTATAAAAGTGACAGATCTGGAAAAGTTTTTATTTGCCTGATATCCAGAATCAGCATAGTAAAAGGCTTATATTAGCACTATGTACATACTCTTCTAATGGAGAGAAATAGATGTTGGTAATAACTCACTATAAACTTTGAAATACATCTTCAGGTCGGCTCTTAGCATATCTAGAAGCAGTTTTATATTTTCCTTAACTTTTACCTTAAAGTTTTTTACTAATTCACTGTCTTTTGTCCTCACTTTCTGATCCATTGTTGGCGGTCTTCATAAGACCTGGGGTTTCAATCTTGGTTCTATCCTATACCATTCACCTAAGTTATTTCTTCAAGTCCCTTTATATTTGTCCATAAAATGGGAACAGTGATATCTTTTTCCTGATATTGGTTAAATTAAATGTAAAATTCTAGCAAATAGTGTTTCCCAAAAATTACTTGATACTAACATTGTCTAATAGGTATTTACTAAGAGTCCTTCGTACTCAAATTATAATCAAAATGAGGGAGGAAGAGTGATGCGATAGCTTGAAATTTTGTTTTCTTTTGAAGTGGAAGAACAAATATTCTACATTGTTTTCCAAATATTGTAATGCTGTGTGTTGGTTTGCTGTGAGGTTTTTAGTATGCTTTTGAAGAAAAACTTCCTTGGTTTTAAATGAGGATTTTTGAGGGGTTACTGGCTGGCTCAGTCAGAAGAGCACGTGACTCTTAATCTCAGGGTTGTGAGTTCAGCATTTTGGTTTGCCAGTAGCCAGAGTGGTGTGTTGAAGTACAAAGCCTTCTGTGTTGTATATATGGTTTTCATTAGAAGAAATAAATATAAGACCTTATTTTCAAATTCATGTTTGATGTATAATACTTTTATAGACCTTATTGCTAAGTATACTTTTCCTTTGTGAAAGTTGGGATCTAGAACACCTATGTTTCTGGGTAATTTTTCGGTTCTTTGGTGACCTACGTAAAATGAGGGTTCATTGTTCTATAGTAAATTTTGATTGTGTATTTTCTAGTAATATGAACTAAATTGTGGAATAGTTTAGATTCTATTGCAGTGTAAACAGTGGGTAATTTGGGTCCATATCAAATGCTTATTTAGAAAATAGAAATGTTACCTGGATTATTTAGCAGTAATATTTTAAATATCAGAGTTAAGCAAATTTTTCTTTTCACAGAATGACAGCCCATATCAAGGTGGTGTATTCTTTTTGACAATTCATTTTCCTACAGACTACCCCTTCAAACCACCTAAGGCAAGTATTTATCCCCAAAATCCATTAGTATACATCAGTGTTTTATTTCAAAGGGATAGAGTATTCTTAGAAATTACGATTCAATGTAATTCAAGGTAATTGGCATGTATATGTAGGGAGTAAGAATAATTTAGGTTAAATACATATTGAGGCTAATACATAAGCTAAATATATAATACAGAATGCTCTTAATCTTTAGTTAGAAGAGCAGCTAGACCTGGATTTGAACTTCTGTAAATGGAGATAAGGATTTATCCAACGTTGCAAAATTCTGATACATCATGTGGAAGTTTTTTTTCCCCCTTTATTGTGCTCATACAGGTTTGGATTATTAACCTCTGTAAAATAGTAGACTTCAGGTATTCAGCTTTGTATTCATTTGCATATGTTGCTGCAGCCTAGGCTATGTTTGTTAGGGCTTAGGCTATATCTTTTAGGGGTTTGGGTTTGCATATATAACAATAAATCTATCAAAGCTTATAGTTGCTTAATGCACAAAGGTGACTGGTTTACAGTTATTAAAAGCATTTGATCCTTGTCTTTTCAGAGCAATTAACATAAATCCAATCTATATGAATACCTGTAGAAAATAGCAGAACATTGGCACTTCAGCCATCTTTGCAGTCATGTTATAGGTGTAGTATGACAGTTACTTCAGATGAAACACTTTTGTGATATTTAAAATTATTTTATGTACTATGGAAATGCACACTAAAACACATACTTTTTGTAACTTGATACCTTAAATGAGTTGGTCTACAAATTTGGTTTACATTCTGAAGTTCCTTTATTTATTAATGAATGTTAATTAGCCTTCACAGTGTTCTTCTTGATACTCATGACATGGTAGAGTGAAAGTTAACCTTCAGAATATCCCATCATATCATTGATAGTAAAATTTTTGCCCCAAAGTTACATTTTTTATTTTAATGAAAGAGAAGGATCCCCTGAAAGATCTTGATCAGAATATCAGACGAGTTTCTGTAATTTTTAGTCTACTGTGTATGTAAAGTAGCTTTTAGCCATTTGATTGTGTGTGTGTGTGTGAGAGAGAGAGAAAGTGTGTGTGTGTGTGTGTGTGTGTGAGAGAGAGAGAGAGAGAGAGAGAGAGAGAGAGCAGGACAGTATTTTAAGCCTTGCTAAAAATGAAAGTCTTTTATTTCAGATTAGGATGCTTATTTTTACTTGGGGAAAAGATATCTAAAAATTTTTTTTAATTTATTTTAGGTTGCATTTACAACAAGAATTTATCATCCAAATATTAACAGTAATGGCAGCATTTGTCTCGATATTCTAAGATCACAGTGGTCTCCTGCTTTAACTATTTCTAAAGGTAAAATACTTTTAGAGAAAGTCTTGAGCTGCTCAGATTCATAGTCTTGGAAAGGTCTCTAGATCAATTCTGGTCTTCTACTTTCAATTGGGATCTATTATATGACATCTCTAATAGGTTGTCCAGTCTCCACAAGAATATCCCAGATGGAGATGGGAGTTCCTCCATCTTTCTCCATTTTGAATGACTGTGGTGGTTTTTATGTCACTTCTCCCCCACAAATGAAATCACCTACCACAGAGTGACTACTCAATGGGAAGGAAGTGTACCCTGTAGTAACCTTTGGGTATTGGTGTTGGCTTAGCATACCTTAAGGTATAAAAAATGAGGTTTTTAATGTTGCTAATTAAGACAGTGTTTCAGATAGGATTGTGCAGTGAATTTGTATCTACTAAAAAGGTAGTGTAGCATCTCCCAGACTTTTATTTGACTAAAATCACTGTTTTGGAGAAGAAAGAAAATCCCTTATAACACTTTGCAGTGTCTGCCACATAATAGGCATACAAAATGAATTAGGTACATGCTCTGTAATGCTTGGTATCATCCAAGTTCATGAACTGAACAGGTCAGAGTAAGAACTAAAGTTGTGAAGGCTCGTTTAGTAATAGAGATAGAGAGGTGCCTGCGTGGCTGGCTTAGTCTGTGGAGCATGACTCTTGATCTTGGAGTTGTGAGTTCAAGCCCCATGTTGAGTGTAGGAATTGCTTAAAAATAAAATCTTCAGGGGCTCCTGGATGGCTCAGTCGGTTAAGTGTCCACAACTCTTGATCTCAGCTCAGTTCTCAATCTCAGGGTTGTAATTTCAAGCCCCACGTTGGGCTCTCCGCTGGACGTGAAGCCTACTTAAAAATATATGTGTATGTACATATATGTATATAATAAAATCTTTTATTAAAAAAGTAATGGAGATCAGCATTTATTTAATCACTACTCTTAGTTTATAAATTCAAGGAGACAAAACAATGGAGCAGTTGGGAGTTTATGTGAAACTCCCCCAAGGGCAGGGAAGAGCATGGATTTCTTTTTTTTATTTTTTTTTTATTTTCTTTAATGTTTGTTTATTTTTGAGAGACAGAGAGGGAGGGGGAGATACAGAATCTGAAGCAGGCTCCAAGCTCTGAGCACTCAGCATAGAGCCCAATGTGGGTCTCGAACTCAACAAACCATGAGATCATGACCTGAACCGAAGTTGGAGGCTAAATCAACTGAGCCACCCAGGTGCCCCCTTTCTTTTAATATATATATATATATATATATATATATATATATATATATATATATATTTAATAAGTAAACTCTACCTCCAACATGGGGCTTGAACTCCACAAACCCAAGATCATGGGTCTCATGCTCCTCTGACTGAGCTAGCTAGACACCCTGAGAATGGATTTTTTTGTTATGCCCAACCGCTGAGAATAATACTGCACGAATGTTCCCCACATTATTCTTTATAGATTTCCCCCCTCAAAGTACGAAGAACTCCACAGTTTATTAACTTCTAATGCCACTTAACTTTATGAAAAGGGTAATAAACTACTACCGCATTGTTTGAGTATCTCGGAACTCCTGAGTTTGGCACTATTTTCATAGCTAGTCAGTACTAAACTTGATGCCAACAAAGTTCTATTTTTGACATTCCTTATTGTCTCCTGTGAAGCAAAATGTCTGTAAAGCTGTGTCTCATTGACCTTAAGATACAAACTAATAAAAAATTTTTGAGGATTGGGTTTTTTTTTTTTTAATACATGTTTCTAAATACATTTTTATCTAAATTTCCAGTGCTAGGTAACACTTTTTTTTCTTGCAGTTCTTTTATCCATTTGTTCACTGCTATGTGATCCAAACCCAGATGACCCCCTAGTGCCAGAGATTGCACGGATCTATAAAACAGACAGAGATAAGTAAGTATATAGTTGAAAAGTGATTTTATTTTTTTAATGAGTTAGGCTTACACTCTGCTGTAAGTTGTGGCAATGCCAAGAAGACTTGATGATTATTGCTGGTAAGATAATAATTAAAATGTGCAGAAAGCTAGTTTTTGAAATGTGAGTTTTTCTTAATAGGTTTTAGTTTATGTGACAATGAATAGCCCCTCTAAAACGTTTTAATTTCCCAACATGTTGAGTGCTTTGTCACTTACTAAGTTTTTGGAAAGAAAGATTTTTCTTTGTCCCAATTACATTTTTGAAACAAATAACTGGTACTATTATAAAAATGTGGTCTAAATTCCTCAGATATTTGAATTACCTTTATGTACTACTTCACCATTATAACTTTGTTGTATGTTATGATTAATGCTAAGTATACTTGTTCAATTAGGTACAATAGGTTAGCAAGAGAGTGGACAGAGAAATACGCTATGTTGTAGGGTAAGAGGATCTGCACTCTATGGTGCGCTTATTCATGGTACTGCCAGCACTTGAGTGCTGCATGCTTAAAGGCACTGTCTTAACTAACCAAAGGTAACAGATGTGACAGTTTTCTGAAAACTGTACATTTAACTGCTTGATCTCTGTTTAGCGTGAAAGTATACCCAATAGTCATTATTGCTTGAGAGTATTTGCATGGCAAAGCAGTTATATATAGCACTAGTAAGAAATGAAAGTTTAAATAGTATCTTTTTCAAACTACCATGGTATTTAAATTTTAAAGTTGGTATATTTTAACCGTTATTACCAGTACTTTATGGAATGTGGTGATTTAATTAAAATTTGGTCAAGAGATCATAATATAAGGGAAAACACTTTTAGTAAAGCCTCCAAGCATCTAAACTAAATGTTCATTACTGACAAGCATGCATTAATATCAGCTATACTTTGTGGCTCCCTGTATGCTAAATGAAACCTTTGTTTTAAAGTGCTGGCTTTTTGAGAGGGTGTCCTTAAATGAGGTAACCATGAATGGTAGCAAGAACTTCTATATGCTAAAGTTTAGAAAAGTGGTTGAACCATGTTTAGTTCTTGTTTTGAAATGAAGCTAGTTAATATTTCATAAAGTTCAAACTGGAAATAGAAATCTAAAAGTTCTCCTATACCCTTTGATGTATATTCATTTCTTAAGGCTATCACTGTATTTTTTGTTGGTAAGTAATTTATGGCATGGATGTAATACAGGAAGAAATTGATAGCATTTATCAATATGAATGATAATCCTCAGTAATAAATAACCTTGCTCGTGTGTGAGTTATCTGTTGATCTTTTTAAACAAAGATGCCCCCGAGTTGTACTACTAGAGATTCTCATTAAGTCTCAAGTGGGACTTGTTAGCTCCAGTCACACTTTCTAAAAGTAACACATACATGTTCCAATTAACACATACACGCCACTCACACCCACCTCCTCTTGAAAAGTCCTTTCTTCAAAACCTCCTTCCCCAATGTCTAATCTTCTCCCTGTGCTTTAAATCTCAAATGTAATTTCTGGTATTACCAATTTCTCAAAGTCTAGGATTCAGATAAAATTGTTTGGTTCCAACTTTGATGGAAATTTCTGTAGACTGTGCCGTTCTGACATAAGTCCGTGATGAACTGTAAAATAATTTTTTTAATGTTACAGTTAGTTGAAGTGAATACTAATTATAGGATTTTCTAATAGAACATTTAACTCAGTGGTAGGGAAGAGAAAAGGTCTTTGATTATTTTTTTCTTAGCCTCCCCAATCTCAATGCCACCTTACTGTGTTTATGAAAATATTTTCAGTCTATTGGAACATTCTATTGGAAGTATAAGATTTCCATTTCCCACATTGCTTTGAGTACCAATGCTATTTCTCCCTTGTTGGCTTAATTCTAATCATAGCCATAAGAGATAACTCCATGATGAGTTTGGAGGTAAAATAGAAATCTTTACTTTCAAATATTAAGAATTCTTTAACTTTTTAAGTAACATCTTCTTTATTTGCAGGTACAACAGAATATCTCGGGAATGGACTCAGAAGTATGCCATGTGATGCTACCTTAAAGTCAGAATAACCTGCATTATAGCTGGAATAAACTTTAAATTACTGTTCCTTTTTTGATTTTCTTATCCGGCTGCTCCCCTTTCAGACCTCATCTTTTTTAATTTTATTTTTTGTTTACCTCCCTCCATTCATTCACATGCTCATCTGAGAAGACTTAAGTTCTTCCAGCTTTGGACAATAACTGCTTTTAGAAACTGTAAAGTAGTTACAAGAGAACAGTTGCCCAAGATTCTGAATTTTTTTAAAAATGGAGCATGTGTATTATGTGGCCAATGTCTTCACTCTAACTTGGTTATGAGACTAAAACCATTCCTCACTGCTCTAACATGCTGAAGAAATCATCTGAGGGGGAGGGAGATGGATGCTCAGTTGTCACATCAAAGGAAGCAGCATTATTCTAGCATCCAGTCTTTTTTAAGCCTTCCACTGTTAGAGATTTGAGGTTACATGATATACTTTATGCTCATAACTGATGTGGCTGGAGAATTGGTATTGAATTTATAGCATCAGCAGAACAGAAAATGTGATGTATTTTATGCATGTCAATAAAGGAATGACCTGTTCTTGTTCTACAGAGAATGGAAATTGGAAGTCAAACACCCTTTGTATTCCAAAATAGGGTCTCAAACATTTTGTAATTCTCATTTAAATTGTTAGGAGGCTTGGAGCTATTAGTTAATCTATCTTCCAATACACTGTTTAATATAGCACTGAATAAATGATGCAAGTTGTCAATGGATGAGTGATCAACTAATAGCTCTGCTAGTAATTGATTTATTTTTCTTCAATAAAGTTGCATAAACCAATGAGTTAGCTGCCTGAATTAATCAGTATGGGAAACAATCTTTTGTAAATGCAAAGCTGTTTTTGTATATACTGTTGGGATTTGCTTCATTGTTTGACATCAAATAATGATGTAAAGTTCAAAAGAGTGAATATTTTGCCATGTTCAGTTAAAAGTGCACAGTCTGTTACAGGTTGACACATTGATTGACCTGATTTATGCAGAATTAATAAGCTATTCGGATAGTGTAGCTTTAGTATGCTGCACATGATACTGGCAGCCCTGGAGTTCATAGATGGACTTGGGACCCAGCAGTTTTGAAACGTGTATATGGAGTTTAAGAAATTTATTTTCCAGGTGCAACCCCCATCTAACTAAATTTTTTCTTCACCTTGTACACTTGACAGCTGAAAAAACCATAACATGGGAGTAATAATGGGTCAAAATTTACAAAATAAAGTACTGTTCTGGTGTGGGAGTTGTCATGAGGCTGTGTTGAAGTGACTTAACTATGTGGGATATTGACTATCCATTGAAATGGATTTGTTCAGCCATTTACATTAATGAGCATTTAAATGCAACAGATATCATTTCAGGTGACTTAACATGAATGAATAAAAGTCAATGCTATTGGATTATTTTTTGTTTGACAAGTGCTATCTGTGCCACTAACTTAACTTCTGTAGTAACAAGGGCATTATCATTCTTCACCCTTCCTAATCCTGACGCTATAGTTTCACTTTTTTCCTAGTTTTGATTTGTCCATTGCTTTCTTAAAATCTTGTGTTTGATTTTTAGCACATCTGTGACTTTTCTCCACTTCCACATTTTTGCACTGCTTACACTTATGTGCAATCTTACTCCTTGTCTGCACACAGATGTGGAAAGCTAGATATAAAATAAATGTTAAAGCTTGATTTTTATAAACATTTTAATATGTAGTTTGGACATGGTTTATTGACTTAAGATTTTTCTCTAAACTGCAAGTGAAATGCATGCCTTCCGAAGATGTTCTGGCTTTGTTAATTCTGTAATTTAAAACATTTCATTGAGAAATATCAACCCAGCTATACAATTTTCCAACGAGTGAATTTTTTTCATTTCATCTTTTACTTAAAAAAAATTACTCCTTAAAGGTAGATGTCATACTGTTAATGCTATTTTGGATTCAAATTACAAATCAAAAATTAGTAACCTACCTGCTCCGTAAGGTAAGAGATCCTGTTCTTTTGCTCTTTTTTCAAAATAATTACTTCTGATTCTCCGATAAAATAGCTTTAGTAGGCATATTATTTCTTGAAAGCCCGTCGTAAATAAGCACTTTGTCAGAGCTTCTGAATTGCTAATTGACTTTCAAGTTGACCTTTTTAGCCATAGACAACCTTGAAGTATTTATAGAGAATGACTGAAATTGTTGTCATAATTATTAGATGTGTCCAGTTCTCTGTATCTTTGATTTGATGCTTTCTACAACATTTCTAATGTCACTCAAAGGGAATAAGCCATAAAGGCTTCTCCAGGTTTAAGAGAACAGTAAAGTACCTGGAAAACCAACATTTTTGAATGTATGGACACTGGACTTGAGATCATCTCTAATGAAACCTTCAAAAGAATCCCAAGAATTTGCCCTTTTTCCCTATATACATTACCAGTGCCATGTGTAGGACTGGATGCATATTAGAAGATTAAAAATTGATTTTGGTTCTTTATATTTCCTATATCTTTTAATGCATAAAGTCAAATTTTTAATGCTGAGTTTCTTGAGAATTAACAGTCCAGTTGACCTGTTAATGGTAAATTATATTTGAAGTGACTCATTTTTCCTGGGCAAGTTTGCAATGTGGTACCAGATTTTTTTTAAAAAGCTTGTTAGTTTGCTTTCTTGTGTGGGTGTGCTCACAATTTTTTAAAGTATGAACCACAGTTAATAGTGGTCTCAGGGGTAGTGAAGCACTCACTTTTTTTTTTTTAATGGCTTAGTTAAAATATGCTTCAGTTACTGATCATGCTGTGTTAGTGATTTTGAAGGTGACTCAAATTAGCCGTGTTTTGTGTTGGCATAACAAAACTGTTAAATGATTGTTGATTTTACTTTTTAAGTGAATTCGTCTTCTATTTTGAGGAAACCAGTACAAGTCACTAAATATTGTCTTAATAGTGACATCTGCATAACACTTGTAATAGCTAAGATAAAATTGAGCTTAAAGGAATTGTTACCATTAAAGTCTGTGTTTAAAGACACTTTGGTCTCAGTAATTCGGGCTAACATGAAATCCACACTTTAACCTAATATTATGTGTGAGTTCTAATTTGAACTTCTTAAAATAGCAGTTACAAAACTGATCTATAAAGAATTAAGACATTCTCAAAGTGTGGTCCCAAGACATAATCTGTATCATTTGGGAAGTTTATTAAAACAGAAGTTATCAGACCACACTCTAGGCCTACTGGTTGAGAAAATCCAGTGGTCTGTTTTGTTTTTTTAATGTTTTATTTTATTTTTGAGAGCAAGACAGAGTGCAAGCGGGGGGGGGGGGGGGGGGGGGTAGAGAGAGGGAGACACAGAGTCCAAAGCAGGCTCCAGGTTCTGAGCTGTCCACAGAGCCCAAGGCAGGGCTTGAACTCATGAACTGTGAGATCATAACCTGAGCCGAAGCTGGTGCTTGACTGAGCGGTTACCCAGGCATCCCTCCAGTGGTCTGTTTTAAAAAGCCAACCAGGTGATTCTGAAGTCTGCTCCTAGATCTAACAACCCATAGCAGCAATCCTTGAGTCCCCATAGCTAGTTACTTGACACCTGTTACTGTTTCATTGGTGATGAGAACTTCTGTTGTATTCCCAAGCATTACATTGCTATCTCATATCTGACAAATTGTAGTACTTTGAATTATAAATAGTGTAGGTTCCACACATTTACTTATGATCTAAAATCCTACAATTTGACTAACCATCTTCCAGTGGTATTCAAATTCATAAAAATCTAACTTGATTCATGTATACATAATGGAGCAAATGGCCAACTAATATATAAAAAGTAACCAGGTACAAAAGTCCAAGTTGGTTAGATCCAGGATTTGAACATGTCTTATCATGTGGCCTTAAACTAAGTCTGTTGTTTGTTTTGTTTTTGAGTGACAAGGTAAGCCCTCATGTTTAGGATGTTTGTAATGTTCACTGGATTTAGCATATGTCAGAACATAATTCGAAATAGCTCAAAAGTAGCTATTGAAAACTTTCAGTTGTCCCAATGTAATATAAATTGTAAAGGTATTTAGAGACAGGATTTTAAAAACCTGATTACCTCTGTATCCGCATTCCCCCCAAAAATAGTGTATTGGGGGAACTATGTAAAAGATCAAAACTAAGATACTTAGGTACTAAGATGTCTTCTGGAAAGACTAGGAAGATTTTGGTTTCTTTAGGCCCCCAGTAATTAACCACAATTTTGTATTCTTTCCTGCTATCTTATAACTACTTGCTCCTTTCTTGCCTCATTTTGAAGAATTTTTTATGATTTTAATTCTGGCAAACTTTCTAGTAATTGCTCTTTTAACATGGTATTTGTTTTAGTTAAGGTCCCATTGTCAGTTACCTTTCCAAATTGTACGCTGTTCCTGGATGAGTATCTTTAAGAGCCCTCTTTAAGTTTTCCTGTATTGAAAATGGTTTTATGAAATAACTTTCATTTTGCATACTATATTGTCTGAGCCTCTTAACCTCAAATTCCTTGTTGGTGTGTCACATTTGAATAGTGTCAAGACCAAACAGTGGAGTAGTTTCATGCCCTAGTTACTCAGGTACATAGTTAACCATTGTCCTTTGCTGATCTCCCAACCATCTCTCCTAAACATGTCTAAAACCTACTTGATTTCTACACAGATGCACACACCCCTACCTCTTTTGGCTTTGGTAAATGTAAAACATTCCTTTGAGTAGCACTGGTTCAAAGCTTGGACATCAACCTTGATTTCTCATAGCAGTCCTGTCAGTTCTTTTAATTTTTATTCAGAACCTACCCACCATGGTATAAAGCTTGATCACCTCCTGGATCATTGTATGTAATAGCCTACTCAGTGGTCCTCCCTGCTTTTTACTTTGCAGCAACCTGCCCCACACACAACACCCAGCATACTCCTAAACCATGTCAGATCATGTCATCACTGCTCCAAACCTAAAGGTTTCCTGTCTCCTTCAGAGTGAAAACAAATGCTCAAGGATGTAACGACTTCCCATCACCTCTAATATACTGCTCAACCACTCCCCAACTCAAACTCACAGGCTTCAGATGAGACTTGAGGACTTTGATGTTAGGATGTTTGCCCTTGTTCTTTGACTAGAATTCTCTCAAGTCATATGGCTCTCCCTTCCCTAATTGTTTCAAATGTCAAACTTAGAGTGGTTTTCCTCAACTATTATTATACATAATATACCAACATAGCACTGCATTGTAGAGTGTTCCATGGCATATTCTGTATTATCTACCTTTGCATGTAATACTGTTTTTTCAACCCCATCCCAGAACAGGGATTTTGTCTGTTTTCTTCTGCTATATGACTGCCTGGCACGTTGTTAGGTGGCCAAGTATTTAATGAGTGAAAGTTAAATGGTAGACTTTGCCAAAAATATTCCTTGCCAAATGTTTAAAAATACAAAAAACAAAAACTACAGTATACTATAGAAAAATATAGTAGTCCTCCCTTACCCACAGTCTTAAGTTATCCATGGTCAACTGTGGTCCAGGAGCAGATCATCCTCCTGATACACTGTCAGGAGGTAAATAGTAGCCTAACTGTCACATTTACCTCACTTCATCCCATCATGGAGGCATTTTATCCTCTCCTATCACAAGAAGGGTAAGCAGAGTACAAGAAGATACTTTGAGAAAAAGCGAACACATCCACATAACTTTTATTATACTGTCATAACAGTATATTGTTGCAATTGTTAATCTTAGTGTACCTAATTTGTAAATTAAACTCTACCATATGTATGTATAGAAAAATATATAGTAGAGGGTTCAATACTATCAGTTTGAGGCATCCACTGGAGGTCTTGGAACATATTCTCCACAGATCAGGAGGACTAGTGTAATGAACCTTCTTCACTTTCTGACTACGGTAAGTAAAATACCACCACAGTCAGTAGATGGACATTCCAGTTCCTATTAGTATGGATGATTATCCTGACTGACTCTTGTGAAAAAGCAACCAAACATGGGAAAAACAATTTTTTTTAATGTGTGAATCAGTCAAGAAAGGAGTACTCACAAGCCAAAATATATTGAAGCCAGGAACCCAAAAAGAAAGAATATAAACAGAAGCCAACTTTCATCTCAAAAACACTTGAAAACCAAGTGAACTGTAACCCAAGTTCCCTGTAAACCAAGTGACCCTGGCAAAGAGTGGTATCAAATAAGAGAAACCCATCCCCAAAACAACAGTGAGGAGTCCACAGATCTTGAACCTTGGTGCTCTGTAACAGGAGAATATTCTCTCAGAAACTGTAGTCATAGTTTGGCCTTTGTGAAGATTTGCAGCCCTTAAATCTTAACTACATAGGTGGTCCCAGAAAACTCAAGCAGAATTAATTTTTAAAGTAGTTCCAAATCAGAGCAACCAAGAACTGGCGGAAACAAATATTCTAAAGGAACTCAATAGTTCACGGTTAAATATCAGAAAAAAACAAAATACAAAGGAACATAGCACCATGAGTGGGAGCCATGTGACCTGCAAAATTTTCAGACATTAAAAATATCAGGTCATCAAAAATTGGAAAGAAGTAGTAAAGCCATATTCGCAAAATGACACAATCTAGAAAATCTTAATGATAATTTAAAAAATTAGAGCTAAAAATGGAACTCAGCATAACTGCAGAATACAAAAATCACAAAAATCAATTGCAGTTCTATAACTAGCAATGAGCAATCTGAAAATGCAAGTAAGAAAGCAATTTCATTTTCAATAACATCTAAAAGAATAAAATAATAGGAATAAATTTAACCAAGGAAGTGCAAAACTTGCACACTGAAAACTACAAAACATTTCTGAAAGAGAAAAGTCCTAAATAAGTGGAAAGACATCTTATGCTCATGAATTGGAAGACTTATTGTGAAGATGGCAATGATCCTCAAAGCAATCTACATATTCAATGGAATCCTGTCAAAATCCTAATGACTGTTTTTGCAGAAATGGAGGATTTAAAAATTCGTAGAGAACTACAAAAGAGCACAAAGCAATCTTGAAAAAGAAAGTTTGGGGACTCATTTCCTGTTTCAAAATTTACTGCAAAGTTACAGTAATTAAAAAGTATACAGATAAACATATAGACCAATGGAATAGAACTGAGAGTACAAAATAAACCCACACATATCTGTGGCCAATTGATTCTCCACAAGGGTGTTAAGACCTCTCAATGGGGAAAGAATAGTCTCTTCAACAGTTCTAAGACAACTGGATATTCACATGCAAAAGAATGAATTTGGATCCCACCTCATACCACATACAAAAATCAACTCAATATGGATCAAATTCCTAAATGTAAGATCTACAACTATAAAACTCTTAGAAGAAAGGAGGAGTAAATTTTCATGATTTTGGATTTGGAAACAAATTCTTAGATATGATACCAAAAGCAAAAGCAATGAAAGAAAAAACAGATAAGTTGGACAGCAAAATTATAAATTTCTGTATGTCCAAAGATACTATCAAAGTGAAAAGACAAACTATGTAATGGGAGAAAATATTTGCAAATCATATATCTGATAAGTGTCTAGTTTGCAGAATATATAAAGAGTTGTTTAAACTCAACAAAAAGACAAGTAACCCAATTTAAAAATGGGCGAAGGATTTGAATATTTCTCAAAGATACACAAATGGCCAACAAACATGAAAAAGATGTTCAACACCATTAGTTATTAGAGAAATACAAATCAAAACCACAATAAGATACCACTTCACATCTACTAGAATGACTATAATATTTTTTTAATGTTTATTTTTGAGAGAGCACGTGCAAGTTGGGAAAGGGGGCAGTAGAGAAAGAGAGGTACAGAGGATCTGAATCAGGCTCCACACTGACAGCAGTGAGCCCGACATGGAGCTTGAACTCAAAAACCACAAGATCATGACCCAAGCCAAAGCTGGACGCCCAACTGACTGAATCACCCAGGTGCCCGGAATGGCTATAATTTTTAAATGGAAAATAAGCGTTGGGAGGATTTGGGGAAATTGGAAGCATTTTACATTACTGGTGGGAATGTAAGATGATGCAGCTTCTATAGAAAGCAGTTTGGCATTTCCTTAAAAAATTATATACAAAATTACTACATGGCCTAGCAATTCCATTCCTAGATATATACTCCTAGTTTTCAGTTGAAAACTGAAATTCAATATATACTCCTAGTTTTCAGTTGAAAACAGAAATTCAAACAAACATTTGTACGTTCATAGTAGCATTATTCACAATAGCCAAAGGTGGAAACAATGGATGAATAAACAAATTGTGTGTATCCATATGATGGCATATTATTTTGCCATAAAAAGGAATGTGGTATTGATGCATACTACAATGTGGATGAACCTTGAAAACCTACTAAGTGAAAGAAGCCGGATATGAAAAGTTACATATTGACTTCCAGGGAAGATGGCAGAGTAGGAGGACCTTAAGCTCATCTCATTCCATGGATACAACTAGGTAACAGCCACATCAGTGTGAACAACCCGGAAAATTACCCAAAGACTGGCAGCCAGACTCTCCACAGCTAAATGTAGAAAAGAGGCCACATCAAAGAGAGTAGGAAACACAGACATGATCGAAAGCTAAAGACCCACAGGACTATCCACAGGAAGGAGGAATGTCCCGGGCACAAAAAAGAGAGAAGAGCAGACCCCAGCCCGGGCATGGGAGACCCACACTGGAAAGATGAATCTCCATATATTTGGCCTTGAAAACCAGAGGAATGACTTGCACAAGTTCTTACAATCAGAGAGGCCTAAAACTTGGAACTTAAAAAATCAGGAGGCCTGTGAGAGAGCTGGGAGGGCAAGAGGAAACTGAGTCCCAAGCCTTCAAGAGAGAGCACAAAAACAGTGTCACAGAGATACACCATAAAGCAGCAGTTTGAAAAATGCTTGGGGTACACAGGAGGGAGATTTGTTTACTAATCTCAGAGCATGTGCTGGAGGGGCAAGGATCGTTGGGAGACTTCTTCAGGAACAAAGGAGCCGGAGGGCACCATTTCCCTCCCTCATCCACCACCATAAACATACGGGCCACTTGCAGGCACCAGAGTGTTTTCAGCACTCACTACCTACCTTGCCTCCACTCCAGACCCCTTCCCACAGCAGAGGTACTGCATCTCTGGCAAACACCTGGTCTGACTGAAGCCCAAGACAGCCCCAGACTGTCCCACTAACAACACAAGGACCAAATCCTGGCCATAACAGGCAAAGAGATCCATTGCAGATGACTGGACTGAAGGCAAACACAGCTCAACCACAACAGCAGGGTGCGTGCAACACATATAGGAGACACCCCCAAAGTGCCAGGTTGCAATAAACAGAGGACATTGCACTGCAGGACACCACAGAACCTCTTCATAAAGTTGCTACTTTCAAGAGGAGCAGACATAGCTGACTTTCCTAATACACAGAAACGGACACAGACAAAATGAGGAGACAGGGGAATATGTCCCAAATGAAAAAACAGGACAAAATCACAGCAAGAGACCTAAATGAAGTGGAGATAAGTAATAGGCCTGATGGAAAATATAACATAATGGTCATAAAGTACTTACTGGATGTGAAGAAAGAGTGGAGGACCTCAGGGAGACCCTTAACAAAGAGATGGAAAACAGAAAACCCATCAGAGATGAAGAAGTCAATAAATGAAACTGAAAATACACTTGAGGGAATAAATAGTAAACTAGAGGAGCAGAAGAATGGACTAGTGACTTGGAGGAAAGAATGGAAAGCAATCAAGATGAACATGAGAGAGACCAAAAAAAAAAAAAAAAAAAAAAAAAGAAAAGAAAAAGAAAAAAGAAAAGAAAGGAAAACAGAGTTAGGGAATTAGCAATACCAATACCATCAAGCCTAATAACATTCAATTATAGGGATCCCAGAATGAGAAGAGACAGAAAAAGGGGGGGAAGAAATTTTATTTAAAGAAATAAATAAAGAAATAAATTTAAAGAAATAAGCTGAAAACTTTCTGAATGTAAGGAAGGAAACAGGAATCCAGATCCAGGAGGCACAGAAAGCCCCCAACAAAATATCAACCCAAGAAGGTCCACACCAAGACACATAGTAAACAATTTGCAAAAAGTAATTATAAAGAGAGAATTTTATTTTATTTTATTTTTGAGAGAATTTTAAAATAAGCAAGAGAAAAGAAAATGTTACATACAAGAGAAACCCTATAAGAGTATCAGCTGGTTTTTCAGCAGAATTTTGCAGGCCAGACAAGAGTGGCATGATATATTCAAACTACTGAAAGAGAAAAACCTTCAGCCAAGAATATCCAGCAAAGCCATTATTCAGAATAGAAGGAGAGATCAAGAGATTCCTGGACAAACAAAAGTTAAAGGAATTCATGACTATTAAACTAGACCTACAAGAAATGTTACAGGAGACTCTTAAAACGGAAAGGAAAAACTGTAAGTAACAGTAAGGCAAATAGAAAAGAGTCAGTTAAGTGTCCAACTCTTGACTTCAGCTCAGAACTAGCCTACAACCCAGCAATTGCACTACTAGGCATTTATCCAAGGGATATAGGTGTGCTGTTTCGAAGGGACACATGCACCCCCATGTTTATAGCAGTGCTATCAACAATAGCCAAAGTATGGAAAGAGCCCAAATGTCCATCGATGGATGAATGGAGAAAGAAGATGTGGTATATTTATACAATGGAGTATTACTCAGAAATCAAAAAGAATGAAATCTTGCCATTTGCAACTACATGGATGGAACTAGACGGTATTATGCTAAGTGAAATTAGTCAGAGAAAGACAAAAATCATATGACTTCATTCATATGAGGACTTTAAGAGACAAAACAGATGAGCATAAGGGAAGGGAAACAAAAATAATAAAAACAGGCAGGGGGACAAAACAGAAGAGACTCACATACTCACAAAAAAGATGTAGTATATATATTCAATGGAATATTACTTGGCAATCAAAAAGAATGAAATTTTGCCACTTGCAACAACATGAATGGAACTAGAGTGTATTATGCTAAGTGAAATAAGTCAGTCGACAAATAAAGGGAAGGAAAAATAAGATAAAAACAGAGAGGGAGGCAAACCATAAGAGACTCTTAAATATAGAGAAGAAACTGAGGGTTGCTGGTGGAGTGTTGGGTGGGGGAAGGGCTAAAGGGTTGAGGGGCATTAGAGAGGACAATGGTTGGGATGAGCATTGGGTGTTATATTTAAATGATGAATCACTAAATCTATTTCTGAAAAAAAATATTTTGATTTAAAAACATCATTCACCACAATCAGGTGGGATTTATTCCTGAGATGCAAGGTGGTTCAATATTTGCAATCAATATTTGCAAATCAATCACATCAACAACAAAAAGCATAGGGGTTCCTGGGTGGTTCAAGTAGGTTAAGGATAGGGGCACCTGGGTGTCTCAAGTTAAGTGTCCAACTCTTGATTTCAGCTCAGGTCATGATCTCACAATTTGTGGGTTTGAGCCCTACATCGGGCTCCACACTGAAAGTGCAGAGCCTGGTTAGGATTCTCTTTCTCTCTCTCTCTCTCTCTCTGCCCCTTCCATTCCCAAAAATAAATAAAGAAACTTAAAAAAAAAACAATAGAAGGATAAAAACCATATAATTATTTCAATACCTGCAGAAAAAGTATTTGACCAATTACAACATCCATTCATGATAAAAGCCCTCAACAGAGAAGGTTTAGAAGGACCATACTTCAACATAATAAAAGCCATATATGAAAAACCCACAGTTGGGGTGCCTGGGTGGCTTGGTCGGTTAAGCATCCGACTTCAGCTCAGGTCATGATCTCACGGTCTGTGAGTTCGAGCCCCGCATCGGGCTCTGTGCTGACAGCTCAGAGCCTGGAGCCTGTTTCAGATTCTGTGTCTCCGTCTCTCTCTGCCCCTCCCCTGTTCATGCTCTGTCTCTCTCTGTCTCAAAAATTAAAAAATTAAAAAAAGAAAAAAAAGAAAAACCCACAGTTGATATCATCCTCAATGGTGAAAAACTTAGAGCTTTTCAACTAAGATCATGAACAAGACAAGGATATCCACTTGCACCACCTTTATTTAACATCATACTAGAGGTCCTAGCCACAGCAATCAGACAAGAAAAAGAATAAAAGACATCCCAATTGGAAAGGAAGAAGTAAAACTTTTACTATTTACAAATGACATGATACTATATATAGAAAACCCTAAAGACTCCTCAAAAAATCACTAAAACTGATAAGTGATTTCAGTAAGGTTGCAGGATACAAAATCAGTATAAATCTGATTGCATTTCTGTACACCAATGAATGGATCCAAAGAGTTGCATTTCTGTACACCAATAACGAAGTAGCAGAAAGAGAATTAAGAAAGCAGTTCCAATTACAATTGCACCAAAAACAATAAAGTACCTATGAATAAACTTAATCAAGGAAGTGAAACACCTTTACTCTGAAAACTATAGGGGCGCCTGGGTGGCTCAGTCGGTTAAGCGTCCGACTTTGGCTCAGGTCATGATCTCACGGTCCGTGAGTTCAAGCCCCGCATCAGGCTCTGTGCTGACTGCTCAGAGGCTGGAGCCTGTTTCAGATTCTGTGTCTCCCTCTCTCTCTGCCCCTCCCCTGTTCATGCTCTGTCTCTCTCTGTCTCAAAAATAAATAAACGTTAAAAAAAATTAAAAAAAAATGAAAACTATAAAACATTGATGAAAGAAATTGAAGATGACACAAATGGAGAGATATCCCATGCTCATGGATTGAAAGAACAAATATTGTTAAAATATCCATACATCCAAAGCCATCTACAGATTTAATGCAATCCCTATCAAAATGGCAACAGCATTTTTCACAGAACTAGAACAAACAATCCTAAAATTGTATGGAACCACAAAAGGCCCCAAATAGTCAAAACAATCTTGAAAAAGATGAATGAAAATGGAGGTATCACAATTCCAGATTTCAAATTATATTACAAAGCTGTAGTGATCAAAACGGTGTGGCACTGGCACAAAAATAGACAGTTCAAGAGAACAGAAAAGAGAGCCTAGAGGGGAGCCTGGGTGGCTCAGTCAGTTAAGTGTCTGACTTCAGCTCAGGTCATGATCTCATGGGTTTGTGGGTTCGAGCTCTGTGTCCAGCTCTGTGTTGACAGTGTGGAGCCTGGAGCCTGCTTTTGGGTTCCATGTTTCCCTCTATCTCTGGCCCTCCCCCGCCCACACTCTGTTTCTCTCTCAAAACGACATTAATTTTAAAAAAATTAAAAAAGAAAAGAGAGCCTAGAAAGAAATAAACCCATAATTATATGGTAAATTAATCTTTGACAAAGGAGGCAAGAAGATGCAATGGGAATAAGACAGTCTCTTCAAAAATGGTGCTGGGAAAACTAGACAGCTGCATGGAGAAAATTGACAATGGACCACTTTCTTATACCATATACAAAAATAAACTCAAAATCGATTAAGGACCTAAATGTGAGACCATAAACCGTAAAAATCCTAGGAGAGGGCACAGGCAGCAATTTCTCTGACATAGGCCATAGCAAAATTTTTCTAGATACGTCTCCTGAGGCAAGGGAAACAAAAACAAAAATATAGGCTATTGGAGCTACAACAAAATAAAAGCTTCTCCACAGTGAAAAAAACAATCAAAACTAAAAGACATCCTATTGAATGGGAGAAGATATTTGCAAATGACATATCTGATAAAAGGTTAGCATCCAAAATATATAAAGAACTTATACAACCCAACACCAAAAACCAAATAATCCAATTCAAACATGAGCATAAGACATAAATAGACATAAGACAAGAACAGATATTTATCCAAAGAAGACATATAGATGTTCAAAAGAGATGATTCTCAACATCACTAGTCATCAGGAAAATGCAAAGCAACACTACAATGAGATATCAGCTGTCAGAATGGCTAAAATCAGAAACACATAAACAACAATTGTTGGCAAGGATGTGGAGAAAGGGGAACCTGTGCACTGTTGGCAGGAATGAAAACTAGTGCAAAACTATGGAAGACAGTATGGAGATTCTTCAAAAAATTAAAAATAGAATTACCATATGATCCAGTAATTCCACTACTGGGAATTTACCCAAAGATATGAAAACACTAATTTGAAAATGTGTATGCGCCTCTATGTTTATTGCATCATTATTTACAATTGCCAAATTATGGAAGTAGCCTAAGTGTACACCAATTGATGAATAGATAAAGAAGAAATGGTGTGTGTGTGTGTGTGTGTGTGTGTGTGTGTGTGTGTGTGTGTATAATATTACTCAGCCATAAAAAACAATGAAATCTTGCCATTTACAACAACATGAATGGATCCAAAGAGTATAATGCTAAGTGAAATAAGTCAGTCAGAGAAAGACAAATATCATATGATTTCACTCATATATGGAATTTAAGAAACAAAACAAACAAAAGAAGAAACAAAACAACAACAAAAAAGAGACAAACCAAAAAACAGACTCTTAACTATAGAAAGCAAACTGATGGCTACCAGAGGGGAGGTAGGTGGGAGAATGGATGAAATAGGTAAAAGAGATTAAGACTACACTTACCACAATGAGCACTGAGTACAGAATTGTTGGATCAATATATTGTACACCTGAAACTAATTTAACACTACATAAACTATACTGGAATTAAAATTTTTAAAAATAAGCATGTGGGAAAACAAACAAAAAAATAACTTCTTAATATGATTCCACCTACATGAACATCCAGAATAGTTAAATCTCTACAGACAAAAAGCAGACTAATGTGTGCCAGGGGCATGGAGGGTAGTGGTGGAGAATGGGGAGTAACTGCTTCATGGATATGGTGTGTTTCTTGTGAGTGACAAAAATAAATTGGAACTAGATGGAGGTGATGGATACACAACACAATGTTAATGTACCAAATGCTGCTAATTGCACATTTTGAAATGGTTTATTTTATGTTATGTGAATTTTACCTCAATTATATATATTATATATATATGTATTCTGAATACAAATATTCTGAATATATATATGTATGTATTCTGAATTCTTTGAATATATTAATTCTTAATTCTCATAGAAAATATATACTTATTGATATACTTACATTATTATCAATAAACTTATATACTTATTTATAAATTAATATATCTATATTCTTACCCCTGCTATATAGATGAGGGAACTAAGTGACAAAAAGACTGAATGACTTACCCAAGGTTACTCAGCTAATAACAGAAGTTGGGATTTAGGTCCAGGTAATCAAATTCCAGAATCTTACCTCTTGACCATTATGCCAGAAAAAAAAGAAATTTGAAATATAAAAAGCAAGAAGACAACAAAAGGAAATCAAAGGCATCAAAATTGGCAAAGATGAAGTTAAGCTTTCACTTTTTGCAGATGACATGATATTATACATGGAAAATCCAATAGACTCCACCAAAAGTCTGCTAGAACTGATACATGAATTTAGCAAAGTTGCAGGATACAAAATCAATGTACAGAAATCAGTTGCATTCTTGTACACTAACAATGAAGCAACAGAAAGACAAATAAAGAAACTGATCCCATTCACAATTGCACCAAGAAGCATAAAATACCTAGGAATAAATCTAACCGAAGATGTAAAAGATCTGTATGCTGAAAACTATAGAAAGCTCATGAAGGAAATTGAAGAAAATATAAAGAAATGGAAAAACATTCCGTGCTCATGGATTGGAAGAATAAATATTGTCAAAATGTCAATACTACCCAAAGCTATCTACACATTCAATGCAATCCCAATCAAAATTGCACCAGCATTCTTCTCGAAACTAGAACAAGCAATCCTAAAATTCATATGGAACCACAAAAGGCCCCGAATAGCCAAAGTAATTTTGAAGAAGAAGACCAAAGCAGGAGGCATCACAATTCCAGACTTTAGCCTCTACTTACAAAGCTGTAATCATCAAGACAGCATGGTATTGGCACAAAAACAGACACATAGACCAATGGAATAGAATAGAAACCCCAGAACTAGACCCACAAATGTATGGCCAACTAATCTTTGACAAAGCAGGAAAGACTATCCAATGGAAAAAAGACAGTCTCTTTAACAAATGGTGCTGGGAGAACTGGACAGCAACATGCAGAAGATTGAAACTAGACCACTTTCTCACACCATTCACAAAAATAAACTCAAAATGGATAAAGGACCTGAATGTGAGACAGGAAACCATCAAAACCTTAGAGGAGAAAGCAGGAAAAGACCTCTCTGACCTCAGCCACACCAATTTCTTACTTGATACACCCCAAAGGCAAGGGATTTAAAAGCAAAAATGAACTACTGGGACCTTATGAAGATAAAAAGCTTCTGCACAGCAAAGGAAACAACCAACAAAACTAAAAGGCAACCAATGGAATGGGAAAAGATATTTGCAAATGACATATCGGACAAAGGGCTAGTATCCAAAAATCTATAAAGAGCTCACCAAACTCCACACCCGAAAAACAAATAATCCAGTGAAGAAATGGGCAGAAAACATGCATAGACACTTCTCCAAAGAAGAGATCCAGATGGCCAACAGGCACATGAAAAGATGCTCAACGTCGCTCCTCATCAGGGAAATACAAATCAAAACCACACTCAGATATCACCTCATGCCAGTCAGAGTGGCCAAAATGAATAAATCAGGAGACTATAGATGCTGGAGAGGATGTGGAGAAACGGGAACACTCTTTCACTGTTGGTGGGAATGCAAATTGGTGCAGCCACTCTGGAAAACAGTGTGGAGGTTCCTCAGAAAATTAAAAATAGACCTACCTTATGACCCAGCAATAGCACTGCTAGGAATTTACCCAAGGGATTCAGGAGTACTGATGCATAGGGGCACTTGTACCCCAATGTTTACAGCAGCACTTTCAACAATAGCCAAATTATGGAAAGAGCCTAAATGTCCATCAACTGATGAATGGATAAAGAAATTGTGTTTATATACACAATGGAGTACTACGTGGCAATGAGAAAGAATGAAATATGGCCCTTTGTAGCAACGTGGATGGAACTGGAGAGTGTGATGCTAAGTGAAACAAGCCATACAGAGAAAGACAGATACCATATGGTTTCACTCTTATGTGGATCCTGAGAAACTTAACAGAAACCCATGGGGGAGGGGAAGAAAAAAAAAAAAGAGGTTAGAATGGAAGAGAGCCAAAGCATAAGAGACTTTTAAAAACTGAGAACAAACTGAGGGTTGCTGGGGGGTGGGAGGGAGGGGAGGGTGGGTGATGGGTGTTGAGGAGGGCACCTTTTGGGATGAGCACTGGGTGTTGTATGGAAACCAATATGACAATAAATTTCATATATTGAAAAAAATGAAATACAAAAAGCAAGAGACTATAAAATGACAAGTCAGATTTGAAAAAATAATAAAAAGCAGTACTTGAAGAAGAAAAACAGAGTAATTGAAATTGAAACTCTAAGAATAGGCTTAATACCCAATAGACACAGCTGAAGAAAAAATTTAGAGCAGTTGAAAATATGAAGAAATTCTGAATGTAGCACAGAGAGATCTAAAATAAGACAGAGTCTAAGAAACATGGAAAGAGACATAAGTAAGTCTACAATGTCTAATTGGAGCTTGAGTTCAATTTATTGCCTCTAGGCTCCAAATGTGCTTTTCAACATATAGGCATACAGGCATTTTATTGCTTCACAGATATTGCATTTTTTACAAATTGAAATTTGTGGCAACTTTACATTGAGCAGCCATTATTATCAGCTCCGTTTTTTCCAACAACATTTGCTCACTTTGTGTCTCCGCACAAAGTGTCACAGTTTGGTAAACCTTGCAATATTTCAAACTTTTTCATTATTATTGTATTTGTTATGGTGAGCTGTGATCAGTGATTATGACTTGCTGTGCACTGTTGGTGGGAATGAAAACTGGTGCTCAGATAATGGTTAGTCTTTTTAACACTGAAGTATTTTAAAATTATTAGGTATATATATTGCTTTTTTAGATATAATAGTGTTGCATATAAAATAGACTACGGCATAGTGTAAACATAACTTTTATATGCACTAGGAAACCAAAAAGTTAATTTGACTTGCTTTCTTGAGATACTAACTTTATTGTGGTGTTCTGGAACAAAACCCACAATATCTTTGAGGTATGCGGTGATAACTAACTGAGTTCCTTTAAGCATTTCTCCTTTAAAATAAAATGAAGATTTCTCAGTAGAGGGTGTTGGAGGGATATTGTGGGAAAAAAGAGGCTCTCTAGAAATTCCTGGTGTGGGCTGGTGGTTGGCTGGTATGGATGTGAAGACATTCAGTGAAGGTCCACAGGGCTAGAAACAATTCGTACGTGACCTTGCAGCCTTGACCAGTGATGATCTTTTTGCAGGCCTCTTGACATGGAAACCAATATTTCTGTATGGCCTGTACGCAGCTTCCTGTGTCCTGGAGGGTCATACACCAGAACTCACTTCTACAAGTCTCTGCACAGCCTGTGTGCATCCCCCCTGTGGTCCAGGGGTCCAGATAGAGCTGCTACTCCCTCTGTTGTAAAGTAGATTACTGCAAAGAAACAATAAGTAGACTGACTCAAGAGCAAAAATGAAAGATTTCTCAATAAATCTTAGAAACAGAAGATGGTGGAATATTATCTTCAATGCACTGAGAAAAGATAATTATCACCCTAGAAGACTACACCAAGAAAAAGATTTTTCAAGAATAAGAATGAATTACATGGATAGATTTGAAGAACATTATATTGAACAAAAGAAGTATATATATATATATATATATATATATATATATATATATATAGTGTGTAATTCCATTTGCAAGACATTCAAAGAGAGACAAAATTAAACTATGGTGATAGAAATCAGAAAAGTGGCTACCTGGGATGGGGAGCATTTGATTAGAAAGAAGCACAAAGAAACTTTCCAGGATTAAATGTCCTATATCTTAATGGGGGTAGTGATTATACAAGTATATACATTTGCCCAACTCACTGAACTGTGATGGTTAATTTTATGCATCACCTTGACCAGGCCACAGGATGCCCACATAACTGATTAAACATTATTTCTGGGTATGTCTGTGAGGATGTTTCCAGAAGAGATTAGCATTTGAATCGGTAGGCTAAGTAAATCAGATTGTCCTCCTGGATTTCAATCAGCATCATCTATTCCACTGGGGGCCTAAATAGAACGAAAAGGCATCTATTCCACTGGGGGCCTAAATAGAACAAAAAGGCAGAGGAAGGGAGAATTTGCTCTCTGCCTGACTACCTGAGCTAAGACATGGACATCCTTCTTCCAAGGCTGTTTGAAATACAAATATCCTTTCCAAGATAGTCCAGAAACAAAAGTATCCAGTGCCATTGCTCATAAGATGTTCAGAAATGTGAGATCCATGGAGAATCATCCCCCAATATTTCAGAACAAATTTGGTATGTGAATTTTTTTCAGGGTAAAACATAGGATGGGGCGCCTGGGTGGCGCAGTCGGTTAAGCGTCCGACTTCAGCCAGGTCACGATCTCGCGGTCCGTGAGTTCGAGCCCTGCGTCAGGCTCTGGGCTGATGGCTCGGAGCCTGGAGCCTGTTTCCGATTCTGTGTCTCCCTCTCTCTCTGCCCCTCCCCCGTTCATGCTCTGTCTCTCTCTGTCCCAAAAATAAAAATTAAAAAAAAAAAAAAAAGTTGAAAAAAAAAAAACCATAGGAAATTGAATACAGATGAAAAGTTAGCATTCAAATTGAGATGTGCTGTAATTATAAAATGCACAAAAGATTTTAAAACCTTATATTAGGGGCACCTGGCTGGCTCAGTTGGCAGAACGTGCAAGTCTTGATCTCAGGGTTATAAATTCAAGCCCCACGTTTGGATGTAGAGATTACTTAAAAATAAAAATTCATCAAAAAAAAAAAAAGAAGAAATGTGATTACAGACATTGTAAAATTACTTATGAGTTGTACATTATATTTCTATTGAATAGCTCTGGATGTCTAATTTTCATTGGACCCCCTAGAATGATTGAGTAATCTAATGAATAGAAATTGGGAGAGAATATTGTCCTTGTTGGAGTTCCCTAGCAAACAGAGATGGAGGCAAAGCTTAACTTTTAATGTTTTGCAGGGAGGTACAATCCCAGAATAGTGAGAGTGTAGGAAAAAGGAAGTGAGTCAGAGACAGTGGGAAAGTACCTTTGGGCAGATGCTGGGAAAGTCTGATGCTAGGTTCTGTGGCATGATGTCTCATCTGAGATTTAAAGTGATGATAGGAGCCAGAATAACCATGGGACTGATTGGATTTGGCCTCAGTCCTGGGGCTGCAAAGCCCATGTGGGTTGCCATGCTAGGCTGTTTTGGTTCTGTTGGATTATGGTTACTGTAATTTCCCATTGATAATTAATATTGGGCATGGAAGTGGTAGAAGATATTCCACTGACTACTCAAGGTTCCAAACATAATCCTCCCTGCCTTCATTAGGTTGTAGCAACTCTAGCTTCACCTGGTAATCAGAATTCATTACCCCAGCCAGTACATTAGCTCCATTTTTTACCTGTTTGTCCAATAGAATAAGGAACCCAAAATGACTCCAAAATACTAGTCACAACTTCCAATTGGGTGGAACCTTGTATATTCCCTACATCTGGAACCAAGACTTCTGACCTAACAGAGTCAACAGTTTCAGGGATAAGAAACACAAATTCCATTAGTGAGTCACTGATAATGATGACAAGAGAGGCAACAGCTATTTCTACATCTTGGTTCCTATACCTGTATACTCTAGTTCTGGGGCACACACCACTTTATATTGGCCAGAGTTTAGTGCATATACTGCATTCTAAAGGAAGGGCTCCAACCCCATTAGGTGCTGCCCTCCAGCTGACACCTAAGCTGAGACTTCCACCGGCCATTGCACTGTTTTGTTGTTATTGTTATTGTTTGTTTTGTTTTAGGTTGGCTGCTCTTGGGTGATTGGGTACTCGGTAAAACCAGTGATTCTCAAGTTCATGAGCTCATCTTCACATTTCCTTTGACATCGAGTGGATCTATTTTCCTTTTAAATTTTATTTTATTTTATTTAATTATTATTTTTTTGAGTGGGTCTATTGTTTAAGACAATGTTGTAGGGATACCATTTCAAGAGAATGAATTCTATAACTCTAGGATGGTGCTAGTGGATACACTGCAGTCAAGGAAGGCAGAACATTTTCAGAATATGTATTAATTTCAGTAAATCAATTTGATGGCCCCACCAAGGAGGAAGGGGTCCAGTGTAATCAATCTGCCAACAGGTGGCTGGTCGGTACCATTGTCCAGAGCTCAGCAAAGAGCATTGATAAAGGATGTAGAAGGCTAGACCACCTATTCATATAGTTTACTCTAGTTTACTGTCTAGAGCTCAGTAAGATCGCCCTTGGTGAAAGAAATCCCATGTTGCTGGGTACGTGCATGTCTTTCATCTTTGCTACTGTGGACACTTTCCTCATGTGCTCAGTGCCAAATACTGGAGTGGTGCACAGACAGGCTGGCTAAAATCCACCAGAGTGGATCAAGTATATAGAAAGGACAAGTCTTTCTATATACTTGATTGTCAAGACCCTCCTCTGTGGTACATGTTCTCTTGTGAGCCTTAACGTGAGACACAACAAAACTGCATATGTTGTGTCCACTCCTACAGGGTCCATCCACATATTATCTACTCAGACCTCCATATCCCCCATCTTCCATCCTCATTTCTTTTAAGGCTGTTTTAAGCAAGACTTGACTCTACGCAGCTGTCAATATATAACTGTATCTCAGGCTACCTCTCCTTTCACATGAGGTGAAAAATCAAACATAAGTCTCCTAACTCTGTGTGCTGAGATTTTCTTTTACTAAATGTCATTCAGGGCCATTCCGGAATGGGGCTGTAATGTGGCAGCTAACCTTTTATGGCTATTTCCAATATATATTGCACCAGCCTACATGTGAATCAGGCCTCTGTCAGTTGATCATAAGGGACTCCCCATGAGGTCATCAGTGCAGCACTGATTCATGATGTAGAAGGCTATTGTAGTTTACTTGAGTCCTCTGGGCTTTGCTCGAGTTTGAATATATCACTTCCTACATACAATGGGACATTGGTGCCCCTGCCCAGTTCTATGACTTGGTTGATTTGATAATCCTCAGTTGAGGCTTCATAGTCCTTTAATGTACCACAGTCAGGTGTTTGGTCTTTGTTAAGACCTAGTAGCATACTAGGACCTATTTTTCAGAGTAGTTCTTTATGGTGAATTGCATAGCTTTGTTTTAGGATATAAGGATCTGTACTGTGACTCTTCTATTGGAGTTTGCCCCAAACTCTATATAACCTCCATGGATAAATCTCTAGCACTAGAAGATCTGTTGGATCACATGACGTAAGTGTAATTTTTCAGGTCTGACTATAGGCAATTACAAAGGCTTTACCTGACAGGCGTTGTGGGAAAAAGCCATCCCTTCATCCCATGCTTGGTATACAGCCAAAGTATTACAATCTCTAAAAGAAGTTGCAGTGAAGGACTGATGTCCCTCTGGCTCTTCACACATTTGCATTCCTAGCTCCAGTAACGTCATTCCTAGTCATTCCTAGGTCTCTTTATCTGAGGCCTTGGGCAGAGATCTTGTTCAGGTGACTCTGCTCCTATCTCCTTCCTTATTGGGCAGGACAAGTGGGAAACCTTGAACACATTTATTCCTACTCAGGCTCAGTACCCAGTAACTTCCTATTCCTAACCCTTCCTCCACCCCATCATCTACAGGGTCCATACAGCAGCTAGAGCCTTTTGTTCAGGGTTCCCTCAACAGTGAGACAACCCCACATCTCTGCTGATCCACCTGCCCCTCAACTGGCATGTCATTTTATGGGGGAAACGAAGCAGGGGGGAGTTGACATCTGGTCTCTTTTAGCCTTTTGTTTATACCATCACAGTAAGTGATTAAAGGCTTCACTGTTACCTTCATTATGGCTCCTCTCCTTCTGGTATTCAAATGAAGTGTTTGTTCCACGTTTTTAAGTTCTCCCACAGTCCTCGAATACATGTCAACTCATTTTATGCTTATAACAACCTGAAAACAAGGTGCACTGTCCACATTTTTTAGTTCAGGACACTTTCCAGTTCAAGTCCCACACTTGGTGAGCAGCAGAGGATTTTACATTTGCCTGCACATTTAGTGCAGGTTTCTGAAACCTCAGGAGGCCGCCTCTGTGAGGCTTTATAAAACACAGGGTCGTAGTCCACTAACATTAACGAAGGTGCTGTTCTATCTCTGGGCCAGGCTTTATGCTGCACGCTGTACACGGATTTTCTCAGCGCTCACAATGACCCTACGAATTAGGCAATTTTAGTTATTGTTTACTCTTTGAAGGGTGGGAGTACGCCCGGAGACCAACCTATGGAGGTGCAGGAGGTGAGCGTTACCACCTCCAGGCAGACACCTGCAGCGTGGATGAGGGTCTGGGGAAGTTTGGGGGTAATGAGGTGGTGAGTGTCTCAGGGTTTCGGTTCTCTGAAGCAGTCAGGAGCCTCTCTAGCTGTGTCTTGTCATCCTACTCTGTGTTCTTGAGCTTTCCGAGGCTTTGCGCGCCACTTTGTGCCCAGGAAACTGGGTGTCCCAATTACCGTGCACAGTTCTCGCCTCTCGTTAAGACACCGGAGCGGCAGGTAAAAGCGCGGAGCAGTGCTCAGACTGTAGAGGTACCAGCCCAGGACCGGCTTCTGCCGGTCTGCCGGGGATCTGCGCTCTCCGCCCATCCGCGTTGCCGCGGGAGCCGGGGCGGGTCCCCATAGCTCAGCTGACCTGGGGGCGGGGCCCGGGCGGGGGAGCGCCAGAGCCCCGGCCTCTTCCGAGGGGACCCGTGCTTCCGCGGCCTCCTGTCTGGGGATCGCGGCTGCTGCTCGCGGTATGCGCCTCCGCCTGCTTCTGCTGCTCGCCCTGTGCGGGGCGGGGCCCACTGCCGCAGCCCGCAGCCTCAGCTTGCGGGGAAGCTGGAGGATCCGCAGCGGGAACGGCTCGCTGGAGCTGCCGGGGAGGGTCCCCGGTTGCGTGCACAGCGCCCTGTTCCAGCGGGGCCTCATCCAGGTACTGCGTGCGGCCGCCCCGCCGGAGCCAGCACCGCGTGCCCCTCGTGGTGAGAGGGGCCAAGGAACCGCTTGGCAGCCCCCAATCCTTGGGCTTTGTTCCCGGGTTTAGATCTAACTTTACTTTTGCCTCTTCTGGTCTGTGGCAGGGAAATGCTGAAGCAGTTTGCCTTCTGTTGGCAGAGAGCACCGTTGGCTTCCGGGCTTGGTGGAAATAAGACGGAGCCAGTCAGGCACGTCGATGATTCTGGAAAGCGGAAGTTCGTACAGGGCAAACAGTATTTCTACTGGCGGTTTTCCTATTGCCATAGCTCTCCACTGAAGAGTGTGTAGAAAGGTCCTGTTACTGACAAAGCATAAGGCGGGGGATTCCTGTTTTACTGTGTGGACACTTCAGGGGACAATAGTTTTGCCAACTGTTAACTATATTGAGTAATGTCTCAGTTTTTCTCTTTTGCTTGTAGGCCTCAGGGAGTCAGATTTGGGAATGATGCAGCATGTTGGGTGAGGAGAATGAGATGTACAAGTAAGTGTAAGGTTGGATTACTAGTGCCAGTGTAAAGGCTAAATAATTTTTAAGGCTGATTGGGATATGAAGAAAGATGTTTCTTAGGGCATGTGATGCGTGTGTGAGTGTGTCTTAATAGTTGCTCCAATTTATAGACCACTTGTTGAGGACAAGAGGTTTGTTGTGTGCAGAGGTTTGCAAACAGCTTTTCCACCCTCTGCTGTTTTTATGGTTCCGTCAGCTGCATGTGGCTTTCCCATTCTTTATTTGTTCTTGCTCTGATAGAGGGTCACCTGGGGGGCTCAAATCATGATCTCATAGTTGGTGAGTTCCAGCCCAGCACAGAGCCCACTTCAGATCCTCTATCCCCCTCTCTCTCCACCCCTCCCTCTGCTTGCTCTCGCTCTCTCTCAAAAATAAATAAAGACATTTAAAAAATTAAAATCGTTCTTGCTTGGGAAAAGATGTACTTGATGAATATCTTTCAATCGTGTTTACCTGGGACAAGATGTACTTGACGCATTGTCCCAGTCCCCATAACAACTCTACAGAGTAGATCTTCTTATTTGCATTTTATGGATGATATGGAGTTATGGAGCCCAGAGAAGTTAGAGGATTTACCTAAGATCACACAACAATTAGGTGGCAGAAGTAGAAATCTATCCCAGGCTGGCCTGACTCCATTTCGTAGCCTGGATTCTCAACTGTGCTACTCTTACCACAGTGTTTTGAAAAACTGTTTTTGAAGCACTGTGGTTGACTTTCAGGAGTGTCATTAACAGTACTTAAATGACACGATTGTCAACTGGGGTTATGCAAAATTTATGATCTGGTACACATTAGCTTTTTTTCAAGAAATAAGTATCAGAAAGGAAGTGAATGTTGTAAATGAATGACACTGACCACAGTCCAGTTTATTTTTTAAAACAAGTAATTCTCAAATTTAGGTACTTCCACTATTTTTAGTTAACAAACTGCTTGTGACATAGACCACAGCCTACGTTGGTACTCTGAGGCTTCACTCATATATCTTGAGAATTCCTGTGTCTGTTTGGCAGGGTCTCCCCTTGCCTCATTTCACTGATAAAATTAAGGCAATGGGAAATACTGGTTTTAGCAAGTAGGATGATTGTTCCATTTAATGAGGCTACATATTAAGAAACAATGTTTGGTTACCAGCTAATGAGAAGGAGGTTGCTCACAGTGTGAAATAACTGACTTTTCCTCCTGAAAATAATTTACATTGTTTGCCAAATATTTCAAATTCGTAGAAGAACTTTAAGTTTAGTAAGGTAGATGTGGGTTTTATTTATTTATTTTAAATATTCATTTATTTATTAAAATTTTTTTAAATGTTTATTTTATTTTTGAGAGAGAGAGTGTGAGTGGGGGAGGGGCAGAGAGAGAGAGAGAGAGAGAGAGAGAGAGACAGGGAGACACAGAATCTGAAACAGGTTCCAGGCTCTGAGCTGTCAGCACAGAGCCCGACACAGGACTCGAACTTGGGAATGGCAAGATCATGACCTAGGCAGAAGTCGAACACTTAACCGACTGAGCCACCGAGGTGCCCCTGTTTATTTATTTTTAAGAGAGAGAGAGAGCACAAGCAGAGTAGGGGCAGAGAGAGAAAGAGAGAGGGAGACGGAATCTGAAACAAGCTCCAGGCTCTGAGCTGTCAGCACAGAGTCTGATGTGGGGCTCGAACCCATGAACCATGGGCTGAAGTTGGATGCTCAACTGACTGAGCCACCTAGGCGCCCCTGGATGTGGGTTTTAAATGGTAGTGGGATGAGAAATGGGGAAGGTTTTTGGGAATTGGAGAACTCCAAGCCTAATCATCAGCAACATCAGTATTATTACTGAATAATACGCTACTTTTATTCCACCTGCTTTATTACAACTTTGCCATCCTTTTTTGGTGTTGGCCCTCAGGAAATATTCTATAGTTTAGAGCAGGCAGTGGCCCCCATACTGTGTTTACACAAGAACTTGAAACATATCTTACCAAAGTCATTTACTTATTCATTTACCTAATTATCTCATAAGTGTTTATTTAGTACTTCCAACATAGCAGGCACTATTCAAAGTGCTTGAAATTGAGTGGTGAAGAAACAAACTCTGTGCCCATAGACATTCTAGTGGAGGAGATAGACAATAAGCAAATTAATAGGTAACATAATGTCGCGTGGTGCACCTAAGAGAAATAAAGCCGATTAAAGGAAGGGAGCGTAGGAGGCTGGTTGGGAAGGATTCCTATTAAAATAAAGTGGTTAAAGATGGCCATTTTGATAAAGTGACTTTTAAACAGAGATCTTTTTGATAAGGTCTGTTTTAAGAAGAAGTGCATTCTCAGCAGAGGGAAAAAAAGGCCGGAGTGGAGAGGGGAGAGGCCTTGAGGTGGAAGCATGCTCGACAAGTTCCAGGATTAGTGAGCTGGCCAGTGTAAGCCAGAGAAAGGGAATGTGTTCAAAGAAGGCATCAAGGGCGGACCATGCAGGGCTTATAAACTATGGGAAACACCTTGGATTTTATTCTGCATATGATGGGACTTTATTGGGAGTTTTGAGCTTAGACTTGCATAAATGGATCTGCCTATTAGAAAGTCATTCTGGCTATGTGAAGACTGCCGCAGAATGAAAGCATGGACACTAAGTACAGGACTATTACTTTTGAATGGACAGGAGATAACTTCCTGCTTGGACCAAGGTGGCAGCAGCAAACTGGTGAGCAATCTTGGGAGAACACTTTTTTTTTTTCTTGGTGTAGAATCTTAGTTTATCTGTTTACACATGTGGCTTGTATGAGTGTAGACATTTTTTTTTTTTTGCATTTCATAACTTGTTTTATTTTTTATTTTTTAAAATTTACATCCAAATTAGTTAGCATATAGTGCAACAGTGATTTCAGGAGTAGATTCCTTAGTGTCTCTTACCCATTTAGCCCATCCCCCCCACCCACAACCCCTTCCCGTAACCCTCAGTTTGTTCTCCATATTTATGAGTCTCTTCTGTTTTGTCCCCCTCCGTTTTTATATTATTTTTGTTTCCCTTCCCTTATGTTCATCTGTTTTGTCTCTTAAAGTCCTCATATGAGTGAAGTCATATGATTTTTGTCTTTCTCTGACTAATTTCACTTAGCATAATACCCTCCAGTTCCAGCCACGTAGTTGCAAATGGCAAGATTTCATTCTTTTGATTGCCGAGTAAATACTCCATTGTATATATATACCACACCTTCTTTACCCATTCATCCATCGATGGACATTTGGGCTCTTTCCATACTTTGGCTATTGTTGATAGTGCTGTTATAAACATGGGGGTGCATGTGTCCCTTCGAAACAGCACGCCTGTATCCCGTGGATAAATGCCTAGTAGTGCAATTGCTGGGTCATAGGGTAGTTCTGTTTTTAGTTTTTTGAGGATTGTGAGAATACATTTTATATATGTGTGTGTGTGTGTGTGTGTGTGTGTGTGTGTGTATGTATATATATGTGTGTATGTATATATATGTATATATGTATATATTTTTTGTAAGTTTATTTATTTTAAAAGAGAGAGTATAGGGGAGGGCCAGAGGGAATGGGAGAGAGAAAATCCCAAGCAGGCTCCGCACTGTCAGCGCAGAGCCCGATGTGGGGCTCGAACCCACAAACAGTGAGATCATGCCCTGAGCCAAAATCAAGAGTCAGATGCTTAGCTCTCTGAGCCAGCCAGGTGCCATGAGAACACATTTAAATGTAGAACCAGTAGGATTACTTCAGTTTGATTTGTTGATGGATTGGGCATAAGGTGTGAAAGAGGAGTCAAGGAAAAGTTCAGGATTTTTCGGTCTGAACAGTTGATTAAATGGAATTCATATTTACTGAGAGACTCCTGTGGCCAGCATGGGTGTTTCATAGGTGACTGTATTTCCTATACAGAATCTAAATCTTAGGTGTCTTGGAGAGTCTTTTGAGCTTCCTGCTAAAGGTTATCATTCATCATTCAGCCTACTATTATACCACACACTAAAGTATGCATTACAGTAAAAAAGAAATGAGTAAGACTCAGTTCCTATTTTGTAGGAGGTCACATTCTTGTGAGGCAGATGATAAGATATAAGTGCTTAGATAAGGGGACTCTTGTTAGGAAAGGTCTCAGCTTTCCTATTCAATTCCTCAGTAGCGCAAGTTTGAAAAGCTTTTTTTTTTTTTCCTTTTTAAATAAAAGATACTCTCAAATTAGAGAGTCTGTGCCAAAATTAGAAAATATAGGTAGTAAGAAGAAGAAAGCTTGGAAACCTGGCTTTCAGAGATAACTATTAAATTTTTTAAATGTACTATATCCATTCAGAATTTGTCTGTATGCACTTTTGATAATTATTTAAATACACAGTTTAACAACTTTTTTGTATAGTGTTTTTGATAGTTTTACATACAATAAACATATTTCTAACAAACCATATTTAATGGCTCTTTTTTATTTCATTGTGTACGTTTGCTACCATTTATAATCAGTCACTTACTGTTGGATTGTTATCTTACTTATTTTTTTCTATTCTTTGGTGAAGATCCTTTTAGCTAAATTTTAGTTAGTGTATATCCTTATTTTCTTAGACAATTCTTAGAAGTGCAATTGCTGATTCAAAGGGTATGCACATTTTTAGTGTTATAATATGTACTTCTCAGTTTTTTTTCAATAAAAATTGTAAGTTTTATGCTCCCATTATCATTTTATCCCAGTGCTCATTTTAAGTGCTAGATTTGGATATTTTTTTTTTTTTTTCAACGTTTTTTATTTATTTTTGGGACAGAGAGAGACACAGCATGAGCGGGGGAGGGGCAGAGAGAGAGGGAGACACAGAATCGGAAACAGGCTCCAGGCTCCGAGCCATCAACCCAGAGCCTGACGCGGGGCTCGAACTCACGGACTCACGGACCGCAAGATCGTGACCTGGCTGAAGTCGGACGCTTAACCGACTGCGCCACCCAGGCGCCCCGTAGATTTGGATATTTTAAAAAGCAGAAACAGGGGCACCTGGGTGGCTCAGTCAGTTGGGCGGACAACTTCGGCTCAGGTCATGATCTCAACAGTTCGCCAGTTTAAGCCCGGCTTTGCGCTCTGTGCTGACAGCTCGGAGCCTGGAGCCTGCTTCAGATTCTGTGTCTCGCTCTCTGCCTCTCCCCACTCTCGCTGTTTCTCTGTCTCTCAAAAATAAAGAAACATTAAAAAATGTTTAAAAAATAAAAGACAAGAACAATTTACTTTGTAGTAAGGTTGAACAATTTTTATCATGTTTATTGGTGATTTGCGGTTACTTATTCATGTTCTTTATTTTTCTATTAGCTATTAATCTTTTAAAATATAGATTTGTTAGACCTCTTTATTTGTTACATATTTTCAAAAATGTCCCATTCATTAATGATGTATTTTATCACATAGATGTTTTAAAGTTTTATATATTGAAATCTTATAAGGTTTTTTCCTTTTATGATTGTTATTTTGTTTGATACTATGCTTTGAAAGTAATTCCCTCTCTCTCAATTAAATAAATATTTACAAATATTTCTTTTTTTGTAACTTTATAATTCCTTTTCATATTTAAAATATTGATCCATTTGAATTTTTTTCAAATGGTTAATTAGTTTTTTATATCCCATACTTTAACAATTTCTCTTTTGTTCATTGATATAAAACATTAGTTTTTCATGTATGAAATTCTCATATACTGATACTTTTCTCATTCCCTCTTTTAAAATTACTTTTTAAAGCATTATAAATATTTAATGCTTAAAAAGTTTTTTTTAAATATTTATTTTTGAGAGAGGGAGAGATAGAGCATGAGCAAGGTGGGGCAGAGAGACAAAGGGAGACACAGAATCTGAAGCAGGATCCAGGCTCTGAGCTATCAGCACAGAATCCGATGCAGGGCTCAAATTCATGAGCTGCGAAATCATGATCTGAGCCGAAGTCAGACGTTTAACTTACTGAGCCACCCAGGCACTCCAAATATTTAATGCTTATTGAAAAACAACAACAAAATTGATGCCCAAAAATATAAAATATAAAGAACAAGGAAAAAATAATGAAAAGCATACTACAAAGCAGGAGTAATCACTGTAAAATTTTTCATGTGTATCTTTCCAGATTTTTCTAAGTATATACAAGTACAATAATATAAAAATTAAATCAATTTCTGAAATAGTTTTGTAAGTACTTCATTTAAAATATATGGTGAACATCTTTCTCCATCCACAAGTGTCTATAAATATAGATCTAGAATAATTTTTAATAACTATATAGATTCCATTTTGAAGATGTGTTCTACACTTAAATCTACACTTAAAAATAGAAGAAAATATATTATAAATATATGAATATCTACATGTACTAAAAAATGGTAGACACCAAATGCTTAGAACTTTTTCTCTAAATTTTATTACTGCCTTCTATCCTTCATAATGTAACTGGGACAGATGGTCAGAGAAGAAGATTTTGTATATTCTTGTACTCTGAAAGTAGCCAAGAGGCAATTGCCATGTGAATATACTTCTAAAGCTTTTTGTTATGGTGAATTTCAAACAAATAAAAAAAAAAAAGTAACTCAATGAACCCCCATTTACCCATCACCTGGCTTCAGCACAGTCCATTTTGTTTCTTTGTCCAGTCATTATACTACCCCTTACTTGAAGCAGTCCCAGATATCACATCATTTCATTCTCAAACATTTCACTGTGGGTCTCTAACTATAATACCATTATCACCATTTTAATATTTTTGTTGTGTTTCAGAGAAGGAGGTGTCACAATGATCAATGATGGCCCAAAATGGCCAAACATAAATTTATTTTTAAAGAAGAGGTACTTTTTCTGGTTGCCGTACTCACCTTCTACAAAAGACTTAAAAATGGGATACTTGGTTTTATTGGACCATTTTATGTGAAGTGATTTCAAAATCTTTTAGGAAAGGAATCATTTAAAGATCTATAGGGTTTCTAGAAGTTCGACTGCTTAAACAACGTGTGGCATTGAGGAGATAAATTAGCTAAGGACTCTGCATTTGAAGTTTAAATTTGAGCAGAAATAGTCATTCAGTTTGGAGGAAGAGAAAATCACAAGGTTTTTAAGCCTTTTTTCTTTTATTTTTTAAGCCTTTTTTTAAAGTTTATTCATTTATTATTTCTGAGAGATAAAGAGAGCACAGTGGGGGAGGGGCAGAGAGCAAGAGAGGGAAACACAGAATCCGAAGCGGGTTTCAGGCTCTGAGCTGTCAGCACAGAGCCTGATGTGGGCTCGAAGTCAGACGCTTAACTGACTGAGCCACCCAGGTGCCCCAAACCTTTTTTTTTTAAAGATAGCTTTAGAAAATCCTGATTCTTGGGGTGCCTGGGTGGCTCAGTTGAACACCCCACTCTTGTCTCACAATTTGTGGGTTCAAGCCCTGCGTCCAGCTCTGCACTGACAGCACAGAGCAGAGCCTGCTTGGGATCCTCTCTCTCCTTCTCTCTCTGCCTTTCCCCTGCTCATGCTCTCTATCTCAAATAAATAAACTTAAAAAAAAAAAAAGAAAATCCTGATCCTTAAACCTGGACACATGCTTCCTCATTTGATGCCTTGTCAGGTGTATTTAGGGCATAGGAGGATTTGCTTCTCATGGCCCAACACTGGGAATCAAAGCATCATCTGAGAGTTCAATCTTTAGGCTGGCTGGTCTTCATCACCCGTAGGTGTATATAGTCAACCTAGACTGTGAAATTCATCTGCATGTAATAATTATTTAATATTTTCCATGTGCAATGCACTCTCTTTGACCCTTTCAGGTGCACCTGTTCACATAATTCCCACCGCAACCCTGTGGAGAAGGTATCATTACTTATACTGACTGAGGCTCACACAAGTTATGGCCTAAGAGCATGCATCTAATAAATGGTGGGACAAGGATTCAACCCACATCTTTTCATGGCCCACGCTGCCTGTTGGCAAGAATAAATAGTAAGCAAAGAGAATAATTGCTGTTTTAATTTAAAGATGTCCAGTAAACACAGTGATGAGCACAGCATACTACTGTTCAAAATATATCACTAGAAGCATCCCATTTGCCAGAAGTTCTTGATAAATGCAATAATTCCTGAGGGTCAGTCCACACATCACTTCCTTATTCTCTGTGTCTCAGAAGTCTCTGAGTTTCAGCCATTACCTCTGTGCCACAACTGGTCCGGTGCCTTCATCTCTAACTCTGTCCTCCTGATTTGTGTCTGGAGATTTGGCTCCACTCTTCTACCTGAATGTCTTCATGGAGTATTGAAACTCGATATATGCAGATACCTCTTCTCTCAACTCTCCCAATCCTTACTTTTTCTTCTTTTATCTATTTCCTTTTTTTTAGGTTTACTTATTTATTTTTGAGACAGAGAGAGAGTGGGAGAGCACAAGTGGGGAAAGGGCAGAGAGAGAGAGAGTGAGAGAGAGAGAGAGAGACAGAATTTGAAACAGGTTCCAGACTCTGAGCTGTCAGCACAGAGTCCAATGTGGGGCTCGAACCCACAAACCATGAGATCATGACCTAGGCTGAAGTCAGATGCTTAACCAACTAAGCCACCCAGGCGCCTCTACCTATTTCTAATAAAAGCACCAACATTTTCTCAGTAAATGAAGCCTGGAATTTTGGTGCCATTTTTGTTTCTTCTCACATATGTTGCAACTTGTGCAACTTGTAGGTCCAGCCTACAACAACATCTTATAACCATTCTGGCCAAGTCATTTGTACTGTTATCAACCTCGCTTATTGTTTTCTTTTTAAAAAAGAGATCAACTGATTTTAGAAACAGATAAAGGAAATACAATTGATCCTTGAACAACGTGGGTTTGAATTTACACATGAATTTTTTTCAGTAAATACAGCACAATACTATAAATGTGTTTTCCTTATGATTTTCTTAACAACATTTTCTTTTCTCTAGCGTAGTTTATTGTAAGAATACAGTATATAATCCATATAACATACACAATATGTTAATTATGTTATTGGTAAAGTTTCTGGTCAATAGTAGACTATTAGTAGTTAAGTTTTTGGGGAGCCAAAAGTTAATCAGATTTTTGACCATGCAGGGTTTAGGAGCACTTATTGTTAACTGTACCCCTGAGGGTTAACTGTAATGATAAAAAAAATTTGAAGGTAGGGGGCACCTGGGTGGCTAAGTCGGTTAAGTGTCTGACTCTTGATTTCAGCTCAGGTCATGATCTCATGGTCATGAAATCAAGCCTGGGATCAGGCTCTGGGCTGGGCATGGAGCCTGCATTAGATTCAGTCTCTCTCTCTCTCTCTCTCTCTCTCTCTCTCTCTCTCTCTCTCTCTCTTTCTCCCCCTCTTCCCCCTCCCCTGCTTGTGTGCATGATCTCTTTCTCAAAAAAAAAAAAAAAAAAAAGAAAAAAAAATTACAGGTGGGAAACATAATCAAAGCAAGTATCCTTCCGTCCCTGTCTCCTAGTTTTCTAGTTCCCTTCTACAGAAACAACTACAGTTAACCAGATTCTTGTGTATATTCATGTATCTTATGATATATGTCTATATACATATAGAGTTATCTGTATTTCTTCATAAAGGATAGCATTCTATGTATGTTGTTTGGTACTGACTTTTTTCTTTCACTTGACATCTCATAGAAGTCATTTCAGATCCGTACATATAACAGTAATGACAGCTATCATTTGTTGAATGCTTGCTATGAGTAATGAATGGTTCTGAGCACCTTCCACATGTTACCTCTTGCAATGTTCATCCTGTTCCTGGGAGGTACTATTATTATCTCTGTTCTAGAACTGAGAAAACAGAAGTATAGGGGTGTTGTATGAGCTTCACAAGCTCCCAGAGGTATTCGGGCCAAGCTAGGGCTTGAACTCATGTGAACAAGATTGCTCCCCACTGCTGCTCTTACCTGTCAGCTCCATCCACACCCCTAGCTTCGTCTCAGAGGCAAGAACTATGGCTGCGCAGCTGTTCAACTGCCCACCCTTGCTCCTGAGCAAGTGTGATTTCCAACTCCTCTGACCCTCATGTCAGTCAAGAATCTCTCTCCAGGCATTTATGCTAATCTTTCATGAGTGCTACCCTGCACTGTGGAGTGGGCTAAGCAAATCATTTTGTTTCTCCTTTTAAATTCCCCTTTTAATCCTCTTTAGTCAGGATATAAGGAGTTTCCTTAACTCACAACCCCTTTTTACCTAGAGTTGTGTTAGTTGTGAAGCAGTATTTACTAGTTTAAGGATTTTAAGCAAAAATAACATTAAGGCCAATCAAAATATTTTGACTTATGAGGGTGCTTAGATGGCTCAGTCGGTTAAGCGTCCGACTCTTGATTTCAGCTCAGGTCATGATCCCAGGGTCGTGAGTTGGAGCCCCACGTTGGGCTTTATGCTGATAGCACGCGGAGCCTGCTTGGAAGTCTCTCCTCTCTCTCTCTGCCCCTCTCCTTGCTCGCATGTGTACTTTCTTGCTCTCAAAATAAATCAATTTAAAAACATGTTTTGACTTATGGATTTGTATATGTGAAGCTGCTGAAGTAAGAATCATAGCTGAGCTCATTTTGACAATGGATAAACAAGTTTGGAGAGTGCAGCTTCTTCTGAATGGAACACATCAATATCCCTATGTGGGTTAGGGTAGATCAGCTTCCTATGAAAGTCTGTCTTCTTTTTCTTTTTATTATATGGTATCTAGTACATGGAAAGTTTTATGCACATGTGCATTTGTGAGTTTTAAAGCCTATGATTAAATGAAGACCCATGCACCTGCCATCCAGTTTATGAACCTGCACATTGCCAACACTATTGCAGTTACCTTGCCTCTCCCAATCCTATCACTTGCCTTCCCCTAAGGTAACCGCTATTCTGAGTTATCACTTTCTTGCTTTTTACAAATTAAGGTTTTATATATCTGTGTATCTTTTTTAAAAGTTTATTTATTTTGAGAGAGAGACAGCACGAGTGGGGGAGGGGCAGAGAGAGGGAGAGAGAGAGAATCCCAAGCAGGCTCCGCACTGACAATGCAGAGCCCAACGTGGGGCTCAAACTCACGAAACTGTGAGATCATGACCTGAGCTGAAACCAAGAGTCAGATGCTTAGCCGACTGAACCACCCAGGCACTTCCAAATATCTGTGTATCTTAATATATTGGTTACTTTTGCTTATTTTTAAATGAATGTTTTCTTAAACTTTATTTATTTTTTTTGCCTAAGTGTCCAAGAATATATCTGTGTGTGAAATAGTTGCGAAGACTTCCTTTTCTGTATTTAACTCCATTTGAAGTAATTATGTCTGGGATGGAATCAGGCATTGGATTGAAGCAGAACTGGGGAGTGGAAATGCTATACCTGGTTAAGGAATTTATGTATCTCTAAATGGATGTAATAGATGAAGTTCAGAAGCTTACAGAGAAAATGGGACTGATAATGTTGTTTGCATGGCGTGGGGCCACATAGTCTGTTGATGTACAGCAGGTATGGTAAATGACAATGATAAATAACCAGCCCTACATAGCATGTTTATCCCCTGGTTCCCACTTGGTAGTAGCACTGACTTTGTAACTGTTGATGACGTTTGTGACATTAATGGCAGTATCAGGGAATGATTGAGTGTGTGGACTCTGGAGCCAGATGTCCTGGGTCTGAATCAGTGCTGCACCACTTCATAGCCATTTGACTTTGAGCTTTGGACTCTTTGTCAGTAAAGGGGAATGAAGATAATACCTGCCCCATTGGGTCATGGGCAATAGGGTAGCTATCAGCTATTGTTGCTGTGATCATCTGGTATAAAAGTGTATGTGTATTTGGCATGAAGCATTGTAGAATAGTTGAAAAAATGTTAGACTGCCTTGATTTAGTTCCTGGATGTACTGCTTAGTTGGGGGACCTCAGGAGTGGAATCTTTTGGAACTTTCGTTTCTTTCTCTATAAATGTACTGCATGTGTTGGTTATGAAGACAAAAGCATGTGAGTGGCTATCTCGGTTAACAAATGATACTTCTGTTGTTTTTTAGGGTTCGTGGGTTTGCCTAACAACTCAGTGACTTACGTGGTTTCTTAGTCATCAGGTGTAACACTGAACTGCTGTTAGCTTTGTTTTATTTAATTTTTGTTTGTTTTCAGGTTTCAACTTTTTACAGTTTATTTATTTATTTATTTATTTATTTATTTATTTATTTATTTATAATGAGAGAGAAAGAAAGAGAGTGAGCATGAGCGGGGGGGTGGTGGGCAGAGAGAGAGAGGGAGAGAGAGAGAGCAGGCTCTGCTCTGTCAGCGAGAAGCCCCATGTGGGGCTAGAACTAACGAACCGTGAGATTATGACCTAAGCCGAAACCAAGAGTTGGGCGCTTGACTGACTGAGCCACCCAGGCACCCCCAGGTTTCAACTTTTTAATAAGTTCTGTGAAGGATATCCTGAATGCTGGATAAGACACAACAGAGTATTTTTTTTCTTCCAGTATTAAAAAAAAAGTGACATTCACAAATGTCATTTAAAGAAAGTTTTATGTAGTTAAGGTGATGACCTTGAATTAAAAAACACCTCTAATCATGTTCTTGATTTCTTGTAGTTGCATTTGGAAATTGCTTCCTGGTCATGATAAACATTGTGTACAGGCTCTTAAAATGTCTCTAAGTGTACATTATTATTATTTTTTTTTTATTTTTTTTTTTAAGGTTTTATTTATTTTTGAGACAGAGAGAGACAGAGCATGAACGGGGGAGGGGCAGAGAGACAGGGAGACAGAGAATCGGAAGCAGGCTCCAGGCTCCGAGCCATCAGCCCAGAGCCCGACGCGGGGCTCGAACTCACGGACTGCGAGATCGTGACCTGAGCCGAAGTCGGAAGCCCAACCGACTGAGCCACCCAGGAGCCCCTATTATTTTTTTTTAAAAGCACTCTGGCCAAACTTTTTTTTTTTTTTTTTTTAACCAGAATCAGTAATCCTGAGATCCCAAACTAAAAACGTGGTAAAAGGAAAATACCCAAACTCAATAAATGTCCTAGGATTTGTCTTTAAGTGGGAGAAGATTTTTATAAAACACATGAAGCTTTCTAAAAGGTCTTTAACAAGCTACCTTGGGAGCTCAGTTTAAAAATAGAAGTTGATGCACTAACACAGATGTTTCAGTGCAGCTCCAAAAATCTTTATAAGTACAGCCATTTGGAAGGATGATCCTGGATCAGAAGTTTTATTCCTTGTGTAGCTACCACATTAGATGCACATGCCTGAACTTGGAGGTCAAAATTGTCTCTGTCGTTTCCTCCTGAGTAGCGGTCATAACCACCCGGCTTCTACCACCAGTCTCTGGGCCTTCCACATCCATATCCATATCCTCCAGGCCGCTGTCATATCTGCCACTCCCATAGCTCTGGTCCCTACCACCTCTAGAGTAGCTGCGACCACGCCCGTGGGCCCCAAAGGCACCGCCTCCAGTTCCCCTGGCTAACTTGCCCAGGTGATCCACACAGATCTGGCGACCATCCAGAGACTCTCCATTCATGGCTCCCATGGCATCTGAGGCATGCTTTGGACTGGTGAAGGTGGTAAAACCAAAACCCCAGAATCGCTGAATCTCACGGCCCTTGACAATGACCCCCTCAGAAATAGGACCAAACCTACTGAAGTGGTCTTCCAGAGTCTGCTCATCAGAGTTGAAGTTGAGCCCTCCCACAAAAAGCGTCCCTTGTTCAGAAGACATGGCAATGAGTTCAAGTACTGCAAATTAAGCGAAAGGACCAGAAGAACAGCTACCATCGAGGAGCTTATGAACGAAGGGAGTCAAACCATTCTAGAATCAAATTAAGTTGGTTGCTTAGCATTTGGAATAATGATTAGAAAGATAATATAAGCTTCTGCAACCTTTATTTTAGGGAGGTTAAAATATTTTCCTTTGGTAAGAGGAACTTTTGTTAGTAGACTTTATTTTTTGGAGCAATTTTAGGTTCACAGCAAAATTGAAAGAAAAATACAGACGGCTCCCATATATCACCCCCACCCCACATGCACAGCCCTCCCATTATCAACACCCCCCTGCCCCCGCCACCAGAGTGGTACATTTGTTATCATCAGTGAATCTATACTGACAAATCATTATCACCCAAAGTCTATAGTTTCCATTAGAATCCACTCTTGGTATTATATATTCTATGGATTTTGACAAATGTATAATGATATGTATTCACTATTATAGTATCATTTAGAGAAGTTTCACTGCCTTCAAAATCCTCTGTGCTCTGCCTATTCACCCCTCTCTCCCTTAATCCCTGGCAACCACTGATCTTTTTACTGTCACCATAGTTTTACCTTCTCCAGAACACCATGTATTTGGAATCATGTAGTATGTAGCCTTTTCAGATTGGCTTCTTTCAAGTAAAAGAAAAATTTTAACCTCTAAATTCTGTTTGTCTAGGGGTGCCTGGGTGGCTCAGTCGGTTGAGCGTCTGACTCTTGTTTTTGGCTCAGGTCATGATCTCACAGTTTATGGGATGAGCCCTGTGTCGTCAGCATAGACACTGTTTGTGATTCTCTTTCTCCCTCTCTTTCTGCTCCTACCCTGCTTGCGCACGCGTGTGCTCATTCTCTCTCTCTCAAAAAGCAAAATAAACATTTAAACTCTGTCTAGAAAAAATATATCTCAGCAGCTTGCCCTCTCGAACTCAATAGGCAGTTTCCTTCAAGGGGCTGGGAGACAGGAAGGGGAATTGTGCCCTGCAAACCAGATCATCAGCCGGCTCCAAGGCTTAGCAGGCTGACATGTTGCAACCACATTCGCCTTCACACCTTCCTTCTCATGATATTTTTAACTGTATTGGACTAAGTCCACAGTGTAGAGTTATAAATAAGGCTGGGTGGAGACACATGGACAAGCTAATGATTAGGTACCTCTTCAAACCTGTGTCCTTAAATATTTATTCCATGCTTATTCATTGGAGAGGCTGAGTGGTGTGTGTGTGTGGGAAGACAGAAAAGGAAGCAAGTTGGCTGGGCCTGGCACAGCCCATTTAGCAGGATAAAACTCGCTGTTAATCAGTCCTTAAAAATCAGCTTGGCGATATCAGTTGTTACTAAATCTCATCAACTACACCCTCCCCTGGTAGCTTATTAAAACATTTCTTCCAGTCAGGAGCAATTTCTGACTTGATATACACCCCACCATCTTGATATACACCCCACCGTTTCATAGTATGTCTTACAGATTTGTGCTCCGAGCAAGTGCCCAACCGACTATTGCTAACCCAATGTGGTCATTGGTGGGAGTTAGGCAAAATTGGCTTTTCTTTCTCCATCTGGAGTTGCAGTGCAACTTGGCCCTGTCCCAGTTGGAGAAGACCGCACTGTTTCCATCTAGGTGGCTGTGATGTTGTTCACAGAAAGATGACTGAAAAGCTTCACTTACCACTTTCTTTTCTGCCTCCTCGTCTGGGAGATAAAGGGTGGAAAATGAGTAGGAGAAGAAAGACCTAAGTATTACAAAAGGAAGGACCTGGGGCTGGACGCTCAGCCAGAACAGTATCTCTGAACACCCGGCAGGCCAGTCGCCTAGGGCAGAGAAATTGGCAACCATTTTCAGTAAAAGCCTGGACACTATTTTAGGCCTTATGGGTCAAATGGCCTCAGTCACACCTACTCAACTCGGCAATTTAAAAAAAAATTTAAATGTTTATTTATTTTTAATGTTTATTTGTTTTTGAGAGAGAGAGGCAGAGCGTGAGCAGGGGAGGGGCAGAGAGAGAGAGAGAGAGAGAGAGAGAGACAGAATCCGAAGCAGGCTCCAGGCTCTGAGCTGTCTGCACAGAGCCCAACGTGGGGCTCGAACTCACGAACCATGAGATCATGACCTGAGCCAAAGTTGGACGCTCAACCGACTGAGCCACCCAGGTGCCCCTCAACTCTATTATAGCATGAAAGCTGCCATATATGATTTGTAAAGGAATGGGCATGGTTGTGCTCCAATGAAACTTCATTTATTGACACATGTCCATTCTTAGCTCCCTGGCCAGACGAAATCAGGCAGTGAGCTGCATTTGACCCATGGGTTGTAGTTTGCTGACCTTGTCTAGGAAAATATAGGCAACCTGAAGTTGGTCAGTGTGACAGTGTCTGTGCTGCCTGCGTATTCTCTGCAGAGATCCTTTTTGTGCTCACTTGGTAAAGCTCAGTGGAAAATAACTTTGGAAATGCTAGGTGAATCCAAGGAGTGGGAATTTTGCCGAGGTTTGGGTAGTACAGGAGAAGCATTCCCCCTGGAGGCCAGCTGGGATAGTGGCAGAAATGAGCACGGCGAGGATGACAGGACTATGGGAGACTGAGGGCCTCACTGGGAATTGCTGACTTTCATTCTCTGCTAATACCTCGGAGGTTCTGTGTTTGGTTTTAACAAAGGCAGCCAGTCTTAATCTCCACACATGTACTTATTGATAATGAAACTATATGATTTCTATCTCTAAGAACTTTCATTGAGGCATTTTGTTGGCATTTTTAAAAAACATTTTTTGGTATATTTTAGTTATGTGAATGTTGTTAACTTTGTTGGAAGGGTAATAGTCTCTTAAATGGATGGAGCTTTTAACCTTGAGGATGAGATGTGCCTGCAAATGCATACTCCTAGGCCCAGGATTCATTAATTTTTAGGTGGCAAATAGCTATTGTTAATAATTTATTTCATGTTTATTTATTTTTGCATATTTAATCATCTGCCATGATTTTGATCACCAGGATCCTTACTACAGATTTAATGACCTTAAGTACAGATGGATCTCCTTGGATAACTGGACCTATAGCAAGAAATTTCAAATCCCCTTTAACATTAGGTATGTATGTGTGTGTGTCTATATGTACATCTGTATTTATTTAGTTATTGGTATTGAGCTTTCCTTCTTTCTGTCTCTGGAATAATCTTTTGTTTGTTTAGGCTGCATGTAAGAGAATTGTCAGACTAAAGCCTTGTCCTATAAAAGTGAATATATAATTTATGTTTTGATTTGTATATAATGGTGCCACTGATCATTCGTCATGAAATTATGTCTTGTTCAGTGGTTTTAATGGAGTCACCTACACCTAGTGAGTTCTCTTATTTGCATTTCCTTCTATGTGTACCCTCCCCTCCCTATAATCAATAGAATGTGTATATTTACAATCTGTCAAGTAGGATCAGAGATCCATCATTTATTCCATGTGGGGTTAACCAGCCATCAAGGCCGTGGCATTGGCCTTATATTATGTTGTGAAGCCACGAGGAAAAACAGTATAATTTCAGTAATGTTCCACGTAGCAAAATGTAACCCGGTTATATCTACCACCATTATTGCTAAATAAAAAAAAAAATCCTCTGTCCCTTTTGTATGACTTTTTTTGGGTAATTATTTAACAGCCTGCTAAAAGAGAAATAAAACCAGAATATGGTGCTCAACATCAACATTGCTGTGCTCCATGTTCGCGTTTGCAGATAATACTTAAAATATCTCTGTTAAGGGTCCTCTTTCATTTGAATTCAGCATTTCCAAAATGTAAGCAATTGACTGTCCCACTTAAAGCTTCCTTTATATTCTAACAGTCTCATTGCTTCTCTTAATGTAACAACCCTTTTCTGATCCTCTATGCCTGAGGTGTTTTTGGCTTATAATATCTTTTCTGCATCTCTGTATTCAATCTTCCTCTGCGTTCTGTTAATTTCTGCCTATCATTTCTCTCTTTAAGTTTATTTATTTATTTTGAGAGAGACAGAGACAGTGTGAGCAGGGCAGGCGCACAGAGAGAGAGAGAGAGAGAGAGAGAGAGAGAGCCCCAAGCAGGCTCTGCACTGCAACACAGAGCCTGCTGTTGGACTTAAACCCATGACACCCTGACATCATGACCTGAGCCGAAACCAAGAGTCAGACGCTTAACTGACTGAGCCAACCAGGGACCCCATCTTTTAAAAAAATTTTTATTTTAGAGAGAGAAAGAGTGAGCAGGGGAGAGGCACAGAGAGAGAATTTTAAGCAGGATCCATGCTCAGCATAGACCCTGACTTGGGACTCGATCCCACAACCCTGGCTGGAATCATGACCTGAGCTGAAATCGAAGTCAGATGCTCACCCGACTGAGCCACCCAGGTGTCCCTCATTTTTCTTGATTCAGCCCCTTTCTCCTCATTTCCAGTTAACATGTTTGCCTAGGCCTTTGTTAGTAAGTGCCTGCAGTTAGGCCAAAGCTGCATAACTAAATTTCTTGCTTTGTCTTTTTATTCTTCACTCTTTTTTAAAAAAAAAAAATTTTTTTTAACGTTTTATTTATTTTTGAGACAGGGAGAGACAGAGCATGAACAGGGGAGGGTCAGAGAGAGGGAGACACAGAATCTGAAACAGGCTCCAGGCTCCGAGCTGTCAGCACAGAGCCTGACGCGGGGCTCGAACTCACGGACCGTGAGATCATGACCTGAGGTGAAGTTGGCCACTTAACCGACTGAGCCACCCAGGCGCCCCTATTCTTCACTCTTGTATATAGAAACATTAGACTCATCTTCCCCAAATATTGGTTTTGCCCGTGACATTCTTGCTCAAGAACGACAGTGTCTTCCTTTTAATTGGTAAAGCCAGTTTAATCTTATTTGCTTGTGTGTGAAAATACTGCTTAATGTTGCCTATTCCTGTTCCACTTCCTGTGCTCTGCTGCCCTCTTGCCCTGCTGACTTGACCAGATTTCTCCCTTTAGCGCTCTAGCACAAGTCCTGCACCTGCACCTACTATGTTATCTTAATGTTGATGTCGTTTGCACTTCCTTGTTTGGAGTTTGCTCTTCCTCCAGGGTCTACCTTTTACCTAGACATTTTCTACTCATTAAAAAAAAAAAAAAAGGAACAACTTTATTGAGACCTAATTCACACACTATACATTCACCCTTTTAAAGGATACAATTCAGGGGTGCCTGGGTGGCTCAGTCAGTTAGGTGTCTGACTTAAGCTCAGGTCAGGATCTCATGGTTCATGAGTTTGAGCCCTGTGTCGGACTCTTGCTGACAACTCAGAGCCTGGAGCCTGCCTTGAATTCTGTATCTTTCCCTCTCTCGCACTTGTGCTGTCTCTTTCTCTCAAAAATAAATAAACCTTTTAAAAAAGCTTACAATTCAGTAGCTTTTAGTATATTCAAAGAGTTGTGCCACCATCGATCGATCACTATAATCAGTTTTAGAATTTCCCTCACTTCAAAGAGAAAGCCATACCCATTACCAGTCATTCCCCGTTCCCAACGTCCCCACCCCCTCATCCCTATCCCAGCACTAGGCAGCCACCAATTTATTTGCTGTGGATTTATCTCTTCTGGAAATCTCATATAAATGGAATTATACAATATGTGGACCTTTGTGACTTCCTTCTTTCACTTAGCATAATGTTTTCAAAGTTCATCCATGTCGTCACATTCACCGGTACTTTATTTCTTTTTATTGCTAAATAATATTTTATTGCACGGTTATACTACATTTATCCTATTCTTCTTTAAGTTCTTCTTTCTTTCTTGAAGTCTTTCCTTGTGACATAAGCTCCGATAGCACATATAGTCTGTCCAACAAGACTGTACTATAAACCAGAAGAGATGGAAAATTTTCTCTTTTTTTTCCTGTGTTTTTGGCTTGAATGGCAACTAGACTGCAGATTCCTTAAATTCAGAGAGTGTTTTAGTTCCCTGTAAAGCTTAGCAGAGTGCCGAGCCCATAATAGGTATTCATAGATACTTGTTAGTTGGTTAATGTTTTCTCTTAGTGTCAGTAAATGTAATGGTTTGTGAAAAAAAATTTTTTTAATGCTGATTTTTGACAGAGGGAGAGCGTGGGGAGGGGCAGAGAGAGAGGGAGACAGAATCCCAAGCAGGCTCTGTGTTGTCAGCACAGAGCCCGATGGGGGGCTCGAATTCATGGACTGCGAGATCATGACCTGAGCAGAAATCAAGAGTTGGACACTTAACCGACTGAGCCACTCAGATGCTCCTGTGAAAATGTCTTATGTCTACTATTTAACTTGATTCTCATAAGTACTTTGTGAAGCCCTAAAAAAAGTCAATGCATTCGGAAATTATAAGCTATGCTCATGACTTTATAAGGCAATTGAAACATTATGGAGAAAGATAAACCAGAGCACTCAACAGAAAAATGTATTAAACCAATACTTATGAAAATTTCATTGAAAATTGAATTTTAAGAATGTGTATTTTCAGGGGTGTCTGGATGGCTCAGTGGGTTGAACATCCGACTTTGGCTCAGGTCATGATCTCATGGTTTGTGAGTTTGAGCCCTGCCTTGGGCTCTGTGCTGACAGCGCAGAGCCAGGAGCTTACTTCAGATTCTGTGTGTGTGTGTCTCTCTCTGCCTCTCCTCTGCTCTGCCTCTCTCAAAAATAAACATTAAAAATTTTTTAAAAAGGAATGTTTATTTTCTGTGAAATATTTATACCTTTAGTTTTAACTAATAAAAAAGATTTATCAGGGCACCTGGGTGGCTCAGTCGGTTGGTTAAGCATCCGACTTTGGCTCAGGTTATGATCTTGCGGTTCGTGAGTTCGAACTCCGTGTCAGGCTCTGTGCTAACAGCTCAGAGCTTGGAGCCTGCTTTGGATTCTGTGTTTCCCTCTCTCTCTGTCCCACCCCTGCTCATGTTCTCTCTCTTTCTCAAAAACAAATAAACATTAAAAAAATTAAAAAAAAAGATTTATCTAAGCTAATGTTTTACACATCTTGTTTAAAATTTTTTCTCTTTTTTTAGCAAATGGCAAAAAGTAAACCTGATTTTTGAGGGTGTTGATACAGTTGCAAAAATCCTGCTAAATAGTGTTCCTATTGGGAAAACAGACAACATGTTCAAAAGATATGTAAGTATACAGTGACATCAAGTTAAAAGAAACCTCCCTGTATGTGTTTGTGTGTTAATTGTTGTGAGTAGAGAAAGGTAAGTGCATAATTAATTGCCCGTGCAGGTAGGTACAAGCTCTTTGAAGCACTGGGTAAATTACCTTCACACTTGCCACATTGTAGAATGATGAAAACACCACAGACCCTATAGAGTTGTGAAGATTTAATAAGCTAATTATATAAAATGATTGGCACAGTTTGGTTCTTGGCACGTGAGAAGTGTTCAACAAATGCTGTTCCCTTCTCTGTTATTTGGTGATCCAGAGTTTCATGAGAATTGACAATTGACAAACTATTAAAAAAGAAAATGCTCCATCCTGTCTGGAATGCTTACATTAAGGTATCATGTTCTCATCTCCCTGCAAGGGTCAACTTTTCAAAACAAAAATAACTTATGACTTAGAAATACATGCTGTTCATACCAGAGAGTCAGGTTGTCCTGAAGCATCTAGGAAATCCTTGGCAGTTCAAGGCCATATGTAAATAGCCAGAGCAGACATTCCAGGGCTAAAGATATTTTCTGCTTGCTCTCTTTGCCTAAGACCATCATCTGTCAGTAAAAATAGAAGGAGAAACCTAGAAATCTACTTTTGGGTAGGAGAATGTGCTCAGTTGTAACCGTAAGCAGGCAACTAAGTTACACTGTTTCAGTGAAGTGCTTTCTTCTGCAAAAAAGGCTAACCCTAAAGATTTCAATTATTTTATGCATCTTTCATACATTTTTGCATATCTATATCTAAAATTTTACACACGGGCCTACTTCCACATCTGTTCTTTCCTTTAATGCAGAGCTTTGATATTACCACTGTGGTTAGAAATGTGAACTCCCTTGAGCTGCGTTTCCAGTCCCCAGTGTTGTATGCGGCGCAGCGGAGCAAAGCTCACACTAGCTACTGGGTGCCTCCAGACTGCCCTCCGCCTGTGCAGAAGGGCCAATGCCACGTCAACTTCATTCGAAAGGTAACAGTCTTGCCAATGGAGGGGGCTTTAGCCTTGATGATGGGAGGTGCCGGTGTGGAAAATGCTTGTTTGAAGACACCCGTCGTATTTCAGAATTTGGGCATCTCTTTCCTGTCTGCTTCATGGGATTGAAAACTTGAAATCAGAACCAGAAGGTTTATGAATTTTTGTGGAGAATCTTTGCCTTCCTAGGTTTCCATCCTGAAGCATGCTTCAGAACTTAGGTAACAACAGAAAAAGAAGAAAAATAGGTGACTGATACTGTAAGTGCACAAAGTATTTTTTAACATTTAGGTTTATCAAACTTTTCACCAGAATGTGAGGTTCATATGTATTAGTGACTCTTGTTACTGGGAAGCCTTCTGCAAATATTAATATATTTGCTGATGTATTCCACATTTTAGTGCTAGGTTCTCATATAATCTAACAAAAATGACAAAATCCACAAGGTGATTATTTATTTATTTTTTGAGTTTCATCTGACTTTAAATGACTTGAGTTTATTCCAATATGTAGTTGGATTTTCTATGTGGCATTTAGTTTTTGTTTTTTTGTTCTTTACAGTTTATTTATTTATTTTGAGAGAGACAGAGACAGTGCAAGTGGAGGAGGGGCAGAGAGAGGGAAAGAGAGAATCCCAAGCGCAGAGCCCGATTCAAGGCTCGAACTCATGAACTGTGAGACCATGACCTGAGCCGAAACCAAGAGTCAGACACTTAACCAACTGAGCCACCCGGGCGTCCCTGTGGCATTTAGTTTTTAATTTTATTTTTATTTAAGAAATTTTTAATTGTGGTAAAATACGCACAACACACAGCTTGCCATCTTAGCCATTTTTAAGTGTGTAGTTCACTAGTATTAAGTATATTCACTTTGCTGTGAAACCAATCTCAAGAATTGTTTCATGTGGCAAAACTGAAAGCCTATACCCATTAAAAACAGCTCCTTATTTTCCCCTCCAGCCAGCCCCTGGAAACCACCATTCTTTCTGTTTCTGTGAGTTTCACTCCTATCTAAGAGGAATCATACTGTCCTATTCGTCACACAAATCCTATTTGGCTTGTTATGCCTGGCTTATTTCACTTAGTGTGACGTTCTCCATGTTGTAGCATGTGTCTGAATTTCCCTCCTTTTTAAGCCTGAATAATATTCCATTCTATGGAATGGGTCACTGGAGCCTCTGGTGCCCCAGTGCCCGCGGGTCTCTTTGAGACCCTGCTTTCAGTTCTTTTGCATATATCCCAAGAAGTGGGATACTGGAGTATATGGTAATTCTATTTTTAACTTCTTCAGAAATTGGCATGTAGTTTTAACAACAAATATAATCCTTGGTTTCATTGTGAAGATACAAACTGTATTTTTCCAGTACTTGTTGGCAAAAACCTCAGTTGATAAATTCTGATTATTTACATTAGGTGGCTCTCTTCAGAATGGATGGATTAATCATTAGGTTGTGTTTCCGTAATATAAGTACTAAGGTCAAAATTATACCCCCTCTTGTTTAACTCAACCTAGCTAAAGTTGTGTCAGTACCTTTTTTTTATTTTTTATTTTTATTTATTTATTTTTAAAATTTACATCCAAGTTAGTTAGCATATAATGCAGTAATGTTTTCAGGAGTAGATTCCAGTGATTCATCCCCTATGTATAACACCCAGTACTCATCCCAACAAGTGTCCCCCTTAATGCCCCTTACCCATTTAGCCCATCCCCCCCCACAACCCCTCTAGCAACCCTCAGTTTGTTCTCTGTATTTAAGAGTCTCTTATGTTTTGTCCCCCTCCCTGTTTTTATATTATTTTTGCTTTCCTTCCTTTATGTTCATCTGTTTTGTATCTTAAATTCTCATTTGAATGAAGTCATATGATTTTTGTCTTTCTCTGACTGACTAATTTCACTTAGCATAATACCCTCCAGTTCCAGCCACTTAGTTGCAAATGGCAAGATTTCATTCTTTTTGATTGCCGAGTAATACTCCATTGTATATATATACCACATCTTCTTTACCCATTCATCCATCGATGGACATTTGGGCTCTTTCCATACGTGGCTATTGTTGATAGTGCTGCTATAAACATTGGGGCGCATGTGCCCCTTTGAAAGAGCACACCTGTATCCCGTCTTTAAGGACACTTTTAAATTTCAGTTCTGACCTCTATATGGTCTTTCTTTAATCACTTCAAATATTTGGTAGCAATTTGCTTGACTGTTTTAGGTGTAGTATCAGTCTCTTAATATAAGCATTTGCTCCTGTTACTATAAAGGAATCATCTGTAACTGAACACTCAGGTATTCAATGGAATACTATGTACTTATACTTCTGTTTATAATTCATCTCTTGTTTCTGGTCTTCGGCGTCAAATGGCACAATGGTTTGAATACTAAAGTTTGCACCTTTTCTCTCTCCTTTTCTATCTCTTATCTTGTATCAGAATGAGGACTTCCTGAATCCTAATTTACTTTTCATGTCTTCAATAAAATGATATATATGTTATGCATATATCCATGTAGTATTTTTCCTCTGCCCCCCATTCAATCTGTGGCATTTAAAACACAGTTTCAGGTTATCCTGATAGAACAAAGCCCTCGTCACTTAAATCAACAATCAGACCCATGACTCTGCCCTCACAGTGTGTGGAGCACTAACCCTGGGGCAGACTTGCCAGAAGAGTGAATTGTGTCTTATTGTTTCTGGCTATACCGACATGGTCCAGTGGGAAGAGGCCTGAATTGGGAGAGCAAGGCAGGAATCTTAGATCTGATTTCTGGATTTATGACCCATAAAGATCTTAGGGAAGTCCATCGTTTGTGAATGGAGCTAATCCCTTCTCTTCTTGACTGTGTCGGTAAGAGCATATAGTGAAATAATAATGTGAATGCACTTTGCATACTGTAGAGTGCTATACATCTATTCAAAATGTAGAGTGGGAGGGGGCTCCTGGGTGGCTCAGTATATTAAGCATCTAATTCTTTATTTCAGCTCAGGTTATGATCTTGCAGTTGTGAGATCCAGCCCCATGTCAGGCTCTTCACTGACAGCACAGAGCCTGCTTGGGATTCTCTCTCTCTCTCTCTTTCTCTCTCTCTCTCTCTCTGTCTCTCTCTCTCCCTCTCTCTCTCTGCCCCTCCCCTGTTCAAGAGCATGCTCTCTCTCTCTTTTTCTCTGTCTCTCTCTCAAAGTAAATAAACATTAAAAAAACAAAATGTAGGGTGGTGTTATTACTTACTTTGGAGACTGACTTCTATAATTATAGACTTCTAAGTGTGTAACTGATTATATGCAGTTAGTGGAGTAGAGATATCAGCACAAACCCCCTCTTGTCTCTGCTTCCTTCTCTGTCCTGCCTGGATGGTGGGACCTCTCACTTCAGCTACTCTCTTAGCTATATTCTCCACCATCCTCCTTGTTTTCCACCTACATCTCTGGACATTCCTTCTAGGTTGCTTTATCCAGATCAACCTCCCCCTCTTGGAAGTTATATTATTCATGCTTCTTTCTGTTATAGGCACTTTCCTTCTCTCATTTTATACCCTGTCTAGACTATCTCATTTAGCTTCACTTCTTCAATAACCAGTCGAATTTCTAATGACTTCTAATATTGTATCTTCAGTCCAGACTTCTCTTCAATTCCAGACCTTATACTGGATTGCCTATCTGGCATCTTCACCTGCCTGATTCCCGGGGACCTAAAGATTCAGGATGTCCAACACTGTGCTTGGATCTAAACCCTTCTCCCAGGGCTCCCTGTCTGGCTGAATGGAATGCCATCCAGAACAGTTGCTAAAGCCAGAAACCTAAGAGTTATTTTTGGTAACTCCCTCTCTCTCTTTTCCCTCCTCCAACACACCACTGAGTCATTTTGACCATGTGGACATTATGACTTTAATAGTTCCTAAATCTTCCCATGCTGTATTTCTACTACCATGCTTGAGTTCAATCTATAATAATTTCTTGCATGAAATACTGCCCTGACCACCTAACTGGTATCCTGCAACCTCATTTGCCTTCCTCCAATTAATTTTCTACAGAACAGCCAGAATGTTCTTTTCAGACAAAAATCATTACAGCACTCCCTTCTTAAAACTCTTCAACAGCTTCTCATTGCCTTTAGGCTAAAGTAATGGGTCTTAGTTCTGTCTGGCTCATGCCCACTTCTCCAGTTTTCTCTCTGTCTCTTCCCATCATTCCCTCTTCATCTCCTGCAATGTACCATAGTTTCTTGCACCTCAAGGCTTTTGTACATGCTGTTCCTTCTGAAAAGGATGCTTTTACTTCCTTCTCCCTTAAACACACTGGACAAATGGTACTTATCCTTCAGATCACCATGTAAAAGTCACTATTATTCAGGGAAACTTGTTCTGACACCCCCACCCCCGCCATTATACTGTCCCCTGTCGACGTCTTTTGCATTTGTGATTGTTTATTCAATACCTGAGTTTCCTGCTATACTGTGAGCACTGTAAACAGAAGGACTGTCTGTTTTGTGTACTGATGTACTTCCAGCCTGAAACAAAGAAGGCAGTTCACAAACATTTTTTGAATAAGTGAAAAGTTTTATTTGGAGAAGTTGTATGAATAGGAGTGATTTGTAGCCCTTGGTGGGGAAAATAGTCTGCCTTATAAGATGTTGAATATTTTTGCCCTCCTCCTTATTCCTGTCTCTAAGAAAGGAATTGTGTACCTGAATGAACTTATAAACTCTTCAGTAAATAACCCCAAGATGATTTTCATTCCAAACATGAGAATCTGATACAAATGTGGATGCTATGAAGTAGTTTTAATTCTTTGTCTCTGTAGTGGAAACTAATTTATCTCTCTCTTAGATAAATACAGATCTTATGAAATAATACTTTTTTTTTTTTTTTTTTTTGGGAGAGAGAGAGGGCGCAAGCCAGGGGGAGAGTGGCAGAGGGGGAGAGAGACAGAGACAGAGACAGAGACAGAGAGAGAATCTAAAGAGGCTCAGTGCTGAGCCTGGGGCTTGATCCCACTACCTTCAGATCATGACCTTAGCTGAAATCAAGAGTCAGAGTTGGATGTTCAACTGAATGAGCCACCCAGGTGCCCCAGCAAATAATACTTTAAATGAGAACAGTTTGCCAATTCCTCGGGCTCTGTTCTACAAATGTTCCATTCAGAAAAATCTCAGTACTCCCTCTTCCTCTGGTGCTTATTCCTTTTTATTTATTATTATTATTTTTAATTTTTTTACACTTTTTATGTTAAATATAATTTATTGTCAAATTGGTTTCCATACAACACCCAGTGCTCATCCCAACGCTGGATGAGGACTTTTTAAAAGCTGAGCTCGGGGCGCCTGGGTGGCTCAGTCGGTTAAGCGTCTGACTTCAGCTCAGGTCATGATCTCGCGGTCTGTGAGTTCGAGCCCCGCGTCGGACTCTGGGCTGATGGCTCAGAGCCTGGAGCCTGTTTCCGATTCTGTGTCTCCCTCTCTCTCTGCCCCTCCCCTGTTCATGCTCTGTCTCTCTCTGTCCCAAAAATAAATAAACGTTAAAAAAAAAAAATTAAAAAAAAAAAAAGCTGAGCTCATAACCTCACATATTTGATTATCTTTATTTTTAAATGTTTCCTCATTTTTTATAGTTATTGCATTTAAATAGAATATTTTTTATGGTATTAAATTTAAATACAATGCTAGGTTCAGAGATATTTTGGAGAAGTTTAAAGAGTGACTAATTGTGTTGCTTCAGTATCATATGCTTTTGAAGAATAAATGTACATAATCAGATTTTATGTTCTTAAAACATTTCTGCCAAATTTAACTATGTTGCATAGGTTCCTATATGAGTTATTGTATTAGTTACCTACTGGTGTATAACAAATTATGCCCAAACTTACCAGCTTAAAATAACATTTTTTATCATAGTTTCTATCAGTCAGGAATCTGAAAGTGACTTAGCTGGGTGCCTCTGGTTCAAGGCCAGTCATGAGGTTACAGTCAAGCCAAGAAAGGACCAGGGCTGTGGTGATCTCATGGCTCTACTAGGTCTGAAGTGTCTGTGCCTAAGTTCACACATGTGGTCATCAGTAGGCCTCAGATTGGCTTCTAAACTCGCCATGTGGGCCTCTCCACTGAGCTGCCTCACAACATGGCAGCTGGCTTCCCTCATGGCTAGGAGAGAGCAACAGTGAGCACCCAAAACAGAAACTGCAGTTTTTTTTATAACTTGGTTTTGGAAACGATGTCACCTCTGCTGTATTCTCTTGGTTGGAAGTGATTCACTAGGTCTAATCCATACTCGAGGAGAGGGGATTGCATAGGGCATGAATACCAGGAGGGAATCATTGTAGGCGATTAAAAAAAATTTTTTTTAACGTTTATTCATTTTTGAGAGACAGAGAGAGACAGAGTGTGAGGGGGGAGGGCCAGAGAGAGACACACACACAGAATCCGAAGTGGGCTCCAGGCCCTGAGCTGTCAGCACAGAGCCCGATGCGGGGCTCAAACTCACAAATTGTGAGACCATGACCTGAGCCGAAGTTGGGCGCTTAACTGACTGCGCCACCGAGCACCCCAATTGTAGGCCATTTTAGATGCTCCATGTGGGACACACACATGTACACACAGTATGGACTTAATTGTATGTCTCCCCTGAGTTTTTATGTTGAAGTCCTAATCCTCAGTGGCTGAAAATCTACCTTGTTTGGAGATAAGGTCTTTAAAGAGGTGATGAAGTTAAAGTGAGACCTTTAGGGTGGGAGATAGTCCAGTATGAATGATGTCCTTGTTTGGAGATAAGATCTTTAAAGAGGTGATGAAGTTAAAGTGAGACCTTTAGGGTGGGAGATAGTCTAGTATGAATGATGTCCTTGTAAGAAGAGGAAATGCATGTGTGTGTGTGTGCATGGAAAAAGACTGTGAAAACACAGTGAGAAGGTGACCCTCTGTAAGCCCAGGAGAGAGGCTTCAGAGGAAACCAAAGCTTCCCCCACTTTGATGTTGGATTTGCCAGGCTCTAGAACGGTGGAAGAGTAAATTTCTGTTGTTGAAGCCACTGGTCTGTAGTATTTTGTTATGGCCACCCTAGCAAACTAATATGCATGCATATAATATTTTAAAAGAAAAAGCTTTTCACAGTTGTTTAAATGTCATGGTAATTGGAATGCATCTTTTTCCCCCCTGGAAATTACAGGAGCAGAGTTCCTTTAGTTGGGACTGGGGGCCGTCCTTCCCTACCCAGGGCATCTGGAAAGATGTCAGAATCGAAGCCTATAATATTTGTCATCTGAACTTCTTCACATTTTCCCCTATCTACGGTAAGCTAAGAGATGTGCTTTCTTGTTTGTCTTTTTTGAGCCTCCTTTATGTTATAAGAATTGGGTTTATAATCTGAAGATATAGATATACTTTCCAGAAATTCATTTAAAAAGAATTGGGGGGCACATTAAATTTCTATGTGTGAAAAATATACACAGACTGTGATTTGTCATGAAAATTTACAGTATAAAGCAGGAAGGAGGTAGATAGATACTTTTAAACATATTTTGAAAAGAAGATGAGAGAAAGCCAGAGTAGCTCTGGGTTTTTCTGAGCTAAGTGTTCCTTCTAAAAGGCCTGCTGTTTTGTGCTCCTCCCTGCGGCCTCTGTCCCCGCTTTGAGAACTTCACTGTGCTGAGGTCTTGATTTGCTTCGATCACTGCGCGTTTTCTCCTCTGAAGGCCATGCCACACTAGCCTTGTTAAGAGTTGAAAATAAACCGGTATGCACACAGAGCATACAGAAAATTTTGTAAGATAAAGAATACTACTTTCTCAGCCAAAGGAATGATTCCCAAGACGGGAGCACTGAATAAACTGTCAGAAATTTCACTGAGGTCCACGAATCCATGAAAAGCCGGTCAGATATTTTTGTTGAAGTGTTTGCCCAGCACTGTGTTTGTTTGTTTGTTTGTTTAGAAAGGAACTAGAGTTAGTATACTCGTGCCTGCACATTGGTGGAGATAAGGGAGGGAAGATATGAACAGTTACACCAAACAAGACTGTGTAATAACCTTGTGGGGTGGGACGCTGGTAGTTCAGAAGATCAAAGATCAGTGAGGATTTGAGAAGTCAGGGAAATCGGTGAAGGGGGAACTTGAGTGATACCTTGCGAGGCTCGGTCCAGTTACGTGCAGGCCTAACTGGATGGAATCAGCAAGCAAGAATGTGGCGGTGTGTCCGTGTAAGAGTCCTGGTGACCTGACATTGCTGTTCATCCAGCCAAATCAGTCTTGTAAAGGCAGAAGACAAAAAAAAAAAGCAAATCAGAGATGGTTGATAATTGAGGTTGTTAGGTGCTGCTGGCATTTTTAAATGTTAAAAAGGCATGAAAAGAGGGGCGCCTGGGTGGCTCAGTCGGTTGAGCGTCCGACTTCAGCTCAGGTCACGATCTCGTGGTCTGTGAGTTCGAGCCCCGCGTCGGGCTCTGGGCTGATGGCTCAGAGCCTGGAGCCTGCTTCCGATTCTGTGTCTCCCTCTCTCTCTGCCCCTCCCCCGTTCATGCTCTGTCTCTCTCTGTCTCAAAAATAAATAAACGTTAAAAAAAAAAATTTGAAAAAAAGGCATGAAAAGATGCAGTTTAAATTGCGTGTGCAAATGTGGCTGCCCACAGCTCTCTAGTTTAGTGCTTCTAAAGTGTTCAGAGGTATGACTTGAACTGAGTTCTGCTACTAAAATCAAAGGATGGTTCATTCTTCCCCATCCCCACCAATATTTTTTTCTCAGGTATATAATAAAATCCAGTGTGAGGAGAGGTCTGATTTCGCAAGAAGTTATTTATTTCATTGTTTTGAAGCTTAATCGGTGTTTTGGGTGGTTTGCAAGAAGTGCTATGAATACTAAATACCCTGATATCTGAAAACATTTGAATAACACTGCTCTAGTTTAATTTAAAATTTTGAATATGAAGCTAAACATTTCTTCCTGAGTATGAGTCATTAGAGTTCAGTTTATTAGTCACTAGCGACTGGGTGAATTTCATCTGGATTAAATCAACTTAAATGAGGTTTAAAATTTAATTTAGATTCAGTGTAATCAATTCCCCGTGTCAACTACATTTTTCCTATTTTGTGACTGCAGTATATTTTATACTTAACATATAGAAAAATGTTTCCTGTTCATAGGATATGCCCTGTGCATATCAAGCAGTAATTCTTATATTTCTGATTAATTTTATAGACTTCAATTTGGTTATTTGATGTAATAAAGACAACTGAAGCATAAACACGTAAAAGTGAGGTGAAGAACTTCCTTTAGGAATTTTTTCCAGAATTTTTTTTTTTCAATTTTTCTTTGAAAGACAGCAATCATCCCTGAAATCAATAGATATTTAAAAGTTGAAAAATAATGGGACGCCTGGGTGGCTCTGTTGGTTAAGTGTCTGACTTTGGCTCAGGTCATGATTTCATGGTTCGTTTGTGAGTTTGAACCCCATATGGGGCTCTCTACTGTCAGTGCAGAGCCTGCCTGGGATCCTCTGTCCTCTCTCTGCCCTCCCGCCCCCCCCCCCCCCAATCATGCACACACACTTTCTCTCTCTCAAAATAAAAAACACGTTTAAAAAAAGAGAAAGTTGGAAAATAATAAAGAGAATAAGCTAATATTTTTATGCATTCATTTGGTACATAATTTGAGGCAGGCATTGTGAGAGGCACTAAAAGTTTTTTATTTATTTATTTTTAATTTTTTAATGTTTTATTTTTTTTTTCAATGTTTTTTATTTATTTTTTTTGGGACAGAGAGAGACAGAGCATGAACGGGGGAGGGGCAGAGAGAGAGGGAGACACAGAATCGGAAACAGGCTCCAGGCTCCGAGCCATCAGCCCAGAGCCTGACGCGGGGCTCGAACTCACGGACCACGAGATCGTGACCTGGCTGAAGTCGGAGGCTTAACCGACTGCGCCACCCAGGCGCCCCATAATGTTTTATTTTTGAGAGAGAGACAGACAGAGTGCGAGCGGGGAGGGGCAGAGAGAGAGGGAGACAGAATCTGAAGCAGGCTCCGGGCTCTGGGCTGTCAGCACAGAGCCTGAGGAGGGGCTCAAACTCACGGACTGTGAGATCATGACCTGAACTGAAGTCGGACGCATAACCGACTGAGCCACCGAGATGCCCCAAGTTTTCTTAAAAGGATTAGTTTGTAGTTAAAACCAGATACATGTATTTTTTCTTTAAAATCACATCTGTTAATTTTTAAAATTTAACCATGAAATGAGGTTGGTCAGAACCAAAGCAAACAGTGGCTATCTCTGGGTAATAGTGCTACACACAGTTTGTATTTTATTTTTCTGCTCAACTGTCTTTTCCAGATTTCTATGCTGAGTTTATATTGTTTCTGTAGTAAGGGAAGAAAGCAGTTAAAAGACTCTATTTAGTAATTTCAGCCAACTCATTAGGAAACGCTAAACGAATTTGACTGTGTGGCACTTTCTTCTTTCTCCCTGCTGAGGCTACAAAAAGATCACCTTTTTGCTTCTCCAAATGTTCAAATCATTTCTGAATTTAAAATTGGTGAGTTTACCACTGAAGAGCAAATGACCAACCACACTCCCCAGTTTAACTGTGTGCAGAAAAAAGGCTCTTTGATTTTTTGAAAATTAACTTGAAATTCTTGTGAGTTAACTTTATGTATATAATAAATGTATCATTATATATATATTTTTTCCTTCTCTGCATTCTCAGTCCTTATGATGGAGGTTTCTAAACTTTTCATTTTTCAGTATTCTGTAGTCATTTGTTTGATTTTGCCCTAACCTCAGCTTCCTCAATGATTTTCACATATTCTTAATCTTTAAGATAGTAAGAACAAATTTATATTTGAAAAAAATACTGAGGTCAAAGGAAAGCAAGAATTACTCCTGTTATATCTTAACTCTTGCCAGTTGTCTAGATATTTAGAGATACCAATTCATTGATGTGACTTTCTTTGAAACCTTATTAGAAAATATTTATTTGAATAATTCCTCCTTAGCCCTGAAATATTCTAATTCAGGTTTTATTATTTTTTTATCATTAAAAAAGATTTTTTTCAATGTTTATTTTTTTGAGAAAGAGAGAGACAGAGTGTGAGCAGGGGAGGGGCAGAGAGAGAGAGAGGGAGACACAGAATCAGAAGCAGGCTCCAGTCTCTGAGCTGTCAGCACGGAGCCCAATGTGGGGCTCGAACCCATGAGCTATAAGATCATGACCTGAGCTGAAGTCGGCCGCTCAACCACTGAGCTGCCCAGGAGCCCCTCTAGCTCAGGTTTTAAATAGCAGTAGCTGTTCTAGGCACCCACATTTTCAGTGTTCCGGACGGTGAAAGACTGACTCTGGTACAGAAAAGAGAAGCTCAGATGTTTTTTACTGGGTGTAGAAGCCCAGCAAGATTCTCCTGTTCTTTTCTCTAGGGAAGGGGTGGAAGAATGCCCTGCTGGGGGAGGGGAGGGGAGGGGAAAGTCTGGTTGGACCTGGGTTTCCAAGGGGTGTGGGAAGGAGAGTTAGGGAGAAGATAGCTGGTAGGGGTGGATGCCCCAATTCCAAAGATTAGGACATTTATAAGCGAATGATGTGGCCCAAACTGCAGGCCCTGCGTGGCAGCGGTGGGTGCTGGTGGTGGTGTCTGTGCGAGAGACCCAGAGACAAAGTGAGAGAGGGGGAGAGAAAGAGATACATATATTCATTTGTTGATCATCTTCTCCATGCTAGGTCTTTCATATGTGTAATCATATTTGTAATATTTGTGAATCGTTCCCATTATGCCCCAAAATTTATTAGGCAAGGATGATCGTCTGGTCTTACGAGCTTTTCATAAGCTTACTTACACACATTAAGTCCAAATTATATAAGTGTGTTCTGGTGAAATGCTACATTGTTTAATCTTTCATTACCACAGTCAGAAAACAAACAAACAAACAAACAAACAGCACAGAGGTGTTTTCAGTATGTGAACCCTCCTCTTGAGCTGAGGTGAGCTGTACATCTTTGACCTGTATGTAGGGGGTTCCATCCTACCCAGAAATACTGCCATCTCCCACCCTATCCAAATTTACTTGCTGCCTCAGCCTGAAGCACCCACTCCTTCCAACTCAGAAACCTAGCCTGTGAGTTGGAGAGGTGAGTTTAGCTTTCGGTTTGACCTCGGCCTGCCCAGCAGAAGCCTGTGTTGAAGGTCATTGCAGCCCTTTGCCTATAGTGAATATAATATTGCAATAAAGCAAAGATTTGTCAATCTTGGTTAATGCAATCTTTTTGAATGCATTCATTTTGCATCACTTTCTCATTCATCTTTGAATTACTTTATTCATCAAATAACAGCATTTACCCTTGAAAATATCTTTATGGGTAGGTAGGTTGCTTGAATGATCTCTCCTGTGATTAGCTACCTTGTTGCCTGAGTAGATTTTTTTGCCCTGGAATTTACCAATTTATCCTTGTTTGGGGGAGATTTTGCTTTGCGTCTCTTTTGCTTTAGTTTCCTCTTTGAGGATTTTGTCCTGCTGAGTAAGCAAGGAGATCTTGCTGCTTGGTAAAGAAGGGGAAGACAGCTGTTGTAACTAACTGTGAGCCTGCCTTTCTGGCTAATGCAAGCTGTTCGCTCTTTGAAAAGCAGCTGCGGAAGGCTGTCCTATAATCCTAGCAGGAACACAGGAAAATATCCTATGTTTGAATTTAAATATTCGGCGGCTTGGTCATTTCAGCTTGTTGTCATTACTGTTTCTTCACTGCAGCTTTTCATCACCTATTAAAGATGTAAGGAGCAAGCGGGCAGAAGGAGGAGCTGTTAGATGCTCAGCAGGGTGAAGCTAATCAAGGCAGCTATCTTTGAATAGCTTTTTCCCCCCAATGAGATGAAGCGTCGTTTTTCATCTTACATAAGCAACCTATCATCCTTTGCAGATCCTTCCCATGCTGACCCGAATGTTCTCCCACTTCATTGCTAGTTCTTAACCCCCCAGATGCCATCGTGTGTTCCTAACCATGACCTTTGGATATATTTTGTTCCTCTAAGTAGGTTTACCATCTTGCGTTTTTTGGTTGGGGTGTAATTTATAGGGCCTGTCAAGGTTTACAGACAGTACATAATTCAAGAAATATACTTCTACTGTTTGATGCTCCCCCATAACTGTTGTTATGCTTTTATGAGATAGTTTAGGTTACAAAGATGGTATTTTGACATATGAAGAAACTGTGGCAACATGTAATTATGAATTAGGAGAGGGTCAGACACATTCTCTATGTTTGTAGATTTCAGTGTTCTTTTTCACAGACCCTTTTTTTATTAAGAGGCTAACATTTTAATGTTACATTCTCCCCCAAATGCTTTGTTTCATATTGAATGTACCTTATATCTCGACTTAAGATTCTGAAAGGCCTTTGCTTTGTTTGTTTATCATTTTATTTTATTTTCTTCATTATGATAAGTGTACTCTTTAATCCCCATCACCTATTTCACATATCCCCCCACCCACCTCCCCTCTGGTAGCCATCAGTTTGTTCTTTATAGTTAAGAGTCTGTTTTTTGGTTTGTCTCTCTCTCTCTCTCTTTTTTCCTTTGCTCGCTTGTTATGTTTCTTAAATTCCACATATGAGTAAGATCATATGGTATTTGTCTTTTTCTGCCTGACTTATTGTGCCTAGCTCCATCCATGTTGTTGCAGTTGGCAAGATTTCATTCTTTTTATGGCTGAGTAATATTCCAGTGTGTGTGTGTGTGTGTGTGTGTGTGTGTGTGTGTGTGAGAGAGAGAGAGAGAGAGAGAGAGAGAGAGAGAGAGAGAAAGAGAGAGAGAGACCACCTTTTCTTTATTCATCTGTCGATGGACACTTGAGCTGCTTCCATAGTTTGGCTGTTGTAAATAATGCTGCTATAAACATAGGGGTGCTTGTATCCTTTGAATTAGTGTTTTTGTATTTTTTGGGTAAATACCCAGTAGTGTGATTCCTGGATCATAAAAGTACTTTTGCTTTTGGTTTTCCTCATTGCTCATATACAGATTTCAATCTGTGCGTGCCTGCTAGTGTCTTTCTCTTTGGCAGGTGTTTCTGTGAGAGATGTATGCAAGGTGGAGAACATTATACTAGGAAACATGGGCCCTCTATTTGTCCTTTGGCTCTGGGGCTTTTGAGCTAGGTTCTACAGGTCTCAGGAACCTCATCTACAAAGTGATGAGGAGACTGCCAAGTTTCTTCTGCCTTTAACATTCCATGGTTCTTTTTCTGTGATTTGTAAGTTATGGCAGTAATTACAACCAAGTGAGGGTATAAGTATGGAAGAATTCAGTTTTTCTTGAAGCTAGACACATGACTACATAAAGACATTGATACTTGCAGCTTAATTATAATCAGTTAAAGTTTAGGATATGGTTTTAGAATCTTTTTGGTAGTTGTGTACGCACTTGAATTAAAATAACTCAGCTATCTCTTATTTTTCTTTTTTTAAAAATGTTTTAATGTTCATTTATTTTTGAGAGAGAGAAACAAAGCATGAATGGGGAAGGGCAGAGAGACAGAGAGGGAGACACAGAATCTGAAGCAAGCTCCAGGCTTTGAGCTGTCAGCACAGAGCCCCATGTGGGGCTCAAACTCGGGAACGAGGAGATCATGACCTAGGCTGAAGTTGGACCCTCAGCCAACTGAGCCACCCAGGCGCCCCAGCTATGTCTTATTTTTCTACTTCCATGTCGTGTTATACTTCTTTTTCCCTCTTAGACAACTGTGAATAAAGTTGTTTTCTTGCTTTTTTTTTTTAAAAAAAAGATGCTATTTTTAAGTAATCTCTACACCCAACAGGGGCTTGAATTCACAACGCTGAGATCCAGAGTTGCACGCTCTATTGACTGAGCCAGCCAGGCAACCCAAGCTGTCTTCTTTTTTTTCTGACCACATCTTGACAAAGAAGTAGACCATATAGGAATATAAAAGGGGCTGGCATATTTTAGAGAATTTTAAGGTTAACGTATTGGCCACATTTACACAAATTGGAGTTGTCTTGAAGGTTGTTTGCATGAAGAAGCAGCACACATCATTCTGGGTGTGTAGCTGCCTATGCTTTGTACAATTTCTACCCAAATCAGACTCATGTTTGTTTTTTTTTTATTAAAAAATTTTTTTAAATGTTTATTTTTGAGAGAGAGAGAGAGAGAGAGAGAGACAGAACACAAATGGGGGAGGGGCAGAGAGAGAGGGAGACAGAGAATCGGAAGCAGGCTCAAGGCTCTGAGCTGTCAGCACAGAGCCTGACGCAGGGCTCGAACCTGAACCATGAGCTCAAGACCGAGCTGAAGTCAGCTGCTTAACTGACTGAGCCACCCACATGCCCTGTTTGTTTGTTTGTTTGTTTTTAAAGAGGCCTCCCCGGGGGCGCCTGGGTGGCTCAGTCAGTTAAGCGTCTGACCCTTGGTTTCTGCTCAGGTCGTGATCTCATGGTTTGTGAGATTGAGCCCTGCATTGGCTCTGTGTGCTGACAGCATGGAGCCTGCTTGGGATTCTCTCTCTGTCCCGCTTTCTCTGCCCCTCCCCTGCTCATTCTCTCTCTCTCTCTCTCTCTCTCTCTCAAAATAAATAAATAAACTTACAATAAAAAGGTAAAGAGACCTCGCTGAATCAGCTTTGGAAAAATTTGAAAATGAGGCAGTGGCCAGAACCACACTGCCTGCCATCCTCTGGGTTGCTGCCTGATTGAGGTTACATGGAACACACCCTAGACTGCAGTCTCTTCTTCAGGGAGCAGGACATCAGCGAGGGCATCACTGAGTCTTTAGGCCTGGGAAGGCCTCAAGTTGTAGAGAAAACAGGTCAGTCTTGCCTGTCTACCCTGTTTTAATAGAATTCCCCTATCGTTTGGGCCCAGAGTTGATTCATCAGGATGAGGAGAGGATAGACAACTGACTTGGTGTGATAGGGAAGGAGACCTGATTTGGAGGCAGTTAATAGTTTTTCTTCTTAACTGTCCCCATCCCGGTACTTTCCGTTTTTGGAATTATTTGCATTCCACTTCAGGAGAGCTGGGGAGTCATAGGCATCGTTCGGCATTTTTTTAGTCTCCTTCTTTTGTTGATTTTTGTTTTACTTTTTATTTTATTTTTTGATTGGAGTATAGTTGACACACATGTTACATTATTTTTACGTGTACAGCATTGTGATTCAGTAAGTCTATATGTTATGCTATGCTCCCCACAAGTGTGGCTGCCATCTGCCACTATTCCACACTATTACGGTACTATTGACCATATTTCCCATGCCGTACCTTTTCTCCTGTGACTTACTCATTTTATGATGGGAAGCCTGTATCTCCCACTCCCCTTTATCCACTTTGCAACCCCCCCTACGAACCCCTGCCTCTGGGAACCATCAGTTTGTACTCTGTATTTATGTATCTGTTTTTGCCTTTTGTTTTGTGTTTTAGATTCCACATATAAATGAAGTCATACAGTATTTGTTTTGCTCTGTCTGATTCATTTCACTTAGCATGGTGCCCACCAGGTCCATTCTTTTTTGTGGCTGAGTAGTATTTCATTATACACACATACATACAATGTCTTCTTTGTCTATTCATCCATCAGTGGACATTTAGATTGCTCCCATATCTTGGCTGTTGTAAACAATGCTGCAGTAAACATAGGGTGCATATATCTTTTCAAATTAGTGATTTTGTCTTCTTTGGGTAAATACCCAGTAGTGGAATTATTGGATCTTATGGTATTTATATTTTCAACTGTTTGAGGAAACTCCATACAGTTTTCCACAGTGGCTTTACCAGTTTACATTCCCACCAACAGTGCACAAGGTTCCTTTTTGTCTACATCCTCACCAACACTTGTTATTTCTTGTCTTTTTGATTCTAGCCATTCTGACAGGTGTGAGATGATACCTCATTGTGTTTTATTTGCATTTCCATGGTGATGAGTGATGTTGACCATCTTTTCATGTGCCCATTGGCCATCTGTATGTCTTTTTTTGAAAAATGTCTGTTTGGGTCCTCTGCTTGTTTTTAATTAGATTCTTTCTTCTTTTTTGGTGTTGAGTTGTATATGTTCTTTATATATTTTGGATATTGACCCCTGATAGGAGATTTCATTTGTGAATATCTTTTCACATTCAGTAGCTTGCTTTTTTATTTTTGTGCAAAAGCTTTTTATTTTTATTTATTTTTCCAAGTTTTTATTTAAGTATTAGTTAACATGTAGTGTAATATTAATTTCAGGAGTATTATTTAGTGATTTATCACTTACATGTAATACCCAGTGCTCATCACCCACTTAGCCCATCCCCCACCCACCTCCCCTCCAGCCCTCCAGCAGCCTTCAGTTTGATCTCTATAGTTAGTGTCTTGGGGTGTCTGGGTGGCTCAGTCAGCTAAGTGTCCAGCTCCTGATTTTGACTCAGGTCAGGATCTCAGGGTTGTGGAATTGAGCCCTGCATCTGGCTCTGCACTGAGTGTGGAGCCTCCTTGGGATTCTCTCTCCCCCTCTCTTTCTGCCCTCCCCCCAAAATAAATAAATAAACACTAAAAAAAGGAAGAGTCTCTTATGGTTTGTCTCCCTCTCATTTTTTTCCTTTCACCTACGTTCATCTGTTTTGTTTCTTAAATTCCACATATGAGTGAAATCATATGATATTTGTCTTTCTTTGACTGACTTATTTTGCTTAGCATAATTTACTCTAGCTCCATCCACATTGTTTCAGATGGGAAGATTTCATTCTTTTTGATAGCTAAGTAATATTCCATTGTACATATATGTGTATGACTGAGCCACCCAAGTGCCCCTAAAAATGGGTCTTAGTTTATAAAAGGGAGCTCCCCTTAACTAGAAAATTTCTAGAAACTAGAAACAGGATTATATATTTTTAAAGTAGCAAGTAGGGGCACCTCGGTGGCTCAGTTAGTTAAGTGTCTGACTTTGGCTTAGGTCATGATCTCACATTTCGGGGGTGCAGCCCCCGTGTCGGGCTCTATGCTGAAAGTTCAGAGCCTGGAGCCTGCTCTCCTGGAGCCTGGATTCTGTGTCTTCCTCTCTGTCTGCCTGTCCCCTGATTGAACCCTGTCTCTCACTCTCAAAATCAAATAAACATTAAAAAAAAAAAGTTTGTTGTTTAAAAAAAAAATTTTTTTTAACGTTTATTTATTTTTGAGACAGAGAGAGACAGAGCATGAACAGGGGAGGGGCAGAGAGAGAAGGAGACACAGAATCTGAAACAGGCTCCAGGCTCTGAGCTGTCAGCACAGAGCCCAACGCGGGGCTTGAACTCACGGACCGTGAGATCATGACCTGAGCCGAAGTCGGACGCTTAACTGACTGAGCTACCCAGGTACCCCAAAAAGTTTTTTTTTTTTAAAGTAGCAAGTAAAAAGAAGTGACCAGGTAATACCAGGAAAATTAATGATGATTTAAGACTCTACATGTGCTTTGTGAAACTAAATTACTTAAATTCTCCAGGGCTTCTGGAAGGAAAGGTTGTATTCCATTTGTAAGAAGAGGAGAGGGCAAAATATGTTAGTATAGTGTATCTGCTGATAACACGATAGGCTTGTAAGTCTTCATATTGGGTTTTTACATTCTGCAGCCTTAGTTTTTTCAGTTAGTGGCACCTAAGGAACTTAACTAGATGAGCCCCAGAGAACTGATGATTTACTTTAGAGCTTTCTGTGTTAGAAGCAATAGAGACTGCCAGTAACCTTTGGGAATTACACTATTTGTCTTCCTGTCAGAGGCCCTTACAAGCAGCTGATTTTCCACTGAACAGGAAGTAATAGGAAATGTCCAAGGAGTCAGCTCAAACTTGGTGGTTATTAGTTGGTATGAGGTACCCAGAGGGCAGAACTAAAATCTTCAGGTGGAAATTAAAGAAAAGGGGATTTCAAATCAATGTGAAGAATGACTTTACAATAGTCAAGGCTAGCAAAAGGGAAGGCTATTTTGTGAGGCACAGGCTTTTTTTTTTTTTTTTTTCATTACAGAGATTAGAATAGTCTTTTGGGGGAAGTATTTTAGGTGAACTTTTTCTGTAAAGATTCAGATAGTAAACGTTGTAGTCTTTTGGGGGGCCAAATGTCTTTGTTGTAACTACTTAACTCAGCCATTGTAGTGCAAAGGCAACAGAAGACAACATGTACACAAATGAGCGTGGCTATTGTCATAGCCTGCTTGGCCTGTCTTAACAAAATACCATAGACTGGGTGGCCTCAACAAGACATTGAAAGCTGGGAAAGCAAAGATCAAGGTGCTGGCTGGTGGGTTTGTAGCGATGGCTCTCTTCCTGGTTTGTGTCCTCACATGATTGGGGTGCTGGAAAGAAAGAAAAGGAAGGAAGGAGGGAACGAAGGAACGAAGGAACGAAGGAAGGAAAACGAAGGAAGGAAGGGAGGAAGGAAGAGAAAGAGGGAGGAAGGAAGGAAGGAAGGAGAGATGGAGGGAGGACAAGAAGGAGGTAGATCTTTTTCTCTTATAAGGCCATAGACCTATCAGATTAGGTCCTCAGCCTTGTGACTTCATTTAACTTAATTACTTCCTAAAGACCTTACCTCCAGATACAATCATATTGGGGGGTTAGGGCTTCCACCTATGAATTTTGGGGAGGTGGGGAACACAATTCAGTCCAATAAAGTTTTATTTATTAAAACAGGAGGTAGGTTATATTTTGCCCAAGGACCAGTTGTTATTTGCCAGCCGGTAGTCTAGAGGGAATCAAACACTAATCAGAAAGTAGACTAGGTGATCTGTCAACATATTTCTAGTTCAAAAGTTTTATGAATCTGTGCTGTTATGGTTAAAGACTCACCAAAAGATATATTTGCTGTCTATCATCACTTGATATCATTAAAATAAATGCTCCCCTATATAATTAAACCTCCTCCCTACTGTAAAAATCTTGAACACCAATAAGACATGGTTTTTGGGGAAATTGTTTGGATATGATTGGCATAACTTAGAGGTTAACTATATAGTCTCTATATAGACTCTCTATATAGACAGTTTCAGACTGTCTTGGTTCATATCCAAGCTCTGCAGCTTACTAGCTGTGTGACCTTGGGCAAGTTACTTAACTCCTCTGTGCTTCAGTTTTCTCATTTATACAATGATTATAATAACAGAGTTTACCTTATAGCAGTGTTGTGATGTTTAAATAAGTTAATACATATTGAGAGCATAAAACAGTGCCTAGTTCGTAGGAAGTTCTGGGTCAATGTTATCTATTATTATTTCTTGAAATAAGAGATAGTAAGGGAAGCCAGACGGAATACGATGGGGAGGTCATGTAGTTGTCAAAGATTTAGGGATATTTTAGAAAATCAATACATTCAGATAAGATTGTAGTGTGTGGTTCTGTTTAAAAACAATAAAGGTGCTGTAAAGGGAAAATTGAGAGATTTCATATGTTCTTGGTCGGAGAAAAGTATCTTTAACAAATAAGCGTGGTTGTCTTGATATATTTTACTGTATCTTAGAAAAACTTGGAGGCTGTGGGTGTGTAAACTACAGAATTGGCTGGATCAGAACAAATTAATTCAGGGCTCATTGAGTAATGTTCCTAAGAATGAATCATTTAATAAGTAAAAATAGTTCTTAAGTCCAGGATTAGTTTTACTTCTGTGCACATCCAACCCCTCTGTACTTTAGGCTGATATGAGATGCAGATGATGAGATGTGGTATGACCATCTTTACAATAGGTCTGGTGTGGTTGTACATTTGTAAAGAATGTCAGTTATAAAGTCTTTGGTCATTGATCAGCATACATGTTTTTTCTTCATTTGTGGCAGAGCCATGATTATCGAACCCTCCTCCTTATTTGTGGGAGAAGGGTCTCTAAGATATTTCTCAGCTGATAACCTTTTCCTGGCCCTTTTTCACAGAGGAAAACGGAAGCCCTCAAGCAGGAACTTCTTCAGTCTCTTGCCATAGATCATAGAAAGCTAATTGCATCTGTACCAGTCATGTCCTCCCTTTCTGTGGCAGGAAGGAATGAGAACTTTCGTTGGTGGCTCTGACAGCCTGCCTATCCAGCCTTTTTGGATACTTCATCCCTGGTGTCTCCTGTGTAACCTAAAAAATATGGGTCTGCTTTTCTACTTTGCTCTCGCCCAAACCCTGCTTTGGCATACTGTCTTATTTTAAAATGCACAGATTCAATTCTGGAGACATTAAACAATGTGAATTTAATGGATGATAGAGGAAGGTGTTATATTGCACATAATATAACATGCTACTTCTAAACCTCCTGAAACATTCTAACCCATTCTCAAACTCCACTCCCTAAGTCTCATTCCTCAGGGCAGCTGTCTCATCTTTTCTCCCCATGACCTTCCTTTTCAGCCTTGCTACCTTTTCTTTTTCTTTTCCTCGTCTCCATTCCAAGATTTTCCAAGTGGCACTTTCAATCCCTTTTGCACAGATAGAAATTTCATGTCTCTCTGCTTCTTCCATTTTTATCCTGCTGTATCATTGTCATTTTTTAAAAAGATTTTTTTAAATGTTTTATTTATTTTGGAAAGAGAGAGAGACAGAGTGTGAGCAAGGGAGAGGCAGAGAGAGAGGGAGACACAGAATCTGAAGCAGGCTCCAGGCTCTGAGCTGTCAGCACAGAGCCGGACAGGGGGTTCGAACTCACAAACTGTGAGATCATGACCTGAGCTGAAGTCCCGCGCTTAACCGGCTGAGTGACCCAGGCGCCCCTCATTGTAATTAAAAAAAAAAATTTTTTTTTAACGTTTATTTATTTTTGAGACAGAGAGAGACAGAGCATGAACGGGGGAGGGTCAGAGAGAGAGGGAGGCACAGAATGTGAAACAGGCTCCAGGCTCTGAGCAGTCAGCACAGAGCCCAACGCGGGGCTGGAACTCACGGACCGTGAGATCGTGACCTGACCCGAAGTCGGATGCTCAACCGACTGAGCCACCCAGGCGCCCCATGTAATTTTTTTAAAATGCAGATCTGATCGTGTTACCCTTTTGGATGAAAAATCTCCAGTAGGTCCTCATTGATCTAGGGTGAAGTTCCCAAACTCCTCACACGACCCAGCATGAGCTGGACCCTGCTTACTTCCTCAGTCACACTGATCTCCCTTACCAGTTTCATTATTGCTCAAGTTTTTGTTAATGGCATTGTTCTTCCTCACTCATGGCTCTTCACCCTTGCTTCTCATAGTGCCTAGAATACTTGTCATCTGCCTCTGAACTTGACGTACTTCTGGGCTCTGCTACATACTGCTTTTTCACAAAGGCCTTCCCTCACCCTCTATAAGTTAGGTGACCTTTCTTCCTGTGAATGTTTTCTCAGAATAACCTCATATTTCTCCCATCCTGGTATAATCTCACCATTGTACTTGTCTATATCCCATTAGACTCTTAGACATGAAGACATGTCTAAGACATGAAGTCGAAGATATGAAGACCCATTAGACATGAAGTCAGGGGCCATATTTATCCTGGCCACGATTTAATTCTCATCACTTGGCAGAGTACATGGCACATACAAATATTTCTTGATTAAATAACACTTGACCATTGAACAACATGGAGACTAGGGTGCTGACCCCCCTGCACCGTTGAAAATTCACATGTAACTTTTTTTAAAAGTAATCCCTAAGCCCAATGTGAGGCTTGAACTCACAACCCCGAGATCAAGAGTCACATGCTCTATTGACTGAGCCAGTCAGGAGCCCCAGTGACTCCCCCAGAATTTCACTACCAATAGCCTAGTGTTGGCCAGAAGCCTTACCAATAACATAAAGAGTTGATTAAAACATATTTTGTATATGTATTATATACTGTACTCTTACAATAGTGCCTAACTTTTTTTTGTATTTCTAAGCTATGTGGTTCAATTATGAGTTTTTTCAAATTGTCACAAATCTCAAAAACATTTTCCAATATATTTATTGAAAAAAATCCTCATATAAGTGGACCCATGCAGTTTAAACCAATGTTGTTCAAGGCTCAACTGTGTATCTCTGTTTTTTTCACATTTGGTTAATTCTACTACATCTAAGTTTATACCTTATTATATGCCTTAAGAAACTCTGTATTTTTACTTTATAAAAAGGAGCAAACATGTATCAGTCTTAGAAAATTTATGTTATATTTTCATTTGTGATACTCTATTTATAAAGTTTTTTATGACTTATGATTGTAACATTTTTAGAGGTATCTATAAAATCTATAATTTTGGTTATTCTTCAAAATGAATGATGAAAAAAAGCCAAAACTGAATGAATGAAGATCAAATGAGAATTTCCACTTAACTTTTTATCATGACAGCATCTGTGGAATGCTTACTAGTTTAGAAGCTGCTTTAGTATTTTCTTCAGTGAATCCTGAGGAGTGCAGCAATAATGCTTAGCATATTATTTACATATATTCATATATATATATATATATAAGTGTTATATATATATGTGTGTGTGTGTGTATATATATACATATATATGTATATATATACGTTTCTTTTCTTTTTTTTTCTCTATGTCTTAGATAACCATACCCAGGGGTGGAATCTTGAAATAGAGTCTTCTTTTGATGTTGTCAGCCTAAAGCCAATTTCTGGTCAAGTGATAGTAGCCATTCCTAAACTGCAAACACAGCAGACGTACAGCATTGAACTTCAACCTGGGGAAAGGATTGTTGAGCTATTTGTGAAAATTAATAAGGTGAATGATGGTACTTCCTCAGAACCACTAGATGAAGAGCAATACTGTTCAGAAGAAATGACTAGAAAGAAGGGACTGAGTATGAAAGAAAAATGTACTTTTCCCATTTTTCCTTCACTTTTAACCTCTCATATTTGTGTGTGTGTTATGAGCTAAGGAATGATTTTTCCAAATTTTAAGATTAAGAAAATGGAGAATATGTGATTTGACATCCTTTCCTCTCAAGAAGGCAAGTGTGTTGTGTTTTAACTTTTCTGCACTGTTTGTGGCATCCTGAATCCAAAATACATTCCAAGCATTATATTTAAACACAGTGATTATAATTGGTACTTGTAAATTATTTTGAATATTGGCGCTATTTTACAAACAGAATTTTAATTCTAAACTCATGATCTTTCACCAGTAAAAGTGGGCTGTTTTTTTTCCTTTTCTTTTTCCTTTTGTTATTACTGGAATTGATCATTGTGAACCGAATAGGATGGAGTAAATCAACATTCAGTTACTGTTTGGATACAGTAAGAACTCAAAACAGTTTCTAGTTCTGGGCTTAAAAGGAGAGTCAACCTCAAAGTCCGGTTCTAAATGTTAAGAATACAAAATAAAATAAGCTTCAGTATTAGAAATGAAAAGAATTGTTTTTCTGATAACCCATGTTATTCTGTTATTTCCTTTCCCTTTTGGTATATTAATCCATGACTAAACACCTAGCACGTTGATTTTTTTTAATTTTTTAAAAATGTTTATTTATTTTTGAGAGAGAGAGCGTGAGCGGGGAAGGGGCAGAGAGAGAGGGAGACAGGAATCTGAAGCAGGCTTCAGGCTCTGAGCTGTCAGTACAGAGCCTGACATGGGGCTTGAACTCATGAACTCTGAGTTCATGACCTGAGCCGAAGTTGGACACTTAACTGATTGAGCCACCAAGGCGCCCCTAGCCTGTTGATTTTTAAGTATTATCTATGGGTTGGTATAATTTGGCATAACGTAGAACCTAGAATTTCTGTGCTTGACTCTATGATACATTGATATAATGTTCTGAATGACTATATTATTTTACTGAAAATATGCCACAGATTACTTAGAATGACTTAAATTGTTTCTTGAAAGAATGCTACTGTAGAAACTTGGTGGCCTCATGGACATGGAAACCAGACTGGATATAATATGACAGTTCTTTTTAAGTTGGATGGAGGCTTAAGTATTGAAAAATCAGCTAAGGTAAGCAAATACTTTAAAATATTTTGTCAAGAAAAAGTGTATTTCTTGTTAAAATAACAATACAAATCTTTGTAGGAAAAGAAGAAACCAGCAAAACTTCTATAACTTTATCACTCAGAGAGAGTCACTAGTAACAGTTATATGCATTCCAAAACTTCTCTGTGTGTATATTTATATATTTATAAATGGATTAGACTTTACAAATTATTTTAATATAAATATTATATAATATATATAATATATAATATAAATATTCTATTGTTTTTAAATTGCACATTATATCAAAGTAATACATATGTATAATTTTAATTAAAATTTTTTTTAATGTTTATTTTTTGAGAGACAGAGCATGAGTGGGGGAAGGGCAGAGAGAAAGGGAGACACAGAATCCGAAGCAGGCTCCAGGCTCTGAGCTGTCAGCACAGAGCCCAAATTGGGGTTCGAACTCACGAACCACAAGATCATGACCTGAGCTGAAGTCGGACGCTTAACCGACTGAGCCACCCAGGTGCCCCACATATGAATAATTTTAAAGCTCAGATATTACCAGAAAGTAATAGAATCCCTTGCCCAGCTCTTCCTATTTCTATTCCTATTTTCTATTCTTCAGAATCAATCATTTTTAACTTTTTCTTATTTCTTCTATTTATCTTTATTTTCCCAAATAACATGCTTGTACTGATGTTTTCTAATTTTGCAGTTTGATGTATTGCCTATTGACTTCAAACCTAGAGGATGAGGATATTTCTCTTCTACATGATTCTCTCTGATGACCCCTGCTTGCCCCCCAACACACACATTTTTGCCTCCCTCTGCCCTCGCAGTGTTGTCCAATGGCCATTTTTGTTAACTCAGTATTCAGTGTTTACATTATTATATTATGAAAATACTACTCAAAGCTGAATCACATGGTATGCTGAAATCATATTTCCTTTCTTGTACAACTTTCTGTATTACTCAGAGTAATAATTGCTTCATGTACCGGTTGCTTTGTTTTTCTTTTGTCTTCCTCCAAATCCTGTACAAACTTTCTGACATATTTGAAATACCTTTTACATTTAGTCACACTCACTAGGTGTTCTATCCCTTGTTTATTGTTACTATTATTATTCTTTTAATTTTTGCTATCTCCCAAAACGCTCTCTCCTAGAGCCATTTTTTTCATCTCCCTGATCTTGCTTGGTCACTCTCTAGAACTTCTACTTAGCTGTTGACCTGGAACTTCCTTTTATTATTATTCTTGGAATTTTCTTCATCTGTCTTCTAGGAATTCTAAGTATTCCCTTCTTTTTTCTTCTGGATTAAATATAGAACTCTGTTTCTTTGGACCCATGTTTTTCTTTTTTTTAATTTGACTTTCCACTTTTGCTGATACACTTTCTCCGATAGATTCCTGAGAATGGGTATGTAGAAGATAACATTTTGGAGAACTTGTAAGCATGCAAATACATAAAGTCTGTCTTCACAGTTACTTGATAGTTTGGCTGTGTATGGAAGTCTAGGTTGGAAATCATTTTCCTTCAGAATCTTGAAAACATTTTTTCATTATCTTTTAGCTTTTAATATTTTGTTTTAAAATGTAATTAACATTCTAATTGTTGTTTTCTTGTATAGGACTATTTTTGTTTGCTTCTGGAAGCTTTTAGGATTTATTTCTGATAATCTAAAATTTAAAAATTTGAAAATGAGTGGATTTTATTGTGGTTATTGTTGTTATGCTAGTTATACCTGTGAGCACTTCCAATCTAGAAGCTCAACCTGGAAATTTTCTTTTATTATATCTTTTATAATTTTTCATTTATTATCTTTGTTTTTTTTTTTTGATACAACTGTTAATCAGATATTGGACCTCGTGGATTGAGCAGTATTCTTAGGTTTGCCCTTCCGCATTCCATCTTGTCTTTTTATTTGGTCTTCTGGGAGATTTACTTAATTTTATTTTCAGTTTTTAAAATTAGATACTTTATTTTTGTTATCACCTAAAAATTTTCTAAAAAGGCTTTTTATTTTTAAATTGCATCCTATTTTAATTTTATAATTATAATATTTTCTCATTTTTCTTGGAATATTAATTATTACTATAAGTATTTTTGAAGTTTTCTCTGCATTGTTTTGTTTTCCGTATTTCTTTATTTTTCTTATTTGTTTTGGTTTCTGTCTTGGTGTCCATTCATTCTGAAGATTAAGTCACAAAAATGCAGATAAGAAATCCTAGATGAGGTTCGATATTCATTATATAGGTGGAAACCCAGCTCTATCATGTAGTGGTGCCCACATGTCAGTAGCTATAGATCATGAGTGTGTGTGTGTGTGTGTGTGTGTGTGTGTGTGTGTGTTTAGCTTTGCCAGTGAGGACATTCTCCACTCTCTTGCCTGAGGAATATAAGATTGGTTGTTACCATTCAGGGAGTCTGGTGGCAGAAGGGGACTACAATTCTGACCATTGAGCATACACTTTCATCCATTTCCCCTTTTGCAGTGTGCTTTATATCCTCAAGCCTCTCTGATTCTGAAAGGCAAAATGATAGGTGAGCCTCAGGCTCCCTTTTCCAAAGCAGTGTACTTGAGTTCTACTTTTAGAATTAAAACATATTAGGGACTCCTGGGTGCCTTGGTCAGTTAAGCATCTGATCTTGGTTTCAGCTCAGGTCATGATCTCATGGTTGTGAGATGGAGTCTCACATGGGGAATCCCTGCTGGGCATGGAATCTGCTTAAGAGTCTCTCTGTCCCTCTCTCTCAGCCCCTTCCCCACTCATGCTGTCGCCCTCCCTCCCTCCCTCCCTCTCTTTCTAAGTAAAAAATAAAATAAAATCTCTCTAAAATAAAAAAAAAAACAACAAAACATCTTATATAGGTCATTATACATACATTATATGTACATATACATCATACCTTATATTGGTCATATATATTTATATATATATGGGTGTATACACATACACACACACACACACACACACACACACACACATATACTATATGCCTTTCCATATCACTTTAAAAATTCCAAAATTGAGTCAAGATTGAAACTGGAGCTATTTAGAGAGGACAATGGGGAAAAATAGCCCCTGTACTCCAACGTATTGCAATCAAAATACCTGTAGAGAGAAATCTTGCCCACCCCCATCTGTCAGGGACCATTAATTAAAAAAATACAATAAAAATATTTCCCCTTGAAGCCATAACCATCTGTTTTATTTCTAAATCTGTGAATAAGCCTTACGGTAGAGGCTAGAGGATATTGAAAAGAAAATTTGACTTTAAAGGAATGACTAGGTCCTGCCTGGTTTGGGTTTCAGCACTAAGGACTGGAAAGAACTACACTTTGGTATTTATTAGCTGTAGGCTACTTATTTAGTCCTTTAAGTGCCATTTCTTTATATATAAAATAGGACAGTGAAGATGAAGTTACTTGAATCTGGCTTATAATAGTGTATAGTAAGTAGTAGCAATCTTGATCCCCTTCATAGGTTTTCTCCCTTCCCCAACATCAACCTTTGGTGTTTGCAGTTGGCTGGGGCTATGCTCTGGTGTCCTCTCTCACATTTGGTGTTACCTCTCCTTTGGGCCAGACACCATGCTAAATTTGGAAATATACCTTTTAAAGGCTCATTATCTATTTTTCCTTTGTTTAATCATGCTCTATATTTCCTGAGACACTGTGTATGTGAGTGTGTGTGCGTGTGTCTGTAGCGTAGATAGGGAGAATGTCCTAGAGCTGTCTAAAGGGCCAAAACATTCATGCTTATTCTAACCCTTTTGGTAGAAGATGTCTGCTCCCTCAAATGTTGACTTTGTTGTGTGTTATTTTCACGAAAGTGTCAAAAATAATGAGTCATTTCAACTTACTTTAGAGAAGGAAAAGGAACTTCTGTGCTTTTCTAACTGTGGGAAGTAATTCTTTTCATTCAATCTGGTATGGTTGCATTATTGTTTATTACATTTAAAGATGCCATTTTTTAAATTGACCAGCAACAGGAGTGAAGGAAGATGTGTTTCCCCATGCTTGTGTTAATGTGTGTCTGTGAAGTGTACCATTTGGTTGTGGCTGCTATAGAGTTTGTTACTTTTGAGACTCATTCATTACTAAAAACTTAGGGAGCATCTACTGTGTTTCGGCCACTTTGCTAGGCTCTGGTGATAGAGCAGCGAATAAGACCTTTCTCTCTGAAGCCTTAATAAAGCTAATAATTTGGTTGGGAAATTAAATAAGTAAGCAAGCAATTGCAATAAAGTGTAATAAGGATTCTAGAGAAATATGGAGTACTGTAGAAGCACAGAACAGGAGCATTCTGGGGAGATTCCAGAGAAGGTAATGTCTATGGTCTAAGGGATGAGTAGAATTTGACCAAGCAATGTAGCAAAGAGGCAGAGGGACAAGAATATGTCAGGGCCCAGGGACTCAAAGGAATATTGTGTGTTTTTGGAGGTGAAAGTCATTTCAATGTGGCTGCATTTGAGTTTAAAGTAGAACAGGAGATGGTATCATAAAGGTAGGCTAAGGCAAGATCACGTAGGGCCTAGTAAGCCGTGTGAAGGAACTGGGCTGCCCTCAGGGCAGTGGGAATTCTCTGAAGGGTTTTAAGGAAAGAGCCATAATGATATTTGTTTTACAAAGATTGTGCAGATCAGATTGGAAGAATGACAAGAATGGGGGCCAGTTAGAAGACTGTGATGGTGATTGAGTGAGGCCCAAAATGATGATGGCTCAGTCTACAGAATTGCTGAGGAAATAAGTTTGAGAGGGATTTAGGAGTTGATACCATCAGACTTGTTGATGTGAGAATGGGAGAGAAGAATGAATTAAGAATGGTTCTTGGGGCGCCTGGGTGGCTCAGTTGGTTAAGCTCCCAACTCTTGATCTTGGCTCAGGTCATGATCTCACAGTTTGGGCTCTGTGCTGACAGTGTGGAGCCTGCTTGGGATTCTTTCCCTCTCTGTCTCTCTCTCTCTGCTCTTGCTCCTCTCTCCCTGTCTCTCTCTGTCTCTCCCAAAATAAATACACTTAAAAAAAAAAAAAAGAATAGTTCTTAAGTTGTTGGTTTGGCCCACTGAACAGGTTGTATTTATGGTCTTTGAACTCAATTACTCAGAAAGAAGAGGTTTGAGAGATGGGATGGAGTGGAAATTATTTCTGTGTTAGATGTGTTTTGTATGGAGTGATTGAGAGATAGCCAAGGAATAATATTTGATGGGCATTTCATTATATAGGTCTGAATCTTAGGAATTACATGTGGATTAAAGACAGAGATGTGTAAGTCAACAGAATAAGTTCATTTTAGCCATGGGAGGGGATGAGCTACTTGGGGACTGCATGGGGAGGAGTGCTAAGACAAAACCCCAGGGAATCATGATAATTAAATGTGGGAGGAGAAAAGAAGCCCATAAAGGAATTGAAGAAGAAATGACCAAAGAAGTAGAAGCAAAACCAGTTGAGGGGGGAGTCACAGAAGCCAGAGGAAGAAAGTATGTTCAAAGAGTGTCAAATGCTATAAGGAACTCAAGTTGGAAAAGGAGTAAGAAATATTCTTTGGATTTGGTAATAAGGAAATGACTGCAAGACCTGACCAGAATGGAAGTCAGATTGCGGTGGGTCAAAAAATGACTCAAGGTGAGAAAGTAGAGCCAGTGAGTATAGGAGACTCTTAGAAATGGTGTGGGACTCACACCTGAGCCAAGTGGTAATGATGGCCGGTTGGGGTGAGAAGATTGGTTACATACAGGAGAGTGTGCACATAAGTAAGTATATTGAACTACTGAGATCCAGCTTTTTCATGGATGGAGGAAGGTGGTATAGATACAGAAAAGAGAAAAGCTAGAATGGGTTGGAATTGGAGCTAATAGTGTAAACTCATGATTTTCAGCATACATAGATAATAATAGAAATAAATACAGATGTAAATGCATGTGTGTGTGTGTTTATTTTCAGTCAGACACACACACACACACACACACACACACACACACACACACACACACATATACACATTTCCTAGCTCTTTCCAGGCCTTCCCACAGGTACTGTAACAGTGGTGCTATAGTAACAATCAACAGAATAGTGTTCAGATCTTGGTAAAGCTGTCTACTTAAAGGGATCAGGGCTCTTCGGAGAGCTGAGTAATGCTGGGGCTGGCACTTAAAATATCTTGCTGCACTACAAAGTAAGAAGGTACTCAACAATGATGGGATAAGTCAGAAGGACCCAGGAACCAGTTTAATGTGCTCCTGGTGGCCAAATCTGAAAATACTTGAACGTTAAAATGAAGAGTAGTAGAGCTGAGGACATGTTTGCTAATTCTGTAACTTGTTATTTATGAAAATTTTCCTTCACTGTAATAGGATAGAGGTGGAGAACGAAGCGAACTTAAAGTAGAGCACGTGAGACCAAGGTCACCCACAGGAGAGGTTATGTGGTGGTCAAGGTTGTGCACGCTAGAATGAGCAACTGAGGAACAAACACCTCAGCATCCATTTGCAGTGGGGACTTTGAAGAGTATTTATATCCATTTGTTCACTTGGCTTGGAAGGTAGAAGTTGGATCAGATGATCTTTGTGCCTCCCCACAATTCTGTGCTTGCCCAAAAGAGGAAACTAGAAGGAAACAAAAATTTGAGCTCTTTGGAAGTTTCAGGAATCGGTGTTTGTTTTGAAATTTAGATTATAAGTATAGATTAGTGACAGATTTGGTAAGTGAGAGATAATACCTGATTCACCTTTGTTTCCAGGGTAGTTCTTACAGGGAATTCAGTATCTTGCCAGTCCTAAAGTTCTTTATGTTTTCGGATGGTTTCAGACTTACCAGTGTTTCAACAAGCAAAGAATTTGATAGCTACTTGCCATCATTATCTGTGTCTTGGCAGGAATCTCAGTCTTATTTCTTCCCAGCTTTTATGTGGTGGGAGTATGTCAGAGTGGGACTTCTTTTCTTTTCTCCTTTGTTCTTAATTAAAGAATAGTTGACACACAATGTTACATTAGTTTTAGGTGTACAATATAGTGATGGGACAACTATGCTCACAAGTGTACCTACCATCTGCCACACTATTGCAAAACCATTAACTATATTCCCTATGCTGTGCTTTTTATGCCCACGACATACTTATTCCATAAGTGGAAGCCTATACCTCCCACTCCCCTTCCACCCATTTTGCCCAACCTCACACCCCCTCCTGACTGACAACCATCAGTTTGTTCTCTGTATTTACCGGTTTGTTTCTGCTTTAGTTTGCTTTGTTCTTTAGATTCTACACGTACGTAAGTGAAATCATATGGTATTTGTCTTTTTCTGTCTGACTTATTTCACTTAATGCCCTCCAGGCGTCTGGTTGGCTTAGTTGGTTAAGCCTCTGACTGGCTCAGGTCATGATCTTGCAGTCGGTGAGTTCGAGCCCTATGTCAGGCTCTGTGCTGACAGCTCAGAGCCTGGAGCCTGCTTCAGATTCTGAGTCTCCCTTTCTCCCTGCCCCTCCCCAGCTCGTGCTCTGTTTCTCTGTCTCTCTGTCTCTCTGTCTCTCTCTTTCTCAAAATTAAATAAACATTAAAAAAACACGCATAATACCCTCTAAGTCCATCCATGCTGTCGGATTGGAATTTCTTTTATTTTCTATTTATCGTGAAGTATGACACATATATAGAAAAATACACAGAACATATGTGAAATGCTTAATGAATGATTAGAAAAAGAACAGTTATCCTGATTAACAAATAGAGCATTGCTAGCACCTCAGAAGCTCCCCCCACCCTCTGTGAGCCTCTCCAATAACTGCCCCTTCCTCTTTCCCAAAGATCCACTGTCCTGCCTTCTGACACTAGAGTTTATTTTTGTCTGCCTGTGTACATAGAACCACATAGCGTGTATTCTTTTGTGTTTGGCTAATTTGGCTCAACATTATATTTGTGACATTTACCTAGGTTGTTGTGTGTAGCTATAGTTTGTTTATATTGGTGTATGATATTTCATTGTATTATGCATTCTGCTCTTGAAATTTAGGTAGTTTCCAATTTTGGCTACTCTGAATAATGGTACTATGAACATTATTGATTATCAGTTGGAGCACATATGCTCCCAACAGCATTTCTGCTGGAAGTGGTATCACCGGATCATAGGGCATGTGTAGGTCAGCTCTGATCGAGCATGTAAACGTGCCTTCCAGAGTGCTTATATTTCACTTTTACTCCACATGCCCGCATGCTCCCCAACACTAGCTTTTGTAGCAGGACTTTTTTTTTCTCTCACTATTGGCTCCTCCTTATCTCACCTCTCTCACTCTTATATTCTGATGGTTCCGTTTGTATCCTGGGCTTGCCTTATGTAAAACTATTCCGATTTTTAAAACATCTCATTGAAATCTATCTTGCTTCAGTTTTATACCTTTCTTGTCTCTCTTCCATTGAGATTAGACATACACATTTTAATTTTTTGTTTACTGAGTATGTCCCAAGACAGCAGCGCAGTTGACTTAGGCAAAAGGTGTTGGGGGAGTTACAAACTGTGGATACGGCCAATGCAGCAGAGATGGACTGGATCTCGTAAGAAGGGACTACATTTCTTTGTGAACAGGAAAGTGTATCTTGATGACTGAAAAAAAATTTTTTTCATTGTTGAAAGAAGTAACTTTGAGGCACATACTGTAAGTATGAAGGGAGATAATATAAAAAAAGTAGCAGGTCCTTTAAAAATAAATTAAAAAATAAAAAGATAAGTGTTGTGATATTATAAATTCTGTCCAACAAGTCCTTTCAAACGGACCCTAGAATGCAAGTCTGGTGGAGTCAGCTTTCTTTTAACAAAGAAAGTTTTGTGTATAAGTGTAGTGGGGGAGGCTGCTTGGGGTAAATGGAATAAAAAAATCTTCCTAATCACTGTTTTGCCATTTTATGCCCAGGTTAATTGATTATTTTTATCCTACAAATTGATTATACTTGAATTACCTACCTAATATGTGTTAAAGGCACAATAAGTATTTTTGAAGGGCTACCATGGTTTGCCTTTCTGGAAAAATAGGAAATCAATTAGTTGATATTTCTCTTTAGCGTAATTTACAGTTAAACCTTGGATTGTGAGTAACTTGTTCTGTGAGTGTTCCCCCAGACGAGCAAACATTTCTAATAAGTTTTAATTTGATGAACGAGCGATGTCTTGCGATACGAGCAGTATGTGATGCCAAATGTCCCATGATCACAACTGAGCCAATGGTTCTTGAAATTCGCTTTGACATACAAGTGCTTTGGATTACAAGCATGTTCCCAGAATGAAATTATGCTTGCAAACCAAGATTTTACTGTATTTTATAAGATTCTCCCATGTATTCACCCCCAAAACTAAATCTTCTTGCTAAAAGCAACAGAAGGTAGTTGTTTGTATTTGACCTGGCATCAAGATTCTCCAATTAAATTATTGTAGGGAAATAGAAAAAATAATGTAATAATATGTATTCCACAATTAGAAATTGCGTTGCATATTTCCCAAGCAAGAAGAGGTTAATGATTGCCTCTAGCTAGTATAATTAGAAAAATAATGGAAATTTGTTCCTCTCTCTTCTTTTTTCAAACTTTGCTTTGTTCTTTGTTTCTTAAGTTCCCAGTTTCATCTTTGCAGTATCTACAGGGCAGAAAGAGAACACAATGCCAGTGAGATTTCTTTCTTTTTCTTTCTAAGTGCTGCTCTTGGCTCTCTAAAGTCCTTAAAAGTACATAGCCAAAAAAATAGGGAAATCAGAATAATCACGCTATATTTCTGACCGCTCTGTACTTCTGATCAATACAGAGAATTCACAGAGATTGTCAAGTGTGTCTCCTTCTGTATGTCTTCTGTTCCCTAGGGCAGCCATAACAAATGGAATAGCTTAGAACAAAAATAACTTAACTTTCTCACGATCCTGGAGGCTAGAATTCCAAAATCAAGATGTTGGCAGGCCATGTTCCTTCTGTGCCTCTTCTGGCTTCCGGTGGTTGTAGGTAATCCTTGGCATTTCTTGGCTTGTAGATGTGTTACTTCAGTCTCTGCCCCTGTCATCATATGGCCTTCTCTCCACGTGTGTCTCTGCTTTACTTACATAGATGCCAGCCATTGGATTAAGGCCCATCCTTATCCAGTAAAATTTCATTTTAATAACTAATTGTATATGTAAAGACCCTATTTCCAAATAAGATCACATTCTGAATTTCTGAGTGACAGGAATTTTGAAGGACACTGTTCATCTCAGTACATTTCCCTTTTGTCTTTCTTCCTGTCGAATTTTAGTTAAACATTTCCAAAATGGCTATGGGCAGTGGCTTATCCAAGCTGGGCAATGGGAGCAGTTAGCCCTGCTAACTATCTGCAGGCAGTTAAGTGGGTACACTATGTGTAGACTACAGATTGGCCTATATTTTATTAGTAGTATGTCTGACAATTCTATATAATGTCAGTGATTAAATACTCCTCCCCACAAAATGTTTTGTTGGTCTAAGTTTTACCTATCTGTGCGATTGTTCTTGAGTTTCAATAACATATATGTATGCTTCAATTTAGCACATTTTTATTATTAACCCTTTAATAAATGTTATATTCTACATGGAAGTAAATTTGGAGAACTCTTATTTATATAGTTGTCTCCAGGTTCATGGAGACTCTGCTGCATATAGTCATTTTGAAAGTAAGTTTATAACAGTTTAAAATAGTTGTGCACATAGTTTACACCCTCAGTCCCCGTCTTATTACATATTGCATTTAGAAGTAGATTAGAAACAGCAACAGCATAGTGATTATAAAAAAGAAAAAACTCAGCATGAGTTACTTTAGTGTGACCTTTTTGGAGTTTTATTTTTATGCTTAAAGTTGTAAATAGAAATAATTGATAGGCTGAACTTTATTAAAATTAAAAACTTCTGCTCTGCCAAAGACAATGTCAAGAGAATGAGAAGACAAGTCACAGATGGGAGAAAATAGTTGTAAAAGATATATCTTGTTACATGAAATACAGGAAAGGGGAGCCTGGGTGGCTCAATTGGTTAAGCATCCAACTCTTGATTTCAGCTCAGGTTGTGATGTCACAGTTCATGGTTTGAGCCCTGCATCAGGCTCTGCGCTGACAGTGCAAAGCCTGCTTGGGATTCTCTCTCTCCTCTTTGCTTCTCCCCCACTTGCACGGGTGCGTGTCTGTCTCTTTCTCTAAATAAATAAATAAATAAATAAATAAATAAATAAATAAACAAACTTTAAAAATATATCCAGGTAGAACTCTTAAAACTCAATAGTAAGAAAATAACTCAATTAAAAAATGGGCCAAAGACCTTAACAGAAACCTCACCAATGAGGAGATACAGATGACAAATAAGTATATAAAAAGTTATTCATATCACATGTCATCAGGAAATGAAAATTAACACAAGATGGCACTGCACACCTATTAGAACGGCCAAAACCTGGAACACTAACAATTCTAAGTGCTGACAAGGATGTGAAGCAACAAGAACTCTCATTCGTGCTGGTGGGAATGCAGAATGGTACAGCCAGTCACTTTGGAACACAGTCTGGTAGTTTCTTACAAAACTAAACATACTCCTGCCATATGATCGAGCAATCAATTTGCTCAGTATTTACCTACATGAGTGAGAACTTACGTCCACACAAAATCTGTACATAGATGTTTACAGAAGCTTTATTCCTAATTGCCAAAAATTGGAAGCAATCAAGGTGTCCTTCAGTAAGTGAGGTGGTAAATAGACCTGGTGGATCCAGATGGTGGAATATTAGTGAATGCTGAAAAGAAATGAGCTCTGAAGCCCTGAAAAGACTTGGAGGAAGCTTAAGAAGCCAATCTGAAAAGACTACATATGGTATGACTCCAACTATATGACATTCTGTGAAAGACAAAACTTTGGAGGCAGTGAAAAGATAAGTGGTAGCCAAGGGCTGTGAAGAGGAGGGACCAATGAATAGGTGAAGCATACTGGATTGTGAGGGCAGTGAAACGACTCTGTATGATACCGTGATGATACATACATTTCAAGTTATATGTTTGTCCAAACCTATACAGTGTAACGCACCACGAGTGAAGTATGATGTAACGTATGGTTTTTGGGTGATAATGATGTGTCAGCCCAGGTTCATCAGTTGGAACAAATGTACCTCTGTAGTGGAGGATGCTGGTAATGGGGGAGGCTGTGCATTTTGGGGGCAAAGGGGATATGGGAAGTTTCTGTACCTTCCCCTCAATTTTGTTAGGGATCTCAACTGCTCTAAAAAAATAACCTATGTTAAAAAAAAACTTAGAGGACAGTGTGAACTGTGATGTGCAGTATGTAATATTTTGTTCGGTAAGTGCATATTTGAATTCATATATGAAATATTTTACTAATCTTAATGTCTCTGGAATTGAAATTCTTGATTTGTTGTTAATTGTTTTAAAATTAAAGAAAGAATCAAAGTGAAACATGACACCAGTGGTGTGCTTTAGTTGTGGCAGATATTAAACAAAAACCCCACATACCTTGGATTTCTTTGTTGATATCACTTCAGATGTTTCATAGAAATTAAATATGTCAGGTAATCAGATTTGCTGTGTAAAAGGTGGTAAGAGTTGAAGTAAAGAAGTCCTTCTTCGGGGCGCCTGGGTGGCGCAGTCGGTTAAGCGTCCGACTTCAGCCAGGTCACGATCTCGCGGTCCGTGAGTTCGAGCCCCGCGTCAGGCTCTGGGCTGATGGCTCAGAGCCTGGAGCCTGTTTCCGATTCTGTGTCTCCCTCTCTCTGCCCCTCCCCCGTTCATGCTCTGTCTCTCTCTGTCCCAAAAATAAATAAAAAACGTTGAAAAAAAAAAAAAAAAAAAAAAGAAGTCCTTCTTCTATTTCTGGAAAGACTGCAGCTGAACTCACAGAAGGTATCTTGAAACAAGTGGATGGTTGTTTCATAAACCTCCGTTGTGGTCAGCAAAATAAGAGTGCTGCATATCTGGCCAGTATTCACGGCGGAATTCATACAAAAATCAAATAGATTGATCTCAGATTTTATTTCTGTCTTCTGGAAATCATTCTTTCAACCTTGTGGAATTTTCTTTTTTGGAAAGATTTCTTCATGTGTGATGTTTTCTGGAACTTTGGAAAAATTTTATTCATTCTTTTTAATCTCACCTCATTGTTGGAAAAAGCTACAGAAAGTCTTTCCTAGACAAGATGGAATGCTCATTATGAAGCTAGGGCACAGTAAATTTTGAAAAGTTGATCTCAACTTGGAAGTACTGTGTGACACAAAGAAATGTGGACAAATGAGAATCAGCTCAGATTATGTTCTTGGCTACCGCAGTTTTTCCCTTTTCAGTCATCTCCACCCCCCCCACCCCCCCACCCCCATATAGAAGTTTAGATGAGGTTAATCAGATACAAACATATTTTCAGATAGCCAGAATCTGCCTTGAACAACGTACAGTGAAATACCAAGCTTTCAAACTTTTCTTTGGAGTGCACAGAAAGGCAAATCCTATTTACTATGCAACAAAAAAATGAAAGGAAATGAACATTTACATAGAAAAAAAAATCAAATTCTGAAGAAGAGTGTCAAGAGGAACAACAAAAGATTCTAGTCTTACAAAGCAAAATAACAATGTTGAATAGCCCAATCATTTTCTTTTCTTTAAAAAAAATTTTTTTTAATGTTTATTTTTGAGAGAAAGAGGGAGAGAGAGAGAGAGAGAGAGGAGAGAGAGAGAGCAGGGAAGGGGCAGAGAGAAGGAGACACAGAATCTGAAGCAGGCTCCAGGCTCTGAGCTGTCAGCACAGAGCCTGACGCAGGGCTTGAGCTCACGAACTGCGAGATGAGCTGAAGTCGGACCCTTAACGGACTGAGCCACCCAGGTGCCCCTAGCCCAATCATTTTCACCAAGAACTGGACAGTTGTTCTAAAGCCATGGATCAAATAATGTCTGTGTTCACTATCATTCAGCCATTCTCTCTAATTCTTTTACTTTCAGAAGACATACTTGGGATGTGGAAATTTTTCACTCCAGAAGCATTTGTAAACACTTTGAGTGGATCTAAATAAACAAAGGCATGGGTACTACTGCATTTTTTGGGATTTAATGAGAAATGGAACTTTTATGAATCTCTGTCAAACTTGCCTTTATGTCTAATACTTTCCCAAAATATTTGTATATTTTGGGCTTCATTTGAAAAAACATGTTTCTAGGGGTGCTTGGGTGGCTCAGTTGGCTGAGCATCTGACTCTTGATATTGGCTCGGTTCATGATCCCAGGAGTTTTGGAATTGAGACCTGTTTTGGGCTCCACACCGAGTGTGGAGACTGCTTAAAATTCTCTCTCTCTCTCTCTCTCTCTCTCTCTCTCTCTCTCTCTCTCCTCCTCCTCCTCTGCCCCTCTTCCCCACTTGTGCTCTCTCTCTCTCTCTCAAATAAAAAAAAATAGTAATAATTTAAAAATTAAAAAAAGAAAACATATTTCTAAATTAAATTAGAAAAGGTGTTTTTCTATCAACTATGCAAGGATAGATTGACAAATCTGGCTATAGTCTTTATAAAACATATACATACAAAGAAGATCAATTTTGACAAAGTTCTTGACATGTTTAGAAGTTAAGATTCAAAATAGCAAATATTATTCATTTCTATAATGAACCAATATACAGATACATTATTTACTTTTTTTTTAACACATTAACATAATCAAATACATGAATCCATTACTTTTCCCTTTTTATACTCTAATATTTATTTTATTTAAAAATGGCATGATTGTTCATATAAAGTTAAATAAAAGAAAACTTTTAGTATCTGCATTTCTTTTTTGGATATTATCACTATTTCATTTCATTATTATTACTGAAAATCATTTTGTCATATAGAAGAGGAGAGTTGTTCAAAAGTGTTTCTGTTGGGGTGCCTGGGTGACTCAGTCGGTTAAGTGTCCAACTCTTCATTTTGGCTCAGGTCACGATCTCATGGTTCATGAGTTTGAGCCCCACGTGGGGCTCTGCACTGACAACACAGAGCCTACTTAGGATTCTCTCTCTCTCTCTCTCTCTCTGCCCCTCCCCTATTCATACTGTCACTCTTTCTCTCTCTCAAAATAAATAAACATTTAAAAAAATGTGTTTCTGTCTTCTGTCAGTTACAGTAAATACACCTCTGGCTAGAAAAATACCAAACAGCTCTGCTGGTGTAAACTTTTAATCTGTTAACTTCTGGTTGTGCTATCTGCACATTTTAGGGCACAACAAAAAGACACTCTCCTGTCTAATCTCAATTCATCCTTAAGAAAAAGTATATTATAAATAATTTTTTAGAATAAAATAAAACATTGAACTCTAAAATGAGTTTCAATTAAAATTTATTTAAAAGATCGTTTTGAACACAAGGACCCCCTGCAGGATGCCCGGGGATCCCCTTGTCCCTGGCCACACTGAAAGAACTACTGTTCTAGATGTTTGGATCTATGTTAAAAATTACCTGTGAAAATCATCGTACACTTTTTACATTTTGCAACCCTAAAGCAGGTATTGGTAATTCCACATCAAGATCTTCCTCAGCCAAGACTTATTCTGTGTCTTCTCATAAAGTTAACTCTTATCAGTTTGTCATGTCATATTAATAATGGCAAGGGTAAGAAAGTGGAAGAATGGTGGGCACTTTTATTTCATGAAATTAATTAATTAATTAAAATTAGAGAGGAAATACACAATCTTGGTTCAAGGCTAGACTTTGTTGGTGTAGAATCAAATTCCTCATTCCTTGATCCAGTTTATGACTGGAAGGAATGAAGATTTGGATGAGAACATCAACCTTCCCTATCTAGGGTCTTACTGCTCCAGCTTAACTATGGGAAAACCTGGCTAAAGTGTCACAGGGACAAAGGTCTCAGCTTCCTCTCACATAGCAGTTATAACATTGCAGGGTGTGTTCCTGTTCCTTCTTCTGGTTGGAACTGCGCATCTCCAGAGCTCTCTCAAACATTGGGTTTAATGTGATAATTAGTTACAATTACATTGCCCTTTAACAAATCACTACTAATGTGCACTAATGTGCCATTAAGATTGGAAAGTTGTTAAATTGTGAAATACCTTGTGCTGAATGTCTTTGATTCTAAGATGCACATTTGGACACATTTTAACAACACTGAAATGAGAATGTGTTTTTCTTTCTTTTTAAAAAATTTTTTTTAAAGATTTATTTATTATTTTTGAGAGAGAGCACACAAGCAGGGAAGGGGCAGAGAGAGAGGGGGACAGAAGATCTAAAGCGGGCCTTGTGCTGACAGCAGTGGGCCCCATGTGGGGCTCGAAACCATGAACCACGAGATCATGACCTGAGCCGAAGTCAGATGCTCAGGTGCTTGAGAATGTGTTTTTCAATCAAAGATGCATCAGTTTAACTGGTGGGATTTCCTCCCCCATTTTTGTGAAATATGTTTTTGTTTATATTTCTTTTGATATAATTACAAGTGCTTATTTCATGAGGAAGACTAGAATGTATTTCCTCTTTAATAGTTTCTATATTTTTTCTATTAAAAGATTTACAGAATCTGGTGATAATTTATTTTATATATATATATATATATATATATATATATATATATTCTCTGAAATGTGCATTTCCACATTAAGTGCCTCGTAGCAAATAGGAAATTAACATTAAATTATTTTCATGTAAATTGTTCAAAAGTTTGCTTTCCTTTTCAAAAAAAATCTCTTTTGGGGCTCCTGTGTAGCTCAGTGGGTTAAGCATCCAGCTTCAGCTCAGGTCATGATCTCATGATTGGTGAGTTCAAACCCAGCGTCAGGCTCTGTGCTGACAACTCAGAGCCTGGAGCCTCCTTCAGATTCTGTGTCTCCCTCTCTGTGCCCCTCCCCTGCTCCCACTCTCTCTCTTTCTTTCAAGAATAAAATCAACATAAAAAACCCTCCAAAATCCTCTTTTGCTTATGTTTTCAATTTGATATTGAGTATTTAATTTTGTTCATAATAGGTTTATTTTAGGACAGTGGAACTTATAGAAGAGTCCATTGAAGGGTCTCAAGGTCTGAGTTTCTACTTCAAAATTAATGGATTGCCCATATTTCTGAAAGGCTCAAACTGGATCCCAGCAGATTCATTCCAGGATCGAGTAACCTCTGACTTGTAAGTTATTGTTTTTTTGTTTCTTCTTTTTCTTTTTATTAACGGTCCCACAAAGCTAAAGAGTTACTCATTTTTTACTTTCTTTGGTTCCAGTGAAAGGAACTCAGAGAAAAGACAGAATTCTGGGATGGTGGAAACTTTAGAACGGAAAGGATTTTTAAATCATATATTCAACTCTCATGAGCTATAGATAGTCTTAACAGCTAAACTACTAGAGACTGCTGAAACCATCCAATTTTTAAAAAACTATTATATATTTCCTCTGGAGGAACAAGAAAGTGTCTCGTGCACATTTTGGATAGTTAGTTCCTGGAAAAAAAATGATTAAGTTTGGCTTTTTTTAAAAAAACAAAAACCTTAAATATTTCTGTGCATTCTTTTTAAAAAATGGAAACCCATATTTACCTCTTCATTCTGAGCTCTTTGCATATTCTTTTACTTTTACCTTAATAAAAAGAACATTAAAAACTTTACAAATTTAAATCTAGAAAAAAAATGTAAAGTGTTTATCTGAAGCTTTGAGAAGAGCACTTTACAAGAAAATATTTCCTGATTGTGATTATAAGCTTTGTGATAGTAAAAATGAACTTTGTGAAGTGAGAATAAACACATCTAACTTACTTACATATGGATAGATATGCATTGTAGCGTATTATTCGGTGTTTAGAATTTGCCAAAAATTGTAGTAATTTGCTTTTACTTTAAACTGTGTAAAAAGAGAGAGAGAGAGAGAGAGAGAGAGAGAGAGGCAAACTGTAAGACAGACTCTTAACTATAGAGAACAAACTGAGGGTTGCTGGAGGGGAGGAGGATGGGCTGGATGGATGAGGGATGTTAAGGAGGGCACTTGTTGGGATGAGCATTGGTGCTATATATAAGTGATGAATCACTAAATTCTATTACTGAAACCAATATTCTTTTATATGTTAGCCAACTAGAGTTTAAATAAAAACTTGAAACAAGAAAAAAAATAAAAATAAAAAGATAGAGAAAGGCAAACCTAGAATCAGACTCTCAACTATAGAGAACAAACTGATGGTTGGTTACCAGAGGAGAGGTGGGTGGATTCACGGATTAAATAGTTGATGGGTATTAGAGAGGGCACTTGTGATGGGCACAGGGTGTTGTACTTTTTTTATAATTAAATTTTTTTAAATGTTTATTTATTTTTGGGGCGCCTGGGTGGCGCAGTCGGTTAAGCGTCCGACTTCAGCCAGGTCACGATCTCGCGGTCCGTGAGTTCGAGCCCTGCGTCAGGCTCTGGGCTGATGGCTCGGAGCCTGGAGCCTGTTTCCGATTCTGTGTCTCCCTCTCTCTCTGCCCCTCCCCCGTTCATGCTGTGTCTCTCTCTGTCCCAAAAATAAATAAAAAACGTTGAAAAAAAAATGTTTATTTATTTTTGAAATCAAGAAATGTGAGATCATGACCTGACCTGAAGTCAGATGTTTAGCTGACTGAGCCACCCAGGAGCCCCAGGGTATTGTACTTAAGTGCTGAATCACTATATCATAAACCTGAAACTAACAAGACACTGTATGTTAACTAACTAGAATTTCAATAAAAATGTATACAAAAAGAAAAAAGAAAAAGAAAGCCCAGAAATGGACTCACGACTGTATGATCAACTAATCCTTGACAAAGTGGGAAAGAATATCCAATGGAAAAAAGACAGTCCCTTCAACCAATGATGTTGAGAAAACTGGACAGCAATGTAGAAAAGAATGAAACTGGACCACTTTCTTATAGCACACACTAAAATAAACAAATTCAAAATGGATGAAAGACCTAAATGTGAGACAAGAAACCATTAAAATCCTAGAGAAGTCAGGCAGCAATCTCTTTGACCTTGGCCATAGCAACTTCTTACTAGACACATCTCTGGAGGAAAGGGAAACAAAAGCAAAAATGAACTATTGTGACTTCATCAATATAAGAAATTTCTGCACAGTGAAGGAAACAATCAGCAAAACTAAAAGGCAACCTTTGGAATTGGAGAAGATATTTGCACATGAGATATCCGATAAAGGGTTAGTATCCAAAATCTGCCATCAAACTCAACTCCTCACACTCAACACTGAAAAAACAAATAATCCAGTTAAGAAATGGGCAGAAGACGTGAATAGACACTTTTTCAAAGAAGACATACAGATGGCCAACAGACACATGAAAAAATGCTCAAAGTCACTCATCATCAGGGAAATACAAATCAAAACTATGATGAGATATTACCTCACACCAGTCAGAATGGCTAAAATTAAGAACATGGGAAACAACAAGTGTTGGCGATGATGCAGAGAAACGGGAACCCTCTTACACTGCTGGTAGGAATGCAAACTGGTGCAGCCACTCTGGAAAACAGTGTGGAGGTTCCTCAAAAAGTTAAAACTAGAACTACCCTATGACCCAGCAGTTGCACTACTAGGTATTTACCCAAAGGATACAAAAATACTGATTCGAAGGGGAAACATGCACCCCAATGTTTATGGCAGCACTATCGACAATAGCCAAATAATGGAAAGAGCCCAAATGTCCATGGACTGATGAATGGATAAAGAAGTGTGTGTGTGTGTGTGTGTGTGTGTGTGTGTGTGTGTGTATGTGTATGTGTACATATATATAATGGAATATTAAGGAGCCATAAAAAGAATGAAGTCTTGCCAGTTGAAATGACGTGGATGGAACTAGAGTATATGTTGCTAAGCAAAATAAGTCAGTCAGAGACAATACTGTATGATTTCATGCATATGTGGAATTTGAGAAACAAAATGGATGAAAGTGGAGGGGAAAAAAGAGGCAAAGCATAAAACAGACTCTTAACTATAGAGAACAAACTGAGGGTTGATGGAGGGAAGTGGGTGGGAGATGGGTTAAATGGGTGACGGGTATTAAAGAGGGCACTTGTGATGAGCACTGGGTGTTGTATTAAGTGATGAATCACAAAATTCTACTCCTGAAACTAATATTACACTGTATGTTACCTAACTGGAATTTAAATATAAACTTAAAAAAGAAAAAAAGAGTTAAAACAAGCAAACAAACAAAAATGAGCTGTGTATATCGTCTTGAATTTCATATGAAAGTGAAATTATTCTCCAGACATAGACACAGATAATTTACTGCCTCTTTTGCTTTTCAAAGTTCCTCTCCTAGCTGGCTTTGGCAGTGGCTGTTCACCATAGCTACGCCAATTAGTGAACCTGCCCATGGATGCCTTTGCTGAAGCACAATGCTCTGGGTCGTTGGTCAGCCAGTTATTGGGCTTCTTGGTTCCTCCCTGGGCTCTGTTCTGGAAATGCAGGTAGATGTTCTCAAAGTAGCTGTTAATTGCTAGATTTTCCTGTGGCTCATGTGAATAGGAATTGGAAAGATGAGAAAGGAAACTTACTAGAGAAAGAAGCATAGCAGGTGCCCTACTTATGATGGTTCAGCATGATTTTTTGACTTTACCATGGTGTAAGAGTAATACACATTCAGTAGAAATTATACTTTGAATTTTAAATTTGGATCTATTCCTGGGCAAGTGATCTGTCCAACAGTAATCTCTCATGATCCTGGGCCGTGGTGGCGGCCTCAGCTCCCAGTCAGCCACATGACACTGAGGGTGATCAACTCACGATCCTTCTGTTCCCATGTAACCATTGGTTTTTCACGTTGACTATAGTATTCAGTAAATTACAGGAAATATTTAGTACTTTATTCTAAACTAGTCTATGTGTTAGATGATTTTGCCCAACTGTAGGCTAATGTACGTGTTCTGAGCACATCTAAGGTAGGTTAGGCTAAGCTAGGATGTTCAACAGGTTAAGGTGTATTGAATTCATTTTCTAATTAACAATACTTTCAACTTATGATGGGCTAATTGGGATATAATCACATCATAAGTTGAGGAAGATATGGACTCGAAGAATTGAAAAAACGAGATAAAAGTAAGCTAGGTACTGGGATGCCTGGGTGGCTCGTTTGGGCGTCCGACTGTTGGTTTTGGCTCAGGTCATGATCTCATGGTTTGTGAGATGGAGCCCCACTCTGACAGCACAGAGCCTGCTTGGGATTCCCTCTTCACCCCACCCCCCTCCACCTCTCTCCCTTCCCTGCTTGTGTTCTCTCTCCAAATAAATAACCTTAAAAAAAAAGGCATGCCAGGAACTAATATGCAAAATTTGATTTTTGTCTTATAATTTGCAATGGTTATATAAAATTAGCTCATACTTTCTAAGATTTTACAACTATTTTAAAAACAGTATAATAATAACTGTTAATTTAGAAGGCAGAGAAAAGGTATAGCCCATAATTTTTCTAGATTTGCTTTTGTGGTTACAGTTAATGTGTATATAATTTCCACTTTCTCCACTTAGCACTGTATCCAAACCATCAAAATTTCAAAATGTGTTTTTCTAACAGAGGTTTGAAATGTATTTATCAACCAGGATGCGTTTTTTAAAATATTTTTTTTAACACCCCCAGATTTCCAAATTAACATTTGTTTTTTAAAATTTCTTCTATAGGCTACGGCTCCTTTTGCAGTCTGCTGTGGATGCTAACATGAATACTCTCCGGGTTTGGGGAGGAGGAATATATGAGCAAGATGAATTCTATCGACTCTGTGATGAACTGGGAATAATGGTGGGTAGCTGACAGCATTTTATTGGTTGATATGTTAGTGTATCCTCACTTTGACCTCCTGTGTTCTAAGTGGGTGATATTGCTCGTTCCTTCTTTTCTCAGAGCTGGAAATGATATTCCACTTTTTGTAGAGGAATAAATGGCATCTTGAAAGACCTGAACCATAGCTGATGGCGAATATCATAATTATGTAATTATTTTTAAGTGGTAGACATTCTATATATTTATATATTTGTAATTTTCTTTGTGATATGAGGGTATGATTAAATCTATTAAAATGTTTTACTTTAAGGAGATCCAGCAAGACCTATAGAGAAGAAAAATAATAAATGAAGAAAAGCTATGTTTCATATTGTATTTAAGTATCCCAAGGATGTTTTGCATTGGTGAGGGTTAAGCAAAGGAAATACATTCTTTTAGTTCTAGTATTACAGGTCTAACAGAGAAAGCACTCCAGAGAGGAATAGTAATTATAATAATATTGAAAATACTGATGGTCATAATATGACAATATTCTATCATATTTATTGAATGTCAAGCATTGTTCTCAGTGGTCTGCATTTATTATTTTATTTCATATTCATGTCTATCCTATGAAGTAATTTCTGTTGTTCTCCATCCCCAACAACCGATAAGGAAACTGACACGTGGAGGAGAGGTTAAATAACCTGAAATCAAGGTTGTGACTCAGGTTGACTGGTTTGGGGCCTGTGCTTTTAACCACCGCGTCATAACAACCTCCCTAGAAATGAACTTATGTGGTTTCATTATGAAAATGTCCATGTAGCAATCCTTTTGGCCATGAAAAGTTAATTCCTTTATAAACAAAGACTGTTTCTTAACAGTCTGGTCCATCTCTCGATATCAAATTCCCAGTGAAAATTAGAGTATTGCAGTGTGGAGGGGCAGGGGGAAGGTTCTTTTTTGAATTTCATATTCCTCTCAACACGCTCACTGTTTCCTGAGTTGAATACCCCTCTCTTCACTTTCTTTTCTCCCTACTTAACACTTTCTCCTCTCAGATTCCCACCCCCCCAGTTTTGTGCAATTCTGGAAGGTCGTGCGGTCTACAAGAGACTTTCCCACTGCTTGAATCGCAGTATTGCTCAAATGATCCCACTCATCAGCCTAACTTGATTTTTCATTTGCCTGAAGGGTAATTCCCAAAGTTCTAAATGAAGAATTTCTTTCAGTGTAATAAAATTTATGGAAGTGCTTCATTGCCTTTTATTTGATTTGATAGGTATGGCAGGATTTTATGTTTGCCTGTGCTCTTTATCCGACTGATCAGGGCTTCCTGGATTCAGTGAGAACAGAAGTTGCTCACCAGGTATGTTATTACCATTCCAAGAAGAAGGAAAATGCTCATGTTTCATTTTGCTTTTTATTAAAACTGTCTTCGTTTTTTCTTTTTCTTTTCTTTTCTTTTCTTTTCTTTTCTTTTCTTTTCTTTTCTTTTTCCTTTTCTTTCTTTTTTGGTTGTTGTTCTCTTCACTAAATCGCATGAAAATCACAATCATATAATTGACTTCCCTGGTCTAATAGCTTTAACATCACTTACATGCTGATAACGCTCAGGTTTATCCCCAGCTCTGACTTCTCTGCTTGAATTCCTGGTTCTTCTATCCAACTGCCTCCTTGGCACTTCTACTTGTAGGCTTCAGAGTCCTCTCAAATGTAACATGTCCAAACCAAATTTGCATTACCTTCTCCAAACCTGCTTTTCCTGCAGTTTTCCTCACCTCAATAAATGGCAAAGCTGGTCTTCGAAAGTCTCAGGTCAAAAAGTTAAAGTGATTCTTGACTCCTTGATTTCTTCTGCATTCCATATGTATACACCTATATTTATAGATCTATAAGTGCAAGGAAGTGAATGTAATGTAACTCTGTCCACTGAAAAGGACTAGAAACAATGAACAACCTAATAATACTGAGTATCCTTTTATTGAAATAATTTTTCCTATTAAGAGAAGGGCTTTGGGGGAGGGGCCAACACGGTAGAGAAGTAGGAGGATCCAAACTTCCCTCATCTCTCAAACAAAATAGTGTTGAAGCCAAAGGACTTTGAACCCCAAGGATCCGGGAAGGAAAGAAAAGTGCTTCGTAGAGAAATGGCTGATTCTGGGTCTGAGACAGGAAATATACTAGATAATCCCGGAATATTTTGACATAAGATAACAAGGAAACTATCAAAGATATGTCAAAAAGAACTTGGACAAGGTTATCACCAACCAATAGCAGTACAATTTGAGCTCAATAAGGATAAGGGCGTCAGTGGATTGAAATCCATCAAGTATGTTAAATTCCGTGATTTCATCATTATAATGTCTGTGGATGTACATTTGTGTGGAAAACCAAAAGAAACGCAAGGAAGTGATTAGTATAATACTCAAGATAGTGGTTACTGTTGGAAGGAGGAAAGCATTGTAATTAAAAGGAGTGCACGAGGAGGGTGCCTGGGTGGCTCAGTCGGTTAAGTGTCTGACTCTTGATCTCAGCCCAGGTCATGATCTCATGGTTCCTGGGTTCGAGTCCCACCTCGGGCTCTGCACTGATGGTGACGGCACAGAGCCTTCTTGGGATTCTGTCTCTCCTTCTCTCTGCCCCTCCCCCACTTGTGCTCACTCTCTCTCCTTCCCTCTCTCTCACTCTCAAAATAAATAAACTTAAAAAAATAAATATAAGGGGTGCATGATGGCTTCTGGGTTTCTCTTTCTTGGTCTACCTTGTGGTTACAAGGCTGATTGCCTTATAATAATTCACTGTGTCATAATTTTTTTTATGTCTGTGTTTTATTTTTTTAGAAAAAGATTTAGAAAGTACAAATGAATCCTCCCTTGCTCCGAGCCCTCCAGATAAAGATCCTCATCATGCCCTATCCTGTCTCTGCCGGCCTCCTGGCCCCATCAAGCATTCTCTTCCTGTGCCATCCTTGCTCTGGAGTACTTTCTCCCTGTGGACCTCTCATTTTTTTCTGGCACACTTGAGCAGGACTTTCTCTGGGAAGAAAGCCTTTCTATATTTGCAAGTCTGGATCATATCATTTGCCCTTTGTGACATATATCACACTTTGAATTTCTTGTTCCATGTTTTGTTTTCCCTGCAAGACTGTAGTCTCTCTGAGGCCCAGGGGCTTGTTCCTCTGTGTATCCCCACTAGCTGGGTTATTTATCAGGAACATAGATAGATGGATGAATGAACTTTAGAAATATTAATTATAGTTATGTAGGTTGCAAACATTTCAGTTTTTTAAACTTTTTTCATACAAATAAATAAAATATGATATCAGTGTGCCTTCCTTTCTTTTATGTATTATTAAAGAGAAGGAGAACATTTTTTTGCAGAGTTCGTTAAAATTTTAAAGCAGAGCTTGCCACAAAATTCTAGGTCAGCTTGAAGGGTATGTGTAGAACAGAGTCACTGCAGCTTTTTGCCTCTTCAGTATTTGTGTTTTCAGTAGCACCATAAACATGCCATTCATAGTTGGTAGCAGCCCTCACTTCCTGGGGATGCGCAAAGGCAAATAAAGGAAATAGTGTTTATAAGGCTAGTTTAGAAAAACACAAGACTGTAATTTTTGAGAATGAGATAAATCTCTTTAATGCATCCTTAATGCATCTCTGTTTCGTATAGGAGATACTTAGCATCTTGAATGGAGGCCACACGGAGAACATCAGCTGGGATCCATCACTGTAACCATGTGTTACATGGAAGAGAAGTTATAAATACCAATGAGGTTATATTGCTAAAATGAGTTCGAAAGGAATTTCTCTTGATCATTGACTCACTCCGCTGTCAAAGAGATTTCATTACCTTCTTTTGCTGGAGTCCATCTTCTAGTGGGTCAGAAGAACTGGATCCTTCCACCTTTATGTAGGGCTGGTCCACAGAGAGCCCAGTTCATGCAGATTCAATTCTTAAGGCTGGCAGGATTTTCAGATAGATTGCTGATTTCTTCCTCTATGTTTGGATATATTCGGTAACTTGCATAACCTTAGTTGATTTCTCAGGGCATGACATTGATAGTTATTTCTGGAGCTATTCTCTTGATGCCCTAATCCTTTTTCTGTTAGAATATTCCGTATATTTGTCTTTAACTTACGGAATATCTCTGGGACTCACTTGCTTTGTGAAACCCTCTCTAGTTGTCTTTGTGGTTTTCTGAATTCAGGGGAGACTGTGACAACCTCAGTCCCTCTTTCAGCAGAAGTGGTTGTTCTACCTCATTTGTTTCTTCACACAAAACTCCAACTTGTTCTTGAGAAACTCCTCTGTAATATAATGTCTCCTGCCTTTTGTATTTCTTAGAACCTTTTTGTGGCAAGTCAGATAATGATGAGGTTGATTTATTTTTCTTTTTTAATAAAAGGGATTATGTTTTCTTCAGTTTTTATACAATAGAGGAGAAGAACCCCATCTTATTGGTGTTTATAAAATCTAGGCAAAAAGAATCGGAGATCGCTTAAAATGTATCCCTACAGGTAATGTTACAAGCCATTTTCTAATGAGTTTTCTGACACATAAGAATTTATGTGCAGAAATGCAATGGCTATACTTTTGTGAATAATTATAGCTCTGAGGTTTTTTTTTTTCGTATTGGTCATTTGAAAATTATTTTGTGTTTTTTGAAATTTTAGATCAGGAGACTGAAATCTCATCCTTCCATCATCATATGGGGTGGAAATAATGAAAATGAAGCAGCGCTGATGATGAATTGGTTTAATATACACACCAGTGAACTGCATACCTACATCAATGACTATGTGGTTCTGTATGTGAAGAATATTCGACAGATTGTTTTGGCAGTAAGTAATGATTTTTCATGCAATAGAATTTAAGAAACTCTTTTGAAAGTGGATCAGTTTGAATATTGGTATAGTATACTTTTGTGTCCTTTTTTAGGTCAACCTTCAACATTATCATTTTAATACAGAGCTGCGTGTGAATGGATTATAATGCTGCAGCATGTGAATGGGCTCGTGGGTTATGGACTTCTTTAGGAATTAACTTATCTATGGAACTCACCACACATACACCAATATTGTGTTTATACTTGCATATTATCATAGACTCTTTCTGGAGCCCATCCAAGGAACCCCAAAGGTTGAGAATTTCTACTTTAGATGGTTTACTGATATGCCACTTCTTTTTTTCTTTCTTTTTGTTCCACAGTATATTAATATGGTGAATTCTGGGAATTAATTTTCTTTTTTTTTTTTCTTTTTTTTTCTTTTTGAGACAGAGAGAGACAGAGCATGAGTGGGGGAGGGTCAGAGAGAGGGAGACACAGAATCTGAAACAGGCTCCACGCTCTGAGCTGTCAGCACAGAGCCCGACGCGGAGCTCGAACTCACAGACTGCGAGATCATGACCTGAGAAGAAGTCGGACGCTTAACCGACTGAGCCACCCAGGCACCCCTGGGAATTAATTTTCTAATAATAAACTAGTTCTAGTATAAGCTCTGTTTAGTTACAACTTCTTGTTCTTGTAGTCTGTGTTAGATTTGGTTTGCTAATATTTTAGTTAGACTTTAAAAATTTATATTCATAAGCAAATTTGGTCTGTGGTAAGAATTGTAAACTCAAATGCCTAGAGGAGCCAAATTTGTTTAAAAAAAATAAGTAGAGTAGATGAGGCTCACAGAGAGAAGAGGGGACTGTGGTAATAGGAAAATGGATGTTGGGTCTCATTTATATTGAGAGTTTTTTCTTAAAGCTTATTTATTTATTTTGAGAGAGACAGAGACAGCACAAGTGGGGGAGGGGCAGAGAGAGAGAGGGAGAGAGAGAATCCCAAGCAGGCTCTGCACTGCCAGCAGACAGCCTGATGCAGGGCTCAAACCCACAAAGCTGTGAGATCATGACCTGAGCTGAAACCAAGAGTTGGTTACTTAACTGACTGGGCCACCCAGGTGCTCCAGCATTTTTTTTTTTATTAGAGACAGAGCACGAGCTGGGGGAAAGGAGCAAAGGGAGGAAGAGAGAGAATCCCAAGCAGGCTCCAAACTCGGTGCAGAGGCCAACATGGGGTTTGATCCCACCACTTGGGATCATGACCTGAGCTGGAATCAAGAGCCAGATGCTCAATGGACTGAGCCATCCAAGCACCCTTCTTATCTTTTTGATGATAGCCATCCTCACAGGTGTGAGGTGATCCCTCATTGTGGTTTTGATTTGCATTTCTGTGATGATTAGTTAAGCACCTTTTCATGTACTTATTGGCTATCTGTATGTTTTTGGAAAAATGTTTGTTTAGATCCTCAACTCATTTTTTAGTTGAATTGTTTGGTTTTTGCTATTGAATTGTATGAGTGCTTTAATGTATTTTGGATATTAACCTGTTAGCAGGTATATGATTTGGAAATATTTCCTCCCATTCAGTATTTTGCTTTTTCATTTTATTGATGGTCTTCTTTGCTGTGCAGAACCTTTTTAGTTTGATGTAGTCCCACTTGTTTATTTTTGTTGCCTTTGTTTTGGTGTCAAATCCAAAGAATCAAAGCCAAGACCAATGTCAAGGAGCTTACCACCTGTGTTTTCTTCTAGGAGTTTTATGATTTCAGATCTTACATTCAAGTCTTTAATCCATTTTGCATTGATTTTTGTGCATGATTGAAGAGAGTTGTTCAGTTTCATTCTCTTGCCTGGGACTGTCCAATTTTTCTAACACCATTTATTGAAGAGACTGTCCTTTCCCCATTGTATATTCTTGTCTTCTTTGTCATAAATTAATTGACCATGCATATATGAATTTAATTTCTGGGTTCTCTGTTCTATTCTATTGATCTATGTGTCTATTTTTATGACAATACCATAATGTTTTAATTTTGCTTTATAATGTATTTTGAAGTCAGAAAGCATGATGTCTCCAGCTTTGTTCTTCTTTCTCAAGATTGCTTCGACTATTCTGGGTCTTTTGTGGTTTCCTAAAAATTTTTGGATTATTCATTCTGTTTCCTTGCAGTTTTGATAGGGATTGCATTGAATCTGTAGATAGGTTTAAATAGTATGGACAGTTTAGCAATATCAGTTCTTCTAATCCATGAGCACAGAATATATTTCCATTTACTTGTGTCTTCTTCAGTGTCTTATAATTTTCAATAATAATTTCAGTTTTTCACTTCCTTGGTTAAATTTATTCCTAGATATTTTATTCTTTTTGATGCAGTGGTGAATAAGATGGTTTTCTTAATTTCTCTTTCTAATAGTTAATTATTAGTGTACAGAAATGCAATAGATGTCTGTGTATTGATTTTGTGTCCTGAAATTTTACTGAATTCATTTATTCTAACAGTTTTTTGTGAAGTCTATAGAATTTTCTACATATAATATCATGTCATCTGCAAACAGTGCCAGCTTTACTTTTTCCTTTACAATTAAGATACCTTCTGTTTCTTTCTCTTGTGTAATTGCTCTGAGTAGGACTTCCAGTACTATGTTGAACAAATATGGTGAGAGTGGGCATCCTGGTCTTGTTCCTGATTTTAGAAGGAAAAGTTTTGAGTTTTTCACCATTGGGTATGATGTTAGCTATGGGCTTGTCATATATGGCCTTTATTATGTGGAGGTATGTTCCCTCTGTAGTTACTTTGTTGAGAGTTTTTGTAATAAATGGATGTTGAATTTTGTCAAATGCTCTTTCTGCATTTGTTGACATGATAATATGATTTTTTAAAAGTAGGCTCCACACCCATCAAGGAAGCCAATGTGTGACTTGAACTCATGACCCCTGAGATCAAGACCTGAGCTGAGATCAAGAGTCAGACCCTTAACCAACTGAGTCACCCAGGCGCCCTGTTCATGATTTTTATCCTTCATTTTATTAATGATACAAGATGTGGTGTATCATCTTGATTGATTTGTAGATGTTGAACTGTCCTTGTATCCCTAGAATAAATTCCTTTTGATCATGATATATGATTTTTTTTACTTATATGAGTTTCTTTGTTAATATTTTGTTGAGAATTTTTGCATCTATGTTCACCAAGGATATTGGCCTGCAATTTTCTTTTTTTTTTTTTCAACGTTTTTTATTTATTTTTGGGACAGAGAGAGACAGAGCATGAACGGGGGAGGGGCAGAGAGAGAGGGAGACACAGAATCGGAAGCAGGCTCCAGGCTCCGAGCCATCAGCCCAGAGCCTGATGCGGGGCTCGAACTCACAGACCGCGAGATCGTGACCTGGCTGAAGTCGGACACTTAACCGACTGCGCCACCCAGGCGCCCCTGGCCTGCAATTTTCTTGTGGTGACTCTATTTGGTTTTGGTATCAAGATAATGCTTGCCTTGTAAGATGAGTTTGGAAGTTTTCCCTCCTCTTTTGTTTTTTGGAAAAGTTTCAGAAAGATTGGTATTAATTCTTCTTTGAATGTTTGGTAGAATTCACCAGTGAAGATGTGTGGTCCTGGACTGTTGTTTGTTGGGAGGTTTTTGATTATTGGTGCAATCTCCTTGCTAGTTAATTGGCCTGTTCATGTTTTCTGTTTCTTCATGATTCCATTTTGGAAGGTTGTATGTTTTTAGGAATTTATCCATTTCTCCTAGGTTGTCCAATTTGTTGGTGTATAGTTGTTCACAGTAGTCTCTTACGATCCTTTGTATTTCTGAGGTATCAGTTTTAACATCTTTTTCATTTCTGATTTTGAGTCATTTCTCTTTTTTTTCTCAGCAAGTCTAGCTAAAGTTCTGCCATTTTGTTTGTCTTTTTTTAAATTAATTAATTAATTAATTTATGTATTTATTTTAATGTTTTTGTTTTTTGGGTTTTTTTGAGTGAGAGAGAGAGAAACACAATGTGTGAGTGGGGGAGGGGCACAGAGAGAGAGAGAGAGAGAATCCAAAGCAGGTTCCAGGTTCTGAGCTGTCAGCACAGAGCCTGATGTGGGGCTCAAACTCTTGAACTGCAAGATCATGACCTGGGCTGAAGTCGGACATTCAACTGATTGAGCCACCCAGGCGCTCGTTGTTTATCTGTTTTAAAGAACCAGTTCTTGGTTTCATTGATCTTTTCTATTGTCTTTTTAGTCTCTATTTCATTTATTTCTCCTTTGATCTTTGTTATATCCTTCCTTCTACTAACTTTGGGTGACATTTGTTCTTTTTCTAGTTTATTAAGGTGTAAAGTTAGATTCTTTCTTTATTTGAAATTTTTGTTTTTTTGTTTCTTGAAATGGTCATTTATCTCTCTGATCTTTCCTCTTAAACTGCTTTTCCTGCATCTCATAATTTTTGGTATGTTGTATTTCCATTTTCATTTGTCTCAAGGTATGTTTTAATTTCTCTTTTGATGTCCTTGTTGATTCATTTGTTGTTCCGTGGCATATTCCTTAATCATCACATATTTGTCAATTTTCCAGCTTTCTTCTTATAATTGATTTCTAGTTTCATACCCTTGGGGTCCAAAAATCTGCCTGATGTGAGTTCAGTCTTCTCAAATTGGTTAAGATTTGTTTTGTGGCCTGACATATGATCTATATTGGAGAACGTTCAATGTGCACCTGAGAAGAATGTGTATTCTGTTGCTTTTGGATGGTATGTACTGTGTTTATCTGTTAAGTCCATCTGGTCTAAAGTGTCATTTAAAATTCTATAATTATAAATGCTAAAACAGAACTTGATATATATCATATATGAATATGTTCATAGGTGAAATAAGGGAAAAGGGAGAGGAAAGAGCTTGTTCCCAACTCCACTGTAGAGCCCTTCCTTATGGTGGTTCTTTTTGCATTACTGCATTCTAATAGGCATATTATACTTGTATTTACTACATGCAGAAACATTATATAATAATATAAATTAGCTTTTTTTTTTTGCAGGGAGAGGAAGCAGCACTTTATTTTTTGTAGTAATGTAACTTTTCAAAAGATGAAACTTTTAAAAGCTTTAATGGTTAATATGTGATTTAGTAACCTGATTGTCTTTATAATTTTTTGATCTATAATTAGATATTTTAAATATTTGGGTATCTCTTGAACCAACATAAAAAGGGACATATTTAAAAGAATAGTATGTGATTTTGGCACCCAAATATGTTCAGTTCATGAGACTCTTCATTTATGTGAAGAAACTTCGGTGAGAATTCATGAAAAACTTAGGTTCACATTTTTTTAGCTTATCTGATATGCTAAGTCATGTGTCATGAAGAATTTTTTTATCCACAAATGGTGATGGTATAAGCTTTAATTAATATTTATAGAACATTTATTTTATAATCTTTTTTCTCATAGTGTTGGTATTACATTTTTCATATCTGATGGATTTAAGAAATGGATTTTAATATTTGAGGATTTTCATTTCGCAGCTCGGTGGTTGAGAGCTTATAATTCCAAGAGGAAGCGAATGAGGCATGTGGCCCCATAGTGGTGCAAATTGGTTAGGAAACTACTTCCTAGGAACAGCTCTGTATTATGGAAATGGGAACATGAATTTTGGTGGACATTTAGCCATATCTTCCACACATGGGTTATTTACCATTTACTGTGGTCCTATGAAGGAGTAGTTATTATCCCCATTTTGCAGATAAGTCTATTGAGGCTTAGACCTGTCCAAAAATAATAAGGTTCTGATATGATATTTAAACTCAGCCCATCTGACTCAATAGCCTCTATTCTTTTCTTTTTTTTTTTTCTCCTGCTGTGCCTTTTATTCCCATGACCTGTCCATTCCAGGAACTTGTATCTCCCGCTCCCCTTTTCCCATTTTGCCCAACTGCTGACCCAACCCCTTCTGGCAACCATCAGTTTGTTTTGTGTATTTATAGGTCTGATTCTGCTTTTTGTTTATTCATTTGTTTTTGTTTTAGATTCCACTATGAGTAAAATCATATATTATTATGTGTTTCTCAGTCTGACTTATTTCACCTACCATAATATCCTCTAGGTGCATCCATCCATAATGCCCTCTGGGTCCATCTCAAATGACACAATTTCATCTTTTTTTGGCTGTAAAAGATTCCACTATATAGATATAGATATAGATATAGATATAGATATAGATATAGATATAGATATAGATCTGACATCTTCCTTATCCATTTGTCCATTGATGGACACTTAGATTGCTTCAATATATTGGTTGTTGTAAATAATGCTGCAATAAACACAGAGGCACACATATCTTTTTGAATTAGTATGTTCCTTTTCTTTGGGTGGTAGATATCCAGTAGTAGACTTATTGGATTATATGGTATTTCTATATTTAGTTTTTCAAAGCACTTCCATACTGTTTTCCACTGTGGCTGCACCAATTTACATTCCTACCAGCAGTATGCAAGGGTTACCTTTTTTCCCATATCCTTGTCAACACTTGTTTCTTGTCTTTTTGATTTTATCCATTCTGATAGGTGTAAAATGGTATTTCATTTTAGTTTTGGGTTGCATTTCCATTATGATGAGTGATGTTGAGAATGTTTTCATGTGTTCATTGGCCATCTGTATGTCCTTTTTGGAAAAATGTCTGTCCAAGTCCTTTGCCCATTTTTTAATTGGATTATTTGGTTTTTTTGGTGTTGAGTTGTATATGTTCTTTATATATTTTGGATATACATTTATATATATCCCCTTATCAGATATATCATTTGCAAGTATCTTCTCCCATTCAGTAAGTTGTCTTCTTATTTTGTTGATGGCTTCCTTTGCTGTGCAAAAGCTTTTTTCTTTTGATGTCCTCCAAATAGTTTATTTTTTATTTATTTATTTATTTTTTTTTTTTAATTTTTTTTCAACGTTTTTTATTTATTTTTGGGACAGAGAGAGAGACAGAGCATGAATGGGGGAGGGGCAGAGAGAGAGAGAGGGAGACACAGAATCGGAAACAGGCTCCAGGCTCCAGGCTCCGAGCCATCAGGCCAGAGCCTGACGCGGGGCTCGAACTCACGGACCGCGAGATCGTGACCTGGCTGAAGTCGGACGCTTAACCGACTGCACCACCCAGGCGCCCCATCCAAATAGTTTATTTTTGCTTTTGTTCTTCTTGCCTGAGGGGACATATCTAGAAAAATGTTGCTATGTCTAATGTCAGAGAAATTACTGCCTGTGTTTTTTATGGTTTTTAGGGTTTTTATGATTTCAGCCCTCACATTTAGGTATTTAATTCATTTTGAGTCTATTTTTGTTTTGTTTTTTTTTTGTGTGTGTTTATTTTATTTTATTTTTTCCAATATATGAAATTTATTGTCAAATTGGTTTCCATACAACACCCAGTGCTCATCCCAAAAGGTGCCCTCCTCAATACCCATCGAGTCTATTTTTGTTTATTGTGTTAAAAGGTGGTACAGTTTAATTCTTTGGCATATAGCTGTCCAGTTTTCCCAGTACCGTTTATTAAGGAGACTGTCTTTTTCCCACTGCATATTCTTGCCTCTTTTGTCATATTAGTTGACTGTATAGTTGTCGGTTTATTCCTGGGCTCTCTATTCTGTTCCACTGATCTATGTATTGATTTTTATGTCAGTACCATACTATTTTGATTACTACAGCTTTGTAGTGTATCTTGAGTTGAATTTTTATAACCTCCAAACCTTGTTTCTCTTTTTCAAGATGTCTTTGGCTGTTTGGGGATCTTCTGTAGTTACATACAAATTGTAGTATTATTTGTTCTAGTTTTGTAAAAAATGCTATTGGTATTTTGATAGGGATGCATTGAATCTGTGGATTGGTTTGAGTAGTATGGACATTTAAATAATACTGATTCTTCCAATCCACGAGCATGAATATCTTTCTATGTGTTTGGGTCATCTCCAGTTTCTTTCACCAGTGTCTTATAGTTTTCAGAGAGGAGATTGTTCACCTCTTTGGTTAAGTTTATACCTAGGTATTTCATTCTTTTTTTTTTTTTTTGGTGTAATTGTAAATGGTATTGTTTTTAAATTTCTTTTTCTGCCATTTTATTAGTGTATAGAAACACTACTGATTTCTGGGTATTAATTTTATATCCTGCAACTTAGCCTCTTATTCTTAAGCACTACACCTATGTTTCTTAAGTGGAGGAAATTTTGTCCTCCAAGGGACAGGGGAACATTTGGCAATGTCTGTAGACATTTTTTGGTGTGTGTAGGGGTACCACTGGCATCTAGTAGGAGAAGGGCAGCGATGCTGCTAAACATTCACTCTCCTCCTGCCCCCTTTCCAAAACTTATCAAGCCCAAAATGTCAGTGTTGCCAAGGTTGAGAAATTCTGCACTAGACTTTGTACTACCCATGTTGGTAGAAGGTAATGTAAAGGCATGACATGATGGGAAAAGAGTAGGAGAAGGTGCTGAGGAATAAGCTGAGTTTTAATAATGACAGGATATAAAGGATTGGCGAATAGCAGAAAGGTGCTGGTGGTTGTTGAATGCAGAACGCAAATGGTTCTTTTTTTTTTCCTATCAGCCACTTGGCATTTCAGAGACTTGACAATATTTTTTTAAAAAAGTAAATGGTCTGACACAAACAGACATTTCTCCAAAGAAGACATACAGATGGCCAGACGTGGGAAAAGATGCTGAACATCACTCATCATTAGGGAAATGCAAATCAAACCTACAAGGAGACATCATCTCCTTCTTGTCAGAATGGCTAAAAGTGTTGGTGAGGATGTGAAGAAAAGGGAACCCTTGCCTACTGTTGTTGGGAATGCAAGCTGGTGCAGCCACTGTGGAAAACAGTATGGAGTTTCCTCAAAAAGCTAAAAATAGAACTACCCTAGGATCTAGTAATCACACTACTGGATGTTTGCCCCCAAATTACAAAAACACTAATTCAAAGGGATACATGCATCCCTGTGTTTTTAGCAGCATTATTTACAATAGCCAAATTATGGAAGCAGCCCAAATGTCCAGCAATAGATGAGTGGGTAAAGAAGATGGTGTGTGTGTGTGTGTGTGTGTGTGTGTGTGTGTATACACAATATTCCATTATTAATGGAATATTACTCAGCTATAAGAAAGAATGCAATCTTGCTATTTGCAACAATGTGGCTGGATCTAGAGAGTATAATGCTAAGTGAAATAAATCAGTTAGGGAAAGACAAATACCATATGATCTCACATTTATGTGGAGTTTACACAAACAAAAAAACCAAAAAAAATGAGTAAAGGAAAAGAAGAGAAAGATAGAGAGAGAGAGAGAAACCAAGAAACAGACTCTTAACTATAGAGAACAAAGTGATGGTTACCAGAGGGGAGGTGGGTGTGGGGTGATGGATGGACTAGCGATAGGATTAAGGAGTGCACTTGTCATGATGAGCACTGGGTGGTGTTGAATGAAGTGTTGCATCACTAGAGTGTACACCTGAAACTAATTTTACACTGTATGTTAACTATGTTGGAATTAAAATAAAAACTTAATTTAAAAAGGTAAATGGTTTGTATTTTACTGAGTGAATATGCCTTTTAAACCATTTTATTTCTGAACTCAGAGAGACAAGACTCGTCCTTTTATCACATCCAGTCCTACAAATGGGGCCGAATCTATTGAAGAAGGCTGGCTGTCTGCCAACCCCTATGACGAGAATTTTGGTGACGTACATTTTTATGACTATAGCAATGATTGCTGGAATTGGAAAATTTTCCCCAAAGCTCGATTTGTATCTGAATATGGATATCAGTCCTGGCCTTCCTTCAGTACATTAGAAAAGGTAAGCCACTTTTGATTTCCCAATGATTCAAAATGGTAGGCTGTGGGCCTATGTCACTTTCTCAACAGTGGTTCAGAAAGTCAAATGAAATCTACTTCTTATTTAAATGAAAGTTTAGGAAGATCATAGAACTTTTGTTTCTTTATACTTTGGGAAGCTAAATTTCTTGCAGTCATCATTTTGGGGGTTAATACTTTTCTATATTGCTTTTAATTATGTTCCTTCACAAATACTTAAAAATTAAATGGGAACCAGGTGTTGCTTAAGCCTGACTTCTTATCATGCATGAAAGTAACTCTTACTTGCTATTTTCCCTATATCCTACAACTGTTTTTTTTTAAAGCTTATTTACTTATTTTGAGAGAGAGAGAAAGAGAGAGAGCATGAGCACACGTGTGTCTGTGAGAAGGGGCAGAGAGGGGGAGAGAGAGAATCCCAAGCAGGGGGGATTCTCACGTGGGGCTCAATCTCATGGACCATGCGATCATGACCTGACCTGAAATTAAGAGTCAGATGCTTAACCAGCTGAGCCACCCAGGCACCCCTAGCCTACACCTGTTTTATCATTTATAGCTATTCAGAATTGGATGGTTTGCTACAGTAAGAAAAAATAATATGATAAATAAACTTTCGTTTAATGTTATCAGGTCATATTATTTCTTTTCTTTCATCTCCTCTTTTACCTCTTCTATTTCCTCCTCCACTTCCTCCTCTTTTTATTTTATGTTGGTGTATTTGATTTTCACTATGGCATTTCACTTTCCTTATTCCTACAGATTCAGTTGCACAAATGGATTCAATTTCAGAGTTGTGTGTATTCTTTTTTGAAGAATTTTATTGAGATATAATTCACTGACCATACAACGCACCCATTTGAAGTATATGCTTTCATGATTTTCAGTATATTCACAGAGTTGTGCAAGCATCACCACGACCTAGTTTTGGAGCATTTTCATCACCCCAAAGAAACTCTGTTCCCACTAGTAGTCACTCCCCACTCTCTCAGTCCCTTCTCCCCTGCTCTAGGCACCACTAGTCTGCTTTGTTTGTCTATTTGTTTGCCTGTTTTTCACATTTCATATTTTGGAATCATAAAATATGTTATCTTTGTAGGCTGGCTTCTTTCCCTCATCATAAAGTTTTCCAGATTCATCCATGTTGTAGCATGTATTAGTTTTTATTCTTTTTTATTGCTGAATAATATTCCATCGTATGGATATACCACATGTTTATCCATTCATCAGTTGATGTACGTTTGTGTTATTCCCACTTTTTTGGCTATTATGAATAATGCTGCTGTGAACATTTGTATACATTTTTTTTTTGGTGAACATATGTTTTCAATTATATTAGGTATATACCTAGGAGTGGATTGCCCGGTCATATGGTAACTGTTTAACATTCTGAGGAATTGCCAAACTGTTTCCCATAGTTTGCAATGGCTGTGCCATTTTACATTCCCACCAGAAAATGTATGAGGGTTCCAATTTCTCTACATCTTTACCAACACTTATCCCCCCCCCCTTTTTCACATTTCCCTGGAAATTTGCATTTCCTTGAGAGCTAATGATGTTGAGCCTCTTTTCATGTGCTTGTTGGCCGTTTGTATATTTTCCTTAAAGAAGTGTCTATTCACATCCCTTGCTGATTTTTTAATTGGTATGTTTTATATCAGATATATGATTTGCAAATATTTTCTCTTAATTTGTAGATGTTCTTTTTACTTATTTGATGGTTTCATTTAAGACACAAAAGTTTTAAATTTTCAAGTTATCAAAAATACTTATCAATCTTCCCTGTTATCTCTTGTGCTTTTGGTATTTTGCTTTCTTTCTAAGTTTTTAAAATGTTTATTTATTTCTTAGAGAGAGACAGACCGAGTGCAATCAGGGGAGGAGCAGAGAGAGGGAGACGCAGAATTCGAAGCAGCTCCAGGCTCTGAGCTGTCCGTACACAGTCCAACGTGGGGCTTGAACCCACGAACTATGAAAACATGACCTGAGCCAAAGTCGGAGGCTTAACCAACTGAGCCACCCAGGCACCCCTAAGAAACCATTTTCTAATCTAAGATCACAAAGTTATATTCCCGTGTTGTCTTCTAGTTTTAGCTCTTACATTGAGATCTGTGATCTGTTTTGAGTTAATTATTCTATATGGTATGAGGTAGGCATCCAGGTTCATTTTTTTCTGCATGTGGCTATCCAAATATCCAAACACCATTTATTGAAAACATTATTCTTTCCTCCATTGCTTGTCTTGACCCCTTTGTCAAAGTCAATCAACCATAACTTTTAAGGTTTATTTCTGGATTCTCAATTTGTTTCTAATTGAACTGTCTCTTTTATGCCAGTATGCACTGTCATCCTTACTGTAGCTTTGTAGTAAGTTTCGAAAGCAGGAAGTGTGAGTCCACCAACTTTGTTCTTCTTTTAAAGATTGTTTTGGCTGTTCTGAGTGCCCTCCACTGACGTACCAATTTTAGGATCACCTTCCCAGTTTCTGCAAAAAAGTCAGCTGGGATTTTGATAGGGTCTGTGTTGAGTCAGTAGGTCAGTTTGCAAAGTATTGCCATCCTAACAATATGAAGTCTGATCCACAAACATGTAATGTCTTCTTTCATTATTTTGTAGTTTCAGTGTTCAAAGTGTATACTTCTTTAGTTCAATTTATTCCTAAGTGTTTTATTCTTTCTGTAAATGGAATTATTTTCTTAATTTATTTTCAATTGTTCATTACTGGTATATAAAGAGACAATTGATTTTTTTTTATTGAACTTATATTCTGCAACCTTGCAGAACTTATTATCTTTAGTTTTTGTGAATCCTTTAGAGTTTTCTATATATAAGAGCATCTGTGGATAGAATTAGTTCTACTTCCTCCTTTCCAGTATGGATGCCATTTATTAACTTTTCTTGACTAATTGCCCTGGCTAGAACCTCTAGTACAACGTAGAATAGAAATGGTGAGAACAGACATCTTTGTCTCATTGCTTATCTTAGAGAGAAAGCTTTGAGTCTTTTACTGTTTAGTAAGATGTTAACTCTAAGTTTTTTTGTAGATGCCTTTTTTCAGGTTGAGCAAGTTCTCTTTTATTCCTAGTTGGTTGAGTGCTTGTATCATAAAAGGGTATTGGTGGGGCATGTGGGTGGCTCAGTCAGTTAAGTATCTGACTTAGGCTCAGGTCATGGTCTCATGGTTTGTGGGTTTGAGCCCCGCGTCGGGCTCTGTGCTGACAGCTCAGAGCCTGGAGCCTCTTCAGATTCTGTGTCTCCCTCTCTCTCTGCCCCTCCCCACTCACACTCCATCTCTGTCTCTCAAAAATAAATAAATGTTAAAAAAATTATTTTTTAAAAAAACGGTGTTGGATTTTGTCAAGTGTGTTCTTTCTTCATTTACTGAAATAATCATGTGCCTGTAGTTTTTGTTTCCCCTCGCCTATCACTTGTGTCAAGTAACCCCCCAAAATTTTAAGACAATTTCAAAATCGCCCTCAGTTTTGCCACTTAAACCCAACTATATTTGCTTCTACACATTGAAGTTACGTTGTATTTTTAATTGTAATAAATAATGTTATCACCTTAGATCTACCCTTATTTTTTTTTATTACTCCTATATTACGGGGTAGACTTTGGGGGAATACTCTTGTTTCAAAATGAAGGAGGATGGAGTTGAGTGTCCTGAGTCAGGTAGGAACAAGTATTAGAAAAGGAAGGAAGGAATGAAAGAGGCAAAAATATTTACTGAGCAGATGCTCTGTACCAGAGACTCATTGTTTCATTTAACAATAATCTCCCCCACACCCCCACTTTGAGGCCAAGAAGGAAACGAAGGTCCTAGAGGGTGAGAGTTCCATCATTATCCCCAGACAGCAAGTAGCATATGTGGATTCAGACTTATTATCTAACACCATAGCTGATCCATTTTCCTTTCACTACATTTCAGGAAGGTGAGTGTTATGAATTGCTAAACCTTTTTTCTTAAATCTGTTAACATTTCTATTTACATCCTGACAATAATGCAATTGCTGTGTTTTTGTGAAATGCCTGATGTTGTTCAAAGATACTAAACACTATGTTTTAAAATAGGAAAAGGTGAAGCCAAGTTCTGTAAGTTCTGTTCATTATGAATCCTTGATTTAGTTATTACCTCTTTTTGAGTTACATTGCTCAGTTGAGGTTGAATTGGGTAATTGGGAAAATAAAAGAAACCAAAAGAGTAACTTTACATAAAGCTTAGGTTCTTTTATTTAGAGTTTTTTCATGTATTTAACAAAAAATTAAAATGTCCCTTTCTAGTTTGGGATGCATCACTTCTCTGTAAAATAATTATGTTTTCAACAGGCCATTATCAATATTGCACACCGATTAAAAGCTTGGGCTATGGAATAAACAGATCTGGATTTGAATACTAAGAACTGCCACTCACTAGCTATATTGCCTTGGACAAATTAGTTAATCATTTTGAATGTTAGTGTCTTCATCTGTAAATTGGGTTTAATAGTAGTAAAATACCTCTTAGGGGAGGGTTGGGGGAAGAGAGAGAGAGAAAAAGAATGTGTGTGTATGTGTTTGTGTGTGTTTCTACATGCAGGTACTCGTGTGTGCATGTGATCACGTGTAAAGGTTAAGTTAATTTATACGTTGAAGCACTTAGCAGCAGTTCCTGGCACATAGCAACAGGCCATAAAATGTAAGCTGTTGTTAGTATTGATGTAATCCATTCTAGCCATAGGATTTGTATGAAAGGTTTATTTTCTCCAGAGCCATCTAGGTTTAAAGAACTAGAAGCTGGAGCTGGACTGTGCCAAGTAACTTAGGAACTTGGGCAAATCACTGAACCTTTCTGAGCCTCATCTCTAAAACAGAGCGATAATAATACCAACTCATAGATTGTTATGAGGATTAAATGAGTTAATATTCTTTTTTTTTTAAGTTTATTTATTTATTTTGAGACAGCAAGAGAGAGCAGGGGAAGGTCAGAGAGAGAGAGACAGACAGACAGACAGACAGAATCCTAAGCAGGCCCTATGCTGTTAGCAAGAAGCCCGATGCGGGGCGCGAACTCACAAACTGTGAGATCATGACCTGAACTGAAATCAACAGTCAGATGCTTAACCAACTGAACCACCCAGCCGCCCCTAAATGAATTGATATTCTTAAAACAATTAGAGCCCTACCTGGCACTTTCTAATTCCTTTTGATAACATTGTTAGAGCTGAAATGTATAAGACTCTCAAACCATGGCTGTTACAAGTTAGAAAGCTTTCTGCATAACAGATCAGGTTTACCAATTGTGGGATACATTCAAATCATTACCCATCATAGAGCTGAGAAGCCTGAAGGTGTGTTTTAGACTTTCGAAAGGAAGAAACATAGAAAACAGGGGAAGGCTGGTAAAGGTGTGTACGTCTCAAATGTGTACAAGATGACTGTAAATACTAATACCTGTATTTTAAGAAACTGAAGCAATTAGTGTTCTCTAAACTGTCTGGTGGTAATAGTTTTGAAAAATAGACATAATAATAAAGAATAGTAATTTGGAAAAACTTCCACTTTAAACATGGCTAATGTACACTACTTACATTTTAGTATAAATAAATTCCTAAAGAATGTTTTTCCTTTGAAGGTGACTGGTCTGTGCATTGCATGATTATAGGGAATTAAAGTCATATTTTGTGAACAGGGATAATATTTTTATTTTTTATTTTTTTTAATTTTTTTTTTTACATTGATTTATTTTTGAGAAACAGAGTGAGACAAAGCGTGAGTGGAGGAGGGGCAGAGAGAAAAGGAGACACAGAATCTGAAGCAGGCTCCAGGCTCCGAGCAAGCGGTCAGCACAGAGCCTGATGCGGAGCTCGAACTCACAAACTGTGAGATCATGACCTGAGTTGAAGTCGGACGCTCAACCAAATGAGCCACCCAGGCGCCCCAAGATTTTTAATTTTCAAGGATTTTTGAGGGTGGGGTAGACTATGTTTTTCAAAGTTTCTGTGTAACTTGGATTAAAACTGATGTCTTCAAATGTAGGCAGCAATTGTCTTCTATCCTTCTCAAATGCTAACAGAGCATTAAATCATAGGCCTCGAAGCCAGAATTATGGTCTATTTTTCTGTAAAAGGTACAGTATTAACATATGCATGGTACTTGTTTTTGTTTTTTACTTTGACCTGATGATAGCTTCTCCAACAGATGAAGGAATAAATAGTATAAATTGTGCCTAGTTAAAAAAAATTATTATTAGGGGAAAAGAATATCATTGTTTGGTCTGTGTCTTCAACTATATAAAAATTAAACACATGTATAGATCAAATATATTTAGTAGTCATTGAGAAACAAATGAGCAAGTGACCGCAAAGCATTTACCATCGCAGCAGTGATATTTTATTTTTGTTAAAGAATTGACAGTTTTAACAGAATGCTGATTTCAGTCCATTGTTCAATTTTGACAATTTATTTACCTGAATAAATAAAATGCCATTGAAAACTAAACATAATAAATGTTTTAAAAACAGGAATAATGTTTTGAGAAGACAAGACTTTTGACAGAAATGCCAAAGTGTAACTTTCTAAAGGTTTGAGTAAGAGGACTGTGTAGATGCCAAGTCCTGGATTTGTGATTCAGCTTTGCACAGGGCTAGTCTTTCACCAATAATAAGGATGATGGCAAAAACATCTCACATCTGTGAAATTAGAGTCGCAGAACAAACCTTGAGCTCTTTTCCAGTATGTAGAATACTTTTCAAGTTTGTCAGAAATGTTGTTTCACTCCTGACTTCCCAATTTGTACCTCTTATTCTCTGCTCCAAAGGTTTCATCTAAAAAGGACTGGTCTTACAACAGCGAATTTTCACTTCATCGACAACATCATGCAGGTGGAAATAATGAAATGCTGCTTCAGATTGGATTTCATTTCAAACTCCCAAAAAACACAGATCCATTACAGACATTCAAAGATACCATTTACCTTACTCAGGTAAGGCATTTTCATTCTGGAGTTCAACAGGTTCCTGCAGTTAACATAAGGGATCATGTAGAGTCTGTAAGCCTTACGTGGTGAAAAAATACTCAAGTTTTTATTTTGCCAGTTGAGATTATCTTCTTCAAAATAGATACATGATGACATGCAGTGCTTTTGCATTCGCCTCTCTTACAAATTCTTGGCATTTGCCTCTCTTACAAAGAACAGCTCACAAAGCTCTACAACAAATTGTGCATTAAAATGTTCCCTAGCTCAAGATTACTATAAAGGTTTAGTAATTAAGACAGTAGCATTTCCCAAGGACAAAATGGAACAATAGAACACAATAGAGTCCAGAAACAGACTTGTGTGTAATATAGTTACTTGACTGATGGCGATGATGCCATTGCAATTCTGTGGGAAAGGATAGTTTTATCAATAAACAGTGCTGTATCAAGTGGGTATCTTTATAGGAATTTAAGGAAATGAACTTTGATGCCATATACAAAAATTAATTGGTCAGTGATCAGAGACTCAATTGTGAAAGGTAGTATAATAACATTTTTAGGAAAAAAACTTATTTTCATGATCTTGGCAAAGATTTCGTAAACAGGACATTTAAAAAACACTAACTGTGAGGGGCGTCTGGGTGACTCAGTTGGTTGAGCCTCTGACTCTTGATTTCAGCTCAGGTCATGATCCTGGGGTCATGGGATTGAGCCTCCGTGCTTAGTGTGGAGCCTGCTTAATACTCTCTCTCTCTCTCTCTCTCTCTCTCTCTCTCTCTCTCTCTCTCCCTCTCCCTCTCCCTCTCTCCCTCTGCCCCTCTCCTCCACTCTCTCTGTCTCTCTCTCTCTAAAAAAACAAAGCAAACAAGCAAACAAAAAAATCACTATGAAAGAAAATAATGATAAATTGGACTTCATTAAAATTACAGACTCTTGTAAATCAAGTCACAATTAAGAGAGGGAAAAGACAAGCCACAGATTGGGGAATCATATTTGTAATACATGTATCTGCTAAAAGATTTGTATTCTGAATAAAGAACTTCTATAAAGTAACAAGAAAAAGACATAACCTATTAAAAACGGACAAAAACCTTGAACAGGCACTTCACCAAAGAAGATATCCAAATGGTCAGTAAATATATGAAAATGTGTTCGATTTGATTCTTAATCAAGGAAATGCAAATTGAAATCGTACCCCTACGCAAGGCACACGATGTCATTTTAGCACAATGGCTAAAATTAAATAGACTAACAATACCAGCTGTTGGTGAGGATGTGTGACACCTGGAACTTTTAGACATTGTTAGTAGGAATAGAATTTTTTAAACCACTTTGGAAAATTTTATGGCAGTTTCTATCCAAGCTAAACATTTGCTTCCTCTTTGAATCAGCATTTGTACTCTTAGCTATATACCCAAGAAAAATGAGTGCATATGTCTGCCAACAGACATCTAAAATAATGTTCATAGCAGCTTTATTCATAATAGCTCCAAAGTGGAAACAGCCTAGATGTTCTCTAACAGAAGAATTTATAAACAAATTATGGTATATTTCTATACCATAGAAATATATTCTATGGTATATTCTATAATAGAATACTCCACGGCAATACAAAAGAATAAACTGCTGAAATCAGAATCAATTTGGATGATTCTCACAAACATGTTGAGCAAAAGAAACACTGACATTTCAGTATAGACTAGATAAATCGATTAGTGGTAACCCCTGTTGTGGAGGGCGTGATGAATTATGGTTAGAAAAGGGTATAAGAAAACTTTCTGGATTGCTAAAAAAAAGCTTTATATCTTGATCTGGGTGCTGGTTACATGGGTGTATACACATGATAAAAATCACTGAGGCGTACATGTTCCATTATGCACTTTACTGGATTATTTTTTAAAACAGCTCTATTGAGATATTGACATACCATAAGATTCACTCATTTTAAGTGTAGTATATTTATCAAGTTATGCAGCCGTGACCATAATCCAATTTTAGAACATTTCTGACATTCCAAAAAGGTCTCTTGCACCTATTTGCAGTTACTTTCCTTTCTCACCTTCAGCCCCAGGCAAACATTAATCTCCTTTCTGTCTCTATAGATTTTCCTTTTCTCAACGTTTCATATAACTAGACTCATATAATGTGTGATGTTTGCATCAGCCATCGGGCTTCTTTCACCTAGCACGCTGTTTTTGAAGTCCTTCCATGTTGTGGCGTGTACCTGTACTTCATTCCTCTTTCTTGCTCGATGGCATTCTGTTGTAATGGATATGCCATGTTTTATATATACATTCATCAGTTGGTGGACATTTGGATTATTATCAATCTTTGACTTATGAATAGCACTACTGTGAATATTTGCATACAAATCTTTGTGCACGTATTTTCATTTCCTTTGGGTTGAAATACACAAGTGAAATTGCTCAGTTATATGGTAAATTTATGTTTAACTTTGTAAGAAACTATCAAAACTGTAAGACTGTATTAAAGCCACTGCTTATTAAAATTTTGTAAATATTTATTTATTTTTGAGAGAGAGAAGCAGAGTGTGAGTGGGGAAGCAGCAGAGAGAGAGGGAAACGCAGAATGTGAAGCAGGCTCTGGCCTCTGAGCTGTCAGCACAAAGTGCGACGTGGGACTTGAACTCATGAACCATGAGATCATGACCTGAGCCAAAGTCAGACGCTTAACCAACTGAGCCACCCAGGCGCTCCAAGCCACTGCTTTTTTATCTGATGTTTTTTCCATACTTGTTTCAAGTTTGGAGAGATAAGGCAGGAGCCTAATCCCAATCATATGAGTTGATCTGAAGTAGATTAGAGGTTTTTGTTAAATATCACATTTTAAGTTTTGCGTCTTAACACCTAAAAATATGCCAGTTTTTATCCAGACTCTTGCTCACCCTCATCAGTTTTCTCCTGTATAAAAACATAAAATTCTGGATGGAAGCTGAAGCAGAAAACTGTTAGCCAAAAGAACACTCTTTTTTGGAAGGTGATAAACCGATAAGGAGAATTTTATTGTTTTATTTAAAATTTTTTTTTTTTTAACATTTATTTATTTTTGAGACAGAGAGCATGAATGAGGGAGGGTCAGAGAGAGAGGGAGACACAGAATCTGAAACAGGCTCCAGGCTCTGAAGCAGTCAGCACAGAGCCCGATGCGGGGCTCGAACTCACGGACTGTGAGATCATGACCTGAGCCGAAGTCGGCCATCTAACCGACTGAGCCACCCAGGCGCCCCTGAGAATTTTATTGTTTTAACCATCAGCTTATCAGTTAGGGAAGTTTTACCAGTGTGATGTGTAATTTGTGAACTTACCTCACAGAATACAAGTTAAAAGGTAAAGTTGGTATCTGTCCCTTTTAAAGTGTTGAAGTTCATCATGATTAGCTTTTCACAGCCACTATTCTATAAAAGTGTCTCAGTTTTGGTATATGAAATAGGATGATCCTTATTTGTGTGTATACACATGTGAACCTTTTCAGCTGCTGTTTTTCATGCTGGCTGTCCTCCTCCCAGCTGTTCATTTTATTACTATTACTATTACTTTATTCTATTTCCTCAAAACCACGTTCAAGGTAAAATTTTTTAAGTTTGTTAATTAATTAATTTTTATTTTTTATCTTTTATTTTTTGAGAGAGAGTGTGTGTACGACCAGAGGGGAGAGGCAGAGAGAGAGGGAGAGAGAGGGATTCCCAAGTAGGTGCCATGCTGTCAGCACAGAGCCCAATGCAGGGCTCTATCTCATGAACTGTGAGATCATGACCTGAGGTGAAATCAAGAATCAGTGCTTAACCAACTGAGCTACCCAGGTGCCCCCTCCGCAAAACCACATTCAGAGAACTGAGAGAAATAATTGTTCTTTTTGAACTCATTAGCATCAGAGGCACATAGTTAGGAGCTGGTTTTTGTTGGTGATGGCTTTCATCTGATAATTTAGCACCTGGATGGCTCCGTTGGCTAAGCGTCCGACTCTTAATTTTGGCTCACATCATGATCTCATGGCTCATGGGATTGAGCCCCAAGTCAGGCTCTGCACTGACAACATGAAGCCTGCTTGGGATTCTCTCTCTCTCTCTCTCTTACCCTGCTTGCTTGCATGCTCTCTCTCTCTCTCAAAATAAACAAGTAAACTTAAAAAAAAAACTAGCACTGGTGTCTTATCAGGCATTGGCTTGGAATTGGATTTGTCCTTGTTAGTTCTACCTTGGAAGCTTCTGATGTACTAGCTGGGATCTGAGATGAAAAATATTAAAATTATGATTTTTTTTGTTTTTATTGTTGGATTTTCTTGACTGAAAGATAGACAGGAAATGTTAGAGTAAAATGTTCTTTCTCCCCTTGCTCATTTGACTTTAGAACAATCATCTTTGACCTGTGCATTAGAAATAAAAACCTTGGGGCACCTGGGTGGCTCAGTCGGTTGAGCGTCCGACTTCGGCTCAGGTCATGATCTTGCAGTTCGTGAGTTCAAGCCCCGCATCAGGCTCTGTGCTGATGGCTCAGAGCCTGGAGCCTGTTTCAGATTCTGTGTCTCCCTCTCTCTCTGACCCTCCCCCGTTCACGCTCTGTCTCTCTCTGTCGCAAAAATAAATAAACGTTAAAAAAAATTAAAAAAGAAATAAAAACCTTTCTTAGGTCCATTTTCTCTGTTCCTAATTCCACCCCCTGTTCTTTTTGTCATTGTCTGTCCTACTATTCTGAAGAACATGTGCATGTGTATCTGCATGTGTACCATGTTTTAAGACATTCTATTAAGCATTTTTTTTGCAACTTTCAGAAAAATCTTGGCTGAGAAAGCTATGCAGTACGTTCCTTCACATTTAGATCTGTCCCTATCTTATCTTCTAACAGCAAAAGTATCCTAGGATTTTACTTCTTTAACTCTTCTAATATTCCAAAATAATCTTGCCTCACCTTTCCATCTCCTACCTTATCCTGTTATATTGTATTCCAAATAGCCTACTTACCTAGGCATACTCTCTTAAGCTGTGTCACACAGGCCTCACTGCCTTGTTTGAGGACTGTCTGTACTAACACTTCTGAACTGTTAAGGCAACTTACTCTGCCAGCATGGCCTCTTAACTAGCCTAAGACTCAGAGAGCAAGCTGGGCTGGAGATAGTCTTTACTAACCCCTTAGCTTATAGCTCCCTCTAGTGCCTTCATTTGTTCTTCACATATTTGTTGAGCATGCAATGAAGGCTAGATGCTTGGGGATATCCTTAAGAGATTCATATATATATTTTTAGGTTTATTTATTTTGAGAGAGACAGCGCCAGCATGAGTGGGGGAGGGGCAGTGAGAGGGAGAGAGAGAATCCCAAGCAGATTCTGCACTGCCAGTACAGGGCCTGATACGGGCTGTGAGATCATGACATAAGCTGAAAGCAAGAGTTGGACGCTTAACCAGCTGAGCCACCCAGGCACCTCAAGAGATTCATATTCTTTAGGGTCCATTTTATATTCCTGTGTTGCATGTAACTTGATCACAAGAATGAGAAAAAAGGCATTCTATGTTGTAGGCCCAGGTGTTGATGATACTTGCCACCCTGGAACAGTTATTTGTTTGGTAAGCAGCACTGAGATGTGATAGAAGATCCAAGCCATGCTGACCTTCTAAGATGAATGGGATGGGTAAAGAAGGGGAATGAATGTGATATTATTAATAGAGTACATTACATACTAATATATATGCAACATGTAATTTAGCAGGCTAGTAGACTGTCAGAATTCTTTGGGTATCTATGACATGACTGGCCCTGGGCCATGAGATGCTTTGTATATCTTCTCATGTAATCCTAACAACATATCTGTGTTACTGTTTTCATTTTATAGTTGAGTAAACAGGCTCAGAAGGGTTAAGTATTTTGCCCAAGTTCTCAGGCAATGAATGCAGCAAGTTTCTGCCTTTTAAACTATGATATTATATCCCTTCACAATTAAGATAAGGAAAGTTCTTTACTACTGAGGTGTTTGGTTGAATTATAACATCAATTTGTAGCAGTTAAATAAAGCAGACATCAGAAATTTGGCACATTAAAAAAGGCCTTATTGGAATAATAGAGAAAGTCAATAAAACCAAAAGTTAGTTCTTTGAAATGCTCAACAAAATTGAAAAAACTATAGCTATACTGGCCAAGAAAAAAAAGAGAAGATTCCAATTACTAAATTAGAAATGAAAGGGACAACACTACTGTTGACCTTAAAGAAATAAAAAGATTGATAAGAGAATACTGTAAATAATTGTATGACAGTAAGTCATTTAACCTAGATGAAACAGCAAGTTCTTTTCATAGAAAGACACAAATTATGTAAACTGACTCAAGAAGAAATAGAAAATCTGAGTAGACCTATGACAACTAAAAAGATTGAATTCATAATAAAAAAACTTCCCCCTACAAAGATAGCTTCACTTGTGAATTCTAAAAAAAAATATTTAAAGAAGAATTAATACCAGTCTTTCACAAATTCTTCCCAAAAAATGGAAGAGGGGAAAACACTTCCTAACTCATTCTGCAAAACCAGTTTTGTTCTGATACTAAAACCAGACAAAGATATAAGAAAAGCAAACAGAGACTATTATCTTTTATGAGTATAGATGGAAAGAAATCTTCAATAAAATACTAACAATCCAAATCCAGCAGTATATACACTATACACTATACTCTATATACCATAATCAAGTGGGATTTATCCCAGAATGCAAGATTGGTTCAACATGTGAAAGTCAATCAATGTAATATACCATATTAATAGAATAAAGGACAAATAACTACATGATAATCTTGGTAGATGAAGAAAAAGCATTAGACAAAGTCCAATACATTTTTGTGATAAAATTTTTTTTTCAACAAACTAGGACAAGAGGAGGGCTTCCTCAACCTGGTGTGACAACTTATGGAGAACCCATCGCTAATATCATTGAATAGTGAAAGACAGAAAGACAAAGTTTTCTTCCTAAGATAAGAAGCAAGATAGTCTTGCCACTTCTATTCAATATTGTACTGAAGATTCTAGCCAAAATAATTAAGCAAGAAAATCAAATAAAAGACATCCAAATTGGAAAGGAAGAAATAACACTATCTCTGTCTGCAGATAACATGATCTTATGTATGGAAAAACATAAAAAAATCCACCTAAAAACCTACGAGAGCAAATAAGTTAATTCAACAACATTGTAGGGTAGGAGATCAATATACAAATATCAGTTATATTCTAAGCATGAACAATTTGAAAATGAAATTAAACAATAACATTTACAATAGTATCACAAAGAATAAAATATTTTGGAATATATGTAACCAAATAGATACAGGATTTGCACTATGAAAATTAGGAAACATTATTGAAAGAAATTAAAGAAATAGAAAGACATCTGTGTTCATGGATTGGAAAACTTAATATTGTTAAGATGGCAGGACTCCCCAAATTGATATACAGATTCAACATAATCCCTATCAAAATTCCTAATGCCATTTTCAGAGAAATGGGGAAAATGATCCTAAAATACATATGGAAATGCAAAGTATCCAAAATGGAAAAAAAAATCTGGAAAAAGAACAAATTTGGAAGATTCACATTCCCTGCTTTGAAAACATAACTACAAAGCTACAGTAATCAAGATAGTGTGGTATTGACCTAAGGCCAGACATGTAGGTTGATTGAATAGAATTCAGAGTCCAGAAATAATCAAATAAGTCCATGATCAAATGATTTTCTATAAGGGTGCCAAGACAATAAAATGGAGACAGAATAGTGTTTTGAACAAATGGTGCTGGAAAAAAGATATCCACATGTAGAAGAATGAATGTGGAGCCCAACCTCATATCATATACAAGAATTAACTTAAAATGGATGAAATCTAAATATAAGAGTTACAATTATAGGGGTGCCTGGGTGGTTCAGTCGCTTAAGCGTCCATCTTCGGCTCAGGTCATGATCTCGCAGTTTGTGAGTTCGAGCCCCGCATCGGGCTCTGTGCTGATGGCTTGGAGCCTGGAGCCTGCTTCATATTCTGTGTTTCCCTCTCTCTCTGACCCTCCCTGCTTGCACTCTGACTCTCTCTGTCTCAAAAATAAATCAATACTAAAAAAAAAAGAGCTGAATTTATAAAATTCTTAGAAAACATAGGTGTAAATCGTTGTGAATTTTGATTTGGCAACAGTTTCTTAGATATGACACCTAAAACACAAGCAACCAATGAAAAAATAGGTAAGTTGTACTTCATCAAAATTAGAGACTTTTGTGTGTCAGAGGTCAATATCACAATAGCAAAAAGATAATCCACAGGATGGGAGAAAAATTTTGTGAGTCATATATGTAATAAGGATCCATAATATGTATAAGAACTCTTAAATTCACTAATGAAAAAGACACCTAGATTAAAAAACAAGCAAAATATTCAAATAAACATTTCTCCAAAGAAAATGGCCAATAAGTACCATGAAAATATTCTTAACATCGTTAGTCACTAGGGAAGTGCAAATCAAAACCACAGATAACCACTCATACCCACTGGAATATCTATAATATTAATAATAAAGAATTATTGGTAAGTGTATTGTTCAGGGTTCTCCAGGGAAACAGAACCAATAAGATATACACACAAATATATATGAGATTTATTGTAGGAATTGGCTCACACAGTTATGGAAGCTGAGAAGTCCTACAATCCATCCACAAGATGGAAAACCAGAAAAGCCAGTGGTGTAATGCAATTTGACTCTAAAGGTCTGAGAACTCAGGGGCCACTGGTGTAAGTTCTGGAGTCCAAAGGCCCAAGAACCAGGAGCCCCATTGTCTGAGAGCAGAAGATGGATATCCCAAGTCAAAAAAGAAAGAGAAATGGTCTTCCTCTGCTTTTTGTTTAATTCAGGCCCTCAACTGATTGGATGATGCCCACCCACATTGGTGAGGATGGATCTTCTTTATTTACTCTTCTGAATCCCTAGAAACATCCTGACAGGTACACTCAGAAATCATTTTACCAGCCATTTGGGCATCCCGTAGCCCAGTCAAGTTCACACGTAAAGTTAACCATCACAGTAAGGATGTAGAGAAATTGGAACCCTCGTATGGTTGCTGGTGGGAATGTAAAGTGATGCAACTGCTGTGGAAAAGCTTGTCAGTTTCTCAAAAAGTTAAACATTGAGTTACCATAGGACTCAGAAGTTCTACTTTTAGGTGTATATCTGAGAATATTGAAACACGTGTTCACGCAAAAAACTTGTGCACAAATGTTCCTAGCATTTTTCAGAGCCAACAAGTTAAAACAATCCAAATGTTTATCAACTCGTGAATGGATAAATAAAATGTGGCATACCTATACAATGAAATATTACTCAGCAATAAAAAGGAATTGAATAATGATACATGCTACAACATGGATGAACCTTGAAAACATTATGCTAAGTGAAGAAAGCCAGTCACAAAGGCCGTATATTGTATCATCCTACTGATATGAAATGTCCAGAATAGGTAAATCCATAGAGACAAAAAGGAGATGAGTAGTTTTCACATAAGGAGGAGAAGGGAGAATGAGGAGTGGCTGTTAACCAGTACAGTACTGTGTTTCCTTTTGGGGTGATAACATTCTGGAATTAGGTAGTGGCGGGAGTGCACGACTTGTGCCTACATTATAAGCCAATGAATTGGAAAACACACAGGTGAATTGTATGGTATAAATTGTATCAGTTTATAACATGGCTAGATTGGAAGATTCTTATCCTCAGGATACTTTTAAGTATATAAAGAATATAAGTCACATTCTGTCAGGAGGGCTTAGTCACATGGCTACCCCTAGTTCCAAGGGCAAGGGGTGTGCTTCTGGAGCATGTAGCCCTCCTACAGCTCTGTCACCCTGGAGGACAGGGGTAATGGGTTTTTGTAAACAGTTGGCAATCTCCATCACAGTGGCAAAGCTGGAATTGGAACCTAGGTCTTGGTGTCCTGGTCCAATTTCTTTTTACCCTACCATCTGTTTCTCCAAGGAGACTGATTTCATAAGTGTAATCAAGCAAGCTGCTGAAAATAGACTTTTTTGAAACTAAAATAAGATTTGTCTGCTAACAGAGGGACTGAGTAGCCTAGGAAATGACTAAGCATTTATCCTTCTTATGTGCAAAGGCTGTCCTCTTTAGGGAAGGATGCAGGAGTATATACATACAGGTCCAGTTTTGAAAAGGGAAGAGGCAATTCCAGGGATTTTCTAGGGAAGTGCGATGGTACAACGTCCCGTTAAGAAGCATAGTGGGCAATGGCCTTCTGCATCTTTATGAACAAAGGTGTCATTCATTAGCCCTGATTGGCATCCACCGATTTGGGTAAACCCAGATCCACGATACTGGCGTGAAACAGTCTGTCTGTGGTGTCCACTGCACTGTGCCAGAGCTGGAGCACTAGAGTCTCGATTATCCTCCTTCACGCCAAGTTCAGATGTGACAGGCCACTAGTTAGGGCTTGCCTAGTGCCATTTGCCTTTCGTTGCTAGCCCTAAGGGGTAGGCAATCCTGCATGCTTGTAAACAAAGTTTTTAAGTTTAAAAATTCTCAAAGACTGTAAATATTTACCTGTTAAACCAGAAAAGATAAACTACAGTGAGGAAATTGTTAGAATAGATAGACCAAAATAAATATATCTTGCAAGTATAGTTCTGAAAATTGAAATAGAGACTGGAAATTCAGATGTTTGGGGGGACCAGGCAGGTATTTTTTTTTTTTAATTTTTTTTTAACGTTTATTTATTTTTGAGACAGAGAGAGACAGAGCATGAACAGGGGAGGGGCAGAGAGAGAGGGAGACACAGAATCTGAAACAGGCTCCAGGCTCTGAGCTGTCAGCACAGAGCCCGACGCGGGGCTCGAACTCACGGACCGCGAGATCGTGACCTGGGCCGAAGTCGGCCGCTTAACCAACTGAGCCACCCAGGCACCCCATCAGGCAGGTATTTTAAATGCATGGGAGTATGGCTATTGGGAATTGTGGCAAAATGGAACATATAAACCCTGACTTAAGACATTAAATAACATCCAAATAAGAAACAAAAAACACCTGCTTCAAAACAAAACAAAACAAAACAAAACAAGAACCCCTGCCTCTGGGCCAATTAAAATCTGTGTGGGGCAAAGGTCATCTTGGGGGCCACCAATTTATAGCAACCTCTTGACTGGAATCTAATATACCAATATGCAGTAAGGAGTCCAACATTTGTTGCATAAAGAACACAAGAACGTAAAATGTTCTTAGCTCCTGCATTTAAAGAAACAAAACTGGAAACCATTCAAATGCCTAATAATTGAGGAATGATTAATCACACAGTGGTAAAACTGTATAGCCATTTATTTTTTTTTTTTATTTTTTTTTTTTAAATTTTTTTTTCAATGTTTTTTTATTTATTTTTGGGACAGAGAGAGACAGAGCATGAACGGGGGAGGGGCAGAGAGAGAGGGAGACACAGAATCGGAAACAGGCTCCAGGCTCCGAGCCATCAGCCCAGAGCCCGACGCGGGGCTCGAACTCACGGACCGCGAGATCGTGACCTGGCTGAAGTCGGAGGCTTAACCGACTGCGCCACCCAGGCGCCCCTGTATAGCCATTTAAAGCACAGCGATGCTAGCCAGTGCGGGGCATGGAAATGTACACATGTGAAAACTAAGTTACACTAAGTTACAAATGTATATGTTACCACATGTGTTAACAAAGATTGGAAAAGAATTTGGAGCAATGTAAATAATTGGATGCCCCTGAGATTTTTTTTCCCCCTGAAAAGAAGCTTAAATTCACCATGGAGAAAAAGAAAATCCAAATCACCTCTACCAAGGCTATGAGTAAAATATCTAGGTGTCCTCTGAATTAGATCCATTTAAGCACAAGCATGACTATTTTATAGGTTATGGCTTTGTCCTAGAAGTTTTCTTTTTTGCCGGAAAGAGATAATTTCCTACTCTGGTTATACACTGATATTTTGTTCCCACTTCAGAATTCTGTTTTTACTTCTTTCTTATTTATCTTTCCTGTTTCCTATTTAACCTCTTTCCTATTTTACTTCTTTCCTACTTTATAAATGTGGATCCTAGGAAAGAGTCCAGTCCCACATTGAATGGTCTCCCACTCCTAGTCCCTGCAGTCCGTTCTTCTTTCAGTCAGTAGTATCTTCTTGTGGGCATGCAAATCTGGTCACTTCACCTGTCAGCATACAGGCTTTCCGTGACTTCCAGTTGCCTCTAGGGCACACACCAAAACATTCCCAGGTCTGATCCTGGAATCTCACTGGCCTCTCTTCCATTGCTCCAGGCTTTTTGATTTTTTTTTTTTTTTTTAACATTTATTTATTTTTGAGACAGAGAGAGACAGAGCATGAACAGGGGAGGGTCAGAGAGAGGGAGACACAGAATCTGAAACAGGCTCCAGGCTCTGAGCTGTCAGCACAGAGCCCGACGCGGGGCTCGAACTCATGGACCGTGAGATCATGACCTGAGCTGAAGTCGGACGCTTAACCGACCGAGCCACCCAGGCGCCCCATGCTCTGGGCTTTTTGCTCTCTGGCCACCCTGGCCTTTCATTCTGGGCCTGTGCATTTTCCCCTCACTACATGCATCCTCTTTGGCTGCTAGGTTCTGTCCTCTCTCTTTTTGTCTTCTCCTTTTTCTCAAATGTTTATTTATTTTTGAGAGAGAGAGAGAGAGAGAGAGAGAGAACGAGCAGGGGAGGGGCAGAGAGGGGCAGTGGCAGAGGAGCGGGGAGAGGCAGAAAGAGAGAGAGGGAAGGGGTGCCTAGGTGTCTCAGTTGGTTAAACGTCTGACTTCATCTCAGCTCATGATCTCGTGGTTCGTGGGTTTGAGCCCCACGTCAGGCTCTGTGCTGACAGCTGGGAGCCTGGAGCCTGCTTCGGATTCTGTGTCTCCCTCTCTCTGCTCCTCCCCTGCTCGTGCTCTGTCTCTCTCTGTCTCTCAAAAAATAAAATAAAACGCTTACACACAACTTTAAAAAACACCCTCAAGCCTGCTGTTTTCTCAGACCTAAACACTCACATCGAACAATAACACCCGTGCTTCAATGCTCTCCCCTGAATCAGGTGATGCAGGCTCAGTGTGTCAAAATAGAGACTGAATTCTACCGCCGCAGTCGCAGCGAGATAGTGGATGGAAAAGGACACACCATGGGCGCACTTTATTGGCAGCTGAATGATATCTGGCAGGCTCCCTCCTGGGCTTCCCTAGGTAAGTGTTTCAGCATCTTTGTGCATGTGAGAGAAAGCAATACCTGTGTGAAGAGGCACTGAGAAAGCACAGGGCCTGAGGGGTCAAATTAACCCAAGTAGAACCCCTTCGCAGGGGAGGGGAGGTTCCCCAGTAGCCTATGAACCAACCCGCCCCCCTTCCTAGTCTTTTGGGGGGAGCCTCAGAGGCAGCCCGGTTTGAGTTCTGGGCTGTGCAAAGTCACAAAAGCGAGCTAATCCAGGGGATAGATTCATGCATGAAGATCTCAGCCATGTGTCTCATCATTATTGCTTAAAAATTTGAATTTAATTACGAGGACTTTCCAAGCAAAAGAAGTATTTACTTAAGCATCTTTTCTTCTAAATTATTTAGATGAATTCAACCATGTGGAAGGCTGGCCCAAGTAAGTGTTAGAATATCCCTTTCCTAGATTCCCCTTTAAGCACCCCCCCCCCACCACCACTTAAGACTTCTAAGGTCTTATTTTTGCCTTATTTATCTCTAGGAGAAAGGTAGTAGAGTCAGAAATCCAAGTAGGAAGAGTTATCAGTTGAACCCGTTTAGTTGGCAACACATAAGACTGGCATGGTGCCTGCAGTTGAATTATTCTGTTTTGATACATTTTTAAAAGTATGGAGTAATAATGATTCTTTGGCGTTCACTAGAGGTGGTTTGAAGCAAAGTTCAGTCAGAAATATAAACAAATGTTTTGGGTCAAAAATGAGGCAAGGCCATAAAGTAAAAAAGCCACTTTGCTGGGGGAGGCTCTTAAATTAGCTGTGGAAGTAAATCCAAAGGAGTCCATTGCCTGCATGCTTTCATTAGTGCTGAATCACCTCTTGCAGGAAATTGGAGTTTTGATCCAGTTTCTCTGACCAAAGTCTTTATCAACACCAACCAGATAAAAGAGTATTGAATGAGAATCAGGGGTAGACGCGGGGGGAGTAGCCTTTCTGGGACGCTTAAAGCTGGACAAAGAGATATTGTTCAGAGACACTTAGACCCTGACCCTGCCTTCTGTATGTGGCTGAGCTTGTGGACTCCTGGAGCAGAGTTTAGTTCAAGAACTGGAAGAGTCCAGTCTTTGTAACTCTTCCCTTAAATGACTGCATGCAGATTCTTTGAATGAGTTCTTTATTTAAAAAAAAAAAATTTTTTTTAACGTTTTATTTATTTTTGAGACAGGGAGAGACAGAGCATGAACAGGGGAGGGTCAGAGAGAGGGAGACACAGAATCTGAAAGAGGCTCCAGGCTGTCAGCACAGAGCCCGACGCGGGGCTCGAACTCACGGACCTCGAGATCATGACCTGAGCCGAAGTCAGCTGCTTAACCGACTGAGCCACCCAGGCGCCCCTGAATGAGTTCTTTAGAAAGGGTGACTAAACCCAAGTACAGGTGTATGATGGCAGAGCAAGAATTTGTTTTCTAAACTCTTGCAGGATGGTGCCTCCATGGAGAGGCTCACCATCTTCTTCTACCCGTTACCGAAAGCAAGAGCCTGAGAGAAGGTGTGACAGGTTATGCTGTGTGTATTCTTGCTCTGGGCAGCCTCATAGCCTCTGTTTAATTCTGCTTCAATGGCTCAATAAATCTGGTGTGCAGGTGGGGTAGGGAAAAGTATGTGTCACCTCTTATCACCTGAAATACTGATACCTCAAAGGTATCATAGCTGCTTGGAACCGAAAGATTCTTATATATTTCCTTTTAAAAAATAAGCCTCATTTTTAGTTACAATTTTGCAAATACAGAAATCCACCTGGACATTTTATTTTGCTTGGCTCATCAACTTGGACAGTTACAGAGCTAATGGAAAAGCCAGAAATCACATAGCATTTTTAGCTGATTATGTAGGATATTATATTGGTATCCATACTTTGTCACTGATTAGCAACTAGTGTGTGTCCTAGTGAGACCTTTTGTTTCCATTGCTGTTCTCCTGTATTCTGCGTGTGACCACGAAGTTAGAACTGTGCACGTGAGGTCTTCCCTGTAATGAATACCACATGTGAGAGTGTGCAAGTCACCTCAGGTCTGAGCCATCTTCCATTTATGAGAAAGCTTTCCAAATACAGTTGACCCTTGAACAACATGGGGTTGAACTGTGTGGGTCCAGTAATATTAGGATTTTTTTGGTAAATACAGTACAGTACTATAAATGTATTTTGTCTTCCTTATGACTTTCTTAATATTTTCTTTTCCCTAGCTTGCTTTATAGTAAGAACACAGAATATAATATATACAACACACAAAATATGGTTAATTGAGTTTATGTTATTGGTAAGGCTTCTGGTCAATAGTAAGCTATTAGTAGTTAAATTTTGGGGGAGTCAAAATTACACACAGATTTCTGACTGCACAGGGTTTGGTGCATATTAACCCCCATATTATTCAAGGTCAATTGTGTAAGTTCTAGTTCATTTTATAGATCTAATAGGAAAGGCCTGTCCACCCCTCCCTGTTTGTTGTTTTTAAGGGGAACTATTATGAGTTGTGACTGAAGGGCTGAGAGTTGAAATTTGCAAAATTGGAAGAAATTCTTTCTATTTGAACTTCAAACCACATTCCTACATGTCAGCAGCGTGCACTGTGAATTCTGGACATGACATCTCCCCCCCCACACCCCACCCCCTCACCCCTCCTCCCCGCTTCCCTTCCTGCCATCTCTCTTGAAGTTGTTCAGAAGTGCAGTGCTTTGTGGGGAAAGATCTTCTTTCTGAAATAGAGGCATGTTGAACATATATTTTAGTTTGTGGATTAAGCATACCACACATGCCAACAGGGCACAGAAATAATAGATTCTCAAAAGCTTCTAATTGTATCTGAGCAACTGCCATGAATTGTCATCTGTGTGTTCTCCAGTCTACATTTGCCAGAGGTATTTGTGATAAAGGTGGTTTTATTTCACTCAGAGGATTTTGTGTGTATGGGAAAAGGAGACTGTGAGTTTTAAATAACTCTTTCTGTTACTTTTTAAATTTTTTTCAGTGTTCTATGCTTTTTTCAGGTGTGCTGTGTAGTGATTCGACATTTGTGTACATTACAAAGTGCCCACCATGATTAAGTGTAGTTACGATCTGTCACCATATAAAGTTATTACAATATTATTGACTGCGTTCTCCATAACTCTTATAAATGAATATTTATAATATTTGATACAATTGTAACATTTTCTTACGATTACTAATATATGTAACATTTTTATTACCGCCCTACTGATTTCCTTCTTCATGTGTATGTAGTAAAAAGGACCTTTGGTACACTGAGCTCCTGGAAGCAGAATTATGTATGAGAAAGTGCTACCTAGGAGTCAGGTCTGGGCTCAAAGTACTGCCTGTGGCATGTTTGATTTAATGGCTTGAGCCTCCGTTTCCTCATTTGTAAGGTAGATGTTAAAGATGTTAAAGATGTAAGAATGCCATGAGGTAATGTCCAGAATGTTCTGAGCCCTCAACAAATGTGCGTTCCTGCCCCTGTGGACTCTCCCTCCTGTGCCCAGTCCCTGGAATCCTGACAAGTCAGGCACAGCTGGACCACGGGCAGGATAACCCTGACTGTCTCACCCTGGCCATGTCTTAACTTTACTATTTTTAGAATATGGAGGAAAGTGGAAAATGCTTCATTACTTTGCTCGACATTTCTTCGCTCCACTGTTGCCAGTGGGATTTGAGGATCAAGATGCGTTTTTCATCTATGGTGTGTCAGACCTTCACTCTGACTGTAAAGCGACACTCACTGTAAGTTGCTTGGTTTTTTTTCTCTTTAAGATGGAGAGTTTTTGATTATTTCTTGAGTGATTTGGTTATAGTTCTTGCAGGAAAAAGAAAAGAGAAAACAATGCTAGGCAAAAAGAGAGGGTAGAACCTCAAAGAAACCCTGGGGCACCTGGGTGGCTCAGTTGGTTAAGCATCTGACTTCAGCTCGGGTCATGATCTCGCAGTTCGTGAGTTCGAGCCCCGTGTCAGGCTCTGTGCTGATGGCTCAGAGCCTGGAGCCTGCTTCTGATTCTGTGTCTCCCTCTCTCTCTGCCCCTCCCCTACTCGTACTCTGTCTCTGTCTCTCAAAAATAAATAAACGTTAAAAAAATTTCTAAAAACAAAAAAATTAAAAAAAAAAAAAAGAACCTCAAAGCAGTCCTGGGAGGCTGCAATTTGGAGGACACTGTGAATAGGTGACGGTTATAGAATAACAATAATACACCAGGTCGTGTGTGTTCCATGGATTACTTTGTTTAATTCTTACAACCGCCTGTGAAGCCAGTGCTGTTATTATTCTCATTTTACATGTGGAGAAACAGAGCCTTCGAGAAGTCGAGTCACTTGCTCAGTTACATGGTACTACATAGTAGGACTGGTCGAACCCTGTTCAACCCAGGGTTCATAGGCTCTTAACCAGTTCTGCTGTTCTGACTTGCATCTATTATTACTGGTGTTCTCTAAAAAAAAAACAAAACCAAAACAAAAACAAAAAACACAATAGTAACCAAGTAACCAAGAATGTTTGGTTTTGCTCTGTCTTGTGTCTCCCTAGGTGAGAGTCCACATGTGGAGTTCCCTGGAGCCCTTGTGCTCCTCTGAGACCGAGCGTTTTGTCATGGAAGCAGGGAAGGCCGTTCTCCTATACAAGGAGCAGGTGCCTGCATTGTTGGGGCGTTGTGGGAACTGTACCCGGCAAAGCTGTGTGGTTTCCTTTTACCTTTCAACGGACAACCAACTTGTGAGCCCAACCAACCATCACTTCCTGTCTTCGCTGAATGAGACCGTGGGGCTCCAGAAGGCACACATCACCGTAAGTACCAGTGGCCTGGGGTCACGGTGGCCTTGCAGACCTGCCCTGCTTTGGGGGCAAGCATGCTGCATCCTGCATTTTGCAAAACTTCTCCTGGGTGCTGAGTTTACCTGGGACCTGGGAAAGGTCAGCCTCTTTCCACTAGAAGCAAAGACCAAATGACTTTTTTTCGAACTCAGTGTTTGTCAAAGTTTAGGGTTCCTGCCATCCTGCTATCCCTTGGCCCCTCCGGAGGGGGGCTGGAGCAGAGAGCAGGAAGCGGCAGTGGGAGTCATCACCGCTGATGGCTCCTGCACTGACTGCATTCCAGGCTCTGTCCCCGGGGCTCTGCTGCCTCATTCCTGAAGTATGAAGTGCTGCATTGACACTGGAGCAAACCTGTGTAGAGGGGAGGAGTAACATGCTGCAGCCAGGAAGCCCCAGGAGAAGCATGCTGATTTTGAGTGTTTAAGTAGAGTCTCTGCATGTTTTTTAATGTTTAGTTTTGAGACACAGAGACAGAGCGTGAGCAGGGGAGGGGCAGAGAGAGCACGAGACAGAATCCAAAGCAGGCTTCAAGCTGTCAGCACGGAGCCCGACGCAGGGCTCGAACCCACGAGCCCTGAGATCATGACCTGAGCTGAAGTTGGACGCTTAACCGACTGAGCCACCCAGGCGCCCCGAGCCAATCAATTTTTAAAAACATTCCTCAGGGGCGCCTGGGTGGTGCAGTCGGTTAAGCGTCCGACTTCAGCCAGGTCACGATCTCACGGTCCGTGAGTTCGAGCCCCGCGTCAGGCTCTGGGCTGATGGCTCAGAGCCTGGAGCCTGTTTCCGATTCTGTGTCTCCCTCTCTCTCTGTCCCTCCCCCGTTCATGCTCTGTCTCTCTCTGTCCCAAAAATAAATAAACGTTGAAAAAAAAAAATTAACAAAAAAAAAAAAATAAATAAAAACATTCCTCAGGGGCACCTGGGTAGCTCATTTGGTTGAACATCAGACTCTTGATTTTGGCTCAGGTCATAATCTCATGGTTCATGGGATCAAGCCCAACATCGACCTACCTAAGATTCTCTCTCCGTTTGCCCCTCCCCCCTCTCGAAAATAGAAAAAAGAAATTCCCTCTACTCTCTTTGATTTACTGCTTCAAAGTAGCTCAATCACCAAATCTATAATTGCCAAGAAAAAAATGGGATGACCAGGATGTGTTGTTATAAAAATTGTGCAGCTGGAGACCTTGGAATCTGTATAGTTGATTTAAAACCTTTCCTACCCTCTCCCCCACACACCGTGATTAAATGTATTCTTCAAGAAAGTTTTATTCTCTAATTTTAGTGAAGTTTAAGCTTGTTTTACACCTTTACTTAATTGAGAATGCTTTAGTGAGAGGGTTTTTATTGCGTTTACTTAAGACTTTTTTTTTTTTTTTTAAGAGAGAGAGCGAGAAATTGCATGAGTATGGTAGGGGCCGGGGGGGGGGGGGGTGGTGGCTGGAAATCTTAGCAGGCTCCACACTCAGTGTGGAGCCCAATGTGGGGCTTGATCTCATGACCATGAGATCACGACCTGAGCCGAAATGAAGAGTGGTTTCATTTCGGAGAAATGACTGAGCCGCTTGACTGAGCCACCCAGGCGTCACGCATTTACTTAATCATATAAAAACTCAGTCTTTGAACTGAAAACATATCTTTCTTAATAGCGAAATATTCACATAACGAAATGCAAATTATCTATAATAACTGATGTGGAACAGCTATGAAGGGAATTATATACATTGATGTAGTTTCTTTCCAGAAAAAAAAAATGAACAAAACCAAAAAATATGTAGCAGATAAATTTGCAATCTCTAGACTTAGGATTTTGAAATCTCTTTCTCTTTCCTAAGCCAGGCCTTCATGAGCCTGGGACAAGTGGGTGTGAGAGAAAAGTGGGACTTGTTCCTTTGTCCTACCTCATTGGGATTTCAATGAGACCTGCCCTTCCTAAAGGGATGTAATAATAGTAACCATAGCTAACATTTGCTGCCCGCTTAATATAGGCCAGACGCTTGGGTGCGCTATCCCCAATAGGATGCTGGGAAATTGTTTTCCATGGCTCCCTGAAGCAGGGTACAAGCTCCAACCTGGACTCGGCAGTGAGATTGAGATGCGACTTCTGATTGGAAGAAGGCAATACGAGGGAGCAGACACCAGTGTGGCTTCTGGCTTTGGCTTTGGAGCAGCAGTAGCCGGGGCCTCCTGGCAGCTGTGTGGGCCGGATGTGGGGCCAGCCGTGTGAATTGCATGCCTGGGACTGACTGCTTTAGGGTCTTCACCGAACAGCTGGGCGGCATGATTTGGGAATGTAACCTCTTGCTTCAGTCCTGAATCTCTGACCCTCCGAGAGATACCTAAAACATCTTAAGTTTCTTTTCTGTTTTCTCCAAAGTACGGTTTCTTGTTTATAACTCAGGACCCTGCATGATACCTAAGGCCAAAATGATATATAGTAAAAACAGTGCCCTGAAATTCTTCATGCCACATATAACATGTAACGTCAGCCCTACCGTGTGGCATGTGTGCATGTTGAGGAGTCATGTTTCATGTCAAATGCACAGCTTTAAATACCAGATCACACTCAGCTGCAGACTCACACTGAGAACCTCACAAACCCCTATCCTCGGGGCACAGCCCAACCTGGCCTCACTTTAGCATGTGCTAATTGGCTAGTTCATGGCAGGACTGAAACTGCACTGTCCTTTGCTGATATTGTGTGGGATTCACACATGTTAAAAGTGCTAATGATGTGACATTATGGGACCATGCAATGAAAGAGAGAAAGCTCCAACGGTAGAGCTTTTGTAAGTGCCTGGCAGGCGGCTGTCTAGATTGCTGGATCTTTTCAGAAGACAAGCTTCATGGTTGTGCTCTGCAGCCAGCGCCGCATATATCCTGAGAAAGTCATTTCAGCTTCCCAGCCCTTATGCAAAAATGTTCCTCCCTTGATCCCCTGAGAAAAACTGTGAAGGACACAATGCTTTTGAGCTTCTTGTGAACCACTCTCCTTAATAATTAGAGACTGCATGTTTCTACACTTGGCTTGAGATTACAATTTGGTAATTTCCCACAGCCTTAAATAAATTTTCCGTGTTTTTTTTCTTAGTACCTGACACAGTGCATGGAATATAAGACTTTGGCAACTGCAGGACCAAAGTTGTAGCGAATGTGCTCCTTGATGGGCCACAGAAATGTTCCAATAGGTATTGTGTGTAGAATAGATAGATCTCCCCTCATCGTTCACTTAATTTATCTTTTTCTTTCAGGCCAACATCACCCAGCAAGGTGACACATTTGTGTTTGATCTGGAAACCTCGGCTGTCGCTCCCTTTGTTTGGTTAGATGTAGGAAGCATCCCCGGGAGATTCAGTGACAATGGTTTCCTCATGACTGAAAAGACACGGACTATATTATTTTACCCTTGGAAACCCACCAGCAAGAGTGAATTGGAGCAATCTTTTCACGTGACTTCCCTGACTGACACTTACTGAGGGGTTACAGGTTGTATTTTCAGCGAACTCTGGAATAAAGCATTTCGAAGGCACCGGCCGAAGCGGAAGACAAGTTGAAGAGGCTGAGAAATGTGTCTGCTTGCGGCCACACATCTGATTCATCGCTCTGTGAAGACTTTGTACAGAGCATTCTTTCGGGAAAGGTTGTTTACTCAGGTGATATCCTCCAGCAAGGCTGTGCATCGGTGTTCCTCTGTGCCAGGACCGTAGTTTTATCCCTGCCCCCACAGCTTTAGCAAAGCCATGACCCAGTTATGACCCAGTTATAACCCAGCCACCTCCTCCTACCCGGGAGAGGAAGTCCACACATAAAGTCCTCTCAGGGAATCGCAGGAACATGACCATTGCGGTATCTGTGGAAGGTTGTGAGGTCACGTAGGCCTCTCCTAGTTAGCTTTGAAAAATAATGAATAATCACAGTGAAGCTGCTTTGTTATTATTCCCTGAGGAAATGGAGGTTCAACTGTCACAACAGAGAGAGATTTCTGGGTAGTAGCCACGTTGTTGTTTTTGTTGCTGGAAAGTTTGGGGTGTTGGCTGTCGCCATTTGATTACTTTTTTGGGTAGGGTTCTTTTTTCCTTTGTGGGTTTTGTTATAAAATATTGTTTTGACAATAACAGCTTCTTTTTTTCAAAGGCCATTTAGAGTGGTTCTCCTTTGAAAAATAAGCTCACATTGAAATGGACATCACTGTGGTCACTCTGGAAACTTCTGCGTGTCATATGCTGTCACCTGCGTGTCATATGTATGTCAACCCATACATAATTATGTATGGGTTGTAGATGTGGCTAAATCCAATGAACTTTCCAATTCAAAGGCTGTGAGTTAGATTTATATTTGTTGACCCTGGCAACAAAGTGGTGTTTCTTTTAGCTTCGGTTTCAATCATTTTATATTAATATTGATTAATTGTAAATTGCTGTAAATTTGTTTTATTATACACGATCATGTTTATAAATTATATCGATAATGAAACAAATGGGTCAAAATGTTAATAGATGAGGTGTGTAGGAATTCTTTTAGACTGCTTTTGCAACCTTTCCATAAGTTTGAAACTACATCAAAAATTAAAAGTTACGTAAATTGCACTGACAACATGATATTTCATCTGTGGCTTATTTAATCATTCCATAAACATTCATTTGTGCCCAGTATTGTGCTGGGCAAGGATTTCCCTTTAGCTCTCAGCAACTTTTTATTCTACTTGATAAACTGGGAGAGTTTAAAGAATCTAAATTAAGATGTTTGAAGGGTTTTCCCTGGGAAGAATCATGTAATTGGTTATGGAATGGACTGGCGGTGAAAGTCTGGCTTTAAAATCAAGACAAATTAGGGGTGCCTGGGTGGCTTAGTCGGTTTTGCCACTGACTTGGGCTCAGGTCATGATCTCACGGCTTGGCACAGGAGTTCGAGCCCCGTGTCAGGCTCTGCACTGACAGCTCGGAGTTGGGAGCCTGCTTCAGATTCTGTGTCTCCCTCTCTCTGCTTCTCCCCCACTCGCGCTCTGCCTCTCTCTCTCAAAAATAAATAAACATTAAAAAAAATTAAATTAAAAAAATAAAAATAATAAAATGAAGACTAATTAGATAATAGATTGGTTTTAAGATGTGAGAAGATTTAGGCCACAGTTCAGTGACTAAGAAGAAAATAAATGCAGACAACCTGGCCTCTCCTTCAATATCGAGGAGTCTCCTCATTTTATGTGTTATTTCAATATATATATATATAAAAGTCTTATGAAGGCCTGGGATTTGGGGATGCAACTCAGAAACTTCTTACTTGATAAATATATAATTTTCTTGTCACTGTTGAAATTCTGTTTTATCAAACAGTTGCTGAAGGACAGGGACACTCTTCCGTATCAAACTAAAGAATTTTCTGGGCCGGGTGCTCTGTGAGGTAGGCTTTGAAATGCATGAGCCATAATTTACATCACAATTCTGCCCTTACTCACTCAATCAAGTTACTTAACTTCTGTGTTCAGTGTTCTCGTGGTGAGATGGGAATAATTACATTCACCCTGTACCTTTGTTTTGAAGAATAAGTTTTAAATTTAGTTGGAGGGCGAGGCCCAGTGCTGGCAAGTAATGAGGGCTCTGTAAATGGAAGCACCATCCTGGGATGTGAGAGAAGGCAGGGTTTCCAACCACACTGACATGGGTTGCAAACCCCAGGTTCTGAGGCCTAATGGTTGTATAACCTGGGGTTACCACTTGACCTGCTCTTTAGCTCATCTGTAAAATGCAGATAATCTCTAACCTTCAAAGGTAGTTCTGTGGACTAAACAACAGGAGCAAAATAAATGCTGAATAAATGGTGGCTGCACTTTACTTTTTTTTAACATCATAATCATTTTTACCCAATTAATACATGAGGCAAGAGTAAAACTGAAGCAAATAAAGGCAGATGTCTTCCAGATGTATTTTTAAGAGGGGAAACAGACATCAGAACAGAATGAATTTGTAAAGGAAGAATAAATTAATGAACAGACAGAAATATAAGCTGACAACAACTGTTGAAAGGAGAGAAATATGCTACATACACATCATTTCTGTAGGAGAACGGTAACACTGGAAACATTCTTCCACACTCATGTGTGGCACTGTGGTTAGTCATTTCTACCATCTTAATAGATTTTATTTTGCCACATTTACTGGATTAGAGTCTGATGTGCTCACTCTTGGCTCTGGGTTTGAGAAGACTTTTCTGTTAGTAGTTATGCAAACATTAATAGAATGGAAGGAGCAGGATCCGGTCCTTCTGCTGCACTGGATGCAAAGCACATTCCGGAGAGCGTGAGATGAAGAGAGGTCGGTTCACAGGATTCCATCTTCTTGTCTGAGAACGAAGAGGACAATAAAAATGGTAATTTTCTCATTCACATTCACTGTAACTCTTCTTTATTTTTTTTCTTACTTGACTTTTCATTGTGAGGGGTTTTCAAACCATGGGAAGTCACTTGGAAAATAAATAGGAAGATTGTTTTCTCTGTTGGAATGAAAGTGAACTGGAGCGCAGGAGAAATAAAGCTGTGTTTCCCACGCATTCCCAAAGTGACAGAGACCTAGACAGAAAGAGTAGTCTCTTGGGCTCTCAGAAATGAAACTTACTCCCCAACTTGGAAAAATTGTGGGAGAAAAACAAGTAGATATTATTTGTGCATGAAATCCAAAGCATTTCAAAACATGCCCAGAGTCTGCTTTGACGGTGAATGTAATCTTATCAGTTCAATAAGCACATAAAATCTAAAGGGCTGTGCAGAAAACGTATTTAATAATATTCTCAAGTGAATGAGGGAATTCTTGTTTTCTAATTGACTTATCAGAGGGCATGAACCTGTGTGATACTGTACAAACCCCTAAAAGTCACAGACAGATCCGGTATTAAGACACATCTGTGTTCTGACTCTAAGGACTATTTGACTTAAGAATGTATTCATTCATTTAGCAAGCATTTATCGAGGAGCACTCTGAGCATCAGGCACTATCCTTGTCCCCGGGGGGATTGCAATGAAAAAAGGCAGACCAGTTTCTGCCCTCCTGGGCTGTCCATTGTACAGGTGTCCTCGAAAACCAACCTCTGTGCTTCAGGGCCCAAATATAACGCAAACACAGAGTTTGGGATAAAGGGGAACAATAGCCAGGCAAAGGGGGTTGCAGCAGGCTCTGGCCTTCAAAACCTGCAAGCCCCTCCACCCCCAGGAAAGGGCTGGGGGGTTTATAGGGAAATACAGCATCCAGCCGGTTTCGACAGGAATTCTGTATGCTGCCAGCCTCCTTAGTCCAGTTAGTCGTTTTCAGGGTGGTATCGGGTTCCTAAAGCAAAAGGCTAAGAGGGAGGTGGGGAGCTTTGCAGAGGAGAAGAAAAAGGTTACTTTATTTTTTTATTATTATTTTTTCAGTGTATTAGGATTTATTTATTTATTTATTATTTAAATCAAAGTTAGTTAACATAGTAGGGGCACCTGGGTGACTCAGTTACTTGAGCGTCCGACTTCAGCTCAGGTCATGATCTCACTGTTGGTGAGTTCAAGCCCTGCATCAGGCTTTGTACTGGCAGCTCAGAGCCTGGATCCCGCTTGGGATTCTGTGTGTGTCTCTCTCTCCACCCCTCCTCCTCTCACGCTCTGTCTCTGTGTGTCTCAAAAATGAATAAACATTAAAATAAATTTTCAAAAAAGTTAACATATAGCGTAATTGTGATCTCAGGAGTGAAATTTAGTGATTCATCACTTACATAAAATCAAGCTCTGCTGAAGCATTAGTGCAGCCATTTTGATTTTTGTTCAACTTCATGCTTTTAAGTGGTTTCAGGGGGAGACAGACAATAAGCAAGTAGACAAGGCTATTTCAGCTGGTGGCAAGTCCTATAAGGTTACTGTGACAGTGATGGGGAAGCTATGTTAGATAAGGCCATCTTGCTCAACACTTTAGGAAAAATTTTTTGAAAGTTCATGATAAACAAATGAAAAAAAAGTTTTTCAACTGAGAAGAGAGTCTTAAAAGACCTTACTGTAGGGATGCCTGGGTGGCTCTGTTGGTTAAGCATCCGACTTTTGATTTAGGCTCAGGTGATGATCTCATGGTTCATGGGTTCGAGGCCCGCATCAGGTTCTGTACTGGCAGCGAGGAGCCTGCTTGGGATTCTTTCTCTCTCTTTCTCTCAGTCCCTCCCTCCCTCCCTCTCTCTCTCAAAATAAATAAATAAACTTAAAAAAAAATAAAAAGAGAAGCCAGAAATTAAAAAAAAAAAAAAAAAAACCCACAAAACCCTTCACTGTAAATACCTGAGGAAGAAAAAGGACAATACCAGGTAGTTGGCTAGGCTGGGCTCTGAGCTTGTGATTGTTAAGCTGAGGCTGAGCTAACCTGCCAGGATGTCTTTGAGCCCTTGAATATGGGCCAAATAGTGAATGGGTTTTTGCAGAAATAGGGGTATTGCATCACTGTGTCAGGTTTTATCACTATCTCTCCTTATATCTGTAGACATGGGTTACTGAATCCTGCCATGAAAGAAAAGTTTGCAACAATAATGCAGCTTAATCCCTTCCATCAGATCTCAGCCTTTACACAGGATTTATTGAGCAACAACTTGTGGCACACTATGCTATGAGCATAATACAACGTACACACCTGTAAAAGGATGACAGTAACACCTAAGCGACCCCAAATTCCTGGGAAATGGGATGTCGGGATCATGGAAATTTCTGGTTAGGAACTAGTAAATCATTCCTGGTTCATCATCCACGTGAGAACAATACTCTTGTTCTTATTCTGTTATTGTTACTTATTATGGCTTTTGTAAAATTTACTGGATCTTGGGAGCCAATTCACATATTTCTAATCGGTGGGGCAGACATTATTGGTGGGCCCCCCCTACAGCTGTTGTCCCCTCTTCTCTGCTAATAGAGGTGACTTTGTGTCCTGCCTCAGAGACTGAATTGCAATTGGTTATACTAATTGGATTCTCCTTTGCCAGTGATTGGTCTAAAGTGAGGCACGTGGCCCAATTCTGGCGAATGAAACACAAGGTGGCATTTAATGTAGGGTTTGCCGAGACAGCAGAGTGAGGGGAGGGGTAGGTTTTCCTGCCAGACGAGAAACAGACCTGAGGACCTGAGGAGGGACTCTACTGTTGGGTGAGGTTGAGAAGCTGCTGTGTGAGGACCTGACACTTGGAGCTGCTGCAGCCTTTTTGTGAACTTGAGGAAACATTATTGACATGGTGGGACGGTGGAGGGAGTGTCAGAGATGTTGAACTGTTGAGTGAACCCTGTAATCTAACTCCGGTCTTCTTACAAAAAATAAGGCCCTATTTTTCTTAATCCAGTTGTAGTCAGGTATTCTGATTTTATAACCCAAAGCATGTGAATTGATATAGCCGTTAAGGGTATGAGCTTTGAAATCAGACATAACTTATGTTTGAGTTCCAGAACCCCCACTAATAAGCTGTTCGATATTGTATTTAAGTTACTGAGTTTTTCTGTGCCTTAGTTTCTTTATCTTTAAAACTGGAGTAATAAGATGATAATAATAATACTAATAATAGTGAAGGCTTCATTAGATGATGCATACATACGGATAGCACACAATAACTATTCAACAAATGTTAGCTATCACGATTATCCTTTCCTCTGTGTTAAATCATCAAAGGAAGACTAAGCACTGAGTGATGGTTGGGTACCAGCCAGGGGAGCTGCTGAGAGTGAGTGGCTGCAGCAGTGGGACCTGGAAGGGGGAGTGGTGAGCACCTTGATTCCTTCCCAGAGCCTTAAGCTCATCACCCTACTTGGTCATTCTGAAGTTACAACTGTAGAAAGTGAGGGTGAGGTCACACAGGTCATATTTGGCCAGCAGATGATTTTGTTGGCACAAAGAGTGGTTTTAAAAGTCGAATTACTTGGGGCGCCTGGGTGGTTCAGTCCATTAAGTGTCCAGTTCTTTAAATTTTTTTTTTTAACATTTATTTATTTTTGAGAGAGTCAGAGACAGAGTGCAAGCTGGGGAGAGGTAGAGAGAGAGGGAGACACAGAATCTGCAACAGGCTCCAGGCTCTGAGCTGGAAGCAAAGGGCCCGACTCGGGACTCGTACTCACCAACTGCGAGATCATGACCTGAGCCGAAGTCAGATGCTCAACAGGCTGAGCCACCCAGGTGCCCCAAGTGTTCAACTCTTGATTTTGGCTCACGTCTTGATCTAGCGGTTTGTGAGATGGAGCCCCATGTCGGACTCTGCACTGACAGCATAGAGCCTGCTTGGGATTCTCTCTCTCTCTGCCCCTCTCCTTCTCTCTCTCAAAATAAATTGATAAACTTAAAAAAAATTTTTTTTAAGTTGAATTATTTGTTACCATTTAAAAAAGGGACATTCTGGGATGCCTGGGTGACTCGGTCAGTTAAGTATCTGACTCTTGATTTTGGCTCAAGTCATGATCTCATGGTTTGTGAGCTCGAGTACCACATTTGGCTCTGCACTGGCAGTGTGCAGCCTGCTTAGAGTTCTCTGTCTTCCTCTCTCTCTGCCCCTTCCTTGCTCACCATCTCTCTCTCACACACACAAAATAAATACATAAGCATTTTTTAAAAGGGAACATTCCATTTAAAATCTAGATCTATCTATCTCTGATCTTGTAATGATATAAGAAAAGAAAACCACTATTTGCTTAATCCACTCACAGTTATTTTTATTTTGTAATTAAAAGCATTCAAACACATACAGACCATGAGCCTGGAGGTCAGACATAACTGGGCCTTGGAGAGGGTGGTGTGGGCGACTGGGTTTTCTCCCAGTTGAGGGACTCCTGGTCATCAATTCCCTGTACTTGGATGTCTCTAGTAGGGAAGTCTGTGGAGGCCCGACTTATCCTCCACAGGGCGGGTGAAGGAAGAACCCTGCTCATTTATCATGGGAAGCCAGCCCAAGGTGGGTGAGGGACATGCTTCCCTATCCATATTTTTGGTGCTTGAACAAAAAGATTTTTAGCTCATCAAACTTGCAAATACAACGAACTAGATTTGGCCTTTTAAAGATCCAGATTGTGTTTGTGCGTGTGTGTGTGTGTGTGTGTGTGTGCATGTGTGTACGAGTATGTACGCAAATGAGGCCCGCATGCAGTGCAGTGGCTATGGGCGCATGCTCTGATATTGAACTTCCGATATGCAAATTTGGCTCCAACACAGACTGAACTTGGACAAATCACTTAAGCTCCACACCTCTGTTTCCTTATCTCTAAGATGGGCTTAATAGTAATAACTAGCTCATAAGACTGTGAAGATTGAAGAAGGTGCAGCAGGTACAGCGCCTAGCAGGGGTGAGCAGGAAATGCCCTAACTGGAATGATCAGGCCTACAGGAGCTTACACTGTTCTTGTCCAAAGAAAAAAAACAATTTAACTCTTCTCTACTAAGGAAAAATAATCACCAGGCTTCTGTGACCTGAATTGAAGGGAAAGCATTCAGGCAGAAAGCCCAAGAAGTTTCTAATTCCCTCTTCTTGTAGGCCTCTTTCCATTTTTATTGAAGCAAAAAAAGTCGAGTAGCAAGAGGCATGCCAGCTGTTGCATGATTGTGCAAAATTCTGCTTCTTCCAGCAGAGGCCTCCTGTGCACAGGAAATGAGGCTGGCGGGGCGGCGGAGGGGGGACGGCGGAGGGGACAGCCGTGGGCCACCACACTGGTTTCCAGGAGGCTTCCCCTGAATAAGGCAGGAAGGAGGGGCTGGGGAAGAGTTTGCAGGGCCTCCTAATGCCGGATGCCCTAATGCCAGTGCCGCCCAAATGTGCAAGTCTTTCTTCAAGGAAAGAAAGAAAGTGAAGGGAGGGGGTTGGGGGAGGGAGAAAGCAGAGGGGAGAAAGAGAAAGAAAGAGACAGAAAGGGAGAGAGTGAGAAAGAGATAGGGAAAGAGGAAGGAGAAAGGGCGAGAGAAACAGGAAGAGAGGCAGAGAGAGAAGGGATGGAGGGAGGAAAAAAGGAAAGATGGAAGGGAGGGAGGGTGGAGGGATTATGATTTTTAATCCTAATTTGATTACTGTGGGTGGATGAGAACTTGGCACAAAGCCTCTAGAAGAGGTGAAGGATGAGGGAGAAGTCAGATGAGCGTTTACAAGGCGCCGTAAGGGTGGGAGCAGTGGCGAGGGACGGAAACCCGAGTTCAGGCGTCATCTGAAGAAAGGCAGGAACCTGGTGAGGCAGAGGGAGTGCGGGCATGTGGGTAACACGAGGCCCACGCATTCTTTCTTGAAACTTTAAATCTGGGTTGCTTTGCCTTTCAGATCTAAAATGGTCCCTGGCTCCTGTAAGTGTGCATATGTTGATCGTCACTCAAGAGGTGCTCTGGGGGTAAGAAGTCAGGGCCAAAGGGCGGCTTTGCCCTTTCCAGATCAAAACTGGGGAGAAGGCCGCTAAGGACCACTGGCTTCCAGGAGCGCGGGAACATTTCCGGGGCGGCCCTGCCCCCTGCTGGAGAGGTCCCGTCCCCGTGTCCCCGTGGCGGTGATCTCAGGCGTGGCGGGAGGGGTGCAGGCCGGGGACTTTCGGGAACAGCGGCGGTGGAGCTTGACGGGGCTGGGACTTCTGGTCCTGGGGCGGGATTCCATATTAACACGTGGGCCTCGGGAGAGTTTGGAGGCCCCGCCTGGCGTGAATTGTTGGCAGAAGAAGAGGGGGAAGCACTGGCAGAACCTGGCAGAGTGTGGAGGACCCCGAAGCAAAGGTGGGGAGAGGGACCGGAAGGAAGGCCAGGGGGTAGGAGACCGGCCTGAGCGCGTGGCCCCTCCTGGGGGGCTGCTCGCAGGGACCAGTGTGGACGCTGGGTGATGTCACGTGTGCTGCCGATGGGACGCCGCTTTCCCGCTGCTCTGCCAGCCCTCAGTACCTGCTCTTGGCAGATTCGCCTTCCCTCTCGTAGCCCTGTCTGTGTGACCTTCCCTTTCGGAGCAGCCACGCGTTCTGTGATGGGTTGCAGAGCCAGGCCGAGGAGTGCCGTGTGAGCACTGAAGGCCGAGTCCAGACCTCGCTGCTTCCACTAGACCAGGAACCTCCAGGTACCTCGGGGGCTTTGTCATGTTGCAAAAAAATGGGCAGGAATTAAAACCCCTCCCTGTTTACTTCTCAGATTGTTATGAGAATAAATATTTGAAAATATTTTGTAAACGAAAGTTTTCAGCTTTTGTATTTTGATTTTGTTTTCAAAACTACAAAAGGAAATTTATTTCAACAGCAAAAGAGAACATTTACATTCGAACACAGTGATGAAAGGATGTCCCGCGAAAGAAAAAAAAAAAAAAGCCCCTAACATGGAGTTTTTTATTTGAATTTCTGAAACAAAATAAGTTGGGGATTCTTGCCTTAGGAAAGGAAAGGGGGAACAGCACAACACTTCTTCTTGCCAGAGCATAGTCCTTGCAGCTTGGTTGTCTAGTATCCAGCATCAATTCATGACCTACCCTGATCCTCATACACTCCCATCATGGGCCTGGAGGGTTCATCTCACCGTCTTCAGCACCAGCCTGCTTCCTGGGCCCCAAGAAGGAACCTCAGGGGAAGAGGTTTCCAGAATTCTGTTTTATTTGTTATTCTTGTGGCCTGGAGAGAATATTATTTCACTTAGAACTCCCTCCTGTTCCTTTTCCATTCATCGCAGAAATGGGAATGAAGGCCCTGACCGTTCTCTGCAGATCACAAGGAGGATAAACTTGCTTGCCCCTCTCCTTTGGGCAGGATCCCAAGGGCCACGGCCCCTTGATGCCCCTTAATCTTGGCATCAACAAACCCAAAGTCTCTTGTGTGGCGTTGAAGGAACTACAGACCACAGAGGGTGGAGAGCAGGCTTCTCCTCGAGTCAGTGCAAGAGCATTAAGACTTGGCTGTACCTTTACCCCGTCCTACCAGGTCTGATACCCTTGCTCCTCTGTGAGGATTTCCTGAAGAGAAATTTACAGTGCGTCTTTCATTCTTAATCCTGGGAAATGGTTGTGTTTGGTGATGGCCATTGACCATGACTGCAGGGGGACTTTCAGAGTGAGTGAGTGTTTGCATATACATTGGAATTAGAAAGAACTTCCAGGTTCAGCCTCCTCCATCAGTTAGGTAAAGAACTTTGATCTGTGCCAAACATGGGATCAGTTCACCCAAATCAACCCACTCCTAATAATGGGAACAAAAGTTGATCACCCTATAGCTTCCCCGCTCTTAGAGTGGCCATGAGACTGGTCTATTCAAAACTCCCATTTAGTGCCACCTGGGTGGCTCAGTCAGTTAAGCTTTTGACTTTTGATTTCGGCTCAGGTCATGATCTCATGGTTTGTGACTTTGAGCCCCACATTGGGCTCTGAACTGGCAGTACAGAGCCTGCTCGGGAAACTCTGTCTCCCTCTCCCTCTGCCCCTCCTCTGCTAACAAAAAATCTCTCTCTCTCAAAAATAAATAAATAAACATTAAAAAGAAAAAAACCCACCAAACAAAAAACCCTCCAAAATTCCATTCAAAACTCCCACAAGTACTTCTCCACGCTCTTTTCCCCTTCCAGCTATCTGGGACTGTCAATCCCCAGCAAGACCCTGGGAGCCATGGGCTGGAGGAAGAGTGACTGTCCACCAGGATCCTTTCATGACAAAGTAGAAGAGAGACACCCTACCTACCCCCTGTCCCTGCTGCAAATGTGGCTATTAAACTGCCTTACTGGAATTGGGAGATCTTGCTGTTAAATATTTTATGTGTGCCTTAGTTTACTCATCTGTAAAACAGGAACGAAATTTTTTACTTCACAAGGTTTTTAAACAAGTAATATGAGCACTAATGAATGATGGCCACCCATTGTAGTGCCTGGCACGTAACAGATGCTCACAAAATCCTTGTTGAATACGTATCTTCATTCCTGGAGGATTGTTGTGATATTTCAATGAAAATGTCATTTTGGAAACAGAGATCAAGATGGAAAAGCTAGTTGATGGAAATGAAAAAATGATATTTCAGCCCCTTCCTCCCTCTGTTTTAAGAAGCTTGGACAATCTGAGGAACTAGTCATTTGTCCAGGGGAATGGAGTAGCCTATTATAGGTATCATGGAATCTGTAATACAGGAGGATGACATCTGTTTAATTTCAAGTCCCTTTTTAGTGTCTTCCCCAACCAAAGGACAAGAATTTATAGTCTCTGGGATTGGTGTTTAAATAAAGCAGCAGGCTATGGGTACCTGGGTGGCTCAGTCAGTTGAGTGTCCAACTTTGGCTCAGGTCATGATCTCACAGCTCGTGAGTTCGAGCCCCGCGTCAGGCTCTGTGCTGATGGCTCAGAGCCTGGAGCCTGCTTTGGATTCTGTGTCTCCCTCTCTCTCTGACCCTTCCCCACTTGCACTCTGTCTCTCTCTCAAATAAACATTAAAAAAATGAAGCAGCAGGTTTATGTTTTTTTAAACATAAAAAAATGACAGTAAGGATCATAAACAGGATCAAAAATTCCTTGTACAGATTTGTATGGATTTTTTTCTTTCTCTTTGAAATATAACATCTTTCCTTCAGAGGACTTAGACATCATTAAAGAGTAACCTCGGGGATCACAGACCTAGATTTGAATCCTGGGTAAATTAGTTAATATTCAGATTATCTGTTCCCTCGCTGTACAATTGGGGTTAGGTATGTACCTTATAGAGATGTACTGTTGCCAAAGGGATTGCACATAAATTTGCCTGGCTCCTTCCTTTCCTTTGTCTTGCGAAGGTGCATCTTGCTAAGACCCTCGGCTGGTTTGTGAGGCCGCACTCAGTAGTGACCAGGAATATCCACATCATATAAAGTTACTGCAGAGGACTCAGGGGGGTCGTGAGACTGCCCAGCCTGCAAAAGTCTAGGTTATGCCTGCAGAGTAAAGATCACAAAGTTCTGAGAAAGCTATTTTTAAATGGCTTCCTGCTGAGAGACCAGCTTTCTGGAAAGGTTTATTTCCGGCCCATTGTAGCTTTCCACCTGATCTCCTACAATCCTTCTGGTATTTATCCCCATCTGCTGGTACAATATGAGAGACACTCCTTCCTCAGAGGCAGACGGCTGTTGATAGCCTTTTTGCTCAAGCACCATGCAGGGGCTCAGGCCAGCACTGAGATCTGGGAGGAGAAAGAGGAAGTTTCTGGAACAGAAGAGAAACAGGGCTTCTTATTAAAGAAGGGGAATGTTATTTTTAGTCTCTGCATGAGTTGCTTTTAGTTGTTCCTCTGGGGAGTCAGCTTCTCTTTAAAGTGACTCTCTGGTATGGGAGCTGTCAGGTTAGAGACCTGGAGAATGTAACACTCCACACAGAGAACTTAAAATATCCACCGTAATTTTACTCGTGAACCTGCTATTTGCTCAGGGCTCCGCTGAACAGCTTGTCTCTACTTGAGCAGCACGGGCTAAGGCAGCTTGAAGGTTAGACGGGTGTGACGAATGGCTGGCGACTGGAATCCTCTCGAGGCTTCCTTCCCTGATGCATCTGCTGGTTGGTACCGGCACTGGCTGTGAGCTCAAGTGAAAGCCATTGGCTGAACACCTACATGTGGCTTCTCCATGTGGCCACTTGGCTCCCTCAGAGCATGCTAACTGGGTTCCAAGAGGGGGCCTGGGCAGAAGCTGCATTGCATGTTCCTACCTAACCTCGGAAGTCACTTAGCATCACTTCTACCCTTATTGTAGGCCTCCATTGACAGAGAAGAAATGTAGGCCCCTCCCCTTAGTGGGAGGAGTGTCAGCATCCACAACTTAAGACAGGAGACCTGTGTTGGCCTGTGGAGAATGACTGCCACAGAGAGGAACGGGTGGAGGAATGGAGGCATGGGCTTGTTGTTGGAAAATTAAGGAGAGCAAGCTACTTTTTCTTTTACTTTCAAGTACAACTTTCAAACACTGGAAGAATGGATTGGAGCATGTGGAGAAATAGCAATGTAAGAGAAAAACAGAAGTAGAATTGAAAAAATATATTTTCTTTATTTGGGACACACGGTGACACGAAGAACCCAAACTGGTTTTACACCAGACGGCAAAGTCTTGCTTAGAAAGGCCTCCTCTATTTCAAGATTATTCATCCATGATTTCTAGTATTTCTGTGGTTTAATTTTTGATATACTTGGAAATCATTTTGATGAAAGGAGGGAACTGAGAGTTCAGATTGACTTCTTCCAAGTGATTAACCAGTTGGAACATACACTTACTGATTAACCATCTTTTCCTTATTGATTTGAAATTTATCACATCCTAACTTCCTATTTTGGGGTCTACTTCTGGACTCCATTATTTTAATCTACTTTCATATCCTACACTCAGATAATTCTCCAACCCGTGAGCTCTGGAACTAGACAGATCTAAATTCAGAAGCAGCTTAGCCACTGCCTACTTGAATTCTTGGGCCTCAATTTGCTTCTGTGTAAGTTGGGGATAATTGTATATATCTGATTCGGTCATTTTCAAGATTGCATGACTTCATGTGTTGTGCAAAAGCGGAGACCATTAGCTCCCAGCCCCGTGCAGGTTGGGCTCTCTGGAAGCCGGCTCTGAGACGGAGCTTCATGAGTGGGATGTTTATTTGGGGGTGCCCTAAGATCAACGCCTGTGGCTGGCCAGGGGAGGAGGCAGTAACTGGGCAGGGGGAAGACCTGTGTTGTGATGCGGACCCAAGCACCAGCCCAGCCAGTGAGAAGGGGCTCGAGCACAGACAGCCCTTCAATACTGTCCTGGGCCGACCAGCATTTGTACGCCGCATCAATCAGTGTTACTTGAGGCCATCAGCGAAACGAGTGTGACCTGGGTGAGGTGGCTTTCTGAGGCTGAAGCAGCCCCCAAAGGAACTGACAGGTGGAAGCCTTTTGCTAAGTGTGTTCCCAGCGGCCGGGTGGACGTGTCCTTTGGTAAAGAGGCTTTCTTGGTTGCCTGTCACAGAGTTCACCACAGCCCCTCACTCGAATGCTTTTCATTTCTCCTCTCCCTTATTTCCAAGTCTCTTGTGAACATTTCCAAGTGATGAACAGTTCAGCAGAGATTCACGCTGGAAGGCTGCCTGTCCCGAGCCCTCTGGTAGGCGGCTGAAGTACTTTATGCATCACAGAGGCACTGGGAACGCACCGAGGTGTGAGGAGGAATGATTTTGCACGAGGTGGAGTAAGGTGAGGCGATACAGCCTAAATGAAACGAGCCAAGCAAGGATTCGACAAACCCAGAGCTTTCATCTCACCTTAAAACACTTCTCTTTTGATCATTTTTGTTGTTCATTTCTGGGTCAAAAACTTGACTCTGAAGGGGAATGTGAATGTGATAACCAGGCTGTGGAACGATCCCGTGATTACAGGGAATCATCTCAGAAAAGTATTTCTGGAGATCAAACAAGATGAGGTCATCAATTTGCTTTTCTTTTTATTATAAAAGTAAAATAAAAAATAGCATTTATAAATCCAACATTTTTTCCTTTAAAGTATTTGATCTAAAAAACATATTTACAATAGCAAAATGCAGAAAAGGGGGAAAATACCATTTTCAGCACTGATTGTAACCATGTTTAAATATTGACATGTACAGGTTCTTTTTTTCAAATCACATAGATAACCACATTAGAAAAAGCAGTAAGCCTTTTTTATTATACACCGTGTGACTCTCATTTAAAAATATTCCTTTTCTTAATCCTTAATCTGAGTGCACGCCTGTGCTGTGGACGGCCAGAAATAACACCAGGTGGACACTGGGACACCTTTTAATGACAGTGGGAGCGCAGCAAGGGGACAGCAGCAGTGACCATGGAAAGCAGCCGGTAAAGCTCAATAAGCTAATTCGCCCACAAGGAGGCGCCAGCCCGGCTCGCCGTGACCGCTGGAGCAGCTGGAAGTGGACGGGACTAACATTCATGTGAGAACCAAGAAAGGAAGCCACCTTCAAAAGGCCTTGAATTAAATTCCGAGTGATTCAGGCAGGCTGGTTTTCCTCTGAGCACCTCTGGATGCCCTTCGCCTTCCTTCTTTTGGACAGTGTGGTGGAATTTCAGAGCTTTGGTTTTACATGGTGCGGGGCGCTGCCAGCAGGCTAGATTTTGCCTTCTATAGGTCCTTCCCGCCCGTACTCACGGGGCACTTTGTTAAGAGTCAGCAAGGAGCCGCCGCCGGTCAGAGACTCTGTAAAGCTGAGTTTGCGGAAGGAGGTCTCCACGCCGCTGTCACAGATGCTGTCGTCCCGGACCTCGTCTGGGGGAAGAAGCACAGATTCACTGGGGTGCGGCTGGGCAAAGGCAGAGTCTTAGCTCTCATACACCTTCCATTCTGGCCGGCCTCAGGGTTTGGATCTATAAGGCTCGTGGGCTGCTTCTGCCTATCGGGTTCCCCAAGTCACCGCGCCTCCCCGCCCGCGCTGCCTGCCTGTCTCTACTGTGCACGGTGAGGGGAGGAGGGAGAACCTTGAGAATATAAAAACTGTGAAGACATCAAAATTAGTCAAATGCTTTCACATCTCTTTTTTACCATGTTTATCAGAATCCTTTCTGAGTTCTCCTAACTCACAGTGTACTTTTTTTTCTTAGAAATCAGGTGTATTTTTCCAACCACCATATTACCTATTTTATAGCTGGGAAAATTGCTGAACCCTGGCAAAATAAATGGGTGACAGAAGCAGGAGGTAGAGATGAGACATCTCTCCGGGGCCTCACGTGCTAGTGAACGCTGTATGTTGCGTCCAAAACATTCTGGTGGCAAAGAAAATAAGGTGATTATGATGAAAATGAGTCTGTACTGAACAATAGGTCAAATTCTTGTTGAGAAGTGTCTTTAGAGATCTGAACAGTGTTGAGTTATTCCCCATAGAGAGGAAGTGATCAAAGAAACACAAGTCTAATATACACAAATCAAAATGATACCTTCATGTATATTCAATTCCAATATTAAAATATTAAGACCTTAATGGCATTGACACGGCTATTGTCTTCTAATTGACTTGTTGAGTTAATCCAATGAGCCAGTCTTTACTGGGTTTCTTTTAAATTTTTAAAAAATGTTTATTTATTTTTGAGAGACAGAGAGAGCATGAGTGGGGGAGGAGCAGAGAGAGAGGGAGACACAGAATCCAAAGCAGTCTCCAGGCTCTGAGCTGTCAGCACAGAGACTAACGCAGGGATCGAACCCGCGAACTGTGAGATCATGACCTGAGCTGAAGTCGGACGCTTAACTGAGCCACCAGGCACCCCTCTTTATTGGGTTTCTATTATGTGCCAGGAAGTACAAGGTATTTTAAAAACAACTACAAGTCAGAAATCAAATAAAATTTCAAAAATATAAGTATTTTCTGGGTGCTGGGTGGCTCAGTCAGTCGGAAGCATCTGACTTTGGCTCAGGTCATGATCTCACCGTTTGTGAGTTTGAGTCCCACAGCAGGTGAGATCAAACCCCGCTTAGGATGAGCATGAGCCCCACTCAGGGTGAGACCCACTTCTCTTTCTCTCTCTCTGCCCCTCGTGGGATTGTCTCTCCCTCTCTCCCTCCTCCATTCTCCCTCATTCACTGTGCCCTCTCTCAAAAAATAAAAATAAATAAAATAAATAAAATAAATAAAATAAAATAAAATAAAATAAAATAAAATAAAAAAGATATAAGTATTTTCCTGTTTCTTTGTGTAAAAGGAGCACCAGGTCAGGATATAGGAGATGTGGATTATTTTCCTGGTAGTCACATTATTCCTTTCTAAAGTGCACAACATCTGTCCTTACTCTCCTAGGAAGGGCCCTGATAAGTGACACTTGTGCTGAAACTGAAAGGCAAGAAGGAACCACCAGGTGAGGATCTTTGTAGGGAAGGGAAAGAGAAGGTTCAGGTCTTAAGACTGGCTCAGACCTGTGAGCAGAACAGTTGCAGGTGGGGGGGCCCGGGTGGTGGGGCAGGAGGAAGGGCATATGAAAGCATTTACAAGAGAGAATGGACAAAGGGACACTGCCTTTATTTATTTATTTAAATATGTTTATTTATTTTTGAGAGACAGAGCACAAGCTGGGGAGGGGCAGAGAGAGGGAGACAGAGAATGTGAATGAGGCTCCAGGCTCTGAGCTGTCAGAGCCCGATGTGGGGCTTGAACCCAAGAGCTGTGAGATTATGACCTGGGCGGAAGTCGGCTGCTTAACTAACTGAGCCACCCAGGTTCCCCAGGGACACTGCCTTTATTACTTACTGCTCTATCTTCAAAGCCTTATACTGGGCTAGGCACTCAGGATGCACTCAATAAAGATTTGGTGAATGGATGAATGAACTGGAAGGTATAAAACGGGAGTGACATAAAAGCAACTAATTTTTATTTTTTTCCTTTTTTTAAAAAACTGTTTATTTTGCGAGAGAGGGAATGGGAGCAAGCGAGTGGGGAAGGGAGAGAGAGAGAGAGAGAGGGAGTGAATCCTAAGCACAGAGACTGATGCGGGGCTTGATGACCTGAGCAGAGATCAAGAGTTGGACACTCAACCACCTGAACCACCCAGATGCCTCTCGCCTTTTTTTAATAGCACTAATTTTTAAAAAGAATCTCACTATCTGTTGTGTTGAGAGTGGACTGAAGGGAGGGGGACAGCCTGGAAGCAGGGAGACCGATGAAGAGCCGCTAGAGGAAGTGGGGCAAAAAATGAGGGCGGGTGCACAAGGGTGGTTGTCTGAGAGCAAGGACTGGGCTGTGTGTGAGGTGGTTTCTAGCAGCAAGTGTCCGTGGGCAAAGTCTCAGATTTTTGTCTAAACCTGGAGGATGGCAGTGCTTCTGCCTGACATGGCCAACTGTTCATCTTTCAAAGATGAGCAAATTCTAGTTGCTGCTATGTTCTCAGTGGTGTGTGAGCCGAGGACACTGGATGAGTCAGGAGAGGGAAGGGGGGTGGGGGGTCCAGACAGAAAGTGCGGAGTGGTCGCTGAGAGAGGGCAAGAACCCATTTACAGGGAAACAAAGGGTTATTGGGCTGTGCTGGGAGTCTGTTATGTTATGTGTTTCAGATGAGTGACGGAGGGGTGGGTAAGGGTCAGTGCTGTAGGTTGGGAGGAGGCGAAGAGAGAAGGTGAAGCCATTGCAGGGGTGGAGGTGAGGAGCTAGGGTGCTGTGGTGGGAACTGGGGCCAGTCGTGGCTCTATAAGCCTTGCTCTGTATGTTTCTCTCTCTCTTTTTTAAAGTTGTTTTTTTTTTTTTTTTTTTTTTTTGAGAGAGATAGAGCAGGGGAGGGGCAGAGAGAGAGAGAGAGAGAGAGAGAGAATCCTAAGCAGACTTTGCACTGCCAGCGCCCAGCCCGACATGGGGCTCGATCCCACAAACTGTGAGATGATGACCTGAGCTGAAATCAAGAGTCGGACACTTAGCCGACTGAGCCACCCAGGTGCCCTCTGTCTTTTTTAATTTTAAGAAGTGAGAGAAACACTATTTGCCTTAACCAGCCACATCATGTGGTTTTTAATATTTATTAGGAACTGAAGTGACCCACAGATTAATGTGACTGTTCCTGGGGACAGCCCCCCACCTGACCGGTAGCAGCAGGAGAGGGGCAGAGGGTAGAACCTGTGAGCTGCAGGGGGAAAGACAGACACACTGGACCATGTACTCAGGGAACGATGGCAGGGAGGACAGCCATATCCCAAGACACTGAAGACGCAGTCTGGGGAGCAGAGATGATCTCAGCTGTCCTGTTGTTTCCTTACCTACTGGTGACCTTGTGGAGGCAGGTGAGAGGGGCAGTGAGAGGGTCTTCCCTGGGCTGGGGGCTGCAGTTCCCGCGGTGCAGAAGGCGGCCTGGATCACTTCAATCGCTTCGGTATAGCCCATCTGTCTCAGGGCCTCCACCAGCTCTTTAATTGTCCCCCCAGAGACCTGTGAGGAAGACAGGAAGAGTGTGTCCCGGTGCCAGGAGCAAGTGGGCAGGCTGTCAGCATGACACGCACCACCCCCCTTAACCCCCGAGAGCGCCTGGCGGCACTGGAGGGGTCAGAGGGAAGAGCGGAGAAGGAGACACACGGTCGTCGAGTGGAGTTTCCTGTTTCAGCTCAGAGACCACTCAGGAAATCACAGAGAAGTGGCTTCCAGTAAGCACAGGGGACAGAGAGGGAGAGAAGTGCTGAGGCAGTGAAACTCTACCTGCAGCGAAGGTCACGCCGTATCCCTGTTTGGGCTGAAGCTCTGAAAACCACCGAGAAACAAGAGCTAACAAGGAAATCTTCAGTAGAAAATAATTTCACCTCACAGAACCCTTCCCCTCACAGAAAGCTGACTCCATGTCCTGCCACAGGATGAAGGCATGTTCTTGGGGCCAGGAAGGTAACGCACATGAATCACAGTTTGTTCGGCGGGGGGAGGGTCAAAGTTCCCTCTAAGTAGGATTTTTGCAGGAAATCGCAAGGTATTTGAAAATAGGGAACACCTGAAGGTATCTGAAAGCTGTCTTCTTACAAAAGCGGGTTTCCACCCTGGCCTGGGTCACCCTCCCAGGATATGAGCCATGAGTGACTGGTTTTCCTCCTCACAGTTAAGGGAGGGGGGAGGGAACCAGGCCCAAGTCAGCGATGTTAACAGAGGAGGGTCCAATAAAAATGTGAGGTGATGTGTTACCTCGTAGTTGTCCATAAGAGTTTTAGAAGGAGCGGGACTCAGCCGGAAGGCATTATTTAGTATCCCCAGGCCTAACTTCTGTGCCAGGGTAGCCCAGTTTTTGTCTGGATCAGGGATTTCTAGCAACTTGTAGAGCTGCAACTTGGCATCTTCAGTCAGCTGTTTCATGTCTCCTGAAGGAATGAAGAAGAAACACGGCTGTTCTAAGCGACCAGAGTCACTCTGGAGGGACTGACCATGGCCACACGGCTGCCCTCTAATGCCCAGTGGGAGCAGTGAAGCTCCTCTCCTCGCAGTTGGCAGAAGCCCTGCCGAGTAGCAGCACTATACGCGTTTTGGTAGATTACGACTGGATATTCCCCCTTGCATACGTCCAGGATCTTCTGATTCTGAAACAAGCCACTGTGCCTTTCACAGTCCAGCCTGGATAATGCTGGCTCTCCCTCACCCCTTTAAATGACAGTGTGGAGAGGACACTGGTTAAGCGCTCACCTTGTGCGAGTAAATCATCGGATGTAAACTCTGGCTCATATGGTTTCCCATTTAATATATCAAACACCTGTTGGGAAGAAAATCATGGAAAAACCTTACACATTAAAGGCGCCAGGAGGGGAATCAGTTTCTTTATGATCAAGAATTGTGTCCTCCTTAGGAGGGCCTAGTACCCCAAAGGTGGAGGAATGGGAAGGAGTCAACACCGTGACCCATGAAGTCATGACAATGCCCTTTGGGGAAAGAAAAGTCCTGGGGGCTCTGGGGCCAGGAGGCTGTGCTCTACAGGGGCCTCTGAGGTGGGTAGGAAGACCCAAGCCAACCTTGCAGAGAGCCAGGGCCACAGTCCTTCTGAGGGACGGACACCATCCAGGCCACCAAATCAGCCATGTGTTGGCACGTGATGTCTCCCTGGGAGCCAGGGTGAGAGCTGAGCTTACTCAGAGCTGTGAAGCTATGCCTCTTTGCTGCCCCCCCCCGCCCTCGTAAAAGCCTTATGAGAATGAGTTTAGTAAACTTGATCAAACAGGTATAGTAATGCTCACAAGGCCTGATGTTCTCTTTCCAGCACCTTCTACATTTTAAATTGAGGGGACACAAAGGTCTCAGGTTAAAAGGAAAAATAAATTCCATAGCTACAGAGACCCTTCTGTGTTCTCTGCAGTTCACTTTGGGTGTGCTGACTTAGGTAAGGACAACATGGGGTCACTGAAGTGGGTTATCTTTCTGTGTTCTGTGGTGAGGCTTCTGGGAAAGCCAGGTGCTCAGCATAAAAGGGGAACCGTGTGGTCTCTGCCAGGGTCACTCAACTCAACACCACGGCCCGCGAAGAGGCCAACAAGCAGTTTTTGGATGTGGAGCAGCGCTTGCCCCTAAGAAAGTCGATTTTGTTGTGTTGGAGATCAACACTGGTTGGAGGGCCAGCCTCCCTCTGGCTCTTCTTCCTGGGCTGTAAAGACCTATCAACTGTTTGCACCTTCAGATTTCAGGTCACTAGAGTTTGGAGGAAGAGTTGAAGTTTATTTACTATGTTTATATTTATTAAAGTCCTCAGAAGACTCCCTGGGTTCTTTTTATGTAAAGGAGTCACTTACCATAGTTCTAAGACAACTGGAACATCTATCCTAGCTTCAGAAATGCAGCTGGGAACAATTCTGGTGTGAGCTCAGAACGGGAAACTCTTACGTGAGTTGTGTGTTTTCTCCTGCAGAACCCTCTCTCACAACTGAACCCTGATCTGATTAGGCATATGCTTTTACACTCATAACTCTCCTGACCTAGATCTTTCATGGATAGGCTTTTCAAGATAAATATGTCTCTTGACAAGCAGACTTTCTTAAAAATAAAAGGCATGTGCTTTGGGGAATAAAGACCCAGGAAGACCATCTGTTCTTATATTCCTGAATCATTAGCTCCCTCTGGAGCTGCCATCAAATAGCCTGGAGCCACACTCACCTGCCAGTTGGTGGCCATATCTAGAGGTGTGGTTCCAGGCACGACTCCTTCATCCTCTCCATCTTTTTCCCAAGAGTCATCCAGGTCATAGAGAGGCTCAAAGTTCTCCACGAGGGGATCTGCACCTGTGAAGTCAAGTTACACAGCATTAGGCAAACCCAGATCTTGTTGACTCTGAACTGCTTGCAGAGCTCAGGTTTCCAAAGGCAAAACACAATAGCTCCTAGAGGCAATTACACCTGGATAATTTTTATTTTTCCATTTTATTTTTAAAATATATTTTGGGGGGGGGGGGCGGCAGAGAGAGAGAGAGAGAGAGAGAGAGAGACAGAATCCAAAGCAGGGTCCAGGCTCCGAGCTGTCAGCACAGAGCCTGACATGGGGCTCAAACTCATGAGCCACGAGATCCTGACCTGAGCTGAAGTTGGACACTTAACCAACTGCGCCACCCAGGCGCCCCCACCTGGATAATTTTTGATACATAAAACATGTTTCTACAGAAATATTCAGAGAGCTTCTTTTAAATTCTAATTTATTTTGACTGTAAATATGTCTGATGATACCCTATATAGCTACTGACATTTTCAACAACAAAAGACGTGGAGTACCCTGACCCTCACATTTAAGTCTCTAGGACGGTTTTCAACCGAAAGATGCACCTTTCGTCTGAGGGGTAATGGCAGCAGTTTACAGGGACTGGGGTGTGCCCTCAGCATTAAGGTCCTAATTTTCTGTTTAGGTTTGTGCCCACCACTGCACACTCTTCACTCCATTCTCCCACTTGCTCAATAGAACAAAGAAACTTGCTGTATAGGGACAACATGCTCAGTTTTCTTCCTGGGTACAGCACTGCCAGGGTCCCGATCCTTAAACAAACAGACACCACAAAAAAACCTTCTCTTAGGAGGTACAGTTATTGAAAATTTTAGGGCTGCTCTTGGAAGAATCTAGTCTGCTTCTTAACGTGTAGCAAGAAAACACCAAAAGTCACTTAGAGATTAGAGCTAGAGTTACTTCTTAAAGGCTTAAAGACTGTTTTTATGGGACTGTTTAGTCTGATGTCTAACAAAACGGTAGTAAGTTCAGAACACCCTTCTGGGAAGAACTTGTTTTTATCTTGCTGGGAGAATGTTAGTTTTGTGCCAACTTCAATAATAGGAGAGGGCCTAATGAAAGTCAGAGAAGGATCTTCATGCTGTTTCTTAGTTCTTCCTCCCAGGCCTGGCCTGATCTTGAAGGCAGGGAATGCCACGTGACCATGGAAACAGTGGAGGAACTAAGAGGAACAATGTATGGGCTGGAGAAGGCTGGAGGAGCTGAACTATATCTCTCCTCCTTAAGTGACCTTCTTCAGGACTTTGAGCTCAGGACTAGGATTTGCATCTGAGTTCCTTCATTTATATAGTGGAGAAACCGCTACTCGCTACTCCTTTCATGGGATACTGAGAATTCAAGGGAAAGCATTTTTGAAAAGGTTATAGCTTCTTGTCTGAAGGAATTTCTTAATTATAATCAGTGACTACCCAAACTATGCATACATAACTGCAATCAGAGTGTCCTGCTCAAGAGAAAGTTCAACTTGACAAAGGCTAAGAAGAGGCTATTGTTTCTTTGGATACGATTTTGTTTACTAGAAAAATGTGGGGCTCTCAAATAAAAAGTTTGTACATCTTCCTGGACTCAATTTTGAAAGAAGGTACTTACTTCACTCTGTTTTCTTAAATTTATGAAACATTTACTTCCCAAAAAGGTTTTAATAATCTCTAAAGTAAATCAGATATGCCAGAGAAGGTCTGAGATACTAATTCCATTAAACATTTGTTGAGGTCTAAATATACAAGGCAAGAGAGATTCAAGGGTGAGCAGCGATAATTTTCTATACTTCACAGGACTAGAGAAGTGAACGGAGTAACACCTGCAAATCCTTGAGCAAAGTAGGAGAGAGAAACAGAGTAGAGAGAATAGGGTCTGGAGGTTCAGACGACCAAGTGTGATTCACAGGTATGCCACGTACTGGGACCCTGGGACTGGTACCCACAGGTCTCTCCAGTCTGCCTCCTTGGCTGTGAGATGGCAAAAATAATAATGGTACTTACCTCAAAAGGTTATTGCAGATTAAATGAGACCATGCATGTGACATGCCTGGTACACAGTAAGGTCAATAAAGGCTAGCCATTTCTAGTGCCTCGCATATGATAGTACTCAATACGTGACCCATTTGTTTTTTCCTATTATTTCAACTTCTAAGAGACCTCTGTTGCCAAAGGAAATTTTAAAATTATGTCATATACCAGTAAACTTTTTTCTGCAGACTTCTGGCAATGTCTGAGGCTGGTACTGCTCAGAGTTCTTTAAGGAATCAAATTCAACTTTTAAGAAGATCTTCTGTCGTGGGAGTCACCTAAACCACGAACACCCAAAACAAACAGATGAAGTAGAGAGTAAAGATTGACATGCCCATCAGGATGAAGCCCGGGATTACTAGTCCAAAGAGCATCATGCAGTTAAAGCGTGATTTGTATTTACTCATGCCTTTCAGCAGCAGCTCTGTGGCTTAAAGAAGATGACATGGCTGCTGAATTGGGGTTGGGTTTGCACTCCTGATAGCGTTTTCCATTACTAACCGCCAGGCCGCCTTACCTGCTGCTTTGAGAAGAGCCGCCAGCCTGGTGGACCCTCTCCCGGCTGCTATGTGCAGGGGTGTGGTTCCATCATATGTGGTACTGTCTACATAGGCATCACCCTAAAATCCAGCCAACACAGGAAAGAGTTAGTGGAAGGTTCTCTCACGGTTTAGTCCCCACCTTCTCCTGTCAGCATGACCCTTCGGTCATGTTAATAGGTCATATTACTAGCCCAGTTGCTATTTGGGGCAGACTCTGTCACTGAAAACATCTCCAATTAGAGATACTGGGCAGATGGTGTCAGGAATGCCCGAAGCTGCTACTGTGGAGCCTTGAGTAGATACTGAATAAACAGAGGTACTGTAAGGAGAAAACCTGTTACTGACATCATTCCTTGAAAAGATGGTCTCAATTCCCTCTTGGGAATTGAATGCCAAGGCAAATACGTGTGTCCTTTACCTCCAGGAGCAGACAGCCAGCAAGGGAGATGTTGTCCCGCTCCACAGCTAGGTGCAGCGCCGAGCGCCCCGACTTCCTCTCCTGGGCGTTGACGTCGGCCCCGGCGGCCACCAGCAGCAACAGACAGGCCATGCTGTTGCTCATCACGGCTATGTGAATGGCGGTTAGACCTGCAGCCCAAGCACAGGGACAGTCATGGAGCTGGAAGGCTGCTCACAAGATGGCAAAACTGGACCCTATGGAAGGAATGCTGTCAAGTTTCAGCACGCCTCGTGTCTCCACTCCACACGGCCTCAAAAGGTGCTGTAAGTCTGTTGTTCTGCATGTAAACCCACAGTCTGCTTGTATGTTCTCAGGAGAAACAGAGCAAATAAACAATCTCTGGATAAATGATGCTTTCTATGCTCAGGCCTCTGCTTTTTCCTCCTACTAACTATTCCAAATCATCTTTAAAGAAATTAGTTATGGTGAGCAACAGAAATTCTCACAAGAGATGACGAACTCCAGGTGTCTAAGGAAAGCATTTTGGGGTGCAAATCAAATTACACACATTTATCAAATAGCTACCAATTGTTTAAAGAGCAGACAGAGAAGGTTATACCATAATGTGTGTTTGTCTCTTACCTTCCCCATTAGGGTGGTCGATAAGTAGTGCTGCCTTTTTGTGCTTGAGTAAAACACTGAGAATTTTATCTTGTCCTTCTTTGGCAGCTAGGTGCAAAACAGAGTTACCCAAGCGGTCCAGGAGGCTCAGGTCGGCCCCGGCCTTCAGCAAGTCCTCCACCACAGCCTCCTGCTTGGTGATCACGGCCAAGTGCAAGGGTGTCTGGCAAGTAGAGAAGGGGCAGGAGATACACTGGTCAGTGGCAAGCACCTGAACCCATGGGCTTGGTAGCTGCCACTACAATAGGTGGAGTCATCCCTCGGGGCCATTTCCCATTGCCAGATTAACGCCTCCCTACCGCAGATGTTCCATATCCTGTGCTAATGGAGTGTGTATGCTGGACTGCTATTGAGCCATGCAATAATTAAGATTATTTTTATATTTAAAATTCTTAACAGCTTTCTTGTTTCTCATTACAGCCCGCTGATTGTTAATATGTGAATTCTTCTAATAATAAATTTAAATTTATTGAATTTCTAGTAGGAATCTATCTTCAGCTGATAATTCTGTATGTTAACAAATCAAAGCAAGGCTACAAATTTACTGAAGAAGTTGAAATGAACTACTCAATAGAAGCCAATTAACAAAGGTGCCATGATTCTACATTAATATGGAAAATGAGTTTGCTAAGTTAAAGAATATTTTTCCATGGACTGGCTCCATGAGGCAAATCAATAGAACTCTGGCACCTCCATTGTAATAACAGGTGTCAAAGGGTTCTAAATGTCTTTTTTAAAATTAATTAATCTATTTTGAGAAAGTGAGAGCATGACCGGGGGAGGGGCGGAGACAGAAGGGGACAGAGGATCTGAAGCAGGCTGTGCTGACAGCACAGAGTCCTTATGGGGCTCGAACCCACGAACTTCGAGATCATGACCTAAGCTGAAGTCGGACAGATGCTTAACCGACTGAGCCACCCAGGCGCCACAGAATTCTAAATGTCTTCACCAGGACAATAGAACTATCTCACTAAGAGGGCTCGGATGAACAAACAAGTGGAAGTGCCGGCACCTAATAGGTGCATAAACAGCCATCTGACTTAACTCTGCCCACAAAGTAGTGCCTCGGAGAATGCAAATGAGATGTTTTGCAAACTGAGTGTTTTCAAAATGAGCAAGACAAACACAATCAGGAAAGTATCTTTCAAAGAACTGAGGTCACCGACAGAGAATGGCAGTATATTTTTAAACAAATCAGTCTATTTCACAGAAGTCTCTGAAATCCAGTCTGTCTAGTGACAACTTGCCTAAACTTTTCTCCCTCAGTAAGCGATCACTGGCCACAGCAGAGCGACAGCAGGTGAGCCACAGCACTCTGGCTGCAGGATGACCACAGCACAGGAGATGCTGAAAGACGCTCCCGTGGCCGTGTCTCAGTTACAGTGATGAGCTCATACAACACAAACAAGACAGACTATTCGGCCAAATTACCATTCTCTTTTATGTTTTTCATCTTTTACAGCTTGAAATAGAATGATGTCCTCAAAACTTTAGATACTGTAGCCAAGAGCCTTCTTCTCAAAAAATAAATATGTTAAAAAAAAAAGCCTGCATTTATTAATCTAAAATGCTATTTGGGGGAGATGAAAAAAGTCTGAAAGAGAATGAGACGGTAAAAAAGATCTGAAATTACAAAATATTATACGATTCAGAAATCAGCAATTATCTCTAGACTTAATACGATTTTTTTCATGTTATACAAATTCTGTTACTATGATAAGCTTTTTTTTTAAGTTCTCTCCTATAGTATCACCAATTTTTCAATTTCTTAATTTCTATGAGATTTCAGGATGTGGATCTTTAACCCCAGAATTATAGAATGTAGTGTGGATTGCATGTGAGAGTATACGAAAATGTCTATATATTTCAAGTATATATGTTTATGTAGCCAATATATGGAAAAGTACTTACAAATGTAATAGTTGTATTTGGGAATGGAGTTGGGAGACTTGTATATTGCCAGGGAGGGCAACTTTTGAGTTTCTAGTATATTTCCTTATGTACCATTTAAAGAACCATGAACATATATTATATTTATAAAAATTAAAAATATAAAAGAAAAAAACCCCACATGCACAAAACCCCCCACTAATGTTACATGGGAATGTATGCAAACAAAACAATCCATATCAAACACATTAGAGTGGTTGTCTATGGTCAGGGGGAGAAGAAGAGGAAGGGTTTAAAGGCAACAGATTTCAGAAATGTTTTCAGAAGAATCCTAACTCTATACACTTGGATTATTTTGAGTGTATCTCTAGAGAGTGGGTGGGGAGAGCGATCTGATCATGACAGATGGTCACAGAAATGTACTAAGATTAGTGAATGGTATTTTGGGAGGTTGTCTAAGACAATTGCCAAATAATCCAAATTACTTAGAGAACTCTATAATTTTTCCATCAAGAACAGTTAACAGAGAAACTTTACAAAGATAAATGCAGCCAACTTTTAGCCTTTTCTAGTTCTCAGAGCAAAGTTGTGATTGGTATATGTTTCAGCCATACAAGGCATACCAGGGGATCCAGAATCCTTGCCCATAAATGAGAGCAGTGGTAAGTTGGGGGAAAAATGGACTTATGGTCTCCTGAGAGTCCCTGTATCAGAAGGCGTGGAAGTGTCAAGGGTGGTGGTTTTGAGATTTTTGTGTGTGTAGCCTACTGGAGAGAGTCTCTATATACGTAACCAAATGATACAGTAAGGAGGTTAGCACATAATAAATCACAACTACTAATCCTGCTGTGTGGTGTCCTTTGCAGAGCCTATTTATAAACAGAAAAACAAGTAATTCCTTGAATCTGACCTACAGGCAGTGACGTTAAGCAGTCTTTGAGAGGAGGACCGAGAAGTGACAGTGTCCCGTTCCCAGTTTTATTTGCAAACTTGTGATGGCTGAGAGGAACAATCCGTCCTAAAGCCCGAGAGAATCAAGCTTTACGGGCCAGATGACTCTCCAAACACCAACAGCCCCCAAAATGGTATGCGAATCTGAAGACATCCTTTAAATGTCTACCTAAAATTAGAATTCACTTTCATTGCTTTATATTCTCAGTCAGTGAAGAATCCCCAACTTCATTCTTCCTTTGACATTAAGCATTACAGCCAGGGAAGGAGCCTAAAGCCTTACATCAAATGGGAAACTTACTTCCCTTCTCAGGAAACACCTATGCACAGATAAAAATCTAGTGACAGCCACATGTAAACATTTTAGTTCGTTTGCTTTGAAGAAATAAAAATGATTCACAACACCTGCTTTAACAATTGAGAAGGGGAACAGGTACTTTACTGTGCAATTAACTGCACATGATTGTTGTCCACATTTTTAGAGTGACAGATATGCCTGGACCAGGCATCCGAACACACCATCCAGGCCAGCAAGGGCTGGGAAGTCACTTTGGGTGCAGTGAAGGGAGGGAGAAAATGGGAAAGATGAGAAGGGGCCAGACCAGGAGACTGGGACCAAAGCCAGGTGGGCTGGGGCAAAGGCAAGCTAGGAGGAGACTGTGCTCCTGGGCAGGAAATGGAACAGCCCCGGTGGTAGCGTGCCCCTAACCAGAGAGACCGGCTCCGACGCCAGCATCCAGGCTTTGGTTCCGCCAAGCAGAAGTTTCGATCTCTGCATGTGCCTATCAGGCACCCTCACAGGGTCCCAGCTACCTTCTCTCTGCCATATCTGCAGACTTCTGTACCAGGGTTCCTCGAGTTGCTTTTGAGCCCACTGAATTCCTGTTCAAACCTGATCTGGGCAAAACTCTGGTGTTCCCTGTTTTCCTCAATTTGAGATGTCTTTCTGTTTTTGAAAGACACTTTCTCCTCAACCAACCTTTTTACCTTTCCGTATTCTGATTTCAGCACCCTTTATTTGATACACACTTAATCTAGATGTTGTAAAAATGTGTTTTAGCAGACGTCAAAATTCTTATAAATTACTGGCTTTCCAACTTAATTTTTTTTCAGTTGTATTTTTCTTGACAAATATGATGTATTACTCTAGGTTTCTCTGTACTGCATATTTGAAAGCTGCTAAGAGAGTAAATCTTAAAAGTTCTTATTGCAAGAAAAACAAATTTGTAACTATGGGTGGTGATGGATGATAAACTTATTTTGGTGATCATTTTGTGATTTATGCAAATATCAAATCACTATATACCTTAAACTAATACAATGCTATATGTCAGTTATATTTCAGTTAAAAAAAGAGAGAAGAAAAACAGGTGCTCAACATCACTCATCAGGGAGATGCAAATCAAAACTACAATGAGATATCACCTCACACCAGTCAGAAAGGCTAAAATCAAAAACTTAAGAAACAAGTGTTGGTGAGGATATGGAGAAAAAGGCACACTCTTGCACTGTTGGTGGGAATGCAAACTGTTGCACCCACTGTGGAAAACAGTATGGAGAATCCTCAAAAAATTAAAAATAGAACTACCCTAAAACCCAGTAATTGCACTACTGGGTATCTACTCCCAAAATACAAAACACTAATTCAAAGGGATACATGCACCCTTATATTTGTAACAGCATTGTTTACAATGGCCAAACTATGCAAACAGCCCAAGTGTCCATCAACAGATGAATGGGTAAAGGAGATGTGACACACACACACACACACACACACACACACACACACGGATATTATTCATCCATAAAAAAGAATGAAATCTTGCCATTTGCAACAACATGGATGGAGCTAGAGAGTATAATGCTAAGTGAAATAAGTCAGTCAGAGAAAAACAAATACCATATGATCTCATTCATATGTAGAATTTAAGAAACAAAACAAACAAGCAAAAGGGGGAAAAAAAGTGAGGAGCAAACCAAGAAACAGGCTCAACTACAGAGAACAAACTAATGATTACCAGATGGGAAGTGGGTGGGGGGATGGGGAAAACAGGGGATGGGGATTAAAGAGTATACTTAGTATAATGAAAAAAACACAACAAATTAAGAAAAGAAAAAAAAAAATGGATCAACTCTTTGACAGATTTCTAAAGTGTAAACTTTGTCTTCCCCCAGCATGAGTGGGGGATTTCTACCGTGGAGTGATTTCTATTACATTCATAGGTTAAAGGATCCTAAATCATAAATAATATTCCCAAGTAATGGGCTTTTAGGATATAACTTATACAACAATGCACTGTATTTTTGCTACTGTTAACATTATTAGAAATAATACATATACACATGCACACGCACATGTGCAAACACGCACCAACGGTGAAGTTTTCTTCAGTTGGTGTTTCTGCTTACCTGGTAGAGATCATTTCTCATATTGATAATGTCATCAGAAATCAAGCCAGACGTGACTTCTAGTAGATCCCTCACAAGCTGGGCATGAAGATGGATGATTGCTAAGTGTAAGACACTGGAAAAAAAAGAGTGGCAATAATCAGCTGAAGTGTTAGTGAAAAAAAAAAAAAGATTTCCAAGAAACGATCAGACTTGCAGACTGAACCTGGCTCTCATACTTAAGTTTTATTTGGGCCCCAAATGCCTTGAATATGAGGTGGGGATGTTCTGTTGCTTATCCAGGCAGCTACACTCACTTACCATGCTTGCCTGGCCTCTAGGGGCATTTTGGTTTGACCTTTGAGGTATACAGGGATCTGGGCCTTGAGGCAGAGAGGCCTAAGTTCAAATCCCAACTCTGTCTCCCTGCAGTGGTTTTGGTGCATTTTCTCCTCTAGCCTCTTCCTGGCTTCCCTTTACATACAGATCATGTATGGAAAATGCCCAGCACTTGGAACTATTCAGAAAAATGTAGTTACTTCACCTAGCCTTGCCAGCCTCCTCTAAAACACAGTGTGGTGTCTTTTTAAAGATCTTTCCAGACCCCAGGAGGGGAGGATAGGGTTAGGCTTTTAACTACTGGGAGAAGATTCTTGAGGCAAATTTCTGAAGGAACAATGTGATTATATTTCTCCCTTGTAAATATTCCCTCTGCCTGGAATGGTTTTGCTCCTCTTCTCTGCCTAGACAATGCCTACTCCATCCTTCACATTCCAGTTCAAACCTCACCTCGTCTCTGAACTTCCTAGGCGGACCACACTGTCTCCACTCAAGTTCACTGCTTGTTATGCAACTGTAGTTTTTCGTATGCCTTTCTCCCTCTCTGACCTGTGACCTCAGGGCTGGTTCTCCCTGGGTCAGCCTCAAGCCCTGGCACACAATTTAGGCACTAAAATTTAGGCACACAATTTAAGCACTAGGACCTTATGCTAATGAGGTCGAAAATATCGGCAGGTGCCAAGCATCACTCCTAGGGACACAATGTTTTAATTGTTAAAACAACTTCCTATTAAAATTAATTTGAAATGATGCGACACTAACAACAATAAAAGTTGTTTAGAGCTTCTATTTGCCAGACCATCATAAGCAGTTGACATACGTGATCTTATTTAATCACAACAAGAAGCCCTGTGAGGTAGGTTAACATTATCCTCATTTTTCAGATGATGAAACTTGGACTTGTAGGTATAAGAGAACTCAAGTCAGGTCATATAACTAGTGAGTGGTGAAGCTGGGAGGCCAGCCCAGGTCCACCTGGCTCCAAAGCCATCTCTTAATCCCTTAAGCCACCCTGCTGAGGGGGCACATGGGCACTGCTCTGTGGAGTCACAGATGGACACCTAAGATAATGAATATTCCAAAGTATGGACAGATTGTGATACAGAGCACACTCAAAGTATCGCATGGTGGCAGGACAGCTGGGCTTTGAGGCACAGCCTCGATTTTCTCCAAATGAAAAATCTTCGGTGTCACTTTATTCAGACCTCTTTCTTAGCAAGAGCAAGTGTAAAATTTTACTAGGGATTAACATTGGCACAGGAGGGCCTGAAAAACTAACTTCTGACTTCATTACTTGAGAGAGCAAATGATGTCAAGGGGTCACTACTGACTCTTGAAACGTGAGACTGGAAGAAGACTTCTAAAAAGGGCTTCAAGTCTGATGCAGCCATGACGCATTTGTACCAAGAAAAAGGTCATACTTCAAAACTGCCTAGAAATTTCCATGCGCAGCTCAGCATTTCATAGCAGAAGTACATTCTCTCTCCCCCTTAAATCCTCACACCTTCATGGGAATTTCCCCAACACCAGAAGTTCTTTTCTTTTCTTTTCTTTTCTTTTCTTTTCTTTTCTTTTCTTTTCTTCATTGTATATGCTGTGATGACTAATGGTTACAAGATTCAGATTATTAGCTGAGCGTGACGAGTTCAATGAAAACGAGACCTGAGCTGTGAGGACCAATGGTTTTCCTTTGTCTGCATTCTTACGAGGGCTCCTCTTTGGTCTCTCCACATCGCTCGTCTCTGCCCTCTACCTGTGGCAAGCCCCGAGGGCCTGCTTGCAGGAGGAGTATGTTTGTGGTCCTAGGAGGGGACTCTAAGTATTCATGTTCTGCTGGGTGGGGAAAGTCACCTCCTTGGTCCCTCCATATGTGTCCTTACACATGCGTGGTGTATGGTGTATGAAGGGAAGGCTGTGGAAAAGATTTCGGGGCATATGCATTCAAGTGGGTGCATTGAGGGGAATGCGTGCGTCTTCCCCTCAATGCACCCACTTGAATGCATGTGCCCCGAAATCTTTTCCACAACCTTCCCTTCATATACCAGCAGCCCTTCCTAGCTTCTATGTGCTCATCTTTCTCAGGCTCATCAATGCAGCAGGTCCCTGAAAATATCACTTGAAACCCTGTTCTATCTTGGTTAACTGCTTTCTCTTGTGGTTCCATGTTATTGAGTGCTAATTGGATTCTTTAACCCTGTAAAAGCATTCTGCTGTTCGCAGCATTGCATGAGGAAGGCTGTACCGGTTCCTCTCATACTGTATAACAAGGCCAGTGGTTATACCACATCCTTGGTTACGTTGCAAGGAATGAGAACAAAGGTCTCTGTTTGAAACCCTGAGGTTGGCACTTTCCTGAAGTGTTTGATTCAGTTTTTTAACTGAGGTTGAAAACATAGCACTCAGGAACTCCTCTACAGAAAAGGGTTTCTCAGTGTTGACACTATTTTAGGAAAGTTTTAGATAAGGCCCTTGACTCGAATATGAGGGCTGTTGTCTCTTGTTATTCTCACTGGCTTTTGAGATCATTTTGGAGTCTCGATGCGAGGACTCCGAGAACTGTTTTAGAAAGAAGCCAGGTGCTTTGCAAATATAAGCTCAGTAACAGCAGAAACGGAGGCATGCTGAGTGGAATGTTGGACTCCCACACAGCGTGGGTTATGGCTGTCACAGGAGTCTGATCCAGTCCCAGACTGGTAACCAGTAGCAGAGGCAGTAGGGAAGGAACCAATAACTGGGAAAGAATGACAATGATCGCTTACTTGTTTTGTTACCATTGTTGTTGTGCTGTCTTTACTGGGCTTTTTCTTGACACTACTACCAGGAGAACTGTGCAGCCGGGGTAACAAGTGCTTTAGGAATTTGGTTGGACCACATTTATTGTCATCTCATTTTGGTAAATAAAGCAGATGTTATTAACCCAATAAATAAATACGTGTTTGTTAAATTTTATCCCAAATGTTATCCCAATAAATAAAGCAAGGTTTTTGAAAACGTACCATTCCCCGCACATATCTTATCCTTCTTGCCCAGCCTGATGTGCTCTTAGATGAAGGCTTAAATGTTCTAACGTCCAACAGGTGGGAACCACAGGACCGGAGAAGCAAATTATGGATTCAACCTCACTGACACAGGACTGTCCGTGACAGTCTTCCAGTTACAGGACCCAATACCTTTAAACAATTCTTTTTATCCCTAGCCAGTATGCATACGATGATTTTCTCACTTCCTTACCCTAAAACAACCTTTGTTTGCAAAAGTCCTGACTTACCTGTCCCCATTCTCATCCTGCACTGCAGCGAGATGGCGCTGAACAGCCAGCAGCATCTTCACATCTCCTGTCACTGCGTAGTCAAAAAGGGCATTGGCATGCCGCTTGGCCAGCTGCATAGCCTTCTCTAGGAAGAGGTTATCTGCAAGGCAATGAGCACAATCACAGTGGAGTTTCCTATACTTGCTCTACGGGTGTGGCATGCCTGGGGCCAAAACCATCAACATCAGTGTTCTGATACCTCGACCCACATCGTTTTAGTTGCATCTGCTCCTTTCAGTGCTCCTGGGTTGCGTTCGTTAGCAAAAGCACAACTGCACGTTGGCTTACTGACAAATACAGAGGCTGATCTGAAAACTCTGTCTGTGGTTTGTTAGGGGAAAGAAATTTAGATAGGTCTGTTATTTCAGGGGGAACAATCAGTCTCCAAATAATGTTGATTGGCTTGACTATACTGTAAATAATCAATCTCTTGATGAAATAATCCTTCATTGGAGTCTTAAACCACTGTCTCGTTAGGCAAAGTGTCAAAAACCACAGTCTCTGCCACAGACTTTCCCTAAGCCATCCGTGTTCTTGTGAAGTTTGCTTCAAGGTCAGGAAAAGGCAAATTTGGACCTGAGGGTCAAAACCAGTATGTGGCCTGTTTTTATACGGTCCCCTACCTAACCATGCTTTGTATGTTTTTAAAGCGGTATTTAAAAAAAAAGAATTTGTGATAGAGACCATAAGAGGCCACTAAGCTGAAATATTTGCTCTCTTTCCCTTCTCTTTTCTCTAATGAGTACTGGTTCAAATTACGTGCAAAGTGCACTGTCCCCCTTAATCCTAATTGTTCAAAGAGGGCATCAAGGTAAAAGGAAAAGTTCTCATTTTCAGGCCAAGTTCTACTTCAGTGTGATGGTCCAACTACGGTCTAGAGGAAGAAGACTATTGAAGTTATGGGAACTTCTCTATTATCTGTGGTGGAAATGAATTAGATTATCTCCCACGATATCCTAAAACTGCATAATTATGATTGGAGAATGCATATGCATATTCCAGTACTTTATTCAGAGATAACACAGGGAAAATGGAAATTTCAGTGTGAATTAAATGCTCTGACACATGCTTTTCAAGAGGCATACAGGACTCTGAAGGGCACACCGAACAAGATATTGATATATCATTTTTAGATTAACAGAAAATAAACCGGTCTTCTGACAATAGCTTCCTGGAACCAACCTATCCCCTCACCAGTCAATACAATGTAATCACATGTGTACTCACTTACCCTGAAACCTAGAATTCTCTTCCTTTACTCCTACTGTATACGTCAGGGTAACTTCATCTTCTCCAGTGCCAGACTCCTTATCTTGTTCTGTGGGTTCAGTTACTTTCCCAGAGAGGTTCACTGCGTCTCTGTCCACACTCTTGCTGCAACCCTCAGGGTCATTTTTAGATGGGGAGTCTATGGTTCCTAAGATAAAAGCAGAAACATTAGATTTTTCTCACTAAATTCCATTAAGTGATAATTCCCTGTTTCAGCGAAGGTCAGATAAAAGATAGGCAAGTTTACTGCAAAGGGAAAAGAAAAACAGTAATTTGAAATTCCTTTTAAAATACTCATATCATAGGTAACCTGTTTTGGAGCTATTTTAAACTCTCGCGTCTCAAAGACACATTTTTACGGAGTGTGACATATTCCATTAGTTTCAGGTGTACAATATAATGATTTGATATTTGTATATATTGTCAAATGATCACCACAGTAAGTTGAGTTACCATTAGCGCACATAGTTACAATTTTTTTGTGATAAGAACTTTCAAGATCTTAAAAAAAATTTCATATACACTTTTAAAAACTTACATTTCATTCTGTTTATTTGTAAAGGAGAAAAATGAAATAAAGCTCTTCTGTGAATTGCAGGGAAGTGGAATTTTTAAAGTTTAAATAGAAACAGAGGAGTTATGGGGTGCGTGGGTGGCTCAGTCAGTTAAGCTTCCGACTTCAGCTCAGGTCATGATCACACAGTTTGTGAGTTCGAGCCCTGCATTAGGCTCTGCACTGACAGCTCAGAGCTTGGAGCCTGCTTCAGATTCTCTGTCTCCCTCTCTCTGCCCCTCCCCCACTCATGCTCTGTCTCTCAAAAATAAATAAATGTTAAAAAAAATTTTTTTTAAATAACATATAATAACAATAAAAAAAGAAACAGGAGTTATGGGGTGCCTGGGTAACTCAGTCAGTTAAACATCCAACTCTTGATTTCAGCCCAGGTCATGATCTCATGGTTGAAAGATCGAGCCCCCTGTGGGGCTCCTCACTGAGCCCAGAGCCTCTCTCTCTCTCTCTCTCTCTTTCTCTCTCTCTCTCTCTCAAAACACCCCAAACAAACATGAATTATTTTTTTCCTAATGCTAATTAACCAAGCAAGTTGTTAAGACATAATATCAAGTCACATTCTGTAGTGTGGGAGTTACTCGGTATGCCATTTCTGTGCTCTTTCCAGTCTGACCATATTATCTGGCAGGTACTATGAAAGCACCTATGTTTTGTGAGCAGAGCTGGTTCAAATCCAGGTCCTGCCAATAACAGATATGTGCCTTCAGTGAGTGAATGAACCTTTCTGAACGTTGGTGTCCTCTGTCCATAAAATGGAGGCATTACTATTTTCCTTAGAGCAATCATGAAGATGACAGTTAAAACATGTAGAAATAGCACCTGACATCAAACAGGCATTCAATACATGGGAAGACTTTATTGTATTATTGCTTCAATGGGTACACTAGAATGGACACGTAATACAAGCTACGAACACAGCATGTGACAACTGCATATGAAGGGATGCATTTGAGGGGAAAGGCCATCCCTATAAAACTCAAAATGTCTTCAAAAGTGTAGCATTTGAGAAGAAAACAGGAGAGGACAGTTAAGTTTGGTGACTTTTTTAGTCAAGTGTCTCCATATGTCCCTTTTTAATGCTCTTTTCTTCCCCTTGTTCATGTCACTTAAGAAGTAAATATAGGGGCGCCTGGGTGGCTCAGTCGGTTAAGCGGCCGACTTCGGCTCAGGTCATGATCTCGCGGTCCGTGGGTTCAGGCCCCGCGTCGGGCTCTGTGCTGACAGCTCAGAGCCTGGAGCCTGTTTCGGATTCTGTGTCTCCCTCTCTCTGACCCTCCCCCGTTCATGCTCTGTCTCTCTCTGTCTCAAAAATAAATAAACGTTAAAAAAAAAAAAAAAGAAGTAAATATATAAGTAGAAACATAAGATTGGGAATAGAATTTATATTTGCCACAGGAAATAACATTTTTTTATGCAAAAGTATCTTCTCAGTTTACCTGCATTTATCAAATTTTTTCAAGATGACAATGTGATGAGTAATAATATAAAACTTTTAATTTTTCATTCTTTCTTCACTATTGGAAAAAAAACTGTATTACTTACCATGTTTCATCCCAGCATTAGATTTAGTGGTTCCAGGATGGAAGGTAATTCCACCGTATGTAGGGAATCCATAGTGGGGGAAGCCATACCCTGAAATGGCAAGCAAAACTAATGAAACCTCATGATGGGTGTATGTGTGTGTGTGTGTGTGTGTTTTATGAAGAGTCAGCAAAGTTTGGTGTCCTTCCCTCAGGTGAGCACAGGCTTTGGTGTGGGAGGGCAGAGTGCCCGACGTGGTGCTGCCATTGTGAGTTAGTAAGACACATTGTGGGGATCATGGGATGATCAGAATTCCACTCGGACCAAGTTTACATTTTGGCAACTCAGGCAATGCCCAGGCCTGGGGCCGCATGGAGGAGTTCACGCTGGAGAAAGTCTCCCACTGTTGTGTGGGAGTGCTCACCACCCAAACTCAGACTTGCTGACACAGAGGGCCTTCAAATAATGTCTGGCAGGAAAAACTGAACCAAACAAAATACAAACTACCGAGTCCTCAAGGAAACATGACCACACTGTGCATGCTCATGCATTTTTGGTGGGAGCATAAAAAGTCGTACGTAAAATTAGAGGTCATACTCTCTGACATTGTAATTTTACTTCAAAGAATCTAATTTACAAAAACAGTCTGGAATAAAAGAAAAACAACGTGGACAAAGGAGATCAGTAAAAACAATAAAAAACAGGAAACGCATTCAAGTAAGTAATACTATGGAATATTCACTTGGTGAAATATGAGTCATTAAAATGATCCTTAAGAAATTATGCTTACATAATATTTATATTACCATGGAGGAAATGCTTATGTTAACCCATTAGGGAAAAGCAGCATATATGACTCCATGTACACAATCATTTATGATAATAAATAACTAACGTAGGTAAATAGATTAAATACAATGCATTATGAAGATTGTAGCTGTACTCATGAAAATGCAAAAAATATCTACTGTGACGTTTGCACAGAATAAAATTAGAAGAAGTTAACCTTTGATGGCAGGATTTTATGTGTCTTCAGATATTCTACAATGCTAGTATATATAACATGAAATCTTTTTAATGTTGCCAAAGAAAACCAAGACAAGTATAGAAGCAAAGAAGGAAGGAAGGGAGGGAAGGAGGAAGAAAGGAAGAAAATATACCAAAACGTGAATAGACACGTTCTTCATATAACTGAACTTGAGTGACTGTTTTTCTTCTTAGAGTTTTTGGTATTATCTACATATTGCCAAGTGAACATGCATTTCTTTGAAAAAATACACTTATTAAAATTTTAATTAATTTCCTATGTCACACTCAGTAACGTCACAGCCACTCAACCCACAGACCATCTGGGAAATCTAGGGAAAGACAATTCTAGCTTCTCCAACGGGAAAAGCTTTAGGAAGAGGAGACTCAATTCGTACCTGGACCCGTACCTCCGGCACCCCCTCCTCCACCGCCACTGCCAAACATGCCTCCACCTCCAGCTCCAGCACCACTACCGCCGCCGAAACTATCAGAGAAATTAGGCATGAGCTTCTGCCGTTTCCTCTGCACTTCCTCTTTATCTGTAGTTAAAGGAAGAGAAACCAAAGGAGAAAAGACTGATTCAATTCCACAACTAGCCACAGAAAGAATATTGATTCTGATGGTATTTTTAAACATCTTAAAGGGAAACAGAAATCACCCAAGGAGGAAGAGATGCCAAATTTCAAGAAGCATTATATTTATTCCAATGGCTATGAAGATGGAGAACCAGCCTCGGAGAGACCACAGAACAGTACACACCCAAATCCTCTCTACAGTTAAGAAACAACAGTTTCTGAAGTCCCCAGTGTCATTCAAATTAGCGAAAGACTAGACTTCCCATCAATTATTAAGATACTAGAGATACCAGAGAAGAAAAACAATATTGAGCATTTTCATTTGGTCATACAAACCACTATTACCAACCAACTAACATTTGTAATGCATCTACTGTGAGCTAAGTGCTAAGGGGAAAGAGAAGAATGAACAAGGTCTTTGCTGTCAAGAACCCTCCAATACAATTGAAAGGTTGTGGGGGAAAGACTTGGGAGAGATAGCATCATAAAGCTCTCTATGTTAAATTTATGGTTGCAAAGCAGTGTTCCAGGGGGTCAAAGGAGAACTTCCAGGAAGTACCTATGGGCTGGAAAATTCAGGAAAAGCTTTCCAGAATCTACTTTATATCAGGAGAGGGCAATGGGAGGATGAGCTGGAAATGGGATGTAGAGGCAAAATAATGAAGGAAAGAATGCGCACTGTGTGCTTATGGATCAGTCTAGCTGAAGTGAGAGTTTAGCATAAGTGAGTCTTGAGAAGTGGGGCTGACTGGAACCACACTGTCGGGCTCCTGGATTGTGAACCCAAGGAGTTTACAAGCAGGAGGGCCACTGGATGTTTCTGAACTGGGGGATGATGTGTACAGCGTGCTAGTTTAAGAAGATTCATCTGCCACTGGTGTGTAGGACAAAACAAAGAGTCAAAGTGAGAGGCAGAGACAGTGCAAACGGAAGGGAATGGGGCTGTTCCTTAGTGGTCACCGTGATAATACAAATGGGTGGACCCCAGGAATGCAATGAAAGAGGGATTGGCAGTCATTGGTGACTGAGGAGATACAGGAGGCCGAAAGTCTAAAGACTTGACTTAAAACACAGCGATGCCCTCTGAGATTTTTGGCTGTCCAGGTCTAGATGCCATTTGCACTATCATTCCTCATTCCTCGTGTCGTTGTAGTTTTTCTTTTGCTTCTCACTATCTGTTCTCCCCAGCCCACTGCCATTGTGGTCCATTATTGAGCTCTTGTTTCTTCTTTCTGTTTCCCTTTCTCTTCTCTCATTTTCCTATCATGTATTTTTTTTTTCCCCTTCTCTCTTTTGGACTGAAAGGGTGATGTAAAATTTCTGTTTAAATAAACAGGCAATGTGGTATTCTTTTTTTTTTTTTTTTCAATCAGCAGCCTCATACTTAACAATTGTCCTATTTCCAATTCTTCAATGTTAGTTTTGGCCATTGCTTATGTCCAGAAAGATCTCTACTTATTTCTAATTTTGTGGTTATTTCAGCCATCTCAGGGCTCGAAAGAATGCTTTTACTGATTATTGCAGTCACCTGAGCACAGCTGGAAGACTGAAACATGGAAAAGTAGGATAGCAAAGTACCCTTAAAATAATCCTTTAAAAATGGATCATGTCCAGACCTGTTAGGAAGAAAGCCAATGTGGGTCAACTTTGAAGAGAATGTGCTTCTACTAGAAAGCATTGGCCTCAAAGTAGAGAAACTTTACAAATTTCCTTTTCAAAGGTTTTGAACAGATTTATAAAAATTTTCCATCAGTTGTACTATAACCAACTAATAGTCATACTTATTACTCATCCTATAAACTGGGGATCTCACATTGAATATTAGTTCATTAGAAATATGAAACACAAAAGGGAAGCAGACAACTTATTCATCTTCAGGAGTACATGTTATCTGCTGATGTGTTCTACCAAAGAGATCATTTGGTACTCGCTATGTACTTTTTCTGTTTTATAAAACAGAAATGTTCAATGGTTTTATTTTACTGTAAAATGGGAATTTTTCAGTCACTTTAAAAATATTAACTATTACACATCCACTAAGATTTCAACGACAAGAAACTGATACAGAATATTTCATTATGACAAGTTTTTAAATAAAAGAACCAGCCTGAATTTCCCCAAAATTGAACATGGAGATAGTCTCATCACATTCATGTATCCCTGTGGTCTGCCTTTGACAGTGGCAGCATGGGTTGTACTATGAAACATCAACCTATTCTAGAAGGGACCTAAGTGGTCCTTCCTTTTACAGAAGAGGAAACAAAAGCTATGATGATTAAGGGACTTGTCAGAGGTCAGGGCAGAGTGAAGATGAGATTCAAAGCCAGTGAGCTTTCCATTCTATTAGACTGCCATTCTTTGGGAAACACTCCAAAATGTCTTTGCTTCCTTTAATAATTGGTGATTGCAGGTAATAGTCTAGTTCACAAATGTAGATAAACTTTTAGTATCCACCTCGTTTTGATATGTGTATGCCTTCAAAAGTATCTCATTCGTGTTTTTTGGGTTCTAGTGTGCTAGTAAAGATGTCTGCATCTATCCTAAGCATTCCTTTCATAATTTAAGGATTATGATTCCATTTCTTCTGATTCTCCACCTTTTCAGACTGAAAAATCACATGGTCTTTTTTTTGCCGTTCATATAGCAGTTCCTCAACTATCTTCTTCCCTTGCCAATTGTCCCTCTCTCGATTATTTAACTTGTCTTCCCTAAGCCCAACCATCTCCATGACATTTTCATGAGGTACAAGGTCAAAAACTATATCAGGTGTCGAGTTCTGGAATAGATGGTTCTGTACAATGAAAGGAATATGTTGTATTTCTTTGTCTGATGTCCTCCTTGATGGCACCCAACAAATTAACAGCCTTTGGGATAAGGATGGCAACTTGGTTGGTCAGGCAATAAGTCAGCTCCCATATTATAAGAGCCAAGATATGGAAGCAGCTCAAGAGTCCATCAACTGATGAGTGGATAAAGAAAATGTGATATATATATATATACACACACACACATATATATGTGTGTGTGTGTGTATGTGTGTGTGTGAGTGTGTGTGTGTATGTGTGTGTGTATGGCATAAAAAAAATAAGATCTTGCTATTTACAATGACATGGATGGAGCTACAGGGTATTATGCTAAGCAAAACAAGTCAGTCAGAGAAAGACAAATACCATATGATTTCACTCATTTGTGGAATTTAAGAAACAAAACAAATGAACAAAGAAAAAAGAGACAAACAAAAAACCAGACCCTTAAATATAAAGAACAAACTGGTGGTTACCAGGAGACTGGTGGGGGATGGGGGAAATTGGTAAAGGGGATCAAAAGTATACTTATCATGACAAGCACTGAGTAATGTATAAAATTACTGAATCACTATGTTGTACACCTAAAGCTAATATAGCACTGTGTATTAACTAACTGGAATTAAAATTAAAACTTAAAAAAAAAGACAGCTCTCAGATATATCTCAGCATCTACTATATGACATCTACTAAGGGACGCCTGGCTGGTTCGGTCGGCAGTGCATGCAGCTCTTGATCTCAGAGTCGTGAGTTCAAGCCCTACCTACATGGGCATTGAGACTACTTAAAACAAAATAAAATATATGACATATACTGTTCTAGATGTTGGAAATGTACTAATGAACATGAAAGACCAAATCTATGAACTAAAGAATATTCTTCCTATTAGAGGGTGGAAGAAGACAATAGATACCTAAATTCGTTGATAGGACAATTTTGCTTACTGATAAAAATAATGAACTACACAAAATTGACACAGGGAATGACTGCAGGGGCTGGGGCAGTGGAAGGTGTGTTCAATGACCTCTGAGAAATGTACACAAAGATTCCCTGGGTTGTATAGTTTTAATTCATTTTCATACACTTACTCTTATATTCTTATTTAAAAAAAATTTTTTTTAATGTTTATTTATTTCTGAGACAGAGAGATACAGAGCATGAGTGAGGGAGGGGCAGAGAGAGAGGGAGACACAGAATCAAAAGCAGGCTCCAGGCTCTGAGCTGTCGGCACAGAGCCCGACGCGGGGCTTGAACTCACAAACTATGAGATCATGACCTGAGCCGAAGTTGGTCTCTCAACCAACTGAGCGACCCAGGTGCCCCCACTTACTCTTATATTAAATGGCCTGTTACTTCTCTCTCTCTTTTTTAAAAAATATTTATTTTTGAGAGAGTGAGAGAGAGAGCAGGGGAGGGGCAGAGAGAGGGGGGGAGAGAGAGAGTCCCAAGCAGGCTCCACACTGTTAGCACAGAGCCTGATGTGGGGCTTGAACTCATGAACTGTGAGATCATGACCTGAGCTGAAAACAAGAGTTGGGTCACCCAGGCTCCCCGGCCCACTACTTTTCTGGTTATATGTCTGGTGTGATTATTTCTCCTTGTGATTATTTCATTTTGGGATTTACAATCCAGAAAGTTTTACTGACCAAGGTAATTTGTTACCTTCAATAAAACAGTTCTAATCTCACAATGAATAAATATATGTTACAATATATGTTGGCCATTCTTTCTGTGGAGCTCAACTTCTAACTCTTATTTTTCCAGATGATTCTTCTTACTTGTTTGTATTACATGGAGCTTTTAATCAATGACAGCCTGGAAGTGCTTGAAGCATACAGGTAGGAATTTGAGCTTTCAGGAGACCCCATTCTCTAACCTGAGCATCTGATAGATCCTATTATGAATGAACACCTGAACATGCCCTTGCTGTATCTCACTCTTTTGATGAACAAATACCACTGGAAAAGGTAGACTGGCAGCCTAGAAACCAAGCTCAGCTTTGAATGTTTCTCGATGCATACATGTGTAGGTAATCTGGGTATCCTTTTTAAACATAATTCTCTGTGTTGAAAAAAATGGACATTATGTTAAGACATATTTTAGGAGAAGAAATTAATTGTTTCCATCAGAAAGTCCAAAAATTTCTCTCCTGTGTCTATTTAAAAAAGAGTGTTTAATCAAAAGCAGTGATTTTCATCTTTCTGCAGACTGAAGCATTTGGAAGACCTCAGGTTGTCACTGGGTGGGGAAGTGAGGGCAGGTGGGCTGGCTCCCCACCTCCACTGTAGTTATTTATTTATTTAATTTTGTTAATGCTTTTTCTTTATTTTGAGAGAGAAAGAGAGTAAGAGAGAGAGAGCAAGTGGAGAAGGGGCAGAGACAGAGGGAGAGAGAGAATCCCAAGCAGCCTCCAAGCTGCCAGTGCAAAGCCTGACATGGGGCTCGGACTCGTGAACTGTGAGACCATGACCTGAACTGAAATCGAGAGTCAGATGCTCAACCAACCGAGCCACCCAGGCAACCCTCTCCACTTCCACTTTAACCAGAGCCTGTCAGGTGTATGCACTGGGATTTTGCATGAAATCTTATGTGGACTGGGGGGAAAAAGGCTCTTTTGTTGATAATGTTTTCACACCACAGTAATGGAATGCTGTGAATCGGGACCATCAGTAAACAGGTCACGATCTCTGAAAAGAAACAAGAACTCATGGAATCATCTTCTAAATGCTCCCACCACAACATGAGTTACAGGCAAAGAAGCCCTCTTCAAGGATCACACATCACATATTGCTACCACAGGATCCAACACTCATGTGGATCATCACTGCAGCACCTTTGTGGCTTCAGACATCAGCCAGGACCTGGGTGCTCTGTGACGATCATTTCATTGACCTCCCACTATGGTCTCACTTCCCTCTAATCCAGGGGTTTCTGATTTTGTTTGTGCCATGACCCCTTTTTCAGTCTTGTGAAGTGTTACGGATCTTTTCTTAGAATCATACCTATCAATATGTAAAATTACAAAAAAAGCTGATTATATTAAAATCCATTTCTATCCTTGGAACTCTTGGGGTCAGTGGACTCCAGGTTAAGAAATATCTTTGAGCAATTTTCCCATTTAGGGGCCTATTAAATACACTCAATGCTGAATTTCCCACCCTGCCCTCTTGAGTTCCAGTCCTGCCTTTTGATTGGCAGGAACCAAAAATGTAACATGTTTTAAATTGAGCTCCCTCTCTGTCCACTCAAACGTACTTTTGCTCCCTGGATTCTTTCACCAACTCAACCATGTAACAACCTTCCTAGGCTGGGATTCCTGGAACCATCTATGACTCCTGAATTTCTCCTTCACCTCCTACCTCAACCAGCATCTGGGGCTTAACGCCACTGCCTCCTTGCATTCCTTACACTAAGACCTTTAGGAACCTCCCCATTTCTCACTTGGATTCTTGCATTACTCTTCGGACTCTTCATCTGCTGCTCAGACAGTTCCCTCAGTGTTCATATAAGGAAGTCAGAGCCATCATTCCAAACCCAAATAGGCCTGGTAATTCCCTTATCCAGATCAATCAGAATTCTTCAGCTGCCAATCACAGCACTTCTGAGCCTGGCCTTGGCCTTCCTTACCTGTCTTGGTCTTCAGTGGTCCATCTCCATGCCCAAAAGGCTCATTTCTCTCTGAACTAACATTAATTGTTCAGCTCCTCAAGTTTCCAAGCCTAGGAAACACTTTCCTTCCTTGTTTCTCACCTAACTACTGAAATACACCCCCAGGTTGAAGGACCTTGAAGAAGCCTACTTCTTGGTGGCTTCTATAGAATTAAGGGTCCTCTCTCCTTGGCATTCTCATAGGTGTTTGTAGATGCTTCCCTTTTGGAGCTTATCAAAATCATAAATCACATTATAAATATGTAAGGAGACTATCTCCCCTTCTCAGGGTATCTTTTGTGAGGAAAAGAATGGTGCTTTATTCATTTTTATGGTTCTGCACTGCATGGTGGCTGAGTATCCTGTTTTATCGCCTGAGGCCAGATGATGGAGGGGCTGAATCTCCTGAACAGCAAGCCTTATCATAAGGTCCATCTCAACTGCCCAAACCCCGAGATCCTCAATAAATGACAGATTCTCAGATTCAAAGACAAATTCTCAACTGTCTAAATCTCATATAAGCTTGGTAAAAATAAGATTATTTTGAAAGGCTGGACTCAATTCCATGACCCCAAAATAGTATAATACTTCTCTCTTCTCTAAAAATAAGTACCATGGGCCCAGGGGCAAGTTCCTAGGAAGCCATTCAAAGGAAGTGAACAACTAATCTCTTCTAATCAGCTTTGTCCTTTTACCGGAACAGTCACAAGAATGTAAGTAACCCAATTACCTTTGATTTCAGGGTAGTAGAGAAAAGGTTTGGGTTCGCTAGTTTCCAAATCAGATTTCCTCCGAAGTTGGACAAATACGGAAGCCGGTTTTGTGATGTTGACATCTTTATACTTTGGCGTTTTGAAGACGATGGCAAACTGCAGGATACAAAGACCCAAACATTAGGGTAGGCCTACATTTTGTTTTTCCAGCAATGCTACTCATTAAACGTATTAATAATTATGTTTAATTAAACTAAAAAATACAGCATCCTAGAGAAAGTTACAAACTCAGAATTCTATACCCATACATTGTGATTAAATTGCCACTGTGAATTAAAATGAGACTATGCTAGGGGCACCTGGGTGGCTCAGTCGGTTAGGCGTCCGACTTCAGTCCAGGTCACGATCTCGCGGTCCGTGAGTTCGAGCCCTGTGTCAGGCTCTGGGCTGATGGCTCAGAGCCTGGAGCCTGCTTCCGATTCTGTGTCTCCCTCTCTCTCTGCCCCTCCCCCGTTCATGCTCTGTCTCTCTCTGTCTCAAAAATAAAATAAAACGTTAAAAAAAAATTTTAAATGAGACTATGCTAATATTTTGCAAATCTTTATTTTTATTTGTCTAATATTTTAAATGCCTTCCAGTTGAAAATAATCATGTGAGTAAAATGCATCGCATACACCTCCTTCTTCTCTTCTAAATCAGCCTTAAAGTGCTCCAAAATTATTTACAAGGCAACATCAGAAAGACTGGTTGTCAAAAGAGAGAGTGAAGAATGTGCTACTACAATGAGCCCACAGGTTGGCTGATGAGAAGAGGAAGCTAAATCCTGCAGAGACATCCTAACAGGGTCCGTGTATTTTGAAGGGAGGATGGCCAATGCTCTAGGGATAGAGGGCATTCTGTAACACTTCTAAGACAACCTCTTCATTAATTTCTGTCAGTGCCACAATAGTTAGGCATTTTTGCAGTTTCTTGTTTGATTTTTTTTTTTCCACTATGTGGTGTATTCACAAGGTTCAAGACTTTGTAAAATACAGAAAGGTATACAATGGCATATAGTGAAAATTCTCCTTGCCAACTCCCATCCCCCAGCTAGGTGGTCCCACTGTGTGCCTGTCCCCAGAAGTAAACACAGTGAAATTATTAATTCTTTTTGTATTCTTCCATAGTTTCCTTATGCATATGCAAACGTGAACATTCAATCTTTCTGACATCGCTTGGTTTTATATCTTTAAAAAATTTTTAATGTTGTATGTTTGAGATTTTTTCCATATTCAGAGATTACACATTCTCTTTAATAACTGCGTAATAGTTCATCACACAGACACACCATAATTTATTTACTGGCCACTTATTGGTGGACATTTGGATTGTTTCCAATTTTGTGTGTGTGAAAATAGTATTTCTCAATCACTCAGAGTGATGGAGACGGGGATATAGCATTTCTATCTCTTAGTCATACACTCAGTTGTCACTGGGAAATCTTGATTTATCATAATGATATCAGCCTATAGTAGAAGTCTCTTCCTTTCAATACTTTTCATTAGAAAACCTTTTCAAAAGTGTTGTCATAATTACTCTGGTAGAACACCGTAATGGACCGATTGTGTTCCCTCAGAATTCGTTATTTTGAAGCCTTAACCCCTAGTGTGGCGTTATTTGGGGAAATGGCTTTTATGGAAATAATTAATGTTAAATGAGATCATGAGAGTTGGGTTGTGATTGGATAGGATTAGTGGTCCTATAGGAAGAGACACCAGAGAGCTTACTCTCTCTCTCTCTCTTTCTGTCATGTGGGGACAGAGCCAGAGGCAGCTGTCTGCAAGCCAGGAGGAGAGAGCTTTAAACCAATAACCAACCCTGTTGAGCCTTGATCTGGGACTTCTAACCTCCAGAACTGTGATGAAATAAATTTCTGTTGTTTAATACACCTAATCTATGGTATTTTGTCATGGCAGTCTGAGCAGTCTAATACAAAAACTTAAAATATTTCCACTAACAGACCCAAGGGCCACTGCCTTAATGGTTAGGTGATCAGACACCCAAATGAAATGCCTTGACATGGTTTCAGAGCCAATGGACTAAGGCTTTGCTCATAATTCTATGGTAGGTGACTTTTCTGGAAGACCTGCAAGAGTCTTAAAAATAGTACTCTTTTATGAAAGTTAAATAAGTATGATTTTTCCTTTTTCACATATGGAAATTAAGTACTGAATTTCAACGAGACAGAAAATGCAAAATCATCATCATCAGCATTATCATCATCCACTTACTTGTCTATGAACATCTGTAGGAGAAAAATCTCCAAATCCTTCCCAGATTCCACCATTTTCCTCCTCTTCATAAAATCGAATTTGGATGTCATCTGCAAACAGTCACATTCAGGTGTTTAATTTCACATAATAATATTTCACAACATGCTAAACTTTCAGCTGGTTCAAGATTTTACCTACAATGTACTTAAACATTTAAAAAAGTAGTTACTAAGAAATAGACTTTTAAATCATTTGAAATTTTCAAAATTACTGAAATTTTCTTTATTAGTTACCACAGTAATGGACCCTGAGTTTCATTTACATTGAGAGAATACTAGATTTACCTATTCAGTCTGACTTTTCTCTTAATCAGTCTTTGCCTTTCTCACTTCTCCATCACTAACCCAAATCATTCCTGAGGAACATGAAGGATATTGAAGAATATCAGAACCCCAAAAGGTGGTTCGAACACCATATAGATCTACATAATAATATTTAACTTACATGAAGTTAACTGCATGGCAAGCACTAATTTAAGTGAATTATATGTATACATTAACTGACTTAACCCCCACAATAACTTTGAAATGCAGGTGTACTATTAATATCCTCATTTTGCAGAAGAGAAACTGGAGTGCAAAGAGATTAAGTAACTCATCCAAGGTTGAACAGCTAGTAAATGGAGAAGCCAGAATTTGAACACAGACTCCATCCAGGTTCACGATCATTCTACTATGCTACTTCCCTATAATACTTTATCAGTCCATATTGGGAAGTTGTTACAAATATTATATTGGTCAAGTCCCTTTGGATTAGACTGCCTAAATTTCACACTTGCATCATGGACTCTACTTCTGCAGAAATATGACAATATAACTCAGATTGACATCTCTCTGGATTCACTTCCCATTTTATAGGAGGGACTGCACTATTGACTTATAAAAACTAAGTTCATATTTCTATTTAAATAGAATTTTAGGGATGCCCAGGTGGCTCAGTCAGTTAAGCATCCAACTCTTGATTTTAGTTCAGGTCATGATCTCATGGTCTTGTGAACCTGGGCGTGGAGCCTGCTTAGGATTCTCTCTCTCTCCTTCTCCTTCTGTCCTTTCACTGCTCATACTCTCTCTCTCTCTCTCTCAAACAAAAAAACAAAAAAACAAAAAAACAAAACCAAAAACACCCACAGAATTTTAGAAATGTTGGGGTTGGAGGTGGATAAAACATCTCACTATCTCCTGGTTGATTCCCTTTCTTTCAGGTAGGACTCCCTTAAATCTAGTTACTAAGATGCTTTAAGACAGGCAGCTATAACACTTCTTTTAATAAGAGAAGTAATGTAATGATAATGATTAAGAATCACATTTACAAATAAAGGTACTCAGATTGTGTTTACTCGCTGTATGCACACCAAGAATTTGGAAATGCATATTACTTGGATACAATGGGTTAAAAGACTAATACCAGGATATGCACAGAAAGTGTAAACATTTTTTGGATAAAGATACATGCCTTTACCTTACAATCTGATCCTATTTTTTCTGACTTTTTAACCTCAGGCCATTTGCCTCAAATGAGAATTTTCTTTTTTTAAAGTCATCATTCTTTTATTTAGGAGCTATATTTTTGGTTACGCACTCCTTACTTTGAAAATGCTCATCATTTTGTAGTGAGTAGATCTTTATTACACTATACATTCTATCACTGTATTTTAAAAATGAGTTGTTTGAGAAAATAACACAATCTCCTTCAGCTTTTGCTAATTTATAAATCTTGTATCATAGCTAATGAAAGGTAAATGCCAAGAATGTTTTCTGAAAGTGAAAATTCTGAGAAACATGCTCTGAGAATTTCCCCACGGTTCCTATTCTCTTTCTTTTTCTTAATGACATCAGAGTGTCACATGAAAGTATCTGGAGAAGCTCTCTCAGCTTCTCAGTGTTGCAACAAAACCGTGCAAGATAAACAAAATAAACGATTTTATACTATGTAAAGCATTATTTATTCTGTGTCCATGTGCGTGCGTGTGTGTGTGTGTGTGTGTGTGTGAGTGTGAAGCATGAGCTATTATTACTCATTTATTTTAGTTTAACTAAGTTCAGATAGCAAAATTTAAAGTACAGAAACACTTAAATGTCACTGATTACAATTGTCATTATTTTCTTAATTCTCTTTACTTCTATTGAAAAAAAAATCTTTTTATGATTATTTATTGGTTTTGAGAAAGACAGCAAGCATGAGTGGGGAGGGGCAGAGAGAGAGGGAGAGAGAAAATCCTGAGCCTGATGTGGAGCTCGAACACGTGAACCAGGAGATCATGACCTGACCGAAAATCAGGAGTCAGACACTTAACCAACTGAACCAACCAGGTGTCCCACGACTATTAAAATTTTTTAAATGAATTAGTTGGGTTGAAAAAACACAGACATATTTGGAAGAAGTGAAATGTGTAAATGTTCTAAAGGAGTTCTATGGCAGAAGAGGGATATTATGGGATTTGCTGTCAAAAAGGGACTCACAGACACACTCAGAATTACATTTCACACCTTGAGACTGGAGCATATATTTACCTTTCTGAACCTTGTCACAGAGAAGGTAAATCTCTTCCCCTCCAGTTACACATCCAGCTGTCCTGTCCATTCTTACAATTTTCAAGTTGGACGCATTGGGGGCTTCTGTCCACAGGAGAAAAACAACAAACATCATGGTTTATCCTCAGCTTCACAAGCCATTCTCTTATGGGGAATCCTGCTCTTAGCACACATTAACCAAAAGAAAGTTTAAATAATTTATTGTGATGAGCATTAATATACAGAATTGTTTAATCAATATGTTGTACATGCTAAACTAAAATAACACTGTATGTTAATTATACTTTAATTAAAAAAACAAATAGATGCTTTCACTCATCGCTTTAACAAGGATACAAATAAAACAAAAAAACCTTCGCAAGTCTTCAGAAGTCTTCACTTCTTGAGCATGGATCATTCATTACCACTCAAACAAATGGGGCAGAAAGAACAGTGTTTGTTTCTTCTACTAACACAGTAAGAAAGATTCATACAGAAAGAGAAAGAGTTTTTCTGATGTTTCAGGAAGTTCCAAACCAATGGATTCGTGGAATTTCATTTGGGTCAAGACCTTCAATTATTTCCATGATACCGATATACTATTTATAAGAGTCTTAAAAATGTAGAAAAAGCACAATTTTCTTAAATTATTTATACATCTTTATTTTACAGAAAAGAAAAATGGAGCTGTAATATTTCTTTTCCCCAGACTAAATTAGAATTCTGTGTGGTTAGGGGCAAAAGTTTCTTGTGGTAATAGTATAAAGCTTCCTTTTTTTTTTTTTTTGCTCCCACAGCTGCATTTTAAGGTGATCTTTAGTATACAAGTCTACATCATATTATAACTCTTTCACTTCCCTTCAAACTTGTTGAAATTAGAGAAATCAGTTAGCTGTTGTACTAGAGGCATGGAGTTTTCTACTTAGACCAAACTCTATAAACTTTCAGCGAGCCTAAATATCATGCTTGCAGGCTCTTTTGAAATATTTGTTCAATAAATCCTATACATAGCAAACAAGAAATCTGCATGGTAAATGCTGAAGACCATTGTAAAACTTTTTTAAAAAGTTCTAGGAAGTACAGACTGAAATAGAATTTTGAAGCCATGTACTATCTATGCTACTCATTCAGCTAACCCTCCTCTCTCGATAAAAGCTGTACTATGTAAGAATGAAGATGGACTAGAATAACAGTTGTTTTTATTAACATCTCTTTAGAGCCTCAATGAAAAATATTGAGATATTTTTCTATCTGAGAGTACCAACAGTATAGGAATTCATAAATAATAAAAGATTTGCCATTGTGAAATGGCATGTAAGAGACCAACATGTACATGTGAGGAAGGATAACCATATTTATTGGGCACCTCATAACATTCACTTCTAATCTAGACATCAACTTTTTTTAAGTTTATTTATTTTTGAGAGAGAGAGAGAGAGAGAGAGAGAGAGAATCCTAAGCAAGCTCCTCGCTATTAGTGCAGAGCCCGACACAGGGGCTCGATTCCACAAACCAGGAGATCATGACCTGAGCTGAAGTCAAGAGTCGGACCCTTAACCGACTGAGCTACCCAGGCGTGCCTAGACATTAACTTTTTAAGCTAGAATTTAGCATTCCCATTTTGTAGACAATAAATGTGAGGCTCCAAGTGATTAAATTACTTGTCCTGGGACTTTGAGCTAGTAAGTAACTGCCAACGGTAGGGTTAGAAGTCGGTGCTTAATGCTACACCAAGCTGCCTCCTGTTAGAATTCAAGGACTCACTGCTGTCATAGATGGCATCCGATACCACGGGTTCCAGGCGCCTTGTGAAGCTGCCGGTGCTATCTGGGAGAAAAGCTGTAAACATGAGCCGCACCACGCTGAGGTCCATCTCCTTTGTCTGCTGAAGAGCTGCCTGGCGGATGATTTCCTTTTCCCGATCTAGGACCATACAGCACCGTGCATTCATACCCAGGGAAAGAGTAAAGTGAGCACGTTTTAGATAAGATGCTTTTGTAAAGCCCAAATAAAGAACATGAGTTAAAATAACTCTATTTTTTCTTTTGCAAGTATCTGTATTGCTAATAAAATTTTAAAAATTGTCTCATTTATATCACCCATATTAAAGGCATCAAAAGAAGACCTGGATTTTCTCTGGATTACAGTAAAAACTGTCCTCTGTGTACCAAATTACCTCTCTCTTTTTTTTTAAGTTTATTTATTTTTGAGAGAGACAGCGAGAGCACAAGCAGGGGAGGGGCACTGAGAGGGAGAGGGAGAATCCCAAGCAGGCTCCGCGCTGTCAGCACAGAGCCCGAGGCAGGGCTCAGATCTCATGAACTGTGAGATCATGACCTGAGGCGAAATCAAGAGTTGGACACTTGGACAGAGCCACCCAGGTGCCCCCAAATTGCCCCTCCTCTTTCTTATCTTCTCCTGACCTCTCCTTTTTCTCCCTACAATTATAGTTAAAGACAGCAAAGATGTGACATAATGGAATGCAACAAGCTGATGACACATCAGGTGTATTGCAAGCTGTGAAAATTAAGTATTCCAAAAGCTCTGTGAGCACAGGGACTACGTTCATTCCACAGTGCCCAGCACAGTGCCTGGCACATAGCAGGTGCTCAAAAAGTGCTTCTGGAGAAAGTCAATGACTCAACTGCATTTGACTCCTCCTTTGCCTCCTGGTGGAGCTTTTGTGCTGATGGATATAGTCATATTTAACTTACTACATCATCAGAGGTGATAATTCGAGTGGTGAGTACTATAAAAGAGCTACAGATGAAGAGGTATGGAATTGCAAAGGAGGGGAGCATCCAGAGGCTTTGGAACAGAGGAGATGTATGTATGTTCTAAATCTTGAAGGGATGGTACAACTTGAACTCATGAAGAGAGTAAAGGAAGGCATTCCAGGAAGAGGGAGCAGCAAGAATAGAAAGAATGTGCCATGGTGAGGAAGTGAGAAATCATGGTGCCTCTGTGGAATAGCTCAGTTTGGCAAGAAGGTATGCAGTGGGAAACAGTTGGAAACGCAGACTGGGGCCAACTTACAGAATTGGGATTTTGTAGACAGCAGGGCAATACTGAGCGGTGGTGAGGTGGAGGCTTTTGTGAGACCCATCTGGTTACAGGGTATACACTGGATCACAAGTGGGGAGGGACAGAAGCAGAGCAAGGAAAATGGAGTGAGGAGTGGAGTGTGCGAGAGAGCACGGAAGAGCAGGGCCACAGACTAGAGATGCAACACAGGCAAGAAGGGTTCAGAGGTGACGGGAAGGTTTTGGGTCTGGATGTCAGAACATGTTCAGTGGAAAAACGGTGATCGATTTGGGGTTGCTGGAGTAGGAGGTGATCACAGGATTACCAGACCAATGGACAAGGTTTAAAAGCAGACACTTTTGTACGTGTGGTAGGACAAGGATTGGAGTTGAAAGAGAAAAGTACAGGTAAAAGCAGGAAAACACAAAATCATAGCATTTGTATGAGAAAGAGAATAGTTTATGATGTGCCTGAAGAGCCCAAAGAGATTCCTTACCATAAGGTGAGCGGGGGAAGGCAGAAGAAGAGGTGTTCTTTGAACTAAGTGTTGAACTATGAACTGGGTTTGACAGGCTGGAAAGGGCAGGGTGGGGTGTTTTAGGTAGGTACCTACAGAGGTATGAATATGTATCAGGTATCGGGGGGTAGTAATGGGGAGAGGTGGGTACATGATGGAATTGGAGATGAATCTGGAAAGGTGGCTGGGGCCAGACTGAGAGCTTTGTGTACCAAGCTAGGGAGATACAAATTTTATTCTAGAAAATAGCAGGATGCCGTCAAAAGGTTTCTGAGCAGGGAAGGTGTGGTGGTGGTGTGGGGCACTAAATTCTGGGAGAAGGAGAACCATGAGGCACACAGAGGAGCACCTGGTCTACACACAAGCAAAGGAGAGCCTGATCTTGAAGGATCAAGGTTGGTGGCATGGCACTCACCTGTGAGCTGCCGGTCTCCTCCGCCTTCTGCTTGCAAATAGGCAAGATCAGGATGTACCAGAAGTCCGGGATTGTAGCCCTTTGTACATGCCTCTGTCATTCGTGCTTCCAGTGTTTCAAATACTTTTTTCTTTGTCACATGAAGTATACCTAAGTTTGCAAAGCTGGAGAAAAAGGCAAAAACAGCCACAACAAGCACTAAAGGTTAGGCAGTCAATGACTAGAGTCTGGTTTCACTTTAGCAAAATGGCTTTTAAAAAACACACAGGCCTCAATCACTGGAGCCCACACTGTAATCAAACACATTACTATTTCTACAGTGAAACATATAGAGTAGAGTTACCAAGGAATAATAAAGACTATAAACCACCACACATCGGGTCAGATTGGGTTTTGCCACCAAATGAGTCTGTGGCGAACTCAGCAAAATCTTTTGGTTTTCAGAGTTTATTAGATTTTCAAATGATGATTAAGCGAGTAGGGTATACGTGTGTGTGTGTGTGTGTGTGTGTGTGTGTGTGTGTGTATACATACATATACATATACATATACATATACATATACATATACACTACTAAGGAAGTTTTACCTAGACTCATTTTAAACAATTTTCCAGGACAGTTGTTTAAATTTTTTTTTTCAAATTCTGAATACAGTACTAACTTATCTAAATTTTTTTTCTAAAGAATAAGAATAATATTATAACTCGAAGAATTTTTTTCTTTTGGCTCATCTTTGGCTTTCTGGATAGGATTTAAACTCTACATGGAGTCCCATCTTCTGTTGGGTGATCTGTGAGGCTGGAATTATTACCACTAGAATGCCATCGAATTCTCCATGTTTTCAGGATGGAGCACTTTTATCTCATGAAACCTACATACCTATAGGATAAAACATTTTAATAAGCTAAATAAAGCAATTTAAGGGATTTTGGAGAAATTATATAAAATACTCCAGACACTAATTTTTAAAGTTCATGAAACAAGAAAGTATATTCAATAAACATAATACAACAACAAAAAAGTACTTTACCAAGGAGACCCATTCATTCAACAAATATTTGTTCAGCTCCTTATTAGTGCCAGGCAGTGTCCTGGATGCTTTTGTCAGCACTCAGGAATCCCTCCCTCCATAGAATTTATGTGCTAGTGTAACCAGAGAGAAGAAACAAATAGAGAAGCAAATTTTACGGTATAATTGAGAAGGCATTAAGAGTACCAAGAAATAAATAAATAAAATAAATAAATAAGGTGGGAACGGAGAAAAGGAAAGGTACACTTAGAACACATGATGCTTTAAAGTAGGGACAGGCCAGACAGGGAGTCACTGAAATGATGACAAGTGAGCAATGACTGAAAGAAGGTGAGGGAAAAGATGTGGATATACGGAAAAGTATTCAAGGTGGAAAGAGTAACAAGTTCAAAGACCCCGAGGGAGGACCACGACTGGTGTTTTCGGAAGACAATAGCAAGGAGGCCAATGCTGCTGGAGGAAAATCAGCAAGAGGCCAGTAATAAGTGAAAAGTTCAAAGAGCCGGGGAGCCTGTGCGGCTCAGTCAGTTAAGCATCCGACTCTTGATTCTGGCTCAGGTCACGATCTCATGGTCGGGAGATCGAGCCCCATGTTGGGCTCATGCTCAGCGCAGAGCCTGCTTGGGATTCTCTCTCTCTCCCCCTCTCTCTTTGCCCATCTCCCGATCTCTCTCTTTCTCTCAAAATAAATAAATAAACATTTAAAAACAAAAAGAAAAGTTCAAAGAGCAAAGTGGGGGCACAGATCTTTTAAAGCCTTGTAAGCTTTTGCCAAGACTTTTCTTTTGCTCTGGCTTTTATTCAGAAAGAAAGAAAAAAGATTAGTAAGGGAAAGACAGAAATATTGTAACAACTGGACTAGATGAAACAAAGACAAAGATAGTCTAAGATAATAAGGACTAAGATGGTGTGGGAAGACCAGATGAACTAGGCGAAGAAAATATAGAAGGTGAAGGCAGAATGAGATGAGCACTCATACAGAGGTCCAGAGATACAACGAGACACGTGTCCAGACAGTGATAGAAAAAAGTAGGACATGATTGTGGCATAATGTATACATTTATTAAATCGCTATGCTGTGCACCTGGGACTAATGTAAACATTGTGTGTCAATTATACTAAAAAAGAAAAAGTAGAATAGCTGAGACACACAGAGAAGAAAACAGACCAAGAGAATATAAACTCCTGAGGGCAGAGATCTCTGGTGCCTAGAACAGTGCCTGACATATGGGTGTCTAACACGTGTCTGTTGAATAAATGAATGCATGAATTAGCACAGCACAGAAAAGGTGCAATGGGACATGATGACATGCCTGGAGGCACAGGTAGTTTTTTAATAGAAACAACACCTCCATCTTTTGGCCTTTTAGGCTGGACTCCTATATAGAACGTGTACCTCCATATAGGTAATGACACTGGCAAACATCTGTTACACTTTACCACATATAAAGTGATTTTCATGCACATTATTTAACTAATCCCCGTGAAAAAGGCGTCATCCTTATGTGAATAACTTACTTACTCTGGTAATAAATGGAACAATATAGAAGCCAGTCTTCTGTTTCAGATAATGATGGGAGTAACAGAGACCAGATTGAGTCTTTCACCTTACATAACATAAAACATATGAAAAAATGGTTTTCCAACACTGAACAATGGCAGCACAGGACACTGATCCTTAAGAGAGCAACTAAGGTGAATCCTACAATTATGCTGGTTTAATGCCTAGAGTTTTCTGATTGCAGCATAGGAAGGGAGACTCTAAACAGACCTGGCCATCTCCCCGAGTTTGGAGATTGAGTTAAAAATCTGAGAAGGCCAAAGGGGCCAGAATTCACAGGCAGAGAACCAGAGAAGAGCCACACACAGAGATACTCAGAGATGTACACAGGTTTTGCCTTGAGTCTTCAGCTAAGTACTGATTGGAGATGTGTGTGACGAAACAACCTAAGGCTGAGGAAAAATCTAAACAAAACAACAAAAACAAAAAACAAAAAACAACCAAGAAAGAAGCAGACAAAGATTTCTTGGAGCACACATGGGGCTGGAATAGTTCAAGAAATCTTGTAATACATAAATCATCAGCATGAATATTCAGAAAGTTACTGGCTTTGCAATGGTGTCAAATTAACCCTAAAGGCTGCTCCTGTTTCCCTAACAAAGCTTAGAAGTAAGTCTAGGAAGGATAAAACTGCTCCCAAATTTAATTTCTATCAATGTTCAAAAATATTCAAAGGCATACAAAAGAAAGAAAGAGAGAAAGAAAGAAAGAAAGAAAGAAAGAAAGAAAGGAAAGAAAAAGAAAAAGGACAGCATGCAACAATCCGAAATTCAAAATGTCTGCCATTCAATCAAAAATTATCAGGCATGCAAAAAATAGGAAAATACAACTCATAATGAGGATAAAAATCTATCAATAGCAACAGATCCAGGTGTGAGACAGAACACAGAATTTAAAGACACATACATTGAAATAGCTATTATGGATATATTGTATAGGGTCAAGATAATAAAAAGCTTTAGAATATTAAGGAGACACATGGAAGATATTTAAAAAAAGACCTCCAGCAAACCTATAGAGATGAAAAAACGGCAATGTCTCAAAAGATAAATACACCGAATGGAATGAAAAACAGATTAGACACTACAGACAAAAGGATTAGTGAACTTGAGAACATAGTGATAGAATTGTTCAAAATGAAACACAGGAAAAAGAACAAATTTTAAAAAGACAGATCTCCAGTGAGCTGTGGGATAATTTTAAAAGCCAAATACACATGTAATTGGTGCTTCAGGAGAAGAGGAAAATGAGGAGTGGATGGAAAAAATATTTTGAAAAGTAATAGCTGACAAGTTTAAAATTTATTTAAAAAAACTATAAACCCAGAGATCCAAAAATCTCAATGAACCCCAAGCACAAACAACATGAAGAAAACTACATTAATGCCCATTTAATCAAACTGCTTCAAATTAGTGAGGAGAAAGGAAAAACTAATAAAGAGAAAATCTAGAGCTGATAGAGAAGATACGGCACTTGATGTGAAGAGGAACAAAATATCAGGAGGGCAGCAGACCTCTTGATGGAAGCAAGGCAAAAGCCAGAACACCTATGGGGTAGTATATTTTCAGAATGTGAAAGAAGAACTCTGTCAACTTGGAATTCTATATTCTTCAAAAATATCTTTCTAAAACAGAGACAAAGTAAAGAGCTTATAGACGTTTGATAACTGAAGAACTGATCAGCAGCAGACCAGCAGTAGAAGAAAAAGGAGAGGAAGGGCTTCAGGCAGAAAAAAATGGCACCAGACAGAAATGTTGACCTATGAAACAGAATGATGGGCACTGTAAATGATAAATACATGTTTAAATATAAATACTTTTTTCCTTATTTAAAATTTCTTTTAAAAGATAATTGAGCATAGGGGCACCTGGGTGGGTGGCTCAGTTGGTTAAGCGTCCGACTTTGGCTCAGGCATGATCTTGTGGTTGACCAGTTTGAGCCCCATGTCAGACTCTGTGCTGACAGTTCAGAGCCTGAAGCCTGATTCGGATTCTGTGTCTCCCTGTCTCTCTGCCCCTCCCATACTCATGCTCTGTCTCTCTCTGCCTCTCAAAAATAAATAAATGTTAAAAAAGAAAAGATAATTGAGCATTAAAAACAAAAATAAAAAACAATATATTGTGGAACTTATCACATATATAGATATAAAATAGAGTACACAATAGCACAAGGGCCGAGAGGGGAAACTGAAGTGTTGTTCATATATGATATATGAAGACACACGGTGTTACTCAAAAGGAGACTAAGATAAGTGAAAGATGTATATAGTGTAACAAGCTGTAAAACAACTTCTAAAAACTATAGAGGTATAAACCAAAAGGAAGATAAAATAAAATCATAATTAATCTAAAAGAAGGCAGAAAAAAGTGGAAAAGGGGAACAAAAATCAGACGTGACAAGCAGAAAACAAATAGCAAGAGGGTAGAATGAAACACAGCTCTATGAGTAATCAGATTAAATACAGATTATTTAAACACCTCAATTAAAAGGCAGAGAGCATCGGATGGAATAAAAATAATAAGACCCAACCATATGCGGTGCATATTTACTTTGAATATTAAGACACAAACAGCTTAAAACTAAGAGGATGGAAAAAAAAATGTTCCAAGCTAAGGTTAATCAAAATAAAGCTGAAATACGTAAAACAGTATCAGTCAAGGTAGATTTTAGAGCAAAAATATTACCAGGGATAAAAGAGGGTCATCTCATAATGATAAAGGGATCAATTCATTGAGTGGACATAAGAATCCTAAATGTTTATGTATCTAATAAAAGAACTTCACAATACAAGAAGCAAAATCTTACAAACTGGAGGAAGAAACAGATATATCTATAAATATAGTCTGAGATTTCAACACCCATCTGTCAATAATTTCTAGAACAAGTAGGGGGAAAGTCAGTAAGGATACAGTAGACTTGAACAACACTATCACACAACTTGACCTGACATTTTAGAACATGCATTCAACTTGATTAGACTAGTCATTCTTTTTAAGTGCACAAGGAACATTTACCAAGACATAACATATTCTGATCCATAAAGCAAGTCTCAATAAACTTAAAAGGACTGAAATCATACAAAGTATCCTCTTAACAGTATTGAATTAAATTAGATATCCATAAATGAAAGATATCTAGGCAGGGGTATATTTAAATGAAGAGGTAGTAATTAATTGTCGAAGCTGGGTGATGAGTACAATGGGGGTTCATTATGCTATGCTTTCTACTTTTGTGTATGTTTGAAAATTTATAGAATAAAATGTAAAAGAAAACAAGAGTGGACATTATTATTAACAGACAGCACATGCAACTTAAAAAATCGAGAATCATAAATGTTAATACATGGGAATTCAAGATGATACAGCCACTTTGGAAAACAATATGGTAGTTTCTTATCAAGACAAATGGACTCTTAGCATCTGTCCCCTCATTTTCACTCCTCTGTATTTACCCAAGCCCCCCAAAAATGAAAACTTATGTTCACACAAAAAGTGGTTCTCTCATCCAAAATGGAAAATAAACTTCATGTTCTTTAGCAGGTGGATTGATAAACAGACTGTGATACATCAATACAATGCAATACTACTTAGTCATGAAAAGGAATAAGACCGCTGATACACACAACAACCTGGAGGAATCTTAAATGCATGATACTAAGTGAAAGAAGCCAGACTCAAAAAGGCTACATATTGCATGATTCCATTTGTATGTCATTCTGGAACATTCCTATATGTATAGGAGACAGATCAGGAGTTGCCATGGGGTGGACTGCAAGGTAGAGCTGACTCTAAAGGGGCACACAGCATTTTGGGGGCAATGGTACTATTCTATACCTTCCTTGACTGTGATTCTTATTTGAGTACTTGTCAAAATTCATAGACCTGTACGCTTCAAAGAGTTAATATTAGAGGCGCCTGGGTGGCTCAGTCGATTGATTGTCTGACTTCAGCTCAGGTCATGATCTTGCAGTCTGTGAGTTCGAGCCCCACGTCAGGCTCTGTGCTGACAGCTCAGAGCCTGGAGCCTGCTTCAGATTCTGTCTCCCTGTCTCTCTGCCCCTCTCCCGCTCGCACTCTGTCTCTCTCTCTTTCTCTGAAAAATAAATCAAAACTAAAAAAAATTTAAAAAGTAATATAAAGTGACCAAAAGTGACTTTAATTAGCAGCCAGGTTTGAAATCCTCTGCACTGTGCCAGATGTTTCCATTATCATCATCATCATCATCATCATCATCATCTGAGAACCACTGCTGCCCTCTGGGTTGGTTTGAATCCCCATGTCATTAGGTTGGGATTCTACAGTGGCCCTTCCATCTGGCCCTTCTACCTGTCAGGACTCAAACACTGATTTATAGCTGGCACAAGATTCAAAAGCACCCCTGACTCACAATATATACTTTAATTTGGAAGTTGGACACTTCCAATTTCACTCCATATTTTGTCCATTTTCTCCAAACAGCATCTTTTCTGTGTGTTAAGGTTTAATATTATGAAACTGCTAGTAATCGTTTTTGGACCTACAAAACCACCAATTTAATAGCTCATTGACGGAGGCCTTGTTTCTCTTTTATATTTATATATTTACTTCTAGTGCTTACAATTGGTATATGCTGTAAATATTAGTTAAAAAAAAAAGACTTCACATCTCTCTAAATTAGGGCTGCCAGGAAACAGAGGGTGTGGTGATTATTGGTAAGGAAAGTGGCTTAAAGAAAGTCAAGTAACAGATAGTTTCCACTGATTGAAAACTTCAGAGAACTAAAATGTTGTTGAAACACATTGTTGACCTTCAAGGTCAAAAATAAAACACCAAATTAAAATTATTTTTATGAGGACAGACACTAACAGCTAACTAAACAAATGAGTAAGAAATACGAAGACAAAATGAAAGCTAAATAAAAAAAAAAAAAGTCTTAAGGTAAAACCCCACAGATTTAAGCACTCAAACCTCCAATCATGCCTTAGTCATCAAAAAATGAGTATTTTAATATGGATAGCAAAATATATTTGAAAATAGAAACTAAATTTTATTGATAAACCTAAAGAAAAGTTAATTCTTTGGTTTTGATAATTTATTTAATTTTGTTTTTATTTTTTTAATTTTAGTTTTAGTATAGTTAACATATGGTTTTGTTGTACAATATAGTGACTCGATAGATTCATATATTACTCAGTGCTCATCAAGGTAAGTGTACTCCTAATCCCATCTCACCCATCCCCTACCCATCACCCCTCTGGCTTTGATAATTTAAAAGTTATTTATCTCCTCAGTGTCATTTTTTATAGATCCTCTTTGATGTGCTGGATTGGTGCCCTGCTTGTGAATATATACTCTTAACCTAAGCTATATTAATGAAAATAGGTAATCTTGATTCCATTTCTAGTATTGACAAATCTAAGGAATAACTCTGGCTATCTTCCTAAATTTCTCTCTGTGCTATTCTTACCTACAAGTTAGAGCCAAATAATAATAATCAATGACACTCCATAAATAAGTATGTGGCAAGTCTGCTCATGTTAATTTCGTAGTATTAGCTAATAGTTCAGACTAGAATTTGTGAGAGGTAAAAGGCCTGGAGATAAACTATAGAACCCAATGCTGATATTGTATAAGAGAAGAAGTTAAAGTGCTCAGGAAGTCATGCAAATTGCCCCCAATCCTACTGTAGAGTGTGACAGAAATGAAAACAGAATTCTGGTTTCCAGACTCCTAGCCTGATATTCTCTCTACTAACATGTAACAGGTTCTGACATCGGAAACTTAAAAAAAATTAAAAAGTAAGAGAGACAAATAAATCACGAAGGAAATATTATATTTTAGGAAACACTGTAAGCATAAGTTTCTCAGCTAAAAATCGATTATAAAAGGAGTATCAGTGTTTCATAGAACATTCTGAAAAGGAAAGTCTACTGAATCTATTGTAACTTTTAAGTGGCATCCTCTTGACTAAATTTCTCAGTGAAACTGTATAGGGTCACAGAATCCCGCATCACTATGATGAGACATCTTGATAACCAAACTTAGGTCATGTAGATGCTCAAAATGTTTGTTGAATGAATGAGTGAATGAATGAGTTCTCCCAACTACGGAACTCCATTACAAGAGAGGAAAGGATTTCCTCCCTTTCCTTAGAAACAGGGAACTTCTACTCCCGCTCGCTGTAGGTCTCAAAACTAAATAACCATTAGTTCCTTCTAAAACCCTGGAAGATTACTAAGCCAAGCCACAGAAACACCAAATTATAGACAACATACTGGCAGCTTTATAATAACAAATATTATTAGTAAGGAACTTCATCTATAATTTCCTCTAAAGGCTGTGATTATCACACAGATTAAACAGAACCAACACTTCAAACTGACAGCAGCCTTTTGGGGTAAATCCGCAGAAACACTAAGTGATCAATTAGTCTGAAACTCTGACAATTACCCTGCATTTCAAAGCTCTCCTAGGTCAGTCGGGAACTGTAAAGAGTAGTCCAAAACAGACGAGGAACCAACTGTGACATACAACAGGAAACAGGCCAGTCTTTCAAGAGAATGTTGAAACAAGTTCATATAAAGCACAACAGAATTTTTCAAATCAATTTAAACTTCTTCCTCCAATCTAGAGTCTTTTTTTTCTCCCCTAACATCAAAAGAATCAGATTTTAGTGACTTAAAAGAAAGCTCTCTCTCTAGGTTTTTCACACTTGAATATTTTCACAGTCAAACAAAGAAATACCTAGGAACATGAAAGTTCAACCTCCCCAATAACAACCAACTTAAAACTTGATCGGAATTCAAAGCCTGAAATGCTACCATCAACTTAATTACAGTTGATATAAATAATTCCTTTCTTTTGAGTGAATAGTCCAGATTAACTGGGATTTTATCATGAACTGTTTAAACCAGCAGTAGGACACCCTAGAAGACATTCTTAAAAATTAAACAAAATTAATTTAAAATTTCTTACTCCTTTTGGGCTGAATTTATTTTGTAATACTTCATTCACTTAAAATTCCTTGTTCTATCTGTCTAACTCTTAAATGAGTATGTCCCTTTGTATTTACATTTCAAGTCTAATGAATGCCAAAACAAATTTGCATTCCTTGGCTTCTTAATCTGAGCACACTTTCTAAACAACATAGAGCTGAAACAATATTTATCTATCTATTTCATGGTGAAAATGTTCACGCTATAAATCCAAACTCATTAGTTCATTAAAAGAATCATCAAGGTGTTTATTTCTGCCACAGTTAGGTTTCTTCTAATTAGTCCTTATCTTTATCTCCAGAAGGAAGATACTGCTGAAAGTGGTACAAATGCTTCATACATGAAGTAACCATAATTTATTATCCCCTCTGGGCCACTTTCGAAAGGGGGTGCTATAAATAATTTGGCCAGGACCACAGGTACAAAGTCAGGAAAACCCAGACATGTGGGTAATCTTTCTCCTGGGAGTTCAAGTGAGAACTCACCTTTTCATTTTAAGGCCCTCTGAGGATCTTGGGCAGGTTCCTAATGAAACGGGTGTGTTCCAAGCCTTCGGGCGCCATGTTTATCTGATCATACCTTCCAAGGTATCATCCACCCTCACTTACCCGACCACCATGTCCTTGGGTCCGGCGGTTACAGTGCAGATCCCGTCCTCACAGTGTTTTCCCACCAGGCTGTGTGCATGCAGGTGGATGTTTTTTCCATTTGTGACCAACTGAACAATAACCTTTGCAGGTCCCACATAGTTGCAGATCTATACGAGAAGCACATTGAAAAAGTTAGTACATCTGACTATACTGTAGCATGGAAAAACACTTAAGACAAACCAGTAAGTATAAAAAGTACGTGATACAATATTAGGCATACCTATACATATAGGACCGCAGCTCCATTTTTCAAACTGGGTGAGGAGCAAATGGTGGGATGGAGATCAATTAAAATGCTAATGCCGGTTGTTAGTTGTTGTGTGTGGAGAGGATACACTCCCGCAGCAGGCCATTTCTAATGCTGCATGTACTGTTAAAGTTGGAATAGCACAACTCGGCTGCTGTGTAGCCATGAAGCGTCCCTTTCCTACTAACCAAGAACACACTTCATCTGCACCCTAATCACAACGGCCAGCCATGGGTGCTGGGAAAAGATCCATGAGAAGGGATTTGGGACTGATGGATTGATGGAAATAGAAGGAGAGAGAGGAGTAGAAACAGTGTACCTCAAGTCTCTGCCATGAGATTAGGCAGGAGGTGGAGTCTTGCCAGGGAAGGGGCTCTGAAATGTCCTCGGTCAGGACACATCAGCCTTTGGCAGCGCTCTCTGCTATGAGCTCTGACAACTGAGTTACGTATATCCAGGTCGCAGTACGTCAATTCAAATAAATGCACTTCCTACGTGCAAATCCTTAGATCTGACACCTACTTAGCGCTTGTCTTATAAAACCATATTTTTCCACTTAAGATAACTCATCTTTTTAAGTGTTATGCCTTTAAAATGATGACAACAGCAATAAAAAGGAAGTAGCATGGAGAAAATGGCATTTTAAAGCAAAGACAGCTTGGACACCCTTTCTCCTCTAGTTGGTCCTCCAGCCCCCTGTAGCAAGTAGACCACAGATTCCTCCCTTGAGAAAGCCCCAATATTAAAATCATACTAACAGAATAGACCAATTTGCCTTATGTTTACTTTTCTGAATCCCACAAGGCAGAATTCTGTGATAAATTCAGCCAAACTATTGGAAATGCACTATATTTCCTCAAAGGGTAACCAGGCACCCTGGTTTGCCTGGGACAGGGTGGGGGGTGGGGTTCCCAGGGCTTTCAGGCTAACACTGGGAAGAGTTCGTCACCCTATTTCCTTAGCGCATATTTTCTCCCTTTGAGGGAGTGAGTGAACCTAAACCCAGGATCTCCCAACCATATGATCATTAGAGATATTTTAATCTGTACAAGCAGCCCATAGCTTGGAAGGAAAAGAAAGTGGACAGGAATCCCATCTAGCCACAAATCTTTGATGTAAGTCTTTCTGACATAAACTTGAGGAAGAACCTACACTTGCCAATTAAATTTCTTGGAAAAAGACAGAATCCCTTTCAACCAGTCTACTTCTCCTATAAATACCATCAAACAGATCCATATTCCATTGAGGCAAGGTTTTGTTAGGATTTTTTCAGTATGGATTTTTTTTCCCCAGTCCAATCTCTCATTGCAAGAGTTGAGAAGAAGTTGATCAGGGCTGGGACTGTTTGGCAGAGGGTTTGGGGGAGAGAAGTTTCCTGCCCTGAGCAAAGGACAGAATCCTTTCTAATCAATAGTGCAGCTCCCCTCGAAAACCCTAGGGCCTCTTTGCCCGAACTTCGGCCCAGAGCTGCTGCTAAAGTTTGCTTTCAAACCCTGTAATGCTCCTTCCCAAGAAGTGGCCTTCTGTCCTTGCAGAGCAAACTCATCACAAAGAATGTTAAGGATTAAATTTGTTTTTGACCACCAGCTCAAAGCACAAATAAATAATTTCTTAAATAGGTACAGCACTTAAAAAAGCCTTCTGGGCATACAAATAATTATGAACTTGGTTTCTTTCCCTTTTAAAAGATGCAGAAGAAAGCCTCTGCCCTTCAGGACAGGACAGGACAGGACACGGAATGAAAAGTTCTGGGTTTGCTCCAAAACTGGTTGTTGTGCCTGCATACCCCCTGGATTGCCGATGCCAGTTCAGGGCCATGGTGTCAACATGTGAGATCAGCCTTTGTTATGATGACATATTCTACAGGGACTTCTTTAGCAGTAAATGAACAGTGAAAAGCACTAAATAGACCATGTAATTGCACTTCTAAGTGCATGGAGCACAGAAATGCAACAGTGTAAGGCATGATGAAATGCTTCACTTGGGTGAAATCAGGGAGGCTTTCCACCTAAGCAGAACATCAGAAGGAATCCAGCGATCACAGCCCCATCGCTCTGGATAGTGGGACCCTTCAATTTCCCCACTGGGAAGGAATCAGTCACTAGCACTGAAGGAAAGAGTGGGAGGTGTCCTCAAAAAGTACTCACATCTTTTTCTTGCTATTACTTCATGAGCGAAGGGTGGCAAGAATGAGGAACTGAGTAGTCTCTGAGGTAAAAGGACCTGAAAAAGTTGCCAGTGACTAATGTGCAGTTTGATCCATTTGAAAGACTTCAGGTCAGCATGGCATCATCTGGTTTTTACATCGACCACAGGGCAACGACAGGGAGGCCCCTGGGTTTTGTGGACTTTCCAAAATACTGACTGAAAGAAGAAAGCTGAAGTGCGGGGACAGAAAAAAAAATGATACTATTTTCAGGTTATGTGGCAGATGAAGAAAATGGAATTCTACCTTAGAGGAGGGTGTGTTTCAGAGAATGCCACCATGACTGAGAGCTATTTGCAACTGATTCAGAAATTCGTGTCTTCTACAGAGAATTCGGTTATTTTTATTCAGCCTCCCATTTACTTCTTTGAATAGTGGTTCCCTTGAAAATTACCTTTACAGAAAGCAACTGTATCTGCCAGGAAGGCTGGGTTTATTTTTGAAAGAGTCTGAACATAGCAGGCTCTTAAATGCTAAGAGCTTAAATATAAGTTAAGCTTTTCAGTGGAAGCGAGGGAGACAAAGGTGAAAATGTGAGTAATCAGCGACCGAGAGACACTGTAAGCATGTACTCCAGGGGCAGACTAGCTAGGTTTGAAGACAATTTCACCATTTACTAGCTGTGTGACCTTGGGCACTGTTTGGTTCCTCGTTGTAAGGATTAAATATGTTAAAGTCTTTAGAACATGGCCCAGCAAATAAGAGCAATATACAGTGTTAACTACTATCTTCTTGATCCCTGTAATGGACTCCCCTCCCTGGAGATATTAAATGATACACCTGCCCTGAGGTGATTTTTTAAAAATTCTGTCTTAAAAGACCAATTCGGGCCACTTTTATTCCTAGGGTAAGTTCCCCCTCCATCCCCCCCCCCCACCCCTCACGTGACATATTTTATTGGGCTTTGTTAATTTTCTAGTAATAATTGTGTTATTACAGTAACAGCTATCATTCTTGGAGGTGCTCAGGATTTCTCAGCTCCCTTGATGAAATTAAACCTTTCTTCCAGGAGCTTTATGACTCAATACCTACTGATGACCGCGGGCTTTTTGAGTAAAAACCAGAAACCTAGTGTCGCAGATAATACCAAACTGAGTCAAATCACCTCCTTTTATTTCAAGTTACTCTGACATGCTCTAGCAAAGTTCATACTGGTTCTTAAGAGGTGATTAACTAGGCTAAAATTTTCTGGGAATTAGAATTTGAAATGTCCAGTTTACTTACTGAGTAAATTTGACCACATCACACTGGCAGAAGAGTTAACATGAATGTATGAGGGTGACACATGAAGTAGTTCTTTTCTGCTTAGTTTTTCTCATGAATGGATGATGGTGATGATGATAATTGGTGGGAAGAAGGAGGAAAAACATCCACAATTTTCAAACAGAAATCTACACTAACTTTACTTGCATACCTAACTTTGTCCTCTACTCCTAAAGCCGCAGAGCAATGTGATTAAATCCAAGAGCTCTTAAGTCATGCTGCCAGGCTCAAATCCCTCTGCTGCCACTTATCAGAGCCGGGTCAACAGGGAAAGATGGTTAACATTTCTGGACATCAATTTCTCCATCTTTAAAATGAAAGGAACAATGCAGTTGATTTCACAAATTGTTTGAGGATTAAGTGAGTGAATACATCGCTTGGCACCTAATGGGATTAGCAAACTCAAGGATAAACCCATTCTCCTCTCCAGGCTATTACTTCACTGATAACCAAAAATGTACCCATTTATTCAGTATTTATTAGGCTCCTTCTAAATTTCATGCACTGCATGCAGTAGGTCAGGGAGTGAAGGGATACAACGTGAGTGCAAAACAGATAGAACTTCTGTTCTTATGGGAATTAAAGAGCGGGGCTGATACTACTCAAAGAATCTCACAAATAAATGTAAATGCCTAACTGTGAAGCCCTTACAAAAGACATACATAATGGGGATTTGACCTGGTCAGGAAGTCAGAGAAAGCTTCCTGAGGGAGTAATGAGGGCTGAGCTCTGAAAGAAGGGCAAGAGTGTAACAAAGGAAGGTGTGGGTGGGAGACAAGGAGCTGAGAAGAGTGTTCCCAGCGGGGAGAACAGCATGTACAAAGGCACTGTGGTGAGAGTCCCCCTCTTTGTCTCCCCAACCATACTCATTACTACCTCGGGGGGTGTCCCTCCCTTCTCTTTCTTATTTAGAACCACTCATTCCTCAAAGTAAGACCTAAATATGAATCTTCCATGACACTCTCCTCACCACTTTGACCCACAAAAACCCACTACTGTCCCCTTTTGGGGAGAATGTGATTGGAGTGGGGCAGGAACACCAAATCAACTGATTACAACAAGAAGGTGGTAACACCAATTGGCAACTAAAGGGTTATTGGCTTATCTCTCTTGCTTGTTAAACTCCCAGAGCACATACACCAATACCTCCTAACATACTGTTCTCGTGAAAGGGAAGGGAGTATGTTTACTCAGCCAATCTTCACATCAGCCCTGTGGGGTCAGTAGAGGTATCCCATTCCACAGCTGAGGGAAGTGAGGCACATTAAGGTGAAGCGAACTGCCACCATTCCCATAACCGGAGTGCTGGGAAGCCTTCTGAAGCCGTCTGTCCAAAGCCACAGCCAACTCACATTTTCCATTACGTTGGCTACTGCTGGCTCAACGACTTTCTCTTTTGTGTGTGTCCAGTCTGCCCAGTGTGGTGCAGCTCTCCCTTGCCTAGTACGGTGCTGGTACATGACAGCTATTCCTGAATAACCTGTTCGTTTGGTTTTGTTGGTGTGTGATGTGAGAAAGGAGGACTCAGGGTCAGTAGTGAGGTGGCAGAAGTACACTTGTCCTCTTGCAAGGCTCCGCATTAAAAAAATCATGCCACAGACATCATTCAACCATGCCCTCATTCTCCCCTGTTCGGTTGCAAGTCAGATTGTAAAACAAGAAGTTGAAGGAGGAGGCACAGGGAGAGGGAAGAAGGAGGAGCATGAAGAGGAGAAAAAGGACAGTAACAGTTTTCATAATATGTCTTCTCTCAGTGATGACAAATCGATGTTATTGTTCTTTATTATCTGTCGAGCACCCAGGGAGTATCGAATAACCTGTATTAAAGGAAATAGGACACAACCATGTCTAACACAGTTTCTGGCGTAGAGTAGGAAGATGCTTGGGAAGGTTAGTTCTTTCTTTTTCAGGTAAGGGATTTAAAGCTGATCCAATCTGGGATCAAATCGCAGCTCTTTCTTCTTCCACCCATGTGGCCTTACATAAGTTTGGCAACCTCTCTGAGCCTCACGTTCCACATCTACAAAACGGGTCAATGATGTGACCTCAGATGGCTGTTGTGATGTACTGGCACGTGGCGGGTACCACGGAGGCACCAGTTTCTTTTCTTCTCTTTTATTTATAAAGGGCCCGTTTCTCCTTAGGTCTCTCGGCAACCCTTTTGGGTAGACAGGGATGGCACTATCATCCTCATTTTGCGGATAAGAAGACAGAGGTTCAGACAGATTAACAAGCAACGTAACCCAAGGTCGAACAGCCAAGACACGGAGGGACCTTGGAATTCGTCCCATGCCTTCTGAACGTGAAGTAAGTGAGGTGTTCTTAGGTAGGATAATGCGAAAATATACTCTTTAACACATTCACTGGTGATGACAGGGTTGTTTCTCCAACAATGCTCCTGGCTTTGCCCTGATTCAGTCACACTCTTTTACTTTGTTTATTGCCCTACTTGTTTGACCAACAACACATATGACTCACATGTTAGGCTGGGATAAGAAAGGCAAACAAACCATGCCATTAAGACAACAAAACATGCTAAGAGGGTGTTATCCACAACACAGAGAGAGGGATAAAATCTCTGTCTACATAAAACTTTGAGTTTTCTGCTTTAAAACTTTGAGTTTTCTGTCATACTTTGACCTAAAAATTTTTTTGTCTGTTCTATTTTAATTTTCAGCTTTATTACATTAAGAGAGCTGCTTATAAATCATGATTCTTTCAGAGAATCAAGTAACACTTTTCTTCAGGAATTGTTAGGACTTGTACCTCAACAGGTGTCATTACCTCATTAACAAATTACAAATAAATCTTTACCCTTCATATGGCCCAATTATCCATGGCTGCAAAAGAACACGGGAGGAGTACACGATACGTAACTTAGGGTTGAAGTATGTTACAAATGTTCACTTATAAGCCAGTTTTTTGGGATTTGGGTTTAGGCTGAAATAGTGGCATTCTGGTACCATTTCTTTTCTACATCTCTTACTTTCCTCGCTGCACTATGTGCATTCTCAAATTCTTTTGCTGTTGTTGAACAAAGCATGAAATATATAATATCTAGTCAGTCCTTCAAAAAGATATCCTGACTCTTGACCACTTCTCACCACCGTCACTGCTGCTCCCTGGTTTAAAGCCATCGTGATCTGTCTCCTTCCCATGCCTGCCCCACTTTCCACTGCCTAGTCTCCTGAGCCATCCTGCTCAAGTCAGGTCATGCCAAGTCTTGTCACTCCTCTGCTCAAAGTCCTCCCAAAGTGAAAGCTGTTGAAGCTGAATGATTAGTACAAGGGGACTCATTATGTTGTTCCAAGTATATGTGATTAAGATTTTCCATGATAAGAAGTTAAAGAAAAACAACTCCAAGCCCTCCAGTGTCTTTCCATCTTAACAGCCCCGGGTGAACTGACACCCCCACCTCCATTTCCCCTTTGATTTTGTTTCTTACTGCTCCCAGCCAGGCGGCCTCATCGGCCTGCGGGCTGTTCTCGACCTGGCCAGCTCAGCTCCCGCCTGAGAGCTTCTGCACTGCTGTGTCCTCTGCCTGGAACGCCCTTTCCCCGGACACCTGCATGTTCTCTTGCTTTCCTTCAGGCTTTGCAGAAATGCCACTCTCTCAGGGGGACTTTCGTTGCTCACCCTACCCCTGTCTAAACCTGACCACTCCAATCCCTGCATTCCTTGCACCTTTCTTCTGCTTTTTCTTCCTACTAAATACCATTTAATTCACTGCACATTTTACTTATATTTTGTCGATTAGAATAGAGGCTCTATCAGAGTAGGGACACTGATTCCTTCCTGGGTAAATCTCCAGTGCCTGCAATATTTGTCACATCGTCAGCATTCAATAATTAATTGTCTAGTGAATGCACAATTAAATAATTAAGATACAATTAAAATGTTATCCATGGAAGGCAACTGATTAAAACATAAAGAGCTGTATCAAGTAGGAAGTGGAAATAAGGCAATTATATTCCTTCTCTTGTTATTTTGTCTTTTCAAAAAAATAAAATGGCTAGATCCTGGTGTCACCTCTCAAATAGGCTATTTAAATTAGAACATGATTATTATACACCAGAACATTAGCCTAAGTTGGTAGAAGGGTGTCTAGGTAGGGGTTATAGAACCCCAGGATGGTGACAGGATGGTAACTGCTGAGTGGCAGGAATTCAGGCAGCTGTGGGAAAGTGAAGGGAAGGTCACTCTTAAATCATTTCCCTGGGAAACCCAAGCTAGCAGCTCTTAAAGTCCAAGACACCCCCGCATACTTTCCTCTCTTCATCCTAACTGCTGTTGCCCATAAGGCATTCTTTTGCTGTGCTGGAGTCTTAGCACCTGCCTCAAATCACTATTCTTTGCTTTGTTATTGCCCTCAGGGACCCAGAATTCGCATTTCTGGTCCACCCCATTTTCACCGTCCCTTCCTCCTCTTGTGAGAAGGCTCTTTGAAGTTCACTCTGGTGACTGACAGGAATAACCACCCGCAGGACTTTATCATGATACAGTACAGCTACACCTGCAAGATCTCAATCTACTGGGCTCCCTTTCAACAAAGAGCACCAGGCTCTGGAGTCAGACAGACCTGGCTCTGAGTCCTGGCTCTTCCCATTCCTAGCTGTGTGCTCCTGGGAAAGTTACTTAGTCTTTTTGACTGGGTTTCCCATCTGGATAATGTGAATACAAATATATAATCTCTGAATTTTCACATGGATTAAAGAAGATCATTTAAAGGGTCTAGTACAGTTCTTGATACGTGGCAGGCACAAAATAAAGGACAGTGGTTCTTTTTAAAAAGATTTTTTTTAATGTTTTATTTATTTTTGAGATAGAAAGAGACAGAGCATGAGCAGGGGAGGGGCAGAGAGAAAGGGAGACAGAATCTGAAGCAGGCTCCAGGCTCTAAGCTGTCAGCACAGAGCCCGACGTGGGACTTGAACTCACGGACTGTGAGATCATGACCTGGGCTGAAGTCGGATGCTTAACTGACTGAGCCACCCAGGTGCCCCTAGGACAGTGATTCTTATTTGTGTCTTCCTGTCTTAAGCAGTTTATTTGCAGTTGAGATTTCCTCTCACTTTGTTGAGAAGGTAGAAGCCATTGCATGAGAATCTTTTTAACCTCCCTTCTCCTTATTGCTCCCCAGGCTCAAAGTGTCCCTATTACTTCACATATCCTCTCCTAATTCCAAGAAAGGTAGGTCTGTTCCCGTTTCCAGAGCTGACCACTCTGTTTTTGCCTAGTGCCATACTTATGCCAGACATCCTTGAATTACCTCTCTCTTCCTCTCAAGGGGACCTTTCCTCTTAGTCACAAAACATGTATAATCTTTTTCCATATTCTAAAAAATCCCTTTCCTGATAATGATGATGACAACTGTAAAGGTTAGCATTTATTCAAATCTATGGGCCAGGCACTACACCAAGAAATACAGAATGATTCTTTAATTTCATCTTCTTTAATAACCCAGTGAGAAAGGTTCTTAAAAGGTACTTATATGCCTGCTTCAGTGCCATTCTCTTTTTCCTTACCAAGTATGCAAACAGAGCTCTGATCACCCACGCTGTACTTCCTCTGTAGCCTACTGAATCTGTAGCCCTTTGTAAATTAACTAAATCCCCTATCCCTCAAATGAAAAGTGCGTCAAGGTCATGATTGACTCCACGTTTCCAAACCCAACAGCCATTTCTTATTCTTCATCCAGTGTAACCTCTCAGAAATCTGGGATGTGTGTGTTACTGTTCCTTCTTAGAAACTGCCCCCCCATCACTTTTTCGACACTTCTGCTAAGGTGCTCTCCTTCCTCCCCAAAGAGAAGTCTTTTCAGAGATCTAGCCCTTGGTCCACTTCTAATCTTTACCATGATCGCTCTCTTGATGCTCTTATCTGGTTTCCCAGATTTCATTGTCTGTGCCATGCAGATAACTCCTTAATTTCAATCCCATGTGCTTATCTTCCTTTTAAGCATCTGTAACACTTTCAGCTGTTTGTTGAGCATCTTCCTGTCCATGACATCCTTATAACTCAATTTGCCCGTGACTGAACTAATCGCCCTTGCTCTCGAACCTACTCTACTGGCCGACAGACAAAACCACCACCTTCCACACAATTGCACCAGAATCCTCCCTATCATCCTAGGTTCTTCTGCTGTCCTTCACATTTTAATCAGCTGCCAAATTTCGACCAGGTCATACCTCTAGAATCTCTGGCAATTGTCTTTCTTCTCTATTTGCATTGCCTTAGTTCATCTATCTCAACCTGAACTCTGAGCTTAACTCCTGAATAATCACTGCAGTTCTTCTAGCTGGTGTCCCTGTGCCTTTCCCTTCCAAAGTCCCTGAGCACATTGCTACCAAGTTTGTATTCCTAAAGCACAATGCTGAGTACAGCATATCAGCCTTATACTGAAACTTATATAGTAATCTAACCATTTCCCACAAAACCCAGACTAAATTCTTGAGCGATACACAATCTGGCCCTGTCCTACCTCTCTAACCTTATTCCCACCTTTCTCTTTCACGTACTCTTCATGCTAGCAGAATTATCCATTATTCCCATTCAACCTCAGATTTCTACTTTTGAGGCTTTGCTGCGGATTTTTCTGCTTGTGCTGTTTTCTCGAGCTAGATCTTTACTTTTGCATTTCTACCTTTCCCTCAAGATTCAGGCCAAAACCTCTGCCTCAAAGTCTTCTATGACCAACCTAACTAGCTGGCTCTTACAAGTCTGTCTTGGGGCCATCAGGTTATTCATTCTTCCATTCAAAAAAACAAAACAGAACAAAACCCAAAAAACAAAAACCTAAACAACTTTATTCAACAGTCTCTACATGGCAGTCACAGGTGCTGACTATGTAGTGGTGAATAGAACAAACACAATATTTTCATATTTCAGGTCTTTAAGGACATATCTCAGTTCTTCTGTGAACTGATTGATCCTTGAGGACAAAGGCGCTACTTAATTCTTCTTTCTATGTCCCCAACCCTCAGCACAGAAACTTTTAAGTTCTTCTTAAAAGAACTAATGACTCTGGTTCCATCTTGGGTTTCAGTACCAACTAACTAACTAAATAAATAAAAATAAACAAAAGAACTAACGACTGAATAAATCGTTGGCTTCAGGCTACCCGGAGAACGAAGGAGCAGCAAAGTGCTCAACCGCCCTGGGCCAGCAGTGACTGGAGGCAGCTGACACACGGCCCAGCAAGCTGTCTTACTCTGAGGTCTGGGAGGTCTGGGAGGTCTCTGCAGAGGTGTTACTGTCCTGTGATAGGGTCTGTCTCACTAACACAACCATGAGGGATCACCCTGAGGAGTTTCTAAAAAGTTTCAACAAAAGGCCAGTAAACTTGTGAAATTCTCCTAACGCTACTAACTCCTTGGCTTGGAATCACAGTTGGGACATGGACCCCTGGCACCATCTTCGTTACTTAGAAGACTATTTTTTGAAGCACTCGGACTCCCTTAGGCTTTTCCACTGAGAAAAATAACTGCCATTTACACACAGACCGGCTGCAGGGATGCTACATCTTTCATTTTTATAAGTTAAATTCTCAGGTGAAATTTAACCCTGACGTGCAATTTCCCAGTTGTGCAGGGGCTGGGCCAACGTGGTGGGATGGGTGGAAAACAATCAGCAGGGTAGGTTCCTGGTAAAACAGAAGTGAGACCAGGAGGAGGGAAGCACTGCCTTGACCACAGGCCCTGTGAGATCGGGGCGGTGAACCTCACACTCACCAGCCCTGCTTACACTCTGTCAGTGCGGCGACAGAGGAGGGCTCTCCGGGCCAGCATCCCAGAGACACGCCGGCACCTCCCACCCGAAAGCCGCCCTAACTTTACCGTGTCCATTTATGCTGTCAAATCACTGAAAAATATCCCAGAAGTGCAAAATCAGGAAACTTTAACCTATCTAAAGCTGTAACTTATTTTCAAGTGTGACCCTGGGTTTGGGAGAAAACAAAAGGGATGCTGGCACAGTTTGTACAGTATGAATAAATTGTGCTTAATGGAAATGCCTCCAAATTCGTAGATTGGTGGAAGAATGTTCTCCTGAAGTCTGCGAATTTTCAGAGAAGTACGTCTGGGTTAATTTTTGGTGCTGAGTTTTAGCGCTCCAGTGAGCAGTTAGGGTTCTAGCCATCAGTTCCTGCTGCAACCCTGCGTTAACCACCTGTTCTCCTGGGCCCGGAATTCTCTGTTTGCAGAATTACTATATAAGGTCTGAGACATCTTCCAGCTCTAAAATTCTATGATTCTTTCTTATATGTAAAGTACACACAGGACAACGCCCAAAGATCACATTTTCAAACTGAAGAAAAAAAAAGTTTAAAATCACAGAATTTCTGAGTTGGAAGGAACCTAACAGATAAACTTAATTTTAAAATTGCAAACATTTTAAAAACATTTCACCACAGTTACAAACTGAGAAAACATACAATCAACACTCAAATTACCTGTTGCATTGGGGCCTCTGATAGCATGGAAAATCAAAATTCAGAGACAAAGAAAACCTTTATGTTAGGCAAAGATTTCAACTTTTGTCATTAAAACTGAAAATGAGTACCCATAGTATTTATTTTCAGTTAATTCAAGGAAGGCGCTGCCTTGGGCAGTCAAGTCCTGATAATAAAGATCTGTCTTTTCTGGGGATATGTTAGAAATGCTTCAGTTACACAAAGGAGGGGAAAAAACAGACAAGCAAAACAAAGTCAGAAGGAGAAATTTTAGTCTTCGAAAGTTTTTTCTTTTAATGCATACACACTACATAAAAATAATCAGAAGGATCAGACCAACCATAATTTTAGGTTTCTGATTTATTTATTCTTTGAAAATAGAGATTATTAATCAAAGTTGTTAACATTGTTTTTAAATAAAGTTTCTCAACACATTGTTTTTGACCCAAACTTGATTTAAGATCATTAAGATTATCTTCTGATTCTGATACTCAAATTTATTTGGGATTAGATAACCACTCCTTTCTTTCCTCTTAAAGGCATACAACCATCCTCATGATATATTTTTCTTGCTTAGAAAAGCTATTCTATCACTTTCATGGAAACCCACTGGTTAAAGAAGTAATTAAATAATTTGGCTTTCAATGACTGAAAGTACGTAGAGACATCATAAAATGATGTTTAATTTGTACTGGAATAAATACAGCTGCCTGTACAAAAATGTGGACCACTTTGGGAAGAAGACAATTAACGGCTCCTTTCTTCAGAAGGAAAGTACATAAGATAAGGCATTTCAACTCTTCTTCCGTGATTTCCTGTGGAAAACCCCTACTAAATTAGGAGAATTATGAGTGAGTAGAATTGGGAAATTTTCTTTGTCTGATTTCTTGTTGCCATTTTATTGGCTAATTTACATCCCAGACATTGATGGAGCAAAAGAGAAAACGCGACCTAAGTGTCAGACTGAGGTTAACCAACATGTTGTAGCATCTACATACTATGATGTAAGCAAAGGAGGAAGGGGGAAACACCAAAATTTCTAACAAGCTCTAAAATAACATCAGCCAGGAATCTGGAAAAATGGCAGGACTTTAAACCTGCAAAAAAAACCCTTCAATGTGATAACTTCCTATTGTTCAGTCTGTATAAAGTAACTGAAACACAAAGCATATGAAGGAAATCATACACTTTGATGCTTGGATGAAATGTTCTGCAAGTTCTTAATTTCTATCATTTTAGGGATTTGCCAGAAAAGTGTAACTGCCCTATAACCAAATCCTGATTTCCTTTATTATACAGTTACTAATTTATTAAGCAAAAAAATCTTTCTAAAGGCATTAAAAAAAAAAAAAAAAGAAAAGGAAATTTTCTGACCTGTAAAGGATCTTAACAGGAGTTAGCTTCCTTGCTCTGTAGTCTTCCAGTTTATTTATAAACCAATCCAGTGACCATGAACTTCATCCTGAGGCTATCTATACATTCTACCCGCAGGCAGCTGCTCTAACTCCCAGTGGCAAGGAAACCTCTTTCCCCTGGGGCTTCCATTCATTCCATTTATTTCATCCTCTTGTGATGGACAGGATAAAGCTCATCTTTTCTTTCCCTTGATAGCCATTCACATATTTGATGACAGCCGAATTCTCTAGGCTATAAATCTCAGGCTCAATGACTACTCCCTTCTGAAGAAGGTTTGAGTTCTGTCACCATTCTGCTCTGAACACACTCAAGGTGCTTTCTATTTCTGTACAAATGTGGTGCCCAGCAGTGTACACAATATTTCTGGTGTGTTCTTTCAACAAAGAGTGGAAGTGAGACCACCACCTCCTTGGTCTTATATAGCATACTTCTGTTAATGCTGCCTAAGGGGGAATTACTTACTTTTTGGATGCATTCATCTCCTTTAAAATGTAACTGCTTAAGAATTTAGCTCTTTGACCCAGCTTTTCAAAACTAATTTGAACTTAAATTGTGTTATCTATCACTTCATGTTCCTGCAGATGTGATAAGGTCTCCATTGAAGGCACTGATAAAATAAATTGAAGTGGTCAGGGAAAGATCTCGAGGCTGGAACTCTTCCTCTAGGTTGACATCACCAGAATGAGAAATACTGCTAACCCCTTAAGTACCAATCCAGAGATCACCAGCATCTCACTATTTTACCCCTTTAGAAATCCTATAAAACAAGACATAGAGGTACATTTGGTGTGACTGGTTCTTACTAAGGTGCCTGAGATGGATATCCAGCTCTCTAGCCTCTGGTTTGGAAATATACCTATCAAATGCCATGAGCATTCTGTCACAAATTGGGGGTGGGGGTGGGGGTTGTAAGTATGTAAGCAAGGAGGTGATCTCAAGTAAGGCTGCATTTTCCCCTAGCTCTCCCCAATGTACACGCACGCACGCACACACACACTCATGCACGCATACTTGCACACACACACTGCAGAGCATCCTTTGAAGAGGCATCCCTCCGGCAACTTTTGGGTAACAGCTGTATTATCATCCTGTATATGTCTGTTTCCATGTAACCCTGGGGGCAGAAATGATCACATTCATGTGTGTGACCATGGAACATAGCTCAGCACTCTGACTGGCATGTGGGCTGCACTAGATAAACATGTACTACATGAGTGTGAGGAAGGGAGGACAGCCAAGCGGCCTTTGAAACCTATACATGGAATGTTCTAGGTTTAGATGGATTCAGGTTTCTGAACTAGTAATCCAGAACACAATTTATATCAAGACTCTGATTCCTTTCCTGTCTATATTCTTATTTTTAAAAATAATAAAGCAGGGGTGCCTGGATGACTCTGTTGGTTAAGCATCCTGACTCTTGATTTCAGCTCAGGTCATGGTCTCAGTTATGAGACTGAGCCCAAGTCAGGTTAGGCTATGCACTGGGCGTGGAGCCTGCTTAGGATTCTCTTTCTCTGTCATCTCTCTTTGCCCTTCCCCTGCTCACATGTGCTGCGCTCACACACAACCTCTCTTTCTCTCTCTCAAAAAAAAAAAAAAAAAAAAAAGTTAAAAAAAACTTGACTTCACCATGATTTCTAAAAAAGTCTAGTTAATTTCCTATAAATGACAGATAAAGAGATTGATAAATAGATATTCGAAAAACAGGGGCGCCTGGGTGGCTCAGTCGGCTGAGCGTCCGACTTCACCTCAGGTCACGATCTCGCGGTTCGTGAGTTCGAGCCCCGCATCAGGCTCTGGGCTGATGGCTCAGAGCCTGGAGCCTGCTTCCGATTCTGTGTCTCCCTCTCTCTCTGCCCCTCCCCCATTCATGCTCTGTCTCTCTCTGTCTCAAAAATGAATAAACATTAAAAAAAAATTTTAAAAAAAAATAAAATTAAATCTATAAGGATGGGAAATCCTTAAAACTGAATACGAACGAAAAGTTTGACTGTGTAACCCAATGATACCATAAACCATATAGAAGGATAAAAATTTAATCCAAGAGATTTTTGAACTTGAATATCCTCTTTTGAATATATTTGAAGGTCAAAAGAACTGCAAAGAAAGTCTGAACTCTAGTTAGTAAGCTTGTACTAGTACTGACATTGGAATAGCAATTCAGAAGCTATTCTGTATGTGCCATAAGGCTGAGCAAAATGAGTAAGTACACTGATATCACTGGCAAGTAGGGTTTCTATTACTGGAGGAAGGAGATACAAATATGGAATGGGGGAAGGAAGGGAAGAAGCCTATGGTGTTAGACTGGAATCAGAGCTATCAGCAGAAATTCAAACCTGTTTTTAAAAATGAATTTTCTAGCTTTATCTACTGAAAGCCTAAGGAAATTTCTCCAGTAAAAGGAACCAGGTCTTCTTAAAGAGATGGAGAATCCCAGGACTGGCGTAGGGAACGTATAGGATGAGCCGAGTGCATTCTATTATTTCAGAAATAAGGAAGTATTCAAAAATTGAGTGGGGACATAGCAAAAGGACAGAGGAGCTAGTACGAATGACTCTCACTGGCCAAGACTGGGACCAATTTAACCATCAAAATAAATAATGACAGGAATGGCTTATAATACATTGACTAATAACCAATGAGTACCTCCTGATACTAAAAAAGTTTTTAATGGAATGTGAAGAAGAGAAAGCTCTGATTTTTTTATTATTTATTTTTTTGAGGAAGTTTTTTTTTTTAAAGCAGAATTCTAACTCACAAAAGGTAAAAGGAATGATATAAATAGAAAATCACAAGGTCATCATCAATTGCTAGTAATAATTAATTCAGGAGAGAATCATCCATGGATGCTAAAACCATTGGGAGAAAAAGATGAGCATGGTGGCTTGTACCAGGGTTACAGCAGTGGAGGCGGTGACAAGTGATGAGATCCTGGGGCAGTTCTGAAGGCACAGCCAATAAGATTGCCTGATGGGTTAGATGCGGAGTGCAAGAAGAAGAGAGGTATTCAGGACAACTCCAAGGTTTTTGCCTGGAACAACTGAAAGGATGCAGCTGCCATTTTCCAAGAAGGGAAAGATATTAGGAGGAGTAGACTGGTATGAAAGATTTGCTATGGAGAGAGTCCACTGAGGAATCTGAGGCAGAAGAGACCCATTTCAACTCCGAAAAGTTGGAGACATGGCTAAGGTCTAAGATATAGTGTCCCAACTCACTGGGACTAGGACATGGGTCACCAGATTCCTGGTCAGGTGTGGTAGGGGAGGAAAAGGAGTAGAAGACTGGTGAGATGGGAAGAATGAGATATAGAACAGCAACTGGAGCGGAGCCTTGAAGGCTGGTCTAAGATGTGATGTTTCCATGTTATTACATCATGTTAATGGTGTCTTCTTTAGCTACATTATGATAGTACTTGTGTTTCTTTTGGGAAGCCTCACTCTAGCGCTTTGAGATGTTGATGATGCATTCATTATCCAAACAATTACTGGCCACCTGCTATATACTATTCCAGGTGCTGGAGATACAGCAGCAAAAACAAAAACAAAAACAAAACAAAACAAAACAAAAAACAGAAAAACAATTCCTGCCCTCTTGGAACTAACAATCATGCTATAGACATTTTCATGATTTTTTAAATTAAAAACATAAACATGTCTTGAATGAACATTTAAAGCTATAGATGTGTCAGCTGTTTTCATGTCAATTACTTCACTTAATCCTAATACTATTCCTGCAAAGTAGGTAGTTTTATTTTCGTCTTATAAATGAGGAAATAAAGTTGAAGAGATTAAGCGACTTGTAAAAGATCACATCACCTATACGTGGCACAATCTCGAGTGAGATCCAGCTTTTGCTTTTAAGTATGGTATTCTGCTCACTAGACCACAGCCCTATTTAACTACTATATGACAGATGTCTTCACTTCAGCAACTTAATCGGTTTACTCAGATCCTGCAAAGTCCCTGGTATCATGTAATGCATGAATAAAGCACCTCATATGAAGCAATTTATGATCTTCTGTTGATCTGACTATTGATCATTGGGGTTAATAGCTAGGACATGATCTCATGTTTTCTTTATGAAACCTTACAGTGGTACGGATGAAATTGGTTTGACCAGCTCACAGGAGTTGATTGTTAAATTTGCAGAAATTTTGCAAGCCAGTACTTCACATTGACAGCTTGAAATTGACCATGGTGGCAGTATTTATATGCAGGAAACTGACAAATACTATAAATCAGGGCTTTGCTTTGTTCTTCGGGAGAGCCAGTTACTAAACATTTACCAGCACACAACTGTCCTGAAGGCCCAACAACTACTCAGTGGGAAAAATATCATAGAAATTACTTTCTTAAATAAATTATTCAAAATACTGGAAAACTTCTCTAACTTTTCTACTACTCCCTAAATATATACCAACGATATACAAGGGAACACTATATATACATGTAAATATCTTTCTGAGTGCAAAATGGAACTAAAATGGTCTTTATCCCATACTTTAGGGCCACTAGTTTATAAGCTTAATGACATAACATCCGTGTAATGAGATGAGTAGTGCTCCCCCAAAGTTCATGTCCACCCAAAACCTCAGAATGTGACCTTATTTGGAAATGGGGTCTTTGCAGATGTAATTAATTAAGATGAGGTCATATGGGATTATCATGGGCCTGAAACGCTATGACTGATATTTCATAAGGGAAAGGAGAGACAGATTCAGACACAGAGAGACAGAGGGAAGACAGCCATGGGAAGACAAAGGCAGAGATTGGAGTGATGCAGCTATAAGCCATGGAATGTGAAGGATTGCCAGCAACCACCAGAAGCTAGAAAGAGGCAAGGAAGGATTCTTCTCTGGAGCTTCAGAGGGAGCATGGCTCTGTTGACAACTTATTTTTGGATTTCTAGCTCCTACAATTATGAGAGAATAAATTTCTGTTGCTTTAAACCACCCAGTCTATGGTAATTTGTTATGGCGGTCCTAGGAAACTAATACAATACTCATGCAAATTAAATTAGCATGTGCATAGTGTTTAATATAACACAGTTAAGGAACCTAACGAATGTTTAATAAATTCCTTTCTGGAATCCTGCTACCTATAAGATCTTCATAAGAAATTACACATTACAGGGGCGCCTGGGTGGCTCAGTCAGTTAAGCATCTGACTTCAGCTCATGTCATGATCTCACTGTTCAAGAGTTCAAGCCCTGCATCAGGCCCTGTGCTGACAGCTCCGAGCCTGAAGCCTGCTTTGGAGTCTGTGTATCTCTCTCCCTCTGCCCCTCTCCCACTTGCACTCTGTCTCTCCCTCTCTCTCTCTCTCTCTCTCTCAGAAGTAAATAAACATTAAAAAAAAAAAAAAACAAGATCATGTGTTACATCTAAAAGTAAGCTTTTGGTATAGTTTCTCTTTTCAATCTCCTACTTTACTAACCCCAGATAGAAGGAAGCACATGGTGTAAATAGAGTGGAAGCAATCCTGATTAGTGAGGTTGTGCTACAAATAAATTAGTGGACTGATGAAGCTTTTGTGTAACTCTGTGATCCCATAAACCAATCAGAAAGTTGCCATTCAACACTCAAATTAGTGTGTTTGGGTATACTAAATAAAAGCAACTATCATTTTTAAGTGCTTACTATGTGCCATGCATTGAATAACTCAATTTATACACATATCCTATACAGTAGGTACAATTTATACACATATCCTATACACACACTTGTCTCAACTTTGCAGATGAAGAAACTGAGGCCTGGCCAAGTTGAGTAACACTGCAAGTTAGTGGCAAAACTAGGAATCAACATCATGCATGCCCAGCCCTGAACTAACTGACCTTAGAACCAATGCTTTAAAGCCTAACAGTGTGGTCCACAAGCCAGCTGATGTCACCCCAGCCCTAGAACCTGTAAGTGTAGAACCTGAGATCTGTAGCTCTGTTACCTCCTTCTAGGACATCAGTCAGACACCTGTTACTCTCTCTCCTATACCCTTTATCTCACCCTTTCTTTCAAGTTTTCCATCTTTCTGTGCTATATTCCAGGAAACTATTTCAGATCTATTTTTTCAATTTAATAATTGAAATCGACAGTCTCTAATCTTGATTTTAACTCATTCCCTAAGGTAAATCAGTTTAGTGATTATATTTTTAATCTGGAATCCTGCTTTTTTCTTAACATTAGTTCATAAGCAGTTTTCCATGTTGCAGTCTTCATGTTAGTTTTTAAAAGCAGTGGCATATTTCATTCCGTAGTTATACCATGATTTGCCTATTCATTTACCTGTTGTTATATCTTGTCCTTGTATGATATAAGTCCTTAGAACTTATCATAGAATCCAAGATTGGCTAAATGTCCCATTGTGATTTAGCATATGTGGAACGGGTCCCAGGCATCTCTGTGGTTAGAATACTCTTGGGTGACTCTGATGCACACCAATGACAGAGAAGCATAGATTCAAAGGACCCCCATGAGTAGAGACAAAACCTTAATATTTTATTTATTTTATTTTATTATTTTTTTAGTTTGTATATTTAGACCAATTATTTTAGATCATTATTGTTATGTTAGATAATTACTGATAAACATTTCAGATAATTATTTATAGCACTCAAGGGTGATGTTTCATATTTTTCTTTTGTCTGCTCCCTCTGACTCTAAATCTTTTATCATTTCTTACTTTCCTATCATTTTCTCAAACTTTTTTTTAGGATTCTATCTTTTTTTTAATTAAATATAATTTATTGTCAAATAAACCATACAACACCCAGTGCTCATTCCAACATGTGCCCTCCTCAATGCCCATCACCCACTTTCCCCTCTCACCCACCTCCCATCAACCTTCAGTTTGTTCTCAGTATTTAAGAGTCTCTTATGGACAAACCCTTAATATTTTAGTAATGAATAGTATCCCATGATGGTTAAGAGTGTAGACTCTTAAATCATACTGTCTGAACTGAAATCTTGGACTCCAACCCAGAAAGACTATGAGACTCAGGGTAAGCTTCTTAACTTTTCCAGGCTTCAATTGTCTCATTTATCAAATGAGGATCAGATAACTTACTTGCGTGGATTGTTGCGTTGACTAAATGAGATGATGAAAGTAAGCATAACAATCCACTCTCAAAATCATTCTGTTGGGTGGATGGGGATCTAAAGGGGAGAGGAACTGTCTGTGAAAGTCCGCATGCACCTTCCAGCCCACCTGCAGGAGAGGCAAATGCAGACCAGAGGGTTCTGATCTGGTACCCTCCTGAAGGTGAGGAGAGGAGATGGAGACTGCAGGGTCATCTACAGCCTCCTGTCTAGACCTGCTGACAGGTTGAGAAACAGCTTGTCTGTTGAGGAGGAGGTGTTATACATTTAAGGGCTATATAGTACTTCCGAACATTCTTTTTTTTAAGTTTATTTATTTTTGAGAGACAGAGAGCGTGAGCGGGGGAGGGGCAGAGAAAGAGGGAGAGAGAATCTCAAGCAGTCTCCGCATTGTCAGCATGGAGCCTGATGTGGGGCCCGAACTCACAAACTGTGAGATCATGACCTGATCTGAAACTAAGTCATACGCTTAACCAACTGAGCCACGCAGGTGCCCCCAGAATATTCTCATCTTAGCAAGAAGAATTACCGCTATGGGACTTTATGAGACCTGAGTTCCTGAATGGAATGGGGAGACACTATACAATCTACAGACTGGTAACTGGTAACTGGTTAGTTAGAAGCTATCAGAGATTGGCTTTAGATTGAACAATGGTCCCAGGATAATCATGTATTTAGGGAAGAGTAAAGGGGAGAGAAATGAGAATGGCCAGCAGAGGAAGATCACCAAGCCAGGGCTGACAAAAACAAAACTTAAAATTTAGACAATTTGTGGTTTCCCTGATAATCTCTAACAGTTAAGTCTCACAGCTATGATCTCTGTTAGAAGTTTCCTTAATGAGTAGCTCTCTCTAGTTCATAACAGAGACTAAGAATACATACAGTGAATTTAGAGGGCTATTTTTAAAAATATTCTACAAGGTAGTATTTTGTTTCAGGGGCCAAATGCAAAATTTCTGAACTAATTGAAAGAAAATTTATCTAGAAGTGTAGACTGTGGTTACACATGGGAGAGAGTTTTGCCTGCTTGCCTAGAGCAGGACCTGACACACAGTGCTCAATGACTATTTGTTAAATGAATTTTCTCTCTTTTGACTTCCATCATCAATGGTTAACTTTATGCTGAATCACCATCAATATGGAAGGGCAAGAGAGAAAAAGCAGTGAAGCCCATTCACCTTTTTTGTCTGGTGATACTAAATCTCACCTCTTTTCCACCCTATGGCCAAAGTGAAGGCAGGCTTTCCAGAGCTTTGTGTTGGAGGCCTGAAGTATTTTGACTCACTTAAAATGGATTAAGAAATGCAAAAACATAACCGTAAAATTAAAAAGTACAAAAATAACAAATGAAAAAAAATTGACAAAGACATTATATACATACATATGCACACAGTCTTTTAATTAGCTGCTGTCAAAAAGCTAAAAAGACATGTAATCTACAGCCTTGATTCCTGACCATGTTTGAGCCCATCCCTTTGAAAATCTGATAAACAGCTATCTCTTCACAAAAATGTATATATGCTTACATAAAATTCTGCACAGAAACTCAGAAGTCCCAAAGTTCTCTGAAACCACCAAAAAGGATCCAGGTTACAAGCTCTCTCTTCAATATACAGGGCCTTGCACACAGGGGATATAATATTTCCCACATGAACATATATATGCAAATAGTAAAGAACTACTGATGGAAATTTTAATAAACGCTACAAACTCAGGTTCTATATGCATGCCTAATGGATTACTGGTGATTTTCTTTCCTGTTGCTTTTAGTGATCAACTCAGATTAAATTATTCCAAATTAGTATTAAAACTAGATCCTCATAATGGCAAACCTCCTGGATCAGACAAGTTTATACAAAGGAAAGGAGATTATGCAAGGATATGTGATAGCTTTAAATGCCACAGCAGATCAGCCGGTCTTTATTTGACCTTGACAGAACTTAACATTTAGGATTTTTAAATGAGAGGCACCAGAGTGGAGACTTAAAAAAAAAAAAAAAAAAAATCAAGTGGGCACAGGGGACAACAAAAAAAGCTGGTTTTGACCTAAACATTTTGACACATGCCTTCTGTTCAACGTACAACACTCAAGAAAGAACACATATGTGAGAATCAGCTTTCAGAAAACATGTGATTAAAAATAGTGACACGCACATCAGCTGTGTTTCAAGCTGTAGTCCACTGCATTCGATATTTATAACTAAAGAGAAAATAAAAATACCAACTGGGGAGCTATTTGTATTTTAGAATGAAGGTCACTGACACTGATTTCTGTCTGGCATAGAGTGAGCCCCGCTGGAGGCTGATGATCCTATCAGCTGAGGACGGGGAGTTTCTGGAAGACCATCACTGAGAGTTTCTGAAGCCCCATAGGGCTGCTCCCACTGGCACCCTTCCTCCTCTGTGAAGAGGAAAGCAGTTTGATTAATAAAAAAAATCTGATGCATAACTTTCGGGAAAAAGAGGGAAACGAGCCTTCCTTGGCACTCCTTGCTGAGTCAAAAACAGGCAGGGACAAGCTTGGCCCCGAGGAAGGTACTTGTGCTTTTCTGCCAGCCTCTCCCATTAGGAGCTCCGTGATGAAATCAGAACTGAAGAAACTTTAAAGAGACACTTTACTGGACAGTATCAAAGAATATTAAATGTTTAACAACAGGAAAGCTTTTCTTTAAAAAGGGCGAGACATTAAGAGTCAGTCTGTATATGTGCTCTCCCTGGATTTTTCTCTTAATGTTATTCTGTTGTTGTTGTGAGTCAGAATAAACTCCACATTGTAAATGAATAAATTTTATCTAGATGATAAAGAAGAATCAGGAGGATCAAAGTGAACACTGATCTTCAGTGGAGCCCAGGTTTTAACCCTTATCTGCCCTGAAAAGGAGCCATGATATAGAATAGAAAATTTGGGTGGAAGCCAGTAAAAATTAATTTTCTTGAAAATGCCAGTATTGATAGAAGCATCCTAATGGAGTAAAAATATTAAAGCAGATCAGAGAATGAAAGTGCAGAATACTGGTTCACTTACGAAGAAAAAGGAAAAAATGATAGATGGGTGGGGTTGTAACTGTAACTACGTTTCATTTTAGAGAGACAGAGATCAGAAGTTCATTCTGTAGAATGTTAAGATCTATTACATCTAGATGGTGTATGTGGTGTCTGTTATACCAACTTTTAAATGTTTTTGAATTATGCTTGAAGCATTCTGTAATTAAAACAATTTTTAAAAAAGAATCTGAAGACTTACACAGCAAAGCTCTAGAAATCCAAATGGAATTCTGACAGCAAAGAAGCACGCAGAGCACCAGGGGGTCCCGCATCGGAGTTCTAGAAATTACCTCCACATGGTAAGAGTGTGTCTAAGCCTAGTCTACACCCAGCTTATTAGAGATAGGGTTTTAGGGGTGCCTGGGTGACTCAGTCGGTTAAGTGTCCGGCTTCTGCTCAGATCATGATCTCACAGGTTCGTGAGTTTGAGCCCTGAGTCGGGCTTTCTGCTGTCAGCACAGAGCCGGCTTCAGATCCTCTGCCTCCCTCTCTCTCTGCCCCTCCCCCACTCGTTCTCTCTCTCTCTCTCTCTCTCTCTCTCTCTCTGTCTCTCTCTGTCTCTGTCTCTCTCTCTCTGTCTCTGTCTCTCTCTCTGTCTCTCTCAAAAATAAATAAAAACATTAACAAAAAAAGAAACAGGGTTTCAGGCATGGCACAAAATTCCAGCAGAAAAAGGAGGATTGGGTAGACTCCTAGAGTTGCTTTAAAATGATTTAAGTTGAGGGGCGCCCACGTGGCTCAGTCGGTTAAACGTCTGACTTCGGCTCAGGTCATGATCTTGCGGTCCATGAGTTCGTGCCCCGCGTTGGGTTCTGTGCCGACAGCTCAGAGCCTGAAGCCTGCTTCGGATTCTGTACAAATGCTCTCTCTGCCCCTCCCCCACTCGCACTCTGTCTACAGTGTCTCTCTCTCTCAAAATAATAAACATTAAAAAAATTTTTTTAATGATTTAACTTAAGTATCATATTTGGACAATCATCAAGAGAGTAACCCAAGCAGGTTTTACATTCACACACTCTATAAAGTGTAGTTAGGGGTCTGCAGCCCCCAAGCCACAGCCAACCCCATAGCTTTTGGGTGGCCTCCCAACACTTTGCTGCTGCCTGCATGTGACTGAGTGCATGCTGAGCCACCAGCCTTTCAGAGGCATCTCAGGGGGGTGGTGTGCCCACAGAGAGGGGTGATGGGAAGAGAGAGAGGGAGTGAGGTCTGAGGGGAGAGGCAGACCAGTAAGAGGCCATAGGTGAGGAAAAGGCAGAGCCTGTAATATTTCCCTGTTAAACCTGAACAAATGTACTTTAATAAGCATGTAGCATATGTAAATCTCAGATATAGCATTCTTTGCAGTAAATCTAAATGCCCTCCCTCTGAAGTTCCTGCCGGAATGGATTCTAGGGGTAATTGTGGGCACCCTTGGTTATACCTCCCTCCCCTGGAATGGAGGATGAGGACTGTTCCAGAAAGGTTCCCACCGCTCACACACAACAGCTGCTCTGCAGGTTCTGTGCCTTGGCTGAACCTGTGTCCACTTTCACTTTCTCTTCTGCAACACTTCATAACCGAGTGCCCACAGAACCCTATGTTAGCTTTTAGATATGCTGTTATCATAGAATATGGACTGTTTTAAGACATTTTTTTTCTTCTCTTTTCTTTCTCCTTAATGCTAGCTCAGGTGTAAGTTCTCCAGGTATGTTAGCTCAGAGACCCTAGAAGAAATTATACACTCACTGTGATCATTTTGAAAATAAGTACCTACTAATAATCAGGAAAAGTACATATGTTTGCAAAATAATATATTTAGGCAATTTCATATATTCCATATAATCCATGTGCTACAGCTTTACAGTAGAAAAGTATGCACAGGAGAAAGGTTAAGGTTGAGTCAACCCTGCATCTAGATCAGTGGTTCCAAAGCAGGGTAATTTTGGCTATGCCTAGAGACATTTTTCGTTGTCACAATTGTAGGGAGGCTATTGGCTCCGAGTGGGTAGAAGCCAGGCATATTGCTGAATATCCTGTAATGCACTGGCAAGCCCCCCACAACAAAGAGTTTTCTGGCCCAAAATGTCAGTGGTGCCGAGTTTGAGAAGCCCTGATAAAGTTGTATCTGGCCCGCTGCTTCCCTTACAGCCACACGCAGAGGGGGTACTTAGTTAACTACAGCAGAAGACATGGGCAATTGTAAAGATCCTCTTGATAAGAGATACATACTGAGGGCAACTCTTTCTTCTGTCTAAATTTTACAGAGAATAAGGGTTTAAAATCCCTTTGTAACCTAAAAGGTCCCCTTTTACTATTCCCATTAAGAGTGATATTGGGAGAAGAGGTCTGGGAAAACTACCTCATGGTTGTGTCTTTCTCTCCCTCCTCCTTATCCCTCTGATTAGGAGCTTTTAAGGTAAATAAAATGACTTCCTTTAACCGTTATGAACAGCAAAGGCATTTAAACTCTCAGTGAACAATGACAGGCTAGAAGAACAGTGACAGTTTGTAACAGATTCTCTAAACTGTTCTTTTGCTTACAACTGGACTAAATGCTTAATAAATACATGTTGAATTAGTGAATAAAAAATAAATGATTGGGTGAAATAATGACACTGTAACTGAAGTTTAATAATGATCAATCTTACACATTTATATTTTGACTTTATTATTAGTTGTTTACATACCTATATTTCCCAGTAACTATTAACCTCCCTGGATACAGCAATTATAATTTGATAAGAATATTTAATGTCCTTGTTGTTCTAGGCTGTTTCATTTCTAAATTATTTTGCAAATATGAGGCAGTAACCACTACCTGAGAAGGATGTATGAAGACTAAGCACAAATGAATATATGAAGTTTTTCTAATCAGGTAATAAAGTTACATAAAAGGTAATGCTATGTATTTGTTAGTATCAAGAATTGTTACCTGGCCACAAAAGACTGGGACAATACAAGTAAACGGTTCATGAAAATACCATTATTTACATAGAGTTTGTATAGAGCCAGTCCAGAAAAAAACCCAGTTTTTCTCTTGATGTTAATTCTTCAGTAGTTATAGCCAATATCAATGCTGATAACATGCATCTTTCAATTATCCTTCGCGTAAGCACACACACACACACACAAACATGTAACATGTTTATATGTATGATGCACAGACATATATGTTAAAAAGAGAAGTGCTAGACCTGACTCCCTACCATCTGAGTCCCCTTTGCCGCCTGGGCCTCTCTCCTTCGGCCTCCTCACAGACATTACCTACCAGGTAGGTACCTACTTTTTCCGTACCAGGGTCATTATGAGGATCAGAAAAAATTATGTATGTAAAGCACTTGGCAAGTCTTTGGTGCTTCATAAATGCTAATTCCCTTGTTCAGTTGCTGCTCCTCTTTCCTCATCCAGTTTCTAAAGGATCTGAGACTGTGGTTTCCTTCTGTGAGTTAAACACATCACATTTACCCTGCCTGATGGCCTTGAAGGGGAAAAATGACTTTCATTCCACACAGAAGCTAGAAGACTTCAAATGCAAATGGGATTGGTAGGACAGATACTATATAATATGGGTGAGCTTCACTCATAAGGTAAGGAGTGACATCACAGTATTTTGTCTTTTGTTTTGGAACAGGGACAAGAAATTAGAGATGCCTGGGCCTAGAAGTGGAGAGGGAGGAGAGGGAGGAAACAGAACGTAAGGCTGGCAAAACCAAAGCAAATTTCCTTCACATCGCAGTTTTACTAAGGCTCTGTCCTGTTGCCCTTCCCCGATTCACAAAAGCAAATCAACAAAAAAACTCAGGTATTAGTATGTTCTACCCTGAGAGATGCACACACCTGAGTGGGAAAGGAGTTGCTAACCATTTGCCAAAGTCTTGAATTACCGAACAAATAAAATTTTTATAAACAGTGCAATTGCAATTACTGACTGGCTTATCTGTAAAACTTTTTATCAGTCTATGAAACACAGCATCATGTGCTGGCGAGGATGTGGAGAAACGGGAACCCTCTTGCACTGTTGGTGGGAATGCAAATTGGTGCAGCCACTCTGGAAAACAGCGTGGAGGTTCCTCAGAAAATTAAAAATAGACCTACCCTATGACCCAGCAATAGCACTGCTAGAAATTTACCCAAGGGATTCAGGAGTACTGATGCATAGGGGCACTTGTACCCCAATGTTTAGAGCAGCACTCTCAACAATAGCCAAATTATGGAAAAAGCCTAAATGTCCATCAACTGATGAATGGATAAAGAAATTGTGGTTTATATACACAATGGAGTACTACGTGGCAATGAGAAAGAATGAAATATGGCCTTTTGTAGCAATGTGGATAAAACTGGAGAGTGTTATGCTAAGTGAAATAAGCCATACAGAGAAAGACAGATATCATATGTTTTCACTCTTATGTGGATCCTGAGAAGCTTAACAGAAACCAATGGGGGAGGGGAAGGAGGAAAAAAAAAAAAGAGGTTAGAGTGGGAGACAGCCAAAGCATAAGAGACTGTTAAAAACTGAGAACAAACTGCGGGTTGATGGGGGGTGGGAGGGAGGGGAGGGTGGGTGATGGGTATTGAGGAGGGCACCTTTTGGGATGAGCACTGGGTGTTGTATGGAAACCAATTTGACAATAAATTTCATATATTAAAAAAAAAAGAAACACGGCATCATGTTATAAAAATAAAAAACTCAAACCACCTCTGAGAACGATATTCTCAATTAGACCAACAAACAGAAAAAGAACCTGAAGATGCGTAAAAGTCCTGACCAAACACGTTACAGGCATGTCAGGAAGCAGTAGGTTCCAAGGACCATCACATGTAGTTACACAGTTGCTCAAATAAAGGCCCTAGAGTACTTTCAGGCTCTCTGTGAAACACTCATATATATTTTTTCATCTAATGTCTAAAAGTGTCTAAAAGACTCTATAAAAGTATAGACCATCAAGATTTCTGCATTATGGTACTGAGGTTTAGAAGTGTTGTTGGATAACCTAGTCAAAAGCACACTGCGAATAACAGAGCCTGATCTGAGTTCGTGATCTTAAATACCATGCCACATAATCCACACCCTCGGTCATCTGTTGTTTTTCACCAAATCTCTAAAGGGCTGAAGGGAAACACCTCTTTCAAAGACTTACTAAAATTTCCGGAAGTATATTAACCAAAAAACACTTGAAGATGATCAAGAAATAGTAAACATTTGTTAATGTTGAAATAATTTATCCTAAATGAAAACATTAACAGAATTTTTGAATCTGCCACTTCTATGCTAAGGGACAAATTTCTATCTAAAAATTATAATGACCGTGTGACTGGCTTAGGAGTAAAGGCAGACTATATACACTTAAAGCATTCCTTTCTTTTGCTTTTAAGAAATGAAATCTTCCAGGAAGATAGAGAAGGACACCGCAAACTTACTTTGACCTGAGGGTAGGACTTCTTGTTCTTTTCACTAGACGCACCAGGGAGTCCACCGTGGGATGGGCCTTCACATACATAACGGAAACGAAATCCTCTCTGCAAAGGTGAATACGGAGCCAACAAGTTTGAGAAATACTTATTAAAAATTGTAGGAACAAAGTTATATACACATTTTAAATTCTTGTGTATATCAAATGAGAGAGGAAAAGCATCAACTGTGAAAGAGGACTCTGCAAATGAGAACCACTTTTCCCATAATCTTATTATGAACATTGATGCGAATTGATACTTGTCCACTGATCTGTGGCTTAGAAGCCAGGTCCCTAACCCTGCAGAACCTCTCCTGCTGGGCACATGTGGAGAGTGAACTGCTGGAGAGTTTAAGCCTCGGACTCGACATGTTGCAGCTTGTTTGAATCAGAGCTTCCTCGTCTCAAATTGCTGCTGCCAAGCTCTGAACTTGGCCATATTACTGAGTTATGCTGCTTTGACTCCTACTTAAAGGAATTCCTTTATCTACTCTGATTACAGTTGATTCAGAGGGAATAAGAAATGTCCTGTTAAATATACTGCATCAGTGTTGCAGAACACATCCTATGCAACAGTTCAGAAGATAAGGTTTGGACTTCATGGTTATTGATATTATCAAGCTCAATCTTGATATAGTAACTGACCTGGATGAATCCAAAACCAGATAATCCTTTTCGATATGGTTAACTCAAGAATTCTACAGATATAGTAGATCAGTGAAGAGTTAGCTGGAAGGCTTTGCCATGTGTACTACTTACTGTGGGCTGATAAACATGGAAGCTCCATGTTTTGTTTTGCTTTTTTAATCTATACAAATGAGACGATTAGACAAGACCATCTGTAAGGTCTATTCCAGTTCTAGCGTTTTATGATTTACAAAGATAACAGTTATAATTGTGCATATCTATATACGAAGAATAAAACAAGGACCGTTATGAAAATGGATCGGATATTAAGGGAGCTTAGCATTAAGGGAGATTTCATTGTTTTTCCTGAAAGACTCAACTTTGTAATGATGTCAATCAATATGTAGTGGTGTTATAGTTTAAACTTAACCAGACAGTTCTTCTTTTTTCGAATCCTTTTCAAATGTCTTAATATGCTCTATGGGACATCCTCACCTTTCATTTATTTTTACAGTGGGATTGATTTCATATAAACAGTGTCAGATCACTAGGCCATCGGGAGGTCCGCACACCCATCACTTGCTGGTAGGGGCTTTCTACCGTGCATACTCTTTTAACAATTGCAAAGCCTGGCAAATGCAAAGATTTTAACAGCTTTGAGCCCATGGGACAGTGTAAAAATTCTTGCCCTCCTTAGATTGCACTACATTTCATTATGCATCATAGGGTCTTGAAACAATCTGAATGATCCAGGGGCCCTGAACTAATTGAAACCTCTGGTAAGCATCTGGAACTGCCCCTATATTTTCTGAAAATTTTCTGATCAATCTTAAAGCATATTTCACGAGATGAGGAAGGTCTGAAGTAAATTCCCTAGTGTGGGAAAGTTCCTCAAGTCACACATGGATCTAGAGTGTGCAATCAACTCAACAAATCGGGACTTAAAACGACTTTTGCCTATGACTCCTCAGGAGATATCAAACCTAATACCAGGGAAACCTTTTGAGGTGAGGTTAGTCCTTAGGAGCAATTCCTCTGTTTAGCTTCTTACAAAATTTAAACTAAAAAATAAGTTACAAATTCAGCCCTATACCTTTTGTAGACAGAGGCTGTTGGCTTGTTTTTATTAATTATATGAACTTTCTAAAAGCATGAAAAAGCAGCAGCATGTGCAACATGAGCCTCCAGAATTGACTAACCATAAAGATAGAGATTTATTGACTATTAATCTATTTAAATACAACTTCCGTTTTTAAACAGCATTAGATAATTAGCACTGAATAATATGCAACGAACTGGATATTCTAAAGATTAGTAGTCTACGTTATGACTCATGTCTGTCAGAGCTGGGGACAACGATGGCAAAGGAAAAAGAACATTCTCCTAATTTTTATTTTAAAAATGAAAAAAAAATTAATGAAGAAATTCATTATTTTTAATCACAAAATCCCTTTAGGACAGGTGGAGAAACATATACATGTGTACTTTAAATTTATTATTATTATTTTTTTTCAGGAAGATAAGATGTCTTCACATGCATAGTTCTAAATGTGTTTCTGATTCTAAATTTTGAGATTAGAGGTTTGTCGATCCACAGCCATTCATTTTGGTAACTCCATTTGCTTACAATGAGTCATCAACCTCAAAGGCAAGGGCTATGTCCATCCGGTCAGAAAGTTTGATTTAAAGACAATCTTTTTACTTTCACTGCAGTCAGACATCAAAATAACTTCGGTTTGGTAAACAAACACACTGTTTTACTCAGGCAAGCTTTCACACATCTACGTAGAGTGAATTAAATTTTGAAATTTGGAACTACACAACCCCATAGGTAAATCATAAGTGTCCATTTTTTTTTTTTATGACTCTTGGACCCATAATAAGGAACTGCATTTAAAAATTCTTATTGTAGTGCTATGCTTATAAAAATAGTATTTGAAAAACATGCTTTTCCTGGTATGCAGAGAAACAGATCTTAGCTTGATTTCTCACTTTCGTGGATTACACAGATTTTACAAGCTAGAAAATTTTCTGGGTGGCCAGACTGCTGAGCAGACTTCTAGGGGATAAACTTCCACGGGGAGGATCCTTGAGAGACTTAGCTACTTCTTGAGAGAAGTCACCGCTAAAGAACTGGACATGGAGGTAAAGCAAAGGTGAATCACGCTGGCAGCCCACGGAGTCAGTCTGCCACAGCAAGCAAGTAGAATAACGCTCCCAAGTCTCGTGTGGCTTTCCTGTCCCCACCTCAAAAACTTTTACCTCAGGTCAGCCTTATCATGATAGTTAAGACAGTTATAGCCTGTAAATTCTGACCCCAATCCAAGTACATGTTACAATTACAGTAACCATGATGGAAGCTTTATTTAAGTTCTTGACCTAGTTAGCATTCATTTAATGTTACACAATGCAAAAGTGTTACACTCACTCAGCCGAGCCACGAAAAGCATTAAGAAAGGTTTTGGGTAATAACTCCAAGACAGCAAGTATATGCATCCCCAGTCACACAAATGTGGTAAGCACATCCATTCAGAGATTTATTGACTTTGTCCTCATTCTGTGGGGGCCTATACTATTCCTCTACCAATCCCCCTAATAATTGAGCTCTCCTCACTATAAGGAAGTATTAAGATTCTCTTTCCTCCTTTTTCATAGCAATGGTCCCATCCAATTTCCAATAAATATTTATCCACAGAGTTGGAGCACAGTGAGGAAGCCACTTCTATTCCCAGGCATCCTCTATAAAACCTAGTGGTGAGAGGAAGAGCCTGATGAAATGAAATGCTCCTCTTTTGTCTCCAAAGGGGTCGAGTCTAAAGCTAACACGAGACAAAAGAGGACTCAACTGTCCATTTGAATACTTTATCTACACCCTACTGGTACTTCTAGCCTTTTAGGTCACATGTTCCAAAGACAAAACAGAAAAGGCTGGAGCTTTTGAAGGAAGGAAGAAGGCTAAGAAGTACCACATGTACACGGACAGGGTTGATGGGTGTAACTCAGTGTATACGAAAAGCCTATCTCCTTAAACATGAAAATGAATGGAGACAACTCTGCCTTTCGTAGGAGTGGCTGGTAAGCAAAGGTGGTGGAGATTGTGAGATACCAAGGATCTACAATCGTCTAGGTTTTACAGAACTACGTACTGAGGCTCAGGACACTTAGAAGAATGACTAATGAAGTAGGCGAATAAAGTTGTTACACAATTTGGGCTGGGTGTTGAACTTCTAGATAAGCTACTTCCTTCATAAAGTTCACTTATTTTATTCGGTGCTTGAGATATTAATAGGAAACTTATGGATCTAACATTGAAAGAGGAAGTCCCATCCCTTTAATCATCTTACCTGTTTAGGTTGCTCTAATATTTGAAGGTATGGACCATCTGCTGAACATGAAAACAACAAACAGAAAGCAAAAGAAACTGTGAGCCATCTCACATTTGCTATAAAATATAAAGCAAGTAAAAACTGAAATTATGTCTTTAAATAGAGGTTTCAAATTCATTTTTTAGCTAAAATTCCATAATGATATGACGTGCCTTCCTCAATTGAAGAGCAAATTTATTCTTAACAAGTTCTATATCTCTAGAGACTCACAATAAATAAACATTTGCTGAACCCCAAGAAACGGCGAGATGTCTGTCAGGCAAGGACAAAGATGTCAATAGCTTCACAATCTTGTCTACTAACAAAGCATTTTTGAAATGACACAAATACCAGTTAAAAGCAGCAACCATTTCCTGGGCACCATGACATTTCCTTTTGCCTTCACATCATTAGACACAGACTTCCATTCCTCAAAGAGAATGTGCTCAGTGTGAAAGTATAAGAGGCTAAGCTAGCGCCTACACGTGTGAAATACACAGATAATGATCTCAGGCTACCTGCCTTTCCTGATGCTAAGTATTCGGTTACTTCCCCTTATTTGAATCCCTAAGTACTGCTTTTGTTTCCCAATTGGCCAGATTGTTTCTTTTCCCTCCCAAATCTAATTTGGTCTGTCAGACATAGTGGACTTTTCCTGTTAATCCATAGTTTTTGATGTTTGTATACAACTTCTGAATACTGTGCCGAATTCTTCTAAAATGGCACAAATATTTTATAAAATCCTGAAAATAATTTAATTGAAGATAGGTGCATTGTAATTAATTATTAAAAACACATAAAGAAAACTAGAAGTTTAATCTATACCCTGACTATACCTGCCTTGGAAATTCAAAGGAAAATCAGAATCTCTGATAGTATAAATACAAACTGTTCAATATGAGAAAGTCTCTAAGTTCCCCAGCTGGTTTCTATGTCAATAGTATAATAACCCATAGTTCTGCAATAAATAGAGGCATATGGTGTTTCTCACTCATTTGACTGTAAATTAAGATGTTTGATACTAACAAAATTCTAGGAGAATGCATCTGTGCTCATTTCAGTTCACTGTCTCTTAGCCTGAAGTTCATTCTTTTAATAACAGAAGTTTACATTATTTTATTTATTATTTAAATAATTTTTCAAGTTTATTTTTTAATGAGAGAGAGAGAGAGCGAGCACAAGCTGGGGAGAGGCAGACACAGAATCTGAAGCAGGTTCTAGGCTCTGAGCTGTCAGCACAGAGCCCAATGTGGAGCTCAAACCCATAAACCCCAAGATCATGACCTGAGCCGAAGTCAGACGTTTAACTGACTGAGCCACCCGGGAGCCCCCATATTATTTTAGATAAATACATTTACAAGGAAGATTTAATCCTTTATGTTGAAATTAAAAATAGACTATAACTTAAGAGAGAATTTATTTTTATCTTTTCTGTATTATGATGAATCAGGATAAGGCTAGAAAACCGGAGCAACAAAGGTAGAATTATTTCCTGCTATTAGGCAAGAAATTTACAAGGAAGTCAGTTGAAAAATGACTGAATCTAGTAAAATATACACAAGAAAGGAAAAATGGGTAGTGGCTGGCCAAGGTATATGTAATTTAAGAAAATTATCTTCTCTTCTCTGTATGAAATTTATCCCTGGACACTTTCAAATGCTTCTAAAAAAACTGCAGTTTAAAAATTCCAAAAACTGGCTAGAATTTAATTTTTGATAAGGAAATAAAACTGCTTGGCAATAGAAATATTTTCACACTACTAATATAGCCTGCGTGATAACGTAACAAATCTACTCATAAAAACATTCCCTCTAGAATGCTAAATCAAGAAGAGAGGTCTCTAAAAAAGCAACTTTTGTATGTCATGGAAAATACAGAAGAGTTGGATCACATCTACATTAAATTTCAAGTCTCTCACTTATTAACTCTTCTAAAAATACTTGAAGTGTTGCTATTATTTTTGCTGTATGGTTTTATTTCCTTTTAAATATGTGAAATTCCAAGGTTTGGGAATTTTATTAGTGAAATGGGGCCACTTTTCTCTTTTAGTGAACACACTTAAAAGTTGAGCCAACTAGAAAATTAGATTTGATATGCGTATATTCATTTTAATGCCAATTTTCTTTTGGCCACATTTCAATGCCATGAAGTAACATCCTATTATGTAGAGAAATTTAAATTACAGTATATATATTATGGACTTAAAAGTTATACCATATCCCACAGAATTTTTAACACGTGGTAGAACTAATAATAGTTTTAGATTTCAAGAAGATAAAACAGTCCATATGAGAATTGCAAGTTAATATTGGTTTACATAACCTTTCTATCCCTTTAAAATGTGAGTAAAACATCCATACATCTTGAATCATAAAAATTGGACCATGCCACTGCAACAAAGAGGGAAAATCCTAGCAGTAAAAATGATGAGGTAATAAGTGGAATATGAGGTTTTGAGGTATAATTTTGAAAGTTTTTCTAATACTATGGCAAAATAATTTCTACAACATGAAGCTCTGACCACAATATTTATGGAGATGTTTCTTTTGATAATCGTATTTCAACCTCCATAAACGTGATGTAATAAAAACAAAGCATCTACTCAGGGTACTGTTTGGCATTTACAGGGCATTAAATGGAAATGTTTATGTCTTCTCAGGGCAAAACCAAGTTCTTAAGAGTTTCAATAAAGCATTGATACTAAGAAAGATACTTTGAACCCCAGAATAAAAAGTTCACAGGAAACACAGAAGTTACCAAGATATTTACTTGTTCACAGGAAGCTGACCTAGAGCTCAGATTGGACAGCACTTCAAGGGACCTCAGATACGGCAGCCTGCATAGTATGTTTTGTGGGGTAAAAAGAGAAAGGCCTCAGCAATACAACTTCTACTAGGGAAGGTGAACATATACCAGATTTACTTTTTCCCTCCAAGAATACCTAGAAATACATAATAGAGATAAAAATGCAGAAAAACATTCTTACCTAAAAAAAAGAAAAGTGCGTACCATAGTTACAATACAACAATAATTATAAGCGAGAACGGTACAAACTGGAAAGTCTCCCAAGAAGACAAGGAAGTCCACAGTAAAGAAAAGAGCTGATGTCCATCTCAGTGATTACAACGCTCTCTGTTTGTTTTTTTAATTTTTTAAGTAATCTCTACATCCAATGTGGGGCTCACACTTGTGACCCCGAGATCAACAGTCACATGCTCTGCTGACTAAGCCGGCCACATGCCCTAGTTACAAAACTCTTTGTTTTATATACAACTTCCATAATTTACTCACACTGCCTCAGAACATCTGTTAAGTCCCACTGGTGACTGGAGGAGCACATAAAAAGAGCCATCACATAAGGCTGACATACAAATCAATTAACAGAAAGAGACTAAATGAATTGGTTTTTTAAATCACTCATATGAGATTCAACAATTTGACAATGGTGATAATGCAGTCATGTTAGAAGGAAGGATGATTATCATGAGTTTTCTCCAATTCGTCAGAATGTGAAGCTAAAAGCTTTTTTAAAAGACGATTTTTCTACTGAGATGATTCTTATGATTTTTGTAAACTTTGTTTCCCCAGTGCCCGGCATACTGGATGGCACATAATAGGAGCTCAAATAAATGCTTGGGGAATAGATCTGAGAAGCTGAGACTACCTCACATACACACATACATACATACATATATGTATATATATACATGTATGTGTATATATATGTGTGTGTGTGTGTGTGTGTGTGCACACACACACACACACACACACACACACACACACATATATATATTCTCTGTCAGGAGTTATATAGAACCTAGAGCTAACAAGATTGAGTGAAAAGGAAAATGATATAAGTAAAAAAATTCCTTCTGAGCTGTCTTGGTAGATATCACTAACAATTTAAGTCAGACAATGGGTAAATGGGATAGAATATTTTCATGCAAATATAGTTCAAAAAAGTATAGTGAGGGGCACCTGGGTGGCTCAGTTTGTTAACCAAGCGACCAACTCTTGATTTCTGCTTGGGTCATGATCTCACGGTTCATGAGATCGAGCCCCATGTCGGGCTCCATGCTGACGGGGAGTGGAGCCTGATGGGATCCTTTCTCTCCCTCTCTGCCCCTTCCCTGCTTGAGCACAAGCGCATGTGCAATCATGCTGTCTACCAAAACAAATAAATAAAACTTGAAAAGAAAAGTATGGTATAGTGAAAGTTGTTTTTTTTTTTTTTTTTTTAATTTTTTTTCAACGTTTTTTATTTATTTTTGGGACAGAGAGAGACAGAGCATGAACGGGGGAGGGGCAGAGAGAGAGGGAGACACAGAATCGGAAACAGGCTCCAGGCTCCGAGCCATCAGCCCAGAGCCTGACGCAGGGCTCTAACTCACGGACCGCGAGATCGTGACCTGGCTGAAGTCGGACGCTTAACCGACTGCGCCACCCAGGCGCCCCGAAAGTTGGTTTTTTAAAACATAAATCACCACTTCCTTTCTAGGCATCTTACTGACTTTCTAAAAGAAGCTATTAGCAAATCTTGAATTTAAAAAAAAGCAAAAACAAAACATGTGACAGAGAAACAGAGATGAGGAGTTTTCTTACCTGTAGGTAGGGGCATCTCTGGTTGAAATATTTCTGGATTAAATATCGTATGAGTCAAAGGATCCAAATGAAACATCTGTAAAAAAGAAAATGTAAATAAGTCGATCCTTATTTTTCCAACATCGTATTAAATATTTGAATTTGCTACACATAAACCAGTTATTGGAAGAAAAACTGAAGCAAAAAAAAATCTGAAAATATTTCAAATCAGTATTTTAAAAATATGTTCATGAGACCTAGCTGAGTTCTCACGTGTACAGAACTTTACATGTGGGCTCATTTTTTTGTGACAAAGGGATTTGAGAAGAATGGCCTAGCTACAAAGTCCAGAGAAGCCAGCACCCAGTATAGCTTGCTTACCAGGATATCTTCAGAGCCCAGTGTATGTTTAAAACAGAGCGGATCCTTAATCTTTTTTTAACAAATGACTTAAAACCTGTACTCTCTGAGAAATATGAGCATAAGAATATGATCTTAGAAATCCTAGAAATATTTCTTTGATAATGGTAAATGAACTACTCTAGCCATACGACTTCAAAGCCTGTAAGACTTAGGCAACAGCCCTGGAACAATTTACAGAAAAACTGAAAATATAACTTATGGTCTGAGCAGCAGATATAACTGAGCCCTGAGCTCCCTCATTTCTTTTTTTCCACCTTTGCTTAACTAGCACAGTGCAGAGTACCTGAAATCTAGTGGGTGTGGCAGGCTGGATAATGTCTCCCCTTAAGACACCTACATCCTAATCCCCAGAACCTTGAATGTTATCTCATAGAGCAAAAGGAGTTTGCAGATGTTATTAAATTACGAATATGGACATAGAGAGCTACTTTTAAATTATCCAAGTGGGCCCAATAAGAGGGATGGAGGAGGTTGAAATGAAGGTAGGAGGTGTGACAGTGGAAATAAGAAGTTGAAGTGATGAGGGTGTCACAAGCCAAGGAATGGAAGCAACCTCTAGAAGCTCAAGGAGGCAAAGAAAGGAAAGCCTCCAGAAGGAACGAGCCCTTCCAACACCTGGACTTCAGACTTCTGACACTTAGACTGTAAGAGAATACATTTGTGTTATTTTAAGTTACTAAATGTGTGGTAATTTGTTACAGTAGCCAACAGAGAACTCATACAGTGGGCAGGGATCATGTGTTGATTCAATTACATATTCTATCCTGGTAAGTTACTAATAATTACTTATCCCAAGAGAAAATTTTCTTTCCATTTAGTTCATTTAGGACTTAAAATTCATATTTCTGGGGCTCCTGGGTGGCTCAGTCGGTTACGTGTCCAACTCTTGATTTTAGCTCAGGTCATGATCCCATGGTTTGTGAGTTCAAGCCCTGCGTTGGACTCCGTGCTGACAGTGCGGAGCCTGCTTGGGATTCTCTCTCTCCCTCTCTCTCTCTCTCTCTCTCTCTGCCCCTCCCCTGCTCAAGCTCTGTCCTCTCTCAAAATAAATAAATAAACTTTAAATAATTAAATAAAATTCGTATTTCTGGGCTTAGCATTTGTTTCAACCTAAATAAGTCATCTGTTTGAAATATCTGTGGGCTGCATAAAAACCAAACCATATTTCATATTTGTGATATACTAGTCAGTAAGTGTGCTAGAGCTGGTATTAAACAAAAAGAAAAACCAGCATTGCAATTTGCTCCTTTTCTTTATTAGTATCATATCAGAGGTTCCTGGAACCTAAGATCCTAGTATGCCTAGTTAAATGAAACGTAAGAAATACAGAGTTTAAATAAAGAACGCTTCAGATCCAGTTGTGAGGTATGCAAATTTTCAATTGAGGAACAGCAAATGTGCTCCACACTTCAATGCTTAAGAGTAAAGTTCATCTATGCTATTCATTGTTCACTGGAAAGGAAATATAGGAATCAAAAAACATTATTGCAAAAACAGGCCCCACCGTATTAGAGAGTATTCAGCAGTCTCAGAGCAGAAGAGATGACCTAGCAACTAATGTCGTCCTTAGGGTCCTGCAGGTGGCTAAAATGACTGAGTAGAGGGCAGAGCACTGGTCTGAGGAGAGATACACACATTCCACTTCTGACAAGGAAGACAAGCCGTGTTGTGCCCTGCAGCTTGCATTGTATATTAGGTTATGGTTGGAGAGCAAATTCCAGAATACATTAAAACACTGAGGATAGCTCACTGAGGACACGTGAACCTCAGGAAATATACGCCATTAAGCTTCAGACAAGAAAAAAAAAAAACCCATACTACAAGGACCTCTTGCCTCAAAAATGGAAATATCAGAACATACCCCACCCCTGTTGCTGATGATCACAAAAGTGCCCACATAAGAAAAACTCTCGAAATGAATGTTTTCAGCAGGTTTTACTTTTGTGTGGCATAAAGGACCATCTCTTGCTGATAAGATTTCCTGTGTATAGACAGGAAAGCATGGTCTAAAACCAAGCAGAACATGCTTGTTAGAGTTTGCCTTTAAATGTTAGAGACAGCATATTAAAAGTGAAAGGTAAAACACAGGTTTTGATAATATGAGTAGCCAAATATCTTTTTTGCTGTAATCAAAGAAAATGTTCCTAGATTGATCCCTCTAACACCATTTGTATAATAAAATTCCACAGGAGCATCTTAATGTGAAAAGCTATGCCTACCCATTCTTTCTAAATAAATCAGAACATTATCAACAGTAATGAATGCTACACAAGCCCATTTTATTTGAAGAAGTGATACCAGATCCCTTATAAACTATTTCACTTTTGGTTTTATTTTCCTGATTGCTTGCATGTATAAATTTGGAAAATCCATTTTTTAGGTGGTAGCCACCAAAGTTTTAATGTGAAATGATTACGAATCTTGGACTAGGGTGTCCTGGTACCTAGTTTTCCCTCTCTTTGTCTCACCTAGCAAACTACATTTTCCAAATCGCAGCTTACATGGGCTTTCTCTGGAAAGTCACTCATAATCCTGCTCTGCCCTCCAGGTAGTAGAGCAATCCCTTTCAACATTTCTGGCTCATTTTGTGCAGAATACTATGATGACATTTATCACCATATAGAAACTGTTCATACCTCTGTCCCTTGTATTAGAATGGCAGCTATATTAGGGTGTGTGTATCACTTCTGTAGTCCTCCTTAGTCAATGTTCTGATATGTAGTAATGCCTCAACAAACAGCTGATGAATGAATAAATCTCAATATTTTAAATACTTCTTAAAAATCATCACATTAAAAATTTAATATTGCTATTATACTTACCCTAGTGCCTGAAAGTTGCTTTCAAATGGTTTATCTAACATACATATAATATAAAAAATATAAAACACATGTCTATGTGTGTATAGACACAGAGAGAAAGAGAGGGAGGCAGGAGAGAGGGAGACAGAGGGAAAGATGGGGAAGAAGCAAAATATTAATAACCAACAAAGATTTGTTGAGTATTCAATATTTCTATAGGCCTGAAATTTTTCAAAGTAAAAAGTTGGGCGAAAAAGTTGGTATCCCTTCTTAATTGAAAATAGAATTATAATGAACAGTTTTATGTTCCTAAAACATATTCATTGCCCATTCAGTCTTTTCAACACCCCTTAGAGTGGGGGGGCCAGCATTCCTATTCCTTATTTCTTTGCAAATAAGAAAAGTGGGACTGGGGGGAGGCAGGTGTAAGTGATTCCTCAAGTTTAAAGAGCTGTTTGTTCAGTGGCAGCCAGCACCTACATAAAGATACTCGAATTCTAAGGCCAAGGTCTTTTCACTACACTAATCTTCCTCCTCATCAGATGAATTTTAAATACTTTGTGTTCCCCCCACAAAAGATACATTCAAGCTCTAATCCCCAGTACCTGTGTACTTTACTTAGAAATAGAGTCTTTGCAGAAGTAATCAACTTAAGATGAGGTCAGATGGAAGGGTGGGCCCTAAATCCAATGACTGGTGACTGCATCAGACAAGAGAGAGGGAGATTTGGATACAGAGACACAGGGAAGAAGGCGGTCTGCAGGAATGATGCAGCCACAGGCAAGGAGCACAGAGGGTTGCTGGTGACCACCAGAAGCTTGGAGAGAGGCCTGGGACAGATTCTCCTTCAGAACTTCCAGAAGGAACCAACCCTGTCATCATGTTGATTTTGGATTTTGGTATTCTAGCCTCCAGAACAGTGAGAGAATATATTTCCGTTTTTTTAAGCCACGTGGTTTGTGATAATTTGTTACTGTAGCCCTAGGAAATTAATATGGTAGTTATCATTTGATCTGTAGATATATAATTTTTATGCAACAGTATGTGTGATGAAAGGGTTTCAGTTACTTATTTTCTATGGCATGTCCTCTCTGACCGTACATGTAGGGACAAGGAAACTGCAAAGACAATTTAAAATAAATTTTTACCAATTTTAGAGTTTTCCTGATAAATATGGTGGCTGTTTCTATATATTTTAAAATATAATTACGTTTATTAAAAATTATCAGTTAAATTATAATACTCACTTGTTCATGTGCTCCCAAATATGAATCGTCTTCTGCCATTCTGGAGCTATATATCAAAACAAAACAAAACTGTAAGAATGGAATGACACTTAAGAATATCGGACAAAGGGCTAGTATCCAAAATCTATAAAGAGCTCACCAAACTCCACACCCGAAAAACAAATAACCCAGTGAAGAAATGGGCAGAAAACAGGAATAGACACTTCTCTAAAGAAGACATACGGATGGCCAACAGGCACATGAAAAGATGCTCAACGTCGCTCCTCATCAGGGAAATACAAATCAAAACCACACTCAGATATCACCTCACGCCAGTCAGAGTGGCCAAAATGAACAAATCAGGAGACTATAGATGCTGACGAGGATGTGGAAAAACGGGAAACCTCTTGCACTGTTGGTGGGAATGCAAATTGGTGCAGCCACTCTGGAAAGCAGTGTGGAGGTTCCTCAGAAAATTAAAAATAGACCTACCCTATGACCCAGCAATAGCACTGCAAGGAATTTGCCCAAGGGATACAGGAGTACTGATGCATAGGGGCACTTGTACCCCAATGTTTAGAGCAGCACTCTCAACAATAGCCAAATTATGGAAAGAGCCTAAATGTCCATCAACTGATGAATGGATAAAGAAATTGTGGTTTATATACACAATGGAGTACTACGTGGCAATGAGAAAGAACGAAATATGGCCCTTTGTAGCAACGTGGATGGAACTGGAGAGTGTGATGCTAAGTGAAATAAGCCATACAGAGAAAGACAGATACCATATGTTTTCACTCTTATGTGGATCCTGAGAAACTTAACAGAAACCCATGGGGGAGGGGAAGGGAAAAAAAAAAAAAGAGGTTAGAGTGGAAGAGAGCCAAAGCATAAGAGACTCTTAAAAACTGAGAACAAACTGTGGGTTGATGGGGGGTGGGAGGGAGGGGAGGGTGGGTGATGGGTATTGAGGAAGGCACCTTTTGGGATGAGCACTGGGTGTTGTATGGAAACCAATTTGACAATAAATTTCATATATTGAAAAAAAAAAACTAAAAAAAAAAAAAAAAAGAATTCCATCAGGTAGGGGGCGCCTGGGTGGCTCAGTTGGTTAAGCGTCCGACTCTTGATCTGGGCTCACAATCTTATGGTTCGTGAGATGGAGCCCCTTGTCAGGCTCTGCCTTCATAGCACAGAGCCTGCTTGGGATTCTGTCTCTCCCTCTCTCTGCCTTCCCTCTCCCACCCCCAAACCTCATTCACAGTCTCTCTTGAAATAAATAAACTTAAAAAAAAAAAAAAAAAAGAATCCCACCATGCAGGAGTAAACCATATTATTCCAGTAAGACCAAACATAATCCTTTTAAAAAGATTTTAGGAGGGGAACATCTTCCTTAAAAGAGTAGTTCCTCTTTGGAATCTGAATCTAACAGCAGGAAAATTGCACCATCGAGGAATTCACACTTATGTACAATCCGAAATCCTTATGTCAAGCTCACAACAGTGTCCTAGAGTCTGGTACAATCCATCCTCTGCATAAAGATCATACACACTCACATTCTTAGGTCATTCCTTTTTGTCACCATCTAGACTTGAAGGATTTAGTCTTAGCTCTTTGTGCAGATTATTTTCCAACCTTTCAAGAATTCTGTGATGGTCCTAGAACTGTGTCCAAGTTTTCTACCTGCTTCTTGAGCTAAGAAGCTCCGAGAAGGTCCTCCTGCCTCACACTTAGAATTAGGGATGGCCATTTGATGAAACGCTCACCGGTGGGCCATTGGAACTACTGCGTGCCATTCCCAGGTCTATTGCTCTAGGTCCTTGACATGCTTCCTTCGTGGTTTTGTTTCTTTTTCTCTTTCCTGCTGGATAAGACCTAGACGTGAAGAAGACCCAGCCTCTACCACATAGATGATGATAAGTGGCAGCTGACGCTGGTGGTGATGTAGAAAGAAATAAATTCCCTTGTTCTTTAACCTCGTGTATCGTGGGGTCTCGTTATTACAACAGTCTAGTCTTTACCCTAATGACTACATTACCTAACAGTCTAGTAAGGACAAAGTCCTCCAAAGAGGATCCTGGCTTCCAATGAAATCCTCTCCTGCTAGTGACCTCTGTGACTTATAAGGAGTGGACAAGCCTTGTGAGGATTGCTAGTGGGATACAAAGCAGTGTCCAGCTTCAGCAAAAGGGAAAAGGCTACATCCTATGGAATAAGAACTCCGTGCAGATTTTAAAGAAATATTTGTCTCAAATAAGAAAGATTTATAATGCAATATTCCTGCTGAAGATTTACAAATAACTGTAATCAATTAAGATAAGCAGTTAAATAAAGGAAAATTGCCCTGATACCATAGAAAGGAATTAAGTGATTCAAAATTCCAGAGTTCTTCCACTGCTGGGTGTGTGACTCTGGATATATGGCCTCTGTTTCCTTATATGTAAAATGAAAGGTTTTGATGGGATGGACCTTTGAAAACAGTAGAATTTGTTGAGCTTGGAGTTATGTTAGCTAACAAATGCTTATTGAAAGAACAAATCACAACTCTTTTTGTAAACCTGGATTTTTATATGTACTTAGGTATATATCTATATTCAAGAATCACTATAGGGGTGCCTGGGTGGCTCAGTCAGTTAAGCGTCTGACTTCAGCTCAGGTCATGATCTCACGGTTTGTGGGTTCGAGCCCCACATCAGGCTCATGCTGACAGCTCAGAGCCTGGAGCCTGCTTCGGATTGTGTCTCTCTCTCTCTCTCTCTCTCTCTCTCTCTCTGTGTGTGTGTGTGTCCCTCCCCCACTTGTTCTCTCTCTCTCTCAAAAATAAACACTTAAAAGAAAAGAATCACTATAATAAATTTCAGGTATTTAAAGAATACTAATAAAATAATAAGTGTTACCTTGAAATACAGTGCTAATACCAGTTATAATACTCTTGGGAACAATCCTTATTCTTAGAACACTACAGGACTCCAAACTTCCAAGAAAAATATTAAGACAATTTTTTTTATCTTTAGGTTTTCCGTTAATGTGAGCTGACTACGTGAATCCTCTCAAACAATCTTAGCACATGGTCTTCAAAACAGAGGTGAGACTGTTGACTTACTAAAATGACAGAATCCATTCAGTACCTGTTACTCTGATTATGTATGTGTGTGTAGATGTGTACATACATCTGTGGATGGTTTCCTGAACTTTGAATGGATAGATTCAATAGCAAGTGGCCCTCACTCTGATTTTAAAACTCATTCTTATCATGATCATTACTGTAGTTAAAACTTTAATTAAGGGGCGCCTGGGTGGCTCAGTCAGTTGAGCGTCTGACTTAAGCTCAGGTCATGATCTCGCAGCCTGCGAGTTCGAGCCCTGCATCGGGCTCTGTGCTGGCAGCTCAAAGCCTAGAGCCTGCTTCTGATTCTGTGTCTCCCTCTCTCTCTGCCCCTTCCTCACTCATGCTCTGTCTCTTTCTCTCTGTCAAAAATAAAAATAAACATTAAAAAAAAAACTTTAATTAAGATCTCTAACCTGTAGGCACAGGACAAGCTACCCAAGTAAATACAGTCCTCTTGCCAACATCATCCCCATGATTTTTGCACAAATGTGTGGCAAAAGATCACAGTTTTAAAAGCCCAACAGCAGCCCAAGAGATACCCAGGTGGTGATTAAAATATGAACTTTTACAAGCTTTGTAAGATAGTTAAGTTCACTGTGAAGAGCTGAGGTGATTGTAATCCTACAGTGATGTCAATGTTAATTCATAATTTAAAAATAAAATGTCAAAAGAAACCAAGAATTATTTGGAAAGGATGAATCATTGAGTACTATTTGCATTAATTGTAAAAGCAGGGTTTATTACAAAGTTTTGAAATACCAAATAAGTCTTTGGAACTAAAGGATCAGGAAAGACCAGGGAAAGCCCCTACTGCCCCCCTACTCCCTGAGCCCTTCCTCTCACTTTCCCTTTGCACAGTTCCGTGCTTTTGAGGAAGGACCTTGAAACAGAAAGGAAGATATTGGGTTGACTGGTGAGAAGATGGGCTTAAGCTCTGCATCTCTCCTATAATGGTTGAGGCTTTCAGGAAAATTTTCACACCGTGGAAAGAGAAATAGAAAATGTAACTAGCTAGCAATAAAAACAGCTTCTCCAGGGAATTGTGTGTATTTCTCACACGAGAGGCATAATGTTATAACTGGCTATGTTCCGAATATGTGACGAGCGCTACATGAAATGCCTAATGGATTATTTTCTGCACATCTGTGACAATCTCACCACTGACACCAAAGGCCAGCACAAAGAGTTGTTAGTGAAGGCAGCAAGGCCAAGGCCACTTCCTTTCTTATAACTGGAGATATTTTCTAGGATCAGATATATTCACATTTTTTGAGGGCCCACTGTAAGAGAACATACTCTTTTTATTCTATTAGATTTCATAAAAAGAAAAAAAACAAAACTTTTCAAACCCATTGATTTCATGACCGTCTAATGGGTCATAATCTGCAGTCGGAAAAACAGAATTTCAGATGCCATTCAGAGGATGTGGGTGGGAATCAGAGAGATAGTGTCTCTATTTTTAAGATTATATTCAGCTATAACAGACCCTACTTAGGTGTAATTTTAATACTTTATCCTGGTATGAGGAAGAATGACAAGAAAAAGAGTGACTTTTCACCATTTTTCTGTTGCATGATAAATTGATATAGAGAAAAGCTATGCTGGAGTTTCTTTCCTTTTTAAAAACATTTTTTTGGTTTATCTATTTTGACAGAGAGAGAGAGAGAGAGAGAGAGAGAGAGAGAGAGCAAGCGGGGGAGGGGCAGAGAAAAAGGGAGAGAGAAATAATCCCAAGTAGGCTCCAAGCTGTCAATTCGGAGCCCAATGTGGGGCTCGAACTCACAAACTGTGAGATCATGACCTGAGCTGAAACCAAGAGTCGGATGCTTAACCAACTGAGCCACCCATGCATGCCTGGAGTTTCTTTCCATAGAGGAATTTTTTGGAGGAAGTGTACTGTAAGACATACACACATGTGTGCTACATTCAATGTGAAACATTCAACTGCGACTATCTTTTGGCTCTGTAATTCCACGTCCAGAAAGTTGTACTAAAGAATTATATGAGTAAGCGTGCAAAAATAAATCAATAAATAAGGACAAGGATATGCATTGCCACACAAAAAAAACTGGAAACAATCTAAATGTCCTTTGATAGCAGATTGTTTAATTACAATTATGCTACATTCACACCTTATATATTATGTAACTGTTAAAAAGAATAATTTGGATCCATATGTAGTGACATGGAGACTATTGCTCCCTAAGTTATACATTCCCATGTTTTAATTTTCTAACTCATTTATTTGATTAGAAATAGACATTTTTAAGAAAAAAAAAAGAGAAAAATCAAATGCTGTGCTGAACATGAAGTTTAACTGTGACATCTTTAACAATTAATGACATATAGTGAATAAAACATGAAGTATAAATGAGCGAAAAATTTCTAAGCACTACTGGAATCCTCCTCATAATAAATATAATAGAAAAAAATTAACTTTAAAGGGGCTTTTTATTTACATCTTTCTTGTGAGATATCGGCTTAATGATGATGAAAGAAAAGTTAATGGTGGGTTTGCTTTTCTCAGAATAGCTGATTTTTAAAAATTTTTTTTTAATTTTTTAACGTTTTATTTATTTTTGAGACAGAGAGAGACAGAGCATGAACGGGGGAGGGTCAGAGAGAGAGGGAGACACAGAATCGGAAGCAGGCTCCAGGCTCTGAGCCATCAGCCCAGAGCCCAACGCGGGGCTCGAACTCACGGACCGCGAGATCGTGACCTGGGCCGAAGTCGGACGTTTAACCGACGGAGCCACCCAGGCGCCCCTCAGAATAGCTGATTTTTAAAAGTTTTTGAAAAAAAACAATATTTGCAATCTACTGCATTCAGATTTATATAAACTCATTTTCCATATTTTTCCATGCCTTAATCCATCTTCAGCTCTGGATTGTTTTATTTGAGTGCAATGAGACTATGTGACCAATGCAGAAGTGCTACCTCATAAGTACAAACACATTGCGGTTGGAGCCGGTGTGAGGTCCCTGTCACAATGGAATGCCACTCTAACAGAGATGGCAGATACATACACAACATTCAACTAGTAGCTCATGCAAAGCTTATTAACATAGTTAATGGGACATAGTAAATGTTAACCATTTTGTTAGAGCATAATAAATATATGTTTATATTAAATTACAGGAAGGAAGAGTAATAGAGACAGTGAAGGTTTTAGGCTTTCTGAGAAGTATCAAATGTCTACGGCCATGCCGCCCCGAACGTACCCTATCTTGTCTAAGAATCAAGTACTTTTCTTTCCTATTCTACATTTATAGGCACACTGCCACATTCCCTCCTTAACCCTATCCTTACCACTGTTGAATAAAATGCTTGCATTTTGCCACTAGGGACATTTGGCAATGTCTGGAGACATCTTTAGCTGTCACACTAGGTGGATGGTCTAGTGTGTAGAGGTTAGAAATGTTGCTAAACATCCCATAATGCAGAGGACAGCCTTTTACAATGAAGAAGCATCTGACCCTCAATGTCAATAATACCAAGAAAGAGAAACCCTGATGAAAGGCATCATATGACTTTGGTTCACATGTAGAAAGAACTAAACTTTATTGATTACCTCCCAGAAATCAGGAATCATAGCTGGTGCTTCACATTTTTCACTTAATTTTCACAATATTCCTGAGAAATAGGGTCCCAGATGAGAAAACTGAGGTTTACAGACAGTAAGTCATTTGCTGAGGTTGACAGAGTAATGCTAGCTAATTTGACTCCACAGACTATGATGTGTTCATTTACCTAAGAGGCAGATGCGATCTTTTTCTTGACCTCTAATTTTATTCATTTTAATACAGCACTTTGCTGCAGGCTTCCTGAATGTTCTGGTTGGAGCTAGTCTACCCATAGCACCCGAAAAGCAGAATAGGACTGTGACAATGCACTCAAGTGAGTTCTTCCTGAGATAATCAAATGTGAAGGTAAAAATGCCAAACAATAATAGCTCAAGCAGTAGTTGCTTTTTAGTTTGTTTTGTTTTAAATATCTCCTTTGTTCAATTACAAAGAATAGAAGGAAAATCAAGAGACTCTCTTTCTGAAATATGTCCATAGGAAACACCATAATTCACTAATGACATGATAAAAGTATGTATATCTTTAAAACTAAAGTATACTGAGGGGCGTCTGGGTGGCTCAGTCGGTTGAGCGTCTGACTTCGGCTCAGGTCATGATCTCGCTGCTCGTGAGTTCGAGCCCCACGTCAGACTCTGTGCTGACAGCTTGGAGCCTGGAACCTGCTTTGGATTCTGTGTCTCCCTCTCTCTCTGCCCTCCCCCACTCACACTCTGTCTCTCAAAATAAATAAACATTAAAAAAAAAAACAAAACTAAAGTATATTGAAATATTTCTTGAATGCATTGCTCCCTTCATTAATTTAGTCATTCATTAAAAAAATATTTAGGCTTCTAATGTGTCAGTTACCAAAGACAGCAAAGTATACAAGAGTGCACTCCCAGAGCCTACAGTTGTGGTAGACTGAAAACAATGATCCAACATTCTTTGCAACTCTACCCAACAAAAGGTAAAATCGATTTCTCCATCCCTTGAATCCTGGCAGGCCTGTTACTTGCGTCTGTACAACAGAATGAGAAAGAAGCGTGAGTTTTAAATGCAAGCTTCAATAAGACTTGCCACAACCATTCTTGCTCTCGTGGAACACTGCTGCCAAGGGAACAAGCCTGAGCTTGCCACTGGAGGATGAGAGATCATGTGGGGCAGGGAGGCACAGTCCAGGTTGACGCACCCCTAGAGCAAACAGCATCAGATGAGCAACCAGAAGACTTCAGAGGTCAGCAGAGCCAGCCCAGACCAGATGACCCACAGAGCCCACCAAATTGAGAGAAATAACAAATGTTTGTGTTTTAATTAGCTTTGTGGTAAATTTTTATACAGCAAAAGCCAACTAATGTGACAGTTTAGTAAGCAGAAAGACAAATAAGGAAAACCAATGCAACATGGTAAGTGCCATGGGAAATGGAGGGTGTGTATGGCATGGGTTAGTCATTGTGGTAATTCAGTAATTACATTTTCTTTGTTAGGGTCCTATTCACAACTCCCCCCCCCCCCCCGGCCGCCCAAATTTGTACTCATTTTTACTGTATTTGCTTATTCAGTTCCCAACACAAAGGAAACAAGTACATTAGCCAAAAATACTGTGATGTAAACACAAATAAAATTAGTACTGTTAAAACCTACAAAATGTAAATATTAATACATGGCTGCTAGCTTTAAACAGTGATATGATTAAAAAACAAATTATAGTATTTTAAAGTTTTTTTTAAAGTTTATTTATTTTGAGAGAGGGAGCGAGAGAGCGCACAAACTGGGGAGGGGCAAAGAGAAGGAGAGACAGAATCCCAAGAGGGCTCTGCACCACTAGCACAAGAGCCCAATGCGGGGCTCGAAACTAGAGATCATGACCTGAGCTGAGATCGAGAGCCAGATGCTTAACCAACTGCGCCACCCAGGCTCCCCAAAAACGAATTACAATCTTTTAATACTATCAACTCTCTAATATCTAAAATCAAATTAATTATTCCTGCAGCAATGGCCCTGTTCTTGACTTTCCAATTTCTGCCAGTATATCATTGTCTCAGATACGCAGTCACCATTTCCTCCTTTCCTTCTCCTTATCTCACACATAATCAATAACTGATTTCTGCTGATTTCTTCCTTGTGTAATTTCTTGTATCTGCCCCTCCTATCCATTCCCACTGTTGTATCCTACTTGAACTTTCACTGCCTCACTTCTGAATGATAGTAGTAGTCTCCCTATGATTCTCCCTTATTGTGGTGTTTCTTCTTCCTTAAGCACCTTTCATATTATTTCCATATTACTTACAAGATAAAGTCAAAAGCCCTCACTCAGCTTATTATATTACATTAAATCATATTACAAACATCACCTATTACTATGTCCTAACCCAAACCCTTTATTATAGGCAGATTGATCATTCAAAAATGGCTTGCTCATTGCCACCTTGTATTTTGTTTCACAGTAGCCTTGCATCCTGAAATGCCATCTTCCCAACTTAAATATCACCTACTCCTTAAGCCTCTACTCAAATCCGACCTCTGCCCAGAAACTCTGTATTTTCTCTGTAACCTATAGGTATGTTGTCCACATAAGGGCTATCACACTTATGTGTACTGGTGATTTTACCCTTGATAACATACTGTTCTACTGCAATTTAACTATACATACATATATATAATCTTCTTAAGTGGATATAAATGCCTAAAAAGCAGACACGAGGGCTTTACTTCTTTGTATCACCAAATAAGTAATACTAAATACTTTTTAAAAATTAGTATTATATAAATGGTAGAAAATACTGCAATTTCAGATTTGTCAAAATGTGGACTTCAGTCATGTCAGGGTAACAATTACTGAGCTTGCCCTACTCAACTGTAAAACTGTACAAAATACTTGAAGCAATAATGGAAGACACTGGACAAGACACAGCATTGGGCTATACACCACAAGAGAATGGAAACACTTGAGGTGAGCTCCGAATTCACTTAAAAAAAATTTTTTTTTAACTTTTTTTTTTATTTATTTTGAGAAAGAGAGAGAGAGAGCATGAACAGGGGAAGGTCAGGGAGAGGGAGACACAGAATCTGAAACAGGCTCCAGGCTCTGAGCTGTCAGCACAGAGCCCGACGCGGGGCGTGAACTCATGGACCGTGAGGTCATGACCTGAGCCGAAGTCGGCCGCTTAACCGACTGAGCCACCCAGGCGCCCCCGAATTCACTTTTTGACTGAGTATGTTCCAAACCATGACACAAGGAAGTAGAGTCCAAACAGAACAGCAATCTCTCTGGGCAGAGCATCAGAAATGAGGAATTTCCACAGAAAGAAAGGCTCAGAAATATGCATAGGGGTCACCTCTGGTCAATCAATAAATATTACGCAGTATTAGTGCAGAACCAGACTCTGCAAAGCCTACTGGAAAAAGATAGATGCCAGGGATCTAAAAGCTAAATGGAGGTTCCAGAAGTTTTGAGAACCTATAAGAGACATTGAAGTTCCAATTATCCAGGATGAAGAGATATCACTGAACAATCTGAGGATTCAGGTTTGACCCCAGAAAGATCATGCTATTGGGATAAAGAACATACCCAAGAATAAAGGCTACTCTAAACTCATCTTTTTAAAAACAGGTGATTCACCAGTAAATTTATTGCCTATTACCAAAAAAAAAAAAAAAACCCTTAACACTCTTGAAAGGAAGACCAAACTACATACTCTCTACAATGTAGTACCCACAATGGACAATAAAAAAGGACAAAACATATGAAGAAGTAGGAAAATATGACTCAAAAGAAAACAATGACACAAATTGTGGAATTAGCAACCAGTGACTTTAAAACCATTAATAGCAATATGTCCAAAAATATAAAGGAAAAGATGAATATAATATATGGATCAGGAATCCTGGAAGATAAATTGAAATAAAAAAGAAAAAGAACCACGGAAAATTTTATTTACTTAAAAAATTTTTTTTAGTGTTTGTTTTTGAGAGAGAGAAAGAGAGACAGAGACAGAGTGCAAGCAGGGGAGGGGCAGAGAAAGGGAGTCACAGAATCCAAAGCAGGCTCCAGGCTCTGAGCTGTTAGCACAGAGCCCGATGTGGGGCTCAAACTCACAAACTGTGAGATCATGACCTGAGCTGAAGTCAGACACTTAACCAACTGAGCCACGCAGGGGCCCTGGAAAATTGTAGATCAAAATGGGATTTCACTAGGTGATCTGATCAGCATATTGAAAACTATAGAAGAAAGGATAAATAAACTTTAATAATAGTCAGTAAAAACTATCTAAACTACAGAGATAAAAAGCAGAAAGAAATTAAGATACTTTTAGTGACCTATGAGACAGTATCAGGTGGTCTTACATATGCGTAATTTAGAGCCCTAGAAAGAGAGAGAAGAAAAAATATTTGAAGAAATGGCCAAGAATTTTCCAAACATGATTTAAAAATAATTTTTTATTTTATTTATTTATTTTGAGAGAGAGAGAACACAAGCAGGGGAGGGGCAGAGAGAGAGAGGGAAAGAGAGAATCCCAAGCAAGCTCCACACTGTCAGCACCAAGCCTGATGTGGGGCTCAAACTTACAAACTGTGAGATCATGACCTGAGCAGAAATCAAGTCAGATGTTTAAGCGACTGATCCACCCAGTAGCCCTCACAAATATGATTAAAAAAAAAAAAAAAATCAACCCATAGATCCAAGAATCTCAAAGATCCCCATGTTGGATAAACACAAATAAAAACATGCTTAGTCATATCACAACCAAACTGATAAAAAAAAAAAAAAAACTTAATACAAAAGATGGGGCTTCTGGGTGGCTCAGTTGGTTGCACGTCCAACTCTTGATTTCAGCTCAGGTCATGATCCCAGGGTCGTGGGATCCAGCCCTGAATCAGGCTCCACGCTGAGCGTGGAGTCTGCCTAAGATTCTATTTTTCTCCCTCTGCCCCTTTACTTTGCTCATATGCTCTCTCTCTCTAAAATAAAATAAAGATATTTTTATTGTATGCTAAAGTAATGCTAAAGAAAACAATACTAAAAGCATCCAAGGACAAGGGAGAATAATGATAAGCATGATGGCTGACTTCTCATCAAAAATGATGGAAGTGCTGAAAGACAAAGTTTAGTGTACAGTTCTATACTCAGCAAACATACCCTTTAAAAATTAAGGTGAAATTGACATTTTTCAAATAAACAACAGCTGAGAGAATTGCATGATCAGTAGGCCTGCTGCATGTTAAAGAAAGTTTTTCATGCTGAAGGAAAATGATACCAGACAGAAACTTGTATCTACATGAAAGAATGAAAAATGCCAAAGATGATGAAAATGTGTGTAAGTATAAGGCTTTTTTTCATATGCTATTAAAAAAATACAACATATTTTGGGGTTTACAGCATATGCAGAAGTAAAATGCACAACAAAAATAGCACAGAGGAAGGGAAAAGGACAAATGGAAGTATACCATTGTCAAGTTCTCACACTATATGTAAGAAATTATATGTAAGGAATGTTATTGCATTACTTTATGGTAGATTCAAGGATGCATATTGTAATCCCTAAGGTAACCAGTTTAAAGTATAGCCAATGAAGGAGATGAAATGGAATTTAAAAACTAAACTTGACTGGGGTGCCTGGGAGACTCATTCAGTTGAGCGTCCAACTCTTGATCTCAGCTCAGGTGTTGATCTCAGGGTCATAAGTTCAAGCCCCACATTGGGCTCCATGCTGGGTGTGAAGCCTACTTAAAAATAAATAAACAAGTAAAAACTAAACTTATTCAAAGATGGCCAGAAAAGAGGAAAAAATGAAGAAAGAGCAGATGGCACAAACAGTTAATAACTACCAAGATGGCAGCTTGGTAGTTGCCATCTACCAACCAATAATTATTATTGTTGCCAACAATAATAACATTAAATGGAAATGAACTAAATGAACCAAAAGAAAGTAAAGATAAGTCACACTGGACAAAAAAAGCAAGACCCAAGCTTATGCGTTTCATAGGAATTACACTTTAATATAAAAGACTCAAATAGTTTAAAAGTATCAGGATGGAAAGTTATGCCAGTTATACCATGGAAATACTAAACATAAAAAATCAGGGTATACTAAAATATCACATACAGTAGCCCTCAAGAGAAGAAATATTACCAGGGGTAAAGAGAAACATTTCTTAAGAATAAAAGGGTTAATTCATGACAGAGAAATAATGATCTTAATGTGTATGCACATATTAACAGAGTTTCAAAATACAAGAAGCAAAAAGTGGCAGAACTAAAGGAAGAAACAGAAATATCTATAATTATAGTAAAGATCTGTAACACTCCTCTCTCAGTAAATGATGAAACCAAATCAACAGAACGTCAGTAAAGATACAGAAAATTTAGAACAACATCATTAATAAAACTGAATGCTTTGATTTTGAAAAGCACTTAGTTCTATGCATTAGAACTGAGAACACTCCACCAATGAGTGTGGAAGACACATTCTTTTCAAGTGTACATGAAACAGTCACAAAGACAGACCATATGCTGGACCGTAAAACAAGACTCAATAAATTGTAAAGAAGTGAAAGCATACAGATAGGTTATCTAAACATAATAAAATTCAATTAGAAACCAATGACAGAAAGATATCTAGAAAATCCTCAAATACATATAATTAAGTCAAGATGCTAAACTGTGGGGGAGAAAAGTACCTCTTAGAATCAATAAACCATAGTAAATATAATCTCTTTCACTCTGTGAGAGAAGCATCTAAATTCTTGCTCTATCATGTCTTCCGTAACCATGGAGGACAGGGATTTTCTTAGAAAGATCAGAATGCATTCCAATGTGTTCCATAAGTATCAAATCTTTGCCTATGCTTGTTTTCTTAATCTAGATGACTGAAATTTATAGGATCAAAAAGATGTTTTAGACATTTTCTAATCATAATTGAGTTCATATATATTAAATGTCAGATTCCATTCTAAGTAAAATTGCTTTTTATTAATAGCATAGTAGGATAAATATGGTGAATGTAAATTTGTATAGCTAGAGAACTTCTCTAAAGATTACAGTATATTAGATAAAACCTTACATGTTATAACTGAAGTCACTCATGAGCTACTGCTGCCTTCCATTTCCATATAAAAACCAATTCAATACATTTACTCAAAGTGTGAGGTCTTTCCTTCAGGTGGCATCAGAAAAGGATTTGACTTATTACAGATTTCTTTTCTAAAAATAGAGGATGATGGTGGGGGAAGGGGATGAGGGATGGATAGGTGGAACATAGGGGATTTTTAGGGCAGTGAAAATACTCTTGTACGAAACCATAATGATGGATACATGTCATTATACATTTGCCCAAACCCACAGAACACGCAACACCAAGAATGAACCATATATAAACTATGGACTTTGGGTGCTTGCAATGTGTCAATGTAGGTTCATCCCTTGTAACAAATGTACCACTCTGAAAGGAGATATTGATAATGGGGAGACTGCTTGTATAGGAGCAAGGGTATATGGGAAATCCCTTGTACCTTACCCTCAATTTTGCTGTGAACCTTAAACTTCTCTAAAAAAATTAAGTCTTAATTTAAAAAATGGAGTGCAACCAAATTTTAATTTCATGTCTGATCTTCGTCTTATGTGCCATTTTGGAGTATTTGTACTTTCAGGTTGAAAAGGAAATAGACCTCAAGAATTATGAATTAGAGATTAATATTTTGACCAGATATAGAGAAACTGATCAAGTTCTCTTAAATTTGAATATGACAACTTCAGTTTGGACTTCATTTTTATTTATCCCCAAATGCTGATAAAAGTGCATCTTTTATGTTTTAAATGAAAAGGACTAATTATGTGAACCAGCAACACTTGGTTCTCTGGATGAGGTGACAATTGCCCTGGAGGGAGAAAAGGGTTTCCTTGAAGCAATGAGCACAACAATGACCTTCCAATTACCCACACACAAATGTGATCTGCAAGCATCAAAATCAGGCCTTATACAGGGACCTTTCAGTCCTGGAATCTAGTTATGAAGCCGTTTCCACACTGACCACTCACACAGATAAATCCTTCAGTTTATGCAGATGCCAATGTATAAAGTGAGCAGGAAGAAAAAAGTGAACTACACTCTCCTCCATGTCTGATAAGGTCTGATGTGAATACTCCTTTCTCCCACATCTCTTTGTCAGTGACCTTGACTGTTGGGCAATAAACAAAATATTCACTCAAACTCATAAATGACATATTAATATGAAATGTGATTTGGTTTATATATTTACTAACATATTTTGTTTAGTGATTACAGTCTGAAATGAACTGACCTTAGTTAGGGCTTTTAACTGTACCACAGTTCTTACTTGTGTGAAGCTTATTGTTAGCACCTTGGAGTAATGAATTCATTCAGTCAATTCTCAATTGTATGTGGATGAATTCATACATGGACTCATGGAATCAACATGCATATAATGTAAAAGTCATTAATTGAAACCTTTCAAATGAGAGTGAAGGGTAGGTGTCCTGACCATGAAGGGGCAGAAATAGGGCTTTTGGGATGCTGGTAACGTTCTTTCTAGAGCACCACCTAAGTTAAATGTATTCACTTTGAAGTAAATCATTAAAGCTGTACTCTTATGATTAATGCAATCTTTTAGTCATGTGATTCTCCAATGTTAAAAAGGATGATGTAAGAGAAAATGTTTTAAACTGAAAATACATGATCTAAGCTCCATGAAATTATGGACTTCTGTCTTGTTCAGTATTCCTAGTACCTAGAACTTAGCATATGGAAAGGACCCAACATATATTCAAATGAATTAATGGTTAAAAAAGAAATCCAACTATGTAAGGGCAGAAAAGCTTATATAAAAAAAGCAGATTCCCCTACCCCACATCTCCTCTTCTCCAATCCCACTTTTCAGAACGACTGGCTTTTTTACATTCTTAACTTTCTCTTTTTGGTTTTCCTGGGGTTCTTTTCATATCTCCAAATACTATGTTTATACCTTTTTCCTTAATTTATTGATTTTAGACATTATGTTCTTGTTCTGACAGATGAGGATTGAGCTTACATTACTACCACTCCCCTTTTTCCCTCCTGCAAATAAAGTTATAATCAGTGAGAACTTGAACCCATTCAGAATTAAAATACTGAATTTTATATTCAATTTCTGTATCAAGATTGCCTTCAATTTCTTTGGAGAAATATGAATGTAAGTTCATAGCAGACATTAATTTATAATGAAAAGAGGTAACCCCAGAAGCACCTGATGTCAAAAAGAAACTAGACTAAGACCACATATGATAACTCATAATCCAAAAATAAACAGTTCCTCATATTACCATAATGACAATCAATAATAGGGGCACCTGGGTGGCTCAGTCAGTTGGGCATATGATTCTTGATTTCGGCTCAGGTCGTGATCCCAGGGTCATGAGATTGAGCCTCATGTTGGTCTCCATGCTGAGCGTGGAACCTGCTTGAGATTCTCTCTCTTTCCTCTGCCCCTCCCCTGCTCGTGCATGCTCCCTCTCTCTAAGTTAAAAAAAAGAAAAAATTGTCTTTGTACTTTCTCACATGTATTTTCCTTAAGTTGACCTATCTCAATAAGGCAAGAAAATCTGAAGTCTTCCGAATAATACTATTATATCAAAGAAACAAATAATTTTAGAAGTAGATGGTCATTTAGCCTAACCCTCTCATTTTTTCACAGAGAGAAAATGAAACACAGAAAAATTAATTAATTTGCCCAGAGCCACACAGCTTAATCAACAGCTACCTAGTCAGTATCTGCTGACATTCTGTCTAGTTATTTACTTACTCATTTAGCAAACTTATTATGTACATGCAAAGTAACATAAAATCCCTGCCCTCAAGATATTTTCCGTCTAGAAAACATAAGAAGTCAGAACATGGACTGAGAGCACATTATTATGCGAAGATCAGAGAAAATGGATAGAGGATAGAGAGAAAATTGGCGAAGACTGAACCATGCCTGAAGGTTGATTAGTTGGCCAGGAAGGGAAGGGCGCTCCTCACACAGGGAGGGTGCAGGCAGAGACAATCAAAGTGCGAAAACACAGTGGATAGGGAACTGAAAATTGATGTGGATGATTTGAGAAATAGAGGATAGGTGAGGAGCAAGGGTGGGAGGTGAGCTGTGCAGGAATCAGCTTGTGAAGACAACAGAGATTCATTTCAGAAACATAAAGATTGTGACATCATCAGACTTGCACTTTAGAAAGCTGACCTTTATGTTGGAATGAAAGATGGAACAGAAGGAGACAATCAGGAGGCAACGTAAAAATGAAAGCTAGAAATTCAATAAGGAAAGGATGGATTCTGGAGGTGAGCAGGAGGCTGAATTAATAGAACTTGGTGATTGGAAGAGATAAGTATGCATATAGAATAGGTTCCTAGATTTCTGGCATGGGAACCTACTGAATGGGCCATAGCGGGCTAACAAGTGCATTGCTTAATGTGGGGGAAAGGTAGCAATTTGGTGGATGAGGATGACGATAGATTTGATACTGGGATACTGATGGGGGTATCTATGTGAATATACTTAAGAGACTCGGCAATAAAATTATTGTTTCTATGGTTTCCTTGAATGACTGGATTCCTTCAGTTTAACAAGTATTTAGTAATTATAGCACAACTGCTCCCCAAATCATCCATCTATTTCAACACAGGACTGAACTACTCTCAACAACCTGGACTAATTCCTATTTGGCTATTATAGTAGACTTTCTAAGAGAAATGGGATACTTTCCCTGTCCATCATAAAAAAGAACATCAGGGTCAGTGACTCCTAAGGTACTGTTTTAAAATAATCAGGAAATATTAAATGTTCTAAGGTGTGTTTAAATTTGGTTCGGTGTCTAAAATGGGAAATTCGGTAAACACATGGAAGAAACCATAAAGATATTTTATTAAACGAATGCTATGTTATGGCACGAAAGCAAGGAAATACATTTAATTGCTAAATACCATGCTTTTGACTTTAATTTCCCAGGTGTACTGAGGTTTGCTTAATCACAACTGACTTCTAAAATTTTTTTCAGAATAAGGGGGAAATAACCATTGTTTTCAATTAATCAAAAATAGGATAATCCACAGTGAAATGCCTATTGAAAAGTTCTTTTCAATCTCTCTCTCTTTTCATTATGACCCTCCCCTCCTGATACACAGAATTTATCCTGTTCATATTCAAGTCACAAATAAAATTCAGGACCTAATTTTATAGAGGACTTTCCTGCTAAACATTACTTATGCTTTCATTATTCTTCATTTTGACCAAATTTCTAAGACTCACAGGTTAAACACACACACACACGTTAAGTATTTAACTTACATCCCTTACTATGTATTAACAGCATAATAAATAGGTAAAATAAATGGTTATGGTATGAGATTGGCTATGTTTTTGGCTCCTGCTAATCTATCTCCAACAAAAAGTATTTTCCCAGTCTTCCTGGTTGGCTTGAAATTAGCATTGTGAATACATTTTTAAAAGTAATCTTTCTACTGTCTAGATTTTATATTAAATTTTAATTTTATATAGACCAGTATTTTTTTGCATTCCCTTAAGTACTTTCCTCAATATCCAAGAGAATTAAAAACATTAAGTTTAATTTAATTTTTATTCTTTACTTTCTTCATGCTCCTTTCTACCTTAAATTTCCTCTGTATAAAAAACCATTCATACTCCTATCCTTCCACATCACCTTTATTTTAACATTATTTTAGAAAATGTATTTTGAAAATGTATTTAGAAAATGAGGAGGGAGGGGGCAGAGAGAAAGGAAGAGAGGGAGGGAGGAGAGAGAGAATCCTAAGCAGGCTCTGTGCTGACAGGGCAGAGCCGGAGGCAGGGCTCGATCTCACAAACTGTGAGATGGTGACCTGAGCCAAAATCAAGAGTTGGACGCTTAACCAACTGAGCTACCCAGGCGCCTCCTATTTTAACTTTATAAGTCATAAAGGTGCTTGTATTATTTAGACAGCATTATACAAGATGCTATAAATTGTAAGGGATTCTTTTCCTTCAACCTCACTACCATTCTTAGTCCCTGTTTAAAAAAAACCAAAAAACAAAACACTGAAGTTTATAAATCAAGTCTTAATGATCAAACATGAATAAATGGTTAAATCCTAAAAAATAAACCTATACCTAAGTTAAGAACTGCTAGACAAAGAAACTCTTCCAGTATCAATAAAACATGAGTCAGGAATTCATGTTAATGTTAAAAAAAGAGTCATTCTCATCATTCCTAAAATTCTTATCTTGGAAGGCATATTTTCTAAGACAATTAAGTAATTTATTTGCACTCTTTGAATTGCAGGCGTGGGCACAGAACCAATAAATTGGTAGACTGACTATGGACTCTGTCATCACTTTTAATTTTTCTTCTTTCATGCTTGATATATGTTAGAATTGATTTCTGGAGATAAAAGCTGACTTCTGGAGGGAAAGGTATGTCCCGACATTGAAAGACAGTGTAATATGTTCAGTCCAAATCACATGATAAACAATAATGAGTAACAAATAATTTTTATAAACGACTGCCATTTATTATAGCAATCGAATTTTTTTAAATGCTAAACGCTTTCTATAGAGGCGTGCTTATCTTTATGCAGGTTTTGTATTTTTTATAAACAAGAAAATCTCACCTACAAATACTACTCATACATCAAGAGCCTCAAACCTACAAAAAATCCATAGCTTTATTTTCCAGTATAGAGTGTATGAATTGTCCACAGATTTTTGACTAATAGAGGACAGTATTATAGTTTTGTGTTTTTGTTTATGCTTCTCTTCATGCCCAGAAGATGTAGACTGAGACGATTATATAATGCAACACAGTAGAATTCATCCCTCCCACAGAGACTTCTCGCAGGGAAGCTACAGGAAAAGTACTTGGATTATTTTATTATTTAAACTAACAAACTCTGCTGCTATTCACTGTGAGTACTTTTGTTTCTTTAAAGTATGTATTCATTTTGAGAGAGACAGAGACAGCGTGAGTGGGGGAGGGGCAGAGAGAGAGAGAGAGAGAGAGAGAGAGAGAGAGAGGAGAGAGAGAATTCCAAGCAGGCTCTGCGCTGCCAGCACAGAGCCAAATGCAGGGCTTGAAATCACAAACTGTGAGATCATGACCTAAGCCGAAGCCAAGAGTCAGACGCTTAACCAACTGAGCCACCCAGGCACCCAGACTGTGAGTACTTTGTTCAACAATGACAGCTTTACAGTGCACTTGTTATATAAGTAAACATTCAGTTTCTTCCTTCCTTAGTTTGTTGGCAACAATAAAAATGACTGATTACACATATATTTGTAAATAATTTTTAAAATTAATTTTTGAAGCCTGAATGTATGTTTGTAAGTGTTCAAAGAGAGGTCAGTGTCAAAACCAGAGTTAAGTGGGCAGCAAAGCAGAGTGGACTTAAATCAGCAATTTCCAATAAAATGGTTCTAACTCTCCCTGGGGTCAGGACACCAGGACTGTGAAGTGTTGGCCTTGTGCCCTTTCCTAGTCTGGAGGGTACGTTTCATAAATACTGTCTCATACAGAATACCTGATTAGATTTAGAGTTTCAAGGACAGTTTTCTGAAAATGCTACAAGAGAAAAATAATCAACAAAACCCTGACACAATGAGGTCCTGGGTTTTACAGTGTTGCAAAATCATTCAAGTATTAAAGTGGAAAATACAGTAAACCTTGCTAACTGCCTCCTCATCCTTAAGGTTTTCCAGCTAGTAACTTTCCCCACCCCCAATTTTTTATATGCGGTAAGTATTTAATTCTGGATAGCTTAACACATTTTTTTACTTTTTAATTGATTAATTTCAATAGGCCTTAACAATCTCTGGATTACAAAGCAGTGTGTATAGCATTGTTTCTTTTTTTGGAGATACTAATATTGAAATTACAGTTTCAGTGGAGCTCAGAGAAATTCTAGAGTAGCCAAAAAGTTACATTTTTTACATGCATAAGCATCTTTTATCATTTCAATTACTTTATTACCTTGTTTCAGAAGTGCCTTTAAAATTTGGAAACTAAAAGCCATTTTTCCCCCAGTTCATAGACTCATCTTTCAGAATGAAATGCTTTCCTTTTGGAAGGCACTGGATACTTTTTAACAAATTATTTGTTCTAGTAAATTTCAAGTGCTCCTTAGATAAGAATATAGTATTTAGGAAGCAAGAATTAGTTTTGGGGTTCTTTCTTCCCAGAAGATAAGGCAAAATAGTGCAATTTTTGTTCCTTGCAGAAAACAGTTGCCCTACTTTTGAACAAAACAAAATAAAACTTATGTCATTCATTCACTAAAAAATTGTTATGGATTACCTACTATGTGCCAACAAGCACAATGCTGAATGCCGGATAGGCCTTTGTCAGTATAAATTAGATATGTTTTCTTTTCAGCTGGAACTATAGGATTTTGATTCTTTCAGATAGCTCTTTTCCTGCCTATTATTTTTTCCTTTAGATTCTTTTTAAAAAAATAATTAGCCTCTTAATAAGCCATACAGAATCTTACTTTCTTCTTTAAAGCTCCACCAGTCAGAATCTCTTTTCACCATTTAAAGAAATGGAGTCTATAAATAGTTTGAACTTATTAATATCTATTGAAAGTATGGGCCAGAATAAAACCTGGTTATAAGATTTTTGACCTAATGGTGAACTATAAATAAAAAGTAATAAGCCAGTCTGTAATGGGGAATTAAACTATCCATTTCGTTATTCTAATTGCAAAAATAGGCAACAAATTAAAGGAGATGAAACTTGTACTACTAATAATTAAATCTATTAGTTCTTACAGAAAAATGAGGAGAATAATTGATTTCTTTTTAAGATTTAAAATACAATGATATTTTTATGAATAATACTCTAAACAAATATTTTCATTCATACTTTACTCTTGAGGATTCTATAATCTTGAACAAATCACATCTTTTATTACTTTTGTGTAAAACTGTTAGGCTTTAAATTATTTGTAGTGAAGCAATCAAATACTATTTCACAAGTTATTTTCTAAACAATTAGCTGATTTTCAAGGGAAGGTCTATCAGCCTCAGCTGAAATATGAAAGACAGGACATTAATTTGCACCCAGGAACACCCTCTCTTAATACAGCAGAGACCAAAAGTATAAAGCAAGTTTATCATCATGGAAAGAATGCTATTTTTTTTTTATTTATTTAAGACTGAGGCACTAGATACTCATTAATGAAATATTACAAAGACAGGAGTCTCAGTTATGTTACTCTATTAACTCTACCAAACTATGTGGTTTCAAATATTAATCTTTATTGTTTAAAACAAAGGTCAAGGAGCCAAACTAACCTGTAGAACGGTGCCACAAGTCCAAACATTCTTTCCTAAGGCTGAATGCCTCTAGTTCTTAAAAATCCTCAAGGTCTCCTAAGGAGTGACATGGTCAACTCATTGCGGTTCTAAGGAGTGACAGGGTCAACTCGTTGGGGTTCTAAGGAGTGACAGGGTCAATTCATACGGGTGCATATGCTTCTGATAGTTTACCTGCTCACCTCTGAGACAACTACAGGTGAGTTCAGTTATTTGTGGGAGGTGCAAGAGTGCGAATGAGAATCAATTCTCAGGAAGCAGCATAAATTGCTTCAGTGTGGTCTACTGGTCTCCAAGAAGCAGTTGTCAATTAGCTCTGACCAGACATAAATGTAGACGTAGAGGAGAACGTTTCAAAATGTCCTCTAACACTAAATTTCTTTTTTTCCTTCTCTTCCTTCTTCTGTTCTTACAACGTAGAACAATCACGCCACCATAGATGATTCATACTATAAACAGAAAACCAATCAATCTCCGTACTAAAAGAAAATTTATGAGAAATTTTGTATAGCCATTGATTCTAACCCATCCATTCCTGCTAATGTGACTCCTGTTCAATCTGAAGTCTTGAAGAGCGTAATGTGAATGCTTATTCTGTTGGTTAAACTATTCTGCATTTCCAGATACACTTTATACTGCAGTTATCTCTATGCTCAGAACAGCACATCTACGAAGAAGTTCTGATGAAGAAAAAGATGATATTTTGACTACTTTATCAAAAATCCATACAAAACTCATATTTTTCAAACTTATTATTTTAAAACATCAATACTGTTCTGACTTCTCCCAAGTTCAAACTAATTGAAGGTTATGAAGTAACCACTTCCCCCCAGAAGCCAGAACTTTCACCTCTTCTGAACAGGGGGAATACCTCTCATAAATTAGGTAAAAAATAAGATCTTGCTGATTGAATGATAGTCCAAGATTCCAGCAGCCTGTGATTTCTTATCTAGATCTTCTATCTACCACAACGAGCCATCCCTGAAAGTCAAGGCAGTAATTTCATCAATTATCTGAAAGTTTGAAAGCAGTAGTAAAAACAACCTGCCTAAATACCAGTTTCTTAAACCAGCCTCAGTTTGTTCCAAGGAACATGACAAGAGAAATACGAGAAATATGATCACTAAACCTAAAATTCTGCGTATTTCAGACTGAGCGTTTACTATCGGCAACTCAGTCATCACAGATGGGCTTAAGAGGCAGAAGTAAGAAGGAAGTACAAAGATCAAAGCAGTGCTTACAAAGGGGAAGGACTATTTTTGTATACATACTCCAGTATTTACTAACTCGATTTGAAAAACAGGGTGTTTATTCAGCCCATCTGAATGACAACTGCTGAACATTAGATCAAACTGAAATTTGAAAACAAAGACAACAGATTTTCAAACCCTAATTTTCAAACCCACCAAGCCCTAATTGGATTATAGCATTTCCTTTAAAAAGTCTTTCAAACACATTAGAAGTGATTTACTATTCACAGCAAGCAGTATTTCAGTGCCAGCATTAAATCTACACATAATGAGCCTTTCTTTGTGTTCACATTTGTCCAGTAGGCTGTGGCCCAGGAAGACATTTTATCTAAACAAGCTCCAGAGGGCATTGAGGAGTTGCAGGTATATTAATATGGATGAATAGTTTCAGGAGATTTCATGTTTCCGTTTATGATACATGTTTAGCTCCCCTTAGCAATTTAATTACACGATAAATGTAAAATGCTACAGGAAACAAATCTTTGTATTTCCTGTCTTCCCAAGTTCATAAGCTCAAAAAATACTTTGCTTCAAATTATTTACATAATTTCTTTACTGCATCAAACAGTAAAAGGATTCACCTCTAGAAAGCATAATATTAAAATTAGGAAAACAACATACTTCAGCTAAGAACTTTATTTTAATCAAGATTCCCTTTTAGTTTTAACAAACACTATGCAATTTAAATTACTCAAGAATATTCAATTGAGATGCTTTGCTATAAAAAAATAAGCACTGAACATCTTAATCCCAAGCTTCAGGGTTTACCAAAGATCACCAGTTGACAGAACATTTGTATGCCAGAGTTATTAAATGTTTTAGTAATACTATAGTCATTTTCTCAGATTATGGGCTTTATAACAATATCTTTAAGTTAAATATAGTTATTTAATAAGCTGCAGTGCTGAAACACCCTACTTAACAAAGTCCATGAAAATGTCTTAAATCTTGATAATCAAATACTGTGTCATCAAGTCCCATTTAGGTTTCACTACAGACCAATAAATCAGGGCAAACATCTCCATTGGTATCTATTTGTAAAGACTATAGGAAAACTTGTGTTTAGGATAGGCTTTGTTTATATCATCATTCTTGTTTTGGAGGTCATGCACGACACCCGGTGCTCCGGTGCCGATGTCCAAGTGTTTTACATAATCGGTGTCTAAAAAGTGCTCTAAGTAGGTAATTTCTTTTCTCAGACGCCAGGCCCTGTAGGGTCAGTACCAGGGCCTCCTTATTTTTTGAAAAGTAAGGTACAGATTCTATAGTAGGTGAATATATTATGTCCTGGTTGGGGTGTGCGTGTGAAGCAGAGGCTTCTTTTTGAAGTAGGGGATGAAGGAATAAGGCTGTTTTATTCAATTGGGGGGGGGGGGTGCTGGGGAGGGCTTTCCCAGTCAAGAGGACTGACATACACTTCTGCTTTCATTTCATGGACCGCCCTTAGGTGAAATCTGGTTCAGCACTGCACCAACCACCTTCCCCTCTCCAAAGCGCACCTCAACCCCCAAGCCACCCGCCAAGGAGGGGGTAGGGGTGGGGGTGATGATTTTAAAAAAGTTTGCAAGAGTTCCCCCCTGCTTCCCGTTCCCGCCCGGCGCTGGGACGCGGGGAGACAGGGCGGCCCGGGCAGCCGCGGCCCTCTGGCCAGCCGGCCCCTGCGAAGTCCAGATGTGCCTTTCGCCCCTGTCGCCAATCCCATGTGCCTCTCAACTCCTGTCAACCTGGTCCTGCGTCCGGTCTAGCCCAGCGGTTAGCGCAGGAATGAGGAAGTCTGAGCAGGTCTAGGGGGTGCGGGGCGGGTAGGTGGCGGGACTCGGGCCACACGTCCCCGGCGTGGCCCCCACTTGCCCGAGTTCGGCTTACCCTGGTGGCGAGTCCGCGCTCGGCCTCCCTGCGCCTGTGGGCTCCCCTCCCGGGAGGCGAGGGCCTGCGGGCTGGGGAAGGAAAAGGCGGCGGCCGGCCGGGGCCGGAGCGGGTCCCGTGCGGGGCGGGTCGGGTCCGGGCGAGCGGGCGCGCGGTCTCGCCGGGCCGGGCCACAGTCAGCGCCGCGCCATGTCCGCAGCGCGGGCGGAGGCAAGCGCAGGGCGCGCGGTGGCCGGGCCGCGGCGGTGCCGCCTTCCCGGCCGCGGCGGCTCCGGCCTGGGCTGCGCAGGGGCTCTCGGAGCGGGGCCGGCGGCGGGGCGCAGGCCGAGGGCGGCGGCGGCGGCGGCGGCGAGAGGCCCGATCGACGGGAAGGGCAGGGGAAGCTGTCAGCGCGTCGCCGGGCCGCTCCGGTGGCGAAACCTCCTCTTCCTGCCCCGGCTCGCTGGTGCACTTCTCTCTCTTTCTCTCTCGCTCACTCTCTCACTTCCTGGCTGGAAATTCCCACTGACGTCGAGAGAGAAGACAGACAGACGGACACCCGCGCGCACGCAGCGGGGGCGGGAGGTGGGGTCGCCTCCGGGGGTGGGGGAAGCCCGCACTTCTGGGGGCGCCGTGCGCCCCCGGCCCGGCCTCGCCGCCCAGCTCGGCTCCCGCCCCTCGGGGCCGCTACGGGGCGCAAGACTAGGGGCGCGCGTTCGGCAGCCCGGACGCCAGGGTGCCCTGCGGGGCTCCCGCTCCTGGGCGGGCGCTCCCGAAGCCCCGAGGACTACAGCCGACCGGGACGCCCCCTGGAAGAGACTGCGGGGCCGAATTGTCCCGGGAAGCAGGCGGCGCGGAGGCGGCGGCGGCCGCTGCGAGGCCGTTGGAGCCTGGCGGTCCAGAGCCCCTAAGGACAGGCCCAAGCATCTGGAGGGGATGATGGGGCGGCCTGGAGCCAAGCACGCTGTGTATAAAAATAAATCCCATCTATGTATTCCTTTTGAGTTGTCTCATATCCCCTGAAATCGCTTCACAGAGTGAACTGGGATTGCGATGTCATAACTGACTTCCGTCCAGTGGATTCTGAACACCTGGTTTTTGGTGAGGTCTTCAATCTCCTGGTCATGACAGTTATTCAGAACTTTCATCTGCAGGGTGTCCTCAGGCCTTTATGATAATTACCGTGGATAGAATTATAGCGATGGTGGTAGCAATAGTTTTGGTTCACAGCTCATCACGAAATATTGTTCCCCGGGGGAAGGGAGTTGTTCTCTTTTTTTCTGGAGGGACCACTACTAGAACCCTTAGGCCCCGCTGTGACCACCATTCGCTAGCTTTTGGATTTTACGAGCCATGCACTGGGCTAGGCAAGGGCTGGGGAGTCACCACTGAGCTAGTGACAACTGCGTAAATTTAACTTTAAAACCTTAGTAATCACGCAATCACCAGGCAGTGTTGCTAGAGCATTTGATTGCCCTTGCAAGTTGGCCATTGTTTTCACGCCCACTCCCAGCCCCCTTTCCTCCCTCCCTTCCCTCCCCAAGGCTATAAGAATGTTCTCGGTAGAGTGTTTGGCAAAGGAGTAGAGATCCCTGTGATTGACTTTGGGGTGAGTCTGTACAGTGACTCTGGGATCATCCAACAATCTACCTTCAAGCGATTTCATTTAGCTCCCACAGGTTGTTTGAACAACTGGAATCCGGGGAATTTGTAAAGACTAAAGACAATGACTTTTAAGAAACTCCATGTTATTATTTTTAAGACATTATTAGAAATTGTGCCAATATTATATTTTAGTAGGTTGATATTTAGTGTAATGTAAAATGATTTTTGCCACTAACACGAGTAAAAAGAGTGCAAACCTCATGAAAACAATAAAGTGTTAGGGGAGTAGTTTTCTTGTAGGGGGCAGATAGGAGCATTCACACTCTTGGTGTAGGGGTGTGCGCTGTGGGGGAGGAGGAGGGTAGCCCATTGATAAAAGAATGTATAGGCAGGCTTGTTAGAAGAGCAGAGCCAAGGGGGCAAGAAAAGAAGGGGACAGCCAGGATGGTGTATCAGAACAAAAATTAAAGAGCATTATTTAATTGAAAAGGATTAAATCAAAGATCAAATTCGAAATTTTGTCACAGAATACACTGGAAATAGAGGATGAGGTGTTAAGCAGGTATATTAGTTTCCTGAGGCTGCTGTAACAAATTACCACAAACTGGGTAGTTTAAAATAATGGAAAATTATTCTCTTACAGTTCTGGAGGCCAGAAGTCAGAGATCAAGTTATTGACATGCTCCCTTTGCAGGCTCTAGGGAAGAATCTTTCTTTGCCTCTTGCTAGCTTCCGGAGCCTCCCACAATCCTTAGCATTCCTTGGCTTTTAGCGGCATCACCCCCATATCTATCTCTGTCTTCACATGGCCTTCTTCTCTGTGTCTCCTCTGTGTCTTTATATCCAAATCTTTTTCTCCTTTCTCTTATCCAGACACCAGTCATCGAATTTAGAGCTCACCCCAATCCAATATGACTTCATCTTAACTTGATTACACTAGTAAAGACCCTATGCCCAAATAAGGTTGTGTTCATAAGTACCTGGGGTTAGGACTTCAACATTATCTTTTAGGGGGACACAAATCAGTGCGTTACAGTAAGCAAAACTGTAAATCTCCCAGTTTGCTCTTTTTTGGCTCAACGGTTAATCTTCCTATATCCCTGCTTTGTTTCTCAACACTTTCTTTACATCCTGTACATACTTGCTTTAAGGAATGTTTCTTACAAATTCATCTACCCTAAGGTGTCAGAGGGCATTTGCCATTGTTAGGCTACAAAGAAAAAATGCCTAAATGTGGAATTTCACACATAAAAATTGTTGGCAAGAGCAAGTTGTACTGTGTTTGTCATTAAGTCTTTGAAATCACATGAATTTCCCTTCTCATGAAGCTGAGTATTGGAAATGTTGGTGTCCAGAGAATTTTGAAGTTGAGGTCTGTATAGTGTGTGCACTGGCAATGAGAAATTATACAGTGTGTGAAGGGAATTCACAAATGCAGATCTGTATGTCTGAGTCTTGCAAGCTCTTAAGACCCACCTTGGTGATACAACAGGTATTAATTGTATTTCTATAAAGGGTATAACTTTCTTCAGGTCAGGAAGCTACCTCAACATGCTTAGAAACATCCAAATCACAGCTCTGGGTTATGGGAGCCAAGATGAAATGGAAAGGTTTCACTAGACTTGAAATCAGACTTGAGGTGGAGTCCTCGGCTTGCCTTGAATTATCTATACAACTTTTGCCAAGTAATAGTTTGCATGAACTTCAGTTTCTCCACCTGTACAGCAAGCATAACATTTATGGCTTATATTATAAATAGTGCCGTATAAGAGCTTTATATAGGGGCGCCTGGGTGGCGCAGTCGGTTAAGCGTCCGACTTCAGCCAGGTCACGATCTCGCGGTCCGTGAGTTCGAGCCCCGCGTCAGGCTCTGGGCTGATGGCTCGGAGCCTGGAGCCTGTTTCCGATTCTGTGTCTCCCTCTCTCTCTGCCCCTCCCCCGTTCATGCTCTGTCTCTCTCTGTCCCAAAAATAAATAAAAAATGTTGAAAAAAAAATTAAAAAAAAAAAAAAAAGAAAAAAAAAAAAGAGCTTTATATAATGTTTTACATTTATGTGTCGTATTGCTATAGTCCAAAAGTTTGAATGTTCTTATGTTGAAATCCTAATCCCCAAAGTAATGGTATTAGGAGGTGGGGCCTTGGGGAGGCGAATAGTTCTCATGATTAGATGAGTGCCCTTCCAAGGGACTCCAGGGGCTCCAGGTTGGTGGGAGAAGAATGGCGTGCCTGGAGAGGGCATGGAGCTCTTTCCCTTTCCCCATTCCTTGGCCTCTGTATCTCTTCATCTGGCTGTTGATTCGTATCCTTTGTCAGATCCTTTAATATCCTGGTGAACAGCCCAGAAATAACTTAACAGCATGGACAATTTTTCCACCTATTGAGACTGTACATCATCCAGTGACTATCGCTTTGATGGGGAAGTCATTGAGGAGTACACATGCTCCTCCATGTCAACAGAGACACAAAAAGGCCATCAATTGACCAGTGACAGCTGTGTCAGTCAGACAAGACACACCCCAGCCAAAAAAAAAAATCAACAAATTATTTGAAAGCTATTATAATGACTTGCAGAACAAGTTGTGCCAGAGCAGATGCTTTGGCATCCATAAACCGATTCCTAAAGCAAATACACAGCTTTAGCACCACAAAAGCTAGACTCCCCACTTCCTATCCTTCAATTCATTCAGGGATATTAAAAAATATATCACAACTGAAGAAATTATTAAATTCTTGTGGATGTTGTTGATAAAAAGACAGAGACACTACAGAGACCTAGCTCCCCCCTTCTGCCATGTGTGAATACAATGAAAAGTCTGCAACCTGGAAGAAAGTCCTCACCAGACCATGCTGGCACTCTGTTCTAGGACTTTTAGTGTCCCCATGTGTGAGAAATATATTTTTGTTGTTTATAAGCCATCCAGTTTGTGGTATTTTGTTATAGCTGCCCACGTTAGCAGACTAAGATGTATAAACACAGCAATAACATATATATTACATTAAAATATAACATTCTACCTCACAAAGTTCTAGAGACAAAGGGGGAGATTAAGAATGTAAATCCTGTGCAAATGTAAGCATTTATCCTAAGAAAAAAGACCTGAAATTAATTTTCTTATAGGTTTAAAAGGCATAAATACTTGCACTGTTGACATACAGTGGGCTTACAGTCACCCTTGCAATATCTCTCTCTACTGATAGTGGAGTATTTCATTTCACCACCATTAAAGTGCCTGCCATGTTCTGTCCTGTGCCTGCACAGTTAGCAAGTCTTATTGAAGGGACACTCATTCCCCTATATAAGTGGTTACAAAACAAAAAGAAGATACAATCTCTACTCATAAAGTGAAGCAAGGGGGAATGACCCCGTTTGGAACAGCCAGGACAAAAGTAATTTGTACAATGGATTATTTCACTAAGAGCAAAACCAACCTGAGAGGACAAACAAAATCATCTTCCTCTTTAGATTACATAAGGAACCCAGAATTTTATTCTCTTGGCAATGAAGACACACTGAAATAGAGACAGCAATACATTTAAAAGAAGACTGTCACTGGGGGGCCTGACTGACTCAGTTGGCAGAGCGTGTGACTCTTGATCTCTGAGTCGTGAGTTGAAGCCCCAAGCTGGGTCATAGAGTTGACTTAAAAAAAAAAAGTGCCATAATTCTAAAAAAGTAATAAAATTTAAAAATTACAATATTAAAAGAGGAATGTCACTGGTCTTACAGACACTAGCAACTTTTCTATCTGTTGCAATGGGTATTTATGTACTGCCATAACTGCCTTCAAAGAGTTCGCAAAGGAGTGCTTGAAATGATAGTATAAGACGAGTATGGTGAATGTTTTCATGGAGGTGTGTCAAGTACACAGGCGTAGGTAGGGAGAAATACCACGATGCTCGCAGTATTGCCTGGTGCTATTATACTCTTGGGCTGTGGAGTCAGGTGCTACATTCAAATGTGAAGCCGTGCTTGGTTGTGTCCTTCCCAGAAAATCATTCACTCTTGTGCTGCCCTGAGTAGCTGTGTGACCCTGGAAAAGGAACATCAGTGTTCTAAGCCTCCTTTTCCTCACCTGTAAGACAGGATGATAATTATACCCACCTCATGCTGGTATTGTAAGGGTCAAATGAGATGCATGCTGGATGCTCAGAAAATTCATATTTATGTTGGCTGTTATTATTAATACTATTTTTTTTCAGAGGAAAAACTTGATGAAGAAGGTAGCATTTAGTGGATGTTGGAATAGTGGATAAGATATGATGGTGGGGGTGCCTGGGTGGCTCAGTCGGTTGAACGTCTAACTCTTGATTTTGGCTGAGGTCATGATCTCATGGTTCATGGGATTGAGCCCTGTGCTGGACTGGGATTCTTTCTTTCTCCTTCTCTCTCTCCTTCTACCCCTCTCCCAAGCTTGTACTCTCTCTCTCTCTCTCTCTCTCTCTCTGTCTCTCTCTCAAATAATGTTTTTAAATTAAAAAATATGAAAAAAAGATATGATGGTGAATTGATGAAAAAAAAAAAACAGATTGGGGAGAGGGTGAGATTTAAAGGCATGAAGTCTGAATTTAAAACACAGTTTGTAAAAAAAAAGACTCTCACTTCCTAAAAGAGAATTGCGTATTGTAATAATTAATATTAAAAAAATCTAGATTTGTTCCCAGACACCGATCTGCTGACGTTTTTTGTCTATCAACTCTCTAAAGCACATTCAGAGCACTTAAAATATGTTCCATACATAATAAAGAAATGTTCAAAAAGACTATTCTTAAAAAAGGTAAACTAAGGGCCTGATGGAAACAGGGGAAGTACATATTGTTTCACCAAAGAATTGGCCATAAAAGCATATCCTATACATGGGGAGACTCAGGAAGAAGGAGAGGATGTGGGACAGCCAGGATTTGAATTTAAGTCAACGTGACATCTACATGCAGGGGGCTGAGATGCAGGTGGAGGGAAAGAAGTTGCAATTTGTGAAGGTCTGAAACTCCTGGCAACACTTACATTTGTCCTTGAGGCAGTAAAGAAGGAATGGAATATCTATTGTTGTCCTCTTTATAGAGATCACAAAATAATAATCTTTTGCTGCTTCCAGACAATAATCCGTCTGGAATTTACCAACCATATAACTGGGCAAAACAAAGCCTTCAAAAAAAAAGACTTTTATAGCAAAGTATGTCCTAAATAAGTGAACTACTCAGGCCAGAAAGAGCTGACATTTTATGTGATCTTTTTATAATCTAAGTGAAAGATGATTTGGACTCAAGCTAATATAGTGGTAGTAGAAATAGTAATCTCTATCATTTATTGAGTACTTAGTATTTGTGATATTGTTTCCAGTGTACTTGTATGATGTTTGGAATAAATAATACTATCAGCTATTAAAAAAAAAAACCCTAAATTTCAGTGACTTAACACAATAAAAGTTTTAAAGTTTACTTCTCTTCCACACAAAATTCACTGCAAGAAGCTTGTGGTTGGGTGTCTCACCTGGGCAGCTCTTCTCCAGAGATTCAGAACTTTCCCATCATCTGACTTCACCACTGTTACGTGTTGCTTCCAATGTTGCCTCAAAAACAGAAGAGAGAGCATAGGAAATGTAGGTCTTTAACCACCTTTATTTATTTATTTATTTATTTATTTTTTAATTTTTTTTTAACATTTATTTATTTTTGAGACAGAGAGAGACAGAGCATGAGCAGGGGAGGGTCAGAGAGAGAGGGAGACACAGAATCCGAAACAGGCTCCAGGCTCTGAGCTGTCAGCCCAGAGCCCGATGTGGGGCTCGAACTCACAAACCGCGAGATCATGACCTGAGCCGAAGTCGGATGCCCAACCGACTGAGCCACCCAGGCGCCCCTAACCACCTTTAATTGAAAGTGACACAATACTTCTGCTCACATTCCATGGCCCCACTTAGCTGTAAGGGACCCAGGACATGCAGTTTGGCTGGGTGTTTAGAAAGAGGAACCAGGTTGAGTAAGCAAATAATTAAGAATTGCTACACACACATTAACTTATTTAATTCTCAAACAATCATATAAGATAGGTTGTTATTATTCCTATTTTTACAGATGAGAAGTCAAATAAAACTGTTCTAAGTTTCCATAACTAGTATGTGGCAGGGGAGCCTGGATTTGAATCCAGTTGATTTGCCTCCAGCACCCATGATCTTAACCTCTACACTAAACTATTTATCGAATGAAACGAAAAGGAGAAGAATTTAAGAGATTTTTAGAAGACAGGACCAATAGGACATGTTTACAGATTATATGTGCAGTTCAAGTGAGAGGGAGAGGGAGAGTCAGCCCTGAGTTTTTTTAGTCTGGGTGATTGGAATAGTAACATCACACCTGGAAAGAATCTATGGGAATAGGAGACATTCAGTTTTAGATATGTTAAGTATGATACACCCAGTGAAATCTCCATGTGAAAGTGACTAATGCTCAAATGGAAATTCAAGCCTGACTCAGAGAGACATAGAATTGGGGCCCTAAGTCAAGAGAGAACTGCAGAGATGTGGTGGTTGTCATGAGAGTATTTCTAAAATGTTAGTGACCAAAGAGAGTTGGAAGAGAAGACCAAAGACAGAAATTTGAGGACTAATTATTTCTGGGATTGATGAGTGTGTGTGTATGTGTGTGTGTGTGTGTGTGTGTGTGTGTGTGAGAGAGAGAGAGAGAGAGAGAGAGAGAGAGAGAGAGACAGAGACAGAGAGAGACAGAGAGAGACAGAGACACAGAGAGAGAGAGCGCGCGCGACAGCTAGCTCACATACATGCCAGGGAGCACAGGAGCACCCCTGGGAGGGGTGGGGGAAGGAGATGCTTAAGGATGCCTAAGGTGCCATCAAAAGCAGGAAGACAGGCCTGGAAAACCAGAGAAGAGAGAGCTTCCAGGATCAGAGTGCTCAATAGTGTCAAATACTGAAGTCAGTTCTGAAAAGTGAGGATGAGATAAGATAACTGAATTTGGAAATTATGAAATTCCGAGCATGGCTATATGAGATGGTTGTGTAGCTAAGGAAAGAAACCAGTCTGTATTCTGCTCACCCTGCTCACTCTGTTTGAAAGAAAAGGAAAGTTTATTCTCAAAAAGGTGCTAATAGCAGTGGCTGTGGTCTTAGGTTACTTTATGGAATCGTTTCATTATAATGATGAGAGCCAAGAACCAGACTGTAGGGGGTGAAAAGTGAGTGGGAAATGGAGAGGAGAAGGCAGTAAATGCAAAAGAATCTCACAGATTTTGGAGCGAGAAGAAGGAAAGAAAGAGAAATTAGTGTGATTCTTCGTTTATTTGACTAACATTTATGGAGTGCCAGGGTTAAAGGAAGTTTGGAAGGGTTGAAAGATAGTTTAGTGAGTTAGTAGAGTTAATAAGAAAAAGAGGATCAATGAAGGGGGCAAGGTACCAGAAGAAAAGAGAAGTGGGATGTGTGGAGGTCACAGTTTAGGTGAAGGGATTGGAGGGTGGGAACAAATCTTCCTGTGTGACAAGTGTTGAGGGGAGTGAAGAGAAGAGAAGCTTAAGAGGAGGTTAGACCCTAATCACCAGCTGAAATGCACTAAACTAAAACCAAGAATAGCTATTAAGGAGTATAGTAGTTTGTTAGGGCTGCCATAATAAAATATCACAGGCTGAGTGGTAATTAATTTTTCTCATCATTCTGTAGGCTATGAGTCCAAGAACAAGGTGTCAGCTTTGTTAATACTTTCCAAAGTTTCTTTCCTTGGCTTGTAGACAACTGTCTTCTCCCTGTGTCTTCGCATGGGTCCCTCAGTGATCTGTGTCCCAATCTCTCTCTCTCTCTCTCTTTTTTTTTATAAGGATACCAGTCATAGTGGATTAGGGACTACTCCAATAACCTCATTTTAACTTAATTAGTTCTTTAAAGACTATGTCTCCAAATATAGTGACATTTTGAGCTGTTGTGGGTTCAGAATTCAGCATGTGCATTTTGGTCAGGACACAACTCATCCTACAACAGATATCCTCTATCGATTTGCATGAAGAGACAGAGCTAGAAAACCAACTCATCCAAGTTTGCGCAGGACTATTCTGGTGCAGAAGAGTCTAGTACAGAAAGCGCTTTGTCCAGAACACCTCAGTCCCCAGTGAACTAGGGGGAGTGCTGAGGCTACATGAAACCAACAAAATTGATTTGCATAAAATCAGACTGGCTAATGAGTATTCTATTTTTTTTATGAAGGATGCTTCTATATCCTGAAAGTTTCCATTTCTAGATGTCAAAGCTATTCATAAGTCATGATTTCATAGAAATCTGGCAGAACTCATTGTAATAATAATACATTATGATAGATCTCCATTCATCATATTGGTAGCAAGACTTTTATAGAAAGCATCATCAGGACTTGTTAAAGAGCAAATTCAAACAATGCTGCTTATCTATTGACCATTTCCCTGTTTCAACAGTTTTTTAAAACTTTCAATTCAGTATGCTTTAAAATTAGTCGTTTCATGTAAACAAATTGTTTTAACAGCACGTACATAATCCTTACAGCCAAACTTCTCTGAGTGTAAGTGTGTGTGCGTGTGTGTGCATGCCCACACAGTTGCAGGCAGATGCCATTAGCTCTGCTGAAGCAAGGGAGCCCTGAAGAAAGTTTGGACTGACACTGTGGGAGCAGCTAACCCTGGTTATCTTGAGGCTGTTATGCAGTGAGACCCACAGTTCCTGAGTTGAAAGGAGTAGTGAGGGGCCAAGTCCTACTGACCTTCTCAGTGGAGTCTTTACCAATCTCTAAAGTTGCCTAAGATCCTTCTCTTATTTGCCTCTTTAGTACATAGGGCATTGCATTTAGCTCATTGTATTGAATTGTATTATACTGAATAAATCATTGTTGAGTCCATATTTAGTTATTTTTTAATATGAGAAACGTAAAACTTTCAAATATGACATCATAAAATTAAAAAAAGTAAAGCTTATAAAAAGAAAGCCCAAGTTGGTAAATATAACTGATTGAACTTACTCTGTGTGTCAGTCTGAGTGTGGACAGAAAACAAATGGCACCTTAACAGAGTCATTAAGGAGAATTTTATGAAGGAATTATTGACAGAGGTGGGACAAAGTTAAGGGAAACCAATGAGGGATGGTAAAGCATCCCAGGGATAACAAGAACAGGGAGACTTTACCACTACTAGGCTTTCAAGATCAAGGAGACAGAATGGTTACCTAGCACCAGGAAAGGGCTCGTAGCTGTAAGAAAAGGGTTTTAGAAAAGAGCTGGGCACTTCACTGGAGAAAAGGGCCATGGACAGCTCACCACATGGCAGGGAAGGAGCCCATAGAAGATACTACTCAACCTCTCTCCCTAAGTCACATCTCTAGTGTTTCCCATTAAGAGGACCCAAATGGAAGCCAGAGATACAAAGCAGTATGGAGAGACATAGAGAGTGGATCTGGAGGAGCAAATCCAGAGTATCTAGAACATAATGTAAATCCAAAGTCACTATTATAAAAAAAGAATTTAACTGGTCAGTTTTTAGTGGTACACACAGACCCCTTCTTAGCTAATTAACTAGTCCTGACAGAGACAAGGAGAAGCTGTTGGGCATAGAATGGTATAATTCTTGGAAGCATCATTATTTAAGTGTGACCTTAAATATTCTGTAATCCAGTTCCTTTTAAAAGCCTGTTAGATGGAGATTATAAATAGGGAAGAGAATCTACCCTAAAAGACATGTGTGTTATCTACTCCCTCTTAAATTCTATTCTTATAACAAACTAGATCAGTACAAAGTCTCATAAGTACAAGATTACATTAGTCCATGGAAGAATAATTTTGGGGGTTTTGAACCTAAATCATTTCTAAACATTTCATCCACCTGGTCAGATCAAGTAACTTCTCAGTTCAAAATCTTCCAATGACTTCCTCAATCACTCAGAACAATACCAAAGTCCTTACAATGATCTAAAAAGGCTCTTCACAATGTGGTTGTTTAATGACTCTGATTTCATCTCCTACCACTCTGCTGGTGGCTTTGTCTGTCCCAGGAAAGATGTCATTGTTGCTCCTTGAACACACTAAGCATACTCCCCACACTGACCCCAGACCTTATGTATATGCTGTCTTCCATGCTCGAAATGATCTTTATGGTTCACTCCCTCATGTCCTTCAAGTCTGTGCTCAAATATCACTTTAGAAAATAGCAACACCAGCCCTTCAACCTCTGCGATAGAAGTACAATGACATCTAAGTTAGTAACACCATCAGTTTGAATCACTTTTTCTTCTCATTGTGCAATCCGGCTATATTCAAGTAGCAAATGTTATACTTTAGAATTTCTTTAAGTGTCATCGGTTGTCATTGTTCTTAAGAAATTGTTTCATTGAATATGTAATTCTAGATTAGGAGTTACTTTCTCTTCACATATTAAGGATTTCATTGTACTCTCTTTGATATTCATTGTTGCTTTAAAAAAAAAGTCAGCCTGGATCAGCCTAATTGCTGCTTTCCTGATATTTTTTTCTTTTCTTTTTCTTTTCTTTTTTTCTGATTTCCTTGTGATGAATGTAAATGTGCTCTACTTTTATATGTCCTAATTGGATTATATTGCCTTTTAAATAGGACTTTCTGGATCTCAGAATTTAATATCTTCGGGCAATTCTGGAATGATCTTAATCTATTATGTTTTCCAATATTGCCTCTCCTCCATTTTTTCTATCTCTTCTTCAGAAATTTTAATTAAGGATGTGCTAGTTATAACTACTAACAATATTATAAATACCATTATAAAGTTATTTATGTCTCAATATCTCTTAACATCTCTTTATATCTTCTCGAGCATTCTGGATAATTTCTTTACATTTATCGTCCAGTTTACTAATTCTCTTTTCAGATTCATCTTCCAGGTCACTGATTCTTTCTTTAACCACATCTCATTTGCTATTTAAATATAGCAACTGGGTTTAAAATAACAAAATGTTTACATTTCTTGAAACTGTATCTTTGGAAATTCCTTGAAGCTTCAAACTGAGCACTCCAAAGAATATTTACATTTCTTTTTGCCTATACTTTGGGTACATGATTAACTTGGGAATACCTTAAATTAAATTCACTACTCCCTGTTTTTGACCTCCACATATAGTGTGAGTGGTTATGAATTCCCAGGAGAGATTTTTTTCTCTTTTTACTCAATGACAAGGCCTAGAAAGGAAATTTCTCAGCTGTTCATTCCTGCTTTTAGTTTTGAGAATGTATGAATTTCTGACTTTCACTCAACTTCAGCAATGCATTAATTTTTAAAAGATGTTATGTAGTATTTCAATTAGTTATTTCCTTTTAGTTATCTCAATCATGAAGTGCTGAGAAACACAGGGAGTTATTACATGTTTTGTAAAGGATAGATTTTTTTTTCCCTCTAGTTACAGCATCTTTCATAGATATAACTGTTAACCTCTTAAATTTAAGTTATATCTTCTTGAGTGACTTTATCACTGTTTTAAAAAGTTTTCATCTGACTCTGCCAACAGTTATATTTCAGTGAAACACCTGTTTGAAGTGTTTATCTTGGTTTTACTCTCTGGCTTGTTGGTACTAACTACTAGGGCAAGTAGTTATTTTCCATTTCCTGCTCAGACCTCAGACTTTGTATACACTGACCTATAAGTACAGGTCAAGTAGTTAGGGTCTTTTATGCAGTGGCAAATTTGTGAGTGGGAAAGTTTCCGCTCTTGTGGGCTGGTAGTGAAGCAACTGACAATCATCAACATCCAGCTGAAGCTCTGGAAGGAAGTCTTTCCTCTCCCAGATATCCCTGGGTGCAAATGAGGACTCTTTCCTAGCCTCAGGGTCCAGGAGCAACTAATCTCATGGGTACAGCTCTTCTCCATATTATCTGTCTGGATTAGATCAATCTCACACCCACAAAAAAACCAACCAACCAAGCAAATAAACACATAAATAAATATATGTAGCTCTTGAATGAAGGTGTTAATGTTAATATGTTTCCCAGGACTAGCTTTCACTAAGAACCATGAAATTCAGAACTTTGTTTTAGGCATGCCCCAAACGAAGGAGAGTGAGGGTGTCTTTTCTTTAGGAGACCTTGGAATCCATGACCTCAGGTGACCCACCAAGGTACCCCCCACTTATGTGCTCCAACTTTTTTCTTGTTTGGAGATGTAATTGAGAGGGGAGCTTCAGGGACCTGTGCTCAGTTGCCCATCATCTCATAATGCCCTTTGAATCATACCTCTAGTCTTAGTAACAAAGACAATCTCAACTGAAGGACATGACCTGAGTACCAGAGAGGTTGTTTGCTAAGGGAAAAATGGAGTGCTGTAATTAAAAGAAGGAAAAGAAATAATGAGAGGGTATAACATCTGATATTACCTATATTGTAGTACCTATAAACCTTACACATAGTAGATATACATAGACTACAGTTTTTAAAATATGTAATTTAGTTAAATGCCAGGAATAAAAACTCCATCCTGATTGCATATTGTAAATCATTAATGTGGTTCTCAAAGAGAATATGCTTATCTTGGTTAGGATGTTTTTCACGGCAAGGTATAGAATTCTGACTCAAAATGATTTAGCAACTATGGAATATTATTGGAATGTGTAGTTGAAATTCTTAAAGAGGACTTTAGATCCAATGCAATCAGCAGTTTAGCTCCCTTCCCGTCAGAGGCATGTGCTTCTGTTTTCCTGTCTCTGTGTTAGCCATTTTCTTTTGATGGCTCTCTTCTTGGTCAAAAGATGGCTTCCAGGTATACCATGGACAACATACATTCTTTCTTTCATACTGAGACAGAGAGGCAGAGACAAACACAAGGAGAGAGAGAGAGAGAGAGAGAGAGAGAGAGAGGGAGAAACTGACTTCTTATGGCTCTTTTAAGATCAAAAAACTTTCCTAGAAACTGTCAGCAACCTTTTCTTTGATTCTCACTGGACAGAATTGAGTCATGCACACATTCTTTTTAAATGGCTTTATTGAATTATAATTCAATAAGCCACACATAAAGTATACAATTTGATAAGTTTTGTTATGTGTATACACCATGAAACCATCACCACAATCAAAGTAGTGACAATATATATCACCCCTGAAAGTTTCTTCATGGCCTTCTGTAGACCCTCATTTTCACTCCTGCATTGCTAAGCAACCACGGATCTGCTTTCCGTCACTATACATTAGTTGGCATTTCCTGGAGTTATAAATAAATGGAATCATTCAGTATGTACTCTTTTTTACTGTGCTTCTTTCATTCAGCATGATCATCCTGAGATTCATCCGTGTTGTTCTGTGTCTCAGCAGTACATTCCTTTTGTAGTTGGGTAGGATTCTGTTGTATAGATATACCACAACTTATTGATGCATTCTTCTGTTGATACACATTTGGGTTGTTTACAGTTTGGGGTTATACAAATAAAATTGCTAAAACATTTCTGTAGAACTGTTTGCATGGACATATATTTTCTTTTCTCATGGGGTAAATGCCCAGGAGTGAAATGGCTGGAGCATATGGTCAGCATATGTATAACTTTTTAAGAAACAGCAATCTGTTCTCCCAAAGAAGTTATATTATGTTATATTCCCACCAGCAGCTTACAAGAGCTCCAGTTCCATCATATCCTTGCCACATTTCGTATGGATGGTCTTTTTAATTTTAATCACTCTAATTGGTATGTATGGTGTGATATCTCACTGTGACTTACTTTGCATTACCCTAATGTCTAATGGTGACAAGTATCTTTTCATGCGCTTATTTGCCATTTGATGAAATGCATGTTCAAACATTTTGTCCATTTTTAGTAGGTTGTTTTCTTATTGAATTTGAGAGTTAGTTTCATATTCTGGATAGAAGTCTTTTATCACATATATGATTTTCAAATATTTTCTTCTAGTCTGTAAAGCTTGTCTTTTCATCCTCTTTTGAAGAGCAGGTTTGATGAAGTCTAATTTATCAAAATTTTTTTTTACTACATTGTGGTTTCAGCATTGTATCCAAGAACTCGTTGCCTAATTCGAACTCACAAAGATTTTCTATGTTTTCTTGTAGAACTTTTGTAATTTGAAGTTTAAATTTAGAGCTATGATACCTTTTGAGTTAAGTTTGACATATAGTGGTACAAAATATGGATTGAAGTCCTTTTTTTCTTTTATTAATGTATGGGTATCCAATTCTCCAGAATTATTTATGGAAAAGACCGCTTTTTCTCCACTGAGTTGCTTTCACAGCTTGTCAAAAATCAATTGTCTCTATATGTGTGGGTCGATTTCTGGAGTGTCTATTTTATTCATTGATCTTTTTTCTGGCTCTATGATAATACCACACTTTTGACTGGTATAGCTTTACAATACATCTTGAAATTATGTAGTGCTAGCCTTCCAACTTTCTTCTACTTTTTCAACATTATTTTGACTATTCTAAGTCTTTTGAGTTCCTGTATGAATTTTAGAACCAGCTTGTCAATTTCCATAATTAGTACACTAGGATTTTGAATTGCATTAAATTTACAGGTCAATTTGGGGAGTATTTGTATGTTAATAATAAGTGTTCTGCCCCATAAATAATGTATTCGTCTCCATTTTTTTAGAAAGCTTTTAATTTTTATCAGCAATGTTTTGTAGTTTTCAGTGTTTTAAACTCACATTTTTGGGGGTCAGATTTATATTTTTAATGATATTTAAATAGTACTTATAATATTTAATGTTTATTTTTTTCACTAAATTTCCCTTTGATTTATTTATGGAATTGGCATATAAATTGGTATATATGTTTTATTATGTCTAAAAGAGATGTTTAAATATGTATAGTATAAAAATATATTTCTATCTGAGGAACCCTGCTTTTGTGGTTTAATTTGCAGCTTTTTTCTTAGAAGATAAAAAAATCATGCATTTACAATTAGTGTCATTTTAGAGTTCCTTGAAATAAGACAGTTAATATAAGTCAGCACCCCCTTCATTTTGTTGTACAGATACTAAATACTATAGGTATTTGTGTAATGTGGTCACAGTACTTTACTTATTTTATGTTTATTAATGGATCTTCATGATCATTTACTATTCTTATAATTTTAGAACAGAATATATTCTATATTATGAAATAATTTACCTGCTATCAGTTTATCAAATTACCTAATCTACTATTCATGTTTTTGTTTGAAATTTTTATTTAAATTCTAGTTAGTTAACATATAGTGTAAAATTGGTTTCAGGATTAGAATTTAGTGATTCATTATTAACATGTAACACCCAGTGCTCCTCACAACAAGTGCTCTCCTTAATACTCATCACCCATTTAGCCCATCCCCCACCATCCAGCAAACCTCAATTTGTTCTCTATAATTAATAGTCTCTTACGGTTTGCCTCCCTCTCTCCTTTGTTTCTTCCTTCCTCTATGTTCATCTATTTTGTTTCTTAAATTCCACATATAAGTGAAATTAAATGGTATTGGTCTTTCTCTGACTGACTTATTTCACTTAGTATAATATACTTTAGCTCCATCCACATCACTGCAAAAGGCAAGATACCATTCTTTTTGACGACTAAGTAATAATCCATTGTGTGTGTGTGTGTGTGTGTGTGTGTGTGTGTGTGTGTATCACATCTTCTCTAACCATTCATCAGCTGATGAACATTTGGTAAGTTCTTTACGGATTTTAGATGCTAAATCTTTATCAGATATGCATTTATAAATATGTTCTCCTATTCCATAGGGTGCCTTTTAGTTTTGTTGATTGTTTCCTTCACTGTGCAAAAGCTTTTTATTTTCATGAAGTCCCACTAGTTCATTTTTGCTTCTGTTTCCCTTGCCTCTGGTTATGTGTCTAATAAGAAGTTCCTCCAGCCAAGGTCAAAGAGGTTGCTGCCTGTGTTCTCCTCTAGGATTCTGATAGTTCCTGTCCAGTTTTCCCAATACTTTTTGTTGAAGAGATTCTTTTTCATTAGATATTCTTTTTGTTGAAGACTAGTTGACCATATAGTTGTGGGTCCATTTCTGGGTTTTCTATTCTGTTCCATTGATCCATGAATCTGTTTTTGTGCTGGTACCATACTGTCTTGATGACTACAGTTTTGTAATATAGCTTGATGTCTGGAATTATGAAGCCTCCAGCTTTGCTTTTCTTTTTCAAACAAGATTTCTTTGGCTATTTGGGTTCTTTTGTGTGATGCCATACAAACTGCCTAAGAGCAATGTTAACATTTTAGAATGAGTTGAAAAATGTTCTATCCTCTTTAATTTTTTTGTATATTTGTGTGGAATAGGTATTATTTTTTTCATAAATGCTTGTTAGACTTTACCAGTGAAGGCTGCTGGACCTGGAGTTTTCTTTGTAAGAAGGTTTTAAGCTACAAATTCAATTTCTTTAATACCTATAAGACTCTTCAGTTTATCTATTTCTCTTTGGTAGTTGATGTTTTGCAAAGAATTTGCAATTTTATCTAAGTTGTTCAATTTATAATCATAAAACTGTTCATAATGTTTCCTTATTATCCTTCTTAAAAAGTTATACTTTTTATTTTGAGGTAACTGTAGATTCACATGCCGTTGTAAAAGAGAATATTGTGTACTATTATACCCAGTTTTTCACACTGGTAATATCTTGTAAAACTATACTACAATATTACATCCAAGATATTGACATTGATACAATTAAGATACAGAACATTTCCATCACCAAAAGGATCCCTTCTATTTTTCTTCAATAGCCACATCCTCTTCTTCCCTTCATACCCTTCTTCTTAGCCTCTGGCAACTACTAATCTGTTCTCAATTTCTATAATTTTGTTACATTAAGGATGGTACATGAATGGAATCATACAGTATGTGAACTTTTGAAATTTTTTTTCACAGAGCCTAATTCCCTAGAAATACATACAAGTAGTTGTGTGTGTCAAAGTTTCATTTTTTATATTGCTAAGTAGTATTTGGTAGTACAGATGCTTCAGTTGATTTACTCATTGAAAACATCTGGGTTGTTTCTACTTTTTGGTTGTTGCAAATGAAGTTCCTGTAAACATTCTTGTATAGGTATTTGTGTGAAGGTACATTTTCATTTCTCTGGGATAAATGCCCAGGAGTGTCATTACTAGGTCATATGGCAATTGCATGTTTATTTTTTCTAACTTTTTAAAAATATTTTATTTTTATGTGGTCTCTGTAGCTAACGTGGGGCTCAAATTCACAACCCCGAGATCAAGAGTAGCATGCTGTACTGACTGAGCCATCCAGGTGCCCCACATGTTTAATTTTTAAAGAAATTGTAGCACTCTCAACAATAGCCAAATTATGGAAGGAGCCTAAAATTCATCAACTGATGAATGGATAAAGAAATTGTGGTTTATATACACAATGGAGTACTACGTGGCAATGAGAAAGAATGAAATATGGCCCTTTGTAGCAATGTGGATGGAACTGGAGAGTGTTATGCTAAGTGAAATAAGCCATACAGAGAAAGACAGATACCATATGTTTTCACTCTTATGTGGATCCTGAGAAACTTAACAGAAAGGGGGGAGGGGAGGGGAAGGAAAAAAGAAGAGGTTAGAGTGGGAGAGAGCCAAAGCATAAGAGACTGTTAAAAACTGAGAACAAACTGAGGGTTGATGGGGGGTGGAAGGGAGGGGAGGGTGGGTGATGTGTATTGAGGAGGGCACCTTTTGGGATGAGCACTGGGTGTTGTATGGAAACCAATTTGACAATAAATTTCATATATTGAAAAAAAAAATAAATTGCTAAGTTGCTTTCCAGAATGGCTGTACCATTTTACATTTTAACCAGTGATATCTGAGTGGCCCAGTTTCTTCACACTGTGACCAGCATTTAGTGTCACTATTTTTTATCTTAATCATTCTCAGAGGTGTGTTATAATATTTCATTGTGGTTTTAATTTATACATTCTTTTTTAGCTTCTTTTTATTTATTTATTTTTTATTTAACTTATTTTTTAAATTTACATCCAAGTAGATTCCTTAATGCCCCTTACCCATTTAGCTCATCCCCCCCCCACAACTCCTCCAGCAACCCTCTGTTTGTTCTCCATATTGAAGAGTCTCTTATATTTTTGTCCCCCTCCCTGTTTTTATATTTTTGCTTCCCTTCCCTTATGTTCATCTGTTTTGTCTCTTAAAGTCCTCATCTGAGTGAAGTCATATGATATTTGTCTTTCTCTGACTGACTAATTCTGCTTAGCATAATGCCCTCTAGTTCCATCCACTTAGTTGCAAATGGCAAGATTTCATTCTTTTTCATTTCTGAGCAATACTCCATTGTACATATATACCACATCTTCTTTATCCATTCATCCATCGATGGACATTTGGGCTCTTTCCGTACTCTGGCTATTGTTGATAGTGCTACTATAGACATTGGGGTGCATGTGCCCCTTCGAAACACCATACCTGTATCCCGTGGATAAATGCCTAGTAGTGCAATTGCTGGGTTGTAGGGTAGTTCTATTTTTAGTTTTTTGAGGAATCTCCATACTGCTTTCCAGAGTGGCTGCACCAGTTTGCATTCCTGCCAGCAGTATAAAAGAGATCCTCTCTCTCCGCATCCTTGCCAACATCTGTTGTTGCCTGAGTTGTTAATGTTAGCCATTCTGAGATGTGAGGTGATATCTCATTGTGGTTTTGATTTGTATTTCCTGGATGATGAGTGATGTTGAGCATTTTTTCATGTGTCGGTTGGCCACCTAGATGTCTTCTTTGGAGAAGTGTCTATTCATGTCTTTGGCCCATTTCTTCACCGGATTATTTGTTTTTTGGATGTTCAGTTTGATGAGTTCTTTATAGATTTTGGATACTAACCCTTTATCTGCTATGTCATTTGCAAATATCTTCTCCCATTCTGTTGGTTGCCTTTTAGTTTTGCTGGTTGTTTTCCTTTGCTGTGCAGAAGATTTTTATTTTGATGAGGTCCCAATAGTTCATTTTTGCTTTTGTTTCCCTTGCCTCCAGAGACGTGTTGAATAAGAAGTTGCTGGGGCCCAAGAGGTTTTTGCCTGCTTTCTCCTCAAGGATTTTGATGGCTTCTGTCTTACATTTAGGTCTTTCATCCATTTTGAGTTTATTTTTGTGTATGGTGTAAGAAAGTGGTCCAGATTCATTCTTCTGCATGTTGGTGTCCAGTTTTCCCAGCATCGCTTGTTGAAGAGACTATCTTTATTCCACTGGATATTCTTTCCTGCTTTGTCAAAGATTAGTGGACCATACGTTTGTGGGTCTATTTCTGGGTTCTCTATTCTGTTCCGTTGATCTAGTGTCTGTTTTTGTGCCAGTACCTGCTGTCTTGATGATTACAGCTTTGTAATACAGCTTGAAGTCCGTTAATTTACACATTCTTAAGGGCTAATGATGTTGAACATATTTTTATGTCCTTAACTTGCCATGTTTTTATCTTCTTCAGTTAAGTTTCTGTTCATGCCTTTTGTCCATATTCTAATTGGATTGTTTATTTTGAGTTTTGAGAGTTCTCTATATATTTTAGATAGTTTGTCCTTTTTTGCCCATGTAGTTTGCAAATATATTCTCCCAGGTAGCAGCTTGATATTTCATCCTCTTAACCATGTCTTTGCAGAACAAAGGTTTTTAATTTTGATAAGGACCAATGTATCATTGTTTCCTTCACAGGTTATGCTTTTGGTGTCAAGTCTAAGACTTCTTTGCCTAGTCCTGATCCCAAAGATTTCCTCCTATGTTAAAAAAAAGTTTTATATTTTACATTTTACATTTAAGATCATGATCCATTTTGAGTTTATTTTTAACTTAGGAGATTTGGTCATTCATTTGTTTGTTTATGCCTGTGGGTGTCTAATCATTCTAACACCACAGTTTGAAAAGTCTTTCTTTTCTCTTTTGAATTGCCTGTGCACCTTTGTCAAAACTCAGGTGGGCATATTTCTGTGGTTTGTTTCTGGGTTCTTTATGCTGTTCCATTGCTCTGTGTGTCTATACCACTGTTAATATCTCACAATCTCAGTTGCTTTAGCTATAAAATGTCTTGAAATTGGGTAGACTCGTTCCTCCCACTATATATTTTTTTCAAAATTGTTCTAACTATTCTAATTCCTTTGCCTTCCCATACATATTTTTAGAATAGCTTTGTCCTTCCATTTTTGCTTTTCTAATTTCTTTGTCTATTATATTACATTTTAAGATAATTTTGTCTATATCCACTAAATGTTTTGCTAGGATTTTCATAGAAATTATATTAAATTTCTATATTAATTTGGGGAGAATTGACATATTTGCTCTATGTTGAATCTCCACTCATGAACACGACGTGTCTCCCCATTTATTAGCTCTTTATCTTTCATCCCAGTTGGTTGGTTTAAATTTTTTTCCCCAATGTTTATTTTTGAGAGAGAGAGAGAGGGAGAGAGACAGACAGACAGACAGAGCATGAGCAGGGGAGGGGCAGAGAGAGAGGGAGACACAGACTCTGAAGCAGTTCCAGGCTCTGAGCTGTCAGCACAGAGCCCAATGTGGGGCTCAAACTCATGAACCTGAGCTGAAGTCAGATGTTTAACTAACTGAGCCACCCAGGAACCACCCTCTCCCCCAGTTGGTTGGTTTAAGCATACACATCCTATACCTATTTTATTAGATTTACACTTAAATTTTCATTTTTTGAGTGATTGTAAATTGTATTACATATTTATTTGTTTATTTATTTTAGAGAGAGACACAGAGTATAAGCAGGGAAGAGGGACAGAGAGAGAGAGGGAGAGAATCTCAAGCAGGCACCATGCCCAGCATAGAGCCAACATGGGGCTCGATCTCACAACCACAGGATCATGACTTGAGGCAAAATCAAGAGTCAGATGCTTAACTGACTCAGCCATCCAGGGACCCAGACCATATTATATTTTTCATTTCAGTGTTTACGTAGTCATTGCTGGTATGTGGAAATACAATTGATTTTTCAAAATGCATTTTGTATTCTGTGACCTTGTTGGACTTTCTTATTAGTTATAGGAGTTCTATTCTAGGGCCTTTGTGATTTTCTAAGTAAAAAATCTTATCTTCAAAGACAGACAATTTTATTTCTTCCTTTTTGGACTATATGCCTTTTTTTTCTAGCTTTATTGCAGCAGGTAGAACTTCTAGCATTATGTTGAATAAAACTGGTGAGAGTGGGATACTTGCCCTGCTCCCCATCTGAGGAAGAAAGCATTCAATCTTCCACTATTGAGTATAATAGCAGTTGTAGTTTTTTTTATGGATGTTGTTTATGAAGTGGAGGAAGTTCTTAATTTCTATTTTTCTTATTTTTAATTTTCATCACCAATGGGTGTGAATTTTGCCAAAATTTTTTGCTGCATCACTTGATATGATTGTGTGATTTTTCCTCTTGAATTATTTATTTATTTAAATTAATTTTTTAATTTTTAAATTTTTTTTTAAGACAGAAAGGAAGAAAGCGCATGCATGTGCATGCTTATGCAAGCCGGGGGGAAAAACAGAGGGAGAGGGGGGAGAGACAGACAGAGAGAGAGAGAGAGAGAGAATCTTAAGCAAACTCCACGTCTGTCATGAAGCCAGATGTGGGGCTCAGTCTCACAGCTGTGAGATCATGACCTGAGCTGAAATCAAGAGTCAGATGCTTGTCTGACCCAGCCACCCAGGCACCCCTCTTTAGTTGTTTTTAAAAAACTTTTTCTAATGTTTATTCATTTTTGAAAGAGAGACAGAGCATGAGGAGGGGAGGAGCAGAGAGAGAGTGGGAGACAGAGAATCCAAAGCAGGCTCCAGGTTCTGAGCTGTCAGCACAGAGTCTGACGCAAGGCTCAAACCCATGAACTGCAATTGGACATTTAGTCAACCGAGCCACCCAGGCACCCCTCCTTTTTAGTTTTTATATGTGAATTATATTGATTGATTTTTAAATATTGAAGCAGACTTAGATCCCAGAAATAAATCCCACTTTGTAATGGTATGTAAGTCTTTTTAGATATAACTGAGTCTACTTGCTAAAATTTTCACATTTATATTCATGAAAAATATTCATCTATAGGTTTTTTTTTTTTTTTTTGGTACTGTTTTTGTCTGGTTTTGGTATCAGGGTAATATTAACTTCATAAAATAGATTGAGAAATCTTCCTTTCTGTTCTGTTTGGTAAAAAAAAAATATGTAGAATTCTCTTTCAATTTTTGGTAGAAAATTTGGTAGAATTCTCCAGAGAAATTCTCTGGGCTTTGAGATTTCTTTTTTTGGAAGTTTCAAAATGATGAATTCAAGTTTGTTAACAGGTATAGGGCTATTCAAACTATTTTATACTGGGTGAGTTGTGGTAATCTGCATTTTTCAAGGAATTGATCTATTTCACCTAAGTTGTCAAATTTATGTATGTAGAGTCGTTTCCTTATTACCTTGCAATATCGTCAGAGTCTGTAGTGATATCTCTATTTTATTCCTGATAAATCTCTTGGACCCTTTTGGGTTATAGTTTTGTCATGGGTGAAATGAGAGGCTTTAACCAGTTAAGATCCCTTCTATCTCTCTCTAAAGACCTACCACACTATATGGGATGGATTCAGAATAACATATGCTTATTCTCATTTTACATGGAATATTTATTTCTAGCCTCCCTCTTATAAAGCACTAACGACATACTTAAGATTGGAATTCAAACTCTTACAACACACTGTGGAAGTTGTTTAGAGTTCAGATTTTTAAAAACTAACAACAAAGAAGTGGGAAAGAGTTAAACAGCTGCTCTTTTGAAGTCTGTTATTTCACAAATAATCTATTTTATAGTTTCATAGACAGGATTCAATCATTCTAACTCTGAATTTGGGTTTTAACTGAAAAGCTGTGGATAGTAAACCGTACTCCCTCAAATGGTTCACATCTTTTTATCAACAAGCTTAAATCCTGGTGAAGGAAGGAAGTTGAATACAGGAAATAACTCATTTAACGTGATGCATTGAAAAAATACTATCTCTACCATCAGCACCAACATCACAGGCTCAGATCCTTACGCAACCATTAATGATGGATCAAAAATTTTGTGTTGATTTACTTTAGTTGTACTATCAATTGCTTTCACATTTTGCTATGTATATATTACTATGTATATATTACTATGAGATTCATTGGCAGTTTGTGTGGGCCTACTATGAAAATGCTCGTTATACTAAAGTGTACATGCAAAGAAAGTCTAGTTGCAGGGGCAGTGGTGGTGGGTGTGTTCATATAACTACAGGATCCTTTGTTAGGTGGCACATCACCATGGAAGCCAAGAGTATGGAGCTTGGAGTGAAAGCCATCTGATTATCGACCTTTGTGTTACAATTTATTCGCCATGTCATTTGGACAATGTACTCAAACTCATTGAACTTTAATTTCTTTATGAAAAGTGAGATGAGTAGCAATTACCTTTTAGTGTCATGACAATTAGACAGTTTTACATAAAGACTCTACCACGGTGCATCGCTGATAATAAACACCCAGCAAATGGTGGCTATTATCATGGCTCTACAAGAAGAAAAAGAAATAAAATAAATTAAATTTTCCAGTTTGCCTTAGATATTGAACAGGAGTTTTAATTTTTTTTAAGTTTTTTTTTAATGTTTATTTCTAAGAGAGAGAGAGAGAGAGCTGGGGAGGGGGAGAGAGAGAGAGTGGGAGACACAGAATCTGAAGCAGGGTCCAGGCTCTGAGCAGTCAGCACAGAGCCCGATGTGAGGCTCGAACCCATGAACCCATGAACTCAAGAACCATGAGATCATGATCTAAACCAAAGTCAGACGTTTAACTGACTGAGCCACCCAGGCCACCCCTGGAGTTTTACATTTATTTATTTATTTATTTTTAACGTTTGTTTATTTTTGAGATAGAGAGAGACAGAGCATGAACGGGGGAGGGTCAGAGAGAGAGGGAGACACAGAATCTGAAACAGGCTCCAGGCTCTGAGCGGTCAGCACAGAGCCCGACTGGGGGCTCGAACTCACGGACCGTGAGATCATGACCTGAGCCGAAGTAGGCCGCTTAACCGACTGAGCCACCCAGGCACCCCTGGAGTTTTAAATTTAAATGGCATCTGTTGGAGAGCCTGGGTGGCTCAGTCGGTTAAGCATCCAACTTCAGCTCAGGTCATGATCTCACGGTTTGTGAGTTTGAGCCCCGCGTTGGGCTCTGTGCTGACAGCTTGGAGCCTGGAGCTTGCTTTGGATTCTGTGTCTCCATCTCTTTGCCCTTCCCATGCTCATGCTCTGTATCTCTCTGTCTCTCAATAAGTAAATGTTAAAAAAAATTTTTTTTAAATGGCATCTGGCTAGCAGGTACTGTTTCAGTAATTCTCTGAATTTCTCACTGTCTGAACTTCTTCATTGTTAGAAGACACAGTAAAGGATGAAAACTCATAACAATGACAACTAAGCCTGCAGCTTTTTTTAAAGAGTATTGAAAGAATAGTCACAACTGGGGCACCTGGGTGGCTCAGTGGATTAAGCATGCGACTCTTGGTTTCAGCTCAGGTCATGATCTCTCTCACAGCTTTGTAGGTTTGAGCCTAACATTGGGTTATGCTCTGGCAATGTGGAGCCTGCTTGGGATTCTTTCTTACCCTCTCTCTGCCCCTCCTCCACTTGTGCTATCTCTGTGTCTCTCAAAATAAACAAATAAACTTAAAAAAAAAAAAGAAGAATCACTACTGACAGTCATGCTCATCATTCAAGGCCAATGTGGGTGCCTCTGTTTTGTTTGTTCTTTATTATTTTTTCTTTCTGAAATGGAATAAATTTATTTCCTTGAAAGTAAGTGGAGAAACCTGTTACCTGCTCCCTTCTCAAAAAAAAGAAAAAAAAAAGGTTTTGTAACAATGGATAAAAAGTGAGGAAAACTGGCCTTCTATAACCCAGACATTATTCTTGAGGCATTCAGAGGATGATTCTTATTCTGATCCCAGTCTCCTTCCTGGTTCTTTGGTACCCATCTTTATAGAAATGCAATCTTTATATAACCATTTACAAACAACAAGACAGGATATATGGAGTTTTGTAATTGTGTTAGGCAGTGAGGTAGTGAAAACAATAGTGGCTTATTGTGTACAAAGAAATATAGCCCTGAAAGAAAATGAACTTGTTTAGGGAAGAGATTGGGAGAACATTGGGTTGTGGATTTTGTGTATTCTGCGGGATGAGAAGGTCAAAGAAATTGGCAGTCTGGGTCTCAGAAGACCTCCAACTCAGGTCTACAAGAAGATAAAACCAGTATATTTGCATATCAAGTTGCCTCCCAGAAATAGCCAAGAAGGGGATTCTGTTAATTCCAAAGAAGAGACTGAGGTAAGATCATGGTCAAGTAAGACTCTGGCTGTTGGCATTTATAAGGACTGGATAAAAATTTTCCTTGTTCAGTAGAATTAAAAAGGGGAAAAAATTAATATGTGCTTTTAAAAGAAAAGTAAAGACAAGGAGAGGCCATTGTTTTTCCTGATATGGAAATATCAGGAGGGTTGCATATGTTGAAATGCTTTACTACTAGAACTAGGAGAATGTTTTGGAAAACTTTTGGTAAAATCATTAAAATGCCAGGAAAGATAGTCTTTATGAAGTTTCAATGTAAAAGTGAAGAAGAGAATAAAAATTAGCCTAAAGAGATAGTGGTGTGAAATGTGCTGGAAAAATGTGATAAACATAAAATCAGCTGCCTGAGATGAGGAAATTGTCAAGAAAATGAGAAATCCAATAGAACTAAAAATCAACAGTGTAGTCCATAAAAGCAGACTTGATTTAACAGGGAATGTAATCAATGACATGGCAGAATGGCTTGAAAAAAAATTTTCTATAATGTGAAGACAGAAAAAAAAATATGGGAGAAAAGAAGGTAGGTATAAAGGAGTACAAAACAATGATCCATATTAAAAATTATAGGTTTTCAGGATGTGAGGGTGATCTGGCTGTGACATCTATCACCCCATTGATCTCCAGGGTTAATTCAACTGATCTGGCTGGCTAGGCAGGTGTCCCCATCCTCTCTCACCACTCCATGTGCATCTCTTCAGAAGCTACACACTTGGTCTAAGGGGACGACCTTTCTTGACAGAGGAGGACCTTTCTTTGGTCAAGGGCATACAAGTAGCTGCGTTCCCCTGTTAGAATGTCTAAACAAGCTCTCAGGGTCCATTTGTAGGACAATGTAGAATAGTGAAGCTTCCAAGACTCCAGACATATCTGAATAGCATGCTGTGTGTGGCAGTCTGCTTTTCTTTTAAAAAAGAAAAGAAAGAGGTCTCTTACTGCAGCAAGGGGAGTGGGAGCACCAGTCACCGGGCTCGAGGCGGAACTCCACGGATCCCTTTAAGAAAAGGGCAGACAAGCCAGACATGGGGGAAATCACCAGATTGGATAAGACCAAGCTGAAGAAAACGGAGACGCAGGAGAAGAACACCCTGCCGACCAAAGGGACCATTGAGCAGGAGAAGCGGAGCGAAATTGCCTAAGAACATAAAGGATTCCCCACCTCCGTCATCTTTGAGACACCCTCGTCGTGGAGGAAGAAGAACCACCTGCAAGATGCACATGAGCGACAAGCTGCACTGTGAACCCGGGCCCTCTGTGCCGATGCCACCGGCCTGCGGGTCTCTGACTCCAACCCCCCCCCCCCCCAATCTGACTGCCAAATTCTCCAGTTTGTCCTGGGATATTACAGCAAATTATTTGTATGATTCATGAAATTAAAACACACCTCGTGGCAAAAAAAAAAAAAAAAAAAAAAAAAAAAAAGAGAGAGAGAGAAAGAAAAGGAAAGAAAAAATTACAGATTTTAAGAGTAGGAAATCAGAAGTAAAAATCAAAGATTAAAAATAGGAAAAAAACAACCGATCAATTCTCCAAGCAATGCTTTTTCTGAGCAGAACCCCTAACACTATGTTGGTTTAAAAGACTTACCATGTTACAGGGGCACCTGGGTGGCCCAGTCAGTTAAGCATCCCACTCTTGATTTCTGTTCAGGTGATGATCTCATGGTTTGTGGGATTGAGCCCCGTGTCTGGCTCTGTGCCCACAGCACAGTCTCTGCTTGGGATTCTGTATCTCCCTCTCTCTCTGCCACCCCGCCCCGGCACCCCTGCGCTCTCTCTCAAAATAAATAAATAAATAAATAAATAAATAAATAAATAAATAAATCTATCTTAAAAAAAAAAGAGACTTACCACGTTACAAAGAAAATTAATGGAAAGAGAAGCATATCTCAGCAAAAATTTCCATTTTAAGTGTAAAGCAAAAGAACTTAAAAAATTTTAAGTATAATTATTTTGAAATAAAACATGTTACCTATGAAATAAAAGTCAGAAGACTTGAGAATTTTCTTTCAGAGTAGTAGATATCAGTTTATAAAGCAATCTTTTCTACAGAATTTTAAAAGGATAAAATTGTTCTCCAAGAATTCTATATTGACTCAAGTTTCTGTTTATCTGCAAAGGCAACATGAAGACACTGAAAAATGTATATAGTGGCACAGAACACACACTATCCACATGCTTTTTTATTTAAAAAATTACTTGAGGACATATTTTAGATGGCTGTAAGTTAATAAAAAAACACATCTAAGTGTTTATATACATTTATATAAAATATATATAAATGGACTTACAGCATACACTGAAAGAATTCAAACATAAAAGTAGGTATATTAGGGTTTTCCAGAGAAACAAAACCAATTGGAATTATATATACACATGTATATATATACACACATATATAATGAGAAATTGGCTTATGCAATTATGAAGGCTAAGAATCAGTAAGCTGGAGATCTGGGAAAGCCATGGCAGAGTTTCAGTCTGAGTCTGAAGACCTGAGAAATAGGAGAGCTGATGCTCTAAATTCTAGTCCAAGTCCAAGTCCTAAGGCAAAAGAGGACTGATACCCAACATGAAGACAGCCTGGCAAAGAGAATGAATTCTCCCTTCAACAATCTTTATTTTCTATTTAGGTCTTCAGTGGATTGGATGAGGCTCACTGCATTGGTGAGGACACCCTACCTTACTCATTCTACTGAATCAAATGTTAATTTCATCCAAAAACATCATTTCAGACCCACCCATAGTAATGTTCATCAAGCACTTTGTATGCGAACACCTTGTGATCTAGTCAACTTAACGCGTAAAATTAGCCATTATACTACTTTGAAATTATTTATTGTATGTTTGGTCATAGAAAATGAATGCAGATGTCAGAAAGTGTTCTTTAAAAAGAATAATGTAAAATTTATATATAAAACTAGGGCACCTGGGTGGCTCAGGTGGTTGAACGTCCAAATCTTGGTTTCAGCTCAGGTCATGATCTCGCAGTTCATGAGGCTGAGCCCTGCATGGGGCTCTGCACTAACAGCATGGAGCCTGCTTGGGATTCTCTTTCTCCCTCTCTCTGCCCCTCCCCAACTCATGTGAGAGTGCGCACACCAGTGTGCTCTCTTTCTCTCAAAATAAATAAACTAAAATAAATATAAAACTAAGTCACAATAAAGTAAGCCTAAATGTCCAGATAATATGGATGAAGACTATGAATCAGTGAGAACAATGCTAAACGGGAGAAAGTAAAAAGATAGCTAATTGTATTTTAAAAAATCGAATATGAAAGTTAGCAAAGAATGGAAAAAATGATTTTTAAACAGAGTAGCAATATAACTTAAAACGGGACTGAAATCTTCCAAATCTGCAGAAGATAAAATCAACCCAAATAGCAATGACAGAAAACAGAGGAAGTGACATAAAAGCCTGCCAAGAGGAAGAAAAAAAAGCACAACCCAAGATAATAAAATAAGATGAAATGTATCAGTCCTGATAATAAATTTAAGTGGGTTATACTTCCCAATTAACACAAAGTTTTGCCAAATAAGGAGTTTGAAGAAAAGTATCTGTATGCTGTTTTCAAGGGGCACTTCTAAAAAAACCCCACAAATTTTAAAAATAAGTGATTGGACAAAGATTCATAAGGTAAATTGAAAAAAGACATGGAATTAATGATTTCAAACAATGTACATATCAAGGTTTAAAATACTGAAAGATTAAAAAAGTAATTTTTATCACGCAGACTATACTGCACAATCAAGTTGTAACGGTCATAAATTCTTATGCACTGGCTAAAATGATATCAACATATATAGTATAAAATTATTAGGAGGAAAAAAGAAATGTACAAAAATACTACAGTTGCAGGAAAATTTAACATTCATATCTCAGGCTTTGGAAAATAGAGTGGGCACATATTTTTTCTGCCCACATCGCTTCATTTTGGAACCACCGCTCCCCAAACCCATCAGAATGCTCTGTTGTAGCCAGTTAAGAGGCTGCATCTTGGCCAGACAGGACTGGGCAACTTTGGCAGATGCTTGATGCCCCACGGACTTCTGGGATCCCTTTTTCCCAGTTTCGTGAGTCCATTCCCAGGTTTTGTATTTAACTGCTAAGTCTTTGCTCCTGAGCCCCTTACAGGCTGGCCCTTGGGCATTGGAACCGAGTTGTCTCGGTCCTTTCGCTTGAGGAAGACAAACTTGGTGGTGTAATTTATGCTTCAGAGCTCCCTTAATCTGGCTTCGGTAACTGTAGGCTTCTTTCCCTTCCTGTGCAGTTTTCCCTGCTCCTTTACAGTTTTCTCCTGGACACTGGTCCTTAATATATCACTCTCAGTGGAATTCTTGACTCAAGAGCTGTGCCTGTGACACTTGACCAGAGATGGCAGGTGACCTAAACTGCCCAATCAGAGTGGTTTATCTTTCTAACTCAAGGATTGGCTAAAGTTGGGCCATTTACCCTAAACTGGGTCAATCAGAATCCTTTATCTGGTCTTGGCATGGTGCTGGGAGAACGAAAGAGTGTCTAGAAATTCCTGGGATTATAGTATGCAAGGACCACATAAGCTTGGATTTCCTAGGAGCTATCTCGTTGCCAAGTAGCCTGCCTGAGGAATGGGGAAAGCAAGCCAAGCTAAGGGAATAAGAAAGACAGTACCAGTTCCATCATTTGAACCCCTAAATCCAGCCTTTGCTGAAGAAGTTTACATTTTGGAAATTAGAGTTGTATTAGCTCACTACTTCTTTAATGAGTTGTGCTACTTTGAATTGGGTTTCTGTTATTTGCAATGAAAAGATCCCTAACAACCTAACGGTTCAAACAAGAAAGAATACGGTTTCAGACAGTTAGAATAATATAATTAATAATGGATTTATAGTAAATAATCTTTGAACATGAGATGGACTGTACTTCTTTCTAAAATAGGTAGTATTCTAGCCATAAAAACAACCTCATTTTATTTGTCAAAATACAACATTCAAAGAACCCATTCTCTAAAATGTAACAATCTTAGAAATTAATTGTAAAAGGTTAAAGAAATACAAAGAATTATATGGAAATTAAAAAATCTTTCTCCGGGGCACCTGGATGGATCAGTTGGTTAAGCATCTGCCTTAGGTTCAGATCATGATCTCACAGTTTCACAAGTTCGAGCCCCAAATTGGGCTCTGTGCTGACAGCTCAGAGCCTGGAGCCTGCTTCAGATTCTGTGTCTCCTTTCTCTCTGCCCCTCCCCTGCTGGTACTCTGTCTCTGTCTGTCTCTCTCTCTCTCTGTCTCAAAAGTAAATAAAAAATTAAAAAAAAATCTTGCTACAATAACCTTAGGGTAGAAAGAGAATCTAAGCTTAACAAAAAATGAAAATGTTACTATTATGGGGATACCATTTTGGAAACAATTCTCCATTGGATCCATATTTCTTTTTATTCCCCTTCATTGTTTCAACACGCAAGCATATAGACCAATCTGCACTCCTTGGCTCAGGAAAGGGATGTGGCAGCATAAAAAGAAATAATAATTTTTTCTTACAGTTATTTAAGTTGTCTTTTAAAAGCTTAGAGTCTTTAGAGAAATACTGAAATATGGAGAAAATGTTTGAATAGTGGTGGTGAGATATTTTCTCCTACTCCACTCAGAATAGAAAAATATTTCTAAAATTAGAAAGCGAGGACATCACCACTGGAATTCTGCATAGGACCCTTGTATCCTATCTTATTAGCAGAGCTCTGGGAAATGGCGTCTGCCTAAAGAAGGAAAGACTGGCGAGTGGGTCCAGGCCCACAGGGATCGTAGAAAGTATGCCAAGTGCCCTTGCCTTAGGGTGGCATCAAGTCTCACTGTCACCATGTCTGGACTGATGATGTTCAAGCCCTGGGGACCAGAATGGATGATGAACATCTCAGCTGGTGCCTATGTGGATGGTCAACATTGAAGAGAGATGTCCTGCCTTTCACCTTGGTGCTACATAAACAACTTTGGTTAAAGGGGTGAAAGGAACCCAAAGTTGACTGGCTCCTAGTGGAATGGGAACTTGAAATAGATACTAAGTTGATTTGTAGAAAAATAAAGTAAGTTTTATTTCTGATGATTTTGACTCTGTGACTAAAATTTAAAGTCCACCACACTTCCTATTAACACTTGTGGGATGTGGTCAAAGAAGCTTGGGAAAGCAGAACTTTACTTCCTTGGCTCTAATCCCCTAACCTCAAATGCAGACTTTGTTCATGTAACTGAGGTTCATGGAGCTGGTTTAACACTTGAGTTTTAGAAATGTGCCAATTTCAACTTTAAGTTTTTTGGCTTTTGCATTCAATTTAGTAGCCACATTACAACAATATTTATGATGTGAAAATCTTGCTCCTCTGTCTTTCTTTTTTTCCCCCTCAGCACCCAGAAGAACTTTCCTTCTTCTGATGTAAAACCTTATAATGGGACCGACTTGCAAGGGTATTTACTGTCTTGTACAAAATTCTATGTTTGGATGAAACTGTTGATATTATCCCAGTTTTCTTTTTGCATTTCTTTTGTAACCCTGTAACAGCTGTTTGGGGAAGACTAAGGTGAAAGTCCTGTATCTCAAAACGTAAAGAGAAAAGCACATTGATGAATCAAAAATGCAAATTTCGCTTTTACCGAAATAATGCACTGAAATGTACAAATACATTCTGTCTTGAAATTTTATATCCCACTTTGGGGCCCACTCCCTCACTTGTGGTCTAGTCAGGGATGGAGTGCATTAGACAAGTCTGTTTCTATGGATTTGGGGAGTGTGCATATATTCTGCTATTACATTTTGAAGATAATTAGTTGACGTGGGAAAGAGAAGGTGAGTTGAAGTATGTTCCCATCTCCTTCCGGATTGCTTGTCTGTTTTTGTTTGAGGGTGGGAGCATTTGGTATATAGTGCCTGCATCTCCCTTCACACCATGTTAGTGAAACTTTTACCCCAAATTGGGCATATGGTCTTCCAAGTTTACTGAACTATTTCTTTTTTTTTAAAATTTTTAATGTTTATTTATATTTTGAGAGAGGGAGAGAGAGAGAGAGCAGGGGAGGGGCAGAGAGAGAGGGAGACAAAGAATCTGAAGCAGGCTCCAGGCTCTGAGCTGTCAGCACAGAACCTGACGTGGGCTTGAACCCAGGAACCATGAGATCATGACTTGAGGTGAAGTCGGACACCCAACCAAGTGAGCCACCCAGGCGCCCCTAAGTTTACTGAACTATTTCAAGTTTAAAAACAGAGCCAACTATATTCATGGAAAAGCTATATTAATGGAAAGCTGGAAAGAAGCGTATTAGGGAAAATTAAACCTGCTTCCTAAAGTCCCGAAAAATGTTCTCTTTAATTTCTTTGTGGTTACCCACAAAACATAGAAGTGCTTTCCTCCCTCTAATTTCTAGGTGGCATAGAAGGGTTTTGCTTGTACTTCGTGTTGCCACAAACATGCAGTAGTCCATTTCATCTTTTTTCCTCTTTTTAATTCTTGTGCCACTCTAAGCATGTTCTTCTCTTTTCAAACTACACAGGTATATATATGCTGGTATTGTCTCTTTTTAAGTTTGCTGTAGTTAAGTGTATGCCAGGCTGAGCCAGATAGAATTTCATGAAACAGCCATTTCAAGTAATGAAACCTCTTACTAGTGGAGTACAGTTCACATTAATGTGATTAGCAATCTAGCCTTTTTTCCTAAACAGAAGGAAGAATTCAAAACCAAATACTTTAATATATATATTATATTATATTATATTATATAATATATTATATAATATAATATATATATTATATTATATAATATTATATATTATATATTAATATATATATATGAACATATGTTCATATATATATGTTCATATATATATATATAGATAGATATAGCCATGAATATTTCGAAATTACATTTTTAACATTTAAAAATATAAACCTTCATTGTTGAACTCTTTAAATTTTCTCTTCTATCATGTAAAAATGTTAGATTATATTATCTTAATGTTTCTCTTCTAGCTCTAAGTTTCCCTTTTGAACCTTAGTAAAGTAGAATTTGGTGGATTTTTAACAAGTGGTTTGGGTCACAAACTTATACATTTTTTTCCTGGGAAATAATATATGACAATTAGCACAACTATTCTTTAGAATTTTGAGTCATCCCAAACTGCGCATGATTCACTATTTGTTCATGTTTTGGTTTGCTTTAGATGAAAAATTCACAAGGTGCAAAAAAGAGGAGACGTTATCCTAGAATATATTTAGTCTTTAAGTTTTAAGATCTGTGCCTAATAAGAATATTACACATTAATGATGAGGTAGAATTTTGTAGGAAAAGAAGAATAGCGGGGCTTTTAATCTCCATATTTTAAGTTCTTCACAGTGTATCTCAATGAGTAAATACAGGCCACTTTCTTACGTTAAGAAAGAATTTCTTTTTTTTAAGTTACTCTATGATTTAAAGCAATGATGCACATGGTGAATATCTTCCTGTATGGGAGCACAGATTGAGAGACCAGCTAATGATAAGAAGGAGAAGCCTTTACAATTGAACATTGATCTGAGGCTGGGGCAACTGGAATAATGGTCAGTCTTGGGGTGCCTGGGTGGCTCAGTTGGTTAAGCCTTTGACTTCCACTTAAGTAATGATCTTGCAGTTTGAGGGTTCAAGCCCCACGTCGGGCTCTGTGCTGACAGCTCAGAGCCTGGAGCCTGCTTCAGATTCTCTGTCTCCCTCTCTATCTGCTCTTCTTCTGCTCAGGCTGTATCTCAATCTCTCTCTCCCTCTCTCTCTCTCTTTCTCTCTCTGTCTCAAAAATAAATAGAATAAAGGTGAGTCTTATTGTTAGTCTGAAACCTTGCTCAGAAAGCACAACTTAATTCCTGATTTCCTCTCTGCCAGGTTTTTCTGCCACTATGTCCCAGACTTGACTGGCTATTACATTTTTAATGACTTTTCTATGGGGAAAGTATGAGAATCAAAAATGCAACTCCTAGGAATTGATGAAGTAGCCAGTTGCCCCAGGGCAAATCTGCAGGAGTAAGGATGGGTCAAAAAAGGAAATGGATGTTTATTGAGTTTTCTTACTGTGAACTTCACACCATGATTTTTAAATTTTATTTTATTTTTAATGTTTATTTTTGAGAGAGAGAGAGAGAGCGCAAGCAGGGAAGGGTCAGAGAGAGAGGGGGAGACACAGAATCTGAGGCAGCTTCCAGGCTCCGAGCTGTCAGCACGGAGCCCAATGCGGGGCCTGAAGTCACAGACTGTGAGATCATGACCTGAACCGAAGTTGGATGCTTGATCCACTGAGCCATCCAGGAGCCCCATGTACTTGACACTATGTTAAATCCTGCACAACTATAATGTGTGAAGCAAGTTGTTCATGAAGACATTTCAGGAATCATGCTTCAGTCATTGTTTCTCAGTTAAAATCTGTGCTGTCCTTGTGTCCCTCTTTCTTTGAAAATTGTAGTAACTTCTTAAAAAAATTTTTTTTAACATTTATTTATTTATTTATTTATTTTTTAAAAAACTTTTTTTTTTATTTTTAACGTTTATTTATTTTTGAGACAGAGAGAGACAGAGCACGAACCGGGGAGGGTCAGAGAGAGGGAGACACAGAATCTGAAACAGGCTCCAGGCTCTGAGCAGTCAGCACGCGGGGCTCGAACTCACTTACCGTGAAATCATGAGCCAAGCCAAAGTTGGCTGCTTAACCGACTGAGTCACCCAGGCGCCCCAACATTTATTTATTTTTGAGAGACACAGCGCTAGCAGGGAAGGGGTAGAGAGAGAGAGAGGAAGACACAGAATCTCAAGCAAGCTCCAGGCTCCGAGCTGTCAGCCCCATGCCTGATGCAGGGCTCGAACTCACAAACCGTGAGATCATGACCTGAGCTGAAGTCGGACGCTCAACTGACTGAGCCACCCAACTGCCCCTGTAGTAACTTCTTTTTATTCTCACTAGCCAAGATTTTTGTTAGAACGCCCCATGTCCCCAGGTTTGTCTCACTTTTGAGAACAAAATTAAGTATAAGATTGCCCCAGTGCCTTTTCAATCTAAACCGACTGCCCCCACCTTATCCTTATCGCTATTCTACTCCCTCTGAATCAAATGCACCAGACACCTCTCTGAGAACCTCTGCTCTAATTACTGTCACACACACTGCAATGAATGCTGCCACCTGCTGGCATCTTCTGAAGAGGTGAAATCTAGTAAGCCAAAACTTGCACTTGTTTCAGATGTTATTCGCCACCGCACTCCTCAGACAGGGCCCTTCTTGTATTTATTCTATGCTTGCTTAGAGCCATCCATGTCGGACTACTTATGGCAAAACAAAAAAACTTCAATTGGGACATCTATGCTCCTAGTATGTTCAACCTGATGGAACTTGAAAACCTACCTGGTGACTCTATTTTGCCATTTAATATGCAGCAGGGATAGAACTTGATGCTACTGGAAAAAAAGTGAAATCTTTGATGACCACCTGTTTATACTATACGTAGAAGTTTGAGGCAGAAGCCATGACTTTAATCTGGAGCACTTGGCCGCACTAAGCCAAATTGGGTGAAAATTTTCTTGCCACATTACTATACATATTTGCTTTAATTTTAACTGACACGATCCACTAATGCTCGCAATAATGTAGTTGCTAGTAAACTGTGCCATGCATCTGAAAAGTTTTTAAATTTTATCACTAGTTGATTCAAAATAGGCCAATGTTAGTTCATTGGAATGGATTGCCGATGATTTTCAACATGTAAACAATTTGACCGGCAGAATTCCTAGAAATATGTCAGAAAAAAGTTAACACAAGGAACATATTTGTGAATTAAGAAAGATCCCTTATTTATTGATTGATGAAAGTCTAATCCATGTATTTTGCTCTTTTGGGGGAATAGTCAAAAGTAGATTTATCAAAGGCATTTAAAAATTTTTAAAAACATTTATTTATTTTTAAATGAACCTATTCAAGGGGTACCTGGGTGACTCAGTTGATTGAGCATCTAACTTTTGATTTTGGCTCAGGTCATGATCTCACAGTTCATGAGCACAGAGTCTGCTTGGGATTCTCTCTCCCTCTCTCTTTCTCTTTCTCTGCCCCTCCCTCCTCTCGAGTTCACACTTTGTCCCTTTCAAAATAAATAAACTTAAAAAAAAAAATGAACCCATTGAACAGTAGAAATAACATATTTGTAAAAATAATGATATTTTCCAAAACAAAACAACATTTAATGACCATTATTTTATGTTTTGGTGAATGAATGTAATGGCATTGTTTTACTTTTTGCACATCTCTTTAGTGTTTGGCTTAATGAACATGACCGAATTTTCATATCTGCTTTTGCATTCCATCTGTTGAAATGTGTTTCAAAGGCAGTTTTGGTTTAGTTATTGTTGAATGCTTAGTACCCACCATAAGACCTAGCACATACTAAGCTTAATAATGCTAATTGAATGAGTGATTAATTCCTAATCTTTTCAGATGTAAAACTGCCTGAATTCTTTAGATTAATTTACAAAATCCTCTTTAAATTTAGCAGTGGGTATGGCCATGGCAATCAACAGGTGCGGCCTCTTCACCTCTTGCTGGTCAGAATACCTTTCTGGGATCACCAGAACTGGTATCACTCAGGAACTTGTGAGAAAGGCTGAAGGTCAGTCCTTACCCCAGACCCACGGACTCAGAATCTGCATTTTAACAAGATCCCGCAGGTGACCCATGTGCACATTAGAGTCTGAAAAGCACTGCCTTGAAGCACCTTCCTTGCTATGATTCTTTTCCACGTGGCTCTAGAATTCGTCCTTCCATAGACTGCTGTTTTCCTAAACAAGATTATTTTGCGAGTAGACTTTGCACTACTTTCTAATTGAGTCAATGAAAATAAGTTTTCACATCTTTGTTTCCCTCTTTCTTTTCTAAAGGTTGCTCAAGCTTAGAAACTGTGTGAATTCCTACTGCTGAGCTGTGAATCGGGGGCTTTCAATAAGGGAAACTCCCTTCCGCGACGATCTGATTAAAAATTTTAAATGATTGGGGCACCTGGGTGGCTGAGTCGGTTAAGCTGCCGACTTTGGCTCAGGTCATCAACTCGCGGTTCGTGGGTTCCGTGGGTTCAAGCCCCGCGTTGGGCTCTGTACTGATAACTTAGAGCCTGGAGCCTGCTTCAGATTCTGTGTCTCTCTCTGCCCCTCCCCTGCTTATGCTCTGTTTCTTTCTGTCTCTCGAAAATGAATAAACGTTAAAAAATTTTTTTTAAATGGTTGAACCAATGGACGGCTGTTAAGATTTTGCTGCTTATGTAGTTTTTTTCTGTAAAAGAATGTTTGTTTGGTGTGGCGAAGACCCAGCACAAATTCAAGGGAAGACTTCCTGCCACAAATTATTTTAGCAGTTCCTGAAAGAGAAAGTAATTATTACGCATCAGTTAGGTCTTTTTCTTTTTTTAGGCTTTTTTTCCCCCCTCCTGAGATTGCCCCCGTATAAATTTATGGAGGGGGTTAGACCATTTACTTGATTTCATTTAATTATTTGCTTTTCACTTAATTCACTCAACAACTTAGTTTTTATTAGAAAGACAACTTTGGCTGATTTTTAAAAATTTTTTTTAATTAAAAAAACGTTTATTTATTTTTGAGACAGAGAGAGACAGAGCATAAACGGGGGAGGGTCAGAGAGAGGGAGGCACAGAATCTGAAACAGGCTCCAGGCTCTGAGCTGTCAGCACAGATCCTGACGCGGGGCTCGAACCCACGGACTGGGAGATCATGAGTCGCTTGCTCAACCGACTGAGACACCCAGGCGCCCCAACTTTAGCTGATTTTAACTTGCCTAAAGTTACTAAGATTTTTAGTATAAAAAAAGCACTTACGGTAGTTGTTATTTTACTTTGCGATTTAATGAGATGCTTATCTTAAGTATGTATTTTTAAAGTCAGCCCCAGCACACAAAGCAGCTTGCAGCTGCAGCCTGCCTGGGTCCAGGACTTCCTTCCCCTGAGGAGAGGTCCATCCACATGCAAGTCTGGGGACCTGCGGCAAGGCGAGAGAAAGAAAACGCATTTGGAAAAATTAAACTGCCAAACACGGGTGCAGGTCTCATCCTGGTACTTAATCACTCTTTGTAGAAATGATCTGTTTACTAACAGGTTGTAAAGGGTCCTGGAAAGAGTCTTGGACTTTGGAGTCAGACCCAAGTCCTGTGTGACATCCTGGGTCTTCTCAGAACTCCAGATCACTTTTTTTTTTTTTTTTTTTTTGAGTTAACAGTGACAGGTTTGAGCTGTGGTTTAATGGTGTTAAAAAACAAAGTTCCGTGGAGCAAATTTGAAGATCTAATTGGCTTCATTAAATGATTCATGAAGGGGGCAACATCCCCTCTAGCAAGGAGAGGGAGCCCCAAGGAGTTGCACAAAATGGAAGGTTTTTAAGAGAAGAAGCGTGCGGCAGTAGATAAGGATTGTTTTGTAAGTGCTCAAAGTAGGTGAGTGCACAAATGCAAGTGTCTAGGTGCATGCTAACAGTTCAGGCACCACACATTCATGTTTTCTCACTTCATCCTCATAATACCCTTATGATATAACAATCGCTAACACCATTGTCCCAGACAGTGTTCTAGCTTATAAATTCTTTACGTTTATTAACTCATCGGATGTTTGTAGCAATTGTCTGATTCATGAAAGTAGGTATTATGGCTATACTTTTCATTTACATATGAGAAATTAAGGAACCCAAGGGTGAAATAAATTGCCCAAGGTTATACTCCTAGATATCAATCTCTATTGATTGATTTTTATACCATTTTGGATCCAGTAGCTGTGCTCTTAATTAACATAATGAAGTTGCTATCAAATTTCCCATTTTGTGAGCGAGGAAGTTGAGTATGTGTTTCCTTATAATCACACATCTATCTATAAATTGCCAAAGCAGGGAATTGGGTGTGAGTTGCCCACCTATAGGCTAGGGTTCTTTCCATTACAGCACATTTCTAGACATTTCATTATGACCCTAGAGACAGAGGTTTCCAAGAAGTGCCTATCTGAATCTCCATTGCTAAAAAGATCAAGAAGATTCATCATTTGAGGCAGAGTAAAAGCAAAATAAAGCTTTCCTGCATTTCAACAAAGCCTCTTTGTGTATAAGTCTGTAATATTCTTTGTGGTTCCAGTAAGCGCATCTTAAGAGAATAGAGAGATGTTGTAGAAAGCCCAAGAACTACATGGAAAAAGGATGGTGGAACTGCTGTGTAAGGGCCTATTAGCAAATGAGGGTGCTTCAATCCAGGACAACAAAACTGACTATGAATGTGCCTAACATCTAAGCATTACAAAATGTAGGACCAGCTTTTAAAACAAATCCCCAAATACCATTGAAGCTTGAATAATTTAACTTTTTAGAGTTTAGTCTAAACAAAAAGTTTTAGGGGTGCCTGCATGGCTTGGTCAGTTAAGCGTCTCACTCTGGATTTTGACTCAGGTCATGATCACATGGTTCGTTCATGAGATAGAGCCCTGAGTGGGGCTCTGTGCTGACAGCATGGAGCCTGCTTGGGATTCTCTTTGTCCCCCTCTCTCTGTACCTCCCCATCTCTCTCTCTCTCTCTCTGGCTCTGTCTCTCAAAATTAATAAATAAACATAAAAAAAACCCCCAAACTGTAAATTAAATGTTTTAGACATTGGATTCGAGACTACTGGAAGTAACTAGACCAATTGGGATAAATACATGAATCCATTTTTAAAGGTTTGATAAGGGACACATATCCTTAATGTGTAATGGAGGAAAATTTAGCTTTATTATTTACCTCTTATCCTTGAGATATCCAAGAGCTTGGTGTCTGGAATCAGGTCTAAGTTAGAACCTTCCATCTACCTTCTACTTGTTATATGACTTTGGGCAAAATTCTTAACCTCTTCGTACTTTAGTTTTCTCATCTGTACAATGGGATACTAATGATCCTCACGTTGAATCAATTTTGAATTGAATTAAACTCATGGAATGTAAACACATGAAAAGTGCTGGGATGAGTACTGGATGTCGTATGGAAGTGATGAATCATGGGAATCTACTCCCGAAGTTAAAACTACACTGTATACATTGTATGTTAGCTAACTTGACAATAAATTATTTTTTAAAAATTCAAAAAATATTAAAGTAAACACATGAAAAGTGCAAAAATGAGAGACTGGTACATTGACGGGACTCAGAAGTTGTTGACTAATATTATTAGGTATTGTGAATGCACAAGATGGGGTGAGTTACTTGTCCTTTGTCCCAGTTCAACTGTTCTCTGTTTTAGGACGATAAACCAGAAGTATTTCAATAAAAAACAAAACCCATTGTTTTCCCATGCCACAGAATTTCTTGGTGGAGCCCTTTGGTGATATGCTAGATTTGTCTGTGTAGGGTAAAACACGTATTTATACATCATAACTGTTCTCAACTGTTTGCATTTTCTATTAGAGGTTTGAAGATGTTCTATCTGACAAAGATACTAAGGGCTTTCTTATTAAATATGCATCCTCTACGTCTCTTCAACTTGATTATATGTTAGGCACGTGGGAAGGTTGTTGAATGAAGAAATTCACTGGGTAAACACCTAGTGAATGGTTCAGTGACCGGGCAGAAAACTCCCATGAGCAATGGATTCTGCCTAAGAAGTTACCTTGTTCCTGACTGAGTCAAATAGAAAAAAGTTATGCAGAACATTATTACTAGGAAGCTAATTCTTCTGTGTGTGGTGGTGGTCTAGGCTTTAATGGAGCGAGTGGTTAGAAAGTAGAAACCATCTCATCTGAAATAATGTCCAGTGTGTACTTATAAAACAAGAATATGTGACCTCTGTTATAGACATGCTGGCCACAATTCCAAAAAAGCTTCAAAAGCACTGCCAGTGAAATGAGGAAAACATTCATTTTGTTAATAAAATGCACAAGTTAGATGACTGTGCTTAGACATTTTTTCTTTTCCAGGATGGCTAAAGAATTTTAGATATTTACATATATAAAGCATTAGAAGAAAGTGCTGTTAAAAAATTGGAGGAACTTTTACATTCATGTATTTGTATTTCAAGTGGATTCAAGTTTTTCCAAGAGCCATTGATACTTTGTAAAAAGAACCATAAACAATTTCATGTCTTTCCACTGAAGTCCATTATTGGGAATTTGTTTTAATCAAATCATTGTCTTTCTGTCTTACTCTGTCTTTGATAGAACTTTAGTCACGCTCCTCTGAGCACTCTCTTCAGCTAAGGCCCTTATAACCTTGGCCTTCCTTGTCTGTCTTGTCCTAGCTGGGCCTGCATGCATTATTTTAGCAAGAATTCCCTGACCCTTGGTATCTGATCACCGTTGATATCTGATTAAGTTCCTCATCCCTACCTTTGATGTATAAATCCTAGGCTTGCCTTTAGCAAGATTCATGTGAGGTCAGTTTAGCAAGAATCCTCCTACACTTGATAGCTCCTCTTAGTAATTTCCCATTCACTGACCCCCTCACTCTGTTTCTTGGCTATCCATTACCATTTGTTCTTGTTGTATTTGGAATTGAGCCTGATTCTTTCCCTCTTATTGCAATAGTCATATTATAATAGTCTTGACTAAATTCTTTACTATTTTTTTAAGTGTATTCATTTTGTGTGTGTGAGAGAGAGAGAAGGAGAGAGAGAGAGAGAGAGAGAGAGAGAGAGAGAGAGAGAGAGAATCACAAGCAGGTTCCACACCATCAGCGTGGAAACTGATGTGGGGCTCGAACTCATGAATATTGAGATCATAACCTAAGCTGAAATGGAGAGTCAGATGCTTCACCAACTGAGTGACCCAGGTATCTCTACTATTTTTAACAAGTGTCAGAATAATTTTTCCTTAACTCTATCTATCTGTCTATCTATCTATCATCTATCTATCTTGCTAAAGAATTGGAAACAGCCTTAATATTTAATAGTAGGGGGTTGACTAAACACATTCAAAAACAAAATCTTTCAAACAGCATGCTGGCATTAATAAATACAGAATGGCCAATGCTCATAGAACACCATTGTCCACACTGAGTTAAGGGCTTTATCTGCTGGCCTCCAAAAGAAACCAAAAGTCACCAAGAACCTAAAGCAACAGCACTCTTCATCTTGCAAACTTTGCTTCATTATTCTCTTTGGCAGTGGCTTCCTCTGCTCCTCTGACCTTTGAGCAGAAAACATGGCTGCTGTCCAGCTGCTCACATTTTTATCAAGGAGCTGACCCTTCTTTTCTTTCTAGAAGGGAGCAATATCAGGGGAAACGATTCCATCCTTTTTTCTATTCCTGTGGCATGTTCCTGCTTATAGAAGGAGAGCTAGTTTACCTTCCTGGCAACAGGGAACAATGACTGGTTCACACTGAGTTTTCTTATCCAGCCGTGAGGTCATGGCTTCCGAGTGTGGTTAGCAGTCTCTTGTCTCTTGTCTCTTACTTTGTGGATCTCTGTTGCCACTTGTCCTTTGTCTCCTTTGTCTCCTGGTGGTAACAGGGCCAGACAAAGGCTTGTCTCTGGCAGGCCAGTTTCGTTCTAGGCCTGCTAATGGGTGAGAAGATGAAATGGAGCTGCTCTGTTGGCCCAGAGGTCTTCGTTTCAGGAGAGGCCTCAGCTGAACGTTGTGTGCCCCAGCATGTTACCAAATTCTTTGTTTGGGATTATTTGGTATTACCTGACCTACAATGCCTGGTTGGTTCTTCGTTCTCTAACTGGACCCTTATGAATATTTCTCAGGTGTGAGACAACAGGTAAGAAGGCAGTGGTGTGCTGGTAAAAACTGGCTCTCTGCAGGGGAGGAGGGGGAAAGGCTCGGTTTGCCGCAGGTGCTGATTTTGGTAATGCGAGTGTTCCATCGTGGTATGTTTCCAGCTCCCAACAGGCTTCTGCACAAAATTTCTGAGTGTTCAACCATCGGTCCTGTGCATGCGCTCTAGTACAACATGGGAGCGAGGGGAGCCATTAAGCTTCAACACATGTGATTCACGGGAGTGAGGGAACAACTTTTTGTCAATCCATTTCCCAACTTCTGGGGAAAAAATTCTTAGTGACCCAGCTTGTCCATCAAGCTTCTGTCCCTAGTTGTGTCATCTGTCCCTAGTTGTAGTGACCAAGGGACCATGACTATATAGTAGCATGGTTGTTGGAAGTCTGTTGTAATGGATCAGAGAGGTAACTAGGAGTCGGCGTGTGCGGGGATAACATCCCACTCTCAGCTTGGGTCTCTCCACTGCAGAACCGGCAACAAAGGCTTATGTCCATGAAGTTTACTTAGAAACATGACCCCAGAAAGCCAAAGTACAGAGCCAGTAAGGAAAGAGAGAAACACAAAATATACATTACTAAGTTTACAGACTGAACCCTTCTGGTAATACTGAGTAATAAAAGGGCAATCTCCCCAAATGTTACATAGTGAGAAATGAGCTGGGAGTTGCCCCAGGCCATCATTGGAGCTTGAGAACAAATCCAGTGCAGATGAGGGTCGAGCTAAGTGAGAAGCCAAACCAATCCTAGTGACATCACTTGAATCCCTGGATCGAGATACACTATGTGCCAGCTCTACGGACCACTGTCCCTCCTTCGATTTTGGTTGTGTGAACCAATTCATTTTCTTACTGCGTAAGCCAGTGGGAAACATGCTTTCTGCCACTTGCAACTGAAGAGTTTCAACTGCTCTACTTCCAGGATAACACAGATCGCATTGTGTTCTAGTTGTTTGCTGGTGTCTTCTCCAGTAAACAGTTGCCTCCTTGAGGTCAGGGCTCATGCATCTTATTCAGCTTGGGGATTCAGCGATCCCCAGCACCTAACAGAGCACCTGGCGTGTGGTAGACATTCAGTACCTGTTGGACTGAAGGGATAAATGTGTAAAAGTAATTTGGCATCTTTAATATTGACGCTTTTAAGTCTATTACTGCTTTCTTAAAGAATATTAGTGGGCTAATCTTTTTTTGTGCAGAGAAGAAAAACAGATGAAAATTTATAAGAAAATGTGATGAAATACATTCAGGCAGGGAAAAAGAGGATGGTTAGATCGAAGGGTTGACATTATTTAAAGATGTTCTATCAAAAGTATATCTCTTTAAACCATTTTTTTTACAATAATAGGACTAAAAAAGGTTAATAAAGGTATAGTTACAATTGATTGATTTTAAATTGACGAATATAATGGAAAGATTTCTTTTTTCTCAGTTCCTACTTGTAAGGACAAAATTATGGCAAAGAGAAAATGCCATGATGTTGTTAATATTTTATCTTGCTTAGTCCTAAAAGAGACTTATCAGGAACAATTATGATCTTCTAGACTAGATACTCACAAAAGAGGGGTGCCTGAGTGACTCAGTCTGTTAAGTGTTTTACTCTTGGTTTCAGCTCAGATCATGATCTCAGGGTTTGTGAGTTTGAGCCCCATCATGCTGAGCATGGACCCTGCTTGGGATTCTCTCTCTCTCTCTCTCTCTCTCTCTCTCTCTCTGTCTCTCTCCTCTCTCTCTCTCTCCATTTGCCTCTTTCCCCCAATTGTACTCTCTCTCTAAAATAAAAATTAAAAAAAAAGAAAAGCTTATTCCTTTTATATTCATGCCTTTATATTAAGACTATACTATCTCTTCCCTATTAATTGAAAAACTTTCTGAAAGAGAATCTATAAAGTAGGAGGTTCAGGAAGCCCCCAGTTTAACCCAACTATTCATCATTCTTTCTGCATTTTTTGCACATGGCTAGTTGAATGAGCATTTAAAGCAAACCTGGGGTGCCTGGGGTGCCTTGGTTAAGCGTCCATCTTCAGCTCAGGTCATGATCTCATGGTTCATGAGTTCGAGCCCTGCTCAGGCTCTGTGCTGACAGTTCAGAGCCTGGAGCCTGCTTCAGATTCTCTGCCCCTCCCCCATTCGTGTTCTGTCTCTGTCTTTCTCTCTCAAAAATAAATTAAAAAAAGTGAAAGCAATCTAGATGTGAAACCTTAAAACTATATATGATCATCCAAATTGAATAGTGAAGCCATTATCTTGGATGCTCACTATTTGACTTTGCTGTTGGCAAGAAACTGGAAGTAGTGAGTGCTATTCAAATATATTTCTCTAGAACCTACCATTTAGAAAAACAGAATGCTAATTAACAAAAAAGTGAACATATTTTAATAATAATATGTCGAGGACCACAATAACTTTGAAGCAAGCTACAAACTTTCTTTCCCTTAAGAAACCCAAATACCAGTTTTTATTAAGGTAAAATATGAGCAGCTAATAAATTCCAAATAACCTCCTCTTTTAGATTGGTAGCTAAAATGAAAAAAAAAACAAGAAACCTTTTTTAGTCAAAATTCCAGACTGAATCAAAAGAAGAGGGAAAAAAATGATCCTTCTTGACTTTTAGTAAGATTCAGAAATCAGGAGCAAATTAAGTCTGATAGGAAGAACACTTGATGATTGCTTCTTTCCAGATAAGGGACCAACATGTCAGCACTGGTTTCCTTCGCGTCTGACAATGCCCCACTTGCTATGGGTATGTGAGTGGCTGTGTTAGTGTATGAGTATAGTCTATTATGAAGGCTGAACAGACCATTCACAGATATAGTCTATACATCTACAGAACTGGAATGAGTAAATCATGACTCTGCATTTCCACAATGCTTGTTTTTATTTGTAAATACTCACTTTGCATTTTCCCTTCCAGGAGCCTTTCGAATATAGCTTCATCTTGATTAATTCCCCTTCAAGTCATTTATGTTAGAGAAATTATTAAAATTTGAAAAAAAATATTAATGCTATGAATCTTCAATGTGAATTTGAGCTTACAATATTTTAAATTAATGAATCTCTCTAGTAAAAATGAAATATTTCACCTCCCAGACCATTTGTGCTATATATTTTTTTCATGATTTCGTATCATTTTTCTTGAAATTGTTAAGACTTAAAATTTTTTTCATTTAAATATAGATAGCAAACATTATATTTTGAATTTTAAATAAGATATTGGTAACTCTTTGAACTACTTTCAGATTTTTTTTAAACTGTTAAAAAAAAAGTTTATTTGTACTAAAATGTCCTTGCTGTAATTAACAAAATATTGTTATAGGATTAGATAGGTATCTGGTCAGAAAGCAGAAAGACAACTGTAAAATCTAAAATCGTCTCTTGATTTATTAAGAAATCTTCCCCTCTCCCTTCCTTCCTCCTTCCTTTCTTCCATCCTTTCTTCCCACCCTCCCTCCCTTCTCCCTGTCCGTCCCACCCTGTCTGTCTGTCTCTCTTTCTTTTTCTTTTTTAAAAGGATGATCTCAGTCTGGAATAAACATTCTTGCGAAATTGGCCGGGATTTTTGCCAAGCATAGGGTGTACACGTCAGCTGTTTTCTGGAAAATAATTGCACCATGTGACAATGTCTATTATTTTAATTAGTGCTGAGGAGTGCCTCCAAGATATTTCATCAGATCAATCTTTCTTACACAGGCAATGGTTTTTTATTTCTTGAAATGCTGATTAAGCAATTAGATGACATTTGACATTTTGTATAGGTGAACAAAATAATTGTTATAGTTAATAAGCCAGAACTCACAGTAGTAATAAGCCATCCCCTACAAAGGCTTAGGACCTGCATCTTGAAGAGTTCAAGACAATCTTTAGGGTGCAGTGCTCACATTACACAAGGAAACATTAAACTCTGTAAATATTGTATGGGAAGGCCATTCTCTGGGAAGGCCCTGGCTTGTCTGGGGAGCAGAAAGTGCTTCGTCATATAGAGCTTCCCAGGTTTAGTCAGTCATTCCTGGGTCTGTTGTAATTCCAGGATACTTGCATATGTTAAATTCAAGAAGTATTAATTCCAAGATCTGAAAAAAAGAGCGACCTTGCGAAACTATTGTGAACAACGCGTCCAGAAATCCACAAACCTGAAAACAATGTGTTTCTAATAGCGCTGAGGTGGGGAAGGGAAGCTTTGTTTCCTCTTTCCACAGCTGTTCCCCTATTATCACTGCAGGACGAACTAAAGATTAGGACAAGAAGTGTGTGAATAAAGGTGATTTGAGGCTTTGAGGGGTCTGGAAAGCCACACCTCAGTGGGTGAATATGATCTCAGGGGTGATAATTCCTGATATCAGGCACTCTGGAAAGAGGAGATTTTTCAGACTGGCACTGAACTGACATATGTTTGGAAGAAGGAATTCCCTTCCTCTTCTGGGTCTCTAGGCTAAACACATGAAAAGACACTGGCCTCTGCTTGTGGGAGGTAGTGCTTATCGAAGACAGTGCTTACCACTTAAGTGCTGGGAGCTGATCTAGCCAGGCTTCAAGGAGTACTTGTCACAGTGTGCAAGCTCTGTCATCTACGCCAAGAGTCACTTTGCTCTGCTTTACCCCTGGAGGAAAAAATGCCATATTTTCCTCTTTTCTGCCTGGTTCATCCCTCCATTCCTCAGACAAGTTCAATACAGACATACAGACAAGTTCAATATTAATAAATTGTCAAGACATGTTTTGCATTGCTTAACAAACCTGGGTCTCATTTAGTCCAGGGAATCTGGGGAAGGTTGCAGTTTTCAGTCTGTTGTTCTGTATACCTTTTGGTTACCCAGGATGGTTCTGCGGGGCACTCAAAGTGGGCAGAGTTTTTCGAGTTCTGCTCTGGTAATAAATGCAGCGACAAGGGCCTCTGCTGAGGTTTCTCAGGCTTAGCACTGGGGCCCCGGCACCCACAGTACACTCTGTGTCTGAGGCTCCGCCAACCTTTGGGGAAGCGCTTCTGGGTGGGGGCCTGTGGAAACGTGAAGCCTGGTCTTCTCCTTGTTGGGGCTCTCACCTACCTCAGCTCAGACATTTACCTCTGTACCCCATGTGACAGCCCCCTTTAGGGCAATTTACCCAAATCATGTAATCACTTCTGAGCAAAAGTCTGACTTACTTTTTAATTTTTTCATTTGTGGGGGTTATGAGTGAGGACGTCTTCCACCTCTTTTTAGTTTCAAAACAGAAAAAGAGGTCAGTTTCCTTCACCTTCCACCCTACAATGCTACCTCCTAAGGAATCTACTAGGATTCCACCAGGATTCGGGATTACCAAGGTCTAGTCTTTTCTGGCAGGGAATTAAAATAAGCAGGAGGGGTGGGGGGAGGGGACATGGTTTAATTTTCTCCTCGTGATTACTCAAAAACCAAAGGATTAGTTCAATCTTATCACACATTCACCCTGATGGAGCTTCCTACCGTTCCTCCTTTTTATTTAGTCAAATCTTGTTTAAATATGCTGGCCCTGTTGCAGCGTTACTTGTTGGTATTAAACGAAGGGCCTTCGTCCAAAATTGGGCAAGGATGTTAAAGGTGAAAGGGCGTTTTCTCCTCATCTCAAATCCACCTAGTGGTGACGGGTGTAGGAAGTGAATTCCCTAAGGAGAAATTCATCCGTCAGTTTGAGATGGGGCTGCATGCCTCTGCTATCCTTTTTCTTTGTGTGGCAATCTTTGCACCATTGGGAAGATCTGGATTTTATTTATATTAAGGAAGAGACAATTTTTTATAAAAGCCATGGCTCTGTTGGACTCCTGGGTATTATGTGGCACTTGCTGTTGTAACTAGGGAGACCTCCTAAATTATGCATTTTGTATTCCTGTTTCAAGGCAAAACTGCTTTCCTTTCTGACAGGAGAAATTAAGAAGAGTCCTTAGCCTCAGAAGCAGGATAAAAGGGAAGGAGAATGATAGTCACAGGGTTCCTCCCTCTCCCCATATTTCTTTTCTTTTTTTTTTTTCTTGTTAAAACAGAATACAAGTGAACCTAAGCCAACTAGTTGCATAAAATTTTCATTTCTGCCTCTAAGTCAAGTTTTGTTAATCAGTAACTATGTTTGAAGAGTCGCTACAGCTGGATTTTTTTTAGTGCTAACAACAGGACTTTGATAGACATAGAGATAATTTGTGAGATTCTGTTATCTAGGATGGACATGCTTATAAAGGAAACAAGCAGTTACTTTAATATTTTGCCTGTATGATGATTAGAATTACGGGAATTAGATCATTTTAAAAAAGGCAACCAAACTATGTTGCAATATCTTAAAAACAAACAAAAAAACCCCAGTGGTATATTTTCTTTAGTTTTGAACTAGATTTATAGCTATTGCAGTTAAAAAAATTTTTTTTAATGTTTATTTATTTTTGAAGGAGAGAGAGACAGAATGTGAGTGGGGGAGGGGCAAAGAGAGAGGGAGACAGAATCTGAAACAGGCTCCAGGCTCTGAGCTGTCAGCACAGGGCCCAACTCGGTCGGCGCTGGAACTCACCAATGCGAGATCATGACCTGAGCTGACGTCGGACGCTTAACCGACTGAGTCACTCAGGTGCCCCTAGCTGTCCCATTTTTTTTTTTTAAATGAATAATTACCCTTGAATATGACTGAATAATTTCCAACGCGGGTTTTCAAGGCTGCTTGAAAAAGAAATCTACTGCCACCCAGCGTCGAACTCCTAGAATAACTGAATTCCGGCGTTTAGCAATATTTGTAAAATGATAGTGCCGCTTGGTGGCACTATGGGACAAGGGCATTCGAGGCACAGCCCTCCATTTGCGTACTACTTGTTTCATTCTTCATAAGAGCTTGTGAAATGTGACAAATAAACTGTTTTCCTTTTCAGATGAACAGTGCTATGTTTTCTAAGACAATCTGACCTTTTTTTGGAGCTGCCCATTGAGCTTAACCTCCTATGTCATGAGAAACCTGAACACCTTCAGATTTAATTCCTGATTCTTGCCGTTTTAAGGCTTTCGGTAGTTCAAACTAGATTGTCTTTTCGTCTCCTTCTCCCCTTTATCTATGTAACTGTAATCCAAACCAATTTCAACGTTTTTTTTGTTTTTATTTTATTTTTGGGACAGAGAGAGACAGAGCATGAACGGGGGAGGGGCAGAGAGAGAGGGAGACACAGAATCGGAAACAGGCTCCAGGCTCCGAGCCATCAGCCCAGAGCCTGACGCGGGGCTCGAACTCACGGACCGCGAGATCGTGACCTGGCTAAAGTCGGACGCTTAACCGACTGCGCCACCCAGGCGCCCCTAAACCAATTTCTACATGAGGAGAAAGGTCTAAAACATTTCCACAAACACCAAGCGAAAATATGCAACCTATTTCCCACATTATCCAAAAGAAGAAAGAAAAACAACTCGGATGAAACCATTTCAGGGGATTTTTGTATTTAAAAAAGTGTGTTGGTGGAGGGGATAACTTGTTTTAAGCATTAAATCTAGTGGGAAAAATTTACCTCCTAATAAGAGTATCTGCCTGAGATAATAATTCATTAGAAAGTGACCCATAGCTTGAGTCCAGAGAAATCAAGAATGCTTTTCTTTAATACAATTTATTATGTGAACATACTTCAGGTTTTATTTTGTTTTTGATACCGTTAAATTTGGTAGTAGTGACATTGGGAAATGAAATTAATTCCATTTCCTCTAATTGGCAAAAAAATTCTTGAGGAAATTGCTCTAATAAGCTGACTTCCCTTATGGTTATGCAAGCAAGAAATAAAACAAATCAATGTTTGAAAACCTAACAACTGGTTAAAATAAACACAGTACCCAAACATATCAAAACATCAAATAAAATTTTGATACTTTGTGTCATCTATCCATCCATCCACCCACCTATCCATCATATGGGTATAACACATACATCCATATTGTCTTGTTTAGTTTTTGCGATTTTGTAAGTCTAACATATTAATGGTAAAACTATAATAATTCTGTGTAAATACTGCTGCTAGTGAAACAGGAAGACTAACTGCCAAAATATTTCTTTGGTGTACTTTCCGGTAATGACGATCAAGATTTTAAAGGCTTAGGAGAAGTGGGTTCCCACAGCTTGTCACAGAGCAATAGAACAAACTTGTTTGAAAAGCAGAATCAGCCCTGTAAATACAGAGAACAAACTGATGATTGCCACAGGAGAGGAAGGTGGGGGGAGGGGCAAAATGGGTGAAGGGGAGAGGGAGATCCAGGCTTCCAGTTGTGGAATGAATAAGTCACCAGGATAAAAGGCACAGCGTAAAGAATATAGTCAAGGATATCGTAGTAGCGATGCATGGGGACAGATGGTAGCTACACTTGAGGTGAACACAGCATACACTATAGACTTGTCGAATCACTGCATTGTGCAAATGAAACTAATGTCACCTTACGTGTTAAATATACTCAATTTTTTTTTTTAAAAAAGAATTTACTTGTTTGATTAGATTTCCTTGTCATCCCCGTTAGCCTCTATTCCAAATCACCACGATTCTCCTCCACATTTGACTCTCAGTGCTCTCAGTAGAGAGCCTTGTCTCTTAACTGACAAAGTTGTGGCCACCTATCAGTTGTTAGCCTGCCCCACCCTTCCTAGTATGTATTTCCCTGCCTCCTCTCCTCATCCTCAGAAGATGAGGTAGTCCTGTTTCTGCTCAGAGCCAAACCTTCTCTGGGAGCCCTTGGTTCCATCCCTCCCTCCCATTTCTATGGCTGGAATGTTGTTTCATCAATCACTCCCACTCTGTTCTGTATTTCCCACCTTAATCTTTCTGTTGGCTCTGAGCCTAAGTCCACAAACCCAAAGTCCTTCTCATCCCTAAAAAACAGACAAACAAAATACCCTCTGAAACAATTTAAACAATTCTTATAACCAGAAAACAAAACAGATACAACACACAAAAAATCAGCTGTTTTTTGACCTGAAATTCCCCTTTGACTTGCATTCCATCTTTTCCTTCCTTTTTTTTGTCCTTGAGTCGTCTTGTTTTTTTCATGTACTTTTCACTCCTCAACTTAACTAAACTCTGTGGTTTCTTGATTGACACAATTTGTGAAAGTTGCCAATGGCCATTTAACTCTTTAAAAAAAAATTTTTTTTTTAGTGTTTATTTATTTTTTGAGAGAGAGAGAGAGAGAAAGAGAGAGAGCGAGTGGGGGAGGTGCAGAGAGAGAGGGAGACACAGAATCCAAAGCAGGCTCCAGGCTCTGAGCTGTCAGCACAGAGCCAAGCACGGGGCTCAAACTCACAAATGTGAGGTCATGACCTGAGATGAAGTTGGACACTTAGCCAACTGAGCCACCCAGGCACCCCTATTTTATTGGACAGGTTTGCCAACTTTGAGAAGATTTATCACAACATCCTCCTTAAGACCATCCAGTGTTTTCTTTGTAGTTTTCTGGTCATCTCTGTTTTGTCTTCTCTTACTCCATTCATTCCTTAAATGTTGATTTCACCTTGTTTGATTCTCAGATTTTCCCTCTTCTCATTTGGCATGAAGAATTATTTTAAATATTACAAAAGGTTTTAATGTTTATTTATTTTTGAGAGAGAGAAAGACAGAGGGCAAGTGGGGGAAGGCCAGAGAGAGAGGAAGACACAGAATCCGAAGCAGGTTCCAGGCTCTGAGCTGTCAGCACAGAGCCTGACACGGGGCTCAAACTCATGAACTGCAAGATTATTACCTGAGCTGAAGTCAGACACTTAACTGACTGAGCCACCCAGGTGCCCCATGGCATCAAGAATTTTTAAACACAGGTTCTTCAGGGGTCCACAGACCTCCTGAAACTGTGGAGAATTTTGAATGTTTGGTTATGTGTGATTTTCTAGTGAGAAAGTCCATAATTTATAGTAGATTCTCTGTCTCTGTATTCATGTCTCTGAAAAGGTTAATAATCACTGTTCTGTGTGGTCTTCCAAGGTGATCTTAGCAATTAATTTAGTTTTTAAACATCTAAGATATATCAAGGTTTACTAAGTGAAAGTATAATAATTTTATTAAGTAATTTTCAAAACAATTGTATGAAGCAGGCATGATAATCCCCACTTTACAGATTAGGAAACTGAGGCACTGAGACATAAAGTGACTTGGCTAAGGAGATGTAGTCGGTAGTTGTTGTCCTGGTTTGAACTGTCATTTACTTGTTGATCATTCTCAAGCTCACGTCTCCAGTCTGTATCCCCCGAGCTTCAGATTCATGGATAACTCAGTAAGTCATCTCCATGGATGCCCCACAGAGTTACAAGCTCAACATTTCTGACACCAAGTTGTCTTCTTTCCTCAACCTGTTTCTCTTGTATTTTCCATTCAGGGGCCATGCGATGGGAGTCACCTTCACTGTTGCCTTTCCTGTCCTACATTTAACCAATATTCAATCCGACTTAATTTAAATCCAAATTATTGCTGCTTCAGTTCAGGTTCTAATCATCTTCCACGTGGCCTTATGTAAAAATGTCCTTCCTACCTGCCTAAAATCCTTTGATGACACAGCACCGTGTGGTGACAGGAGAAATGAGATAGGCCTTCCCCGATCTCAACAAACCCTACCTACCTCTTGGCAGCTATCTCCAGCTTCTCTCTTCCCATGAGTTACCTTGATTTATGCTGAATTATGAGGTGTTCCTCCAGATACCCTGGTATTTCTCACTTTAATGACTATGTTACGGGGTCCCCTCTGTCTGGAATACACTTTGCTTCCTTTTTTCATTTTTCCTCCAGCTGAGTCCTGTTCATTCCCAGGTGTCACCCTGTGAAGACCTGTAGGCTCATTCCCTGTGCTAACACGATCTGCTGATGGGATAGATGAGAAAGGGAAGAACTGTAGATGACTTCAAGGTTTCGGCCTCAGCAACTAAAAGAATGGGATTATCATTCTTTGAGATGGGTGAGAATGAGGATTTATGGTCTAAGATCATGATCGGGACATATGTATGCAGTTTGAATGAATAGTAGATGTCCAAATGAAGTTATTGATGAGGGATTTGGCTAAAAGAGACTGGAATTCAGAGGAGAGGCCCAGACCAGAGGTAAGCATCAGTATATACATGGTGTCAAAGGCATGAGACTGAATGAAAGTATCAAGGGAATGAATGAAGGTCCAAAGACAGAGGTAGTAATCTGTTTATGTATCCGTATCCTCATCAAATGGTGAGATCCTTGAGCTTCTAGGTTATGTTTCAGTCACCCTTGTCTTTTAAGTACCTTGTGGAATACTGTGTACATAAGCTTTGCTTAATAAAATGAATGAATGAATGGGTGTATGGATGAGCCAAAATGGGTGATATTAAATAGAGGTCACTGAGTCCAATATCTATAGGACTTCAGCAATATTGCAAGTAAATGAAGCAGCTTAGGTGTGAGTGATAGGAAGTGGTACTGATCATGGGAAATTGAGAAGTACATGCCCTGGGAAAAGGGGGAAATCATACCTCAACTCCACTTGATTGCTACTAATCACAAATGGGGGTCATGTTGTAACCAACCATTCAGATTTCAAGAGAAACTGGAAAGCTCTGATTTTTTTAATGTAAAATTTTCTGTGAGCCAAGCTTCTGTAGGTCAAACGAAATTTGTCCTGAATCTGTTCATTATCCCGCCAGGCCATGACCCTTGATCAAGTAGTTCAAAATCATTTCATAGATGAAGAAAAGCAGGCCTTTCTATTATCTATTATTAGATAGAGTACTACCCTTAACAGGCAAGCAAATTACTCTTTAACCATTTGGCTGACATTTAGGCTGCCTTTTCGCTTCGACAGAGACGCATAAAAATGTAACAATGAACGCCACTCACTAAATATTCTTCTGCTTTAACTTGATTTTTGAAGTCACTCTTTTAATTTGGATTCCAGAGTTTTAATTACCACATGTATCAGTTTTCTAATTTGAAAAATAATCACTTCTGCCTTTATTGTCAAATAAGGTTATTATGAAAATCGAAAGAGATATTCTATATTTAAGTGATTTGAAAGGTTTAAATATAATGCAGCTGTGATGTGTTTTTATCACATCACTCCAGAGGTTAATCCAAGATAAAACATAAATAGCTCGCTAAGCTTAATGATCTTAGCCAATATGATATCATATAATGGGTCCTTTTCCCTGAAACCTAGTTGTTTTCCTCCCTCAATTTTAAATTCTTCCTAACTTTGGAATCTAGAAATATATAGAATAGGGGTGTGTGGGTGGCTCAGGCAGTTAAACTTCCGACTTTCAGGGCAGGTCATGATCTCATAATTCCTGAGTTCGAGTCCTGCTTTGGCTCCAAGCTGTACTGATGGTGCAGAGCCTGTTTGGAATTCTCTTTCCCTCTCTCTGCCCCTCACTCGTTCACACCTGCGCACGGTCTCTCTCTTTCTTTCAAAATAAATAAATAAACTTAAAAAAAATACATAGAATAGTGTTATATGGGATGTCCTGTTAATGGAAAATTTTAAATATTTCTTTCAGTGACTAGGATATGACATCACATAAGTACTTTAGAAACTAGGCAATGAAACTGTGTCTGTGTTTTGAGAACAAAAAAACAAGACAAGAGGTACTCTACACCTTGAACAAGTTTACACAATTCAAACCTGAAATCTTCAGGGTACATAGCATAAAAGTGAAACTTTGCAATCAGGTTTTTCAGGGAATTCTTTAGGAAAATACTGCTGGCTGGAGTCTAGGGCAGTGTTGTCCTATATAGAATTCTGCTCTATATCATTTATTCATATTGTTGAATATGGAAATATTCATATATTCCAATACAAACTGGAAAGAAGAACATTAAAATTACTATTAATTCCAATAACTAGGGATGCACACTATACAAATTTTGGTATGTTTTCTTTCAGATACACACACGTGTGTGTATGTGTGTGTTTGTGTGAGTATGCATTTATATGCATATATATATATGCACATATATATATATATTCCACTTTAGCAAAAGTGGAATCATAATGTAGATTTCACATATTTTTAAACATTGCATCATTAAATATCCTTCAAAAGTATAATTTCAATGGCTTCTTATTTTTATACTGTAGTCTATAACCTTGTGGAAAAGTATTTAATACTTTTAATACTCGTTCTTTGGTCTTCTCTTCATCTAATGGTAGGGGCTTTTCATTGTGTTTATGAATTTATCTTGTAAAAGTTAGTGGGAAAGGGATGCCTGGGTGGCTCAGACCTTTGAACATCCGACTCTTGATTTCAGTTCAGGTCAAGATCTCCTGGTTTGTGAGACTGAGCCCCTTGTCAGGTTCTGAGCTGAGCAGCACAGAGCCTACTTAGGATTCTCTCTCTTCCTCTCTCTCTGCCCCTCCCCTACTCGCATGTACATGCACACGCTCTCGCTCTCAAAATAAATAAATAAACATTAAAAAAAAGTAAATGGGAAAATTTTAACAAGGATAAAGGGGTTTTATACCTTGAAATAACATCTGCACATCTCTACAATGATTTGTTTGACTAATGAGCCATATTTAACCCATCACTACCTAAATGCAAATTGATTATTTGGCTTGAATGTACAGATTGAATTGTCACTACAACTGCTGATAAAGTAATTACAATGATGGAACCAACTGGTGCTCTTAGCATTAAAAATCTGTTATATCTGATCTAAGGAGATGTGATAGATGATGCACTTCTTAAACTTTACTAGCTATTTTAAGTGCTATTTATGCCTTGAGGCTTATTTCATCCTTAAGTTATATCTCAAAATCTTGTAATAAATACTTACACTTCTACATGATTGTATGTTTTCCTAAAATTCCAGTTAATACCATATATAATTTTGCAGCATTTATCTATTAATAAAAAGTTACATGGCTTTTAACATCAACATGGTAAAAAAAAACCCCATGGTAATCTTTGCCACCTCAATTTTAATTTAGTATTGTTAAGTTAGTAGTGTTGTGTTTTTATTTTTAGGTCACAAGAATCATTTGCTGTCTCATATTTCCTTGCCATTGTGTTCTTCTAAAATTTCAGCAGAAGAATTGCTTGATCATCAGTTTTATTATGAAATTATGAAATTATGTACAGATATGAAAAGTTGGTGGATTTTCAAGGCAGGTTTTATTTTTATGATAGGCTCCAATGTAGAAAAAATCTTCAATGGCACCTCTTCCCTCACCCGGAGCTGGGACTATTTTAAAGGTCCCACAATTATCTTGGATGCAGTGACTTTGTCTTCTCATTTCCTGCTCTCAGAAATGTAGTCCTGCCCCTTGTTCCATCGGAAGGTATGCATTTATAGGCACTAGGAAATTTTTTCATTCCCAGTCTAAACTAGGAAATATCTTGGCATATTCATAAGGGATAATCTATTTAACATAACAGGTAGAAATTTTGTGAGCTTTTAACAAAAGTTAGAAAAAAAATGGCCTACTTTCCGCTCTTTCCATAATAGAGAAAAAAATACCAGGTTTTTAACTATAAATCCCCAAAGGCTCACCATTGCTCCCTGTGAATAAATTTAGAGAGCTATTTTTGGTCTCCTATAGTAATACCAGACATCAGTAAGCCAACATTATTCTCCCATTAATATTTCTGGTATTATGGTGTGGTGCCTCGCTGGCTCAGTTGGTAGAGCATATGACCCTTGATCTCAGGGTTGTGAGTTCAAGCCCCATGTTGGGTGTGCAGCCTAGTTAAAACAAAACAAAACAAAACAAAAATATTTCTAGTATTGTATGATATAAATTTGTATACATAAGTGAAAAGCTTTCTTTTTTCGAGGGTTCCTGGCTGCTTTAGTCAGTGGAGCATGTGACTCTTGATCTTGGGGTTGTGAGTTCAAACTCCATGTTGGGTGTAGAGATTACAGAAAAATGATATCTTAAAAAAAAAAGTTTTCTGGTTTCAAATAAAAAATGTTCAATTTGTTAACAAGGAGAATTTGATAGAGTGAGAGAAGAAGACAGCACAGACCTAGAGACTGTATGGAATCAAGTACAGTCATGTTAACACATTGGAAAATGTTAGTGTGGTTTTTTGTCAAAAATGCCAGCCATGTATTCTAATCGACTGGTTCTGTCTTTACTGTCTGGATTATCTCTAATGTCTTTTTGCTCTTTCAGTCTTCCGACACCACTTCCCTATATTAAATCCCCATGTTGGAAATAACTGGTGTGTTTTCTGTTTTCTTGGCTGGACACTGACTGAAATGTTTTGTTTTGTTTTATTTTAAATTTCATTTTTTATTTTTTAAAATTTACATCCCAATTAGTTAGCATACAGTGCAACAATGATTTCAGGAGTAGATTCCTTAGTGCCCCTTACCCATTTAGCCCATCCCCCCTCCCACAACCCCTCCAGTAACCCTCTGTTTGTTCTCCATATTTATGAGTCTCTTCTGTTTCATCCCCCTCCCTGTTTTTATATTATTTTTGCTTCCCTTCCCTTATGTGTATCTGTTTTGTATCTTAAAGTCCTCATATGAGTGAAGTCATATGATATTTGTCCTTCTCTGACTGACTCATTTCACTTAGCATAATACCCTCCAGTTCTATCCATGTAGTTGCAAATGGCAAGATTTCATTCTTTTTGATGGCTGAGTAATACTCCATTGTATATATATACCACATCTTCTTTATCCATTCATCCATCGATGGACATTTGGGCTCTTTCCATACTCTGGCTATTGTTGATAGTGCTGCTATAAACATGGGGGGGTGCATGTTTTCCTTCAAAACAGCACACCTGAATCCTGTGGATAAATGTCTAGTAGTGCAATTGCTGGGTCGTAGGGTAGTTCTATTTTTAGTTTTTGAGGAACCTCCATACTGTTTTCCAGAGTGGCTTCACCAGCTTGCATTTCCATGAAATGTTTTCCTAAAACTGTAAATTGACTCCCTTTTAAGGTTAAGATACTACGTATTACTGTTTTCATATAAATCAGATCATGGTTTTTAGTAATTTTTCATTTATTTAAAAATATGTGGTATCTTCAGGAATTTCTATTATGATTAGCTCAGCACTGTGTTTATCAGCATTATCTATTCTGCTTCTTACTAAATACTACCCACTGTGCAAATACTTAGAGAGATTTCTTATTGCAGGATCATGATCATTTATTAAATTATAACTTACTTCCTTTCAAAAAAGATTTGAGATATCTTACTGGATCACACACAGTATAATAACATAAAAATTAAATACATTGATTTACAGTAAAAAGAGATATGGAATGTTGAGATATAATTTTTAAAAGTTAATAATATACAAAAATATATGCTACAAGGTCCCTCAAAACTCTATAAGAGAACTACCACATATTTATATTTGGTTCCAAACTTCTGATTCATCAAAATCAAAAGGGAAATATTATCAAGTAAAGAGAAATATTGTCTATATAATAATAATAATAATAATAATAATAATGAAGTGATAAAACTAAAGAAGTTAATATTCTTCTGCTTCTAATTTTGAGGAAAATTTCCCCACAAATTTAGTATTTTGGATGCTTGAGAATAGGTTACAGAATGCTTAAGAATAGAACACGGACTCTTGGAATGAATAATATTAGCAACAACAGCCTTAAAATTAAAACAGCTTGCGTGGTACAGCTATTTCCCATAGTGCCCTTCAATGCAAGTGGAGGGCATAGGGCCAAAGCACCGTGTAGTAAATACAATTCCTTGTAAGTGGGTAGTACAAAAAACAAAAAGCAAACAAAAATTTAAATAAGTTTTCTTAATGTCTGGGTTGATCTGAGGATAAATATTTAAACTATTTATTGGGCTGAGTGGACTCTATTCCTCTTAATTAGTACTTCATGAATATTATTTCTTGCACTTTGTTGATAAAAGTTGGCCAGTGACAGGCATTTTATAATTTGACATATGCCTTGGAGTAATTATTTGGTGTTACTGATTGAAGTACATGAATTTTTAAAACTCATATCCTTCAAAAAGTATTTATTTTAAAAATCAACTGAGCAAAGAGAAAAAAGTATGCCCCCTTAAGAAAATTAAGGTGCCGAACTTAGACTTTGTCTTGAATAGGCACTGACCTACCTCTGCATAGCGGAGGCCTGTGGAGCGCTGTAGAAAGTATAAAGATTTTTCTCAGAAAACAATTCTGGGTCTACTCCAGGATAAGGGCAAATCAATAAACAAGGTTCCAAAGTTCTACACTGTAGACCATGGCTTTGACAATTTTAGCCTGGAAAAATTTCAAAGAAGAATTGCCCATAAAAAAATTTTTAGAAATCCATTTGTGAAATGTCTGAGTTTGAGAGCTTCCCAGAGAACCTTCTGGGGGTATTTGTGAAGTGTACTTCATACTAATAAAAAGTATTGATATGCTGTTTAGCGTTGTTGATTTAAACCAATTAAACCTTAGAAGACATCTGCCAGAAATGTGAATTGCATTTGGAGATAGTTGGCCTTAAATGAACTCTTTCTGACTTACATGGTAGGAAGATTGTGTATGGAGTCCAGTTACAGTCACAAAATTGTTCTCTTTTTAGTTTTAATTTTTGTTTTTTGTTTTTGTATTTTTTTTTTTTTTTTTTTTTTGCAAAGGGAATTATACGTGGATTATAAAGTTGGGATTGATTTCTCTCAATTTCTTTTTTTTTTTTTCAACGTTTTTTTTTTTTTTATTTATTTTTGGGACAGAGAGAGACAGAGCATGAACGGGGGAGGGGCAGAGAGAGAGGGAGACACAGAATCGGAAACAGGCTCCAGGCTCCGAGCCATCAGCCCAGAGCCTGACGCGGGGCTCGAACTCACAGACCGCGAGATCGTGACCTGGCTGAAGTCGGAGGCTTAACCGACTGCGCCACCCAGGCGCCCCGATTTCTCTCAATTTCTAATAGTCTTAATGAGATTACTGTTAACTGAGTGTCTACAAGTTACTAACAAGTTGTAAATGTTAGTATTTTCCACACAACTGCTCAAGAAAGGTGGAAAATTACAATAAGTACTCAGAGACCTTCTAAATTTCCACTTAGTAGATATGGACTGAAACCATATGTGGGTGGGGCACCGGGCTGGCTCAGTGGGAAGAGCATGTGACTCTTCACCTAAGGGTTGTGAGTTCAAGCCCCTCATTGGGTGTAGAGCTTACTAAAACAAACAAACGAACAAACCAACCAACCAAAAAACTGTGTTGAAGGAGCCCTCAGTGACTAAACTTGTATGTAATGAGTAATACCTCAGTCACATAAAATGGCTTCTCTCCTCTGAGTGACCTCACACCTTCTTTATTATCATTTCTAATTCTAACTCAGGTGCTGTAGCATGCAGAACTTCAAGAGTAGATAAACAGACATCACCATAGGAGGGTGGGTAGAGGGGAGAAGGAAAAAGAAATCTGGCATGTTCTAAGGCTTTAAAAAAGATTAAAACAATGACTTTTATCTCACTTCAAAAATTGCAAAAGTAAGGTATGTTTAGTGTGAGTGACTTATTATAAAGATAAATTTAAAAAGTGAATGATTAATAATTTTTCCCACCTTCTCTTCCCCCTACCCTGTTGCCCTGGATCCTCACAAGTGGCAAATGTTAACAATCTGGTATTTATCCTTTCACACATTTCTACATACTCATTCATTCTCAGACTTACACGTATGTACATGTGAAATCCCGTGACTCTTGAGTTCAGCTTCTCTTTTCTTTCAATGGACCCGGACTTGGACTGCTTGTTTTCTTATGGACATTGAGTAGTTGCTACAGCAGCCTGGGCTATGAAATGAGGTCTGGTAAGAAACTTGGAAAGAGCACAGAAAAGATGGCTCTATGGTTTCAGCTAGGATGACTCAAATGCTTGGAGGAGACTTGAATGACTAGGGCTGGAAATCTACTTTTAAGGCAGCTTCTTCATCACCCATCTCTCTGGGACTGTGATGGCTGAAGAACCAGCTCATCTGGAGTTGTCAATGGAGCCTCTGTCTGTCTGCCTACCCTCTAGCATGGTAGGTTCAAAGTAGTCAGATTTCTTCTATCGTGACTCAGGTGATTCCCAGGCTGAGCAAGGAAGAAACTGCATAGCTTTTTATGACTTCACTTTAGAAATCACATGGTATTGCCTCTTCTGTATGCTATTGGTCAAAGGAGTCATGGGCCCACCCAGATTCAGAGGATGTGTACGTGGGCTCCACCTTTTGATGGGAGGTCAGGTACAAATTTTGTGGCTACTAACAGTACCCATGTAAAATAGTTATCCAAGAAGCTCATATTTGCTTTGTATCAAAGTGGAATACAGAAAAGCTAATAGGCAGATAATTTTGTGTTGCTCTTTTAAAATTTGTTCTCTTATTTATTTTTTTAAAGTTTATTTATTTTGAGACAGGGAAAGAGCATGAGTGGGGGAGGGGCAGAGAAAGAGAGAAAATCTCAAGCAGGCCTCACGTTGTCAGTGTAGAGCCTAATGTGGGCTTCAGACTCAAGAACCACAAATCATAACCTGAGCCAAAACCAAGAGCCGGGTGCTTACCCCACTGAGCCACACAGGCACCCCTAAAAGTTGTTCTTTTAAAACATAGGACTAAGATTATCAACAATAGCTAAATTATGGAAAGAGTCCAAAAGTCCACCAACTGATGAATGGATGAAGAGGATTCTATTGTGTATACAGTAGAATATTACTCAGCCATCAAAAAGATTGAAATCTTGCCACTTGCAATGACATGGATGGAACTAGCAAAATAAGTCAGAGAAAGCCAAATACCATATGATTTTACTCATATGTGGAATTTAAGAAACAAAACAGATGAACATAGAGAAAGGGAAAAAAAGAGAAGGAGGCAAACCATCAGAGACTCACAACTATAGAGAATAAACTGAGGGTTGCTGGAGGGATGGTAGGTGGGGTGATGGGCTAAATGGGTGATGGGCATTAAGGAGGGCACTTGCGATGAGCAACAGGTGCTATATGTAAGTGATGAATCACTAAATTCTAGTTTTGAAACCAGTATTATGCTATATGTTAACTAACTAGAATTTCAATAAAAACTTTAAAAAAGTAAAATAAAACATAGAGCTGAGTATATTCTGAGTCTAACCAGGCAGGACATATTCTTAGAGATTATAAGTGCCAGTGTCAAAGTCACCTTGCCAGAGAAGACCTTGACTAAATCATGGCAAGAATTCCTCATTAACTTCTTTATTTAGCTTGAGCTATTAATCACCTCTTCTAAAAGTAAAAACTTTACTGATACTGAGGTAGAAATAGGCCTGGGTCACAAAGTTCAGAGTCATTGCCCTAAAAATAAAGCTGAGCCAAAAAAAGCTTCTTGGAATCAAAAGCTTCTTGTGACTTGGACTTGTATGGTCTCACCCAACACAATGATAATGTCAGCTTTTCGATCTCCACATCTGCCTTCACTGGTGGTTCCAACAGTGGAACTCAGGCCCTGCACAATCATTTATTATACTTAAGGGTTCACAGGACAGCAAGAAGTTTGTGGCAAAACTATGGCTAAGTGGTGGGCATGGTACCAGGAGTTCAGATATAAAGATGAACGATGTAGGGTGCTGCCCTCAAAGAACACACAGTTTGGTGGGTGTTTCAGGCATGTGAACAGATAAACCGTAACACAAGGCATTACTTGTAAATGAGCCAGGTGATCTCAGAGGGAGATCTTCCTGCCTGGGTGTTCACCTGGATTAGAACCAATAACCACTACCTCTCTGTCCGCACCTGAGCCTTTGAACCTTATCTCTTATCTGGCCTTCTAGGATGTCTCTTTGACAGACTTCAAACCCAGTTTTCCCCTCTGCCCAGATTTTTTGCATTAAGTTCTGACTTGTATTTTTGTCTCTTTATCTAGCTTTTTGCCTCCCCTTCCCTCCAAATATCCTATCTCAACACCGCTTATTGTATCTGTGCTCTAAAGCCTGAGGGCAAGAGATTCATTCATTAATATATAAGCTGAACAGTGACTATCTGCTGGGCAAAATGTTAGATGCTGGGGATATAGTGGTAGGCTGGTTAGATACAATTCCTTACAAATATTTTGTAAGGAGCTTAGTTCTAGTATACCTCCTCAATTGTTGGAAGTATATGCCCAGCCTTGTCAAATGTGGGGTGGTATAGACACTGAGAAAATCAGAGAAGCCTTTTTTATCAGGTGAAATTTGATCTATGTTTTTCTTCATGAAAAAATAGAAGTTTTCCAGGTTGGGATGGGGGCGGAGTGGGGGGAAGATCAGACATTTCATGCAGGAGCCATAACACATGCAAAAAGTAGCAAGGACATGGCCAGTTTGGGAGATGAAGAGAAATTCATTTTTGAGTGTAGTGAGGCATATCAGAGTGAATCCGGAGGAGTAGGTTGGGGTCATATTGGGAAGAGCCTGGTATGGATGGCCCTTCTGATTAAGTTTGGACTTAATCCTATATACAAGGGAAAGTCAGCAAAAACTTATAATAGGTTTGTGACTAAATCAGATTTTTCTTTAAGAAAAACCCAGGAGGATGATCTAAGAAAAACCCAGGGGAAAAGAAGAGTAGCAGGAGATCAGTAGGAGACTATTGTATTAGCCTAGATTAGAACAAAGAGGGATGAGAGCCTGAGGAAGATACGGAAAGAGGAAACAGAGAGAAGGGGTTAATTCTGCTACAACATTCTAAGGTGGAATCAGGAAGGGTTGGCCACCCATTTGGTATGAAACACTTACTTGATGGATGGTAAGATCATGAATTTAAGATGGAAAAAAAAAGGAAAGGGGCGGATTTTATAAAATGGTATCAAGTTTTGTTTTGGATATTTAGATATTCAAGTGAAGATGAACTGTAGGCAGTTGAAGACTTTGATATGAATCTAAAAATGGAGAGAAGATGGGCTAGAGACCCATTTCTGGAGGCCTACAGGGAGGCAAATGGGCAGAAAATTAAACAAATATTTGAGAAAGGAGAAAAAAATCAACAAAGATATGGAATCAGTGAATAAGGAGGAGAACCAAGGAAAGATTAGCCTCCTGGAAGGGAGGAAAGGTCAAATAGATGAGTAGTGTTGCTTTGCTGGACAAAGTTCTGTGAGTGCTAGAGTCGGGTATTGACACATGGAATGACAAAGATATAATAAGGATCAGTTGTCAGCTCCGCTGGTTTAGGAGGTTGCCACTGATGGTTGCACCAAAGGCGATCTTACGTGTGGTTTCTGACCCTCCCTTTTGGTTCTGGCCAGTCAGGAGTCAGAATGGAGTTAGAGCCCTTCCCAGATTGGTCTGACTCCCAAGAAAGAGGAGACTCTAGAAACAAGGTACACCCCTTTACAAACCTTGAAAAGCATGGAAGACACCATCATTGCTTCTTGGGAGATAATAACACTTAGGGTTTATCTCTAACCCTATTTTTCCATTTCTGCTCCCGAATTTCATTTGCCTTATGCTTTGGGTTGAATAGAAAACAAATTTTTGTTTTCTATTATATTAGAGATGTTTTTGAGTATACATGTTATGAAATTTTATGCTGGAAAATATTTCAAATTGTTCTAATCACTTCCTCTCTGGGAAAAGGGTAAGAGTTTTCTCTTTCCCCTCCAAACATAAATACACAAGCTGACATGAAGAGAAGACTTTTGTCCAAATGTCATTTGTTTCCATAGCTTATTTATTCATTCATTTAATTTACACTGTATTAATTATAAATGCTCCAGTTATTTCAGATGAGTCATTTAATTTGCCCAGTCGCTTGTGAGTAGTGTTTGGTCTTATCAGATGCTAAGTGACACTTACTCGGGTGTGGTGGAGCTAGGTCAGGATGATGCTGGCTAAGTACCCTGAAGGATTGATATCCAAATGCTAGATGATCTAGCTGGATGAAAGCACTGCTTTTAGAGTACAAGAGACTATAACAGCCAGGTGACCTGGATATAATCATAACAGTGGAGGATAGTCACCTTAAAACCAAACCAAACCACGTCAAACCGAACAGTCTGCCCTAGGAAGGTGTATGGGGCAAGGGCTTATGGGAGCCCTGAATTTCACTGCCAAGATTTAGTCTTTGCACTCCCTCACTGTTAATAGCATTTTCATTTTTATTCCTTCTAACTGATACAACCTGTGTGATGACTGCTTCCTTCTTAAAAAGTAGATCTTAATCAGCAGTGTAATTGAAGCCTTTCCTGTTTGGCTTATGAATGAAAGTGTTCCATTATATGCATTTAACTAGTCTTTCTTCCAGATCGGAATCTCTGTTGTGAAATACAGTGGCAATCATGCAACATCTGCTGGCTTGTATCTACTCAACTATCTGCGTACAAGGCGTATTTTTCTTACTTTATAATAAATACCTTGAAAGTAGGAAACACTAGCTTTTCACCCATCTGTCCATCCAGCCATTTACCTAAAATTTGGGTCTCTGTGTCACAGGCAATGTGATGAATTTAGGGAGGACCAAGACAGTCTTTTCCCTCAAGGAGCTCATAGTCCAGTTAGGGTAGTGGTTCCCAACAGTGGCTGCACATAAGCAACACTTGGGTTGTCACGCTTCACTTCCAGAAAGTCTGTTTTCTTGGTGCTAGAGTGTCATCTGTGTACTGGTATATGTATTTTTAGAGCACTCAAGGTGATTCCAGGGGCAGATTGAGAACCACTGAGTTAAGCAGATAGGCCTATATTATGTTAAGTTCTGTAACAAAGAAAAAACAGAATTTTGTTGGCACACAGAAAGAAATACAGTCCTAATAAATTGTTTTTCTCTTACTCCTCGTAGCACCTACCATAGAGCACAAAGTCTTGAATATAGTAAACATTTCTTTAATTAATGAACTTATGACCATTAGGCTTGATCATCTACTTCAATATCATTAGATGATTTTCTGTATTGCAATTAAATTAGGACAGTTCTTTCATTTATTAATTGGCTTTCTGTCCCAACTTAAAAAAATTTTTTTTAATGTTTATTTGTTTTTGACAGTGAGCAAGAAAAAGAGAGAGAAAGAGAAAGAGACAGAGCACGAGTTGGGGGGGGGGGGGCAGCGAGAGAGGGAGACACAGAATCTGAAGCAGGTTCCAGGCTCTGAGATGTCAGCACAGAGCCTGATGTGGGGCTCAAACTCACGAACCGTGAGATCATGACCTGAGCCAAAGTCAGATGCTTAACCGGCTGAACCACCCAGGTACCCCGCTTTCTGTCCCAACTTAAAGAGTGTTTGAGGTCCTTTTTAAAAAAATTTTTTTAATGTTCATTAATTTTTAAGAGAGAGACAGAGTATGAGCAGAGAAGGGGCAGACACACACACACACACACACACACACACACACACACAGAATCCAAAGTAGGCTTCAGGCTCTGAGCTGTCAGCACAGAGCCTGACGTGGGGCTGGAACTCAGGAACTACAAGATCATGACCTGAGTCGAAGCTGGACACTTAAGCAACAGAATTTAGATTCTTCATTTTATTTGATAAAATCAAATTTATATTTTTATGGACAAAATTATTTTTTGATTTCAAAAAACCTGACTTGTTTTTTCCTATCAGTTTCTCCTAGATTAGTCCCAATCTGGAAATTACTCTTCTCACTGAAGTTTAAATGAGATAAAATCCCCCTCTCTTCACAGTAAGCCTGAGATTGGAGAGCACACAGGGGCAGAGTGCTGCGGGCACAGCTCTAGTCCAGCTCTGGCCAGGCTGAGAGAAGCCAGTTTTGGGGGAACCAGTAATTGGTGGCAGATGTTAGGGATGTATTAAAGGTAGCCAACCTCATCAGAAATGCTACTGATCAGAGTTCTTACACAGAACTTTGAGCAGTTTCAGAACAGAGCATAAAAATCTGCAAGTAAGACTTTGGCATAGGAAAATGGCATCTCAACGTAGACCACATTTTCTAGGGTCCCTTGAAGCTCAGTGGGTCTATGTGACTATTTTTTGCGAAAGAAGACGTGAGTACATGGTGTGTGTGCTGCTTCAGACTTTTGTTCTTGAAAAGGTTCTCTCCTCTTCCCTGTCTTTCTTCCCATTCACTAATTGAAACATGCACGTGGTGGGGAACTACACTGAACTATGTGGATAAAGACAAAGGTAAAAGGAACAGAGACCTTGATGCTTCTAGCAAGCAGAGGTGTCATTCTTGCTCAGACTTTTATGTGACAGCAGAATAAATTATCAAATTCAAGCCACTGCTACGTTGAGCACAGTCTGCACCATACCTTAATTCACGTTTTTTTCATCTTCTAGGTCAACCATGTTGAATGAAGTACAGTTCCCTCAACTTGCAATGTGATTTTCAATATTTTCTTCCCTTTACCTGTGTGGTTCCCTGTACATTTTCAAATACATTTTCTCCACCAGCCAGGTAAACTCCTACTCATTTTTAAGACTCAGATTAAATATTAGCCTCTCTGGGAAGACTTCCTTGAGATATCCATGTAGAGGTGAGAATCCTTTTATGATTGTCCTCGATAGACCTTGTACCTAATTACAATAATCACAATATATATACTTTATTGAGTATCTACTGTATGTCATGTACTTTGGATTTGCTTTGCATAAAATATCTCATCTGTTCTCACAACAGTTTTATGGGGTGTATGTATGAAACTCATTTTATAGATGAGAAATCCAGACTTGGAGAGAGAGAAGTTAGTTAATTTACTCTAGTTCATAATGTTAGCGTAAATAAGAACACTGGAATTCAAAGAAAGATTAACCTGGTTCCAGTTGTATCTACCCTGCCTTCATCACAGCCCTTCTCATACGGCATCACATTTATTTATTTACATGTACACCCTGTCCTATTATACTCTGGATTCCTCACATCTAGCTCATTTCAAGTAGATACAAGTTAAATTAACTGTGCTACCACTCCATTTTCCTCACCAGTTGGCTGCCAGAGTTATGGTATAAACTCTAGAAACAGCACCACACTGCAAGTGCAGGGCCAGGGGCAATCACTGTTCCGTATTCTGGTCTCTCTTTGTATCTGTAATTGAGAATGCTCCATGTGCTCTGCTGGCTTTGGTTACTGCTAGGCAGTGTGCTAGTCTACTGGGGTTGTCGTAACAAAATACCACAGGCTGGGGGGCTTAAACAACAGACATTCAATTTCTGGCTGTTCTGGAGACTGGAAGTCCAAGATCAAAGTGCTGTCAAGGTTGGTTTCTAGTGAGACTTCTCTTCCTGCCTTGTAGATGGCTGCATCCTTACTGCATGCACGTTCATATGCATGAAACATATCTCTGGTGTCTCTGTCCCTCTTCTTTTTTATTTTTTTAATTAAAAATTTAAAAAAATGTTTATTTTTGAGAGACAGAGTGTGGGCAGGGGAGGGCCAGAGAGAGACAGAGACACAGAATCTGAGGCAGGCTCCAGACTCTGAACTGTCAGCACAGAGCCCGACGCAGGGCTCGAACTCACAGACCATGAGATCATGACCTGAGCCGAAATTGGATACTTAGCCAATTGAGCCACCCAGGCGCCCCTCCATCTGTCTCTTCTTAGAAGGATACCTGTTGAAATGCATTGTTGCATTGTTGAAATGCATTTCTATGCCCAAGATGGAGCCACCCCTGCCCCAGGTGCCCCGTCCATACACTGAAACTTAGACAACTTTCGCTCCCTGTAAATGCTCCTCTTGGCCAGAAACACAGTATATCCAGTTAGCCGATTCCCGTGTGCCAAGCCAACTCTGGACTCTATACTTATTTTATCATTCCTTATTTGTTTTCTATTTTTCTCTTTTTTGTTCCATATTCTTTATCCTATTAAAGTTTCCTGGTTTCCATCCCAGTTTGCAGTTCCCTGGATCCTTGGGAATAGAGGCTGCCTTCTTCCCAAAGGGTTGGATAAAGTTTATTTATCACCTAAATTGTTTTTCTTAAATCATTAAAAAAAATTTTATTTTAATGTTTATTTATTTTTGACAGAGAGAGAGAAGAGCATGAGCAGGCGAGGGGCAGAGAGAGAGGGCAACACAGAATCTGAAACAGGCTCCAGGCTCTGAGCTGTCAGTACAGAGCCCGACACGGGGCTCAAACTCACAGACCACGAGATCATGACCTGAGCCGAAGTCAGATGCTCAACGGACTGAGCCACTCAGTCGCCCCTCTTAAATCATTTTTAACATCACACACACAAAAAGCTTTCCTCCTCAATATATTCCCTATACACTACTGCCCGAATGTGTCATAAAAGTATTCAGTGTGCCAACTCAGCCTACCTCATCCTCAGTTTGCTAATCTTAAAATGGGGATAATGATAACAGTTCCATTTAGCTCATGATTTTTTTCTTTTCATTTTTTAGTATTAAATGCAATAGTGTTCAGAAAGTGTTTTCCCAGTGAAAGGTGCTATATCTGACATGTTCTTTCCCCAACTGCCTGGTAAGTGTTGACTCATTTTTAAGACTCAGATTAAATATCACCTCCACTGTCGAGCTGTTATTCTTGATTTTTCATAATTGTTGGCTAGTGCCTGGGTGAAGTTTTTACATCCCCAGGGGCCAGGTTTAATTCAGGTGGAATAAGAAAAGAGCATAGCTATTTTGCGGAAGCCTTGTAAGTAACCAGCACTTTGCTTTTCTAACTTTGGAAGTACTTGGTCCTGAGTAAGTCCAGACACAGAGCAGGCCCGGTTTCTTCTTTCCTTCTCATATCACTTCTCCTCAGTGTCTTACAAAAAAAAGAGTAAGATTTGAAGTCAGATCAATCCGAGTTTAACTCTTGATTCTGCAACTACCTTCTCATTTGATCTTGGGCAGCTCGTTTTACCTCCATGAGTCTCATGCTCTATGAGTCTGATGCTTCGGACGGAATTGCTCTTCTGATTTGGCTCCTACCTCTGCAAGGGCATACAGTTCAGGGGCTGAGGGTGCAAAAGAAAAGAGAGGGGTGGTGGAGAGGGCAAGGAAGAAGTACTGAGAACTGTGAGGACAAGTGGCTTTTGTGGCATTCTTTGTGTTTTTATTGCCTGTCCTCAAACTGGGATTTGTGTCTACAGTCTCTTATGTTAATTTCTCACTGGGTAAAATCAGGCTTGTATCATCTTTTGTAAGTTGTACTCTTTGTGCTTTGGGGAGGCAGAGGTCATAGCTCATGCACAGTGTTCCAGGAGCTGGAGGAGGCAGCAGGAGGCATTGCTGTCAAGCAGGTGGGCAGGCCATAGTTGCCCATAAAACACGTGGTGTGAACTGGTGGTTATCCTGTTAACTTGGCTTAGAGTATAGGAGATTGTGAATTTTCCAAGAAGGAGAAATAATTTTTTTTTTTTTTTGACACATGGGACTGAACAAAATAAACCTTCTCTGATGGTTTCAGATTTGCAGGTCTCTAAGGAATTTGAAAAGGGTGTGCCAATTAAGCAACAGTGGAAGCTCCACAAACCGAATCAACTAAGAATTTCGAGGCTTGCACAAGTACTGAATGTGGTCCAGGCCTTTTCAGTAAACATTTATTGCATTTCTCGATTCTGAGATAACACCTCACAAGAAGAACACATTTGTGAAAGGACAGGAAAGGTTTTATCGTAAGACTTCCAGTAAGTGCTATTTTATTCCAAGATGACCTGAAATGCTTAGTAGTGACTTAGAGGCTTGATCTCTCCTGCCATAACCTGCTGTTGCTGTTAGGTATAGATTCATTTTTTTTTTTTTATTTCAATGGACAGTGCTTATCCTTACCCATCCAGTGATTTAACATAAGCAAGGTAGATGTGGTTTGAGAGATTCCGGGGAAATGAATTGACAGGTACCTAAAAGCAAAGTTCTGTAGTAATGACTGGGTTATAAAATTTGCATCTGGGAAAAGTGTTTTGGCACCAGGAGCGAGGAGAATGGAAGAAAGTACTGGGAAATGGGAGGTATAAAAGGCAACTATCTCCTGGTCCAGACAGTATTTGCTCCATCCTGTCCTTATGGCCTGTCCTGTCCCTTGACATGCCTTACTTGGAAAATCTTGCATGAAGAAGCAAAATCAAGCACATGTGTATCAGTCAAAAGGTAGTGAACATTGAATGACTCTTAAATTAAGGAATCAGGTGGCCTCGGTTACATAGGCACTCCTATTTTTGGTTTTTAAAACAACTTTATGGGGCACCTGGGTGGCTCAGACAGTTAAGCGTCTGGCTTCAGCTCAGGTCATGATCTTGCGTTCAAGGAGTTCGAGCGTCGGGCTCTGCGCTGATGGCTCAGAGCCTGGATCCTGCCTCAGATTCTGTGTCTCCCTCTCTCTCTGCCCCTTCCCCACTCACGCTCTGTCTCTCTCTCTCAAAAATAACTAAACATTAAAAAAAAAAATTAAAATTTTATAAACTGAGCATGATTTTCTCATTTAATAGAAGAGAAAATGAGGTACAAAGTGGTTAAATGATATGCTTGAAATCATCACGAGCGAGTGCGTGAGCCGGGATTTGAAGCAGACCTGCCAGAGTTGACAGCCTGTTGTTGCTGCCCTGCCCCATAGGCCTTGAGGCCACTGCTCTGTCATAGTGCTGTTGTGAGGACTGAAGTAGGGGCATGCCATGTGTGAAGCTGCCACATATCAGGCCTTTTCCACATGTTAGTTCCCTTGCCCTTTACCTCAGGTGCCAAAACCCTGCCCACGTTGAAATTATTTCCTTCTCCAAGATATACGTGTGTGTGGGCGCGTGTGCATGTATGTGTAGGATATAGGGGGTTTGTAATAAGGCCCATGTTGAAATGGTACCACAATGATTAATCACGAAAAAGACGTCAGCTCTTGGTCACTTGATTCTCATTTGTTTAAGAGACAATAAAGTTCTATTTTCCATTGTACTTTGGGCATAGATTTGAGGGGAAGCCTAGAAACTGGAGGATTAGGAGAAGATACATACGTAAAATGGAAACTGTGGCACCATTTCCAGTATATAAGGGGGCAAGCCAGAGCCTCCGTAAGGAGTTCAAGAGGAGGCAGACAGTGGCTTATGTGAAAAGTCTCTTCATTGAGGAGTTCAGAATAAGCTGAGCGTTGTAAGACAAGGGCTCAGTAGGCTGGTGTGAGATTAATGTTTCATCCTGAAGACTGTAAACCTGTGGGCGAGGGTCTTACAGTATAGTAAGATTTTTGATCTGAAGAAAGGGCATGCTTTCCATGAAAATGGTAATAAGGTAAGATTCCTGAGGGTCAATGGGATGACTTCACTATCCAATAATGGTGATGTGTGTCTAATCTCTGAAGGGCCTTTGACCATATCTATCTAACAGTCTAGGTCTGATAATTCTGAGGTTGTGTGTTGACTGATACTCTCTTTGAAGAGAACTTTGAACTATAGTTTCAAACTAGAAAGAAAAAATAATCAATAGTCAAAGAAAAGTGAGGCAGCTAAGGAGCCCTAGTTTTAGGCTTCTGAGCAGTTGAAAGTCTGCAGATCCATGCCAGGTTTTTACACCAGGGAGTGAATAGGAAGCGGAACCTTCCTGGAAGAGCTCTCAATAAACACTCTTTCTTCTTTCTTGCTTCCTGCAGGAGACTACCTCTATTCTCATTTTTACTGAATGGAAAAAAATAGCGCGTGAGCAGACAACAACAGCCAGAGGGACAGCTGAGTTTTGCAAAGCACAAGCCATCCTACACATCTCCCTGTTGTCTGCCTGCACATTAATGTGGGCACCGCCTCCTTCTCCCCCCTTGGGCTCTGAGTTTTGCAAATCATCTGTCAGCCCTGCTAAAGTCAAGAAGAGAGAAGTTTGGCTTCACATCTCTCTTTCTTCCCCACATTGCACCACCACTACAAAAACAAAAATGAGAACAAAAACAAACAAAACACAACAAACCGAAGCAAAATCCTGTCCTAGACAGTCAGTGATTTACCCCAGTGGGGATCAACCGGCAGAGGCTGAACTCATGAAACAGTCAGTGTCTGAGTAGCTGTCACTGTGAGGCTATTACCATTTTTTTTTTTTTTTTTTTTTTTTTTTTTTTTAGTCTGGTCCAGACATGCTGTTTAATTAAAGAAGGTACTAGATCCAGGAATTTGGTATTGGGGATTTAATTATGGGTCATAATGACTTGTGGGCTTTTAACATGCCTGGAGATAGAGTAAGTGACGCAGGTTATGGCCCTGAGCCTGTGGCCTCTTGTCTGAGGAGGTCTCTCCAAAGCAATTTGCCTCACAGATTTCTCTCAGACTCTACTCTTTTTGATCCAAGAAGGGGGCCAAGAGTTGTAGATGTAATTCTTAAAGATTTCCTTTGAAATTCTCATCTTAGTAATCTGTCTCATAACTCAATTTTATACCTGATACCTTTGGTACCTTGATCTTTTTTTTTTTTATTCTTTAAAATATTTTTTTAAGTTTATTTATTTATTTTGAGAGAAGAGAGAAAGAGAGAACCAGTGTAGGCCAGCAGAGACATGGGGAACAGAGGAGCCAAAGCGGTCTCCATGCTGACAGCAGAGAGCCAGCCCCATGTGGGGCTCAAACTCATGAACCATGAGATCATGACCTGAGCCAAAGTCTAACACTTAACAGACTGAGCCACCCAAGCACCCTTGTACCTTGGTCTCTAGTTGGAACTTCCAAGTTAATATTCTGGGGTGTGTGTGTGAGGTTGGGGGGGAGATGGAAGATTTGGATAATTCTGATTTTCATCTTTATGTTTATCTGTATTTTCTTAATTTTCTGTAAAAATCATATATTACTTTTGTAATAAGAAAAACTCATATGAAGTGTCACTCTCATTAATTTCTTTATCTTTTTAGCTCCAAAATGCTAAAATAGACAAATTCATACTTCTGATCATGTAGAGAAAGATTGCGTGCATAAACAAGGTAGAGGAATCTGGAGAAATGTCTGTCTACCTATTTTAATTTTAATTTTGAATTATTTCAAATTTGTAGAAAAGTTTCAAGCATTTTACAAAGAACTCCCCTGTATCTTTTGTCCAGAGACTGCATTTCAGTTTCCCATTACTGTGATACCTTTTATAGCAAAAGGATCCTGTTCAGGACAATGTGTTGTACCCCATTGTCAAGGTCTCCAGTCTACTTCAATCTAGAACAGTTCCTCAAAATTTCCTTCACTTTCAAGTCCTTGATATTTTCAACACAATAAGCTAATTATTTTATAGAATTCAATCAATTGGGATTTATCCATTGTATCGTCATGATTATAGCCAGGTTTTACATTTTTGCAGAATATTGCAGGAGTAATTCTCTGTTCTTCCCATTGTATCCTATCAGGAACATACTGTAGCTCTTTGTCCCTTTACTGGTGGAGTTAATACTCATCACCTTATCAAGATGTGTCTGCCTGGCTTTTCTATTGTAAAGTTTCTTTTCCTCCTAATTAATAAATATTTGTGGAGAGAGACCTTGATATTAGGTAAAAGCTTTTTATTTTATTTTTTTATTTTGGGAAGAGAACATGAGGAAGAGGAGAGGAGCAGTGAGAGAGAGAGAGAGAGAGAGAGAGAGAGAGAATCTTAAGCAGGCTGCATGCCCAGCACGAGGCCCAACTCAGGGATCAATCCCACAACCCTGGGATCATGACCTGAGCCAAAATCAAGAGTCAGACACTCAACAGACTGAACCATGCAGGAGCCCCTGATATCAGTAAAATCTTATTTCTTATCCCACCCTCATCTGTTAGTTTTAGCATCTATTGATAATGATTGTGCAAATTAATTATTATTCTGATGATTAGCCAATTGTGATTTTCAATTTTGTCATTCATTCTGTATTCATTAGTTGGCATTCTACTCTAAAGAGGAACTTACTTTTCTCTCGTTTATTTACTCATATATTTATTTATATCCATGATCCTTTGGATCTTTAACAAGTGGGTTATAATTCATTGCTGTTACTAGTTATTTTGATGCTCAAATTGTTCTAGATTTGGCCAGTTTGACAGCTCTTTCAAACGGATTTCTGAGTCTGTTTGATGTGTCTCTGTTATTTTTTGAACATGTTCTAGGATCATCTTGTTCTTTCCCTACTCAAGTCCTAGAATTAGTCACTTTTTCCAAGCACCTTGGTTCTGTTCAGTGGAGAGTGATATTTAGAAGTTCAAGATCTGGGTGACAGCAATGCTTATTGCTACTGAGACATTGCTGCTCCCACATTCTTTCAGTGGACAGCGTTAGAAAAAATGTTTGTGTACACACATCTGTATCTGTATTTATTTCTATCTATATATATTGCAAAACATGAGTTCACTTTCATGCCTCCCATTCCAGCTCAGTGTCAAAAGATATATTCCAGCTTTCCTTCTTTCTGTATTTGTACCTTTCTTCTCTGACATTGAGAAATATTGATACCATTTATCCTCATCATATTTACTTAGTTTTTCAATCTCTCTGAAGATCGCTGTCTCTGGACCTCGCTAGGCTGCTGCCCCATTTGGCCACCCTCTTTGAGCGGGTCCTGCCTCATTCAGACACCCTTGGGTGGATTCTGATCTCTTCTGGGCTGCTTTCTTGTCCTCTGATTCCCTCATGAGGGCCCTGGTCACCTCTTAGCTGCCATCAAGGAGAGAAGGAAAAAAAGAAAAAAGAAAAGAAGAAAGAAAGGAAGGAAGGAATCTGAAGAAACACAGTGTTAATGATACAAAAACATAAAAACCATGTATACAATCATTGTCTTTTTGGAAACTTAAGTTACAGATCATATTGCTTTATAGGTATTATTATGGAATTATTGTATTGATGCCTAAAAGAAAAGTTAAAGAATTTCTAATCAAATTCTCTCATTCAACACATATGAAATGAGAGGATAAGTTACTTGGAAAGATCACATAACTAACTAGAGGCCCTAGTGTAAACAAGAAGTCAGGATATCTGAGTCTCTGGAAGGTTCTGTCTTCGCCACATTATTCTGGGGCATTAGAAAATGATTTATTTTTTTAAAGTATCAAATATGATTTCCATATTATAGTGGATATTTGTTGTTCTTGCTTTCTCAGCATACCAGTTTTTCCTTTGGGGAGATGTCTCATTGCCATCACGCTCAGCCATCACCAAGTGTGGGGCTAACTCTAGTCTCTGGCTCCAGGGTTGGGCATGGCCTCAGGCCTGGCTAATGAGAGCCACTGGGGGGCTTTTGTGGAGCTCTCAGGAGGTAGGTTCTCTACACTGGGGTTGCTAAACTGGTAGGAGGCAAATCTGGCACTGTGTGGGAAAATACGGCCCAAAGATGGACTAGATTACAGTTTAGGAAAAAGCTGCCAATTAATGTAGCCAAGAGATGAAGAGAGCTTCCTGATGATAGTCTCAAACCCTGGATCAATTTGTGCTTGAAACCATGTCACATCCTTAAACTTCAGACTGTTGTGTAATCCAGTAAATTGTTTTGTTTCGTTAAAGCAATTTGAATTGGGCTTCTGTTACTTGAAACCTCAAGAGTGTATGCTCCCGATTAATATGTCTGTCCCTAAAACTGGGAAGCCATAAAGCAGAGCTGGGTTTATTGTCTGTTAACTTGATGTCAAGGAGTTCTTCCTCAATACTTCGATACAGGACAGGAGGAGGGAATGAGAAGTATTTGTTGAATGCCTGGTCTATCAGAAGAAAACAAGACCTTTTTGCTTAATTAAATCACCACAGTTTCACCCGTGTGAAGTTTCTAATCGGTTAACAGAATAGATCTTCAGTGGTAAACCACATCATCTTTCAGCAAACAGAGGACTTTATCTCTTAGGAGTTAGCCTCCACAAAGAGATGATTCCTACTGTGAAGCAATGGTAGTTCACTGACCTCAGTTTAAAAATAGAGATGTAGGGGCGCCTGGGTGGCTCAGTCGGTTAAGTGTGGAACTCTTGATTTTGGATCGGGTCATGATCTCATGGTTGTAGGGCTCCATGCTGGGCTGGAGCATGCTTAAGATACTCTCTCTCTCCCTCTGCCCCCACCCGGCTCATGTGTGTGTGCGTGCGTGCGTGCGTGCACGCGCACGCAGGCACACTTTTTCTCTCCCCCTCAAAAAAAAAAATAAAATAAAAATAGAAATGTATATATGTCAGATTGGTTGTTTTCTCTGCAGTACACTAATATAATAGCATACATTTTTCTTACCATAAAACTCTTACTAAGACTTCCTAAAATTAAGTGATTAATGTTTCTGCTTCTTTTTTCCTCCTGAACCTCAGGAAAGACTTGCACAATGTACAGTGAAAGAGAGGAAGGGTCAAAGGCACTCAAGAAATCCAACTATTTAGATCATCAGCTGCTAAATAATGAGAATTTAGTAGTAGAAAATTTCTAAATATCTGAGCAAAATGAAATACGACAGTAGGAAGAATTGATGAAGGCCAAGGGAAGGCAGAGTTTATGTGGCAATTTTTTTTGTAAAACATGTATGAATTCAAAGATTTTTAAAATATCTAGAACTGTGCTAATTAGAATCTTTTATGTTTGCCTCATTACTAAATTTTTTTGGTAGTTCTTTGTTTTAATGTATGTTTTTAAGTTTTTAAATTTATTTTAAGAGAGAAAGAGCAGGGAAGGGGCAGAGAGGGAGTGAAAGAGAGAGAGAGAGGAGAGAGAATCTGAAGCAGGCTCTATGCTGTCAGCACAGAGCCTGACTCAGGGCTCCAACTCATGAACCATGAGATCATGACCTGAGCCAAAATCAAGAATCAGACACTTAACCAACTGAGCCACCTAGGTGCCCCTATTTTTTGGTAGTTCTAATACATACTCTTCTTATTTTTGTTTGAATATGCTACTCACATTCTGGCTCCAATGTTTATGAGCAGCTTACGTGACAGTCTTCCCTTTGAACATACGGTCAGTACAACACTTTCCTTGACAGCCCTGTTCCTCCATGTGACTGCTTTTCTAGGTTGTGCTATCCTTTGAAATTCTTCCTTTGGTGTTTTCTGTGGTGATCCTGCTTAGAACACCACAACCCTTCTCATTGTCAGATCCAGAAACATTGGAGAAGAGTTGCAATTATTTGAAAATAAAAGATACATGAAGTAAAGCAGACTAATACATATGGTCCTCGAGTAGAATCGTAGTTCAACGTTCTGCCATCTGGGTCAATTAGTCTTAGCAACACTTGCTAAAGGAGTTTGAGATTAAGAGAGTGTCCAAAGTAAAGTTACAAATTTGCATAGGGAAGCAAAAGTCCTTTGTTTTTGTTTTTTTTTTTTTACATTGATTTATTTTTGAGAGACAGAGCACTAGTGGGGGAGGGGCAGAGAGAGAGGAGGTGGGGGAGAGACAGAATCCAAAGCAGGCTCCAGGCTCTGAGCTGTCAGCACAGAGCCCGATGTGGGGCTCGAACTCACAAACCGTGAGATCATGACCTGAGCCAAAGTTGGACACTCAACCAACTGAGCCACCCAGGCACCCCACAAAAGTCCTTCTAACATGAAAATGTTTGCTAATGGACTTTTCCATAGAAAATTACCCCCCATTTATGCTTCTCTTCCCTCTAACGCCACTAGAGATTTTGATGCCTATGGTGTACCTTCTCCATTTGCATTTTAGAGAGTTTTGGATGCCAAGATAAAATGCAAATCTATTGCAAAGTGAAACTCCAAATTTTGCAAAAAAAAAAAAAAAAAAAAGGAGGATTACATCCAGTGTCAAATACAATGTTGAAGAATTCCTCAACCTTTTTAATTGCAAAAAGAATATCAGGTGCAATGAAACCAGTTAGCAGTAGAAGATAGTAAAAATCTATGCAGATTATAGAGTGATTGGAACTTCAAAAGGAATTGATTTGAAAAGCATTTTGAATATCAAAAGATGAAGAAATGTACTCTAGGCCCCCAGTATCTGGAAGCACATGATTCTCCTTTTGACATATTGTCAGAAGGTTAAGAGTAGCCTAACACTTTAACACGACACCTACATCATTCATCTCATCTCGTCTCATCATGTGGGCATTTTATCATCTCATATCATCGCAAGAAGACGGATGAGTACAGTACAATAAGATATTTTAAGAGAGAGACCACATTCACATAACTTTTACTACAGTATATTGTTATAATGCCTTGATTTTATTATTAGTTATTGTTAATCTCTTACTGTGCCTAATTTATAAAGTAAACTTTATCATAGGTATGTATGTCTAGGAAAACAACAGTATATATAGGATTTGGTATTATCTACAGTTTCAGGTCTCCACTAGGGGTCTTGAAACATAGCCTATGTGGATAAGGAGGGGAGACTACGGTACTCAGCAGTCAAATATTTCTACAAAAATGATGAGCCTTCGACCATGCTGCTTGATCAAATGTGAAGGATGTAATATAGTGATCCCTTGGAATTTTGTCAGAAAAATGCTGCCAAAAAACACCCCAGATCCAAACAGTATTTGGCTCATAATTTTTATTTGATAACAGGTGGAAACCATTAAGTTAATAATACTTTTTGGCTCATGGCATACCATTATTATTATTCCATTAGGTCTCTCTCTTGTTCTGTCATCTATCTATCTATCTATCTATCTCACTTATCTATTCATCTCTCGTCTCTTTTCTGTTTTTATCCCCTTTCCTAATTCTGTTCAGCAACTTCCCCTATGAACTCTAACATATTTGCGTATCCAAATAATGTCATCCTTTGATCCGTGACTCTTGACTTCTAGACTCCGCTTTAGAGAAATCTGAATAGCATGGAAACAAATTTATTAAAGAACACCAGGAGCCTCCATCACTCCTCCATCACAGTGTTCAGAGCTGGCCTAGCATAACCTGGATCCTTCAACATTCACACTCCTGACTAACACCATTTAGTTCCTGCGGGCAGAACCTCTGTGTCTTGTGCCTGTATCCTTTGAGTGCAGATACACAGAAGGCTGTGCTGTTACCAGCATCAGAATAGACAATGTCTGCACTGTGGGAAGGGTATGAGCGGTGCAAACACTTAGGTGAGAGAAAAGACATATTACGTTGTCAAATCCTTGTTCTCAGATAGTATGAATGTCATAGAATCTGGCTAAATGAAATATCATTTTAAGTCTTAAATTTTTCTTGACTTCTCTTTGTGTCCATTTCTTGCTTCTCTTTGTGTTCATGTTGTGTGGTTCGAGAGGGATTTGTGAATTAGCGTGTTATGTGCAACAGCTACGCATGGCAGCCAAGGAAATGTCTGTGATTCAGTAATTACTCAGCCAAGCATTGTTGTACCAGAACAGAATAATGCATGTGCAATAATAATGAAGTTCAATCTCATTCCTGATATTTTGTCAACATATATATGCATGTATATCTGTAAAGATATCCTTCCAAACCCTTAAAAAAATTTTTTTTACATTTATTTATTTTTGAGAAACAGAGTGAGACAAAGCATGAGCGGGGGAGGGGCAGAGAGAGAAGGAGACACAGAATCCCAAGCAGGCTCCAGGCTCTGAGCAAGCGGTCAGCACAGAACCTGACTCGGGGCTCAAACCCACGAATCGTGAGTCCATGACCTGAGCTGAAGTCGGACGCTTAACCAACTGAGCCACCCAGGCGTCCCTCTTACAAACCTTTTTTAATGTTTATTTTTGAGAGAGAGAGACAGAGTGCGAACGGGGGAGGGGCAGAGAGAGAGGGAGACAGAGTCCAAAGCAGGCTCCAGTCTCTGAGCTATCAGCATAGAGTCTGACGTGGGCTCAAACTCATGAACTGAGATCATGACCTGAGCCAAAGTTGGACACTTAACCAACTGAGCCACCCAGGCGCCCCTCTTTACACATGCTTTTAAATTTTATCATTAGGCAGGTAAATTTGTCATAGTAAAAGTATAAAACATTTTATTTAATAATTTAGCAGTTTGATTTATAGCTCTTAAATCTTTAGATATAGGCAGACCTCTATCTGCATTCTTGTTCCAGGCCCTGCAAATGTTACATGTGGACTTGATCCATTTATTTGTTTGGTTTTGCTAATTATGTATGGTTGTTTTATGTACATTTTTAAAGAAAAACTGTAGAAGTGCTATTGTCTTGTAGACTCCATCTTGTTTTTCCTTTTAAAAAAATAACAAACTTGGCTTCTTGTTATAAGATTTATCCATGTAACTGTTTCTAAATATTGTGTAATACTCTTTACTGTGTACTGTCACATTGTACTTATCAGTTCCCTTGAAGGAAGACTGAAATTGTCTACAACTTGCTTTTATGACAAACAGTGCTATGATGAGCATGCTTGAATATGTTTCCTACAGATTTGTGGGATTGTTAGATTTCTTTCCAGAAAGACTGCACCAGTTTGCACTCCTGTCAGTAGGGCGTAGGGGTTCCTCTATTTGTATATCCCTGCCCAAACTTGACATTATCTTGCTTGCTAATTTTTGCCAATATAATGCATACAAAGTGTGGTTTAAATACACATTTCTTTTTAAAAATATAATTTATTGTCACATTGGTTAACATACAATGTATACAGTGTGCTCTTGGTTTTGGGGGGTAGATTCCCATGATTCATCACTTACATACAACACGCAGTGCTCATCCCAACAAGTGCCCTCCTCAATGCCCATCACCCGTTTTTCCCTCTCCCCCATCCTCCCCCATCCTCCCCCATCAACTCTCAGCTTGTTCTCTGCATTTAACAATCTCTTAATGGTTTGCCTCCCTCCCTCTCTGTTTGTAACTATTTTTTCCCCTTCCCTTCCCCCATGGTCCTCTGCTAAAATTCTCAAGTTCCACACATGAGTGAAAACATGATATCTGTACTTCTCTGATTGACTTATTTCACTTAGCATAATACCCTCCAGATCTATCCATGTTGCCGCAAATGGCAGGATTTCATTCTTTCTCATTGCCAAATAGTATTCCATTGTATATATAAACCACATCTTCTTTTTCCATTCGTCAGTTGATGGACATTTAGGCTCTTTCCATAATTTGGCTATTGTTGAAAGCACTGTTGTAAATATAGGGGTACATGTGCCCCTGTGAATTAACACTCCTGTATCCTTTGGATAAATTCCTAGTAGTGCTATTTCTGGGTCATAGGGTAGTTTTATTTATAATTTTTTTGAGGAACCTCCACACTGTTTTCCAGAGTGCCTGCACCAGTTTGCATTCCCACCAACAGTGCAAGAGGGTTCCCGTTTCTCCACATCCTCTCCAGCATCTATAGTCTCCTGATTTGTTCATTTTAGCCACTCTGACTGGTGTGAGGTGGTATCTTAGTCTGGTTTTGATTTGTATTTCCCTGATGATGAGTGACGTTGAGCATCTTTTCATGTGTCTGTTGGCCATCTGGATGTCTTCTTTGGAAAACTGTCTATTCACGTCTTCTACCCATTTCTTCACTGGATTATTTGTTTTTCAGGTGTTAAGTTTGGTAAGTTCTTTATTGATTTTGGATACTAACCCCTTATCCAATATGTCATTTGCAAATATCTTTTCCCATTCTGTTGGTTACCTTTTAGTTTTGTTGATTGTTTCCTTTGCAGTGCAGAAGCTTTTTATCTTGATGAGGTCCTAATAGTTCATTTTTGCTTTTAATTCCCTTGTATGAGTTTCTTTAATGGCTAATGAATTTGGTTTCTTCTGTGAATTGCCTGTTCATAACTTAAGCCTTGTCTTCTTTTTTTGTTTTTGAAGGAGTTCTTATTTTAAATATTAGATCCTTGTAAATATCACAAATTTCTCTCAATCTGCCACTCATTTGCTTACTTTATTGACATTGTTATTTGTTGGAAAGACATTTTTACTTTTGTTTTAAAAAAAAATTTTTTTTAACGTTTATTTATTTTGAGACAGAGAGAGACAGAGTATGAACGGGGGAGGGTCAGAGAGAGGGAGACACAGAATCTGAAACAGGCTCCAGGCTCTGAGCTGTCAGCACAGAGCCCGACGCGGGGCTCGAACTCACGAACCGTGAGATCATGACCTGAGCCGAAGTCAGCTGCTTAACTGACTGAGCCACCCAGGCGCCCCAAGACATTTTTACTTTTGATCTAATCAAATTAATCAAATTTAACCTATGGCTGTACAACTGGGATTTTATGTAAGAAGTTCTTTCTCTTGTTCATAAAGACATTCTCCTCCATCAGTCTCTCTAAAACATACCATTTGATCATTCAGTCTTGGGACTGTAATCCATCTGTGATCTCATGTTGTATATGGCGTTAGATCTTCAGTCCATACAGTGAGTCACTTTCCAATGGCATCTACTGCAATAGTCCTTATTGTCCCCACTGATTTTTTTTCCATCATATTCCCATGTATACAATAATCTATTTTTGAGTTGTATATTTTGGTACATTGTTTCATTTTCTCTTCTTGTATCATAGTATCATCTTAATACGTTTTATTAGCTGACAAGGAGGTCCTCCCCTTTGCTCTTTTTTCAAAGTTACTTTAGTTATTTGTGGGTATTTATTCTTTCATATCAATGTTTAAATTACATCATTGAGTTTTCTGGGTTGATTTCTCAATCAATTGAGGCTGTATTATATTTTTAGAAATTATATATTTTCTCTCTTTTTGTGATCTTATTTTTAAGATTTTGGCATTTCTACTTCTGTTCTCCCTATCTCTTAGTTTTTCTTTTATATTTTTATTTATCTTTTTAAAAAATATTTTATTTTTAAGTAATCTCTATGTCCAACATGGGGTGGGGCTCGAACTTACAACTCCAAGATCAAGAGTTGCATGCTCCACTGACTGAGACACACAAGTGCCCCCTTTTTTTATATTTTTGTCCCTTTACACTTTTCTGATAGTTTCTGGGAGATGATCCGTTACTTTTTCTTTCAGTTTATTGACTTATTCACTAGTAATACTATTTATCCAGTTTATTGTGTTTTTGTTCAATTATATTTCTTCAACTTCTATGACTTCTTTTCCTGATTCTTATTACTACTGTGCTCCTGTGTATTATTAAGGATAATTATTATACATACTTTAACTTCTTCATCATGTTGTAGATTCTTTTCATTTTGATTTCTTTCTTTTCTACTGGTTATATTCCTTACGTGATTAGTTATGTAGGCAATTCCTAGTATTTCCATGGAGATATTAGCTACGTGTCTGGAAACATATATTTGGAAGAACTCTAGACCTTAGGCAGTTCCAAATGAATAAATAATTTTAATCAGGATAAGTGGTATGTGAACTATAAATTAGGTCAGTGTGAAAGAATGGATATGGGGATGTTAGGTATGTTAGAATTGATTGGTTGGTAATGGGAGGTCTTTCTGAGGTTACAGCTGAGTGGGGAGTAATCAGGAAAGAATAGCAATGAGCAGGTCTGGGAGATAAGCATTCCAGGTAGACACATATGTATGTACTTTGAGGACAAATAAGCTTGGTGTATCTTGAAGAACAGACAGAAGGCCAAAGTCATTGGAGCAGAATGACACAATCATGGAGTGTTACTGACTGAGAACAAAGAGATCGCTAGGGCCTAGCTTATACAAGGCAGTGCAGGCCATGCATCAGGAGTTTGTATTTTATTCTGAATGAGATGAGGAGATTCCTTAGGTTTGAAATAAGGAATGAAATGATCTCATTTGATCCCCCTGCCGAACATTTTATTATGGTAATTTTAAACATACAACAAAGTTGAAAGAATTTTACATTGAATACCTGTATGCCCATAAATAGATTCTACTATTAACATTTTTCAAACTTGTTTTATCACATACCCACTTACTTGCCCATTCATTAATCTATCAGACTTTTAAATGTATTTTATAATAATTTACAGACCCCAGTAGATTACCTGTAATTAATTCAGTATGTATATCGTTAGCTACAGTCTTTGGTTCTTTTATTTTGGCAAAAAATTTACATAAAATGAAATGCACTAATTGCTGGCTTTTGACAAATACTTCTACCTGTGCAAATCAAACCCCTACAGAAATATAAACCTTTACTGCCACACCAAAAACCTTGTGCTCTTTTCCAGTTAACGTTCATACCCGCTGCTCCAGAGGAAAGTACTGCGCTCACTTTTTCCCACCATCGATTAATGAAGTCTGTTGTAGAACTTCCTATAAATATATTCACACATTATGTACTCTTTTGTGTATGATGTCTTTCATCCAATATGTTTCTTTTTTTTTCAATTCATCCATGTTGTTGTAAGTATCAGTAACTTGTTCTTTTTTATTGTGGAATAGTATTCCATTACCACAGTGTATCTATTTTATTGATGGACATTTGGGCTGTCTGTGGTGCTTGGCAATTATGAATAAAGCTGTGGCAAGATATTTCATAAAAATCTTTCTGTAAACATGTACTTTCATTTCTCTTGGGCAAATCCGTGGGAGTGCAACTGATGGGTCATAGAGTAGATCTGTTTCATTTTACAAGAAACTAGCAGACTTTTTTTGAATTGCTCCTGTCATTCTTACTTTTATTTTTTTTAAGTTTTTTATTTTAATTTATTTTGAGAGAGAGAGAGAGAGAGACAGAGACAGAGACAGAGAGTCCCAAGACGGCTCTATGCTGTCAACAGAGCCCAACTTGGGGTTTGATCCCATCAACCATGAGATCATGACCTGAGCTGAGATCAAGAGTTGGATGCTTAACCGACTGAGCCACCCAGGCTCACTGAGTTTTAAAAATGGTCATGATTGCAGTGTGGGGAGGATTGTACGGGGATGGGAATAGAAGCTGGGAAGCCAGTATATTGCCATAGCCTATAGCTGGAAGGTATGTGTGGGTTTTACCCAGAATTTTTGTAAAATATTTGTACAATCTTTAATTGTTAGTAAAGCTGATATTTAACTCAGAATGTGAAAACTAACCACTGGGCCAGTTTCAGCTGCATACTTTGGAGATATGGAAAGAATTTAAAACTCCACTTCTACTTACAGGAATGAGTCCTTCATTCTAGAGAAGGAAATACCTGTAAATCATGCAGGGAAAATATTTCAGTGAGCCTGTGTGGCGTTGTCCTGGTGAGTGATGAGGTATCTTTTTTTTTTTTTTTAATTTTTTAACGTTTTTTATTTATTTTTGAGACAGGGAGAGACAGAGCATGAATGGGGGAGGGTCAGAGAGAGGGAGACACAGAATCCAAAGCAGGCTCCAGGCTCTGAGCTGTCAGCACAGAGCCCGACGTGGGGCTCGAACTAACGGACCGCGAGATCGTGACCCGAGCCGAAGTCAGCCCCTTAACCGACTGAGCTACCCAGGCGCCCCGAGTGATGAGGTATCAAGTAAAAATGTATTAGTTTAATTGTTGTTTTTTCTCTAATCACAAGGTTTATATATGTTTTTTATTTTTCATTGTAAAATAAAACACAGATCCAGAAAAACCACACAAAGAATTGTATGGCTTCAAATTATTATAAGCTGAACCCTCTTTTAACTACCACTCCGGCCAAAATGTAAAACTATGCCAGCCATTCCAAAAACGTCTCCAGGTGACCTGTTCCAATCACACTCACCCCTCTCTCCAAAGTAACTACTACCCTAGCTTTTATGGTAATCACTTCCTTCGTTAGAATTGTATCATTTCAGGGGCGCCTGGGTGGCTCAGTCGGTTGAGCCTCCGACTTCGGCTCAGGTCACGATCTCGCGGTATGTGAGTTCGAGCCCCGCGTCTGGCTCTGTGCTGACAGCTCAGAGCCTGGAGCCTGTTTCAGATTCTGTGTCTCCCTCTGTCTCTGACCCTCCCCCGTTCATGCTCTGTCTCTCTCTGTCTCAAAAATAAATAAACGTTAAAAAAAAAAAAAAAGAATTGTATCATTTCAGTGTGCTTCTTTAGATACTACAGTTGATTTTGGCTATCAAAAAAATTTGGTATATGTTTTATGTGTCTTTTATTCTATAGACTTATCCTCCATTGCATCTTTTGCCTTACAGTTTATCTGTTGAAGAACCTAGTCCATTTAACATGAAGTGTCTTACAGCCTGGACTCTTTTGATTGCATCCTCATGGTGAAGTTCAGCATTCTTTTTTATCTTTTGTATTTCCTAAACATTGGCAGCTGGACCCAGGAGCTTCATCAGACCCAGGTTTTATTCCACTGACCCATGTCTGGCTCCTTTTCTTTATCTGGTGATAGCAGATATTAACACTCATTTCCTCAAATTATTCGTTCATTGAAGGTTATAAAAGGATAATACTCTAATTCTATCATGGTTTTCAGTTATTAGTGGAAATACTTTTATAAAGAGATGCTTCCTCCCCTTACTACTGGGTTATCTGCTCGTACAATTTATAGGAAAGTTAGGATAACTTTATTTTTGATTCATGCCCTTTACTTACCTATTTTTAGGCAAAGAATTGAAATTAGTTCCCTATCCCTCTCTGAAGGTGAATGATTAGTGTATATATATATATATATATATATATATATGGGGAGTTTAAAAAAGGTTTTAAAAAATTCTCTTACCTGCAATGCTAGCAATTGTGCTAGCCTTAAAAAAAATGGCTGCTTTGCCAAGAGATACATTGTATGTGTGTGTCTCACAGGAGAAACAAACTAGCACAATAAAAATGATGACTAATTGTACTTTGGGTAATATAACTAGCACTTTTCACTTTCCACATATAATTTTTCTGTAAAGCAAGACAGGATACCACTTTTTATCTGCCCTATGACATAATACATTGTATTAAGTCACTATCCTTATGGAAGTTTCTGTCTTTATATTTATATAGGGAATTTTAAGTAGCCATTTTACTTGCTTCATAAATCCCTTGGCAGTCAAATATTGTAAGAGAAAGGAAATTGAGAAATCATAGAGGTACCTCATTAAGAGTTAATTTGTGAGAATCTAAAGTTGACCAGACTCTCATAATCTCACTTTATTTCTTTCATTCAGGAAGTAGAATAACTTCATCTCCAAAAAACAAAAAAAGAAGAGATGTACTTTGACGAAAGGCTGTGCTGGTGACCAGACATTTTGGGACATGGGGTCATAACTGTCACCTGGGCGCGGTGGTCGTGGCTCCCGTTCAGGCTGCACCCCCACACCACCACCCTGCTTCTTTAAAGAGGAGTAACTGTAAGAAAGTTCTGTTCACTCTCCAGTGCTGAAAAGGGGCTCAAGTAAGCGCTGCACATTTTTTCAGGCCCTGGATGGAGTTAGGAACATTCGTAAGCCTAAAAAAGTCTTATCCTTGGGAACCATTCAGCTAATACCTTCTCTTGTGGTGGGGTTTGTTGAGATTTACAATTGTTATTCTATGTGTCCTATGCAATAATAAAAAGGCACAGGTATTTGACACTTTCCAAAAGTTTGAATGACCCCACTTTGCTTTTCTGAGAGTCCCTAAGTAAAAGAAATCCAAACAGGATTTTTGTTTTTACAAAAAATGCCATTACTGTACTAGTGTAGGCCTTTCATAAAAGCGAAATGGGTTAATGTGAATTTTTGGAAATTGGGTGATACTTTTCATTTTAGGCCATTTGGGCTTATGAAAGTTTTCACAGGAACGCTCTGTTTTTGGGTAGCGGGGGAAACCTATATCATGACATCTGCTTTAGCGCCCCAGCCCAATTCCAGATTCCGTTTTGCAAACACCTCTCATTCTCTTGGTTATAAAAACTCCTAGTAGCCACTTGCATAATTGCTAGCATTTCAGGTAAGGGAGTTTGAAAAAAGTTTCCGACCTGCCCCCCACCCTCAAAAAAACCTAGAGCTATCCTCAACAACATTATGAGTCACTTTCTGTAAGTAATCTATGAGTTTGTGTATGAAAGCACTGAAGTTCTCTATCATTTTATTTATTTATTCATTTATTTAATTTTAATTTTTAAAAATTTTTATTTATTTTTGAGAGAGAGACACAATGCGAGTGGGGGTAGGGGAGGGGCAGAGAGAGAGGGAGAGACAGAATCTGAAGCAGGCTCCAGCCTCTGAGCTATCAGCACAGAGCCTGATGGGGAGCTTGAACCCATGGACAGCGAGATCACGACCCAAGCTGAAGTCAGCTGCTTAACCGACTGGGCCACCCACGTGCTCCAAGTTCTTTGTCATTTTATAGCTAAAATGGTTTTGTCTCTATTTTTGGCTTTGTTTTGATTATGTAATTTATCTCCTAAAGATGTCACCCTACTCAATGAAGTTAAGGTATAAACGTATGAAATGAAAAAAAAAGCATAATTATCATTTATGTAGAAGATTAATCAATACCATCATTATGGACCGTGACTCTTCAGCTACTGATTAGTTAAGCTGATTTTAGCCAGTCCCTGTTGCCTGAATTTGGTATCTAATAGTCTTTTCACTGGCTGTTTGAGTTATTTTTATTTTTTTATTTAAAAAAAAATTTAAAAATATTTTTATTTTATTTTTGGGAGAGAGAGAGCGTGAGTAGGGGAGGGGCAGAGAGAAAGAGGGAGACACAGAATTCCAAGTAGGCTCCAGTCTCTGAGCTGTCAGCACAGAGCCCAACGTGGGGCTGGAACCCACAAACCGTGAGATCATAACCTGAGCCGAAGTTGGATGTTTAACTGACTGAGCCACCCAGGCACCCCTGGTTGTTTGAATTATTTATTTCAAACTGAAGCTGCTCTCTATAAGTTGATCCAATTTAGCTAGCAATCAATCTGTGCTACCTGTGCCCACTCTGTCCTACCTGAGGAGATAAAAAGGTGGATAAAATAAGCCCCCATCCTTGAGGAATATACATTCTAAAGCAGTGCTATCCAAAGTGTGGGTCACGGACGAGTGCCAGTTCATACACTGTTTCTTACCCAGTCTATTATGAAATAAGTACAGCAATTGAGAGCAAATGTTTAAGAAATACCATAGCAATTTAGGGATAGTTGATGTGTGCTGATTTTGTTCTGCTAGTAATTTATTTTTGTTGTGTTTTTGAAAAGTATTGGTCTGAGACAGACAGAAAATTAAAAAAAATTTGTCTTACACTACTGATAGTTTGAGAGGCACCTGTTAAAATTATGTCAGACATGTAACCAAATAACTACAGGTAATCAAAAGGTAATCAAGAACTATAAATGGGTTTCCTGTCATCAAATTAATCTCTGATTTAAGTATTCTCTTTTTTTAAAGTTTATTTATTTATTTTTGAGAGAGACAGAGACAGTGTGAGCAGAGAAGGGGCAGAGAGAGAGGGAGAGAGAGAGAATTCCAAGCAGGCCCTGTGCCTTCAGCGGAGAGCCCGATATGGGACTCGATGTGGGATTTGAATCCACGAATTGTGAGTTCATGACCATGGCTGAAACCAAGAGTCAGCTGCTTAACTGACTGAGCCACCCAGGCACCCCTAAGTATTTTCTGAATATCATAAGTGGTTTGCTTTTTTTCTTTTATTATTTTTTAGTTGGGCAGTAAAATCACATACAGTAAAATCAACCCCTTTAAAATATACACTTCACTATTTTTTAGTATATTCACAAGACTGTGCACCCCTACCGGTACTTAATTCCAGAACATTTTTATCACCCTGAAAAGAAACCCCAAGCCAGTAAGCAGTCATTCCTCATTTCCCCACCTCCCAAGCCCTTGGCAAACACTAACCTGCTTTCTGCCTGTATAGATTTGCCTATTCTGGACATTTCCTTCAAAACATGATCTTTTGTGGCTTCTTTCACTTAGTGTAATGTTTTCAAGGTTCATCCATGTTTTCACAGATATCAATCATCCATTCCTCTTTATGGCTGAATAATAGTCTAATGTATTGATATACCACATATTGTTTATTCATTCACCCGTTGGTGAATATTTGAGCTGTTTCCACTTTTGGGCTATTTTGAATAATGCTATTCTGAACATTCATGTACAAGTTTTTCTAAAAAGATGTTTTTAATCATCTTGGGTATATGTGTAGGAATTGCTGGATCGTATGGTAACTATGTTTAATTTTTTGAGGAACTATCAAACTGTTTTCCAAAGAGGCTGCACTATTTTACATTCCTACAAGCAACATATGAAGGCTCCAATTTCTCCACATTCTTGCCAACATTTGTTACCATTCATCTTTTTATTATAGTCATCCTAGTGGGTGTGAAGTATCTCATTTTAGTTTTGGGTTGCATTGCCCTAATGACTAATCATGTAGAACACCTTTTATGTACTTTTTGGCCATTTGTAAGTCTTCTTGGATAAATGTATATTCAAATTCTTTGCCAATTTTTAATTGAGTTTTTGTCTTTTTGCTGTTGAATCGTAAGAGTTCTTTATATAGTCTGAATTCTAGAGTCTTACCACATACATGATTTGCAACTATTTTTTTCTTATTCTATGCGTTGTCTCTATTTTCTGGACAGCGTTTTAAAAGTATAAATGTTTTTTATTTTGAAATTCAAATTTATCTCTTTTTCCTTTCTGTTAAAAATTTTTTTTTTAATGTTTATTTATTTTTGAAAGAGAGACAGAGACAGAGCATGAGCAAGGGAGGAACAGAGAAAGAGGAAGACAGAGAATCTAAAGCAGGTTCCAGGCTCTGAGCTGTCAGCACAGAGCCCAATGTGGGGCTTGAACTCATGAGATCATGACCAGAGCCGAAGTCGGACACCTAACTGAGCCACCCAGGTGCCCCTTTTCCTTTCATTACTTGTGCTTCCATAGTTAAATATAAAAAAACTACTGTCTAATCCCATGTCACAAAGATTTGCACCAATGTTTTTCTTTTTTTTTTTAAGCTTATTTATTTATTTTGAGAGAGAGAAAATGGAAGCTCGAGAGAGATGGGGGGGGGAGAGAGAGAGAGGAATCCCAAACAGTCACTGTCAGTGCAGAGCCCGCCAATGTGGGCCTCGAAGTCACCAACCTGTGAGATCATAACCCGAGCCGAAGTCAGATATTTAACTAGCTGAGCCACCCAGGAACCTCTGCACCTGTGTTTTCCTAAGTGTTTTATTTATTTATTTATTTATTTATTTATTTATGATAGAAGAATGCCTTTTTTCCCCCCCTAATGTTTACTTTTGAGAGAGAGCGTGAGCAGGCGAGGGGCAGAGAGAGGGAGACAGAATCTGAAGCAGGGTCCAGGTTCTGAGCTGTCAGCACAAAGCCTGACACAGGGCTTGAACCCATGAACTCTGAGATCATGACCTAAGCCAAAGTCAGACCCTTAACTGACTGAGCCACCCGGGAGCCCCCATTTTGCAGTTATTTTAAATGAAATAGTTTTCTTAGGGACACGTGGCTGGCTCAGTCAGAACATGTGATTCGATCTTGGGGTCGTGAATTTGAGTCCCACGAAGGGTTGTAGCGATTACTTAAATGAATAAAACTTAAAAAAAGGAAAATAAATGGTTTTTTAAATTTTATTTTCAGATTGTTCATTGCTAATGTATAAGAAGGTAATTGAGTTTTGTATATTGACCTTGTATCCTATAACCTTGCTGAACTCATTTATTTGCTCTAGTATTTATGTATGTGTATTTCTTAGGAGTTTTTATATACAAGATCATGTCATCTGTGAATGGTTTTACTTCTTCTTTTTCAGTCTGGATATTTTAAGTTCTTTTTCATGCTTAATTGCCTTAGCTAGAACTTCCAATGCAATGTTGAATAGAACTGGTGTGAGCAGACATCCTTAACTTGTTACTAACCTTAGTGGTGACCCTTCTATTTCAATCAGAGATATATAAAATGTGGGCTGTATCTCCACTGTGATTTCAATCCAGTCCCTCCTATGAGGGTTCACTTTATCGTTTTTTGGGGGTATTCATATTCTTAACACTTTAAGATTTTAAAGAGTAATCCTTCATTTTGTGTAAAGTATGAACAAATCTAGACCAAGATACTAAGAATTATAATATATACAATAATCTTTTAAAAATCCAGAAGATAATATATAGAATGCTAGACTAAAGAGCTAGTTGTCTTATAATTTATCATCCACTCTAAGTTTTATTATTGTGACTGTAATGAACCACTGTGATCTGAATAAATTTCACGACATAGTTCAGAGGTAAGGTGCAAGGGAAGGAAAAGGTAGCTCTTGGTTGTTCAGGACTTGCTTAGCCAGCAAGTAGGATTTGCAATCATAGGACTTCAAGGTTGGAATTGCAAATCCACAAAGTTCAACCATCGTCCATGCTTGAGTTCCTTTTACACTTAGCTTTTCTAAGTACGTATGTAACCCTGTGGTTCAATCCCTCTAGTGAGAAGAAACTCTATCATACAAGCAAGGCCACCTATTCCACCCTGAACACTTCAGAACATTTATTGTTTCAATGACCTAAACTTTTTTTTTATCATTAAAGCCTTCTGCAGAGAGTGGTAAAGCAAGTTAAATGAGACAAGGTTATTATTATCCACAGTAGTACAGTTAGCTAGAAAGTTAAAATTAATTGCTCCCATGTAATTTAAGAATGATAAGTATTAATTTCTTTTCATTTAGAAAATGAAACTTGATGGACAGTCAAATATCAAAAATAAACCAAATACTATTTCTTTAAGTTTAGGCCACAGTGATCTTAGCATCATGTGTATGATAGGAGAAGTCCATCAATTAAAACATGTTTATCAAGGACCTCTGTTGTAGGTGCTGTGGATGGTGAGAAAAACCCTGAGATTCCACCTTTTAGTGGGCTTACAATCTCTTTGATCAGGTAAGATAAAAATGGAAATAATAACTGAAAATATGAGGACACTGACAACATGGCCGATGAAGGGTTAAAAATAATACAATGTAGGGCTTCCCAGGAAGGTGAGGTCCTGAGAAGTCAGTGGACACATTATGGACATTGGAGGGTCTGCGGATTGATGGAGGACAGGACTTAACTATGGAGGATGGGGTGGGGGGCTAAGCCACACCTTCAAAGATGGTGTGATTCTTAGATGAGAATGAACAAGGAGGCCATTTCAGGCTGAGAGGTGTGAGCACAACCACAGAGGTGGGAAAGGAGTAGAAGGCCTACAGGCAAGTCTGAGAGCTGCACGAGAAAACCTTGACAAGGTGAAAATGGGGTAGATGGTAGAGGGCCAGGCTAAGGAACAGTAGGGTTTTGTCCGGCAAGTGTTTGAGAAATAAAAAATGAGTTTAAATAGGGGCATGCTGTGCTTCTGAAACCCTAAAAACCCAGAAGAACAAGTGAGACTACAGTTATGTAGCCTTGTGATTATTGCAGAATTTCAGAATTGAAATGAAAGTCCACCGTATGTGGAAAGTGGTGGGAATAGAAAAGCAGGGCTGGATGTTAGTGAAGTTATATAAGAAGAATCAAAAGAATTTAGAGGAGAGGGAAGATGGCGGCGTAGGAGGACGCTAGGCTCACCGTGCGTCCTGCTGATCACTTAGATTCCACCTACACCTGCCTAAATAACCCAGAAAACCGCCAGAGGATTAGCAGAACGGAGTCTCCGGAGCCAAGCGCAGACGAGAGGCCCAAGGAAGAGGGTAGGAAGGGCGGCGAGGCGGTGCGCGCTCCACGGACTGGCGGGAGGGACCCGGGGTGGAGGGGCGGCTCGCCAGCCAAGCAGAGCCCCCGAGTCTGGCTGGCAAGAGTGGAGGGGCTGGAGGGAGTGTGTTCCGACAGCAAGCGCGACTTAGCGTCTGGGAGGTCATAAGTTAACAGCTCTGCTCAGAAAGCGGGAAGGCTGGAGGACAAAGGGAGGGAGAGCTGCTGAGCCCCCGGACGGCAGAGCTCAGCTTGGCGGGGAACAAAGGCGCTCGCCAGCGCCATCTCCCCCGCCCATCCCCCAGCCAAAATCCCAAAGGGAACCAGTTCCTGCCAGGGAACTTGCTCGAGCAGCGCAAACACCCAACTCTGTGCTCCTGTGGAGCCAAACCTCCGGCAGCGGATCTGACTCCCTCCCGCTGCCACAGGGCTCCTCCTGAAGTGGATCACCTAAGGAGAAGCGAGCTAAGCCTGCCCCTCCTGCCCCTGCGCACCTTGCCTACCCACCCCAGCTAATACGCCAGATCTCCAGCACCACAAGCCTGGCAGTGTGCAAGTAGCCCAGACGGGCCACGCCACCCCACAGTGAATCCCGCCCCTAGGAGAGGGGAAGAGAAGGCACACACCAGTCTGACTGTGGCCCCAGCGGTGGGCTGGGGGCAGACATCAGGTCGGACTGCGGCCCCGCCCACCAACAACAGTTATACACCACAGCACAGGGGAAGTGCCCTGCAGGTCCTCACCACTCCAGGGACTCTCCAAAATGACCAAACGGAAGAATTCCCCTCAAAAGAATCTCCAGGAAATAACAACAGCTAATGAACTGATCAAAAAGGATTTAAATAATATAACAGAAAGTGAATTTAGAATAATAGTCATAAAATTAATCGCTGGGCTTGAAAACAGTATAGAGGACAGCAGAGAATCTCTTGCTACAGAGATCAAGGGACTAAGGAACAGTCACGAGGAGCTAAAAAGCGCTTTAAACGAAATGCAAAACAAAATGGAAACGACGACAGCTCGGATTGAAGAGGCAGAGGAGAGAATAGGTGAACTAGAAGATAAAGTTATGGAAAAAGGGGAAGCTGAGAGAAAGAGAGATAAAAAAAATCCAGGAGTATGAGGGGAAAATTAGAGAACTAAGTGATACACTAAAAAGAAATAATATACGCATAATTGGTATCCCAGAGGAGGAAGAGAGAGGGAAAGGTGCTGAAGGGGTACTTGAAGAAATAATAGCTGAGAACTTCCCTGAACTGGGGAAGGAAAAAGGCATTGAAATCCAAGAGGCACAGAGAACTCCCTTCAGACGTAACTTGAATCGATCTTCTGCACGACATATCATAGTGAAAGTGGCAAAATACAAGGATAAAGAGAAAATTCTGAAAGCAGCAAGGGATAAACGTGCCCTCACATATAAAGGGAGACCTATAAGACTCGTGACTGATCTCTCTTTTGAAACTTGGCAGGCCAGAAAGGATTGGCACGATATCTTCAGAGTGCTAAACAGAAAAAATATGCAGCCGAGAATCCTTTATCCAGCAAGTCTGTCATTTAGAATAGAAGGAGAGATAAAGGTCTTCCCAAACAAACAAAAACTGAAGGAATTTGTCACCACTGAACCAGCCCTACAAGAGATCCTAAGGGGGATCCTGTGAGACAAAGTACCAGAGACATCAGTACAAGCATAAAACATACAGACATCACAATGACTCTAAACCCGTTTCTTTCTATAATAACACTGAATGTAAATGGATTAAATGCGCCAACCAAAAGACATAGGGTATCAGAATGGATCAAAAAACAAGACCCATCTATTTGCTGTCTACAAGAGACTCATTTTAGATCTGAGGACACCTTTAGATTGAGAGTGAGGGGATGGAGAACTATTTATCATGCTTCCAGTAGAAGCCAAAGGAAAGCTGGAGTAGCCATACTTATATCAGACAGACTAGACTTTAAATTAAAGGCTGTAACAAGAGATGAAGAAGGGCATTATATAATAATTACAGGGTCTATCCATCAGGAAGAGCTAACAATTATAAATGTCTATGTGCCAAATACCAGAGCCCCCAAATATATAAAACAATTACTCACAAACATAAGCAACCTTATTGATAAGAATGTGGTAATTGCAGGGGACTTTAACACTCCACTTACAGAAATGGATAGATCATCTAGACACACGGTCAATAAAGAAACAAGGGCCCCGAATGATACATTGGATCAGATGGACTTGACAGATATATTTAGAACTCTGCATCCCAAAGCAACAGAATATACTTTCTTCTCGAGTGCACATGGAACATTCTCCAAGATAGATCATATACTGGGTCACAAAACAGCCCTTCATAAGTTTACAAGAATTGAAATTATACCATGCATACTTTCAGACCACAATGCTATGAAGCTTGAAATCAACCACAGGAAAAAGTCTGGAAAACCTCCAAAAGCATGGAGGTTAAAGAACACCTTACTAAAGAATGAGTGGGTCAACCAGGCAATTAGAGAAGAAATTAAAAAATATATGGAAACAAATGAAAATGAAAATACAACAATCCAAACGCTTTGGGACGCAGCGAAGGCAGTCCTGAGAGGAAAATACATTGCAATCCAGGCCTATCTCAAGAAACAAGAAAAATCCCAAATACAAAATCTAACAGCACACCTAAAGGAAATAGAAGCAGAACAGCAAAGACAGCCTAAACCCAGCAGAAGAAGAGAAATAATAAAGATCAGAGCAGAAATAAACAATATAGAATCTAAAAAAACTGTAGAGCAGATCAACGAAACCAAGAGTTGGTTTTTTGAAAAAATAAACAAAATTGACAAACCTCTAGCCAGGCTTCTCAAAAAGAAAAGGGAGATGACCCAAATAGATAAAATCATGAATGAAAATGGAATGATTACAACCAATCCCTCAGAGATAAAAACAATTATCAGGGAATACTATGAAAAATTATATGCCAACAAATTGGACAACCTGGAAGAAATGGACAAATTCCTAAACACCCACACTCTTCCAAAACTCAATCAGGAGGAAATAGAAAGTTTGAACAGACCCATAACCAGCGAAGAAATTGAATCAGTTATCAAAAATCTCCCAACAAATAAGAGTCCAGGACCAGATGGCTTCCCAGGGGAGTTCTACCAGACGTTTAAAGCAGAGATAATACCTATCCTTCTCAAGCTGTTCCAAGAAATAGAAAGGGAAGGAAAACTTCCAGATTCATTCTATGAAGCCAGTATTACTTTGATTCCTAAACCAGACAGAGACCCAGTAAAAAAAGAGAACTACAGGCCAATATCCCTGATGAATATGGATGCAAAAATTCTCAATAAGATACTAGCAAATCGAATTCAGCGGCATATAAAAAGAATTATTCACCATGATCAAGTGGGATTCATTCCTGGGATGCAGGGCTGGTTCAACATTCGCAAATCAATCAACGTGATACATCACATTAACAAAAAAAAAGAGAAGAACCATATGATCCTGTCAATCGATGCAGAAAAGGCCTTTGACAAAATCCAGCACCCTTTCTTCATAAAAACCCTTGAGAAAGTCGGGATAGAAGGAACATACTTAAACATCATAAAAGCCATTTATGAAAAACCCACAGCTAACATCATCCTCAACGGGGAAAAACTGAGAGCTTTTTCCCTGAGATCAGGAACACGACAGGGATGCCCACTCTCACCGCTGTTGTTTAACATAGTGCTGGAAGTTCTAGCATCAGCAATCAGACAACAAAAGGAAATCAAAGGCATCAAAATTGGCAAAGATGAAGTCAAGCTTTCGCTTTTTGCAGATGACATGATATTATACATGGAAAATCCGATAGACTCCACCAAAAGTCTACTAGAACTGATACATGAATTCAGCAAAGTTGCAGGATACAAAATCAATGTACAGAAATCAGTTGCATTCTTATACACTAACAATGAAGCAACAGAAAGACAAATAAAGAAACTGATCCCATTCACAATTGCACAAAGAAGCATAAAATACCTAGGAATAAATCTAACCAAAGATGTAAAAGATCTGTATGCTGAAAACTATAGAAAGCTTATGAAGGTAATTGAAGAAGATTTAAAGAAATGGAAAGACATTCCCTGCTCATGGATTGGAAGAATAAATATTGTCAAAATGTCAATAGTACCCAAAGCTATCTACACATTCAATGCAATCCCAATCAAAATTGCACCAGCATTCTTCTCGAAACTAGAACAAGCAATCCTAAAATTCATATGGAACCACAAAAGGCCCCGAATAGCCAAAGTAATTTTGAAGAAGAAGACCAAAGCAGGAGGCATCACAATCCCAGACTTTAGCCTCTACTACAAAGCTGTCATCATCAAGACAGCATGGTATTGGCACAAAAACAGACACATAGACCAATGGAATAGAATAGAAACCGCAGAACTAGACCCACAAATGTATGGCCAACTCATCTTTGACAAAGCAGGAAAGAACATCCAATGGAAAAAAGACAGTCTCTTTAACAAATGGTGCTGGGAGAACTGGACAGCAACATGCAGAAGGATGAAACTAGACCACTTTCTTACACCACTCACAAAAATAAACTCAAAATGGATAAAGGACCTGAATGTGAGACAGGAAACCATCAAAACCTTAGAGGAGAAAGCAGGAAAAGACCTCTCTGACCTCAGCCGTAGCAAACTCTTACTCGACACATCCCCAAAGGCAAGGGAATTAAAAGCAAAAGTGAATTACTGGGACCTTATGAAGATAAAAAGCTTCTGCACAGCAAAGGAAACAACCAACAAAACTAAAAGGCAACCAACGGAATGGGAAAAGATCTTTGCAAATGACATATCGGACAAAGGGCTAGTATCCAAAATCTATAAAGAGCTCATCAAACTCCACACCCGAAAAACAAATAACCCAGTGAAGAAATGGGAAGAAAACATGAATAGACACTTCTCTAAAGAAGACATCCGGATGGCCAACAGGCACATGAAAAGATGTTCAACGTCGCTCCTCATCAGGGAAATACAAATCAAAACCACACTCAGATATCACCTCACGCCAGTCAGAGTGGCCAAAATGAACAAATCAGGAGACTATAGATGCTGGCGAGGATGTGGAGAAACGGGAACCCTCTTGCACTGTTGGTGGGAATGCAAATTGGTGCAGCCGCTCTGGAAAGCAGTGTGGAGGTTCCTCAGAAAATTAAAAATAGACCTACCCTATGACCCAGCAATAGCACTGCTAGGAATTTACCCAAAGGATACAGGAGTACTGATGCATAGGGGCACTTGTACCCCAATGTTTATAGCAGCACTCTCAACAATAGCCAAATTATGGAAAGAGCCTAAATGTCCATCAACTGATGAATGGATAAAGAAATTGTGGTTTATATACACAATGGAATACTACGTGGCAATGAGGAAGAATGAAATATGGCCTTTTGTAGCAACGTGGATGGAACTGGAGAGTGTGATGCTAAGTGAAATAAGCCATACAGAGAAAGACAGATACCATATGGTTTCACTCTTATGTCAGTCCTGAGAAACTTAACAGAAACCCATGGGGGAGGGGAAGGAAAAAAAAAAAAAAAGAGGTTAGAGTGGGAGAGAGCCAAAGCATAAGAGACTGTTAAAAACTGAGCACAAACTGAGGGTTGATGGGGGGTGGGAGGGAGGGGAGGGTGGGTGATGGGTATTGAGGAGGGCACCTTTTGGGATGAGCACTGGGTGTTGTATGGAAACCAATTTGACAATAAATTTCATATATTAAAAAAATAAAATAAATAAATAAATAAAAAAGAATTTAGTGACTTAGAGTCAGAGGGCAAATAACTCTCACTTTTTGATAATAACTAGTATAAGACAGGCATTTATATAATGCACATATCAATATATATGTGTGGGGTGCCTGGGTGCCTCAGTCGGTTAAGCGTCCAACTTCAGCTCAGGTCATGATCTCACAGTTTGTGAGTTCGAGCCCCGAGTTGGGCTCTGTGCTGACAGCTCAGAGCCTGGAGCCTGCTTTGGATTCTGTGTCTCCTCTCTCTGCTCCTCCCCTGCTCATGCTCTCTCTTTCTCAAAAATAAATAAACATTAAAGAAAATGAGATTTTGGCTCTCTGTTGAAGAAAATGTCTTTGGAAAGGGGCTGATTTTTGCCACTCTTGTACTTAAGAGTCAACAATTTATTCATTTTTCTGGAAAGCAAGTTGTATTAGAGGGAAGAGTAGAGAAAACCTGGAAGCCTGACATGTGTGCCTGAAAGGGCCGAAAGGTAAGAGAAGTGCTGAGAAAAATGTTACCTTTCCCATTTTACCTGGAGGTTACAGCATAACGTACAAAATAAAATTAATATTTACCGCTGACACAGCACTTTAGTGGTTCCTTCTCTGAAAGAATCTGGGAAGAAGGTTAAACCAAGATAGGCAAACAAGACAGTAGCATGTCATTTCTTAACTATGCAGATGAGGTATTCACCAGTACAGCTGGAAGATAGAGGACAGGAGAGGGAGTGGTCTGGAATTACCAGAACAGGAAAGGAAGGGAAATGTCGAGTTTGCCCCTTTCAAGCCAAGATGTATCAATGGGCCACAATAAAAGTGACTCTGCTCCTCAGGTTTAGGCAAGTTGCTTAATCTGGGTCCTCTATCTTTTGTTACCAAGACTAAAAACCCCACTGGAGTAATCTGTACAAACAAATCAATGCGTGGAGAATTAGGAAAATTGGTCCAGGACAGAAGAGTCAGGTGGTGGTATTCTCCTAGTTTTTCTACAGATTGAAAAAAAAAATCATCTTGGAAAAGGGACTTAGGGCTCACATCTAAATGTGTGTATAGAGAAGGACTCTGGCTACCTTGTTGCAGAGTCCCAGGTTACCAACTTGGATTTCGCTGTGCTGGTATGTTCTCCATTTCCAGGGTTTTGTCTGGACTGAGGGGTCACTTATTAACCCTATGGGGTTATTTTGTACCAGGCCTCTTTGTCAGGTTACAGAACTTGGCAGTTTCACCCTCAAAACAGAGGTGTCATTTTAACACAAGTAGCAGTCAGTGAGTGAAGTCAAATAATTTAAAAGGAGCACAATGGATGCATTAAATTTTTAAAAATTTATTTATTTATTTTGAGAAAGAGAGACAGCACACAAAGGTGAGTAGGGGAGGGGCAGAGATGGGATCCCACAAAGACTCTGTACTGTTGGAATGGAGCCTGACACAGGGCTCCATCCCACAAACCATGAGATCATGATCTGAGTTGAAATGAAGAGTTGGATGTTTAACTGATTGAGTCACCCAGGCACACCTCGATGCATTAAATTTTATCACAGTCTCTATTATCAGTTGTGTAAGACTACTCTCCTCTGGAAGGACCAAAACCTTCAGAAAAAAAGATCAGCTTTCTCTTATTTAATACATAGGGGTGTTATACATTATTCTGCAACACAATCCTCAAGATTTCTACCTAAAAGTTTCTCTTTAATTTGTGGGTAATTTCTGTGGAACTGGAATAATCAGATGAGTTCATCTATTTTCTCTTTATCAATTTGCAGAGAAGGAGTCAGATAAAAGGATATGGCCACATTGCTTTCATCCCAGAATAACACTCAAGTGCCTGAGGAGAAGCCCAAAACACAGTTCAAAGTCTTTATTTCTAGTCTCTGGTGAGAGTGCGACAGGAAGAATGTGGGCCTGTTCTTACCTGCCTGGGATTGAAGAGGAAGGGTGTGTGTGACCATCCCCTCCCACCTTCAGTGACGTTGCCATCTAAGCCTTGCAGTATGTATGGAGTCCCCACTTGCCCTACACTTGTACCAAGAGAATTTAGCTGGATGATGGGATCAGGAATCCCTCTGAATGTTGTGCCCTGAAGAAAATGTGGCCATTTCTAGTCATTGTGTAAAATGACATAAAGCTAACAGATGGCTGTGGCCTCTGTCCCTCAACACAAATGCCCCTGGCTTTCTACTCCCTCACAGAGATAGAGGTGAATCCCTGCTAAGCCACACTTGTGAGGCCGCCAGCCTGGGGCGGAGATGAGAGCCCACAGAAGAAGCAGCGGACCACAGCGCTGCAAGTTCTGAGCCTCTCTTGTTGAGAAGCAGGGAGTACCTATTTGAGCTCTTTAGTGAGTAACAACACCTGTTTCCTCTGGCAGTACTCCTTCATCACTTCATTGATTCTGCAGTGAACCATACTCTAAAGCTTTTACTGGGGGGTCTGGTCTGTGAACATTCACTCCTAGTTCTGTCTACAGGAACAGGTGTGAGAACTTCAAGGTCACAAACAATGACCACCTTGGAACACTAATTCACTATCTATGTGAGGTTAGCATTTGCACATTTGATACGATTTTCTGATAAATGATTAAGGACAGTATGGAACGTGCAACCAGCCAACTGCTCAAGGATGGCTGGCTTAGGAGATTGGCTCTCCATCCTCTGAAAGACTAGGCTGAAGAGACCTGATTTTTGTAGCACATCCCTCTCCCTTCCTGAGTTGTAGTTGGATAAAACACTGGGCTGCATACCAGGGATTCCCAGCCCACATGGTATGGTTGGTTATTCACAAAGGCATAGTGAAATAAGAAAATTCACAAAATGGAGTGGGTCGTTGGCAAGGCCAAGTTGATTGCATTTAACAGAATTTTTCAAAGTTTAAGACTATGCTTTTAAATTTTAGGTGATAAAATGTCTTTCCTCTTAAAGGAATATTATGTAGAATAAGTGTGGATATACATGTATGAGAGCACCCATGTATGTAATTAATGTACTTCCTCAGCAAAGGGAAGTGGAAAACTGTCTCTTTCTGACTCTTCTGGGGAAATGTTACTGGTCTCTGAAGTTCCAAGATCTGGGAGCCACCGTTTTGTGCCGTGTTTTGTACACTGGAATGTAAATATGGTAAGAGTTCATCTGAGCCTGTTTCTTTAAAAAAACTAATTGGTTTATTTTAGAGCAGTTTTAAGTGCATGTAAAATAAGTGAAAAGGACAGAGAGGTTCCATAAGCTTCCTTTGCCCCCTCCCCCCCCCCCCCCAGTTTTCCCTGTTATTAACATCTTGCATTAGTGTGGTACATTTGTTATAATAGATGAATCGATATTGATACATTAGTATTAACTAAAGTATACAGTTTACATAGGGGCTATTTGTGTTGCACATTCTATGGGTTTTAACCACATATAATGACATGTATCCACCATCACAGCATCACACAGTATAGTTTTATTGCCCTAAAAACACTCTGTGCCTTGCCTGTTCATCCTTCTGTGCTTTGATCTGTTCATCAGCAACCAATGATCTTTTTTTCTGTCTCCATAATTTTACTCTTTCCAGAATATCATATTGTTGCAATCATAATATGTAGCTTTTCAGACTTATTTCTTTCATTTATCAATATGCATTAAAGTTCCTCCATGTCTCTTTTGGCTTAATAGCTCTTTTTTTTTTTTTTAATCACTGAATGATACTCCATTGCCTGGATCTACCACAGTTTCGTTTTCCCATTTGCCCATTAAAGGACATCTCGGTTGATTCCAACTTTGGCAATCATGAATCAAGTTTTATCTTGGCCCATTTTTTTGCATTTAAAAATACAAATTCATTTACTACTACTAAAAGGATATTCATCATGAAAATTTAGAAAGTACAAGAAATATAAAAAAGAAGATAAATGTTATTGGTCACCTGACTCCAAAGATAAAACTGGTAACTCTTAGTGTATATCTATACTCTCTTTTCTCCCTAAATCTATATATAGCTATATTTGGAAGCTATATCTATGTCTATATATACTTTAATATTTTTTTATAAACTTGGGAATCATAGAGAGAGAGCTATGTCATATATATATTACATATGTGTATGTAATATATATAGTTTTGTATCCTAGTCTTTTTCCCACTTAACATGGAAACATTATGTGTACATATTTTCAAATCTTTAAATTTTATTCTTTGGAGATGGTATTTAAAATTACACAGTGACTTATTGTATGATAAGTGTTTTTTTATTTTTATTTTATTCTTAAAATGTTAACATTTATTTATTCTTGAGAGAGAGAGAAAGAGAGAGACAGAGCATGAGCATGAGCAGGGAAAGGGCAGAGAGAAGGAGACACAGAATCCGAAGCAGGCTCCAGGCTCTGAGCTGTCAGCACAGAGCCTGACGAGGGGCTCAAACTCATGAGCTGTGAGATCATGACAGCTGAAGTCAGATGCTTAACCGACTGAGCCACCCAGGTGCCCCGTAAGTATTTTTATAAATCAACTCTATGTTATTTCATTCTACTCCTATTAAAATATGAACTCTAAGAAAGCAAGGATTTTAGACTGTTCTGTTCATCAAAGGTCCTTTAGTGCATAGAAGAGTGTCTGGTAGGCACATAATAGGCACTCCAAAAACATTTGCTGAATCAATGAAAGAATTGTATTTTGGAAATTTGTATGATTTCATTACCTAACTCCTTAGAGTTAACCAAGAACTTACTCATAATAAAAGTTACTGCTTGCTAAATTGGGAATCAAAGTAATCATGTGGTCTTAAGGGACTGAGTACTGTAGTAGCTTTAAATATAGTGGCTATTTTAAAATATAGTTAGTGATGACAGTATTTCTACAACTTAAGTATTTTGGTGAAGGGTAGTTGGTTCCTGCCCTGCCCCGTCTCTTGAGAACAATGGCACAGTGTTGCTCAGAGGCTGAGGAACAGTATTTGGATCACGTGGAAACAACTCCTCTGTGGCAGCAGCAATGCCTTGATGATAGAGTCTCAACCAGGCAGTGCTTCTCAAGTCTTTCTTGGATGGGAATCACTTACCCAGAGTGGTGAGGTGCCACAGATTCCCTGTAGATTGCCCAGAAAACCAACTTCTTCCCCTTAGCTGACGCCAAATGCCAACCATGCACTTAAGTGCTGTCATTTGTTTGTATCCAACAAAGGGGAGGGGCAGGGAATGGCAGTGACTACACATTATTTAGATGGTGGATAACTGGGAAGGGTGGTTCACCAGGACATCCAGTAAGACTCTTAGATTCACCAGGAAGTAGGGAGGGTAGAGTGGTGGGCAGACATGGGAGGCTTCCAGTTTAGAGCATGGACCTGAGGTGGAAGCAGTGAGAGGAGAAAGAGCACTATCAGAGTGAGAAATAAAGTCAAAGCCTTACTTCTCAGCCTTGTGGAAAGGGTAGTCCTATTTAACACCTTATTATTCCATTGATTGAGGTCATAAATTAAAATCATGGCATTAAAAAGTCTTTTCAAAGTTTACTGTTTTATGGGATTGACTTAATTTCCATCTGAAAATGTTGGCTTTGTATTACAAGCTTTTGTTTGTTTGTTTGTTTGTTTATGAGAGAGACAGAGAGAGTGAGAGTGATGGAGGGGCAGAGAGAGGGAGGGAGAATCCCAAGCAGGCTCTGAGCTGTCAGTGCAGAGCCCAACCTGGGGCTCAATCCCGTGAACTGTGAAATCATGACCTGAGTCAAAATCAAGAGTCGGGCACCTAACCAACACTGTCACCTAGTTGCCCCTGTATTATAAGCTTTTAAAATTGCCTTCTAAGTAATAGGTTTAAAAAGTCTGTGGAGATATGTATCCATGGTTACAGCAGTAATGTATCAAAGATTTCTGAAGATAGCATTTTCATCCTAGATTTTTTATAGAATTTCTATTTATTAATCTTCCTTCTGTTTTGCTTCAACCTTTCTATATGATTTGAAAACTTGTTTGCCAGATTTTCTGTTGTTGTAAAAATGTTTAGTAACATTGAATAATGTTTTTTTTTAATTTATTGATTCATTTATTTTACCAATATTTATTGAAGACCTCAAATCTGTGAAGTACTTGAGACATGATGGGAAATAGAAACCCTCAAAAGTTATCATCAAATATATGACATAAGCAAATAAACAGGCAATTAAAATATAGCATAAAATGTCTTGAGAGCACATAGAAGAGACACCTAATAAAAAAGTCAACATCAGAGGTTTTTAAGAGTAAGTGCCAACTAAATTAGGAATGGTAAAGTTGAATGGTCATGGTGGATGAAGGGTGGAAAAAAGTATTTCAAAAGGAGGAAGCAGCATGCAAGGACCCTGAGGCAAGAGATTGCATGGCTAGTCAGAGACCTAAAAACAGCTTAATAGATCTAGTCTACCAAATGAGAAATGAAAGATGAAACTATGGAGGAAAACTAAAAGACCTTGCAAGTCATATTAAGAACACCATGCTAGAGACAACTGGGGATATTTGAAGGTTTTTATGAGTGAACAAGTAGGATTAGATAGTCTAGAAAGCACACACTGACTTCCCTGTCCAGAACAATTTGGTGAGGGGCAAATCACAAGGCAAAGAGATTTGTAAGAAGATTGTAGCATTTTCCAATTAAGAGTTGGTGGTGGCCTGAATCCAGGATAAAGGCAATGGGCTTGGAGAGAGTAAACTAATTTGAAAGGCATGATAGAATCACCTGAATTTAATAATCAATAGCCAGATAACATGGATAAAGGAGAAAACTAAGAGAATGGCGTTGACCGTCTTCATGTGGGTTTCCCTTCAAAGCAAGTCTGAGTCAAGGACTGGGGTTCATGAGATTTATTTAAGAAGTGATCCCAGGAGGTAAGAGTGGGAGAATAGAGAATGATTCAGAAAAGGAGAAAAGCCAACTCTAGGAAGGAGGAAAACCAAAAGAAGTGTGCATTACTGAGCTGTTTATTGCTACAAAATCTGGAATACAATCTTGTGGGGAATCCTCTGAGAAACGATGTTGAAAGCTCCTCAGAAGTGTCCCTCTGGACCACTGGAGCCAGCCTTTATTTCTTGACTCTCCTCTCTTTGGTTTGTAGTTGCTTCCAGGGATAACTCTTCTGATCTTGAGAACTGCTGAGCAAGTTCTTAATCTTTAGGAGAAAACTCTGAGGCAGAAAAGCTGAGAGAACTACTTGAGGTAAAACTGGAATTTGAGGTGGGCGAAGGGGTTTGACATGGGGCACAGATAGGGTCCACCACAGTGACCACTTTTCTGGCTCAGGCAACCAGATACCCCAGCAGTGAGTTCTTGAAATATTTTTGAGACACACATGTGGTGAGATCTAGCAGGAGTGGGATATGACCTGGTGATTAGAGATGGTACCACAATCATGAGTTTAAAAGCCACAGCCTAATCAGAGGTCATGTACGAATTTGCTGGGGTTGCCAGACAAATTCCACAGACTGAGTGGCCAAATGTACTTTCTCACAGTTCTGGTGGTTGGGAGTCCAAGACCAATGTGTCTACAGGAATGATTTCTCACGAAGGACTCTGTCCTCGGTCATCTTCTCCTGTGTCTTCATATCATCTTTTGTCTGTGTCTACCTATGCCTGAATCTCCTCTTCTTATGAGGACATCAATCATATTGGATGAGGGCCACTCTTATGATCTCATTTTAATTCACTTACCTCTTTAAAGGCCATATCTTCAATTGTAGTCACATTTTGAGGTACTGGGCATTAGGACTTCAACATATGAATTTTGAGGGGACACAATTCAGCCCTAACAGGTAGTAATTGACACAAAGGGAATAGATAAGCTTGTTCAAGAAAAGAGGGCCTAGAACAGGGTTTGGTGGGACACTAACATTTAACAGGAGTAACACAGACCTAGCAGGACTCATATTTAACAAGAACAAAACAGACTGATAAGGAGTATAGAAAAGTAGAAGCGGGGGGGCGCCTGGGTGGCTCAGTCGGTTAAGCGGCCGACTTCGGCTCAGGTCATGATCTCACAGTTTGTGAGTTCAAGTCCCGCGTTGGGCTCTGTGCTGACAGCTCAGAGCCTGGAGCCTGCTTTGGATTCTGTGTCTCCCTCTCTCTCTCTGCCCCTTCCCCGCTTGTGCTCTGTCTCTCTCTCTCAAAAATAAACATTAAAAAAAGAAAAAAAAGAAAAGTAGAAGAAAAACGAGGTGACTATGGCTTCATGGAAGACAAGGAAGAAAAGTAGAAGAAAAACGAGGTGACTATGGCTTCATGGAAGACAAGGCAGGGTTATTTCAAGGAGAGAGTAGTCAGCTGATGCCAAATGCTGCTAAGAGACCTAACAAAGGAGGGATACCATGAGATGGTTGAGCTTGTGTGTTGTTAATTGAAAAGAAGGTACAAAGTTTGTTTGGGAGAAGAGTGAAAGAGTATATAGGCTCCAACAGAGCATAGAGTAGGTCAGTGAGTTTGAGTGCTACTGGCAAGAAACCAAGGGCCAGGAAAGGGCTGAAGGTAGGGAGAGAGAGGAGACAATTGGTGAGCAGGGCCTCAGGTGCAGGGAGAGAAGAGAGTTTGTTCAGATATGGGACTGACTTCGGATAAGTGTAGAGATGCCCCTTCTATTTGTCTAGGATGGAAGGAGGAAATGATGGGAGAACTAGTTGGAAAGTAAGGAAGGATGGTTAAGAGGCAGGGTGTTGGGGGAGAGAAGATAGTTGAGTTAAAGCAAGGGTTGAAGAAAGATTTCATAAAATAGAATGCAAATATATTCTGATAAATATTTTTTGTGTTGTTAAACCCAATATTACTTTTCCCTGAAGTTTCTGAAATTACTTTTCTTTGTGAAATTAGTGAGTTAATGTAATTTAAATTTTTTTTTTTACATTTTATTTATTTTTGATAGAGAGACAGAGCACAAGTGGGGGAGGGGTAGAGAGAGACGGAGACACAGAATCCGAAGCAGACTCCAGGCTCTGAGCTGTCAGCACAGAGCCCGACGCGGGGCTCGAACTCACAAACTGCGAGATCATTACCTGAGCTGAAGTCGATGCTTAACTGACTGAGCCACCCAGGCACCCCTGAGTTAATGCAATTTTTAAAAAGATGAGTTTAGTGGAAGCACAGTATTCATAAAAGTATTGTTATTCTATATATACATGATTACAATACTATTGTTGTATTACCTCCCATTTCCAAAAACTATAAATGCATACATTCTTCTACAGAGGCCTCAAGAGGAAGTGTCACAATATATCCCTGATCTCTTTGCGAAAATTCAGTATCTTCGATACGCTGCCTTATCTTGCCATTACTGATACAGAGGGCAAAGAGGAAATGGGAAGACAAGTTTATGGGGATATAGATGGTTGATTATTGGGAACTATCACATCACAGACCAATGTGATTATAAACCTGTTCACTTTGTATAGATGATGCACTTTATGAATACGTTTGTCAGGGCTCCTTAGTTCTTTTTACTCAGTTCATCGTGCTACATTCCTGCCATTCTTCAGAATGCGGAACTGAGCAAGAAATCTTCATTTATTGCATTTGTTTGCATAATGATATCTCTGATTTCATATTCTTTATCTATAAATTGCCATAATATCCAGGAGGAAGTTATTTTTCTCATTTAGTGTAATTAAGATAATAATCTTAAATGTCAATGAAATTAGAAGGTAGGGTTGATGATGGGGGATTTTAGTGGAAATTAAACTGATTTGATAGTGAAAAGCTTTTATCCCAGTTTGCATTTTATCATTTACCCGCTTAGATGTCACAAGAAGGCCGTTGGCTCATAAGTCACTTAGTTTCCATATCTGTAAGATAAAAGTTAAAAACTGCCTTTCCCCAATACGTAGGATAAATATGAAGATTAATATCTGCTAATAGCTTTGGAAGGTATAATATAAAATAAAGACATCACAGTTTACCTTAGGGTGAAATATTAGTGGTAATGGGTGCTTGCAAAGCATAAACACATATATTTTTTTAAACTTTCACTTTATATCATCATTTCATTTACTAATATTTCAAGTATCAGTTTTAAAGTACTGAATATATAATATGGGATAAAATGTGTGCCAGTTATTAAAATATTTAAAAACACTTTTTATTAGTAGTCTTCAAATTCCTAAAAAACTGCAACAAATGCCTTGAGAAATTTGTAGCGTTGGTAAATAAAGAGTACTGAAATCCCAATGGAAGCCTTTTGTATCACATGTAATTGATACTCTAAAAGTAAATGCATCACATCATTCAGCAAAATTTCACTAGGGACCTACTGAGTGCCAGGACCTGGAGCATGCCAGTAAAAAAATACATCCATTTGCTTTTGGAATTTTTATTCTAGCGAGACAGACAGACAATAACTAAATTAAGAAATGAACATATTATATTATTTGTTTTGAAGAAAAACAAAGTATGGTAAGTTATCTTGGCAGAAATGGTGTCTGGGGAGTGGAGAGAAGGGTGAGGGTCTTGACCAGAATGAGTGCACTACAGAACGAGAGTGGAGTAGGCAATGACAGCACTAGGAAGTGACTCTCATAAGACATTTGCTATAAAAAAGAAGCACAGACATAGGGCAATAGCATAAGGAAAATTTAGGGCCAAGGGAATTTTTATTTATTTATTTATCTATTTATTTAAATGTTTATTCATTTTTGAGAGACAGAGAGAGACAGAGTTTGAGCAGGGGAGGGGCAGAGAGAGAGGGAGACACAGAATCCAAAGCAGGCTCCAGGCTCTGAGATGTCGGCACAGAGCCCCACGTGGGGCTCAAACCCACGAGCCGTGAGATCATGACCTGAGCCGAAGTCAGACACTTAACCGGCTGAGCCACCCAGGCACCCCATAAGGTCAAGGGAATTTTTAAGTGATAAAAGATCATGTGTTCTGCTCATGGGAATAATCTAATACAGAGTGGAAATGATCTATTAGTTTTCTGGGGCTGCTGTAACAAAGTGCCACAAATTGGGTGGCTTAGAACAACAGAAATTTATTGTCTCACACACTTCTGGAAGTTAGAAGTCTGAGATCAGGTTGTTGGTGTGGTCGTACTCCCTTTGAAACCTCTAGGGGAATCTGTCTTTGTTTCTTCCTAGCTGCGGTGGTTTACCAGCAATCTTTGGCATTCCTCGGCTTGCAGCTGCGTAACTCCAATCTCTGCCTTCATCATCATGTGGTGTTCTCCCAGTGTCTCTCTGTTTTCACGTGCCCATTTTCCTACAAGGACACCAGTCATATTGGATCAGGACCCACCCTACTTCAGTACCACCTCCTTTTAACTAATTCCGTCTGCAGTGACCTTATTTCCAAACAAGGTCATGTTTTGAATTACTGAGGGTTAGGACTTCAATCTGTCTTTTGAGGAAAACAATTAAACCCATAACAAAGTGATAGCTTAAGAGATACAAGGAGTGAAAGGAACTTTTAAGAGATAAGAGATCATGTTTTCTCAGGAATGATCTAATACGGAGGGAAAACCTGATGATACGGTAGCAGAGAAGATACAACGTGGCGTCAAAGATCTTGAGTAATCAAGAGAGGACGTGATCCATTGTACCAGTGGAGGGCTGGTCTTGGAAAAAAGCTTGGAAAATTCATTTGCTTCACCAGGAGAGAAAATAGAATTTAAGAATTCAGGGGCACCAGGGTGGCTCAGTCAGTTAAGCCACCAACTCTTGATTTAGGCTCACATCATGATCTCATGGTTTGTGGGTGCGAGCCTGATGTGGGGCTCTGAGCTGACAGTATAGAGTCTGCTTGGGTTTCTCTCTCCCTCTTTCTCTGACCCTCCCTTGCTCATGCTTTCTCTCTCTCTCTTCTCTTAAAATAAATAAAGTTAAAAAAAAAAGAATTCATATAAGTGTGGCTATAGATTTGATGTGGGAAAAGAATTTTCTCTTCTGAGGGTTTATATTTTCTCCGTGAAAAAGAAATAAATGTTTCCGATTTGAAATTCAGGTCAATGCCATAATCACAATTAGTATTATTTAAGGGAATTTGTGGCACATATGAAATAACAGCACAGTGCTTGAGACACACACACACACACACTCACACGCACACACCTATATATGACTTTATGCTAGATACTCAAGATATATTACCTACTCTAATTCTCACAATATTTGACAAGGCATCTCCTGGCTAAAGATCCTCTTTTTCGATCTACCACAAAGGTTTGGGTTAAGTTTTACATATGTTCACACAGTAGCCCAGAGGTTAACGGATAGCACATTGTCATGTCAATAGGTTCTTGGAAGATTGTAATATAATTGGTGCAAAGCTGAGAAGAATAAAGTTAAAAATTTTTAAAAATGTTTATTTATTTTTGACAGAGAGAGAGCGAGAGAGCACAAGTGGCGTAGGGACACAGAGAGAGAGGGAGACACAGAATCGGAAGCAGTCTCCATGTTTTCAGCTGTCAGCACAGAGCCTGACGTGGGGCTCGAACTCACGAACCGTGAGATCATGACCTGAGCCCAAGTTGGACGCTTAACTGACTGAGCCACCCAGGCACCCCTAGAATTTAAAATTTTTTAAGAGAAACATTTGGGATATAGGTTTAAGATTAGTTAGTGAATATTTACCAAAGAAAACCACTTTATTAAAATCACTGTTTATCAATACTCACTCATGTGCGATAAATGACAGAATCAAGTCCCAAACCAACCAAAGGACAAAGTGCCTCTTTTGTCTTTTAAAATGTTTAGGGGCGCCTGGGTGGCGCAGTCGGTTAAGCGTCCGACTTCAGCCAGGTCACGATCTCGCGGTCCGTGAGTTCGAGCCCCGCGTCGGGCTCTGGGCTGATGGCTCGGAGCCTGGAGCCTGTTTCCGATTCTGTGTCTCCCTCTCTCTCTGCCCCTCCCCGGTTCATGCTCTGTCTCTCTCTGTCCCAAAAATAAATAAAAACAAAACGTTGAAAAAAAAATTTTTTTTAAAATGTTTAGGGAACTCCATATTATTTTTTTTTCTTGTCAGGTGGTTTGGATAATTAGCTGTTACCAGCATTCAGGCCAAGAAAAGAAATGAAAAACAAAAAACTCCAAAAAAACAAAAAGAAAAAAAAACCCAAAATGAAACAAAGGAAAACCTGTTTTAACAGTTATGAAAAATTCGCAAGTAGCAAAGCACTGTGAACAAGCACACTTAGATTCGTCATAACCGACTTAACCAACTGAACAGGCTGATCACACACTGTAGCCTCTTGGTACTTTGACCCTGCTTCTTGGCCAGAAGCCCAGGGATGAGGCATTGTCTCTTTTTGTTTTTGTTTCTAAAATGTAGGTGAATTCGTTAGCCTGTAGTGCTCTTTACCGTCCTTATCAATATTTATATCAAAAGAGGATGGCAAATTTGAAATATATACTGCTTATGATTTTGAATGTTGGTCTTTGTTTTAAATGAGTCAACATTGAAAAACCAATTTACTTTTTCTTATTTAGCCTACCTTTGCTTTAAATTGACTCCTAATATTTAAGAATATGAACTGTATGTGAAGAGCTCTGGTGAAGGCAGTGAATTAATTTTCCAAATGTTGACACACTAGAATTGAAGTGCCAGATAATAATTCAAGCAAAGGTTATATGATCAAAATAACATCTGTAAGAAAATGATGACGTTTGGCAACTACACATTAATCTGGATGATGCAGTGAAAATCCCATTATCTTCATTGTAGGCTTCCATCAGATCTGCCTCATAGACCAAATTGTGTCGGAGTGATTATGTCTTCATGGTAACTATGGATTTGAGACAGCAACATATGGATATTATTACTATTATTTTATTTGTATTTTTATTTTAGAGACAGAGAATGTGTGAGTCAGGGAGAAGGGTAGAGGGAGAATGAGAATCTCAAGCAGACTTTGCACTCAGTGCGGAGCCTGACGTGGAGCTTCATCCCATGACCCTGGAATCATGACCTAAGCCGAATTCAAGAGTTGGATGCTCAACCAAGCCACCCAGTGCCCTGGATATTATTTTTTTTTTTTGTGGCATTGGAGCTGTAGTCATAAATATTGAGTGCTATAGTGTCAGCAGGGACATATAGGAGTGAAAAATGACAGTGATATCAATGTTCTCTAATTATCTTAAAACCCAGGCATCTCTGAACCTACTTTAGAAATGGTTTTGTTAGGATCTGGTCTGTGATGGTACCCACCCCATTCTTTGGTTCTATATCTACAGCAGATCTCAGGGGCAGTGTATACAGATAACAATGCTAAACATACCTCTGCCTTTTCTAATCCAAGCCATTTTGCTAGTCTTATTCTCCAGAGTTGGCCAAAATGGAGTATCACAAACTTCTTTTAAAATAAAAGAGCAGAAAAGACACTAGGTTTTATCAGCTTCAACTTCTGTCTGAACTCTCTGCATGAAAATTTATTTTGGCTCCACGTTTGTTCCAAGATTTTTCTGAGTCTTTTTGAAAATTCAAATCCTAGAATCACAAAATGATGAAGAATAAAGTGGGCAGAGACCTAATAGAAATAATTTTGCATTACCAAAAAAACTTGAACATTGGTAAAATCCTTTTTATTGGTAAGGAGGAAGAAACAACTTGGAGAAGTTGCTTATTCCACTTTAGATATCTTAGAAGAAATGCTTTAGATTATTTTATTTTAAATTATTAGTTTTATTTAGATGTTTTAGTCTTTAAATATTTAATAATATTTAGATAAAAACTCTCTGAAGTAATTATTATTCCTATGTAATATTTCAGATAAAAACTTGCTAAGTGGTAGCTGCTTAGAATTTTGGGGGCCATTTATTCTATCTTAATCATTTATATTTTAAGGTTTTAGTCTACCTTTTCCTTTGCATGTAGGAGAGAACAGTTGTGGTTGGAAAGTTTTATGGAGCATAAAAATTATGGCCTTGGGGGATTTTTTCCCCCCCGCTAAGTATTGGGTCTGCTGACTCCGTTCTCATTCTTAATGTGAGTCTTTAATTAACCCTATAAATAAGGAGAAAGAAGAGTTCTTTCCTCAAATTAAAGGAAACCCCACAGACATGAAATCCACAATGGCAAAATTTCACCCCACCTGACCATTGGCTTTTCAATGAAAAGCTGTGCATATCCTCATTCTACTTAATTGTCTAATTTTTTATTTTGTTGTTGCCATTAGTATTAAACACTTAATTGTGAAATAATGCTTTCAGAAGATTCAGAAAATGTAAAAAATCATAAAGAAAAAGTTTCATATTCCCACCATCTAGAGATGATCAGTGTTGATAAATTTACCCATTCAAGTCTCTTCTCTGTGCATTTATTAATTTTTACAAAAATGGATTCAAGCTCTTAATGTTTTCAAAAACATTAAGACAATGTCAGCAACATTTTCCTATGACATTTAAAATATTGAAAACTGTAATTAAATAACAACCACAATAGTTGGGTGAGAACTCAAATATATAATAAATGCTTAAGTTACTTTGAAGATAAAACAGTTCAGAAATCACAGATTGGAGGTTAGATTCCATTTTTAATAGTAAAACTAATTGGGAGGTGTCAAAGGAAATAAGAACTTAATTCAGTATATGAAACTCATTTTATCAAACTTACATGATTATGGAACATCTCCTCTATTGTCCTTTCCTTCCCCCAAATTCACAAATGATAGATAATTAAAGATGACAAAAGAATCAATCTGAACTCTATATTTTCTGAGAATTAACACCATTATAGCAATTCTTTCTTCTTTTAGATGAGAGAAACCTAGGCAATAGTTATGGGACTTTGGAATAAAGCACCTACGTATGTATTTCTCTTGTAATAAGCTTAAAGACTCATGGTGCTTTTGTGTGGATAAATATTTAGGCTTCTTTTAACGTGAGTTTTTCTTATAACTAGTTGAATTACCAAACTTCAGCGGAAAATATATTTTTCTGTCTTGAAAAAGAGCAAACATGGTCTGAATAACTTGAATTAAGAAATAAGCTCTGGTGGGGCGCCTGTGGTACCTGTGGTGGTGGCTCAGTTGGTTGAGCGTTGGACTTTGGCTCAGGTCATGATTTTACAGTTCCTGAGTTTGAGCCCCAAATCGGGGAGCCTGCTTTGTCTCCCTCTTTTTCTGTCCCTCCCCTATTCTGTGTGCATACACACACACATGTGCTGTCTCAAAAATACATAAGCATTGGGGCACCCGAGTGGCTCAGTTGGTTAAGCTGTCTGGCTTCAGTTCAGGTCATGAGCTCACGGTTTGTGGGTTTAACCCACATCGAGCCTGGAGCCTGCTTCGGATTCTGTGTCTCCTTCTCTCTCTGCCCCTCCCCTGCTCATGCTCTGTCTCTCGCTGTCTGTCTCTCTCAAAAATAAACAGTAAAAAAAGTTAAAAAAAAAATTAAAAAAATTAAAAAAAAAAAAGAAATAAGCTGTGGAGATCCTAGAAGACACCCAAGGGTCATCAGTTGTCCATTGGTTGTCCATGCTTTCCTTCAGACAAGACATTTCTAACATTTTTAAAACATATTTATTATTGAGAGACAGACAGAGACAGAGCATGAGCATGGGAGGGCCAGAGAGAAGAGGAGACACAGAATCCAAAGCAGGCTCCAGGCTCTGAGCTGTCAGCACAGAGTCGGACGTGGGGCTCGAACTCACAAACTGCGAGATCATGACCTGAGCCGAAGTCGGCCACTTAACCGACTGAGCCACCCAGGCACCCCGAGACAAGGCATTTCTAGAGACTGTGCCTGCAACATAAAAAACCCTGGACATTAGTAAATCCATAATTCTCTCAGTGGCTTCAGAGTTTATGCCTAGGGAACATTTCTTTTATCACAAATATAAGTTGAACACTTCTCTACAGTTCTTAGGCTATTAGGATATGTTATTTTTATGTTATTAAGAATTATTTTTTAAAGTTTACTTAAAACTTTAAAGTTTTAAGAGAGACAGAGAGAGACAGAGCATGAGCGGGGGAGGGACAGAGGGAGACAGAATACGAAGGAGGCTCTAGGCTTGGGACTCGAACTTACGAACTATGAGATCGTGACCTGAGCTGAAGTCAGGTGCCCAACTGGCTGAGCCAGCCAGGCGCCCCAGGGTATGTTATTTTTAGATGGCAAGTTTCCTGCGTATTCTAACCATTAGCTTTCCTTGTAATATCTATCCTGCTTTTATTTTATATTTGTGTAAATCATACTTTATTCCAAGTACATTTATCTACATTAAGACTTTCACATAAGAATGGATCATATTTAAGTGTAAAGCTACCGGTATCAAAGCTTGGGTTTTCATTTGTGTGCCAAGAATAATTTTCCTCCTTCTGAAAAGTACCAAACAAAGTATCAAAACAAGAAATAGAACTAGAAAACATTAAAGTTTCTTTGATAAAATGACAAACTCCCTCCAAGTTAAAAAAAATAAAAATAAAGAAAGCTGTGTTTTCTAGAGTGAGCTAGAGTGAGCTCTTTGGACCATGCTCTGGCCCCATAGAGAAGTACTTTTCTTTTCTTTTTTGTTTTTAATGTTTATTTATTTTTGAGAGAGAGAGAGCGAGCGAGCAGAGGAGGGGCAAAGAGAGGGGAGAGGATTCAAAGTGGGCTCTGAGCTGTCAGCACAGAGCCTGACTCGGGGCTCAAACTCACAAACTGTGAGATCATGACCTGAGCCGAAGTCGGACGCTCAACCAACTGAGCCACCCAGGCGCCTGAACAGAAGTACTTTTCTATCTGGAGAAGATGATCTACCTAGTCTGTTTGATGTTGTTGTGTGTGTCAGAGAGATAAATTGTGTCACGATGCTGTAAGCCTTGCTGAAAATGACATCTCAACCTGGTTTGGCTAGTTTGAAATCTTAGTCTTCCTTGGCTTTGTAGCTTATAAAATGTTTTAATTTGTATTGTCTCAATAAACTCTCGTAACAGCCTGGAAGAGCTAAGCAGATGCAACTACAAAGATGACAAAATGGTTCATGTTTCAGTTAGAATAACTCAAGTCTTCTGAAGCTTGTTTCATTTCTCCTTCCTCAGTGCGTGGCTGCCAGGAGACCTTCGGTTGGAGGAGTCTGTGTGCATTCCTTACAAGATCATGCAGCTCTCTCAAACAGGGTTTCATTGCTTTACCAGGAGTCATAGATGAACGCGCAGTAACAGTGAGAGCACTTCTTGTCCAGCAAAAATGTGGTGTGAATGAGTTTCTGGAAAAAGACTAGAAGTGAAGCTGGTCAAAAGGACCCTTAAGTAGATTTAAACTTGGGATAGTACAGACACTGAGGAGACAACACTTGCTGTTTGCTTTCTTACTTCCAGTAGACACATTTAAATTCTTAAGTTAAAAGTGTTTTGTGAACTAGATAAGCCAGTGATACCACTGTCGCATGCGTGCACGCACGTGCACACACACACACACACACACACACACACACACACAAGCAAACAGTCAATTACCACTTTTTAATTCCTAATCTTTTATATTTTAATGGGAATGGGAGATACTGGGACTAGAAGACTTGAAGTAAGGAAAGGCAAAGGAAGAGGGTGTGGGTCTCAGGTATTACGGGGTTGAGAGCCCAGAGGAGAAAATGGTTCCCTGTTATAGTTTTCATTTTGTAATTCTGCCTAAGGCTAAGATTTGTACTAAGTTTAACTCGAAAACAAAATTCTTAATTGTTCTTACATGATTATACTTCCCAGCAGTTCAGTAAAGCTTTGGGACTCTGACCCTCAAGAGTTGGGAGAGTACAGATATGGGTAGTATCTCTCCCGTGGAGACTTATTTATGCCAGCTGGTCAGCTCACTCCATTCCCCCTCCAAGATCTGGTACTATTCTGGATTCACAGAATGAAGGGTTGGATGCCTTTTGGAGCTATTTTTATAAATCTATCCTATTTTTGTTAGCTTTCTGTGATAAAGAAGCATGCCAGCCACACAGCCTGGGATCTCTGCATCTGCTGCTCAGGACTGTCCCCATTGGGCACATAGAGACGCATTGACTGATTCTAACTCCCCATTTTAGAGGCCACTCAGGATTCTACCACCATCTACAGTTTGACCATTTTTATTCCTTTAATTATAAAGTTTTTAAAAAATATTTTTATTTATTTTTGAGACAGAGAGCATGAGCAAGGGAGGGGCAGAGAGAGGGGGAGACACAGAATCTGAAGCGGGTTCCAGGATCTGAGCTGTCAGCACAGAGCCTTATGCAGGGCTCGAACTCACAGACCGTGAGATCATGACCTGAGCTTAAGTCAGACACTTAACCCACTGAGCCACCCAGGGGCCCCTATTCCTTTAATTATAAAAGATGTACCTTGTAAAAAATTCAAACACCATAAAAGTATATGAAGAAAAAGGTATGTTTTCTTTAATCTTATCTTTTGAGAAAGATCTTATTCTTCCCTTTGAATCCCTTTGTTCTCTAAACCTGCTCCTTAGGAGGAAAACATTGTAAATAGCTTGGTGCATGTTCCCCCAGACCTTTGTTAATTTAAGTGCACACACACACACACACACACACACACACACACACACACACACACTGCTGTTTATATTGTTTTACAACATATTCTGTTCTTACTGTTTTCATTAATTTATTCAACACCTTTCCATGTTAGTACATATAAAATTTCCAAAAATTTTAAGAATATACTAAAAATTGTATGGAATTACAAAGCACAGAAAACCATGGTGAGGTCATGCTGGGTGAGCTGGGCTGAAGGGGAGCAAAAGACTTGGAGCTATGGGTCCTTTAGAAAATAACTAAAGAAAAGGAAGAAGAGTGAAGAAAAACAAAGGCTAATATAATTTTGTTTAATTTAATCGAATTGAAGTCACACTGAGTATTATTACAACACTGACTGGTATTTTTTTTCTGGTGGTAAAATGCAAAGAGGCAGATTTGGACCTATGCTCTAGTCTAAATGTGTTACTTCACCATTTCACTTGACTCTCCTGAGCTTTCTTTTCCTTAAAAAACGACCAGATTAGACTTGATGTTATCCATGGTTCTTTCTATTTCTGATTAGTGCTTTAATTTCCTGGGGGAAAAAAAAGAGCCTCAAGAATTTTGTTGGGTATAAAGTAGTCTTTGTTCCAGAGTATTCTTGGTTGTTCTTGTCCATTTCTCAATGGCACTTCACTTGGCTGATTACACAGGTCACATTACCCTACCATGTTAGCTTATAATAATACTGACATTCTGCTTTACAGTTTATAAAGAGTTTTCACACACCTTATCACATCCGATGTTCACAGTTATTCAGTGACACAGATTGAGCAGACATTATTTTAATCCCCATTTCGTAGATTAGGAATTTAGTTCACACAGGACATGAAGAAATTTGATTCCTACCTACATTGTCTGTAGTACTGACAGCTGAATAGACATATAGATATGCGTGATATGGACAGTCATTACCTTGCTCTAATTTGAGAATTTTAAGTGTGGGATGTTTGTAATAATAAGGAATGGATATTATTTGATACTTACAGGAAAAAGGAAGTTTAAAATCACTGAGGCTTTTTTTTTGCTTTTTTTCTTTTTTTTATACCACAGTGACCATAAAGAATCTTTTGGGGCATCAGTAGATAAAGATGCCTTTGACCCAGTGGAACTTGGAGAGTTTCTGGATTCTGTTAGATCCTGCTTCTTTGCTCTAGATTCGCCGGTTCCAAAGACTGCCTTGTGGTTCTCCATGCTCTTTTAGGTCTTCCAGGGCTTTTCATTTTGCATTTCTTCATCTCGAAATGTGCTTCTTCTGCTCTTGTCTTTCTGTCAAATGTCTACTTATCCTTCAAGCTCAAGGGTTACTTGCTCTGTCAGTTATTTGCTCAGCATCTCCTGCAGATATAGGTGCTTTTATCTCTCTACCGCAACCTTTAAGATCTCCGTTATAGCAATCATCTCATTTCTGTCTAAACTGAAGTACAACCTTCAGTATCTTCTTAAAAGGAAGATAAAATGCATCCTTTTACTCTTGTATTCCCAGACAGCATGGATACAGATGTTAAAAATACGTATGAAACGAGGAAATTAATTTCACTGAATATTATGAAGTCAGGATTTAGCAAAACTTAGATTGAGTTTCTACGTAATTTGTTGTGGGAACTTTCTCCTTTACTTCTTAATCCTGTGTTTTATCTTTTAAACTTTGAAGCAATTACAAATTTATAGAAAAGATGCAAGCAAGGACCTTTCCCCGCTGAACCATTTGAGTGTAAGTTGCTGGTCTAATGTCCTATTACCTTGGAAAACTTTAACATGTATTTTCTATATTCTTTGACCAATTCCTTGTTTTCAGGCACAACAAGAGATTCCAGGGGTGTCTTGTTCTTCACCTGCCTGGTCCTAGAATCAACCCTTTCTCTAAGGAGCCCCCGTTCCTATTAGAGGAGAATAGTTTTTATTTAATTTTTTATTTTTTAAAGTTTCATTTTTACTTAAGTATCCTCTACACCCAACACGGGGCTTGAACTCACGACCCTGAGGTCAAGAGTGCCATGCTCTGCTGACTGAGCCAGCCAGCCACCCCCTGAGAATAGGTTTTACATGCTTAGCTCAGTGCCACAGGTATGCTCATCGATTGCTATTGGGGCATCACTGTTCCCAGGACCTGGCAGTGGACAGAGCTGGGGATTATTTACAATTATATCTATTTTTTATCTGTTTATACTGAAAACCATGAATTTGCAATGACTTTTCCAATTCCAACCCAACAGCATGGGTTTTCTCCCTTTCCAAATTTGCAAACCCTTTTCTTGACAGTGAGGAAACTGGCTGCTACTTTCTTTAATATATTCACTTGTTCAATGAATCTTTTTATGTCTAGCTAATTTTTTATTTCTGCTACGATTTTCTTCTCCCCAGTTCTCTCCTTCTCCTGCTTGGGTTCAACACCCTATGATTCTGCACCCAAAATTCAGTATGAGAGGGATTTCCACCCATATCTGAGCAAATCTCAGCCACCAGCTGGGCGTCCTACAATTCAACTCAGTTTTGACATTATCTATCTGGAGATAGCACCAGATCCATAGATTAACGGCTCGTTCCTGTAAGATTACCCCCTGCCTCCGGCAGTTACAAAGTCCAGGTTGATACCTGTGCACTGACCTACTGACTAGATTTGAGGGTCCAATGACTCACAGATCTCTGAGAATCACTTTACTTACTAGATCCCCAGTTTATTGTAAAAGGATCAGGGATAGCCAGATGGAAGAGATGCGCAGGACAAGTTATGAGAAAAAGGACTGGAGCCTCCACACCTTCTCCAGAGGCAGTCTGTCTCTACTTTCCATCAATCTCCATGAATTCACCAACCCAGAAGCTCTCTAAACTTAGTCCTTTTGGTTGTTGTTGTTGTTTTATGTTTATTTTTTATTTTTGAGAGTGGGAGAACGAGAAGGGAAGGGCAGAGAGAGAGGGAGACAGAGAATCTGAAGTGGGCTCCATGCTGACAGCAGTGAGCTCAATGCAGGGCTCAAACTCATGAACTGTGAGATCAGAACCTGAGTCAAAGTTGGACGCTCAACCGGCTAAGACCCCCAGATGCCCTTGTCCTTTTGGGTTTTTATGGAAACTTCATTACATGGGTATGGTTGATTAAATCATTGGTTTTTGGCGATTGAGTCAATGTCCCTGACCCTAGGGATCAGGGGAATGGGATGGAAAGTTGTAGTCTTCTAATCACATGGTTGATACTCCTGGCAAACAGCCCCCATCCTCTGGTGGGGGTCCAAAAGTCACCTCAGTAACATAACAAGAGACACCTTTGTCACTCTCATAACTTAGGAAATTCCAAGGTTTTAGGAGCTGTGTGCCAGAAATGGGAATGAAGACCAAGAACATATTTCTTATTTTAAATGACACTATCAATCTAGTCTTGAAGCCAAGACTACACTGTATGTTAGCTAACTGGGAGAATAAAAAAAAATCATTATCACACGTGCCACGTGAGGCAGCTCTCTGCTCACCACAGCGTCTGGTACCTAACGCTACTGTTCAGCAGGGTTTCTCTCCTCACCATCAAGCACAGATGACTTTATCACCCATCCAGACTCTGACTCTCCACACTCAGCTGCCTCTCTGTCCCTCAACCCGTGTATTCCCTCCTGTCTTTGCTCTGGCTCTGAGATACCACACTAAGCCACTGTGGATGCACTCAGTCTTCTAGACTGGGCTCTGACAAACTGTGCTGGGACGAATGCTCCCCTCATCATACCTGGGTGCTAACATTCTGTGTTGGAGTGCATGCACATATTCTTGCCCCATTAGGGATGCATCTTCTGATTTTCCACGTTCCCTTCACCATCTGGATACGTGTGTCAGCCTGCGTGGGCTCTAACTGCTCACACTAAGTTTCCCTCCTTCTTGGATATCCTTCTTCTCTTGTTCAGGTTCCAACACCCCTCTCTGGGCCACTGCGACTGCCCTCCACACAGATACTATTTACCATGCTATGCTCCACCTCGTGGCTGTAAGACTGGAGGGAGCAGAAGAGAAGGGAAGGGGAAGAAGGGAAAGGGTTGTGCTATCGCTTCAATTTGCTTATTCGTCCTTCCACGGGGAAATGAATGCATGAGAAAGTTTAAAAGATGCCCATTTGCTCCTTATTTGCAAAAGTAACAAAAGACGTGGACTAAGAAAAATTTGAAGCTATTAGAAAAAGTAAGACTTGACTTTAAATATCGTTTCCACTGGAGAATTGAACTTGTATTTCTCTTATAGGTGTTTCATGTTTTGTTCTGATAGATGACTCCTAAATTAGACATTTATAAATAAGGCTGGAATGGATACTTGTTCTTCTCTCCTAACTTTCTTGTTTCATAGATGAGGGAATTGAACCTATCACCAAGTTTCTCAGGTGACATTGTCCGGAAGAGAAAGCATCTTTCAAGATCCTGGCTGGTGTTCCCGGCATTCTCTCCTAAACATTATCATTTAAAATTATTTAAACTTTAAGGCAAATTTCTGAAAGAAATTATAGTTTATAGCATTCCATTTTATATTTTAAACTGGAAGTCCTTTTTTCAGTAATGATATGGCTGATACAATGTCATATTTTGGTCCCTAAAACATTATCTGAGTAGTACTTTGGTGATTATGTTTCATTAGAGTGGACAATCTAGAAATTAGCCTTACCAATTTGGTAGTTAGTAACTCGTAATTTTCTGAATGTCCTGTCTTAATTGCATGCCTAAATTATGTTAGCTGTATTTGGTAAAGTTGCCAAGCAAGTTGATTATTATTTTTTTAATTTATTGTCTTTTGGGGTTGATGGGTAGGTAAAATATATGTACAGAGACATGAATGACTAATACAAAAATTTCATTTAAAAAATCCATAATACAAAATTTGTATTATTATTATTTTAGAGAGAGAGAAAGAGAGAGAGAGAGAGAGAGAGAGAGAGAGAGGGAGAATGTGCATGTGTAAGTAGGGGAGGGGCTGAAGGAAAAGGAGAGAGAATCTTAAGCAGGCCTCATGCTTAGCATAGAGCCCACCTGGGGTTTGGTCCCACGACCTTGGGATCATGACCTGAGTTGAAATCAAGGGGTTGGACGCTTAACCAACTGAGCCACTCAGGCACCCCTAAATTTTATGTTACTTAAAGCCCATTTATATTTATGGAAAATCCAACATCTTATCAATGTTGCAGTTCAAGCTGGGAATGAACAACTTGGGTGTGGATAAACGGTCTAGAGCATTCATTAATTTCTAAGAATCACCTTGAGTCATTGAGGCCAAAGGGAAAAATAGGCAGCAAACTACACTTAAGAACCCAATAAAAATTGAGCACCTGAGTGGCTCAGTCGGTTAAGCCTCTGACCCTCGATTGTGGCTTAGGTCGTGGGCTTGTGAGTTTGAGCCCCACATAAGGCTTCATGCTGAGAGTGAGGACCCTCCTTGAGATTCTCTCTTTCTCTCTCTCTGCCCCTCCCCACTCTCTCTCTGAATAAATAAACTTTCTTTTTTTTAAGAATCTGATAAAAATCTTGAAGAATCCCATCATCTGTGTAATTTAAGAGTTTAACTATGACATGAATTTACTTCTGGCCCTTGGGTGAAATATTTGCCCTTCTGTAATTTCACAAATTATTACTAACAAATGTATAGATTTTTATAATGAAAAGGGACACAGCATCAGGATCATTTTGCTGATATTCCTCTGAGGCAGGAATCTGTCTACCACTTACCTGTGCGTTTGAAACACCTTCAGTTGTGAAGCAATCACTACCCCCCAAGCATTTGTGCTTTATATTTCACAGAAACCGTCCTCCTGGTAATTTTGCCCTGTTACTGCTGCCTTCTGCTCTCTGTAGTTAGAATACAGTTAAACATTTTCCATATGATAGCTCTTCAGTTATGTCCACCCAAATCCTCATCCTTCTGGAATTTTCTCTCTGTGTCTCTGTTTTTCTCATTCACATCTAAGTTTCTCATGGGAGAAGAGATTTTGTCCCATTCCTCATCTCCTTGCCTTTTTCTGCCCTTAGGGTCTCCTAAGATCTGATTTAAGAGGCTGTGCACTCCCCCGGTGAAAGGCAAGAACACTATGAATTCTTCCTATTGTACTTAGCCATGTAGCAGGGAATCAAGGTTTACTTTATTTCTGGACAGTTATATCCACCAGACACAACCTTTGTCCCCAAACACCGCCTTCACTTTGCACAAACTTGTTGACCTCACACCTAAGTCAGCTTTTCTTGAACCCTCATTTGAACAAACAAACATTCATTCTGATCTGCGGATATCCTGTGCGGCGTCAGGAAGGGCCGGCTTGGGCAGTGCAAGCTCAGTTAGCCTGCCACCACGCTGGAGATTTGGTTTCCTTTTTTCCTCCGGAGTTTACGAAGTGAGACAAAAAAGCAATTCCTGCTAACCTCTTAGACAATGCATGGGGCTCTTGACTCTATTCCAGGAAGTCGGTTTCATCAAGGTAACAGATCACCGAGACCAGAAAGGAGGCTGGGGACGCCGACAGGGACGTGGCATTCAGGTAACCCCCCAGGGTGCGGGTGGGGAGCCGGGTCGGACGAGGAATGCGCAGTGCACACGAAGAGGAAAGGCCAGCGGCCCTGCGCCCCGGCGTGGACGAGCGCGGGAGTTCAGGCTAGGGGAGGGTGTGTGTGTGTCACCACGTGCTAGAGAGGAGGGGACAGGGCCCGCCTCTTATCTGTCTGTAAAGGGCGCAGGGCCGATCTCGGAGTTTCAGAGCTGACTAGCCAGAGACAGTGTTGAGAGAGAAAGAGAGAAAGAAAGAGACTGAGACTCACGTGGACACACACAGAGACGCAGATACAGAAACAGACAGGCGAGGTGAGAGGTTAGCAGGCTAGTTTGCCAAGCCCAGAGAAGAGATCTGGGAGAGGGAGGGTCCCGTTTAGACGCAAAGCCCAGGACTTCGAAGGGGCTGTTTCCTGCAGCTCCTTGGGGACTGCCCGTCTCACCCCTTCCAAGTTTCCTCTACGGGAATTTAGCAGCAAGACAGGAAGAGGAGGTGGGGTTCTACCGTTCGAGTGGTTTTAGTTCTTCCTAAGCAATTGCTTGGTTTGGGGCTTTATATCCGGGAGGAGCGTGTCACCACACTATGCAAATCCTGGGACATTTGCAAACCCGGCTCCGGGGCAGTTGGCCCCACGCCCGGCCGGGCCTTCGAGGGCTCGGGCCACGCAGTGCTCCCGGGGCTGGCCGGCGGTGGCCCGCTGGCCTTTATCTCTGTCCCCCTTTGTCCTCTTTATCTTAGGCTCTCCAGGAGGTCCGGGGGCCCGCTGTGCCTATCGCTCCCCGCCCCCCGGCTGCACCGCCACTTCAATGCCCCGCAGGTCGCGGGCTGCGGCTCTTCCCAAGGCGGCGGAGGACCAGGGGCGCCCGCGTCACGGCTGACTCGGACCCGCGCCGACAACTGAACCGCGCGCGGGCTCTTGGGCACCCGCGCAGGTGCGCCCAGCGCGTCCCCGTGCGCTCCAGCCCGTTTCAGGCCCTCGAAAGGCAGCCCCGGCCAGGATGGCCCCGGGCCGGGCGGTGGCTGGGCTCCTGCTGCTGGCGGCCGCGGGCATCGGAGGGACGGCGGCGGGGCCCGGGCTCGCCTTCAGCGAGGATGTACTGAGCCTGTTCGGCGCGAATCGCAGCCTGTCGGCGGCGCAGCTCGCGCGCCTGCTGGAGCAGCTGGGAGCCGCCCCCGCGGAAGGTGTCGCGGAGCCCGGGCAGCTGCACTTCAATCAGGTACGGCCCTTCCAGTGTCCGCGGACACCCATGGACTTCCATTTGTGTAGGAACGCTATTTATTTGGGAAGAGCGAGGGAGGAAGACTTTCGGGGCATTTTTCAAGCGCGGGGCGGTATCTGATTGGCGGCACTTAATTTTCACCCCACTGGGCTTCTCGAACCAGGGTTAAAGGGCTGGTGTTGTTGAGGGAGCCAGAAATTGCAGTTTTACGCCTGAGGAGCTGCGAGGTCAGAGGCTTGTGGTCATAACATTTTATAGAAAAGTTTATGAAGTAGTCGAGGGGGGAAGCACTTTTATGAGATGCTTTTTAGATTGGAACGGCTTACTTAAGTCTTCCCAGCAAAGATAGTGGCTCACCTGGCCCCTCATTAACAGTTGCTTGGTGCACCCTCATCTAACAGCTAAGAACTGCTGACGAGATACTTTGTAGTTGTCTTTCCTATGTAGGTTTCATGAGGCCTCCAGAGCTGAAGGGTCTGTTGTACAGAGAAAGGGAAACCAATGAGGGCTTGACCAAGATCGGATACCCAGTTGGTGCCGGAACTGGATTGAGTCTTAGTTTTCAGTCATTTGTCAGGTCAAGCGTTTGATTCTAATATTCGTTCGAAATAAAAAATATATATATTTCTTAGTACATATACAGTATTAGCTAGGCATTTGGTAATGTCTTCGATTTAAGGACAGCTATGAGCTACCTAGGAGAATTTTAAGATCATACCTATTAGTAAATTTCAAAAAGGATGCTGTTGTAGATTCCTAGTCGCTTCCATGATAAATATTCTATGATTATTTCTTAAAACCATGAGGTAGGCAAAGGGTGCTTTCAGCATCCTCCCCAAACTCCTCCCCACTTCCAAAAATTCAGTTAACTCAGTGCCTTGATTTTTTCCCCTTCTGCTCTTGTTCCACTAACAACTGAGGATGAATAGCAGTGTGCAGTATTTTGCCTAGTGTTTGTCACTTATGGGCAGTGTTAGTTTGTGTTACAAAAAGTTTTTGTGTTCTGAGATGTTTAGGAAATACTGCATACTATGTATTCTCCACTCTTGGGAATTTAGCATTTTCCAATGTATCTAATCTTGGATGTCAGACACGGAAACTTTAATCAAGTAAAATCCTTGCTAATACCACTATAGGTAGGTTTGCATTCTTTTTTATTAGATATATCTTACCTCAATTAAAATATACAATATTCAAGAAGTAGAACTTTCTGGTGCCATGGGGTATCAGAGGGCGGCCTGCCTTTGACCATGAAGCGTTTTGTGGTCCGTTTACCTATGTTCTTTAGTAAATTATATGTAGTTCCATTTCTGGCATGACATTACATTTGGTTTAGTGTCTGAGAACTTACATGTTGGAAAACTGAAATGCCTCCATAGTATATAGATATTTCAGAAAATAAAGCAAACACCTTCCTCAGTACTTTTTGTCTAGTTGTAGTCTCTTCTTTTCAATTAGGGGAAACAGCTGACTAAAGTATTTCTAGGTAGGAGTAGGAGTGGTGGGTCATATGCTTAGAAAGAAGCTTCAGGATTTCACTTGCAGCTGCATATCTGTGGCCCACACATTGTTTTGATTTAAATTATCTCCTTATCTTGTAGTGTCTGGAGGTGTAGATGAATTATAAAGTGACAAAAGACCCCTGAGCCATCTGTTGGCAAAGACACTGGAAAATATGCCTAGATTATTTAGGAAAATCAGTTAACTTTATTAGCAGTATGATCCCAGTTTATGAGTAAGTTGGATGCCTCAATAAGTAAATTATATGCACATTGACACCTTGTTTCTTGTTTCCATGTTTGCATATTTAACTACCTTCATTATGGCCTTCGTGGGCATCAAAAAGAGACATGAAGAAGCCCGTAATTACTTTGGAAACAAAGGGAAGCTGCAGAAGGTTTATCATGTAGTCAGGCCTAACACACATCAACTTGATGTTCTAAAAAGTCCTAAAGAAAACAATAGTCATCCGTTAAATGGTGACAGATGAAATGCCATTCCTGAGAATCTGTTAATCTGCTGGCATTCATATCCATTCTGGCAGGACACTATCCAGTCTGGAACAAAAGTTAGAGCCATTACTATCTCTGTCTTAAAGAATGCATCTTCAGGGGCGCCTGGGTGGCTCAGTTGGTTAAGCGGCCAACTTCGGCCGACTTCGGCTCAGGTCATGATCTCACGATCTGTGAGTTCGAGCCCCGCGTCGGGCCCTGTGCTGACAGCTCAGAGCCTGGAGCCTGTTTCAGATTCTGTGTCTCCCTGTCTCTGACCCTCCCCCGTTCGTGCTCTGTCTTTCTCTGTCTCAAAAATAAATAAACGTTAAAAAAAATTAAAAAAAAAAAAAAAGAATGCATCTTCAGTTTCCTCACCTACAATGAAGTAGAATAAATAATACATGAGCTTGTTGTGAGAAGCTTGACTTTCTGACTTTGAAAAAGGCTGAGAAAATAGAATTTATTTTGATGAGCCAGGGATTTATTCAGTCTTCTAAGAGATTTATTTACAAATGGCATTGCTCTTTGGATGGGGGCTGTGATGTTTCTTAGGTAGGCTTTTCTCAAGTCATAGACTACTGTATGCTGGAGGTTGGTTAGACAATTTTGGAAGGTTTTCTAATATTTTTTCCCACATCCTTAAGTACTATTAAGTTAAGTTGTTGCTTTGGGAGACCAAAGTGATCTGAGTTTAAACTGGAGACAATGGAACAATTGAGTTTCTCCTTCTGCTGCTTATGGTTACTGGGGGTATAAAGAGCAGGTGGAATAGGCCACCCAGACAGTGAGGGGAGGGACCTGGGACATGAATGAGTCTCTGGGGCTCCATGACTGGGTGTAAGTCTGATCTATCTCGGGGAGTTCCTACAATAAACAAGGGCACCCCAAGGGGCGCCTGGGTGGTTTAGTCGGTTAAGTGTCCGACTCTTGATTTCGGCTCAGGTCATGATCTCACAGTTGGTGAGATCCAGCCCCATATCTGGCTCCATGCGGGGTGTGGAGCCTGCTTGGGATTTTCTCTCCTCTCTCTCTCTCTCTTCCTCTCCCTTCTACCCCTCCTCCACTCTCTCTCACTTTCTCTCTCAAAAAAAAAAAAAAAAATACACAAAACTATCCCCCCCAAAAAAAGCAGGGGCACCCCAACTGAATGAATATCCTGGGTGATTTGATTTAGGGGATTTAAGAATGGCCTTAGTGGGACCTTTTCTTTGTTCCAGTGTTCACTCTCATTCTCCAGGTGTTCTTTTCTTTTAATTTTCTCTTCAAAAAAACCTCACCTCCTAGTTCTTAGCTGTAGATACTACCTAAACAGCATGATAAAAAGGAAGACTCTCATCCTCCAAATGATAACACTAAGCTTCAGGAAATGACTCTTTTCAGATAAATCAGTCACCCAGGGAGGGATAGTAGGAGTGTTGGAAACGAGGGAGTGGGTGTGGGACTTTGGCATGTGAGGTGAACTTGTTTCATACATCACTCAACCTTATGTTTTACATCTCTCTCTTAACTTTTTGTTTTTTTCTCACAGAAAACTCCCACTTTTATTTTTCCTTTCACATTCCTACACCTAGTTGCCTGAACCTTGTTTGTTTTTGTATTTTAAAAAAATATTTTTTAATGTTTTATTTATTTTTGAGGAAGAGAGAGAGACAGAGTACGAGCAGGGGAGGGGCAGAGAGAGAGGGAGACACAGAATCTGAAGCAGGCTGCAGGCTCCGAGCTGTTAGCACAGAGCCCCATGCGGGGCTTGAATTCATGAACTACGAGATCATAACCAGACTGGAAATCAGATGCTTAACAGACTGAGCCATTCAGAAGCCCCTTGTTTTTTATTTTAGATGTTTATTTATTTATTTTGAGAGAGAGAGAGAGCAAGCTCCAGCATGCAAGCGGGGGGAGGGGGGGGCAGAGAGTGAGGGGGAGAGAATCCCAAGCAGACTCCACTCCTAGCAGTGGTTAGATTCTGCAAACTTCGAGATCGTGACCTGAGATGAAATCAAGAGTCAGATGCTTAACCCACTGAACCACCCAGATGCCCCCCTGAACTTTGTTTTTAAACCTCTTCCAATTCGTATACAATCTTCCTAATGCAACACTTGGAGTATGCATCTCTCCTTTCAAAACTCAGCCATGAGCCTTCTCTTTGCTGGTGAAGTTTAAATCCTGAGCCTGGCATTCAAGGCCCTGTGCCTCTAGGTTGACCCTGAGATGTCATCCTACCTCTCCAGACCTGGCACTCACTTAACTAAACTAGTCACTCTTCTGTGAATTCACCTGAAACTTTTGCACAGCCACTTCCTAGCTAATTATCTTCCTTGTACCCTTCCTGTTTCCAACTAGGAAGTCCTTCTTTTCCTTGAATTACCCTATCAAAATCATATGTTCTTAAAAGCCTAGCTGAACTCCTCCATAAAACCTCTCTGGGGCATCACAGCCAGCACTGACTCACTGATTTCTCTCTTTTTTGAATTCCTGAAATAGTTTTTTTTTTTTTTTATACTAATTACATTTAACTCTTCATGTGTTTAACAGAGGTCTTGAATGACTACTATACTCTAATTAGGGTGGTCATGTTTAAAGTAGAAATCTGATCATATCACTCATCTTACTAAAACAATTAAATTCCTTCAAGATAAACTTCAAACACTTTAATGTGGCTTAACCCCTTTTATGATCTGGTTCCTGTGTATTTCTCAAGGCTTGTCCTTTGCCGCTATTCTCATCTTAATGGATCTCCCTTAGTTCCTCGCTCTCCCTATATATCTGCTGATGCTTCAGGTATCGGTGTAGACGTTACTGCTTCTGAGAAGCCTTTCTTGATCTGCTCAAGCATTTAGTAGGAACCTTTCTATGATCCTATGTTAATCGGTGCCTATGCAATCATAATATATTCTATGTTGCAATTATATTATAATATGTAAATAACATCATGAGTTACAATACACACATGATTGTAAACAAATTGAAGAGAAGGACCTGACTCATCTCTAGGGGCTAGTGTAGTGCTTGGTACGTAACACATGTGTATTACCTATTTTTTGAGTGAATGAGTGAAGATTGTTTAATATAGGTAAAATAGTTTGGGCTTTCCCATGACGTTACAGTATATTGAGGGAGGTATGACATACATACATAACCACAATGCACCGCAGCATGACATGTGTAATTAAGAATTGCAAACAAAAGTGTAACAGGATCAGCCTTGTGTTTTCAGAAAATCCTTCCGCATGAGAGTGTGGAATGTGTTGGGTCGGGCCAAGACAGAATGAAGGAGGAGTCTGTGGTGGTTTGCAAGAGATGTAATGACTGTGTGGGCCTGGAGACAGTCGGGAGGTAGCATAAAGACCCTACCTCTTGCAGAAAAGCAGGCAATAAAAGTGCCCCCAAATAAATATCTTCTACTTCAATCTTTTGCCTGTTGTGTCATTTAACTATTGTTAAATCTTTTCCTTCATTAGTTTCTGGCCTAATGATGCCAGAGGGAGAAGCAGTGAGGTAACTGTAGGCCTTTTATTTCAGTGGATGGCCTGGCTAGTGGTGTGTGGTGTGTGTGTGTGTGTGTGTGTGTGTGTGTGTTCATGACATATGTATTGTATGCATAGTTTGTTCTATTGTACTTTTTCCTGGGGTGGGGGTCGTGGTAGGTTAGATGGAGGTTAGAGGGAGGTTGTGGGAACCGCTGACATGAATGGAGGAGAGAAAGAGCATCTGTTCTTTTGGCTTTTGTGTTCTGAGAAATGGCTGGGGTAAGTCTTCTAGGAATGCCTTCCAGCCTGCTCGTTCAGGTGAGAAATGAAGGGCGGGACAGAGGGCGAGGTTGCATTTAGGTCTCTGGTTGCTTTTCCTTTAAGACAATGTACCTATTCTGATCTATTACATCACTCTCATTTAAGTTGACAGAGTACAGTTAAATCATTGTTTCCTAGAGGTTTTGGGAAAACGAAGGACACTCGTAATTCATTTGACTGTGATGTCAAGAATTTAGTTTGCTTCTTTGCCAGGTATGATTGGAATCTGTCCAGGAAAATGCCCTTCATTCTTTCCATATTTAACTACTCTAAGAGTCACATGGACCCTTTTGTACAAAACATAAATAATTGTGTCTAGGAATTTATTTGTCTTGTACTATGTGCCATAACTCTTAGCCAGTTTATTTGTATTTTCACATTTCATACTCCCAACCCTACGATAATGGCACCATTATTATCTTCATTTTCCACATGAGAAAAACGTGGTACAGAAAGATTAAGTAACTCACCTCGTGTCACATGGGAAGTGGTAGAACCTCAGGCAATCCTCAACACTATGGGATAGTGGATTTTTTGAATTATGGTCTTGGAAATCATACTCTCTCTACCCTGGGCCAGTATTACCTCAGATTTTGAATTGTGAGTAGAAGTTACTCATCATTGATCACTTATCAGCTTATCCATTGCTTAGTCACTTGAAGGGAACTGTGCCAAGAGTATAGAAACTACAGTGGTGATAATGAGTCCTTTTCCTCAGAGAGCTTATAATCTAAATAAATAAGATGTGAAAGGTATACAAGGCAAACTGCGTAGTTAAGTAATCGCTAAGGCAAATATGGTGAGAGATATCACTAGGCTGTCTGTGGTTAACTGTCATATGAAGACTGGTGCTACTAGTTTATTTTAGACTGGTGCTACTAGCATGTGCTACTAGTTTATTTTTCTTATTTTTAATTTTTGAGAGAGAGAGAGAGAGAGAGTGAGAATGGGCGGGGGAGGGGCAGAGAGAGAGGTGAGAGGGAATCTTAAGCAGGCCCCATGCCCCATGTGAAGCCTGATGCAGGGCTCAATCCCACTATGTGAGGTCACGACTTAAACTGAAATCAAGAGCTGGGTGCTTAGGTGACTGAGCTACCCAGGCGCCCCAGCATGTGCTACTAGTTTCAAAGGTGAAGGGGGTGCCTGGGTGGCTCAGTTGGTTGAGTGACCGACTTCGGCTCAGGTCATGATCTCACCGTTCGTGAATTCAAGCCCTGCATCGGGCTCTGTGCTGACAGCTCAGAGCCTGGAGCCTGCTTCGGATTCTGTGTCTCCCTCCCTATCTGCCCCTCCCCTGCTCACGCACTGTCTGTCTGTCTCTCAAAGAATAAATAAACAATAACAAAAATTTTTTAAAAAAGGGTGAAGGATCATTTTGGGAAACATTTCAGGGAGAAGTTACAAATCAGTAACTGCTTTTGGATAAGTTTGTGTATCTGGTTCAGTTTCTAAAATATTTGTTGATTGAACATCTGCTTGTATCAAATGTGTCTCGTACTATTAACCACAGGATGGACTTTCCTGTGGACAACATGAATTCTTTTATAGAATGAAATTGTCCTTGATTCTTTCTTATATGATGAATTTTTCTCGGAGAAAATATTTTGGCAGCAATAGTTTTCCTAATTCTGAGTTTTAAGTCTTCCCTCTGAAAGGCATATTAATCAACTTGTGTTTTCCTGTAGGGATAGACTCCGAGTAGGAGAGAAACACCTATGCCTCCTGTTAAAACTTTCAGTGCTGTTTTCACTTTTACTCTAGAAGGATTCTGGCAATGAATTTACTCTCTCTTCTGGCAGTTGAGAGGGTAGATCCTCCTTTAGGTGCCTGTGAAGCAACTGCCTTGCTGGCTGCACAGCGCTGCAGAAAGTGGTTTGTGCCAAGGTGCTAGGAAGGAGTTGAAGCAATGAGGGAAGAGTAGGTGAGCAGAATGATTAACTCTGGCTGTAGGCAGGTCAATGCTGCAGTTAGCAGGAGAGGGCAGAGGTAAACTTTTTTCCTTACTGGGGATAGATCTTTATTCCTTGCTCACAGTAGAGTAGCTGGGTGGGGAGATTTGCAGTTTTTATGCTTCCCAGGATTCATGCCATATCCTGCTTCCTGATCATACCTATCTTGGGATATGCTGAGGTGCAGGGACTTCATTTCCCTGTCATAAAAACCCATTGCTGGGGCGCCTGGGTGGCTCAGTCAGTTAAGCATCTGACTTCAGCTCAGGTCATGATCTCACGGTTCCTGGGTTCGAACCCTGCATCTGGCTCTGTGCTGACAGCTCAGAGTCTGGAGCCTGCTTCAGATTCTGTGTCTCCCTCTGTCTCTGCCCCTCCCTCGCTCGTGTACTCTCTCTCTCTCTCAAAAATAAATAAACATTAAAAAAAAAACCATTGTTTTTCAACTATGACTGTTTTAAGTTTTCTAAACTTAAGGGTTTTAAATTTAATGTACACTAAATTTCATGTACATTTGAGTCCTCTATGTGATCAGTTTCTTTTGGTTATAGTAGTAGAGATTGGGGGAGAAAAATAGGAATATAAATAGGAATGGGAAATAAGGCCTGAGGTTGAGAGGGATTGATATTCCTCAGGGAAAAGAGAAGCAGCCCTATATAAAGGCAGCTTATTGAGGTTGGTAATAAGAGTTTGTAAGTCACTTATATTCAGAGTGGCATTTCCTCAAGGGACTATCCATATTGCTAAGGGCAAACAGTTAATATTGGGGTCATTTACAATGCAATTTATTTAAAAAAAGAATGTTACTAAACTGTAGACCACCGAAGAAACTATAGTTTTCAGAAAGTTTTCCCATTCCCAACTCTAGATAACAGTAGGTTCCTGCTTGTAATTGAAGCTAATTCATTTATTCTCAAACTATTCCCAGTTGTCTATTTCAGGGGCAAATGAGTTTGCCGAGTCTTGAGATTTATAAAGAAATGAAACTATCATTGAATTACCTTTGTGATGGAGGGATTTGGGAGCATAGAAAATCTCCAGAATGGAGCCTTGTTTCAGTTGGTTTCTGTCTCCTTCCAAAGATCCTCTGTTGTTTTTCTTGGCCTGGAGTTTAAGGAGAACAAAAACAAAAATCTGTGAATCTAGATCAAAGGTGTTAACCTGAAAAGTAGTATTATGCCTTGGAAGTCCAAGTATTTAATACCTTGACTTTTTTTATGACTAACTGAAGGGCTAGGAAACAAAAAACAGGTGTGCCTTGATAAGGCCTCTAAGGCTTTAGTTCTATGAACATAGCTCAAAAATAATCCAGAGTTGTCATCGATTTATTTGGTGAGCTTCTTAGATCTCTGACTATAGTAGAGAATACAACATAATGGTTAACAATTTGGCCTCTGGAATCAAACAGACCTGGGCTGAAATTCTAATTTGTCACTTATTACCTGGGGAATCACAGGAAAGTCCTTAACCTCCTTAATCCTTAGTTTTTACATCTGTAAACTGAAAAAAAAAATGAACTGTACTCTTAGGATGGTTGTTTGAACTAAAATATAAAAACAATAATAACATTTACTGAGCAATTACTATATTTCAGGCACTTCTATCTTCAGCGCATTATATGTAGTAACTCAAATAAAATTTTTTTCCCATTACCTATGTTACTCCAAATAATGAATAACAAATAAAGAAATACATGTAGAACATTTAGCGTCATGCCTGGCTCGAACATATGCTCAATGCATACTTTATAATACTGTGTTACTTGATATAGTGATAACTGTTCTTAACAAAATTGTCTTTCGCTGGAGGCCTGAGCACCCTAGTGTCGGTCAACTTACAGAGGAAAGCACTGCTATAAAAAGACAGTAAGCATTAACGAAATGAAAAGTTCAATGAGAAATATGCCAGTCCTAAAACTCAGTAGGAAGTATGTCAGTCCATTGACTTTGGTTTCAGTGTTAGTTTCCATGACAGCTCTTACCTTGAGAGAGTCTTTGACTGTTTGCTTCTGCTTCCCTTTTATCAAACACTGGGGATAAATTCCAAAAAATGTAAGCCTTTGGTGTATAGGCTAAAGAAATAATATTGAGTGTTTCAATGTGCGTTGAAGTTATGAGTATTTCTTCTCCTCCAGAGTTCTGCTGAGGCTGTGTTGTATTGTTTTTATCCAGCATTTACATCATACTGAAATGTGAATGGTTGGGAGTGCATGGTGTATTTCTAGAAATTGATCTAATTGTGGTTTTAAGTGTAGATTTACTTCAGGATCTCTGTATGGGTTTTATAAGCGGACAGAATCCAGGGTCCTTCACGTCTAGCTGGCCTTGTTAGTTGGAAAGCAGGTAAGAGAACAGGGGCTACTTTGGTCTCCCTGGGATAAGTTTGGCATGAGAGTTAGCTCAAACTGCGTATGAAAGGGAATGATAAAATCAGTAGGCTGATTCTGAGTTGGGTCACAGATCCTGCTTCGTGCAAATGTTGAACACGTGTGCTAGAAAACACACAGCCTCTTTTGTTAAAAAATGCATGCTATTGATGATACCAGGCAATTGAATTTATATATCAAATCATGATGCTCTACCATTTTCTTTAGGAGCAGAGATCTCAGAATTTAGGGATAGTCTTTGCTTACTTCACCTACACACCTTAATAAGAAAAGCTACACATTGGCTCTATTTAAAAAAAAATTTTTTTTTAACGTTTATTTGTTATTGAGAGACAGAGACAGAGCACAAGCATGGGAGGGGCAGAGAGAGGAGGAGACACAGAATCTGAAACAGGCTCCAGACTCTGAGCTGTCAGCACAGAGCCCGACGCGGGGCTTGAAGTCACAAACTGCGACATCATGACCTGAGCTGAAGTAGGACGCCCAACCGACTGAGCCACCCAGGTGCCCTGGCTCTATTAATCGTGGGATGAATGCCAGTTAAAGAAATATTCTGGGTAGGACCTTCACTCTAGGAGAGGAAGTAGGTTGTGTTCTAATAGGAATGAGGTTAACATTTATGGAGTACTTATCATGTGCCAGACACTGTGCTCGGTACTTCCTTATACGTCATCCCATTAACCCTCCTAATCTCACAGGATAAGAGTTCTAGGTATTCCCATGAGGAAAGCCAGTCTTAGCTAGGATAAATACGTCACTCAGAGTCAGAGCTCAGAAGTGGCAGAGTGAGGATTCTATTCCAGAGGCACTGGACTTCAAAACCTATGCTCTTTCCATTTTGTTCCTCGTGCCGAAGAATATCATCCCACAGATGAGCTGCTTGATTTTCTGAAATGTCAAGTGTCCCTTACTTTCATCTATGTGCCTGGATGTCAAGGTAGAATTGATGCGAGCTTCTTGAAGTCACTGGGAACTGTACAATCGTTTGAAGCAGGAAGGTGTTCTCTGCTGATATTACTCTTGTTCAGAAAACAAGAAAAAAGTTATTATTATTATTATTTTTCCCCGCTGAAGTTGTCTCTGCAACAGTCAGGGCTAGCTCTAAAACCTGATGTTAATTCCTTCACAGCTATTTTTCAACCTTGCAATGTTATTTTCTGATCATTGGCATTTGACACTCAAAACAGTATTGGGGGAGAATTAAGACATACCAGTTTGCCCAGAAACTGAGACACAAATAAGTCATTTGGCAAAAGTCACCAAGTATCCAGATTTGTCTTGGAGAACAGACATTCCAAGTCTGAATGCCTGTTTCTTCTCCACTGTGCTGGTTTTGGGCAGATGCTATGTTACTGGGGCCCCTGTGCTGTGAATTCCCTGAATATCTCACGGTGTTTATGCACTGCTTTCTGTATATAATGGGCCAGTGGAAATATTTGAATTGCCATTCCGTTTTCTCACCTTCCAGTCACTCCACAGCACACTGTGGGCTCTGTCCCTAATGCTTTCATGAAATTACCCTACAGGACATCACCCAGAACCTTCTTACTGCTAAATACAATGGACGCTTCCCAGGTGAAACACACCCTTTCCTTGCCTGTGACTATGTGTGCTTTGATTTTCTTACCTCTCTTTCTGCTTCTTTTCAATTTCAGTGTTCTTTGCTCGTCTTTTAAGTATTGATGTTCCTCAGGGTTCTACCTCAAGTCCTCTTCCTTTTGATTTTACACACTCCCTCCACATAATGTCCCTCTGTCCTCCGACTGAAGTTTTCACCTGTTCGTAGATGCTCCCTAAGGGGGTTGGCTGGGTCCAGATTTCTCTCTTGAGGTTTAGCCTGGCACATCCTGTTGCCGATTGATGTGCAGTCCTCTCCCGTCCCCAGCTCAGCAGGTCTAAACCTAATCCAGATGGAGCTCATCAACTCTATCCTTTCTCCATCACAGCCTCCTGGTAATTCCATTCTGCCAGTCTCAGTGATCAGCATCGCCGTCTGCTTGGTTGGTTGACTAAGTCGAAAAACTGGATGTTATTCTTGAAACCCCTACCCCCTTATTGCAAATGCACATAAGTCCTGTCACAGTAAGGTCAACATGGTTCTGACTCAATCTTTCTAAACTCCAGGGTTCTCTTTAGTCTGATAGGGATAATTTTACCTATTTTATGGGATTGTTGTGGAGATTAAATGAGTTATTGTATCTTGCCATTCTGTCATGTGCCTGGCATGCTGCAAGTGCTCAATACATGTCTGCCCTGTTTCTCTTGCTGCCACTGCATCCAGTCTTGCCCCGTGTCCCTTCCTATGCTCCACATTCCTGCCAGATTTCATCTCTAATATGCAAATTTGATCATTGCACCCTCCTTAAATGGCTTCTCATTACTGTTAGAATAAAATCTAATTCACCTGACATTCAAGACCCTGCAGTATATATTCCTACCCCTGTATTTCTCTAACCTTATTTCTCCTTTTTCCTTCACATCTCAACTTAGATAATTGCTTTCTCTTGGAAGCCTCTGACAGTCCCAATACTTTCAGGTGGGTTAATTATCCTTTCTCCACACCCTAACACTTACCAGGCCATACTATAGTTATTTATATTTATATCTAAGCCCTGCAATAGTCTGTAAGACCTTGGAGTTTAGGGATCGGGTTCATTTCAATCACTTTCTCTTTTTCTGTAACTAGCATAGTATCCGGCATTTAGTAGGTATTCAGAAAATATTTGTTGAATGAATGAATAGCTCCAACATTTTAACACCAAATTTTATACTAACATACTAAAATAACTTTTTAAAAAAATTGTTATGTTTTATTTATTCTTGAGACAGAGAGAGAGAGAGAGAGAGAGAGAGAGAGACTGACTATGAGTGGGGGAGCAGCAGAGCAAGAGAGGGACACAGAATATGCTGCAGGCTCCAGGCTCTGAGCTGTCAGCACAGAGCCTGACGCGGGGCTCGAACTCACAGACCGTGAGATCATGACCTGAGGTGAAGTCTGATGCCCAACCAACTGAGCCACCCAGGTGCCCTTAAAATAACTTCTTAAATCAACCTAAATGTCTCATTTGATTCGAGGCAAACTAGCAATTCCTTTATTTGGTGCAGACAAATTTTTAAAATAGTATAAAAGAAATAGTATGTTAAAGTGTAACCTGTATATCATCAGAGAAGGAAATAATAAAGCTTTTATTTCTTCTAATTTCTGAATTTTGTCAAAAAATTTTTTTTTTCTCATTTAGACTTGGATTTTCTCCATGGCTTATAGTTATAGTTCTTAGGGCAAGTTGGAAAAGTTGGTGTTAGTATAGCTTATTTGTGGTATCAGGGCCACCCTGAACTGATTGTGGAAAAGTTTCATGGCATAGCAGAGAAACTTGTGATTGGAAAACTTGGCTCTTCAGAGGTGAATAACTGGTAAATGACTTTCAGGTTATTGAGTTGTATTTCTCAGAATTATACTCAGATACTATGTATGAGTAGTTTCCAATTTTTTTCATCCATCCTCCCTTTCTTTAATCTGTCAAATATGTGATTGTTATAAATTGAGTGTCTTACATGGTCCAAAGCCTTATTAGGGGTTGAAGAAGATGTAAAAGGACTACATCTATCCTTTCGAGATCTTCATGTGATCTTACTAAAGAGATATCCATTTTCATGAACAGATGATAATACAAAGAAGCACACTATAAGTGCTAACCAAAAAATACCACCGGCGTTAAGAGTCTGGTGAGCATGCAGTATTAATCAGCGGAGGTGGGGGCCAAAGGTCAGGACAGATAGGAGTTGGATACTTTGAAAGGATATGTATCAGAACTCTAGGTAGGGAACATGGGGCATGCAAAGTCCCAATACAAGACTTGTTAAAACTTTTTATTTAGAATAAAGAGTTTGGGGCACCTGAGTGGCTCAGTCAGTTAAGTGTCTGCCTCCGGCTCAGGTCATGATCTCACGGTTTGTGGGTTCAAGCCCTGCATCAGACTCTGTGCTGACAGCTCGGAGCCCCTTGGGATCCTCTGTCTCCCTCTCTCTCTGCCCCTCCCCTGCTCATGTGCTCTCTCTCTCTCTCTTTCTCTTTCTCAAGAAATAAATAAAAACGTTAAAAAATAATACAAATAAAATAAAATAAATCAGAATAGAGAGTTCCAGTATGCTTTTGGAGGATGGTAAAGGCAGTAGGAAGATTGGAGACAGGTAATTGAAGTTCTTCCATGTTAGGACTTTAGATGCTTGGCAGAAGGAAAGTTTTTTATTTTTGTGTGGGGAGCTGTTTGAGTAGAAGAGTGACAGTGGCAGTGTTTCAATAGAAGCAATCTTATGCGGATGTAGGATAAATAGGGTGAGAGGTATATTAGGTAAGATCAGTTAGAAGCTCCCAACTTGTCAGTTAAGTGGTATCTGGAGGCCTATGTGTCAGTCTTATGTGCCAGACTCAAGTTTGTACTCTTTTGTACTCTTAAAAATTATTGAGAACACCAAAGACCTTCAGTATATGTGGTTTATATCTATTGATATATACCATTATAGAAATTAATGTTGAGAAGAATTTTAAATATTTAATATATTAAAAATAACATTAATAAGCCCATACTATATTAGCAGTTTTTAATGAAAACATAATTGTATTTTTCATAACAAAAAATTAGTGAGAAGAATGGCATTGTTTTACATTTTTGTAAATCTCTTTAGCATGTGGCTTAGAAGACAGGTATATTCTGATATATGCTCCTGTATTCAATTTGTTGTGACATATGTCACATAGCTTCTGGAATACCCATTGTTCACTCATAAAAAAATGAAAATGCAGTCTTGATATTATTATAAAAATAAGTTTTACCTTACACATTCTCTGAAAGGGTTTTGGTAATCTGTAGGGGTGCCTGGATGACATCTTGAGACCTACTGTCCTAAAGGATTTTTCATAATATTGGGGCTGGGGTGGATGAAGTCATTCCTTGTATGCAGAGGTGAGATGACTTTGAAGGATGAGCTCACCCTTGTGACATTTGCCCCAGTCCTGACTGGAGAGCAGTCATATCTTCTACACCTTATCTCTGAAGGGGCCGAGTGGAAGGCCCTTGGTGAGCAGCAAGACCCAAAGACCTTTTGATCCTGGCAGCAAATGGGAGAAGGCTGTCCTCACAGGTGATGGAAAGTAAGGGGGTTCCTGCTAGCTGGAGGCAGGTCAGGGTCAGAAAGTCAAGAATCCACACTGAATGTCTGTGCTCTGATACCATGCCAGCTTTCAGGGGCAAGGACGCCTTGAGAAACTGAATGTGGATGGGACAGGTCTGAGACATGTGTCAACAGCTATGGTAAAATCAGAAAAGTCTTTAAACCTCTTTTAAAAAGTGTATCGTAGCTTTTAAAGTTTCTTTTTCTCTAGTAAAATAAAAAAAATTCCAGCTTGTCTTAATTGTGTTTGGAGGAACCTAGAAAAAGAGATTGAAGAAACTCCCCATGATTTAACTTTATTTTTCTAATTGGAACAGGAATACACATACATTGTCTAAAACTTGGCAAATATAGAGAAGCAGAGAGGAAAAAATAAAAATCACCCATAATTTCATCACCGAGAAACACTGTTAATATTTTGAAGCATACCTTTCCAGATTGGATTGAACCTTATTTATAGAATGATGCCATTTGATACATACTGTTTCACGGTAATATTATTTCCCCGAACAATGTATCATAAAGCAAGCTATTTTCTTTAAATAATATACCTAAGGCCCTTTATGTCTCTTCTTTAGGAGCAGTTTTGAGAGTGAATGTGAATGCGTGTGCGCACATGTGTTTGTGTGTGTGTGTATGTGTGTATTCTGCGTGGAAATGCATCGGCACTCTAGTGGCTTCAGTAAGAGGTGTGAGAAGAGTTGAGGGAACGATGGAAAAATGAATTGGGAAAACAGAGCTGGGATCGCTCAATTAGCCACCTCTTGAACCTAGAGATCACGTGTCTAGAATGTTCTTTGTGCAAACCTTAGAAAAAAGTCCCTTTTATCTTGGTAAAATTATATTGAGAAGACGTTGAAGAGGAAATGAAGAGGGAAAAAGTTCAAGAGAATGTTGCTTAGTGTGACTCAGTGCCATATATATATTGAGCAATACCAAGGGGGTTTGGAAGAGGTACTCAACGCTCCTTGAGACTAAGGCTTGGTAGTTCCATTATTGCATCAGCAGCAACTCTGGAAGTGGTGTTTTCAGTCATTCTGACTTTGAACACGACTGCTGCCAGGATGGAGCATCGAAATCCCTGGTTCCATGACATTGTGCAGTTACCCCTGAAAGGATGAACAGGTACTGTCCACTTGTTTCATGGTCAGAAAGGGCCTCCCAGTTGTTAAACTCAAACCACCTTTTCAACATTTCAATATTTAAGTTGTTCTTTTGGGAGCTTTGGCTAGTCGCCACTTGGAACCACTCTAATGTATACCGCACTTTCTGGGCTTGTTTGTTTTTTTCATAATTTTCTTTAGGTTACTACTGTGAACTTAAAATGTTTTGCAGTTGTCTTTTAAAAATACTGTGAAGACAAGTGAGGGGTTCGTGTATTCATTTACTCATCCATTCATTCCACAAGTATTTACTGAGCCCTACTGTGTGCCAGGCGCACAATGTTATATATATATATATATATATATATATATATATATATATATATATATATAAATAATAGCAAAATTGTTAGTATTAGCATTTGTAAATACCGCGGTAAATGTGATCTCAAGGATTCCAGAGGTTTTGTTCTCATTAAATAATTATTTTGGATCTTCACCTTTTCCTCCTCTCAATACATTCCTAACAATCTATGGCCAGTCGTGCTGGTCTCACAGTCATATGGTTATGTGATGGTAGCTCAGGTGGATGAACCAACCTGGTGACTCCTCTGCTTGAGCTGCAAAAACATGGAATTGAAAATAGTAACACGGATGCAAAGCATTCAAAATGGCACACATCCAGGTATTCCAGATTTGATGATCCTGTTACAAGAGTAGCTCATGGCAATGTAGCAACCATGGATGTGTGGCTGAGGGTATTGTACCAGGTTCTGGGCTGTCTGCTGTGTGAGTGTGCCCAACATTCTTGTTTGGGTGACCGGTAGGAGGGCTATTTGAGGGGCAAAGAATCACAGCCATCTTGCATTTCCTCCTTAATTCTCACCGTGGTGAGAAAACCTGGTTGATGTGTAATTGTTCGCCAGGTTTCTCCTTGGGTATAACGCTAAATATGATCTAAGAGTAATTTAACTCTATGACTCATGTCACTTTAGGGGCAACAAATATACTCCTTGCCAGGGTCTAAATGGTCCTCTCTTTCATTATTTGTGTTCTTCTCATTCTCAGTGTTCAGCCAAAAAAACATAGGGGTATTTCAGCAAGAGTATTGGCTTAGAAGTCAGAAAATGCAAGAAGACATTGGTTTGAATTCTGTCTTTAACATTTATGAGTTGTTTCATCTTGGACAGCTTACTTTTCTAAGATATCATTTCTTTATCCCAGATTTCTCCTATAGCCTACTTTAGTAATTGATCTGGGAATTAAAAGAAATGGTATAGATTGAGCATATATCTTTTATGTGCTTCTCAGTACTCCTATAATAACTATTGCTTATAAAATTCATTTGCCAACTAATCACATACTTACTTGTATTACTGATTTCTGCCGACGGAAGTTTTTGTGGCTCATATCTTATCTCTCCAGCCAACAAACGCACTGACTTAGCATTTCAGACTCAGCACATGTATCTAGTCTTCCAAGAAGCCTTCCCAGACCTCTTTCCTCATAATACCTTGCATATATCTTTACTATTCCCCTTCCCACGTTGTACTATAGCTATATCATTTGTATATATATGTTTTATCTACTGAATGATGAGCTTATTGAAGATGGAACCATGTCTTTTTCTCAGCATCCATCAGAACACCTGGCCCAGAGAAAATGTTATCGACCTGTATTTGGTGAATGAATATTCACCAGTGGCAGTGAGGGAAAAGTAGGATTGGCTTTGATGAGAGTAGAAGTGATGAAGATTTTGGATGGATTCTTATTCAGACTCTTACCTGTCACATCTCTTCAAAGAATGGGAGATGAGTCATTCACTTGGGGTAAAGGGAAGGAGGAGTTGTTTGGTTTTCATCTCAGCTACATACACGGCAAATTCCAGAAGGTAGCCGTAGTTCCTGCTGTAAAACAACAGGTGTGGCAGTGCAGGGCAGGGTAGAGAAGTCACTAAAAGAAAAAGAGGTAGACAGGGTTCTTTTTCAGACTTGGATTCTTTTTTTTTTTTTTTAATTTTATTTTAGAGAGGGAGAGAGAGTGAGTGTGCATGCATGTGAGTTGGGAAGAGGGGCAGAGGGCGAGAGGGAGAGAGAGAATCCCAAGCAGGCTTTATGTTCAATGCAGAGCCTGATGCAGGGGCTTGATCCCACAACTCTGGGTCAAGACCTGAGCCAAAATCAATAGTTGGACGCTCAACTGACTGAGCCACACAGGCTCCTCAGACTTGGATTCTAATCCCAGTTCTACCTCGGGCTCCCTTGGGGCTTGGTAATGAAATTTAAAGTTTGTGTGGCTCAGTTACTTGACATCCTAAAAAACTGACTGGACTAGATGTTTCATTCTAACTTTGACTGTCATTGAGTCTAAATGAATCACAAAGTGCTCCCTCTTCCTACGTTTACCTTCATAAGAGAAAACATGGCACAACTAGCAGTGTCCTGATTGGGTTCGTGAACCGTTCAGCTTCCACAGAAGCACAGTTCATGGAAAAGCAGAATCTGAAATAATCTTTGGGGTGACTTTTGAATAGAATGATATTTCACTTTCAGTGTGGTGTGAAAGCCTTGGCATAGTGGGCACAGGATCAGATGTTCCTATTGTTCTTTATTGTTTAATCTGTGCCATTTGACGAGACAGCCAAGTAGAGAGAGCTGCCTATGTGTTGAGAAAAGGAAGAATGGAGAAGGTTTAAGGAGTGGAAAAGCTTATCGTTTTGTTTTCCCATAGGTTCTGGACATAGCTTCATTTCCTAGCTTTTTTTAATTTTATTTTTATTTTTTTCCTTTTTTTTTCTTTTTTTTTTAACATTTATTTTATTTTTGAGACAGAGAGAGACAGAGCATGAACGGGGGAGGGCCAGAGAGAGAGGGAGACACAGAATCTGAAACAGGCTCCAGGCTCCGAGCTGTCAGCACAGAGCCCGACGCGGGGCTTGAACTCACGGAGCGCGAGATCATGACCTGAGCCGAAGTCGGACGCTTAACCGACTGAGCCACCCAGGTGCCCCTTCGTTTCCTAGCTTTAAAAATGTCTTTTAGAATGATTAATTTATAGATCAATCAGTAGTCTTTCATTTGTAAGTGAAAAAAACTTAATTTTAATTAGCTTAAGTCACAAAGGGAATTCATTGTCTCAGGTCACTGAAGAGTCAAGGGGCAGAACCAGCTTTAGGCACAGCTCTAACCAGGGGATTAGCAACTGTGTTGGAAACCTGTCATCTCTACGCATTAGTTCACCTTCTTTCACATGCTGGAAACGTGGCCTAAGGGAACCCCAGGCTCATAGCAATCCTAGTCAAAAAAGATTTTTTTCAATAGCTCTACGAGACAGTGGACTGGTCTGGGTCACGTGTTCTCTGATCAGCCCCAACTACATCACATAGAAGGAGGCTCCCATGGCAGGAATTACTGCCATGGCAGGAGTTACTGGATGATGTGGATCTCAGGCAGGCAAAAACAACAGGCATTCACTACATTTTCCTGGCCTAGAGGACTTCTTATGTTTTGGGCTTTTCTCGCTCTTTCTTGTTCTCTGGTTTCTCCTGCTGCTTTTGCACAAATTATATATGTGTTCCTAAACTCCAAAGCTTTTCTCTTCTTTCTGAACTCTGTCGGTGCCCCCCCCCCCCCCCCATGCTCTTATCTCCTCTCGGAAGACAGTCACGTCCTTATCTCTGGCCTCTACCTTTCTTGGAAAAAGCTCACTCATCATTTCCATCTGGTATTTCACAGCCCTTATAACTTAAAATGTCTCAAACCAAACTGGCCACCACTCTCCCAAATGTATTTCTTTTCCTACGTCCCCCAGTCACATCTGTGGCAACAGCCGCTGTCTACTTTCTCAAAGGCCTAACCTCAGAGTTGTTTTTGACTGTTTCCTCTGCATATCATTTCTCCCTTACGGGAACATTCCTAGCTCTTTATCATTCTGTCTCATGAATTTATTACTTTTTCTCAGGTTTTATAAACATTGGTGTGTGATTTATTTCTGCCACAATTATTAGATTTCTTAATGGAGGGTGTTAGGACTTACCTTTGTGTTATTTCTTTCTTGGTTGTCAAACTTCAACTTCCCCCACCTTCCTCTTCTCCCATCGGTATTATACCCAGACTTCTATGATTCTAGAAATTTTGTTAAATGAAGAAAATAATTTATGCAACATGTAGTACAATTACATGGTTATTATACTTGTAATATAGTACAACAGTAGTTGAAGCTATAAAAACAGATTGTATTCAAGAACTGTTGCAATAGGGGAGAAGGGACCTCAGTGTAGAACTGGGCTCATTTCCAAATACATCATGGACAAGTGGTGATTTATAACCAAGGAGCAAGGTGGGGTCAAGGAATGGAAAATTACTAAGAGGAAACATTAGGGATTTGGGGAGGAGGAGGATCCTACTTAATAGGATCCTTACTGAAGGCAGGCAGGAGTGATCAGATCCCAAGGATTTTAGCAGGATTCTTGCTAAAATGGGACAATGCAGACCCTGTGAGAATGGATGCAAGGCAGAGGCCTCAAAGGATTAGAGGAACCTGACCAAAGTTTAGCCAAGTACAGGGCCTGTGTCATTATCTATGCTGTGTGATTTCAAATCTTGCCTAACTCGTTGGCATTTATTATTAGCAAGTTTTAACTGTACAAAATGTTGGGGAGGAAGTGCCCTAATCATTCAACCCTGTCCCTGTCCCTCCCTGCATCAGCATTTCCACAAAGATGTGTCCTGAAAAAGATGCAAAAACAAAACAAAACAAAACAAAGAAACGAACAACCCCCCCACCCCGCCAAAAAAAAAAAAAACCCACAAAAAAACACACCAACAAAAAGAAACCAAACCCAAAAATTTCTGTCTAGCCAGAATTGGTGAGGAAGAAGGAGTAGGGGAAATAGAAGAAGAAATGCATGGAACTATTTGGTTAAATGATTCTGGATATAATTTGAGATCTCGTTTATGATATGCATCTAAACCCCTTTACCTCTACATCTTCCTTACTTGGGTGCTTCATCTGAATAAGACCCGTTTGAGATCGCCTTCACGTGGCCAAGAGACCAAAGGAGTTAAAAAAAAAAAAATTGGAGAAAATGCTTTGAGAAAACAAGTCAACCCACTGAACATTAGGGTGGCAGGTGGTTGGAGTTTGCCTCTGATAGCACAAAGCTCAAAGGGCCGGCGAGCTTCCGGTGCTTCCCTTGACAATAGCGGTGTTGTAAAAACAAATAGATGGCAAGGAGGAAAGCTCAGTGCATAAATGTAAAGCAAGATGGCAAAAAAGCTCAGGAAGTTTTATCAAGACGCGTAGGATTCAGGCTCATCATCCTGGATTGTTCTATGAAGAGCCCTGGTGCCTCCCGCTGCTTTCATAATTTATTCATTGTTTGTTTTGGAGGTGAAGGGGTGTGTTTGAGAGGATGTTTGACCTTCCTTAACGGTTCAACCAGTTCTGTTGTCACCTCACTGCTCTGGCATTGGGCTCTCATCCTGTTTATCCCTGCTCTGGGAAACACCGCCCTTTCTTAGACAACTGCTTTCTTTGTTTCAGGTTCAACTTTGTTAAATCAAAGCATTATGGAAATCTAGATTGTAAAGCCAAATAGGCGGTTGTGTAAAGTTATTTGCATCCTACTTGCCAGTAGATAGCTATTTTAAATAAATCAGGCCTGCCATTAATTCAGTTTTGCCACACTGCTAGGGTTCTGCTAGTACTCTGTCCTCGTTCTCATTATAAGGCAAGGCCTAGAGTTGTGTTTTTTTTTTTTTTTTTTTATTTAAGTTTTTCTTTAAATTTCCGTCAGTTAACCACAGTGTGATATTAGTTTCAGGTTTAAATTTAGTGATTCAACCCTTCCATGCAACACTCAGTACTCATCACAACAGGTCCACTCCTTAATCCCCATCGCCCATTTCACCCCCCCCCCCCCCCCCCCCCCCCCCGCACCCCTGTGGTAACTATCAGTGTGTTGTCTATAGTGAAGAGTGTTTCTTGGTTAGGCAGGGCCTAGAGTTTTGTTATCTCTCCACCTCCTCGTTCTTTCGGGCATTGAGTAGTTGCTACTGTCAAAGTGTGATTATCCGTGACCACCTGCCCCCCCCAATTTCTACACAGACACTGCACAGACCAGCAAGACTTGAAGCTGTCTTACACTATTGTAGTCCTTCGGCTGCGCTATTTTTTTCTAACTGTATGTAGGAGAGTGTCTTTAATGATGCACGGTGGGCAATTAACGCATTTTTGAGGGTAGTGATTTTCAAACTGTTAACTGTCATTTACTGTAAAAAAGTGAATGTGACATTGTGATCCAGGGTATATATACATGGTTTGTATAATGTGTAACTGAAGCAAAAGTGTCACTAAATAATATCTTGTTATGAGTGATACAGTCCATAGTTTCTATTATAGTTTTTGCCTGCTTACAAAATGCTGACTGTGACCTTGTAAGTGGATTTTCTGACCCACTAATGAGTCACAATTTGAGCCTGAAAAGAACTGCCTAACAGTCATCAAGTTTTAGGAAGTCTAGGATGCTAATTCTGAGAAGACTTTGGAAATTATCTATGGGCGGCTTCCCTTTTCATCCTATTTCATACTTAGAGGAACTTGAAGTCCAAGTAGGTGAAGACTTCTTGTGGGGAAACAGTGCTGTCTTAGCTGCTATTTATGCTATTACCCACATTTAGTTCTGGAATCATGCAGTTTAACCACATGAAATCTAATTTTTGAGGCTAGGAATTTTGCTCCTGGGTGGTTTCATGGTAACGAACAAAGTATTCCCACTTTCCTTCCTCCTATGGAGCTATTTTCTCCCTCCACTCGTTTATTACCCCCCTAATCTCTGCCTAAGGGAAGACTGCTAACAGAACGTTGCATTGGTACCCCCTGTTCTAGGGATGGCACACAGCTATCATTGTCATGAAGCCAAACCCATTGTCATGGGTTGAACAAGGAACAGACTTAGGCACATGCTTAGGCAGTAAAAAAACAAAACAGAAGTCCAAATGTGCATTTTCTTTAAGGCAATTGCAGTTTTAGTTTTGACAGCTGCATACATCTTGGTATATTTGATGTTTTTTCATCATTTCTTAATACTTAGTAGTGATATCCTCATACTCACATCTTACATTTTTAGTGGCATTATTTCTATTGTGAAGGAAAAGGCTTCATGGTCAAACAATTCACATCAACTTTTGAGTTCTCAAATACCATTCATAGAGTGTTGATCAGTTTGGGCTGCCATAACAGACTACCATAAACTGGATAGCTTGAACAATAGAAGTTAGTTTTCTGGGGCGCTGGGTGGCTCAGTTGGTTAAGTGTCCAACTTTGGCTCAGGTCATGATCTCACTGTTCGTGGGTTCGAGCCCCACATTGGGTTCTGTGCTGACAGCTCAGAGCCTGGATCCTGCTTTGGATTCTGTGTCTCTTTCTCTCTCTGACCCTCCCCCACTCGCACTCTGTGTGTCTTTCTCTCAAAAACAAATAAACATTAAAAAAATTAAAGAAAAAAAGAAGTTAGTTTTCTTACAGTTCTGGAGAGGGCAAGTCCAAAACTGAGGTGTCAGAAGTGCCTCTGTCTGGTAAGGGCTCTGTCTTTGGATTGCAAATGGCTGCCTTCTGGCTGTCTACTCACATGGTGGAGAGAGGGCAAGCAAGTTCTCTGGTGTCTTTAAGACAACTAATCTAGCTGGACTAAGACACCACGCTCATGACCTCATCTAACCTTAATTATCTCCCAAAGGCCCCAACTTTCTTTTTCTTTCTTTCTTTCTTTCTTTCTTTCTTTCTTTCTTTCTTTCTTTCTTTCTTTCTTTCTTTCTTTTTCTTTCTTTCTTTCTTTCTTTCTTTCTTTCTTTCTTTCTTTCTTTCTTTCTTTCTTTCTTCCTTTTTTCTTTTCTTTCTCTTTCTTTCTCTTTCTTTCTTTCTTTCTTTTCTTTCTTTCTCTCTCTCTTTCTTTCTTCCTTTTTTCTTTTCTTTTTCTTTCTTTCTCTTTCTTTCTTTCTTTCTTCCTTTTTTTATTCCTTTCTTTTTTCTTTGTTTCTTTCTTTCTTTGTTTGTTTGTTTGTTTCTTTCTTTCTTTCAAGTTTATTTATTTTTGAGAGACAGAGAGAGACACATTATGAGCAGGGAAGGGGCAGAGAGAGAGAGAGAGAGAGAGAATCCAAAGCAGGCTCCAGGCTCTGAGCTGTCAGCACAGAGCCCAACGTGTGGCTCAAAAGCCCCAACTTTAAATATTATATTAAGAGTTAGGGCTTCAATATGTGAATTTTGGGAGAACAGAGTCTAGACTATAGTACAAAGCTAAGATCTTAGTTTGAATATTGGCTGAAGCATGTAAAGAACTTTTCTCAATTGTACTTATTAAAGATAGACTCTTCTGTTTGAGTGAATGGATATTTTTCACACTCTATAATTCTTACAACAATTATTAACAATAGTAACACATTTACTTTCTTTTATATTCCTGGTAATGCAAGTATGTGGACTATAGTTTACAGTTAAAATATGCCCAAGAGTAAAGAGTAAGTAAAATGATACCTTTAAAAAGTTATTTTCATAAAGAATTTTTTTCCTAATGCAGATTTTATTCCTCATCGATAGTTAATGAATTTCTATGCAGCCTAGCACTGTTTTTAAAACTTTATATAGTATAGAACAGCTACCCACTATCAGTGAGAACAATACATATTTTAGCAAACTACCATATGTACTAAAGATATGCTTTAAAACAACTTTTGTGTATTGGAATTATTATTGCTGTCTAGGAGCATGGATGAGTTTCTTAACTAAAAAACTGTAAAGGAGCCAGGTGTTTGTCTACAAGAAATGTTGCAGAGAGCTACCCCAATCGCCTACACGAAATATCCATTCTATCTAAAGAAAAACAGAGAGGGGAGATTGAGAGTATAGAATAGTTTTAAAGCTTTTCATTTGAAACCTGTTGGTCCACTTTTAATATTTTTAAAGTCCTTGGAAATCCCCAAACTAGTTCTTACCTTTTTGGCTGCTATAGGTAGACAAGAAGAGTTATTTTCCCCCTTGTTTTGCTATCTTTTTCTTGTTTCTAGGTTTAAAGAGTTGTGGGCTGTTTTAAAAATATAGGGCTTCTGTGTAAAGTTTGGGCTGTGTATCTAGATAAAATATCCTGGGTCTCCTTAGAGTATCTTTGCTTGCATGCTTTTACTATGCTAACACATATGTTTACTTTGTTTCTCCTGTTTCAGTGTCTATCAGCTGAAGAGATCTTTTCCCTTCATGGCTTTTCAAATACTACCCAGATAAGCAGCTCCAACTTCTCTGTCATCTGTCCAGCAGTCTTACAACAACTGAACTTTCATCCTTGTGAGGATCGGCCCAAACACAAAACAAAACCAAATATTTCGGAAGGTACGTTGGAAGTTTTTTTTTTTCTTCTCCTGCTTGTTTGAAAAGCCTATAGGCTAGTTTGAAATTAAATCAACATGCTTCTTTCTCTGCTTTATTGCTTTTATTTAATCTACCTAGAAGCTGTTGGCAAAATGCTTATATTCTGAAAGTGTTTAGAATAAGAATAATTAGAACTCATTTAAGCTTCATAAGTTGTGCTCTCCTATTTGTGGAGTCAAAGTTATATTTGGTACCAATTTAAAACCTTTATAAGACATTTGTGGAGTCAGAATTATACTTGGTACCACTTAAAAACTTTGTAAAACTCGGGGCGCCTGGGTGGCTCAGTCGGTTGGGCGGCCGACTTCGGCTCAGGTCACGATCTCGCAGTCCGTGAGTTCGAGCCCCGCATCGGGCTCTGTGCTGACAGCTCAGAGCCTGGAGCCTGTTTCGGATTCTGTGTCTCCCTCTCTCTGACCCTCCCCCGTTCATGCTCTGTCTCTGTCTCAAAAATAAATAAACGTTAAAAAAAAACAAAACAAAAAACTTTGTAAAACTCAATTCTTGATTTTAAACAATAGATGCCTTATACTGTACTTGTTGGATTGTATGTTAACTATTTGGCTCATAACTGATAAGGTGATTTCCCTTACCTTGTGCTTATCTTATTATTTAAGAGCTTATCAATTTATCTGTAATTTTCAGTAAAGGGATAAAGGAATATCCCATTTAGATTAAATATTAAGGTTACGAGTTATGACTGTTGTAATTTTCATTAACAAAAGAAAATGCCAGCGACTCTTCTTTAAGTGCCTGTAATAGTATTGCCATACGTACCACATTTCAAAGGAACAACCCGCTGCAAAGAAATTCTAAAATCCGAGAAAACAAGTGCATGCTTACTGTATAGTTCACCTACTTAACCATGTAGAAGAATTCTTTTCCAAATAAAATAAACTATTTCTTCCACGGGTCTGTTTTCCAGCTATGTGCGATTTCTTGGTACCCTCAAATCTTTAACCTGACCCACATGGATATTTTAATTCTCATTTTTTTTTAACATTGTTCATTCAATAAATGTTTTTATTTTAATTTTTTTAATGTTTATTTATTTTTGAGAGACAGAGCGTGCGAGTGGGGTAGGGGCAGAGAGAGAGGGAGACACAGAATCCAAAGCAGGCTCCAGGCTCCGAGCTGTCAGCACAAAGCCCGATATGGGGCCCAAACCCACAAACCGTGAGATCATGGCCTGAGCCAAAGTCGGACACTTAACTGACTGAGCCACCCAGGTGCCCCAATAAATGTTTTTTGAATGACATGCCAAATGCTGTTCTGGGCATTGAGGATTCAGTAGCAAAGAAGAAAAATTTCCTGCCCTTTCAGGGCTTACAGTATAATGGAGAAGAGAAATAATAAACATTTATACAAACAAGCAAGCAATGTAATTTCAGAGTGCTAAATGCCATGAAGAAATTAAGTAGTAGGTAAGGGATAGAAGGAGATAGTGAGTGAGTGTGATTTTCAATACATCAGAGAAGGCCTTTCTGATGAGATTACATTTGAGCAGGGTCCTGACTGAAGGTAAGGAGAGGACCACGGCAAGATGTTCTCTGGGAAAAGAACATTCTTGGTCAAGGGAACAGTCACCATAAGCTTGACAATGAGCTTGGCGTATGTAAGGAACTGCAAGAAAGCCTGTGTGTCTGGAGCATAGGAAGCAAGAGGGAGACTGGAAGGAAATGATGCCCTGGGCCGTGTAGAATGCAGTAAATTGACTGGGTTTTGCTCTGAATGTGGTATGAAGACGCTGTAGGGTTATAAATGGGGGAGTGACATGATTTTGTTTGGATTTGTACAAGATTATTCTACCTGCGGTTTGAAGAATAAATTGTAATGTAGTATGAGTGGATGCAAGGGAATTAGTCAGGAGGCAGTTTCCCAGGGTTGGTGCTAAGGATGAAGGGGACTTGGGCTGAGATAGGAGAGGTAGAAGGGAACAGTGATCAGATCCATGATGGATTTTGGAAACTGTGCTAAAATGGATTTGCTTCTGGATTAGATGTGGGCGTTGGGAAAGATGAGTCAAGATTTGAACCACAGAAGCTGGAGAGATGTTTGTGCCATTTCCTAGTTTCTTATGGAGGAAGCAAGTGGTGAGGATTGGGTATAATTTTTCACATGATCAGTGTGAGACACTGATGTAGACCACCAAGGAAAGTTGAACAGTAGTCAGTGACATGCACACATTTGGTGTTCAGACAACAGGTCAAGGCCAGAAATTTGTCACCTTAGAGGTGGCATTTGAAGCCACTGGTCTGAGAGAGCACATCTAACTTGAGTATAAAAGAATATAAAGAGAGAGAAGATAGAGAAGAAAAGGGACACCTCAACAAAGGAAGTGCTGATTCTACTGATTTATTCCTTTGTGAATATGTATGTACTTTGATCTCTCTCTATCTTAGTAACAAGAGTGGTAACAATGGCAAAAATAATGATAATAGTCGACTGTTACGCAGTATTTACTATGTGGGTGAGTACTGTTCCAAATACTTGACCTATGTTAACTCATTTAATCTTCATTCAACTATACGATGTGGGAACTACTGCTCCCATTTTACAGCCAAGGAAACGTATGTGTGGAGAGTATAAAGTCATTTGCTCAAGAGTACACAACTTGCACGTGGTAGAGCCTTTTTCAAACCCAGCTGTCTCAGCTTCATGATCCATGTTCTCTTTTATATTCTGTATTTACATTCATGTAAAGACCCCAAATATACTTTATCAATATAATTAGCAATTTTGTGAATAACAATAATTTCACAGCGAATTGTTTAAGCAAATATTTTTTCTAGATTATATACTAAATAGGAATATGTTTGTATTTCTACAAGTTTGTCTAATATAATTTGCATTTTGTATTCAAAAGCAAATTCAGGAATGCTTTATATATTAACTTTTAATAATAGCGTAACATAATAAAAACATAGATTCTGAAGCCAGTCCACCTGGACTCAAATCCCAGCTCTGTAACTTTCCAGCTATTTTGGGCACATGACTATGCCTTTCTGCCTCAGTTTTCTTATCTAAAACAGTACCTTTCTTATAGTGTTGCTATAAAGATTAAATAATATTTGTAAAGCATGTAGAATATAGTATAGCATTTGCTTAGGCACTATATATATATGTCTGTTAAATAAAATATATCCACCATGTACATAATTCTGGGTATAGGAGATGAAACTTCAGAAAAAGCAAGTCCTCTACTCTGCATGTTAGTGACTGCATTCAAAAGTGTTTTTAACCCTAATTCCCAAGTTTCCTCTATCTCAGGAACCAGGAGGTAGGAACAGGGAATTGGGAAGCAGGAAGTGAGGGGATTCCAGGGTCAACACTACAAAGTCATAAAATGGAAAATCAATAGTTCTAAGTTACAAGATTAGGCAGGCACCACATATTTGGACAGAGGCCCAAGAAAGACAGAACTGGCTCTTAGGGGATACATAATATTAGGAATTGAAATGGGGCTGGAGTGGGTGGGATGGGGTGGGAGAAGATAGAGAAAAATTTCTGGAGAATTAGGGTAACTGGTAGAGTACTCTAAGATGTTTAATTTGACACTATATTGCCTTTATTTGGTGCACTGTCTTGTTTTATTTTAGTGCAACTGTGTGTGCTTCTGTGTTGAGCAGTTTATTTAATATCTCTGTGCCTCAGACATCTCATGTATAAAATGGAAATAATTATACTACCTTCCTTCTAGAATTGTTGGGGGTATCAAATGAGTTAATATATGCAAGTGCCTAGAACAGTGCCTGGCACAGAGAAGGAAGTCTGTATTCATTCCTCATATAAATTTGTTCATAGGTTCACTCCATTCCGTGCTCCTTGTGTAAGCCTATTCTTTTAAGTAATGAAATGCACTTGATTCTTGATGTAACTGTTTACCTAATGTAAAGTCAATTCTGAGCTCATTCAAAAAATGAAAAACCAAAATAAAACTAATCCAAAGGAGTCGTGATATAAGGATTTTATACACATGCTTACACTGATGTTTCAGTAGGCAGATAAAATATTCTCATTTATCAGAGACCTCATATTTTGTGATTTTGAAATTGCCTTTCAGGTGCTTTTCTAAGCTCTTATTGATGAATACTATAAACTGATAGTAATTCAAATTCTTGAGGAGATAGATTAATTGTTTTAACAATAATTTAATGATCCAAAATTGGTGCATTTTTTTTGATGGGGTCACAGGATGCTGTTTAATGCAAATAATAAGTAAGAACAATAGAATTTTACTTGCACATCCCTGGAGATCACATTGTCCAATTCTGTAGTAGAATCGGTAACATAAGTTAAGCTCCAGAGATGTTGAATGGCTTCCTCCAGGTATGTATCTGAGGAAGGATGAGAACACAGGGCTCCTCACTCCTAGTTCTTTATATAACAATGAGCTAAATGAACTGAAATTTATATGGTGGTCTACTAACTAATTTATCATTTTTAAATTATAAAGGCATGTACTGGAGGCTTACTATATATACTAGGGACAACATTAACTGGCTTATTTTACTTTTGTAAAAATTCTATGAAATAGGAGAATTAAATGAGTTAGAGTAGATGCAATTTTTAGAAGAATCTTAACAAATAGTGGTCTTTCAATAAATGTTAGCTATTATTACTAATTTTCCTTGGAAATTTATCAAAATCTTTCAGAGTTCGCTAAGAAGAGAGAGAAAGGATCCTCTTTGAATCAGATCATTAGAGGGAGTCCTTTGTATATACGGAGAGGTCCAAGTAATTTTCTTATAGTAATTTATTCTTTGGTGCCCCAGTTGAGTGGATGAATGGAATTTTTTTCTTCAGTAATGTCCTGACAATACAAGAAGAGGAAGTTATGTAGTATGCTTAGAAGATGATGATTCATACTCCCCAACTTCCCCAAGTAATTCTGATAAATATATACAATAGTAACTAAGGTTGGAAAGATTAAATAGGCATTTTTTTTTTTTTGGCAAGAGTTCTGGGCTGTATGTGAATGAATGTCATGAAATATGTATGTCATGAAATATGCCACTAGTTCATTCATTAAAGAATGTGTGCTATTTTCTGGGCAATACTTTAGGCACTAAGGATGAAAAAACATAGCTTATCTCCTTGAAAATGTCTTAATTTGTATCGTGTAGACAAATATAAAAGTGATAAAACTACTTTAGCACACAAGATATGGTATATGGCCCAATTATCTTTAATCAAAGAGCCATGGGGACAGCTGCCTGGAGGAGCTAGGAAAGTTTAATAGAAGAGGTTTTGGAGTTGGCTTAGAGAAACTTGTGTGAGTTTCTTAGGCAATGAAAGACAGAAGGATGTTTTCAGGTAAACAACCACAAGTAAAGGTAATTCCTTACTTGGAAAGCATTGTGTTAGCATAAAGGCCGTGTTGAGAAGCATGTAAATAACACTGGAGAAGTTGTGGGGGAGTCAGTTTATGAACAGCAGTTTTGAATAGGGGCATGAGATGACCAGTTGTGTTTTAGGATGTAAGTCTGGAGGCCATATCAAGTAGGGGGAGGAAGACCAGACAGAAGACTCATAATGCATCAGAAGAGGAAGTAAGAGAGGCTGAGGGCCTCAACTCAAGGCACTGGCAATGAGGATGGAGAAGCTGGACTGAGAGAGGCCTCAAGAAAAATTGATAGAGTTTGGTCGCCAATCATCTATGAAATGGACTGGTTGGGGTGAGAAATTGAAATTGATGCTAACATTTGTGCTATCTATGGAAATCACAAATTTCTCAGGGGAAGGTGATGTGTTTAGTATGTGTATGTGGTTTTTGCCTTAGTTTGGTACTCAAAAACTGTGCATTTTTATTTTAGTTTCAGCATGTGTCTTTCCTGTTTACCCAATGAGATTATAAATGTTTGTTGAATGAATGCATGCATACAGGCTTGTGAAGGGTAGAAGGCTATTTGTATTAAGGGGAACCACACATCAATATACCACGGCGGGAGATATGGGATGGAGAGCTTTCTCCACGTGAAAAGTCTAAGGAGAGTAGGTAGCTTGTGTTAGGTGATAAAGTAGTAAATGGGAATGAGGTGGGCCTTTGTAGTTCCGATGAGATGACTTTGCAGGGCCTGGTCAGGGGTCTGGAACCGATAGGAAAACATCTGGAGAAGATAAAGTCATGGTCAGTGCTGTGATGAGTCTTGTGGTAACAGTAACATTTATTTTCTGTTCATTTCATTTGGTATGCCGAACAAACTAACTTGTATTGCTTTGTGTGTGTCTGTGCCTACACCATTTCCCAGTTCCATAAGCAGAAGATCCATGTTCCTCGTTGGCAGGAACCATGGTTTGGTCTATATCCTAGACTCCATAAACATTTGCGAAGATTGTTTGTAGATAGAATCGCTTGAACTAGAATAATGGTGAGCAATCTTGTATTTATGAAGCACAATGTAAAATTTTTACAGTTTTGTTCAGTTCCTTGGTCTTTTAAAAATTAGAATACCTTCACAGGAGTAAGGAAGCATATTGCTAAAATATGTTGGTCCTGGAGCCAGACTCCCTGGGCTCAAAATTCGGCTTGCCATCTGCATGACTCAGGCAGCTCATTTGAACTCCATATGGTTTGGTTTCCTCATCTGTTTGAAGGAGGTAATAGGAGTACTTACCTCACAGGGTTTTGTGAGGATTAAATTAATTAATACATGTCAGTTTCTTGGCTTAGTACCTGGCAATGGTGAACACTCATAAGCATTAGGTGTTACTATGGTACTCTAATGAGGGTGTCGGTGAGAAAAGGGGTCTAACATTTAAAAATGCTTTCTGGGCATTTTGAAGAAGTGGCAATGCAGAGGCAGCTTTCTAACCTTTCATGTTGTCCTTTGTGCACAGCGTGTGAGGCATAGGCAAAGCCACGTGTCGCACAGTTCCAGGGACCCATTTGTATGTCAGCCTGCACTGCCATCCGTGACTGTCCTGGGGTCACACAGCGCTCTTCACCTGCACTCTGAGTGTGTCCTGAAACCAACCCCTCTAGGATAATCCGGAGGAAATTGAGGTCACATATGCCATTAGCTGATCACATTCGTTCATTTCATCGTAAGCAACATTTATTAAGCACCTGTTGGGTACCAGGCCTTAGAGATAGAGGTCAAAGATGCATCATCTTCTGTCACCAGAGTCTTCACTTTATAAGATATTTTCACCTTACTCTGAGGTTGGCAGGGCCAGTTGTGCAATGCAGCTTCTCTCTGGCTCCCATGTGCTGCCCTCCTGAGTGCTCACTGCACTTGGCTGAGTCCGGGTCCTGGAGGCCCCAGCTGGAGAGCCCAGGTGCTGTCTTTCCAAGGAGGTGCTCTCCACAGGCACCTGCAGACAAGTGATTATGACAAGCTCAGTGTCAGCAACTATGGTCACTTTGAAGCTAACCCGTACCCACCCATTTCCACCCCTACCCTCCACCTATCACCTTGAACCTTTTCCCTGAAAGTCACACTGCCTCTATGTTCCTCTGAAAGACTCCATTTTATTTTATTTTATTTTATTTTTTTAAAGATTCAATAGTTTTATTTATTTATTTATTGAGAGAGAGAGGGTGCAAGTGAGTGAGGGGCAGAGAGAGAGAGAGAGGGAGGGAGGGAGAATCCCATGAGGGGCAGAGAGAGAAAAGGAGAGGGAGAGAGAGAGAGAGAGAGAGAGAGAGAGAGAGAGGCAGGGCTCACCTATGGGGTGCTCACCCAATGCGGGGCTCGTGCTCACCTAAAGCAGGGCTTGAACTCAGGAACTGTGAGATCATGACTTGAGCTGAAGTCAGATGCTTAACTGACTGAGCCACCCAGGTGCTCTGAAAGGGTGAATTTTAAACCAGGCTTCAAGCTACAGATGAAAGTAGGTGACTTGGAGCCTGTGGGCCTCACATGGTTTGTCGTTATTCTAGATGTTGTCCTTGTCCAGATCCCCCCGCCGCCGCCCCGCAAGCTATAACATTCTTTGAGCCCATAAGGGTGCTTTAGGGCTGATGAAGGCTTAAGCACTGTAACTATGAATATTTATTATTCTATAGTAATGTTGACAGCTTTCTGTATAATTTTCATTGAGAAGATCTTGTTTTAAAGAAGATATCTGATTCGAGCTTTTGAAGAAACAAGTTGTTTCAAACTTAATGTACAGTAAGACTTCATTTGGCCCCTTTGCTTTGATTAATTGCTACTCTTTTCCTCTCATCTACAGTTTGGGGATATGGATTCCTGTCAGTGACCATTATTAATCTGGCATCTCTCCTTGGATTGGTTTTGACTCCATTGATAAAGAAATCTTATTTCCCTAAGATTTTGACATTTTTTGTGGGTCTGGCTATTGGGACTCTATTTTCAAATGCCATTTTCCAGCTTATTCCAGAGGTAAGGATGTTGGCTCTTTGTGAATAATTGTTTCTTTTAAATGTTTCAGCACTTTGTACATTTTAAGGCTCCATAATTCTCACAGCATTTTATGGTCTGGTTGATAGTGTTGGATGAGACAAAGCTGAATCACAGCAGAAGAAAAAGCTTGTCTCAAGCTACAGGAGATGTCAGTGTTGGAGATAAAATTAATATTCTAGGAGGCTAGCCACCAGGACGTGCCCAGACAGCATTGGGACACCTCTGAGGGCCTTAAAACTTTTTTTGTCTTGCATTTGGCAGCTTTAATTTTTCCACATACTTTTATTATTTATTGATTTTTCTAAAGAGCATGCAATGTCAAACTTACTGAAGATATACCACAAAATGTCCTTATATATTTACTATAGCTTTTACTTAAGTTTGTGTTTCTTGTCTGTTAGGAACACCTCGATTCTTTATAGTTTGAAACTCCAGCTCTTGCCCTGGGTCCTTTAGACAGTGGATTATTTCATTCTCGTGTGTGTGTGTGTGTGTGTGTGTGTGTGTGTGTGTGAAAATCTTTCTTGGGCTCAGCCCTTGAATTCTTTATCTCTTTAGGACCTACCAGGACCCTCTAGGTTTAAGAAGGTCTCTCTTGGGAAAACCGTAATCCAAGTGGATTTGCCATGTTTGCTTTAACAATTTGACTCTGGATATGATGGACGAATACATTACTTTTAAGAGAAAATGGATTATCAATGTCTCACTTTTTTATTACCCAGATCTAATATTATCTATAAAGATGAGAATCAGTGCTTCTTCTTTACTACTAAAAATTCCTCTCTCAAGGCAAATATTTCTGAAGGATATAGCCAAGAAACTAGAAGATATTCTGGGTCTTTAATTAACAGAACTTTGGTTATAAGACCACTGTGTGATCTCTTACAGTTTGGCTACTTAAATTTCAGAGTTTTTGTTTTGTAATTTTTGTGGGTATTTCCCAATATTACCTCATCTGAAGATGGACTTAGAACTTTGGTAAAAATTGTATACTGAAAAATTTTGGTATTATTTTCTAAAAACCAAGTTAAAGTACTTAGTTTTACCTGAACTTTTTTCTCTTTTAGGCTTTTGGATTCAATCCCAAAAGTGACAACTATGTTGAGAAGGCGGTTGCTGTGTTTGGTGGCTTTTATATACTTTTCTTTTTTGAAAGAGTGCTTAAGATGTTATTAAAGGCGTATGGTCAGGTAAATGGACTTTATTTAAAATATATGATGTTTGACCCCCTACATCTACTTAATAGCTGTATAGGCATATAAAGGCAGGAATTTTATCCTTATAATTCTATGAACTACTCAGTTATTAGGCTGGTGAATGTGAGGAGAAAGAAAAGAGTCCATATATTAATAAGGGTAAGAGAAACACTTGATTCATACTGTGGAATTTGGAATGAGTACCAACAATTAAATGTCAAAAAATGTGCACAATTTGTATTCATTCATGTTCATCAAAATAAGGAGGCATATGTACCCTAACGTGAACAAACAGAAAAAACAAAATCTAATAAATGAAGATATGTTTATAAATCTAAAAAGATTACATATTGAATAGTCATACAGATTTTCTCTTACAAATAAAAAGCACTAGACTCCCTGCTTTCTTGGATGTGTGAGGTACCATGTTTCCTTCTTATAACCTCTTCTTCCTTTAAACATTGTTTCATGTAGAATGATCATACCCACTTTTCAAATGATGATTTTGGTCCTTCTCGTGAGAAAACTCATCAACCTAAAACGTTACCTGCAATCAATGGTGTCACATGTTATGCAAATCCAGCTGTCACAGAACCTAACGGACACATCCATTTTGATAATGTCAGTGTGGTATCTCTCCAGGTATGGCATTTTCACTTTACTATATTGCATCCTTTATACAATGTGAAGACTTCTGTGAATGCAGCCAAGTCAATATTTATACACTGAAGTGCGTCTCACTTATTCTTGTATATGTGGAAGTAAGTGGAATGTGAGTCTGCATTCTTTTTCCAATTTTCCTCCCTATATTTACTCTAAACAAGTGAGTTAAGCAAGAAATTGTGGGTTACTGGATCTGAGACTTCACTGTTCCCTAAAATCATTTAACTGTATGTATGAGTAACTTAGATTTAGTGCTATGTAGCAAACTTAATGAGAGCATTTCTCTTATTTTGCAATTCTTTCAAGATCCAAAACCAAAGAATCCTTTTGAGTAATTTTGAAACTGCAAGAAACAAAATTTGTAAGCTATTAAAGTCATGTTCATTAATTAATTGATTTAGGATTTGTATCTCCATCTTCTAAATAATGTTAATAGGAATCATTTCTTGAGTGAGTATTATGTGCCAGGTAATATGCTAGGCACTTAATTGTTTTGTCTCATTTACTTTTTATAGCAATTATTCAAAGTAGGGTTTATTTTCTACGTATTAGAACTGTTTCAGTTTCAAATGATGGGAATCAAACACAAATTATGCATGCAGAAAGGAGAGTTTATTGGAAAGACAGTGGGCTGTCTAATGGAACAGCCAGGCTATAGGAAGAGTGAGAACCTAGGAACCATTAGGACTGTTAGAACTCCTTTGCCCTCTCCTCCTTCCTGTATCTTAGAGCCATTCTTTCACTGTGCAGTGACTCCTTCCATAGGTGGGAAACACAGCCACCAGCAACTCCTGAGATTTATGTCTTATAATTTCAGCCACTAGAAGGAAATTTAACCTGACTCTTTCAGTTCTAGATACAAAATTCCTGGCAAGTGTCTCCTTGGTCCGGCTTGCATTAGATGTCCACTTCTAGACTAATAGAGAGAGTTGGGCCCCTTGTATGACTGCCAGGGCGTATGGGTGGAGTAGAGGAGTGTTTAGGAAAAAGGGGTGCTCGGGTAACAGTGTCATTTGTGTTCATAATAATTCTCATTTGACAGATGAAGAAAATGGGACTTTAGATATTGAATAACTTCTGCAGGGTCACTCAGCTAGTAAATAGTAGATCCAGAAGCTACAAGGTTAAACATAATATAGAAAAGAAACATTGAATCAAGGAAAGTCTGCTAGGAAAAAACAATTAAGTAGAAAAAAGATATCTGGAAGAGGTTGTTATGGCAAATGACCTGAGTTTCCTTCTGGAAAGAAAACATGATCCATCATATACTTTGCCCCACCTGATTAAGGAAAATCTCAAGTGTGTTTGAAGAGGCAGTTTTGTGTTAGCACTAAACTAAGAGAGGAAATTATTTCATGCAATGTAATGAATGATGTTTTCAGCCAAGATTTTGCAAAGAATATGAAATGTTCAAGTAGATAGTTTCTCACAATAATTATAGCTAACATTTATTAATGCTCAGGGACTCAGCCTAGAATTTTAAGTGAATGGCCTCCTTGGACCCTCATCATAGTCTAGGAGATAGGAAGTGTCATAATTCAGAGATTGTAGCTTAGAAAGGTTAACCACCCCAAGGACACACAGCTCCTGCGTGGCAAAGCCTGGATCAGGATTGAGGCCATCTGATGTTGAAGCCTGCACTCTTGCTGGATTGCCTTCCTCAGGTCACAAATTCTCTACTAGAATCAAGATGATGACATTAACTCTTGACTTGATAAATATTAATTTTCTTAGAGGAAGAAGATAATTTGACCCTAGGCTGTTGCTTTCTGAGGGCAAATAAATTTAACTGATCAAAAGTTTGATTTTAGTTTTAAAGTTTTTGGGATCCTGATTTATGATTTACTATGGCCAGAAGACATGTTTGTATAAATATTAGCACCCTGACAAAAATGGGATCCTACACATGATCCTGTTTCACATAATTTAGAAATATCAGTTGAAAAGTTATTCTTACTCTATTTCTGGTAGTGCTAGTACACAGGATTTCATTCATTTACTCAATAAACATTTATTGAGTACCTGCTCACTGTCCTGGGCCCTGGGGATTCAGAAGCAAATGAATTCTTGTGAAGCCATAGTTTATTCAGTAGACAATATAGAAAAGAGTAGAACAAGAAAATTTCATGTAGCAATACTTTGGTGAAAATACAATATGGTGATGTGGGGTGACACGTGGGGGCTTCTTTGATCAACAAAGGTCCCTCCACAGATCAGCAGAGAATTGGATAATGAGAAAGAAGAACCAGCTATGCAAATATCTGAGAAAAAACTGTTCTAAAATCTTTGAGAGTGATCAAATGGCTTATATACAAGGGAACTGGAATTGAAATGGTATTGGACTTCTGATACCAATTCTGGAGACCAGTGACACTATTCCTTTGGTATTCTGAATAGAAACAACTGTGGAATTGTAAATCAAGGTAAACTACCAATCTAGTGAGAGGGTGCAATGAAGCTGGGATTCTGGAAATATACTTCCAGGAATTAGAAGTCCAACTCCAGTCAGAGAAGATGTGTTCCAGGATGACAGCCGTGCACCAGGCTTTGAGATGAGCCATACAAATAGTCCTGACACTAACTTCTTATGGGGACTATTTTCTGGCCATATGGTTGAAGGTGTAGTCTTAAATGAAGATAGACGTAAGTACTGAGTAATGTCTATTATTTTCAATTTTCTTTTTTAAAAATGTTTATTTATTTATTTTGAGAGAGGGAGAGTGCCAGCATGGGTAGAGGCAGAGAGAGGTGGGGGAGGAGAGAGAGAATCCCAGGCAGACTCTGCACTGACAGCTCAATTCCATGAACCATGAGATCCTGACCTGAGCTGAAATCAAGAGTCAGTCGCTTAACCGCTTGAGCCACCTAGGAGACCCATTATTTTCAGTTTTCTTTTTATATTGCATTCAAAAAATCCTATAGGGGAAAACCAGCAGCAACCGCTTTGACCTCAGCCACAGCACATTCTTACTAGACATGTCTCTGGAGGAAAGGGAACAAAAGCAAAAATGAGCTATTGGGACTTTATCAAGATTAAAATCTCCTGCACAAGGAAGGAAACAATCAACAAAACTAAAAGGCAACTGACAGAATGGGAGAAGGTATTTGCAAATGACATGTTGGATAAAGTGTTACTATCCAAAATCTATGGAGAACTTATCAAACTCAACACTCAAAAAACAAATAATCCAGTGAAGAAATGGGCAGAACACATGAACAGACACTTTTCCAAAGAAGTCATAGAGATGGCTAACAGACACATGAAAAGATATTCAGCATCACTCAGCATCAGGGAAATATAAATCAAACCACAATGAGATACCACCTCACACCTGTCAGAATGGCTAAAACTAACAAGTCAGGAAACAACAGATGCTGGCAAAGATGTGGAGAAAGGGCAATATTTTTACATTGTTGGTGGGAATGCAAACTAGTGCAGCCACTCTGGAAAACAGTCTGGAGGTTCCTCAAAAAATTAAAAATAGAACCAGCAATTGCACTACTAGGTATTTATCCAAAGGATACAAAAATGGTGATTTGAAGGGGCACATGTACTCCAGTGTCTTTGGCAGCACTATCAACAATAGCCAAATTATAGAAAGACCCTAAATGCCCATCAACTGATGAATGGATAAAGACGAAGTGGTGTGTGTGTGTGTGTGTGTGTGTGTGTGTGTGTGTGTGTATGTATGTATGTAAATGGAATATTACTTGGTGATCAAAAAGAATGCAATCTTGCCATTTGCAACAACGTGGATAGAACTAGAGTGTATTATGCTAGCGAAATAGGCCAGTCAGAGAAAGACAAATATCTTATGATTTCATTCATATGTGGAATTTAAGAAACAGAACAGATGAACATAAGGAAAGAGAAGGAAAAATAAGATAAAGACAAAGAAGTAGGCAAATCATAAGAGACTCTTTTACATAGAGAACAAACTGAGGGTTGCTGGAGGGGAGGTGAGTGGGGGGATGGGCTAGATGGGTGATGGGCATTCAGGAGGGCACTTGTGATGACCACTGGGTGTCATATGTAAGTGAGGAATCACTAAATTCTGTTCTTGAAACCAATACTACACTATATGCTAAGTAACTTGGATTTAAATAAATAAAAATAAAATAAAGTAAAATTGCTTTTAAAACACACACACAACAGGCACCTGGGTGGTTCAGTCGGTTAAGCATCTGACTTTGACTCAGGTCATGGTCTCGTGGTTCACGAATTCGAGCCCCGCATCGAGCTCTGTGCTGACAGTTCAGAGCCTGGAACCTGCTTTGGATTCTGTGTCTCCTTCTCTCTCTGCCCCTCCCTGGCTGGTGCTCTCTCTCTCTCTCCTTCTAAAATAAATAAAAACATTAAAAAAGTAAAATAAATAAAACACACACACACAAAATTGAAAGCAGTAGAATTTTAGAAATACCCTAAGAGCTAAGATATTGCTTTAAGAGATAATAGAGTAATATATATGATAGTGATTTTAATAATAAAATTAAAATATTTTCTAATTTGGGGCACCTGGGTGGCTCAATCAGTTAAGCAGCCAACTTCAGCTCAGGTCATGATGTCACAGTTCATGGGTTTGAGTCACGGTTCATGGGTTTGAGCCCCACGTCAAGTTCTGTGCTGACACCTCAGAGCCTGAAGCCTGCTTTGGATCCTGTGTCTCCCTCTCTCTCTGTCCCTCCCACACTCACCCTTTGTTTCTGTCTCTCTCTTAAAAATAAACGTTAAAACCATTTTTTAAACATTTTCTAACTTTTTAAAATGTTTATTTATTTTTGAGAGAGAGGAAGTGGGGAAGGGGCAGAGACAGAGAAAATCCCAAGCAGGCTCTCAGTACAGAGTCTGATGCAGGGCTGGATCCTACGATGGTGAGATCAGGACCTGAGCTGATATCAAGAGTTGGATGCTTAACCAACTGAACCACCCAGGTGCTCCTCTAATTTTTATATGATAAAAAGGATTTAACCTATATGACCCCATTGGAAGAACAGGACATGGAAAATTCATGGTTCATTTCTGAGTCCAAGTATTTATTGCCTTAAGAATTTTGTTGATGATTCTTGTTGCTATTGCTTCAATGAAGTTTTTTTTTTCCAAATTGAAAATAATAAGAAGCTAAGAGTGAGTTAAGAAAGGTAGTCTAATTTGACATTCTATCAATAGAATGTAAATTATATGACAATCTAGGTAATATTGTGATTCTAGATTTTGCTAGAATATAGGAAGAACAAAAGCATTGTTACAGAATAATTAAAATGCATGTCTTAGGGATGTCTTTATAAATATTCATCCAAACAATTCTGGTCCATCATAGAATACTCAGCTATGCAATTTAGTTGCCTTTGGTATTTTGTCTGTGTTCAGTCATATAAAAACCAGAGCTCTACCCATTAAAAAAAAATGTATTGGCATGAAAGTATATTTATTACAGTAAGAGGATAGAAGATATTTTATTTAACAGTTTATTAGCTTGATTATAACTTTATCTTTAACATTTTTTGACATTTATTCATTTTTGAGAGGCAGAGAGAGACAGAGTGTGAGTGGGGGAGGGGCAGAGAGAGAGAGGGAGACACAGAATCTGAGGCAGGCTCCAGTCTCTGAGCTGTCAGCACAGAGTCCGACGTGGGGCTCGACCTCAGGAACCGCGAGATCATGACCTGAACTGAAGTTGGACGCTTAAGCAACTGAGCCACCCAGGCTAAATATTTTAAATATTTAGACAAATTGGTAAGGCTTCCTTAGTACCCTTGCTCCAGATCCTGTAAATGTTAGGCACCATAATCCATGTAATGCACAGGTGTATGTGTGTGTGCCTTATTCAGTTATTGCCACTAGGTGATGTTTCACAGCTCTCCCAGTGACACTTGCTGTTTTCTTCTTTTCTCTTTCTATTATATAACCCTGTGAAATCATGTAAGTATCTATCTGTACAGCCAGATGAGTCTTTTCCCTGGGAATCTATAGCTTTAGAAGGACTGTATTTGTTAGGTGTTGACTTCCTAGAAATGTCAGGTACTCTGGAGAGTGTTAGCTTTTTCTGGGCCACTAGAGGGACCATGTGACTTATTTCTCCTGTAGTCTGTAATCAGTCTTTTTTCTAAAGGAAACCTTTTGTGCTTTCATTGGGGAATTGATGCCAATAAAGACAAAGGGATGAGTCACCTTTTTTTCCCCTAATAAAAGAACAATTATTATCAGCCATTTTTAGAAGTTAACTATAGTGAATTTTATGTTTAAAATTGAGGTGCAAAAGGGGTGCCTGGGTGGCTCAGTCGGTTAAGCATCTGACTCTTGATTTCAGCTCAGGTCATGATTTGTGAGTGTGAGCCCCACATTGGGCTCTGTGCTGGTAGTGCAGAGCCTGCTTGGGATTCTCTCTCCGTCTCTCTGCTCCTCCCCACTTGTGCTGTCTCTGTCACTCTCTGTCTGTAAATAAGTAAATAAATAAATAAATACTTTAAAAAACTGAGGTGCAACGAAGTAGAATTTAGCTGCAAAATGTGGTGATGTTAGAGGCACTTACTTTGTCAATAACCGACATGAAGCAATAATCTCCAAATTGAGAGATTACATTTTTGAGGTGCTTGGGTCTTCATGTGAGTCCAGTAGATGTTAAATACACTTAATTCATTCATCAAGTATTTACTGAGTGCCTAATATGTGCTTGGCACTATTCTAAGTACTGAGTATACATCAATAGGATAGAATAAACTTTCTGCCCTTTCATAACCTAACTGAAATATACCAGAATGTGGAAAGCATTCTTCTTTTTAAAAGTAAACTCCAGGGGCGCCTGGGTGGCTCAGTCAGTTGAGCGTCCAACTTCAGCTCAGGTCATGATCTCACGGTTTGTGAGTTCGAGCCCCGCGTCAGGCTCTGGGCTGACGGCTCAGAGCCTGGAGCCTGCTTCTGATTCTGTGTCTCCCTCTCTCTCTGCCCCTCCCCCATTCATGCTCTCTCTCTGTCTCGAAAATAAATAAACACTAAAAAAAAAAGTAAACTCCACACTACACGTGGGGCTCGAACTCACAACCCCAAGATCAAGAGTTGTGTGCTCTACTGACTGAGCCAGCCAGCACCCCTACGTTCTTTTTTTTAAAGTATGAGATAGAAAAAAAAAAAAAAAAACAAACTGATGAGAAGCCCTGTCTATATGTGTGGGGCTTATATAGGTCTTTTCTCTTGGGTGCTTGGTTTTTCCCCATTCCTGCCCAGAGGTGGGAAGTCAGGTGTGCATTCCTGGCTGTCCATGTTGGGAGTCGTGTGGGAAGAGAAGGGGACTGGGCACTGGGCCTATCTGACTTCATATCCCTGTCTTCAACACCACACTTCATTTCAGCTTTCAGTTTTCTTTGGGTCCTTAAAGGAAAGGTCTCTCTGCTTCAATTTTCTCCAAGTGTGAGTCTTTAGTCATCATTTGGGGTGGTTGCCTTGATGCATGGTCTTGGGAGCAAAGATCTGGGGTTCTGATTGCTCCCTTAATAAACTTACAGTGAATTCTCTTCTTTTTCCTTTAGTGTTTATTTATTTGAGAGACAGAAAGAGAGAGAATCCCAAGCAGGTTCTATGCTGTCAGCGCAAGGCCTGGCTCAGGGCTCTATCCCATGAACCGTGAGATCATCCTGAGCTGAAATTCAGAGCTGGGCGCTTAACCAACTGAGCCACCCAGGTGCTCCTGAATTCTCTTATTTTTAGTTCCACTCTTCTTCCATCACCTTGAGAAGTACTTGGTGCCTCCATTCCCTAAAGTTCTCTGAGATTCTTGGCCCCACATCACCTTGTTTCTTGTTGACTTTTTTCTTGTATGAAGTCAGAATGATCCTCCACTTTTCATCTTCCAAAATAAATATCTCAATGTTGTCATATCATCTGCCATGCTTTCTGTCCTGTGACATTATGACCCTTTTATTTCTTTATTTTAAGGAGTTTCAGGAGGGACTACAGATAAATATATATATATATATCCATTCTGCTATATTTCACTCAAAGCCTACTGATTGTTTAAAATCACAATATTTGAAGTCATACAGAGAAATATAGGTACCATATGTTTTCACTCTTATGTGGATCCTCAGAAACTTAACAGAAGACCATGGGGGAGGGGAAGGAATTAAAAAAAAAGTTAGAGAGAGAGGGAGCCAAACCATAAGAGACTCTTAAAAACTGAGAACAAACTGAGGGTTGATGGGGGGGGTTGGAGGGAGGGGAGGGTGTGATGGCCATTGAGGAAGGCACCTGTTGGGATGAGCACTGGGTGTTGTATGGAAACCAATTTGACAATAAATTTCATATTAAAAAAATAAAATCACAATATTTGGAAAACAGAAAACGGTTTCTTTCCTATATGTGGTTATATCAGGCACTAGTTAAAACTGAAAACTGTGTAAGTAATAAGATTATGTAAGCAGTTATTTTCATATTTCTTGATTGACTGGTATTTATGGAAAAGCAGATGATGTCCCTGGACAGTAGTGAAGAGGAGTTCTGGGTAGAGATCCAACATCAGGAAAATTTGCTCTCACTGGATCTCAACACTTCCTTGCCCTGCAGGCCATTTTATCTGGCTCTAGTCTTTGTGCTAGAAAGTCACAAAACTTGATACCTGATTCCTCTCTGAATTTAGCCCACTTCTCTAATAGTAACTACATTTTTATTCATTTCTAGTGAACCTTTTCAAATTTTTAAGAATATCTGTTCTAAAATCTTCTCATTACTCTGCAAAATACCCACTCCTACCTTTGCTTCTTTAGTGAGATGGAGATCGTTATTTGGAATCTGTGAACTTGGCTGTCTCATGTCATCTCTTATGTCCTGAAAACTGCTCTGTCTCCTTATCTGCTCTCCACCTTCATATTTGTGTCAGGACTTGTATCCTTTCTCTCTCTGTCTTTTTTTTTTTTTTTTCTTTAAGTTTTTTTTTTTTTTTTTTTTTAAAGTTTATTTTGAGAGAGAGAGAGAGAGAGAGGGAGACAGAGAATTCCAAGCAGGCTCTGGGCTGTCAGCACAGAGCCTGACATGGGGCTCAGTCTCATGAACCATGAAATCATGACCTGAGCCGAAATCAAGAGTCAGATGTGGACGCTTAACCGACCAGGCCACCCACCCAGACATCCCTCCTTTCTCTTTTTAAAGCAAGTTCCTCCAAATGTGATCATCTTTCCCATGGCTTTTTCCTGTTTCCATTTATCTTTCCTGAATCTCTCCTTCTCCCCATGTCTACAAACATGGGTTCAGGTCTTTTTACCTTATTCTTTCTTCCTGACTCTGCTACTCCCCAAGATTTTTCAACCCTCCCTCTCCCTACACTGTCCAGCTTCTTGAAAAACTAATACCGAAAACTCTGTGTCAGATACTTTCTTAAGTACTTTATGTATATTAATTCATTTATTCCTCATAGAAACAACCCTATGAGGTCCGTACAGTTATTATCTCCATGTTAACAATGTGGGAACTGATGTACAGAGACGTTAAGTAACTTAACGTAAGTCACACAGGTGTTAGGTTAGGATTAAACCCAGACACCCTGATCATAGGCCCATCTGTTAACCCTTACCCTGTGCTACCCTGCCCATTGTTTTCACTTGCTAACTAGTCTTTATGTGTGCCTTCCTCTTTTTAATCATTTCCTCAAATGTTTAATCATGTCTGATTTAAAAAAAATTACTACCTGTTCTCTGAAATTTCTTATTGGGTGATACAAGTGATTTTTCTAAGTGGCACACTATATTCTTTTTTTATAAATGTTTGTTTATTTTTAGGGAGAGAGAGAGCGAGAGCAGGGGTGGTGCAGAGAGAGGGAGAGAGAAAGAGAATTCCAAGCAGGCTCCGCTCTGTCAGCGCAGAGCTTGACGCAGGGCTCGAACTCATGAACTGTGAGATCATGACCTGAGCCGAAATCCAGAGTTAAACGCTTAACCGACTAAACCACTCGGGGGACCCCACACGCCGTATTCTTAACATGCATTCTCATTCTTTTTGAGACATACCTGTAGTTTAGCACACACTTGAGTACTTCTTATTGGCTGGATGCTAGGAATATAAAGGCAGGTTCTTCACTGAAAGCCATTCCTTCCCTCTTGGAATTGCTTCTTAGGTGGCTTCTGTGATGCTGTAATAACCTTCACCTGTCACGTTAACTACTACTTCCCTGGTGTTGTCTCTGAATCTCCTTTCCCTTGCAGGGCAACTGGATGTGGAGGAGGAAGCAAGGGCTGTGGCGTTACACAGGGCCTATGTTCACGTCTCAGCAGTAAAATGTTAGTTGTATGATTTGGGGAAAATCAATTAATGTCTCTGAGCCTTTGTTTGCTCTTCTGTTAAATGATGAGCAAAAATCCTTAAGCTAATGATTTTTTTTTTTTTTTGGAAAATTAAATAATTTGTTGCGGGTTACTTATGTAATGGTGTGTCTGATACATTGTATGCATATGATAAATACATATTTCTCTTCTTCCATTTGCCAGTTTTTATCTTTCTTTAGTTTTTAATCATAGTGATCTCATCAAATCCTATCAACTGAATCTTCATTCCTCCGGGAATAACTTCTAAATCTATATGCTTAATTATTTACACAACATCCTTTACGAGAGGGCTTTTTGTACTAAGCCACAAAGGCTTTTGAATCTCTTTGTATTTTTCCACTGGGAAATGCAGTGAAACAGAGAGTAACACATTGAGAGGATAAAATACAAAATTTCACGGTTTCTTATCTCCTTTATTTACCTTTTTTACAATTTGAGTACTTTTCCTAAAAACTGAAGTTTGATTTTTAAAACTTGAAGGCCATCTGGTAATAAAGACAACCTTCCGAATGTAAATGCTTGCGAGTCTGACATTGACTTTCTGTTAAATAGACTAAAAGAATTTGAAACATTTACTCTTACTTAATGAAACAAAACTTTAAAGTCTAATTTAATTTTCCATTTGAATGATATTATCAGTTTTTGTGCCCCAGATTCTCTATCAGAGTTGTTCAGCTATGCACTTCTAAGTGTGTTTCTGTCACACTCTGACACATTCAGTTCAGTTGAAAGGACATTCCTAAAGATGTTCCTAAGGGAAATCCCTAAGGAGGGACTTAGGGTTATCTGCTATGACTCCGTAAATTAACCAATCATTTGGGCAACTAGGACATCCCTGACTTCACTCAGGGAGACTGGTGTTACCACTGACGCATTATATCTTAACGAAAGAACTTTGGTACTACCAACTACTAGACAGCTGGGAAAATCCAATAGTTAATGTATATGAAAGTGCTTTTCAAGGTAGTCAAATCTGTACTACTCTGTCTATTTGCTTAAGGACAGACAGTTGCTTAAGGGTTTCAGTCAGGGACTGCTACGATATCCAAATGAAAGGGGAAGATATTAGCTAATCTCCTGATAAACATTATATGGTTACTATTTTTGTGGAGTTTAAAATTTTAATCAATTGATATATACTATCAGGTCCATGCAAACACAATTAAAGTGTTATGGAATTTGACTCTTGCGTATAACTTGTAGACTTTTAGGGCATTCTTTTCCCTCCGTATATATGTACATACACATTCTATTTAATTTCTGTTGAATGAATAAATATCTGAGAATAAAAAAGAAAAGAGAAAAGATATTCAAAGACAAGACTTCCCATGAAAAATTTTTTCAGTCTCCCTAGAAATTGACATAGATATGTTGACTAATTCCTATCCTATTATTCCTATCCAAAGAATCTTTTAAAATATCCTCAAAGGATCCTACTCAGAGTAGACAGAAGCCTTTTATGAGTTATCAGGATAAGATGCCAAAAATGTTTTGGTTTTGAACTTGATTTATAAAATGCAGAGTAAGATAAAAAACAATTCTGTTTGATGTTGGTGGGAAAGAGGGAAAGACAAATATGATAAAAGTTCCAGTAGTATTGGTCAGTCTTGGCAAGAATTGGGTCTTCTAGGCTTGAAAGACCAAAAATGAGCATATGAGCCTGGGTTGTAGAAAAAATTATTGTGTGATTGACCCAAATTAGGCAGTTAGGAAGAGATGCTTGGAAGAGAGCTGGGTGGGGGTGGGACAGCAGAAAGGAGGAAAGATGATTAAATTTTCTCTAAATAACCATTTTTATTGAGACAAAACATACAGAAAAGTAGATAGGTCATCATTGTACAGTTCTATGAAGTTTTTAAAAAAATTTTTTAATGTTTATTTATTTTTGAGACAGAGAGAGACAGAACATGAACAGGGGAGGGGCAGAGAGAGGGGAGACACAGAATCTGAAGCGGGCTCCAGGCTCTGAGCTGTCAGCACAGAGCCTAATGCGGGGCTCGAACTCACAGACTGCAAGGTCATGAGCTGAGCTGAAGTCGGAAGCTCAACCGACTGAGCCACCCAGGCGCCCCTCTGCAAAGTTTTACAAAGTAAATTTGTTCCTGGAACCACTACCTATACCATGAAACAGGATATCACTGGCAATTCAGAACCCTTTTTTTCCCTTCTCTTGTGGTTATACCTTTCCATCCGAAGGAAACTGCCCCTATGAGCTCTAATGTCATATAGGAGTTTTTCATAGAGTATGTAATCTTTTGTATCTGGCTTCTTTTGCTCAATAGCATTTTTGTGAAGTTCATTTATATTGTTGCTTGAATAGTGGTTCATTCATTTTCACTGCTTTATAGTATTCTATCATATGCATACATGAATTGTATCAGTATCATCATGAATTTAACCTTACCATATCTATTCATGCTCTTATATTTTTATTATGTATCTATATATCCACAAGTAATGTATTTCTCATTTTTAAAACTGAGAAAAATAGTATTTTGGACATTTCATTGTGCAACTTCCTTTTTTTTGCCCAGATTTTAGTACTTCTATTTCTACTTCATTCATTTTAACTGCGTGATGTTACCGCTCCTTGTTGATCCATTTCCTCTAACGTTGCGTTTTTCTCTTTTAGCTTTTTGTTATAACAACAATGCTGCAATGTGCATTCTTATCCATGTCTCATTGTGCCTGGGTGTAGAGTTTGTCTAGGGCTGAGGTGCATGCTAGTGGCATTTCGTGTAAAACAATTCTTTGTGTTAAAGCACCCTGTGCATTGAAGGATATTAAACATTTAAGGCTCTCGGGGTGCTATTTGTCAGACATAGCACTCCAGTCCTTAATGACAATGGAAAAATAGTCCCCATTACCTTCACACTTCTAAATGCCCTTGGATGACATTCTGATTCAGAGTCATTGACCTAGAGCTTTCTTCAACTGCAACTTTGTGAGACAAGAAAATGATTTAAAAATGACTGTTTTCTCTCATCTTTTGAGGATGGTACAGAGTATCATTCTACATACACAGAAGAGAAAATAATTTATTAGACATGATGGATACCTTAAGGCATTAAGACTTGATTGTCTTGCAGAACCTCTGTGAGAGAGATTGGGGTGTATAGCTAAACTCAGAAGAAATGGGTCATAGGGTATGCTCACAGATAATTTTACTGAATAGCAATAAATTGCTCTCCAAACTGTTATGCTTTTTACATTCTTGTCAACAGCAGAAGAGAGTTCACATTTTCTTTAGCAATACTTAAAAAAATTTATTGCTGGAGCACCTGGGTGGCTCAGTAGGTTGAGCATCTGACTCTTGATTTCAGCTCAAGTCATGATCCCAGGGTCGTGGGATTGAGCCCCACAATGGGGTCTGTGCTGATTGTGGAGCCTGTTTGAGATTTTCCCTTTCTACCTCTCTCTTTGTCTCACTCTGCTCTTCTTCCCTACTCATGCAGCCCCCCTCTAAAAATTAACTAAGTAAAAAAATTTATTGCCAATTTTAATGAGTTTTTTGTGATTAAAATGATATCTTTTTGTGATTTTGTGATTTGCCTTTGTATATTTCTGATTACTGGTGGAGTCTCTTTATCTGTTAATTGATCATAAGCTTACTTTTGTGTTCCTGTTCATCTATTTCCCATACTTTTAGTTGAGTTTTTTTTATTGATTTATATTAAAGAAAAAATTATTCTGATGCTTGTTAAAATGGTGAAAGAACTTTAGTCCAGACTAGGGTCGACTCTGCAGAGGATAGGGATTGGACTCAACCTGGAATACAGCAAAGGCAGCTGAGGATTTGTAACCAACAAGCAGAGTGAAAGGGTCAGTGGATAGGAAATTGTTAAGAAGAGACATCACGGGTAGGGGAGTCCTTATAAAACTGACTTAACAGGATTCCTGTTACAACTGGACCCTGCAAGAACACATACAAAAGCCTAAGATTGAGGCCTCGTTGAGAAGAGGGCTCAGAGGAGCCTGACCAAAGCTTGATCAGAGAGTCTTTGTCATTTGTAGGAGTTTTACATATATTCCAGATCCTAATCTTCTTTGAGTAAATGGGCTACAAATATATTCTTGAAGTCTGTGATTTCTTTTTTCACTTAGTTTATATTTTGTTTTCAGAAAGTTTTAATTTTAATGCCAATATATTAATACTTTCTTCAGGCTTTTTACACTGAGTTTTGTTTAAGAAACTTTCCCTTTGTCAAAGTAAAGAAGATATGTTTCCATACTTTAAAAAAATGTTTATTTATTTTGAGAGAGAGACTGTGAGAGAGCATGCAAGGGAGGGGCAGAGAGAGAAAGAGAGAGAGAGAGAGAGAGAGAGAGAGAGAGAGAGAGAGAGAGAGAGAATCCTAAATAAGATCCATGCTGTTTGCACAGAATTTGACATGGGGCTGGATCTCAGGAACTGTGAGATCATGATCTGAACAGAAATCCAGAGATGGATGCTTAACCAACTGAGCCACTCAGGTGTCCCTTTCCATACTATTTACTAAAAGTTTTAAGTTTAATTTGTCATGTGGAATTTATTTTCCTATATGATATAAGAAAAAAATCTACTTTTTTTTTCTGTATAGATAGGCATTTATCTTAGCTTCTTTTATTGAATAGATCATTTTTATCTCTGCTATATATGATGTTTCTATTTATCAACATGTCTGTATGTGGGTTTTCTATTCTTTTTTGTTTATCTGTATATTAAAAAAGTTCCTGGCCCAATACCACATTACCTTAATTGTTATAGTTTTTAGTAAGCATTGAATTTTCGAAAATAAGACTCTGCACCCTGTTTTTTTTCATTGAAACTTATCTTTGTTCTTCCATATCAATATGATTTTTTTGGATTTTTATTGACATTGCATTGAACTGAGAGATCAATTGAGGGACAGCTGACATCTTTATAATATTTCAGATTTTTCTTGTTTTGTGATTTTCAGATATATTTATTCCTAATTATTTTGTAGCTTTGCAGGTATTCTAAGTGGTATCTTCTTCCTACTGTATTTTCTTTTTATTTTTTAAAGGTTTTTATTTTATTGTTATTTTTTAATGTTTATTTATTTTGAGAGAGCGAGAGAGAGAGCGCAAGTGGGGGAGGGTCAGAAAGAGAAGGAGAGAGAGAATCCCAAACAGGCTCTGTGCTGCCCGTGCAGAGCCTGAAGTGGGGCTCAATTCCATGAACCATGAGATCATGACCTGAGCTGAAATCAGGAGTTGGACAATTAACTGACTGAGCCACCCAGCAGCCCCTAGATATTTTTATTTTTAAGTAATCTCCACACCCAACGTGGGGCTCAAACTTAACAACCCCGAAATCAAGAGTCTCATGTTCTACCGACTGATCCAGCCAGGTGTTCCTCTACTATACTTTCTAATTGGCTATTGCTTGTATGCAGAAGTGACAGATTTTGAAAAGTAACTGTATCCTGTAGCATTGCTGAATTCTGTTACTATTTTTTGAGTTTTATTTGCTTACTTTTTTTGGTTCTGTATGTAAACATTGAAGAGCAAATAAGCACATTTTTTCCTTCTTTTCTAATTGTCCAAAAAACTCTTATTTTTCTTGCCTCATTACATTGGTAAGGATTCATGAGATAATGCTGAGTAGAAATTGTGATGGTTAGTATTATATCTTTTTTTTAAAAATTTTTTGGCAATGATGTCTTTTTTTTTTTATAATTTTTTTCTTTTTAATGTTTATTTATTTTTGAGACAGAGAGAGACAGGATGAATGGGGGAGGGTCAGAGAGAGAGGGAGACACAGAATCTGAAACAGGCTCCAGGCTCTGAGCAGTCAGCACAGACCCTGACGCGAGCCTTGAACTCACGGACCGTGAGATCATGACCTGAGCCGAAGTCGGACGCTTAACCAACTGAGCCACCCAGGCGCCCCTTATGTCTTGTTTTTGAGTTTGATGGGAATGCTTTTAAATTCAGTAGGTTCCTTGCTTTAGTTTATTTTTTTAATAGATATTTTAAATTAGATTAAGAAAGTTCCTTCATATTCATAATTTACTAAATGTTGTTCTCAGTGTTAGATTTTATTGGATTTTTTTTCTTTTTCTATACTATAACCAAATATGGATTATCTATAATAGTGAATTTTTTTTTTGCTTTTAGAATTGAGGACTGTTCAATCAGGGTGAAAGACTAAATGAATAAATAAGTTATTTTTTCTCACAAAGATTGTGTCATTTCTAGACTACAGTGTTGTTCATTAGAGGTAATTGATTAGTAACTTTAAAAACTGCTTCATCAAAGAACTTGAGTCAGATGGATTTGAGTTTAAATTTGGATTCTGACAACTAATCAGGTTCCTTTACTTTTCTAAAACTTACTTCCTCTGTAAATTGAAAAAAATCTCTACCAGTCATGATTATTAGTAGGATTAAATGAAATATTTTAGAAGTAATAAATAAGCATAGGTATGCAGTAAATATTAAATCGTATTACTACTACCACCATGCTGTCAAACATCACCATATTCCTGAGAAGCAATGGTGGGTTAAGTGAGGATAACAGTGGACAGGATTGTGTATGGACTCAAAGCCACAAAGTCCACTCTTTCAATGGCAGAATCGAGCCACTCTTGACAGGAGATTTGGTAGACAGTTGTGGCATCACATGTCAGGTTTATAAGCACATGTCAATTGAAAAGAGGAGAGCATTTTATGCACATTATCTCTTGTGAAGATATGGTGGAAAACATTTTAAAGGTTTAAAAATGGATGCCGTATTTCAACGCGGGGATCAATTTACAGCTAAGAGCTGTATTAATGAAGGTTTCTAGAATAATGGAGGAGAACAGAGCTTTCATGGCAGTTTGCAGAGAACAAAACCAAATAGCAAGTTTGAATAAAGGATCTGATGGCAGTTGAATTGAATTGTAATGTTGATTTGCTTACTTTTCAAAAGAAATATCCTAATGTCAAGGTTCATTAAGTGGACCACTTTGGTGGTCTGTTAGGTGCGCTTTGGTGGACAGAGTCCTGTACACGAGGCAATGCTATCTACAGGAACAATAAAGAGAAAAAGTGGAAGAAAATGGCCAGGGTCTGGGGGGGTTGGCGGATGGATGGGGTGGTGCTGTGTTTCCAACTGTGAATAGAGGAAACCCTGTGGGTCCCCGGTATATAGTAGATTCTACTTGATATGATGTGTCTTTGTTTACATTGCCCAAGCACAGGGTAATGAATGAAAATAATAGATCAGCTTACACAATAATGAGTTTATTTGAAGATGGAAAACTGGTGTGGGGTGGGAGAGAAAATTTTGGAAGAGTTTTTAAGAAAGAGGAGATTGGGAGGATCTGGCCTGATGGCCAAAACTGTGAGGAGAAAAGACAAAGGGATATTAAAAGTGTGTGCTAGATAACTCTTCCCTCAGTGTTTCAGAAAAGGCTTTGGTAAATAATACATACATTTTCAATGCTTCTGAAGCCAGATATAGCTACTGTTGGAGGTATTATCCTGCAATACATGTAAGGAGAGGATATAAGGAGAGGAAAAGCTAGACTTGATAAGTACAGAAAAAGACTAGGAGAATGAGCTATTTCAATGAAGGGAAAAACAAGATTTGGGAAATCCAAGGGAGATTTCATACAAGGAGGAAATTAGAGTGGACAGGTAAAGCTTGAAGATACAGAATAGAGTGGAAGTCACGGTAAGAATGTCTGTTGGAGCAAATTCCTAGAAAAGAAACAAAGAGGGACTTCGTAAACAGATGGAGCTGTTAATCATGAAAAGGAGAGTTCTAAGATGGAATTCAATGCTGGAGCGATTTGTATTCTATTAGAATTCTATTCCAAGATGGAGTAGAAGGTGGAGAACATGTCTGTGGTTAGAGGAGAAGGAGTATGTGTCAGATGGCTTCCATCTCAGGCAAAGGGGAAGTAGCAGTGAACGTGGGGTTGGGGAACAATGGAAAGGGTTTGGATTGGACTCTGTTGATATGGGGGAGGTGACTAGAGATCATAACAGATTGCTGGGCAGAAAGGCAGAATTCTCAGCCCTGAGCTTGTGTCTTTACTTTCAGGGTTGAACATGTTGAACTTTATAGCCCAGGGCCCACAGATGTGGGCACCGCTCTGCACAGATGTGAGACAGAGAGAGCAATAGTCCATCTGGGTAGAGTTCCAGACTGTTGCAGACAGAGAGAATGGCATGCCTGCTACCTTTAGAGGATGGAAAGTGCAAGGAACCAGGCCGTCACATATGGAAGTAGCTTGCTCCTATGCTGAAGTTCCAGAAACATGATTTTGCATTCTCCTTCCTGGAAAGCTGTTTCTGCACAGTTTCTTTTCTCTAGTCTCTAAAACATAGTCAGTGTCAAGTACATGTCAGATTTCTATTACTTGTCACTCCTGAAAAATTGACAGCAGTGATGGTGGTGGTGGTAGTTGGTGTGTGACGACGGTGGTACCCAGCACATGCAGGGAATATACTCAGTACTTAACAAACACTATTCATGCACAACCTCGATTGGTAGGCGGGATTATGTACATTTCACAGATGAGGAAACTGGGTTTCAGAGAGGTCAGGATTAATTTGAACTTAGAGCAGTCATATGCAGAGTGCTTTTAACACAGCTAAGTTACTTCCTGATTTGCATGCTTCTCATCAGCTAAAATGAATACTTTTTTTTTCAATATATGAAATTTATTGTCAAATTGGTTTCCATACAACACCCAGTGCTCATCCCAAAAGGTGCCCTCCTCAATACCCATCACCCACCCTCCCCTCCCTCCCACCCCCCATCAACCCTCAGTTCTCAGTTTTTAACAGTCTCTTATGCTTTGGCTCTCTCCCACTCTAACCTCCTTTTTTTTTTTTTTTCTTCCCCTCCCCCATGGGTTTCTGTTAAGTTTCTCAGGATCCACATAAGAGTGAAAACATATGGTATCTGTCTTTCTCTTTATGGCTTATTTCACTTAGCATCACACTCTCCATTCCATCCACGTTGCTACAAAGGGCCATATTTCGTTCTTTCTCATTGCCCTGTAGTACTCCATTGTGTATATAAACCACAATTTCTTTATCCATTCATCAGTTGATGGACATTTAGGCTCTTTCCATAATTTGGCTATTGTTGAGAGTGCTGCTATAAACATTGAGGTACAAGTGCCCCTATGCATCAGTACTCCTGTATCCTTTGGGTAAATTCCTAGCAGTGCTATTGCTGGGTCATAGGGTAGGTCTATTTTTAATTTTCTGAGGAACCTCCACACTGCTTTCCAGAGTGGCTGCACCAATTTGCATTCCCACCAACAGTGCAAGAGGGTTCCATTTCTCCACATCCTTGCCAGCATCTATAGTCTCCTGATTTGTTCATTTTGGCCACTCTGACTGGCGTGAGGTGATATCTGAGTGTGGTTTTGATTTGTATTTCCCTGATGAGGAGCGACGTTGAGCATCTTTTCATGTGCCTGTTGGCCATCCGGATGTCTTCTTTAGAGAAGTGTCTATTCATGTTTTCTGCCCATAAAATGAATACTTTTAATGAAATCCAAACATCACAAAAATGTGAGAAATCGAAATCACAAAAATGTGAGAAAAAAATTCTTGCCTACTTGACAAGCAAGCATCTATCATGTACTTGGTACTCCTTAAAGGTACTTATAGACATGTAAAAAAAAAATTGTAGGGGCGCCTGGGTGGCTCAGTTGGTTAAGCGGCTCAGGTCATGATCTCACGGCTCATGAGTTCAAGCCCCGCGTCAGGCTGTGTGCTGACAGCTCAGAGCCTGGAGCCTGCTTCATGTTCTATGTCTCCCTCGCTCTCTGTTCCTCCCCAGCTCATGCTGTCTCTCAAAAATAAATAAACATTAAAAAAAATTGTACTGTAGTGTGATGAGTACTGTAGTAGAGGTACGCACAGTTGCCAAGAAAGATGTGGCACACATTAAGGTGGGTGGCAATCCAAGTGAAGTCGGCATGGGTACTCTCCTGAGAAGGTGATGCTTGTACCCATCTTTTTTTTTAGAGTTTACTTTATTTTGAGAGACAAAATGAGAGAGCATGCACGAGGGAGGGGCAGAGAGAGAGAGGGAGAGAGAATCACAAGCAGGCTCCGTGCTGGTCAGTGTAGAGCCTGACACAGGGGTCAATCTCATGAACCATGGGATCATGACCTGAGCTGAAATCAAGGGTCAGATACTTAATTGACTGAGCCACCCAGGCGCCCCGATGCTTGTACCCAACTCAAAGGGTGGGTGGGAGGCTGCTAGGTAAATAAGATTTGGTGAAATGGTAACCGAGATGCAGAGGATACTTCCAATTATTATTTTTAAACATTTGGCCATTTAAAATTTTGAAAAATTTAGGGAAATGTGCCTATAGAGTATTCTTAATCATTCCCCTCAGGAAGCTTTTTGATGAAGCACATTAACTTTTGCAACAGAAGAATATACATGCCCACCAATTATTATGTACAATATAAAGGGGTTCATGAACCCATTGAAGTGCTTCTAGAACCTCCTAGATAATCCCTCTGGTGTAGAGGGATACTTGAAAGAAGAAAAGAAATGCCTAGGGGCGAAAGTAGGTAGCACTGAATAGTAGGTACTTTACAGCTCTTATTATGTTGGATTCTTACAACAGGCCTGTGAAATAGGTATTAAATTTATTTACAGATGAGTAACTAAAGACGCTTAAGTCACTCACTCAAGTTCACCCAGATGATAAATGGCGAAGCTATGATGAAATCCCCTTCTGGGGTCCTGATTCCCAATTCCATATTCCTTTCGGTACACATGACACCAACATCCTAAGGGCTGGGGGAACATTGCTATAATCAGTTCCGATGTCTAACAATGAATTTACAAGTGAATTTCTGAAATACAACTTGTAGTGAGTTGAGGATTGCCTGCACAGTGAAACCTCCTTAATTTTGACTCTACCAATCTGTCGTAGCTGATGAATTATGACTTGTTATATTTTGTTTATATGCTGGGCTACATGCTGGGCTGTAGACTATCTTGGTAGTGTCTGTAAGAATTGTTTTGAATAATTCTCATAAGGCAAGGTGCTCCTAAGGTTTTTAAGTGACCTAAAGAAATAATAACTGAGTTGTGATTAGGTAATTAATACGCTACATTAGTTTTATCCCTACAATGTGGCAGTTTTCTTCAGGACCTCTACCCACCCCCCACCACGCTTGCTGTGGGAGCCATTTGCTGGTGTGAGTTGTAGAAAGCAATAAAAGTGTATTTATCTAAACATGTTCTGTACTAAATTGCTTTCACTAATCAAGCAGGACTTATCCCTATTTAGAAGAATTAGTGAGGTTTTACTCAATTAAGCTTGATGTCAAGTTAATTTTCCCCCTATTAGTATAATGAAAAATTTCTGTGTTGCTCTGTCATGCATGCTGATTGGTAAAAAAAAATGAGAATGGATGTCAACACATTTTTCTTTTGATGAAGGAGGAAGAAATTTAAGAGGTTCAAGTAAATTATTCTGGACATCAGAAAGTTGCTTAATTCTATTGTAAAGAAAGCCCAGTTGCAAACCAGCATAAGCAATGGAAGAATTTAAATACACGTTCTATTCCTGGTGTGTCTTTAACATCAGTTTTTTTCAAAATTTTTAAAGATTGCATTATAAAGGATGTTCAATGTCATAAATACTGGACTTGCCAAAATAGGCCTCTGTCTTTTCTTTGACTTCTGCTATCATTTGAAAATACTTATAAAGTGCTATATTCTTTACATGCTCCATCTTGCAGTTTGGGAATAATGGATCAAGACCTGGTAAGTAATTTTTACTCAGTAGATTGCATGATGGAAAATATGTCAAAGCTTGAGTTGTTTTATTGTAATAAATGGAATTTATGTCCCAGGGAGAAGTACTTGGGGAGATAGACTTTATCCTATATTCGGTTATTCCGGGTTATATTTGCTCCATATATTTTTAAATAAAGATCCTAAATTAGAAAGATCACAAAGTGAAAGCATCTTGCAAATGACGTGTGGACTTGCCAAGATGTTTTTTGAGTTTGGTAGTACTATACTATATAGTAGAGTATTAGCAGATTGTCATACACACACACACACACACACACACACACACACACTCAACTGTAGATATTTATCTGTCTCTCTATTCATATATATTCATTTTTATGTCTCAGGCACGTGTCCAGATCAAGAATACCACTTTTAAAACTATTAATACTTCACTGATAATCTTAGTCAATAAAAAAAATAATTGAGGGTGTCTGAAGACCAAATTAGATGCTCACTTTAAAAAAAATTTTTTTTAAGTTTATTTATTTTGAGAGAGACAGAGACAGCATGAGTGGGGGAAGGGCAGCTAGAGAGGGAGAGAGAGGATCCCAAGCAGCCTCCATGCTGGAGCCTTATGTGCTGGCCCACAAAAGCCGTGAGATCATGACCTGAGCCAAAACTGAGTCGGATGCTTAACCGACTGAGCCACCCAGGCACCCTGTAACAAATGTACCAACAAATTAGAGTCAGAGCATTGATTGGGTGGTGAAATTTGATTTTACAATATGCCTGCTTTTTAGGTAGGGAATTTCAGACCTTTTCTGAGGCTCTCATTCCAATTAAGTTAATAACTCATTTATTTTCTTTAAGTAGTGACTTTCTCCTGTTTTTACCTTTGCTTGTCATATTAGTCAGTGTACCAACCTATTCAGATGTATTATAAATTTTGAGTTCTTATTAGTAGAAAAGAAAGAGCCCAATGTGTGAGCCCAGTTATTCTTAAAATGGTATTTCATTGAATCTTCTACTTAGGAGTATTGAATTGCTTAATGAAAAAAACCTTATTGGGAGGGGGACAAAACATAAGAGTCTCTTAAATATGGAGAACAAACAGAGGGTTGCTGGAGGGGTTGTGGGAGGGAGGATGGGCTAAATGGGTAAGGGGCACTAACGAATCTACCCCTGAAATCATTGTTACACTGTAGGCTAACTAACTTGGATGTCAATTAAAAAATAAATAAATTATAAAAAAAAGAAAATGACTTTTTTTTAACCTTTAGAACAACTTAGTGAAAGTAGATTATAGTCAAAAAAAGTTCCATAGCTGAGAAAGCACCAATAAAGATTATCTTTGTAAGTTCAGTAAACCTTGCAGGTCTCTGGTCTGATACTTTCTAGTTCATCTGCTTTAATTAGTAGGTAATAAGGTGCATATCAGAAAAACTGAAGTGAGGGATCATCATTAATAGTTTTCTAGGCTGCAAAACAAACACCTAAATCTAGAGATTGTTTTACCTTTTTTTTTTCCTTTAAAAATGTGTATTTATTTATTTTGAGAGAATGAGAGAGAGAGAGAGAGAGAGAGAGAGAATCCCCAGCAGGCTCCATGTTGTCCATGTGGAGCCTAATGCCAGGCTCAATCTCCTGAACCATGAGGTCATGACCTGAGCCAGAACCAAGAGTCAGATGCTTAACCAACTGAGCCACTCAGGTGCCCCAGAGACCCAGAGATTGTTTTACTTTTGGGAAGTAAAATGGCAAAAATCCATTACCGGGAAGAAACAGTCCACATCTTCTCTGGATTCTTTGTAGTTTTGGTGACTTTGACAAAAATTTCAGAGTCATGTAATTTATATATTAGAACAATAATGGCAATCTTAAATTGGGACTTCTTTTGTGATAACATTTCATGTTCTGATTGACGTTCTAGTCTATAAGTCAAATCAGTGAAGCTACATTAAAAGGCAAGAGGCTGACATTCATTTATTCATTCTGTCATTCACTCACTTGTCATGTATCCTGTGATCACCTGCCCAGTGCCAGGCTCTGTTCTATGTTTTTGGAAATATGTTGTGGCAAATTAGAATATGTTCCTGCTTTCTGGCACTCTTTTTGTTCCAATGGGACTCACAGCTCAGTGTCCTAGGGTTGCATATGATATTGAGGAAATTAAAAGTTGGTGATGTGATGATGTCTGAGTGGCTACTTTAGTTTGTGTGGTGAGGGACATATTTAAGCTAAAATTTGAATGATAAGAAGCAACTATCCATGCAAAGATGAGGGAGAAGAAGGTCATGGCTGAGGAAACCGCCAGTCCTAGGTCTGCAGGGTGGGAAAGAGTTTGGTGGGTTTTAGGAATAGAAAGAAGGTCAGAGTAGCTGGGGCACAGCAGATGCTGGTATAAAATGATATTGGAGAAAAATCGAGATGTAAATCTTTCTACAAAGTGTTACTGTGTTCTAATATTTAAATACATCCATAACCTCAAATGAGCTTCTGGTCCTAAAATTACATTTTGTGAAATGTAACAAACTCAGGAAGGGGCAGTCAAGAAAGCAACTGTATTTTTCCATCCATAATGTGGTCTGTAGACAACAGATTATATGGATTTGAAAGTCCAAGGATGGTGTCTTTTCCCCTCTATGAATGGAAGTATTTTCAGTGTGTATCAAGTGTTGGCAAACCTCAGAACATCAGCTTGGTGTATTTTACTCAAAACCAGAGATTCTTGAATCACGGTACCTAACAGGATAGAGGCTGGTGGCAGCAATAAACTAATCCATTCTTGTAATAAGAAACTACTGAACTCAGAATTTCTTGTTTGAAAAACTCAGTTCTTTTGAGCAGTCTCTGGCTTTTATTGCATGGGCCTAGGAGGCAAATCCTGTGGGTTCAAGTCCTGGCTTTCCCATTTTTAGCTGTGTGGTTTTGGTCAGGGCCTTATCTCTAGTATCCTTATTACTTCATCTGTAATTAGGGTATTAGAAGTACTCATCCCATGGCATTCAGGAGAATGCCTTGAAAACAGTAAGCACTCAACAAGTGTTAGTTGTGTTTGTTGCCACTATTCTTATATTTATGCCCCTTTCTCCAACAATCTTCTGAAAGTGTGTTGTCTCCTAAAGTTAGATGCAGGGTGGCTGCTGATAAAAGTCTTCTGCCCTTTAATGGTCACTGGGATGGGGGTGGGAGGACTCTGAGATCTGTCCACTACAATGTAATTTCCACATTCCACTCCTCTACTCGCTTTAGCAAAAACAAGGCCCATTTCCCCATCCTTTTTTTTTTTTTTTTAAAGAAAACATTTATTAAGCACCTACTAATGTTAAACTCTGGGCTGAAATGAAAACAAATCCTTGTCTTCCAGGAGCTTTTGGTCTGGCTCCACAACTTTCATTCACAAAGAAATGGCAAGGAAAAAAAAAAAACCAACAAAGGACAACAAAAAAACTTCTGCACTTTTAGAGTTTTTTAATATAGATGAACCAATTTGGAATTGATTAACGAACATTCTTCTATGCACACCCTTCTCACGTTGTACGTAAGTGCCCGTATGTTTGCTCTTTGGAGAGATTGGAATAGATGCTTCATGTGACAGTGATTTGTGAGCCTGTCATGAGAGAAAATGTACTTTACTATTATTATGCCTTCATTTCTTCAGACAACAAACATTCAGAGTGCCTGCAGTACTAAATGTTGGATGAATAGGGGCGAACAAGAAAGAGAACAAAATTCCACTTCTCCTAGAGATCATGGTGTGCTTGTTTGGCATAGGCATTTAAGTCCTGTCTCTGCTCCTCTCTAGAGGTAGGACTGAGCATAGTTATTTAACCTCTTTATACCTTAGTTTTCTCACCTGTAAAATGGGAATAGGAACCACATAGGGCTGTGGGGAAGATTAAATAACTTATACTATTGATGTTATCATTCTTACTGTTCTGTGCTAATGAGTATGTCCTGTGCCTTCCATGCTCAGTTCTCCACTATAAAACTTCCTAAACTGGGGAACAAATCTTCAGAGTGTCGTAGTGACATCGTTAAGAGGAACGAGGTCCTGGTGCCCTTATCTCCTGTACATTTCTACTCCTCACTTTCCAAATATGAAGTAGAGATGGGCTCTGATGTCTACACTGAAATATAGACCAGCCTGCTGGCTGCCCCCTCACGGAGAACAGCTTTTTATTTCTTAAAAAATTTTTTTAATGTTTGTTTTTGAGAGAGACAGAGACAGAATGAGAGTGGGTTAGGGGCAAAGAGAGGGAGACACAGAATCCGAAGTAGGCTCCAGGCTCTGAGCTGTTAGCACAGAGCCCGACATGGGGCTCGAACCCACGAGCTGATGACCTGAGCCGAAGTTGGACGCTCAACCGACTGAGCCGCCCTGGTGTCTCAGGGTTTTTATTTCTAACTCTCTGTTGCTCATTTCGATCTCTCTCAGCAGATTGTTTATTTCTTAACACCTCCCCTAGTGTCCTAGTTACCTGCTTGATCACAGTGACTGCAGTTAGTCCTTGCTCTTGTCCCTTCTGTCATCTCTCCTTTCTTGCCTCTTTTCATGTTTCCCAAGCTTCTTGCTCTAAGGGGCTTGCATTTCTAAATCTCCTCTGCCAATCAGAGAGCACTCCTTCAGCTGTCGAAGGTTGGTTAATCAATAATTTGTAGTACATTGGGTGGGATCTTCTACATTTCAGTTCTTTTTTTTTTTAATGTTTATTTAATTTCTGAGACAGAGAGAGACAGAGCATGAGTGGGGGAGGGGCAGAGAGAGAGGGAGACACAGAATCCGAAACAGGCTCCAGGCTCTGAGCTGTCAGCACAGAGCCTGACGCAGGGCTCAAACCCACAAACTGTGAGATCATGACCTGAGGTGAAGTCGGTCGCTCAACCGACTGAGCCACCCAGGTGCCCCAACATTTCAGTTCTTTTGACATAACTCATGTCAAATGGTAGTTACACAACAGGCAGTTGCCACATGGGGCCGGTTCCTCTACCACACCCCATCCTAACCCTCTGTCCTTGTTTGAACTATTCTGGAAGCTTTGATGCTGAGCAATGTAGATATTCATGTATTTTGGGAACACTACTTTTCAAGAGCCTAGCAACATTCTCCAGCTTACATTAAAACTTAACCAGTTTCCTGGTGCCTCCTGACTCCCTTTAAGACTTCTCAGTAACAGTGAGAGTTGTGCTGGCCCGGGCACACATTATGCAGGCTTTTTATAAGAAATGATATCCTGCTTCCCGAATGTACCAGAGCATTAATGCTATCTCTATCTGTAGTAGCAGTAGGCAGCCTTTTAGAGTGGTGTAAATAGTCCATTAGGATAACTGCAAATACTTAATTAGTGTATACTTTCAATTCCATTGGCAAAATAGTAGCGTATTTCTTGAAAACCTGTCAGATTTCTCCTAAGTTATTTTTGTCTAAGACAGTAAAATGATATGGTCCCAAACTGAACATGAAAGGCAATTATTTCAACTCCTAAAGACCAAAACAACTTTACTCACATTCCCCTGAAGGGATGGAGGGAAGGGAAACAATTTTCAAGGTTTCTGAAAATTGTTATTTTCCTGTTAATGGCTATTTTCATTAGCAAGGAGAGTTTTGGAAATAGTTATGAGATTTTCCTAAAACCAAATGACTAAAGACTGAGCACATTTGAATTATATTTTGTGAAACACATTAAAGATAAAATTGATTTCTTCTTTCCAATATGAAGTTTCATTTTGGTTATAGTGATCTGAGACTGACTTTTCTGGGATGGAGGAAGGACAAAGGAACCACCAACTATAAAATACATTAAGACTACTAGAAAATACAGTCTTAAAGTAAAGCCCACTAAAGTGTGATATTGTATGGCACTAACTCTTTATGATATATTTATATCTATTTAATCCTTTTTGTAAATTTTCCCATTAAAATATATTTCGTGGTTTATGTAGAGTCTGTGAGAAGTCAGTGTAGAAAGAGCATTAGACTTTTTATAGCAGTCATGTTCTTTCCAGAAAGAGGTGGCACATTCAAATAAGGATAAATAATAAGTATGAAAGGGACACTTTAGAAAACTCTGAGCAAGGTATAGGTGAACCACAAAGGACAGTGCAGTAAAAGTGGGACTTGAAATCATGGAGCTATGAGTAATCTTACCAACTATGAATAATGAAAGGGAAAAGGGAAGGAAGAAGTTGGTAGAATCTAAGAGGTAGTCTTGTACAGAAAAACACTGTGTGTGGAACAGTGATCTTTACTGAGGTACGTAACCAGCTCAAGTTACCCCTCAAGGAAGGAGCCCATGGAATAAGTACCTTGGTCTCCCTCTCCTCTTTCCCTCCCATTTTGTATTAGAGCTCTCTGTTTGGAGCCAGCTAGAAGCCAGGCACATGGGAGCCCTTTGATGCAGTTGGTACTGGTCTCATAGAACAAAGAACTGGAAAAAGAAGGGTAGAAAGTGGGTCTGGAGTGGGAATTGAAAGATATCTGGTATACTCCACCCCTTTTTTTCTCTCAGCCTCCACTCTTGCCCTTCATCTGGGTGAAAAATGCATGTACCCAGCACAGAAACTGCATAAATCCCCATCAACTACTGTGTGCTGTATCATCCTTCTGTGATAACAATTCAATATGCAATCTAGAACTAAAATGTTGGCCACCACCAGTATTCTTCATATAAAATACCAGGGGAGGAAGATGGGGGGAGAGATGCAATTAAGGAATATGAATTTAAAGTTACAGCTGATTCTCACTTTTGTAGATGGTTATAAGGCCTACGTCGGTAATTATAGCTGCCTCCTTCCACTAAACCTTCTGTATTTACCTCACTGTCTGGCATCACCTTGACTGATGAGGTCCTTTTCCAACTGAAGTGACCCAGATCTTCATTCCTGCAAGATCTGAATCCTGGGTGGTCTTGTCCTTACTGGGTTGTTGCTGTTCTTCCTCGACCAGGATCACTGGAAAAGGAATATTAAGAAGTGCCCCACTGCATTTCCTGAGTTCCAAACATTATTCTTATCTTTATTTTGTAGCAGAAACTCAGGTTTTCCTGATCACGGTGTGTCATCATCTTAGGCAACATAGTGACTTCCTCATCTACCTATTGGTTTAGGGATACAAAGAACTTTAAATTTCCTGGAGTTAATCTCTACTTCCAATGAATCAGAAAATGATGACCATGTTTCCTGGTGGAAGAATTATTCCCTTGGACATGAGGACCTTCAAACTCACCAAGTCTAAGGTGTTGGGGACAGGAAGCAAAAATTCTTCAGGTGGGTTATTAGGTGTAAACATGCAGTGGGCCACCTTAAGGTTTCTGTATCTGTACATCCTCTATAGCGGTGATAGCCCCATATATTCGGCTGCTAGTGTCAGCCACGTATCTACAGCCTACGGGCAGAATTCCAATCTCTCAGGGTTTTTCTCTTAGCTTACAATCTAGCTGAGCCCTCAGCAGGTCATTCCATATTTCTATCTAGCTGGTGTCTTCGATGAAGAGACAAGTGATATGACTTGTGAATTCTAAGGATTGAGCCCATTGTCTCATTTCTTTTGCTATAAAATGGTTTGGAGACCATTTATAAAGGTTATCTTGGCTATTTATCAGGTGTACCATAAGTCCATGAATGATGGTGCTAGCAGAAACACTGAAAGCAAGGAAGGCGTATTATATATGCCTATATTTGTGAGTCCAAAGAGTACCCCTGTATGATGAGGAATCATCGATGCAATCATCCTGCCTCTGTGTACAGCCAGCTGGGCTTTCCTGCCCCATTGGGCAATGATGCCTTTTTTGAGGGGTTCAGCATTAATCCTGGTTTTTGACAGGTTGGACATTCTTCAGTGTTGGCAAGCCAAATCACTTTGGCTAGAGGAAGAGAATGCTGAGCTGTGAATAGTCTCCATCCCCACTATTCTGACCCTTTTGTTTATGGGCCCATTAAACAAATATTGAGATGGCTGATGAAAGATACCAAGTGAAGTTTACAGTGAGATTATTTTTTTTTTAGAGTTTACTGATTTATTTTGAGAGAGAAAGAGAGGGTGTGGGGAGGTGAGGGGTAGAGAGAGAGGGAGAGAGAGAGAATTCCAAGCAGGCTCCACACTGTCAGGGCTAAGCCCAATGTGGGGCTCAACCTCATGAACCATGAGATCGTAACCGAAACCGAAACCAAGAGTCAGATGCTTAAACGACTGAGCCACCCAGGAGCCCCTACAGTCAGATCTTCTTATTCACTTTGTTATAGAGACTACCCTTATGATAGCCCCTTATGAGATTTAACGGAATAGAATTATCTTCACACTCTGCGCCTTTTACAAGAGGTCCATCTGTATGTTTCTGTCCAGATCTCCTGTCTACCAATTTCCAATTTTGGTTTTTGGAAGTTTCTGGCCACCTAGTCAACTTTTTAGCCCCAACTCACTAGTTAGTGTAGATCTATATCTCAGTCATTTCTTCTATGTGAAGTTTAACACTACACTCAAAAGTTCTGCCCATGTGAAGAATTCTCCTTTATCACTGTATTTTAAGTTTATTGTGAGTAAAATTGTATAGCTGGCTGGTGCTGCAGCACTTACAGCTCTCTCCATAGTTAACTGGCTTTAGGGAACTCCCCATGAAGCCTATTGTTGTTGAAGGAAAAGAAATGAAGCATAAGGTTCAGATACCACGGAGTTCTAAGTCACCTGCCATTGCAATTTGTTTGTATCTTCAAGACTGGTGTGGGGCTGTTCTTATATATACAATTTAATAATGGAATGCTGATGTGAACAGCTGATTTTATGACTTACTGGCCCAGATAACACCCAGTTCAGAGAGCAGTTACTAAAATCTGCAAAGAGAGTTGTGGCCTTCATTTGAGGATCATGGACAGCCTTAGATGACCAAACAAATGGGTATCAGAAAAATAAATACCCTAAGTTCTCCCTCCTTTCTCCCACTGAACTCTCTCTAGAGCTACCCAATGGTCAATCTCAAATGAAAACCGGAGGACGAAGAGCCTGTAGAGATGGCTCATTCAGGACAGAGCAGGGTGAGAGGGTAGAGAGTTATTCTGGAAGGGCAGATAAGAGTTATTTATTACAGGCCTGGAGTTTGAATCTTGGTTGTTCCTTTCTGGATTATGAATTCCAACAAGACAGAGATTCTCTGATTTATATTTCTGTCCACAGTTCTTAGCACAGTTCTCAGCACAGTTCTTGCCTGCTATAAAATAGGTGCTCAGTAAATAATTAAGTAGCCTAATCCCAACAGCTCCTGTGTTGTGTGGCTTTGACTAAATCATTTGTATTCTTGATCGTCATTTTCATTATCTTTAAGAGTACCAGTGTCTGTTCTGTTTCCCTCATGAGGATGTTGTAAACGTCAAAAAAACAAAGACATTAACATATGGGTGCTTTGTAAACTGTTTTAGGTTCATAGCAAAATTGAGAATAAAGTATAGAGATTTTTCATGTACCCTCTGCCTCCACACATGCATAGCCTCCCATATTATCAACATCCCCCACCGGGTCAGTACATTTATTACAACTTATGGACCTACACTGACACATCATGATCATCCAAAGTCCATAGTATGCAGTTCACTCTTGGTGTTGTACATTCTGTGAGTTTGGACAAATGTGTGATGACATATATCCATCAATGTGGTATCATGTAGAGTATTTTCACTGCCCTGGCAACCACTGATCTTTTTACTGTCTACATAGTTTTGCCTTTTCCACACTGTCTTATTGTTGTAATCATACAACAAGTAGCTTTTTCAGATTGGCTTCTTTCACTTAGTAATATGCATTTAAGATTCCTCATGTCTTTTCACAGCTTAATACTTCTATTTTCTTGATCTATTTGTCTGTTCTTTCACCATTATCACACTGTTTTGATTACTGTAGCTATATTAGTAAGTCTTGAAGTCATGTAATGTGATTCCTCCAACTTTGTTCCATTCCTTCAAAGTTGTATTGGCTATTCTAGGTCTTTGGCCTTTCCGTATAAACTTTAGAATCACAAAATACCCACAAAATAACTTGCTTGGATTTTGATTGGGGTGGCATTGAATCTTTAGGTCACATTGGGAAGAACTGACATCTTGATAATAATGAATCTTCCAATCCACAAACATAGAATATCTCTCCATTTAGTTTTTCTTTGATATCTTTTATCATAGTTTTGTGCTTTTCTTCATATAGACTGTGTACATATTTTGTTAGACTTATGCCTATTTCATTTTGGGGGTGGTGCCAGTAAATGGTTTTGTGATTGTAAATTCAAACTCCACTTACTCATTGCTGGCATGTAGGAAATAACTCGATTTTGTACATTAGTCTTGTTGTACAACCTTTCTATAATTGCTTATTAGTTCTTGGACCTTTTTCATCTATTCTTTTGGATTTTCCACGTAAACAGTCATGTCATTTGCCAACAAGAGAGTTTTATTTATTTCTTCCCAGTATGTGTATGCCTTTTATTTCCTTTTCTTGTCTTATTGCATTAACTAAGACCCAAGTAACTTTCTACAGGACACAAAGCTATGAAGTAGCCATGCCCATTTGATGCCAAGACACAGATCTCTTAATCTTTAAGCTAGCTTGCATTCAGTGCTCCTTTCCTTAAATATCAACCCTCTCCCTTCTTTACAGCTTCTTAAAACGATATTGTATCATTTTTATTTATATTATGTTAACTTTTGTTTCATGGGCACAGAGTTTATATATTTCTTTGCATATAAGTTTCATCTGTTGTTTGTTGTCATTTATACTTCCTTTTGCCATCTTCATTATGCTTTTTAGTAGGTTGTTCCTTTCCTCTTGGTTTGGTTTTATTTTTATCAGAGTGCTTCCTCTGAAAAATTCTTTCAGCATGGGATTTAGAATTTGGAATTTAACTTTTACCTGCAATAGTTGTTTACTTTTACCTTCTTATCAATGAAACATATAGACAATAAACTATAAGAACGTTTTTGTTAATCATGGTTCATCTTGACTCTCCCAATGAAGAATGAGGTCTGACTGTGCTCATGCTGGACTTTGCAGCCATTAATCCAACAAAAAAGTTTCATTTTAGTGGGATAGCACATGCTTTTTTTCAATGCAGATAAAATCTGGCAGGCAGCCTGTTTTTCCAGCTTTACCTTGTTTGCTGATGATAATTCCTGAATAATGACAAGTTCACTTTTCCCTCTTGCTAGTTCTCATCCTGTGGCTTGAATGTTTTGTTTTCCAAGTATTAAAATGATATACAATAAGTGCAAAAAAAATCTAGGACACCCATAAGAGATAACAAGAAAAAGAACCCTCAAGGATTATCTATAATGGTGCTATCTCCCAAGGATATGTGTGATTACCAATTTTGTAAATATCCTTCCAAATATGTTTGCACTTAGACCATCATGGAATTACAATAAGATGTATTTTACTTATTTATTTAATTTATTTTGACAAAATATTTAACAAAAATATTATATTTATTTAAATTTTTATTTATTAAAAAAATTTTTTTTAATGTTTATTTATTTTTGAGACAGAGAGACAGAGCATGAATGGGGGAGGGGCAGAGAGAGAGGGAGACACAGAATCGGAAGCAGGCTCCAGGCTCTGAGCCATCAGCCCAGAGCCTGACGCGGGCTCGAACTCACAAACTGCGAGATCGTGACCTGAGCTGAAGTCGGACGCTCAACCGACTGAGCCACCCAGGCGCCCCAAATTTTTATTTATTTTAATAAAAGATTGGCCATGCTGAGATATATATATTTACCTCAACACTGTGTTTTGGACATTTTTACATGTGGAATAGACATTCATCATCCCCACTACTCTGCATAATACTTCACTGCACACATAAGATGTATTAATATGATTCATATCCTACTGAAAGATAACTAAGTCCTTTTTTCTTTCCTCATTTTTCTCCTCCTTACCCCCTTGTTCTTCTCTACTTCGTCCTTTTTATTCTTTTTCTCCATCCTTCATCTCTTCCTCTTCCTTCTATTTGTCTTCCTCCTCTTCCCTCCTCATGCCACACCTCTGCATCTTCTTCTTTTTCTCCCCCCTTGTGCCCTCCTCCTCTTTTTGATGGCCCTTCTCTTTGTTTAAATGTAAAGGGTTCTGCAATAAGTCTACTTGATTTTTTCATTTTGATTTTTTAGTACTTTTTTTCCCTTTTTGTTTCTTCCCCAATATACTTATGTTGGGATTGTAGTCTCTCCTCTGCTTTTATAACTTTGGTCCATGATATTCTTTCTCCCTCAGTTCTGATTAGTGTGCACTTTGCTTTGACTTTTATTTCCATTAATAACTAAGATGAGAGATGTTAAGAACCTTACTGATGATTCCACAGTAATTCTTGTCAAAGCCAAGCTAGGACTTGGTTCTCCTGGGCTTTAGACCTAAGATCTTTCCACTAGATTGAGTTGCCTCATCATGGGTGAACTTAGAAATAGTCTCAGATTTATTGTTTAAGTCACACAAGGAAGCAAGCAAGCAAGCAAACAAACAATGAAAACAGTAAACAAAAATAAAAGAGAGAGAAGAATATTCAGTAACTTAACCAGAAGAACTTGAATTTAGTGTTTCCTCTGCTCAGTAACTTAGTACTTGGTGAATTAAAAATAAGCTCTTTGTGAATGTATGCCTACTTATGTTTGTTCCAAAATTATTAAAAATGTATGGCTGTTAGCCTACCCAACAGTGTCATTTGAAACCTAAGTTTATAGAGCTAGAAGGAAGCATGATAAACACAGTAATATCTGTACTTAGAGGTAAGAGATCATGCCTGATATATTAATTTAATTTCTTTTTCAGAATTAAAGGAGTTTGTATACCGACTTTGTACATAATATCAGGTAGTCAAATTTTAGTCTTTTATTCTTTTCCTTAAATCCTCACAAGTAAATAAAGAAATATAAATATTTGATTAGGTAAACCAAGTTGGAAGATGAAAACAAGTGGTCTTATTAAGTGTCTCTTGGCACTAAGTTTTTGTAAAGCCAAGGTCTCTTCCTCAATGGCTTTTCTCATGACCACTTCTGTTTCTTTGGCAATTATTGCTTCCTGTTCAGGGGCATTTCTTACCCAAGTCACCCATATGACCTATACTAAATTGTGATTGTTTAGTATGTTGTCCATTTAAGATATATTAACTATTAAAGTAAGTAAACAAGGAGGCCATTAGATTGAGGTGGCTCTAATGCCTTGGCAGCCTATGTAATCAAACCAAAATCTAAGCCTGTAAATGTCTCAAGGTTATGAAATCGAAATGTAAAGACAATTGGTCACAAAAAACCAATGGGTCTTTAAGTTATAGCCAATCAGTACTTTTCTTGCATTGCTTCTGCCTTGTCTCTGTAACAGTCTCTCCCTTGCGCTCTTGTCCATGGAGCACTCCTAACCACACCTGGCTTGACAATGCCCAATTTGAATCAATTTTCGCTCAAATTCTTTGAGTTTTAAATTTACCTCAGTTTATCTTTTAACATTGTAAAGTAAAAAGACCACATTTGAAGACCAGATGGAATTCTTTTTATGCCACTGAGATTTACCTTTAAAACAAAGGAAGACTGAACACTCAAGTGTTTAGAAGAGTTTTTTGGGAGGTTTAAGCGTTTAGAAGAGTTTTTTGGGAGGTGGCTCTGTCAGTTAAGTGTCCGACTTCGGCTCAGGTCATGATCTCAGGTCCATGGGTTCAAGCCCCGCATTGGGCTCTGTGCTGACTGCTCAGAGCCTGGAGCCTGCTTCAGATTCTGTGTCTCCTTCTCTCTCTGCCCCTCCCCTGCTTGCATTCTGTCTGCCTCTCTCAAAAATAAATAAACATTAAAAAATAATAGAAAAATGAGTTTTTTGAGAGAAGGGGGTATTCTTCTTGTGAATTGCCTTCAGAACCTATTTTGGACAAGAAGTGGTCCCCTCCCCACCCTCCCACAAATTTGAAGTAGTAAAACAGTTACTAAAATAGTCCACGTATTTCCCTTGCATCCTTGGATAAGTTCAGCAACATTTCTGTATTTTTAGTTTCTTCAACTCTAAAATGATGATAATAGTAGTCCTTAATTCACAGAGCTGTTCCAAAGGAATTAAATATCTCAAGTGCTTAGAGCAGGGCCTGGCACATGATAAATACTTTATGCCTTTACTGTGTCTATTCCTACTACGATCACGGCTCAGGCTACTACTACAACCACTGCTGCTACCAGTAACAACCCCCGCCACCCCCCCCCCCCCCCCCCGCCCTTGCCCTTTGCATGTTCATTTAAGAACATAGTGGCTCCAAATGACTTTTGGCTGTGTGTACAAACAAAAACATTCCCCAAAGATGAAAATTTGCCACTAACGACACGGTGAAAGGATGTAAATTGCAAGATCTAAAGTCAGCTCTGAAAGAGCCAGTCCCCAAAGTGTTTTGAGCAATGAAGTGGCATCGAAACAAATCTAAAACCTTGCAGATGATGGCTCTGAAGGCAGCTCCTCTCAGCCGGACGTATAATGAATGTTTTTTACAAAGTCAATCATATACTTTACATCACGTTTCTCTAATACAAATGCGCTTCTTGAAGATAGAAGTTGCATTTTCCACTTGTGTGCCCTTCCCATAGCATCCAGGACACCGCTCAATAAATGTGTTGATTAGCTGTTGAGGTAGAGTTGAGGGGAGGAGAATTAGGAATAAAATGCTCTCCAGTTAATTGCAAATTGCATCCCTACTTAAAAGTAAATTTGCATTTTAGTTTCTTTTTCTACCGTTTCTGGAAAATGGCTCGAGTTGGTGTTTGGCATCTGGTTTTATGCAACTTTGTAAATTTTATGGAAGTCTAAATTCTTTCAAAGGTTTTGTTGTAGGCTTTTCTGTTTTTATTCTTGTTTCAAAACGGACAGAGGTGTTAGTGCAAAGGCACGCCTGTTCCAATCACATTTCCTGAGATGTTAAAAGAATCGTTGAAATTTAGAGATAGTAGGGAATGCATTATTACAGTTTAATCACCCAACATACACTACCTGGAACACAGCAGAAACTTAATAAGTCATTGAAAAGTAAATGAATCATGTAGTATGTTATCTTCATTTCACAGTTGAAGAAACTGAGGCCCAGATAACCTGCTCAGATAATGTAGGACGGATTACCATAAATGTTCTTTGATGTCATTGTGCTTTAAATGTGGGTTTCACATTTACATTGTAGCATGGAAAAAGACTTTACATTTGGTCTGTGAAAAACTTCCTTTATTTTAAAGTATGCAAATGAATCAAATTCTTCAGTTAGTATCTGTTGCATTTTAGGAAGGCAATAGTAAGAACTGTTTGTACAAATCAAAAGGATTTTTTAAGGGGAAACCAAAGTAAAATGTCTTTTGGGTAGCTCATTCAAGGCCTGTCAGTCTATTCATTTCCTTTCTCCCTACGGTAAGTTTTTGTTGTTATAAATGATTAGGAGTTCTTAGCCACCATGAAGACTTTCTGTTGGAACCATTTGTCTTTCTCAATACATAACACATCTCCTACTCCTTTCTGTGTAACTCTCAGACTTTCAAGAAATGTAGCTTAATTTGTTGGTTGATTTTCTGTTATTTTACAGGATGGAAAAACAGAGTCGAGTTCATGTACCTGTTTGAAGGGACCCAAACTGTCAAAAATAGGGACAATTGCCTGGATGGTAACCCTCAGTGACGCCCTCCACAATTTCATCGATGGCCTGGCGATTGGGGCTTCCTGTACCTTGTCTCTTCTTCAGGGACTCAGTACCTCTATAGCAATTCTGTGTGAAGAATTTCCTCATGAGTTAGGTAAGGGGCTCTGATCATACTGTAAAAGTTGGTTACTTCTTGATTTCAGTGGAGTGAGACATTTTATTTTATTTAAAAAAATTTTTAGCATTTATTTATTTTTGAGAGAGAGAGAGTGCACGCGCGTGAGTTGGGGAGGGGCAGAGAGAGAGGGAGACACAGAATCCGAAGCAGGCTCCAGGCTCTGAGCTGTCAGCACAGAGCCCGAGGCAGGGCTCGAACCCATGATCATGACCTGAGCTGAAGTTGGACGTTTTACCGACTAAGCAACCCAGGCGCCCCTGGAGTGAGACATTTTAGGCGACACACTTAAAAATCCCACTGATGCATCTAAATGAAGGAGCCCTTGTTGGATACTGATGCTTATCTTCTCTCATCCAAAAATAGCAAAAACTATTTGGTATTTTCTTCTTTTTCTAGGGGACTTTGTGATCCTACTCAGTGCAGGAATGAGCACTCGGCAAGCCTTGTTATTCAATTTCCTTTCTGCATGCTCCTGCTATGTTGGGCTGGCTTTTGGCATTTTGGTGGGCAACAATTTTGCTCCAAATATTATATTTGCTCTTGCTGGAGGCATGTTCCTCTATATTTCTCTGGCAGATATGGTAAGAAATTAAAATTTTTTATCTTGTTTTAATTTAAAATTTAGAAATAAGCATCTGGGTTGTGAGTTGACTAAGGGTGACCTTCTACTTTCCACAGTGTGGAAATTCTGTCATTAAAACATTCCTGGCTCAACAGATCATTCTTCTTGTACTAATAGTAACTTGAAAGTGATTCTTATTGATCGTTTGATCTATGATCTAATTGATAAAAGATGAAATGATTTACTTTTGCTGAAGTAGAGGTATTGGCCCAGGTTTTTTGCCTTGTGGTAGGTAAGCCTTGTACTCTATTATAGTATGTCCCCCTTGGACCTTCTCCCCCTCTTTTGTGAGGATGTCACATTTTTTATTGTTTAAAAAATTTTTTTAATGTTTATTTTTGAGAGAGCGAGAAAGAGAGAGAGAGACAGAGTGCAAGCAGGGGAGAGGCATTGAAAGAGAGGGAGACACAGAGTCCAAAACAGGCTCCAGGCTCTGAGCTGTCAGCACAGGGCCCAATGAGAGGCTCAAACCCATGAACCGTGAGATCATGACCTGAGCTGAAGTTAGATGCTTAACCGACTGAGCCACACAGGCACCCCAGGATATCACATTTGGAAGGGAATAACTTGTTAGAATAAATAGCATTTTGTTATTTCAGAGTTTTAAAGAGTGGGAGTCTTTTGGATTAAACTAAAACTGGTAAATTGAAATTGGACAATATTTACATGGGTTGGTATATATTTGTATCTGTGTTTATGCTGTGTCTGTGTCTTTATTTATGTGTGTGTGTGTGTGTGTGTGTGTGTGGTGTGTAAAAGAGAGAATATCAATGAACCTGTGCCCTGTGCATTTTCAAATGTATCATGGACAGCTTTCTAGAAAATTAGAATGTGCTACATATATGCAATTCAAGGAGCATTTCCTTTGCGTTTGGAACTGAATATGTATCACACACATAATTTAATAATTTAGTTTCCTTCATCTGCATTCTCGGCTCCACATGATAACCCTCTCGCTCTGCTCACTGTTCTGTGCAGGCCCTGATCAGAGCAAGAACGTCATCCCTCAGAAACATCACTGCATTATATTGTTCTTCACACAATTCGTGTCTCATACTGTATTTGTGCCAGGCCATCACTTTTCTGTTCTTTGTTAGAAGAACAGAATATCAGAATTGTTCCATTCAAGGAAAGGATACTCATATGTGACGTTGTATGTCCTACAACAGTTTGCTTTTTTCAGAATAGGTTCACAGCTTTCACTCATTTTATCCTGGTAAAACAACTTTCTTAAATCAGGCACATGGATTGATTGGGTTCTGGAGGCCTCCTGGATGCTTTGGTACAATGCACCATGGTGTGTGCGTGTGCGTGTGCGTGTGTGTGTGCATGTGTGTGCGTGTGTGTGTGTGTATGTATGTGTGTGTATATATATATATACACACACACATATATGTGTGTGTATATATATATATATATAATTTTGTAATACATTTTGAAAAGCTGGCATTTACAGATCTATTGGAGCCTTTAGTAGAGCTTATCTGCTGAGAAAGGGTAGATTTTAAGAACAGAAGCTGGAGTTTTAATTGCGCTCACTGTAATGAGATTGTTATAGCCTTCAATCCTGGAACAGTACATAATTTATTTGAAAACGTTATGATTTTGTGAGGGGTAGAGCAAGCAGAAAGACACAAATTAAAGAGAACAGAATTAAATGTATAGCGATTCCTAAAGATTTATTTAATCAGCCACTATTGATTGATATTTCTGTGCCTGGCCTGGAATTTGCAAGGTGCTGGGGACACTGGAGTGAGCAAAAAGAGGCACACTCCCTGCATCTGTGGGGCATTCTGTCTTTAAAGACAGGAAACCAGAAATTCAATGAATAAAATCATACACATGACTAAATAATTACAAATAAAAAAAATCCGTGAGCTAAGGAGAAAAGCAGTACATGTGGTGAGAGATGAAGTTAGGGGACTCTAGTGTAAGTTAGGAGGGGCTAAGGGAAGCCTTGCTGGAAAGTATGATTTGAAGCTGGAACCTGAAGGATGGAGCTTATTGAGAAGTTAGAGGGGGAAGAGGTCAGATAGCAGTTTGGGTGGGTGTGATGAGTTTGAGGACAGAAAAAGTTTGGATGCATTTGAGATCCTGAAAGAATGGTGTGAATGGAGCATAGAGAGTAAGGCGGGAGAGAGACAGGCGGACAAAGAGAAACACAAGGCATAAAATGAGGTAAATCCTGTCCCACTGATTAACTCAGGTGGGGAGCACTACTTCTATACTTTTATTCTTGTTGATGTCTGATAGGGCTAGATATCCCTTTTATGCTATCTATACTATGCTATATGTATATGCTATGCTAAATAAAACATTTAAACATCTGAATTAAGTCATCACTGCCCCAACCCCGCAGAAATCTCTAGGCGGCTGTTTTACGTTTTACCACCAGATGGCGACAGTTATCTAACAATGTATCTTTCTCTTAGTTTCCAGAGATGAACGATATGCTGAGAGAAAAGGTAACTGGAAGAAAAACCGATTTTACTTACTTCATGATTCAGAATGCTGGAATGTTAACTGGATTCACAGCCATTCTTCTCATTACTTTGTATGCAGGAGAAATTGAATTGGAGTAATAGGAAATGAAAGATGCTGTTGTCAAGGAAGGCATTTAATAAATAAAAACATCTCCAAAGGGATTTTGAAGCTGATCCTATTTAGTTAAAAGATAATTTTGTTTTCAACTGTAGGTCAGGAAAACTGATTATTGTTTTCAGATCTGTGAAATAGGCCATTATTTGTTGTCAAAGATGCTTCAAAGGGTTTTCAGTTCCAGTCTGAAAAGGCAGGTACACGAGATCTTTGGTCAGTACCCACTTCTTCATGTTTTATGCATTCGACAATCATTTAGACATGAAGATCCAGAGAGAGAAACACAGGCTAGGTTGTATAAGCCTTTAAACCTCTGTGGCAGGCTCAAAAGCTCAAGTGGTTTCAGAGTGGTTTTCTTTCAGTTAATTTGTCCTAGTGCTTTCACAGGCAAGTACATTAAAATGTGGAAGAGAAGCAAAATGCATGCAACACGGATCTAAATGATTCCAAGGCCTTAATGAACCCAGGAAAGAAAGATTGCTCATAGCTTTTTTTCTGTTTTATATCTCAGTTAGGGACTTGTAGGCTCGTTTTAAAAAATTATCCTAAAATAATATGAGTTATGCAATCAGTAAAGTTTTGTTAGCCCTACTAAGTTCAGACTTTATCTGACACCTCATCTCCAAGTGGAAGCTCTCCCTGCTCCCACACAAATGCAGAATTGCTTTTTTTATGGCTCAGGTGTAATTGCACCGCAACCCAGGGCAGAAAGCGTGGGGCCGGGGACTATTCAACTACAAAGTATCATGTATTTGCATCGTGAAGGGAAAGACTATGTTGGTTTATAGGAAGAAAATGAATGTAAGTTTAAGCAATTTACTTTTAAAATTCAACATAACTGTTTAGCAGAGTGTATTTTAAATAGATGCAAAATAATAGCTGGACTGCTGTACTTCAAGGACTGATTAACTAGAAAACACACATTCCTTCTGGGCGATTGAAAGCAATCATAACATTCCTCTTCTGTGCTCAGTCCACATTTTTCCTCCATGGCATATCTTGAAAAAAAATTCCACACACCGCGGTTATTTTTGTGCCTTTTGGAGGTGAGACGGCCTGCTTGCTCATTTAGCAGATGGAGAAAGTTGGTCTGCACTTTAACATCCTAACCCCAATTCACACTCCCAAGTCACTTCAGGAAAGATGACTGACAGTGAGGAAAGTGATTGATAAAAGCCAACAATGATCTCAGGAATTAACATTTTCCCACAGACCATGCGATGGTGTCACCTAGCAATAATGCAGAGTAGATGAATATTTAACATGTATGTTAATGTAGATTTCTCTTTATAACTGACAATTAAAAAAATGTTTGTTTGACCAAATAGTAAACACCTTTGAAGCCATGCATTGTGTTGTTTGTTATTCATTTTAATATATATCTTTTTTTGAGTGACTTCCCTGTACCTGGTGTTACAGGGAGAGAGAAAAATAGGAAATTGGTGATGTGTTTATTGCAAAGATATTCAGCAAATAAATACGGAAAGATTAATCAGTAAACATAGAATCTGTTTTTATCATTTAATCTGTTTACATTAAGTCTTAAGAACAATCGTTAACTTTTTAAAGCACAGACTGTGTGTCTGGGTTAAGAAGCTATTTACAACACGATAATTAAAACAAGATAGTTAACAAACTCTCATTTGTTGCATGTGGGTTATCCGGGTGCTTTATATTACACTTTCCGTGTGTTGATCTTTTGGCCGTTTTCCTCAACTATGAGGAGAACAGAGGCAATAGGGCAGGAAGGCCCAAAAAGCAAAAAGAAAATTGCTACTTACTTGAGGTTATGGTTGCAGGTAGAAGGTAGGATATATAGAAAGCCGTGAGTAAATTTAAATCCCAGGGAACAATTCAAAAAATCAGTTAACATATCTTATACTGAGGCATTCATTATACTCCTTGAATATTCTATAATTTTTAAACCTTAAAGATGCTACTATGGCACACCAAAGATGATTTCAACGCATTATATTTGGGGTTATGTACTTTGACTTTTGCATAACTGAACTTTTAAAAATGCCTACCAATAGCTGGCATTTTCTGAGTACCGAATCAGACCCTGTCTTAGTACTTCCAGACTACCAGACTGGGGGGGGGGGGGCGGGTTATAAACAGCAGAAAGGTATTTCTCACCGTCCTGGCCCCTGGAAGTCCAGGTCCAAGGCACCCTCAGGTTTGGTGTCCTCACGTGGTGGAAGGGTAAAGGAACTCTCTGGAGCCTTTTGTTTAGAGTACTAATCTCATTCATGAGGTGCTCCACCCTGATGACCTAAGCACCTCTCAGAGCCCCTGCCTCCTCCTACCCTCATCTTTAGGGGTTAGGATTTCAACATATAAATATTTGGGGGACACGGTAGACCCCTATTACCATGCCGATGTGGAGAAACAACCCACCGAAGAACCCGAGTCTCACAACAGGTTATTCTCATGCTCACAGGTCTGCCAGTGACGTTCAGCTGGTCCAGCCCGGGCTCTGCTGGACGGCTCAATTTCAGACTGGGGGTCGTCTAGGTTGGGCCCCCGTGGCAGGAGGTGCTGCAGTCATGTGGCAGAGGGCACAGACGTGCCGTTCTGGTACAGGAGACTGGAGAAGTACAAACGGTTTCAATTTGCTTTAAGTGCTCTCCAGAGACTGTTATTTTACCTGGTAGAAAACAGCTTATATCAATACTAATTCACCCAAAGCTCCCAGAATTACTTTTTTGAGAATATTATTCCTTCTAGGAGAATATTATTTTCTTTCCCTTCAGTGTTATTATGTGTAAATGTGTGGATGCAACACTGCTTTATCCCAAGTCAAGATAATTTGTTTTTCTTCAGTTTGTGAGTCGAATCCTGCCACGCTCATTTCTATGGGCAGCTGCTTAGCATAGCCGACACGAGAGTCCAGTTATGTAACAGTCCCTGAAAGGCATTTTATAATGATCTGGAGATGCTTAGTAAACCCCACCACGCCTAAAAGTTTCTGCAACTGGAGCTCAAATTTTTAAAAAATGAATTAATTGACAAGAACCAAGACAACACGATGGGTTTACCAGGCAATTAGCGTAGGTGTATTAACAGAGCTAATTACTGATGGCCTGTGCCAGGGGAAGAATCGCCAGTCTGCTCTCCATGCTCTGATTGGCATTGCCTTCCTTTGGGTCTCCCCTTGGTCTTCTTCAGTGGGCTACCATGATTTCCAGACTCCGTGTTTATTTAAGGTTCATTACAGGACAAAAGGTTCTTAACCCTGCAATAAATCAGGTCCCTAACACTGATGTTGCTATAGCTGCTTTCTCACTGACGCTCTGCCTTCCCCAGCTGTGTGTGTGTTGCAATAACTGTGCTAAATTGCATTTCCCTTAGCTGCCTCTCTGTGCTGAACACACTCAAGGCATTCTCTCATGGCCATTTCACTTCCTATATGGGAGGCTCCCCACCTCTGTATATCTCATAATCGGCGACTTTACTAGTAAAATTTCAGGTGAGCTACGGCAGCAGGATGAACTAAAAACCCCAAATACCAATCCATTAATTCTTTTTTTTATTTTAATTTTTTTTAACGTTTATTTATTTTTGAGACAGAGAGAGACAGAGCATGAACAGGGGAGGGGCAGAGAGAGGAGGGAGACACAGAATCGGAAGCAGGCTCCAGGCTCTGAGCCATCAGCACAGAGCCCCACGCGGGGCTCGAATTCACGAACCGTGAGATCATGACCTGAGCTGAAGTCGGACGCTTAACCGACCGAACCACCCAGGCGCCCCCCATTCATTAATTCTTAAGAGGGGCATTTCCCTCTATATTTTAATGTTTCCAAATGCCATGCCACTGTGGCTGGCAACCAGGTGGCATTGTTGAGATAGAGTTGAGTGAAAATGAAAATCATCTGTTGGGATCTGGTAAGGCCACAAAAATGCCAGAACCGTAATAATAATAGGCGTCTTACACATGTCAGGTTTACTTTCCTTTCTATAGAACGCAGAAGAAGCAGTGCGGGGCTAACGTGGCAGTTCCCTGGTCGTTGGGAATCCAATCTGTCATCTGTGGCTTCTGACTTCAAGATGACTTCATGTTCTAAGATATTTGCTAGAGAAATCCAGTCTTAAATTCTAAAGTCCACATAGCAGGAGGAAGAATAGGTAGAAAACCAAAAAATTCACACCTAGCTCTTCATTCCCCTTAAACGAGCTTTCTGAGAACATACAACAATTTCTACTCACATTCACTGGTCAGAATTAGTCACTGGCCACATTAGCTTACAGGAGAAGCTGGGAAACATTGCTTTTAGCTGGATACACTATAACCAATAAGATCAGGGTCTGTTACCAAGAAGAAGCAAAGAGGGATGTTGGGTAGACTAGAGACCATCTCAGGTATAGACAGGTTTGTGTCTTGGAGAACTTAATATTCTAGATGGTTCTGACACAACCAGTTTGGGGAAATCGTTCTTTTAGGGATTCTCATGACTTCTTTCAGATTAATTCCCTGTCACCCTGACCATTTTCTGGCCCACCTGATGCGTCTTACCTTTTTTTTTATTAAAAAGTTTTAAAAAATATTTTTATTTATTTTGAGACAGAGAGAGACAGAGGATGAGCAGGGGAGGGGCAGAGAGAGAGACACACACACAGAATCCGAAGAAGGCTCCAGGCTCTGAGCTGTCAGCACAGAGCCCAATGCGGGGCTCGAACTCATGAACCATGAGATCATGACCTAAGCCAAAGTTGGACGCTCAACTGACTGAGCCACCCAGGTGCCCCTGATGGGTCTTACCTTACAAACAGTATTGTTCATACACATTTGTACTTCCCTTCATAGTTCCTCTGTCTCAGTCTATTGTGAGTACTATTTATTTACCTTGAAGACATCCTAGGTCTTTTACAGGATGGTCTAAATTCTAAGGAAACTGAAACAAAACTCTTTTAATATGGACTTTGATATTTAAAACCCTTGATTACCAGACTGATTAAGCCTGATTACCATGCTTATATCCAAAACTATGAAACTAAATACTATTAGCAGATTTGGGAAAAAATAAAATAAAAAAATCATTTATGTATTCTCTCCTCCACCCAGGTCCTCACAGCTATTTAACATAAGCAAATTTGGAACAAAAATGTTATCTGTTACTTGATTTTGTAGATAATTAGATGGGCCACTGGAGACCTCAAATCTCAAGGTCATTTAGCTTGGATGTGCACAGCAAGATTACCAAAGAACAGTGTTAATGGTAGGGCTTGCACGTGTTAAACTTCATATGATGGCTTAATTCCTACTGCAGTGACTGTGCACATTATCCCCCCAACTGTATAGAACAATCTGGTAAAACTCCAGTAAGGCAACAGGTAGGTAATTTATGACCATGTTTGTGGTCACCAAAGGGATGTTGAGCAGGGTCATGAAAAAGAAAAATAAAGATGTAAAGTTATGTATTACAGGGGAAAGTCTCCTGTAGGAAGAATTCAAGTCAGAAATGGCTCCTTCCCTCAAAACACTGAGGACGTGTAGAAAACCTGTGTCTTTCTGTATTTTGTGGCAAGCTGCACCAGCGGACCCTGCAGAATGCTGGGCATGAGCTAGCTGCAGTCAGGATGAACGCGGGGGACTGGCGTGTGACACCCCCCAGGAAACAGAGAGGCTGAGAGTTTGCTGGCAAGTGGCTTTGGAGGCCATGTGAGGAGAACTGCTGCTGCATTCAGCTAGACCTTCAGTCCTACAGGGTTTTGGACAAAAGATACATGAATATTCCCTTGACTTAGTGTGAACCACGTGGTAGGTAAGAGATCCTTTTGATTTGGAACAATTTAAGGTCACGAGTAAGAGGGGTAGCATCCCGAGAACAGAGACGGTTAGTACTGGGTGGGCTTCCAGAAAACCGAGACTTTGGTGGGACAGCTGGAGAACTAGAACATGTCTTTGGGGAGGAGCCCCTCTGAAGAATCCTAAAAGCACCAACAAGAGAAAGGGTTAACCTTAAGTACCTGTCAGTCTCGATGGCACAAAGCCACACGTTTTGTACCCACCAAATAAGAACTTTCTATGCCTCTTTTTCTCTTCTCCATCCAAACACTTAACTTGGTAGGGGCCAGAAGCCACAGTGAGCGGACAGGGGGAGTAAGTAAGAGAGGTAAAAGACAATGGTTTCTTCCTACGTGTCTTATCTGAATAAAGATGGACGTACTGACTCATATATTGTACTAGATTCTTTCCATGATTGACCTGAGACTGCATGATTGTAGGACTTGATGTCCCCCACCCCCAGGTCCTGTGTCATAACAGTCATTTTGCCAGCCCTGGTTTCACTCAGGTGTAGAAGGGCTGCCCAGACCCCAAGCCCCAGGTTCCAGCAGGTGGGGAATAAAATCAAAGTTGTTTTTGATTCGCCCTGTGAGAATAGCATGTCAATATAATGATTACATAAGCACTGGAAAAATTAGTATTCACAACAACCTTGGGAAATGGATTCTATTTTTTTTTTTTAGTTTATTTATTTATTTGTTTAATTATTTTTAGTTAATTAATTAATTAATTTAGAGACAGAAAGAAAGAGAGAGGAGAGAGAGAGAGAATCCCAAGCAGGCTCCTCACTGTCAGTACAGCCCCTAATGCGGGGCTTGAACTCACAAACCTCGAGATCATGACCCGAGCTGAAATTGAGAGTTGGATGCTTAACTGACTGAGCCACCCAGGTGCCCCTGAAATGATTTCTGTTTTTAATACCAGGTCAGGCTGAAGCTGAGAGCTTGCAGAGGGGCGACATGATCTGGGTGCATGGTTGGGGCAGAGCCTGAACGAAGTCCTCCCACATTCAATGCGGACCCCATGCAGCAGCTGCAAAGAGCAGAAGAGCCCCCTCCCCCCGCAGTAGCCCACCGGGGGTTTCTACTGAGAGAGCTCAGCATGGTGCTTAGTGTACAGAGAGGTGTGTAAGGAATTCTGTCCACTAGGGCAGCGCATGTATTGAAGGGTGAATCTGGAGCTGAGGGGTAATAAATTGGTAAGTGGCAGAGGGAGTATGACCAAAATGACATTACTCTGTATGATGGTCCTTTCTGCATTTGTTGTTGGGGATGGAAACTGTACAGAAAGGAGATCCACACTCCACACTCTGTATCCTGCTCTTTGTCCCAGGGGACTGAGTTGTATGGCCATCAAAGGGCTTCATCCATGGGGAACTTCAACAGGAGATTGGAGGGAGAGAGGGGCATGAGGATAGGCTGTCAGTTTCCTTGACTCTCTTCCCACTGGGTTCCCTTGAGTTGTCCGTGGTGCATAACCGAGGGGCAGATCCTCTCTAGACAGTCTTCTCCACAGCAGGGCTTTTTACATTATCCACAGTGAAGGGCCAATTTGCTTTTCTTATTTCCATTTTGTCACAGGTTGGTACTTCTGTAAATCAGATGCAAAAGAATTACCAAAAAAATGAAATCAAATTTAAAATAGAGACATAGATAATCCAAACCATTTTTATTCTTAGATACTGGTGACATACAAGTATTCTATCAAATTGCCAGTGGAATTTGTAAATGCTTACCCTCAATTTCTGCTTCGTCTAACAGCTACTGGGCCAGAACAACCTGTGGATCTTTCTCCTTTGCTTCTGGCAAGCACTCTCCCTGTACCCTTGGTCTGGGGATAGTAATAGCTCAGCTGCTGTAAGCCCCAGATCCACACAGCAGGCTGCCCTTCGGTCCCACTTGCATATTTGCAACTGGACTCTTTGTAAATAAATGAACCCACTTCACCTTACCCTGGGTTTAGTGGGCCATTTGTTTCCTTTGTGATTATGAATGATCAGTAGTAAATGTCTTAGCCTGCAAGAGGAGGCCACTCTGTGAATTAGGGGGAGAGAGTAAGACACTGAAGTAGGTAAAATAGGAGTAGAATTAGTGCAATTTGGAAGCAAACTGAAAATTCAGTTTCAGGCTAAAGATGATTAGAAGACATGCATTAATGTTCTTAGGTTAACAGAGTGGAATTGGGTGAGACTAATTTGTATGATGGACTATGCAAACAGAGAAGAATATCCAGGATGTTGTGAGAGATTCGGTATGAAGTGGATGTACCACACTTCTGGCAGATAAATATCTTTTGAATAGATGAAAAAAATCCCAACTACCTGTGTGACAGTGTTTCTTAACTGTAAGCATCACTTCTTTTTAAATAAAGATAGATTTCTAGGTGGGGAAGAGTGAATGAATACATTTCTATAAATACTTACTGAACAAGCAGTTTGTGCCTTATGAGAATCTTTCCCATGTAGATGTATTATATTCCTTCATCGAAAATGTACTGTGAATTATTATGAAGCATATCTGAGTGAGAAAACCAGAGAATCCAGCCTATGACCACAGATGGGGGGCTCCTCCTATTCTCCACAGAAACCCGTAATGGGATTCATTATATTTGTTAGCTTTAACGTTGCAAATTTTTTTTTATGTTTAGTTTTGAAGGAGAGAGAGACAGAGTGCAAGTGAAGGAGGGGCAGAGGGTGAGAGAGAGACACAGAATCCGAAGTAGGCTCCAGGCTCTGAGCTGTCAGCACAGAGCCCATCTCGGGGCTTGAACTCACAAACCATGAGATCATGACCTGAGCCAAAGTCGGGACGCTTAACGGACTGAGGCATCCAGGCACCCCTAATGTTGCGATTCTTGTCATTAAAAAAGGAATTGTCAGTGAACTTGGAAACACTGATTTTAGAAATCTTAGAAACTGGAAAGTACTTCCAATGCATCTTTCTTCACCTTTGCTTTTTGTCTTTCAATAAAAAAGTCTTAATGTACAAAAAGAGAAACTTCAGAAAACTATGTGAGCATTTTATAGATGCACGTGAGAGCAATCAGCTGCATTGTCATAGTGATCCCTTGCTGTTTTAAGGTGAAAGAAGTTGACAATATTTTATTTTATTTTATTTATTTTATTTTATTTTATTTATTTTATTTTATTTTATTTTATTTTATTTTATTTTATTTTATTTTTAATGTTTACATTTATTTTTGAGACAGAGAGAGAGACAGAGCATGAACAAACTGACTGAGCCACCCAGGCGCCCCAACAACATTTTAGAATAGTGAATACTAGGGATAAGATTGTATAAGATAGGGGTAGAGTTGCCCTAAAGTCTTGTATTGGCAAAACCAGTGAAAGTGGTATTAAAATCAACACAGTTAGAGCAATAGACTTCTATTGATGTTGCCGTCAGCTCTTCTGGTTACGGCTTCACTCTTCGTCTTAGAAATTATTGTTGCTTCCTCCCCAGGGGCTCTGAAGGGTCTTTCACCCACAGCACCTACCCCACCTCTGTGCCAGGAGCTAGACAAGTGGCCCCGGCTGGGTCAATCGTAATCTTTCCACACAACTTCCCACAGCTGGGGTGAAGATTCGGAGCTCTCACCTTGACATGACTCCAGAGCCACTGGTGGTTACATCCCCAGCATGCAGAGAAACTTGGCAGACTGAGGCTGATGCCCAGAGAGAAGGAGAGCTGGGGACTAGGGTGGAAGGAGAGTTATTCCCTCCTCAGTGGTTCTAGCCTCTGACATCCTCATTCTTCTGCAATTCCTTCGATTCTGTGAGTTATCCAAGTCTAATGCCTATCGAGTCTAATGTTCTCTATTCTAATATCTCCATATGTCTTTTTTTTTTTCTTTTGCTTTAGGTAATTTGAGTTTCTCTCACCTTCTTAAAAACTTTTAAAAGAATACAGCAGTTAATATTTATACATCAAGCACAATTTCTAGCTTTTCTAGCTCTTGCATTTAGTGTACCCTAAGTACTTTTGGGACCTTCCATTGTCAAGGTTTGAGGTTGACTTCCTATTTGGGGCAGAGTATAGCAAATCTCCATTATGTTCCACCAGCGGTAAACTGAGGTCTTTCAAAACGTGCAGATAATATCCACTTTATTTTTTAGTTCACTTTGGAACACAGAAACATTGTGGGTATTTTAATTTTTGTGGTTTGCTCTGTTAGTGCATCAAAAGTGATGACTTTTCCTCAGTAGTGACTCAAGGAGAAGGTAGCATTCAATGACACCGAAACTCTGGAACTCAGGGGCCCTCAGTCTGTAATCTAAACAGGCTGAGGTTCAGAAGAGATAATGGTGTTGAAGTCATATTCTATGTATAGAACTATGATTTTTAATACCAGGAGCAGGATAACAGAGGGAATAACTCATATGCGTTGACAAGCCATGCAAAATCAGACTTTTTAGGTAACTCCAAGGAAGATGTTTTATGTAGGATATGAATCTAGGCCATACTTCATACACCATGTGTTCACAGAAAAATGTAGTTTCTTAGCAACCATCACCTGGTTGTCAAGTTCTTACTTGATTTTTATAGACACTTGGCTTTTTTAGGCACATGCCTCTCTAATACTTAAACATAATATCCAGGTTAATATTGGAATAATTACATTTCACTTTCTTCCAAAAGATACTTTAAAAACTAACCATTCAAACTTTACCTCTTTTTTTTAAAGGTAAACTACCGCAGGGAATCATTGCAGGGAATAAGAAAAAAAAATCTGAGTTTGTTCTCCTGTTAATGAATGAACTCATTCATTTGTTTAATAAAACATATATCTGATGTCTACTGATGCTAGGTCCAGAGGATACAAAGATGAGAGCTCATGTCTGCTCTCAGGAGGATCATGGGGATGCAGTCACATAAAACAGCAACAACAACAACACACACACACACACACACACACACACACACACACACAAACAATGATAACACTTTTCAAGGTATTATGATAGTAGACACGGGCAGTCAGATAAGCAGACACATAGACAAATAATAATTAAGCACAGTGGGGAATTCTTAGGCTGGACTTAGAGTCAGATAAGCAATGATTCACAGAGGAGGTAATATTTGACTATTGGACCAGCTTTCGTGAGTAATGCTTAATTCCTTTCTGAACAGACTTTCTCTCCCAGTCCATGGCTGGAACCCAGAATTTCACTCTGTGACTTAACTTGAGATGGAAGGCTTTTGCAATCAATGATATCAAATGATACATTTGGTTTCACCAGAGTAATACTTTTTGATATCATGACACTGGTATCACTTATCCTGTATCTACCTGATGGATATCCATTGGTACCAAATGTATATATTTTGATACTTAAAAAATTTTTTTTCTTAACGTTTATTTATTTTTGAGGGACAGAGAGAGATAGAGCATGAGCAGAGGAGGGGCTGAGAGAGAGGGAGACACAGAATCCAAAGCAGGCTCCAGGCTCCGAGCTGTCAGCACAGAGCCCAATGTGGGGCTTGAACTCACCAACCATAAGATCATGACCTGAGCCGAAGTCGAACACTTAACTGAGGGAGCCACCCAGGTGCCCATATGTTTTGGTATATTTGCACTGCAGAGTGTAAATATGTTGGAGGTAAGGTGTTCCAGATAAGATGATGGTATCCATTGATACTGAATGTATATTTTTTAGTATCATTTACCCTGTAGACTGTAAATACATTTGAGGTGAAGTGCTCCAGATAAGATGAATACTACTAACACTTTAATGAAAAAGTAAATGTGAACATTAAATTAATATTAACTAAAAACAGCAGGCTACTTAGCAGTATACACTCTATAATCCCAATTTTTGTTTATGTACATATATATGTATAATATACACAGATAAGAAATATATTTTCTAATGCATCAGCAGGGGGTATCTCTGTGGGATTATGAATCGTTTTAAATGGGTTCTTTGTAAAATATTAAATTTTTTCAGTTTCCTTCAATAAACATGTATATAACAGTGTTTTAGAAGAAGAAATCTCAGTTGTTGTAAATTTGAATCATTCACAATTTGTCCTTATTAATACTTTCTTAAATTTCCCCAGTGAACATTTAGTCTAAAAAAGCTAATAAATGCAATTAGCAAAAAAAGAGAAATGCTCCCAACTTAGATGACGGGAAAATTTACGGGTCCATACATATTACATGTGTAACATCTTGCTATGCTCTTTCTCCTTGTCTATCAGTTGAGGCAGTAATCGCATTCTCTGGAGCATTTTGCCTTCACATCTCTGCAATTCCAACCCCTTCACCAGAGATTGGTTAGGCGTAGGCATATGAAACAGCTCTGACCACTGCGATAAGACAGGACGTGTACTGAGAACTTTCTTAAAAGGCATGAGGAAGAGATATGCTCTATTTCTTTGGGACGTTGTATCTAGATGTGATATCTGGAGCAGCTGTTTTTCTACTGTTATAGGTCGAATTGTGTCTCTGTCGCCTCCACTCCCCCACAAAAAGATATGTTGGAGTCCTAACCCCCAGCACTTTAGTATGTGACCCTATTTGGAAATAGGGTAAAATTGCAGATATATATAATTGCAGATATAATTAGTTACAGCGAGGACATATTGGAGTAGCGTAGGCTCCTAATCTAGTATGCCTGATGTTCTTACCAAAAGGGGAAGTGTGGATACAGATATACACACAGGAAGAATGCCATGAAAAAATGAAGGCAGAGAGATTGGGGTGACGCTTCTATGAGCCAAGGAATGCCAGAGATCATCAGCAAACCTCCAGAATCTAGGGGAGGGGCATGGAACAGATTTTGCCCTTACAGCCCTGAGAAGGAACTAACCTATGCACACCTTGATCTTGGACTCCTAGCTCAAGAACTGTCAGACAATACATTTCTGCTATTTAAGCTATCCTGTCTGTGGTACTCTGTTGTGGCGGCCTCGGCAAACTAATGCAGGTGCCCTGAGAGGAAATAACATGAAAGTGAAGGTGAGTGCTGTAGAGGTGAAGTAGAAAGTGCAATGTCGTCCAATGTGCTATCCTTGGCAGCTGAATTAACAAACCTACACCTTGCAGTTCCACTTCCTTGGGACTTCTTGATGTGTGCAATATCACTTTTCCTAGTTGTGCAAATCCTTTTGAGTTGCTTTCAATTACTAGCAATTAAAGGAAGTTAACTGATTCATCCCTCTCTGGTGTTCTCTTTTGCAACCCAAATTTTGATGTCCAACACTGCCTCCTGTCCACCTTCTCCACAAGCTCCCCGAGATGTCTCTCCATATGCCTGACTCAGGAGGAATCATGCCATATTTGCCCTTCTGTGGCTTTTGATTATTTTACTTAATATAATGTCCTTCAGGTTCATTCATGTTGTCACATATTGCAGAATTTCATTCATTTTTTAGGGCTGAATAATATTCCACTGTATCTATGTACCACATTTTCTTTGTGTATTCACTCACCAATGGACATTTGGGTTGTTTCCATATTTGGGTACTGTAAATCATGCTGCTATGTACATGAGAATGCTAATATCTTTTCAAGATCCTTATTTCAAGTCTTTGGAATAAATACCCAGAAATGGGATCACTGGATCATATACTAGCCCTGTTTTTAATTTTTTTTTTAGGAACCTCCATACTGTTTTCCATAGTGGCTACGCCATTTTGCATTCCCACCAACAATGTACATAGGCCCCAATTTCTCTACATCCCTGCCGACACTTATATTTTGTTTCCACCTATCTAAAGGTATCTTATCTAGAGTTATCTAAAACAGTCGGAATCATAGAATTGAAGAGTAGAGCCATGGCTGTCAGGTACAAGGGGAAGGAGGTAATAGGCAGTGGGTAACCAATGGGCACAAAGTTTCAGTTAAGCGAGAGGAGTAAGTTCTAGAGATCTGTGATAAAACATTGTGTCAATAGTTAACAATATTACATTGCACACTTAAAATCTTAAGAGGGTAGAACTCATGGTTAGTGTTCTTACCATAAAATAAAATAAAAATCCAGGAGGAAAGAGGGATAAATCATTTCCCCCCCCCTGAGATTGCCCTGCTTCTGAAAAACCCAGAAGGAAGGGTGGTATCTTTCTCTTCCCACCAGTAGGAGTCAAGTGTAGCCGTGATCACTGCTCCTCCATTTAGATAGCAGCATTTAATGAGGAGAGCCCAAACAGACCTGCCTCTCGAATTTTTCATTGTTATACATTCTTTACTTAATGCTTTAGGGAGTGCCCAATTGTTGCAAGGTAGAAAGAAAAGCAATTTCAAGCCTATGCTCTAGCTCCTCAGTTTTTAGAGTTGGCTTTTGGGCCGGACTCTCTAGGACTGAAGAAAAGTAGCTATTTTCATACACTGCTCTGGTGGAGAGAAGCTTTGGAAAGCTGCGTGGTTGGACATAATCTCCAAGAGGAAAAGAGAGAAGAAAGTGCCTAGAAAATCAAAGAAGTCTTTGAGATGGGCTGTTGCTTCTGAATGCCGGCCAGTTGGAACTCCCCTCCCTGTACAGCCCAGTTAGCTGCCAAGGCTAGCGGTCTCTGCACAGGTACAAGGGCCACAGGACCACAACCGTGCAGCAGCCCCTCTGCCTTTTGCTGACAGGATGGATTCCTATGACTTCTTCATCTTCACATGGCTTTCCCAGGTCCTTAACTTGCTCAGCTGACTCACACCTCCACAGGGAAATGGGACATGGGTTTTGAGGAAGAAGATACTCACATAAGCTATCCAGCCCCTGGTTTCCACGTGGAACTCCTTGTTAGCTGTCCAGCTTCCATTTGGTGCAGAGTAGGAGTGGGGTGGGCGGGTGGTACCAGGAGCCTCTCTTAGTGTAGCCCTGCTTCATCGTTACCCCAGAACAAGAAGGTGGTGGTGGCTGACTTTGGGCTGGCACGGCTCATGGTAGAAGAGAAGACACAGCCCAGAGACCTGTGAAGCCTCAAGAAGCCAGACCGCAAAAAGCAATACATGGTGTTGGGCCACCCCTCCTGGATGGTACCTGAGATGATCAAGGTAAGTGGGCCGGACCCACCCAGGCAGGGCTGCGGCTCCCAGTGCCTAGCCGCCTCCGTCCCCTCAGCTTCCCCTTTGGGTCCTTGTTTCCTTGCCACTGTAACAGATCACCACCCACTTGGCTTAAAAAAACAAATTATCACACAGTCCTGGAAGTGGGAAGACCAGTCAGTGTTGGTGGCCTGAAGCCAGGTGTCACCTGGGCTGGGTTCCTTCTGGAGGCTCAAGGGGAGATCCCGTTTCCTTTCCAGCTTCTAAAGGCTGCCTCAGTCCATGGCTGGAGGCCCCTTCCTCCGTCAAAGGCCAGGACCCTGGCACCCTCCCAGACATCCGTGTCCATTGTCAAGTCTCCTTTCGTCCCTGCCCCCTCATAAGGACTTTTGTGGTTGTATCAAAGGTATTCTCCCCATCTCCAGATCCTTAACTCAATCACACCGGCAAGTCCCATGCAAGTGACATCTTCACAGGCCCCAGAGATCAGATGATGGACACCCTGCCCCGCCCGGGTCCTCTCTCCCACTCTATTTCTTTTTTTGTCAGGCCTGTAACACAGTGGCCCACGTATGCCCACACCCTGCGCAGGTAACATGCAAACAGAGCCAGGGCAGGCAGAGCCAGGGGCATCTCAGTGCCAGCACTGACCAGTTGACGTGGCCCCCTACATCTCACTATGATATCTTAACCTGCAAGCCTGACAAAACTTTGGATTTTTTACCCTGGGATGTTGGTATGGACCTTCATCTTATTTACTCCTTCATTGAAAACATGGTGGTAGATTGATATGCAGAGAAATGTATTTTTGAAGGTGGGTATTTTCCTGCAGAAAAGTAAACAGTGGGAAGTGTCTTTCCTGAATACTTTGTTTATCGGAGCTGAAATGAGTGATTTGTGAGGTATCCACACGGAACTTGTGAAGATAAAAACTTTCTTAAAAAAGACTCAGAGGGTGCAAAGAAACTAGATCATCCTTCAACCTGGTTTTAAAATACAGAACTTGCTATTGCTATTTCAAGATCAGTATAAAAATAGATAATATTGAGCAGAGAACATTTTATTAAATACAACACTTATATTTTTTTTTAGCGCTGATCTATTGTCAATCAATCAATAAATATTAGCCATTAACTGCTTCTGCTATTTTAAATTACAAGCTACACTATTTCTCTCATATATCATTTACACACACCACTTACTAAGTAGTACTTCTGTTAAAAGTAATTTTCCCTTTGAAATTTCTCTTATGTATATAATTATAAAAATGAGGTTTGGGGATAACTATAGAAATATTTTTTGTATTAAAAATTTACTATGAACTTATTTTCAGCTGCTTTTGTACACTAGATTTTTTTTCCTTCTATCACCAAAAACATCTGTTTTTGGTTTATTAATTTTTAAAATTATTTTCTTTCTTTAAAAAATAACATAGAAATAGCAGACTTACTGAAGGGGAAAGGATTTTGGAACCAAAGAAGCCAGACTTTTAGTCCTAACTCTGTTATGCATTTGTTATGTGAACTTGGTCATACATCTCTGAACCTCAGTTTCCTTATCTGTAAAACAGGGATAATAATTTCTATTTCACAGGGTTGAATGGACCATCCGTGAAATATATCTGGTGAGTGGTGGACACTTGACTCATTATTTTATAAGCTGCTTTATTCTCTAACACTTAGGTATAGTGAATTGTTTCTATTTCACAGTAACAAGGCCACAGAGCTGTTATCATTTATTTAAAAAATTGTAATTGAAGGTATTTTTAGGGTTCTACCATCATGTTAGATTTGCTTTCCTTGAAAGTATTATATGGGTAGCAGGAACTTTAAAAGAGCAATCCTTAAATGCCATTTTCACTTAAAATGTTGGAGTTTTGCAATAGGTTCTTAAGATCAATAGAATTCCTGCCTTGATTCAGATGGATTCAGCAAATGACTTAATTGGCATCTTGACCTTACCTGACAGAGAACTTTGCTTTGGTTCTTTGATGATTTCCATTACTTTGTAGGTTGTGGTGGTTTTCAGACACATGTTACTCAAAGTGTTACAGATTTTTTCCTTTCCTATATAGCCTCTGAAGGGAGGAAATATGATTCTATGTTACAATAATATTATAGTACCTGATGCTCTTCAAAGTTCTTCTTTATCATATTATTTCATTATCATATTAACTCTATACAGTACACAAGACCAAGAATATTCAGATGAGGAAACTAAACCCCAAAGAAATAGTGATTTGTCTGAAATTATAAGCAGAATCTAGAATCCAGTGTTAATATCACCTTTTTAAGATTATTTTTCCTGCATAAGATAGAGTTGGTTCTTAAGCTTTTTTGGATCCTGGAGTTATTTGAGTTTCTGATGAACATGAGGTGTCTCTCTCCACATGACAGTGGAAATAAACATACGCGCACAGATTGTCTGTACTTCATCTCCCCTCCCCAATTCAGGTAGTTCATAAACCTCTGGTTTTAACAGTCCACTTATGGCTCACATTGCATGGAACCTGCCAAGGCAGCCTGGTTTTGCTGATTTATGATACTGCGTTACATGTAAGTGTGCGGGGATGTGAGTACCTGAGACCCACAGCACAAAACCTTCCCCCAATAATGCGCTCTGTTAGCTTTCACCACAGAGGAAGGATAAAGGTTGGTTAATTCATTCATCCTGTGTTCTACGGAAAATGGGTAATCTACAAAATGTTAACATCTTTTCCTAAGAAAAAGGAATGTTTCACTCAGAAAGGCTTAGGAAATGCTGCCTATTACATTCGTCTCATGGAGATTCACTTGAGTTTATCAAAGGCCCTGGCAGTCTTTCAGTAAAGAAACCAGTGTAACTCTTTGACCCTGCTTCTCCCCATGTTATCAAACTTCATAGCCTTCCTCCCCTTCCCACCTCCCCCCACCCTTTTTGGAGAGCTCTTATACCCAGTAAAGAACAATTTTTCTTCTTGCTTGTTTGAAAGAATTTTCCTGCCAAACTGGACCCAGGGATAGAAAAACTATGTGTGTGTGAATGTGTCAGGATGCATCTAAACCAGCTTCAAGAAGGGAGAAGAGACAATTATGTTAAACCTTCTGGAAATGCACAATCATCAAGAAAGTCACACTTAATGTAAAAACAACCTGGTCCCTATTCCTGTGTTTATTTTTTCCTTCTTAACCATTTCATGACATTTGCCACAGAGTGAAGGAATAGCTTTAGTGTAGTTTACTCTCACAACCTAAATAAATGGTCCAGAAAAATGAAAGGAATTTAGGCCTACATCTTCTGTTCATTGCTTATTTTTCCTTTTGAATTTTATTTTGCTTCTCTTACTGTGGGAATAGTTGCTGAAGAGTTTTAAGTGTGAAATACTTTTGTGAGTCAAGTTTGTTTCCTCCTGAAAGGAGAAAAAATTACCAGTACCAGTTTGGATTTATTTGTAATGGTCATTAGCTATTTTCATCAACCGGAAATACAAGCTTTTAAAAAGTGGAGTGGTTAGATGTGAAAGCAGGTTGGCTGGGGTCTCTTGGGAAGTGCCTACTGTGAGTAGTCACTGGAAGAAGATACACAAAGAAGCCTCTGGCATAAGGGAAGCCCCATTCCATGTTAGGAAGCAGTTTTCAGACACTTTTTTTTTTTTTTACAGTAGGACTAATTATTTACATGAAATCTAATTTGGAAGAGAGATATGAAAGAAGAGACAATAAGACTGATTGAAGTGTGGGGACTTGTTGCCTTCTTCTTGCCCTCATTTTTTTTCTCCCAAGATTATCTCTGGGAAAGCTGACAGCTCCAGGTTTGACATCATATCCTTGATAAATTTGTCAGTTTAATATATTAAGTGGGAGACTTAAAAATACGTTTAAACTTTCATAATTGTAATTGGGACTCTAGAATGGGAGTTGGCAATTTTTTTTCGATAAACAGCCAGATAGTAAGGATTTTATGCTTAGTGGGCCAGGGTGTAACATTAAAAATATTGTGTAGATAATTATATAACATGAAAGCAAATGGGTTTCCACAAAATATTTTGGAAAAATTTAAAATATAATAATAATGGTTATTGGGCACAAGTTTTTATAATATAGGTTGGCTAATGGGAAGAATTGAATTTTTGAAAATAACATTTTGCTTAATTGGAGATCAAGTTAGCAAATCAATTGCAAGTGTTCATCTGTAAAAACATTTTTTAGCTTGTGGATGTACAAAAATAGGCAACGAGTGAGATTTAGTTTGTGGGCCATAGGTTGTCGATTCCTTCTTGAGAATAAACTTCGACTGGAAAATAGCAATTAGGAGATTTCAGTTAGCCATTAAAGTGCTTTTATTTTACAGTGACGGCAATGAAACACTTTCTCACCGCTATCATATTGGCAATGCTTTTTCTCTTTGAAGGTGAAATTACAATATCCAGTGTTGTGGATCGTCAGAAAAAGAGAATTTCACATTTCCTCAGTGGGAGTCTTATCTAGGATAAAATTTGTCAAAATGTGTCAAAAAACCTAAAAAAGTGCACATTCACTTTGTTTGATCTGGTGATTTAACTTCTAGGGATTTAATCCAATGAGGATTATATTGAAGAATTTATGGGCAAGGTTATTCATCATGGTACTGCTTATCATAGCGAAAATTTGGGTGCATCTTAAATGCTCAGCAATAAGAGGATCAGTGAAATAAATTATTGTAGAGCTATAAAAGAGATTATTAGGCAACCACTAGAAATTACATTGTGGAACTTTATTGACATGGAAAGATTGTTTTCAAAAAGTAAGCTATGGACATTATGCATAGTATGATCCCATTATTGAATGGAAAATATGTGAAGCACACATGCAAAACAAAATGAAAGACTCCATGCCAAAACATTAATAGCACTTATTTGTGAGATAAGAATATAGATCATTATTAGTAGTAGCACAATCATCAGTATTATTTCTTGGGTGCTTAGCAACTGCAGCCACTCTGGGAAATGCCTCACATGCATAATCTCTTGTAATCTTTAAATCAATGGTATGAAACAGGAATGCTTATATCCTCTAATATCATGGGGATGCTGAGGCTTGGAGAAGTTAAGTAGCTTCCCCAATTGACACAGTTGGAAATGACCGGTCTGGGTTTTGTTCTCAGAGGCGTCTGATCCTGGAATTTGTACTACTGTCTCGCATGCCATACTGACTCTCTTATTTTCTTCATGCTAATTTCTATTTCTAATCTTGCTCTAAAGTATCAGTGCTGTTTTTACAAAAATTGAGGATGAGAACATTGGGTGCAATTACACTAAAACCACTGAACTGCCATGTGGAACATTTAACTGTTTCTTGTTCCTTTACTGCTGATTCTGGGCATTTCCATCTACCTGTCTGTTCCATTGGCTCAGGGCTTCCATGAAGATTTGGAGGACAGAAGTCATTACTCTAGCTACTGTAAACAATGGGTGCTCCAGCTGCTTCTAAGTCTACAACCAAGCCAAGAAAAATTTGTTTTTTCCAAGATGAAGAATAATCTTCCATACTCTAAAGGTAAATTCCTTTGCTCCAAGAGACCATCTGACTCTAAGAGCTTTTTAGAATCAGTGCAAGAAGTGGGAGTAGTTGTCGCCTGGTGACCAAGAAACTTCCTCTCACTTCCTCACTATTCCCTGCCTCCTCACCACATTCCCTCAAAAGCAAATAGGAACAGCATTAGTCCAGGAGGGGAGTGTTAACTTATTCAAATTAACATCTTAAGTGCTTGCTTAATAATGTGTCTATCAGGCATAAATTATCACCTGGATTCAAACTTCATGATTTTTTTTTTCTGTATGCTAGGCCACCAGTGTTATAAAAATGATAACTATTAAACTCCGACATTTTCCATTCACTGAACAAGATGAACTGTTCTTTCCTGCTAAATTGCTCTTTAAGATAATGAGTCCTGTCACCAAAGGTCTGTGATCATCTTGCCACTTTGGTTTGTGTGATTACTGGGTTACAGAGCACAGTCAACATGATCAATTTTTTTCTCCTGACCTGTTTTGTCACATCTTTTGTTCCCAGCTCCTTGAAAATAGGATGATGGGTAAATTTATCCTTCTTAGGAGTTATGAAGAACCATAGCTTTATTTACTGAATGCAAGATGCAGGGGAAATGGCCTATTGTGAAATGATGCCAGATCACAGATAGACAGGTAGGGCCATGTAAAGCTATTGCAGGAGATACATGAAGAATTTTGAAACACCGGTAAATTAAAAGTGATTGTAAGTATAAGTCTAGATATTGAATTGAACTTATAGTAGTCATTATTCACTCTGAATCATTTTAGAGTAGGCAAAAATCAAGTTGTACAGTAAAGAATAATAAATAGTAAGTATAGTAATTGAAGGTGGGGTAGAGGTTACAGGGAGCTAGTATATAAATATAGCTCTGATGTCTTTTTACTTCCCATTCATTTAACAATTAGTAGTTCTTTAAAATAAATTTCTTTAAAAAATAATTTCTGTTTGGGGAACAATTAGTCTGATTTTGGGGACTTTGCTCTCTTATGTTGTGCACAGTCTCAGAGGGGGAAAAGGAAATTAATTCTGGAGGGCAAGATGGCTGCAGAAGCTCTAAGAATCATGACCTCATATCACAGTATTTGAAGGAATGTGGCCCTTTCTTGTATTCCTTTCTCCAGAGCTCTTTGACACTTCCCTTCAGGTTCATTGACCTACACTGAGGCCAATCACTATAAAGGGGAGTGGAATTACTGTGTTTGGCTTTTAGGCCAATCATGATTCACCCCCAAGGTCTAGAGAGTTCAACTTCCCTTGTTGACCAAAGGCTTCTTGAAGAAGGATGGACAGTTTGGCTCCTATTGGCACAAAGGAGAGTGAATGGTTACTGGGTAGAATGGTTGCTGGTTTTTGTCAAAGTTGTTTTTGGCCAGTTAATATTACCAATTCTGGTAAAAAAATTTTTTTGACACTTATATCTTCTAAAAATTCTTCTCAACTCACAGTATTCTAATTCTTTTTCACATTATTAATTTTCTTATCAAGCTCATTATTTATAGACAACAAATCAAATATTTTAAAAACATATGACTCAATATATAATGTTTTATTGTAATGATATTTTTTAACATGGATTTTATTAAGGTGTATTTTTAGAATCACTACCTAAAATTTCAAGATCTAAGAAATAAAGTAGGGGAAGGGAAAAAAATTATAGTTTATTGCAGGAATAGAAAGTTATTGTACACACACAAACTTATCTATTTCTTTGGGCTGTGCTAATGGGAGCATTTAAACCCCTACAACTTTACATTGTTTGTTTGTTTGGTAGTTGGATTATCTGAGATGGAGGATAATGTTATGGGCTGAACTGTATTCACCCCAATTTTATATATTGAAACTAACTCCCCTCTCTTTTTTTGGATTTGTCTGTGGTTTATTGATTATAATACCCAAGACATAGGCATTAAAAGAAAAAATGCATAAATTGGACATCATCAGAATTAAAAACTTTTATGCAAACTACAGTATCAAGAAAGTGAAAAGGGGTGCCTGGATGGGTCAGTCAGTTAAGCATCCTACTCTTGATTTCGGTTCAGGATGATCTCATGGTCATGAGATTAAGCTCTGTGTCAGGCTCTGTGCTGACAGCATGGAACCTGCTTGGGATTCTCTCTCTCCCTCTCTCTCTGCCCCTCCCCCACTCTTTCTCTCTCACAAAATAAATAAATAAAAATTGGAAAAAAAAGTGAAAAGAGAGCCCACAGAATGGGAGAAAATATTCACAAAATATTTGATAATGGATTAATATTGCAACTATATAAAGAACACCTACAACTCAACAACAACAAAAAAATCAATTAGGGGGGCCTGGGTGGCTCAGTTGGTTAAGCGTCTGACTTTGGCTCAGGTCATGATCTCATAGTTAGTGGGTTCGAGCCCCGAGTGGGGCTCTGTGCTGACAGTTCAGAGCCTGGAGTTTGCTTTGGATTCTGTGTCTCCCTCTCTATCTGCCCCTCCCCCACTTGCACTCTGTCTCTCTCTGTCTCTTGAAAATAAATAAATGTTAAAAAAATAAAAAAAAAAAATTAAAAAATGGACAAAGGACTTGAATGTTATTCAACCCAATGAAGACATACAAATGGACTATAGGACATGAAGAGGTAGTCAACACCATTAGTCATCAAGGCAATGCAAATCAAAACCACCATGAAGTACCATTTCACACTCACAAGAATGAATATAATCTCTAAAAATGGAAAATAAGTTTGGTGATCTTGTGGAGAAATTGGAACTCACACATTGCTGGTGGGATTGTAAAATGCTGCAGCCTTTGTGGAAAACAGTTTGCTGTTCTTCAACAAGTTACATATAGATTCACCATAAGATCCAGCATTCAACTTTTAGGTATAGAGCCAAAGAACTAGGGACAAGGGGCTCAGATGCTTATAAGATATCTTAAAATAAAAATAATATATGTCTAAGTCTCATGAAGTGGGCTTTGATATATTGTTCCTCCCCTTCTTAATAACTTTAAATTTCTTTCTTTCTTTTTTTTAAATTTCTTTTAATGTTTACAGAGCCCACTGTGGGGCTCAAACTCATGAACTGTGAGATCATGACATGAGCCGAAGTTGGATGCTTAACTGACTGAGCCTCCCAGGCACCCCTAAATTTCAAAAAAATGGTACCAGGCATATAATGGATACTATGGAAAAGATGCAGAAGAATCAGTCGTTCCTGGTGAAAACACGTAGTGTCTATGAAATTACAATGCAGCTATAAGTCTAGGTTTTTTCCCTGAATGCCAGCTATACCTCTATCTCACAGCTTACTTGAGTCACTGCCCAGAACCAATGGATGAATGGGAAATGCAGCAAGATGTGAAGCAGAGTGTTAATTAGTAGCAATGAATGAAAACTCATGATTTGTGAAGAAATCAGAAGCAGAACTGACTGTAGGAATTCCTGTGATTCATATAAAACATCCTGACTTTCTGAGCTATAAAATCCTTTCTTGGTTAATTTGAGTTTTATTTCTCTTGCCATTAGTAAATTATATATAATATGCCATATGGTCTGGAACTAAAATTAATTCAGCTTCAAGAATTTTGTATCATTCTTTGGTATAAATATCTGAGACCTTGAGTGGAAGGAAAAATTCTTCCTCTATCCTTCAAGGTCTTCCAGCTGGACTAAGAATTAAATTGACATAAGAAAGATTAACAGGAAAAACTCAGAGTTTTATTAAGTGCATACAGAGGCCCAATAATGAAATTGAATAATAAATTGATCAAGGCAGGCAGTTTTTAATACTTTTTAGACAAAGGAGACAAAGACAACGATAATAAATCTGTAAGGAATTGACAGCGCAAAAGAAACTTAACGTTGGAAGCTTCAATTAGTAAGGAATTATAAACAAAATTTGGGCTGGGGTATTACACTAGTAAAAAGTAACAAGAGTTGTTTGTTATATATCCTTATATATCCTTATATCCTTCTTGGCTCTAAATTTTCCATCTCTGGTGATTGGGACATCTCTTTTCCTCCTGGTACAGGGAGTGTACCTATCACATGGATTTATTTCCTGCTTTCCAGAGGACAGAGAAGGATCTGAGTGTCCTTCTGCACAGGCTGTCTTTTAAGTAACTTTTATTTAAAATAATCAATATGGGGGTTCCTGGGGGGCTCAGTCAGTTAAGCATCTAACTCTTGATTTTGGCTCAGGTCATGATCTCAAGGTTGTGAGATAGAACACTGTGTTGGGTTCTGCCCTGGGCACGGAGCCTGCTTAACATTCTCCTGTTCCCTCTTCCTCTGTCCCCACTGTCTCATTTTCTCTCTCTCTCTCAAAAATAAAATAAAACAAAATAAAATAAATCAGCATGCCAAAGTGGACCATCTTGGAGCATCCTGCCCTTGGCCCATACAATCTCAAAAGTTCGAGATTGAGAATGTTTTCCTTTGAGTTGCATTTAGCATAGTAATGGTAGGAATAAACTTAGAAAGTATGTCAGCTTAAATCATACCATAGAGACTTTTATACCGTAGAATAAAGGAGGGGGTTGGAAACAGTGAGGTATTTAAAAATATATATATACCTCACTATCTTATAAAGGGAAACACCAATATATTCAGCAATTAACTCTCCAAAATTCACATCTAGCAGGCAGGGGTAATAATCATGACTCAGCACTTCTAAGAAAGAATGAGAAATACTCAAACTGACTTTTGTCAAGATTAACTGGAGAAATTTCTTAACTGAGTTGGAAAGCTTTTCATGATGGCTAATTCAGACTTCTTGATTTGACTCTTAAACTCCTGCTTCCCCTGGGTATTTAGGCCACAAAGGCTGACTAGTCTCACCTTACAACATCAAGATGCCCCCAGGGGCTGCTGGCAGCCACATCACCATGCTCAAGTCCATTCCCTCCCTGGCTCCTAGACCACACACAGTTCTCAGCCTGTGCCTCTCCGGAAACCTCCAAAACCCTTTCTCTTTTTCTAGATGAGCTTGTTTCCTGTTTTCCTGAGAAAAACAACAGAGAACTTCCATTAAGGTGCCAGAACCACTTCTACACAGCTGTATGCATCTTCTTTCTCTTCTGATGTTATAGATGTTACCAAAGGAAAAAAATTCTAATGCCTCCCCTTGTCTATTCAGACTGCTCAACAATTCTTCCCTCCTGTTCTTTGTAATCAAATTGGTCCTTTCTACCTGAATATTCTAAGACTGTAAATATACTTTAAAAAAAAGTTTATTTATTTTGAGAGAGAGAGAGAGGCCAGAAGCAGGGGAGGGGCAGAGAGAGAGAGAGAGAAACAGATAGCGAGAGAGAGAATCTCAAACAGGCCCCAGTCTGTCAGTGCAGAGTCCAATGTGGGGTTTGAACACACAAACCTCAAGATCATGACCTGAGCCGAAACCAAGAGTGGACCAGTGAACCAACTGAGCCACCCAGGTGCCCCGACTGTAAATTTGCTTTAAAGTGTCATATATATTAAAAAAAAAAAAAAAAAAGGAAAAAAAAAAAAAAAAGAAAGGAAGGAAAATGAAGTCACTTCTGATGACCTCTCATTTCCTTCCATTTTCATACCATTTCTCACCTCCTATTTAGAGCTAAGGTTTTGAAATGAAATTTTGATATTGCTTCTCTCCAATTCTTCTTCTATTCTGTCTGGAATTCAATAAAATCGGGATTTTGATCCCACCAGTACATGTAGCTGCCCTTGTGAAGACCATCATTCACCTCCACGTTGCTAAATAAAATTGTCAATTTCCAACTCTCATGCTGCTGACTTCGAAGCATTTGTCATCTTGTTCATTCCCACTCTTTGAAATGTGCTCATCACTTGGCTTTAAGGACACTCCACTTATCTGTCTTTTCCGATTACCTCCCTGGCCACTCCTCAGTCTCTTTGAAGATTCCTACTCAGACCCTGATCTTTAAATATTGAGGTACTCCAGTATTTAGACATTGAGCTTCTCTTTTCTTTAAAAAAATTTTTTTTAGCATTTATTCATTTTTGAGAGACAGAGGGAAATAGTGTGTGAGAGGAGGAGGGGCAGAGAAAGAGGGAGACACAGAATCTGAAGCAGGCTCCAGGCTCTGAGCTGTCAGCACAGAGACTGCTGATTCACAGTTTTTTGTCTCCAGACCAGATATCTCTCCTGAATTTCAGACTCATAGACCCAACTGCCTCTACTGGACAATGCTACCTGGGTATCTAACGGATGATTTAACATTAATGTCCCCAAACCTGCTTCTCCTACTCTTCCACATCCATCTTTCCAATTTCTTGGATAAAAAGTCATGACTCTTTCTTGATCCCACATCTGATTCTTCCACAAATTCTTTTGGCTCGGCCTTTAAATTTTTTTCTAGAATCTTACCATTTCTCACGACCATCACAACTGCCAGTCTAGTCTTATCCAACATTGTTTCACAATGAAATACTGGAATACCTTCTACCTGGTATCCCTTTTTCTGTTCTTGTGTCTCTGGTAGTCTCAATTCAGATGCTGGAATGATCTTTTTATTTATTCAAAAAAATTTTTATTAAATGTCCATTCATTTTTGAGAGAGAAAATGAGAGCGTGTGCAAGCAGGGTAGAGGCAGAGAGAAACAGGGGGACAGAGGATTTGAAGTGGGCTCCGTGCTGACAGCTGAGAGTGTGATGCGGGGCTCGAACTCATGAACTGCAAGATCATGACCTAAGCTGAAATCGCAGGCTCAACTGACTGAGCCATCCAGGCACGCCCAGAATGGTCCTTTTAGATGTAAGTCAGTTCATGTAATTCTCTGTGCAAGATTTTCTTATAGTTTCTTCCCATCTCATTTGGAATAAAAGTCAAAGGTCATGTTATGTGCCTCCCATGCTGGAATTATTATGTGTCACCTCATCTATTTTCTCCCTCATTCACTTCCTTCTGGCACAGTAGACTCAGATGTTCCTCTGACAGGCCAAGTATGTTTCTGCCTCTGGCTTTTGCAGTTGGTGTTTCCCCTGCTTTGAACATTCTTTTCCCCAATATTTGTAAGGCTTGCTCCCTCATCATGTTCAGATTTTTATTTAAATGTCATTTTTAAAGGCCTTCTCATATCAGTTATTAAAACTTCTGCCACCTCGGGGCACCTGGGTGGCTCAGTTGGTTAAGTGCCCAACTCTTGATTTCGGCTCAGGTCATGATCCCAGGGTCATGGGATCGAGCCTAGCGTTGAGCTCAGCACTGAAGGTGGAGCCTGTTTAAGATTCTCTCTCTCTCCCTCTGCCCTTCTCCCGTGCTCGTGTTCTTTCTGTCTCTAAAAACAAAACAAAACAAAACAACCCAAAAACAAAAAAACTGCAACCATCTTATGCCTTGCTTTATATTTTTCCATGGCACTTTTAACCTCCTGACCTGGTAGCTATTTTACTTAATTGTTTGTTGCCTGTCTCTCTTCTAAAATGTAAGCTCTGTCATGGTGGGGGTTTTGACTTCTTTGAACCCAGCACATACAGCAGTGCCTGGCACTTAATAGGTGCTTAGTAAATATTTGAATATATGAATGTATGAATAAAATTGGATGGTCATCTAAATGTGACCTGTACAATTTTCCAGCAGGTATGAACTAAGTTAGTGTTGTAGAGCATTAGGTTTCTGTTTTTTAACACAGGAATTCTATCTTATAAAAGTAAAAGGTATTCTTCACATTGATTAGATAGACATTATTATAACTGGTGAGCCAACATAGGGAATTAAATAAAATTAGTCAAGCCAAAGGTTACACTTTTCATTGTTCATTTATAACTCTTTTTCCAAAATAGATTTTTGTTCCCTGTCACTTCAGTGGTTTTGAATGCTTCCCTATATTTTTTGGCTCAAAAATGGATTATCTCTGTAGGTCATCTGTAGAAAAGTGGAATTCGTCACATTTATAAATGATCTTTTGAATGCCAACACAGATAGCAGAGTAGAGGAAAGTTAGCTAAAGTTAGGTTTTTGAGTAATTCTCCAGGTCTGAGTGGTTTCAAACTGTAGGGTGCATAGGAACCCCCTGGGGCTGGTTGTTCAATACAACTTCCCTGGCTCCACTCCAGACTTGCTCTTCTAGAATTTCTGACAACCGGCCCTGGGAATCTGCACAATGCCCCCAGGGATTCTGATGTAGGAGCTCCTGGACTTGCCTTTGAGATATGCAGCTTTGATCATTCAAAAGATGTCTAGTGTCTTTCCTAGAAATCAAGCAAAGGTTCATGGTAAGAAGAAAAGTATCATAAATTTCATACCTGTGGAGACCAATTATCTTGCTATGAATGGTGGCTTGTCTGCAAACTGTCCCCAATCCCCAGGGTGCCATCTTACATATGTGCTGTGGCGTACAAGGGGAAAGCAGTAATTTCAACTAAGCTCTGCTTGATCAATAGTAACCTATCACCTTTACTGAAAAAATAATTCTGAGGAAATGTCACATAACTGTAGGTGGTTAGAATCACCTCCTAGCCGTGTTTGCTGACTTATCATGATCTACTCCACAAATGACTGCATTTTTTTGGTCCTGGGGTTTTGTCTCCTTGCTCTTTCTTTGTCCTAAGGGAATCAGGTGGTGAAAGGGGTCAGAGTATGACACACCGTTACCATGGAGACCAGAAGCTACTCAGCTCCTGTGTGGGTTGTTTCACCACCCACCCCCCCTTTCCAACCAGCTGTTATTTCACCAGAGTAAAAGGTTTTTACCAAGTGGAAATACGAGCCTTTGAATCCTTTTCCTTTAGCTGTAGCTTGAGCGAGAGAGGAACGCCACAGATCACTTTTCATTATTTTGAGACAAAGTGCCAAGAAAATGTTGGGTTTGGGGTGGTGAAATTTCCTGTCATCATGGTGTTTGGTTTCTGGACTTGTAGTTATTTTGTTTTAAGCTTTTGGTTAGCATATTATAATCATGAGTGGGAAGACGTGGAGTGCTTTTAAGCACTCACCTCCTGCTATGAGAGAAGGAAATGGCTATGTTCATAATTGCAAATTATTTGATAAAATTCTATCCACCCCTTTGAGGACTTACTATATCCAGGCACCCTTCTAAGTACTTAACATGTATTATTTCATTTAACCCCACCTCAGACTATGAGGTGAATTTTATTATATCCATTTTATAGGTGAGGAAGCTGAAACACACGGAGTTTAAGGGACATGTGCATGCAGACTTTCTAGTGAGGAAACCAGAAGAAGAGTAAGGGACACAGAGGATCCACACTTGGACTAGGATCACTGCTCCAGAGAAGCTACTGCTGAATCCATTGTGTGTATTGTGATAGCGCTGCTCTATAACTGTAACCAAGGTCATGTTCGTGTTAGATATGAGTGTGTAAGTCACAAGGCTAAATCAATAGTTATTCCAGCAAGTTGTGAAATATCCTGGACTTCTGGTATAGTTGACACCCTGGTGCCTGGACCACAGCCTCTGGGCCCAGCTCTCATTTCAGTGGTAGTTGTGGTGGGCAGGTCTGCTGTAGCTTAGTCTCACCTCAATCCAGCCAACCACCACCTGGAGCCCAGTTATGGGTCTTTCTGTGCTTTATCCTAGGGTCTTCTCTGACTCTAGGGGCTTCTTATGTTGTGCACAAGAGCATCTAGATATTGCAGGAGAGTTCATGTGCTTAGGGACAACTCTTAGACAATGGGGGTGGAGGTGGGAGATTAGTGCGTAAATGCTCCAGCCTCCTATTGACAGCTGGGTAATTCCACAAGGCATTTTATATGCTTCTCCAAGGTCCTGGTAGAGACAAGAATCCGTCCTTGAGGAATCCATCTGTGACCTCGAAAAGACAACTTACAATAATTTTTCTATCTCCTGTCTCACTCTCTCCACTTATTTGCTCCTGTTTCCTGGGATCAGTTCCTAAATAAACTATGTACAGCCAAGTCTTTGTCTCAGGTTCTGATTTCTGGAAGGAACCCAAACAAAGAAACAGAGTCATTTATCAGTGTTCAAAATTGTGATGATTATGCTATAGGGAGAGTATAGAACCAAAGTATGATCAAGTCCATGTGCTCAAGTCACACTTGTGTGTGTGTGTTTGGATTCTGGCTCTGTCACTATATACTTCATAACACTGTCAATCAGATATTTTGAGCCTCAGTAACCTCAAATGAAAAACTGGGAAAAAAAAACTACTACCTTGTAGAATTGTTGTGAGCTTGCTCAGAACCCTGACAGACCAGTCTTGGTGTGACTGTTACCCTGTCCCACCTGTGGACTCCCACCCCTCATGACCAGGTATTAGGTGATGCTAAGCTGGGAAGGAGGGAGAGCGTGAGATAGTCATGAAGATGTGCATGTGACAAATCAGCACTCAGAACATGCATTTTGTTTTTTTGGGAGAATAAGGAGAACTAAATGCTGGCTAGTGATCTCTGTTTATAAAATATGGCAGAGGATTTGTGAGTCTATGTTGTCTCAACATTCTTATAAGGAATTTTATAAAAAGTATCTGCTTTCTTCCATTCTGCTTAGACAAAAGAACTCTGAGTCTACTGTAACATACAGAGAACTCTAGAGACTCCCAAAATGCCAAGAGCTTCTATGTAAATTACACCTCCATTTATTAAAATGCTTCTACTTTATTAAACTTTCTGTCTCTTGCTGTTAAAGAGATGTTACAGTGAATGGGAACAAAAGTGGGTGAGTGTGAAATGGATCTAAAGTTGCCATGGAAACAGGTGGTAAAACCAATCAGTGAAGAGATATGTGTTCATCTAGGAAGTCTTCAAATTGCCCCCAAAGGCCATCTGACTATAAGTGAGCTGCATAACCATAGCTGATGCCCTGTGCCACTGTGCAGCCCTAAATCTAGGTAAGGGTAAGAGAAAGCTTATCTTTCACAGACAGCTATATGACTCTGAAGATAATAGAAGTCATCTATGCGTCGATTCCCTCCTCTGCCTTTGCAAATAACAGGAGACGTAGTGAGGAAGGCAATAATAATGACTTACATGTGAATTGCTCTTTCCGTATTTCCAAGGGGTTTTGTGTTCACTGACCCATTTGATTCTATAAGACAGGCGGTCTTGGCCATACGACACCAGTATCACAAAGAGCACAGAGGCACAGACAAATTTGTTTAAAGTCATACAAATAGTAAGTAATTAAAATGGAACTAGATTCCTGAACTCTTGTTTGTGCAACTTGTTTTATTTTCTGCTAAGACATAGCCCAGAGATATAGTGGAAGAGAATAGAAGACTTGGATGTCAGTTCCTCTGCCACTGGGAAGAAATCCTAACGGTGCTGTTGGGAGCTCAGGTTGGAGTGCTAAACGTGGGTCCTCTTCCTCTCCTTTCTGTCCTCCATTTCTGCCCTTATCCAAACCTCAATGTTTTTTTTCCCCCTGCAGCAGTTTTTCCTCCATAAAAGTTTTCTGAAGTTAAATTATAGCCACATATATATCCTTCTCAGAGTAACTCAGATGGTAGTGAAATATTGTGATTTATAAGAAATATATATTGGTCATTCAGATGACCAAATCATCCAAGGTTCCTGGCTTAAAAGTTCCCCAAACTCTTGGAATTTCTTGAGTGATACAAATAACAGAAACATAGTATTGGGTCTCGGGCCCTCAGCTTCTGAAAGTGCATAGAGCCATAAAGGTGAAATGGGTATTAAAGGAGTTAAAACCAAAGCAAAGCACCACTGCTTTATACAGGTAAAGGTCATACACACTGCAATATGCTTTCTTACTTTAGTCCTTCTCTATACTTAGGGTAGGTGAACTGCTATCACAAATACACTCTCAAATGAGTAATGGCTTAAGCACAATAAAAGAATATTCCTGACTCATGTCATAGGCCTCAAAGGGTCGATAGGTCAGAGATGCTGTTCTCCACTTATCCTTAGGCTTGAGGCTAATGGAAATCCTACCTTCTTCAAGGAGTGGCTTCCAAGTTCATCCTGAGGGTGTTTCTATTTCAGTAAGCCAGAAGAGGAGAGGCTTAGCTTGTTTTTATGGGCCAGGCTTGGATCACAGGCTTTCATATTCAGTGGCTTCACCTAATTGGAGGGGAGTGGGAAATCCAGTCTGGGTGCCTAGGAAGAAGAAGAGACTATGGACTCTGGAGCATAGCTTCCAATCTGGGATAACTTTCCCCTTCATCACCCCAATAACCTAGGTTTCACTGTAAATAAAGTGTTACGTGGAGATACCAATGAAAGCAAAGAAAAGCAAATTTATGAATGCTTTCTTTATTCCCAAACAGAAGTTTATCTTTGGAGGTATCAACCAGTAATCTTGTGGTCTCTTTACTCCCCTCTTCCCTTCAGCTGCAAAATGTTCTTGGGGGGAAAAATAAACTGTCACAGAGACTCTGCCTAAAGGCAAACAAAAGAAGGGGGAGATACTGGCTCACCAAGGAAGGTTTGTAATATTCAAGATTTTCAGACTTGGGTGGACAGTACATCTCATCTCAAGTTCGTTTGCATATTCATTTCCCCGGTGACTGGTTCTAAGGGAGAAAGCCTGAGGCTTTTGCAATTGAAGGGGAGGAGGACCAGAACAGTTAAGGGGCTCTGGGAAAGGAGACATTCTCAGGGCTTGGTTTTGAGTGGGGACTTATGAATCGTCCCGTAGGGGGTGTGATTTGTCAGGTTCCTTTGAAATCACTGATGCCACATAGTCCAACACTTCTTTGTACTTCCTCATTAGGCTGATGGCACCACCGCATCTTTTGCCCACCATGCTGGGTTTTGTTTTAATTTTTACTTTTGTCTCACAAATGAACTGCCTTCCTTCCTTCCTTCCTTCCTTCCTCTTTTCTTTCTTTCTTTCTTTCTTTCTTTCTTTCTTTCTTTCTTTCTTTCCTTATTTATTGTTACCTAAATTAACCCATTTATTGTAGGCTAGCAATGTTTCAAATGGCGGAGCTTCTACTGCCCTTTCAATTCCTTCAGCCTTCGGATGGCAGATTTTCCTGTGACAGCAGAAGTGATGTTATAGGCTCAGGCACCACCAGCTACACCCTAGTGTCAGACCCCCACAGCTCATCTTTTCATTTTGGTTTTGCCACAGAAGGAGAAAGTGTGCTCTGTATGCTGGGTTATTTCAGTTTTCTTCACCATTTTTTTTCTGAAGGAGGAACCATAGTGGGTCCTGTATTTACCTACAATTCCTACTTTCTTGGTGCATTTAGCCATGTCACTGGAAACCAGTTCTGAGCCCAGAGAGACAAATGAACTCCTTTAAAAGCAGCTCTTGGTTTCCTCTTCTCATTACGTGTCTTTCAGAAATTCCTCTTACAACCTTCTGCAGAGTGTCGTGTGTATAATTTCCTTATATTAGGAAACCATAAACTGGAAGGTAAATAACAAATATAACCAGTATAAGACCACAAACACAGGTAATGTGTAAAAATTGTGATAAAATATATGTGCTTGGAGAAATGTTAACAAATCATTAGCTGTAAAGCAGGGATGAGATTACACATATTATTTCTTTTATATTTACAACAAGGTATGAAGCAGATCCTATCCCATTTTTTAATACTTTTTTAATACAAGGGAAAATTGGGACATAGAAATTATTTAGTCATCTTTCCAAGGTCAAATGGCTAGGTTATATAAAGGATTTGAACTCAGCTTTCACTCCAAATCCTGTGGATTTAATCATTATACAAGATTATTTCAACCTGGGGATTCATACACTAAAATATTTTCCATTTGCTTTTAGCTACTACTTGAAAGTATAAAATAGGGAGTTGGGTACTTGATGGAAATGATTGAAAATGATTATCTTCAAAGTAACTTAAGTTCACATCTGTGCATCATATTGGACAAGGTGTTAGAAAAAATCCTGCCTCTAGAAGCTTATGCTTGAAAACACCAATACTTGTCGGAGCTGTGTTTTAATTGTATGTCAGTGTTAACATTTGATTGCTGGCTTATCCTTTGAGATTCACTTTGGATACTACCACTTGCAAGAATCTTTTCCTAGGTATTCTCAGAAGAAAATTTCTTCCTTTTTTTATACTCTAAATATTTTGTCAATATTTTATGTATGCCATGGAGTTCTTACACACGACTCTTTCTCTCACACAAGGGTTTTTGGGAAGCAGGGCCATATATTGTACATATTTTTACCCTTCATGGTGCCCTTGCCTGGAGTTTTATACATGATAATTGTACTATAAACGTTTGTTGAAATGAGACTGAATATCTTCCTTTAGCTGAAATATGACCCCTTTTTTAGTTTTACCTTTCAATGGAGAAAATTATATCCTGAATTTAGGTTTTCTTCAACCTATCTTTCTCCAAGGAGTCTTAGGAAAGAAACACTTGAACATAAAAGTGGTATATAGGAGAGAATTTGATTGATTGGATAATTTAATCTTTCCAGGTTTTTCCAAGCTTGCCCCAAAACTTGTGTCATCAAATTTTTTTGGCTTTGATAGTAGATCAGACTGGATATTTATTAAAATCATAACTTCTAATGCTTAGATTTTACTATTGTAGGAGATACACAGCTATGTAGACACTGATTCTAGTGTCATTAAAAGCAGTGCATTATCACATTGTAAAAATTGAATTATGTTTTGTGAAAAATAAGTAGACTCCCAGGCCCAGAAGAGAGAGTGTTAATTCACTGGATTCATGTATTTGCTTCTCTAAGACCATTTTAGAAAGAAGATGATCGAATTCTTTTTCAAAGAATTTGAGGGTTAAAGATTTTACATCTTGTAAGCAATGACAAGAATATTGATCTTCTTAATACTAGTGTGCTAAAAATAAGGAAAAACTTCTCCTTGCTCTAGAATTAGAATTAATGTTTCTTTGTTCATTCATTCATTAAATTTTTTTTTCTTTATTTATTCCCTGACTTTTGCTTCAAGGGAGCTTTGAATTTCTAAGGTAGTTTCTCTTCCAAATTGGTTAGAATCAATTCAATGCTTTAAGAAATAATTGGTCTCTATTACATGGATCTTTCGATTATTTCCCCGAAGTCTTTCTTTTGAAGAGGGAATGACAACTATATTCCTTCCACAAAAAGAAATCATATTCATTGGTGTGCAGTTACATTGGTGAGTAACTGTAATGACATACACTCTCCATAAAACTATAATAAATGTCTCACTCAAGTTATCACATTGTAAGTAGGACAAATGTAAATTTGGAGAATTTATAAAAATGCGAATATTTATTATTTTGTAATTAAAATGTTTATTTTTGAGACAGAGAAAGACAGAGCATGAACAGGGGAGGGTCAGAGAGAGAGGGAGATGCAGAATCTGAAACAGGCTCCAGGCTCTGAGCTGTCAGCACAGAGCCTGATGTGGGGCTCAGACTCACAGACCATGATATCATGACCTGAGCCAAAGTCGGACGCCCAACCAACTGAACCACCCAGGCACCCCAATATTTTGTAATTAAAATGGATAATAATGTGGTATGTTTTCTAAAAAGTGCTTGTGCCCATCTTAGAGGAATCTTGAATCCTTTAAGTTTCCATGTTTCTAAGGTGCCTTTTACATTTCAAATATAAGGCTCCATTTTGTTGACCTATCGATTGGTCATCCTCATTACTGGGCGTGTTGGCAGAGTTAGAGGTGTTCTGCATTGTGATGATGCACTGTTGTTTGCTGTCTTCTGGCAAACACCAAAAAAGAAGGAAGCATAAAGTGGATCAAAGTATCTTTGATAGAAGCTTCTAGCAGGGCCAATTGAGGATGAGACAGTATGTCATTTTTCTGAGTATGTACAACTTCAAGTGACTTATTGAAAATTACATACTTATACCTAAGTTCTTACAAGGGAGTGTGGGGAGAGGTTTTTAACAGTAGGTCAAGGAGAGAAAAGGATTTTATGGGTCTCTGGGAGAACTAGACAGGAATAAGAAATCACTTAATTAGCATTTAATCCACATGTATTCTGATGCCTGAAAGCAGCGTTCTGTTTTAGAATGAAATGTGTCTCCATTTACCTTCCACAAGTTTGAAAAGATAAAGCATTACATTTTTAGAGAATAGGTTGATTGATTTCCTGTTGGCTTCCCCTCCCTCATCTTCCATGTCCCTGGGGTGGCCCTCTCCTTAGGGTGATAGGAAAGCCTGGGAAGGGAGCACAAGTTCAGCAGTGAACTTACTGATTGCTCTGAATCCCTGCTCAAAGTGCCTCTGGGCTTCCCAAGCATCTGGTAATTCCTTCCAAGAAGTCTGGATTAGACCAGATGTGACACTGAAAGTGTGAATTTACATGACTTAATCCCACTGATTCTTTGTTTGTTTCTTTGTTTATTTTTGAGAGAGAAAGAGAGAGAGAGAGAGAGAGAGCATGCACACATGAGGGAAAGCAGGGGAGGGAGGGGCAGAGAGAGAGAGAGAGAGAGAGAGAGAATCACAAGCAGGCTCAGCTGTCAGCACAAAGCCTAATGTGGGGCTTGAACTCACAAACCGTGAGATCACAACCTGAGCCAAAACCAAGAGTTGGATGTTCAACCGACTGAGCCTCCCAGGCGCCCCAACCCCACTGATTCTGATGGCAGTCAGCATGAGAGGCTAGAGGACCAAAGAGCTTCTTTCTCTTTATTTTTTTTATTTAAAAATTAAAAAAATATATATTTATTTTTGAGACAGAGACAGAGCATGAGCAGAGAAGAGGCAAAGAGAGAGGGAAACACAGAATCTGAAGCAGGCTCCAAGCTCTGAGTTGTCAGGACAGAGCCTGACGTGGGGCTTGAACCCACAAACCATGAGATCATGACCTGAGCTGAAGTCACACACTTACCCGAGCCACCAAGGCACCCCTAGCTTCTTCCTCTTTAATTGACAGGCTCAAGTTGTCACTCATAAGTACAGTGAGTCATGAGACCATGACCTGAGCTGAGATTAAGAGTTGGATGCTTAACTGACTGAGCCACCCAGGCGTCCCAAAACTCCATACCTTTTAGAATGAAGGTAAAGAGTTTTTGTTTCATATTTTTGTTTGTACTCCAGTAATTTTATTTGTTTATTTATTTTCTTTTCAAATTTTTTATTTAAATTCTAGTTAGTTAACATACAGTGTAATATAAGTTTCAGGATCAGAATTCAGTGATTCATCACTTATATGCAATACCCAGTGCTCATCATAACAAGTGTCCTCCTTAATACCTATCACCCATCTAGCTCACCCGCCACTCACTTCCCTTTGTCAACTGTCAGTTGGTAAAACGTTTTTAAAAATGCATTTCGTGTCTACCATATTAAGTATTTAGAATATTTAAAAAATTATTATTATTATTTTTGAGAGAGGGAGAGAGAGAATGAATGGGGGAGAGGGGCAGAGGGAGATAGAGAGAGAGAATCCTAAGCAGTCTCCATGCTTAGTACAAAGACCCCCCCCAGGGTTTGATCTCACAAACCGTGAGACCATGACCTGAGCCAAAATCAAGAGTTGGAGGGTTCACCAAACATCCCACCCAGGCGCCCATTAAGTATTTAGAATCTAATTCAGTTATTCCCTGCTCTTCAAAAGTTTGCATTATGCCACTTCGCTTTTATGAAAGACCTACATTAGTACCTGTTTTCACTGAAAAAAATCCAAAGAGGATTTCTCCTTTTACAAAGAAAGGTGAAAAGTGAAAAATAGCCTTCGGTGTTATATTTGCAGCGAGCGGTTATAGAGGCAGCCCTCACCCAGAGCAGCAAGAGTGGCCCCACCTAGCCCCTTCCCCAGGAACTGCACTCAGTATCTCAGCTTTAAGCTGCCATAGCTTTGAACTGTGTCGTGAGCATCTGTGCTTTATTTCAATTTATTTTGTGCATCCTTTAGAAAAACGTGTCCTATCAGAAAATCCTAAGATAATTTATTTTTGGGGTCTGAGGATGCTTGAATATTTTTTTCATATAAATTAATGGTAATTGCTTCTGTGCCTAATGCCATTTCAGCCTATGCAAATTTTCATAGGAATTCTCTCCTTTCAGATAGTGGGGGAAACTTGTATGAAATATGTTTTTGCCTCAAAAATGTAATAATTTTGAATAAAATCTGAATAATTCTAAAATGATTTGGACACTAGTAAAAGCAAATTGAAAGGTTCTAAAAAAATGAAAATCAAAAGATGGCTATTATACTCTACATTGTGTATTGACTCATGTAGTTTTTCTTGTTTTCCTTTTATGTCTACTATTGAATATAGGTAAATCACTTTATTTTGTTTTACTATTTTCAAATCACAAAGCTAATAATATTTGACATGGAGAAGAATAGGTTATGATATATTATTTCTATCTTGGTGACACTTACATTTATGTTTATATAAAGTTATTCTTAAAATGATGTAGTAAGAAGCACTTCCAGAAAATTGGACCAAAAATGGATCTCCAAAAATGCATTCCTCCATAAAAGCAACAAGAGCAAACTCTTCCTTTGCCTGATAAATAAGAACAGTGCAAAAATTATCAAGATCGACTTTTTCAGAACTCTGAAAATTAACTAAAAGCTTGCCACAATCTAAAGAGGATTTATTCAAGTATTTTTTCAATAGAAGCTTGGTAAGAACCGTGAATTTGGTGGATTTAAAATTTTCCCTGTCCCATCACTGTCTAACTTTCTCTAAGATTGGAAGGTTGCTGGTTTTCAACAACTACAGAGAGTTAACTATGTAACGTGTCTTTAGCTTGCTTGCTGCTAATGACAGCATTACCAATGGATAGGTGAAGAACACCAAGCTGGGGTGGAAAGAAACAGATGCAGACACCCTCTAAGGATTCCTCCCAATTTTCTCCTTTCTAAGAAGGTGACACAATTTTAACTGGGAGAAACCACTATTGCAAAGGAACAGTGCCAGGACAGAAATGTAGTCCTTAACACCAGAGACTTTCCATTCTGAGGGGGTATCTTTCCCCTCTCCATTAAGTAAAGACCCTGGGCTCACACCCTCCTTGGAGGAATCCATCATTAGCTGAGCTCTCCAACACTGCTCTCTTCCAGGCAGAAAATAAGACACTTTAAGTCTGACATTGTTTAAAAACACCATGAAGTTAAAAAAAAAAAAGTATACTAGATAAACAGATACATGAACCAAACAAAGAATTTAGAATAAGCAAATAAAATCTCAGAGAAATGAGGATTGTGGCAGACAGTGAAGGTTGGCTGATTCAATGTTCTTGCCAACCAGCTTTTGCTTTGTCTTCATCTACTATAAGAGTGTGGGAATTCAAAACCTACCATCAAGATGGCCTTGCAGAACTTTGGTTGGATATGTGACACAATGGTAGATCATGAGATATAAGAAGTCTGTTAAGGATTTCTGGGAAACTCTTTGTTTGCCTATAAATGTATTGCTTCTTTTCTTCTTCCTTGTTTTTGCCCTCCCTTCTTCTTACTACCAGCTGCAAGATGGCTGGAGGGCATTCACCACATACCTTCCATAAGGGAAAGATAAGGGGAGGAGAGACTTTGCCCCTAACACTTTGAACTGCCAGCAACCACTTCTGAATCTTTTGCTGTTTGAGAAAAGTAAGCAGTTTAATTTGTTTAAGACACTATTACTCAGATTTTCTGTTACTTAAATGTATAAGTGATGCAGATAGGAAATTGGACATAAGAAAAAAATTAGTCGTGAGACAATTCATTGGAAATATTTAGTATGAAAAATACAGCTTAAATAAAGAACTTAATGGATACAATGGAAATAAACTAAAGAGCTAGAAGAGGAGGTCCAAGAACTTTCTCAAGAAACATCAGAAAGAGATAAAGATACGGACCATATGACAAAAATTTAAGAATTATGGAAAATAAGGTATTTCAGATGGCAAGACAAGCAATAAATAGAGAGAAAAAATAATTGAAAACATAATGAGTAAGATTTATTTATTTATTTATTTATTTATTTTTTTTAACATTTATTTATTTTTGAGACAGAGAGAGACAGAGCATGAATGGGGGAGGGTCAGAGAGAGGGGGAGACACAGAATCAGAAGCAGGCTCCAGGCTGTCAGCACAGAGCCCGACGCGGGGCTCGAACCCACAGACTGTGAGATCATGACCTGAGCCGAAGTCAGCCGCTTAACCGACTGAGCCACCCAGGTGCCCCAGAGTAAGATTTATTTAATCTAACAAAACATGTTCCTGCAATGAATTGACAGATTTCATGTGGTGTGAAAAAAAATAGGTAAATGATAACTTATACATCTGCATATTATGATGCCATGTAAGAACATCTAAGTGTAAAAGAAAAATTCCAATAGCTTCCAGAGATTCAAAGCTGATTGCCTCAATCTAACAGGAATTTCATTGTTATCAGTTTGTGCAATTGCAATGTTGGATAATGGAACACTATTTTTAGAATACTGAATAAAAAGATATTTGAATCTAGAATTTTTTCCAGCTGTATTATCATTTAAATGTGTGGGAAAAAAAAAGCCTCATGTGCATAATGCTTCAAAAGACTCACCACATAATGACCCTTTTTGAAAACACTCTAGGACAAGAGTCAGAAACCATGGACCATAGGCCCAAACTGGTCCACCACATATTTTTGTAAATAACGTTTTATTGGAACACAGTTCTGCTCCTTCTTGTATGTAGTATCTGTGGCTTCTTTTCAGCTATGACGGCAGAGTTGAGTGGTTGCAAGAGTCTGTATAATCCGCAAGCCAAAGCTATTTGCTCTCTGGTCCTTTGCTGAAAAAGGTTTGTCAACTCTTGCTCTAGGACAAAGTACTCAAGCAAGGAGAGAAACAAATCTAGGCTGCTTCAAGATAGAGAAGTTAGGATGAGTAACTAACTTGGTTGGGTTCACTGTTTAAATAACAAAGGATGGAAGCAAGCCAAAATAGATCCCAAACAATCCAGAACGGAAGTGTTTTATCTGATGATCACACTGTTGTGGAAAGGCCAGAGAAGGCAAGTTGATGTTAAAGTATTTGGCTTGTTCAGGCAGCACTGTAGCAAAAGCGTCCTCAGGTTTGTGTTCCACGATGGCATCACACCTAAGGAGGCATCATTTACATTATAGGTACATCTAGAGAGATCATTAAGACTTGAATTCCGGCCCTCACATTCCTATCTTTCTTGCTGAAGGGTGGAGTGGGGGTGAGGCCAGAAGTATATGAGTTGCCACACTGTGATGCCTGAGATATTGAGAGGGCAGCACCTGTGGGCATACAGCTAGTGGGGCTGCTGCCTGCAGGCTCTAGAAAATCCTCCTGACTAGTTAAAAATGATTTTTTTCTTTGAGGAAGTGTTGTCTTTCCTTAACTCATACAAATTTGCCTCTGAGCTAGCAGTTGGTGTTTTAAAAGGGAAAAATCTAGCTATGAATAGGCTTAAAAATAATAGAAGAAAGTAAATGGATATATGCTATAAATAAATTAGTGATACCCACCAGAAGCATGGAAATAGACCAGCAGAAGAATAGTCTATCCATCCAATGGAAGATAGAAAATGAGGGGGAACCAGAAAGTATGGTAAATAGAAATGCAAAATAGTCTGTAAGAAATACATCCAAATGTAGCTATAATTACAATAAATATAAATGCAAAAAACTGATCCAAAGACACAGATACTCAGATCAGATTTTAAAATGGCAATTGTTAGGCAAGAGAATCAAATGACTGTATCTCCATGGAAACACAGACATGACATAGTAGTTGTCAAGTGATCATTATTACTGTGCTTTTTCTGTATTGAGTTAATTATTCAGAATCAAAGCAATATCTGATATCCTGGAGTCAGAGGTAGACATCCTAATGTTTTACTTTCCAATTAGTTATCTGTTCCAGCAGTGACTCTGCTTAGTAAAGTCTTAACATGACTTAGTGATCAGAAAGAAAACTTTTAGGATAATTCTCAAGAGAACCTTTTACATGGAAAAATTTGCCTTACTAAAAATAAAACTTAATGAAACAATACTAAATATCATAATTTTGACAATTTTGGTTAACTTACTCGGAACCAAATTTGTCAGAAAAGAACGGTCAGCTGTGATAAAAAGGGTGATTAAAATGTGTACAGCGTCACAAAGAAATTCACAGTCTCACATATTTTGCATAAAAGTTTACTAGGTCATTATGAAGAACAGAAAAACTATAATTCAATGAGCTTTTTTATTACATGACTACTTGTTTAAAGTACTGGTAGATTTCTTCTGTAAACTTGACTGTTTTGTTTAACTTTGGGTCATTAAGTTGCAAACTACTGAATATGATGTAGTTTTGTTCCAGATGGTAGGAAGTGAAATTTTCTCCTGTTTCTATGATTAAAAATCACACAAAAGAATTGAAACCCACAATGGGTAATATGAGACTGGAGAAGAACTACTAATTTTCACAAACAATAAGCACCTACTCCAAAAATGCATCTTAGTGACAAAATGTAAAGTCATACACAGGGTACATTCTATTTTTTTGGAGTTGGTGAAACAAAAATCATTCTAAACAATATTACTGAGATTGATCACCACTGTGGTCCTTCACAATGTTGTTTAATATCTAAGAATGTTTACACTGCAGAATTGCAAAATTTCCACTGCTTTGCTGTACCTGGACTGGTAATGGGAGAGAATGATAACATTCAGGGAATAGTCGTATTGTAATAGTAACCATTTCAGTATCTTGTTCATCTACAAATGTTTTCTACAACAAAATTGTTAAACCTCCAAATATTCCAATGTCATGAAAATTTATAGCTAGAGAAATGGGAGGAAATTAGTTTTGGTGGCTTTACAAAGGACATTAAACTAGAAGCCGGATAAAGCTATTCCTTTTGGCTAATGCACTAAAAATGCCAAAAGAAAGACATACTATCTGTGTCTGCTTAGAAAAATTTGGAAGCCAAATATGTTAGATTCAGCTATATAGTCAATATCTTGTGTCCAATAGTGAGTTAGATTGAGCCCAGGACAATGAGAAGGACTGAAGAGAGGAAATAGATTGGCTGGTGAGGGCAGAGCATCCACTGAGTTAAACCTTAAGGAAAATAGGAAGGAGGAGAGCAATAATGAGGTCCTCTTTGTTCTACTACTGGCATTTTAGCATTGTTTACCCAGGACACAGCAGGAAACCTTGTGATTACTGGTAATATTGCTGAGACTTATTTGAAAAATGGTAGCTTTAAGTGCAGCACACTTACTTGACATTAGGCTGCTCATAAGTAACTACAAAATTTCTAACAGCTCTGGCTTCCTAATTAGGCTAAATTTTGGTTGCCTCTTTCTAGTAAACAATATCAGTGTTAAATCAGAGATGAAAGCAATTAGAGCAAGTTCTGTATCTTCTTTCTTTACATACATATGTAATATATTTTTTGTCATTTAAAAAGTATTTATTAAAAACCTAGTATATGTCAGGCATTTTGGTTGGTGCATTAGTTAACTCTGGTTAGAATAAAGTCCCGTCATTCAAGGAGTTAACATTTTAGTGTGAAGACAGGGAAATGAATAGGATATTACAATACGGCATATGGTTCTAAGATGTTTTGGGAGCCCATAGGAGTGTCACTTGACCCAATTGCAGCTACCAAGGATGGCTGCTTGGAAAAGTGCAATTGCTAGCTGAAATCCAAAGCATGCAAAGATTAGCCAAAGCATCCAAAGCATGAAGGCTGGTGGGGGTAGGTAGCAGGTGTGGAAGTGTATTCCAGGCAGAGAAAACAGCCTGTGCAAGGTTCAGTTGCTAGAAACACTGTGGTTCATCCAAGCAACTATAAGGAATTCATTATAATTCAGGAATAGAGCATCAGGTTGGAGGAAGGGGAGAAAAGAGATATTATTAAGAACTACTCTGTAATCCAAGGTAGGGAGTTTGAACTTCATGACAAAGGCTCCAGAAGCCAGTGGAGGGGTTAACTAGGGATATAAGGTTATTTGCACTTTAAGAAGGTCATTTTGGAAGAAGTTTGAAGAATGGCCTGGAAAGGAGGAACCTGGGGGGCCAGACCAGAAATTGGGATACTATAGTGTAAACCAGGTAAGAAATAGAGGTGGTTCAATTCATATAAGTAGTTGAGTGAATGGAGACATGAGAGGGAGAGGGGATGATTGGAGTTGATGACTGGTCAGACATAAGGGAAGAAAGAGAAGTTAAAGCTGATTGCCAAAATTTGTGATTTGGGCAACTGGTGGATGATGATATTCTTGGAGACAGGGAAAATCAAAAGGAGGCTTTCATCTCACGAGAGGTTTTAAACAGCATTGTATGTTTGCCATTGTGCCTGAGCTGCCTTCTATTTCAGGGATTCTTACTCTTCCTCCTTCACATTCCACAGTTTCGTTCTCATTACAAGACTTCCCTCATTATTTTGTCTATTTTCCCTGTCTCTCATTGGGATATGTTTCCACTTTTATTGCTGCAATGTAATGTAATGTAATTCAATTTAATTTAATTTTAGAAGGGGGGAGGGGAAGAGAGACAGAGAGAGAGAGAGAGAGAAAGAGAGAGAGAGAATCCTAAGCAGGCTCCACGCTCAGTGTGGAGCCCCATATGGGGCTCGATCCCACAACCCTGGGATCATGATCCGAGCTGAAATAAAGAATTGGATCCTCAACAGACTGAGCCACCCAGGTGCCCCTTATTGGGCTATGTTTTGTTTTTACTTCATTAAAGGATATTGCTGGTCAAAATTTTTGTTGTCAGCCCCAACTCTGTAAGTTTTCAGATGCCCCAGGAGCATGAGAAAACTGTTACCAACGGCTCCCTCAGTGCTCTCTCTCAGATCTCTACTTTAAATTTGCATTTCTAATCCATTTAGGACTTTGAGGTACTTAGCAATAATTGTCTTCTTATTGAGCTCTTTATTGCCATGATGCATCTGTTGCTTGAAAATTTGTTTTTAGATTGATTGTGAAAGATTAGCATCGGCTACACTCAACCACAAATACCCTTGTCATTTACTTGTGACAACATTGAGGCCTTAAAGGCTGAAAACTGAGTGAAAGCCTTGACACAATTACCAACTTTCTTATTGTGTTAGTTTCCTATTGCTACTTTAACAAATCACCACAAATTTAGAGGCTTAAAACAACGTAAGTTTATTGTTTTAGTTTTTTTTCCTTTTCCAGCTTCTAGAAACCACCTTTCTTTCTTTCTTTCTTTCTTTCTTTCTTTCTCTCTCTCTCTCTTCTTTTTTTCTTTCTTTCTTTCTTTCTTTCTTTCTTTCTTTCTTCTTTCTTCTATTTTTTTAATGTTCATTTATTTTTGAGAGAGAAGGAGAGCATGAGCAGGAGAGGGGCAGAGAGAGAGGGAGACAGAGAATCTGAAGCAGGCTCCACGCTGTCAGCACAAAGCCCAGCGTGGAGTTCAAACCCATGAACCGTGAGTTCATGACCTGGGCCTAGATCAAGAGTTGGACACTCAACCAACTGAGACACCTGTATTTCCTGACTCAGGTCCCCTTCTTCTATCTTCAAAGCCATCAATCGTGGGCCAAGTCCACTGTATAACTCTGACCTCTTCTACTTTCTCCTCTTCCCATTTTTGCAGACTCTTGTGATTACATCGGGCCTAGTTGAATAGTCTATGTTAACCTCTCTATTTTAAGGTCAGATTAAGTATTAGTAACCTTAATTCCATTTGCAACCTTAATTCCCATTTGCCACTTACATAACACACTCAGATTCCAGGGATTAGGGCATGGGTGTCTTGGGTGTGTGGGTGGATCATTATTCTGAATACCAGGCTTATGAAATCCCATTAAGCAGCATTTTAATTGTCAAGGTTTTTCTTCTGTTTTTTTTTTTTTAATTTTTAAAGTTTAAAAAAAATTTTTTTTAACGTTTATTTTTGAGAGAAAGAGACAGAATGTGAATTGTGGGAAGGACAGAGAGAGAGGGACACACAGAATCCAAAGCAGGCTCCAGGTTCTGAGCGGTCAGCACTGAGCCTGACATGGGGCTTGAACTCACAAACTGTGAGATTATGACCTGAGCCCAAGTCCGACCTTAACCGACTGAGCCACCCAGGTGCCCCTCTTCCGTTTTTCAAATGTAATTGCATCAAGGTAATTAATAACTTTCATGAGGCAAAGTACAATGGAGAGTTCTCAGTTCGCAACTTAACCTTTGATTCATGAATGATTTACTTCTCTCTAATGCCCATTCTTCACCTGGCTTCCAGGGCATTACACCCTCACAGCTGTCCCTCTGTCTCATGGACTACTTCTAAGTCTCCCTTGCTGGGTGTCCCCATTTTCTCTGAGCACATAATGATAGAGTGCCCCAAAGAGTTCTTTGTCCACTGCTTTTCAGTATTTATACTCACTTCTTTGGCAACCTCACGGACTCTTAAGGCTTTAATATCACTCATAAGCTGACAATTTCCATACTTTTATTGCTATATTTAGACCTCTCAAATTCCAGACTTCTGTATCCAGCTACTTCCTCTACATCTTTATGTGAAAGTCTAACAAACATTTCAAAGCCAACATACTCATAACTGAATTCCTGGTCTTCCCATTGAAACCTGTCCCATTTGTGATTTGCTTTATCTCAGTTGATGTCAACTGTATCATCCCAGGATCTTAGAATAAAAATCTTATAGTTTTCCTTGAGTTCTTCTTTTCTTCATGCCCCATATCCCTTCTGTTGGAAAATCTTGTGGCTGTGCCTTTAAAATATATTCAGAATTCGTCACTTCTCAACACCTTAACTGCTATCACTTTGGTCTATAAACTATTTTCAGGACCTCAAGACCTACATAACACTGGTGGAGGTTGTCTTGTAATAAGGAACACTGTACTCAGAAGCATGGTGTACAAAATTGAAGAATCTGCTATTTTACATGCAGGTAAAATCTTCATACTTTTATCATATGCTTTATATACCTTATAGATTCCTGGATAAATGCACTATCAAGTACAAACTTTCTTCAATCCTAGTTTCTAAGATGTTTCATTCTTTAAGAAGAAAGGAAAGTCATCTGGCTTTAAAAATTATAGCAGCATTTCAAATTGCTTTCCATGACTGGCCAAATACAAAAATGTTCTGAATATGTTTCTGGTCAAGGTAGATGCAGATATACTTGGATTTAGATTATACTCACTTTATCAAACTGTATTAACACTTACTTTTAGTGGTTTGAATAAGAGCCTGGGAGCACTATATCCTGATTATGTAGGCAGGCAGACATCAACCCACAAATATTTTATGCATTCCTTTATATACATCCCAAATACCTGATACTTCCTGACCAGAGTAATAGCACTAGGCTAAATTTGATACACTAAAATAATTTTTAATTACAGACAAGACTTCTTTTGATTAAATTGTCAATTTGATCTCCCATAAAAATGAAGGAGAAAAGTAAAATTTGCAGCCTGGGTAGAGATCACGTCAAACTTCCTGCATCAACTGATACGGTGATTTTGCATTAGTATCTTGAATGCTTCTTTATTACTAAAAAAGTTTGTGTTTCTAGTTGCTGGTTCTGATTAATTTCTTCCTCCTTATTGCACCCTGTTGGGGATATTTGTTTGAGATAAATATTCTAGAAAAAATTTCCTTGCTATTCTTTAGCTATCTTTGCAAAGTTTTCTTCATGGTGTTCGTTTTTTTTTTAACAGAAATATTCAAAATGAATTGCTATGGCAGCTTGCACACTGGAACTTCCCAAATCTATCATAATGTTTCTTAGAATATTGATGAGAACACACTGTCTGCCCCCAATGATGGCCCTTAACTATTTTTTGTCTCTTCTCCAGAGAGATCTATCAAAGGAGAGAAAGAAGATGACGTGGGCCCTCTGAAATAAAACACCACTGAGAAAACCTTCAGGAATAGAAACAATAATGTCGTGGCCGGCGCGACAAACACCGAGGTCAGGGTCCTGAGGGTAGGGGAATGCAAGAAAAAAAAGAAGAGAAAGTTTGGGAACAGGAGGGTCCCCTGGGCTGATGGCCCAAGTGATGGCTTTATTGTTGCTGTACACAATCTTTTATAACCAGACTCTTATGGGTTAGGTCATTCTAAGAATAAACAGGTTTCACATAATTGCTGCCCACCAAAACATTTAGTTCTGTGTTTCTTGCATTTTCTAGATGGGTCACAAGACCTTGTTGATAAGATTGCTAGCAAAACACAATTCCCATGTTTGTTTCTATCTGACTCGGGGTAGAAAAAGGGAGGTAGCATTACTGCCAACACCTGCAGACCACAGGCTTCAGGAATTAACTTTCTCAGCCTTGACAAGGCTTTCGTATGCCCTTGAGAGTGGGGGAATGGGAGGGGGAACCACCGGGTTGGCTTGAGTCAACAGGGAACGTTGCTCGACCCGGTCTCAGCCTGGCGCCGGGGCCCGGCCTCCCACATGAATGGGAGGGGGGACCACGGGTTGGCTTGAGTCAACGGGGAACGTTGCTCGACCCGGTCTCAGCCTGGCACCGGGGCCCGGCCCCCCACATGTCCCCCTATTGTTTGTAATTGCAACATGTGCATCCTGGCTTGGTATGTGGTAAAGGCAGTAAGACCCCATCTCCAGAAATAACACAGCAAGACAAGTATAACAGATATTACGGAAACAATTCCAATAAAGATCCAAAAAGAATGTTGAAGAATATTAAATGGATTAAACCCATTAAGTTGGTGCAGTATGGCTTCAGCGAGATCTCCAGGGTCAGGGAAACTGAGTGAGCTACTTGCAACAGCATTTATCTCTTCTTGTAGCTGTAAGACGTCTAAGCTAGTATTAGCATCATGCCAAACCCCTTGTAAATGACGATGCACTTGTCCCCATGTCACATTGGTATACTCTAAAGGGGTAACACAGATATGCTTATATGCATCATGACCAATTAAAGAAAGTCTGGTACGCAAAACAGCAAACTGATCACCAAGATACATTAATGCTTCTTGTAGTGCCTCTAATTGGGCTTCCAATTTACGATCTATTCATTCTTGAGTGACAAACACCTTGGATACATTATGAGCCAATTCATTTACATGGGATGCCGTTTGGGCACTTTCATGTAAGGATATTACAGATACAGTTGCAGAGGCAATTACAGTCACTGTTGCTATGAGTCCAGCAATTAAGAGTCCAAGAAACCGTTTGGTCCTGCGCAGCCGTTTACTGATTTCTAAGGCCAATTGCATCCCATAATTAGGATACCAAGGTCCTGTAACATGTACTGGCAACATCCAATAGGGAGGTTGTAAGACCAGATAAACCTTCATTCCACTTCTAGAGGGTCCATCTACTGGTAGACAATTGGTCAAAACACAAGCAGGACACGTCAGCCAGTATAACTGATGACCATCTTCTTTTACTGGAGTAATAGTTCCATCTCCAACAATCAGATAGTAGGGTGGAGGAACACAGGCACGCAATTGCAGAACTGGAGAAACATAATATTCTGGAAAACTAAAGCTGTCATTAGTATATATTTTATCAAAGGTAGCATATAACTTCCAAAGATCAGAATGAATTCTTCCTTCAGGGGATTGCAAAATGGTTTGTGGGATAATCTTGTGGTGTACCTGTACCTCGTTAGGAGGTGGATCCACGACCCTGGGATCAAGAGTCCCATGCTCTACCGACTGAGCTAGCTGGGCCTTTCGGGAATAATCTGTAATGGTATAGTTTATGTCTTTAGGAGTCATCCTCAACGAAGAGGATTGGGCACATATACCCCAAGGTGAGTCCCCAGTAAGGCCTTGACCAGCTGAGGGACATATAGGAAGATTCTGAGGGGGATCACGCGGTCCAAAAAACATCCATTCTCCTAATAATTCTCTCTTTTGCCAATAAGCGGCAACAGAGTGGGGTACCCATTCAGAAGGACGCTTGCCATTTTGCCACAATGTATAAGTAATAGAGCGCCCTACTGGTTTCGTACCCAAACACCCATAAGCAAGTTTGTACGGCATAGACTCCCTTTGCAGGCAGATGGGTACTCCTGTAGAGAGTGCCGTCCAATTTATAGAGGCAGACACAGTGGGCAAAAACCCTGCATCTTTCCCTCCCATAAAGGTGAGATTGGTGTATACTTTGGGTGTGGGGTCTCTCCATGTTACAGGTTGTACTGTAGGAGGACCTACCATGTATGCCCAATAGAGGGCAGACTCTCCGGTTGTAGTTAGAATGCACAGGCATGCCAAGAAGACATGTGCGGCCGTTACCTCTCTACCTGAGGCCATCACTACATCAGTGGCCTGGGTCAGCAGGTTCTTTATCTGTCCCCAGGTGGGTGTACCCGCCTTATGACTCCGCCGTTGTCGCTTCTGGGGGGGCTCCGTCGCTGTCAATTTGGCCATTTTTCGGCGCAACCGTAATGTCTCTGAGGAGCCGAAGCGGGACCCAGCGTGGCGCTTCTTCATCCTGTGGAAAAACACAAGCATACCCTCGCCCTTTTCGAAGGACTGGGTCTGGGCCTCGCCAAATGCCTTCCGGCATATCTTTCCATCTAGCCATCAAGAGAGGTTCTTGATTCCTTCCCCGGCGACGCTCTGCGGCAGTCATCCCTGCTTCACTGACATTTAAAAAATTTAAAACATACAACACAAGAGTGAGATGCACATGTGGGGAATACTTTATCTTTCCCTTTAATATCTCCCCTTCTTTAAGTTTCTGCAGATACTGTTTTAGAGTCAGATGAGCTCGTTCAACAATAGCCTGTCCTGTGGAATTATAAGCAATGCCAGTTGTATGCTCAATTTGGAATCGGCGGCAAAATTCTGCAAAAGATTTAGAAGTATAAGCACTACCATTGTCAGTTTTTATTTTATGAGGTTTGCCCATTGCTGCAAAGGCAGAAAATAGGTGATTTTGAACATCAACAAATGCTTCTCCTGAGTGGGCTGAAGCATGTATATAGCCTGAGCAAGTATCTACAGACACATGTATATATTGCAGTTTCCCAAAAGGTAAATATTGGGTGACATCCATTTGCCACAAGTCATTGGGCCGAAGACCTCGGGGATTAATGGCATAGACCGGCTGTGGGAAGAATTGCGGACAGATGCCGCACTGTTTAACAATTTGTCTGGCCGCTTCACGAGATATTTTGAATTCTCGTCGAAGGGCTGCCGCATTCTGATGAAAATTATCATGACTCCTTTTGGCTGTTTCCAAAGGAGTGGTAATGGGCAGAACTTGCAATAAATGGGTTGCTGCATCGGCTATCCGAGTCCCAGCAACTAGGGGACCAGGCAGGTCGGTGTGGGAAGTTGCAACACGGCTTTGACAAAGTATTGACTGTCAGAATAGACATTTATAGATTCCGGGTAAGTTTTTAGGGCTACCTGTACAGCATAAAGCTCGGCCCTTTGGACAGATTTAGTTGTATAATTTAAAGTGAATTTAAAAATTAAAATTTAAAAATCAAATTTTTATGTTGAGAAGTGACATAATACACTGCAATTTTACCCTCTTTACTAGCATCCACAAAAATGGAAGCAGCATCTTCAATCGGCTGACAAACAATAGGATTATAGGGCAAAATATCTATAAGACTGAAACCTTGTATTAAAGAATCAGAAAGTAAATGAAATTTAATTTGACCTGTAAAATTAGCCAAGGCAAGTTGCCATTCGATGGACTGAGCAAAAGCAGCGTCCATCAGCTTCTGTGTCAGAAAGGCACATGCAATAAATTCTGGATCGTGTCCAAAGAGCTGAACAGCTCGGGATCTTCCTCTAATGATGAGAAGACAAACCATAGATAGCAAAGGATTAATGACATACAGAGAGTGTAAGGCTAAATGTAGCCATTCAAGTGGGCCATGAGATTGCCACAGAATTGCAAAGGGGATGACCTGAGGTTTTAATATTATTAAATACAAAGGCTGAGAAGGGTCAATTCTAGTGACTTGGGCTTGCTGAATGGCCTGTTCTATATGTCTTATAGCTTCTTTAGCTTCTTGAGTGAGACTTCGCGGGGACGCTGGAGAACTATCTCCTTTTAGAATATTAAACAAAAGCAGTAATTGTTCTGTGGTGACTCCTAGTCTATTTCTAATCCAGTTTATATCTCCTAATAATTTCTGAAAATCATTTAGAGTAGTCAAATGTCCGGTTCTAATTGATACTTTCTGAGGTCGGACAGTTGATTTGGAGATGAGATACCCTAGGTATTCAAAAGGTGCTTCCCTTTGAACTTTCTCAGGGGCAACAATCAAATTATATGCTTTAAGGCATCTTTGAAGAGAAATAAAAGCCTCCTGTAATAATTCCTCAGTTTCAGCAGCCAAAAGTAAGTCATCCATATAATGGATGCAATATACATGGGGAAAACTCTGTCTAAAAGGGGCAGTTGCTCTGGCCACAAACTCTTGACATAAAGTCGGACTGTTAGCCATGCCTTGCGGTAAGACCTGCCACTGATACCGCTTAGCAGGTTCCTGTAAGTTAGTGGAAGGCAGGGAAATGCAAAATGTTCTCCGTCGCCAGAGGCCAACGGAATGGTAAAAAAAAACAATCTTTTAAGTCCAAAACTAGTAATTGATATTGTAAAGGAATGGCCGATGGGGAAGGGAAGCCAGGTTGCAAAGCCCCCATGGGCTTCATGACAGCATTAATTGCTCTCAAATCTTGCAGCAACCTCCATTTATTTGATTTTTTTCTAATCACAAAGATTGGGGTGTTCCAGGGACTGGTGGAGGGAACTAAATGACCTAATTGCAGTTGTTCCTCTATGAGGTGAGCAGCAGCCTCCCTCTTAACAGTAGGTAAGGGCCATTGGTTAACCCACACTGGAGTGGAAGTCATCCACTGGAGAGGCATAGAGTGGGGAATTTCCAATGGCCCTAGGAAAAACCCAATCCGAAATGGTCTCTTTTAGGCTCAGGGACATATGGCTCAGGATTCCCTTGTAACTCCTTCCCTAAGCCTTTCCCCTCAGTATAGCCCATTTCCTTCATAAGGTGCATAGCAAGATTAGCCTGTTTTTGAATCGGGACTGCCTTAGTCTCCAGAGTCAAATTCATTGCAGTTAATATGTCCCTGCCCCAGAGATTAAGATCTATATTCAAAACAAAAGGCTGAAAAGTTCCAGTCATACCATCAGGCAGTCTCCAATGTAAATAATCAGAGCTTTGCAACGGAGCAGAGGCATAACCAACACCTTTAATTGGAATATTAGTCACTTGAGTAGGCCATGTGACAGGCCAATTTTTTTGAGCAATAACTGAGACATCTGCACCTGTATCCACTAGTCCCTCAAAAGGGACTCCTTGGATATGCAATGTAAGCATGGGCTTTTCTACAGAGATCACTTTAGCCCAATAAAGATCTGTGGAGCCAAACCCCTGATTTCCCCGATAAGGTTTAACAGCCTTATTATTGGAGGATATCTGGGGTATCAAGATCAATTGTGCTATGGGAGTCTTGGGCTCAAGCACCAAAGTTCCCATAGTTAAGCTGGCCAAAATTTTTATTTCTCCAGTGTAATCTTCATCAATAACTCCAGGATAGATCATCAATCCCTTAAGAGTCCAGCTGGATCTTCCCAATAATAACCCCCAAGTATTCCTGGGTAGAGGCCCCCATATCCCTGTGGGGATGGCTTTAGGGGGCTGTCCTCCTTCGAGGTAAACGGACTGAGCTGGGGCAAGATCTAGTCCTGCACTGGCGGGGGTGCTGCGGTGTAGTTGGCTAATACCTGGGAGGTCTCCAGTGTTGGACACAATGGGTGAGAAGGCGCCTGTGGGAACATTGCTGCAATTGTTTGAGGGGCCTGCGGCTGGCCCCGCTCCCAGTTTCCCTGAAGAGGTTTGCCATTACAATCAGTTTTAGAGCGGCATTCATTGACCCAGTGATACCCCCGTCTACATCTGGGACAAATAATTGCCGGCTTATTATTAATGTTAGGGCCACTTGGCAAACCGGGGGTGGTTGGAATTATTTTTGTACTATGACATTGGGCCTTCATATGGCCCTTTTGGCCACATTTGAAACACACTATTCCACCAAACTTCCTTGGATTAGTTCTTACGTTTTTACCCTGAAGCTGGGCATGCACCTGTAAGGGGTCTATTCCCTTTAAGGCGGCTGCCAAAGTAATGCCCTGAATATAAGATGGTCCAATCTCAGCACATAGTCTGATATAATCCTCCAAGGTACCCTGATTTTTCCAAGGACGAATGGCTGCCTGACATGCAGAATTAGCATTTTCATAAGCCAGTTGTTTTACAATAATGGTACCTGCCTCCCCATCAGTAACGATACGACTGACTGCAGTCAAAAGGCGCCCAACGAAATCCTGGTACTTCTCATCTGGCCCTTGCCTAATTTTAGACAATTCCTCAGTTCTGCCCCCTGTAGAGGGGAGTTTTTTCCAAGCTGCAATGGCACAGGTATTAATTTGATTATACGCAATTTCAGGATAATTTAGCTGGAGGCCCACATCATAATATTGTCCTGTACCTGTGAGCATGTTAAAATCCACTGGTATGTTAGTTCTTTTATTATACATAGCCTGTTTTTCAGCATTCTCTGCAAATTCTGCTTTCCACAAGAGGTTATCTCCCACACTCAAACAAGCCTGAGCAATGACCTTCCAATCTCCTGGGCACAATGCCTCCTTGCTCAAATTATCAAGCATAGACAGGGTAAAGGGAGCTGTTGGACCATACTGGGCTGCAGAGGATTTCAAATCTTTCAGCAATTTAAAACTTAGGGCGGAATACACTCTCTGTCCCCCCTGCTGAATAACAGGGTAAGCGTGAAAAGCAGAGGTGTCTTCCCCATGCTGTTGCGCTTGGTACAGAGTCTGCTGCAAAGGAGTAGCTCCCATAATGGGGTAAGGTTCAGTGGACTGTTGATTCTGAGTAATAGGGAAAGCCATCCGAGGTAAGCCTCTATCTTGTGCCTGAAAAGAAGGTCGTTTTAAAGGTACCTTCTGGACCAGAGGGGCCAAGAAGGCAGGCTTCCTCTGATCTTCCAAATACGGCCCATCATCTCCCTGATCCCCAAAAGGAGAGTCATCACTATTTTCTGGATCTTGCATAGATAACTGTTCTAGGAGGGGGAGAGGAGGTAAAGGTGAAGGCACCCGTGACTGTTCCGAAAGGGCATTGAAAGTAGTTTCTGGAGGGACAGGAGCATCTGAAGTCACTAAGGGTTGGGCTGCTTCCGAGCTAAGAGAAACTATTTCAATAGAATCCTGCGGATCAAGGACCTCCTTAATACAGGTCCAAGTAGACCACAAAGTCCCTGGAACCGCAGCTCCACGAATCTTCATTTGATTTTTAAGTTCCTGACCAACTCGCTGCCAATCCTTTAAATCAGCTGTACCCCCGTCTGGAAACCATGGGCAATAATCATGCACTATGTCAAAAAATTCCCTAAGGGCTGACTGAGAAACCTTAATTCCTTTCTCCTTCATAAGAGCCTGCAAGGCAGTTATAAAATATCCCTGTTCCATAGACTGTTTCTGTCCCATAGTTTTACTCCCGTCGTCTGTGCTGCTGGCACAGTTCCCCTACCTGAATTAGACGCCGCGCGGTCCGCTTTCACTTTCCTCCTTGTTGTCTCAGGTCCCTGTTCGGGCGCCACTTGTCGCGGCCGGCGCGACAAACACCGAGGTCAGGGTCCTGAGGGTAGGGGAATGCAAGAAAAAAAGAGAGAAGAGAAAGTTTGGGAACAGGAGGGTCCCCTGGGCTGATGGCCCAAGTGACGGCTTTATTGTTGCTGTACACAATCTTTTATAACCAGACTCTTATGGGTTAGGTCATTCTAAGAATAAACAGGTTTCACATAATTGCTGCCCACCAAAACATTTAGTTCTGTGTTTCTTGCATTTTCTAGACGGGTCACAAGACCTTGTTGATAAGATTGCTAGCAAAACACAATTCCCATGTTTGTTTCTATCTGACTCGGGGTAGAAAAAGGGAGGTAGCATTACTGCCAACACCTGCAGACCACAGGCTTCAGGAATTAACTTTCTCGGCCTTGACAAGGCTTTCGTATGCCCTTGAGAGTGGGGGAATGTGGGGGGGAACCACCGGGTTGGCTTGAGTCAACAAGGAACGTTGCTCGACCCGGTCTCAGCCTGGCACCGGGGCCCGGCCTCCCACATGAATGGGAGGGGGGACCACCGGGTTGGCTTGAGTCAACGGGGAACGTTGCTCGACCCGGTCTCAGCCTGGCACCGGGGCCCGGCCCCCCACACAATAATAAACAAACAAACAAACAAATAAAGGCAAAGTACAGAAGATCCTAAAATTTAGGAAATGAATTTGAAGGAACAGTTAGGAGGGAGAGAGAAAAAGGACTCCTATTAGGCACATCAGTTACTCTTCCTCCATTTTAGAATACTTTCTACATTAAGCAATACAGGCCCGAAGGACTCACAGAAAAGGCAGGAATTATGACCTCTGCTCTTACATTTATGCATCCCAGTGGCTATCCTGCTGACTTAGCACAGGCTGCAACATTCTCTTTTCACTTGGGATCTGATTCTCCAACTCAAGAGCATCTTTGGAGACCTACCTGGCATTAAAGACAGAGCAATTGCTCACCCAGATTTAGCGTCTCCATAAAATAAGTGACAATAATTTTCTCGATACTTACGTAAAGTGGCAGGTAGCATTTCCCAAAGATGATTTCCATAGCTGCTCTCAGCCCATCTTTTAAAATACTAAAGGTATAGGTCCTAATTGGCCTCTGGTACACATTTCTCCTATGAGTGATGCTAGGGTGAATGTAGACATTAAGTGTGACATCTCTGGGGCTAAACTATCTGGGTTTAGCTGTAAGTCACCGGTCACCGGTTGTACAACCTTGGACACATTAGATAATTTATGCTTCTCAGTTTTATTATTTATACTATGGGAATGGTGATAGTAATAATACCTGCCTCATAAGATTGTTGACAGGATTGGATTAACGCTTTCAAATGCTGGTCAATATCATTGGGATGAGTAGTTCAAATTTTAGCAATGAGAATTTTTCTTAAAGGTTTAAGCCAGATTATTTACTCTAAAATAAGAAGGAGACATTCTGAGGGAAGTGGACTCCTTTAACCCCCAGAGTTCTGAAGAATACAGGATTGAAAATTTTTACCAATATTGAAATAAATTGTATTGTAAGAAGGTACCCTGATGATCAGAAATAGACGCCTGAGACTTTAGTAAGGTAATCACAGTATTTTTACCTGGAAGAGTAAGTTCTAAATCTCAAAACACTGGAGTTGGTTTTGTATAAGTCTATCAAACAATACTGATATCCAAGAGCTTGGCGTTCTTAATTGCCAGGAACTATCTAAAAATTAGATAATGTTATTTTGAATCTGTCCTCCTATTACTAATAAGAAATTGGGATAGTTTAACATACTACATGTGTGTTTGTTTATATACAAACTATAATATTGTTGATGAACAAAAACAAACAAACAAACAAACAATGATCTGCCTTTTTAATTCTTCCGGCTATTAAAAACTGCAAGCCTTTGCTTGGATTCCCATGAGTTTCCCTAGAAACTCAATTTCCAGGTTGCCCTCACCTCACTATCCAGGGACTATGTGCCCAAGGAAAGGAAACTGTAGTTAAGCTTGTTTCAACTGAATTCAATTCAAAAGGTTATTAAGTGGCTACTATGTGCAAAGTTACTGTCAAGGACTGAGAAGAAATATCAAGGGAAGACAAATACAGAGGCAAATAAATTCATTAACAAATATTTGTTCAGAGCTGCAAGAAACTTAGTCTATGCAGTGCATAATATGATAATATGGCACACTTAATATTATAGCAATATGTTATACCTGATGGTCAATGATGCTAGTGAATCTGAGATATTCTGTTGTTTTTTAAGTACTATCACGTGGAGACTGTTTTACTGTTCTTGGCCCTCTCCTCCAACCTAAAGTTCTCTGAAATCCAAAAGCAATTTACTTTTTCCTCACTTGACTCATCAAAGCCTACGATTTTTGTAGTTACTTAATTTACAAGATTAAATTGTATTTAATGTAGTTATTAATTGTATTTAATGTGGTAATTAATTAACTAATGCATTGATGTGGTTATTGCTACATCAATATCTGATATCAGATATCAGAATTACTAGAAACATTCTCAGCTAAAACACTTACTGTGTAACCTTGAGCAAATCCTCTAACCATTTTGCGTGTGAGTTTCCTTCTGTTTAAAATGGAAGCTAATAACAGCACTTATCTCACAGGAATATAAGGATTTAAGTTATTAATAACATGTAAGTATACTTAGGAAAGTGCCCTTATTTTGTAATCATTCATTATACAGGTTGAATTAGAACTGAAAAGTGTTTTTGTTACTCTTTTTTGAATCACACTGAAAACTAAAAATAATCATACATTTAACTAACACAAACTGACATAAACCATGTCACTAAATAACGCACATAACATTATCTTGAAAAGCTGGAAATGAAACGATATTGGAGAAGACTGTAAAGGAGATTCTTATAATTTGCTAACGTTACATGTATGGCCATTGATTTTACTTTCAACTTGATTTTCATAAAGTGTAACTTGCAAACTTGCCTACAAGAAAACAATTAGAAATTATGATTAAGGTATAATTGACAGGGGTGCCTGGGTGTTCAGTTGGTTGAAAGTTTGACTCTTGGTTTTGGCTCAGGTCATGATCCCAGTGTCGTGGGATAGAGCACCATGTCAGGCTCCATGCTGAGTGTGGAGCCTGCATGAGATTCTTTCTTTCTCTGTCTCTCTTTCCTTCTGCCCCTCCCACCTTTGCGTGTTCTCTCTCTCTCTAAAATAAAAAAAAAAAAAAAAAAAAACAGTGAGGGTACAATAAACATTCTTTTGAATGTATAGCTGAATTTATAGGTAATTTAGTGATACCAACATGACCAAAACAAAGAATGAACTAATATACAGCTAATTTCGTGGTGCCAAAGTGACTAAAAGAGCCAGACTCAATGGTCACATGAGGCAGGGAATTAGACTTGGACCTTACCAGCACAGAGAGTAGGAACTGAGACCTCTCTACTGCATCCCTACTCAAGTATGAACAAGAAAAAAAAGCTGCTTACAAAGGGTGGAGATAATGAGGATGTTTATTTCTATTTAGTTCCTTTTTTTTAATATATGAAATTTATTGTCAAATTTGTTTCCATACAACACCCAGTGCTCATCCCAAAAGATGCCCTCTTTAATACCCATCATCTACCCTCCCCTCCCTCCCACCCCCCAGCAACCCTCAGTTCTTTCTCAGTTTTTAAGAGTCTCTTATGCTTTGGCTGTCTCCCACTCTAACCTCTTTTTTTTTTTTTTTTCCTTCCCCTCCCCCATGGGTTTCTGTTAAGTTTCTCAGGACTGACATAAGAGTGAAACCATATGGTATCTGTCTTTCTCTGTATGGCTTATTTCACTTAGCATCACACTCTCCAGCTCCATCCATGTTGCTACAAAGGGCCATATTTCATTCTTTCTCATTGCCATGTAGTATTCCATTGTGTATATAAACCACAATTTCTTTATCCATTCATCAGTTGATGGACATTCAGGTTCTTTCCACAATTTGGCTATTGTTGAGAGTGCTGCTATAAACATTGGGGTACAAGTGTCCCTATGCATCAATACTCCTGTATCCCTTGGGTAAATTCCTAGCAGTGCTACTGCTGGGTCATAGGGTAGGTCTATTTTTAATTTTTGAGGAACCTCCACACTGTTTTCCAGAGTGGCTGCACCAGTTTGCATTCCCACCAACAGTGCAAGAGGATTCCCATTTCTCCACATCCTCGCCAGCATCTATAGTCTCCTGATTTGTTCATTTTGGCCACTCTGACTGGAGTGAGGTGATATCTGAATGTGGTTTTGATTTGTATTTCCCTGATGAGGAACGATGTTGAGCATCTTTTCATGTGCCTGTTGGCCATCTGAATGTCTTTTTTTTTTTTTAATTTTTTTTAACGTTTATTTATTTTTGAGACAGAGAGAGACAGAGCATGAAAGGGGGAGGGTCAGAGAGAGGGAGACACAGAATCTGAAACAAGCTCCAGGCTCTGAGCCATCAGCCCAGAGCCCGACGCGGGGCTCGAACTCACGGTCTGTGAGATCGTGACCTGAGCCGAAGTCGGACGCTTAACCGACTGAGCCACCCAGGTGCCCCTGGATGTCTTCTTTAGAGAAGTGTCTATTCATGTTTTCTGTCCATTTCTTCACTGGATTATTTGTTTTTCGGGTGTGGAGTTTGGTGACCTCTTTATAGATTTTGGATACTAGCCCTTTGTCCGATATGTCTATTTAGTTCCTTGAGTGGAAAAAACTCTCTTAATAACTTGTAATCATGTTTCTGCTACTTATGTGTGAGGTTTGCATTTATACAAACTGCATTATATATAAATAACCAAGCTGAGAAGTTTTGCATAAAAAAATGCTCAGCTAGTCTGAGAGTGGCTGGCAGAAGTAAATGTGTACTCTTTCGAATAGCTGAACCCTAAACTTAGTCTGCACAAGATGGTCACAGATAGAGCCCCTCACAATCCAAAACTCAAAATAAACAAGGAAAATCTACTTGTGGTTAGTATCAACAGACAGACAAACAGTAGGATCAGATGCTTAAGGGCTTTACAAATAAGAATTATTAGCAGACACTATGAGCTATAGTTTCAGGATATAAAGATGAATTAAAATCAAAACAAAAGAGAGCATTATGAATAAAAAGTATGTTTAAGAGGAAAATAATGAAATTGCAGAAATGAAAAGAAAAAAAACTATTAAAAGTACAATGGAGAGGTTAAATAGATATAGGTGAAGAGTGAACTAGAAAATAGAAACATAGATCTGAGGAAATTAGTCAGAGGCAAAACAAGGGTTAAAGCGACAGAAGATATGAAAGATAAGTTGAGCAATATGCCAGATATTACAAAAATATCAAAAATACTTTAATAGGACCTTAGAAAATTGAGAGAATGAGTGAGAAGGGTTAAACAAATACTGAAAGCCTCCTCTGTACAAGTATTATTCTAGGTACTTGGGATACATCAGTGAAGAAAGCAAATAAGGATACTTACACTCATGTTGTTCACATTCTAGCTAGCACAGACGACAGAAAATTAAATATATATCTATGGGTATAATACATACATATATACATACATACATACATACATGATAGAATACAGTAAATAGCAAATGTGCTACAGAAGGAATAAAGAATAAAATAGGATAAGGTATAAGGAGTATGTATGTGTGTGGGAGGGGGATAAGGTTGCAATTTACAATAGTGTGGAAAAAGTAGACTTTGTTGACAAAATGACATTTGAGCCAAGATTTGAAGGAGGTGAGGAATTAGCCATTCAGATTCCCCTAGGGACTTTTCCATTTAAATAGTTTAAAAGCCCTAAGATAAGAGTCCATCTGGGGTGTTAAAGGTTTTTTTGTTTATTGTTGTTTCCCCAACACGATGAATATTAACTGAGATAAAATAGCAGATCAATAAATATTTTTTGAATCAGTGAATGCGGTATATATATCCTTGTTTATTTCTGTTGCAGAGTGTCTCTTTTCCTTTACTTGACTTCACTATTTTCTTCCTGAACTTTGTCTCAATAATCTGTATAGACTTGTCTTGAGGATTATTATGATTTTGATGCTGCACTATCAATGTGATACATGTAGACAAGGTACAGGTACATGGGGATTTTGTGGTGGAAGCTTGTGGAAATTCTTTTTCTCATGGTTTCCAATTTTTTTTTAATTAAATGGGAAACACAGCCATTACCAGAGAGTGAAGAAAATGGAAATGGTGGTAGAGTTTGAGGAGAATAGAAAGTATAAAATAGTTATCTGGGAGACTAGAAGACTGAGTTAGAAAGAGAAATATGATTGGATTCTAGAAAGTTCTAAGAAATATTTGTGGTTAGTATTCAAGTGATATAGTGAGTCCAGTCATAACACCAAGTCTAGCATGTCTAGCATACCAGGTACAGGGCGTGCAGGGAATTGTATTTATCCTGTGCTGGGTCATGGTCAGTCATAAACAAGGGAATGTGAGAAGAACAAGAAAGTTATGGTTTATGCAGAAGAGTTAGTATAATGATGGGCACAGAGTTCCAGGTAAAAATGGAGGCAAGTGAGGATATGAGGAGGTGAGTTTAAGTTAAAGGTGGCCAGGGGAGAAGGAATTAAGATGGTGGAAGAGCATGGAGACTCTCAGCTTGTCTTGTCCCTGAAACATAACTAGATCAGGACCAAACCATTTTGCATACCTAGGAAATTGATCTGAGGATTAACACAACAATCTACATAACTTGAACAACAGAACTCAAGAGGTATGAGTGAACTCATATGGTATGAACAGTGCAGAGAGTGAACTTGGGGAGAAAAAAGCTACGCAGAGTAGGGAGGTATTTTTGTGGAGAGAGGTCAGAGAAATGGGAGAGGGTGACAAATTGGGAGAGTGAAGGAAAAACACACCCCCAAAAGTTGCTGGAGAGAAAAAATGAAAACACTCACAGGGGACTGAACAAGAAATTTGTTCCCCAAAACCACTGATGGGAAGAAAGGAGAGGGTTTTCAATACCACCAGGATTCTATAGACAGTGGAGTACAGAGTCTGAAGTTCTGGAGCTCAGTGCCTGGAAGTGTTCTGGTGAGGAAGTAGGTGAGTCCCAAGGAGCAGGCAGAGGGGTCTGAGGGGTCTTTGTACCACACAGGGAGAAGCAGTTCCCCTGCACGGAGTGCATTTGGTAGAGGCCATACGGCCTTCCCACAGCCAAGGTCCCAGTGGAACCCAGGAGCAGCCACGTTTGCTGGTATTGGTACAAAGGCACCAAAAGGCTTTGAAACCTGGCTCTGGCCGTGTGTTGTGACTTGCCATAATCTCTGAACCTCTGCCACTGCATGATTGCATGAATGTTTTCTGGGGTAAGTTGGTGTGAGAAATAAGCCCACTGACCCAATCCAAGGAGGGACGTGAAGACTTGGAACATGGTGAAGCAAGGCTTTAATCAATGTTCTTGCAAGAGCAGGTGTCTGATGGACAGGCACACTCGAGACTGTTACAGCAGACAATTTATCTCCTAGAGTGGAAGTCTCTCTCTGATTCCTCATTGGCTGAGTACTACAGAGGTTACAGCCTAACCTGGAAAGTCACCTATGCCGATGTAAGGCAAAAAGTAGTCTGATTAGAAAAAGTATATATTCCTTGAGGTGATGCAGAGAATTAGTTCTTTGATGCATGCTTATTGCAAAGCTTGCAAAAAATAAGCCTGCGAAATGGAGAGGGATAGAAGAACCAGGAAGTGAAGTGTCTAAGGGTTTGGGACTCCATTGTGGGAAGTGAGGGGTGTCAAACATATTTTCAATCGGTTGTAAAACTATTGTTAACTAGACAGCACAGGTTTATTTGGTATTTCTGAAAATGAATCATCTTACTCTCACAGCCAGCACATGGCCATTGCCCAGCAAGACCCTCTCCCAAAGAGTCTGCATGGGTTTAAGCTGCAGGGGTCTCTGAAGTTTGGGGTTTGAAACACAACCCCATATGAGATAAAATTTTAGAAGGAGGTGCCGCCTGGCAAGCGGTCAGCTTGGACATGGAGAGGGTAGAGGTGGGGAGTGGATGGAGGCCTGAGACAAAGGAGGGTTGCTTGATCACTGGTCGGTGAGAGTGTGAAGTTCCTGTGCCAGAGACTAGGGAGCTGGGTGAAGCCATTTCCATCTCTCAGGCACACGCACACCACATTGATCCATCCCAGTGGCTAACAGACACATGAAAAAATGCTCTACATCACTCATTAGCAGGAAAACACAGATCAAAACCACAATGAGATACCACCTCACACCTGTCAGAATTGCCAACATTAACAACTCAGGCAACAAGAGATTTTGGTGAGGACGTGGAGAAAGAGGAACTCTTTTACACTGCTGGTGGGAATGCAAACTGGTGTAGCCACTCTGGAAAACAGTATGGAGGTTCCTCAAAAAATTAAAAATAGAACTACCCTATAACCCAGCAATTGTACTACTAGGTATTTATCCAAAGGATACAGGAGTGCTGATTCAAAGGGGCGCATGCATCCCAATGTTTAAGGCAGCACTATCGACAATAGCCAAAGTATGGAAAGACCCCAAATGTCCATCCACCGACGAATGGATAAAGAGGATGTGTGTATATATATATATATAATGGAATACTACTTGGTGATCAAAAAGAATGAAATCTTGCCATTTGCAACAACATGGATGGAACTAGAGTGTATTATGCTAAGCCAAAGAAGTCCGTCAGAGAAAGACAAATACCACATGATTTCACTCATATGTGGAATTTAAGATACAAGACAGACGAACATAAAGGAAGGGAAGCAAAAATAATATAAAAACAGGGAGGGAGACAAACCATAGTAGACTCTTCAAATACAAAGAACAAACTGAGGGATGTTGGAGAGATGTCAGGTCGGGGGATGGGCTACATGGGCAAGGGGCATTAAGAAGGACACTTGCTGGGATGAGCACTGGGTGTTATATGTAAGTGATGAATCACTAAATTCTATTCCTGAAATCATTATTACACCATATGTTAACTAACTTGGATTTAAATTAAAAAAAGAAAGAAAAAAAAAAGGTGGCCAGTGGGGTGAAGTTAAAGGGAGATGAGAGAATATTTGGAAAAGGAATAGCAGAAGGAGTTGCATGCTTAAAATTGACACTATGGAGGACTGAAGGTATCGGTAAATTTTATTGTATAACCATGGGAGTGGGTGGCTGGAGTGAAGTGGGGTACATGATATCTGGAGGAGGGCAGATTAGGAACAGGGAGTTCAGAGTAGACGGGATGGTCAACTTCAGTGATTCTCAATCCTGGGTGCTCATTAAAATCACCTGAATAACTTAAAAAAAGTATGAAATCTAGGTTCCATATCAAACCAATAACACCAGAATTTCTGGGAGTAGAATTTTTCAAAGTTCCTTGCAAGGGATGCCTGGGTGGCTCAGTAGGTGAAGCGTCCTACTCTTGATTTTGGCTCAGGTCATGACCTCAGGGTCATGAAATCAAGCACCCTGTCGAGCTCCCTGCTGCACGTTGAGTCTGCTTAAGATGCTCTCTCTTTCTGCCCCTCTCTCTAAAATAATAATTAAAAAAAGTTAAAGGTTTCTCATGAGATTTGGTTTGTAGCCAGAATTGAGAATCACTGGTAGCACGGAGAGAAAATAATGATGGAGACAGAGAAAATGCGTCAGAAGGTAAAACCCTCAAGAATGGAGTAAGGGAGGTGGTGACCAGGATGTAAGTAAATAAAACTGCTACATACATTTGTGCAACAGTAGTAGTGCCTAGATGTGAAACATCTTGATTCAGTCTACAAGAACGCTTGAGGAATGTTTGGATTGCCAAGCCCCTAGAAATAGCCCAGTTTTGGAAACGATGAAAGAACCCCCTCCTTTGGTTCTGTCTTTAGAGAATCCTTCTGGTATTTTGATTCTTTTTTAGCAACCCTAGGTGCACTTAATTCTGCAACTGTGGTATGTAGAATAAAACTGACTTTCAAAATCAAAATTTTCTATACAATGCAGAATGGAGGAAAGAATGGTGAAACATGAATTAAATACATATTTCTAATGCAGGATATAAATGATCTGGAAATCTGCAGCTCCCCAAACAAACTAGATTAATTTACATTTAAAAAAACCCAAATCTAATAGTTAATGCTCACCTTGAATACTCTGCTTTAATTATTCAGGAAGCTTTGCCGGTGTTCTGATCTGCTGAGGTAAAGTCTCCCACAAGTTTTATGTTAAAAGATGCGAAATCAGCCCTTACTGGGTTGAAATTTAAATTTCCTTTTGTTCTTGCAATCTCTCTTGATTCAATTTTGCAATTCTCAGCAAAGCTGGCTGGGCCGCCAGACCTTTTCACAAATTATCATCGTGGGTACTTTTCCCAGTAATGACTCGGTCTTCTATTATATGTTGAAAAGGTAAAGCATAAACCTATCTCTGGGCTCTTCATGGTTATGCATTGTTGTTATCATATGAACACGTTTAAGGATATTGATCTAAATCATGCATCTTTTAAAAAGATAATGGAAGTAGACTTTTGATATTTATATGTAAAACTGTAGTTGGCAGGGATTATTGCATTTGAGAGAGTAGAGAAGGAGGTAATAGCCCTATTTTTTCTTTATACTCTGAGAAAATTGTGTACTGGATATGCCGTTGTGTGCTCCCATTCCTCTAGCCACAATAAGAGGAGTCATCTTTATGAGTAGATAGGAAGGCAGCACTTGTGTACCTGTAATTTAAAGCCCTGTGATGTTTTTGTCACATGGCCTGAGAGCTACTTTTGGAGGTCTAATACTTTTCAGTTCTGAATTTGATTATTCCTTAAGAGCTCACAATTCAAATGTCAGTAACACTAGGAATCTATATCATATAACTTCAGAAGGCTGAAGACTTCATTTAGCTGAGCACAGAGACGTACATAAAGAAGATACAGTGTTTTTTTGGTAGGAAGTCAGAACGAGTGTGTGAGGCAGGCAGGGAAGGTGGGAGAAAATCAAGTAGGGGTATAGACAAGGAGTGGTGGGAGCTCTATAATTATACTGGGGTTTTGCTTTTTGCCAGGCTTGTCTCCAATGGGGGTATGCAGAGTGGAGGGTTAAAGAGACCATATTTATTTGTGAATTAAAAAAAAATTTTTGCATGTGTTCGGGTGTGTGGGGACATGAGTTCATATTATAAACAAATTCCTACAAAGGAATGTTTGATGTGAGGAGATCAGTGAATCATCAAGAAGAGAAATTGGTTTCTCCTTAATAAAATGTCAATTGCAGGTGAAATTACCAAAGATGGGAAGTTATAAGAATATGAAATCTTTTTTAAAATCAGTCTTTAATAAAATAGAATCCAGGTAATGAATAAGGGTTTCACATTAGAAGCTATTTAACAAAGAGACATCAGAAGAGGCTGATAATAAAACTTTCCTGGCAGTCATCATCTTGGAATTCTACTTCATATAATTAAACTGAGTCAGGGAAAAGAAAGAAAAATAAAATATAATATGGAATCTTTTGACCTCGGTTCTAATTTGATTGATTCATACTGGCAGAAATGCATCCTAATGTCTGCATTATTGTAATGGAACAACCTTTTATTATTTTTATGTTAATTCAAGATTATGGTATCAGTTTATTCATTTCTTCAAAAACTTTATCATAGAAATATAAATGTACTATTTCAAAGTAAAAAGCAAGGGCCTTGATTTTACACATACATACACACGTGTGCTCCTACACACTATATATGTATTTGCATACACATTCCATACATATATATCTATACATACACACCTAAACATATACAAATACCTACAAGCACACACGTACACATGTATACTGTATATGTATCTGTGCATGCATAATATACATTTATATCTGTGCGTACACACACACACACACACACACACACTAGGGTGACCTGGATGAGCTTAAGGCTTCAGGGGAGATTAGACATGTGAGATCCTGTATCCCCTTGCCCCCACCCCCAAGATAATTATTTGAGTAAGTTGAATGCATACAGACGTTTGTATATTTGGCTGAAGGAGAAAGGATGCTGATAGAAGGGCACCTGGGACAGAGAAAAGACAGAAGGAACAAATACTGGAGGGATAATATGGTGGCTTGGTACTATGTCAATTTAGCTAAGCTGGAACTCTATTCCACAGAATTCCTCTCCTGTATAGCTCAGAGTTAGGGCTGGCTGCAAGAGAAACTTGAGAGGGATATGGAAGCTGGTAGTAAAGCAGTGGCCATTACATTAGAAACGTTGGTACAGGAAAACAGATGATGTTCACACACCTTGTGGCTCATCTACTCACCCATTTGGGGGCATCGGCAGGGAGTCTGACTCCTGAGATGCTCCTCCTTCAGCTTCTCCAAGTCCTGGGCCAAGTGCCTGTACATCTCAAGGGTGAAGGATACCAACTTTTCCTGCAGACTACCAAGGCCATCAAGGATAGAGACAGTGACAGACACAGAATTCTGTTTATCCTGTGTGTTCTTGTGGGGTCTGGTTTGTCATTAATCTTTTCCCCATAATGTCTAGCTTTTCTTCTGGGAGCTGAGTTTTCTGAAAATCAGCCCCAAAATCTAATTATAAGGGTGGCTGTACTATATCATTTTATTATATTATGTATTATATATTATGTATATATGCACATTGATTTCTAACCTTAAAGTTTCTCTTGCGTAAAAGTTGGAGCATTGTTTGGGAAAGAGTAGAATCCTGAAAATTGGGATGGAGAAATATGGACAGGTTCTGATGAAGCCATATATTTCAACAAGCCTGCTTTTCAGTAGAAGCAACCTTTCTTCTCCTCTCCTTTCCTGCCTCCATGGAGATAGCTGCATTGTAAGAGATTGCTGATACTCCTCAGGACCTACTCTTAACATCTGTTACTGCTTCTAGAACCATAATCATCAAGTTCAAGAATATCCAAGAGGGTGAGGGATAGAGAGTTTTCCATGAGGAGTTAAATATACACTAAAATAATGGTAGAATTTTGCCAATTCATAAAGATAGAAACCTGAGAATATCAGAATAGAGCCTCAGGAAACAGATCAGATGGAATTCACTGATATGGACACATTGAGCAGAGATTCTCAATTCAATATATTAACATGAGCAGCTAAGAGTAGCTCTAAGATTTTTTTTTTTAATTAGTTGACTAAAACCTGAATCCAAGATGCCCTACATGAAATTGAAGTTAACATGTCAGACCTTCCATGAAATACTGATGAGAAAGCCTTTGGATAAAGGCTCAACTGGGTTAAAATGTTAGAGTGGATTTATCCTGTAGAATGTGCTCATTCACTCCCTAATTAGTTTCCTAAGACAGTGTAGAGGACACACTTGTTTCACCAAATTTGTGAGAAATGTATTTATGAGGAATACCTCAGTAGCATCACAGAGGAACTCTGTGGTATCTGTTCTCCCTAGGCCAAGAATGACAGTGATGATTCTGCCATTGGAATGAGCTCCCTCAAGTCAATGGGAAATGGAGTTCTGAGGTGGCAGGGAGTTAATGATGGCATTTAATTGGCAGAGGCAATATGGGAATGATTACTATAAGGGACAAAGGAGCCAAAACAGTTACCAGAATAGTCTGATTTACAGATATCTTTGCCATGGATAATTGATCATGGTGCCATTAATCTTCATCTCCTTCACTTTTCCATAAACGACTGTGGTCCTTTGACCTTTAACTGACCCTCTGGGAACTTAGTACAGTTATGAACTCCACTAGGCCTGGAAAATGGGCAGTAAAGAACAGAGCAAAGCTATTTTAAACCTGGCACACTGACACGCTCCTCTTAAGGAGGCTCTCTCAATCACATGTAGGGCAATAGACCCCTGGGATCATATCAAACCTTTATCATTAGAACTAATATAGGTTCTCTGATAGTGTTATCTTCAGTCTTTGATGTTAAGAGTGTATTCTCTTACTGAGTATTTTTGCGTCCCAAAATAATTTCTCCTCTGCTGTTTATAACAATCACCTGAAAGGCCAAATGCATAACAGAAGGCACTTGATGAGAGAGGAAATGGTGTAGACGTGAATAAAAGTCTTCATTCAGTCAATTTCCATCAGTTGATTCCAGTTCATGGTTTTTGGATGGTAAAATTATCTCTCAGGGCAACATATTCATGGGTCCTAGGTGTTAGGATATGAATAACTCTGAGGGACATTAATTTAGCTTACTACTCAATCCTTTTGACTTTAAGGCAGCATGACAGAGATTCTTCAGTAGTAAGAGAGGTGACACATGTTGTGGACTAGGATTTTTCCTGCCGTCTTAGACTTTCAACTGAGGTCAGGAACCTGAGAAAGGTAACTGCACTTGCATTTTAAAGAGATGCCAAACACATCCATAACTAAATTACTAAATGATAATAGAACCTCTATGGGAACAATCAGCTAAGCTGCCAATTGACATAAAAGAACATAAACTTTAAAGAGTGATTGGAGACAGTAGTTAAAATAGGTGTGCAACCGAATTAATTAAGAGTACTAAGGGATTCTCTGATCCCTCGTAAGTAAATAAATAAGAATAGAATTCTGGCACTTACCATAAAACACATGATGGGTCTCCAAGAGACTGAGCATACCGGGAATTTGGAGAGTGTAGACTCTTATTTCCTGGCTGGATACTTATGTAGCTTCAGAAACTTAATAAGCTTGCCTAGTGTTCCCACCAGAGTGAAGTCTGGCAGGAAAATTCTTCAGAGATCTTGACAGGTCCCCTAGAACAGAGACACATACATAAACAGAGAAACTAGTCCTTGCTTCCTCTCTGCTTCCAGCCTAGAGAATTCTCAAGCCATGAAACTGGCTGGACCAGCTTGCTGTGGCAAGAAAAGTAGAGAAGACAAAGCCCTAACCAATGGTATTCTACCATTGGTGGGTTAAGAATACACAACCTCCCATGGTCCAAGTAGCTGCCATGGAAGGCCACCTGTCTCAATGAACTCTTATGCAAGAAAGAAACCTTCTGGGGAGAGGGGAACTCCTGGTAAGAGGCCAAGAGGTACATTAAAGAGGGCAAGAAACTGAGGACAGTTGGAACAAGTCAACTGGATATGCATCACTCTTATATGGGAAACTTATAGGCTGGAGATCCCTTAGTGGGGCTCCCAAAGAGAGCACAAATGTGCTGTATGAATCACAGTTACTTAGATGGAAATTGTTTTTGATACTGGAAGAGACTGGAAAGGTATGGAATATGCCTGGGATATTTTCTTGGAGCAGAGAAGGTAGTTTGCAGCAGACAGTACTGGTTGGCAGTGGTTGGAGAAAAAAAGTAAAGAAGTTTACTCCTGTTGACAAACTGTTGTATAGGTAAGAATGTGTCAAGAAATAAAGAATGAAAATGTGACTCTGGCAGCAATATGGAGTAGTAGATCCACTACTAAGAATATTTTGAAGTTAAGAGAACACTCAACATCAGGATAAATCTCTAGGTCTCTTAAAAACAAAACAAGCAATAAACAAAACCAAAAATGATCAATCTAACCAAATGCTATTTTCCATTGAAAATTTGGATAACTTGGTTATTCATTGATAGTTTGCAACTTTAAACTTTACTAAAATGGTTTTGCAATTTTAAAAAGACTTTTTTTTTGCAATAAGTCATTAAGTATAGGATGACATTTCTGAATTAGGGGGAAAATCATATTCCACGCTTTTTTTCTTACCCCAAGACATGACTCAAATGAAGAGGAGGCATTCATAGAAGGAAGAGCAAGAATACTGAATGCGTAGTGTCCATGGCATTTTCCTGTTCATTTTATCTAACACAAATGTTAAAATAAGTCTTTCATGTGACAGATTAGGTAACAGCGACCTAGAAGATCTTTTTTCACAGCTGGCTTTTACTGTGCCATTTACTTTCATTTCCTATAAATGTGTTTGGCCCACAGACCTCCCATTAGTTTTAAAGAGATTCAGTGTCTAAATATACACTAGAACATGAAAATGTGTCCTACTAAGGAAAAAGCTCTATTGCCTCATGTAATAGTGCTTCGGGGGAATCCTGAAAGATTAGCCATTAATTCCACTTCCTGTCCCAGTCACTGATTAGATAAGGAAATAATGTGGCTTTAAAATGAATCAACTACATGGAGGACATTAATTGAACCACTAACTTTAGAAAATAATGAAAGATTTTTTTTCTTCCTAAATCTAAGTGTAAAGAGTCAAAGTGAAGGAGGAGGCTTTGTTGAAATGCAAAGGTAAAGCAGAATTGGTGTATTAAATGATGAAGACAGTGTATCTATTAAAAACATGAATGTGTACATTAATTCATTCAACTAATGATTTTTTGGCTACTGCTAGGGACTGTTGTAGGTGCTGGGAATATGAAGAAAATGTACAAAAAAGTCTGTATTCATGTAGTTTACATTCTAAAGTGCTGAGATAGACAATACATATAATAAATTATATGCATATGTGAGTTTTTTGTAGACACACAGTGATGAGTTCTATGGAGTACATATAACCAGGAAATGGAGGGCAGGAAAAAGAAAGCTATTTTCAATAGGATAGTCCTGGAATTCCTCATCAACTAGGTAACTGAATAAATATCTGCAGGAAGTGCTAGACATGGCAATAACTGGTAGAAGAGGTTTCTACACAGAAGGAGAAGCAAGTGCATGTTTTGGTTGGTAGTTATTAAAGAGACCAGTATGGCTAGAGGAGGCAAAGAAAGAAAGTGGTAATAAATGAGGACAGAAAGGTTGCAAGGATGCAGATTACATAAGACCTTAAGGGCCATGGCAATGAATGAGGCTTTTACTCTGAGTAGAATGAAAACCACTGGAAGATACTGAGTAGTTGCATGATGTGAACTTCACTCTAGTTTTGAAAGGATCACTCTGGTTTCTGGGTTGAGGACAGACTACCTATGAGATAAAAGAAGACCAGTTACGGGTCCATGGCAATCAATAATCCTGATAAAAGATGATGATGGCTCTGAGCAGAGTGGTAGTGGTTAGGGTAATGTGAGTGGATATATTTTAAAGATGGATCCAATAAGATTTCCAAATGCATTGGACATGGAATCAGAAAAAGAGGACTTAAGGATGACTCTAAGGGTTTTGGTCTGAAGAACAGGAAGGATGGAAGTGCCCTTTACTGAAATTGGGCAGGCAGTGGGAGGGGCAGGTTAAAAGGAAGTTCTGCTTTGGATCTGTTAAGTACGAGCAGCCTATCAGACATTCAGGTGGATCTGTCCACCAGGAAGTTGATGTGTGAATCTGGAGTTCTGGAGACAGATTTTGGCTATTAATACAAATTTGGGAACCAGAAACATATGTATATGTATATATATCCTGGAAGTGAACAGGGATAAAAATTAAATCATAAGGGACTCTAACATTTAGATTTGGGGGCTATGCCTGAACCAGAAAAGGTAAGAAGTGAACAGTGAACCTGGAGAAAAATCAGGAGAGTGTGTTATTCCAGAAACCAAGGATGGACGTTTTCCAAGGGAGCATGGCTGACTGGTCAAGTTGTTGACCAGTGATTTGGTTGGTGACTTTAATAAGAGGAGTTTTGAGTGGAGTGGTGGGAGAGGGTAAAAGCCTTATATTTTAGTGGGTTCCAAAAAAATGGGAATATACTGAAGATAGCAGGTATAAGCAAATTTTAAAGGGGTTTTGTAGGAATATAGATGCAGATACATGAGAAATAATTGGAAGGAGATGTGAGGTCAAGGAAAGATTTTTTTTTCATCGTTTTTAGATGGTAGAAATTATAGCCATTTTTGTTTGTACACTGGCAGGAATGTCACAGTGGAAAGTAGAAAATTAATGATGGAAGAAAAAAAGATGGAGGCATTGCTTAACTGATGAGTTTGTGTAGGCGAGAGGCAATGGGATCCAGTGCACAAGAGGGATTGCCTTTAGACAGGAGCAGGGATAATCCATCTGAAGTAATGGGTGCGAAGGCAGACCATGTGGGTGCAGAAGCCGGTACAGGAATAAATGTGGTGTGGGCGCATCTGGAAATTCTTTTCTGGTTAATTTTCTCAGTGAAATAGGAAACACATTCTTCAGCTGAGAGTGCGGAGTGGGGAGGAGGTATTGGAGGCTTGAGAGAGAGGAGATGGTGGCATGTAGTTTTCCAGGAGGCTGCAAGAGTGAGTGGGCTACAGAAATATGGGAAGCTAACTAGTCTGCACTAAGGGCTGACCACTTGCTTGCTGTTTTCTAATCTGTCACATGGAGTTTTATCATTTTTTTTTTAGATAATTTAAAGTGAAGCAAGTCAGCATTTTAAAAATGTTTTTTTTTTTATTCACTGTCTGTGTGAGAGAGAGAGACAGAAAGAGAGAGAATACCAAGCAAGTTTCATGCTCAGCAGGGGAGAGGCAGAGAGAATGGGAGAGAGAGAATCCCAAGTTGGTTCCACACTCAGTGCAGAGTCCAACATGGGGCTCAATCTCACACTCATGAAATCATTACCTGAGCCGAAATCAAGAGTCAGTCCACTCAATCCACTAAGATGCCCAGGTGCCCCAAGTTAGCATTTTTAAAATACATTTCCCCAATATATATTAAGTACATGGGGCAGGCACAGTATGAAGAAAATATGGCTGTTGTGAGGTTTGGGGTTTTGCCAGTTGAGTATGATAAAGTGAGACATGAGTGAGAGAGAAGCAGATCTAAGCAAGCAAGGCTATCATGAGAGTTTATAAGCAGGTAAGGAAGTAGACATGAAGGAGAGGGACAGTATATGATGGGTTTGATTCATGACTTTTAGATCTTGGTGAAGTCAGGAAGTGTTGGATATAGGTGTGATGGTCGGAAAGCGTGATACTTGGTACTGGTTAGGACAAGTTGTACTCTAAGGCATGATAGTGGGAGAGAGCCTTCCTAACACCAGGCTAGGAAGATGTGGTCATTGGAAGAGAGGAGGAGCAAGGCAGGGCGTTGGAAGGTTCATACACATTGATACTGGCATCTCCAAAACTTATGACTGAATTGTGCTGGAGAAACAGAAGCTAAAAACTTCAAGGACTCAGTGAGAGTAAAAGAATGATTCATTAAAATGAAACAAAACAATGACATGAATGTATATTCCAGAACATCCAGTGAAGTCTTGTCTCGAAGAGCAAAAAAGAAGAGCCAATCTAAACATCCTTCGATAAGTGAATGATTAAATAAATTATGGCATATCCATTCAATGGAATGCTATGCAGTCTTAAAAAATTAGGTTAATAAACGTATACTAACCAGGAAATACATTTAAGATGTATTATTTTTTAATGAAGAGATTGTCACATATTAATAGTAAGTGAAGAGATTATCATGTATTAGTATGAATAGTAAAATTTATTTTAAAAGTTAAAAAGCTGTGATGTACACAGAGATACGTGTATGTACATGCATAGGAAGAGAAGTACCCAACACAAGTTCTTAGGGGTTGGAGTTGGCAAGGTTGAACTTTCATTTCTGTAGGTAAAAAGAAAGTTGCATTTCTTTTCATAGCTATATAAGTTTCTTGAACCTTTTTCTTGTAAAATATAATCTATAAATAAAAGTGAACAAACCTTGAAGTAGAGATTGATCAGATCCCAAACCAGCATGAGACCAACTCTTGGATCAGGAAGTACAAGGGCACCTAGTGGATTAAGCTCTGACTTTGGCTCAGGTCATGAACTCACTGCTCGTGAGTTCGAGCCCGGCGTTGGGCTCTGTGCTGACAGCTCAGAGCCTGGAGCCTGTTCTGATTCTGTGTCTCCCTCTCTATGCCTCTCCCCGCGCTCATGTTCTTTCTCTCAAAAATAAATAGACATAAAAAAAAAAGAAATACAAAATTGTCAGCAGGCTAGGCGGATACCGGGGCGAGGGTGCACTCCTACCCCCTACTTCCCTCCTACTTCCTATTTTAACTGATCCAAAGTTAAAAACTGTTCTGACTTTTGTGGTCACCGCATTCTTGCTTTTCTGTCAAGTTTACAAACAGAGCCTGCATTTTTACACACTGTAGTATAGTCCTGCCCATTTGGGAACATCATATAAATTGAATTATCCAATATAAATTGTGTTGTGTTGACTGCTTCACTATTATGTATAAAAAAAATTCATCCATATTGCAGGGTGCACAGCTTTTATTATCCCTCTCTATCCCTGCCTTTGTGTGTGTGTGTGTGTGAGAGAGAGAGAGAGAGAGAGAGACAAAGAGAGAGAGAACATTTAAGTTCCACTCCCTTAGCAATTTTCAATTATATAACACATATAATGTAGTTAATTATATAATTAACTGTAGTCTCCATGTTATACGTTAGATCCTCAGATCTTACTTATCTTGTACACCATCAAACTGTAAGGTAGCAATTTATTTTTATATTCTATTCTATGTATGAATGTACCACAATTCATTTTTCCATCCTACTATTAATGGACTTTGGTTTCTTTCCAGTCATGGGCTGTCATGAATAACACTGCTATAAATTCTTGTACATAGTTCTTGGTGCCCACGTGCATGCATTTCTGCTGAGCACACCTCTGGTAGCAGACTTGCTGAGTAATAGGGGTTGGGGAGTTTCAGGTTAAGTAGATGATGAGAAAATGTCTGACTCCCACACACAGTAGAATCCCTTTTGCGGCTCAGTCTTTCCAACACTTGGTATTGTCATTTAAATTTTTTTCCAAGACGTGTTAATGGGAGTGTGGGGATATCACTTTGTGCTTTAAAAATTTTTTTTTAAATGTTTATTTATTTTCAAGAGAGAGAAAGAGACACAGTGTGAGCAAGGTCAGGGGAGGGGTAGAGAGACAGAGAGAGGGAGAGACACAGAACTCTAAGTGGGCTCCAGGCTCTATGCTGTCAGCACAGAGCCTGACGTGGGTCTTGAACTCATGAACTGTGAGATCATGACTGTGGAAATAATTTTTATTTCCATCATTATCCGTGATGTTGTTTATTCGCAATTTGAATAACCTCTGGTTCAGCCTGCCTATTCAAAGTCAAGAGCATTTTTTTTTCCATTGGATTGTTTGCTTTTCTCTTCTGATTCTTAGAATTTTTTTTAAAATATAAATTCAAGATGTGAATCTTCCTCTGGCTCAGTGTGTTGCAAATACTTTTTCTCATTCTGCAGTTTGCTTTTTTACTCTGTTAGCAGTGACATTTGACAGCAAACTTTAATATAGTCAGATCTATCAATATTTTCTGGTGGTTGAAACTTTTTGTGTCCTGTTTAGGAAGTCTTGTCCTCCTTTAAGGGTATAAAGATATTCTCTTTTATTACTTTGTAGAAAATTTCCTGTCTTTTGTCCTTTACATTTGGCTAAGTAATCTACCTGTAGTTGATTTTCGTGTTTGGTAAGAGGTTCATTTTTGTCCCTATAGGTATCCATATGGCTATCTAATTGTTCCAGACCATTTTTTGAAAAAAGTATTCTTTCTCTACTGCTCTGCAGTGCTATATTTGCAGTAAGTCATATGTTCATCTCTGCATGAATTTATTTCTTGTATTTCTCTTACATTCGTTTGAGCTATTTCTATTCTTGTGCCAGCACCTTACTGTTTTAATTACTGTACCTTTATAACAACAACTGATATTCAGTGGAGCAAATTCTTCCATCCATTTCTTTTTCTTAGCCCTTTACATTTGTACCTTTCCATATATATTTTAGTACTGGCTTGTCAAGTCCTATTCACACACATATACAACATTTGAATTGTTATTAGGATTATATCAAATCTATAGATCAAACTGGGGCAATCTGACATCTTTGTAACATCCAGACTTAATTGATATTCATGGTATATTTTCTCATTTATTGTTTTCTTTCAGTAACATTGTATAGTTTTCTGCATTGAGAGCTTCCACATGTTTTGTTAGATTTATGATGTTAATGGCACATACCATTGGTAGTGGGTGCCATGGTATACCCCCCAGCTCCTTCTTCTGGGACTAGAGAGAGCACTTGCTTCCTTATCTTCTGGGAGTGTTGACGTTCACGGTGCTCGGCTGAGTCTCCATGGAACCTGCCCTACATTCCAGGATTGTGTGGTATAAGAGATTAAATGCCTGGTAGCTCCCCAAACAAAATTGCACATGTTTCTCTCTGTGTTAGTTATGTATTGCTGTGTAACAAGTAAGTCCCAAACATAGTATTTTAAAACAACCACATTTATTTTCTCACAGTTTCTGTGGATCAACAAAGGCTTAGCTGGGTCCTCTGGCTTTCAGGCTGTCATAGGTCTGCCATCATGTAAGATTTGGCTGGGAAAGATCCGCTTTATGTTCACTCACAAATTGTTGGCAAGATTCAGTGCCTTGCTGGTTGTTGGATTAAGGCTTCATTTTCTCATAAGCTGCTGGCCCAAGACCACTCTCAATTCCTTGTTATGGGAGCCTCTCCATAGGGCAACTCACAATGAAACAGCTGGCTTCATCCAAGTGAATAAGGAAGGAGAGTGCCAGACAGAGAAAGCCTGCTAGCAAAACAGAAGCCACAGTTTTTGGTGAGTAATCTTGGAATTGATAGCCCATCATTTTACTATATTTTGCTCATTATAAGCAAGTCACTTGGTTCAATACATACTCAAGGGGAGGGGATTACACAAAGCAAGGATTCCAGCAGGGAGGGATTGTTGAGAATCATTTCAGAAGCTTCCTAAAACACCATCCATTTCTATTCTTTGGAAAATTGTGTGTAAGATTTCTGTTATTTTTTCCCCTGTATTTCAAGTTATTTGGTACAATAGAGTTTAATGTTAATGTTTTTAAATTGTGGGGCAATTTGGATTCAGGATCTTTAATAATTAATAGTTAAGGGAATAAAACTTCTTTTTTGGAGGGGGGAATGTTGGTAAGTTATGTTTTCAAGAAACTTGACCTATGTACATGTTGAATTTATTAGCCTAAAGTTGTTTACAGTATCCTCCCTTGATATTGATTGCAAGATCTCTAGTGATGTCTACTTTTTCATTGTGTTCTTTTCGGTGTTTGCATCATATATCTTGTTTTTCATCCTTTTCATTTTGAAGCTCCTGTAGATTATGTTTTAGATATATCTTTCATAAACCTCATATAACAAGAATTTTACAAAAAAAAATTGGGTTTAATCTACACCATATTTTTTCCTTTCTCTTTTCCTTCTTTTACTTGCCTTTGTTAACTTCAAGATTTTTTTTTAAGTAGGTTTGTAGAGACAAAAGTTATATAAGGCAAAACTGTACAATTTTAAATGCAGAGTTTGGTGTCTTTTGATGAATGAATACATTCATATAACTGCCACAATTCACATATACGACATTTCCATCATAGTTAAAAGATGCTTTGTTGTGTCTCATTGCAGTCAATCTCTTCTCCAGCCCTTTAGACTCTGGTAACTACTTACCTGATTTCTGACTTTGCATTTTTCTGAATGTCGTGTACATGGAATCATATAGAATGTAGTCTTTTGTTTCTGGCTCCCCTCATTTACCATGTTTTCAAGATTCACCCATATTGTTACATGTATCAAGAATTAGTTCTTTTTTGGGGCGCCTGGGTGGCTCAGTCGGTTGAGCGTCCGACTTCGGGTCAGGTCATGATCTTGCGGTCCGTGAGTTCGAGCCCCACGTCGGGCTCTGTGCTGACAGCTCAGAGCCTGGAGCCTGTTTCGGATTCTGTGTCTCCTCCCTCTTTCTCCGACCCTCCCCTGTTCATGCTCTCTCTCTCTCTCTGTCTCAAAAATAAATAAAATGTTTAAAAAAAAAGAATTAGTTCTTTTTTTTATCACTGAGTAGTATTGCTTTGTATGGATATATCACAATGTTTTTATCCTTTCTTCAATTGATGGGCATTTGGGGTTTTGTCAGTTCTGGGCTATATGAATAAAGTGACTATAAACATTAGCACGCAGGTCATTTGTTGGCATATTCTTTTAGTAATCTTAGAGAAATACCCATAAATAGAATTTGCACATCATACAGTAAGTGTAAATTTAGTTCAGTAAGATATTGCCAAACTGTTTTCCAAAAGCAATACCATTTATAACCCCACCAGCAGTGTAGGAGAATTCCAGTTGTTCTGCATTCTTGGTATCATTTGATATTGTCATTTTTTCAAAAAATTTTTTTTTTACCAATCTAGAAGATGTGAAGTATTTGTCTCATTGTGGTTTCAATTTGCGTTTCCCCAGTGACTAAGAAACCCTTTACGGCTAAGTCCCCGGAAGAGAGATTGGAGCCCGGTCAGTGTCCCTAGTGTCCTCTGTTCTATTGGCAAGCTGTACCATGAGACATATGCCACAGGCTTCCCCTGGAGGATCAAATCGGACTCCATATGTCTAGCAGCACACTGAGAAACGCTCCCCAAGCTGGGATAATGGGGGCATGGACCATGCTGTTACACGTACATTATTTTACTTAATTCTCTGACAAGATCAGTATTCCCGTTTTACAGATGAGGAAGTTGGGGCTCCTCAACTTTGCACAATTTGCTCAAACCCATAGAGCTGGTAAGCAGAGGTGCCAGAATTGAGCTCAGGTTTTTGTGGCTCTAAAGCTCATTCTCGAAATTACTCTCAAATTTACAGCTGATAAATATCCCTTCAGGGTCCTTTTTTCCAGACTGAATAACATCTCCTTTTAAATCCTTATTTTTTAAAACTTTCATCAAATTCAAGGTTTTACTGGATCTTTTTTTCTCCCCAAACTCCCTGTGTCACTCTGGTTTCTACACTACGGTGTTGAATAAATAAATCCAAATCTGCTCCTTGGGTGACAATTACTGTCACCATTCTGTCAAGCTATTCTGATTGAGTCTATTGACTCTGGGTAAATGGAACATGGCACTGTTGGCAGGGGTTGGCACAGGCTGTTATGATGTGGCTTAATGCACCCCGAGGGTTCATGGATGGATAAGCTGCTCCTAAGCAAGCCAACCACACTTTATGGCCTGTCCTTTCTAAAAGAGATACTGAACATGTTTATTTCGATAATGCACTTTCTGTAATAATTTAACATTTAGCACCCACGAGTTGCTGTTTGACCTTCAGTGTTCTAAACAACATGATTTGATTTAGAGTGCTGCTGTTATAGATGGTCAATCCATACTCTTGCAAATTAATAGTTGTGGTCAATATGTGGTTATGGTCACTGCCCACCACAATTTACTCCTGAGTTTTGAGTTATATTAAAAATATGGGGATTCATGGGGTGCCTGGGTGGCTCAGTTAGGTGTCCAACTTTGTCTCAGGCCGTGATTCACGGTCCGTGAGTTCGAGCCCCATATCAGGCTCTGTGTTGACAGCTCAGAGCTTGGAGCCTGCTTTGGATTCTGTGTCTCCCTCTCTCTCTGCCCCTCCCCTGCTCATGCTCTGTCTGTCTGTCTCTCTCTCTCAAAAATAAACATTAATTTTTTTTTAAATATGGGGATTCTTTACTGTTCCCTTTCTATTTCATACCACAAGTAATTATCCTTACTGCTTTTAGCAAAAGTTAAATCGTCATATTATAGGCTACCTGTTGAGGTATTTTGCTATCCTACGACAATTTGTCCAGAATGGATCACTTCTAATGAACTTTATTTAATCATACAGAAACAATATCTTGGGGGGAAAAGTAAGAGATAGTTTGTAACATATGCATGTTTTGGCATGTATTACTGGCAACAGATGAAGTTGTATTTATTGAATTTTAAACTGGAGGGCACATTATGCAAATGCCCAAATGGGTAGGGCAGAGAAATTGAACATAATTCTGATTATTTGGTTAGCTCTTCCAGTAGAGAAGGCTAGCCTGGGAATATAAATAAAAGGGAATAACATTTAAATTTTTACTGTGCTAAAAAAAAAAAAAAAAAAAATTTTACTGTGCTATTCTTTTTTGCCTTCCAAGACCTCTGACCTAATTTGCCTGGACATCTAACTGGAGGGTGGGAGTGGGGAGGTGGGCAGAGATTATAATTTGTTAGGGAAGGAATACCAGGAAGAGACCAAGAAAATGTTCAGCCTTTATCATTCTATCACTCAATCATGTAGCAGGGTCACAGTGTTAGCCTTCTGCCTTGAGAGAGACTTTTCCAATTTTCTTGATCTCCTTCCTCAGTAGACCCACAACCAAGTACGGAGGGTTCAGCTAATGGAGCTTTTCTGTGGGAGAGTGGAGATGTAGCAGCCTGACATTAAAAATTGGCTGGAGTTGCAAAGGAGATATTAGTAAGGAAGGGAATAAAAACATTCCCCTTTTTCTATCCCGAGAAGCTTGTAAGAAGGAAAAGTATTAACTTATTGAATACCTTCTATGCATTTGGCTGCTGTAGGTGCTTATAGGTATATAAATATGTATTAACTCATTTTATCCTCACGATGACACTACGAGGTAAATTCTTATTTTCTGCAGTTCTGGGAATTGGGGCACAGAGCCAGTAAAAACTCATCTGAGATCATGTGTCTACTGAGTAGCAGAGCAGCACTGGGCTGTCTTGCTCCACTTGCCCCAGAAGAGATGAGTTAGTGAGGGTAATGTGGAAGGCAAAGAGGGCAGGCACTTTTTGTTGCTGCTACTTATTTAGGACTAGGATCCCCTCTGAGCCTCATCTTGCACCACCTTCAGGCACGGCCAAGGCAATGTAGCTATCCAGTGTGGTCAGAAGAGGGGGCTTTTACAGTCTGGCCTTCCTGAGCTGCTTTCAGGGCCCTACATGAGAAGCTAAACAAAGCCGGTGACCCATCAGGTGCATACAGAGTCCACACACACCAGGCTCATGGACTGGAAGGAGGTTCTGGCTATCACTCAGTGATCTGTGGCCAGTAGGCACAGAAGACAGATTGACAGGGTCAGCTAGGATATAGTACTAGATGACAACAGAGCCAGGAGACTGAAACCCAAGTCCCACTGACATAGAGTGAAACTCTGCAGCACAACAGCAGGACAAACAGTACCCAGGAGCCAGGGGTGTTGCCATGGAGACCTGGGGAAGCAGAGTACATTGCGTGAAAGACTCTGACTCTTTATTTCTCCAGAAGGACTCAAAAGCCTTATTCCCCACTCCAACTGCCATGCACCGTATGTCATGATGGGGAGAAGGGCTAGCTCGGGGACCTCCATAGGGGAAGTTAGCACTATGGGATGAGACTAAGTTAACTTCATTAGGCTGATTTGTTAATGAGTGGGCAAGGGTCTAAACAGAGGACTAGATTAAGTAGAGAACCATAAAGAACTTTCATTCTCTCCTCTTCACATCTGAATTAAAGTGGGAGTTAAATTTTATGAACCTGCTACAAAATATGGCTAGTCAGAAAAAAAATAAAACAAATATGTTTTATCAACCATATGGACAACCGGAAATGCACAGGTGAAATAAAAAAAAATCAACGGAGGAAGTGGAATTACAGAAAGAGGACGATGAGATAATGACAGCTTTATTGATGGCAGCCAGTTATATTAGAACCTAATTTAATAAAGAAGAATTTGCAACGCATTCAATGTCAATTCTTCCTTTCTGTAGCAGAAATGTATATGGTTGTAAGAAAAAGACAAAAACAAAAACAAATACCTAAATACTGTGAGTAGGATGGAAAAAATATAAATTATAGGGAGAGACTAACCATTCCAGTTTCAATAGGTTGCTCCAAGGCCACCCACACCTTTATTTGTCAGACTGTACTGTTTTTCCTCCCCATTGCGCTTCTGGGTCTGGGCCAGAGGGTGGTGGGCGGAGAGAGAACAGTAGCTTTGCACCATCCTCCGTAGCTTATAACCACCTCGTCTCATTTCACCCTTGTCTGTCTGCACCCACTGCTCCATGTTGTTCACGCCCTCATTTGCTTTTACTTGGGCCACTGTGAAGGCTTCATAATAGAATTTACCTCCTATAGTCTCTCTTCCTTTAATCCATCCTATATGACTTTGCCAGATTCATTTTACCGAAGTATGGGTTTTACTGCATCACTCTCCACAACATCTACAGAAATCCTTTCAAATAGCTTTCATTTGCTGACTAAATTGGATAAAAACTCCTCTCACCAGACTACAAGATGCTTCACAAGACCATGGAACTTTGCTACTGAAGGTCCCAGTATTCCTATTCCCGGAAGTGTTACAGTCACTACAGGGCTTGATGCTTTGCGCCCAGAGGTTCTGTAGTTTTGATCATTCAGTAATTCTAGACACACAGATGATGAAACAAACAGGTGGAGGAAGAAAAAGAATTGCAGAATTAACCATGTGATCAGGTTAGTTGGAAGAAAGTGGGACCTCAGAAGAAGAATCAGAATAGAGAAGAGGTCTCTTAGGGTTAATAGAAGAGACCCAGTTGAGACTCTAGCTCTTCACAGGATTTCCTGAAATGGAGGGTATGCTATTCAGGCTCCACCTCTGGTAATACAAATGGGAATATTGGGTTGTGAGTACATGTTTGCAAACTCACACTTCTCCCACTTCTGGTATCCTTGGCCACTTTTTTGTTTGTTTGTTTTGGTTCTATAAGAGGTCTATCTCTATCTCTATCTATCCATCTATCATCTATCTATCCATCATAATCTGTCATCTCTTTGTATCTGGCTATTTCTTTTCAGTTTTATTGAAATATAACTTATATACAATAACATTTTTCAGTACCAGTTGTATAGTTTAATTTTAATGTTCATAAATGAACTCAATTGGGTAAATACTGGCACAATCATGACAGAACATTTACATCACCTCCAAAACTGCTCTCCTGCCTCTTTGCAGATAACCCCCTCTCTGATCCCTCTCTCCATGATCACTATCTGCATGCTATCACTCTAGTTTTACTTTTCCTTGACTTTTATATATGTAGAGTTATATTATGTGCTTTCTTTTATGTCGGGCCTCTTTAACTTAGCATAATGCCTTTGAGACCAGAGAACCTATTTTTATATAAATCAATAGCATCTGGGACGAGGACTGTGAAAAAACAAGAGCTCTGGACTCAGAAGGCAATGATTTGATTCCTACATTTGATACTTACTATCTGTGTGGCTGTGGGCAAGTTAACTAACTTCTTGGAACACTGATCTCTGAACCATTAAATGAGGCAAAATATTGACTTCATACAGGTGTTTTGAGAATTAATGTTATAAAGATATTTAATATGTTAATAAGCAAAAAGCCAAGAGAATACTACATGGCTGACACATTTTTGGCTTTCAAACATGCTAGCCAGTATTATTAACAGCAGCAGAGACTACTTGCTGTGCCTTAATATCTGATCTCCCTAGGGTGACCATATGTCCCAGTCTTTACGTGTTGTCCTGACATACTTATTAATGTTGTGTGCCTGCAGCTCAATAGAGTTTCAGTGTGGAAGATAATTTCATGGTCACCCGAGATCTCCCCTTCTTTCTCAGTGATGAAATTCCCAAATTTTGATTGGCATGTGGCGAACCAGAATAAAGATTATTTTTATGGTTTCTTTTGTAGCCCAGTGGTTATTTGACTAAATTTTGGCCAACGACACATAAGTGAGACTGCTGGGAAAATTTTGGGAAGTTTCTTTCTTTCTTTTTTTTTTTTAAAGTCATAGTATTTTATTTATTTATTTATTTACTTTCACTTCTGTTTTTTGATATAATTTTAAATTTCAAGAAAGTTTGTAAGAACAGTACAAAGAACTCCTGTATATTCTACCCAGAATCCTACTGAAATGTTAACACTGTACCACATTCTTTCTCTCATTCTCACTCTCCAACACTCATTTACTGTCCATTGTTTTGCTTGTAGCTATCTAAGTGTGTGTGATGTGGTATCGCATAGTGGTTTTGATCGCATTTCTCTGATGGCTAATGATGTTGCTCATCTTTTCTCCTGTTTATTGATAAGAAACTGTTTGCTGTATCAAAATATTTGGATTCAAATCTCTTCTCAGTTTTTAGTTGTATTATTTGCTTCTTGATAGTTGGGTTGTAAGATTTCTTTATATGTTCTGGATACTAGACCACTATCATATATCTGATTTGAAAGTATTTTCTCCCATTCTATGGGTTATGTTTTCACTTTTTTGACAGTTTTCTTTGAAGCATGAAAGCTTTTTAAAAATTTTTTTTAAAGAATTATTTTTTTTAATGTTTATTTTTGAGAGGGAGACAGAGCATGAGTGGGGGAGGGGCAGAGAGCGAGGAAGACAGAATCCGAAGCAGGCTTCAGGCTCTGAGCTGTCAGCACAGAGCCTGATGCAGGGCTCAAACCCATGAATTATGAGATCATGACCTGCGCCAAAGTTGGACTAAGCCACCCAGGCTTTTGAAACACAAAAGCTTTTAATTTTAAGGAAGTATAGACCCATATTTCTTTCTTTTTCTTTCTTTTTAAATTTAGGTATAATGGACATATACCATTATACTATTTTCAGCTGTACAACATAATGATTTGATATTTGTATATATTGTGAAATAATCACCACAATAAGTCCTAGTTAATATACATTACCATATATAGTTATAAAAAGGTTTTGTTCTTGTGATAAAAAGTTTTAAGATCTTAATGAAAAATTTTAAGTGTTCTTGTGGGTGAAGGTATGGCTTTCTCTTTCTTTTTTCTCACCAGTCTTTACTGGAAAAGTAGGGAGGGGGAGACATGGCGGCTGGGGCTGGAGTAGCCATTTTGGACATGAGGTGAATTTGACAATGGAAACTATGCCAAGTAGGCCACAAAATAGAAGGATCTTATTGTATTTTATTTGAGGGATAAATAAACTTCTCTTTGTTTTTAATACTATTCTAACAGCTAATACTATCCTACATTTTTTGTTATTCACAGATAAACCTATTTCTAATTAATACATTAATCCTTTCTCACATGCTACTCTCAAACCTTGAAACCCTAACTGGGCAAAGTGCCTCAAAACTAAGTGCTACTAGAAAGTAATCTCTCCTTTTGTTGTCCGTGAAATATGGCAAAAGATAAATATCCTTCATCAGATTTCTGTTCTTCAACTAACTTATTTGCCAGTTGTGGCAATTTTATTTAGTTCAACCACTTGGTTGAATTAATATTCATGTAGACTCCAAATTCCCCTCTATTTTTCTTATCATTGTGTGGAGCAACACTCAGAGAAATCATCTAATTAATAAATTACGATTAAATAATGAGGGTTTTCCACAAAGGAAGCCCCAGAGCTTCCTTATTTGTCTTTTATTTGTACATGTGCTCTTTCTTATCTTTCAGCTGACCAGTCATTCAGTTTTGTGGCCAACGTTATTGTCTTTCAAACATATTACTTACTCTTTATGCCAGTTGCCAAAGGCTATACTGTAAAAATCAATGTTTATTTAGATATCACTGGGCCTTAGACTTTTAGAGCTAGAAGGTATGTTAGCAATCATCTGGTTCAAAGACTTATTGCATATGTGTTTTAATTGTTTTTCTTCTTTTCCTCTTTATTACAAACAAAGATTCTTCTATCTTTGTAATATCTAGTCAGCTTGGCACAAGTTAACTACAAGAGAAAAATTTTAAGTTGTCAAAGTATAATTCATAAGAAGTAAATAGTAAGCAGAAAATATAATTAAGAGCACTGAGGAAGTGAGATCTTAATTCAGAAGACACTTTATCAATATGCTCATCTAAAGCTGGTGATGAGTTAAGTATGGACTGATAATTGGGGAGGTACGGTGATTGAATACTTGGCTTGTACTTAATTATAGAGGGGACATTAATCTCCATCAAAATAAGTATTTAAGCTTCATAAAAATTCAGCGAAAGAAACTCCTTCCCAATGGCCCATGACTATTATCTTAAATATGGATGCCTATATTCTTGTATGCAGGCAGGCTTTCACTCTGTAAAATGGAAGCAATATAACAGAGACACAATGGCTTCTTTGGCATTTAAGTGTGCACAGAGAAGTATGACTATTCAATTCCTTCCTTCCTTCCTTCCTTCCTTCCTTCCTTCCTTCCTTCCCATGATGAACCAAAATAGGACCAAATAAAGATCCTCTCCTCTTTTTCTCAGCTGTTGGAGACTGATGTGAGGAATGAATCATGGCTAGAATTTTAAACCAGTTGGAATTTCATAGTCGAAGAACATGTTTTTGTGTAATTTTGAGAGAGCCCATTAAGTAATGGCCTTTTTATTAGTTTCAACTAGTTCTGAGAGGTTGACAAATCAGAGTAGGGGATGAAGGAAAGGAATAAACACTCTTATGCATATTAACATGAAGTACTAAAGTACTGATTCTGTTGTTACAATTTGTGTCTTTCCAAATTAGAGGGGATTCTGAAAAACATTTCTATTGTCTTCATGGGTTTATTTATTCTGTCTCTCAGAGTTATTTCTTTAGAAGGGGTGTGTGTGTGTGTGTGTGTGTGTGTGTGTGTGTGTACTTGTATATATTCTGAGTTCAGAATTTCTTGATGGGTTATCAAGAGAATAAGCAGCCCCACATCTTGTGCTGCTGGAATATCTGGGAGGAGAATAGATTTAGAAGATCCATGCCCAGACTGGATCACCATTTTGCAGGATTTTGAATGTCAGCGGGCAAAATTTTCCATCCTACTGACCCGTCCTGCTCCCCTTCTCTTGTTGTTAATTTAGGCCTGTGGTTCTTAAACCTAAACATGCATCAGGGGCGCCTGGGTGGCTCAGTCGGTTGAGCGCCCAACTTCAGCTCAGGTCATGATCTCGCGGTCAGTGAGTTCGAGCCCCGTGTCAGGCTCTGGGCTGATGGCCCAGAGCCTGGAGTCTGCTTCTGATTCTGTGTCTCCCTCTCTCTGTGCCCCTCCCCCATTCATGCTCTGTCTCTCTCTGTCTCAAAAATAAATAAATATTAAAAAATAAAAATAAAAAAATAAACATGCATCAGAATCACCTGGAAATCTTGTTAAGACACAGGTTGCTGGGTTCTACTCTGGGTAAGTTCCTAGGTAATGCTGATGTTTCTTGTCTGGTGACCACATTTTGAGAACTGATCTAGACTAATTTAGACATGTGAAATTACTTTTTGGAGAGAGAAGCCTGGATCCTAGGAAAAAATAATCTCTCTTGGTATGGGGGATGGAAAGACTAGAAGATAATTGGTGTTTTATAGATATTACATCATTTAAGCAATGGTTTAATTCTACAGGTGAGGTTTTGGAGGGATGGCATGACTTTGTGAGTCACTCAAAATAAACCTACAGAAGAAGCTGTTCTTTCTTGAAGGGCAGATCTTGAGAAGAATGTTTTTTATGTGATTCTAGACATAATGACAGGGGTCATGCAGTATGGATGTGTTGCTCTGCTGCTGGAGACCCGAGCACTGATTTGACCAGTACCATCAGATATATCCTGGTAAGATTATTTTTTTAATAGAGACCTCCCAGATTTTACTCCCAGTTATGTAACCTAATATGCTTGGAATGGGGCCAAGAGTATATTTGTATATATTTTAAAGGATCCCCAAATAATTTTGTTGAATAGACCTATCAAGTACTGAATTGGTGTAACCTCCCACCCAGTGTATGCAGGCTCATTCAAATATCTGCACAGGGAGGAAATGCATTCTTTCTAGGACCACCAACTTATTGGAATAACCATAATGCTCAAAAACTCATAAGTTGTGTTGAGTCAGATTTAAACCTTTTTAAATTTGACACTTTTATAACCAAGTTTTGGTTCTAGTTCTGCTTTTTATATAGTAACTAGTAAAACAAATCCATAGATTTTTCCTCACGACAATTTTTTGGAGTTTTTACTACATTGTTTTCCTAAAGGTTAACTATCCATGATTTGGTTAAATATTTATTTAAAACATGATTTATAGACCTTCTATATCCATATCATACTCATACTTGTCAAAGTTAAATTTTAATTTCTGGAATTCAGAATTGAAGATTATGGTTTATTCCAGTTTAGAAATCTGGCTATTGAACATTTCTTCGTGGAAACTGAGAGTTTATTGACTTTTTTTTTAAGGAACATACCACATTGTTGGATCATATAAAACTTTTTTTTTAAAGATTTTTTAAATATTTACTTATTTTTGAGAGAGAGAGAGAGTGTGAGCAGGGGAGGGGCACAGAGAGGGAGACACAGAATCCAAAGCAGGCTTCAGGCTCTGGGCTGTCAGCACGGAGCCTGACACAGGACTTGAACTCATGAATCACGAGATCATGACCTGAGCCCAAGTCAGATGCTTAACAGACTGAGCCACCCAGACACCCCATAAAACTTTTAATTAGCTAATTTCCCCAAACCTTGTGCATATGTGTGTGTGTGTACGTGTATACAGTTTTAAAACTGGAACACAAGGAAGTTGGTAATTCCAAGATAGGAATCACAACTTCATATAGCTACACGAGGCTAGCAGGTGAAAGATAAATGTGTGAATTAGGCAGTTGTAAACAACTGGTAGTGGTAGAGTCCATTGCAGGCTGCAGAGGTCATATTGTATCTGAGGGCTTTAAAATTCAAAAACTGTAGGGACACCTGGGTGGCTCAGTCTGTTAAGAATCTGACTTTGACCCAGGTCATGATCTTATGGGTTCATAGGTTCCAGCTCTGCATCAGCCTCTCTGCTGTCAGTGTGGATTCCGCCTCAGATCCTCTGCCTCCCCCCTTCTCTGCCCCTCTTCTGTTCTCTCTCTCAAAAACAAATAAGCATTAAACAAACAAACAAACAAACAAATAAATACAATAAAAAAATTAAAAACAGCACTCTACCAAAATTGAACACAAACTTCCATATCAGAACCTTACCAGTGGGCCAAATGTAGCCAAAATGAAGTGATTTCAACTCCTTTTCTTGGGCCAAAGAGTTAAGAGTCTTGGATATGTTTGCATAGATTCTTATGTTGTCGATTTAAAAAGAGATCTTTAGGAATAAGAAAGTGCCATTTTACCATATGTCCTTTCAGATCCCCAACTTTTGAAGACATGTTAATGACTTGAGTTTGTTGTCTATAGTCAGAATATGTCATACAAACACATCATTATGACACTCATCTTCCTCTCAGTTATACAAATAAGGTTGCTACATAAAACCAATAGTGAAAAAGACAGCTTCCACTGTAAAGGATTTCTCCAGTAGGCATCAACCTAGAGTCTAATTGAAAATATTAGAACAAACTGAGAGTTGATGGAGGGAGGTGAGTGGGAAATGGGTTAGTTGGGTGATTGGTATTAAGAAGGGCAATTATTGTGATGAGCACTGGGTGCTGCATGTAAGTGATGATTCACCAAATTCTACTCCTGAAAAAAAAAATTGTAAATGCGAAAGAAAAAAAGAAAATGTTTACATGTTTCCAGCACTTGTGGGCTTGTGTTTATTTTTATATGTATTCTTCCCTTATTTCCCAACCCATAAACTGAAATTTCTTTTAGGCAAGTGGCCTTTTTTATTACTTTGTAGTCTTCCCATAATATATCACAAGCTGTTACATTACAGTGGGCAATGTTCTTTGCTTTACTGAGTTCTAAATAGATTTGTGAAATCTATGATAATGGGCTTTACAACCCCATCTTTCCATTAGAATAAAAGTATTCCAACCCTAGAACTTTGCTTCAGCCATACATCTGCTTTAATCTGCTCCTTCCTGTACATCGTGTGCATGTCGTACTTGAGATGGATTACAGAACGTTGAAAGACTTCTTTCAGGCTGCTTGTTGAAGTGTTCCTAACTGCACCTGTCTTCTTGTTTAATGCCACCATTTCTCACCTAACTGGCCGCCATTTCCAGTGTTGAATTTAGCCTTAAAAAGATTTCTGAGTAAATTGTGATTAAGGCCCTAACCATTATTTACTTTTATACCCTTTGACCTTAACTTTTAGCTTTAGGGTCTAAAGGTGAGTTTTGAGCTTGTTAAATTATTATATCCTTCTACTAGAAAGGAAACCTTGTTGGATTAGTTGTTATAGTAACCATGGCTTTCTAAACTGTTTTTTCTTTTACAAAGCCATTGTCTTTGGCCAAAGAAGCCAAGAGGAGAAATAAGACAAGAGTGTTACCAGCCAGAGGAAGCACACAGCTTATATTAGCAGAGTGGTTGATGCACTTTCTCATCTTAGCTGTGGCAGTAATTACAGCAAGACTGCCTTTGATTTAAGACAAAGCTTTAATTCAAACCTTTCTCTTTTTGGGCTGTGGGTAACTGCAGGAGTTTATTTATGTTGGTATCTGCTGCAGGGGATTTGGGACTACATAGAGCTTGATGAAATCTGCTTTTAAAACCTTAGAAAAACAAGGTGAAAGCAACCTGATGATTTTGTGTGTGAGAAGCCAGAAGAATAGCTCCATACTGGGCCTTTTTACTCCACTCATCAGTATAGTAACAGGAGCATGATAAATAACTTTCAAAACTCTCCTCTAAACTCTCTTTGCATGCTTTAAAAAAAAAGGCACAATTGCCTCAATTACTTTTTTTTTTTTTGTTGCAGTCCAGGACTAATTGTAATCATTTGGATTTTGGGTGGAGCATCTTTTATCCTGGAATATCAAATCATGAAGTCAAAACTAAAAGAAAGGCTTGTGGGTGGTTGCCTACAAAACATCTATAATTTATTTTTATTGAAATTGGAAAAGGGGACCAGAATATTCATTTTTCTTCAAATCAATTCATCTAAGTGAGTGTCTGTGATTAATATCTCTTGAGAAAGCTGCAATGATTTCTAATGTAAGTGAGTTTCAAGAACCCCAAAGGGTGGGAATTTAACTAGCAGCTTTAACATATAAGCTCTTTGATTTGGGCAGGTTTCTCGGGCTGGCTCTGTACAATGGGGGGCCAGTCTGAATTGGAGGCAGCAGTGAGAAAGGGAAGTGATTAGTTGTAACATAGTCCCAATTATATCACTGTCCATCTATGTGATCTTAGGCAAATCACATAGCTCTATGGGTTTCATGGTTTGGAATGATGAGATAATGAGTGTAGAATCAGATTATACCTAAACTAAGTTTCTTTATAGGGATAGTGTTATCAAATGCAGATGCCCTACTGAAATTAAGAGCTTAATATTATGAGAGGCATTAAAGAGCATTTCAGAAAACTCAGAAGTATCACTCACTCTTTACACTAACAAAGAGACACTCCTCTCACTTGACTGGAAAAAAAGTCCAAACTAGTTATGGTATGAGAGAGATAGCTAGTTATGATCTAAGGGTTGATTGGACAAGATGATTTATTCCACCAATAGTTTTCCAGCTACTAATAGCCATTGTGAAAGAGGTATGCTTTAACTATCAAATTCATCAATTAAAAAGAAACCTGTGACTTCTCAGCCAGCATTTGCAATTTATTGGAATTGTGGATGGAAAGATCAGACCATAGAGACATCATAAATTGGAGAGTCTATAGTATGTTTATTCAACTACAGTTGTTCGTTAACTGATTTCTTACTGAGACTAAATCAACCCATCCACTGACTCATTCAACAAAAAACATGGGCACCTACTATGAGTCAGGCACTTATGTTGCTCTGGTTTTTAAGCCAAAGCACACTTCTCTATTTCATATCTTCTTGCAACTGGTTACACATTTTCATTGGTGAATGTGTTTGTTTTTTTCCAAGCCTCCACTTTAATTATAAAATGTTGAATCTCTTTTTCTACTGAGTGGTGGGGTTTTTATTGGCATCTTGGACATGTAATTCTTTAGTTATTTTTAGTTATTGACACTCAGTCCACCCACATACATATCTTGATGCAAACTTCTGTCCTTCTGCTTCTTCGAGGCTTCCTTTATTGTGCTAGAGTGGGAAGAAGGAAGAAGTAACAGGACAAGCATCTCATTACCTAACTTTCTCCATTTTGTGGCTCTCTCCTAGTTGGTTGTCATTGCTTCTGTGATTAACACTACCCAACATTAGTGCCCTTGGTGGAGTAAAGGTTCAAAGCCTGCCTCAGTCACAGGGCACAGTCATGGGGCTTTTCCCTGTGTACAATTCTTGGCATGGGGAATCCGGGTCTGGCCAACCTCTTCCACCCTCTCCATAAATGGCCTCCCTCACAGCTTCCTGCTGCTGAGATCACCACAGTTGGGCCTCCTTGGATGAAGCCCCAGTAAGACTTTTAAAGCCCAGCTATCCTTTCCAGAACTCAAGGGGAGGTACAGGCTGCTCTGTGGCTGCCTCTCTTTCTGACTCTTTTTCCCTTTGGGTAGATTCAGGGGTAGATCAGTGAGTCATACTGCCTTAGCAGACAGCCAATAGAGGAATGAGGTGACAATTTTACTCTGATGGAATCACTCAGAGTCTTTGCAGTTTCAGCCTTAGGGAGGAGGAGGAAGCTCCTGGGGAAGAAAGGAATTTTTTTCTCACCTGGCAACAGAAACTTCAGGCCTCTGAGGACCCCAAGGCATGCTTCTCCTTTTCCTGGCCTTCTAATTTTATTGATTTAGGGGTGGAGGTTGAAGTGTTAGGTGACTATACTTGGTTGCACTGTCTCTTAGAAAATCCTGAGGGGAGCTCTCTGGCCTCAGTTTTGGTGGTTCTCTTCAGAAAATGTAGTGTACTGCACCCTATTTTCAGTTCTAGGACTTAGTTACAATTCAAGGACAGAATAGAGATATCCTGTCATGATCCCACTGCATCTCTTATATTAAAACCATCTGTCTACATAAGGAGTGAGTTTCTTCAGATTTTTGCTGTTAATCCAGAGAGAAACTCAGATGATAGTTTTAGCTATCAAAGTACTTAGTGGTGAAAATTCCTTGAGCAGGTAAAGTTAATGGGAAGTCTGAAAATTCTCCCAAAGCTTAAACCCAGTTGGTTCATCCCTTGCAAATTTACCTGTGACTTTGACAGATTATCTCCTGGTGGAATCCAGGGACCAAGTGAGTAGGAAAAACTTTTTTTTTTTTCCAATAGTCTCATAATTCTTCAGCATTTTGGAGCATGTGACTTTCTGCTTATAAACTTAAGGTTTATAAATTTAGAGTTATTTTGCATCTTTGATCTTTCTGAGACTTCAAAGTTTCCCACAGCACATGTCATGAAGAGAGAAAGAATACACGGTCAGGTTGTTAGAGGATGTTTCTAAATGAATATTATGCTATAAATTTATGTAATTAGTGAATGTTTGGAAGAAAACACTCCTATTTCAAATCACTCCCTCCAATACACCATATCTCTTTCTCTCTTTTACTTTTTTCCTTAGGAATTATACTCATCTAGCATACTGTGTTTTTTGCTTATTTATCTTATTATTTTCTGTCTTTCCCCATTAGAATGTACACTTCATGAAGCCAAAGAATTAGTTTTATCCACTGTGGTACCATACCCCTAGAGCAGTGTCTGGCACTTAGAAGGGATTAAGAATTAATGAATGAATAAATGAATGAATGAATAACACATCTTTTATAGCCCACATTTCCAAATGTCCACAAAACACACATATGTTCTTACTGCCAAGTATAAGAAGCACATCAGAGCATTTTAGCCAAGTTATCACAATCTGTGTCAGATTGCTTTTAATATAGACTATTTTGGTATCAGAAAAAAATGTTTTTAAATTAAGGGTTTATCATTATTTTCACCTGATTTTAATCAAGGTCTTCAACTCCTCCCTGACTTTTATGGAAGCTAAGCAAGAATTAGAATATCTTAATTTTCAGTTTTTAATGATGTCAGTAGTAAAAAAAAGAGTATGAAGCTATCTTATTTTTAAAAAATATTTATCTATTTATTTCTGAGAGTGAGTGTGGGGGGGGGGCAGAGATAGGGAGAGAGAGAGAATCCCAAGCAGGCTGTGAGCTCAGTGAGGGGCTTGATCCCATGACCATGAGATCATAATCTGAGCTGAAACCAAGAGTTGGCCACTCAACCAACTGAGCCACCCAGGTGCCCCAAAACCATCTTATTTAAAAAAAATTATTAATTAAAAAAAAAATATATATTCTTGTCATTTCCAGAGGACAGAGGCTCAGCATACAGGGTTGGGGGTGTGGTGTTCACTCCTTACTTTTATGTCATTCAGAAATCTGAGCTAAGAGACATGCTAGAGACTCAAAGTTAATGGGGTTGCTGACCTTGAAAGGCCAGCATGGCTGTGATGAGGGGTGCAGCCATGAGGAGGTGTCAACCAACTGATCCAGGAGTCAACCAGCTAAGTGGGCTGAGGAAGCTAACCACTAGAGAGACACCAGGACTGAAATGCAATCTGAAAATATCTCCCCAGTACTATATTAGGATGAGAGTCCATACCTTGGACCCAACAACACCTTCATTTTAAAATGCAATAGTAAAAAGATTGGTCATGTCTAGTGATCTTTATTGGGCATTATTCTTATTTGTTTTAATAATTGTTTGATCATTCCTGAATCTGAATAGACGTTGGTAAAGGAAATTTTCAACATTTAACGCTTTGGGGCCTGATCCTGAGCTCCCAGGGAGGCTATACTCTTATCAGGGTCAGAATGACTTCACCAAACTTCAGAGCATGGGCTCTATTTCTGCCTGAACACACAATGTACATCTGCTTCGTTACCAAATAAGCTAAAAGAAACATTTCAAACTAGAGATAAGAGTAAAAATCCCCGTAAGTTCTGATCCCATACCTCTGAAGTCTGCACTTTGCACATACTAACAGCATAAGATAGAGTTTATAATTTTCTGAAATGTCCTTCATCATGATTTGTAACCCTTGATGTTACAAAAAAACCTCATATCAAACATTCCTTCTCAGGAGCACGATCTTCTTTGTGCAGATTGTGTGTCCAGGCAGCGCTCTTCAATTGGGCTCGAATAAAACTCTCTTCCTTTTTTTATTTTATTTATTTTATTTTATTATTTTACTTATTTATTTTTGAGAGACAGAGCACAGTGGGGGAGGAGCAGAGAGAGAATGAGACACAGGATCTGAAGCAGGCTCCAGGCTGAGATGTCAGCACAGAGCCTGATGCGGGGCTTGAACCCACAAACCGTGAGATCATGACCTGAGCTGAAGTCAGACGCTTAACTGACTGAGCCACCCAGGTGCCCCCCACCACCTGTTTTTCAAGAAATTCCAAAAAGTTTATTCATTTTGCATTGACAACAATAGGCAACAGTGAAAATGTTGGTAGCTATGACACACATTTCTTTTCTGGATGGTGTTGGCATTTCTGCTCTTGTGAATAGTTCTTGACAGGCTCAGGCTCAGCTAGGAAAGGGAGAGAGCTGAATTAATGTGGATTTCTACACTCACAACATATGATTAACAAAATTCAGATGTGACTACCCATGGTTATACTGTTAGTTTATTGATTGTTTATGAAAATGAAATTTTGGCAGAACTACAGATTGCGCAGTCAAGAAATGAGAGCTGGGGGGTGTCCGAATGTTCTAGTGACCCAGGCACATAGAGGAAGGATTTAGTTGGGTAGAAACTTGGCCTCACTTGTTAAAAGAATAATGCACTTTCCTTTATATTGCAGCTTTGATGAAAACACTTCTGAATAAGAAAATTATACATCAGGGTACTGTTATGTGGGAACCTGTTCAATTTACCTAAATAACCCTTCTTCCTCTAATTCGGTCCCTTTCTGCTTGCTTACTTCTAGTTTGGTCTGTGGCTTTCACTTATTGTCAGACTCTGCTGCCTGGCGTTTACTTGTGTTTGAGAGGCAGAGTTGAAAAAGCCCTTAATCATTTTCCATTCTCTATACCAAAGGTAAAATAATAGAGCCATGAAGGTCTCCACTGAGCCTCTCTCCTTCATCCTCTGCTCAGCTTGCCCTATCCCTTTTGTTAAAGAAAACAATTGTGTTTATTTTATTTCTTGAAACTGTTTATTATTATTATTTTTTCATTTCTTTTTATTGTTGTAAGCACACTTAATTGGCTCAAGGCATAGAGAAAGCCACTTAGGGTTTGGCCTCCAGCTGATAAAAGTTTTATGAACTGGGAGAGTTTCTGCTACTTGCTTTATATCTGATCAGTTGTAGAAGTAAGTTTAATAAGAAAAAAATCTAATATAAGGGTTTTATATTTCCATCCTCTTTTAACCGTAGTATAACTTAATACAATTAAATACTTAAACAACTTTCATTTCGGTGGTTGGCAGTGTGGAGTGGTGCACCGGATACTGGTCTTGGAGGGCAGCAGTCCTGAGTTTCAATTCTGAGCACACTTCTCAGTAGTTCTCTAGGATATGTCACTGTTCCAAGCCTCAGGGTCCTCATCGGAAAAATAGTCCTGTGGGGTGTTTGGGAGTGTGGACTCTGATCTTGGATTGCCTGCAATCACAACCCAGGGTTGTCACTTAACTGAGCCATCTTGGGCAAATTATTTAGTTGTTTCGTGACTCAGTGTTATCAGCCATAAATGGGATAGTAATAGAACTACTGCACAGAGGCGTGCCTGGGTGGCTCAGTCAGTTAAGTGTCCAGCTTCAGGTCAGGTCATGATCTCATGGTTCATGAGTTTGAACCCCGCATCGGGTTCTCTGCTGTCCATGAAGAGCCCACTTCAGATATCTGTCCCCTTCTCTCTCTGCCCCTCCCTGCTTGTGCACATGCTTTCTCTCTCTCTCAAAAAATAAACTTAAAAAAAAAAAGAACTATTGCACAGAGTTGTGGAAACCAAGTGACTGCCTTTTAAAAGACTTAATGATAATAAAGCACTTAATATAGCCATCTGGCACACAGTAAACTGTCGGTAAGTGTTAGCTTTACTACACATGGGACTGATGCAATGATTACGTGAGATACTTTACATGAAAATCCTGAAGGCATTCAACAACCATCAGTTCCTTTTTTTAATTCCTTCAATCTTTACCAAATTATTTTCTGAATTTAATTCTTTTATTTATTTGTTTGCTTAAGTCCAGATCCTTGCTAACCTGGCTTCTATATCATAAACTGTTGGCATCTGTGTTGCAGCCTGTATCCTACTTGTAATGGTTGTTATTAGCATCATAACAGTCTTGCTATGATATTCCAGAGTCGGATGGTTGGCTTTTTGTGGAAAGCATAATTTTCCTTCAGTGCCTACTAAATGGCACACACTGTACCAAACTCACAGACATCTAAAGCATCTGTGCCCTTGGGAGCTTAGTTACCTGACTTACCATTTGATGGGCAGCAAAACTCAGAAAGAGAAAGAAGCTAAAGGATGAATTAATCTGGAGACAAACAGGCAAGGGGAAATGCTAGCTTAGGGTTAGCTTAGGGACAGCAAACGTGTGCCCCGTGCTTCCTGCAGCCCCTGGTAGTCATTGCTGGGCTCAGACACAGCCCTATTCTCTCTTTATGAGTCTGCAGCCATCAAGGGCATCCTAGTTATTAGCCATTTGTCAGAGATAAAATAGTGTGGTCAGTTTTGCTTGTCTGGATTGGAGGAATGTCACCGTTTGGAACACTAATTCGTTCTTTAAGTATCTCCAGTCCTTTCTGAACATGGAAACAACTGTTATTTCTTTCTTTCTTTCTTTCTTTTTTTTTAATTCCCAAATTCCAAAGATGGTCCTTTTGAGCTGGATGTTTATTTTCCTTAGGAATATTTTAAAGGTTTTATGGGCAAAGGAATGATTTAGGCAAACAACATGTAAATATCAGTCAATGAATTCATTATTTTTGGATGTTCCCCTGACATAAAAACCTGCCAAACTATCTTATTTTTGTGAGAAATGAAGAATCCTTCCTTTTATGCTAACACTAGTTTTTAATTAGTAATTTTGGGTATGTCTGTACTTCTTCATATGGTGGAGTTTTAATAAGGGTCATATGTAGTGAGGCCCATAAAACCTTGGTACAAATCAATTAGAAATAAATTATTTTATCACTCTTTTCAGATAATGTTGTGCTTTAGAAACTTGGATCAGATAGACCTAGTAACTCACAAGAAGGAATTAATTTCTGCTTTATAATGCATCTCACTATTTTTACCAGAACTTGGTGGGACAAAAGTCACTTACAATGACTGAACCCTATTTAAATACTTTTTATTTTATTTTTTACCTTTCTCCTAAGAAATATTTCATGGCTTACTGTCACTGCTGTGTCAGTGTTTCATAGGCCACTGGAAAGTAAAAGGACAGATCACTCTTACCACCAAATACACACAGACCATCAATAGCTCTAGAGGGTCTCTTCACTTGGATGACTTTGTTTGTCATTTGCTTTCATTTTCAACAATAATTTAGGTGGTGATGGCCAGAGGATGAGCTTAATTGTAATGGTAAGCCCCGATGCCAATGCAGGAACAGACGGGTAGAGGCTTAAGTGTGAGGAATGCCGTAGAAGAGATCTATCGTGCAAGATTCAAAGAGTTGAGCAACAAACATTCTGTCTGTGCTCCTCAACCACGGGGCCACCAACCTTCACTTTCTAACAGCCACCACAGATGATCTAGTGTCCATGTTGCTTGTCTACAATTCATTTCCCCTTTGCTTATTGTCCAACTTCTGCCCATCTTTCAACTAAGCTCACAGCGTTTCCTTTAAGAAGTCATTCATGGACTTCCCATCATTTTCCAGGAGAAATAAATTCTACGGTTTTGACTCCTATAGCACCTTGCACATGATGCCACTATCTTGTGGTAGACAAAGATCTGTCTCCATCACTAGGATTTGAAGTCATCTTTGTAACCCTAGGGCTAGTGATGTTTAGTACGCAGTCCTTCCACAATAAAGTTTGTGAGTGAAGATTACATACTTCATTGTCAACTCTACATAAAAATGCAGGAGTTTTTCTAGAGACATGAGTGAGGTAGGGAGGTGAGGTTGTGGACCTGTGCACACAACTATTGTAGAGTTGTGTACTGTAATTACTAATAAACTTGCCTTGGAAAACAACCATTCTGCTCCATTCCAGTAACACATTCTCTGTGATTTGTCCTTCTTTTCCTAGCACAGCACTCTTGGCAACAACAATGGCGTAATGCAGATACCGTGGCTTTAGGAGGTGTGGTTGGTAATGGATGGACTTGGATTTGGAACTGTCTCAAAGATTTACTTTGGATCCTCTGTGATGTTTCAAGCCCTTCATTTTGGCAAGCCTGTCATTTGCCAGTTGTCAAGTAGGTTGAGTCATTAGTCTGGCCTTGTCATCTGGGAGCCTCCAAATGATTGATATGGTTCTGCTACACTTCCCAACGGGATAATTAAGTGTCCACTCAGCTCTGTCTACCTGTTTTTATGAAAAGTAAAATGAAATAAAAAATTACGTTATTCTTTTTTTTTTCTACCTGTGAAAGCAGCAAGCTGGGAAAATGCATTTGAACAAGCTGTTTATTCTAATATTTAGTCCCTGAAGGACAAATTTCTTATTGGAAAAACCAAACCTTGCAAATCTTTTTAGGCTAACAAAATAATCCTCTCCATTTGTCTACCTTGCATAGTGATTTTGTGTACATTTTCCTTTCTTCTTTGCAACAACCCTATGTAGTAGAAAGAACAAACATTATTATCTTCATATTGTCGATAAATATCTTGAAACTCAGAAATCATTTTAACATCATATTTGGTTCCTCTGACTATTGTATTAATCTCCTGCCATACTGTGCTATCAAACATCTTCTTGTATAAAAGGGATGTCTGAATATTGCTTATCTGTGTTATTCTCCCATTCAGGATCTTTCTTTCTTTCTTTCTTTCTTTCTTTCTTTCTTTCTTTCTTTCTTTTTTCCTTTCTTTTTAAATTTTATTTATTTTTAGAGAGAGACAGTGTGAGTGGGGGAAGGGCAGAGAGAGAGGGAGAGACAGAATCCCAAGCAGGCCCCACACCTTTAGGACAGAGACTAATGAGGGGCTTGAAACCAGGAACTGCAAGATCATGACCTGAGCTGAAACCAGGAGTCGGACGCTTAACTGACTGAGCCACCCAGTGCCCCCCATTCCACCAGGATCTCTTTCTAAAGTGTATAGGTTTTGACAAATTTGTTTGCCAAGATACTGGGATTGCTTAGGTGAACCTGTGGAGGAGGAGAGCAAGCAAGATAGGGTCATCCCATCCCAGAGTGGAGGATTTGTCCCCAAGGTACTACAATAAACAGTCCAAATGGCAGTGTGTGATGGAAAGTGATAGCTCAATCCCAGAACTAAAGAGAAATTTGTGAGACATTCCCTCCTTGCCTACACAGATGATTCCTTTCAAAGACCAGGTGCTTATTATCTCCAGTATAATGTGGCTTTTGGATACTCTCCAGTCAGCAAAGTAGAAACTCCTATTTGGCAAGGTGAACCCAGCCATGGTTTCCTAGTGTGCTGAATCAATAGGAAATGACTTTGGAAAAATACAGCAATGGCAGCAACAAATGGTTTTGAACGGTTTCAGCCAAACACTGTATAAAGTGAACTGCCAAGAGTTTCCCTTGTGATATCCCTTTTCGGATGATAACATATGACTTCGAACTTTTGCTCCTTACATACTATGTGACTTCACTCTTCAGACATGATTAAACCCAAATTCTTTCTACAGCTGAACATTTGTTCCTCTAAGGACCTTAAGTTTTCTTCATTCTTGCCTAGTGAGGTCCCATCTCCTGATGATATGGTCAGCTTCTTGGCACCCATTCTCATTACTATATATTTTCTATACTTCTGTTTTCTTTCTGTTTTGAATGTCAAGTAAAAAAAAAAAAAGGCCCTATGATTCCTCACTCATCTGGGCAGCCGGTCTGTGAGAGAGGAGGAGTGGGTGGGATGGAGGAGGAGGAAAGTCTGATTGAACAAAGTCTGAGCAGGACTCCAGGTTGGTGAAGAGGAGCTCTGGAGGCTGGAATGTCATTCTGTGGAAATTGGTGATGTGGGGTGGGGGTGGGGTGCAGTGAACAGGGGTCAGTTTATTGTTCATGGTGGTTTCCTTTTCCATTTGTTTTGCCGTTTTGAAAGTGCCATTTTTAAGTGGTAATATTTTGATTTTGTGATAATTTTATAATGGAAAACATTTTGAGTATGAAAATACAGACCATTCTTAGCAATATGTGGGGATTGGCTTCTTGTGTACATACAAACTGATATGTCTAAGGACTAGCTCTCTTCCTGTTGCTTTGATACTTCTGGACAATTCTGGGGACAATTTCTAAGGCACAGGAGAACTTCTGATGGACTTTGCTCCATTTGGGGTTATAAAGGTTAAGATGTCAGACAAAACTAAGCTGAATACACCAAGATCAAGACATTCTCACCCTTTCTCTCCTTTTTTTTTTTTTTTTGGTCTCTCTCTTTTTTTTTAACCAGTTATATGAATACGAGTCTTTTAAAACTTCATCCAGACTCCGTTAGAAACAAGTAATACTGAAGTGTCTTGCCAATCAAGATTTCATACTTCCTCAATGCTGAAGACGATGAAGACGGAAAATATTTATTAAGCAATAAAATATTTATTGAGCACTTACTATCTGGAAGGCAGAAAGGGCAATCTGTTATATAAATGTACTGCATACATTATTTCATTTGCTGCTGTCAACAATCTGGGTGTAACAATTACTCCCAATTTAAAAATGAAAGACTTGAGTTTTAGGAAGAGTAACTTGCCTAATAGTATCCTGCACTATTTAGCAGTAGAGCTAGGATTGAACTCTGGTCGGTTATTTCAAAGCTCATAATCTCAGTCTGTATGCAATGTTACACCGGAAGTGTTTTTTGTTATTGTTTTTTTTCTTTTTCCTGAAGGATGTCACCAGTAAAACAATGTTCCACAAAAAGTAGAGTTATCCATGTATTAGGCAGCTTTATCCAAACTCTAAAGTGACTGCTCATGAGCAAAGTGGTACTTCAAGAGTTGGGGTTCTGGTCCATTTCTACACAAGCTGCGGACAGGTCCTCCAATTCTCAAATATAATGCAGGCTGACCACTGTATTTCTTATTTTATTCCAAGATTATCTATCCATCTTGGCTGATTGAGGTGGTCATAATTGCCTATCTGCCACTATTAATATGTTTCATTTGCCTACTATGGTTTGAAAACAAGGTCCAAAGGGCTCCATGATTAATTCTTGATGTCTGAAAGAATCAAAATAAAGATAGCATCACACACTGAGCGCCTAGTGCACCAGACCCTGCACTAAGGGCTTTATATGCCTTCTCATTTTAATCCTCACTAAGATTATGTAGAGCATTTGGTATTATTTTAACATTACCCGTAAAGAAACTGAGGCTCAGAGAAGTTAAATAACTTGGACAAGACCTTTTAGCAAGTTGTGCAGGTAGACTTAAAACCTGCTCAACACAACCCATTTGACAAATTCCATAAATGTTTATTAAACATCAGTTCTGTGCCAGGCACAGAGCTGTGAACAGGGATTTAGCAGGGGCACAAGACCAACATGGCTTTGTTATCTAATGAGCCAAGACGGTTGGACTCTGCTGTGTGTTGCATGCCTGTAGCAATGACAGATCACTGTCTATGTATGTAATTGTATTTCTATCCTTTGAGCATATCATTTATAATCCCTGTAATGGAAAAAGCACACCTATTAAGTAGTACTTTGATCATGTTACTGCACTGACCTCAACATGGTATTCTTGATATAATTATGGGCTTTCCGATAGAACATAACTTACTGTGGACAAGACAGGATAGAGGTAGATGGCTTTTCCTTACAACAACAACAACAACAACAACAAAATAAAAAAGCAAACATAACAACAACAAAACAGAACAAACGCCAGAGTGAATGTAAGCAAAACTTTCCTTAAACATGTTTTCAACTGCAAGTCCCGACATAAAATATTTTATTTTTTTGAAGGGCATGATAGTTTATTTAAAAAAATTGTGCCACACTCATCATAATGACCAGCATACACATCATGATGGCTTTTTTCTTGGGTATTAACTTTGCAGTATTTTTATATACTGAAATGTTTCAATAGGACCAAGAACGTTAGGGAAACAAAGATCTTAGATGAAAATGAACACAAATAATTCTGGTGTCCCACCCCAAAGAAGTCATTTAAACCCCTCATGAATCAGTGGCATGATAATGTTATGTATTTATGAAGAACCTAACTTCTCTCTCTTTTTTTTTTTAAAGTTTATTTATTTGGAGAGAGAGAGAGAGCGAACACAAGCAAGGCAGGGGCAGAGAGAGAGGGAAGGGGAGAATCCCAGACGGGTCCCACACTGTCAACATGGAGCCTGATGCAGGGTTTGATCTCAGGAACCGTGAGATCATGACCTGAGCTGAAATCAAGAGTCAGACACTTAACCGACTGAGCCACCCAGGGGCCCCTAACTTCTCTAAGGAGGCAGCGCGAACTTATACTTCCTTGTACTTTAATCTTATTTTTTTGTCATTTAAGCTATGTGCACCCTGGCTAAAGCACAACCATGCAAGACAGCTCAGATAATTTCCATGCCAGTATCGTACAAGTTTAGTGATTGTACTTAGGAAAAAAAAATCAAACCACCATCAAAATAAAGGGACAAATAAAACTGATTTTCAAATCATTTGAAAAGCATAGTGCTTCTCTGTCTAATATAGATTCAAATTGAAATTGAATTCTATAATTTTAATCTCCAAACTTCTTCACTGAAATTAACATACATATGTGGTGTGTGTGTGTGTGTGTGTGTGTATGTGTATATGTACATATATACACATATATATCTCCAACATAACATTTTAAACAACTGATCAGTAAGCTGATCCTTAGAAAGTGCATTTCTGTTCCTTGAATATTGATAGAAAAAAAGATGTTATGTCAGGGGTAAATCCTCCAACTTGGCAGAAAATGCCAAAAGGAATTTCACTTTGACCTTCCTTGAGGCTGTCATTTTAAATTGCTGTCTTTGTTATATGCTTCTTCCCATTTCTAAATTTAAGCTTAAATTCTATGCTAAGAAGCAACCATTTTTATCACATGATAAAAAACTGTCTCTTTAAATCTTGAAAAAGGAGCTTGAAGATTTCCGGAACTGTGAACATGGACATACACTTCAAAATCTGCATTTCTTTGGATTTCTCTCCCCATGGAGAATTCTATTTCTCTGTTCACCCTACTTTTACCTTCCATTTTGTACATTTTTGTTTTAACCAAGACTCCATGTAACTTGTTGCTGTTGATTGAAACCAGAGAATAGATACTGTTATGAAATTAAAAAGCATAAACCTGCCAAATGACCTTCCTTGAGGAAAATTTAAAGCAGGCCCAGGTATTTATAGTAACCCTTGAAATTTAGGACTTAAATGAACACTGCTTACAAAGAAATACATTTAAGTCCAACTTTAGTTCTTTTTTAATAATATTGCTGTCAAAATAACTACCATTTACTCTAGCGTATGTCAGCTACCATGCTAAATGCTTTCCATATATTACCTTCTAATGCTCCCCTGTGCATCAACTCTGGGTGTCATCTTATAGGAGAGGGGACTAATCTTGGTCAAGGTCACACAATTTTTAAGTGTCAGAGGGGACAAAGACACATTTGCCCAGCCTTCTTCTCCTATTAACACTGAATGTTCCAGTTATTTATTGAGCACCTGCTATGTGTAAGACTGAAAAACGGGGCTTGACCTTCGAGCTCTTAGAGCATTCAGGTCATCTGGGGGAAACCGTATGAATAGGCGGTAAAAAGTACCCTATGCAGGTGTTTAGTTGAGACCAAAGGGACAAGTTGGGCAGAGCCGGGAAGTTGGGGAGTGGAGACGGCAACTGCAGGCAGACGTAAGAGCAAGCATGGACACCCACACACAAGAGAGCCTGTGTCATAAGAAGCGCAGGTGGCTCCGTGGGGTGTTGAGGGGCGAGAAGGACTGCAGATGCTCTGCTGGGAGCCGGGATTGTCTTGATGTCAGGGAGGGTTTCTCTGGCTGTAAAGCAGTCATTGCGGCCGCAACTGATGGGATCTTTTGCGTCACTGCATCTCCTCACTCTCCCCACAGGGACAGTTAGAACTGCCTGAGCAGGGGGCCAGAGCTCCATCCTCCACCGAAAGCATTTATTCTCACTCGCTGCCCTTTCATTCTGTCTGTTGCTTGCGCTCCTCTTTGTAAACACATGCTTCTCCTTGGTATCACCTCATTCACAAGAGTGAAATGGGGAACACTTGGCCCTGGGGACCCTGAATGCCTAAGGGTCGTGTTTTTTGAATGTCAGTGTGGGTGTAATAATGTTGTGAAGTCTTGGCACAGCCCTCCTGCACGCTTTTCAGTGCCTGCTTCCACTCCCTCTGGCACCCCTCTCTAACTACACATTTTACAAAAACCCAGGAAACATCATAAATACAGGCTGTTGGGAAAATCACTAAACGAGATCAAGCTGGATTATGTTGCTTAATTTCCATGATGCCTGGTGGCTATTCAAATAAGTACAGTTTTTTTTCCCCCATGATATGTACTGTTTGGCAAATGGATACATTTGTGTCAATATAATTTCTTTTTTTTTATTGCTTATTTATTTTTGAGAGAGAGAGAGAGAGAGAGAGCAGGGGAGGGGCAGAGAGAGAGGGAGACACAGAATCTGAAGCAGGCTCCAGGCTCTGAGCTGTCAGCACAGAGCCTGACTTGGGGCTCAAAGTCACAAACTGAGATCATGACTGAGATCATGACCTCTTCCTTTTATATATTAAAAAAAAAAACAAAAAACAAAAAACAAAAAAACAAAAAAGAAACAAACCTGAAGTTGGCTGCTTAACCGACTGAGCCAATCAGGTGCCCCATGTTTCAATATAATTTCTTCTTCTTCTTTTTTTTAATGTTTATTCATTTTTTGAGAGACACAGAGAGACAGGGCATGAGCAGGGGAGGGGCAGAGAGAGAGACACACACACAGAATCCCAAGCAGGTTCTAGACTCTGAGGTGTCAGCACAGAGCCTGACATGGGGCTCGAACTCACAGACCGCGAGATCATGACCTGTTGAGAAGTCAGACGCTTAACTGACTGAGCCACCCAGACACCTCTCAATATAATTAAGAGTCTTACTCTATTTTTTCCTGGGTGAATCCCCAAGGATGGAAAAGCTATCACCCAAGACATTAGCAGCTGATGGCTACAAGTAGGAATGATCAAATTGACCCATGAGAGATGAACAAAAATCCATGATTTTTGATGTTATTTGCTGGTGGAGCTACTCAGATGGTAACTTTTCAATATGCAATCCTTTTGACCTGAGAGTGCACCGGGAATTCTGCCAAACCCCTGTTCCACCACAATTTGTCTCTTAAAACAAGCATTCGTACAGCACCGTCATCTTCATTAATCCCTTCAGGAGTTGTGCTGGGAAACGAGAATTGTTATTCCCATTTTACAGATACTGAAAGCGAGAGACGAGAAGGGAAGTAACTTGTTATAAATATTTTAGCACATTATTAGGCCTTAAAGTTTCCGGTTTGTCATTAAGCTTATTGAATTTTCCTATTGACCGGGTTGTGCTGTCTCTTTCTAAATGAGCATAGCAAATTCTAATGGGGGCAGGGTATTTAGAATTTTGGGTTACCATTTCTGCTATCCGTTAACCCCAGCAAAGCCCTCTCCTTGCGTATTTGGTATTCTTTTGTCTTTTTGGTTTTGGAGATTATATTCTCAAGGCTAAAAAAGAATAGAATATTTCTGATTACAGTTCCTTTATGTTAAGTAAAGAAGAAACAGTTCTCCTTTCCCCCACCTCTTCCTCTTATACATTAACAAAACAAAACAAAACAAAACAAAACAACACAAAACAAAAAACAGAACCAGACTCATACGTAAGGACAACTCACTACAGGGGAAAAATGAATAGTAGTTAGTGCTCATGCTAAAGGATTCTGGAGTTGCAAGGAAGCTGCAATGCACAAATAGCTATACATTAAGATAATATTAACAATTGCTTGAATTTATTGAGTGCTCACTGCTTTTCAGGCACTTTACATACATGATTTCATTTAATCTTTACATTAGACCATTGAGGGAGGTGGTATTATTAACCTTATCATGTGTATGAGAAAGCCAAGGCTTAAGGAGTTTGAACAATTTTCCTGAACACATACAACCAGGAAAACAGAGCCAGGTTTCAAAATCCTATGCTCTGATTCCTGAACCAATGAATCCTCCTCTCTTTCTTTTCAAAATTGTTTAGCTATTCACTGGCCAGTAAGTTTTAGAACCAATTGGTCAATCTGTATAAAGCATCTGCTTATGTTTTATTTACAATGCAATGTCTTTAAAGATTAATTGGGGGAAATAAGACATCTTCACAGTAATAAGTTTTTTCATCCAAGACGGATGGAGTGGCTGTCTATTTGTTCTTCTATGTTGCTTAATATTTGCAACAAAATATAGTTGCTTTTTCTTCATAACAACCATGTGCATTCTTTGTTAGGTAACTTCTGGTCACTTTATAAGCTTTGTTGCTATTTAAATGGTTTTTTACTCCGGTTTTGTTCCCTGTTTTGTTATTGCCGGTAAAAAGAAATGTTTTCTAAGTTGACCTTGAACTAACAACCTTGTTTATCAATTTTAACTACCTCTAGCAGTTTTGGCTTTTGTTTGCTTTTCTTTATAGATGGTCAAATCATCTTCAGATAGTGACAGTTTTTCTCTTCCTTTCCAATTCTAATGCTTCTTTTTACTTTTTCTCCAAGCTAATGTTGAACAGTAGAGATAAGAGTGAGAATTCTTGTTTTCTGAACTGAAAGGAAATAAATATCAAATAAATATTTCACATGATTTTTTTTGGACAGGACTAATCAAGTTCAGGATCAATTCCTAGTTTTATATCTTTGTTGTTATTGTTGTTTTTAATCATAGAACATTTCTGGGTGCCTCTGTGGTTCAGTCGGTTAAGCATCCAACTCTTGATTTTGGCTCAGGTTATGATCTCATGATACCTGAGATCAAGCCCCATGACAGGCTCCCTATGGACAGCGACCCTGAGATTTCTCCCTCCCTCCCTGCCCCTCCCCTGCTCACTCTCACTCTCTCTCTCTCAAAATAAATAAATAAACATTAAAAAAATCATACAACATTTCTGATCAATTGTTAATTATGTGATTTTTCTCCTTTTGGAGATGTGATGACTCTACTGATGGATTTTCTGTTGGTAAATTATATTTACATATGATTTAAATATGCAGATGAAAATAGAACAACTTGGGATAGGCCTTATTTGTTTACAGTTCTTTCCGTTTTATTAGAATCCATTTGATATTTCTATCTACCAATTTTGTATCAATATTAATAAGCAATTTAGATGCATATTACTTTTTTCATATAGATTCTCATTTGGTTCTGGAATCAAAGTTGAATTAGCCTTTTAATTTTTTTTAAATGTTTATTTATTTTTGATAGAGAGAGAGAGAGAGAGAGAGTGAGCAGGGAAGGGGCAGAAAGCGAGGGAGACACAGAATCTGAAGAAGGCTCCAGGCTCTGAGCTGTCAGCACAGAGCCCAATGCAGGACTTGAACTCACTAATGGTGAGATCATGACCTGAGCCGAAGTCAGATGCTTAACACACGGAGCCACCCAGGCGCCCCACTGAATTGGCCTTTTAAATGGATGGGCAGCTTTCCTTTTTTTTCTGCTTGGTGGAGCAACTTGAATGGGATAAGAATTTTTTTAAATTTTATTTATTTATTTTGAGTGAGAGAGAAAGAGAGAGAGAGAGAGAGACAGAGAGAGACAGAGAGAAAGTGGGGGAGGGGCAGAGAAAGAGAGAGAGAGAGAGAGAGAGAGAATCTCAAGCAGGCTCTTATTTCCAGCATAGAGCCCAATGTGGAGCTTGAACTCACAAACCATGAGATCGTCATCTGAGCCAAAATCAGAAGTAGGATGCTTAACTGACTGAACTACCCAGGAGCCCTGGGATAAGAATTTTGGGGTTCTTTTTTGAATTTCCAAAATATTACCAGACAGCCTGTCATAAAAAAACAAAAAAACAAAAAAACAAAAAAACCAACAAAAAACCCCCCTAAGGTTATCTGAACTTGCTGTGGTAAGGGAGAAAATGCTATTTGACAGAGTCTTGGTGTTTCATAGGAGAAGTCAGGGGTGGGATATTTATAGGGTTTAGGGGTCTGGGCTGAAGCAGTTTAAGATGGGTCTTTCAAAGAGGGAGACTGGTTGAGATTAGACAAAGTTTGTTATGTGATTTAGGTTTGATGAACACAGTGAGGCAAAGATCTTGAAGCGAATATTGATAAGGAAACTGTGGTTTGAGGAGTAAGGAATTCACTCTGGTGAGTGCAGTGTTTTCTTCAATAAATTGATCTGTAAGAATTCCCTGAGGCAAAATGGCTCACTGGAGGATGACATTTGGGCAAAGACCAGAAGAACACAAATATATATGGGTACCTAATGGAAAGTCATTCCAGGCAAAGGGAACAGCAAATGCAGAGGTCCTGAGCCAGGAGGGATGTGTTCAGAAGAGCAAAAAAGCCAGTGTGGTAATAGTCAAAGTCAGAGCAAGAAATAAGAGAATTGAATTCCAGAGAACATTGTAAGGACATTGAGGTTTACTTTCAGAGATATAGGAAACTATTGGGGATTTTTGAGGCGGAAGAGTAACATGATCTAACTTAGATTTTAAAATGATCTGTGGCCATTATGGTGAGAGTAGATTTTAGGGGAGTAAGTTAGGGTGCTATTACAATACTTGAGGTGAGAGATGATGTGATGGCTTCTTTTTTTTTTCAATGTTTATTTATTTTTGAGAGAACAGAGAGACAGAGCATGAGTAGGGAAGGGGCAGAGAGAGAGGGGGACACAGAATTCAAAGCAGGCTCCAGTCTCTGAGCTGTCAGCACGGAGCCCGACTCGGGGCTCAAACCCACAAACCGTGAGATCATGACCCAGGCCGAAGTCGGATGCCCAACTGACTGAGCCACCCAGGCGCCCCAATGTGATGGTTTCTTAGATGAGAACAGGAGTGAGTGGAATCAGGATCTGTTGTGAAGGTGAGGCAAACAGATTATGCAGTTATAAGGAGAGTGTGTTGGGAGAGGAAGAGAAGAGTAAAGGAAGCGGCAAGAGTTTGGGCCTGAGCTACTGGAAGAATATAGAAGTTGACATTGATGGGGAAGGGGAAAGCTCTTGGAGGAGGAGGTTTTGGAGCTGTAGATAAGGAATTTAATTTGGGCCAAGTTGATGAGATGCAAGTGGAGATTCCATGGAGGCAGTCAGATGTAGAAGTCTGGAGCTCCATGGAGAGGTCTGTGGTAGAAATAGGAATCTGAAGTTCTTAGCAAACACTGGTACTTACAGTCATGAGACCAGATGAAATCACCTCAGGAACTAGGGTAGAAAAGAAAGTCAAGGCAGTGAGCCCTAGGCTTTCCAATGTTTAGCTAATAGAGGGAAGAAGAGGAACCAGCAAAGGATACTGAGAAAAGACCACTCAGGGCAGTGGAAAGAAAACTAGGAGAAAGAGCAGTGGCCTGGAAGCCAAGGGACATAACTGTTATAAGGAGGAAAGAGTGACTAACTTTGGCCAAATATGAGGATGGATCCTATTTGGATCACCTGACATGTCACTAGGAAGGTAATTGGGGACCTGGGAAAGGACTGTTTGGCTGAGAGTTGAGGGTAAATTCGATTGGAGAAAGCTCAAGAGTGATTCAAAGAAGGAGTTGGGAGGCAGGGAGTGTGGAACCCCTTTTTGCTGTAAATGGGAGAAGAAAGAAGCTAAAGAAGAAAGTGGCATCAAGAGGTTTTGCAACGTGGGGCGCCTGGGTGGCTCAGTCGGTTAAACATCTGACTTCAGCTCGGGTCATGATCTCACGGTTCCTGAGTTTGAGCCCCACGTCAGGCTCTGTGCTGACAACTCTGAGCCTGGAGCCTGCTTCGGACTCTGAGTCTCTCTCTGTGTCTCTCTCTTTCTCTGCCCCTCCCCCACTTGCACTCTCTTTCAACATAAATAAATAACTTAAAAAAAAGAAAGATTTTGTAACGTAATGGGGATGATTCAGTAGACAGAGAATAAATTATGGTGTTAGACAGAAAGAAGAGGATTGTGTAAGTGACAATTAGCCTATTTCTCCCCATAATTCTATCTGTTATTGCTGGCCTGTTTCTAACACACATACATATATGTCTAGAACTATTATAAATATATTATCAGTATAATATAGAATTATAAGTATATAGTACATAACAATATAGTAAAGAGTATGTATTATATAATATATATAAAACTTTAAATTTCCTCTTCCAGTGTATTATAATTTTTGTGGTGCTGTTTGCTTTTCATGTCTTCTGTTTTTTGTTTTGTTTTTTAATTTTGGAGAAAGAGAGAGCACGCAAGGGGAGCCTGATGTGAGGCTCGATCCCACGACCCTGGGATCATGACCTGAGCTGAAAATGAGTGGGATGCTCAACCGATGGAGCCACCCAGCCAGTCCATATGTCTTGTTTTTAATATTCCTACCACAGCTGTCTTTTGGTTCAAATTTGGTTCAAATTTGCTGAGATATCTTCATTAATCCCTTAATTTTAAACCTTTCTGTGTTCTTCTACATTTAAATTTGTATCATATAGATAATACATTGCTGCTTCTTACTTTTTTAGCCTACTTTGAGTGTCACTATTTTAAGTTGTAAATTTAGTTTACTTATATTAATTTTACATTAGTTCTTATTTCTGATATTTGATAATTGTTTATTTGTCATATATATTTTTTCTCAACATTTCCTTGAATAGGTGAATTTTTCTTATGTAAGTTGAAAGTTGCATACTCTATTTATTCTTTGACTGGTTTTCTCTAAGTTAGTAAGGACAATACACAAGCTTATTTTTTCCCCCCAAAGAAAGCATATTCTTGCATGTCCTTACTGCCTTTGTTCTGTTTCCATACTCAGGTACATTTTTTTGATGCTGTTATCCTTTAGACTTTGATTTGCTGGATTTTATGGCTATTTCCTCTTCTTTTTAAATCTATCTTTTGGCCTTCTGCTTCTTGTTTGCTAATTGCTTATTTATATTACACTCCAAAAAGGTATTACATTGTTTTTTCATCCTTCTCTTATCTCATGAAAGTATTTTTATGTTGATTTCTCTTTTTTCCTGAATATTTGAAAAGTGAACTCACCGTGGAGCGTGCTTGGGATTCTCTCTCTCCCCCTCTCTTTTCCCCTTTCCTGCTTATGCTCTCTCTCAAAAATAAATAAATAAACATTAAAAAAATAAAAATTAATATTTTAGCAGAATATATTCTAAGTGCAAATACCTACTCTTTTCACAGTGTGAATATATTACTTCCTTGTCTTGCATCCAGGGCCCCTGACACGTGATATCAATTTATTACTGTTCTTTTTTAGGTTGTCTGTTCTTTCGCTCTAGGACATAGCTTATAGAATTTTCACTATGTTTTTGATGCCCTTGTAATTTATGATAATGTACTTGGATATGGATTTTTTTTATTATTGATTTTCTTTGGCACACTTTATTTTAGATATTGGGGAAATAATAGAAGATGTGGTTTGGCTGAATAAACATAACACCAAATATATTAACTTTCATGAATGATTTTTCATATCTGCCTATTTACCATGCAGGAAATAATGATTACGTATAGTTAACAATGATATCTACCCATTTATTGGTTGTTATTATGTTAGACTCTGTGCAAAGGGTTTTTTTTTTATGTCTTGAGTTTTTATTTAAATTCTAGTTAGTTAACATATAGTGTAATATTGGTTTCAGGAGTAGAATTTGTGATTCATCACTTACATATAACACCCGGTGCTCATCACAAGTGCCCAACTGTATGCAGAAGAATGAAACTGGACCACTTTCTTACACCATACACAAAAATAAATTCAAAATGGATGGAAGACCTTAATGTGAGACAGGAGGAAACCATCAAAATCCTAGAGGAGAACACAGGCAGCAACCTCTGTGCAAAGAATTTTACATGCATTATATTTTAAGCATTTCAACGGCTTTATGAAATAGATACTATTGTTGTTTCCATTTTTAGGAGATGAAGGAATTGAAGTTTAAGACACATATATGACTAACCCAAGATCACTTAGCTAACAAACAATGAAACCAAGGCAGGATCTAATTCCAGTTGTTTTTTTTTTTTAAACTCAAGATCTTTCTCATATCACTTTGTTAACCTGTACCTCTAGTTGCATATACATTGTGACAACTTCTTTGTATTTAATTGATCAGTAGTCTAAACATGTATGCTTTAGTTTAGTTTTTTTTGTTGTTGTTGTTGTTCAAGGGGGAATCTTATTTACCTACAACTTAAAAAATTACATAAATGTATTCATAAGTGTGTGTGGAGACAGAGAGACAGGGAGGGGGCCAACAGAGGGAGTTTCATGCAAACTGCTTTGAGAATAAGATAATAATGTGGTACAATTGTGAAGATAAGGCAATGTCTGGAGAACGGCTGTGCAGAAGAAGTAGTTCAGAGGTACTATGTGCTCATTACTCTTTCCCTGAAAACTGTCATTTCCTGGTTCCTGCTGAAATACTCTCTATTTGTAAAACAAATGTAAGATCCACATTTGAAACAAGGAAGATTGCTAACTAAGAGCTGTGGGCAGGGTTATATGTCTCCCTGTCTTTGTCAATAGGAAGATGCATCTGTCACCCGTGTGTCCTGTTAACAGCTTTCCAGTCCTGCTCCTCAATGTCTGGGTCTGGCGACAGGCTAGTGTCAGAATCAAAAGGGTAAAAATGGTGGGAACACATTAAATGTTAATCTGAGCATTACTTTCTTTCTAGATAATTTCTCTGAGGTCAGATGATACTCTCCAAAAAATGCATATGATTTGCATTTCAAATAAAAACAAGTGTTCTTTGATTAGCCAGTCACTTTTCCCACTACTTTCTTTAACTTCTTACAATTCTGTATTGAGTTTGAGAGAGTTTTAATGCTGGGAAAAGGAATTTTGATGATAACAAATAAAACTCGTGGATGGGGGATTTTATTTATGGATGCTCATTTATTGGAAAGAGGTTCTTGAGTCCTAAACTTAAAAGTGACTTGATGGGATTCAAATGGCACTGGCTGTTGGGACTATAAGTCTTCAGGTTACATCTGTCATAATAATATTAAATACTGTTTATTGAGATGCACCGAGAATTTGGAACACATTATTTATGGTCCTCTCAGCAATCTGTGAGGTAGGTACTATATATTGACTTTACAGATGAGCAAACTAAAGGAAATCTCCCAAGGGCACCCAGCTATAAACGTCAGAGCAAGGATTCAAATCGAGACCTACCTTAAATGGCTATACGCCTGTTACATCCCTGCCTGTTAATCCATCACCTCACCCCCAAGATAACGCGTTTTTACCTATCTCTCCTGTGCTGATTCATTGCTTTTATTGAGGTCCCTTTGGTCTTTTTCTCTTGGTACCATGTCATTCAGTGCCTTGGTTATGAGTAGTTTACATGTTGAAATCCTGGGCCTATGACCTGAGTTTCTATTTTCAGAGCACATTTAACATTCAGCAGCTCCCTAAATAAAACATTTCTTTGCTCAATAACTTCGAGTGAGTACAGACTTGCGTCAATTTACTATTATATTGGAGGTGGGACGGCAGGAATTATGTGCAAAATAAAGACTATTTACTTTTGTATATTCTAAGTTCTTTTTCCTTAACATAGCTGAATCCAGTAAAGGAATTATGCCTTCAATACTGTATAACCCAATGATGGATTGATGGATTGAGACCAGAAGACATCTATAGATTCTATCCAGATAGGAGGCTGCCTTTGATCCTGGTGAATCATCTGATGCATTTTCTTCCCTGGTATTACACAGTACCTATAATGATTAGTTCCCTGGGATTTCTACAGTTCAAAGGCTAATTTCTAACTAAATCAGATAATATGATTATAGCACCAAGGATGTCTTTTGATTCATGCACTGTCTAATGTGGTGGTCGCATGCCACAGGAGTCTATTTAAATTAAAATTAAAATTTGTTAAAATGAAATTAACTTAAAAATTAATTTTTCAGGGCTCCTGGGTGGTTCAGTTGGCTTAGTGTCTAACATTGGCTCAGGTCGTGATCTCATGGTTCGGTTCATGACTTCGAGCTTCGCGCATCTGGCTGTCTGCCGTCAGCTCAGAGCCTGCCCCTCCCAGCTCTCACTTGCTCTCTTGCTCTCTCAAAAATAAATAAACATTAAAAAAGTTAATTTTTCTGTCACTTAAGCCACACTTCAAGTGCTTAGTAGACACATGTGGCTAGTGGCTACTGTATTGGACAGTGAAACTATAGATTATGTCCATCATCACAGAAATTTCGACTGGATAATGCTAACTATAAAGAAGACAGAAATGAGCTTAAGAATAATTACTTCACAGAACGTGCTGGTCAGCATCACCTGAGTTATAGAATGAAATGAAAATTGCTGCATTTGCAATTCCCTCTCTATTTATTTGTCTTCCTAGGTATCTATTGGGAGGAAGGGATTCAGTTTTGTACATACAGTATCTCTGTCATATAGCGTAGTTGCTGACCCCTAGGGACTCAGTAAATATTGCTCGATGTTGCATGAGTGAGAATCAAAAAACCCAAGATGAATAGAGGAGAATTCTTGCACGTTTATAGAACGTGGTATAAGCAAAACAGCTGTTTTCTTTCCAACCTGAATTACGTCAGGCTTCAAAATGGAATGGTTGATCAAAGTGTTTCAATGTAGAAGAGACGACAGTTGTCCAGACTTCAAGGCCTAAAGCCACTTGTCACCAGAAAAGAAAAAAGAAGCCAGAGCTTAATAGGATTGTCAAGTTTAGTTGACTCTGATTTGGAGAGGGAGGCTGTCAAGTCATGGTGAACATTTTGCTTCTGCAAGTGGAGTGAGACTCTGAAAAGGAAAATCATCTTTTTATTCCCCCTTAATTTATTTCCCCTTCTAGAGCTAAGTAAAAAATACGATTGGAGAAGTTATTGGAAAGTCATTTACAGGAGGTTTTATTTTTGGGGTGATGAGAAAACCATGATAAGGGATCACTTATGCCTTTGAAAAATAAAGCTGTTTTATTTATTTTTTATTTTATTTTTTATTTATTTATTTATTTAAGCTGTTTTAGATTACAGCAAAATATGGTGTTACTCTGTTTTTGTTTTCATATCTTGCATGTTTAGTAAGCATATTATATGTAAATAAAAAGAGAGTTACAATTGTAGTTGCTATAACAGAACAAAATTATTATTATCATATATTTTGTGTGTGGTTGGCACAGCTGCTGAGGTCTGGGATATGGAATCACAAGACTCCTTTTAGCACTGTAGAAGAAGCTGTAACTTGGGATTTAGTCAACATTTATTTGCCTATGACTCACAAAATATTTTGTGGCAGGCCATGTTTCATATGGTCACTTATAAAAACATAACTAAAACATAAATAAAAATGAACCTCACAACGTAATTGTGTGATTTTTGTGTTCTCTGGGTTGTATTATTCTCAGGGGCTAAGTCATTCTGTGGTTGTCACAACACACTTGCCTCTTTGCCAAGAGCTGCATCTTCTTTTTTTAAAGATTTTTAGTGTTTATTTTTGGGAGAGAGACAGACTGTGAGTGCGGGAGGGGCAGAGAGAAAGGGAGACACAGAATCGGAAGCAGACTCCAGGCTGTGAGCTGTCAGCACAGAGCCTGACGTGGGGCTTGAACTCACGGACTGCGAGATCATGACCTGAGCTGAAGTCAGAACGCTTAACCGACTGAGCCACTCAGTTTTTTTTTAATTTTTTAAATGTTTATTTATTTTTGAGAGAGAGAGAGAGAGAGAGAGAGAGAGAGAGAGAGAGAGAGAGACAGGCTGTAAGTGGGGGAGGGGCAGAGAGAGAAGAAGAGCTGCATCTTTTGACCCAAGTCTTTGGGCACGTCCTGAAGTTGTTTTTCCACTGAGAGTGGACGACCTTTGTGCATCCACCCAGATCCTCTCATCTGGTCCTCACTTTGCCTGGACAAGCACTTTTGAGTTAGCAACCTACAGTTATAGTACAGAACAGGGACACCTGATCTCAACATGGATTGGACTTGACTTCCAATCTTCATTTCATTCACTGGATGCTCTCAACAACCGAAACATGAGGGGAATAGTTAAAGTCACGTCCTCGGGCTTTGATAATGACTTTTGCTTGTGAGTGTGGCCTGGGAAGATGGCCCAAGATGAGAACGTAGTCATATTGTTTTGGTATGATCTCCAGCAATCCTAAAGATGGATTTAGAAACTAGGGAAGCATTGGCTCCAGATTTCCTCAAATTCTGCTCCTCCAAATATAGTGCCACACAAGAAAGGAAAATGGAAAACTTGGGGAAATGAATCAGCCAATTACTTTCAAAAATAATTTATGATTGTAGTTTTTACTTATCTAGGTACCTTATCTAGGAATTTGGGGGAAAAGTAAATCTTTTGATACAGTAGGAACACTGTTTAATGTCAAGCTGAGTGGAAGGAAATGGTTGGATATTCATCTGAATACATATATTAGAATAGTGACAAAATGCTTTTTACCATTTTGTTCTCCCTTATTCCTTTACATGCTTTCCTCCCCTTTCTTTTACTACAACAAATAAGGTTTCTCCTTACAACTGTGCCCCACCATTCATATAAAATAAGAGACTCCAGGGGTGCCTGAGTGGCTCAGTCAGTTGAGTATCTAACTCTTGGTTTAGGCTCAAGTCATGATCTCATGGTTCATGGATTCGAGCTCTACATCCATGCTAATGGCGTGGAGTCTGTTTGGGATTCTCTTTCTCCCTCTCTTTCCCTCTCCTTTTGTCTTCTCTGCTCCTTCTCCACTCATGCTCTTTCTCTCTCTCAAAAATAAATAAATAAACTAAAAAAAAAAAAGACTCTAAAGCAGATTCAGTTCTGTGGCAGTTGGGAAAAATAGCGAACTGGAAAACAGCCTGTCCTGCCATCCTACACAAGGTAGGGAAAATTCTGAGTTAACATCTGTGGGAACTCACACAAAATCAAAAGATGTATTTTCCCTTTGTCTTAAGAGGAAATAGGTATTAATCTGTGAGTGGGAGGGAATACGTCAAGCTGTTGAGTTATAAAAAATTCTAAGGAATAACTTTAGATTATTGAATCCAATTTAGGAAAGCTTTGGCTGCATGCCTGACTAGGTATGTCAGAGATGGGCAAGAAAACAGTTTCTCTCCTGAACTTCTGGCAACGCACCATACATTCTCTTCCCATGGAGGCTACATTATTAAGAGATCCAAGTGAGTCCTGAGGATGTTAGCTGAGATTGACTCTGGCAGGCAGCCCCAGAAAACTTAGCTTGAAAGCTCTTTTTCAGAAAGGACCTTAAAGTGTTTGTGACATGGCTGGAATATGTTAAACTCCACCATAGACATGGAGGTCTGGCAGTAGTGACTATTTAAACTTCACTGTCACACTCAGAGAGATGCCTTTCTAGACAAGGTAATTCACTTCTCCTGACAGGTGTGAAGAGGAACTTGCTACTCTCAGAACAGCACTAACACCCCATTTTAAACCAGGTAGCCATTTATGGACTCTGTAGTGATTACTTTCTTTCTAATATATTTAAATCTATACATTCTGATAGCAAAAGAGTTCAAGGGGCATGTGAAGAGATGCATGAGTACAACAGGTCAATGACGTCAGCTCTGAGATATAAAATCAGCTGCTGTCAGAAAGCATGAGTCTCTACACCTTTGGGTCTTCCCTTCAGTCAACAATACAGGACACTGTAAGCTGTTTCAGGTAAAGTCAATTATTTCTTCAATTGCCAAAAGGATTTTTCAGGGATCTTGATAAATTTGATTCTCTCCATAGGATGCTAAAACTATTTTGAAAGAAAAATGCAAATAGGAAAAAAAAAAAATGGAAGAGATTTGTCCCGTTGGAGAAATACTCTCAGAGCTATGACAATAGCTGAGAGATTTCCTTAGTGCAGTTATGAACAACTTTCACAAGTATGTTTCGGAACCAATTCACTTTGAGCCCCTCTATTTAGTCTTAACAGTTGTCTGCAGGCACAGGTCTGTTAAAAATTGAGGTACCTTAGGGTTTGATTTTTCACTGCTTCTAGAACCAGCCATGTAAATGAACCTCCTTCCCCCATCCCCCACCTTGAAAGAAGCTGCATTTCTCAACTCTGAACTCATAATGTTTAGATGCCAGCTGAGTGGTTGCTGAAAGGATCCTGCACCCTGATAATATTGTTAATCTAGTTATTCTTGCCCATGGATGATTTTACTCCTTAGGAAGAATTTTAGCAATATCCAGAAATATTTTTGATTATCAGAACGAGGGCGAGGGGTGCTACTGACATCTAGTAGATAGAGGCCAGCTAAGGATGATGCTAAATCTCTGAAAATGCACAGTACAGCCCTCACCACAAAGAATTACCTAGCTCATAATGTCAGTGGTGCTGAGGTTGAGAAACCTTGGGCTACTCTGTATGATGAAAGGCCATTTGGTCAATTCCTCTGCCCAGATAATTCATTCACATGGAAACCAGAAGCACAAAGACCCATTCACTGCAGAAACTCAACCAATGAGGGAAGTGAGCACTTGAAAGATCAGCTATCCTATGAAGAGTCTTCCTGAGTCTTGCCTCATGGTCTAGAATGTTTCAACCTTGGGAGAATGTGCTCAAGAAGAGCTATATCTCTCTCCCCACACACTATCAATTAACACATGAGTGGCTACCCAGTATGCCTCCCTTTACTGCAAGGATAATTTACTATGCACTTTCTATTTTATATTAGCTACAATTATTTAATTTGTTTAAAAAAATTTTTTTTTAAGATTTATTTATTTTTGAGACAGAGAGAGACAGAGCATGAACGGGGGAGGGTCAGAGAGAGAGAGGGAGACACAGAATCTGAAACAGACTCCAGACTCTGAGCTGTCAGCACAGAGCCCGACGCGGGGCTTGAACTCACAGACCACGAGATCATGACCTGAGCCTAAGTTGGCTGCTTAACTGACTGAGCCACCCAGGCGCCCCTACAATTATTTAATTTGTATCAGGCACATGCTAAGTGGTTTACAGAGGTTAATTTATTTCAATTTTCCAGAATAAATTGATATTGTCATTATGAGCCTCATTTGTGTAGATGAGGAAATGGAGATATAGAGAACAGGTCACAGTGTAAATATTGAACTAGGATGTGAAGTTGGGTGGAGTTTGACAATAAAACATATGCCAACTTAAGCCAACTGCTAAATTAGTGGGTATCCAACTAGGTACTACAGAGAACATTAAGACACGCATAGCTGCTTGATGATATTTTGCCATGTTTGAGTTGTTGATATTTGGGCATAAACACCAGGAAAAAAAGAACCAGACTTTGATATAGTCATCTGGACCAAAAGTCAGGAAGAGAGCTACTGTGCAAGTATTCTAGAACATAAGCTCTAAGAAAGCTTGTAATTGTTTTGTCTGGTTTTCCTCTGTATCTTCAGTACTTGAAATAGTGTTTGGTACACACTAGGTGCTAGATTCACATTGTTGAATCAATGAGCGATATTACCAGAGCCAAAGATTTCCATGGCTTTTCCATGTTGACATTATCTGCCAACGTTTTGTTGCTTCCAATCACAAGGATTCCTTTCAGAATTACTTCAGTAAACACAAATTAAATTAAAACAAGAATTCTATAGTATTTGATGAAATACAAAGAAATATTAAAGTATAAGGCCACAGGAAGAGTTCGGCATAGTTCTGGGAGGCTCTTTCACTTTCATTCTAATACTGGGCCTATCTCCCAGCTCTGCCTGGGTCTCAGTTCAATGATCTGAAGAGGTTCCAACTGGCTTTTGTTGAGTCAATAATTAATTTCTCTTGGGTCAGGTGATACTTTGGTCCAATAAATTTTAGCCAGAGATGGAACAGGGTCATGCAGCGCAAACATAACCAATGTAAGCATTCACTGTCTGTGGGCGAGCCACTTTCAGAGCAGAAATATATGTCCAGGATGGGCACCTCCCAAAATGTTTGAAATGCTGACATTGCTGGCTTGAGAATGTGCCTATGACCCACATGGCCTGATGTTATTATCTCCTGACTTAGCATAATCACAACAGAGTAGATTTCATTAGCTCTTACAATTATTTGTGCATTTGGAACTTGGTTTAGGGAGAGTACTCTCCAAAGAAAGTGCATTATTAAAGGGGTTAGATATTTATACTTGATCATTGGTAAACATCTGTTGCTGGCCAAAGAACATTGGTTTCAGCTGATGTACTAGCTTTCTCAATCAGCTGGGCAGATCAGTGGTCTTAGGCTTCTTTTTCAATTTAATATATGTAACGGACCAGGTATGGAACAAATTCTTATTTTCCATTAGCAAAAGCTCATATTTTAAGTACTTTGTAGATGACATTTCTCGGTCACTGGTGAAGTGTGTGTTATTGTAGTTCATGTGCATTTAAGGTTGTCACTGAAGTTTTCCACAGTAGATTTATGAGGAAGATGATTTTGTGATCCAAATTAGATTGAGAAGCAGTGGTCACCTGCAGAAGAAAGGACCAGAGCCTGAGAAGTATTGTAGAGTAAGGAGCCACATTTTCTTCTCCCTCATTCAGCCTGGATTCTAAATCATTATCTGAACTCATCATGTAAGAAGAGGATTTCACTGCACTTTTTACTTTAACCAATGGCATAATTCTGGCACCATTATGATGTGGTTGTCTGTAATATGCAGAAATGAAATACTGATTAGGAATACAGAACTGGTGATTTCAACCTGTGCTGAGTAGATTTGTAAAATTCTGTTGAGAGAGAGGACCAGTTTGCTAGCTTAGTAGAAAAAGCCCCAGAGGACTGAACTCAGTAAGACAAGATTCCAGCATGTAGGGAAAATGTGTCAGCCTCTCCCAATAATGAGGTAAACACACCTTTCCTAATAAAGAAAGCAGTTACTTGTCACAGCAGTGAGGAAGATGTATTCTACCATGAGTCCAAACATGTTCCTTCTCCTGACCTTTCCCTTCCCTTGAAGTACTCTTGAAGTACAGGGACCACTGATCACCATAGCAGCCAAAGGTGCCAATGGACATTTGCTTTGTGTGGCCTTCATCTAAAACATATAGCCTTAATTATTATGTCATTCCTCATATCATGGCTTCTAGGGTTCTTGGTAATTTGTTCTTTGGATGTGTCTCTGACAACTTTTCTACACTCACCCCCTCACTCACATCACTTCAAGCATACTTGATGTTCTTACATACATAGCTCTTACATCCATTTGGCATAAAGTTTTTAAGTAGGTATTCTTTTATTGTCTGTCTCCTCCCAGGAGAATGTAAAGATTGATAAAGGCAAGGGATTTGTCAGTTTGTTCCACTACTGTATACGAAATCTTAGAATAGTGCCTGGCACACAGTAGCTTCTCAATAAATACATATTGAATACATAAATAAATAGGCAAAATAAAATTCTAGACATATTTCACACTTGCATCAGGAAATGCACTACATTTGCTTTACCTGAGTAGCATATTTTATGCACAAATGTAGGATATTAGACTAGTAGTGAATTCCAATTGAATTACTTAATGAGTAGAATAATTTAAAGTTGACTTCTATCAGGTATCTATTTAACAAATCTGCCAATATTGTTTTTTGTAATTTATCACCTTGGGTTTATAGTAAGGATTCTGGACTCAATATATCAACTTGTCTTATGAATGTGTCACAATTCCTATTTTGTTTTCAGGTCACCAATTATGAAAACATAGGAGGAAGAGGAAAAGTACATTCTATTCTCATATTCAAAGTTTCAGCTCCATTAAAATCAAGAATAAAACCTTTTTACTTTTCAGTCTAGAGACTCCTTAAACAAAAGGTCGAAAGTACAAAGTGGTTCTAGAACAGCAGGTCTTGGAAAAATATACTTGAAGCACTTGACTTTTGACTTTCCTCCCTTCCTTCCTTCCTCCCTTCCTTCCTTCCTTCCTTTTTTTTTTTGAAACACTTGACTTTATAACAAGTGATGAACATGGAAGATTCTCCAGGGAACAAGAGTGAGGCAGAAATGTGAAGTGGACATGGCTTGTCTTTAAGATTCTTTCTGCACTTAGGTTTTGTTCATGCATCAAATGTCCCAATTTTGGTGATCTGTTTCTCAAGGTGTATGGTTGTGTATCATTCTTGTCCCCACCATTCTTGATACTTCTTTGCTGAAACCTCTTTTGTTTGGAATATAGAGAATTTGGGATGATAAATTACAACTGCTGATAATGTTGTTAATATTAGTTAATAATTGTTTGGATAATTCAAATGATTAACAATTACTTTGACAAATCAATTTTTGCTCTTGGGCCATGGTAATTTGGAAAAGGGTCCGAGGTCTGCAATCTAGTTAACATAAATGTGTCCTTCCAGTCTTCTGTTGATGGTTGGTATATTTGGCATCACTGGTGCTTAAAATTATTTATTGAATGCTTGATAATGACTCTTGTGGTACTCCCAAATTCAGATCTCTTTAAGGATGTAACCACAACTTAAATCAAAGGAGAATTTGACCAGGTTATAGGTACTAAGAGTTAGGGCTTAATGAAGAAGGTGGGAAGATACCATATGACTGACCACACTATGCCTTTAATTCTCCCCAGTGGAAAATGATTGTTCACTATCTTATCCTGTATTATTTTCCTAGAAAGCAGCTCATTTTATTGTCAACAAGCATAGAGTCAAGTTTGGTGAACAGGATAGTTTTTATCTCTGATATGCTGATACTTAGAAAAACACAAACAATGGCAACAATGATTCCTATAGGACTCTTAGCTTTGCATCAATATTCATCTCTGTACTTAGGTTACAGAGATCTTAGCTGGAAACTAACTGTATCCACTGCTGGTGTCCAAATAGAGCTAATGAATAGGAGGGACAGCTACCAGGAGCCAATTTGCATGAAGGGTTGAGGCAATACATTGGGCAAAACTGCTCTATTAACAAAGTAGCTTATGATTGTCACTAATGTTTGTCTCTCTATTCAGTCATCCTATTGCTATGTCCGAGTCTAACAAGAGGTAGTTCTGAGTTCTTCTTGGCAGATCTGCTGTTGACTCAGAATAAGGACTTACACACTGACTTTATTTCTGGATCCTCCCCACTGCCCCCAAGATGAAGATAATACCTTTCTGGTATATGTTTTAACAATCTCCTGAAGAAATAAAAACTAGGTAACATAATGATCAAAATAAAGGTAGGTAGTTTAAAATTTTCAAATCACAGATAAACATGTTATAGATTGTTAGAATCCAGATTCATTTCATAAGTAATGTAGTTACTCCACATGGTCTAAATGTGTTTTTATGTCATTCTGGCAGTAGAAAACAAGTATGGATTTTACTTACACAAGTTTTCCATTCCTATATCCTTTCTTCCTCTTCCCACCCCCACTTTCGTCTATCCATTTCCTTCAGGCTTTTCATTTGCCTGCTAGTGATGCCCTGCCCACTTTAGAGTCAGAAAAAGTGGGATTTCTCATCTCAACTCCAGATAGTGTCTTGCCTTTTCTCCTCTCTTCCAGGGTAAAGAAGGTGACTTGCCTTCTTGCATCTAATTTAAGGTGTTGATTTTGCAAAGAAACTCGAAAGCAGTAATTTCTACTTCTTATGCTGAGTTTCAGAGGTTGATTGCGTATCTATTTTTGTTAGTTTGTAAAGGGAGGTAAGTCTCTGAACAGATTGGGAATTAGAGATTATATGGGCTTTAAAAAAGAAAAACTCTCTCATTTTTGCTAGAGGAGTTAGTAGCTGATTTTAAAACTTAAAATGAGCCTCATATTTCTGTTCCTATGGGGCTTATTCTGCATCTTCTAATGACCAATATGTGCAGTCTTAAAGTGAGTTCCATGTTTTTCTCAGTTTTAGTATTTCTTCCTCACACAGCTGTCAGTGGTGCAGTGTGTGGGCTCATCTGTGGGCAGAAGTGCTCTCCGGGTGGGCACTGTCTGTGCCCTCGAATGCAGATGGCACTCAGGGGATGGAGCAGGCACTTTCTTTTCTCTCTTTCCTCCCACTTTGCCCTCTAATAAAAATCCATTCGCAGTTTCTACAGCATCATGGGGAGATTGATTAGCTTACAGGTTCCATTCTCTCTGTTTACAAAGAAAATAAAAGTTTGTATGAAAGTGATGCAAATGGATAATTTAGAGTCATGAACCATACAGGAAAGGGAGGTTGGTGATGTAGACAAACCTGGAATGAATGGAAACTTGAAAAATCATTCCTAAAGAACTATGGAACTGTCTCCAGAAGTTCTTTCCTGTAGCAAATTTACTATCTTGGGTGAGTCTTAATGCTGATTTTATTCGATAGTTGTGATCAAATGAATTGTAAGCTTTGGGGCATTACATACTCCTGAAACCAAGGCAATTTAGGTTAAATTAGCTTTAAAATGTGCACTTATCTCACTTACCAGGTACTGAAAAACAGAAAGCATGACAGTTTAGACTTATGAGTATCTAGTGTGAATAGCTATTCTTGAGGAATACCTATTCTTGGACAATGCCAAAGTCCATTAGAAAAAGCCTATTTTCTCCCTATCCATGTAACTTCTGTATCAATATCAATAGAACATATTTTACTTTGAACTAGACAGAAATATGGGGCAATGGATACTGTAGGAAAAGCAGGAAAAGTAAAGATTCTATTAGAAATAGTTATGGAAAAAAGCAACACTACAAAAGAAGTTAGACTTTGGAAATGGTATATGCTTCAGTAGAGGAGAGAGGAGGTGATTTGTTCTCTCCATGGTTAGCATTCTGTTACATTTTCATCTCCCAGCAAGATAAACCAGAACTGTACTAATTTGCATAGTTGTTGGCCTCAGTTCAGGTCTCTGGTAAGTGGATGGTGTGAAATTTAATAAAAGGAAGCCTCACTTAAAATAGAGTTGAGAGGCCAGCAGGGAGAACTCTCACACCCCACCCCTCATTGTCAGCAGCAGATCCCAACAAGAAGAGACCACCCCAGCAGGAGTTTTTCTCCTCTCTCAGCAACAGTCCAGCCAATGAGAGACTGTCACAACTCAGCCAATGAAAAGTCACCATATTCTGAACTTCCAGTTTACTCCAGTGGACTTTGTGTTTATAACAGCTCCTCCCGGCCTTCCCTTTTCCTCTATAAAATAGCTATCCTCTCATTTGTTCCCTAGGGTGCCTGTCGTTTTGCCCTAGCTTGCTTGTCCTGCATTGCAATTCCCTGCTATTCCCAACCCCCCCCCCTTCTTTTTTTTGCTGCTAAAATAGCTGACAGTTTTATTTTTACGGTTAACAATACTGTGATAAAATTAGAAGTGCAAGAGATTTACCGGTGCTGGGGGAGGGTGCTGTGAAAGATAAAGAGGTAGGGAGAGGATTTAGAATGTACTGCATACCCCACCCAGGTGGAAAGAGAGGAAGAAGGAAGAATGAGTAGGTTGGGAAGAGTCAAAGACTGCAGTGTCACTCCCAGAAAGTCGCAGTGAGGTTGATGGGCTACCCAAAGCAGAAGTTGTCCATTACAGCAGTCCTGCGTTGGGCAGAAATCGCTGGTCCAGTTTCCCCGCCAGGCTCAGCTATTGGCTGGGAGCAGCCAGTAGGGGCGGGGCCTCCGAGTGCGGAAGTGGCTCCTGCAGAGGGCAGATCTGATGTCAGCTCATCAGCTCTTTGCAGCCGGTTCTCTTGAAGGGCCACCTGAGCAGTGCACCTCTGTGCCTGTCACACTGTCACTATGTTTTATATGTCCTGCGTTTTGGCTAGTTTTAGACTAAGTTCTTCCACTGAGGCCTGAGAGTTTTAGCAAATATTTCATTAAACCTCATCCATTTATTTTTCTGAAATTGGCATCTGTACCCAAATCGCTCTGCTCATTTGGGCTGTCTGTTTCCATAAGATGTGTGACTTAAGCAAAATGTGTCTGAGAGTCGTGACTGATCTCCGCCCCACAGCTGAGGCTGTGCAAAATAAGTGCTATTTCTGACATGTATATATATATATATATATATATATATATATATATATATATTTTTTTTTTTTTTTTTTTTTTCTAGCATATTTCCTAAATCTTTTCCTCACAATGTGTCACACACTGTTTACCAAGTAAGTCCATCCTTTTCTCTAAGATCAAGAAGAGTTTTTTAGGAAGTGCACCCCCCCCCCCCCCCCCAACCTCCAGCCTATTTGAAAGGACAGAAGGGTGTGAAAGCTGGCTCTGGGTAGGAAGAAGATAGATAGCTTTTCTCTCCATAAGCCTGGTTCTCCTTCCCAAGATGGTAATAGCAACATTCCAATTCTAATATATTCCCATCAGGAGGAAGCATCTGAGATCTCTGACTCAGCTCTAAACCCAAGCACACCATAGGGCCAGCATGTCTGAGAGGGATGCTCAGCCTGCAGACACCTGCAGCATTTCATCTGCTTCTAAAAAGTGGTGAATTGGTAAACCAATTGGCAAGGCAGAAATAAATTGCCCTGAAGTGACTCCTGGGTTTTGCTCACTTCTTCCTCTCAGCGCTCATCAGGACAGAATATTTTCATTTTGAGAGGGAAGAACTGTGAAGAGGTATCAGGAAAACAGCTTTTAGCATTGAAATGACACCTTTCTAGATTAAAAAAAAAAGATGCATATTATAGGTGGTTTGAAGACTAGAGATTAAAAAGCTGACTTTGAGGTGGCTGCTTTGAAAATGGCTCCCATCCAATGCAGTTCCTCTAGAGTTTAATCTCGTGTCCACAAAAGCCAGGCCTTCCATCCTTTATCCTGGAATCAAATCTGGATGTGCTTGTGTGCACCCTTGGCTAAGGGGTTCTTTCAAATGACCTGGCCTGTCCCTTCCACAGAGGTAAAGCTGCTTTCCAAAGATGAAAATTTTGGGGTTAAAATGAATTATTGTGAATGTTTAAGATGATTAGTGTCCCTACAATTCGTATAAGAGAGAGTACAGCTAATAAAATTTTTTGAGACTCAGTTCTAAAAAGCAGTTGGTTGTTCTATTTTGGGATACAGATCAGAAAATTAGTTGTGGCTACTACTAATTTTTGTTCATATTGTTCCAGTTAGGCTACCACTAAGCCTATTAGACACAAATCATACCTATCTGTTCTCTACACAGCTCCAGTGACACTCTTGCCAAAGAATTGTGTCAAGATGGTGCCCAGGGCAAATGTTTACCATTGCAACAATTCTACAAGAGCAAGTTTTGGGACCAGCACCTTCCCTGAAAAATCACTGATGGACATCTGCTCAATATAGGACTGTGAGTCTGGGTCTCTGTGCTAGGGTTTACTCAGATACTTGGCTAATAGGAAGAAACCTGATACGGTGCTATTTCCCTATGGGGCAGAGCTTGAGTCCTTGTTCTGATTAGGACCTCAGGCAGCCACTTATCAGGTTTCTTAGTTGGCCATCTGGCCTTAAAAATATGCTATTTCTATTACAAAAAAGGGGAGATTCTGCAGTGGAAAAGTTTGAATATTTCTGGAACTCAGTAGATTTGATACTGGAAGTATTACCATCGAGTTAATTGTCCAATAGTTTTAGGTGAACCTAAGTTTTTCATTTGAAATTGCACTCCCTAATGGAGTTAATGAAATTATAATGCTAGAGAAAGTAAGTGGATCCTTTATAGCAGCAGGTATAAAACTAGGTCTTCATTTTAGTTCCTTACCAAATCTTTAAATTGAGGCCATATTTTGCTCTATTTAGTTTGCTATTCTTCTTTTGGCACTTTGGTGAAATAGTACATATTTAAAGATTGGTATTTTGGAACTCTGCAAACCACATAAGTGTTTTTGCTGGGAGAAGTTATTTCTGTTAGTTGCCTTCTTTACTTACAAGTTGACTGTAAAACATCATGAAGTTTATGCCCTATATAAATTGCTTTAATTATGTTGGGTTTATGTAACTTCTTCTTGTTTGTATAGGGTAAATGGGCGGATGAATTTTGTTCTAAAGAACTGGAGAAGCTTGTTCAATGTTACAGTAAATAAATACAACCACATTTAAATGAAAGTATTTAGTTTTAATGGTTGTACTTGAGTCTCAATCACCAAGATCATTGTCTTTGCATGACGATACTTCATTTTGGTAATTAAGTGGAAAGAACAGGACAGTATTCTCATCAAAGCAGTCCCAGATGGCAAGTGTAATTCTTAGACTTCTAGTTTACCAACATAAGAATTCTTCCTACCCTCTCCTGTGTCCTACAGAAACAAACATGGCCCAGATGCTGTGATAAATGTGTGGGATTCATCCTATATTCTTGTAGGAACATTTGTCATGGCCAACTCTAATTTAAGACCAAAAAATGCTTTCAGCTGCTTTTATCCGGTTTCTAAATCAAATAACAGTATCAGAAAGAAATTCGAGGAATTTTGAAATGACCAAGGAGCTAATATATAATGAAAATCCTGGTATCAAAAATGCCAACATAATACCTATAACACTCACTTTTGTTTGCTTAGTATTCTGCAGGCAAATTGGACGTTGTCAAATAAAGTATAACAAAGCTTCAAAAAAGTTTGAAAATCTAGTCATTGCCCACTTTAATTATAGTATTGTCTGGTCAACTGGTAAGACAGTTGCACATAGTATTTAAGCTCCTTCTGGACATCCTCATTTTAGCAATTATCCCTATGTCCTTTCTGTTGTAATATGCTTCCATTTTACTGGTCTTAATCATTCACAGTATGCTGAATACGAATAGTAATGAAGAAATGTCACACCTGCTTTCCTTATTTATATATGTTTCAGGGTTGGTGATAGTGTTGTCGTGATGACAATCTAGATCTCCTAAAACTCCTGTGTTACTATATGGTATCTAACTCTTGGCTTGTCAAGGACTTGAGTTATTTTCTTTTGGTAAATATGTATAAGGTATTCAGAAAGTGTCCCGGTTTATGATATGCGGGACATTTTATTTGTGAGTAGGTAACAAGATGAGAAAAGTGTTGAGGAGAGGAGAATAAAACAGAAGATACTTAAGTTCTTAGGGTAATCTTGCTCTTCCTAATGCCTTCTGTTCATTTGCATGTAGTATATTAATTGGATTCTTCTTTTATATGCTTATTATCTGCAAAATTTGGGGTTGGGTAAGTGAAAAACATTATATGACCAGTTATCCAGGAAAGGACTTCTGTGTCACAGATAGACAATGAGTTTCTTGAGCAAACAATATAACTAATGGTGTATAATTGTCATTAGTAAGAATTTAAATTATGCATTTTCTAGGCCTGCTGTAACAAAGTACCACAAACTGGGGGCTTAAAAAAGACAGAAATGTACTGTATCATAATTCTGAAGCCAAGAAGTATGAAATCAGGATGTTTCCAGGGCCATGCTCCCTCTGAAATCTCAAGGGGAGACCCTTCCTTGGCTCTGCCTATCCTAGGCTTCCCTTGGTTTGCAGCCACAGCACTTCAATGACACTCTTCTCTCATGTGTCTGTGTCTTTCCATGGTTTTCTCTCCTTGTGTGTGTCTCTCCTTTTCTATAAGGACACAATGCATATTGTACTAAGAGCCTGCCCTACTCCAGTATGACTTCATCTTGTCTTGATGACTCCAAAGACCCTTTTCAAATAAAGTCACATTCACAGGTACTAGGAGTTAGGACTTCATACCTTTTAGGGGGATACATTCAATCCAGAAACCTCAGTGTTTTGATTTCTCCAATCTAGAGTATTAGTTAAAATACAGAAACAACCCTGGTAATTTATTGTGAAGATATTGGGGAGTGACATAATAAATGGGAAACTGGCGAACTGAGCTAGGAGAATGGAGGGGAATCAGGGGTCTTCTGGGGGAGGATCAGGCAGAGTTGCAGCCAAGGTCATGCCACAGGAAGGTCTGACCTCTAGTCTGCCCACACCATGATTAATTGGACTTCAACCATTGAATCAGCATCTCAGGAATGAATGTCTGATGACTGAATTTAGAAAACTGTGCCAGAGTGAAGTGAGGAAGAATCTGCCACCCTCAGCTTAGGACGTGGGAGGCTGCGGTGGGAGTAAGTTGGAATCGCTTTCTTGTTAAAACTATAGTCAACTGGGAATTTTCTCAAAAGAATGATGGCAGTGCCAATAGGAAGAGGGAAGGGGGATTCAGATACTGGCACCAAATACGACAAATGTTTGCTGCAGGAAGGTACAGTCTATGGCACCAAATTAAAATAATCAACTTCTCAGGGATTGAAAAGAGGCTCAAACTCATAAAAAAGCAAGATTGGGCTTTGTCTTCTAAGTTACCCATCAGCTTATCAGTACTAGAAGGAATACCAGTGACAAACACATGTAAGCTTAAAACGAGGAATTAGAAGATACAGATTTTGAGAGGAAAAAATGGTAACAGGGCATCCACCTACGTGAGGACGATGGAAGGAAAAGGGTGGTATCTGACTCCCTAAGGGACTTGGTTTTTCATAGCAGTTGAAGTTACCATATTTATAAAAATCATGGGAAAACCTTACATAAAAATAGAGAATCTTCTGGTTTCAGGTGATCAAAAGCTACATCAAATTGGAGCAAGGGCATCTTCTTTTATCCCCATGAAATTCTGGCTGAGAATCAAGTGGGTCACCTGTGGGTGGCAGTCATCTTAGGAGGAGCAGTGTCTTCACAAAGCCACTAGCAACAGGCACAGCAGAAGCACATGCAATATATTATCATGAGTGTCCCCCAAATAACGAGAGAGATGCTTTAGGAGGGGTGAATGCTATCATGAAGATGGGATTGCCGGCTAAGGAAGAAGAATGGACACATTTTAAAGGTGAAAGTTCAGTGTATTTCTAATAAAGGATGCTGAACACACGGCCCAATATAATCCTTCCCCTGTCTGTGGAAAGCAAAGATGTAAAAATGTTGTACCAAATGATTCGTGTCTACTTTTCTTGTAACCCTTTCCTCAGGGGGTAACCCACGCCCTTTCCTCAGGGGACATCAAGCCATGGTGCTCAGCCACTGCCAGGTAACTAGCATCATTTCAAGAAGAGCTTATTCTCAGCTGTCTATTGTTTCTTCAGCAAACCTATAATGGCCCTTGGTCTTAAGAAAACTTTAGTGTCGAATTCCAAGATGAACAGAATAGGTCAGAAGGCTGTCTTGAGCTTCCTCCGGGGGCCACCACATCCAATAGACAAGACTCTGTCCTAAGGGCTGGTGTCAGGCTGGTGCTTTATTCTGCTCAGCCTCACAATCTAGGAAGGAAATAGATCTGAGCAAATGATACTGGTATGCAAACTAACTGGGTCGCCCATCAGTAGTATTCAATTCATCAGCTGCTCCCATTTGTTTCCTTCTGTGTATCCATTATATTTCAAAACTGAGAAAGCTACAGATCTGATAAATGTTTCACATGGTCCCAGTGTTCTAAAGTTTGTTTTTCTGCAATCTGGACCTTTAAAGTATGGTTAAGTCAGATTATAAGATTATTAACAATGAGGGTGGAACATATTTAAAGAGGAAATAATCATATTCAACATAATTTAAAATTTTTATTTGAAGAAGAGAACTAACAAAAGAAGAATTAATGAATAATTTAATGCTGGTGCCTTGATTATAGATGTAAGTGAAAGTCTTCGCGAATTTGTAATTTGGTATTTTTAGGTTTTGATGAAAAATGAGTTTAATGAGGGTCATTTTATTTAACTAAATATTGTTGAAGAACAACTTAAAGAGAATCTCAATTCTCTAAGTAGGTATGACATGAATAAAACTTTGGTTGCACCTGCGGTAATACTGACATTTAAGTTACCTAAAATAATGCTGTGTTATTATGTCTATGCGTAGATCATATAAAGCTCAAAAGGATTTTATATTGATTATAGATCTTTGAGGAATTTGATGAATCTTATATTAGATTGGCTGGGAAGTTGGACTTTTGCCAGGAAGAATGTTATTATTTTATGAATCGGGTAACCCAGAAGGTGACCTGATAACATTTATTCATTTAAAAACATCAAATAAGCACCTGAAATGTGAACTGGGTGTTTGAAATTAGAATTGAGCAGCTAGGTAAATAGATTAAAATATTTTGGTTAAGAAAGACGTTATCAGATAAACTTCTTATTAGAAAAAAACTGAGTTAAAGTAGATTCTTGATAAGACTCAATGGACCAGTCAGAGATGCATAATGGTTCCAGTCAGGAACCATTCTAGATAGTTCAGTCAAAAAGAAATTTAATACAGGGAATTAAGAGTTTATAAGATCTTTCAGAGAGCTAAGAGAAGTTGGTTCTGGTTAACATGACTGTAGCTAAAATCTGGTGGTCAGGAAGCAGCTTGTGCCCATTACCATCACTGATGCCACTATACTTGCCTCAGGCTCCCGGAGCTGGTGACCAGAGCCTCAGATGAGGATCCTCCTGGCCACAGACACCAACATGAATCTACTCTACCGGCCAGCCTCCACAGCAGGAGGAGGAGCACTCTCTCTCACCTCCATCTTCCAGATCTCGCAAGACACCATCTCATTGGTGGAATGTATATCACACGTAGCCCCTTCTTGCTGGGGAGCCTGATAAATGCGTGGTTTGCCTTCCAGCTCCCTTAATATAGGGGTATTCATAGAAGGGGATGAAAAGGGATGCTAAGTCCACATGTAGCACACTTAGTCTATTTTGAAGATTCATGATAGCCTCCTTTAGTTTTTTAGGAAGGTAACAAAAACCTTCTTCAAACTATTCTACATTCACAGGCAACTTCGCAAGTGTCTAAAGTTTAACTTCATCAGAATATGACACAGGTCCCCATGGATTAAAGGGCTTTAGACATATAATCTGAAATTTATTTTTAAATAAAATATTATCTTCTGTATATATTACCACCTCGATTATAATGTCCTTGGTGACACGCAATCCAATTTTACCTAATTGCTTGTTGCATTTCAAGATAACTAAGGATGCTGCTAGTGCTGCTAACTCAATGTTTATCGAGTATTTACTAAGTTTTAGGTGTTCCATAAGCCTAATTTTTTAATTTTCACAACTACCCAATGAAACAGCATGTACTCTTTGCTCCATATTACCCATGAGAAACTCAGAATTAGGTTAATTACCTTGTCCAATGTCATACAACCCATCAAATCTATCCTTCTGTCTTCTCCATCGTGGCAAATACTTTCCTCTACCAAATTGTTCAAGCCAAAAATTCAGGCATTCTCCATATTCTTTTATCTTACCCCTACATCAAACCCATCTGCAAGAGTTGTTGACTCTATCACCAAAATACGTCTAAAATCTGCCTCCTCTCTCACCTCAGTTATCGCTCTAGTCCAAGCCACCATCATCTTGTGAATCCCTCACAACCCCCCTGCCTGGTCAATACTCTTGCCTCTCTGCAACCCATTGTCTGTTTTGCAGAGTGAATTTTTCTGCTTAAAACATTTGAATGGCTTCTCAGTGTACTTAGAATAAAATTCAAACTTCTTTCATGATGTTTCTTCTACTTACCTCTACAAACTCATCTCATTCTCTCACCCTTATCCACTACACCCCGACCACACTGACTCTATTAATTTGCCAGGGCTTCCATAACAAAGTGTACAGATTGGATGGCTTAAATGATAGAAATGTATTTTTTCACAGTTCTGGAGGCTACAAATTGGAGATTAAGTTGCCCAGCAAGGTTGGTTTCTTCCGAATGCCTTCAGGAAAAGATCTGTTCCAGGCCTCTCTCCTTGGCTTGTTAGATGGTCATCATCTCCCCACGTCTTCACATCATTTTTCATCTGTACATGTCTGTGTCTGAATTTCTTCTTAAAAGAACACTAGTCATATTGGTTTAGGACCTCATTTTAATATAAATACTTCTACAAAGACACTATCTTCAAATGTGGTCACATTCTGAAGTACTGGGGATTAAGATGTTGACATGAATTTTTGGGGGGACACAATTCAGAACATAGAAGTGATATTTCCATTTTCAGAAAATGTGCGGTTCATTCTGATCTTGGGGTCTTTGCATGAGGTATGTTCTTTATCTTGAATGCTATTTTTGCTTCTCATGTTAAGTGTTCTTACTAAAATAAAATAAAATAAAATAAAATAAAATAAAATAAAAACATCATAGTCAAGGTACCACAGTAGCTAGAAGCCAGGGTGAGGAGAACATATGGTGATCGTAAGATTCCTATGTCCTTCAATGTCAATGTTAACGACAGGTTATCTGCTGGGATTTCCCAAATCTGCTGACACAGAGGACCTGTGAAGTATTGGGCATGACTTGCCATGTCTGAATTATAAAAGGCCTCATTGTACAACATTGTGACAAATTGTCAATGTTTTGTGAGGATCCTTAAGGCTCCTTAGTGTAACTGTAGATGCTTTCAGTAAGTGCCAGGCATGAATGCGAAAGCAGAATCGGTTCATACTTCCTGGAATCTCAGTGTCTGTTTTGCTCAAAGAAAAGAGAAAGTGCTGGGGGCAAAAGTTTATCACCTTTATCATAGTTGGTATAGCATGTCCATCCACACCCTGAGAAATGAAGGAGACCATCCATAAGAGATTGTTGGTTCATTTGCTGAGAGCTAATTTCTCTCTCTCAGGGTCACTTATTGCTAAACAGGGCAAAAAGGCTCTCTGAGCAAAACTATCCCACTAGTTTCCATGGACACAGATATTGCTTCAGTGTTTGCTACATTTAAATGCACAACATCTCCAAATGGCCTTGCGCCAATTCTTTGTGGAACCAAGCTTGATGTTGATTTGAAGACATGCAAAGAATTATGCAGAAATTACAGTGTTCTACTCAGAGACATGTCTACTAACTCATTCCTTTAAAGACAAGTGATCTTCATTCTGACTGAAATTGACTTTTGTTACTTGAAGATGTCAGAATGTAATATTTTGCTTTATGCTATCCAAATGCAAATCCTGAATGCCAAGGAAGTATCACGCATGCCACCACTCTCCTCACCACCCCCCTCCGATACCATTATCCATGGCAAACATCATTAATTGATCTTGATCTTTCCCATTAAACCCAAGTTTCAGGCTCCATCTAAACACATCATTGTAGGCATCCGTCAGCCAGTTTTTCTTTCCCATTATGTGGAAAATGAGGCCAGCTTACATGTACATAAAATGTAAGTCAGTATTTTTCAAACTATATAGATTTTATTGCAGGATTACTTAGTCTTCAGTACTTGGATGTCTAATCGTCTAATATGCTATTCTAAAAAGGACTAAAATACACAGAACTTTCTAATGTCACTTGGTCACAGAGCCCCTTTTTAATGCAGTATCCTTGAGTTCTTTTTAATACAACTTGGGAAACACTGCTGTAGTATTTTACAGGATTTTGAAGGATTTTTCCACCTTAAGGCTTTTGATCTTTCTGGGTGATCCAGGTGGTCATTCCACACTTTGTAGTCACTGGTTTTTTAAATAATGATATAGATTTTAGTCATATGCTGGAAGAATATGCTTAATAACAAGCCAGCCTAGTGTATCACACAGTATTCACATTTCACAGAGGATTATTTTCTTGCAAGCCATTTTCACTGATTATTTACTCCTAGCCAAAAGGTTCTAAACATTTACATCTCATTTAAGTAGACTGCCCACATATTCCAGTTTATGCTTGGAGTAGACCCAGTTTATACCTGCTTTTCTATCGTAATCATTAATGCTACTCCATTTTACCATCAAAACTGCCCTCTTGGATGATAAATTAATTAAATGATCTCCTTCCATTTAATTTTCAGACAATCTGTGCTAACATTGGTATTATAACCTCCACTTACCAATGATTAAATGGGGCTCAAGAGACTGAAAACTGGCTTGGTTTTGCACAGGTAGGACATAGCTCAGACAATATTCAAACTAGGTCAGTCTTCCCTCAAAGCCCATGCTCTTGAATGAGGTACTGTACTGCTTATATAAATATCTGATGTCATTTAATAACCAGGAAATTATATTAGAAGCATTGTCTGCATTTTGAAGATAAAAATGTTGAGAAAATCATATGCTATAATTTATAAATTTTAGGTCAATTATATTGAGAATCTTACCTTTTTATATGGTAGTCCCTGCCTTTAAAGGTCAGCCCCACAAAATAAGGTAGGCCAACAAGATGGCTGGCAAGTACAGCTACACAAAGAGCTACAAGTAAGGCCTTATACCAGCTCTGAGCCAATCAGCTGGGACCTAGTAGATCAGGTCATGGTGCTGACCTCTCTCCTAAATATTTACCCATTTAGAAAAGCAAGAGGCAGTAAAATTCAGGTAGGTCCAAATTGTTAAAATCAGACCCCATAGCATTATAGGAAACAAGAAGGAATTCAGATGAGCAAATAATGAGTGTACAAATAGGATATAATAATGACTCAAATTACAAGGTTATACTTATTAGAACAATACCGAGAACAGTCTCATTTTCTAAAAATTGGAGTCTCTATTATTTAATTGAATGTTTGATTTATGAAGTTATATTAGAGTCATCCATTCTTTAGAGTATTTAATGATCCATTTAAGCTTAAGGCATACGCACTTCAAAACAAAGACATTCATTTGTACTATCGTAGGGGCTTCTAATTTCAGAATTTTCAGAAAATTCTGTATAAAGCTAAATTTTTATTTTAACAACACTCTTTTAAGTGTTAATCCTATTTTACTGTCTAGTCTAGATCACGGATCCTCAGCCTTGGTGCTACTGATATTTTAGGCTGGATATTCTTTGCCTCGGGTATTATAGGATGTTAATTACCATCACTTGTCTCTATACACCAGATGCCAGAAGCACCTTCTCCATAGCCATGACAATAAAAAATGCTGCCAGATTTGCCAAAAGTCTGGGGCAAGGGAAGCAAAATTGCCCAGTTAAGAACCATTGGTCTACATGCTTCCTCTTTGTTATCCTAGAGAATTGACTAGGTAGAAAATAAGGGAATTAATATTAAACATAAAACTCTGATTATATTCAGTGCAAGTTCAAATTTCTTTAGAAGACAGAGTTCTGGTAAATTTAAGAACCTGAGGAAGGGACTGGGTTTTGGCAAAAGTTAGGAGTAATGGCTTGGAAACCAACCCGATGTAAGAAGGGGATGATGGGAAAGATAAGGTATATTAGCTACTGGCTGCTCAGGCTTCCAGAATCAGCACACAATCTTCAAAAGATCTCTCCTGTAGGTCTTCCCCTTCTAGCAGTGGTTAGGGCTCTCTGAGAAATGCCCCAAATCTCCAAGGAAAGTTCACATCTTCCTAGTTTATTCCCCTGCCCCTTTGTCTTGTCCTCTGATCTCTTCTATCATGAATGCAAAGCTTCTATTGTGCGGCTCATAGTGAATGGACACTATTCTACATATTAGGGATGGAGTCCAGAGATGAAAATACACTGCTTCCATGGGGCATTTTCAGTTGGGGTCTTTCCTAAATTTGGATTAGTCTTCCTCCACCCTTGTAGTCTACTTTTCATCTCTTCCTCCAGTGCGACAGGTAATGATATGGATTCCTCCAGATCCCCCAACTCCAACCTTCTCTAACCATCTTCCAAATCAGTCAAGGATGGGAGGAGCCATGGTAGAGGCAACATGAGGAAGCCCTCAGTTATTTTTAGGGTTCTATTTTCCATGTCTGTTTGTGATGACAAAGTGGTAACATTTCAAGGGCAGAGTTTCTTGGGAAAGAGGCTATTAAGGGGGCTTTTTGCATGGTTTTATTCTAAGTTAGTCCAGTTCATAAGAGTAGTATTTGGAGGCCCTGATTTTAGATTTCTGTCTATGTTAAAGACCTGAATAATATTCAAGCCTCGTCTTCCTCTTACACCCTTAACTGACTGTCAGGTAAGAGACAATCTAATTGTTTTATAATTAGAAAAGTTGACATTTTACCTGTCACTGGATTTTACATTTTAATAACAATAAAGCCAATGGTGAAACTATTAGGTATCAGTCACAGGCCTATATAGATGTTCTTACTTTAGAGATAATATGTATACTTGAATTTAGAGATGGGGAAAATTATATAAAAGCAGTCAGTCTTCCTACTGCTTTCCTTAACTCTTTGGGTGGGACAGTCCACACAAATGGGAGCTCAGTGTGTGGAACACCATGCCATTTCTTGAAAGCTTGCATGTGAAACTATGGACTAGATTTCAAAATGTCATGATGAAAGCATCTTCTATTAGGGATGAATCAAATGTATGTATTATTTTTTAAACCTTGAGCTTATTTGAGAATGTTAATAGTCACGAGAAACCTGTGATCAATATTTTGCAGAATCATTTAAAATAGATATTCCCATCAATGTTGAGAAGCTAGACAAAATCGTTTGTGTGTTTACTTTATGGGGACTACACAGTGAAATCAAATGAGTTTAAAAATTTTTTTCAGGAGGCTTCCTTCTGAAAACTGGTAAGCAGAAGAATTTAGGGGTTAATTATTATGCATTTATTTTGGAAAGTCAGACACAGTTTTAAACATTCATTTTATTTGCAGGAATCGTGCATGGGAATCACAGAATGGTAACACTGCATTCTATTCTACACTAGTAAGTTGTTTTTAAGAAATAGGTTGCTGAAATTGTAAGCCTTTTAAAGAATGTAGGTTGTGGAGATGTATATTAATTTGAGTTATAGAATGTTAAGAAATAATATTCTCAAGGTTACATGCAAATAGGCACTAAGTAAGAGAAGGGTTCTCAAAACAGCAATAATAATTAGAGATTTGAATGTCAGAAATTCAGAAAATGGACCAGCAACTTAAAAAGCATATATATCTATAACAAATGTGTATTTTCATGGTCATTCTAAAGACAGTAGGTAAGGAGTAAGGAGTAAACTGTTCAGGTGAGTGCTTCAAATAGGCACAATATCTTTGCTACACAGAAGTTTTCACCTCTCTGTTTTTGTTTTCCCTTAATTTTCAAAATGGGGAACAGCTGCTTCAGTGGCAAAATGCATTGTAAAATGCAAGAACTGTCAAAGAATGCAATCACTCTATGGCATTCAATTTGAATCCTGATGTACCTATCTGAAGCAGGTTAATGCCAATAAATCGTGGCAATGACAAATTCTGAAATCCAGAGGTTTGCCTCTGCTTTCATAGTATAGTATTTTCCCTGAAGACAGCAGGCAATCCAAATGCAAGCATGCTTCACCCAGAAAGCACAGTGTCTGCAGATTTTTGGGTTTCATTATAATAACCTGAAAGTGAGATCACAGGAAATGTATTAGTGAATAATGGGTCATCAATTGAAATTGATTAGCTAGCATAAAATCACCCCTATACATAAATCTTTCTAAGGAACAATCACCTTTAGCTTGAAAAATACACATGTTTATCCTTTCAGGAGAAGACAATGAAATATTTAAAGTACTCTGTTTGCTAGACAAATGATTCCTTCAAGTCCCTAATAAGCCTGCCTTAAGCTTTCTGAAAAATATAGCTGAAAAAAAGTATATAGCTGATATTTTACCTTCTTTAGTAATCTTTCCTGCAACAGAAACCAAATTCCTTTTCAGCTTGGAGTCGAGTAGGAAGCTAAGAAAAAAAAGACAAAAAAGATACAGAGCTAGCATTTCTCCATTTTAAGGCCAAACAAAGGAACATGATAAAGTCATGGTTGCCTTTCACAGGAAAATAGCTTTATAGAGGCAACTGGGAAAACAGTCCTCTATCTTAAAAGGAAAGAACTGTAAAACTCAACTACAGCAAAGTCCTTGAGTTCAAGTTGTATTTTATTTGGAGGGAGAATAGCCTAAGGGCTAGGATTTTGTATTCTTTTCCTCTTACCCCAAATATTGTTCTAAAAAATATGCCATGGTTGCATAGTCCTTCAGATGTTGTAGAAGGATCTTTGTTTGACAGGTATATTTTCATAAACTCAGAGGCCTAGGTAGTATCCCATGATTCTGCTACAGCCCAGTGAGTCTACTGAGTCTGTACCCTGGAGACTCATTAGATGTGCAGCTCACTGGTGGGCCACAGGATGATCCAGAAATGCAAACACTCGATCAGTTCTTAAGGGTAAATGACTTTGGTGATTCCTTATGATTTATTTAAAACATAGGAGAGCTTAAAGGGTTATTGAGATTTGGTCAACTAAAATTGGTTCATTGTGAGAAATTACCAAGGGATCTAATTCTGGAGTGTAACAAGGACTCCAACAGCCACATGACCCTGGGTAACAATGAACATTTCCGACATCACATATGTAGATAGTTAGAAGACACGCTTTATTTTTGAAGAAAAATTGGTGGTCAGGATGTTATCATTATTGTCTTGAACTAGTTTTTTCAATTGCTGCTCTCTTTGCTTAGCGTTATTTTTAGCAATTCATTTTCAGTTAACTCTACATGTGAAGTGATGCATATTTACAGGAATGATGTTTTGGGTTTACATTTTTTCCTACAGCTAGACTTTAAGGACTGTATATATTGTGGTTCAAATAGACTTACCATATTACTATTGCTTAAAAAGATGCATCCATGATTCCTCTAAGATTTATTTGGTCTGTACATGCTGAATTCAGCCATACTTTGGCCTTGGTGCCTTTTTCCTTTGACTTTCTTCTTTGCTTTTTTTCTAAATAGTTAATTCTTTTAAATTACTGTTCATACAGTAATTTGCACACAAACGCTTATGTAACTTATTTTGTTCATACTTGTTGAAACGTTTCAAAGCATAGTCAGGATAGAAGGCTCATATTCTTTCTCAACAAAGAAGTTATTTTTTTTTGCATTTTATAGAAATTAACATAAATACAACCTACCTTATTGCGGAAGGGTGTGTTATATAACATATTTTCATTGCGGGCACTTTCGTTACCTAGAAATACAAACTCTGTTACTACTTCTTCAGCTGTTCACATATTTAATGATTCATTTATTCGGTACTTTAAAAAAATAATATATGCTATGAGTAGCATATATTGGGTAAGGAGAAGCTACTGAAGAGATAAAAAGGGAATATTGAAAAGGCACCCTTGGCAAGGATGCTATTAATATCTCCTGCCCAGATAGTTGACTACAGGACACAGAGAGGAGTTGCTTCAGCTCAGAAACAATCCAACACCTTTGAATAACAACCCTCACTAAATGATGCCTTCTTCTTTTTTGTTTTTCTCCATTAACCACGATCAGTCAATCACAAGGTATGCCATCTTATGAAAACTTGTTCCTACTACTCCCCATTGGCCACAGCTCCTCCTGCCTTTACCACAGGCTTTCCAGTTTCCACCCGTCAGCCACGTGGCTCAGTTCTATTGCTCTTCTCCATTCCCACAGTCACTGCTCTGGTTCAGAATGTAGACAATTGCTTCTAGATTAGTCAGAGCTCCCCAGTTGGCCTCTGGCTCTTCTTGATCTTGCCAACCTTCTGCATACATTCCTACTTACCACACTGATGTGAATCACCCTTTGAAGTGTTACTCCAATTCCATTTACTCTGTCAATAACTCCCGCTTATCAAGCATCAGCTCCCATTTGCACATATTATCATCCGCCTTTATAGAAACTCCCCATGGCAGATTTCTTACATGGGGAAACTGAGGCCTAAAGAGCTTAAGTGATTTCCCAAAGGCCATAACGTTAAGTTGTGAAGGGCCAGGTCAATCAGAGTTCAAAGCACATGCTTCTTGTATTGTCTAACAATGCCTCTACATTGCTCTTCTAGAATCACCTCAAATTTATTTTGGATGTCAAGTGGTTTTGTATATACATATAAAATCTATGTGAGTTTTTGCACTGGCCTGCCTAATTATTTTAGGTTTACATTAACACTGAAACTGATTTACCATGTGCTTTGTTGTAGTCTGAAATTCTTCAGTAAATGCCAAAAACTTACCATTTGGATGGTGCACAATGGTGAGTTTATCTAGAAGACAGAAAAAGCACATTCTACTGAGTTTTGCTCAATATTTATCTTAAACTTTCTTCTTTCTATTGTTTGACAACTTCTTGTCTTTGAGAGAACTATGAAATCTCACAGTTTGATTAAACAAATACTGATCTCCAACTACAAAGTGTGAAACCACGTCTCTGACTACGTTTGTCTATTTTCCTTTTGATGTTTGGTATTATGCTTTTAGGTATGTTAGACACTTAATAAAAGTGTTGCTACTATGCTTTGATAGTTTTTTTGCCTGAGCTACTCCATTCTTTTTTCAGATTAACAATATTCAGTATATATAGTACAAATTAATTTTTGATGACTTTTGACAAATCTACACACCCGTGTACCCATCACCCGGTTAGGACAGAGAACATTTCATCTCTACAGAAAATCCCCTTGTGCCTCCAACATCAATCCTCATCCCACCATTATCTCTATTGACCCTGATCTGATTTCTATTGTTATAGGTTAGTTTTATCTATAATTTCAGATTAATGGAATCTTATACAATGTATTCCTTTGTGTTTCATTATCTTTCATTTAGCATAGCATCCGTGAGATTCATTCATGATGTTGTGTGTAATACTAGGTATTTCTTTCTATTGTTGAGTAATATTCCACTGTATGAATATACTAGAGTATAATTATGTCTTCTTCCCTCAGACATTAGGATTGTTTATGATTTAGCTATTATAAACTGCTATAAATTTTGTGAATACGTCTGGATACACATAATGTTTTCAATTTTTTCTTTTTTTGGAAAAATACCTAAGAGTGGCTTGTCTAGGCCATAAGGTAGGTGCACATTTAACTATTCCAAAGTCATCACATCACATTCTACTTCCATTAACAATGTATGAAATGCATATCCAGTTTTGCCATGTCCTAATCACTTTATTGTAACAATATCTAAAAATTCCAGCCATTATACATTATACTTGTTGTGTATTGATATTTAGTTTAATTTGCATTTTCCTAACTAATGGTGTTGAGCATATTTTCACATGTTTACTGGCCATGTGCTTTTGTAAACTAGGATCTAGATGCTACAGGTGCTCATTGGTGCTGGGCTGCCATTGCTTCTAGGCCTTTTCAGCAGAGGGCTAAAGAAATGTATATGTTCATATATACAACTATATTTCTATATCTATTTGTAATATATATATTCGTAACCAGGGTTATTTTTACCTCCAATTCCAATTTAGAAGCATAGAATTCATTTCAACCTTCTTTCTTTCTTTAGTAGTTACCCCTTTCTTTGATAATAGGAAATCTGATTCTTACTATCCATAGTACATTTATTTACTCAGTCTTAGAATATACAACTGGCAGTTTTGAAATTGCTACCCTATACTCCTATAGAGAAATAAGCCTACTTACTAGAGTACAGAATACATTTTTATGTATTGATTTTTTTTTTTATTTTTATCCTTGGAATATACTATTTTCTATATTTACGTTAGTTTTTCTTCTGTCTCCTTTCAGTGTGGATGTTTTTTATTTGGAATACGTGTAGGTTCATCTTCTTCTGCTCTTATTCCATTTTGCCCCCTTTCCAGACTCATTTTTGTTGAATATGTAAAATATTAACAAAGTTCTGAAAGTACGTTCTGAAAGATATGTTCAGAGAAGTGTAATTCTTTTTAGTTTTGTTAAGTGTTGTTTTTTAATTAATTTGTTCTTTTTGCCTAAGTTGTTAAATGTATTGGCATTTAAAAAGTTAATTAGGGGCGCCTGGGTGGCTTGGTCGGTTAAGCGTCCGACTTCGGCTCAGGTCATGATCTCACGGTCCGTGAGTTCGAGCTCCGCGTCGGGCTCTGTGCTGACTGCTCAGAGCCTGGAGCCTGTTTCAGATTCTGTGTCTCCCTCTCTCTATGCCCCTCCCCTGTTCATGCTCTGTCTCTCTCTGTCTCAAAAATAAATACACGTTAAAAAAAAATTAAAAAAATTAAAAAAAAAGTTAATTATATTTCATTAGTATCTTTTTAATGTCTGTAGGATCTGTTGTGATAGCCTCATTTCACTTTCCCAATATGGTTACTCTCGCTTTCCCTTTTTTCCGGTTCATTTTTGTCACAGTTTTATCAATTTTAGTTATGTTTTCAAATAACTAATTTTTGGTTTTGTTAATTTTTTTCTATTTTTCAACTCCTTCATTTTTTATTGATTTTTGATCTGAGCTTTACAGTTTTTCCTCTTACCTCTGCTTTCCACTTTCCAGTTTCCTGAAGTGGAAACCCACGTCACTGATCTTCAGCTTTTCTTCTTTTCTACTATTATATTTATAGCCATAAATTTACCTCTAAGTACTACTTTAGCTACATTCCACACATTTTGATATGTTGTATTTGCATAATTCATCCAGGTTGAAATATTTTCTTGTGATTTCTTATTTGACCTATGGGTTATTTTGAAATGTACTTAATTCGTAACTATTTTGAGAGGTATTTTTAATTTCTTAAATTCTAATTTCTTTTTGTTGTAGTAAGAGAATATAAGATTTCAAAAGACTGAAATTGTTCAGAGAACATACTATGAAGATTTCAAATGTTTTGAAACTTATTGAAACTTTTAAAATAGCCCAACATATGTTCTATTTTGGCATACCTTCCATGTACACCTTAAACAAACATGTACTCTAATTTTTTTCCACGTCATGTCCTGTAAATGTCAATAGATTCCCTATTTATTCACTCCTTAACAACGTGTTTTTTTTTTTTATTAATTTAACTATGTTTATAAGAGTTGCTTCGAAGTCTTTGTTTGTTAAGATCAACAATAGGACCATTTCAGTTTTTATTGAGAGCTTTCTTTTTCTATGAATAACATTTTCTTAATCTTTGTATGTCTTCTTTTTTTTTTTAAGGAAAAGTATTTTTAGGAAACACTGAATACTGGAAATTATAGACAATCAGCTGTATATTCTGGATTCGGTAATATTCCTTTAATAAGTAAGAAGTGTAAGTTCTTATTTTAGCAGGCAGTTTGATTATTGGCATGAACTTGTATGGGCCTGGTTTTATGCTGTTTTCAGTGTTGTCCTATAGACAGCCCAAGGTGTTTTCTAAAGCCTGCAGTGGGCCTGAGCCTACAAACTACCTTCCATGTGTATCTTGTAGGGGTTTGGTTTTAGGTTTGTTAGTGCAGGTCTAGAGGAGATCTCACTCTAAGTCATGGTCTTTAACCATTATATCTCTTGGATGTCACAGCAGGATACCAGGTGTTTTAACAAAGTTGTTAGGGAGACTTTTCCACTCTGGCAGGGCAAAATCTCCAACATCCCCAGTCTGGCTTCTCCCTGGTTCTGCTCAAACTCTAGTGTCTCTGTTCTGCTTTCAGTGTCCAGAAGCTGTTATCTTGTATGCATGAGTGGTCTTGCTCATCTCTTGGCCACAGACTTGTGGAGTCCCTCACTCCCTCTGAAGCTACTTCTCTACAGAGTTACCTCCTCTTCAGTGACCCACACAGACATTCCAGAAGCTTTGGTTGCCCTGGACTCTGCTCATGTCTCCTCATTTCAACAGGATTGCCTTGCTTTGTATGACTGCGTAAATTTTGTCACTAGAATTACAGTCTTAGGCTGCTAACTGCTTACTCCCTGAAATCAACTGCCTCATATTTTTGCCTAGCATTAGTGCTGTGTATGGTGGGAGGGTTTGTCTGGTAGTACTTATCCCATTTTGGTTAGAAGGGGAACTAGCTGATTCCTAATTAAGACACCAGTGTTTAAAAGTATTGACTTTGGATTAAAAAAGAATTAGGCTGTAGTTTCTAATCTGTGCATTTTGGGGCTTTTTGGTCTTTCTTTCTTTCTTTCTTTCTTTCTTTCTTTCTTTCTTTCTTTCTTTTTTCAGAGAGGGCACAAGTGAGTGAGATGCAGAGAGAGAGAATCCTAGGAGGGAGAGAGGGAATGAGAGAGGGAGAGAGAGAGAGAGAGAGAGAGAGAGAGACAGAGAGAGAGAAAGTGGGGCTTGTGTTCTCCCAAAGCATTGCTGGTGCTCACCTGATGTAGGACTCGAACTCATGAACTGTGAGATCATGACCTGATTTGAAGTCAGATGCTTAATGACTGAGCCACCCAGGCACCCTGGGCTTCTTAGTTTCTTACAGTCTCAGTTTCCCTATTTATAAATTGGTAATAATGTCTACCTCAAAGTGTTATTATAAGAAATTAAAAAGATAATACTCAATGTATGGTAGATAGTCAAATATTAGCTGCTGCTACTACTACTTAATATTCCTTAGTCAAAGTATGTATACATATTTTTTACTATATAATTTTTTATATTGTTAAAATTTTAACCTTTTCCACATTACAACAGAGATCTGTAGATCTCAGTTATCTGTAAATTAGCCCTGTGTTTATGAGCTTAATTATTTTAGAATGTGTATTTCTGTTTTTAGAAACCATTTATAAGATAGCTTAAAGAATTTTCTAGGAAAGAGTAGGAAACAATTTAATAATATGAAAATAATTTTTTTCAGTTAAGTTTCAACATGAAGCACGAGCTAAAATCTACGCAATCTTATTGAAAATGGAAAAGATGGAAATTTCAAGCTTTGCTAGTGGTTGTTAGTTTTTAATTATCTGTGCAGGGGTAAGGACTTGGGGAAGGAGTGGTCTGCTAGTGACAACACAATTTATTTTCAATTTTGGAATGTGATATTTATCTTTGGAGAAGATTTACCATCTTAATAATGTTTGGTTTGTGTTAGCATTAAAACGAGTGTTTTTTTCCCTCCCGTGAGAGTGACTGTAAATTGTTAGCAAGGGGAATCTGCATTGCCAAGAAGCATGCTAGCTGCAGGGGAAAGCAACCTGAGATTTACAATTTAAAATGATCCACATGTGCACAATTGTGTGAACTGACTATATTGAGACTGTTCAACCTTATTAAAAAAGTATGACTCCTTAATAATTCAGTAATCTGTATAATGGTGTGTGTGTGTGTGTGTGTGTGTGTGTGTGTGTGTATGTGTGTGTGTGTGTGTAAACTGGAATGGAATTATTTGCAATTTTCATAGAAATCAAAGTAAAGAAACTAGCATTTATGGAAGGTTCATTCTGGTCAATGAAGGTGAAAAATGTTCTACATGTTAACTTACACAACCCCTTCCAGATATATCTATAATCACTCCTGTTTTGCAGACAGGAACCTGAGTACCAGGCATTAAGACGCTTTCCAGTCCTGCAGCTGGGAAATGATGGCGTGCAGATTTGACTTCAGGCCTGGTTGACTCCACTCTATCGTTTTTGAATAACAGACAAAGCTTACTTACCAGAGACATTTTCTTCTTCTGGCCTTTTCCCAATGATGCAATCTCGTAGCTGGCGTAGTTTTTCCTTGATGAGGGAATGACCAGAAAATAGAAGTGAAGAGTCACAAGTTTGTCATAGATGAAGATGAAAAACATCAACTACCGTTACCAGAACCATCATGACTATGTTGCACTAATTTGGTACTCACAGCATCCCAATCAGCCATCTTGGATACTTTAAATGCGTTATCGTACTTAATTTTCACAACTTCATGAAGTATATATGCCATCATCTCAGTTTACATAAATAGAAGCTGAGATTCGGAGAGGTTAAGTAACTTTTCCAAATCACAGAGTTGTTAAGTAGTAGAGTCAGCCCTGGGACCCAAAGCCCAATTCTTATGGGAGCCGCTTTCCCAATCTAACACCAGAGGGCGCTACATTGGCTATGCTGTGTGCAAAAGCAAAAGTGTGACACATGGTGATTTGCTACTGCCTGAGCCCATCTCTAGCCTCTGTGGGGCACAACCTTTCTTACATATTTCTTTTAAGGACCAGGCACTTGGAAGCAAATGAGACATAACTGGATTCCCCTTCTTAGCTCGTCTGTGATCTTTCCTTGCTTTCCAAAACATTCTAGGTTGAACATTTATTATCATTTTATCTACAATGTAAAACAACATTAAAAAAAAATCTTTTAGAAGAGAATCTAAGAATAGCCCTTTCTCCTAAGGGTTTCCTTTGAAACCTAGAAACCATGCTTCCTAAAAAGAGAGTTATTTTCATTGCCTTAAAGATCTTCTTCTATGAGTGGAGTAAATATTCTTCTTTAGGCATTCACTGGTTATAACAGGAGTGAGGAGAGTAAAAGGCAGTTTTTACCTTCTCACCCAGCTCACCTTCAACTCCAGGGGTTCTACATGGGTCTTAATTATTCTAGAAACTCTTCTATTATTAACTCTATGGTTGTGCCACTTTTCCTCTTATTTTCTTAGGATAATACCTCTATCAATAATAATGACATAACATTACAGTTACCCCTGAAAGATTTATGTTCAGCGTACAAATGAATGTTTTTGCAAGCTACAGGAGTAATATTTAAAAGTGTGTGAAGGGGCACCTGGGTGGCTCAGTCGGTTGAGCATCTGACTTCAGTTCAGGTCGTGATCTCGAGGTTTGTGATTTCAAGCCCCACCGGGCTTGCTGCTGTCAGCGCAGAGCCCGCTTTGGATCCCTACCCCCGCTTGCACTCTCCCAAAAATAAATAATTTTTTTAAAAAGAAAAGTGTGTGAAAATGAGTGTGTACATATATTGGGAAAATGAGGAGAACATCTATTTTTCTGTTATTCCGACTGTTGTCCAACCCCTTATGTTAAGGACTAAGAAAACATAGGGAAAAAAACTCCTTGCAATTGGTCTTGGCAATAGTTTTTTGGATATGACACCGCAAAACACAAGCAAAAGAAGCAAAATTAGGCAAGTAGGACTACATCAACCTGAAAAGTGTCTACACAGCAAAAGAAATGATCAAGAAAATGAAAAGGCTACCTACAGAATGGGAGAAAATATTTGCAAATCATATATCTGATAAGGGGTTAATATCCAAAATACATTAAGAATTCAAATAACTCAATATTGAGGCGCCTGTGTGACTCAGGCTGTTAGGTGTCTGACTTCGGCTCAGGTCACGGTCTTAACGGTTCATGGGTTTGAGTCCTGTGGCGGGCTCTGTGCTGATAGCTTGGAGGCAAGAGCCCGCTTTGGATTCTGTGCCTCCTGTCTCTGTCCCTCCCCTGCTCCTTCTCTGTCTGTCTCTGTCTCTCAAAAATTAAAAAAAAATGTTAAAAATTAAAAAAATAAATAAATACCCCCCCCCCCGCCCCAAATAACTTAGTAGCAAAAATCAAATAATCTAGTTAACAAATGGTTAGAGAAAAAAAATGAGCAGAGGGACTAAATAAAGCATTTTTCAAAAATGACATACAAATGGTCAACAGGTATATGAGAAGGTGTTCAATATCACTAATCAATAGGAAAATGCAAATGAAAACCACATTGAGGTATCATCACCTGACACCTGTTAGAATGGTTATCATCAAAAAGACAAGCGATAACAAGTGTTGGCAGGATGTGGAAAAAGGGAAACCTTGTTCGTTGTTGGTGGGAATGTAAATTGGTGCAGCCACTATGAAAAACAGTATGTAGGTTTCTTAAAAAATTAAAAATAGAGCTACATATGATCCAGTAATTCTGCTCTTCGGTGTATATCTGAAGAAAATGAAAATAGGATATTGAAGACATAACTGCACCCTCATGTTCACTGCAGGATTATTCGCAGTAGCCAAGATACAGAAACAACCTAAGCTTCTGTGAATGGATGAATGGACAAAGAAGGTGTGATTACATACATAAGCCATGAAAAAGAAGGAAATTCTGCAATTTGCAACATGAATAGACCCTGAGGGCATTATGCTAGGTAAAAAAAGTCAGAGAGAGAAAGAAAAACATGGTATGATACTGTTTATATGCAGAAGCTAAAAAAGCTGCACTCAGTGAGTAAAGTGGTGGTTACCAGTGACCAGGAAGTGGAGGGAAAGAGGTTGATTAAAGGGTAGATACTTCCAGTTGTAAGATAAATAAGCTCTGGCGATTCAATGCACAACACAGTGATTATACTAAACAATACTGTATTATGTACTTGAAGTTGATAACAGGGTAGATAGTCAATGTTCTCACCCAAAAGAAGAAATGATAGTTTTTTGATATGATGGAGATGTTAGGTAACACTCCGGTGGTAATCATTTTGCAATATGTAAGTCTGTGAAATCGACAAGGCGGTACACCTTAAGTTTATCCAATGATATCTCATTAAAGCTGGAAACATAAAACAAGAAAAGGACTGATTCACTAAACAGTATTCAAAGTTACTGAACTTTTGGCTTTTATGGAAAGCAGGCTGAGTGCCTGTTCCTTGGCTTTACAGGTTAAATTTTGTTTTGTTTTGCGTAAACAGTAACTATATTCATTATCCCATTCTCCCTATATATTGGATAAGTCAGATCAGTCTAAAAGTAGTTAACACACCGCCTTAACTTCTTTCTAAAAGAATATTAAATATTAACACACACACAAATTAAAAACCACCAAGCCTTTCATAAAACAACTAGTGAGATAATTTTCAAGAAGGTATTTCAGTTGGATTCCTCTAAATTGTAAGCTTTATTATGATCTGAGGAGGGTGAAGTACAACGGGCTTATTTTCAGCAGAACTTGCAAGCTAACAAGGCTAGGAGAGTGGGTGTGTAGGTTGGCACTAAGGCACAGTTTATCTGTTTCAGGCTAAGAGAGCTGTTTGATGGCGATGGCATTGGCCCAGACTGAGAAGCAGCACTGTCATTCTGATCATGAACTAAGATCAGTTGCAGAACTGCACAATCAGCATGTTTTCGCATCTGTTTGGCGAAACAGGCCCAGGTGCAGCCACCACCCACACAACCAGAGCTGCCCTTCGAGATAGGTGGCTTCTGAGAAGAAGTGATCTCAGATGTGCTGGGAAAGTCCCTTGCCTAAACTACTTTCTGCCTAGATGCCACATTTGTTTGGAGTTTCATCATTGGGATTCATTTTGCTGTTCTTTAAAAATGTTTTCCTACGCATTGTTTTTCAACAAAAATGATCCCTTGGGAAAGGTAGCATATTGAGCTATTAATGATTATTTGTACTTCGGCCTAAACTAGCTAATTAAATGTGTTTTATCAAACAGTTCCTGAGAACTGGTTTCTATGGCACTGGGGTTTTCTGTGATAAGAAGGAAAAACTGTTGGACTATTTAGGGAGTAGGAAAGCCTGTGGGATAAAACAGAATACAGTCCTCATACCCCTCACCGAGGAATGTCATGGGATGTATATGGTATATTTTGTTTTCAGTCTCATCTCAGAACCACCTACTCTGATACCCTCTCAAGATATACATTATATTTATAGAAGACAAGCTTATCTGAAGTTAATATGCTTGGCAGCATATCTCTATAAATCCTGACTTTATATGGGCTTTTCCCCCCAAAAGGTTAAGGGGAAGAGGAGAGAAAACTTGTTATATTTTGTTGAGGAATATTGCCTGACATGATTTAAATCATTTTCTTCTTCCCTTTAAGTATGGTCCACATAACACACTCTTCAGAATGTTGAGCACATGTTAATGTAAAGATGCTTCACCTTAATATCAGCAATGAGATTCATAAAATATTCACTATACTAAGAACAGCCTAATAAGGTGATTAGGTGTTAGCTCTGATATAGTGGGTCCCAGCATTGAGTTCACCAATGGTTTGTAAACATGAAATCTGGAAACATGAAATCTGGATGTTTGCATCCATTTAATTGGTAGTTTGAAAACATTTTTTTTTTTGTGGGTAGTTAAAATCAAACAAATAGTTACCTGTGTTTCTTGTAAAAAGACTATGCATTTACAGACAGGCGCTGCCCGTGAGGTGAATGTTCCTGAAAGGACTGGGGTCATTATTACCTGCTGAATCATTTCCAGTTCAGTCTTTCCCATCTGCCAATGTTTAAATTTCTCTAGGGCTTCATCCACAGATAGTTTCCCATTCTTGACTTTCTCTTGAAGAAGGATGAGCTCTTCCTGCCCAGCAGCAAGGCAGTTCACAGTGGAAAAGGCCTGACTCTCCAGCCGAGCTCTGTCTACAGTATGAGGGGAAGATGTTTTAACAAGAAGACTATATATGTCAATTGGGGGGAAAAACACTCTAAAAACAAATCAGTTGAGTTTCTTATTCCTGCCAGTCTACAAGCAGTCACTGAATAAATCAGTACAAAATTTTTAATGCATTTCGAAGGATTGTCGTGTCTGTCACCTAGGGTTATGGTAAAAAGAATGCGTGTCATCACTAAGAAACAGAAAAAGGGACAGGTAGATAAAGAACAGTAGCAAAGTTCTGCATTTTACTAGCTGTGGGCAGTACCAATTTCACTTTCTTTTTGTGAGGGTTATTTTTTTAAGGTTATTTATTTATTTTGAGAAAGAGAGAGAGTGGGGGAGGGGAAGACAGAGAAAGGGAGGGAAAGAGAGAATCCCAATCAGGCTCTGTGCTGACAGCACAGAGCCTGACATGGGGCTTGAACTCACAAACAGTGAGATCATGACCTGAGCTGGAATCAAGAGTCAGATGCTTAACTGACTGAGCTGCCCAGACACCCTAGTGAGGCTTATTTTTAATAATGTGCACAAAGTTCTTAGCATAGTGCCTGTCAAATGGTAAGCTAAATAAATATTAGCATTATTATCAATAATAAATATTTGTGGAATAAATGTGGAATAAACATAATCTCTAGCTTTTGGAAAAGAGATCTCAACCAACATCCAAGTGTTATAAAGTTTTAGGAGCATTTGCAACTTTATTCCTGAAAGATTTAAAATAGGCAATTGCCGCTCATTTTGTAATGAACTGCTTTCTTTCCAAAAGAGTTTATTTTGCTCAGAACAATCAGAACATTGGGTGGTCCAACTTTCCATGTGTGGCTGCTAATGCCACACCATACATCAGCCTGAACCACAGACCATGGGTGAAGTCAGTGCTTTATTTGTCCCACATGATGTTTAAGGACATAAGAGAAGCTACATGCCTTTAAGGATGCTATGTGCTCTCCAGACTATCCCAATCCTTATCCCTCTTTATGGTCACTGGATGGCATCACACTTGTATTATCTGCATGTCTGGAGAACTTAGTTGAGCTTGTACCTTATTATTTATACATTTCTAATAAGTCCGACCTATTTCGTGTATTGTCTCAAGAAGGACCGGGTAACTCCTTAGCAGTCTATGTCTCATGCACTATCAAATCGAAATATGTTCACAGAGTCTAGGAGAGAATAGACAATCTAGCTGTGTACTGGTAAACTGTCCCTGAAGAATCACTCATTCCCCGGAGCCCATCTTCAAGAAAGAAATAGGCTAGCTAGACTGTCACTAGACCAGACAGACAAGGACTTAGAAATGGAAGGGCATTCAAATCCTATAGTACTAAGGATCTGGTGATAGTGTTTGGATTGGTTAGTCTGGAAAACAGACTTTTCAAGTACTTGAGAGCAGGTTTTAAGTGTTTCAAGGGGACTTGAACCTTGGGGTTGTCCTGGAATGACCTTTAGCAGCATCCTCAGTTTTGAGAAGGATTCTAGCAGGAAATCTTGAAATGGGGACACAGAGACTGTTCCTTTCTGAAAAGATTCGCATACACATAAAACTGCTCCACGGCCAATCATTTTGATTCCTACAGGGGCTTTCTTGGCTGTCTTTTCTTTCAGAAGTCCTCTTCCCCCAGAACTAACAAGATGTCAACAGATTCTACACTCTAACTCTTTTCCTTCAGGGATGACGGAGCATGAAATCCCAGGAGAATTGGAGAAGCACAAGTCAGCCAGAGGGCTCACTGGTTCAGTAGCCAAAAGCACAGATAACAATTGAGATCTTGCTTCTTATACCATTTGCTTTTGATAGGCCTCTGCAATCCACTCCAATTCATAAGGTACAGTTTGCAAATGAATTCTATGTGCCATTCCTGCCAGAGTACGGACGTTTAGAGCCATCATTTAATAGCTAAGACATTTAACTAGCACCTCACTTCTGTCATCCCTTTGACTAAGTGTGAATGAATTTTTATCTCAAGTAACCCATGCAGCTGGATTTTCTCTTTTGTTGAAGTTATCTCAAGGAAAGTCTTTCTGGAAAACTGTACCAGCTCGTTTTGCTATATGTGCAGGTATAGCTAAATTCAGAAACTACTGAATCGTCTTAACAATATTCATTTCAGGGGCGCCTGGGTGGCTCAGTCGGTTAAGCGTCTGACTTGGGCTCAGGTCATGATCTCGCGGTTTGTGTGTTCGAGCCTCACATTGGGCTCTGTGCTGACAGCTCAGAGCCTGGAGCCTGTTTCAGATTCTGTGTCTCCCTCTCTCTCTGCCCCTCCCCTACTTGTGCTCTGTCTCTATCAAAAATAAATAAAAAATAAACAACAACAACAACAAACAATATTCATTTCAATTGCCCTTCACTTTTCAAATTTTCACTACTAAAAAATAAGTAAGATGACTTTTGGGGGGACAGAGTTCAGTCTTGTGTGGTTGTGCAGAGAGAACAAAAGAATGAAAGTTAAGAGTATCAGTTCTAGACAGATAGAACTGGAAGTGAGCTGTTTATAATTAGACCAAGTTTACATACTTCAGCTTTTACTTACTACCCGCACCCCCCCCCCACCATTAGCTATGACAAGTTGCAAACCAAAATGATTTAGGCACTTAAATCATCTTTCTTCCCAAGGGCAGACTAGTTAAACCAAAACGTGCAACCTGTAATTTTTAGTAGGGTGTGCAAAGTTGCTTTAATGCACTTAGATCACTGTTTTATGGGGGATGGAAGGTTTTTTCTTTCCTCCTCCATTTTATATTTATTATTAGTTTATCTTCAGAAAAGTTAGTATGAGGTTAATGTAATTTTTGTTGAAACGGGTTTGCCAGATTGCTAACTGTACATATTGCAGACTTTTGGTCTCTTAGTGTAAAAACTTCAAGATAAACTACAGTTTCTAGAGTTTTAGTTCCTCTTGGATCAGTTTCTTTTTACAAGATTTTCTATTTAATCAAATATCACTCATATAAACATCAAATAACACTGTTATGATGAGTGTACGAATCTTCAGATTAGGTAAGAGAGTAAATTGAGCTTTTCATTAAAATTATTTCTATTGCTGAGTGACTGGCTAGAAGAACATTTTTTTACTGAAAATTTGAAAGGAAACAACTTGATTGTCCAACAACAAAGAATTTAAAGTATGAAATATTTACTTAACAAATACTAAGTAGTCATTAAAATAATAACAATAATTAAAAAGATCATGTGGCAATATAGAAAGTGCTTATCATATCACAATAAGTACAAAAGCAGGATATTAATTTGTATATACAGCAAAATGTTAATGATATAAATGTTTTCCATAAGATAAAGCATGGAAGGAAATTATCTTAAGATGACACAAGTTGTTCTATTGTGATGGTATCAGAGATTACTTTTTTCTGGAATTTCTGTGATTCTTAACTTCCAGCTTTCTGTGATGATACAGGATATGGTTTTTGCAGTAAGAAACTCTCTCCCATTCTGCTAATAGGCTTTCCCATGGAATACATACCATTCCAAGCCATGGAAGATACACTATACCAATGCCATACCATACTGTATCATCTTGCCATATTATTTTGTGAGTAATTGGAAAGAATCTGTCGGTAATGAAACTGAGACACCCAGCGACCAAGATTTAAATCTGAAGTTATTTTTTGTTCTACAGCTAGGGAACTGGCAAGTAAATTAACTCTGGGGCACATGGGTAAATTAGGAGAGACCTGGAGTGTTGAATTATTGGTAAGTTCCAGGCAAAGTATCTACATCTCTTGAAATTAGGGCTGCATGTTGACAGAACTCCTCCCTTGACTTAACTTGAGTTTGGCTCCTCTGAGACCTCTTTCCAATGAGGCTTCACCTTTTGTACTTGCCTGTCTGTCTTCCTATTGCTCAATTTTCATAAGAATCTGCTAAGTTTGTTTAGTCAGGGTCCCCCACCCTTGACACCTGGTTACCTTCAGTATCTGATTGGGTTCCTTGACCTTCCATCGCCCCCTAGGTGATATCTGATCACCTTGCCCTGCCTTCAGCAAGAGCCCTGTTAGGCTAACTTAGCCAGTATTCTCTTACCCCTGTGTTTCCTCTTAATAATTTTCCACATACTAAAAATACTAGTTTCTGACTTTTGTTACAAAGACTACATATACATATATGTGTATATCTATCTATCTATATCTGTATATATACACATATATCTATACACACACATGCAATATTAAGTGATTTGGAAAGTACATATTTTCTTTTAAAATAAATTTCAGAGATATAATTTATCTTATATATTTTTGGTTACTAAGTCATGAAGGAAAGGACATGATTTTAGTTTTGTATTTTCTTCTAGTTCCTAGACCATTTTATATTATTTGAGCATCGAATTCAGGTTATGATTTGTTGCATTACATATTTTTTATCACCAGCATTTTACATTCACATTTTAAAAGTATATTTACAGGAATTATTTACATTTTTTTTTTTTTGAGAGAGAGAGAGAGAGACAGAGAGAGCACGTGTGTGAGAGAGAGTGGGGATGGAGCAGAGAGTGAGGGAAACAGAGGATCCCAAGCGGTTCTGCGCTGAAAGCAGAGAGCCTGATGAGGGCCTCAAACTCATGAACAGTGAGATCATGACCTGAGCCGAAGTCAGATGCTCACCTGACTGAGCCACCCAGGCAACCCTACAATAATTATTTAAATGCAATTCCATGTTTTATTGAATTCATTATTCACCACAAATTCTTTAATACCATAAGTTCTCTTTAAGCTTTTTATTTTGCTTAGTCTCTTATTTATTCATAATATATTTCGGGTAATACTTTCAGGACATAGAAATTCTAATTTTTCTAAAACCTTGGTTATCCAAAAGCTGCATTTGTTTTCTCCTTACAGGCATGAAATACCACACTAAAGATAAACTTCTTAAGCTGCAATATTTTCCTAATAAACTGTGTAATCCGTTATCTCATATTTTTGTTACACAGATTCTCTGTTTTTTAAAACTGATTTTGATTTAAAAAAGTTTTTTTTAATGTTTATATTTATTTTTGAGACAGAGAGAGACAGAGCATGAGTGGGGGGAGTGGCAGAGAGAGAGGGAGACACAGAATCCGAAGCAGGCTCCAGGCTCTGAGCTGTCAGCACAGAGTCTGATGCTGGGCCCAAACTGGTCAACCATGAGATCATGACCTGGGCTGAAGTTGGACGCTCAACTGACTGAGCCACCCAGGCGCCCCTGATTTTGATTCTTTTTAAATAGAAAATCTAAGTTAACATATCTTCTCAATACTTTAGGATTGTTTCTTCATCTTTATAATTAAAAAGATTTGCGAGGGTGCTTTTAAATTTCCTTATTGTTTTCTGGGTCACAGTTAACCTATATTGAGCCCCACATCCCTGTTCTATAAAGCTTTGTTTAGCTATGCCATTGACTGCATTCTGTATTCTATTTAAAATAAACAAATCTATTATACGTGAGTTGGATCTCTCTTCTCCATTTCTTCTGATTGTTTCTAGTCTATCTATGTATTGAGAACAAACCCTTCTCCAATTATATTCTCAACTTCAATAACTTGATTTTTATCCACCATCAGGTCTTTTTGTTGTGACCAATGTGGATTTTAACTTGCTGCTGAAATTTTAGCTTCTAAGCTTATTTTATTTTTACCATACTTCCTTTTGTCACTAGATCCCTTTTCTGCATGTCATATATTTCATATCATCCTGCCCTCTCACCTAAAATGTCTTTCATATATTTTGCTTTCGTCTTAGCCTGGCCTTCATCCCAGACTTTCTACTGCTGTTTCTTCTCTATATTTTCAATTTGTGTGTGAGTTCACACTTTTCTGAAAAATTCTTTATTGACAGGTGTCAGGTACTGAACCTGAAAGTTGAATAGTTTAGCTTAAATTTAATAAATGAAAATTCAAAATAATCCATACTTCTTTACAGTTACTACCTTAAAGCAATTTTCTACACAGTTAAAATATTTGTAAAAACTTCAGATTAAAAGAATTACAGATTGTGAGTTGAAATGTTCTGTGTGTGTGTGTGTGTGTGTATTTCCCATTATCTACGTTTTGATGGCATGGTGCTTTGTGAGAAGATATATGACAATCTTACTAATGAAACAAATCACTTACAGAAGTATAATTATCCTGAGTCTTCCATGAATAAATTACCTTGCCTTTTCCTTGGAGTGGTTTTTGAAGTTCTCATATTATTTGTTCTCTTCCTCAGTCCTTCTTGAAAGAGAACATATCTATAGAATCATGTTCACCAGGAGATTTAGTGTTTATTTATCCTTTGCTTCTATTCCTTGTGTTCACTCAGATTTTGTTCTCTGCTCTAGGTTGCAGAGGACATTGGTCACTGCAGTTCACAACTCAGGATCCCAGGGTTTAGCGCATTGTTAGGGCAGCTTTGTCACACACAGGTGAAACATAATTCCTTGGCGCTGTGTACTGATAGGTCTGTAAGCAACTAACTCCCGGCATCAATTACTATAAGAATTCTTCTTGCCCATGCGATCCTTCCACCATAGAGCTTTATTTGGTGGTCTCAGGATGCAAAGTATAACATTAAATCCCTCCTCCTCACTTTTTACTGTGGGCTATTGACACATCACCAAAAGCAGGCAAGAACTCAGTTATTACACAAGTTTTTCCAGGTCTGACTTCAACAACAACAACAAAATTTTTATGAAAATGTAAATGTATTATACTGAAAAAGATAACTGAGGCCATTATTCTTTTATGGAGTACAAATGACCACATTTTGATAATCCTCTGTCTTTCCTTTTTAATATATCCAATGCTAGCAAAAACAGCCTGATGAAAATTCCTCAGAGACCAGCATTCTCGTTTCCCCCATGTTAAGGGCAATATCACCATTTCTCCAGGTCTCTTACTTACAGAAAGTTTGGGTATTTCACACTTATCAGACTGTTTCAGCACTGGGCATTTGGAGAACACAAACAAGATGTGTTCCCTGACTATATCTTTCCCATGAGCATTCACACTCCCTGAAAAGGCCAGCCAATAATGACTTTTCAGTCTGTATTGAAGAATCAGTGGGCAGACAGAGACTATACCAGGGGCTAGGCAGATAGTTACTGAGCAGAGAAGATTTAGTGCCTGAGTATTAAACACATGTGAATAGTTTTCATTATGAAAAATAAATATGCTTTCCTTCATGTTTTTATTGACATGATTTTCTTGATATACCTTTTATTTTTTCACTTTTTATAGAATTATGAGTCTACAGGGATGTGTCTCAAATATAAGAAAACATGGAAAGCATGATAATAAATGGTAACAGCAAAAGTCGTCTTATAGCAAATGATACAGGAATATACTAGGGAGTGGTTGGAGTTTTTACCTGAAATTTGAATTTAAGCATGGTTTAAACATGGCAAAAATTAAAATTATATTGTGCAGATGATTTCTGAAATACAACACACTTAGTGGCCAAAGTTGACCACAATGTGGCCTTCAGAAAAGTTTCTTTTGGTTATATTTTCTCTTTGGCATGTTGGTTTTAAGATTGTTGCTCATTACTATTCTCATGTGTTCCATTTTTAGCCATGTCTAAGGTAGGACTTAGGCAACCAAATTTTAGAAGCTCCACAAATGATTCTTAGGCTCATCAAGGGTTGGGAGTCACTGAAAATAGGCAGGTAGTTAGCATGGACATGTTCCCCCTACCTCCCATCTGACCCCATCTTCCAAAGAAATGGTTTGCCTTTCCAGAGTGACAGCAATAGCACACTCTTGATGAGATTCATTATTTAACTGTGTGACTGAGGAGATCTGTGTATGTGACCCACAGTCACAGGAAGGCAGTTCAGAATGTTAGGAGTGCTAAACCTCATTAGCTGCTACGTATCATATTTGAGGTAAGACTACACTAATGATATGCCGATGATTCTGGTGAGGATAGAAAAGGCCCCTTGGCATAGTCCAAGAAAAAAATAGAACAGAGGGAAAAGAAAAGGTGTAACAGGTCTGGGAGATGTGAGCATCCTAGACTATTATATGATTTTTAAGGCCGGGAAAATTAACCAGATATTTCCATGTCTTTGAAGAAGCAGCCCTTACATTCCTCCAGCCCTCTTTGACTTGATCGCGTTCCCTAGTGGTCTTCTAATTACTAATACTATTTCATAGAAACTTTATTCTTTGGTAGGGGCCTAATGAATCCAAGCATTCCAGTCACTGGGAAGGAAACTTCCCCTAGTATAGATTTAATAAATTGAAAGTAAGGGTTATCAATCAGTCCTCTATGAGTGTCATTAACATGACGCAGCCTTCAAAACTCTGATCAACTTCAAACCCACTGACAAAATTCAGTTCTCTGGCTTGCAATGTTTTTTTTTTAATTTTTTAAAATGTTTATTCATTTTTGAGAGAGAGAGAGAGAGACTGCATGAGTGGGGGAGGGGCAGAGAGAGAGGGAGACACAGAATCTGAAGCAGGCTCCAGGCTCTGAGCTGTCAGCACAGAGCTCAACGCAGGCCTCAAACCCACGAACCGTGAGATCATGACCTGAGCTGAAGTTGACCTAAGCTGAGCGTAAACTAATGAGCCACCCAGGTGCCTCTCTGAATAAACCCTTGACCACTCTGAGAAGTTCAGTTTTGAGAGAGGGGGAATGTGCTAGCAGCATATTCTGTGATACCACTCTGTCATTTTTCTAATTTCAAAACCAACTCAGGAATACGGATTTTAAGACTGTATTTTGATGGAAACTTTTATCTGTGATCCAAAATCCTCACCATTTTCCTTATATTTTTTCAGGATGTGAAAATTGAGTTGAAGAAATCTGTTAAGTTTCCATGGAAATGGTGCCAATTAATTTTTTCTGTTCCTCAGGAAAATTCCTTGACTTAGCAATAATGTAACTTCCTGGCAATCCCTTGGCAGTCTTGAATGTAGGGCATCTGAAACACTTATAATTTCAGAGGGAAAATAGTTGGCTCTTGTAATCCCTTTTTCTTCCAGCATATAGTGTAAGAATTAAATAATTTCTTTAACCTTCCTTAGAGAACCTGTTTAGTCCCTTTAGAAAATCTTGATTCTGACAAACATTTCAGAAAAGGGCCTTTTGCTTTTTGTTTTGTTTTGTTCCGTTTGGCGAAGCAGGTACTGCTCTTCTTATTAGGCCATGAAATCCCAGGATAGTTAAAGAGTAATCACTAATTCAGTAATAAGCAGTTTTGATCACCTAGTATGTCCCATGGCCTGGATGGTCATAAATATCTGAAACGGTTTAGAGAAAAATGGTTGGACAGAGTAAACCCTTTGGGGTACTTAATTCTTTAATTTTAAAATCTTCCCAATTATTCTTAATTATCTCTTCTCCTACTAGATTCTGATTTCCCTGAAGACTGCAGTAATCAGGGAGGTTTTCCAACATTCTATGAGGTTTAATGTTCCTCTTCTCCTTGCAATAGAACAATATTCTTTTCTGTTCTGCAGAATTACTGATGTCCTCGGTTGGTGGGATCTAGGGAAACTGGTCTCAGGTGACTAATCTCAAATATTATCAATAAGTTGGATTTAAATATCTAGAGAGAAAAAATTCATCCCAAATTTGATTAAAATTTCAGCATCCTCACCCTAAAATCATTTAAAAAAATTTAGCGATTGTTGACCTTGATGAAACCAATTAGGTAACAAGAGATGGGCAGAATTTGATCCAATAAAATATTTTATAATTAGGTTCTTGTTTCCTTTCACTGTCCCCTTTTTTTCTGGTACAGAAGAGACTAGTTTTCTGTTCATACAATAGAAGAATGATTGGTCTCTTTTAGGCTTCATGGACACTACAGCTTTTCCTTAGGCTGCTTTCTAGGGGAAAGCCAGAGGACAACCGGTAAGAGCAAGAATTCCAAGGATCTTTTATTATTTTTGCTATTTGTCAGCTTCCTTCATCTCTGGTGGCCTTCTTCACGTTTCCCCCTTCATTCCAACAGCGTTTAATTAAAACATGAAAATTGGATAATTTATTTAAAAATGCTTCAGGGAAATATTCTCCTAAAGAGCTCAAAGCACCCCTTCTCTTTATTCTTTCCCAAATGCTGTGAGGTATGTGGGGGAGTCCTGATAGGAATAATCTCTACTTTGTCTACTTTGTTAATCCTGCAGGAACTGTTTGATTCTCCTTGTACAATGATCTCATATGGAGTTCTGCACTTATTTCTTGAGACAGGTATAAAGGTCCAGTGGAAGGATAATGGTAACCTTAAAAAGAATAATCTTTTCCCTCATATTAGTGAATCACTAGAAATGGAAAGTGTCAAATAGAGGGTTTTTTTTGGCATATAAATTTGTAAGCAGTGTATCTATGGGTTCAGGGAGGACCAGAAATTCTGCTTTATTATGTGCTGCATTCAAGCATCATGTACTTAATTGGGAGAATAATCTAAGTACAACCTTGCTGCCATTGGAAATGCCACTTGAAGTGATGGATGAAGATCTCTCATTTAAGGACACACCTTTGTTTGGAAGACAATCCATGGCTGTCTTAGAAGCAAGTCCACTGAGGTTGTGTATTTTTTTTTTTTTAATGTTTATTTGGTTTTGAGACATGGGGGAGAGGGGGCAAAGACAGAGGGAGCCAGAGGATCTGAAATGGGCTCTGTGCTGACAGCCCAGAGCCCAATGCGGAGCCTGAACTCATGAGCCACGAGATCATGACCTGAGCAGAGGTAACAACACACTTAACCGACTGAGCCACCCAGACACTCCAAGGTGGTGTATTTAACAGCTTGGTGGTGTTAGAAGTTGGTGCAGTCAGTGCCTAGCCATGTCTATCATGGCACAAAAGGAAACTGGCTAGGGGGGTGTTTAGTGGCTGCTGTGAGATAACCTCTTGATTTTATTTTAATGTCTCTCTCAATAATTCACTGGTAGCAATTTCAAGGCAATGCTGTTTGGACTGAAGTTATTTTCGGATATTTATGACCATCCAGTCCATGGGACATACTAGCTGATCAAAACTGCTTATTACTGAATTAGTGATTAGTCTTTAACTATCCTGGGATTTCATGGTATAATAAGAAAATATCTGAAAAGGTTTAGAGAAAAATGGTTGGACAGAGGTTAAAAGCATCAGCACGTGCTCACTGGTGATCAGAGCCAGCCCCCTACATCTGTCACCTTTTACATTTCTCACTTTTGAACTTTAACCAAGCCCTTATTATCGGGGGGGGGGGGGGGCGGGGGGGAGGATCACAATAAATAACCCACTAGAGTTTCTCTTTTCAATAGGAACCACGGATGTCAGGGTAAACTGGAGGCAGCTGCCTCTTTGTAGAGCAAGAGGAAAATTTTTCCACTGTGTGTGATGTCTCTATACCTTCAGTATTCAGCTCTTTTCTGCATGACAAGTAAGTGTTCTCCAAAATGCTGGATCAAGTGCTGAAGGCAAGAGAATAGTGAGAAAAGGGCACGGTCTTTGAATGGAGTTCAGTGCAGAGTACAGACATCCCACGCTGGTTCCCTTCATTGCGGAATCAATCATCTGTCCGCCACTGCCCCCAATTTACGTTCCAGAGGCTACTCTCTCTAAAGGCCTATAAAAGCATGGTCTCCATGCATGTTAGAGGATTTGTCTTCCTTGACCTTCCTAGAGCCCTGCTAACAACATCATCAACATCGCCACAAACATTCTCACAAGGCTGTTTCTTGCCTTTATAAATTGCAATAATTTTCTTGTATTAATCTTATTATGGCAAAATTATATTTGGGCAAGACACTAATTTAAGAGTAAAACTCATCAGGCACACAGTTATTATTACTATTGTTTGTTTTACAATTATTTACTTCTATCCTCGGAGACTTTATTCAATATTCATAAGGCTTCTTTAGATCTTGCTTAGAGATTATTAAATAAACTGAAGCTCACGTGAATACCTTGTCTCTTAGGACCGTGGAACCTGTCGCCATCAGATTGTCTTCTGGCTGTCTTTTGTTGAAACACTGTAAAAAAAAAAATAGCGCATAATATTTATAGAACACAAACATAAAAAAGAACAGAGCGTGGAATTCTCCAGGAAACCAGAACACGATACTTCATTTTCCTTAGCAGCAATTCTTGGATTGTATTATTTTGAGTAGGAGGATTATTAAATTTACAATTTTCTCATTTGTGCAGCTTATCAGTCACTTCAGAAAGCATTTTCTTTAGGCAGAATAGTGCAATGCTGATGGAACACCTCGTTAAACTACTTAAATCAAGACATGATTCCATTTTGATATCAGGCAAAGATAAAAGGTGCGGTGTGCTAAAAATGATAAATGTTAAAATCACATGAGAAATCCCATTTGCACAGAAATTACTCATGCTGACTTTTGGTGATAAGCAAGGATAATGACTGTTTCTTCTTAAACAGATGAAAAGACTGCTGTATCTCACAGATGTAATAATAAAAAAAGACACTTTATTCTTGCATCACCTAGCTAGACCTCAGATACTAAAGTGGCTTATTCGAATTACTTCATTATCTGAAAAGTGCTTTGTTCTCGTTTATTATTTCTCACACGAAATTCCGTGAGACAAGTCAGCATTACTCACCTCATTTTGCAGAGAAAGATAAAATTGATTGTTTAATATTTATTGAGCACCCACAAAGTTCTGTATAACTCTGGCATTTGTTAGTGAAAAAGCCTATACCCTTTACAACTTGACTTTAGAAAATTGAACATCCCAGGGTTCGTTCCATTTATTTTTTATGGGGACTCTGAATTACAGGGTCTGGGAACTGCAAGAGGACTTGGAAATTTACACCAACCTCATATGTTTAAAGATGAGGGAAGGGGAAGTTTTACTAACTCGTAAAAGGGCTAAGTAATTTTACAATAATCCCAGAACTGTTGTTAGTAGAAATGTGATTTAGAGCCTCAATCCTTTAACTGCAATCTATTGCTTGGTTCTCCATAGCACTGCTGTCTCTTCTCTTCCATAACTATTTCCCTTTAAAGATAAAGAAGGAGCTGGAGGGAGGGGATTCAAAGGAACCTTTGAGCATTTCCAGCACACTGTGTCTCATTCTTAGCAGTTCATCAGGATTTCCTGGGACAATGGAGTGGAGGCAAGTGACAGTGGGAGTGGTCCAGCTGGACAGTGCTTGACCACTCTGGTTGGAAGATGCATCCCAGGAGTTGTTTTATATCCTTATCTTTTTTTTTTTTTTTAATTTTTAATGTTTATTTTTGAGAGAGAGACACACACAGAGTGCGAGTGGGGGTAGGGCACAGAGAGAGAGGGAGACACAGAATCTGAAGCAGGTTCCAGGCTCTGAGATGTCAGCACAGAGCTGGATGCAGGGCTCGAACCCATGAACCATGAGATCATGACATAAGGGGAAGTTGGTGCTTAACCAACTGAGCCACCCAGGTGCCCCGGTTTTAAAATTCTTTAAGCCAATCTATTCTCAAGGTCATACCTGCATTTAATCCACACCAAAATTCATACCACACCAAAAAAGCATTTTTTAAGCATATATCGTTTGCCAGCTATTGTCAAGAGAAAGACTATTCGGCTCTACTCTCCTCTTTCAAAGAGGAAAAGCAAATATATTTTCAAAGCATGATGTGTTTAAGAAAAATTATACACACATAATAACATTTCTGGTTGAAAACCAATTTTCTGCCTTGTTAGGATTTGGAAAACATGCTAAGTATAACTTAATGGCAAGTTCTGGGTTTGTGGTTTATATTTTTCCTTAAATATAATGATGGATATATGGTGTGTGAATATATTTTAGGATATTAGAAAAATTTTTACAAGTGATGCTTGATTTTTTTCCCATTGGCTAGTTCTAAAAAGTCTTGCAAAAATGAAACACTTTTGAAATTTTAATAACAGGCAGAGTCTTTGTGATTTTTTTAGCCAATATTGTGAAGATAATAACTAAAACTGTCTAAGACAAAGGAGCTGTAGTATGGCATCATTAATATGGAAAATAATCTGAATCCAAGGATAGATTCAGACAACAAATTCTCCAAATAAAAAGTACATTAATTGATCAGTTTTAACAATTCTGCTGAATTTTAGAGCTACAGAGTACTCGGAAATGGAATTCGTTTTCCCAGAGTTTTGGCATTAATTGTTACATCCTCTATGTTGCTCTGCTGACAACAGATGCCTGGCGTTTGTGAACTATCGTAAACATTACGCTCTCTCTGAGTTTCTAGTCTAAGAATTATAAACAGCATATTTATTTATTGTTGAGATTTCACCAGGGCTTACAGTTGGGAGAGCCAGGGATCTGAGGGAAGATTGGAAGGGGAGTAGGGTGTCTGAGCAGGATGGTTATCAAAGTGCTGATAACAGAACTTTTTAAAAGCAGGGTGTATGTCACACCCCACAGTACAAAGGCCCTTTCTACCTGGATAATCTCCTTTGCAATTCCCTTTTAAGTCACCTCCAGCTGCACCCATTTCAACTGGTCCCTTCCTACCACCTACAGACAAGCCTCAGTTCCTTACAGAGACTCACTTAGCAATTAGCACTTTGCCAAACACACCATTTTCTCATTGCTGTGGAAGATAGGAGGTGTTTTTGAATATGAGGTCATCTTGGAAAAAGGCCTACATTAACTCGTTTCTTGAAGAAAGAGCTAGTCCATCAAAACGATCACTGACTCAAACATGCATCACAAGGAAATATACTCTGTTAGTTTAAGGACAAGAATTCGTGAATCTTTCTTTTTTTACAGTTAATATTAGCTAAAACATTCTAAATTTACCAGTAAAGCCTTTGTTCTAAAAAGCTTTACACGTTTTTTGTTTACCATGTTCACTCACGCAAACCTTTATTTATCAGAGGTAAATACACAATCCATGGTATCGTGAGAATTGAACATCGGGTCATGGGTCACTCAGCGTTCTACACGAAAGTACATATTTTTGTACAAGATTTGTGGTGAATAACACGAGAGTCTGTTGTAAATATACAGAAATTGAAAAACAAAAAACAAAAACAACATCCTGTATGCCAGAATGTTAACCAATTTGACACAGTGAAAGGGGCATAGTTTTGTCTTAATGATAATAATATGTGTGACATGGGGAAATGGCTTTCTCCTCCTGAGGCCTTATTTCATTGCTGATAAAGGCAGAGTTCAGACAGATGATCTCTGATGTCTCACTCAACTCTGACATTCTAAGATGCTACCAATTCTTATTTCCCAAATCATTCTAGGCCCATTCGTCCTGAATAAATTCTTAAGTATGAATTTAAATAGGAGGCTCTGTTTTGAGGAAGAGATTATGTGTCTCAAGGGCTTAGAGTAATAGAAAAACTAGACAGTTAAATCACAGACCAAGGCTATTTTTTAAATAACATATGGAGGTGATCCTGTCCTTATGTGTTTGAATTCTTAGAGGGTACATTTTTTTTTTACCATATTTTACTGCATCAATGTTCAAAAAATGCTATTAAGGCAATTATGACATACATCAACTTTGATGACTCTACCCCAGTGAAATCTTATTTTTCTTTCCTACCTAAAATTGGAACTTGAGAAGAAAGGAAAATGACTACATTATTAGTAGTTGTCACCACCTTTAAACATTAAAAAAAGTTCATAGAGGAAGAAAAACAATTTTTGAGGTTCAAAATAATCTCAAACAATGCAAATGTCCCAAATACCACCTCCATTTATTTTAAATATTGGAGGAACAACTTCTATAAAATTTTCTCGAGAATAGAAATGACACTAAATGGAGAAAATTAGCATAGTATTAAATATTCAAAACATTAAGCAAAGTAGAACTATCAGAACAGAGGAGGAGGAGAAGGTGAAACATAACGAATTCATTGGCGCTATTTGTCTTCCCAGGTTGCTTCTGTAAGAACATTCTTCATGTCAACTTCATTTGTGGCCTGTTTCAAACAAAGGGACCCTTCCAAAGCCACTCTCCTAAGACATCTGACAAAACTTACTTGGAATTACTTTGTAAGTGGCTAAGGTAATGCAAAGTCTGTGCAATAGCCAAACGCGTCCATAAAGATGTGACTTACGAACAACAAACCCCTTGATATTCCATGCCTGTTAGTGCAACATAAAATGTTTAGAGCTATCACTGAAGATTATTCCTGAAACTAGAGACTTGCTATAAAAAATATGCAGACTTGTATTGTGCTCTGGGTTCTCAGGGAATGTCACCGCACAGGTAGCAGCAGTGTGTTTATTATTCATTCAACAAAGTTTCAATAGGTTGCTACTGTGTAATCAACTACAGTGCTAGGTCCTAAAGATGCAAAGGCAAATAAGATCCAGTCATAGTCTCTATACTGTCCTCCATTTTGATGTATTCATTTAAGCAAAGGTCAAAGGTGTCATTAGTACCTACTGAGGAGAGGGGATAGAAATGAGAATCAAGGAGGTCAGTGAGGGTGGTCATTTGACCCCCTTAGCCTTACTCTTCCCACCTTGTTACCTCAACTTTACACCCTGGGAAAGTTAATCACAAAAAGGTAGAATGACTATAAACAACCCCCTTGTCTAACCAGCAAAAACAAGTTAGCAGAACGTTCTAATCCAATAAGTAGTAACGTTGGCTAATCAAACTGAAGCTCAGAGGAGAGATATAGCTTCTTTGCAAATTGACCAAGATGGATTGAGCACTCCAATTGGCTTAAAACCACCATTTCATTCAGCTAGCAATAGCTACAGGTTATTAATTTGAACAAATTTATCAAACACAGGTCACTACATTTGACTAGACACATTAGGGTGGGAATGGCTACAGAGAGTCACATCAGCCACATACTATGAAGGTCTTCCACACAAAAGCAATTTATGGCCTGGGAGATGTATATAGTCAGGAGTCGCGACCTGTTTTAAAAGGAGAATCTACAAATGGTCAACCAGCACACAGGAGGTCACTGAGGTCAACCAGCACACAGGAGGCTTACTTCTGAGATTGGTAGAGAAGGAAAGTTGGAAATCACATAACTATCAGATGGAAGATGGCATAAATATTCTAATTCAATGGCAATATCAATTTTCTCCTAAGGAGAAAGCATGAATTGTCTTTCCAATTTGTAATGGAAACTAAGTCTAATAGGCATGTTCCCATAAAAATCTTCTCCCAAACTAGGAAATATTACTATAAATTATTTTTTTTCTATTTCTAAGGAATTTAGTTTTTACTAGAGTTGAATGCAAACTGTTTTTATTTGCATATTTATTCCTTTTGATGCAAATCAGATAATTTCTATTCTAGAAATGTTTCTTATCCAGGAAGTTGAGACATTCAGAGGGAGAGAGAGCAGTTGGTTTGTGGAATTCTGTGTAATTAGAGCTTGAGGCCATTGCAATGAGTTTATTAGCAAGATCTCCAACCCACCACTGAGCAGGCAGATCCTTCTTCCTCCTGTTACCAGGCTGCTTGCATAGCACTAAGCTGGGGGTTTGTCTCCTCCCATATGATTTCATTTGGGTTCACTGCCTAATTTTTTTTTGACCATTTGTATTCAATAATGATACAAGTGAAGACATTACTCTAGTAACATCCTTAGTAATTTTCCTTTGTTTTGCAGAGAAGTGCTTTGGGTTGTTGAGAAGCCACTGTAATACTTTAGAAATTATGATGAGTTCACCTTTTGGTTCAAGCTTGGTGATTGCCAGAAATAACTTCTCTGGTCTCTCTTTTTATACCTATATGAGGAAATGTTGCTATCTTAGGAGGTAACCAATAGGATCTGGTCACACTCACTTTGAACAGGCATTAAATGCTAATTCCGCTCTTAAGACTCCGATTAGAGAAATGCAGACTGAAAATTCTAAGAGGACGGGGCTGTCCCATTTGTGCAATGTGGTGTTCATTATGGATAGTTAATAAATAACTTGGAAAAGTCATGCAAGATGAGATATTGGCATATGAAACCCAAGGTAAAAAGCCAAAGGTATATCACCTGCAAAAAGCTGACCCTGTCTCACCTCTGTGCCTACAGAATACCCTTCATCACAGCGATTACCATTTTTGCATCCTACTTTGTGCTAGCTACTATACATGTGTTGTTTCAATTCCCATGAAGACTCTATGAAGGAGGTTTTAGCATTCTTTTTTTTTTTTTTTTCACCAAATGAAACAAGGTGATGTAACTTGCACAAAGTCACACAGCTTTTAAGTGGCTAAGTCATGATTCTACTTCCATTTCATCTAGTTTCACAATCTTCATGAATTTCATTCTACCATGCTTCTGGTCCCTCAGAGGATGCTCTTCTCAGTGTGCCAATTTTCTCATTTTTCTCCACCTACTACACATTTAGAGGGAAAAAGATGCACATACTCAAAATGCTGATGAAAAATATTGTGCATTTACGAAATCTAAAGTAAGAAAAAAAGACAATTTGTGTGGATAGCTATTCGGCATCTATGATTTTATGTTCAAACGGCCCTTCCCTGAAGTATTCCGATGTTTACTTTGTCTCAACAATGGAAACAATCCATTACATGGTTTCTCAACCTTGGCACCGTGGACATTTTGGACTAATTCTTTGTGATGGGGCCTTTCCTGTGCTCTATAAGTATTAGGTATAGTGGCATCTCTGGCCTTTACCCACTAGTCATTAGTACTGTCCCAGGGGTGACAACTGAAAATGTACCTAAACACTGCCAAATGTCTTCTGGGAAGCAAATCGCCACCAGTTACAAACTACTTTTCTAGGTCAATTAAACTTCTTACTAAAGAGATATTTAACAGAGTCTCTATAAGCATCAAAAGTTAAGGGGAAAAAGGCCAGATTTCATCCTGCTTTTGAATGAAAATCTAAGTGCTTGACAATATTTGCATTTTTTTTCACATGTAATATAAACCTTTTCATGTCAGTTCACACCGTAGTTGATTACTGCCTCTTTCTCCATTCACTAACATACAGGAATTGAATTTCTGAAGAGGAGGCTGGAAGGGTGCCTCATTATTATGCCAACACTCTTAGCAGATGTTTAGCAAAGCCCTTCTTAGGTTTCATTCAATGTTTCTGTGATGTGTCACTGTGAGAAGGATGGAAAGAACAAATCAAAACACCTGGGTTACACAGGCAGGCTCGATTTCCTCTGAAGGACAGTGTGAGCACAGGTTTGAACAACTGTTCCTTTGCAGAGCTCTACCAGCACCCTGTCAAGGAAAGGGGAGAGGCAGAGAATCACAGGGCATACAGGGGCACTGGGCTTACAAACAGAATGATAAATATGTCCCTCTGTCCTGAGAGTGCCTGTGATATACATATGAAGTCCTGGAGCTAAATGGCTTGAACAAGGTCACCAAGCCAGTAGGATCCAAGGCACTTGACGTAAGGCCTCCTTTAATCCACTTGACCACATTTCTTCACTAATGAGAACAGAGACCATTCTGTTCTCTCACATACACAATGAATGATATGGATTAATTTTCCTAAGAGAGTCTACAAGGTCTTTTTTTCTGTTTGCATTTCAATTACATTGTATGTGATCAATTTCAAGTACAAATGAATTGCAAGTGGAAAATTTCTGAGAGCAACTGAGTTGCAGTTGACATTTTGGGGTCCCAGTAGCTGAGTAGCGCTCAAAAAGGTCATATACAACTTTGTTGCTCTGCAAAATGCCAAGGGCAACTCAGTGGCAATTGAAAATTGAAAGGGAAATTACATTCTACCCCAAATCAGCAGCATAGACTCTGAAGAAGGATCTTGGTTCTATGAACTGTGTGATGGGAAAATGGGAAATTGTCCATTGATGTTGAAAAATTTTCCCCAATAGGCAGTCGTCTCTTTGCATGATTTATATAGTTTTACTACCAATCTATATACACTATGCACAGCGTTCATTTTCTTTCCTTGATTAGTCTTAAATCAAGAATTCTGTCATTAAGGAGGACTGTGAATCCATATTAATTCCTCCATATTCTCGAAGCTTAATGAACCTGACCCTCTGCCATATTATGTGGAGAAAAAGATGGAGAGAACGCAGATCTGAGCATACAGATTTCAAAAACTTTTCATTTAAGAAAAATGAATTAGTCTTTTTGTGGTTGTTCACACAAAGTAGGTTTAGTATAACAGTCATGGAATGGAAAAAATCAGAAACATATCTCTTAATAAAATGAACCACGGGTTCGGTTTTGCATTAATAAGTTACATTTCCAGGGGCAGGAGACAGTGGTGATGGTTGAAATAGAGCTTCTCTCTGACACGTTATGCTGTGTGAAGCGGTTAGAACACTTAGTTCTGAATAGGAGAACTTCACAGCGGTAGTATTTCAAACATAGGATGGTTCAACTGTCAAGACAAATATAGTATGATTTCATTCATATGTGGAATCTAAAAAAAATGAATAAACAAACAAACAAAAAGCAGAATCAGACCTATAAACACAGAGAACAAACTGATGGTTGCCAGAGGGAGGAGGTGTGTGGGGAGGGGCAAAATGGGTGAAGGGGAGAGGGAGAGATCAGCTTCCAGTTATGGATGAATAAGTCATGGGGACGAAAGACACAGCATGGGGAATACAGTCAATGGTATTGTAATAGCACTGCATCGTGACAAATGGTGAACACAACATAATGTACAAAGAAGCTGAATCACTATGTTGTACACCTGAAACTAACACAGCCTTGAGTGTCCACTACACTAAAGCAAACCAAACAAAACAAAAAACAAACCATAAGATGTTTTAAAATGAGAAATTCTGGAATTAGTAGATTGATATATTATTCTGACCATCTTCCAGCGTGTTAATAAAGTGTCCTAATGAACCACACTGATGTGGTTTTGGTCACTTTTATCATTTATTCATCTTTGTTTTTATTCAATTAATATTCATCAATTATTCATAGTTTCTACTATGAATTCAGCACTAAGCTTGGCACCAAAGATACAAGGATGGGCAAAACCAGAAAAGATTGGTCTTTCTTCAGGGATCTTATGGGTCAGAAGGAGGAAATAAATATTAACAAATAATCCAGAAATAAATAGATCAGTAAAGGAAATTTGTGGTGTCCTGTGAACAGGCATGGGGACCAGGCTGATTTGGGTCCAAATCCTACATCTTCTTCTTCCTAATTTTATTATCATGGGCAAGACACTGGAACTCACCAAACATCAGTTTCGTCATCTATAAAATGAGGCTATTAATGCCAACCATGTAGGATTGTCCTGTGAATTAGAAATTATCATGAAGGTTGTCTAATAATAATTGTTATAATGAGTAGACTGAGCCAATTTATCCCTTTAGAGGACAGGATAACTCTCCTCAGCCCCCCTTCTCTGTCTCTAATAGCTTTCTTACCCTCTGATTCTACCAGAATCCAGGAAGCACACACTTTTCCTATAATTTAAAGTTAGTTTATCAAAGTCATTGTCTGCCCAGAAACTGAGGAGAGACAAAGTAGAATTGCTTTTAATTATGATCTATTGAGTGTATGTCACATACCAAATATTGTGCTGGGTAATTATTGTTAATTTTATCTCCCTTAAAGATTACAACAATCTTTGAGGTAGATATTATTTTTACCCCAAACTTACAATGAGAAAATTGAATCTCAGATATATGACATTATTTGTTTAGATAATATCGGCTGAATCTCAATACTTTCTGCAAAGGTGTAATGGGGAAACTCAGTTTTCCTCCTGTGTCTTTTATGTGTGTCTTCTTTTCTTTCACACTTCTGCCACACTCATAACACTCAACTTCATTTATGGTCACCAAACATGTGGAGTTTTTCCCCCATCAAGCAATTTATGACACCAGTTGAGTGTCCTACAATTTAACTCAATTCTGATACTATCTACCTGGTGATAGTGTCAGATCTCACAGTATGAGGGCTCAGTTCCACAAGACTGCTTCTACTCTACTTCAGATGCCAATCATTAGTAGTAGATTCCTAGGTTATCCATAGCTTCTGTCTAATTTGGCTATAAATTGGAGATCCCCATGATTCCCTCTTCAGGTTCAATTAATTTGTTAGGGTGGCTCACAGACTTCATAAAAACATTTACTTACATTTACCAATATATTAAAGGATATGATAAAGGGTACAGGTGAATAGCTAGATGAAAAAATCCATAGGGCAAAGTCTGGGAGGGTCCCAAGTGTAGGAGCTTCTGTTCCCATCAAGTAGGGATGTATCACCCTTCCTGTGTGGATTTGTTTGCCAACATGGAGTCTCTGGGAATCTCCTACTAGTAGGATTTTATGGAGACTTCCTCACATAGGCACAATTGATCAAGAAGTCCTTCGCCCTTCTCCAGAAAATGGGGGACTGGGGCTGAAGATTCCTTGCTGCTAATCATGACTTGGTGTATTTAATGCCTAGCCCTCATCCAGGAGCCCATTCAGGGTTTCCTCTTTAGAGCAAAAAACACTCCTGCCATCCAGGAAATAACTTGAGGAAATTACAAGGTTTCAGGAGTCCTGTGCCAGGAATTGGGGGTGGACATAAACATACATATTTTCTATTATCTCACAAAAGCCAACATAATTTTACTGTATCTCTCTGGTTTATCTGCCCAGTTTCCTTGCTAGTACTTTCTTGAATTTCTGAAATAGTAAGTTGGGATTGTGCATCCTGAATTCTTCTTCCATCTCCTATTCTACACCCTTCTCTTTGGCTACGTTAACACACTCTGTATGTGCCAACATTCTGCTACTACTTCTGTGCTCTGGCAAGAATTGGGGCAAATTAATGTTCTTCTAATTGAATGGGTGGCTTTCTGGGAAATGATGGCAATTTTATTTAATAGAGCTGCCTGAGCTATGGAAAAAAAAAAAGCAAAGATGTGATGAAAGACTCTTACCCTGTGAAATGCAAAGAACATCAAGAATTAGCTGATGAGGCAATGTTTTCCTAACGTGGGAACAGAATGATCAACAATCAATAGCATAAAAGGAAGAGGCAAGCAAGTCTGTCTCAGTGAAAGAGGAAAGGAAGAAATAATGGAAAGGAACTGTGGTGATCTCATTTACAGTTCATATTTTGCTACTGATTTGGGATATGGGGTAAAACCCATATATGCTTTTATATACTTAAGTGCAAAAAAATATGAAAACAAAAACCCCACATATTGTAACCCTGGTACCTGTCTTCATAAAACTCAAATAGAGTGAGAACAAACCACATTGTATAATTGAAGTAGAAAGATTTCTTATAAAGATTGAAGGGTGTCAAACTTGCAATAGGTGAGATAAATAGTTTCAAAAATTTCTTAGAAACTCAAGATTTCTAAGATTCTTTAAAGTTTCTGTGTGTGTGGGGGGGGGTATGTGTGTGTGTATGACAAATTGTACCATTGTCTTGTAGGGAATTAATTAATACACAGAAAGATTTTATCATCTGGTACTCAATACATCTTTATGTAATTAATGAATAAATGAACCAGGAGAAAAATCATCTCAGTTCTCTTATTTAATGTGGGATAAACTAAAGGTCTAAAGCAATCATAGCTCCAAAGTCCTTCTCCAATGAACTGAGGCAATCATCCATGATGGAAGGTTTATTCTTTGGAGAAACCGAACAAAAGTAGTTCTGGCCATGGACACGAGGCACAGTGGGTCACAAGAGTTACACACTGGGCTGAACACAGGGAGAACAAGTTGAATTATGCATTCTAAATAGTGAAATTTCCCAGTTTCCTTTTCACACTTCATCTCAGAGTTCTGGCAACCAGACATATAAAGTAGGTTGGAGTTTTGGACTTTAGTCTAGGAAAACTGAAAAGGATAGAAAAATAGATCTATATAAACTAACATTGTGGGGTAGGTAATTCAGTGAAAAAGTTGTTTATCTCCCCTTCTAATGCAGTCCACAAATTAATAAGTAGAGTTTCCATTTAGGTTTTTGGAGCTTCATAAAAGCACAGTTAAGATATTTGATGGATGTATCAAGCATTCCAGATAGCACAAAAAGCAAACAAAGGTAATAGAGATAATATGAAAACTACAGAACAATTAAAATCACAAAAATTTAAAAAATCAAATCAGAACAAAAGAAAAGAAAACAGTAACAAAGGTATTGAATTCCACTGCCCTCACCACTTCCAAAGAAAGAGAAAATAAATATACAAAAATAACAAATTGAGACCCGAAATGCATGTTCATACAAGGTACTGATATGTAGAGGTCATCTCTCAGACACTATGGAGTTGTGCAATACACCCAACCAAACAGAAAATGAGAATATGACAGCCAATAAAAGAATGGGAAGATAAAATGCAAAAAGTAGAACATCGCAACATGGGAGTCTCTACCTGTGGTCCTGAGAACACCCCAAGGAATGGGATATAGAAGACAATGTACCTCTTCAGAAACTTCTAGAATAAAACTAAATTCTTGTGTTGAGTGTGTCTATTTTCTTTCTTTAAAAAAATATTTAGTGGTGGGGCGCCTGGGAGGCTCAGTCGGTTGGGCATCCGACTTCGGCTCAGGTCATGATCTCACAGCTTGTGAGTTCACAGCTCAGAGCCTGGAGCCTGCTTCAGATTCTGTGTCTCCCTCGCTCTCTGCCCCTCCCCCACTCGTGCTCTGTCTCTCTCTCCCCTTCAAAAAAAAATAAACATTAAAAAAATTTTTTTTTAAATATTTATTGGGAGGTAGTATCCCTGTCTAAGGCCTAGTAGTATTCTAGAGGTCACTATATTCGACAATCTAAGAATTTCTAATTGCACCTACTCCCTGACATAATTTAGATGATTGTTCCAGCTGACATTTTATTTTAGCTGACACATTTATTAATTTGTTATTTTCTAATTTGTAATAGTTTCTTGAACATTGTCAGCAGATCACTGTTTTTTGTTTTTTTTTTTTTTTTAACGTTTATTTATTTTTGAGACAGAGAGAGACAGAGCATGAATGGGGGAGGGTCAGAGAGAGAGGGAGACACAGAATCGGAAGCAGGCTCCAGGCTCTGAGCTGTCAGCACAGAGCCCGACGCGGGGCTCGAACTCACGGACCGTGAGATCATGACCTGAGCCGAAGTCAGACGCTTAACCGACCAAGCCACCCAGGCGCCCCAGCAGATCACTGTTGAGTAAGTACATTGTACACTGGTAATTAACTTTACACGTACTTGATAAATTTTCTTATACAAATTATATATTTCCCAATACATAATGCACAAGCAATGGAGTGGTTTTTTTGGAACATATTGAGCATAGATGAGTAACTTGTGCTTCTTTTCTGTAGGTTTGCGGTATATATTTAAATGTTCTGTTGGAGTACTTGGTTTGAATTGTTTGAATATATAATCTATTGCTTCTCAGCTTTAGTTATCCCTCAAACATTGTGTTTGTGTTCCATTTTGTTCAAAAATCTGTAATAAAGTGTCACATTGTACTCTAGGTATGTATTTGCATATCTGCCACTTAGGGACTCTTCCAGGATGAAGAAATTGTTTTATGCCATTTTCTCAGTCCCTAGGATGGTATTTTAGCCCAAAAAGGCACTCAGTCCATGTGCATACAATGAGCTGATAAATAAAAGTCATCTCGCAGACACTATGGATTCATGGAGTACATCCAACCAAACAGTATAGAAGAGTGCTGGAAAATAACAATAGAGTAAGTATACCTTGCTGAGGCTATAGATATACAAAAGCTCAACAATTTTTTAGTTTTTTTTTTAAATTTAGATTCAACTGAGTAGAAAATGAGGAAGAAGAATTGGAGTCTAAAATGCAGTAGAAATTCTACGGCAGATTGTTGGGGTAAAAAATTAAGAGAGTAATTGGAGTTGCATATCTGAGATTCTAGTATTCACAACTTTTTCAGTTTTTAAAGTTGTTTTAAGTGGAATTAGGAGCAAAAAGTAAAGTTGTGGTAAGAAGTACTTCCGTCTTTTTCTTGTATTGCACATTATTCATAGGAGGTGAGCTTTCCTCTTGTAGAATTATAGAAAAAGTTTCAAATAGAATTTCTGCACATAAGCTGTGGTTTCATGTCTTTGGGTACTTCTTAATGAAGAACTAGAAACCAGAACCCTATCGTTATTCTTATTCTCTTTATTCATTGTGTTTCTATATTTAAAAACGTGCCAGTAAAACTCACCTATGACTTGAAAAGAATATTCCATCCATGGGGTTTCTGACTCCACCAAAAAACAGGACAACTCCTCCCACCCTCAAAGCATTCACACACACACAAACAACAAAAAACATTACCTTGAGCTATGTAAGGTGTGGTTTCCTCTTTTGGAGGGATATTTGTGGGTCGAGGTGTAGGGGCAGGAGGTCTGTTTATGATAAAAGACCAACTCCCATTTTTTTTCTTTGTACTCATATTGGCCAATATCATGTCATAATCACTGTCTTCAATCTCAGCAAATGTATATGGGTCTTCCTCTTTCTCCTCTTCATTTTCTCTCCTTTCTTCTTTGGTCTCACCTCCTGTTTCCTGTCTTGCTCCGAGATCACACCAGTTTTGACTTCTTTCCATTTGGCCTTCCACCATTTTCCCTGCTTATGAAATATTTAGGTGGTGGTTACTCTTCTCTTACATGCAGTATTACTGATGTCCTTCTGTCACTTTCTTGAAACTTCCCCCCTGAATAATTTGTATATTATCCTATAGATTTCAAAAAGAAGAGTGAACTATATAATTTACTACCATTCTCCTGCAGTTTGTAATTATTACCTTTGTTTAAAAAAAAGTTTGTTAGAGGTGCCTGGCTGGCTCAGTCAGTAGAGCATGTGACACTTGGTATTCAGGGCTGTAAGGTCGAGCCTCACACTGGGTGTAGAGATTACTTAAAAATAAAATCTTACACCGTGTGAACTAATTGGAAGTAAAATAACAACTTAAAAAAAATAAAACATTTCACAACCAGAAAAAAAATCTTAAAAAAAGTGTTTAAAACACATATTTCTTTGAAAACATATAAATAAGCACATAAATATATGCTAAATATAAGCACATAGTTTACAAGGGATTTAATACCAGAAAATTGAAGGACAAAACTAAGCCTCCATTCCAAATGCTTTGAAAACTTATTTTTCAGGCAGAATATGCTAAGATTTTTTTTTTCCATTTGAAGTCATTTTACCATTCATAGGGCTTGCACTGGGTATTTTGCCTAACATTCAATTTCTCTGAAAATGACAGGGGGGAATAGCCAAACGTGCCATTGCTCGCTTTCTTACAGTAAGTCTCACAGTGGTTTGACAAACTGAGTTTCAAAAATGTAACTCTTGATTTCTATAAGTCAGCATGAACCTCATTCTTAGATAAAGGACATCGAAAGCAGGGTTTGTGACATGATGGCATGGATAATCAAAGGCTTAAAGATTAATTCATATGAAAAGACTAATCTTTTATGGTTTTAAAACTCAGCAGAATCTTTACATATTTTTTAAAGAATGTATTAAAATATTTTAGTAGCAGTTATTTAGAAGACAAAGTATCACATTCTTTGGTTAATAAGTATGAAAATTTTTATTAATGAAAATTTTTATTAAAAGACTTAAAATTTTTTAATGTTTATTTTTGAGAGAAAGAGAGACAGAAAGAGAGAGAGAGAGAAAATGGAGGAGGGGCAGAGACAGAGGGACACAGAATCTGAAGCAGGCTCCAGGCTCTGAGCTGTCAGCACAGAGCCTGACATGGGTCTTGAACTCACGGACTGCGAGATCATAATTTGAGCCGAGATGCTCAACTGACTGAGCCACCCAGGTGCCCCAAACATTAGACTATTCACAAATGTTTTGCTTAAAGCATTAATGAAAACAATAAAATGGAAAGAATTAAAGTTATCGACTTAAAAATCATTGCTTTTCTGGGTTGTTCTGAGAGATCATGCATGTGACCTAAGGGAGAACTACTCTCCTTCCTCTTTGGTGACAATCTGACCAAATGATTTCTAGGTTACTTATGGCTCTTTTAGTGGAAAGATGTGGAAGCTAAGGAGAATGACAAGTTGTAGAACAAATAAAAATATATTATTTTCAGTAGTTCAGCAATTGTATGGGTAGGCTCATGAGGAGAGGCCAAGATCCTTCCCCAACCAGTCTTAGATCCGATTGTTTCAATTAGTTTAAGCCAAGAAGTAATGCCTAATTGCCTACCACCAACTTCCAAATCTGCATGATTTTCCTTTCTCCTTATGAATAATATGGTACTGAGATTTTGACTTCATGACTTCTGTTTCACTGACAGCATAACAGGTGAAACCAGATTAAGTGTGTGGGAAACATTTTTACAGTGTTTCATTTTTAGAGGAATGTGTCAACTATCTTACTTTGATCAACCCATTTCCTGAGCTGTTAAACTCTTTGTTTCTCCACCCACCCTCCTTCCCAACTCTTTCTAAAGTTGGGCTTGTAGCAGAAATAATACATTTTTCTTTTTTATTTCCCAATGTATCTGATTCTACTTTTCATGTCAGAACGGGGCCTAGCATCCTCAATTCAAGTTGTGCATCAGGAGATAAAGATGAAACAAAATCATTCCTATCATTCTAATTTTTGAAAAAAACAATAGTAGCAGACTGTGTAACAAAGAGAAGAATCTTAAAAGCCAAGGAAACTGGTTTATAGAAGTATTTGATACAGTTTAATTACAGGCTTTATGGTCTTGGGTCTGAGTCAAAGAGGAATAATAGCGATTGTTGCCTTGCAAGTGTGTTCTGGAGAGAAAGAGGGACAATGTGTTCTTCATAAACTGACAAGTGTTCTATAGTGTTTTATATTATTTTTTTTCCTCCAGCGAATATGTCCATAAATCCATCCTGGGGCATCTGATGCTCAGGATATGGGGAGGTGGCCCTTCCTCTTTTGGTAATTTGAGGGCATAAGGAAACTCATCCCAGAAAACAATTCTGAAGGTATCACTAGCTAAAATCAAAGACTCCACACAAATTCCCTGGCAAAAGAAAGAAAGAAAGAAAGAAAGAAAGCAAGCAAGAAAGAAAAAGAAAGAAAGAAAAAGAAAAAGTGGTAGCTTCCAGGATTATTTTCAAAGGCTGTAATCAAAGAACTTTAAGAAAAAATATTGACATGTTATTTTCCATTACTTCCAATATTAGCCCGATGAAAACATGTGGTCAAAACTAACACTGCATATCAGATGTAAAAGTATAAGGTTTTAAAATAAAAAGTGTGGATTTTGTTTTATTTTGCTTCTTGTATTTGGTACTTTTCAGAAGATATACTTGCCAACATTACACTTCTGGTATTAGAAATCTGGTGATTGCTCTCTGTAGTTTTAGGCCTTCTAACCAACATACGGCATATAAAAATTTACATTAGGGAAAACACAATTTATTATTAGCTCCTTTAAGAGATTTAACTTGACGGAAGACAAGTTTGTCTTCTTTACAATTTATTTTAATAATTACATAAAATTATTCATATCTGTAAAAAGTGAGAAAATATACAAGAATTTTATTGACAGGGTACTGCTTACCTATGTCTCTCTCCCCACCCCCAGTATTGATACACCTACCTCCCTGATCTATCACAACGGTCTCTCAGAGACCATTGGCACATAGTAGGTAATCAACACATATTTGTTGAATGAATGAAAGAATCAGAGGAGTGCCCATTAGGTTTTCCTTACTTTCCATTAAGCAGGACTTTTCATCTCTGAGTACAGTGCATGACCTTAGTAAAGGTTTATGTTCATCAACTTGAACCTTTAGAGAGACACGACCTTCAAGGATATAAATGCTAAATTTCATGGCTTCTAATTCACTTTTTGAAACAGTGTTTATTATACTTTATAGCCCTCTAGGATTCAACAGCTAAAGTACAATGGCAAACAGAGTTTTAATAATAGATGTTTCTTTCACCTTATTAAAAGTTCATTGTAAGAACACTGTTTGAATTTGGAAAGTACGTGTAAAATAGTAATCAATAATGTCAGTGATCATTAGTGACTGTAAGAGTGAGCCTGGAGATAGAAGTCTGTTGGGCTGTTGAACATTCCAGCCAGAAAGCCCAATATGGAAGCTCCTGTCGATACTACCCACACCACCCCTGTCCTCCCCCCGACTCCTGCCCCCATTACACATGGTAAATCTTGTATCTGGGAACAAATGCAATCACAGCCATTTAACTGTTCTTCCACGTTAGCAATATATTTAGTGTTCTTAGGCTTTGGTCTCAGTGCAGTGTGAGAAACCCTTTACCACTTGCTTCCCCTGCAGCTACCAACTGAGTGATGTGCCCAAGGTCATTTTCAAATCTGTAAAACGTTAGCCTTTTTCTTTGCCAGATGACTTTTTTTTTTAAAAGGAAAGTTGTCATTTAGTTTTCCACATGATGCTTGAGGTTCATTTTACGTGAAGGAGTACAGACTCCTTCCAAGTTTTATTTCTCTACTTGAAGCTTTGTAATGAGACTGCTCTGAAAGAAAGGAAGGGAGGGAAGGAGGAAGGAAAGGTGGTAGGAAAGGGAACGAAAGGGAGGATAGAGAGAAAGAAAGAAAGAAAGGAAGAAAGAAAGAAAGAGGGAGAGAGGAAGGAAGGAAGAAAGAAAAGAAAAGAAGGAAAGAAGGAAGGAAGAAAAGAAAAGAAGGAAAGAAGAAGAAAGAAAGAAAGAGAGAGAGAGGGAGGGAGGGAGGGAGGGAGGGAGGGAGGGGGGAGGAAGAAAGGGAAAGTGAATGAATGGCAGGTATCTATCGCCTGATTTCTGAGGCCTTAAAGGAACAGCAAGAAAGTTGTTCTTGGGTTTAAACGCTGATCTTCCCCGTACAGATTTGCCACTGCACTATATGCTATGGAAGCCCGTCAAACTTTTGTTGTTGTTGTTTTAACCCTTAAACTTACCCTGCAATGTGCAGTGAGGTTTTTCCAGTGGGAAGGCAGCAGCTACAGGTCGTGGAGGGGGGGGAGGTGGTCTGTTGCTGACGAGTGGCTCTCGTGAAGTATGTTCTGGATTGTCTCCAGGAACGAACACATAGAAGTCATCATCATACTGGTTCGCAGAAGTGCCAACCCCAACCTCTGCTAGGCTGTGCTCGGCCTCTGTGCTCGATTCACCCTCTTTATCTTCCTTTGCCAGTTCATCTGCCTCAGCTCCTTCTGCCCACTGCCTGTATGTCTGTCCACCTTCAGGATGAAATGCTGGGTTCTGTATGGCTGTTTATGATGAAGACAGTAGATTTCATTTAAACACACCATCTGGAGGCATTTCATATTTTCTAATTTCATACAGAAGTGACAGTACTGCTAATAAAACTTTTATGATCTGATACAGTGGAAAGCTGACAAATGCATAATTTTAGCGAACAGTCATTCTTGGGCTTTTAAAATACCAAACGAACAGTTAAAGCTTCCTTATATCTTGCTACCTCACAATTTGACACACTCATACATACAATAACACTTGGATTCTCTAGAGTTATTGTTTGAGCAGACTCATATATGACTGCATGACTGCATTTTTATTAGAAAACAGCATAACTGACCTAAGAAGTGGTAAGTAAGTTATGGAAAAGCTAAATTCAAGGAAAAATGATAAACCTTAACTTGCTTGTAAATAATGCAATAAAAGTGACTCTGTCCTCTTACTTAGTGACTATTTTAATATATAATTATCACCAGATTATATCTTAACTCTTGAAAACATTACTTGAGGAAAGTGTTATTGTTTGGTGGAGAAGCATCCAAATCACCAATGGTAGGAAAATCTTTCTAAGATTCAGTTCTATCATCTATGAAATATATCCTATCCTGAAACTTAACCAAATAATCCAAATTCCCTCCATCCTAAGAATCATGATTCCATCATTTGTTTTTATAATGTACACAATAAATACCCAGGAAGAAAACTGAAAAAAGATACTATAATGCAGTAACTTCAAATCTTAAGATTTTGTTGTTTAAATTTTCATAAAAATTCCGCTTTAAATAAAGGATTCACAAAACTTTAAAACGACCTTGGAATCTCTAGATTGGAAGGAATATGTGAATTACTGTCACTGTCAGTGCAATAGACAAGCAAATGACTGTTGTTTTAGTGTTGCTAAGCTGAAATAGAACTAAAGAAGCCAATTGGCAGAGTATGGAGAAAAAGGCCTTTTTTTTTTTTTTTTTTAAACAACAAAGAGTTATGCTGTAGAAACTTTTCAGTTATGGGAGAAAATCAGTCATGAAGAAAAATCATGCCCATGATGGTACCCCATATTTCTATGTGGAATTTTATTTTTTATTGTTCTTTCTTTCTACGTGAGAAAGAAGAAAGATACAACTTCCGTATTAGAACTACAGACCAAGACTCTTTAATTAGTAGGTTGGGCAGAGCAACCAGCCATTCATTCTTGCACAGATCTCATTCATCTTTCTACCTCTAACACCAAACACTGAGCCCAAAATAAAGTAGTTTCTAGAAATACTGACAGAGTAGACAATGCAGTGACTGGAAAGAAATGACTGCTCAGGCTAGCAAAGGGACTTCACGATTTCTGTCTGGGCAAATTGATCATCAACTATAGGAAATTACTTGCAGCCACCCTCATGCTTATGTATTCAGTATTTATGCTTTATGTTTACACCGTCTAAGCAACAGAGTCTACTTGGTCTCTGTCAAAAATGCCCAAACCTGGAATCCAGCCCTGGGCGGGGGGTTGGATGTAGTAGGTCAGTGAGTTTTGGCAACTTCACAGTGATCGTGATACTAATGGAAATCTGCTTAGGTGTGCCATGCTCCCTGAGTCCAGTCACACAGAATTTCCTAAACAAGAAAATTCCAGGTCCAAATGGTCTTTAGAAATGAGGTTGTTCTCTATCATGTTTTTCTCTTTATAGGAAGTTCTTCTGAGGATTAAATTTCATAATAAATAAATGGTCATTATCAATGATGGCCTGTATCATCCGTTTTATTACTGTCAAAAATAAAAATAAAATGTATGGCTTTAAAACTCAGTGCATTAATTCATTACTTTAGCATTGTTTTGTGTTATGCCATAACTTTTGAGGTTGTTTCCTGATTTGCCAAAGTGTGCTAGTTAAGACATTATATTTAATTTTATCTGATTTGCAGATCAGCCTACCATTTGAAAAACTAGTGGTCAATAATGGTTATTGAGCATCAACTGTGCAGTGTTCAGAGGGCAATGCCCCAGGGTAAGAGCATGCTTGATATGTGAGATGTCACTGTGGCTGCGAACAAACAAGACAGGGGTCAGAGATGGGACCAAAAAGGTTATCCAGGGATAATCTTTAGACGATGATAAAGATTATAAGTATGATGAGAAAGTAAAGAGAAATCTGGAACAGAAAAGTGATTAGTTCCTTCACGAAGCATAGAGTATTAGGAGGAGCAAATGTGGAAGCTGCTATTTCAGGGTTTCTTAATAGCAGTGCTGCTGAGATTTCGGACTAGATAATCCTGTGTTGTGTGTGGTATGCGTCCTATGCATCATGGGACTTTTAGCAGAATTGCTGGTGTCCACCCCCTAAATGCCAGTTTGGGAAGCTCCCTTCTCAAATCATGATAATAAAACAGCTTCTGTCCATTGACAAATATCGCCGGTTTCGAGTGGAAAATAGTCCTTCATTGACAACCATTGTGCCACTGCAATAATCCAAGGAAGAGCTGATGGCAGCATGGACTAGGGTAAATAATGAAAGATTGAGGAACCGCTGAATGCTGGCTACGCTGTGAAGGTGGAGTCAACATTATTATTTTCCGACAGACTGGATGTGGGGTGAGAGAGGAAGTAAAAAAGCCAAAGGACTTCCAGGTTTTTGGACGGAATGAAACAAGGAAAGAATCTTCACTTACTGAAATGGGAAAGTCAGCAGGTGGTGTAGGTTTGAAAGCACCAAGCATTAGGGATTTTGGATTTGGAAATGCTGCGGGGGGGATGCCTTTCAGATGTGCTGGTGAAGGAAGTTATTGTATACCAGCGGAATCTGGCATAATGGGTAGTTATACACACGTAGGGAGACTGAATTAGCCCTCAGACATTAGAATATAGAACCACATCCTATGACAGCCAGGAAGGACCTTAGAGAGAGACCTAGTCCAAGCTTCTCATTTCCCAGCAGAGAAAACTAAGGTCTGAAAAGAATGTGACTTTGTTTTAAAAAATACTGAAAAAGCAGAGTTGTCAAATAGTCAAAATATTTGCATCAATCTGACTTGTGTATTCTCTCTGGGTAGGAAAAACTGGGGTTTGATTATTCAACACTGAACTTAATAGAAGTGTTTCAATTGGCAAGATAATGAGGTAACATCTCTACTGTATTATAAATGAGAGGACATTCAGTTAATTAAATGCCTTTCCATGCTCTCCATGCACTCTTCGGTCTTACTTGACCAGTTACAGGTACCTTAATATAAATGTTACATATATACATGTATTCATAACATACAGGCATACTTACTAGAAGAATATGCAAATAATGAAGTAAAATCATCTTCATAGTCATTTTCTTGATCATTTCTGCTAACTTCTGGGATCTGAAAAAAAATGAATGTTTTTAATAATACCCATTCATCTTAAAAAATTTTTTTTTAATGTTTATTTTTTTGAAAGAGAGAGAGAGCATGAGTGGGGAGGGGCAGAGTGAGAGGGAGACAGACAGAATCTGAAGCAGGCTCCAGGCTCTGAGCTGTCAGCACAGAGTCGAATGTGGGGCTCGAACCCACATGACCTGAGCTGAAGATCATGAGCTCATGATCATGAGATCATGACCTGAGCTGAAGTCGGACGCTTAACTGACTGAGCCACCCAGGGGCCTCTATCCGTTCATCTTAATGCATCTGTATCATTACATATATCAAATGGAAAGTTAATATCTGTGGAAATAAGAAATTGTCTTAGTATTTCTTTAAGTACTTTGTTTATACTACATATCTCAGCTATTATATTTGTGCCAGCTACAATACAATTGTTCAATGACATAAAGTATTAAAAGTATACTGCGGCAATTAGACATTTCCAATAAATAATAAGTTGATTGAAAATGAAGCTTACTGCAATTACTTTAAGATTCAAAGCAACGGTCATGAAATTTAGGTGCAATAAATAAGACCTGAAAATTGAACACAACTATTTCTCTTAAAAACCACGCTCTTTCTTTTAACATTTCTGGGGTGCCTGGATGGCTCAGTTGGTTGACAGCCCGACACTTGGTTTTGGTTCAGGACATGATCTCATGGTTAATGGGTTCCAGGCTTGTTTTGAGACTCGACAGCACGGAGCCTGTTTGGGATTCTCTCTGTCCCTCTCTCTCTGTTCCTCCCCTGCTCAGGCTCTCTCTTTCTTTATCTCAAAATGAATAAGTAAACTTAAAAAAATATTTCTGTATCTTTTACCAGTTCAAAAGACTTCTTAATTATATCAAGTATAATAATACAGTGAAAGCCAGTGAAACTGCAAAATGGCCTATTTTCCATCTTTTAAAAAGAAAAAAGAAACAGACTAAGGGGATTTACGTTTGTTTTTCTGAAGTCCGTTCCACTACACTTAGAAGGGGGAATTACTGAGAAAACACAGAAACCTGTTATCTCTGAATTGCTAGTCTTTGTGTATAATCTCTGAAGGAGACATGGGATCTACAGTAGTGGAACATATTGGTGCTCCTAGAGAAAAGTAATACCAGGGACAGTTCTATCTGTGCAAAAGCATCTAGAGAAAAAGATGGAGGTTGGATGCATCAACATAGGTCACATTTCGTTACCATGAACCTCAAGTGATTATTCAAATGATTTATGCTTTTGTTCTTACTACAACTTAAATGATTAGTCCATTTGCTCTGCATTTTAAATGTCCCTTTGTTTGTTTGTTTATTTGTTTATCTATTTAAAATGTTTTATTTTTGCGAGGGGAGGGCAGAGAGAGAGGAGGACAGGATCCGAAGCGGGCTCTGCGCTGACAGCAGCGAGTCTGATATGGGGCTCCAACTCACGAACTGTGAGATCATGACCTGAGCCGAAGGTCAATGCTCAACCGACTGAGCCACTCAGGTGCCTCTAGAACGTTCCTTTAAAAATTAGAAGCAAAATTAGAAGCATCCATATTGAAACATTATTACATTTATAATAGCCTTGGTATGCAAGGGTATTTGAGCTATATATGGACGTCATCAATTTGATTGGTCAGTCACTCTGGCCAATGGGAGCCCAATGGAATTTATTCTTCCTTCCTTCCTTCCTCTTTCTCTCTCCCTCCTTTTCTTTCTTTTCTTTTCTTTTCTTTCTTTCTTTCTTTCTTTCTTTCTTTCTTTCTTTCTTTCTTTCTTTCTTTCTTTCTTTTAATGCTATCCAGAGAAGCAACATGGTCTTTGATTTCCAGTGGAATCTTGAAAGTAAAAGTGTCTTTATTATTATTATTATTATTATTATTATTATTAGTTAACCTGATGCAGAAGTTCATTTCATATTTAAATCATATTTTCCCCTTGGTGGACTCAATAAAATGCTAATATGAAAAGTCATATAACTTTGACATGTTGATTGATACTTGTATGCTTTGCTATTAAATGCATTGTTTAATACAGACATTCTTTGTTTCCAATTAGCCTCACCTCTTTATTTCATAAGATAGATCAAGAATATGTTTAAAAATCCATAATACTTTTAAAATCATATCCAGGAAGTTTTTACTAGAATAACAGGGATTGTTTTCAAAGATTTCAGAAATTATGTAAAAATTTTCTACATACTACTCACAAGCCTAGACATTATGAGCACAAAATCTGTGAATGAATAATGAGACTGTGGGCAAGCATGTAGATGTATGTGTATGTACTGAGGTTAAAATCTAATGGAATCACTTTTATGTTATAAGCTATATGACATTTGTATTAATAAACAAGCAAGCCCAAAAATGTACTGAAGGAAGAAGCTTTCCAAATTTAAAAAGGAGCTAAGTTTGACAGGTTTTGAGCACTTTTATAACTATCATGCAAAATTGGCATTTTGTGTATCCGGCTATGCAGAGATTAGTCGTTTTCTCAGGAATGAGAGATCTTTAGAAATGTTTAAATGACAAAATAGTTGTTTCTTACCTGAATTCCTTATGCTTATAATCATATTTATTTTTAAAAATATGTTAGATTGGTGACATATTAATAACTGTTGAAGGAAATCGATGATGGTTTCAAAGACAAGTGTGCTGGCCATCTGACTTTAGTATTTGGCTGTGTGGTACAGTGGGCAGAGCATGGCTTGTGAAGTCAATCTAAGAACAAACCACAGCTCCATGATTTATTAGCTGTGTTATACTGGGCAACTCTATATCTGAATATTCTATGCTGCCAAATGTGAACAGTATTATCTATGCCATCAGTTTGCTGAGAGGGCTAAATGAGAATAATGTAAGCAAAACACATAGTACCTGTAACCACATAGGAATTGCTCAATGAATGTAACCTGCACATGTTAGATTTTCCTTCATCCTACAAAATATAATTCTACATTTAATAAAGTACAGTGATCACATCGATTTGATGGGGAAATCATCAGGAATGAACCAATAGTTATTTAGCTTATTTCTTCTCAGTTGTGTGCCTCTAGAAGTTTTGCTGACAGAAAAAGAACTGTAATATAAACTTCGTATCTGATTGAAGTGTGGCAGTATGATTTTGTTATTAAAAATACTTTGATAATTTATAAGATAATAGAGACAGGCATGAAAAAGCAGTAATTCTTTAATAAGCTCCTTTTTCTAAAGCTAGAGTCTGACTTTATTTATTAATTTGTTGAATAAATATGCAGGCCTACTATGTGCTAACTACTCTGTTAGCAATTAAGGAAAATAAGTTAAAAATAAGAGACATAATTCCCATTCTCACAACTCTCATATTTTTTATAGAAGAGAAGACAAAATAATAAAATGATCAGAATACAATATTTTACTTACTTCACTACACAAATTCAGTCCTTAGAGGTGAAAAGGAGAATTAAGGAAGAATCAGATAATCAGTGCCAAATTTTATTAAGTTGCTTTCTGTATGAGGAGTTTGGACTAAAAAATTATCTTGATGCTTGCCATGAGTCCTACTTCTCTAAATGAAAAATTCAGCTTAAATAATGTAATCTATTAGCTGAATATGCTCAGTGTAATATTCCAGCCCACAGACAATGTTTAATGAAATTAAAATCATTCATTATCAAAGATAAACTAAGAAGAGAACGTGTTGACTAAGGTTTATAAAGCTCCACATGGCTTGGCATCCAGCACTGTACAAATTGATCATAATATTCTGATTTTGAAGGAGTGAATAAAAACAATCTTCACATGGCAGTTGGTTTCCAAATCTTGTTATGAGATTCTGAAGATATTATAATTAGCTTAACTCTTGCCCAACTTTCCACAGTGTTGACTTTAAACGATTTTGCCAGCTGTAAAGCACATGGCAGTCTGTGGAATGAGAGTAAGAAGACATATATGTTCGAAGAATAACAAATTGGCCTGTAACATTTTATATTTTACTCAAAATGTATGTACTAAGCTGCAGAATACGAGATAATATTCCAATGGAAATAATAAAGATTATACTTACTAAATGTTAAGAATAATGAACAATGTTTTACTAAAGCCATGAATAAGCGTCTCAAAAAAATTTTTTTTGAAGATGAATTGTAGGAGTATGCTATCTTAGCTCTCATTACATCTTTTAAGAGGATTTGTTTCTCCTTAGGCCATCTAGGAATATGGTCTAAAAGCAGAATCTTCTAATTTCTTATGAAAATTCTCTTTTTTGTTTAAAGTTTATTTATTTTGAGAGAGAGAGAGAGAGAGAGAGAGAGAGAGAGAAAGAGAAGAGAGCATGTGCATGCATGTGGGAAGGGGAAGAGAGAGAGGGAGAGAAGGAATCCCAAGCAGGATCCGCTCTGTCACCACGGAGCCCGACAAGAGACTCAATCCTACGAACCATGAGATCATGACATAAGCTGAAATCAAGAGTCAGATGCTTAACCGACTGAACCACCCAAGTGCCCCACAAAGTTCTCTTTATATAATAGGAATTGGAATCCGGAGTGTAAAAATTAAATAGGAAGTCCACCCATGATTGGGAGAAGAAAAAGGAGAATAAAATAGATGCAGAGCTGTGAGCGGGGAAAAGTGGACATATTCCTTAGTACAGACCAAAATTTTATTAGAATAGCCTGAGGATATATGCTTCAGGTTTAGACAAGTTTTGACCTTAATCTCTGCCCATGATGCAGCTCTGACCACTGCCATAAACTTTAGGCTTGGCTCCTGACCCTGTCACCACATTCTCGCTCTATTTTGGTAGTGTTTGTTTCAAACCCACCACAGTTGTGGCTTCATCGATCAGGCACCTGCACTGTTATTGGACCATATACTTGGTTTGACTTCAGCCATCTCTGTCACTAAAGTGGGAATGATAAAATTAAAACTCATTCCTTTGTTAGGATTGTAGTTGTAAATGTAAAAAATAGTTAATCTTCATTTAAAATTATAGGATCCAAAGTCTGAAAGGAGCTTGTGGATAACTGGTTTATTCTCTTGTTCACACACTGATATAATATTAAAACAATGTGTCACAATGAAAATGTAAGGATTTAGATATTTTTCCAACTAAAAGTTGTTTTTCTATGTAGTCTATAGTCTGCACTGCCCCACCCTCTTTACAAGTTGGCTTTTCCTGGGTTCCATGCTTGTCTGTTCTCACAGAATGCATTTTCTTTAGGTGATCTTATTCACTCCGCTGTCTTTACTTTATATCTATATCATGATGATTCTTGGATATATCATTTGCTTCAAACTATTCTAAGGTCTATTGTCTATGATTCAGTAAAGGATATTAGAATGAACAGTCATAAAAGCAAAGGGGAAAACCTAGAGGGAGAGATACCAGAAAAATCAGGAGAGAGAATGGTTGTGTCTACCCCAAAATTCATATGTTGAAATTCTCTCAAAGAAAATTCGTATGTTGAAACTCTCTCAAAGTGATGGCGTTAGGCATGGGGGCCTATGGGAGGTGATTAGGTCACGAGGAAGGGTCCTCATGAATGGGATTAGTGCATTATAAAAGTAACCCTACAGAAATCCTTTATCCATTCTACTGTATGAGGCTATAGTGAAAAAGTGGCTATATATGAACCAGGAAGAGTGCCCACATCAGATATTGAATTTGCTGGGACCATGTTCTGGGAATTCCCAGTTTTCAGAAGTGTGAGAAACGAGTTATTTATAAGAACCAACTTATACAGTTTTTGTTATGGCAACCCGAATGGACTAAGAGGATTTCAAGTAAATCTCAATATTACACGATTCAGAAGAGTGAAAAATTAACAGCTATGAAAACAGTTCATAATATTTTTCAGTCAAGGTCACTGGTGATCTTGGTGAGGGAATTATAATGGAACTGGGTAAATTCATACTGGATTGAAGAATCTTAAAGAGTAAAGTGGAAGTGAAGAATGGAAGGCAACATGTATAGAGTTTCAAGAACAATGATGTGCATAGGGAAACTGTGCTTAAAATTTTTCAAAAAATGAATTAGACATGTCAGCAAACATGTTTTATTGCAGGCAAGGGCTATGAAGATAGTAGGTAATAACACCCAAAGCACACATGCACAAAACATGGTACTTGCAAGAGTGGGATATGCAAATATGAAAATTGCATGATCCAAAACCTCAAGCATTTTACAACTGTGGGTAAGAGAAGGAATATAGATAAGGCAAAACGAAACAAGCTTTTAAAATATACGTATATGTGAAAAATGCAACAAGACACAGAGAAACAGAATCATTTTGATTAAGAGGATGGAACAGCGAATATTTCAGGGTAGGTGGTATTGAAAGGTATTGAAACTGAGTTTTAAAGGGTAAGTATGGTTTTAATCTGTAAAGAAAGGGAGGAGGCAAATTCTGGGCTGGCTGGCAAAAGTGACTGAAACAGCAGGATGACTTGGTGAATGGTTCCTAGTTGGTTTGATTAGGTTGCAAGGAAGGATATATTCGAAATGCCAAGATGTATTGGTACATTAAGATTTTATTTTATAAGCTTTTAAAAGTTCTTGAGTAAGTAATTATTTCCCAAGAAGTGGGAAGTAGCATATTCCTGCCTATATTTGAGAAAAATAATTCTTATGACAGTGGGTAAGAGGAAAAGGTACTATTTTAATAACCAAGGTGAAGAATATTGAGGACTAAAGAAAATACTTAATGAAGAAGGCAGATCTGATAAATATCAAGGAGATGAGACAAACAAGATTTTTTACAGTTTTGATGCCAAAGCCCAGTTGAAAAGGGGTCAAATATGGCAATGTAAATTTCTGTTCAGCTCAATGCTATCTGGTACCCTCTAGAGAACTCTTGTCATTTAGAGATGAAGGCACTCATAAAAAACATCTTTTCTATGAAATATGAGGTCAGAGTCTGAGGTCAAGATATTTACCAACACCTTAGATAAGCTTTGCATTATTTCATGTAACATATGAAAATATATCTGGAATGGGTACATGGCCATTAAATGATGACTCTTCCCATTTCTTTATGAAGTTAAGAAGCTTACCAATTTGGGAAAACAGAAAGCACAAATATGGTGGTCAAATAAACTTTTAATTTGGTCAGCAAGACTCTTTTTTATTTTTTATTTATTTTTTTATTTAAAATTTTTTTAAAATGTTTATTTATTTTTGACAGAGAGAGAGAGAGAGAGAGAGAGAGAGAGACAGAGAGAGAGAGACGGAGCATGAGCGGGGGAGGGGCAGAGAGAGAGGGAGACACAGAATCCAAAACACGCTCCAGGCTCTGAGCTGTCAGCACAGAGCCCGAGGCGGGGCTCGAACTCACAGACCGCGAGATCGTGACCTGAGCCGAAGTCGGACGCTCAACCGACTGAGCCACCCAGGCACTCCAAGACTCTTAACTGTGAAACAGGCTGACAGAACTTAACTGAAGAATAAGTACAAAATACAAATTAAGTTATAAAGATACCAAAAGAAGTACTTAGATACAAAAATTGAACAACAAACTATAAATTACACTCAATCAAATCTTACTATATTTTTTTCTTAGAAATGAAAAAAATTAAAAACTTGCCATGAAATTATATGGGTTGATTGGGTATTGGGGGCTTCTGAACAATACACTGAAAAGAAGAACCATGTAGTTGTACCCCTCATTCAGAAACGAAGTTAAATGCAACAGAGACATCCAGAAAGAAAGGGTTTAGTAATAAAAGAGAGAAGAACACAGAGAGAAAAATGTCAGAGACAGTCAGAAGGAGGATGTAATCACAGAAGTCAACGGTCAAAGCTAAGAGAATCATTCTTAATGAACATTTCTTGATTTCAGAATGGTATTCAGAACTCAACTAAAGCATCTTGAAGAAGAATGACTTTTTGGTACAGGGAATTTGATCAAAACATGCGAAATGCAGGGAAATTCTTGGTATGTGTCTATACATTCCGTCTAACATTTTCAAGAATGACAATTGACACCAACCTTGGTTAATCAGCCAACAGATATTTACTGAATGTTTGCTATGTGCATAATACTGCAACACTATGAAAATTTTCCAGGGGGTACACAAAATTTGTTACACATAATATGTCGCCAGGATGCTGAACATTTAGCTAGGAAAATGAAAGTGAAATGCATAAAACAATTGCAGTCTCTGAAGTGTTTGGTTTTACTAAAGAGTGTAATAGAAGGTAAGAAGAATGAAATCATTCTAGGTTGGGATAACTAGAGCTGGAATTTGAAATATAGTAAGAAAATTTGAAAAAATTCTACTAGAGGTAGAATTTGAGAGTTAAATCTTGAATCTAGTCCCAGGAGCTAATGGATGAATAAACAATAGATGAATTGGTGGAATAAGAAAGAATGTGGGTATTCTTGGTAAGGAGAATGGTGCAAGCGAAATCTAGGTTGAGCAGGCCATATGCAGAGGGCAACGAGCAAAGCTACCCCTTCAAAGAAGCAGGTGAATTTTGGGAAGAACCTGTGAATTTTGATACAGTGAGTGGAGTTCACATTTGTTTATTATGTCTGAATTGTGGAATATTGGAAATATTTGTGGATTATGGTGATGATGGTGATTGATATTGCTATTAAACATCCCATCTATAAATACATGTTATACAGGTTAAGAGTTTGAGTCCAGAAGTAATGTCAGACAAATCTGGATTCAAATCTGACACCTCTATTTAGTACCTATGTCAGCTTCAGCATATTCCTCACTCTTAGCTTCTCTGGGTGTAAAAAACAGCATAAATATACCTCATGCCACAGGATTATTGCAGATTTTAAATAAGAAAATGTTTATTAAGTATTCAGCATAGAACTTGCCACATAGCACTAAACGACTGTTATCTCTATTATCTTCATTAAGATCATTATTTTATTACAGAATGACCTTTTATTCATATTTTCATATTTATGAAAATAAATGTGTCCTGTTTTTTCATATTTAAGCTGTGTTTATGTCAAAATTTATATTCAGTTATAAGATTGAGTAAAGATCAGTTCTACTCAAGTTGGAATATAGAGAAAAAAAAATAAAGACCTCCAAATAGTAGGGATTTTTTTTTGTAGTTTACAATTAAACAAAATGCTTATTTTGGAGTGTGCGGAATTATAAAAGATGTGATGGTGATCAATATTGGACCAATAAAACGAATGGAAATTAAGCAGGGGTCCTTGGTATGATCATGTAGGCTATACATGGAATTTCTCCTGGGGTACTTTTTCCATGGACTATGATATATAGAGCACCCTAAGAACTGGATGTTAGCAGATTTGAGGAAAGGGCCTCTCCAGTGATTCTTACAGTATGGAATTCACAAATAAGTTATATTTGATTTTATAATGTTGATACCACAGCAAGGACTTGTATAGTCCTAGAATATCTTCTAGCTTAAATGACTGATGTAAGGGAACACAGGTGGTAGCTCAGAAGGGTATTTCTTAATGGGTTTGCCAAGAGCATGGAAGAGTAAATTGGACATGGATGAGGCTCAAAGCACACAGATGAGTAGTTAAGAAGAGACTAAAGAATTTGGTTTTAATAAACCATGAGCCTGTAATTGCTGCATTCATTACTTTAACTCTGTTTTTCTATTCCTATAAGAAGAACAAAAGCACATATGTGACAGCAGCAGGAAGCTTTGCTATTCACAATTCTAAAATCGTGAAATAAGTTTTAGTCTCAAAAGCCTAAGCTAAAAAAAAGGTAAAGTTCTGTAGAGGAAATGCAAAATACCGTGAGGTCAAAAGTATAAGTCATTATAGGTTGTTTTGAATGCTCCAATAAAATCAAATTAAAAAAACATGCTTTTGTTTTGAGGAAAACTAGATAGACACTAAATAATGGATGGGTTTACATGTTTCCAAGCTGGCAGCTTGGAGTTAGTAAAGAGGTAGCCAGGTTTACGTTTAGTTTGGTCATTACTACAAGTCACTTTTTCTTTTTTTCCTAAGGCTTGGATGATCTGAGTGAGGGTCGAGGAGAACCAATGGAAAAAACCAAGCTGAATTTAACAAAAGGCTAGCATTGTCATCTCCACAGTTGCTGGACATATCATTTATCTGAAAACAGAGGAGCAGGTGGTTTCTGAAATCCAAGCCAGAAACAAACATTAAATATCACTTAGAGGCCCAGCAGTTTCCAACAAAGATTATACTCTTCAGTTGTTAAATAATAAGTATTATTGGACATGTGAAACAAAAGATCCTTTAAGTTTACATTATTACTATCAGAAAATAAGTGTTTTTGACAAATTAAACAAAACGATTCTTAAAGCTTATATTGTTGCAAATTTATTCGAAGTAGGTGTTTATGTGGCTGGAATAGTCCCTTGCTTCCAAACACAGAATTAGAAGAGTCAATTCTTATTGATCAGAGCATTTAAAACATGGAAGATAAACAGAAAAGGTGAATCATAAATTAATGAAGACATGGTGGGAATGTAAATACAATTTCTAGCCTCCAACTTCAATTTGAAGGCAGGTGACAATTCAGGAGAGGCTGTTCCCACAGAAAAAGTCACTACAATAAAAATATACAAAAAATACACATTTTACATATGTGGATTCAATTTTTTCTATATACTGAAACGCACCATAGTACTCTGCATTTCCTCTCACTTTACAATGTTATATTTAAATTGTGGAGTTTAACTAGTTACACTCTCAAAATCATTCAGTAGCAGAGCAGTGTCTCATAATCAGAAAAACCTCAACGAATAATTCTCTTTATTAAAAGCCACCATTTTCACCCCATCTCAATTTCCCAGGTTCCCTTCAAATCAGTTATCGGAAGACCTTTCCCATTCTCACTTAACTTTGTTGAGTACATTGGCAGGACATTAGATGTTACCTAAATAGGAATCTATTTAAGGAACATTACAAATATGCATTTTATGTCCTCCAAACAACTAAAAATGGTAGTAGAATAAATTTGGTAAGTTGATAACAGAACTTGTTGAAAGAAATTTTCAGTCCATTTAAGGTAAAATAAAATGGAAAACCTTTGTGGCAGAAGAAACAGCACTGTCATATGTTAAAGAAATATACTTCCCATACACCCACATGTAAAATCAAAATAGAAGAGAATCAATAAAACCAGTAAGCTCTCTTTGGAAGAAAAATGCCATTTTCTTTAGCTCAGAAATCTGAAAGCTTTTAACTTGTAACAATGAAATAAATTTTATCTTGTGGGGGCCCCAATCAAGACACTCGGTACTGTTCACAGTCTATCATTACGGTCAAATGAGCCTCATCCCACTTCCTTCCATCACTGACAATTGCAAACAGGCTTGTTGTGAGAGGGTAGCTTAGCATTTTTAAACTGCAGGTGATTTATTTAGCAGATTTCACTTGTGAAAATAATTCCTAATTTTCACATTCATAACCTAAAAGAAATCAGGACTGGCGCTCCTGGGGGCTCAGCTGGTTGAGCGTCCGACTTCGGCTCAGGTTCTGAACTCTCTCGGTTTTGTGAGTTTGGGCCCCACGTCAGGTCCTGCGCTGACAGTGCTGGGGAGACTGCTTGGGGTTCTCTTTCTCCCTCTCTCTCTGCCCCTCCCCCACTCATGCTGTTTCTGTTTCTCTCAGAATAAATAAACTTAGAAATTTTTTAAAAAGAGAAAGAAATCAGGACTAGTGTAATGGAAATCAAGGTGTATCTTAATACACATTTTCATCTGGAAGTAACTCCATGAGTGTGTAACCTAACATGAAGTTTAAATAAATTTGCCTAATGCGGTTCACCTTTGGTTTTACTTTTACACATCCTCTGAGCGGGATTTCTGGTTTTAAATGTAGACAGCTATTTTTTTCCAAATAGCTAACCATGACAGTTGACTGAAAAATTGCTTCACAATAAGATATATATAGTTTAAAATAGTCTGTTGAAATTTTCTTTAATGTTTATGTATTTTTGAAGGAGAGACAGAGCGTGAGCAGGGGAGGGGTGGAGAGAGAGGGAGACACAGCATCCGAAGCAGGCTCCAGGCTCTGAGCTGTCAGCACAGAGCCCAATGTGGGGCTCAAACTCATGAACCGTGAGATCATGACCTGAGCCAAAGTCAGATGCCCAACTGACTGAGCCACCAAGGCATCCCTAAAATAGTCTTTTTAAATTAAAAATAATTTCCTCTATAAATATGGCCAATTCATCTTTGACATAGCAACAAAGACAATACAATGGTGGACAGTCTCTTCAACAAATGGTTCTGGAAGAACCGGGCATCCACATGCAAAAAATGAATCTAGACACAGACCTGAGACCCTTCACAAAAGTTAACTCAATAGGGATCATAGACATAGATATAAGATGCAAAACTATAAAACTCCTAGAGGATAACCTAGGAAAAGCCAAGATGACCTTGGGTATGGTGATGCTTTTTTGGATGAGAATCAAAACAGTCCATGAAAGAAATAATTACTAAGCTGGACTTCATTAAAATTAAAAACTTCTGCTTTGTAGAAGACAACATCAGGAAAGTTAGAAGATGAGCCACAGACTGAAGGAATATATTTGAAAAAGATACACCTGATAATGGATTATTATCCAAAATACACAAAGAACTCTTAAAACTCAACAATAAGAAAACAAGTGACAGTTTAAAAAATGAACTAAAGACCTTGACAGATATGTTGCCAAAGAAGATAATACATACAGATGGCAAATAAACATCATAGGCCATCAGGGAAATGCAAATTAAAACAACAAGATATCACTATATACCTATTAGGATGGCCAAAAATCAGGACATTGACAACACCAAATGCTGGTGAGGATATGGAATGATAGGAACTCTCATCCATTGCTGGTGGGAATGCAAAATGGTATACCTATTTTGGAAGACAAGTTGGAAGTTTCTTACAAAATTAAACTACGCTGTTGCCATACAGCATAACAATCTCACTCTGTGGTATTTACCCAAAGGAGTTGAAAACAGGTATACACACGCACATGGATGTTTATAGCAGCTTTATTCACAATTGCAAAAACTTAGAAGCAACCAAGATGTCCTGTAGTGCATGAATGGATAAGTTGTGGTACCTCTAAATACTGGGATATTATGCAGTGCTAAAAAATCATGAGATACTAAGCTATAAAAAACACGGAGGAATCATAAATGGCTACTATTAAGTGACAAAAGCTAATGTGAAAAGGCTACATACTGTATGATTCTGACTATATGACATTCTGGAAAAGGCAAAACTCTGCAGACAGTAGAAAGATCAGTGGTTCCCAGGGGTTGGGGTTGGGGGGGGGGGAAGATGAACAGGCAAAGCACAGAGGATTTTTAGGGCAATGAAATATTCTGTATGCTATTATAATGTTGGATATATAGCATTATACTTTTGTCCAAACCCACAGAATGTACAACACCAGGAGTGAATGCTAAGGTTAACTATGGACTTTGGGGGATTATGATGTGTCAATGTAGGTTCATTCTTGGTAAAAAATGTACCATTCTGGTGAGTGATACCGATGGTGGGGGAGGCTGCTATGTACGTGTAGAAATATGGGAAATCCCTATGCCTTCCTTTCAATTTTGCTGCCAGTCTAAAATTTCTTTAAAAAAATAAAATCTATAAAAATTTAAAATAAATTCATATGCCACTAGACAGTAAATTTAATGTTATTCATTTTGTCTGGACGTGTCTCTGAAACTGTATACGGTAAAACTCTATAGAAATCAACAATGGCTTAGCATATATAAATATGATTACTAAATCACTAGGTCATCTAACTTTCTAGATTAATATTAACATTCTGTCTAGATATTTGAACCACTTTGCATTGTTATAGATCATGAAATTGAAACAGTAAGATAAGGACTGAACTACTTTACCTGGGATTTGCATTTATTAACAGTTGAAATAAGTGAATGAATAAAAATTTAAATATTATGCCCTATGTTTGAGGACATTTTGAAGTTTACAAAGATATGTGCCTTACTAAAAAGTTGAGTTGCTCATCATACTAAAGGTTGTCTCTAAAGAATTACAACAATGGCAAAGAAACTTCACTTTTTAAATTTACTTATTTTAAAAACAGTTATTAATAACCTAACAAATAGCAAAAAATATACTAGGAGATAAAATTGTAAGGAAGCATAAATTTCTCCTAAAAACACAGACATCCACATAGATGCTTATAATACATATGAGAGGTGTAACAATGTGATTACAAAAAATAGTAACTTACATAACTATGTACCAGACACAGGTCTAAGTTCTGTACTTACATTAACTTATTTAATCCTCAAAACAATTTTATGAGGTAAGTTTGATATTGCAAGCCTCACTTAATGAATGAAAAAATAGGCACAGTGGGGTTAAATGACTTGTCGAAGTTTACACAGGTAATGCCTCTTATTAGAGGGCCTGAACAATAATGAAAATAAGTAAATAAGCATACACAAGGAAGAACATGAGAAGTCATCTAAGGGTGCTATGAATCAAGAGTTGCAGGGATTCACAGGAGAAAGAGCTGACAAAAATTTGCAAGAAACACACAAGTCTCAGGGCGATAGCTGGCATTTGACCCATCTCTGAAAGCGTTTAAAAGCAGGGATAGAGGCAGGGGTTGGGCATCCTGGGCAGTCAAAGCAACATAATCAAATGTGGACATGGAAGACCAGAGGTTGTGTTCACACAGTGGGTTGTCCAGCTTGACTAAAGGGTAGGGCAACTGACGTCTGTCTGTCTATGGGGTGCAGGCAAACCCTAGTGGCACAGTCCTTCCTGTCTCCTCTGTGCTTCCAGCCTTCAGGTTGGGTGCCTGGGAGTCAGCTGTGTGTCAGTGCAGGCTGTAGGGCACAGGCTAAGAGGAGTACTGTCTTAGCTATTATCTGAGTTAGAAGGAAACAGAAGGTGCGCTCTCAGTCCCCAAAGAAGAGATGGGTGGAACAGCAATAATGACATTTGAAAGCACGAGCAAGACATCACAAAACCGTATCTGAGCTTTGCAGATGCCAATGGAGGAGAACTAACAGAGGCACTGGGTCCAGAGGCCAAAGCGAAGAGGACTCCAGACTTCCCTGTTTATTTTCCTCTGCTACCCCTGCTTGCAAAGGAGCTAGGTGCTTTTTGAGAAGCAGGAGTCAGCTACGTTTTTACATTTGGCTTGGTACAAATACAGGAAAAAAATCTCTCATAAATGTTTCTTGTGTTCTGAGAAATAAAAAATGGGATGAATGGACATATGTTATAATCAGAGAATCTTGCTTTGGGCCCAATTTTTCAGGAAGAAAAACTGTTGTAAGATGAAAATGTTACAAGTAAGAACATATGGGTTTCACAGTAATATCAGTTGATAACTTAATGGGCTGTGTCTCCTTGGCAGCACAGAACTAAAGTGTGTGTGGCTCTTATTCCTTCTAAATCTACCTCAAGCAACATACACAATTACCTGTTACTATACTCATATCGCAAATGGGATAACAGAGGCAGAGTTTTTTTTTTAATGATTTGTTCATGGTCACTAGGTGAAGTGAGTTTCTCCTCATCAGGATTTTATCCACACTTCCTTTCTGAAACATATGTGATATGGGGCTATAGGCACTCCCTTTTGTCTCGCTGTCAAACAATGAGGGGAGCAGATTCCATGATTTAGAAAGGTTCTCTACATTTATAAAGCAATTAATGGTTTTCAAGGCAGTTTCACATACACCGCCATCCTCTGGTCAGTCCTGCCACACAGGAGTGTGTGTCCAACAGAAGATAAATGTAGAGATGGGGGCTTGTCCACGGCTCTTGGTATTTAAAGCAGAGATTCAAATCCCGGATAACCCAGGGCTTTGGGGTTAGTATCTGTGGGTCCAAGTCCAATGCTCTTTAAACTGTAAGATGGCGCTTTCTATCTAAAAAATCTGTACCATATATAGATAAAACTAAAAGAGACCAGTGAAAATAATAGATATTAGGAAGTGAAACTTTTTACTCAATGAAAAAATCATGTCTGATCAGAGTTCTATTCTATAAATGACAATGAGGGTTTAAAAATTGATGTTGATGGTAAAAATGAGTTTGTAATTCATATTCTCTATCTTTGATTAATGTACTTTCTAGAGAATGTGTATAAGAGAAAATTGTGGAGTTAATCCAACAAAATCTAGTAATCAATTAAAATCCTGTGATATGGTTCAGGAATAAAGATGACCTAAAAGTCATTAAAAGATGAATCTGAATATTCCTGATGATAGAAAAGTCTCTCTATATTTTTTGTCTATTTATTTACCAGTAGCTAACTCTTTCAGAAAGTGTTATCCTTTGCAGATGAGAAACGTTTTTTGTTTTTTGTTTTTTTTTAATTTTTTTTTAACGTTTATTTATTTTTGAGACAGAGAGAGACAGAGCATGAACGGGGGAGGGTCAGAGAGAGGGAGACACAGAATCTGAAAGAGGCTCCAGGCTCTGAGCTGTCAGCACAGAGCCCGACGCGGGGCTCGAACTCACGGACCGTGAGATCATGACCTGAGCCGAAGTCAGCCGCTTAACCGACTGAGCCACCCAGGCGCCCCGTGAGAAACGTTTTTAAAAAAAGTTTATTTATTCTGAGAAAGAGACAGAGGGAGAAAGACAGTCAGTGTGATTGGAGAAGGGGTAGAAAGAGAGGGAGAAAGAGAGAATCCCAAGCAGGCTCTGCACTTGTTAGCTCAGAGACCAACTAGGGGCTCAAACTCATGAACTGTGAGATCATGCCCTCAGCCAAAATCAAGAGTTGGATGCTTAATCGACTGAGCCACCCAGGCACCCCCAGAGGAGACACGTTTTGATCAGGTAGCCTTTATCTGTTTCTTGATAGATGTAATAAAAGGAAAAGGAAAAGGAAAAATCCACATATTAATAAGTTATATTTGTTTAAGCTTTGTGACAAGAAGATTAAAATTAAATTTACATTTTTTTAAATGTTTGTTTTTTAGAGAGAGAGAGGCAGACTGCAAGTGGGGTAGGGGCAGAGAGAGAGGGAGAGACAGAATTAGAAGCAGGCTCCAGGCTTGAGCTGTCGGCACAGAGCCCAATGCGGGGCTTGAACCCACGAACTGTAAGATCATGGCCTGAGCCAAAGTCGGACGCTTAACCGACTGAGCCACCCAGGCACCCCTAAAATTAAATTTAAATTGCGGTTTCAGATGATCTTGTTTCCGTGGCCCCTATTACCACAGCACATTTTACATCCATGCTTTCTTTTTTATTTCTTGAATCTTTAGTTAACATTTCAAAGATAGGCCAAAGCACTCTGCATTTCAGCACTGATTTGTCTCTGGAACACAATACCCACTTCTGTTTGACAGCCTCTGTAATCATTATCAACATTTTCAGCTCAAAGCCTATAGACAGGTCATTTGCTAAAAGAGAGGTGTTGAAGTTGTGCTTTTTTTCTAATTATTTTTCATCTGGCCAAATAACAGCTGTACAGCTATGCATTTCCAGTTTGTCAAATATTTAACACATGACCATCCGGGTAGTAGGTATTACATTTTAGGGACTATATTTCTTCACCCTTAAATTAACTTATTCTTTTTCAGACTTGCCCATTAGCTCAATGTTTTATTTTTTTCACTTTTAAAAAGAAATAAACACAAGCCACAGAAAGATGGGCTTTTATATAATGAGTTAACAAATCTTTACTGCCATTTTCAACTGTAGTTTAATGAGACTCTCAGCATGACCCTTCTATTATCCTTTTGTGAATCAGAGCTGCACTAGCTAAAAAAATGTGTGGGCCATGTATACTGAAGATAAAAATACAGCAAGAAGACAATTTAAATAGATCATATGTTTTGGAAAGATTATCTGTCAGAAAGATCAGAAAAAATTAAATTTAAAATTATAACATCCTACTCAGAACTATCTATTATTTGTTACTGGATAAGGAAATCCATTTCACATATAATGTCCATGTTTTATATAATAAAATCCATATTAGAAAGCATTGGAGATTACAAATTACTTAAGTTTCCTGTTAATACCTTATCGTACCCTGGAAAGAATAATGCAGATTCTTGAGTTACAGGGGGCTAAGACCAAAGATAATTTTAAGATGAGGAACAGTACAAGACAGTGTAGTGATCTTGGCCTTGGATGCACATTAAATTCAAATGGGGAAGTTTTATAAACTATCATTCCCAGGCCTCACCAACTACATAAGAATCTCTAGAAGTGACACCCAGCCATTTACATTTTTTAATGGGTCTGCTGAGGATTCTATTATTCATTCATGAGGGGAACCACATAGACAGTGATTATAAGCACAGATCTGTGGTAAGATGATCTAAATTCTAAGTGGCTCCTGGTTACTAACTATGAACAAATTATTTAATTTTCCTTGGTACTAGTTTTCATCTGTAAATCAAGTACCCATTTCTTTGGGTTATTTCAAGAGTTAGATGAGCTAATTCTTGGCATAAATTAAGTACTATTACTATTATGCAGTGGGAAGAAGCCATTTCATGTGCAGGTCAAGTGTGACAGTATGTGTCAAGTTCTGAAGTTTTAGTGCCTGCACCCCAATACCTGATGGCATTCCAGATTTTCATTATCGTATCACTTCCTGAATTAGGGCTTCAAATTTTTCTTTAGAGGTACTTTTGTGCCTTCTTGAAGCAATAAAACAGCATGGTTAAGAGCATAAATTCAGGAGCCAATAGACAAGTTTGAATCTTAACTGTGCCCTGTATTAGTTCTGTGACATTGACCAAACATTCAACACTTCTGTCCCTCAGTTTACTCATCTGTAAAACTGGCTAATAGTACCTGCCTCAGAGAGATGTTGTGATGAGTAAATGCATTAACGAATATAATATATAAAGAGCTGGTGTGTTTCCAGAACATTATAAAGTACATAATCATTATCATGATTATGATAATGATGATGGTAATAAGCAAAGTCCTTTATTGATGTTTCCAACAAAGGGGTCTATCTTCCATGAGTGAAAAAATCTAATATTGTGCCAAATAGACCTTTCCATTCTTCTTAGCTGTTCCCCCACACAGGATCCACTGGAATGCCATATCGTATTTATGAGAACCATGTATGAAGAGTAAAGTTTTCAAGGACAAGGTTCACATCTTTCTTATTTATCTATCAGTTCACAGAATTTTTAGAAGTAATGATTCAAATCTATCTCCACTTCTTGCAAATGGTATGAACATGTTCTATTGGTGGTTAACAAGTAGCATCTTCTTTATATATACATTTGTTTCATAAATATGTCTTGGTCATATGTCATATGTGATCACATATTGATATTGATATTAAGGGAAAAATACAGAGAACCTAAAAATTATATTGCTATAATATATTGCAGTTCTCATATGAAAGCTTTCTTTGGGGGGTTCTTAATATAAATATTCTTAATGACATCTTCAGAGATCTTGAGTAAAGAGATATTTGATTTTCCCCAAATAGTGTTGAATATCACATTTTAGAATTTCATATTATTCTTTTTGTATATTTTATCAAAATTTAGTATTCTAAAAATGCTTTACCAGAGAAACATTATGTAATTCATGAATTTATTGTTTGTTTTATCCTCACTGTAACTACTAGGGTTTTTCATTACAACCAAAATGTCTATGGAGGAGGCTATATTATAGTGTCAAGGATCTTATTAGATATCACAATTAGCAGCTGATATAAGTGTTTACAACTAAAGCTGTAAAGGTACTTGTCATAAGGGATTCATTATAATGCATCTCATATCTGACAAAAGGCACATAATAATCTTTTATTGCTTTCCATGCTTTTAGGGCTTTAATTTTTCCAAAGCCAAACAAGGTCATTTCACATCATTTTTACTTGACCCTTAATGTGACAGAAGATATACTTTCTGAAATAAATACTATTATGAGCTACTGAAAACACCTTAAGGCAATGTGGGCAACTTATTAACTACGGCTTTATGAGGCATCTTGTGGAAGGCAAATAAAATCCTTGTATCTGTCACTCCTTTTCTAATACTTCACAGCTACCATCCAAAAAAAAAAATCCCTGTGCTGAAGCTTCTAGCAATGACTGGTCTATGAAAGAGAAATAAAATGCAGAGGAAGAAGAGGTTATACAGTTATAATTTCCATGGAATTGCAAATGCAAATATCAGGACCTTCAATAACATTTTATTTGTTATGTATCAAGTTTGTTATATATAGAAGACAGTGCCACAAACCTTTCTTTTAACTGATGTCTCAGAGTCCAGCCTGAGAGCCAGCATCTATGGTGGTGAATTTATGGCCCTATATATTGGAGGCAGTATTCATATATTCATGCATAAATTTTTTATTTATTCATTCATTCAACAAAAAAATTGAGCACCTACTATATGTCAGGCAGTGTTCTGGGTAACAATGATATAGCAATAAATAAAATATGATAAAGTTTCTGTCTCTGTGGCACTTCATTCTAGTGGAGGGCAGACAGATAATAAACAAATAAATATACGATATGCCAGGTATTATAATTATTATAGAAAAAATAAAGGGATATAGGTAGTGCCAGAGTAGGACTGATATTTTATATAACTCAAATAGTTCATATAGATGACTACAAGTATGTACATTTGAATATGAAATATACACACATATGCTTTTTATGTAGAAGTAGATGCATGTATATATTTCCCACCTCTTATATTTCCTGCTCCACATGATCTTCCAGAATCTTGCCAATCCCCACTAAGATTAAGTATTAATGTTCTCTTTCCTTGAAAAGGGGGGGGGGGGGCTTTGTGATTGCCTTGAATAAAGAATAGGGCAGAAATGCCTCTCCATGACTTCTGAAGTTGGTCATGAAAGGGATACAACTCTCTCAGGATATTTACTCCTGAAACCCAGCCACCAGGCGATGAGGTAGTCCAGGAAGCATGGAGATCTTCATCTACATGGAGAGAAACAGAGGTTCCCAGCTCCCAGCCTTAGTTGAGCTCTCAGTCCAGAGCTCCGATTCCCAGACATCTGAATGATCCATTTTTTGAAAGTATATACTCCAATCCTAGTTTTAACTGTCCCAACTGAAATCATTTCAAGTAAAGATGAACTTCCCTTACTGAACCCTGCCCAAATTGCACATTTATGAACAATCATCCTCATGGTCTTAATCTACTGTTCTGGGGTGGCATGTTATACAACAATATATAGCCAGGAAAATACATGCACATATGCATAACTGATTCAGTTAAAGCTGGACTGAGTGTATCCTCACAATCTTAAGGATTAGATGGCGAATAAAACAACTTAAGTGACTTGAGAAAGGGACCACTGTGCTACCCACCGTAGCTACTAAAAGCAACAGGATGGCCTATTTTAGTAGGGTTACACCCTTGCTTGGTTCTGTCGAGTCTTGACAGAAGGTCTAGATATTTTTCCTGGAATTGCTCTAAGTACTATGTCCAAGTTTATCTAATAAGGTTCTGTGTCTGAGGTCTAAAGTTGTGTCCTGAAACTCTGTAAGTTGGGAGATGTATAACTTTGAAATAGTCATTTAATTTTTAAGACTTTCTTTGGACATATGTGTGTGTGTGTGTACTTGTATTATTAAAACTACATATTTGTATTCACGTTGTCTGCCATATAAGGTTTCAAGGTTAACAACAGTAATAATTGCTAATATTTTTGAGCGAGTATTATGTGGTAGGCAATGTACTGCGTGTTTTTCATATATTATCATAACTCTTAAAACCATTCAATTTCTTAGGTTACCTCCTTTTTCACAGAAGAAGAAACCCAGTTACTGAGAGATTAAGCCATCTGTCCAAGATTGGATGTTAAGTATCAGAGTGGGGTTTAAAAAAAAGTCTTTTTGCTAGTAGAGTCAGGTCTCTTAATCACTATGTGGCATATCAAGTGAGATCATATGCATGAAAGATGTAACGTGCTGAAAACAGGTAAGTGAACAAAGAGAGTAGAATAGGATTCCATCTACGTAAGGAAGGAGCAGGAATGCTACAGCAAATGAGTTGAGAGAGAACTCTGGAAAGGCTGGATGCTGCTGACACTGCCCACACTACCCTTTTATGGTAGAAAGCCAAAAGAATGGTGATGTTGATGGACAGGCAGCCTAAATGCGGTGTTCCTGCTCTGAAAAGTAGGGCTTCAGAGAGACAGGCTGTAGAACAGACAAGGGAATGAAGCAACGGGCTTCTCTCTCGGTTTTGCTGCCCTGTATTGATTGCTCAGTTAATGTGGTTGAACTTCTAAATCTTGTTTCTAGGGCTTTGTGCTGGACTCAGCCTGTGGCACCCTGTTACTTAGTCTGACTTCATGATGAATGCTGCCCAATTTTCATCTGGTCTGGGTTCTACTTTCCCCTCCCAGGGCCTGGCTTCTGAGCCTCTCTGGCCACAGTCCTTCTGTTTATGTTCCACCCCAACCTTCCTAGAGACTCACAAGGATCATCTATAATTGATGGCCATCCATATTCTGATCTTTAATTCTTTCTTGTTCCTACCATATCCTGAACCTGCTCTCTCATCCTGTACCTCTATAAAATCAGAACCCTTCAAGAGAAGAAGTGACAAAAGAAAAAACCCTCAGGTGTTCTTTTTTTTTTTTTTAATTTTTATTTATTTTTGGGACAGAGAGAGACAGAGCATGAAGGGGGGAGGGGCAGAGAGAGAGGGAGACACAGAATCGGAAACAGGCTCCAGGCTCCGAGCCATCAGCCCAGAGCCTGACGCGGGGCTCGAACTCACGGACCGCGAGATCGTGACCTGGCTGAAGTCGGACGCTTAACCGACTGCGCCACCCAGGCGCCCCTCAGGTGTTCTTAAAGGACTTCACTACACACTGTGCAAGATCGTACTCAGATGGTGTGACCTCTCATTTGTCCATGCCTGGGAATGGAAAGGCTGCCTTTATTCACAGGACTTTAGTGTTGCCCCTTTGACATTCAAGAAATCAGTATGTGATCACACACTCCTTTGCTCCTGCATGCCTTTGCTTTGGTGTTCTTCATGGGCTTTTGTATTCTACCCACTTCATGGGCTTTGTATTCTACTCACTGGTCTTTGTATTTCTGTTCCAGCATCAACTACAATCATTCCCTGGTACAGCTCAGATCATTTAGGGCTTAGTCCAACACTTTAGAACAACAACAACAACCCCCCAACTACTGTGGTCCACAAAAAATTCATTCAAAACACAGTGCAGGTCCTTATAAACAACATCTTCAGTGGCTGTTTCCTTGTGTGTTGGATCCTTTAGCTCAATCGGTTTGCAGAGGGCAGAAACGTGAATACTGAACTTGGTGTTTCCAGCTTCCTCCTTCACTACTAAGTCTTTTGAACACTCAATCAGCAAATCTTGATGACTTAATTTCCTAAATTTCTACAGAATTTATCAACTTTTTACCATCTCCATTACTTCCACACTGCTAGTCAAGACACAACTCCATTGTCAACCTGAATTACTGCAACACATGTATCTGTTTCCTTTTCTCTATTTCTCTTCTTTTTGTATATCTTTGCTTCCCTAACCCATAAGTCGTCCAACCTACAGCAAAAGCAATCTTTGTCAAATGAATATCTAAATACGTTACCTTCTTACCCTCTTACTTAAGACCTATCAAAGGTTCCTCATAGCATCATAGTAAAGAGGAGAATTTCACATCGCTTATAAGCAAGGTCACATATCTTGGCTTGCCTGGGATTGTTCTAATTTGTTGTGATTTCCAGTTTATTTATGCAATAATTATTAGTATCGTCTCTTTCACTTTCTTTTTTTTTTAATTTTTTTTAATGTTTATTTATTTTTGAGACAGAGAGAGACAGAGCATGAACAGGGGAGGGTCAGAGAGAGAGGGAGACACAGAATCGGAAGCAGGCTCCAGGCTCCGAGCTGTCAGCCCAGAGCCCGATGCGGGGCTCGAACTCACGGACCGCGAGATCATGACCTGAGCCGAAGTCGGACGCTCAACCGACTGACCCACCCAGGCGCCCCAATCTCTTTCACTTTCAAAAAACTCCAACACATTTTATGATTACTCAACTTATAGGCTCATTCATGATTTGACTCTCCAGACTCATCTTTGTTTCTATTTGTCTAAGCCTCAGATTATAGGAATCTTTTTCCTGAATATAGTATTCCTTCTTTCACTTCCAGGTCTTTGCACATTCTATTACCTCTATATAAATGGTTTTTCCCACTTTTTGTCTAGGTGAGTCCTACTTATACTTTTGGTGTCCAAGGAAAATTTAAAAAAACAAAGCAAACAAAACAAACAAACCTTTTCTCCTTTCCCAAGGTTAAGATACTGAGTCTCCTTCAGGTTCCCGTAGCATTCCACATTCAGTTCTACAGTAGCACGTGTCCTACATGGTAATTGTTTATATATTTGTTTGTTTCATCTACAGAACTGTAAACTGCTTAAAGTACTGATAAAATCATGTTCACTGTTGTATCTCAGTGCCTATGAAGTCCCTAATACATAGTAGATTCTTGAAAAATATTTCCTAAATGACTAAGTGATGCATACATGAATTAATTTACACTCTAGTAAAGAAGAGGCACTTGGGAAGAGTAGATATATATCCAGAGAGTTTAAAAATTGTTCGCTAAAACATTCATGTGTTAGCAACACTGATCCTCTCTGAATAAGGCAGAGCTCACTTGAATTAGATAAGATTGTGTCCCTTTCTACATCTGGAATACAATATATTCACAGTATTTTGTGTTAGCTTCATTAGCTCGGGAAACTTCAGTCTTGGCAGGCTACTTCTGTGGATATTCTAAATGGGGACCAAAGAATTCCAAGACTCTTTCATGATGCAGTTCTTTTCAGTTGGTAAATGGAATAAGGATATTATTGGAAATTGTTATTTTCTATTGTCAGTGGTAGGCACAGTTAACCAATCCATTTCGAAACTCACTTTAGGGAGAATATTTAGTGAGTGACTGATATAAATTCCTAGAAACTGTGATTTAAAACAAAATTATATAAACTTCAAGATACATGTGTAAGTAAGATATCAAGAGCCTAGGTATTTTGTAGAAAGAGCTTTTTACCAGGAGGTGAATTTATTTATCAAAATGTAAATATTTGTTTCTATATCTCAAATGAATTTAATGATAAAAGAAACACTATTGCTTAGCAAATCAGGAATAAAAAGAAATGGTTATTAACTGATTAAAGATATCTACAGTAACAAAAACCCTATAGCAAACATCATAATTAATGTTGAAATGCAATGGCACAAAAGAAGGCTTCTTGCTGTCACTACTTCTACTCAAGATTGTTCTGGTGATCTCAGCAAAATAAGACAAACCAACCAACCAACCAACCAACCAACCACTGAGATTTAAGGGAATACTTGGAAAATTACTGGATACAAAACTGATATAAAAACCAATTACATGTCTATATGTCATTAATAAAGAATTAGAAAGTGAAAAAAATTAAATATATCATTTAAATACCATCAAAATATTGAATATTAGGGATATATCTAACCAAAAATGTACAAGAACTTTATGGTGAAAATTACAAATCTTTATTTAAGTATATTTTAAAAGATCTAAATAAAGTATACACGATCCACGTACGCCATTGACTAATTACACTAGTGGCCTCATTCTTTTATTCCATGCTGTATTAGTGCCCTTTGCCATTTTATTCCGAAGTTTCTCTCACCATAGAGGTGATGTCTATTTCACCACCCGTTGATACTGAGTTTAGGGATGTGATTTGTTATAGCCAATGGTGTGTGCAGTAAGTTGATTAATGGCTTCCCAATGAGCTCCATGTCCTGAGCCCTAGAATTTGTGAATATGTTACCTTTTATAACAAAAAGGACTTGGCAGATGTGATTAAATTAAGGATCCAGAGATGGGGAGATCATCCTAGGTTTCTGGGTAGACCTGATATAATGACAAAGGTCCCTACAGGAGGGAAGGTAGTATGAAGTTGAAAGCAGAAAGAGATTTGAAAATGCTACACTACTGCTGGCTTAAAGACAGAGAAAGGGAAAGTTAATGAATGTAAGAGTGGAGGCAGCCTCTAGAAGCTGGAAAAGGTAAGGAAACAGATTCTCTTCTGGAGCCTATAAAAAAATCCCAGCCATGCCATAATCATGACTTTAGCCCCGTAAAACTTATTTCATACTTCCCGACCTCCAGAACTATAAGAAAATAAATCTGTATTGTTTTAAACTCTCAAGATTGTGGTAAGCTGTTACAGCATCCATAGGAAATTCACAGTGTATAAGCAGACTGATATATGCAGAGGCTTGAAAAAGCACATATCTGCCAGCACTGTGAGCTCAAACTCTGGTTAGTGAGTTAGAGAACTTTTCAAACAATAATTTAAATCAAAAAAGCTATAAACTGGACTCCAAGAGTTTTGATAGTGAGAGTGTTCCACTGTCAAGTGAAAGTGATAAATAAAGATCCAAATCATGGCATATCACAATGAAATTTGGAACAATACTGGAAGCTGGAAGAAAAGGGGGGAATGCCTCAAACTTGCAAGGAGAAAATGGTTTCCAAAGTAGATTTTTATATCCAGACAAATCATTAAGCAAAGGTGAGAGCAGAATGTGGACTTTTAGCCCTATGATTGTGAAAATATTTTATGTTCCATGAACTCTTTCTCAGGATGTTATGGAAGAATGTCCTCTTCAAAATACAGAAGTGATGAAACAAGAAGATGTGAGATCAAGGAAAGGGAATTCAAATGTGAAAGAGCTAATGAGTGACCAAAGGATAGTGAAGGCAGGAGATGGTAGCAGGCTTGGAAGGCCATCAGTGTACATTGCAACAGAATGGCTCAGGAAAACATAGAACTGATGGGCATCTGATGACTTTGAATGTATTGAACTGAAATTTACACTTGTGTTGGAGGGCTTGGGTGTGAATTACTGATAGTAATGCAGGATATTAAGTGAGCAAGCAAACAATAGCAATAAAAACTAGGTCATACCAATTCCAGGGAGAAAAAAGTTGAACAAGGTGGGAAATGTAAAAATTGTTCTCTGAATAGCGCCACTGTGAATGTTATGTAAATAATTTTAAGATGTAAACACTGAATATAATCTAACCAAAATGAATGTCATAACTGTATTTCGAAGATGGGGTGGTGAAGTGGAAAGAAGGATATGTTTGGATGGAGGTGTGCATGAAAAAGGTTAATCTCATACTCTATAGTAGCAAGTCAATAGTTAATATCTAAAAGTAATAATCAAGAGCTAATAGTATAAAATATTTATTTAGAAATGTGAAAGCAGATATAAAAAAGAACAGCTCAATGAAATGAACGTGATCCCTTTGGGACATCAAAATTGCACACAGAAAGAGTAGAATAGACAATATCTTTTTTTTTTGTTATGAACCTTGTAGATATATTGAACTTTTCAGCTGTGTCCATGTAACACTTTCATTCAATAAAATAATTTAAAAAATTAGTTTAACTCTTATTATAAACTCAAAAGAATTTTAAAAATCAGAAGACATGTACTACTGGGAATGAGAAAGATGTGATTTGCTGATGATATAATGGAAAAAAAAGGGAATCAAGTGATACAGGTTCTCTGCTTTGCCAACAATGAGTTGGATGTGTTTCTCATCTACAAAATGAGGGAGTTGGACTAACTGATCTCTAAGACCTCACTCAGCTCTAACATGCTGTTTCTTTGATTCCATTTTCACGTACCGTGCACAACAGTATGTAGTTCCCAGCCTTCTGCTTTTTTAAAGTTGACATGAAGCATTTAAAAATATCATAGATTCTACCAATTAATTAAGGAAACAGATAATTGCTAACAGATGGTGAAACTCTCACAAAGTACAAAGTAGAGCAGGTGGGATGACGTACAACCCGTCCAAAAGCAAAAGGGGCTTTTATGAGTGAATCCCAGCTTTTACAGAAATCCCCCAGATGTTTCCTTCTGTTAAGCATAGTACATGAACTGCAATAATCATTTCTGAAGCATACATGACAACAGCCCCTAGGCTCTACAGGCTCTACATGGCAAACTAAAATCAAATAACTCAATCTTTAACTGGAATTTAACAAAAGTTAAATATATTATTTTTTTAATATATATTTTAAAGTTTATTTATGTATTTGAGAGAGAGAGAGAGAAAGAGAGAATCCCAAGCAGGGCTCCTCACTATCAGCACTGAGCCCGACACAGGGCTTGAACCCACGAACTGTGAGAGCACGACCTAAGCTGAAACCAAGAGTCAGATGTTGAACTGACTGAACCATCCAGCCACCTCCAAATGTATTATTTTTTGAAAGAAATTTTCTTTCATACTTATTCATCTCCAACTTTTAATTAAAACATGAACTATAAAATATTAAAGCTGGAAGAGACTTTACTCCAACCTTTCCATCTCACAGATAAAGAAGCCAGGGCCTAGGGTGATTAAGTGCTGTGCCCAAGGTCACACACACAGTGATCAGTAGCACTGCCAGGATCAGAGTCTAGGTCTCTGACTCCATGGCACCATGTTGGTAACGACACAAGTACCTAATATCGCCAGTGTGAGTTTGTTATTAAAGTACACATAAATTCGGAAAAACCAAGTTTATATAAAAATGGTAGGAAAAGCTTAAGTTTAAACCAGTTCTTGGTGGCTCTATCAGAAAACAGAATCCAGAAGGCCTTAACCAAAAGATTTACATCATCCACTGGGTTGCACCAGCTTTTTAATTTGGCAGAAATAAAGAATATTCCCTGTAATCAAACACCCTGCCTAGGATTCTGGGCTATAATAAATTAATGAAGTGAGTTTCTCCTCTCTATTAGATTATCAGTGGCTACCATTTTTCCAAGACAGAGATAATAAAACACCATACCATAAAATGTTCTATCAGCAAGTGTTTCTTTAGTGCCAAGTAATTATTAATGCTGGGAAGGAAATATGCTGGATCAGCTTTGGCAATGCATTTATAAACCTCAGGCCCTAAAAATCTCTAGAGCCCCATGCCCCAATTTACCATACTTATTCCCTCAGCTGCACTTCTCTCTTCCCATTGCTTTCTGTGACCGAGAATTCTAGAATTGGAAAACTGGAAAGGATTTGCTAGGCTAGTATTTAAGGAGAGAATAAAGTAAATTAGCTGAAAGAAACCATGATTGCTACTGCTGGTGAAACACTAACAAGACAGTTTTAGAAGACAGTAAAAAACTTTCCCCAATTGTTTTAGGGCTCCTGTCTGCCCTGTTTAATAGTTACTTTCACATTCTTTCAAACCCAGAGCATACAGACATGCATATTCATAGCCACTTATTTGGGCAAGTCCTTTGCAGAATCAATGACTACATTCACATACAGCAGATTCCACAAAAACTGTGATCTAGAAAGATGGAAAATAATCTATAGACTCCACAAGAACTGATTGTGCCTCTTTGAGTGGTCCAGATTAGCTGTCTGGGGGATAAACACTTCCTGAGAGGACTGTGGACCCATGCTTCCATACAGATTTTGGTGGACTGTAGTAATCAAACGATCAGACTGTTCAGATTTTAGCACTGAAAATCCTAAATCCCAGGAAACTCCTCATTTCTGAGCAGAAACTCCTCATTTCTGAACAAACCAGGACAGTTGGTCTCCCATCGTGCAAAGTGTTGTTATTTTCTTAAATACCATTTTTTTAGATCTTCAAGTATTTGGGGGAAGTCGTAGGATTATATTTTTGTCATAATATTAAAACACGTGCTTACCTCAGTAATAGGCATTTACATCCATAACTTTTTCCTTTATATGATTTTAATCACAAAAATTTTCAAGACACCTTTTCTCATTCCAAAAGTAATATATGCTCATTAAAAAAGTAGAAAATACAGAGAATTATAAGGAAGACAATAAGTCTATAATCTTACTAAGCAGAGAATAGTCATTGATTATCTATGCATAGGCTTCCAGACTATATTTTTTCTTTTCTGTTCCCCCCACAGGTCCAGAACTTTTTGATGTCTAGCAGGTCATGCATATGTTTTGAACTTTGGGAAATGTATCATCTTGCTCTTTATCTATTTGCAGTTTAAATGTTTCACCAGAAGCCAGGTAGAGAGGAGTGATACGTAGAATGAGCCATCTTCAAAAAACATGTATAAAAAGAAAAAATCCTCGATAATGCTGCTATGCTCTAGTCTAATACAGTTTTTATGAACTGCTATGTCCCTTACATTCAGTCTTTAAACACAAAGTCTATAAAAAGACTGACAAAGTAATGGTTAAATTTAAAATTTTAAATCATGGAATCTAAGATATTCTCGATTGTACAAGGAAGAAACACTGGTGCCCATATTTTCTATGCTCTCATTTTGTGATTTTGGTGGAGGGAGGATTTACTAACAAGTATCTGCATTATTTTGTTGTCCTTCTTTTTCAGTTATAGTTGGTTTGTTTTGCAAGAGCCCACTGCATGCGGTCAACAACAATACATGGTTAGCACCAATATATGATTCCCAAAACTTTCCCGTTCCCTTGTGATTTTTTTTTGTCATTGTTGTTTATTCTTCCTCCTTGAACTAAAAAGGCAATATGGTTCAGTAAGAAAAGCATATGATTGTAATAAGACCTGAGTTCAATTCCTCACACTATCATCTGGTAAACATATAATTTTTAACAAGCCCTTAACCATCCTCCAGTTTTGCAGCTGTAAAAGTGAAGGATTTCAAATTTGTGGGTTGAAAGCATTGCTTATATCCTACACACTTACGTGAACCAAGAAGCAGTACGAAAGGGCTTCATTCATTTGCTTTCAGACTTCAGAAAGAATTTTGCACATTCATAGGTGTTGGTGAGAATTTTATGGCAACCTCTTCTCCCTTAAGCCTTTAAAGACTGAGTCTGCTAAAAAGAAAGCAATGACCGAACCAGACGCACACACTCAAATGCAAAGTCTTTGTTCATCTTCAAAAAGTCCTACTTGGTGTTTGTTTGTCGCTCTGTTTTCTTTCTTCTAGATATACATGGAACTGGTTTGTGTCAAGTATAGGTGGAATGTTTGGAAAGTCTCATGAAGCCTTCTAGTGTGGTAGAACTTGTATGAATTGGAGTTCTACATGGTCACTTGTGCATGGGCCAAAGAGCCATTTCCTGAGCTCATTTTTAAAGACAAGTGTGCCAACAACATGATACTCCTATGGGATATAGTAGGAGACGTTTTTAGCTTCTCTCTATTCTCACTTTAACCTTCAGACAATGATGTCTACAGATGTACAAAAGTAAAAAACAGAAGACAAAACAGTAACAACAAACAATTTACCCATCAAGGAAATAAAGAGCTCATTTGGGACACTGTATATTGTCATGCCTGCTATTGGTCTTGGAAGTCATTAGTGTTTTCAACTGTAAGTGACTACAGTTGCAAAAACTATTGTAATCACTCTAGATTTGTTTTCTTTCAAAGGATAAATGAGAATATTCTCACAGGTACAAACCTAAGGAGACTGGGATAGCAAAGGATTTAATGAGATGGGTTCTGGAGCCTATGCAGCAGGATTCAAATCCCAGCTCAGACCCTCACCAGCTGGTAGGCTTTGGCCATACCCAGGTGCCCCTGGAAGCCATTATTAAGAAAGCATTTTTTGGTCAATTTTATTGAACACTTACTACCTGCCAGGTGTTGTTCAAAACACTTTACATGATTTACATTATCCCCACAAGAACCTTCTGAGTTAAATACCATTATCATCTCAGTTTTACACATGAGAAAATGGGGGGAAAGATAAATTAAACATCTTGCTTAAGTTTTCTTGCATAAAGAATTTGTATCTTGAAGACTTTCAGTATTTCAAAATATATTGCATTCTGTGGTCTATTTTGTAAAAGCTAACAGGGGTGTAACTACACTTTGTAAGTAGTGAAGCTGGGATTCAAACATGGGACTTTTGGATGTAGATATTCTTTGCTTAATGAGTTTCTGGAGATCCTATGATTCTCCTAAAGATTTGGATGGAAAATGTATTCCATCTTTTACATGTCAAAACAGTTTGCAAATGACAGTGCTTTTTCTGGAAAGTTGGCAAATGACAATGCTTGTTCTGTGAAAATACCATAGCAGTAAATGTTAACATAAACATGGTGAAAATTAAGGGAAGAGTCTCAGAACTCACAGGGAAAGGCTACATAATTATTAGATTTTGCAGAGTATCCATAGAATGTAATATATTTTGAAGCATTTAAGAACATTAAATTAGAAATTTTATGTGAGAAAATTTTGTAATTGTTAAGTCATTCATGGTAATTCTCAGAGCCAAAGAATCTCTCTTTTGTCTGTTGTTTTGCTTGTTTTTTTTTTTTTTAATGAGCTGAGCAAGAAAAATTGAATTTCTCTTGTAAATCCAAACAATGCCTAGGATGCTCTCTGATTATATGCCAAGATCCTCTAAAATCACTGTCAAATATTTTGCTTTTTCACTAATGTGGTTATTAATTATTATAGTCCAGGGCTAAAGAGTATATGCATCTGCTTCTGGAAGCTTTCCCAAGGATGTGTAATCAGATAATCATATAGATAGAACCCCAGTAAAGTGGTAGAGAGTGGTGTCATGTTTTTGGATGCTCTGCTGTTTTTGCCCTTTAAAGCAATCACTCTGCAGATAGGATTAGGTTGGAAGTGGCAGGATGGGGATGGGCTGCTCAATCAATAACCACATTATCTTAAAATTCTGATAATAATTTGGTTAACCACGTCCGTTCTGCCCATCTCTGCCTATGTTCTCCATTCTTATTCTTCATCTTAAACTCTGCAGTCCCATTTTCAAGCCACATCCTCCTACCCTCTCTTAACTGTCTTTTTTAAAAAAAAAATAGACTGTATTTTAGAGCACTTGTAGGTTCACAGCAATATTGAGAAGGTGTAAGGTTTCCCATATAACTCTCTGTCCCCATACGTTCAGAGCCTGCTCCATTATCAACATTCCCAACCAGAATGGTACGTTTGTTACAATTTGATGAACCTACACTGCCACGTCATTATCATGCAAAGTCCATAATTTACATTAAGGTTCACTTTTGGGGTTGTACATTCCATGGAGTTGGAGAAATGCATGATGACATGTATCCACTGTTATTGTAGCCTAGAGAATAGTTTCACTGCCCTAAAAATCCTCTGTGCTCTACCTGTTCCACTGTCCCTCCCTCTTAACCCCTGGTAACCTGGTATTTTTACCGTCTCCATAGTTATGAACACTTTGTTTCTGTCTTGCCTCCATTTTAATCTCATTTAAACATCTAATCCCTCAACTTCCTTTTTCTTCATCCATTTTATTAATCTTACGATGGTTTAAGTTGCAATCATCAAATGATCCAGACACTATGGCCATCACTTTGCTGGCTTTTCTTGGCACCCTCAAAACCAGGCTTCCTATCTTTCCTTGTGCTTGTTCAATTACTAAGCGATTTATTAGTGCCAATCTGATCATTTACCTATCTTTGTCATTATCAGAGGGCCATGACTTTACTATTCATGGAGGTGGACTTCCAGGTATAAGCCTAAAGATGGAGCTCTTTCTTCCCAAACAGGTTATGTTCTGGTGAAGTCATCTGGATGGGCTGTGTACTTGCCTCAGTTTCCAAAGTTGGCCTATCAATATCAAACTCGGATTGTTTGCCTTAACTCTATCTGAAATACTTATACAGATTAGAAAGAAAGATTAACCTAGTGCCTTACCAACCATACATACTCTTAACCCTATTTTGGTTTTCCAGGTTAGATTTTTGTATCATACCCGTGGTCTCTCAGAAGCTGATCTTAGCCTACCTATGTTTTTGGTTTTGTTCTCATCTCGATACACAGCTTAAAGTCATCTTGCCCCATGAAATTAAAATAGGATAGCCTTGCACAGATTTATCAGCACTCAAAGGAAAATCGCATGATCCTGAGAACTGGTGAGATGAATTGTGAGATGACTAGCCTATGGAGCTTAGTATTTCCAACCTCCATTGAGTTATATTAAAAAAAAAAAAAAAACTTCACTGATAAAATATATGAACAACATCCTGATAATTTTAATTTTTCCTGACACCAATTATTTTTTGGTTATGTCATCTGATGCAAGCCGGTTAATTCTCTTCAAGATTCAGCTTTTTCAACTTTAAAATGGGGCAGGGACTTAACTCATATGGGTGCTAGGAGGATCAAGCAAGATATTGAATATGAAAGCACCATATAAAACATTAAGCATGACTAAATTCATTGCCGTTTTAAAAGATGTAAATTAAAATTCTTAGATGTTAACACTTTTTTTTTTTTAGGTCAAATAATACACTAAGATATAACTCACTTAAATAGAATTATTTATAGGAAACAAGGGAATTACCTTTTAGTTACTGTGCTCAAAATCTACTGACTGGTTTTTCTCCTTATTAATTAGGAGAGGGAGCTCCAGGCTCATCTTCTCATGTGCTATCTGACAGTCTGTGACCCTGCTATCCATGTCCGGCTTCTTGACCATGATGCTGACTGCAAGAGAGTGTTCCAGCCCATTCTGGTCCCTGTAGGCATTCTTCGTCATCTTGCTCATAGCTGCAAAGCATGTAGCTTTATCTCTTGTCAGGCTGTATTCTGGTTGCAGTCAGCCTAAGTGCCATTAATTGCCCATTTTCTGAAAGGTGTGAGATCACTGCTCTGGCCTCTGTGAACCTTGGATTGAACTCAGTCATATTCAAGTTATCCAAGTAGAAAGTCTGGATTCTTCATCTGCACTGCCAAATGTATATTGGATTCTAAGTGATTCTGCTTTCAAGGCACTTTCTTTAAATCATTCACAAATTGTAGAATGGGTTGAGACCAAGCATGTGTGGCTTTAGTAGAAAAAGAAAACCCGGGGAAGGATTATTTAAGTAAACACAGGGAATTTATAATGAATTTCTATGCAGCACAGCATGTAATTTTTTTTCTTTCTTTTTTGTTTGGTTAATAAAATAGCTAGAAAGACATATAATTCTAGTTTTATTTTGAAAGCTTTAAGTTCTAGAATGGAGCAGAAAGCAGTTTGTTTTTTTCTTTCTCTCTACCATATGGCTGGTGCTGGGGCTGATGTATATCTAGGACAAATTTTTCAAGAAGGTACTATTGGCCAAATTACCTAGGACAACTTGTAGAAGACCATGTTCCTACAAAATTGAGTCTTCTATTCAGAATAATTCACTATTCTAAAATATATAGAATAGGCAGGGAAATAATACTGGGAACACAGCAGCTTAATTGGTGGCTCTCAAAATTTTCCACTATCATCATTTCATATTATATTTGGGAAGAGAAAAAAGGAGGGAGAGAGAGCATGTACAATCATTTAAAAATGATTTTTTAATCATTTGTTGAAAAAATAACAACTTCATACTGGAGAAATCTGGCAGACATCACTTTGTCCAACTGATCAAAGAAAGTTAATATCAACACTAATGAGAATAAGCAACATCATGTCTCTTGATATGATGCCCCGAAAAAGGCACAATATCACTGGTCTGGCATTCTTACCAAACAGTAAGTAACCTAATTTTAATCATGAGGGGGTAAAAAAACTAGACAAAGCCAAATGGAAAGAATTTTTTTACAAAATAACTGTAATTTTCAAAAGTGTCAGTCATGAAAGAAAAAGAAAAACTGAGATTAAAAGAGCCTTAAGGGACATGACAGTTAAATACATTCTGTGAGTCCAGATTGGAGCCTGGTTGAGAAAAAGTATATCAGTAACAATTGACAAGAATGGAATATGTTCCTTAGATGAATTAATAGTATTGTATCAGTATTACTTCCCTGGTTTTGAAAACTCTAATGTTGTTATGTAAAATGGTAACATTTGGGGAAGCTGGGTGAGGGTATATGGAATTTCTTTGTACTATTTTTTGTAACATTTTACACGTCTGAAATGATTTCAGATTGGAATGTTTAAAAATAAATACTTCAAATTTAAAACCATAGGTAATTCAATGTGTCCTAGATAAACACAGCGGTGAGTGGTATCCCATCAGGGTTCCACCCCACTACTTTTATTCCAAAGCCATGCTGCTAAGAACACTGAAAAATGCAACTGCAATGTGTCTGAAACTCAGCTTTTTATACTATATTGCTACACTTGGACACCAGATTTATCATTTTATAGAAAAGATAGTCAGTAAGAAATGGATACTAAGCACTTATTTAAATGACTCTTAAACCCAGCCCTATGATTTTATGTGTAGGGATACAGACTATATTGCCCATTCTGAATTTCCAAAACAAACGAACAAAAACATAAGACTTGAAATCATTACTTATTATTTCTTTCTTTTAAATATACACTATTTCTTTGCAATGTGGGGTAAATTAGGAGGAAAACCATTCCCAGTGAGTCATAACCCCCTTGACATTTTTCTGTGATTTTCATGAAGACTGCAACTCCCAACCTTTGATGGCCTCCAGAATTGATCTGTATCAGCACCCAAGTCAGAAATTAAAGGTGGCTTACCTCGCTGGGTTTTGTGTTTTTGAGTCAAACAATGAGAACAGTGTTTTGTTTGGTATCAATGAGTAAGAGTACAAACTTTATTAAACAGATTTTGCATGGCTTATATAGTTTTCTTTCAACCTAGAATATGTAATGTATTGATTTGTGGCCATGGATAGCTAAGCATTACTCTATTAAAGATGGAAAACCATTTTTCCCCATGAGTCTTGCAATGTAAAAAAGTTTTGCTGCACAGTAGATATGCTGTGATGGAAAACTAAAGCATTAAAACTCACAACCTCAAAAATGATAAATTGTACCAAATCAGAACCATCAGGTCCATCATCAACTACCAAAACTCAAATGCTTTTAACACCAGTTCATCCAAATGTTTATGTCCCAAGATAAGACTATTGACAAACTGATCTAACTGTAACTCCTCATAAACTTTTGTGTCCCAAAATTAAGACCACTGACTGTTCCAGCAACTTCCTAATTTTCGCATTCTAATCAATACCTGCCAAGGCTGTTGCCCAAGCCTACAAGTGTCTTTATCCTATGTTATCCCTTCTGAGACACCTTCTCCACCATTACCTATGGGCTGCAGTCTCTCTTGCTGCAGCAAGTAAGAAACCTAACTTTGTTGTCCACGAATGTGTTCCTGGAGGTCTTTGGCTGAAGGGAATTGGCAAATGTATAGGCAATCTTAATTAGTAGAACTTTATAATTTTAGGAGCCTTAAGCAGTGATTTTCTCAGAACTGCTTCAATGCCTTTGGAACAATTAAGCACAGAAGTGAGAGGAAAATGAGGACCTATATCACACAAGAAATAGAATAAAAAAATCCCCATACTGGAAGCTGTGATGATCCAAAACACATCAAAAAACACTTTATAAGTGTGAGGAATGAAGTGTAGTTCTCTCTGACTCTAAGCAGTGGATATTAACCTTGGCTGCATATAAAATTATCTAAGGGGCTTTAAAAACTACTGATTTTCCAGGGACCACTTTAGACCAACTTGATTAGAATCTCTGAAAATGGAGCACAAGAATTAAAAGCTTCCACATGATTCAAATATTTTGCCAGACTCAACAATTATTTCTTTAAAGTGTTCACATAACATTCTACTATATTTACTATAATGTTTATTAAAGACTAATCCATTCAACACTCATCTGTTTAAAAAAAAGAAAAACCTGCTGTGGACTTGGTGTGAAACACAGTAGTTTCAAAAAAGAGAAAGAGAGTTGGACATTTAAGAAGCTGCATGACTCAGGAAAAATTTGACAGAAATACAATAAGACCTGAGAGCAAAATCTGAATTAAAAATGGCTTTTTCTTGGCACACAGGATGTTTTTCAGAACTAGAAAGTCTGATTTTTTTCAAGCATACTCAGCTTCTGGATAGATGTATAGAGAGCAGAGAAAGAGTAATCAGATACCTACTTAATAAACATATCAACTCTGGAGATGAAATGAGGTGGTAAATGTCAGGGGCAGATGGCCTTTCCCTCCTCCAGGACACTGCTGGTTTCCACCTCCATGCTCATTTAATATATGTCCAGGGAGGGCCAAGGGCTGCAAAACTGGGGTGATAAAGATGCTGCTTTCATAAAATGTTATATAATGATCTCCAGAGCCAAACATTAATATCTTTTGGATCAGTTCTGGTTTTAAATTTATGTATAGTGCTGTTTCCTTCCATGAGTTTGAATAATCAAGGGTTGACCATTAGAAAAATGAAGGTCCAGAATTATCCAAGCTGGAATGAGTCAACCACTGTTGCAGTCCCTGGGAGGCTCTCTAAAGATTTATCAAAATCAGTTCTTGGAGGCCATGATGAGCGCACACACACACACACACACACACACTATGTGCTGCAGCTAGAGTCAACAGCTAGTGTAAGAATGGGAAGGAAATGTTGTAATTGAAAACTTAATCAAGCTGTATTAAAACAATCTGAAAATGTTTTGTTGGAGCACCCTATGCCCAGAAGTCTGCAGATAAGAAAGAAGAGTGAGCAAAACATTCATAGCAACTCAAAAATAACAATAAAAACAAAAACTGCACATTCATGGCACTATCATATGTGTAATTATGAACAACTTCATATCCCACGGACCATCCCTGGAAGTGAAAGCATAGACTATTTCAGTGCTGATTAGGCCTTTAAAAGCTGTCTTAACACCTAGGAAATGTTTTAATGGTTTACATTTATAGAATACATATGCTGTGAAAACTCACAGTGTAAAATTTGAGTCAAAGGATGCCATGTAGTTTGCTAACTATTCTAAAATCAAACTGCTTTGGATAAATATATAAACCATATGAAGTATTTCTAATGATAATTACACCTCAAAAGAATCAGGAAAAGCTGGTTTTGGTAGTAGCCATAAATATCTCAGGAGTTAACTTAAGAAATGTTTGTTGTTCAGTCTGTGTGCTCATTATGAATTGCTGGGGGACCTCTGTTCTGCATGGCTATTCTGGGACTCAGGTTTTATCTTAAGCCTTGTCTCTATGATGACCTTCACATTGGGAAGAGGGTGTAGAAATCTTCCACCAGCTCTTCATGCTTTCTTCCACAGGCAATACACATCACTGCACCTCAAATTTCATTGACCAACCAAGCCTAGGGTCCATACCTAATTTCAAGAGGGCAGACTAACAACAATGACAACAACGCAGAACACAAACAAACAAACAACTAAAAAACACCCCCCAAAATGCACACAACCATATGTCCAGGAGGAGAACTAGAAATATTTGGAAAAGAGGTCTAACAACTCTCCCAAACCTGTATCAGATTGAAGTTAAAGTAAGGGCAATTGGGGTGAAATATAATTTCTGCTCTGTTTTTAATATTTATAGTGAACAGAAAGACTTCTTTGCACTTAGAAAGTTGTGAGAATGACTTGGAAAAGTAACAGGGACTAATCAAAGTCCCTAGGGTCACTGAGAGAGAATAATTCACCAGAGATAAATTTTATTGGTATGAAATATTTTAGTAATTGTACACTTTTAAATGAGCGTGTAAGATAAAGTGAAAAATGAGTCAGTATATACCGACTAGTTAAGACCACGAAAGCTGGGTTTGAATCCTGACTCTGCCACTCACCAGCAGCATGACCTTGAGGAAGTAACTTATCCTCTCTGTGACTTAGTTTCCTCATTTATAAGTTGGGGAATGATGCTGAGCTGCTGACAGCTCAGAGCCAGGAGTGCGCTTCAGATTCCGTATCTCCCTCTCTCTTTGCCACTCCCCTGCTCACACTCTGTCTTTCTCTCTCTCTCTCTTTCTCTTAAAAAATGAATAAACATTCAAAAAAGAAGAAGAATGAGTAAATTAAAAGTAAGTTTTACATGAAATATAGAGCTTTAGAGTCAGAAATAATTTTAGTAGGGTGGATGGTGATAGAGTATTCACAGAGAGCAGAGCATGACATCTTAATAACAGTAACTGTCACTTATTAAATGCTTACAAAATATGAAAAACACTTACTTTTATTATTCCTTATCATCAAAAAACTCTGAGAGGTGAATTTATCATCTCTATTTTAAGAATAAAGAAACTGAGGCTCAATGAGAACCATGTAACTTGAATCCTGGTCTGTCCTAACCCTAGAAAGCCACTGATTTTTTTCATTGATGTTATTCTATGAAAAGGGGAGAAAGAAAGTAAGAGTAGGGTGGGAGAATAGCGAGCAATCTTGTTTGCCTAGGCCATTTTGTTTATTTAGAGAGTTAGCAGGAATGTAACTTAAAAAAGACTATTCCATGTATTAAAATAATTATTAAAATATTATTTATAGAAACATAAATTAATATTATTAAAACACTATTAAAACAATTTGCTTCAGGGCCCCTGGGTGGCACCTTGGTTGGGCATCTGAGTTTTGATTTAGGCTCAGGTGGTGATCCCAGAGTTGTGGGATCAAGCCCTGCATCAGACTCCGCTGAGCGTGAATCCTGCTTGAGATTCTCTATCTCTCTCCCTCTCCCCAGCTTGCACTCTCTCTGAAATTAAAAAAATAATGTTTCTATTGTCTAAAACTTAAGCTAAATTATAATATATGCAGCTTGAATGAAAAATCTGCCTCAGGGGTCTCTTGGCACTTTGTACATACATTTATTGAGCCCATCTCCCATACCTTAGCTTTGCTACATTTATGCCTTTGTTGGAACATTTTAAGTGATTTGTTTATGGGTCTGTAAAACAGGGTTTTAAGTTTCTTGAAGGGAAGCACCAACCATGTTATTCACCTTCATATCTCTAAACTCCCATCTCAGTGACTGGTTGACAACAAATAAATATTTGTTGAAGGAATAAGTGAATGAAGGAATAAATGAATTAATGCTTTTAGATATACTCATTGATGCTGGGATGTTTCCTTGACTCTTAGCAAGTTGTCTCAAGTCCTTTGACACCAAGATATAGCAACATGTAAATCCTGAATAAATGCATAAAATATACAAAGAATTATTTTGTCAGAGATAAAATTTATTTATATCTAATTATAGGACTTTTGGATCTTCTTTTATTTGTTGAATACAGTCTTCTACTTTTAAAAACTACTTCATTTCATTTTTGTATTGGAAGATACTTTGTATTGGTAATAAACAATAATGGTGGGGCCCCTGGGTGGCTCAGTTGGTGAAGCATCTGACTTCGGCTCAGGTCATGATCTCGCGATTCGTGAGTTTGAGCCCCGCATAGGGCTCTGTGCTGACAGTTCAACAGCCTGGAGCCTGCTTCAGATTCTGTGTCTCCATCTCTATCTGCCCCTCCCCTGCTAGAACTCTGTCTGTCTCTCTCTCAAAAATAAATAAGCATTAAAAAAATTAAATAAAAAAGAAATGGTAACACATGATTGAATGTGTATTTTACATTCACCAGTTTAAAAAACATTTCTGAGGTACAAAGCAGGATCCACTAACACTTGCAGTGATGAAAACAGTAACCTTCACAAGTAACATTCATTTTTAGCTCACAAATTAAAACTTAACATCCTTTCCCCAATATTACGAATTTCTGCTATGGGAATTCAAGAATATCAAGTGGTCGGGGTGCCTGGGTGGCTCAGTTGGTTGAGCATCCGACTTCAGCCTAGGTCATGATGTGGTTGTTCCCGGGTTTGGGCCCCGCGTTGAGCTCTGTGCTGACAGAGCCTGGAGCCTGTTTCGGAATCTGTGTATCTCCCTTTCTCTCTGACCCTCCCCCACTCATGCTCTGCCTCTCTTTCTCTCAAAAATAAACAAAACATTAAGAAAAAAAGAATATCAAGTGGTAATACACTTGCAAAATGAAAGAATCATATATGTGGGTCATATATGTGGGTAAAGCTGCATTGGATCATATATATGGGTAAAGTTGCTTCTCCCCTCATGACCGGGTCAATGATGGGCATAGGTAGGCATCTTTGCCAGCAGGATGTCACCGCAGGACACATTCATGAGCAGATAATCCCAGATCTCTTAAAATACTCAAAGGATCTTGTTCCACTCTCCCACTTCTTATGCCAGTAGATAATTAAACTAACCTGGGTAACCTAGTAGGATAGTTTTCTTTCTGTTTTTAAAGGGCCTGAGAATGGAATGGCATTTATTCCTCCCCAAAGAATCTCATTTCATATTTATCACAGTGATAATCAGCAAGTTTATTCTAACTGAAATTCTGTTTTCAATTAATCTGGTTTCTTAAGAATTATGGCTATTTTATAAAACTATCAATGGAAGTAATAACATCTCTTAGTCATATAGTACTTTTACTTTAATTTGCATGCTATGTATATACAATTCTGAGAGGTCAGTGGTAAACTAAATATTATCCTTCTTTTCTGGGTAGGGAAATTTCATCAAAGAGTTTCTTGGTAAGCAAGTGTGGTCTTGAGGCTAGACAGAGCTATGTTTTATACACAGAGAACAATTGCTTAGCGTCACTTTAATAAAAATCCATCACATTCTTTTTAAAAAATTTTTTTTTAACATTTATTCATTTTTCGATAGAGGGACAGAGTGTGAGTGGGGGGGGAGGCAGAGAGAGAGGGAGACACAGAATCCTGAGACAGCACAGAGAGACAGCACAGAGCCTGACGCAAGGCTTGAACTCACGGACCGTGAGATCATGACCTGAGATGAAGTCGGACGCCCCACCGACTGAGCCATCCAGGAGCCCCAAAATCCATTACATTCTTAAAGGGAAGATAAGGTTGATTTTGACTTCTACTTTGTAGGCTAGTGACCATAATTTGTAACTTTCTTCCTAGTACTTCTTTTTCAAAGATTTTTTTTTAATTCCTCTTTTTCAAGTTAGCTTAGGTCTTTTACATCCTTTTGGAAGTTTGGCACTTTAAACTGACGCCATATTTCAGTAAAATTATGACTAATAAATATTTAGGTTTCTTGTAATATAACATAAATGAAATTCTCTGCTCACCCAGGCTGGATGTGCTTCATATCTGATATCAGGATGTCTTGACATAGTTATATATGGCCCTCTCTTATCTGCTGTAAGCATTAACTGTGTTTTAATACACTGAAAGCATATTATGATTGATTATGGAATTTTATTTCTCACATACTACAGGCTTTCATAGTATCCTCTGTGTACTTTCCTTCTCTATTGTTCCTATGCAAAAATGATAACGTTGTTCTATATGATATTTAGGTTACCTTTTGCCAAGTGAATTAAAATAATCTTGAAAATGAATAAGATAATTTGGGGGAGGCTTTTAAGTACTAACAAAGTACTAGGTGATTTCCTTTTGCATTAAATATTTGGAGCCTTTGTTTTCCCTTCCTCCAAAAATTCCTTTGTGGTGGGAAGTCTTTACTCAGATCCATCCATTTTCTTCAGTCTCACGGTCAGCTTTTAAGTATCTGCGAGGACTGTGTTATGCCTCAGATAGATCATTTATTCAAAATCTGGTCTTGCAACAATAGGACGCCTCCTATGGTAATAGCTGCCACTCTGTGCTGGGCATTGTTGAGTACTTTACACATATTAACTCACTTCATCCTTCCAGCAGTTTGTTTCAGAACAAATTAGGGAAAGGAGTATTTAATGGATAAGGAAATTAAGCTACCAAGATCGAATTATTTGCCTGAAGTCACAATAGCTCCTAATTGGTAAAGACCCAAATCCAGGTAGTATGGCCGCCAAGTCTGATCTTTTGAACACTACATTAAGTTGCCAATAACTTCTAAAAGATTTCCACTCACTTTATGTAGCTTCCCCCTAATGTATAATATGGTTACATGTAAATGCCATGTTTGGGAGTAAGTGGTAAATGGGTATTTTAAAATAAAAAATTCAGTTCTAACTTCAGATTATCCATAAACTTGGCTTCGCACCTGATGTGGAGAAAAATTTAAAGACAAATCAGTGATTTTTCCGTTACTAGTTACTTTCAAATCACATTTTATTGCAGAATATTTACAGTGTGCCTTGGAAGAAAATAAAGCGAAATCTTAAAAATTTGCCATCGAAACTATCCAATCACGTTTTCATTATTTAAGGAGATCAATTTGGGGGGAAATGATGAAATTTCTTGATGAAATTCCCTGCATATAATGTATGTATAATCTTAGAATAAGATTATTGAATATATAAAATCATTTTATTTATTTTTAAAATTTTTTTTAATTTTTAAAATTTTTTTAATGTTTATTTTTGAGACAGAGAGAGACAGAGTGGGGGAGGGGCAGAGAGAGAGGGAGACACAGAATCGGAAACAGGCTCCACGCTCTGAGCTGTCAGCACAGAGTGCAATGTGGGGCTCAAACTTGTGAACCACGAGATCATGAACTGAGTCGAAGTTGGACGCTCAACCGACTGAGCCACCCAGGCGTCCCCATATAAAATCATTTTAATTTGTTGCATTGACTGGGTGGTATTTTATATTTGTTAAAAATACTTGTCAACTGAATACAGTATGATACAAAAAGCTTCACTCTTTATATAGTAATGATGTATTCTTGAAACAATTTAAGTAAACCAGGCATGGTAAAACATGATAATCCAAATGTCCGATAGTAGTTCTATATTTTATGAATATTGTAAGTACTTTTGTTTAATAAAGGATTGCTTTACAAAATTATTGAGCACTCACAATATGTGTTAAAGAGAATCTAGTATTTAAATAAGTCATATCTGTTTATCACAAAGTAAATGTGTACCTGTTTGGCTGAAGTGTTCCAAACTGTGATACATAGCACAATAAAGAGAAAAGCAATTCTTTGCTAGACTTCACAATGGTAGGAATTTCAAGTAACCAAGAGACCAAATAATTTTTATTTGTGAAAGAAGATGGACTAATACCAGAGCCACAGGCCATCAATACCAGTTTGCATGGGTTTTTCAAGTCTTTTCTTTAAAAATACTCTTAGGTGTTTAGATTCATGGCTATGTAACTCATCATCTTCCCTGTCTCCTCTGGAGGTCATACAAAACTAACAAGAAAGGGAAACAAAAATAGTAAACTCTACTGTTAATGAAACTAGAAGGAAGAAAGCAAAAATATAAATGTAGCTAAAAGCTATTGAGTTCTTATAGCAGTCGTCAAAAGGAAGATGAAGGAGGTGAAGAGATCCTTTGGAGCGACTCCAGGTGCAACAGACCCCAGGGAGAAATGGCACAAGTACACTTCCTCAAGGTGAGGGGCCCACCTGGAGGGACAAAAGCCTCCCCTGTAATAGGTGCACTGGAGAATTGACTGGTAGTAGAACTACATTCCCCATCTTCACCGTATAATTTTACATAGTTGAGCTCAGAGAAACAGAAGGGTGGGGAGGGCAGCAGTGGTACATCAAGAACTATACCAAACAGCCAAGAGCTTCTTCTTCTGGAAAATGTTTTATTTTGGGGCAGCAGAAACTTGGCTAGCCTCTAAAACCACTGTGGCCCTTTTGCAAGTAGGTAAATGTCTTACAGGAAAATCTGACAATATATTGATTGTCAAGTAATTATAAAAAAGTAGTATGATGATAACTAAGAAAAGACAGCAGAAAAAAACATGGTACAGAAAGCAGACCGTTTAAATGGATAAAGTTACTCTTATCAGAAACCCCTGCCATAGATCAGGATAAATATTTAAAATTATAATCCCAGGGGTGCCTGGGTGGCTCAGTCGGTTGAGCGTCTGACTTCGGCTCAGGTCATGATCTAGTGGTCTGTGAGTTCGAGCCCGCGTCGGGCTCTGTGCTGACAGCTCAGAGCCTGGAGCCTGTTTCAGATTCTGTGTCTCCCTCTCTCTCTGCCCCTCCCCCGCTCATTCTTTGTCTCTCTCTCTCTCTCCGTCAAAAATAAATAAACATTAAAAAAGAATTAAAATTATAATGCCAGTGTTACTAAAATGTTCTGGACCATATGAAAAAAAGAAAGAATTTCCAAAATCTATTTAAACCATGAATACTCAAATTTAACAACAATTACACAAAAAATATACTATAGAATATTTATACTAAGTATTTCAATATTAAATAGTACAATTTATCAAATGGAATCCATCAGCACCGTATAAAAAAATATATCATGATCAAGGAGGATTTTTCCAGGAATAGAGAAGGAGTTCAATGTTATTAAATTCATTCACTTATTTTAGACTAATTAGTTCAAACAGAACAAGATAATTTTCCTCATTGATACTAAAAAGGTATTTGACAACATAGAAACTCAGAATTCATAGAAACAGAATGTAGAATGGTGGTTTCTAGGAGGTGGTGGATGGAGGGAAATGGGTAGAAGTTGGTAAAAAGGTACAAATGTTCAGTTATAAGATGAATAAGATCTGAAGGTCTAACATATAACATGGTGACTATAGTTGATAATACTGTGTCGTACAACTGAAATTTGCTAAGAGAGGAGACCTTAAGCACTCTCTCTCACACACAAAAGGTAAATATGTGAAGTGACAAATCTGTTAATTAACTTTATTGGGGGAATCCTTTCACAATGCTTGTGTGGTACACTTTGAATATATTACAATTTTATTTGTCAAAGACACCTCAATAAAGATAAAAAGTAATAATTTAGTAAGGTACTAGTATAATCCACATTAATCAATAGCCTCCATAGGTATAAATGATAACTTGTTACAAGGTACAAAGACCTTATTCATATCGCAACAAACAACTTCTGAGGAATGAATGTAAAAAGAAGAAGCAAAACAAAGAAAAATATAAAACTATCCTTAAAGACATGAAAGAAAACATGAGGATAAATGGAATGACATGCTGTGTTTTGAAGAGGAAGATAAATACAAGGTTGTCAATTGTCTCTCAGATTAGTTTACAAATAAAAGCAATTCCAATAATATTTTATTTTTCAGAACTACACAAGATTTTTCTAAAGTTTAGAAGAAAAAATAAATGACACTATGCAACAATATTCTGAAAAAGAAAACTCAGTGGAATGAGAGGGACCAGCCTTACCAGGTTAAAACACATTATAATGACTTATTTATGAGTAGACAGAGACAGCAAGAGACAAAACAACAAAAGATGCAGAAATCAAACCAAATACACATGGATATTTATTCTGTGACTATTATGGAATAGCAATTAGTGGGGAAAATAAACCAGGAATTGTTAGGACAATTATATACCTGTTTAGAAAAAAAAATGGATCCAAGCTTCACCAAGATAAATTCCAAATGGAGAAATGATTTAAATTTGAAGAAAGTTATGAAACATAACAGAATTCTTTTTACTCTCTTCAATAATCTGTCATTGACAAAAAAGTCTATAAACCGTAAAAAGAAATAATTGATGAACTTGGCAACACAAAAATACTAAGTTTCTTCATAGAAAAAAAATAATGTATGTAAAGTCAAATGACAAAGGAGAAGCTGGAAAAACTTTTACAATTTATATTACAGAACAGTGTTAGTCTCCCCCAAATCTAGACAACTCATCAAAATGGAAAGGGAAAAGACTAACAGTCCAGCAATAATAACAACAAAAATAGGAAAAGAATATTAACAGAATGTTCACAGAAAATGTCATGCAAATTGTTTGAAAATATATGAAAAGATGTTTAATCTCATTTCATAATAAGAGAAGTGAGATATTCTTCTACTCTTCTGAGAATGGCAAAATTCCAAAAGTCTGATAATTCATAGCAAAGAAGTTGGACACTCTTCTACATTGGTTTGGAAAGGTATAAAAAATGGTTCGCCACCATGGAGGGCAATTTGGCAGTCCCTGTCAAAATACATATGTTTATTTACATGTTTACAAAAGTGTATATTTATTATATATGCACACATATGTAAATATATAAATTAGAAGCCCCTAAGAATGTGGCAATCAAAATCATATAGATAGGCAAGACTTTGTTTTGATGACCTAACGGAAATAGCAAATTTCACATCATGTATTAAACTTCTGTGATGTGCTTTCACTTTATATGTTTTTCTGAAAACAGCTTATTACTTAAAAATGCTTGATAATCGACTTTATGAGAAGGAAACATTTAATAGCAGTGTCATTTGGAGCATTCCCGTAAGAGCCAGGTAGTTTTCCTACTCAGAATAATAAAGGGTTGTTTACTGTTCTTTCTCTTTCTGGATTATATCCATAGCTTTATTGGTTTCCTTTGAAACCATTTATACAAATTAATTTTACATGGTCAAAAACCAATGCTATACAAATTTAAATGCTACCAGAGGCAGTCTTTTTTTTTTTTTTCTTAAAAAAGGCTTTGCTGCAGAGACATATAACAATGCTACCATTCTTCTCAAAGGATAATTTTTTACATTGGCTATTCTCTTGCAAACATTTACTTAAGTTGATTTCTTCTTGTCTTACATTTCACAGGTATTTGGGGTCTCCATATTATAAAACTGTGCCTAATACTTAGTGAATGCTTTGTTTTGCTTGTCCTATAGTCTTCGATAATTCATCAAGAAGATAATTAGATGAAAAAGCCATGTGTTATTCCAAACATAATCATCCCCCAGCCAATTTGCCAAATGGCATCTACCAAGTTTACATTTAAGTAGGAAGGCTAAGCCTTAAAGGAACAATGAATGACTCAACACCCTGAAAAAAATGAAAGTCACAGTGTCTCAATTTTTGAAATTTGGTGTTTTCAGTTAGATGTGACAAAAATTTTAGTGTTTCCAATGAATATGCTGCATCTAAGTCTATATTTCTATAGGAAAAAACATTTTAAGCAGAATTCTGTGTATATAAGAAAATTAACCAAATACAATGACATTATTATTGTATACTTTTTTTTTTTTTTTTTTTTTGTAACTGGAAAGACATAGAATAAACTGTGACAGCTTATGGTCATGAATATCTAAGTTCTTTCAACACATTTCAGAAATATAACCAAGAAAGCTTTCTAATTGCCTTGAAAACTCTATAGATCTGGAGGTGTTTAATCAGGAGCTAAATGTTTATATGTCAGGTGTACTTGGGAATAAAATATTAGAAGAAAAGTCGGAATAAATGACTACCTCTAAGGAGTAACAATAATACTGAGCACTTGCTATATTGCAGACACATTGTTACATATTATAATTAATCTGTTGTAGAATTCATATTTGATATCTTCTGCTATTGAATTTAATATTAGTAAGGCAGGGATTTGGTCTATGCTATTCACCAGAATATTTCTTGGGTCTCAGTTTCTTCCTTTATTAAATGATTGGGCTGAGGTTATGGTCTTAGAGGAATTCCTTGCTCTTCTTTTTTTTTCCCCTGCTTTGGTTCTAGGGGTGCCTAACTGGCTAAGTAGGTAGAGCATGTGACTCTTGATCTTGGGGTCATGATTTGACCCCCACATTAGGTGTGGAGGCTACTTAACAAATGTTGTGATTCTAAAACAATACCATGATTTTTGGACCTGGAATTATAAGACTGGGTAAATGGAATCACTAGACGTTCATTGTTTTCCTTTCGTTCAAAAGTAACTTATTTTTTCTATGATAATTTTCAGAACTGTTTTAGAAATAGTTCTTTAAAATTGAATTTTAATATGCTGTATTTTTCATTGGGACTTGATGAATTCAAGAAAGAAATATTTGATTTTTAGAAAGTACACATTCATCTTTATGCATATTAAATAGATTCATCTGTTTTTAAAATAGCAATTCTTATAATAGTTCTCATTTTTCTTTAAGAACAATGGAGAAACAATAGAAGCGACTCATTGTTTTTGTTTTTTTTTTTTTTCTTTTTTTTTTTTTTTGCCGAGGATAAAATTGTTGGCTGGAATGACCATGGGTCCGACTCAGTATGGGAATTCATGTGATCCTGTTGATACAAGGTCAGAAAATACATGAAAGAAAGAAATAGAACTCAGCTATTTCACTGGTCATAAAATCACTGAATTCTCAAGAATTGCCACCTTGCTCCTCAAATTAACCAAATAACCAGTAAGATAGAATAGGTCATACAGAATTATCTTGATTTAGGGGCGCCTGGGTGGCTCAGTCAGTTAAGCATCTGACTCTTGGTTTTGGCTCAGGTCATGATCTCACGGACTGTGAGTTCCAGCCCTGTGTTGGGCTCTGCAGTGTGTCAGTGTGGAGCCTACTTGGGATTCTGTCTCCCTCTCTCTCTGCCCCTCCCCTGCTCATGAGCTCTCTCTTCTCTCTCTTTCTCAAAAATAAACATTTTAAAAAGTAAAAAAAAAAAAAAAATTAAGATGGTAAATTAAGAAGAAGAAAAAGGAATATCTTGATTTGATAAGTAACAATGGAGTGTATGGCAAAAAGGATGCAAATTGTAGCACCTAATGACCACAGTGACAAGAACGGTTTTAGGGTTAATTTGTGTCCTAGGTATTTTGATGCTCCTCCTTTCGGGCACATCATAAAGTAAGCTTATACTTCTCTGCCCTCTTTGAGTTAGGTTAGACATGTGTCTTGCTTTGTCAGGAAGCTTTAAGAATCAGAATGTGATTCACCACACTTCCTTTCTCCTGAGGCAGGAAGCTTGGAAATGTGAGCTGTGCTGGAGTCCACCAGCCTGGGTCCCTTAGTGACTTTGGTAAGCAGGGGCCCACAGGCTGCACTGCATTTTAACATGAAGAGGGTGTGCGCATGGTTCTAAGCCATTGAGAATTTGATGGTGTCTCACTGCAGCTAGCCTATCCTGACTAAAACAGCAGTTCTTAAAATTCAAGGACTCTCTCCCCCTTTGACCCTATGCATCACTCTTGACTAACGGCACAAAATCCTGATGATTTCCACGGACACTAAGTAATTTGACTTTCTGATTCACAATATTTTTAAATTTGTAATACAATTGATTTTTTTGCTATAGTAGAAATAAATTGAATATTGCATTCTATAAAATAATCCTACCATGAATATTACAATGTGCAAGAATCAGGCTGCATATAAAAACTCTGCTACTACTAAACCTTTAAAAAAACTGAAGCCGTGAAAAATGCCTCTTTTGACTAAGCTTGCAGATAATTTATTTTGTTAACGCCATTATTTTACAGAATAAGCATTGCAAAAGTATTAGTTATAAAACTGAGTAAAACTCAAGAGATAAAATTGTATGATATTCTTATGAAGCATATGGCACTCCTGTGCGAATCCAATGAAATCTGTAATTGACAATTAAAATATGATGTTTATTTGGCATGTGAAGGGAACAAACCTGGATTCCTTCTCACCCAAATTTTCCATTTTAGAAATATTAACACTCAAAGGAGAAAATTGCCAAATCAACACTTTACTTTGGCTAGAAAATGTTAGGACGCCAAATCTAGCACTAATCCCATTAAATATTCCATTAAGATGACTAAAATAAAATATCTTTTTGCATTTTATTTTTGTATATTCTTTGCCAGTATTTACCCAAATTCTGGAGAGTTCAATATTTTCCCAGTTCACAGGAAAATCTCAAACTAGAAGACTAGTTTAGAAAATGGAGAAACCTATCCCCTACTCTCAGCATCTCATGTTATTACTATTGATTTTCCCTGTGGCATTGAAGTATAGATCCAGAGACAGCCAAGCTGTACTTAGAATACTGAAAAGAGGCAGCAAAGAGCAATACTTCTAATTCACTGTTTATGATCAGATACTTTAGATCTCTAGACACTGAGTACCTGAGATGTTTCTTTAAATGCTTTTCAGTGCCAGTTTATACACATAGCAGGTGCTGAAAATTATTTACTGAATGAATTAATGTCTAAGAAGATTCTATCCCTTGTTTGGGGAGGATACATTGTGTAAAAATATCTTTGAGAAAAGGCCTTGGGAAAAGGTCTACAATAAAGAATAGCGTATCTGAATAAGGAAACTGGCAGAGAAAAATGAGAGAAGTTCCCAAACATCATCAGGGCTTATATTCAGTCATTGGTTCCACTCTCATTATAGCAAGGCTTGCACATTCATTTATTCATTTAACAAACAGTGACCGACCATTCGCCACATCTAGCCATGTGCTCACTGTTAAGGATAAAGGGCAGAAAGAGAAATGGTCTTTATGGAACTGACAGCTTATCAGAAAAGCCAAACAAAACAAATGATAACCATTATATCTGACATGTGAGTGTCACTGGCAGCTAATAGTAAAAGTACCTGTAATGTGTTAACTCGCTGAGTCCTCACAATAATCTTTATGAAGGAGGCTCTATTTTTGGCACTGGCATTTTATAGATAAGAAAACTGAGACGGAGGAGACATGCTTGAGGGCAAATAACTAGTAAGAAGCAGATCAAAGTTTTGAATAACAGCATCTGCCTGCGCATCTCATGCGCCAATGTCTCACTAATGAGCCGTAATGACCGTAATACCAAAGGAAACACAGGGATCGGAATGCTTTCATGGCAACTGTAACTTAGTCCAGACATTCATGAAGAACTGTCTTTGATCTGGAACCTGAATGAATTAGCCAGATAAATATTTTATACCATTCGCTCCCAATTTGATAAAAGGGAACAACAGGTAAACATATTTAATGACCATCTAAATGTTATCTACAAAACCAACCACTTACATAATTTACTGAAAAATAATCTTAGGTGAATTTCACATCATTATTAATTTTTTTTAATGTTTATTTATTTTTGAGATAGAGAGAGAGAGAGCACAAGCCGGGCAGGGGCAGCGAGAGAGGGAGACACAGAATCTGAAGCAGGCTCCAGGCTCTGAGCTGTCAGCACAGAGCCCAACGCAGGGCTCGAACTCATGAGCCATAAGATCATGACCTGAGCCGAAGTCAGACGCTTAACTGACTGAGCCACCCAGGTGCCCCTCACATCATTACAGAAGTAGCTGCTTGTGAGGTTAGCATTTCCTTATATGTATTTTAGAGAATTTTCCATTGGCGTCCCCGACAACGGGTTTAGAATGAAGCAGTATCCCTCGCCCACCACCATTCCTGCCCACCCAGTACCGCTCTCTTATGTTAAACAATTAGAAGGTCATGTTTATTCGTTCAGACTTCTAGGCTACCATGAGCATATATACCTAAATGTTTCAGCTTATTAGAGAAATATATCATCAAGATGAAGCCCTCATAATGAAAAAGTCAAGACTACCAGGGGCTGACTAGAATCTTAATATAACAGAAGAGCTACAGTTTAAAGTACGTCAGATTTAGGGTCACGTAACATTATTGGCAAAATCCCTTATCGTACAGCAAACTCTGTGACCACAGAATTCTTCATTGCAGCGGAGGTTTGCTACCATCAGTCCATTGCTGGCAATCTTACTTTCAAGCTTTGAATTTGGTGGTGAAATGAGATAAACTTGCGCAGTCTCTAGCGACCAAGCTGATGAAAAAGTAGGAGATATTACGGATGCCATAACTCATCCCCCCTGTTGCTATCCAGTATGTGAGAAATTTGTTGTTGTTTGAGTGGGCAGTTTAGAAACATTTGTACTTTTAGGAGAGGAATGTTTAGAGAAGAGTGAAGGAAGCCAACAGCTAATTCTGCTCCTGTGACAGAGAAATGTTAGAGTAAACCAAGTGGGTTTCAGTTAAATTCTCCCCATTCAGGCAGATCTTTAGACATAAACCAAGATTATTACATTGAAAGAAAGAAGATAAAGCACCTACGTTCTTATAAATAGGAATATTTGCTATTTAAATTCATTGAATATATATTCTTTCTCTAAGACAATCCTTATTGAGCTTTATTGAGCACTCACCCTACACCAGGTACAAGGTTCAAATAGCAAGCAATATTCACTAATATGAAAGAGCTATGTTGGTAGCACCCTTCATTGTTAAATAACTTACAATAACTGAAATATACATCTTTTACAGAACAGTGAGCTTAGGCTAAATAGTAAATTAAAATTAGGGAAATGAATTAGCTTCCCTGTGACTTAGTTTTGCCATCCCTTAGACCTAATATATTATCTTTTCCAACCTACAATATGAAAGCATTTTAGACACAGAAGATAATATTAATTTTGTTTTCATTTGTGAATATCAATGATATTCAAAATATCAATCGCCAAAAAATAAGCTAGGTTGTAGATAATTCTAGGGATTTTTGCATAATATGAAAGAGAGCAAGTGAACACAAAAATCTTTCAAAAGTAATGCATAATGACTGTTTCCCAACACTAGAGGAGAACCCAGCATTTCCTGGATTTCCAGCATTTCCACACCATGAAATAGTCTATTTACTGATCATCTACTCCCATGAAAAATATCTCAGGCAGCGGAGTTTAGAGACATAAGGCAGTAGATTTTAGTAGGTAAGCAAGCTCTGGATTTAGCCATGTCTATATTTCAACCATGCAACTTACTAACTTTAAGCAAGTCACTTAATGTACACTGAGGTTTCTTATTCTGTAAAATGCAGATCATGAGATCTGCCCTGTTAATTTTTTTGAAGATGAATTATTTTCATAAATAATTCAGATCAACATCTAAGAGAGCTTGAGATGAGAAGATACTAGCCAAGTTGGTCTTATTGTTTTTGTTTGTTTATCCATTTTGAGAGAGAGAGAGAACTAGGGCAGTAGAGGTGCAGAGAGAGAGAGAGGGAGAGAGAGAATCCCAAGCAGGCTCTGCAGCAGCACAGGGCCTAACGTGGGACTCGAATTTACAAACCATGAGACATGACCTGAGCTGAAACCAAGAGTCGGATGCTTAACTGACTGAGTCACTCAGGTGTCTCAGTCTTATTGTTTTTAACAAACTGATTTTGGCTGGTTCATGACTTCTATCATACATCTGTGTTGCTACATCAGAATTTCTACGAGAAAGATCAGTGATTCGCAATTTATTTTCTGTTTCTGACACATTTTGCTTAATAGAATATCTGGCACAACTGCATCTTTTTTTTCCTTTTGTTTTTCTTTTTTCTTTTTTTTTTTTTACAATTGCACCTTTTGTAAAAGATACAAAATATTTCAGTGTCCCATGGAGTTTGAATTTACTTGATTGTCCTTCAGTATTATTTGTTGCCCTACGAGTGTTTCTTGGGTAACACTTTGGAGTTATTCTGTATTTCTTGTCACTTCCTTTTTATAACGCATAGCACAATCTACACCATGTTGCATGGACAGCCCCAAAGTTTCATCTGGTTGTCCATCTTTTGGCAGCTTCACCACACATCTGTGTGCTGGGGCACACGTGGGACAAACTGTGGACCAGCTACTTGGGGCTGAATGTTGAGAATCTCACTGCAGAAAATATTTTAAAATAACCACGGAGAAAACAAAAGCTTAAGAAAACCATATTGCATTCTCCTATCTCACTCTGGGTTGAATCTGGATTTTTCTCTTACCAGCTATTTGGTTTTCTCTTAGTCAATATTACGTATCTGGGGAATAGGGTGGGGTCATGAGGGATTTCCCAAGTAAGGACCGTGGAGATCGGCTGGAAGGCTAAGTGAACATATTCGGTGGAAATTAAATACAATGAATGAGCTGATATCCACCTCTGCCTTTTCCATTTTCTAATTAATTAAAAATGCCAAGCTGCACAGGCCAAGGTGACTTTATCAAAGTGAATATTCATCTAAAATGAGGCAAATGGGGTTTTACGTCTAGGCTTGTTTATTTGTTACGGTTTTCCCACACTTCTGAGACTGTGGTGGCCACAGGACAATGATAAAACAAAATGATAATAGTGGGGACTGTTACTTCTGAAGCTTTCCCACAGCGAGCTCATTTTAATTTTCCCACTCCTGACTCTTATAGGTAATTTCTGAATTTTCTAAACATATTTCAATACACAACTGCCAACACTCCTTTCCTCAGCTATTCTAGAACTGTCTCCATAACCCTGAAACTCCAGTTTCTCTAACTTCACTATAACAATATCAACACCAGGTACACGGTGGTTGTAGCTACTTATTGAATTCCTAATGTGTGCCAGCTCCTCCAATCCTCACAACGGTCCTATGGGATAGCTGTGCCCTACCACAGCAGGGATTCAATACAAAGTGCAGTCAGGTGGAAAAGAAGGGACTAAGAGGAGGAAACAGAGGCTTAGAGAGACGAAATATTTTCCCCAAGGTCACACAGCTAGTAAAATCCTTTAAAACCGAACATTCTCCGACTTAAAAGACCGGGCTCACTACTCTTCCTCACTAATGTGACAATAGATTTCTTATACAATATTACTTAAAATCACCCTTATTTGTTCCTGTTTCCAGACCTACAGTTAATACAAGAGCAAGAGGCACCTTACTGAAGTTATTTTGGTATCTGGAACCATTCTATACAAATAACTGTCCCTAAATACACTCCTTACACAATGCCTTACATGGAGAAATGATGAATTTTGCTGACTCATGATCATATATTATTTTATCTGAAAATCATCATGATAGGAGGAAGTCCAAAATGGTCCCTACCTACAGTTTTCCTGATGTGCAGGGGGCAAACACCACCTCTCTCTTTCTCTTTACTCTAGCTGCCAAGGAAGATTGTTTTCAGTCCACCCATAGAAACAATAGGGTGTTTATTTCATTGACTATCATAATTCCCCAGAATCTACCTACACTTGTATGCTTAACCCAGATAAATTTGGACACCAAATTTAATGATAGGGTTTCTTTTCTTTTTTTTTAATGTTTTATTTATTTTTGAGACAGAGAGAGACAGAGCATGAACGGGGGAGGGTCAGAGAGAGAGGGAGACACAGAATCTGAAGCAGGCTCCAGGCTCTGAGCTGTCAGCACAGAGCCCGACGCGGGGCTCGAACTCACGGACCGCGAGATCATGACCTGAGCCGAAGTCAGACGCTCAGCTGGCTAAGCCACCCAGGCGCCCCAATAGGGTTTATTTTCTATTCAAGTGGCTATTTGCCTTAGTAAAATGTTATTAAGAAGAAAACGTTTTGGAATTTGGAAATATATTACAGTATCTGGAATTGAAGGTAGTGTATTGTTATAAAACTGCTAACTTTTAATAACCTACTGGAATTTTCTTAGTTTGTGTAACATTTGTTAAGATATTTTTAGATATGTACATTAGTCAAATAATATCTGAAACTTCACTTTTATCAATATGCTTCTCATGATGCCAGCTTTTAAGTTAATTTATAATTAGTCATCTAGGCATTATCAATAGCCAAAGAAACTATTTAATTCCAATTTCACTTATATTAGCAAACGATAACATATAAACTCCATATATTTAGATGGCTTAACTGTCTAGTTTGACTTTTTTTTCCAGATTTTTGCATTTCCATTTCTTCAAGGTTAAGTGTAGGTAAGGTTATAGTTTAGGACCCTGGGCTGACCCTATTCTCTGTATTTTGATCCAATTCCCAAGGAGACAGAACATCCAATCTTCATCAAGTACAAGAAGCTTTAAGTCATACTAAGTTTGCTGAGAACAGTCTGGTAAAGGTGGCTCTCCTTCTGATGAGCTCAAATCTCAGACATTATCTCACAACATCTTTCTTTGTCTGTTTTCAGAAACCTTCAATAGTCACAAACGTCTGGGAAAGGGGCACGGTTTCTCATCTGTTCTGTATTGCCACCATCATTTTTGGGTGTTCCCATTCTTGAAATTTTAGCGTCCCATCATTTGCAAAATATTCATTCATTATTTTACAGTCCATTTTTCTCTTGCTTTATCATGAGTAAGAGTTTTATCTATTTGGATTTTCCTCTCTCTGCTTCCTACATAAGAATTTTTTTAGCATTTGCATGCTATGTGAGGGAAGAATCCTTCCTGATTTTTATTTCTTTTCTCTGTTATCCCCTGCAATTTTAAAACTTTCCATTTCACATTCAAATTGGTCTCATTTTCTTCTTCGTCAGTGCCCTGCACTTTTGTCTCTAGAAGCACAGACCCCACCCATCTCCTTGTTACTTCTACTGGTTCTCTTGCTGCAGTCAACGGAACATCTTGTCACTTACCAGTGACAACTGCTAAATGCAACTGGCACAGAGCCCCCAGCAGTGAGCCTGAAAGCTCATTTCTGTCTATTGGTAAAGTCTGCAGTCTGCTTTTGAAACTATATTTTGGTCTTAAAAAAAAAGCGACTTTTCTGCACAACTCTCCTTACACCTGACTTTTCCACGTAAAGCCCAATCTATCTGAAACCTCGCTGGGAGAGTCCACAACATGAGAGTGCTATTTGTGCAGTCACACTGCGGTGTTCTTTACATTTTGTGCCTAAATGGAATACACTGTTTTCACCCTGTGGTGTTGAGTAGTTTCTCTGTAAATGCCTCCCAGCAATTGTGTGGCTTCTCTGTATATGGATTTTAACATGTGTCATGTATCATTCCACCCCAAAAGTTTAAATCAAATTATTCCTTGCAGGTAGTTTGAATTGCAGTAAATATATCTTTTGATGGAATTTTCAATGAATTATTGATGTTCCCACCCCTCCCCCACATAGCCTGTTATGTGGGCATTTCTCCTTATCCTCTGCTGCACCTTACTCTGACATGGAATTGTTGTTTCAAAGGTTGTGTCGATTTGTTTTTTCTCTCTCAGAGGTTCACATGCTTGCCTTGCTCTCCAGTATTCCCCTGCCTTCTCCCTTTTTTAATGTCTATTTATTTGGAGGGGGGAGAGAGGGAGAAAGAGAGAGAGGGAGAGGGAGAGGGAGAGAGAGAGAGCACGAGCAAGGGCAGAGCAGAGAGAGAGGGAGACAGAGAATTCCAATCAGGCTCCATGCTGTCAGTGCAGAGCCCGACGTGGGGCTCCAACTCACCAACCATGAGATCTTGACCTGAGTCGAAATCAAGAGTCAGATGTTCAACCTACTGAGCCACCCAGGCGCCCCTCCTCTGCCTTCTATGCCAGGCCACCTCCAGCTTTATTCCAGCTCTTGCTTTCTCTAATGCTACATCTCTGCAGTTGGTTGCTTGCAAACAGCTAAATTCTATGCTTCTGCATCTTATTCCCAATCACCCTACAAATCCCTTGTTTCTACACGGCTGCTTCATTTTAACTTCACCTCTTCCCCAAATCCTCTTCTTATTCCCCCGGTTACTTTTTGTGTTTCCTACTCCCACTACTTTCAAGCTTCATACTTGGGCCTGTTCTTCATGAACAACAATTGAGTTAAGAAGTAGCACATATGAGTAGAAATTAGATAGTTTGGGATATGAAGCTTGATCCTATTATATGTAAGCTGTGTGACCTTAAAACTTTCAGAGCAACGACACCTTTTTCATTTCAGTAAGACAACAAAATTAGGATAATTATAAAGATCTTGTGGGTTTACTGAATTTAATGTTATTTTCTCTGAATACTCACTCCCCCGCTTGTTTGATTAAATCTGCCACTCTCTCCTTGGTGCTGTTCTGTGACTCTTAAGTTTTCTAAAACCACACTGACACCATCTCATTGTAACTATTTCTCTAGAGACAGTGGAGTGATTGTGATTGGGAATTCTGGAGCCCTAAGAGTGGGCATAAGTCCTGGTTCTAAATTGCTGAATACCCTGTGTCATTTCCTTGGGCTCTGTCTCTCGGTTTTCTTATCTATAAAATGAGGAATATAATAGCATCTGCATCACACAACTGTGGTAAGAATAAATAATTTAATGCATGTAAAGGACTTAACATGGTGTCTGGAACACAGTCACTGCTTAGTAAACATTATGACTCTCATTCAACTGTAACCTCTCCGATGGCAACATTTGGGTCCCACTCATTTATTTCTCCTTAGCAGCAAGCACATTACCTAGAATACAGTAAATGCTTACTTAATGCTTAATGAATTTGAATAAATTGAGGGAAAGCACCTAGAATGCTTTGTAGTTCAGGTAAGGTACTTGACACATGTTTTTCTTGTGACAAGTTTTATTAACTTCCCTGTAGGAAAACAGAACATTGTTATGCTGATCAGGAGAAAGTTTGTCACAGAAAAGCTGTGTGTTTTCAATAGCCTAATAATTGGAAGTCTGATGTGCTGAAGCCCAGGTGTTCTCAATGTCAGGCTAAGATATGCTGTTTCAGGAGCTGACTATGGGTCTTGTGTCCACACCCTCCAAGTCTCAAATCCTGGCTAACGATTAACACTTCTTATCTTTGAAGATGTTTTCCTATGATTTATTCTGGCTTTGTTAGCCAAGGCTCAACGGGTGTGTATGTGTCTGTCACTTGAAGTTCTAACCTATTTCTAAATTAAAGACTAATGAAATATCATTGAATTATATATATATATATAATATGTATTATATAATATATAAAACAATATATAATATGTAATATATTAATATATAATATAAAACAATATATATTAATATAATATATTATATAATATACAATATATAATATATTAATATTATATTAATTATAATATTAATATTATTATAAGTATATTGTATATAATTAATGTTATATTAATTATAATATAATATTATATATGTGTGTGTGTATATATATATATATATATATATATATCTTTGATATACAAAGGGCAAGCTGCTTGCTTTTCCTTCATGCACCCTTTTAGAAGCTTGGGAAAACTCAAGGAATTCCTTTTATCAAATTCCATATTAACTGCTTTCCACGATGTCTGTTAAAGCCAGCTTAAATAGTTTATTAGTAGTAGTAGTTAAATTACGCACTCCTGGCCCAACTATTACTTTACTAGATACCAAACTCTTGTCTTGCTTCTTTGCACTAAAAGGAAATTTAATAAATGTTTCCTAAAATCAAAACCAAGTACTCATTTCAAATTCTTCCTTATTTCATGACCTCTTGACCTCTGTTTTATAAAAAAAAAAAAAAAAAGGAGAAGAAGGAAGAGAAAAAGATTCTTAGAGGAAGGAAAAGTAGAATAAACCATTCAGTGAATGGTTAAAAGTGCTAAGTTTGAACAGCCCCCTTGAAGAGGTTGACTGAAAATAAAATTGCTTCTTGATTGGTATCATAATTTTCAGGATATGTGAATTTTAATCTTATTGATATTCTACTAGAAAAACAAATGGTAAGAAAAATAAACTTCTGTTAGAAAAAACCTTGGAAAATGAAACATCTCTTGGTATGTTTTACTTACGACTTCACTTGGGTTTCAGCAGCAAGCCACCAAACAGATGGATGATGACCTTTGGGATAAGAGGGCTGCCAAACCTTCCCAAAGATCACAAGCCTATAAATTAGTTCAAAGTGCATTATTCCAGCATATCTTATATTATTATAAAATAAAAAAAAATCTGAAGAAAGGTTATGTCAGTGTAGCAATTAGAAATCACTGGAACTTATATGGCAGAGAATCAGAAAGCTCAGTGGGTACTCAACTATTTGTATCTGTCTCAGTGAGTCTCCAAACACTCTGAGGAGTGCAGTTTTTGCAGAGAAGTTCCACAAAGCTATGGTATTATATTATAGGAACCACTTGCTGATACCTAGGGTTCATGGACCATAAGGGCTATATCGCTCCACAGGCACTCTGTGCAGCGTCATAGAGAAATACGCCTGGATTTTTCAGTATCTTAGCTGTGAGACTGTTTTATTTTTTTTTATTATTTTTAAAAACTTAAATCCAAGTTAGTTAACATAGTGTAATAACGATTTCAGGACTAGAATTTAGTGATCCATCACTTACAAATAACACCCAGGGCTCATGCCAACAAATGCCCTCCTTAATGCCCATCCCCCCACCCAACATCCCACCAGCAACCCTAGGAGACTGTTTTAAATGAAGAATAGCTTGGCATATAAAACCAATCTGAAATTCTCCTTACAGCTCAAAGAAACCGTACAATTTAATTAAGAAGAAACAGGCTTTACCATTACCAGGCTTATAACACTACTTGTCACATTTGCTTGAATCCAGACCTAGTTGTTTGTATACTTTGTGGCACTGCTCTTTATTTAGGTGGTTATGCAATGTAGAAACATTGCAGTGGAGAGTGGCAAAAGCTGTTTAGTTTCTTCTGGATTTCAAAGAGCCTGTTGTTTTAGACTGAAAATGTTTTTGAGTAAAAAGAACAGATTAAAAGGCAGATGGCTTTCACATATTATAAATAAAAATAGGTCAGTATTTTGTCTATTTATATCCTTCTTTAGAATACTTCTCTTGTATTTATTTTAACTTAATCTCATCTCTAATGAAAAAAATAGCTGAGCTTCTCTACCCCTAAGGAAGAGGAAAAAATTGTGTCAATAAAGAAGTCATTAAATTCAGAGCCTTTGTGAAAAATGATAACCTGTTATAGCTTTTAATATAAATGGATTTTGTAAGTTTCATAATTGAACTCCAAGGTACATGCTAGTTAAGACAGCAATATAAAATAACATTATGTACCTATAGGATATAAAATTAAATTATAAAAATAAAATGGACACTTTTTTTCTGAAGTAAAACATTTTAACAGCCAGAAGAGAAAGCAATTACAACTCCAGTGCTATAGATAAGTTAAGATTTTTCAGACTCTTTTGTTTCTATGGGGCTGTGTGATGGTGCATTTTTTTAAAGGTAAAGTGGAAGGACTATTCATCAGGAAGAAATCAAATAGCATTTTTTATGAGTATATAAGAAGCCTGTGTTCTGTTGACCTCATCATCTAATTACCCTATCGGTGATGGATGGCCAACCAAACTTTTGTCCACCCATGATTAATGGTACATCAATGGGCTGAATAGAAAATGGACCCCCCCGCCCCCGGCTCCGATTCTAGATTCCAGATACTTGATGTATTAGAGTGAATACAAACATGTATATTGAGCTCTCTAACAACATAGAACAAAGTACCGGTGGATGCTGTAGATGAAATGAAGATGACAAAAGATAGCCCCTGCCTCCAACTCGTACACAGACTTACAGTTGATGTCAAATGACTTGCACAAAAAGAAGTGCGATGGGAGCTATCAATCAGAGAAAGCCTGAAGTGATGTTAAAAATATCAGGCAAGGATTAATGGAAGCAAAAGAACTTGATGCATGGATAGATTTTGGCGGACTGAAATGGAGAAACAAGGGCAAGAGCATTACAGGTGGATGGAAGGCTTGAATGTGGGACAGTTAATTCTGTACAGAGTATGAGAACAGACCTCAGATAAATGGTTTGGTTGAGGATTTATTTTTTCCAAAAGGAAAATCATAGGTGGTGGTATGTTTATGGTTTGAGAAGTACTATGTCTCATACTAAGATAAATTAAAATAACACAGAATTTTTTGATGAAAAGTATGGAAGCCTCAGAAAATTAGTAAATAAACAAAATAGGTTGAGTGGAAAACCCAAATTAAACTAATGACATCAAAAGCCACCATATTGGTCAACAGTATCCTGTTAGTAAATATAATAGAAAATGCATTTGTGTAAACAACAATGTTCTAAATAGGAGACTAATAATAAGTGTCCAAGGCCTAAGTGGAGAAAATTATAAAACATTAATAAAGGATGTTAAGAAAAATCAAATAATTGAAATATCTATATCTATATCTATATCTATATCTAGTGAATTAAAAGATTCACTATTATAAAGATCCTCAAATGTGTGAATTTAATACAGGTAAGTCAAACTATCAATTAATAGTTGTAAGTGCAGGATGCCTTATAAATTCTTACAAATGCTGAGCTTTTACTGGGAGAACAGCCATGAAAATTTTGAAAACAACAACTAATATGTGAAGACTTGCCTAAGTAGATATGAAAATATTATAAAATTAAAGTAAATAAAATTGTATAGTACTGGCAAAAGTCTTAGTGAAGATCAATGGGAATACAGTCTAAGCCCCAAAACAAAAACAAACAAACAAAATATATATACATATATATTAAGCTCAATATATATATATATATTTATATATATATATATATATATATATATACACACACATATATATAAACATTTAAAAACTAACATATACACACACATACATGCACACACACATACATAGGAATACAAAATGGCATTTCAGATCACTAGAGAAAGTACAAGTCCACTGCTGGAACAGGGTAAATTTGTATATTTTGAGGAGAAATTTGACAGCATTCTCATAATTTAACCATCCATACATTTAAATGCAGCAATTCCACATATATATCAGTATTGATTTCATTATAGTATTACTTATAATAACAAAAAAGAATTGGGAACAATATAAACAAATACCAACAAGCGATTAAGGATATTACCATATACCAATACTTTGGAATACTATATATCCACTAGAAAGAAAATACTGGCAAGGAAAATGTTGACCAATTATATTCAAATTGAAATAAGCAAGTTATAGAATACTCTTTATAGTATGGTTTTAATTGGTTGAGATTGGTGGTAAGAAAAGCAAGAATCAAAAACAGTTCAGGGCACCGGGGTGGCTCAGTCGGTTAAGTGTCCAACTTTGGCCCAAGTCATGATTCTCACAGTTCATGAGTTTGAGCTCCATTTCATGCTCTGTGCTGACAGCTTGGAGCCTGGAGCCTGCTTTGGATTCTATGTCTCCCTCTTTCTCTGCCCCTGCTCCACTTGAACTCTGTCTCTCTCTTTCAAAAATAAAAATAAACATTAAAAAAAAAGAATCAAAGACAGTTCAACAGTATCCATTCTACTTCAGATGACTGGGAAAATGATGGTGTCATTAAAAGAAAGAGGGCAGGAGGAGCCAAGATGGCGGAACAGCATGGAAGCTTTTTGTGTGTCTCACATCCATGAAATATAGCCAGACCAACACTAAACCATCCTACACACCTAGAAAACTGATTGGAGGATTAACACAACAATCTGCACAACCTGAACCACAGAATTCAGCAGGTACTTGGCGTGGAGGGGTGAATTTGGGGAGCGAAAAGCCCTGGAGGGTAGGGAACCACTTTTGTGGGCAAAGAGAGGATGGAAACTGGGGAGCAGGTGGGAATACGGGAAAAGCACCCCTCCCCAAAAGCAGCTGGAGAGAAAGTGGAAAATTGGAAACAGCCACAGGGACTAAACTAAAAAAGGAGAAAGGAGAAAGGAGAGGGTTTAAATTCCATTAAGACTGTAAACAATGGGAGCGCAAAGGCTGCAACTCCTCAGCTGGATACCTGGAGGTGGTCTGGTGGGAGGAGCGAATCCCCAGGAACAGAATGGGGTCTGGGAGGTTCTCGGGGCACATGGGGAAAGCGGTTCCACTGCTGGAAGGACATTTGGTAGAGGCTGTTAAAGCCACCTGGTCCCAGCAGACCCCAGGAAACAGCCACATTCGCTGGTGCTGGAACAAAGTCCTTAAGGGTGAAGACTGGTGCCAGATATGTGTTGTGATTTTCCATAATCCCTGAAATGTTGCTGATACACTATCTCGGGAACTTTTCCTGAGGTGGCCTGGCACCTGGTTGCGGTCTCAGGGCACCGGCAGCAGCAGCGTCCAGCAAGCGTTTCTGGGTGCAGCTGACATTTGGCCACCGCTCATTAGGCCATTGCTCAGTGAGACCCTCCTGCAGAGGAGCAAAACCGGTCAAAGCTGCAGTCCTTCAGAAGTAAGGGGACAGGGAAAACAGCCACATCTGAGACAAAACTCGGGAGAGAGGTACCACCTGGGCCTGGTCATGGAGAGTGAAAAAGCAGGGAGTGGAAGAAAGCTGAAGACAGAGGACGGGTACGCGATTGCTGATCCAGGAGAACAGACTGGGTAGCTGGGTGGCGCCATTTTCACCGCTCCCGCGAATACACACACGCACCTATGAGCCCCGCAACAACCCACTCCAGTAGGCTAGCAGTGCCATCTAATGGAGAGCGGAGATGTTATACTGAGCCCTGCCCAACTGGGCCAATTTCTCTCTCAAGAACACAAGTCTCACCGCCGGCTTAGTTTATGGACTATAAAGCGCTACACAGACTGACTTCTAGGGGAAAACAAAGTAATTTCAGTCTTACTTCAATCTGTTAGTGGGTTTATCTATTCAATTTTCTTTCTTTCTTTTTTCTTCTTCTGTTTTACACTTCTTTTCTTTTTCTTGAATACAGGAAGAGAAAAATTCATTTTTATTTTCAATTTTCATTAAAAATATTTTTCTTTAACTTTTATTACTATATTTTTCACTTTGTGTAAATTTTTTTCAAATTCTATTTTACTTCCATCATTTTATTTTAGTCTACTTCAGTGTATTCACCTTTTCAAATTTTCAAACAATTTCCTTTTTTCTTTCTTTTTCTTTTTTTCTCTTTTTCATTTCTTTTATTTTTCTTGAATGAGAAAGTGAAAAACTTCATTTTTACTTTCAACTTCTATTAAAAATATTTTTCTTTAATTTTTGTACTATATTTTTTGCTTTTATGAAAATTTTTTCAAATTCTATTTTACTTCCATTATTTTATTTTAGTCTACTACAGTGTATTCACTTTTTCAAATTTTCAAATGATTTCCTTTTTTTAAATCTTTTTTCTCTTTTTCATTTCTTTTCTTTTTTCTTGAATACAGAAAAAGAAAAATTCATATTTATTTTTAATTTTTATTAAAAATATTTTTCTTTATTTTTCTACTATATTCTTTACTTTTGTGTATATTTTTTCAAATTTTATTTTACTTCCATCATCTCATTTTAGTCTACTTCAGTGTATTCATTTTTTCAAATTCTCAAACGATTTCCTTTTTTTTCTCCCCCACCCTTTTTTTTTCTCTAATCTGTCAAACCACTTTCAACACCCAGACCAAAACACACCTAGGATCTAGCATCATCTATTCGTTATTTGGGTGTGTGTGTGTTTTTAATTTTTAATTTTAAGTTTTTTAAATTTAAATTTATTTTAATTTCAATTTTTCTACCTCATTAATTCCTTTTCTCCCTTCAAAATGACAAAACGAAGGAATTCACCCCAAAAGAAAGAGCATGAAAAACTACAGCCAGGGATTTAACCAACACAGATACAAGCAAGATGTCTGACCCAGAATTTAGAATCACAATAATAAGAATACTAGCTAGAGTATTAGAATAGATTAGAATCCTTTTCTGCAGAGATAAAAGAAGTAGAAAATAGCCAGAATGAAATTAAATATGCTATAACAGAGCTGCAATCATGGATGGATGCAGCAGCGGCAACAGAGATGAGGCAGAACAGAGGATCAGCAATATAGAGGACAAACTTATAGACAATAGGAAGCAGAAAAAAGAGTGAGATTAAGGCAAAACAGCATGATTTAAGAATTAGAGAAATCAGTGACTCATTAAAAAGGAACAACATCAGAATCATAGGGGTCCCAGAAGAGGAAGAGAGAGTAATAGGGGTAGAATGGTTATGTGAGCAAATCACAGTGGAAAACTTTCCTAACCTGGGGAAAGACACAGCCATCAAAATCCAGGAAGGACAGAGAACCCCCATTCGATTCAACAAAAACCAACCATCAACAAGGCATATCATAATCAAATTCACAAAATACTCAAGCAAGGAGAGAATCATGAAAGCAGCAAGTGGAAAAAAGTCCCTAACCTATAAGCAGCAAGGGAAAAAAGTCCCTGAAGACAGATCAGGTTTGCAGCAGACCTATCCACAGAAACTTGGCAGGCCAGAAAGGAGTGGCAGGATATATTCAGCGTGCTGAATCAGAAAAATATGCAGCCAAGAATTCTTTATCCAGCAAGGCTGTCATTCAAAATAGAAGGAGAGATAAAAAGTTTCCCAGACAAACAAAAATTAAAGGAGTTTGGTACTAGCACAAGAACAGACACTCAGATCAACGGAACAGAATAGAGAACCTAGAAATGGACCCACAAGCGTATGGCCAACTAATCTTTGACAAAGCAGGAAAGAATATCCAATGGAATAAAGACAGTCTCTTCAAGTGGCGCCGGGAAAACTGGACAGCGACATGCAGAAGAATGAACCTGGACCACTTCCTTACACCATACATAAAAATAAACTCAAAATGGATGAAAGACCTCAATGTAAGACAGGAAGCCATCAAAATCCTCAAGGAGAAAGCAGGCAAAAACCTCTTTGATCTTGGCCCCATCAACTTCTTACTCAATACGTCTCCAGAGGCAAGGGAAACAAAAGCAAGAATGAACTCCTGGGACTTCATCAAAATAAAAAGCTTCTGTACAGTGAAGGAAACAATCAGCAAAATGAAAAGGCAACTGACATAATGGGAGAAGATATTTGCAAATGACATATCAGATAAAGGGTTAGTATCCAAAATCTATAAAGAACTCATCAAACTCCACACCCAAAACACAAATGATCCAGTGAAGAAATGGGCAAAAGATATGAATAGACACTTCTCCAAAGAAGACATCCGATGGCCAACTGACACATGAAAAAATGCTCAAACTCACTCATCATCAGGGAAATACAAATCAAAACCACAATGAGATACCACCTTACACCTGTCAGAATGGCTAACATTAACATCTCAGGCAATAATAGATGTTGGTGAGGATGTGGAGAAAGAGGATCTCTTTTGCATTGCTGGTGGGAATGCAAGCTGGTGCAACCACTCTGGAAAACAGTATGGAGGTTTCTCAAAAAACTAAAAATAGAACTATCTATGACCCAGCAATGGCACACGGGATACAGGTGTGCTGTTTTGAAGGAACAAATGCACCCCCATGTTTATAGCAGCACTATCCACAATAGCCAAAGTATGGAAAGAGCCCAAATGTCCATCGATGGATGAATGGATAAAGAAAATGTATATATATACAATGGAGTATTACTCAGCAATCAAAAAGAATGAAATCTTGCCATTTGCAACTACATGGATGGAACTGGAGGGTAATATGCTAAGTGAAATTAGTCAGTCAGAGAAAGACAAAAATCATATGACTTCACTCATATGAGGACTTTAAGAGACAAAACAGATGAACATAAGGGAAGGGAAACTAATATAAAAACAGGGAGGGGAACAAAAGAGAAGAGACTCTTAAATACGGAGAACAAACTGAGGGTTACTGGAGGGGTTGTGGGAGGGGGGATGGGCTAAATGGGTAAGGGGCACTAAGGAATCTACTGAAATCATTGTTGCACTATATGCTAATTTGGATGTGAATTTAAAAAAAATAAAATTAAAAAAAGAAAGAGGGCAATAGGAGCAAGGAGTTGGTTTGGTGGTGATGGTGAGCTTGTTTTTACTTAAAAAAAATCTTAATGTTTATTTATTTTTGAGAAAGAGAGAGACAGAGACAGAGCAGAAGCCGGGGCAGGGGCAGAGAGAGACATCTGAAGCAGGCTCCAGGCTCTGAGCTGTCAGCACAGAGCCCAACACAGGGCTCGAACCCACAAACCATGAGATCATGACCTGAGGTGAAGTCAGATGCTTAACCAAGAGAGCTACCCAGGTGCCCTTATTTAAAAAAATTTTTAAGTGATTTTCTGAGAGACAGAGAGTGCACTAGTGAAGGAGGGGCAGAGAGAGAGGGAAAGAGAGAGAATCCTAAGCAGTCTCTGCACTGCCAGCAGGGAGTCTCATGTGGGGCTCGAACTCACATGAGATCATGACCTGAGTCGAAACCAAGTTGGACACTTAACCCATTGAACCACATAGGCACCCTGGTGAACTAGTGTTTAAAATGTCAATAGCTCCGACTGATGAATTCATTAAGCAGGAGACTGGAAAAGAAGTTGAGTGGAGAGTTTGGGAGAGACAAATATTTGGGGTCATCTACATAAAGATGAGAATTACATCATGGTGGACAGGCTTCCTGTGGTAACAGAGAAAGTGAGAAAAATATCATCAAAGACAAAATATTGGCAACACCTGTGTTTAAGCAATAAAAAAAAAAGGAGCAGGAAAGAGCACAGAGTAAGAGAACCAGAGACCACGGAGGAAAACTTGGTTTGCATGATGCCACTGACATAAGAGAGTCTAAGGAGAGTGAACCATGTCACGTGCTACAGAGGGAAGTCCACCAGCGGCAAACCTGAGCAAACGTGATTGGGCACTGAGTTACTGATAACCTTTGAGAGAACAATCCAGGGGAATGAATGATGACAGAAGACAGATTGTAAGGGAGTGGGTGATAGCACCTCAATTATATATTTGATTTATATCTCCACTTGCTTTGTAATTTTTCTAATTGTTTCATCAGTGAGGCATCAGAAATGAGTAAGAGCTAAAAGAATGAAACATCAATGACAGTAAAATTATTCCTGGTGACTGAACTTACATAAAGAGGCACCTGTAGGCCTTCCGATAAAATTTTCCAGTTTTTTCACTAGACACTTCAATATTCCACTTAGCAGGGTAAACTGCTTCCCATTCTTAAGGGACCCAGATGGATGGAGCCAAGAGGTGGAGGGGAAGGCTGGGGATGACAATATTTGAAATTGCACTGCAGGGCCTATATTTACTTTCTCTCTCTGGTAAAGAATATCAATGAACTGAGACACATTTCTCTAATCTATCTGAAACCTTTGGTTTCCCTTTTCGCCTAAAGCAAACTGACTTTTTAAAGAACCATTTACTTGCTGTAGATTTTCCTGAAAATAATCTATTTCAAAAGAATAGTTTGACAGTGAAATCAGTGTGATCACAAAAAGGCAGGGAGACTGTGACCAGAAAGAAGATGAAGGAGATTCTAAGCAGAGGAGAAATTTTTTTAGCTGAATAAAAGAAGAGTGACTAGAACAAATATGATTTAACCCACCAGGGAAATGAATCTTCCAGTCCTCCTGGAGCTGGTAGCTTAATGCTTTAATGTGTGTGTGTGTTGGCGGAGGGGGAGTGATTCCCCTGATTGGTAAACAAGCTAATGAGAAGGCCCTCATCATTACAGAGTGATCTGGCAACATGAAAGTCCAGACATGGCAATGCTAACTTTGTGGTGTGACAATAGGAATGGCACTGTCACCATTTTATTCAACACGTGCGTCCACCCAAACTTCATTAGTAAAATATTGTATATTGACTGCAGAATGCATAATGTGCTAAAGTCAGTAATAAAAGACTACAACATCATCTCTGGATTATCTCTCACTCAATATTTTTATTGACATTTTTACATTAACTGGCAAATAATTTTCTCCCATGTAATCCAAGCAAGTCATGAAAAACTGGGGAAAGAGATTTAAGGAGTATCACTATTTCCCCTCCACATATTTTCAGCATTTGACCAATATTATCTCCTTTTTAAAAAATATTTATTTATTTTTGAGAGAGAGAGAGAGAGAGACAGAGTGCAAGCAGGGAAGGGCAGAGAGAGAGGGAGACACAGAATCTGAAGCAGGCTCCAGGCTCCGAGCTGTCAGCACAGAGCCCGACGCGGGGCTCGAACTCACGACCCGTGAGATCGTGACCTGAGCCGAAGACGGATGCTGAACCCACTGAGCCATCCCGATGCCCCATCTTTTCTTCATTTTCAAGTCAGAAAGATAGTGATAAGACAGTAAAATCTCTTCACTAATCATCCAGTTAAATCTGTCCATCTTACAGATGAAGAAACTGGATCTCTGAGAGGCGCCTTCTCTGGGGTCTAAGAGCTTGTTAGCGGAGGCGCAGAGCTAAACCTCCTGTCACTTTGCGCTCAGTCCTTGCTCCCTACATATACAATAAATCACTTAGCTTGTTGGTGGTTAATGGCACATAGCTTTGCTTTAGAGTTGCTCATTGATTATTTATTCATGAAGGTTTGGTACGTTTGAGCAAAGCTGGCTAGAGCAATAAAAGGAAAACTTAGAGTGTGAAGACAGACTCTCCTGGTCACCTCTGTTTTCTCGCTCGTCTCTCTCTTCCCCTGCTTGGCCCTATCAATTTCTTCACTGCATGCTGTCTCAGTCTGTGGCCTCCTCAGACCTCTTCCAGTTCTCCACTGCCCACTAAATAATCGTCTGCATAGTCATACCACACTGGTGACTTGTAAACGTGCATAGACATGGAATTCAATGCGACTGCCAGCATTCTTAACTAAAGGACACAACGTTCTCAATGACCAAAGCTTCTTATTGTTTTTGGCTGTCAATCCCACCATATGGATTTACACTTGCTTGTGTATAATTACCTACATGTGTTCTTGAGTAGAAAATAAGATCTTCAAGAAGGACCGTGACGACCCAACTTTCTTTCATCCATTTCTTTTACAAGACAGCACAGTGCAGTATGTGTTAGGGGACTCAGAAGCCCCTTAATAAGTTCCACTGGCACTTTTAGACTATGATGATTCGGTGATTTCCAGTAAAAATGCCCTCCTACTTTCCCTTATAAAAGAAATAATGAATGAGAATTAGAGGTTTTACTGCTTGATATGCCCATAATCATTCATCTGGACTCCGTGCTTTTCATTTATAAAGTGTGGGAATGCAACCCATTTCTGATGTCCTTTCCTCTTCTAACATATAACAGGTCAGTGTCAGGATCCTGACTCTTGATGATGACATCAGGGAAGGTAATGACCACATTTTCTAAAAATGACACTGTGTGCTACTAAGGGAGGGAGGATACTGAATTTTAAAATCTCTGACTACTTACACCATCATTTATGTGTTGTTTTTTTAAAAGTGTGCAGCTTTTAGTCATATAACTTTTTTTTTTGTCAACCTAGCTCATGATGGATGGATTTCTGCTCCTGTATGCTTGATCAAAGAAGCTGTGTGGAAACAAGCATCACTTCCATTCCAGTAGACTGAACACATTTCATTAACTAGCCAACAAGACTGCCTTTCCTGTTAATGGTGAAGGTGCTTGCAGATAACATGGGTGAATATATTGGAGAAACCCCTTGTGATACTGTTTTCATAGATAATGCTATTAGTCTTATACTTTTAGTCTTACATTGACATTGTGGGCATTTTCATGTTATCGTTGATTTTTCAAATTCCAAAAAAGATGTTTTGTCTCAAATTTCCTTGTCTGTATAAATTAGAACATCAAAACACACACACACACACACACACACACACACACACACACACACATATATATATACATATATATATACACATACATATATATATGTGTATATATATATATACACACATATATATATATATATATGTATATATATATACACACACACATATATATATATAATGGAATATTATCCAGCCATAAAATAGAATGAAATTTTACCATTTGCAAGGCCATGGATGGAGCTAGACACATAAGGCTAAGTGAAATAAATCAGCCATAGAAAGACAAATACCTATGTGATTTCACTATTTTGTGGAATTTAAGAAACAAAACAGATGAGCAAAGGTGGAAAAAGGAGATAGAGACAAACCAAGAAACAGACTCTTAACTACAGAGAACAAACTGATGATTACCAGAGGGGAGGGTTGGTGGAGGGGGGAGATGGGTGAAATAAGTTATGAGGATTAAGGGGTGCATTTGTCATGATGAGCACTGGGTGATGTATAGAATTGTTGAATCACTACATTGTACACCTTAAACTAATATAACACCGTGTGTTAAAAAAATTAAAACATCAGGGGCACCTGGGTGGCTCAGTTGGTTAAGTGTCTGACTCTTGGTTTCGGCTCAGGTCATGATCTCATGGTTCCTGAGTTAGAGCCCCTTTTCAGGCTCTGCGCTGATAGGTTGGAGCCTGTTAGGGATTCTCTCTTTCCTTTTCTGCCCCTCCCTCACTCGCTCTCTCTGACTCTCTCTCAAAATAAATAAATCAACTTAAAAAAAATAAAAAAAATCAAAACACCAGAAATTTATTCTCTAAGGAAGTAAAATAATAATAGCTTTTAGTATTGAAAGTACACATCTTTGGCTGGACATAGGTTTCTCTGTTGTATACTGTGTGCCTTCAACTTTCTGTGCCCGATCATGAGACCATAGGAGAATGATGATTTTATAAGATGATCCGTGAAGTTTTTGTACCTCACAGTGAAATTATCAACACGTCACACAGCCCTCTCAAAAACTCTTGATCACATACATTCTTAGCTAGTTGAGGTGTAAGAGTTTCTCAAAATACCTGCACCACCATTCAGTTTACCACTAGAGTTCTGGAATGCAGCCATTGTGCCAGCGGCAAACTGCTCTTGCTGCATCAGAACTCTGCCGAGCTGAGCATGTGTAGAGGATGGGTGTCAGTATCCATTATCTACACAATTGTTTGGGATCCTGCTGACATCCTCAGGCCCACATGCTTAGGTCATCAAGATTCAGTTTGCAGCAAGGTGACCATGCTAGGGTGACCATTGCGAGGTGAGGATAAGCAATGGCTTAAGGAAATTTTAAAGTATATCTTTGAGCAGAAAGGCAGTCCTGTAAAATTCTGGGAAAATAGCACCAGATGGGCCACGCTGGCATATAACTATCAGAAACATCAAGAAATATTTTAAGCAAAAAAAGCATTGGGGCAGTCTGCAAAGCAAAAAGGAAAAGACAGTGAGTGTTTTTAACATCACTTAGGAAAAAGGGTATGGGTTTTCATCTCAGGCTCGTTTTTATTTGTTTTTTAATTTTTTAATTTTTTTAATTTGCAGAGTTGCTTTTAAATCCCAGCTATTTAACTCACTCTATTAATCTATTTTAGGAAACTATGTAGCAAATCCGAGTCTTAATTTTAAAGAATGCATAAAAAATGGGGACGTAGTGTTTTTCTTGTAGAGTTATTGTGAAGATTCAGTAAGTCAAGTACATAACCCAGTAACCAGCACACACACCAGAGAGTAAAGAAATGGTAAGTATAAACAAACATTGATGCCTATATAGAAACCTTAAGGGTAGTTTTCATGTGCACAAAATGGAAAAAAGAAGGTTTGACTTCCAAGTCTATGTTTCCAGTTACACTTATAACACCAAGATCTTCCAACACAAGATTAATAAATTAAGTGAAATGCCAAAAAAATGCTTCTCATTTTAAGTGGAAAATGGAAACACTTTAAAATTTTCCACATAATCTTAAAGTGTTCAGAAACTGGAAGGACGATGTCCCAATAGTTTCCCTTCTAAGTTTCCAGAGTGGGTTTAGCCAATAATTCCTTTATGGTGTGTAAACTGTCCCTAAGCCAGTGAGTCATGGTAGGTTCATAGACCACAACTTGATAGAAGAAAGGGCTGTTCACTGACTGAATGGTGGGTTCTTTGGAGAAAGGACACCTTTCTGTGTCTGTCAGGCCCCGAATACTCACGTAAGTGTGCTTACTTCTTATTATTTATTAGAAGAATAACGCTGCTTTAATGGTAAGTAACAGGACTCACGGTCCACAGGAATACAGCTCATGATAATGCAACAGTAATGAAAACCTGTCAATGAAACCCTGAAAGATACTAGGGTTGGGGGTTGGGGGTGGGGGGTGGGGGCGGGCAGAGAAACAGAATAGACCAAGGCAGTCATACTGCTTAACTAAAGAAAAATGAAATGCAGACATACAGCTGAAAAAGTTAAGATCATCAAAGGCATTTCCGGCTTTCAGCAAAATGATACAGAGCTAAAGGAGATTCTGTATTTGTCTTCTCGTTAGTAGATATGGTTTCTGGTGAAATTGAGCTTATAACTGATGGGAAGGAATAGACTCACTAGCTACATCATTATAGGGGAAAAATTGGCCATGGACCTTTGGAAGGAGGTAATGGGCAATGTTCTTTCCATATTCAGCAGCAATGGAGCCTGGGCAAGAGCAAGATAGCAGGAGAACTCAATTCTTGCAAGGACACTGCTGTAAAGTTATCTGACCTTGAGAAACTCATGTGCACTCCCTATAATTCTCAAGTTTCCATCTGTACTGTGAGGACTCTGAAGTTTCTCCTTTCTACATAATTCTTCAAGGGGAAAAATATATATATTGGGAAATTTCTCTGAAAATTTCAAGTGGGCAGATTTCATTATTCTCTTTGTTTTACATTGGCACTAAGACAGAGAGAGGCGGGGACTGAGCAGGAGTGATGAATGTTAGAATGGCTTTTGGTTTGCTCTCCAGATAAGCAGAGAGCTGAAGCTTCTGAGTTGGCCTGGCACTACTCCAGGTCTTATTATTTTCAAGTGCTACATTCAAGGTTGTGACCAACTTGATGCGCTTTCAGCGGCTGGGGTATCACCAAGGGGATGGTCCAAACTGCCAGAAATAGATGTCTAGGATCTTCAGGTGATTGAGGATCATGTGTTTTAGCCCTTCACTCTGGGTTTTTAAACTACAATAAAAAAAAAAAGAATAAAAACAAAACAGTAAATAAAGGCAAAGATGATGATAGGAAACAAGATGATAGGCCTGGTTTCCCTGGAATAGGACAGTCACGAAGGGAAGCATGGCTGGTTAGTCCTGCCTTCTGCGCACACTAGCCCTTCCACTTTTGCTTGAACATTCTGGTGACAAGGCACACAGTCGTTGCAAGGAAGCGCATTCAGGTTTTAACAGTTTGATTGTTAGAAGAGTCTTACTTATTTTGAGCTTCCAAATTATACTTTCTTGTATTTATTCCCCACATATCATGTGAAAAAAATGTATTTTTAAATTTTTAATATTATTTTTAATTAAATGGTAGCATTAAAAAATCCCATAAAATCATTTTGAATGTTTATTTTGGAAATACTTTAGCTTTCTTTTTGGTTTAACAGTTATCAAGCACTTGATATACAGACACTGTGGAACATGTTTACATCAATGACCTCATTTATTCCCACAACAAGATGTGACATAGACACTGTTATGCCTAGTTTACAGATTAAGATACTTGAATGCTTTGTCTCAAGAAACACCTATAGTTAATTCATGGAACTGTGATGTAAACACAGACTCTTAAGCATAAAGCTATTATTAAAGAGTTTTCTAGCTTATTTTGCTTTAAATATAGGTTCTTTTTTTTTTTTGGATGTTAACTAGATTTTTTGTGGTGATCATTCGCAATATACATATAAATATCAAATTATTGCGTTGTACACACAAGAAAAAATAATGAAGGGCTGATTTACTTCCTCTTTCTCACCACAATCAGGTAATTCATCTGCAAAAAATTGGCACCAAAGCTAATACACATAAAAATAGATTCTTACATGTCACTTCCAAGGAGAGAAATTTTATAATTCAGAACTGTGAAAAATCTTATATAACCTTAACCAAGGAAAGGGCCAGGAGACACTTTTCTCTCAACAAGAAACCAAGTATCAAATTCCTGTTACATAACTATGCTGCATTATCTTTCAAGAGATGGAGGGTAGAATAACACATAGGGCACCATTTTTCCTGCTTTGTAAAATGCAATAACAACTTAACTGGCAAAATACATGACATGAAAGGAAAAGAAACAATGGCTCTAGCTATGTGGTGGGATTATAGATAGAAAGGATATCTGAACTGCACTAGGAAATGAAAATACAGTTTATGTCAGTAACACTGAGAAACACGAAGAAACAGCCCTAGACCTGCTAATTGTTTGTCCTATCTAAATCCAGAATGGACCTTTTGAACAACCTATTTAAATGTGTGGTTCATCAGTAAATACAATGGCTGTGCCAGAAAGATGTATTCCCATATTAACCATAGTCTCCGTCAGTAATGACTTCATTGATGTTTCTGGCTGCTCATTTGGTCTAACGTGCTCTCCCTTGCTGCACCGTTACCCGCACGTGCAATAGCTCATCTGTCATCTTCCTTTCTAGAGCACCTGTCACTGTAGCGTTTATGAGCTATAAATGAGGACTGCGCGGCTTATACCCACGGAGCCAACATATTAACACAATCCCTCATTAAGAAAGATTTCTTTTTTCTTTTCATTAATTCACCCAGCTCACGTCTACCCATCACCGAACTTTACATTTCTAATGTTTAGCTCTAGAAACCATACATTGCTCGTCATGAAAACCAAAAACTTAGAAAATATTCTGTGTAGTGCTCAAAACTGCTGTCTCATCTAGCAGTGGGAGAGTCCTTTTTGGTAAAATGCAAGATTCTCTCCCTTTGTGATTTGAATGCGTGTGCCATTAAATAAAATGTTTCTATTAAATTTCAAGTAATTGTGTGTAGTTTTTAAAAATTCTTCTCAGAAAACTGACTGCATATTTGGTGAACTGTGATGACAATCAACTCAGAAAAATTCACAGAACTCAATGGATTTAGGTCCATGGGTCTTTTTCCATAGTATTATCTTGGTATTTCCTTTGTCAACATGCCAGGCCTCCAAGCCCTTGTTCAGTCTCTTCCCACTGTCAGTCTGGTCATCTTACTGGTTGGCTGCCTGACAAAACAAAGTTCTTGGACATTGGAGTTTACTGCCACCTTTTCCAGGCATAATGATGTTGAGGAAGTTTTGTCTGAACTTGATATTCTCACTGTGTGTCTGGAGGTCAAGAGAATAGCCAGCCACTACAAATGAGCCCTAAATTGGCAAGAATGTAAAAAATATCCTTCACTATTTCCTCAAAGGGAGGCTTCATGAGGAGGGTGTTGTGAGTTGAACTGTATCCAAAAGATATACTGCAGTCTTAACTCCTGGTACCTGTGAATGAGACCTTGTTTGGAAATGGGATCTCTGCAGATACAATCAAGTTAAGATGAGTTCACAGATGAGTTGAGGATGTGTCTTAGATTTAATGACATATGTCCTTTTAAGAGGGCCATGTAAAGACAAAGGCACACAGATACACACAAGGAGAATGCCATGTGATGCCAAGGAACATCAAGAATTGCCAGCAACACAAGAAGCGCAGAGAGAGGCATGGAACAGATTCTCCTACAAAGCTTTGAGAAGGAAATCAACTTTGCTGACAAGCGGATTTCATACATCGAGCCTCCAGGACTGTGAGAGAAGAAATTCCTGTTGTTTGCAGGAATTTGTTACCAAAGCCGTAGGAAATACAGAAGGCAAGAGGTACAAGATAGCAAAGAAGTATTCGACTCAACATATGTACCATCTTGTTCGCAAAATACAAGGCAACCTCTCCACTTTTCAAAAGTTACAACTTACAAATTAATATCAAAACGAACTACCAGATATCCAGTATCTGCAATCAAGGAGGGAAAGAGGGAAGTGTAGGAGGAGAAAGGCAGTTGGCAGTATACTGCATCCACTCTACTTGGAACACTTGGCTTTTCTGCTAGATGGATCCAGAAAACAAGTAATGCAGGAGAAGTCTGCTGCGAAATTTCAATGTGCTATGATCATTTGTCCTACATGTGTTCTATACATCTCTTCTAATCAGTCTGTTCTCGCCATACCATCCTGCCATATTGGGATCTTGATATTTACTGAGCAAGAACAGAGATGCCATAATTGTGGGCAGATTTCTCATTGTTCACTCTTTTCAAGAGTAAGTGTTCTGCACAGGGTATTTTCTATAAATATGACAAGAGATGGGAAAAACAGATGGGAACATTTCAGTCCCAACTTACCTATTATTTATGCTACCTTTGCTTTCATCCAAATAACATCAACTTTATGGCTGAAAGAGCACTACTGTATTACCCCGAGGGTTCTTAGGCACAGTAAAGCTTCAGGTAACAAAATTTCTTGTTTATTCCATTTCTGTCACCTAAGCCTTGGTGTAAGAATTAAACTTGACTCGTCTCCAACCTATCCACCTCACCTGTTTAAACAGGTGTAGAGTGCCCTCTATTGGTGCAGATATGGGCGAAGGACCTTGCCTACCTAGTGATCATTAACCAGTAATTTAAGAATTTTTGTTCTTCTTCTTTGGTTGTCAGTTCATTAAAAAAAAAAAAAAAAAAGTAACTAGGAAGATCAAAAGTACTGATTTGATTTTAATTCTATGTAAAACTTACCTGGCATGAATGAGACATGGTGATGTAGCAACACGGGAGGAGCAAAGACTCGACATCAAGTCCTAGATTTGAAAATGTGCTTTCACTGGAAGAGTTTATTAATAGTCCTCATCCCACTTTTGCTAACATGTCCAACACCAAGCTCCTGGCTCACTGATTTGCTATACCCAAGGCCTGGCATTCACTTATCTGACAAATATTAACTGAATACCTATTATCCGCCATTGTTTTAGATGCGGCAGACACAATGGTGACTCAAACAAATTTCTGTTTTCTGATTTGTAATAGAATGGATATTTGACCACATAATAAGCATATACTAGTTATTAATTTACCAATTAGTATATTTAGTATAATATACTTAAGTAACAGTATAGTTAATACTAGTTATTATTACATATACTAATAGTTATTTCTACTGTTATTACTATTTTCATTGTAACTACTACAGAATTACTAAATATAAATATTCTTTTTGTTAAAATTGTATTTTCTAATCAGAGCAGTTCATAAGAATCTATTGTGTACACAGAACAATTCTTTCCTCAGGAAACTTCACTGTGAAGGTAAACACAGGTAATCACAGTAATCAGAATCTTATTAGTGCACATACAAGGGCCTGCATTCTTAGAAGTAATGTACTCTAGAACATTCACCTATTTCTGTAATAGCTAAAGCCACTGGTATATGGCCTCCCAACTAGACAGTTAGGAGAAAGCATCCATCAGGTATCCACTTTGTTCTAGAGGGAAATATACAAAAACAGCATGTGGCCATTCACTTGGTACAGCTGAGCTCTGAAATGATCACAAGTTTCATATTTTCCCATTTATGAACATGAATTTATGATTATTTTGTTTTATAAATATGAATGGGCTCTGAGTATAAAAACTAAACATTAAAATTTTAAAAATCACTTGTATAGACAATTATTTAATTTTAGCTAGACTATTGAAGGAAAATCCCACCAAATATTTATAGGTTTGTTTCTACTGCTTACTATGACATTTCATAATTATTCTTATTTCCTACATTGGCAGAGTAGGATAGCAATTAGAGGTATCCTCTTGGACTTGAATTTATTATAGCAAAACAATATCTTTAAAATGCCAAAACCAGCATTTTTGTTTTCTTTGATTTATCCTTATAGCCCATAAATGTCTGTATAAATGAGTACATCTAAGGTCTCGTTCTTACAAAGGGATACTCTAAGCTAAGAGCTTTTGAATTATAAATGGTAAAAATGAAAATGTTTTAGATTTTGTTTAAGGAACTGTAGAATAACAATGCAGTTATAAAATACTTCAACTTGAGATGTGAATTACTGAAGCAACTGCTTTTAGTTATCACCAACTTTTCCCTATAAATTGGTGTTTAGGCTACAGTTTCTTAAAACAGTCTTTAGGGTGCCTGGGAGGGTCAGCTGGTTAAGCGTCCAACTCTTGGTTTCAGCTCAGGTCATGATCTTATGCTTTGTGAGTTAGTTCTGCGCTGACAATGAGGAGCCTGCTAAGGATTCTCTCTCTTTTTGTCCCTCCCTGTCTCTCTGTCTCAAAATAAATAAATAAACTTAAAAAATATAAAATAAAATAGTCTTTGGTAAATAGAAAAAACAATATGATTATTTAATAAAAATTACTCACATTTTTATAAAAACACATTTTTTATGTTTTGTTTAAAATCCTGAGTTCTTAACCAATTAGTAAGTTAGAATCAGTATTTTAAAGTAATCTTCTCATTATATGTGGAATCTAAAAGACAAAACAAACAAATAAACAAAAAACCAAACAGACTCTTAAAAACAGAACAAACTGGTGGTTTTCAGAGGGCAGGTGGGTGACAAGATGGAAGAAATAGATGAAGAGGATTAAGAGATACAAACTTTCAATTATAAAATAAGTAAGTCATAGAGGTGAAAAGCACAGCATAGGGAGTATTGCCAATAGTATTGTAATAACACTGTATGATGACAACACTTTCGTGGTGAGTATTGAGTAATGTAGAATTGTTGAATCAATGTGATGTACACCTGAAACTAATATAACATTGTATGTCAATTATACTTCAATAATAAAAAAAAAATAATATGACTTCTCAGTGTTAAAAATCACTGGTTAGGTGATTTGGAGAAAGCTCCTCAAGAGGGGCTTGTTTGTCTCATGATTAAACAGAGGTTATGGGTTTGACAGGGAAAGAGGTGGGGAGCCAGTTTCATCACATGACATGACATGACATGACATCGCCAGTACAAACTGTCAGCACGACTCATCACTGTTGGTGTAATCCCTGATCACCTGGCTGGGCTAATGTGTGCCAGTTTTCTCTGCTGTAAATGTACTTCATACTGCAGTTTCGGAAGGAAGTCACTATGTGAAGCCTACACTTTAGGGGTGAAGATTCAGTGTATTTTAAGCTTTAAATTTGATTGATTTTTTTTCCAAATATGAAGTAGTAATTAAGTATATTTGGAAATATTTGGTCTCTAAGGAAAAAATAAGAACATTTTAATAGGACAACAGTCTCTTCCCTTACTGAAGCACACGGCTGGGAGGGATGTTCTAAATGGTGACAGGACTCATTGGACAATTCCTCACCTAGAGAATTTTATTGGTTTAGGTTCCAATTTCTTTTTAAATTTGCAGAATTCCAAGAATTCACAGAGTTTTATATGTATCTAATACCTCTCATTCTGCTCTTCAAGCATTTAGCCATGGTGCATATTATAACAGTCATCTTCCTTAAATTTTCTAGTCTTTGCCTTTCTTTTTTATTTTTTTATAATTTTTAAATGCTTATTTATTTATTTTATTTTATTTTCTAAAAAAATTTTTTTAACGTTTATTTTTGAGACAGAGCATGAACGGGGGAGGGGCAGAGAGAGAGGGAGACACAGAATCTGAAGCAGGCTCCAGGCTCCAAGCCATCAGCCCAGAGCCCAACGCGGGGCTCGAACTCACGGACCGCGAGATCGTGACCTGAGCTGAAGTCGGACACTTAACCGACGGAGCCACCCAGGCGCCCCAATGCTTATTTATTTTTAAGAGAGAGAGAAAGAATGAATGAGTCAGGTAGGGGCAAAGAGAGAGGGAGACACAGAATCTGAAGCAGGCTCCAGGCTCTGAGCTGTCAGCACAGAGCCTAACATGGGGCTTGAACCCATAAGCTGTGAGATCATGACCTGAGCTGAAGTTCGACACTTAACTGACTGAGCCACCCAGGTGCCCCAGGGGTGGTCAGATTTTGTACTGTTAAGACTTTCAACTGATTGAATGAGGTCTACCCTCATATGGAGGGTAATCTGCTTTTCTTATAGTCTATTAAATGTTAATCTCATCCAAAAAAATACCTTCACAGAAATATCCAGAATAATGTTTGACCAAATATCTATACACTGTGGCCCAGCCAAGTTGACACCATCACTCTAGCCATTACATAAAATTTCCTCTTTCTTTTCTTCATAAGTTATTTCTACATTATCTGAGCATATAATACCAACACTATTCTCCACCTATACTTATGCCAATAATTGCTTTAGACATTTATATTTAGTGTTCAATACCAAAGAGAGGGAGAGAGAATTACAAGCAGGCTCTGCTGATATAGTGCAGAGCCTGACATAGGGCTCAAAGTCATGAACCGTGAGATCATGACCTAAACTGAAGTTGGATGCTCAACCGACTGAGCCACCCAGGCGCCTGTCTGGTCATTGCCTTTCTTGCGTGGCTTATATATTTTGTAGTTATTACTAAAAGAAACTGAGAATAGCATATTGATGGAAAATTTCCACCAGCTCCAAACAGTCACATCTTCTACCCCCTTCCTTCATCAGTCAGCCCCTCAAGAGGCAAAAAGACTGACAATCCCAGAAATGCTGGGAATATGATTTCTTAGGGTCTCACCTGTGTAGGCACACACACATGCACACATACACACACACACACACACACACACACACACACCCCTCTTACCTCCTTAAACTGAATTTAGTTTATAGTTGCCTTCTATGGTTAAATTAATAAGATGCTAGAGAGACAATCTGATCCTAGAAAAGTCAAGGCTTCTCTCATGTGGCCTATGTTTGCTGTTTATTTGTCTCCAGAATTTCACTTTGTTAGACCACATGTACTTCTTGATAAAGAAATTCAGGCTGAATTTCAAATACCATAAAGTGTTTGCATATGAGAGGCACTTTGATAGACATTTTCATACATGATGTATTTAAAAATCTACATACTGATCTTGTGTATTTACTGCTTCTACTATCTAGATAAGAAAATGGAACATGGATCCTTGCTCCCATACCAAAGGATAGTCCACATCTCTGTTGTTTAAAATGGCAGTTCAGAATGTAACATACATTCAAATACATAATAAAATAATAGCTGTTACCGAAAGCTTAACACATGCCAGGAACTATGTTGAGAGCTTTACTTGAAATGCGTCATTCAGTGCCATCGACAATGTTATGTAGCGGGTCTGGGTTTGAATTCAAGTTTTCAATCTACCAGCTATGTTATTTTGGAAAATTTCTAATTTAGTATCCTCAGTATTCTAACTTAGGTTCCACAGTATTTCTACTTTACATTTGAGGAACTCTAGATGTAAGAGTATGTTATATTGATTAAATTATGGTTCTAATTAATGGCCTTCCTGAATTCAGGTCCTTTGCCTTGTAACTTGCAACTTCATAGTCCCATCCTGCACTGACTCTGCCCTTGTGACTTGATTTGGCCACAGGCCAGTGGCAAACTTAATGGAAGCAGAGACTTGAAAAAGAACTTGCATGCCTTTGCTTTCTGACTCAGTTCTCTGTGTTTATCCAGAGAGCACACCCACATCAGCCTGAGAATATGGCTGGGCTAGGCTTCTGGGAAGATACAAGAGATATATGCATGTGAATTACACAGAGCGACACCAAGACATCCTAGTCAGGAGTATCCTAAATAAACTGTTTCCCAGGCCACCAGTCAGCTGGCCACAGACACATGAGTAATCCCAAGACTCAGTGACAGAACCAAGACCCGAATGAGTTAACTGAGGCATCTGTAGTATGTGCAAAATTTAAGGGAGCGGCAAAGAACTCAGAAGTAAAAATAAATAATATTTTAATGCAGTAGTTCAAAAAATGAAAAATGATGTAAAAAAATCCATGATGGACAAAGTATCAACATTTTAAATAAAGACAGCATCAATATTACTGATTTTTCCTTTTGCTTCAGGCCCCAGTACAGTACGACACAACACTGTTTATCCATATCACCTACCAAACCCAAGAAATCATGAAAAATAACAAATTATTATTGCTTTAAGCTACTACATTTTGGGATTTTTTTCTTACACATCAATAACACTCTGATAAGGGTAGTTTTAAGGTCACATAGATGATACTTAGGGAACTTATATCCAATACAAGCAATTTTACCACAAAGTTCACATCCTCACCCTTTTATTAACCAGATATAGATTACATTATATATAAATTTCATGGAAAAAACCTGATCCTGAGAGACGTGACAATGAATGTTATTGTGGTTAATAGTATAAACTCTAAAGGCAGATGGGTCTAGGTTTGAATCCAAGCTTTCACCCTACCATCTATGTTATTTTGGAAAGTTTCTAACTTAGTATCCCTTTTTTGAAAATGTGACTAGTAAATTTTATGCCATAATTTTTATTATATGAGAATATTCATATTACAAGGCTTAATACAGTTTAGAATCTGATATGTAGAAAGTGCTCAATAAATGTTATTTTATTTTGAATATACTGAAACCATGTATTTCCACTGTCTATTTAAATTACGCTCCTTAATACCCTCTACTTTGAAGCCTAACCTGCACTGAAGCTTACCCTAACAGGGAAAGTAAAGGCAAGGGCAGAACAAGATTACTGTTCAGTCTTCATTTTCAGAGACGTATTTTATTGAAATAGAAAAAAAAATTGTCTAAAATTCATTGGCTCCTATTATTATATCTGAATACAGGACTGGTCTTTTTATCATGGAGTGTTACACAAATAAAATACCATTTAGACCTAAATAAATATAGGAAAGCATTATCTTCTAGACTCGGTAGATTATGGGAGGAAGGAAGATAGCTATAGAGTGTATGGGTGAGATGCCACCATCCCTGCTCCTCTTGGAGCCACAACCCTTTGGAGTGTTGAATGTTGCATCCTGGTAAGGAGGAGCCCAAGAACGTCAAGACCCCTGGGATAGCCCCAGCCGTATTTCTAGCACCATGATCACTGTATCTTGGGAACAGAGCTGCATTGGTGGTGGTGAAGATTCTTGATAGATGAGTCTGACATAGTCAGACCGAGGCCATTTTAGACAGAAGTAAGGGGCTGGGGGGAAAGTAATGAAAAGCAGACATCCAACAGAGACTGAGTTTCCTAAAACGACTGCTCTGGGATGAGGACACTGGGAAGAAGATAAAATCTAAATCAAACATTTTGTTTGCACATCTGAGTTCTAACTGTGAAACTCTGCAACTTGTTGCATGATTTAAAAACCTCTAGTGAAAAGAAGTTCCAATTCATAGGGCAATTCTGCTGTGGCTGGTGCACAGGCCAGGGAAAGAGTATATGGGTGGTGTACCAATAGTATCCATTAGGTGTCAATCTAGTGGCTGTCCCCCAAATTACTGCAATTTAAAAATTTTTGTCATCTCCCCCTTGTGTAGGGCTATGGTCATACTCTACTCTTTTCCTTGTAAAACACTAGTAACAGGAGTGCTTAAAAAGTTGGTATTTAAAATAAGCAACACATATGTATTGTTTTACATCATGTACCACTGCAGTGTCAAAGTCATAAAATTACAACAGTAATGACTATTTCTTGTGTCTAGCATATAGAAAGCATGTATTAATGTTTAAAAATGAATGAAAAATCCTAAGAAGGAAAGAACTGTCGCCCTGGAAGAACAATTGACTGTGAACTTACATCAGTCCCAGGAGATTTTCAATGAGAGAGAGGAAGGGATAAATAAATTCGTCACAAATACTTCACGTCATTGATTGTTTTGATATAATGGAAGAGAATGATAATCCAATGGGAGAAGACTTGAAATGCTTACAGCAATACGTTATTTGGGAGGGGTGAAAGAAAATGATTTGTGAGACCAAAGTTCAGTGGAATTATTCAGAGGCACAGATGTTAAGCATGGTCATGTGTATTTCCTTGTGTATGCATGGATTGAATTTTATAATTTACATTTCCATGGTTTATGGGTGGAATGAATGAATCGTAAGGAACAAATCTGCAAACACAAAATGTAAAATGTACATGGAAAGGTAATGTAAAATAATGCTACCGGGAGCTTTCGTGAATCAGACTTGCAGCATCTGTGGTTCTTGAACCTGGCAGACATCTGTAATGAATTCAATTAAAGGTACCCTTCAGTTAAGTTTTCTATTTCCGGACCCTCATGGACACCCAAAGTTTCACATATTGAGTCATCTCCTATGAAATAGAGGGTATCACTCCTGAATCTGTTGAGGAATAGAATACATAATACGTATTTACAGTGTCTTTAACCACAAACCTCACTCATACTCTCCTGGAACCAGCTTTTAGATTTGTAGGTTTCATATTGTTTATGTTTGGCCTTATTGGTCTGGTCGCCTCTCCTTTAATATGCTTTATTTATTTATTTATTTATTTATTTATTTATTTATTTATTTAATTTTTAAAAGTAGGCTCCATGCCCAGTGTAGAGCCCATCGTGGGGCCTGAACTCATGATCCTGAGATGAAGACCTGAGCTGAGACCAAGAGTCAGACACCTAACTGACTGAGACACCCAGGAGCCCCCATGCTCTTTTAAAATATGAACTCATCAGAGAACTTGTTGTAACGCTTAATTTATGTCTTTATAAAATTTCTTCTTTTCCTTTCCGTGTTTTCTTATTGTGACCGGAAAGTTAAAATTTCATTCGTTTGTGTTTATTACTGGCTTAAATTTATTATTTGCTTGTTACTATTTGATATCCAAAATTGAGTTTGCTTATTATTGTTGTTAGTTCAGCTGAGAGAGAAATTTTTCTGCAGGGTAAGGAAAGAATGTATCTTGTGTTACTTTTAAAAGAACAGGCTCCCATGACATCTAGACAAATGAAGTCCCCTTTCACTAATATATACTGTGTTTTTACCAGCTTTGTATACTCAGTAGGAAAGCATATTCCAAACTCTTCTCGTGGGGCAGTATGGAGTCTATGTGCTGATGTTCTCATATCTCTATCTTCTTTTACACTGGCCCAAATAAGTTCTAAAAGGCTGCCACTCACATCTTTTTTATTCTCATTCATTCATTCATTCATTCAACAAATATGTACTGAGAATCTCCTTTGTGCCAGGCACCATTCTAAATACTTGGGATATAACAGTGAATAAAATACAGCAAAATTTGTATACTTAGGCCTTGGAGGATAATGGCGCAAAACAATCAATTATAAATAAGAAAATTGTCTAGTATGTTCATAAGTGATAAACACAGAAAAGAAAACCCCCCAGCAGAGTAAGAGGTATCAGAATTACAACTGTAATAGAGAAGATAATGAAATTTAAATGTTCTATTTAGGGGAGATGCCTGGGTGGCTCAGTTAAGTGTCCGACTTCAGCTTAGGTCCTGATCTCATGGTTTGTGGGTTTGAGCCCCACAGTGGGCCCTGTACTGACAGCTTGGAGCCTGGAGCCTGCTTCAGATTCTGTGTCTCCTTCTCTCTCTCTCTCTCTCTCTCTCTCTCTCTCTCTCTCTCTGCCCCTCCCTTGTGCTCTGTCTCTCTCTCTCAAAAATAAACAAACATTAAAAACATTTAAAAAATAAATGTTCCACATAAGAATAGCATTTCTATACCCTTCTTCGTACCTGCCTTTCTTCCACTGCTGTATTCTATTTATGCATCTTATCCAGTAAAATCTTTTCCATTGTTTTTCATCAGAATGTGCAGAAATTTACACACACATATATCTCCTTTATATTATTACAATCTCTGCTTTATCAATGCTAGTAACAGCCACTGGACTCTATCTTGCTTTCTCCTGAAAATCGCTGGGGGCCTCTTCTACCAGTGCTACTTGGTATGATAAGCCTCACACCTGATGTTCATCAAGTTACACCTGGATGGCAGAGTCTGGCAGACTGTGGGAGGTAGCCACATACAAAAGTACCAACCAAGAGTGGGAAGCTATGGGAACAGGGGCAAAGGGGACAAAAACAGGGAAGCGGTCACAATTTGCCTAGATCGCTGTACTCTTGCCCAGCATATTCTTGTCCTGAAATATTCAAAATGCCCTGGTTTCTAAAACCTCAAGCACTCTGTTTTTCTGTTTCATCTTTCTGTTTTTTCCTTCCCCTACAAATATCAGATTACAGTAGTTTTAATTTGCACTGGGTGTATCTGTTGGAAATATCTTTTTCTTAGTCTTCGTAAGATACCTCATGCTTCCACTGCAAACGGGCATTATGTTACCATGCAGCAAGCCCAGGATGCTCAAGTCTGTTATTTGAAGGCTTCAGTGTATTTATCTAGTCACTTCTCATATATGAGAAGTTTCCAAAGTCACAAACTTCAACTAGGGGAGGAGACAGAAATAACACATGGGCTTCCAAATGCTTCTGCTTCCTAGTTAGAATAAAGAATTACATGCAGGAAACAAAATAATGTTCTGCTTATCTCTGAATGAGGGGCTATCAAATGAGGAAAAGCTTATAAAAGTAGGAGGTACTGTACAAGTACAACATATTTGTTCCCTTATTATTTCTATGTGATATTTCTTATAAAACCCAGTACAATGTTAGTGCGTAGGAGGAATGCAGGAATGCAGGGGACGTCATGGCATTGGAGGCGCCAAGGAAGTCTAACAAGGATGAAGCTGAGGGACAGAGGGGAGAACAGAGAAAATGTAGCATTATCCACTGTTGTTTTACTCTGTTATAACCCTTGTAAATCGTGAATTTCTTGGAAAGTGCCATGTTTTATGCTTCTCAGATAGTTTTAACCAATATGCCATCTGCTAAAATTTGTTGACTTACACAATGACTGACTATAAAGAAAACCAGTATGTTAAGAAGTCTCAAGTTAAGGGCTATGCACATATGCATGTGGGTCACACACACACACACACACACACACACACACACACACACACACACGCTTATTGGTTATCTACAAATACCAGGCGCTATTTAAAGCAAATCACACATATTAGTTTATGTAATCCTCTTATCTACTATCCTCATTTTACAGAGGACAGTAAGGCCCAAAGAAATGAAATAACTTTCTCAAAAATAACAACCACTAAATGGCAATCAAAACTGGAAAACTAGGTAGTACAGCTTCAGAGCTTGAGCATTTAATCACTATGCTGTGGAATATTGCATGTTTTCTCTAATTACTATTACTTTTTAAAAAGTGTGCTCTGGTAAGTTTGCTTTTCCCATTCCCACTGTCTCTACTACACCACTATCTGCAGTCTGGACCTTTTTCCTGAAAGCTAGGTCTAGGTGTCAGATCTCCTTCTGGCATCTAAATTTGATCATAGGACAAGCACTGTGGCACAATCTGAACCCGCCCTCCCTTTGGGCTCTATCTCCCTCTAGGATCTCCTCTTTCCCCTTTATTCCCTGTACCAGTTAAAAGCCCCACCACTTACTCAGGAATTTAGTCCAGAAACCTCCTGCCCCTCAATCTCCATACAAATGCAGCCAGCATGGCCTGGTGTCCTGTCACCTCAATGCTTCCCTGAACACCTGCCACCTTCCCCTGTGTCACTCTCTCCATTTAGCTCCCCATCACCATTCCTCTGATTGGTCCCTTTGCGTCTGATGTTGCCTTACAACACATTCTCCAACCTGTGGCCAGATTGTTCTTTCTAAATCTTGATTACTATCCTATCACTCTCGTTTCCAAACCCCTTTAATATTCTCCATTGTCCCATAGGACTAAGTATTAATTGGTTAATCTGACTTACTTCAAGCTCACCTTTCTAGTTGGTTTCTTGCAAATTCTCCTGTCACATGCCACATATTTATTTTAATGTTAATACAGGTACTTGAAGTTTTTCAAATAAATCATATTCCCTCTCACTTCTAGTCTCTGCTCATCCCACTCCTTATGCCTGTAATGTTTGTTCTTTACTTCTCTTGGCTAATAGTGAGAGAAATTTTATGGAATGCCTTCGGGTGATGCAGCTGCAGAATCAATTAAGGCTGAATAAGTCCCTGGTTGCCAATCTTAGTAACAGCAGAAAAATGAAGATGCTGAGGCCGGTAGTCACCCAGATGTTTCAGCCCTGCTGACTAGCACATCAGTGTTCCTTCTTCCTGATTTCTCTTTTGGTTCTTGGGTTTACCTCCTGATATAAATAAGTATTGCTCTCATTCTCGGTGAAGTACAGTTACTGGAGAGGCTCGACATGGTACAGTAAAAACCATATTCCACTGTTCCATTTCATGCTTAGGAGTCTCAGCCACCCTCTACAAGTGGATATCAGAAGAGTCAGCAGCGATAACACAAAAATATAAGGAGCAAAAATAACTCCAAAGAAATATGGGGGAAATAATAGCAGTACTAATTCAGTTGTTAAAATGAAAAATTTGGAATAAATTCAAACCTCCCTACTTCTATTCAAAAATAAACTTCACACTATCACTTTTATGAAATATATATGTATATGGTATATGGTATAGATATACATGGTTATCAAACTTTTCTCGCTGTTTTTTTTTTAGTTTTTTCATTTTTTTTAGGAGAGAGCACACACGTGCACATGCATGCAAGCAGGGGAGGGATGCAGAGAAAGAGAGAGAGAGAGAGAGAGAGAGAGAGAGAGAGAGATTGGAATCCAAAGCAGGCTCCATGCTTAGGGTGGAGCCTGATGCAGGGCTTGATCGCATCACCCGGGATCATGACCTGAGCTGGAATCAAGAGTCAGATGCTTAAACAACTGAGCCACTCAGGCACCCCAATACTTTTTTCACATTGAACACTGGCTTTATACATAGTCCCACCTTACACTTCTGATAAATGAAGGATATTGTCCTCTAGGACAAGACCCTCACATTCACTTTTCAGAACTGATAGTTCTTTATCTTCTTGCAGATTTCCACAACTGTCAAGGTAACTCAGGTAAGAAGGAAAAGTCTTTTATTCTAGACTAGGATTGGTGAGAATCCCAGTAAACCTGAGGATGACCCCAGTCAAAACGGAATGAAAAACTCCTATCTTTCTTTGCTTTGTCAGTTGAGAGGGCGTAGAAGGAATGCTAACCAAGGAGCAATGAGCTCTTCTCAAATCTTGATTTCTAGTATCATTCTCCAACAAAAGGGACCAGAGCTCCTTGAGAAATGGCTGATACCAGGGCAGGGGTGGGAAATATAGAAGACAGTATACAAACTATAGCACCAGAAAGTAAAGAAGTATTTAAAAAAAACCCATAATGATGGGTATATCAAAGGGACAAAGAAACAAACTGAAATTGCTCCTAATGGCCAAAGCTAGAACATTTGGGCAACAAAATAACATAGGATTGGATTATAACTCAAAATATAAACATCTGAGTCCATGCTGATATAAATAAATGATTGCATAAACATAAGTAAATGGAGGTAGAGTAGACAATTATCCTGTGCAGAATTCGGTACACTTTATGTAAATATTTTTTAAAATATTTTTATTGATTTTTGAGACAGAGAGAGACAGAGCATGAGCAGGGGAGGGGCAGAGAGAGGGAGACACAGAATCTGAAGCAGGCTCCAGGCTCTGAGCTGTCAGCACAGAGTCCGACATGGGGCTCGAACTCACAGACTGTGAGATCATGACCTGAGCTGAAGTCAGACGCTTAACTGACTGAGCCCCCCAGGTGCCCCTTTATGTAAATATTTTGACCTCAGGGAAGTGGAGCATAGAAACCTGGCCATACCTCTGAGGTGAGCCACTACACTATGACTGACTGGGGTGGGAGGTTTTGGCCAGGACTGGGGTTTGAAATAAGAGGTGAAGCACAAATTCCCACTCCTTAAGTGGAGGTTGTGCATAGTGACTTTCTTTTTTTTTTTTTAATTTTTTCTTTCACATTTATTTATTAATGAGAGACAGTGAGACACAGAGCATGAGCAGGGGAGGGGTAGAGAGAGGAGGAGACACAGAATCTGAAGAAGACTCCAGGCTCTGAGCTGTCAGCCCAGAACCTGATGCAGGGCTCGAACTCACAAACTGCGAGATCATGACCTGAGCCAAAGTCGGTTGCTTAACCCACTGAGCCACCCAGGTGCCCCACAGTGACTTCCTTTCAATGAGGAAAGAATGAAGTGGGGGTGGGGAAACACCTTTACACTGGAGAAACCTAAGGAATACCAGTCCAGCTAGGCGGTCAAGGATAATAACAGTGGTGAGTCCTGTTGACAGCCTGTTCTATTGACTTGGTGTGATGTCAGAAGACTGGCACTCCACCCCTGTGGGCCTCCTCTCCCAAACCCATAACCTCAGTCTAACAATGAGAGAAACACTTGATAAGTCCTTCTTGAGGGACATTCTATAAGATACCTGACCAGTACAGGTATCTTAGCACAGAGAAGTAATCAAAAACAAGGAAAGTTTGAGAAACTGTCGTAGCCCAAGAGGAACCTAAGGAGATGTGACAACTAAATGCAATGTGGTATCCTGCATGGGATTCTGGAACAGAAATGAAAATTAGGTCAAAATGAAGGAAATCTGAAAGTCTGAATAAAGTATGTACTTGAGTTAATGGTAATATATCAATATTGGTTTGTTAATTGGGACAAATATACTATAACAATGTAGGATGTTAATAACAGAGAATACAACTGGTGGAGGAGTATAGGGGAACTCTGTACTATCTTCACAACTTGTCTTTACATCTAGAAGTATTCTTAAATATAAAGTTTATTTTTAAACAATTTTTTAAAATGTTTTATTTATTTTTAAGACAGAGAGAGACAGAGCATGAGCAGGGGAGGGCCCGAGAGAGAGGGGGAGACTCAGAATCCAAAGCAGGCTCCAGGCTCTGAGCTGTTAGCACAGAGCCCGACGCGGGGCTCGAACCCACACTGTGAGATCATGACCTGAGCCAAAGTTGGACGCTTAACCAACTGAAACATCCACGTGCCCCTAAAGTTTATTTTTTCAAAAAACTAAATAAAATAACTTTATGTATCACTTTTTTTCCTACCTGGAAAAGCGCAAAGTCCTTACCATTGCAATATTTAATATACAGAACATTAATCATTCTAATTACATTCATTTATCTAGAGAAATACATGAATGCTTCCTAATGACGTGCAGGGGAGGAAAACTGAAAGAGCACACCTCTTAGGGCCAGTCATCAAAGAAACAAATTGAAGCAAATTGACAACAGATGAATGAGCCCTATGTAGCTTGGTTTATGGATTCATCCAATGTTCAGTAAGGAAAGTAAAAGTTGAATTCGCTCTTACTCAAGTTTAGAGGATATATGAGTAATGTCAGAGAAGCTAACTTGTCAAAGAAGATCAATTTGTGACTTTAGCGCTATTTTTGAAAATTACTTTCTTATTGTATTATATTTTATCTTTTCTTATGCCTTCAGAACATCTGGACACATTAAAATGCATTTTTATTAAAATTACATGGCTTGAAATTTGATCTATTCTAAGTTAGTGCCTATGGCTGATGTGCCAACCATGTGTGGCAAAGATAGGTTTTACCAAAAATAATCCATGCATTCCACTACATTTCTCAAAATTCCTCGTCGTTGGGTTGGGGCCATGTGACTGTTTTGGCCAATGATTTGTGAGAGGAAATGATGTTAGTCACTTCTAGCAGAAGCAGTTAAGAGACCAGGTCTCTAAACCTCCATCTCTCTGTTCTTCTGAGATTGTGACTTCAGAAGTCATGTTCTAGGTGCTGCTGGTAATGATGGTGTATTATCCATTAGACTAAGTTTCTGAGTTATTGTGTAGCACAGATACCTCTCTCCAAACCTTGCCAGCCTATGTTGAATATGTGATATGCTCTACATATTGTATTGTGCCATAAGACACTAGAGTTTGTCTGTTGCTATATTCAATGGCAATTATGACAACATTTAACAAAAAAATGAAGAAGTTAATATTTAATAATTTAAGAAGTTAATATTACATTTTAGGCTATCTTATAATAGGTAGTCAGAAGTAGCTTTTAAGATTGCTATAAAGTTTACTTGCCACGGAACCCAAATCATAATGCTTTATCCCACAAAAGAATATTGTAAAATTTAGAAGGCAGCAGGTATAGGAATTTTGGGTAGGGACAGAGGCCCTTGTAAAACCCATTTGGGAAGGAAAGTTACTCTTGTCAAACCAAGAAAAATGAGATAAATTAAAAATATTAAAAGAATGGGGAGTTCAGCAAAAGATTAAGATTTCAGTGCATAATGTTTCAGGTATGGATACATCTCAGGTAGACATAGTGGCTAATTCATATTTACTGCTTGTGATTTTAGGAACATGGGATTCAGAAACTCAGGCTATGCTATTCCTGGAAGTAGAGAGAAATGGGTTTGATTGAATACAGTTTAAAGTATATTGAGGACTATCTATAAGATGCTGTGTATAATTTTTAAAAACATGGGGGTATGAACAGAGAACATGTATTCATACTATGCACGCAAAGGTCATACAGATCAGCTTTGGAATACAGCGTCATTAGTCAGGGCAGGAAATGGGTGTTATGGACTGAGGTTCCCCAAGAGCTATCTACCATTCTCTTAATTATTCCTGATACATGTGTTGTCACATTTGTTTTCCTAGTGATTAAACTTCTTAATATGACTGTAGTGACAGGGTTTGTTCCATGTTTCATACATTCCCTAGGGGCCTCCTTAAACTAATTACTTGAGGGAAATATGGCAGGTTCTATAAATTATGATATTATGCATGTACAGTATTTTCAATGGCATTTAATGATAAATTGAATAAATGTGTTGAATTCAGGGAAGATATCTTTTTCCTCCCCCTTTTTATCTCGATAAATTAAAAAAAAATTAAAATAGATAACTTCTCAAAAAAGTAGATTATGGGCCTTAGGTTAAGGTATTGATGGTATATTTCTCTCTACTCCACTAATTAGTCCCTGTGCCCCACTAATGAACCAAATGTATTTTTCAGAAAATTAACAGTCCATAGCAAAAATTATATTTTAATTTACATCCATAAGGCAATTTTTTGACACAGATGTTTTCCTGATTGATTCCTTAAGAACTTTTCTTATAAGTTTTTCATTGCTTTGCTTTTAGAATTGCAGCGTGGGTGTTCAATTTTACTATGTTAATTTAGATAATCTGCTTTCTTCAACTCTAGAAAGATTTTTAATGCAATGAGAACAGAACAGAGATCCCTGTCCTCATAATACTTATTTTCTCAGGTAGGGTGGCGGCGGATAGTGCTATGTAGTATTTCAGAAAGTGGTAAGTGCTGTGGGAAAAAAAAAATTGAGCAACATAAAGGTGAATTGGAATGCCAGGTGAAGGGGGTTTGGGGTTGGCAATTTAAGCAGAGGTCAGAGGACACCTCATTGAGAAGACATTTCAGCAGGTCCCTGAAGAAGAAGAGGGAATTAGCCATGGTGCTGATTATGAAAAATGTAGGCAAACACTGCCCCCCCCCAAATTAGAGTACAATGAAGAATAGGAGTATTGGCGAATATGTATGTAACTTGGAAAAGGTTACCTAGCAACGTTGTTTGAACATGACATTATAATATCAGTACAGCACGACAGAGACTGTTATGGTGCCACATATGGAATCTTTAACTCATTGATGAATGGTTCTAAGAGTTTGGAGGTCAGCTAGTGGTTTTGTTGTAGTTTGGTTTGATTTTAGTTATTTATAAGCTATGGCCATGAGGCCATTGGCTACACCAATCAGGAAGGCTTACCAACCTTTGATTGTCTTGTTTTGACAGAAACAACATCTAAAAATCTTGTCATAAACATAAAACAAAGGAGTAGCTGTGATTTCTAGAATTCACTTGGGATGCCTGTGGTGGGGGCTCTCATTCCTTAACATTTTCATTTCCTTCAAAGATAACAGCCACTGGGGAGCCTGGGTGGCTCAGTTGGTTAAGTGTCCGACTTCAGCTCAGGTCATGATCTCACAGTTCGTGAGTTCAAGCCCCATGTCAGGCTCTGTGCTACTAGCACAGAGCCTGGAGCCCACTTAGAGCTCTGTGTCTCTCCCTCTCTCTCTGCCCCTCTCCTGCCTCTGCTCACACTGTGTCTCTCCCTCACTCTCAAAAACAACTATTAAAAAAAAACCATAATAGCCACTAAATCATTCTCCCTTTACTCCTCCCTATTGCAGCCTATAAGCATATCACATACACAACTGAGTCTACTCATCTAGTTATAACTGGGTAGTGATAGCAAAAGACCCATTTTTAAATAAGTAAGCTGTAGGGCCACAGTCTCATTTGTTGAACATAAAACCGTTTCAAAAGACTCAGCATACCCCTTAAACTGCTAATGAAGCAATTTTATAATTCAGTCTGGAAGCTTCACCATAGCAAATGCTAACACATGCTCAGTCCTCTTTGGGCAATAAAAGATCCTATGCCCTGTGCTCACTCCTTTGCTTTTGGCTCTTGGCTTCACATTTACACTGGGAGCTTGCTGATGGCACCCAGGCCCTAAAGCGGGGTTCACAATATTTATGCGGCTGTAGTGAGACACACTATGAGATGCCAGCTTTTTGGGAGCCAACCGGAATGGATGAGAAGACTCAAATCACTGTAAACAAGCCAGCAATAATGACAGGAGAAGCCTGACTGCTGAGTGGCAGGGTCTCACAGAGTTTATAAAAGTGTCCACAGTCACGACACTATCCACTTGGCAGCCTTTCAGCACTGTTACGAGGTCTGGGTAGAATTGTTTTCTGTCCTGGACACTTTCCATTAAACTTGGAAGGCAGAGCTGTCACTCTTTCAATAAAGATTTGACCTTCAATTGCTATCTACTTGATGTTGCTTTATTTTTGCAATAATTTGTTTCCGTCTCCATGTTACATTGTGCTACCTAGCTCAATATTCTTTTTGACAGTCATCATTGTAACATTATATATGCTAAATTATTTTTAAAATACATGTGGGTCTAAATTTGATGCTACATTTGTGAAGAGATTGCAACATAGCAGTGAGAACAGCTGGGAAAACTCTGGCAAACACTCACTTTTTTTTTTTTTTTTATTAGGGTACAGATACAATAGCCTTTTGTATTAGGACCAAACATACTGATGCACCAACCATGTGAAACCTTGCCCCTCTGTAATATGATTTTCTTCCAATGACTGGTTTTCTCTGAAAAAGAAACTACTCCTCGTGGCTGCTCATGTGCTTAACTTTTTTTTTTTTTTTTACCTGATTCTCTTCTGATCATTGAATATGCTATAGTTACTCCAACATAAATAAAATTCTTAATCTTGCTTCCATTAGTTTCTCCAAATAATCTCCCTTCCTATAGCCCTAGTCCCACCATGGGCCATTATTTATGATAAATTTCGCAACAGCCACTTGCCAATAATTCATGACATTTGTATGTCTAGAACTCGTGCTTACATTTGAAGAGGAGCGGAGTTTTTGGTGTAACTGATTTATACCATAAATTGTGGAGGGAAGAATATTTTTCAGGGTACATTCTCCAGATGATATTATGGTATCTCCATAGCACAGGCCATTTCAAAATCACAGGAAAAGGAGTACAATAATGCCATACATCCCTATATAAACACCTTTACCAGATACATTTTAATGATTACTCTTATCGCAAAGCTTTATATTTAGTCTTAGGCTACCATTTTTGCCCATCCACAAAATCTATTGTTTTGCTTATCTACATTTGAGGGATAGGCTTAACTCTATGTTTTATCTCCTCTAGTACATGTATATAGTTCCCAGAAGAATGGGTGGTCTCATCTTGTTTCTTCTTTCAGAAATGCAAAATATGTTATTGACACGGAGGAAAGACACCTCATTAAAGTAGGACACAGCCACTTAGGGGATGATACGTACTACGACATAAGCTATAATTTCATCTTCAGTTTTATTTCCAGAAGCTGTTCAAGCTGAGCTCTATGGCAATGATGGTGGTGACAGTTGAGTCTTGAAAAATGGGAGCCCTCCACCTTCTGACATACTACAACTTACTAAAATATTTAATTTATAAATACTTAAGAAAATGGAATTACAATAGAGCAAGTAATCTGAAACCATAAAAAGGTCCCCTTAGAAAAGTCCAAATTCTGACTTCATAGTCAGTGGAACTGGGAGAAATTTTATGAACACATTCAGACTGTTAAATTAATTACACAAGGGTGCCATTAGACTGAGGTGGCTCCAATGTCACAGTGGCCTACTTTTGGCAAACTAAAATCTACATCTGCAAATGTTTCAAAGATGCAAAATTAAAACCTATGGACAACCAATAACAAACAGCCAACTAAGCTTTAGGCTATAGCCAATCAATAACTTCCTTGCTTGGCTTCCACCTTTCCTCTATATAAGTCTCTCCCCCAGCTCCTGTCAGTGGAATGCTCCTAACCACTTCCAGTTTTCCTGATTCCAAACAAATGTTGCTCAAAAAAACTATGAACATTTTTAATATGCCTCAGTTTATCTTTTATCAAGACACATATACGGATCTTCTTTGACTTGAAATGGGATTATGCTCCAATAAACCCATCACAAGTTGTAAAGATCGTAGGTCAGAAATGTATTTAACACACCTACCACACATCCTAGATTAGCCTAGCCTACCTTGCATATGCTCAGAACACTGATATTAGTCTACAATTGGAAAAAGTCATCTAACATGAAGCCGACTTCATAATAAAGCACTGAGTATCTCATGCAACTTATTGAATATTGTACTAAAAGTGAAAAACAGAATGGTTGCACGGGTACAGAATAGTTGTAAGTGGATTGGCTGTTCACCCTCGTGATGAGATGGCTGACTGGGAGCTGCAGCTTCCTGTCACTGCCCGGTGAAGGGGTTTGGGACATTCCCCCCAGAATGTACCACTTTGGCATATGGATTATTTTCAACCAAAGGCAACTGAAACCCTGGGGGCTGGAGAGAAACTTCTGCTTCTCCCTTGATTATATAGAAGAAGCTAAATTGGGTGTCTTTCCCAGAATAAGGGTTTTTAACAGAGATAAATTTTATCTGAATGATCCGTCTGTATGGCAGGGCAAACATCTAATTACCAAACATCTCTTCTTATTGTCCTGTGAAGTGCATTCCTTTCCTCTGAAATCCCAGACTGCTAACCCCTCTTCCTTAGTTCAGAAGGACATATATACCTCATTTTGCCTGAATATCTTTGGAGTTTCCATGTCTGTGCGGATTCTCCATATGTGTGCTATTAAGTCTGATCTTCTCCAGTTAATCTGTCTCACGTCAATTGGATTCTTAGTCCAGCTAGAAGGACCCCCGAAGGGGGCAGGAATTCTTGCTCCCTGACATTAGCATTGTACTGCATATCGCTAGCCTGGGAAAAGATCCAAATTCAAAATTTGAAGTATGGTTTCTACGGAATACATATCACATTCTCACCATTGTAAAGTTGAAAAAGCATTAAGTTGAATCACTGTAAGTCAAACCATTATAAGTCAGAGACCCTCTATACAGACAAATACACATCGTTATAGAAGCATATATAACATGGCCATTGTTTAAATTCTGTTTAACATATCCACTTGCCAAAGGAAATCAGAGAGAATATGGAAAAAAGTTGATTCCATGTTTACTGAGATTACAGTGTGATGAGCTGAAAATCTTTTGCCAGTATTTCTTAAAGGGCAGTTCTACTAGCATTTTGGACAGGCCCATTCTTCACTCATCTACTGACAGTCAGTAAGACTCTTCAGGTATCAAAATAGGTTGCCCACTTTTCCACACACCTTTTAGGAGTTATGTAGAAACCACTACAAAGCTCTTAAACAAACTGCATTTTCTTTTAAGGAAACATTTCAACCAATTCTCATATTTTCCTAGAACAATTTTAGTAAGCTATTCCTGAATTGTTATGGATTTTTATTGCTTGTCTGTGGCCCATTTGTCTGTTCCTCCCTTTCTGCCTTCTGGGGCTCTGCCTGCCTCTCGCTTCCTTTCTCATACTCCAGCTCCTTCTCCCCTCATGAGAAGAACTCAACACCTGGTCACAGCCCCAACAGCAAACAGCAACATGACAGGATTAATCTAGCACTCAAAGTATTTCTCATCTTGATTTGTACCATTGAGTGATTGAGAAAAAAAATTCATAGAAAGAAATTTAAAATAAAATGAATACTTGTATTAGTCAGGGTTTTCCAGAGAAACAGAACCAACATGATGTATGTGTGTGTGTGTGTAATATATATATATATATATATGTGTGTGTAATATATATATATATATATATATATATATATATAGGACGAGAGTCCCATAATGTGTGTGTAATATATATATATGTATGTATATATGTATATGTATATATATATGTATATATATGTATGTATGTATATATGTATGTATGTATATATGTATATGTATATATGTATATATATGTGTCTGTATATACATATATACATATATGTAATATATATGTATATGTAATAATATATATATGTAATAATATGTAGGTAATATATGTAATATATTACATATATAGGTAATATATAGGTAATATATACATATTATGTATATGTATGTAATATGTAATATATATAACATATATATGTAATAATATATAATATATATGTAATATTATATATATGTAAATATATATATATGTATAACACATTATTATAAGGAACTGGCTCACACAGTTACAGCTGGAAACCCCCAAGATCTGCAGGACTTGTCAGCAAGTTGGAAAAGAGCTGATGGTGTAGCTCCAGTGCAAATGCCAGCAGGCTTAAGACCCAGAAAGAACTTCTGTTTCAGTTTGAGTTCAAAGGCACGAAAAAGCCAAAGTCCCAGTCCAAAGCGGATTCAGTGTTTTTGTTCCGTTCAGGCCTTCAACAGATTGGGTGAGTTCCACACTCATTAAAAAGAGCAATATGCTTTACTCAGTCTGTGAATTCAAATGTTAATCTCACCCCAAAACACCCCTGCAGACACGCCCACTTGACTTTTGATCAAATATCTAGGCAAAACCCACTGTCCAGGCAGGTTGACATAAAAGTAGCCATCACAATACTCTTGAGAATCAATAAAACTATAGTGATAGAGTAGTTCAGAAAAACAGCAAAGTCATTAGCTCTTTTAATTTGACCTACTAAAACTAGATTTGGTCTTTTCTTTTTCTATATTTTTGAAGGTGCTTTAGTCCGTCTGCATAGAACACAGGTGAAACTGAATTTGGACCCAGATTTCCATTTGAATTGAATCCTGTGTGATGTACTACAATAACTTTATGAAGATCTGTCAGATTTATAGTGGGATAAACTATTAGAAAACACACTAAAAAAAAAGGTTAAGTGTACCTTCCCTAAGTATTGAGAGATAGTCTAGTACAGTGTTAAAGAATGCAAGCTAGAGTTATACTGCCTGAGTTCAAGCCTCAGCTCTACCTCTTACTTGCTGTGTGACTTTGGGCAGTCAGTTAACCACTCTATGCTACATTCCTTTATCTGTGAAATAGGAGTAATAAAACATAGCTGTTATCATAAAGCAATGAAAGAGCTATCAGTACATAGCAAATTCTGTGTAAGTTTTTGCTAATTTTTTTTTTTTTTGATTCTTACACTGACGTGTTCTTTTTCCAAAGTACTTAACTGCTTATTGGAGATTGCATATGGGGGTAAAATTATGGCAGAATGTGAAGGACAGTAATAAAGAACACTTTACTGTCTGTCTATCCCTCCATTTAAATGTGAGCTCACGGAGGAGTGACTTGTCTGGCTTTATTATTGCAAATACAGTAATATGCAACATAGAGTTCATGCTTAGCATTTATAGAACTAATTCTTTTTCACGTTGTAAATACATATACTACACATATATGTATACGTGTGTGTGTGTGAAAGACAGCATCTACTGAGATAGCCACCATGATGCGTATGGCAGATTCAGTGGTGAATAAGTGTATACTTCTGTGGAATTTACAGTTCTGTGGGACAGATGTTAAACACATATCCACATACATTAATAAGATGTACTGTCATCAAATTTATAGTGTGATAAAGGAAACAGATTCTAAGCTTGAATTTATTAATATGTTAATTATATCAACACTGATTATGTTATAAAAACACCATGAAATCTAATATTAAGTGGAAGTCTATATTTTTAATATATGATACTAAGCATAATGTGACAAATTTCCATTTTTTATAACTAGATTTCAATTGAATTTTATTTTTTAATTAAAAATGTTCATGGCATTTATCACGTTCTGAAATTACCTTGTTTGTTTATTCATTTACTATCTCTTCAAACCAATTAGGATAGAAGCACCAGGAAGGCCTACCAACATTAGCTTAAAGTTGCGAAATGCCAATCTCTACTATTCAAATTATGGCCACTCAAGTTTTTCTTGGAACTGAAAACCTCTGTTGACTTAATAAGTAGAAAACAGACTAAAATAAAACATAACAAACATTAATTCCCTGTTTGAGGAAATGTTACAGTATAACTTGTTTAATAGAAAATTTGATGAATATTATTTGCTAAATTCAGGAGTGATATCCAAAAACAGGAAAGAAAAAATTCATAATTGGACTATTCATGTGTCATATATGTAATTTTTAAAATAAAATACTCAGTGTTAAAATAGCACAAACCGATTGAAATATTAAAATATGGTCATGGTGGGGGTGCCTGGGTGCTCAGTCGGTTAAGCGTCTGACTTCGGGTCAGGTCATGATTTCATGGTTCGTGGGTTCAAGCCCCGTGTCAGGTTCTGTACTGACAGCTCAGAGCCTGGAGCCTGTTTCAGGTTCTGTGTCTCCCTCTCTTTCTATGCCCCTCCCCAACTTGTACTCTTTCTCTCTCAAAAATAAATAAACATTAAAAAATATTTTAAAAAATATGGTCGTGGTGAAGTTTAAAAAGAATGATAAGCAGTATAATTCCAAAGGCCTTTTGTATACATAATTTGAACCTTACAATATTCTGACATTCAACATAGTAGATTTCAGAGAAAAATAAAAGTACAGGGTTTTCTCTGTTCTCCTTCCCTCCTCTAACAATCCTGTTATATCAGGTGCAGAATGAGTGCTCAATAAATAGGGGGAAATTATTATAATGGTAATAATATGATGATGAGGTAGACATTCTATTTGGAAGCATTATATGGACATAATTTTTGGAATGCAAAGGAAAGAGCACATAAGGAGATTGGAGGTGATGAACTGGTTCACTCAGTGAGTACTTATTATTAAAATCTAGATCACTTATGGCTCCCTTTGTGCCCATCCCCTTTCTCTTCCACTTTTATAGTCCAGGCTAAAATTGAGAAGAATGATTCTAATCATTATAGAATTCATGTGGTGATACCCTAAAGTTAGTAGGTTCTTATTATTTTTATGGCTAGTCATCTCTTTTGGAAGCCATCTGATGAGGACTCTGGCTCCAAATTTCACCACCTCTCCAATTTATGAGCCTCCATTTCCCAAAATGTAAAGTAAGCAGCCGTCCCTCAGAGAGTAGTGGAGAACATGGAACAGGGAAATGTGGATAAAGTCTCTAGCCCAACCCAATACATAACAATAATCACCTCCAAGCCTTCCCCACTCCCATAGTGCAGTTGTAATCAAGCTGCAGGCGTGTTCAGCAATGCGGTCCAATACTGCGGTAATGAACCAGATTGCTCGGATGACTGGCATTCTCCCCACCAAATGCAAGATCGATTGATTCAATATAAATCTATGCAGTAACCCATTCTTGTAATAGAGAGTTCTCATTAAGAAAATGGATTAATTGGCTTACTGATATTTTAGCGAGAGCCAGATTTGAATAAGTGGACTCGGCAGTACTGAGAAAAGCAAATTCAACACTAATAAAGGGAGAAATGTGCCTGTTTGGGCTGAAGTCTCAGCCACAGGCTCAAATTGAGGATTTGGGTTTAAGATTTGTCAATGTGAGTGGACATTAATGTCTGACAGATGAAAACACTCTAATTTTTACCCCTGGCAGCTCACTTTCTCTCCAAGACACCCATCCCAGCTGGAGGCTGCATGTGCGTCTCCTCCCCTGGAAGATTTCTGCCAGAGATTCCGAACCACTAGTCACGGAATGTGTGTCTGATATAGAATATGCTTCGCACTTGTTTCCACACACAGCTAATAAGACATATTTGGGACAAACTAAGAGCAAAATATTCACTAGAACCATTCCCAAAGTATCACGGAGCTCATGTGTCATTAGAAAATTCTATCTTAATCTCTCGTCTCCTAGTGAATCGCTGTTCCATCTTTTCAATACTTGGAAAGACTTTATTATGATTAATTTTAAGGAGAAATATATACATATACATACATAAATGTACATACACACATATCATTCATATCAGCATCTTTCTTGTCCTGTTTAAGAGATTTGGGCAGTGCTTTCTCACCTTTTCAGAACCATTAATTTTTCTCTCTCTCTTGGTCATTCCCATTAACTTCCAAGCATGTAGCTTCTTCAGTCTTTACAAAAATGAAAAAGAAATACGTCTGTTTACCTACAAGCTACAATACCTCTTCTCTGCTTACCTTCACAGTAAAACACCTTGAAGAACTGCTATATACTCATGATCCCCCAGTTTCACTCTTTCTTTCCTTGCTTGACTCTCTGTAGTCATGTCAAGGGTTTGTAACCTCTCCCATACCTCTGACTGCATCTCCCTCCCTCAGAAGACACCCCACAAACTGCTCTTGATGGCCACAGTGCTAAACCCAGAGGTTGATTCTCTGTCCTTATCTCAATTAACCTGTCAGTAGCATTTCACAGTTGACTACTCTATCCACTCTGTGAAATTTTCTTTCCCCCTTTGGCTTCAATGTCACTAGACTACCTGGTATCTCTTTCTACCTCAAGGGCTAGTGCTCATTGTTTTCTGCTGGTACCCCCTATCACCTCAACTTCTAAACTTTGCAATATCTAATAGGTATTTAAATTGTAACACATCCAAAACCAAACTGCGGATCTTCCCCAGCACTTCACACAATCTTCATCTCGGTACATAGCAAGCAATTCATTCCTCCTACCAAAATCCTTGGAGACATAAGCAACTACCAACTTCTTTTCTATATTGTTGCCAAATAATCAGTAAACCTGTTGGCTTTCCTGTAAAGTGCTAGAATATTTCATATCTGACCACTTTTGACAGTCTCTGCTACTGTTACCCTAGTCTAAACTGCTCTCATTTTGTCATGTATCCTCTGTATTACTGGGATGGTCTCTAATCCGTGCTTATCCCTTCTGCTCTTGCCCTGTAAAGTCTATTGTCAAAGCAGCAGCTAGACAGTTAAATCAGAACATGCCATACCTCTCTTCAGAACTCCTTAATGGCTTTCATTCTCCAAAATTCATTCTCCTCACCATTGCTTATACCACCCTACAGATACTGGCCTTTGTTACCTTTCTGAGCCGATGACTATTCTCTATCTCGCTGACTCTGCTTCAGTAACATTTGCCAACTTGTTCCTTTATGGACATGCCAGGCACATGCATCTCTGGGTCTTGGCATTTGCTGTCCTGGTTTTCTCTTATTGGAACATTTCCCCTCCAGATATCTGCATGACTTTCATAGGTTTCAAGTGGTCACCAAAAGGCTACCTTTTCAGCGAGGACTTCTCCGACTACTCATTTCAAAATCGCTGCCCCAAATTCCCCCCACATACCACCCAAAACAAGGTGGTCCTTCCTATTTCTTCTCATTCTTAAACACTAATGTCCATCTGAACACGTTATATGTTCTAATTATTTATTTGTTTATGGTCTGTCTTTTTTCCCATTAAAGTTTAAATTTCATGATTACAGGAGTTTTGGTCTGTTTTGGATTCCCAGTGTTTAGAACAATACCTGACACCTAATAGGTACGCAATAAATATTTGTTGAATCAATGAACTGATTTGCCAAATTAAAATCAAAGAGGCTATTGATTTCCTGGCTCAAGTGAAAGTTGACTAATTTATTTAAAAAAAATTTTTTTAACGTTTATTTATTTTTGAGACAGAGAGAGACAGAGCATGAACGGGGGAGGGGCAGAGAGAGAGGGAGACACAGAATCGGAAGCAGGCTCCAGGCTCTGAGCCATCAGCCCAGAGTCCGACGCGGGGCTCGAACTCATGGACCGCGAGATCGTGACCTGAGCTGAAGTCGGACGCTCAACCGACTGCGCCACCCAGGCACCCCTGATTAATTTATTTAAAACAAACCCAAGAATTTAGCCTTCAACTGGTACCATCTATTTTCCTTTTACGTTATATTTTTGGAGGCAAAATAAGTCAGACATAATCTTTAATTTCTCACATCCACATATATCACAAGGAAGGTGTTGCTACATAAGGAGAAATGAAGAAATCATATTGCTTGGCTCAGAGCTATGATATTTGATGAATATTCTTTTTAAAAAATACATGTAGTTATGCACTTTTCTCATATGTAATCTGACCTTGGAGAAGGCTTTATATAATGTAGAAGGAAGCCACACCACAACACCAGTAGAGAAGTATATATTCTGTCTACATTGAATTACATCAAACACCTTTTTTATCATCAAGCATCGAGAATGACTGAAATTCAAAGCCTACTTATGGTGGCTAAATGGTCTTTAAAGTCCCTTGCGACCCTGTGTGTTTATAATCATTTATCTTCTAATTTCTCAGAAACCTTCTAAACTTGAGTTCTTTTGTTTTTCTCTGGCTTCTTTAAGACAAATTAGCTTGTATAGAAGAGACTAGTCTAGAGATGTCACTTCCATGCCTGCTGGTCAAAAGGAAATGCAATTTCAGTGAGTGTAAACTTCATCACACATGTTAATTAGAGCAATCAGTATCGACACCATAGCTTTAGAGAGTAGACCTCATGAAATAAACACAATGACATTATGCTTTCAGGATGAAATTCTACAAAAGCAAACGAATTGAAATTTCATTGGGAAAATATGAGTCTTGGCAATTCTTCTCTATTAGCCACCATGAGTATGGGTGTGACCCTTGTTAGGATTCTGGAGACTGCCAGTGGCTGAAGTAAATACATCAAAGATAACGATGCTTGCAAAATTGAACTGGAGTCTTAAGTCAGGAGAAAGACCCAAGTTAAAGACAACGACTGAGTTATTAGACACAGGAAAAGCTTGTGTAGGAAGAACTTTAGCTGTTGGGGTAAGAGAAGAAACTCAGAAGGAGTCAGTGGACATTTAGAAAGATGGCATGGTCATGGAAACCCATGCGAAGGCCTAAGCCAAAGGACACGTACGAGGAATCCAACGGATCAGATCCATGATAGATTATTCACGGCATTTGACAAAAGAGGTTCAGAGTGAAGTTAAGAGATATTTATTTCAGTTAACTCTGATACTGAAAAACAGACTGAAGAGAAAGCAGAGCTTTTGGGAGTGTGTACCTGTGTGTGCATGCACACATGTGTGCATATCTATATTTGAACATGTTTGTTCAGGGAAGAGTCAATATAATGGGAGAGATTAAAGGATGCAAAAGAAAGAGAGGGTATGATTGATGCGGAGAACTAAAGTTGATATAAACAACAATAAATCGAAGGAAATGGGTGAATAAAATATCATTTATTGTGGATCTACTATATATTTAATACTTTCACATTTATTTCATTAAGTCCTAAAAACACCCTGTAAGGAATTTTCCGTTTGCAGATAAAGAAATGGAAGCTGAGAGAAAGCAAAGAGATTGTCCAAGGATGCAAACTTGGTATTTGATGAAGTTAGAATTCAAATCCAGAGCTGGCTGAATCCTGAGGCCCGAAGTGTAGAGAAAAATGGAAAATTTGGCAAACAAGCGAGGGGAGTTCAGGGAGTTTAACAGGATGTTTAGAGCTGCAGAGTTAGGGTATTAAAACTGGGTCTGTGGACTTGCAGAAGGGTAAAACTCTGTAATAGCCACTATGGTGCATTTAATGGGATTTTAGAAAGAGGTTGCTAAGTAGCTCCAAAAGCATAACAGAGAAATGAATTTGTAATGCATGCAGTTGAGTGCAGTTATGTGACTTGTTCCAGGTTCTTTAGTTCTAACACAACATCAATACTGAACAAAGGCCAGAATTCTAAAATGTACTGTAGGCTGGCCTATTAAAAACATATACTGAAGATAGCAGTTGGGATAATTTAGAATTCTCTAAAACTAAACTTAAAAAAATCCTGAATGGAGAGAGAATATGACCAATTATTTTATTTACATCATGGGACCTAGTTAAGGATATTATTGGTTAAGTGAGATCAAACAAGCCCTTAAAGTTGACACTTACCTTCTGCTCCATCATTGAGTAAATACATGCTGAGCACCTCCAGTGCCCCTAACAGTGGGAAGGGAAGGGAGCCCATTACCGATTATCAGCTTCTAGACTTGTAAGAAAGAAGAACTACATTGGCAAAGCAGGGTGTGCAGCTACTTAGACAGAATAAGTATATACTAATATATACTAAATTAAATGAACACTCTACCAGAGAACAAATAGTATATAAAGCACCAAGTGAGCAATACTAAGACTGAGGGAGATAGTCAAGAAGAGTGATGTTCACTGGCCTAAACATAAAGTCTAACTTCTGAGTGACAGGTTCTCCACAGCAATCAGTCCATCATTGCCTAATACAGGGATTCTCAAAGTGGTTTAACATCTACCTTTCTGTACCTTCATTCCAAACCCTGGACCATTTGAAAAAGTTCAGGGTCATTGTCGGTCAGCCAGACACTAGAGGGCAACAGCCCCCTCCCCCTCACACACACACACACACACACACACACACACACACACACACACACACCACACACACACACACACAAGCCCACTGTCCACAGAGGCAAACAGCAGTGTTAGATTAAGTCAATGAGAGCAAGATGTTATAGGAATCTCATCACAGATGAAAACAATAGAAAGATTCCCAGTGAAGAGTCTGTCTGAAATTGCCAGCTAGAGAAAGTACATGGAAAGCTGATTTTGTAATTCCTAAATTTTAATGAAATGATTTATGATTAATATCTTATTAACATATACATAAAACTACATAAGTGAACACTGTGGTGGAAGAAAAAAGATAATCAGTCTGAATGCTGTTCCTAAGAGAAATAAACATATGTTCTCCAATTCCATGCCAGCCAATAGAGGAGGATATATCTCCCTGTCCATTTACATAATGATCTCATCATTTTGTTAAGTGTTTTAAACTGATGGAGATGGGTGGGGTGACATATTCAAGATAATATAAGGAAGTACGTGCTTAAAAGAAATTCTAATTTTTGCTGCATACTTTATATTGACTCAGAGACTATGTCTTTATCTGTGGCCAAAGTTTCAGCTTATTTTCAATTTTTCAGGCATTTTTTATTTAAAAGATAACATTTCAGAGGACTGAATTAATTGTCAATATTGCTATTTCTTATTTGAAATAGTCTGGGATCTCCTCCAGAACTTTGTTAAGTAAATCGTGGCTCACTCAATTGTAGATTTAAGCACCAACCCTTATCCTCTTGGTCCATCCACCTTTCATAGTAATTTTCTGAGGAGACGTTGTCAGAAACTGAAAATAGAGTAGTTTATTTGAAAGACCTTATGGATTTTAGAAATATATAGTATTATTATCTATAATAGTACTGAAAACATGAAAAAAAAGTATAGGTATTAATTAGATAACATTATGAAAGCTATCTGTTCACAATAGATTCCACTTATAGATTGTGTATAAATTATTAACTTCTCAAAGGAAAAATGTCATGAAGAAATTAAGAGATGTTATTTGAGCCTTCTCCTTTTTTTTTCTTTTCTCTTATTCTTCAAATAGTTTACATTAAGATAGGGAGGGCATTTTGTTTGTGAATGCTTGCCAATGGTTCTTTTTTTTCCCTGTGTTTTAAAAAATCACAATTGGCTTTTTCCTTCTACCCATTTTATTCAAACATATCATGTTGTAATTCTCTGTGAAATCCTAAAATTAAGAGTGTTTCACTGATGGGCGATGAGGAAGAATTGAACATATCAGTCAGTTAGTTGGGGGCAAAATATGTTTGAAATTAAAAATATGTATTTCTTCTGCACAGAAGTATGGTTCATTGGATTGTAAACCTCAAACCTGAATGAATATCAACTTCTTTCAACCATTCTGAAACAATAGTTAATGGAAAGTGGTTTTTTTTAAAGGAAAGTTTGAACATGTATGTGACAATCTAGATTTATCAGTGTGATTATAACATTAAAGCTATGTAAATATTGTTAATGAAACAATAAAGTACTGTAGCAGCCTAATGAGCTTGTATATTTTTTTCTCTATCAGGTTCAGATATACTCTTGAGAGACTTAGTTACCATAATTTCAATATAAAATTTCAACATGTGTTTCTCTGGCTTTCATTAAGGAGATAAGATATTTGGATTTATTTTAAATAAAATTGATGATTAGAAGAATAGTCAGAAAAGTAAATCAATAGGAAACACACTTTTTGATGTGTGTCACAACCTAACAGATATATTCCCATTTTCTTTACCACACATTTGCAAAAAGGTCTTTGGTAGCTTGAAAAATTATTGTACCTAATTATCCATAACCATAATATACCTTTATAAAACTGCTGTCCCTTGCAACAGTTATAGTCACTTCCTTACTGACATCAGAACACTCACAAAGTAACTGATGTAACCTGTTTATAATGGCAATGTCCACTATGGACAATCTGACAAAATGTAATAGCTCACGAAGAAACAAAATATATAACATCATTTAATAAGTTTTATAGCATAATTATCAAGTATAACTGCAAAATTAGAATGCAGCCATTATAAAAGAGTGAAGAGTCACCTACAGGCAGTGATTATTATCTATGTTATCCATACTAATCTATGAACAGAATCTCTCCATTACAAATGAGTACCTCTCATGTTTTGAGAATGTTATCTAATTAACACCTATACTTCTTTCATGTTTTCAGTACTACTATGGATAATAAAACCATAATGCCATCAACTTGAATCAGTGCTATTACTGCAAGAGCAGAGATCAAATATCCATGTGATGTGAGAGAAAAAGAAAATTATTTCCCATATCCATCACAATCCTACCTTTGAACTTAACATTCCTATCTACTGCCATTATTATCTAGTATCATGTTATTTATGGGGCACATGCAGTTTGCATGAAGCTGCATCTGTTAAAAGGGGAGTCTTCACTGGAGAACGAGAAGTGGAAGCCTTACTCTTTGAAAAAAAAATCAGAGCTTATGTTAGAAAGTAACCCTGGATGCTAAAGACTTTCACAGGCTTTCTTTTTTCCTTTCCTTTCCTTTTCTCTTTTCTTTTCTTTTCTTTTCTTTTCTTTTCTTTTCTTTTCTTTTCTTTTCTTTTCTTTTCCCTTTCCTTTCCTTTCCTTTCCTTTCCTTTCCTTTTCTTCTTTTCTTTTCTTCTTTTTTAGAGAGAGAGAGAGAGTGAGTGCATGCACAAGCATGAGCAGGGGAGGGGTAGAGAGGGAGAGAGAGTATCTTAAGCAGGCTTCACGCCCAGCACAGAGCCTTATGTGGGACTCAATCTCATGACTGTGAGATCATGACCTGAGCTGAAATCAAGAGTCGGATGCTTAACTGACTAAGCCACCCAGGCGCCCCTTCCACAGGAAATTTTAACTTAAGTCCACCAGAGGTTAAAAATTTGAGAATAAGGTTGTAGAGAATTGAGACAGGCAACCAAGATGGACTGCACAACAGTACTGTAGGCAATGACGCAAAGCTGAATTGATTCATTAGCTTACCTGAGACAGATACCATACCATTGGTCAATGGCTATATAGAGTGGATAATTACTAAAGTGAATGCACTCATCAGATATGTGAGAATCACTATCTAAAATCTTTTCAGGAATAAAAATAATTCTTACTCACGATTTGAAGGACATAGAATAATAATAAGTACTTTTAAAAATTTTGTTACAAACCCTTATTTATGTATTTATTTATTTTTGTTTCTGTATTTATTTTAAATAAAAGCAAAAGATATCCTATTGTAATTCATTGTGAATGATATCCATGCTATTCTGGTAACTACTTTGTTATTTCTTAAAAGTGGGGAAAAAGTTAGATTGGTTGTCATTTGACTCTCTGGAATCCATAAATATGATTAGTTTATGGAAGTCCAGTATTACATTGACTTAACCTAATAATCAGAATGAATGGTAAAATGACCAGAAGCTACTCATTGTATTTCAATGTTCTTTATTAACTGTTCATTGGCAATAAAATTATTTATTTTATGAGAGTCAAAAGACAAATTTTGACATATTCGCCAATTATTTTCTTATGTTTTCCAAAGAGCCATCAGAAGCATAATTCACTTTCACAAGCAAAATGTACATAACATTTCTCTTGTTACAAGAGAAAATAATTGCTCTTCTAAAGCTGATTATGAAAACACGAAATGTGTTCTATGTATTAAGGTAGTATCCCCTCCTTCAAAATCTTCCCTTGGTGGTATCCTTGCTAAAATCTAGACTAATATGCTTCTGAAATTTCAGGCTTTAACCTACATAATTAGGATGAGGGACTTAACAGCATGAGAAAAGGAAGCCCCTGTGAGAAACACATTTAAGTAACATGAATTAACTTTTTATTAAGTAGACTTTTTGAATGATTTTAAAAATGTATTCTTTTAACCTATCAATTATTCATCTAATTTCATGTGCCTAACAGTGTCTTACTTAGACTCCTGAATGAAAGAATAAATGTAATAGGGTTTCATTTCCTTCTCACCATCTCCCCTCCAATATGGAACAGGCTGTATAGAAACCAGAAAGACAAGCTTTTTAAAAGCTTTCTAGGGGAGGGAGCATGGAGTCAGAGCTGGTTTATGGCGATGCTAAAACAAGCTGATCTATCTTGCAAAATGCTTTTTCAGGACCAAAAGACACTACAAACTAGCTGAGAAGCAGCATCATTCCCGAAAGAGTAATGTGCATACAGGCACGCACACACACACACACGCGCGCGCGTGCAAACACACTTATTTTATAAAAAGCGTCCTAGAGATAAAATGGAAAAAAAAAAAAACTTACTGAGAAGTCTTCAAAGATTTTCTTGAGTTCTTTGTGACCATGCCTTTCAGCGATATGTGCTGGATCTGAACCCTCCAAATTTTTCACCTTAGATGCCCAGGTTGCTCCTGAACATTGAAGCAAATGGATAGCTAAGTTCTTTAAACCAAATTTTGCTGCACAGTGGAGAAGGGTTGGAAGTTCCTTGAGATGAGTATCTGTAAGGATGAGAGGTAATAGGATTAATATGTTTTTATCATACCTGGAACTCCATAAGAAAAAGTTGAACACAATCTACTCCTAAAAGTAGTTCTCACAAAGCAGAACAGATTTTTGTGTGATTTTTCATCGGTGGTTTTAACAATGTAGCATCTCTTCCTTTCTATTTCTCATCTTACAATGAATATAAACTAATATTCTCATTAGTATTAATGCCTCACTCTTACTTGTGGGATAATTTTAATTTGGAAAGACACACCAACCTCTTAAATATAAAACAAAACAAAAATATCACACTGTAATAACTCCTTTTGAAGATACTTTGACATGAGGCAAATACTAAATAACAATATTAAATAGGTTCCTTTTTGTATTTTCTGCTGTCACGCCTGGTTTGCTTCCTTCTGAAGTTGAAATGGACACATAATTCCTGGAGGGGTTATATTAGATTCTTTCAAAAAGGAACTGCAACAGAAAATACAGGCGAGCACTTTTATGAACATCTTCAGTACGGAAATTTCCATCAGGATTTTACAGATTTTGTATCAATGTTTTGGAGTTTGAATTTCATAATTAGTTATTAGCTATCAATTAGAAGTATTAATTATGCATCACTATAAAATGGTGAATGTAAACAGCTACCTCAGTGACAAAACGCACACAGATGAGTGATGGTTTGTTATTAGTCTTTATTTTCACAACTAGCTAGAAAAAATGTGGTATAGAAACTACACATCAGCTTGCTTTAATAGCTGTGGCATTATCAGAAGCAAGCAGTGTGAAGACATATGGCAACAGAAAGGAAGGTGTCAAAGCAAAAGTCAATTCTCTTCCATAGTGTTTTGGAAAACTGAATCTGGCCTCATTTTCCTCTTTGCTATATTGTAGGCTAAAGGGAAACAAAAGGAAAAGAGAGCAGAATTAGACTTTGAGTTTTCAATTCACCTGAGTGTCTTGGGGCACAGTAAATTAGTTTGTTGGTTTGCATGTTTTAACAGAAGACAAAACAAAAGAAAAACTTCCAGGATACATTAAGAACTTACTGTAAGGCAATATTTTACCCTTCAAAATGTGTTAGAACTAAACGGCTATATGTAAATCTGTGGTTATATTTCAATGATAAGTGCACTGGTCCCTTCTTATATTGTGTGCAGTGGGTCAAAATTTATCAAATATTTTATGAAGATGAGCTTGTGAAAGCTGAAACTGTCTAAGGTAGGTACCATTTTCAAAATGAAAAATTATGTATTTTCTTAAAAAGGTATTAAGGTAGAATTTTTTATTTATTTTCATTAAAGGTCATTATAAAATATAATTTTCTGCTGTAATTAAACCAGGGCAAAATTAGGAAGAAAAATATTCACATGATAACATGAGATTTTTACATGCCCTGGGTCATCTCTCTCACTGCCACACCATACAATGAACAAAAAACATCATCACCTCCCAATCAATGCTTTACGCATTATTCCTGCACATTGCTATTCTGGTGAACTTTTACATCACTGTCAATACAGCTTAAAATGTTATTTTCATTAAATAAATGTTTAATCATTATAGGAATACAGTCACCTTTTCATGTCACCTACCTCCTGTCAGTGAATTCCTCAAGTTTAAGATAATATAATATTAAAAACAACAAACTTCATTAAGAATCTCTCTTGTGCATGAAAAAGAGTAACAAGTATTGTAACAAGCAGTCATGGTTTTCCAGGGTACCTTTCCTAACAGCTGTGCTGAACCATGTTTTCTGATACACAAATTAAGATTATAGTGATCGTGCTAAAGATACTAGAGGTCTGAAGGTTGGCTTCTTTATTTTCCATTTCTCTACTTCATTTTTAGTGGTAGCTTAAAATCCATTAATCTACTAGAAGGCTTTTTGAAGTTACAGACATGACAGAGCCTTAGACGGTATCTTTCCAGTTTCCTACCCAGTAATAGAATTGTATTCCCAGAGGCCATAAGAGATGATCTGGGTACTGCTTGCATACCACTAATGACAGAGTGCTCTTTACTTCCTAAGGCGGCCTGTGTTTTGGTTAGACAACACTGATTAGTGGATAATTACGACTTCTGTTGGGGTGAAATGTATTTCCTCTAAATTCTCATGTATTCTAATCCTTTGGGCAACATAGAACACGATAGCTACAAAGGCACAGGTATTTACTACGTGAACTTCAACAAGCTACTAATTATCTGAGCCTAGCCTTCTCTTCCAAGTCATAGGGCTATTGAGATAATTAAGTGACTTAACAGAAAAAGTGCCCAGGAAAGTGGCTGAAACATAGTAGGCATTCAATAAATATTAGTTTCCTCCCTTTATCTCTACTGCATCAAATAGTTTAAGGCATCCTTGTCCTAATTTATCTTTGTTCCAACATTAAAATCTCTGATTCTTTCCATTATTCCCAAGTACTAACCATCCTGAGAGCTTGACTCCAGAATAGTTGGTCCTTTACAAAACGATGAATCAGTTTTAAACCTGCTTAAACAATCATTTACAGCAATATTTTTCATTATCTTGGATCGGGTTATTTTGCCTGCTTATTTTCACTAAGTAGGAAATGCTCAGCCTGCTAATATACATGGTCAATAACTAAAAATTTCTAATTTAAGTTTTTTTTTTAATTAAAGCATGACAGAGTTAACCTTTCACAGAATTTGAAATGATGCAGAGGAGCTATGTTAGTTATTTTAATGTTAATTAAATCATGATCTTTAGCTTATTTTTGTAGAACATCAAATTAAATATACTCAGTATATGCATATATTATATTTATATATATGTGAATAAAGGTATTCATGTCAATAAAGGTACCATTATGCTAAGAATTAGTTCCGGCTTTTAGGTATACTTTTTATAAAATCATACTTTTTCTATCTTCACCTTGCTTTGATTATTACGGGAATTTAAGACATGAATGGATTCCTCTGTATCTGAAATAGGCCTGTCCGTAATCACATAATCACTAATGTTTTTGTGTAAAGATATTTATGTTCATAGAGTTTATTTTTTTAAGTATAATTTAAATTTGCACTGATGAGTTTGATGAATTTTGACAGTTCTATACACCATGTAACCACAGCCGAAAATAAGCTAAAGAAAGCTTCTATTACCACAGAAAATCCTCTCATGTTCCCTTCTAGTCAATTCTCCACTTCAGAAGCAACTACCTGCTAATTTTTATCAACATAGGTAAGTTTTATTTCTTCTTGGATTTCATAGAAGTGGAGTCATAGCTACTTGTGTACTGCATTGCATTCTGGCCTCTATTTCTGATGAGAAGTCAGATATCATTTTTGTAATTGTTTTCCTGTACGGAATGTGCTTTCTCCAGCACAAACTCCCCACCCTCGCCCCCTTCCTCCTTCAACTACTTTTAAGATTTTATCTTTATTTTTGATTTTCAGCTGTTTAACTATGGTGTGTAGGTATGACATTTTTGTATTCATTCTTTTAAAATTATTAAAATTTTTTTTTAAATCCTTATTTATTTTTGAGAGAGAGAGAGAGAGAGCGAGAGCAAGCGGAGGGTAACAGAGAGAGAAGGAAACAGGATCTGAAGCAGGCTCCAGGCTCTGAGCTGTTAGCACAGAACCCGATGCAGGGCTTTAACTCAAAATCCGCGAGTTCGTGACCTGAGGCAAGTCGGACGCTCAACTGACTGAGCCACCCAGGCGCCCCTAAAACAATTTTTTTAAATGTTTATTTTTTGAGAGAGAGACAGAGAGACAGAGAGAGAGAGAGAGAAAGAGAGAGAGAGAGCATGAGTCAGGGAGGGCAGATAGAGAGGGAGACACAGAATCCAAAGCAGGCTCCAGGCTCCGAGCTGCCAGCACAGAGACCGACGCAGAGCATGAATCCATGAACCCTGAGATCATGACCTGAGTCGACGCTGGACACTTAACTGACTGAACCTCTCAGATGCCCCAACATTTTTGTATTTATTCTGCTCATGGGGTGACAGGGCTTACTGAATCTGTGGACTGATGTCATTCATCAATTTTGGGTCATTCTTGGCAATTATTCCTTCAAATACTTTGTTGCCCCATTCTCTGTCACCGTTACTAAAGAAATACAATTATACATGTATTAGATTATCTAATATTATCCTATATAGTCTGGATCAGAATCAAGTCAAATTAATGTATAGATGAACTGAGCTAGTTCTTTTTTTATGGCTTTATTTTGAATCTGGAGTTTTCATCTCTTTTTCAGTTTGAATAATTTACTTTGTCTTCAAATTTACTGATTCACTTTGTTGTTTCTATAATGAAGCCCATCTAATTTTTAAATTTTTTCAGATATTGTCTATCTCTAGGATTTCCTTTTTTATTATAATTTCCATTTCTCTGATAAAATTGTTCTCATTTTACTCATGTTGCCTGACTTTGACAATACATTCTGTAACATATTTATCATAGTTACTTTAATGTTCCATCTGATAATTTCAACAACTGAAACACTTCTGTCTGCATCTAATCATTGTCTCTTTTCTTGACCAAGGGTCACCTTTTATTCCTTCTTCATATTTCTTGTAATATTTTATTGTATGCTGAGCATTGTATTAAAGAACCAAAGTAAATATCTATCCCCAGAATAAGGCACACTATTTCTTCAATCAGACAACTGACTCAAATTTATCTGTAGATGAGCTGAGCTTGGCCAATTTTGTGTCTTTACCTAGCTTCAATTACCAACTGGCCTCAAATATTTTGAGGGCAGGATCATAACTTTCTTCGGAACAGCTTGGGATCTGAGCCCTGGTGAGAATCTAGAAATCTCAGTTGCTGTACAGACTGGCTATCAGCTTTTGGGTCACTATATAATTCTCTCTTCTCTCCAGTTATACCTCCAGACTTCTTCACATCAGAGTACCTTGGATTTTATGGGACCTCCGTAGTACACTCAGTTAAGGAAGACTCCTTACCATCCCAATAGTTTGGAGGGATTTCTTCCAGCTTTTATGCCTCTCTGTATTTAGAACTTTCTTTCCATACGGTAAGAGCTTTGGTGGGATTTGTCTCAGCAAACCTGCCTCCCTTTCACTCTTCAGCAGCCACTAAGCAGGTCTTCAGGGAAGACTCAGACATGTTTTCCAAGGACTTCTCTCAGTTTTTCTGCCCTCCAGCTATTGGTATACTAGCTCTGTGCAGTTACAACAGCCTACAAAAGAGAGATAGTGGGTGATGCAGACCCACCCTGTAATTGGGGCTCTTTCGGATTTTTGTCCATCACACTAGCCTAAATATAGCCATTAAAAGTATGCTAAATGTTCAGCTGCTTTCTCTTTATTCCTCATCAATACTTCTTTTTTTTTTTTTTTTTTTTTTTTTTTACAAAATATAATTTATTGTCAAATTGGTTTCCATACAACACCCAGTGCTCATCTCAACAAGTGCCCTCCTCCATGCCCATCACCCACTTTCCCCACTCCCCCACCCCCATCAACCCTCAGTTTGTTCTCAGTCCTTAAGAGTCTCTTATGGAGTTCTTATTGCTCTGTAAGGAACGAAGGAAGTCATAAATTTCTTCTTTCTTGTGAAAGCCTTGTCTCTTTCTGGAATTTAGTTCATTTAGATTTCTTTTGTCATTCACTTTCTGCTGAACTGATTTTGAAAATCATCTTGCTTGTTGTTGTTACAATGGAAGCAAAAGACTCTTGTGATGTTGCACATGGTAATGAGAAACAGAAGTCCTATTAATCTTAGCTCATACACCATTTAGCAATTTTCTTAAACTTACAGTATTTATTTTATAAACAGTTTATAATCTTACTTATTGGATTAAAATAATGGATTCCTTAAGAATATATAAAAGGCTTTTTAAAGTTTGCTTAATCTGCAGTGTACCTCTGCTTCATTTCACAGAAATTTTCATTGAATTAATCAAGATTCATTGCGTCTGTTTTTATTATCAGGTGTAAATAAGAAGCCACAATTCACACTAAAGAGTGGTCAATTTGATTTTGACTTTTTTTTTTTTTTGGACAAAATAAATTTTCAGGTTTCAGTTGTTTCAACCAATGTCTGTTGAATGGTAATTTCAGAAGAGCAGAATTAAATGGTTTGGGGGTATTTTTCAAGGAAAATTCAATTTCACCAGTTTTGCAAATAAAAATTAATAGGTGAGTTGGCACACAGTAAAGAAATTGAGTCATATATTTATTTGTGTTGAGCCATTTCTAACAGTTCAAGATAATCCCTATAAAAGATGATGGCCAATAATTAGATTAAAGTAATCAAACCAAAGCTTTCAAAAGATTAACTTAGCTCACCAGAACAATAGAATGGGAATATATACCCAAGGTTAGAATATAAGCTTTAAAAATTTAAAAGATGACTACGCAAACTGGAAGCTCATGACCATGTAATCCATTTGTTCTCATAAATCACTATCTGGAATCATAAATATTTATTCACTCAAAGTAGAATGACCAGGTGGCCACCATAGGACAAAACAATGAAACACAAAACAAAAAGAAGATAAAAAGTCAGGAGATCTGCCTTCTAATCCCAGCTCAGCCACAAAATCTATAATGCTTAAGAAAGCTCCTTCATCTTCCTGGACCTTTGTTTCTTCATTTACAAAATTAGAGGACTGGGGACTTCTGATTTTCTTCTGGGTTAGAGGCCATGTCACAGATGGTTTTAGGGTCACTTTCCCTGGATGTTAATCGGATGCCAATTAAAGGAGTAAGGATGACATTTGCGAAAGTTGAAGAAAGGTAATAATTTTCATTCCTCTCATCAGAGGATTTGGAGTCTGATAAAATATTAGTATTTCTATGGGCTGTAAAGTGGAGCATTGCTGCGTGTTGGAATCTGATTGCTCTGTGACAGGAGAAACACCCATGTGACATGTGAGGTGCCATTCTTCACATCCTGTCTTAACAGTAGACATATAATCCTATTTACAATTTCAAGCAACAAAAAATACTGCCAGGGTTATTATATTTCTAAAGCCTTGACAATGTAAATTGAATGCACAAGGGAAATAATGGTCTATCAAATCTCTTTGCTGCAGTTTTGTTATTATCTTTTGAATTACATAAAATAAGAGTGGGAAGTGCATAGATACACATTTTAGTATGAACCTCAATTTTGTATTCACCTCCTTAATTATTCCCATTGCATTCTTGTCACTAAAATAGTCTCTTAAATATTTAAGAGAAAATATTGAAAGCTGTATCCATTTTGCATGTCCCTTGTTAATTGTCTCAAGAAACCTCATGTAAGATCTTCTTCTTTTTCTTCTTCTTTTGTTTTTTTTTTTTTTTTTTACAATTTTTTTAGTTAAAATGGTTAAATTCCTAATCGACATTATATTCAACGCAATCCTGGTTTCATCTTAATATATAAAGTTCAAAATAATACCTTTTATTATTATAGACCTTAAAATTCTAAAACTTAATATTTATTTTGAGAGGCAATATTGTGCAGTTAAAGCTTAAACATTGGGGCTTTTGACGAGATCAACCAGGTGCGTTCAGGGTGGTATGGCCGTAGACAAACATTGGGGCTTCTGAACCAGACTGTATGGATCCTAACTCTAGCATTTACTAATGGTGTAATTTGGGCAAGTAACTTGAACTTTCTTTGTCTCAATTTTCTCAACCTTTAAATGAGGATAATAATGTCTATCAATAAGCTATTAAACCTAGGTTCAATGTATTCTTTCATACAAACAGTTATAGTTGATCCTCATTATTTGGGAATTCCATATTTGCAATTTTCCTACTCATAAAAACTTACGTATACTTCCAAATCAAAACTTGTGGCCCTTTTATGGTCATCTGAAGAAATGTACAGAGCTGTGAAAAATCTGAGTCATTCAAAGTGCATGTTGCCAACAGGTCGGACAAGGCAACACCCTGCCTTAATTTAACTCTTATACTTGAAACAAATGTCGTTTTTGTGGTCTATGTAGTGCCACATGTTTCCCATTTTTGTGGGTTTGTTGGTGGTGGTGATGGTGATTCAGCTGTTGAAAGTGCCCCCCTGGCATAGGACAGAGGTGCTGCCTGGTGATCCTAAGCACAAGAAGGATGTGATGTACTTTATGAAGAAAAAATGTCAGATAGGCTTTGTTCAGGCATGAATTATAATGATATTTTTGTTGAGTTTAATGCTAGTGAATCAAAAATATATATTAAGTGCTGTGTTTTTAAACAGAAACATGCCTAAAATGAGGTTATGTATTGATGGATTGACAGAAATGTGACCACAGGTTTGCAGGAAGCTAACCCTGTATTTCTCCTAGAGCAATGGTTCAGTATTCTCTACTCAGTGACTTTACAGTATGTAACTACTGTGAATAGTGAGAATCAACTATATTTTAACACAATCTAAAGGTCCATTTTCCTTTTTAGAGAGAGAGAGCTCAGAATTTGTTTCCCATCATGGCCAGGCATTTTCAAAAGCATGGCACCTTCTCTTCTCTCTTCCACACAGTTAGGGAGGCTCTGAGTTCAATCCTGTGCACTGCTCCTCAGGGGGAAGCCAGGAAAGGCATGGGGCTAGAGGAGGAAGCTGTGAACATTCTAGCCCATGGTTTCTGAGGCATTCACCTTGGCTGTCTCTGTGTTTAGGGCTTACAAAGTTAAAATCCAAACTGAGCATGGTTAGAGCCCACATTGGCAACCACTCTGGAGGCAGAAAGAACAATTCTAGGGCCTTGACGGTGTGTTGTTTATTTTCCTACTTTCCAGGCTTAGGCAAAACAACAGGAAAAACCAGATGAAAGTGAATCCTTATTCTGTTGTTCTCAGATAATATAAATTCCTTTGAGTGATTGTACACCTTTTAAATTTTGGTGAAATCTGTATATTTTGTTGTAACTAAATGCTTAAGACTTGGGAGTTTTGTAAAACTAAAAACAGAGTTCTGAAAGACTGATGTTCTAGCATGCAGAACATCTGAATGATGAAGTGACAAGAAGCATGAGAAATGAATGGAGCATGTAACCTTAAATCCAGAAAGAGTTCACTGCTCACTGAATACTCTAATAGATAGAATCCACCATGAAATGAGCCACAGTGGCAATGAGGAGAAAGAGGAAAAGAGGAAGAAGGAAGAAGAAGGGAAGGAAACATGATAGCTAATGAATGGAGCTGAAAAGTAGGAATTTCAGGCACATAGTTTCAGAATGAATGTTAGCAGAGCAGCAGAACATTTAAGTGACAGGCTGATGCAAGATGGTCTGATCCCAGTGAAGGAGTGTCTGGGGATGCACTGTAAAACACCTTATCCAGGGCAGTGGGTCAGGAATGGCCAGGGGAAATAAGGCTACATACAAACAAGTTTGAAGCCATCCATGAGGTGACAATAAACAGTCTGGGAGCTTGGACTCCATGCCTGGAGGTGATGTTGGAAGCAAAAGAAGATGTAGTGTCTTTATTAGCAGTTCTTAGAATGCTACCAATTAAAATTAAATCTCACAACATTTCAATAGGTTTATTATCCATTCCTCACTATCAGACAGTGATAGGTAATAAAAGGAGTGGGGTTGCTCCAAGTTCAACCAATCCAGTCAATCTATGGCTAACCTCTGTTTAAAATGGAAAAAAAAAAAAATATATATATATATATACATATATATATAAAAAAATAAGAAATCTCTAGAAACTTTATTTCTATACATGTGTGACTGTATTCTGTTTCTCTGCATTCATCTAAAAATGACTTATTAAAATTACCAACTTTATCTCTGCTGAATTTTGACAGTAAAAAACAAAAAATAAAAAACAAGAACCTAGAAAGAATCCAGGAAAGAGCCTAGAAAGAGTCAGGAAACCTAGAACAACATAAACGTGGAAACTAGATGGGCTAAGTTGAGATCAGAGAGCTGGCCCCTCTCCAATGAGGCCATGACTTACATGTAGAAAGCTACCCAGTGGCCTTGGTGTGGGTCTTATGTGGAAATTCAAAGGATGTACAGCAGTAAACTAACATATCAGGCAAGGATGCTTGATTTCACTAGTAAGGAATATTCAGCATTTTTGAGGACTTATTATGGTCTTGAGCAACTGGTTTATTCTTTAAATATGTTAAGTAATTTTGACAATAAAAATGAACTAAAGCAAAGAGGAAAATATGGGCAGTATGGGGGCAATAAAGGGACTGGTTAGGGCTTAGGTACCTTTGGGAACCATCATATGTAATATAGGGACAGGATAAAAATGGAATAAAAGAATGTTTCGAGGAGCATCTAAACGTAGGATAGAAAATGAAACATGTTGGAAAAGCCTGTTAGAAGATATTTTCAGGAGCAAGGAGAAATAACTGATGGTCTGAATTAGAGTGGAGGCAGACAGGAATGGACAGGGAAGGCCAGAAATGTCAGACACTTCAAAAGAAAAGTTAATAGGACTTGATGTTTGAGTCTGCTGCTCTGAAAGAAAGAGGTGGATTAATATAACATTCAGGTTCATGGCTACAAAGTTACAAGGTAACAGAAAGAGAAATTCATCAGAGAAGGTGACAATGATGGCCATGGAGAAGTATAGGTGTGGGTGCTGATGGGGTAGCTACCACAATACATTATAAAGCAGTAAGTCAAATTAGACATATGTGTCTTTGAGTAGAAAATATTGGTTATAAACTTAGCTCCCAAGTCACCACAGAAAACTTGTCCTATGGAAGAGAAAATATTCTGAAATAAGGCAAAGTCCTTTTTGCCATAGAATGTAACATAATCACAGATCTGGGAATTAGGACATGAATTTCTTTAGGAATAAATTAGTTTACTACGCTAAACAGGTGATGTTAATCCAAAAGGCCTGCTCATGAAACAGGAAAGTAGTAATAGCTCTATAATTCAGCATGTCTTAATATTCTAAGCAATATCTGTTTTGCCTTGATCTGATAAATTCAGAGTATATCTCTTAACTGCACAATCAACACATCTTCAGTTTGCTAACTAGAATAAGATATTTTAGGAGATTTTTTTTACCTAGTAAGTTACAGTTACTTTACAAATCTATTGACCAGCATTCTTCAAACGGATTGCTAGGAATCCCCAAAGGTGTGTAGTGAATTTGTTTAGAGCTGGTGACCTCTAAACAACAGAATGTTGGTAAGTGTGACTGTTATTTGTATGCATCACCTGGCTTGGTTATGGTGCCCAATTGTTTGGTCAAACACTAGTCTAGTTGTAACTATGACAGTATATTACAGATGTGATTAACCTTTAAATCAGTAGACTCTGAGTAAAGCAGATTATCCTCCATCATGTGAGCGGGCCTCATCCAATCAGTCGAAGGCCCTGGGGAAAAATATGGAAGATCCCAAAGAGGAAGAAATTTGGTCTCCAGACTGCCTTTGGACTAAGACTGCAAAATCAACTTGTGCTGGAATTTCCAGCCTCTGGCCTGCCCTGCACATTTCAGAATTGCCAGCTCCACAATCATGTGAGCCAGTTCCTTAAAATAAACTTCCTTCTGTCTCTCTGTCTTTCTGAATACATCCTATTGGTTCTGTTTCTCTGGAGCATCCTAATTTGGTGAGGAAAATGACTGTGGTAGTTTTGATAAACCATCACTTAAAGAAACAAGACATAATAACAAGTTCTTCTTTGACTTCCTATCCTTCTAGAATAATACAATGAGTCTTTACACCTGCAGTGATGCTACAAAGATCTTCTGTAACTATTTGGTAATGGTAGAATCCAGAGAGCAGATGAGTCCCTTTCAGAAGCAAAAGGAAATATTTGGGGGTAGCTTAGTAATAGGGTACTGTTGGGGGTTTCCTCTAGGCCTGTCAAGAATTTCAGAGGACAGAAACCCTGGGTTTGAGGACCATTATTACACAACAGCTGCAAAAGTAAGAGGAAGTTCCTTAAATAATGACTTACTCAATTTATAATAATAAAAAAAAAAACATCCTAGTGTGTGTGTGTGTGTGTGTGTGTGTGTGTGTGTGTGTGTAATTGAGGCTAACCCATGTACACATAGTTCTTAATAAAATGGATGTTACAGAGCCTCTTTCCTGTTACCAGTTACTAATGGACAGTATATTTATGTTTTTTTCCCTAACCCTATGATAAACTTATAGATAACTTATTACTTTTGACCCTGAAAACCCTATATTTTTTGTGTTGGCCCACAGAAGATAAACATAGGTGTCTTGGTTATCTGAGCACAGACAATTCAAGCAGTATATTCAGAAAGCTCATATGCCATTTTTTTTTCATTCTACTAATGGCAGATGCCACAGATTGGGGGTAGAAAAGAATAGAAAAGACAAAATAATGACATTATAAGTAGCTGCCTTATATTTCTACAAAGAAGAGCTCCTTTATATATTACTGGTCTCAGATATTAGTAGTCTCAAATATTACTAGTCTATATAAATTGCTGACCGAGGTCTTATTGATGTTATTCTTGTAGTTAACTTGGTTGCCATTAACAACTTAACTAATATAGTAAATACTTATCAAGTGCTAGAAACTCTCATAGGCACTGGGCATAAATCTATGAACAAAGTAAAGAGATCCCTCCTAAAGGATAGTATTTTCACATGGAGGCAAAATGGGTGATTGGAAGGAAATCATGCACTACAAAACAAAAATCATCATATTTGTAGGATTGCAAAAAAACAACATATAGAGAGCATCAAGATAATTTCAAACTTGCTTCTACAAATTATTTATTAAAGTAGTAATTTTAAATAATTTAGCAAAAATAATTCATCACCTTTCCTCTAAATTTAAGATCGTCTCCCTAGGAAGCTTCCTCTGACTGCCCTTCTTCCTCTGGGCTCCCACACCTCCCTGGAGCTACAGTTCATTACAGCATGTAGGGCTGTCATTGTTGAGTGGTTAATACCATGACCATGGCCTCTGGGCTGTTTGGATCCAAGTCCCAGCTCTTCCACTAGTTGGGCAAGTGAGACAATGTCTCATCTGTAAAGCAGAGATGAAAAACAGTACTTTCTTCAGGATTCCTGGGAGGAATTAAATGCATTAAAGTAAGGAAAGTGCTTAGAATTAATTGTTCCTCACACAGAGCACACAAAATGCGAGTGCTAGCTCTTATTAGCAGAGCATATGCTGTATTAATGGCACTTATTTTTGTGATGTTTTCTCTTCCTTTGTCTTTGGGGCCCTCTGCATATATGGGTTGTATTTTATTTATCTCATATTCCTCTACCTTCCCTCAGTACCTGGAAGGAAACCTAGTACAAAGCAGAGTCCATTAAACTTCTAAGAATTCATGAGGGTTTTTTTTTAAATTTTTTTTTCTTAACGTTTATTTATTTTTGAGACAGAGAGACAGAGCATGAATGGGGGAGGGTCAGAGAGAGAGAGGGAGACACAGAATCCGAAACAGGCTCCAGGCTCTGAGCTGTCAGCACAGAGCCTGACGCGGGGCTTGAACTCACGAACCGCGAGATCATGACCTGAGCCGAACTCAGACGCTTAACCGACTGAGCCACCCAGGCGCCCCATGAGGGTTTTTTTTTTTTAAAGATACACACATAAAAATAAATTTTTTAGATAGGTACTCTAAGATTACTTCATTCTGCAACCACACTTTAAATCCCAGGACCTGGAGTGATAAACTAAAAATAAATCTGATATCTTGACTTGAATTTTATTCATGTCAATTTTATTTATGTATAGGGCAGTACCACCCATTACTGTTGTTTTTACTCAGTGGTTTTCATTGGTAACTCACAGACCAGTAGCATCAGCATCATCTATGAATTTGTGAGAAATGCAAAATTCTTGGGCCCATCCCACACCTACTGTATCAGAAATTCTGAGTAGAGCCCGCAAATCTGGATTTTAACAAACTTTTCAAGTAATTCTGATGTCCACTGAAGTTTAAGCAAAATGCTAAATACAAGAAAGAATGGGGGCTTGGATCAAATAAATGAGAGTGGGTAGCTGGGAAAACTGAAGTGAACCTCACAGAAAGCTATACAAAGAATGTCTGGGGCAGACATTTTCTCTATTCTATTCTCGGTTTCTCGAGATTTCCTAGATTCCCTCTTTTGTCATGGTTTACATATTTTAAAGTATCTTTTCATGTTGTCAAGGGTAAAATAAATTTATCTTTATTTATTTCTTAGAAAAATATATAATCTTACAGCAACCTGAGAAGTAAACATTGTTAGAAATAATATTTCCACCAACCACCACAAATTATATTCTTCCAGAGGTAATCTCCATTCAGATTGTGTGGGTAATGAGCACAGAGGACTTAATTTCTTTTTTTTTTTTAATTTTTTTTAGTGTTTATTTATTCTTGAGAGATAGAGACAGCGTAAGCAGGAGAGGGACAGAGAGAGAGGGAGACACAGAATCGGAAGCAGGCTCCAGGCTCTGAACTGTCAGCACAGAGCCCGACGCGGGGCTCAAACCCACAAACTGTGAGATCATGACTTGAGCTGAAGCAGGATACTCAACCGACTGAGCCACCAGGTGTCCCGAGGATTTAATTTCTTATAGCCAGTTCCATTATTGTCAACAATGTCTTCCATAAGGATACAAATTTGCCTTTCCAGCTCACCTTTCTGGCTTCCAGAATGAGCCAAGTCAGGAACTGGTTCTTGGGATTAGAATGCTGTGAAAATAGCTGTAGACAATGCAGCCTACTGCTTTAGCCTTCAAGCCTCACCTGTTTTTTATTATGTGCTGTTAACTCTGCTCTTGCAGATTCTTGGATTCTCAGCCTAATCTGTTACTTATTTTTTTACTTACCTGCTCTCCTGTCCCTTGTATATTACACTGCCCTGTTCATAATTTGTCCTGTAAGCTTCCAGTCATTCCTCATTGCCATGTGGATATATCTCAACACAACTTTCAACTTTAGAGATGCTTCGAATGGGGGAAGAGAATATAACAAATGAAATTCAAGTCTACTACAATGGAAAATGAACCTGAGAGACAGTTAATTAAAACTTTACATAATCCTCTTCTCTGTTTCTTCTGGGTAGTTCTTTATTTGACTCATTAACAACTTGCATTCTCTGAATCAGTGTGTGTTTCCAATTACTTTTAGATGTCTTTGCAGAATTTTGGAGGCCTTGGGGAATTAATAAAAACTATAGTTCTTAATCTAGCCAGGATTTGTTCTACAGATACTATCTATTGATACAGACTTTCAGGAGAAACGGATAGGCCAAGTGATACTTTTGATGCAAAGATTTGGGGAATACCTGGATCCACTGGGGACATTTTGGCATTGAAGAATGATTTTGTAACTTACAAATTATTTTGTGGCATTTTCTCATTCTTACTCTCTGAAGTAGGATAAGTCATGGTTGATCACTTCCTTTTCTCAGAAACATTTTCTTTACTTGCTCTCAAGACATCACACTCCTACTTCAACAAGGGCTCTTTCTCTGTCTCTTGTTATGGAAATTTCTCTTCCAGACCTCTAAATATTGCATTGCCCAGGACTCGACCTTTGCTCTGAACTATCCTCTCCACAGAATGGTCTCATCTGTGCTATGACTATGAATACCATGATGACCCGGTAGCAGGGCTTCTGGTCATCTGTCAGCAGTATTCTTTATCTGCAAATACCTACTAAGTAAGGGCACATGTCATTACTTCCACTGCCACCACCAGGCCATCATCACATCTCCCCCGAGACTATCAGAATGGCCTCCTATCCAGTGTCCCTGCTTCCATTCTTACACACCTATAATCCGTTCTCTACATAGCAGCAAAATACTATTTTTTAAGTGTTTTTATTTATTTTTGAGAGAAAGAGAGATACAGCATGAGCAGGGGAGGGGCAGAGAGAGAGGAAAACACAGAATCTGAAGCAAGCTCCAGGCTCTGAGCTGTCAGTACAGAGCCTGACATGGGGCTCAACCTCGTGAACCGTGAGGTGATGATCTGAGCCAAAGGTGGATGCTTAACCGACTGAGCCACCAGGGTGCCCTGCAAAATACTATTTTTTAACATGTAAATTAGATGATACTAAACCATATTATAATCTTTGCACGGCATCTCATCACCTCTCATCTCTCTACCATCTCACTTTATTTTTCTCATAACCAATATTACTATTTGAAGCAATATTTTATTTTGTTGTGATGATTTAATTGCTTATTCTATTGCCCTCATTAAGAGTTTCATGAAGACAGGCTTTTCTAGAGTGGCCACCTAGGAGTACCTAGGAGAGTGTCTGGTACTTTGTTTATACTTGTAATATGAATGAATTAATAAGATTGCTTCATAGAATTTTATAGATCCAAATTCTCTTGATTGGGAGACAATATTGCATTCTCGAGCCCATCGTTTTCATCTATAATCACAGATTTCTCAATGATCACAGAATATATGTTGTTATGGTAATCGTAATGCGCATAATGAGAAAGAATTATGAATGTTGTTGAAATGTGAAGGGCTGACCATTCATAAATGGTTGCTGAACTGAGGATCTCACATTGCTTATCTTCATAGTGTTAGGATACATCCTGAGGCCAGGGATGTTTCTTTGACTCTGTAGGACATACTGTTCTTTCTTACCTATGCTCTCAATGGACTCAAGGCCAGAGGTGCTTCTTGTCTGGGGATAATTCAAGTGCAGGGAAGGCCAAATTTTGCCCTGGTATCAACCTTAATTTTTTTTTTGCTTCCTTCCTTCCTACATTGCTTCTTTCTTTTCCTTCCTTCCTTCCTTCCTTCCTTCCTTCCTTCCTTCCAAAAAAAATTTACACCCTCCAATAACAGTTATGATGCTTATTAGCATAACTGTTCAAACTTTACATCTGGAGAAATATAGAATCTTTTAAAAAATACTGTAAAAGTGAATAACAGTAGTATAATACTAAAAGAATAGCTTTTTTTGGTTATTCAAGTGAAAAACATTTTAAAGGATTCAAAGTGGTTGCTTTATTTATTATTACTTGATACAAACTTTACCATTAGTTCATGAAATTAACTTGAGAGTATGCTACAAAATGTCCTTAGTAGGAGATATGAAAATCTATACATGTAGGTTGAGTTATCAAGAAAATGAAATGGGAAAATCTGTAATTTTACAGTTAATTTACATACCAAATCTCCAATTTACTCAATCACTACAAGTTTTGATAGTGTGTTATATGTAAATCTTTCCCTAATTTAGTGAATTTATTGAACGGTGATGTGCTTGTAACTAATTTAAAGTGAGTTTACGTGACTATATATTTTTTCTGCCACCTATTACTTCTTATATCAGAATAAGGGATAATCTTGATCATTTATTTTCCTTTTAGATTGCTTATTTCATTGCTTCCGATTTTCTTCTTAAGTGATTTAAACTGAAAACACATACCAGCTTTCGGTTATGGAATGAATAGGCACAGCATAAGGAATATAGACAATGATATTGTAATAGCAATGTATCCAGACGGAGGGTACCTACACTTGTGGTAACCACAGTATAATGTAGAAACTTGTTGCGTCGTTATGTTGTACACCCGAAACTAATGCAACATTGTGTGTCAACTATACTCAAAAGAATTTTGAAAAGAATTTTAAGAATTTTAAAAAGAACACTAGAAAGGTCCATACAGCTTCATGTTTTGCAAAATTCATATTTTGGGAAGACAGCGAATTAAAAATTATTTTTGTAAAAATATCCCTAATGTTGATTCTATCTGTTCCTAATTTTCTTTTCAGGGAGTAATTCCTCATTGTGAAAACTCCTTTTCCATATAGAACACATTATACATTATAAGATACATTATAAGGTACATGGCTCAATACCATAGGTATCAAGGAAAGGAACAGTCAAAAATAATTAAAAATCATAATTTTAAATTTAATAATAAATTTAATAATAAATTTAATGTAGTATTTTTGATGTTAACAAGACCATAAAATAATCAGAAATAAATCTGATAAAAGTTTTCAAGAATTTATAAAAATACAATTTTTTTAAAAGCTATAATAAAAAAGACCCAAATAAATAGAGTATCATGTTGATGGTCAGAAAGAGTTAAGTATGACAAAAGTGGCAATTTTAGTCAAATTAATATATAATTTTACTTCAATTTTATTAGGGGTTTTGATGGAATTTGACCAGTGGATCCTAAATATCAAGGATAAATAAAGGAAAAAGAAGAGCAAAGTTAATTTTAAGAATGAGGTGGAGATCAGCTCTAATAGATATCAAGTTTTATAATGAATTTAATTATATGCTTACATAAAATACCATATAAACTGAAAAACAAGGAACAAATTAAGTAGATATGTGTAATGTATAAAATTGGCAAATAGTTAGTATCCAGCATATACATACTGAAAATGAAAAAAGAAATCCCAAATTCAGTAAGAAAAAGATAGCAGTCATTAGAAATACATGAAGTCTATGAAATGGAAATTCACTGGAGAAAAATAAAACTTCAAATAGAATAAAAGATGCACAGCTATATTAGTAATAACAATATTAATTAAAGATATCATTTCACACCTGTCAGACTGGCAGACAGGAGTGAAAATGACCAAGGCATAATGGCACAGATAGCATTTTACTTATTATAAATGAAGTGACAGGGAACTAAACCCAGAATTTACTAAAGTCAACTTGAAAAGAAAAGAGGATGGTGCAACAATATAACAGTTTTGATTAATACAGCATTGTGGCCATAGTTTCAAAGAACCATAGGTATCTGTGTGTAATTTCCATGGCTCACTATTAGGGTAAGTCAATACCAAGTGTACCCTATCGATTCCTTATGACTATCTTCTCCACTGTGTCCTAACCTCCAATTTTTTTCAGCTAAAATATGGAGTAATAAATAATAAATTTTGAATAAATAAAAAAACTTCAGCAAGTAATTATAGAATCGTCCTCAGGGACAGACATCTGGAATAATACCTGATTGTTTGTTAAATTTACCTCTCAGTGCATCTCTAGAAGTGTTTCTATGGAAGTTCTTAGCAACCTAACATTTCTTTCCCAAACTCTCCTGTTCAATTAATTCCACATTAGATATAAAAGCCTCTCAAATATTATCATGAATTTAACGTCAACACTATAAAAATATGGTGCAAGAGACACAGGAATCAACATGGCGGAGAACTAGGGGGACTCGAAATTCCCTCGTCCCTCAAACCCAGCAGTATTGAGGCCAGAAGACTTGGAATTACAGGAATCCAGGCTACAGAGTGGCAGAAACATCTCCAGGGGCCCACAGAGCCACTTGGCGGGTCATAGGTGCATGACTGAAAACTGGGAGAGATAAAATAGGCAGCATAGGAATGGAGGGAAGGGATACCCTTCTGTGGGGGGACAAAAGGAAGAGAAAGAGAGGATGTGGAAGTGTAGGATTGTATTTGGACAAGAGAAAAACCACAGACCAGGGAATGGAAAAATGGAGAAAGAACCAATTTCTAACCGCAGGGCTTTCTCTGATCTGGGGCCTGCAGCTCTGTGTGTGCACCTGGGGAGGAAGAGAGGCAGCCCCGGGCTTGGTACCCAGCTCAGAGGCGCAGTCAAAGAGAGCAATCCCCTCCCTTGAGTGCTGTGGGAAGAAGGCAAATAGCTGCTCCAAGGACAAAAGACCCTGCAGGCGCCTGTCGGCCAGACACAATTGTTAGCTGGGTGGAGTGGCACTCCCCGGAATCGGGGTACGCAGAGCAGGATCCTTTTACACATCCGGGTTTGAATCCAGCCAAGCACTTAGGAGGCGCAGGAGACTAGAGTGGGACAAACCAGCCTGCTCATACCTGCGTGGTGCTGTGAGAATGGCCTGAACAGAGTGGTTCAAGACACCCCGTCCGGGGAGGAGAGACTGGAGTGTCACCATTTTTCTCCCCATCACCAACAAGGTGGGGTTTAAGGAACAGACAGCAGGCCCTTTCTACACCAAACTATGCCTCTCTGTGCCTGGTAACTGCGTATCTAACAGAGCAAGATTGAAACTGACTGAACCAGACAGGCTCTCTTCTGGCAGCCACTGGTTCCAAGGCACCATCAGATATCAGTCCAGTGGTGGTACATTTTCTGATTTGATTCTTGGTGTCTCTCTCTCTCTCTCTCTCTCTCTCTCTCTCTCTCTCTATATATATATATATATATATATATATATATATATATACATATATATATATATATATATACATATATATATATATATATGTATATATATATATATATATATATATATATATATATATTCCGCCCCCCCCAATTCTTTTTCTTCCTCTTATTTCTTCCCTTCTCTAGTCTGGTTGTTTTGCTTGTTGGTTTGTTTAAGCAGATTTTTAATCTATTCTTTTTATACCTCTTCTATATCTTCTTCTTTATTTTCCCCTCTCTCTCTCTCTCTCTCTCTCTGGATTAAGCTGTATAGTTTCTCTGATTCTCTGCCTGGTCAATTTTTTTTTCTTTTCCCCCACCCCTGCCATTTCTCTCTTTGCATGGGATAAGGTCTCTTCCACCACCGAAGCCTTTTTAAAATTTTTTCCAGGGTTGCTTCAAAGAACAAATCAAAGCACACCTGGTGGAAGGTCCAAACCACCATTACCAGTAGGAAGATAAAGCAACCAGAGTCACAACAACAGAGAGCACGCAACACACTCCAAAAATACCTCCTGAAAGGCCAGGCGCTGGACAGCATATGGCCCCTTCATAATACAGTAGTGCTCACAGATGCAAGACACATAGCAAGCTATTAAAACACCTAAGGGACAGGAAACTAGCCAAAATGACAAAATGGAAGAATTCTCCTCAGAAGAAATTCCAGGAAAAATGAAAGCTAGAGAATTTCTCAAAGCAGATATAAAGGATATATCTGAGCAAGAATTTAGAATAATAGTATAAGATTAATAGCTGGGCTTGAAAAAAGCATAGAAGACAGCAGAGAATCTACTGCTGCAGAGAACAAGGAATTAAGAAATAGTCATGACAAATTAAGAAATGCTGAAATAGAGATGTAAAACAAACTAGATGCAGTGACAGCAAGGATGGAAGAGGCTGAGGAGAGTGTAGTGAAATAGAAGATAAAATTATGGAAAATGATGAAGCTGAGAAAAAGGGGTATAAGAAAATACTAGACCATGAGGGGAAAATTAGAGAACTAAGTGATTCAATGAAACATAATAACATCCATATCATAGGAGTTCCAGAAGAAGAAGAGAGAGAAAGGGGCAGAAGGTTTACATGAACAAATGATAGCTGAGAATTTCCCTAATCTGGGCAAGGAAGCAGACATCCAGCTCCAGAAGGCACAGAGAACTCCCTTCAGATTTAACAGTAATAGGTCAACTCCACTGCATATCATAGTGAGACTGGCAAAATACAAAGATAAAGAGAGAATTCTGAAAGCAGCTAGGGACAAATGGCCTTAACCTACAAAGGTGGACACGTAAGGGTAGCAGACCTATCCACTGAAACTCGGCAGGCCTGAAGGGAGTGGCAGGGAATATTTAATGTGCTGAACAGGAAAAATATGCAGCCAAGGATCTTTTATTCAACAATGATGTCATTCAGAATAGAAGGAGAAATATAGGCTTTTCCAGACAAACAAGAACTGATGGAGTTCATGACCACTAAACTAGCCCTGCAAGAGATCCTAAGGGGGACTCTGTGAGTGGAATGCTGCAAAGACTACAAAGGACCAGAGACATCACCACAGGCATGAAACCTACAGATAACACAATGACACTAAATCCATATCTTCTGATAGTAAGTTTGAATGTAAACAGACTAAATGCTCCAATCAAAACGCATAGGGTATCAGAATGGATAAAAAAAATAAGATCCATCTATATGCTGTCTATAAGAGACCCATTTTAGACCTTAGGACACATTCAAATTGAAAGTGAGTGGATGAAGAACCATCTATCATGCTACTGGAAGTCAAAAGAAAGGTGGAGTAGCCATACTTATATCATACAAACTAGATTTTAAACAAAAGGCTGTAACAAGAGATGAAGAAGGGCATTATATCATAATCACAGGGTCCATCCATCAAGAAGAGTTAACAGTTGTAAATGTGTATGCTCCCAACTTGAGAGTGCCCAAATATATAAATCAATCACAAACATAAGCAATCTTATTGATAAGAATATGGTAACTGAAGGGGACTTTAATACTCCACATACAACAATGGACAGATCATTTAAGCAGAAAATCAATCAAGAAACAATGGTCTTGAATGATACACTGGACCAGATAGACTTGACAGATATATTTAGAACTTTTCATCCAAAAGAAGTGGAATACACATTATTCTTGAGTGCATATGGAACATTCTTCAAGATAGATCACATACTGGGTCACAAAACAGCCCTCAATAAATATAAAAGAATTGAGATCATACCATGCATATTTTCAGAACACAGTGTTATGAAACTTAAAATCAACCACAAGAAAAAATTAGGAAAGCCTCCAAATGCATGGATGTTAAAGAACATCCTACTAAAGAATGAATGGGTCAGCCAGGCAATTAAAGACAAAATTTAAAAATACATGAAAGCAAATGAAAATGAACACATGACAGTCCAAAATCTTTGGGATGCAGCAAAGGCAGTCTTAAGAGGAAAATACATTGCAATCTATGCCTATCTCAACAGACAAGAAAAATCCCAAATACAAAACCTAATAGCACGCCTAAAGGAACTAGCAGCAGAACAGCAAAAAAAACCCAAAGCCAGCAGAAGAAGAGAATAATAAAGATTAGAGCAGAAATAAACAGTATAGAATCCAAAAAAAACAACAACAACAAAAATAAAAACAGTAGAACAGATCAATAAATCTAAGACCTGGTGTTTTGAAAAGATAAACAAAATTGATAAACCCCTAGCCAGACTTCTCAAAAAGAAAAGGGAGAGGACCCAAATGGATAAAATCACAACTGAAAGGAACAGATCACAATGAACATCACAGAAATATAAACAATTATTAGAGAATACAATGAAAAATTATATGCCAACCAACTAGACAACCTGGAAGAAATGGACAAATTCCAAGACACCCACACACTACCAAAACTCAAACAGGAAGAAATAGAAAATTTGAACAGACCCATAACCAGTGAAGAAATTGAATCAGTTATCAAAAATCTCCCAACAAATAAGAGTCCTGGGCCAGATGGCTTCCCAGGGGAATTCAACCAGACATCTAAAACAGAGTTAATACCTATCTTTCTCAAGCTGTTCTGAAAAATAGAAATGGAAGGAAAACTTCTGGACTCATTCTGTGAAGCCAGCATTACCTTGATTCCCAAACCAGATAGAAACCCCACTAAAAAGGAGAATTACAGGCCTGTATCCCGGATGAACATCGATGTAAAAATTCTCAACAAGATAATAGCAAATTGAGTTCAACAGTGTATTAAAAGAATTATTCACCATGATCAAATGGGATTCATTCCTGGGCTGCAGGGCTGGTTCAATATTTGCAAATCAATCGACGTGATACATCACATCAATAAAAGGAAGGACAAGAACCGCATGATCCTGTCAATAGATGCAGAAAAGGCATTTGACAAAATACAGCATCCTTTCTTAATAAGAACCCTCAAGAAAATCTAGACAGAAGGAACATACCTTAACATCATAAACACCATATATGAAAAGCCTGCAGCTAATATCATCCTCAAACTGAGAGCTTTCCCCCTGAGATTAGGAACATGAGAAGGATGTCCACTCTCACCACTGTTGTTTAACATAGTGTTGGAAGTCTTAGCCTCAGCAATCAGACAACAAAATGAAATAAAAGGCTTTCAAATTGACAAAGAAGAAGTCAAACTTTCACTTTTTGCAGATGACATGATACTTTACATGGAAAATCCAAAAGACTCCCCCAAAAAGCTGCTAGAACTGACAAATTCAGCAAAGTCACAGGATACAAAATCAACGTATAGAAATTGTTTGCATTTCTATACATCTATAATGAAGCAACAGGAAGAGAAATCAAGAAATCAATCCAATTTACAATTGCACTGAGAACCATAAAATACATAGGAATAAACCTAACCAAAGATGTGAAAGATATTATGCTGAAAACTAGAAAACTTATGAAGGAAATTGAAGAAGACACAAAGAAACGGAAAAACATTCCCTGCTCATGGACTGGAAGAACAAATATTGTTAAAATATCAATATTACCCAAAGCAATCTACACATTCAATGCAATCCCAATTGAAATTGCACTGGCATTCATCTCAAAGATAGAACAAACAATCCTAAAATTTGTATGGAACCACACAAGACCCTGAGTAGCCAAAGTAATGTTGAAAAAGAAAACCAAAGAGGGAGGCATCACAATCCTGGACTTTAGCTTCTACTACAAACCTCTAATCTTTGAGACAGTATGGTATTGGCACAAAAACAGACACACAAAACACTGGAACAGAATAGAGGACCCAGAACTAGACCTACAAATGCATGGCCAACTAATCTTTGACAAAGCAGGGAAGAGTATCCCATGGAAATAGTTTCTTTAGCAAATGATGCTGGGAGAACTGGACAGCAACATGCAGAAGAATGAAACTAGACTACTTCCTTACACCATTCACAAAAACAAATTCAAAATGGATGAGGGACCTGAATGTGAGACAGGAAACCATCAAACCCCTAGAGGAGAAAGCAGGAAAAAAACCTCTCTAATCTCAGCCACAGAAGTTTCTTACTTAACACATCTCCAAAGGCAAGGGAATTAAAAACAAAAATGAACTATTGGGACCTCATCAAGATAAAAATCTTCTACACTGCAAAGAAAACAATCAACAAAATTAAAAGGCAACTGACAGAATGGGAGAAGATATTTGCAAATGACATATCAGATAAAAAGTTAATATCCAAAATCTATAAAGAACTTAACAAACTCAATCTCTGAAAAGCAAATAATCCAGTGAAGAAATGGGCAGAAGACATGAATAGACACTTTTCCAAAGAAGACATCTAGGTGGCCAGCAGACATATGAAAAGATGCTCAAAGCCACACTGAAATACTACCTCACACCAGTCAGAGTGGCTAAAATTAACAACTCTAGAAACAACAGATGTTGGTGAGGATATGGAGAAATGGGAACCCTCTTGCACTGCTGGTGGGAATGCAAACTGGTGCAGCCGCTCTGGAAAACAGTGTGGAGTTTCCTCAAAAAATTAGAAATAGAACTACCCTATGACTGAGCAATAATAGCACTACTAGGAATTTATCCAAAGCATACAGGAGTGTTGATTCATAGGGGCACATGTACCCCAATGTTTATAGCAGTGCTTTCAACAATAGCCAAATTATGGAAAGAGCCAAAGTGTTCATCAACTGATGAATGGATACAGAAGATGTGGTTTATATATACAATGGAATACTACTTGGCAATAAGAAAGAAAAATCCAGCCATTTGCAACAATGTGGATGGAACTGGAGGGTGTTATGGTAAGTGAAATCAGTCAGTCAGCGAAAGACAAATATCATGTTTTCACTTATATGTAGAACTTGAGAAACTTAAAAGAAGACCATGGAGGAAGGGAAGGGGAAAAAATAGTTTCAAACAGAGAGGGAGGCAAACCATAAGAGATTCATAAATACAGAGAACAAACCGAGAGAGTCATGGGGGAGGCGGGGGAGAGGGGAAAATGGGTGATGGCCACTGAGAAGGGCACTTGTTGGGATGAGCACTGGGTTTGTATACAAGTGATGAATCATGGGAATCTACCCCCAGAACCAAGAGCACACTGTATACACTGTACATTAGCTAACTTGATGAGAAATTATATAAAAAAATAAAAATAAATCAATAAAAATATGGTGCAAGGTCTTAAGGACCAGAAATATATATTTTTAAGTTTATTTATCTATTTTGAGAATGAGAGAGCACGAGCAGGGGAGGAGCAGAGAGAGAGGGGGAGAGAGAGAGAGAGGGAGAGAATCTGTCTGTGCAGAGCCTAACACGTCTTGAACTCACCAACCATGAGATCATGACCTGAGCCAAAATCAAGGGTCAGACAGTTAACTGACTGAGCCACCCAGGTGACCCTTAAACTCCAAATATTTTGAAGCTGGCACTAATGCAAGATTATGAGGCCAAGGAGGCAAGAAATACATGAGTTCAGTCATATTCATGTCCATTTTGCATATTTTTGTTCTGTGATTTGCATTTTGTTATTCTGTACTTCTACTAGGAATGAAAGCTTGATGTTATTAAGGTTTTTTGCTTCCATTATAGGTTTAATAGCATCTATCATCTAGCAATACTCAGTAATGAGGGATCTGAACGAATCACCTAGATTATATTGAACTTTCCCCTTGTAGCTTCTTTTCAAAAATGCAATTGTTCTATAAAAATATTTTTCAAATACAGGTTCATCATTAAATTTTAATAATGGTTTAAAACTTTTACATGCTACTAACTTTCCAACCTCTGTAAAGAGAGAGTAATATTTTCTTTACGCCAAAGATCCCATCCCAGATTCTTCATTAATGGGGAGGTATGGTTTAGGCATCAAAGGTTCTAAAAGCTCCTCAGCTAATTATAATACGCACCAAGTTCAAGAACTACTGCTCTAAACCCTTAACACTCTGTGAAAGGTCTAGCAGCATCAGCATCTGCTTTACCTGGAAGTTTATCAGAAAAACAGAAGCTGGACTTCTTCCACATTACCAGGAACTCTGATTTAACCCATCAAGAATTCTTTTTCTATGAAAATAAGGGATGAGAACTCTTCCATCCTTTCTAACTCTGAAATTCACATTGTATAACCTAAGCTAGATATTGAGAGGCAGTTTTAAACTTAACTAGAATTCTTAACCCATAAAAGTGAAGGACTATACCATCCTCTCCAATCTCACAATTCTTATTCCACAAACCTAAAGAAATACAACGCTGAAGGAACTTGTTAAAACTGTGTCATAATCCCATCCTCATACCTTTCCATGCACTTTCTTAAGCCTAGAATTTTTCTGTTCCCTTTCTCTTTCCTCATTGGAACACATCATTCAAGACCCATGTAAAATCCTACCTCCTTTATGAAGCACGTCTTGAAAAATAATACAGCTTTTCTCTAAAATTCTATTGTTGATGTAATCAATTCCATAGAGTTTAGTACATTGTTTCTATTATGACTTACAAATTCTCTCGTTTTCCCAATTAAATGATGAGCGTCTTAAGTGAGAAATCATGTTATGTTTCTTTTCTAACCTAACTTCAGGTCTAACCTTTGTGAGTTATATATTGTTCAAATGTATGTGGAAATATTAAAGTAAGTTTTCACCACTCTCACAAGATTACTTATTCAAAACTAGTGCATTATTACCCCTTCTGCATAATGCAAACTCATAATGTAAACATCTTACAGGTTCTTGCACATGGAGGTAAAACACAACTGGCTGTGCCTTAAGACTTCTATTCTTTTCTTCCTGCTTCCCTGAGGCTTGCCAGCCTGATGAAAAAATTGCCTCAAACAGCACAGAAAGTACAGAAAAAGCCTCTGCTAAATAGTCCTACAGTATACCTGCACTAGACCTCTCATATTCTTTAGCTCCATGCCTGTCTTATGCATCATTACATCCCTATCATAGCGTTTGGCACCTACTGGGCATATAAGCGAATTATAAACAGCGTGTCAACAAACTATGTAGGAGCAGGCAATTTTGAAAATATACTGCTGAGTTCATGATAAAATGTAGAAGTATGATTTTTCTCATAGTAGCTCCTTTATATACTTTTCTCAATATGTATATGTATGTCTCTTCTTATGACACAAATAATACAGTCATTGTAGGAAACACAGATAAAGAAAGTAAAATGAAAAAAAAAAAAGATGTACTACCTGAAATTGCACAACTAAACATAACTATTGTTAACAGGTGCCTGTCTGTCCAGACCATCTCTCTCTCTCTCTCTCTCTCTCTCTCCATATACATATAATATACATATATAAACATACATACTACTGTTTTAAATTATTTTTTAATGTTTATTTTTGAGAGAGAGGCAAGTGCGAGCAGGGGAGAGGCAGAGAGAGAGGGGACACAGAATCTGAAGTAGGCTCCAGGCTCTGAGCTGTCAGCACAGAGCCTGACATGGGGCTTGAACCAACCAACCCTGAGATCATGACCTGAGCCAATGCTTAACCTACTTAGCCACCCAGGTGCCCCAAACATATGTACTATTTTAAGCAGCAAATCATACTCTATCTACTGCTATGTACCCTGCTTTTATTCAATTAAGTATATATCAAGGTGTCATTCCAGCCAGCAAATCAATTCACAATAAAAGTTGTTTATGATGGTTGCATTAATGGATGTGCCAAAATTTATTTAATCAATTACCAATGTTTGGAAGGTTAAGTTATTTTTACCTTTGGTAATTATAAATAATGCTATGATGAATAATCTCCATTACCAATTATCTAAACATTTCCTTAGAATAAAAATCAGGAAGTAGGTTCGCTGATTTTAAAAATTATGCACATTTTTAGGGCTTGAGATAAAAAAAGGTAAAAATTTACCAAATGGACCCTTAGAAGTTTGTTATAAATGTGCTCTCTCGCCAGGGGATAGGAATTGGCTAAAGTCAACAATGCAGCTACCTATATTCTTAGAGATAATATTTAAATAGTTGCACAGAGTAAATAATTGATGAAGTTGGAAAATACTCACATTCTTTTTGAGGGTTGATGTTAGGTTGGAACGATTGAAATTCATAATATGGTATTTCATGCTTGAATACGGATGTGAGAATATCATCAAGTTCGTCAATGTCTTTCTGTTTTCAAATGAAAAGGAGAGTTTTTCTTAGTTAAATTATTTACACACAAACTCATCTTAGTGCAACATAATAAAAATTATTAGCTAGAGTAAATACTGGTTAATCTTTCTAATAATACTGATAACCTCTTTTGAAAGAATAATACAAAACATTAGAGGTTTGCCTAGAAGTCAGTTATTAAAATAGTAGAAAAATAAATGCAATAAATAAAAGCCTTTGTGTCTGCATGAATATCTTTACTTAAATAGTTACTAATTTAAAAAAAAGTACTATTGCAGGTCAATGGCAACACTGAACTTTGTTTAAAAAATAAACTTCTGTTAAAATACATGTTACATTTTAACAAATGAAATAATAAAATGATGAGTCTCATTCTTCAACTTAAAGGTCAGATATTCTACTTCCCCAAACTGAGCATTTGGGGATGAGCTGTGTAGAATCCTACTACTGATGACAAACCTATTACAGAGGCCACCTTTCTCCTGAAACTGTGTTTTGTGAAGCTACAGTTGGGACCAAGTGGATGTGAGACATAGGTAACTGTATCTGAAGACATGTACCAATCAACAAGGCCATGGAGCGGAGAGAGGATTGTAAAACAAACGTTCATACTTTTGATATGACTTCAAATAAAATTAGACTTATTGCCAATACATAGTCACAGAAATTAAATGACTAGATTGAGAAAAAAAGACATTTTTATTACTCTATATCTTTATTTTTCAATAAATCTAGGTGCCTTAAATAATAAAGTGTTTCAGCCTTCTCTGGATTTTTTAAAAGTCCTCCTTAGAAGTGGGGAGAAAGGGTGAGGTCTTCTCAACTTACAGCTATAGAATGTTAGGTAAAACCAGTATGAATATACTTAATGCTATGGACTATGTGAAACCATTAGCTGTGGGCCATTATTTTTTTTTTTTTTTTTTGTAAAAGAAGGGGAGATTTGACAACAAGCTTTGCTTTCAAGAAAGTCATAGTCATCCAATTACACATGGGCAGTGAACTGAATTCTAGGTACTATGATAGAAAGTCTTTCTGGGTCAAGTACAGTGCAGGCAAAAGGGAGGCGGCTCAATCCCACACAGGATGAAATGGTCAGAAAAGGCTTTATAGAGGAGATGAGCTACACTGAGATTGCCATGCATATAAAGAGCATTCTGGACTAAAGCAACAAATTGCATATAGTCATGGAGGTATCATAAAGCATGATCTGGTTCATGATTTTAGGAGTTTGCAGAAGGAGAGAGAAGGAAGTGGACATTTCAAAAAAAGTGGACATTTTTATATGTAATAAAAAGTTTGTAATTAATCCTGTAAGCAAGAAGGAGTTATTTAAGGCCTATAATACTTAACACGGAAATGTTTATTATGCGTATAAAATTAAGCTTATTTAAGTTTAAGGATGACTATGAATGCTTATGTGGCTGGATACTGATATTGAATGGAACCTATCCTATAAATATCAATGTGACAATTTTATATTAGTAATTACTCAGCCTTTTCAGGAAGCCTTTGATACAAGTGGTGGGGCAAAACATTACTGGCAATAAATTTACTTTCTTTATATTAAAGCTCAAAAAGAACATGTCTTAGCCTTAGGAACTGATGAAAGGGATTATGAAAATATTAAAATCATAAAATCAGTTTGTAAATTTTCTTTAAAAATTGTGTCATTGGCCACGGATTCTCCACAGGCTATGATCTAGTCAGTGATACTTCTGTAGGAGGAGATAAACTTACTATTTCTTCCCTAAAGTATACAAGATTTAATATGGAAAGATTGGCGTGTCATTGAGTTACTATACTCATGTATAAGTTAGGCATACGATAACCTCTGAGATTCCTTCCAGCTCTGAGATTGTGAGACACAGATGAGAATTCAAAAGAGCAGGCGTTCCCAGTAGGAATCTGGGAAGTACCATTTCTTCCCCTGAGGCACTGTGACACTTTAATGTGAAAAAGGCTACAGCTTATACCACTGAATTTTAAAAAAATGAAGTAGCAGTGTTTTTAAAATCAGAAGAAGAAAAAAACCCTCACCATGTAGACATGTATTTAACTAGGAGAGACTATAGACACCTTTCACATTCCAGCTTACCATAAATCGTTGAATCACTTCTATTTTCAAATTCATAATTATATTACTAGTATTATGCCCCCCCACACTAAATGGTATAGGACATAAGAGAAACATGTGAAAATCACAGAAATGGCTATTAAAAATAATTCCAAAAGGATTTCTCCTTGGATGGTATTCTAACTAGAAAAATCTGATACAAATAGTTATGCTTATTTTTAAATTTTAAGGACACAAATAGTCATCCTTTCTAATAAACAGTGGCATTGAAATTTGAAAATGCCATAGATTTTCCTCTCCTTAAAATAAATTGTGCAACACAAAACATACTTAATGAAATTGATGCAATTGTTCAAATAGAGATTAAAATAGAGTAGCTTAATATTTATTCAGCAATATTCACAACATCCTAAAATTTTAGTTATTAATGAGTAATCTTATGTGAAAATAAGAGTAGAATAAAATGATAAAATCATGTTGATGCTAGTATTTGGTAATAGGAAAAATTACATATATAAGTAATATATATACATATGCATTTTTGCGTAGATCTATACCTATCAAGAATATTAGAAAAAGAAATCAGAAAAAACTAAGATATGAAATAGAAAGATAGTACAAAATAATAAAAACTTTGTACATATGAAATTAATACATGACTTTTTCCAGAATTCTTTCAGTGTCCTGTGATGAAATACGGGATTGATTAATGTACTTTTAAAAAAATTATTAACATACATATTTATAAATCACAACTCTATCTGAATCTGAATCACTCAATATTATATATATCTGCATATATCTGAATCTGAATCACTCAATATTTTATATATATGCATATATATGTGCGCATATTATACATATATGCATATGTATAATATGCATACATATACATATATAAAGTTATCTCTAAAAAACAACTTTCTTATAAGTATTCCTTCCTAAAAGAGAAAAATATATAAAACATCTGTTTTAAAAGATATTTAGAATTACAGAAATCCACATCTGAGAAGATGAAGTAGTTGTATTTTCTCCTTTTCTTCTCCTTAAATACAACTAAAATGTCCACATTTCAATAGAAAATCAGTTGTTATACAAAGAACCAGAAAGGAGCGCCTGGGTGGCTCAGTCGGTTGAGTCTCTGACTTTGGCTCAGGTCATGGTCTCATGTTCATGGGTTTAGGCCCCACATTGGGTTCTGTGCTGACAGCTCAGAGCCTGGAGCCTGCTTTGGATTCTGTGTCTCCCTCTCTTTCTGTACCTCCCCTGTTTGAACTCTGTCTCTCAAAAAATAAAATAAAACATCAAAGAACCAGGAAGATCTCTAAGTGAATAAAAAGAGACAATCAATAAATGCCAATACCAAGAGGACAAAGATTTTAGAATTATCTTAAAAAGAGTTTAAAACAGCCATGATAAAAATGTTTCAACAAGCAATTATGGTAATTCTTGAAATAAATTAAAAGAAAAAGAAAGCCTCAGTTGGGATGTGTAGGTGGTTCAGTCAGTTAGGTGTCCAACTCTTGATTTTGGCTCAGGTCTTGATCTCATGGTCCTGAAATCAAGCCCAGCATTGGGCTCTGCGATGAGTGCAGAGATCCTCTCTAGGCTTTAAATTCTCCCTCTCCCTCTGCCCTTCCTCATGTGCACACTTTCTCTCTCTCTCTCTCTTTCTCTCTCTCTCTCTCTCTCTCTCTCTCTCTCTCTCTCTCAGAAGAAGAAGAAGAAAAAGGAGAAGGAGAAGGAGAAAAAGATGAAGGAGAAGGAGAAGGAGAAGGAGGAGAAGGAGAAGGAGAAGGAGAAGAAAGCCTCAGCAAGAAAATACAAAGTTTCAGTAAAGAAATAGAAGGTATAAACAAAGATCAATTGGAATTTTTAGAACTGAGAAATACAACAATCCAAAAAGCTCAGTGAATGGGCTCAGCAGCAGAATGAAAAGGGCAAAGGAAAGAAACTTGGAAATAGGACAATGAAAAATACTCAATCTGAACAACAGAGACAAAATAGAGTGAAAACAAACAAACAAACAAAAGGTCAGGGACCTGTGAGATTATAACAAAAGGTTTAACATTGCTGTGATCAGAATCCCAGGAGGAGAGGAGAGAGAGGATGCGGATGAAAAAGTACACAAAGAAATAATGGCTGATAACTTCCTGGATTTAGCAAGAGACAAACACTACAGACTGAAGAAACTGAGCAAACCACAAACAGGTTAAAGCCAAAGAATTCCATGCCAAGAAACACCATAATTATATTTCTGAAAATTAAAGGCAAAGAAAGAAAAATTTTTGGAAGAAGCTAAAGAGAAACAAAGCCTTACCCTATAGGGTAAAAACAATCAGAAACACGGTAGTAGTAGTAGTCTAAAAGAAGTGGCACAATTTTTGTCAGAAGTTAAAAGAAAAGAACTATTAACAAAGAATCTTATGCCCAGCAAAAGCATCCTTTAGGAATGAGGTGAAAACCATGACATTCTCAGATGAAGGAAAAGAGGAAATTTATTGTCAGCAGATGCACCCTACAATAATGGAGAGAGGAAGCTCTCTAAAAGTAAGAATATGATAAAAGAAAGAATCTTGGAACATGAAGAAGGGAGAAAGAACATAGTAAGTAAAAAATATAAGTAAAGAAAATAGGCTTCCACTCCTAAAAAAAAGATTAGAACAAACTCAAAGCAAACAGAAAGAAGAAAAGCATAAATACAATACAGAAATCAATGAAATTGAAAACATAAAAATAGAAAAAAGTCAATGTAGCAAAGAGATGATTCTTTTAAAAAATCAGTAAAATTGACAAGCCTCTAGCAAGACTGAAGAAAAAAGAGATACGAATGACAAATATCATGAATGAAACATGAACTATCACTATAGACCTTGCAGACATGAAAAAGGATAATAAGGAAGTACTGTGAATAATTTTACACAAATAAATTTGACAAGTTAGATGAAATGGGCCAAGTCCCTGAAAAACACAAACCAAACACATAATCTCTATTATTTCTTACAAATACCTATGAATCTATATTTTCTTTTTTTTTTCTTTTTTTATTTTTTTCAACGTTTTTTATTTATTTTTGGGACAGAGAGAGACAGAGCATGAACGGGGGAGGGTCAGAGAGAGAGGGAGACACAGAATCGGAAACAGGCTCCAGGCTCCGAGCCATCAGCCCAGAGCCTGACGCGGGGCTCGAACTCACGGACCGCGAGATCGTGACCTGGCTGAAGTCGGATGCTTAACCGACTGCGCCACCCAGGCGCCCCTGAATCTATATTTTCTAATAATTAAAAGTTTAGATAAAAACAAACCAATCAGGAAAAATAATGAACCAGAAAAATAAATAAAAACAACACAGGAAATATTTATTTACACAAACCTGAATTCCTTGAGATGATTATCTATTTACATAGGAGCAACCTTTCAAGTCTGGTTTGCTCCTTTTATGAATAAGGGTTGTGAACACTGCTTGAGCATGATGTCATTGAGAGACTATCCTTAACAGGATTTTAGGACAATATCATATCATATCATATCATATCATATCATATTATATCATATCATAAGCAGTTAGGAGATGCTTCAGATGACTGGATTGGTAGGAAAGGCTATATGTAGGTGTAGGCTAAGTCTATACAATGAAACGGACTCAATAGGTTGTAATAATAACTACATGTTGGGCACCTAGAATTCCATAAGCTTTACATAATTTGCCTCAAAACTTTTATAACATTCCTGCGAGGTAGATTTTTTAAATGCCTTTTTTTAATAGATGTGATAACTATGGTGAAAAAAATTAGTTAAAAAACCCTTAGCTAACACCTAAAAGTGCAAAGCTAGTAAGTATTTTAACTTAATGTCTTTCTTTACATTCTAAACACCCTACATTTAATACTACATTCCAGCCACAGAGAAAGGAATAAAATCATTTTGAAATAGTATTTGAGTAAAGAATAAATTATGGTCCCATAGTTTTGTGATGGCCACTGCAGTTCCAAACATCGTGTGTTAATCCAGAAATTAGAAGGAAAGGGACATACGTGGAAGGGGGACAGTAAAGGTGTCTACTGCCAACCACATCTATTCCTCTTCTTTTTTTAACCATGAAAGTAAAAGCTCCAAAGATGTCCCCTTGTGTCTCATCGTCTAAAATTGTCTTACATGACAGCCTCTAGCTAAATGGGTGGTTAAAAAGGTGAGAATCTATCTTTCCCATCTTCCATAGTAGAGGCAGACAAAGAAGAGGGGTTTTAAGCATTGATGGTGGGTGAAGAAATCTGTAAGGTTGGCCACAAAATATTAATGTTTCAGATCTGATACAGAAAGACAGTAATAATTAAGTACCTTGGTTAGCAAGACAAACAACTTCGGTGACATAACCATGGGAGGGTTATAAAATGTTACAGGGCCAAGCCCATTAAATAGTTACAACATTTTACTCTTTACCTTCAGATTTCTAAAAGGAAAGTCAATGGCTGAGCTGAAAACATGTTCTTCTTATTATAACAAATTTTTATGCTTGTTTAAGTTTAACTAGTAAAAGAAAGGTCATTTTGTTTGTTCCACTGTTCACAATGTGTGCTGTGAAAGTGAGCCAAAATAGCCATTTAAAGGAATTTGATAACCAGTTTATATAACATATCTTAACCAAAATTTCCTACTGCAGCTTGTAAAGAAAATAATAGGCAAAGGAACAAAGCAAACACTTGTCGGGGTTATGCAAAGCCTTTTTTTTCCCCCTTTTTTTAAACTTTATGAGTATTTGACTCCAAGCAGTTAAAGGAATAATCTAAATAAGTGAATAGGGTAAGATAAAGGAGATATTTTTCTTTGTTAAATTATTTTTTCTAATTTTGGGTGAGTCAGTTCTTAGAATTTCAACATGTCTGTGACTACATATGCAAAAGTAAATATGAAAATATAAAACTGCGGTTTAAGACTCCCTTCAAATACTTTACATTTATTACTGAGTCAGTATCCATAGAATTGTGGAATATCTTTTTTTTTAATGTTAATTATTTATTCTTGAGATAGAGAGACAGAGAGTGAGAGGAGGAGGGGCAGAGAGAGAAGGACACACAATCTGAGAGTAGGCTCCAGGCTCTGAGCTGTCAGCACAGAGCCTGACGCGGGGCTCAAACTCACGAACCATAAGACCATGACCTAAGCTGAAGTCGGACGCTTAACCGACTGAGCCACCCAGGCGCCCCTCGAATATCTTTAAATAACATGAAAATAATATTGTAACAAGAAAAAAATATGTTTTGAGATCTGAGTAATTTGTGTTGAAATTCCTGCTCCAGGACTCATTAGTTATGGACCTTAAAAATACTTAACTGAGAAAATTATGTAAGAGTTTAAATGAGTAAATATGTAAAATATTCAGTACATATTAATTCTCTTTTCTCTAAATACTATAATGTGAGCTACTCGTAAAATATAGTCGCTGTAATTTAGAAAAGGGCACAAGTCCGTAATGAGGAGCCTGCTCCCCAAAGTGGCTTTTTCAGCAACTGAACAAAATAATTTTTTTCCTTCTAAATTTTTAAATTAAATAACACATATCTTTTAAATTAATTAGAACACAGGTTTTGCTACTGTAGTACTGAGACCCAAAATGCCAGTGGCTTTAAACAAGATGGAAGCCTATTTCTCTAACATGAAAGCCTGGAATTAGGTGGTCTAGGACTGATGTGGTGACTCCCCGAGCAAGGGATCCAGGCTCTATTTTATTTTGCTGTGATACTTCATCTTCATGGTCCTAGATGGTTCATCCATCACTCCCTTGTTCTCACTGTAGCCAGTCTGGGAAAGAAACCAGTAAAGGAGAGACTCTACCATTCTTTGAAGGACGTGATCAGGAATGTGCACGTTATTACTTCCACCAATGCGCCACTGGCCATTAGTTAGTTAGATGGCTGCACCTGAGCTCCAAGGGAATGAGGAAGTGCAAGCCTGTGCCCACATAAAAGTTATATTATCACATAATTGAGGAAAATGAAATTCTGGGGAACAAGTAGCATTTTGTGCCATTTCCATCAGTCGTGCATAAACATAAAAATTTATGTAAAGGCAATCGGATAAAGTTAAAAAAAAAACTTTTCTAGAAGTTTTATAGAAGCTTGATTATGCTGAATTTCTCAGTGTGACTCCCCTGTACAAACAGCCAAAAAGTCTCAAAGCTTTAATTTGATCAAACCTTTACAGATTAATAATAGACATTAATAATTAATTAATAAATAAATTTAATCAGACATATTTAAGGACATTAATAGATTCATCAATAGACATACTTAAGACCATAAGATTAAGCAAACAAAAAACCGAAGTTTACCTATCGTAGGCATTTAGAAAGCACAGTCATAAGAACCATGACTTTTCTCACCCTTCCCCCCTTTTACCAACCATTTTGTAACAGCTTAATGTTAATTAGGTAATAAGATAGAAATTAAAAAACAAATAGAGCACTAACATAGTCAAAGAAATGTCTTTCAAAAAAGCCTCTAAACAATGACATGATTTCCTACATTTTTGAAACTATTTTTTGCATTGTTTTAGGTGCTAGTTCCCAACGTAGACAATTAGAACTGGTCTTATTGTCTTATCTTCACTTGATTTCTTCCTTTGTTGTCTTTCCCTTCTTTTCCATGCTCTTTCTGCTTCAGTCAGAAACACCCCCACTTCAACCAACAGTCCACTACCCGGAGCTCTGCAAAAGGGTTGTGCCTGCGCTATGCGAAGCAGGTGGCTGTTGGAACAAGGAGCTCTGAGAGCTGCATCGCTTGAGGTTGGGTGGGAGCTTAGTGTACAAAAATGCTTTCACCCTCTCATTCTTTCATTGGACCAACTAGGTATTCAGCAGCCATATGTCTGGTAGCATATTTAGCTTTGGAGATGAAACAGGGGAAACAAACAGACAATTTCTCTGCCCTGTTGACTTTGGAGTCTAATGAGAGGCAGATATTAATTTGACAAAGTGTCACACACATAGATGTCAAATTAGAATGTGGTCTGTGTTATAAAGAGATACATAGGGAGATGTACAAGGTCAAGGGAGGCTTCACTGAGGGAGAGATGCTGGAATTAAAATCTGGGGGATGAATTAGAATTAACTAGGGGAAGACAGTGAGGGGAAAGGAGACTGGAAGTGTGTCAATTAGAAAATGGAGCTTATATAAAGGCCTTGTGGTAGGAGATTAGGAACTTATAAGTCCAGGAACCAAAAGCTGGCCAGGAATGGGGAGTGAGATTAAGCTGGAGAAAAACAGAGGGGATGGTGTCTATAGAGACCTATTGTCCACGTTAAAGATTTTATTTTTTTAATCCATACTATAATTGGAATCTATTGAAGAGTTTGAGTAGGAACATCACCTGCTGAGATCTTTAAAAAAAAAAAAAAACCTTCACAGTATGGACTTGAGATAAGAAGGTCATGTGTGAGAACACGTGGTGGGGCATGAGTTAGGAGCCCACTGTAGTTTAGGCACAAGAGAAAGCAGATGAATGAAGTTTTAGAACTGAAGGGATGTGGAGAGGGATGAGAAATATTTAGGAAGTAAAACTGATAACAGCTTAGTCATGGATTAAACTTGTTGGGAGAGACAATAGAAGGTATTAGGGAGACTCTGATGTATCTGGCTTTTCAACAGGATTGAGGATGACGTCTATCCGGAGGTAGAAAGACTGGGCCTTAAAGGAAAACCGTATTTGGATTTGATCTTATAAGTTAATGAGATAACCTTCCAAGGGAATATTTATAAAGAAAGGAAGACAGTTGGGGTACCTGGGTGGCTCAGTCGGTTAAGTGTCTGATCAGGTCATGATCTCATGGTTCATGAGTTTGAACCCAGCGTCAGGCTGTATGCTAACCGCTCAGAGCCTGGAGCCTGCTTCGGATTCTGTGTCTCCATCTCTCTCTGCCCCTCTCCAGCTCATGCTCTTTTTTGTCTCTTTCTTTCTCAAAAATAAATAAATGAAATATTAAAAAATTTAAAAAAAAAGAAAGGAAGACAGACTATGAATTGAAACATTGAAAGTGAAACTTTATCTTCCAGATCACAGAAAGAAGAGATGACAAAGGATATTGAGAAGGAAAGAGTAAGGAAGTAGGAGGAAAGCCAGACAGATATGGCTTCATGAAAACTAAGGGGGGAAAAACATCAAGAAAGTGAATTTGGTCAATAGTGTTATTTGCTACTGAAAGTAATGTTAAACTGAACAAGAAAAATATCCACTGGATTTGTTGTGTGGGACTTTAGCAAAACTGATGTACCATATCAATGTGTGTGCTGCTACTTAAGTAAATAAGATTGATGGGGTGGGGGGTGGAGGGAGAGGAAGAGGTGGGACAGGGTGCAGGATTCTTAGAAGTTGAATTTTCCTTTGCAGATATTTCTTTTACTTCATCTCCTGTGTCTTGATGCTGTTTACTGTAGAAGCATAGTTCATGAATGCTAAACACAATTTAGAGTTCCCAGATTACATATTTACTTTATTTCTTTATCTTACTGTCGATACTATTAACTATTATTAGTGAAGAGGCCCACAGAATGCATAATGACTTTTAAAAAATGCAAACAAACACATTTTTGCTGCAAGGATTTTTCAGTCTTCTAATTTCCAAAGGGTTATTGATGATTTGGGATTCATTCCAGAGGCAGATTCTCTAATTTTCTCTAATTATCCTGCTATGAATAATAGCTATGGAGGAACATTGTTAACTGTGTTTGACTTGTGCTTTGTTTTCTGACTTGTGCAATGTTTGGAAACATTACTTATGGTTGAAGATCTGAAACCTCTGAAGAACTAAGTAGTAAAGCAGGAGGCTGCACATGAATGGGGTGGGTAACAGGCAGCACTCACACCGACACACAGACATCCTCTGCAAAGGGCAGTCAAAGCCACCCCAGTGACAAGAGGAGAGGGAAATGTAAGAAGTGAGAGACATACTTAGTTTGGGAGAAATAAAAAAGTGGAGGGAGTATTTCTTTCCACTGAGTGAGCAGAAACCATAAATTAAAATGTCATTAATAAACTATATTCTAAACAGTAAACATAAGCTAAAATGAATGCAGCCAATATAGACTGAGATGGCTTATAAGATAGAGAATTACAGGAAGATGGTGGCATAGGAGGACACTGGGCTCACCTCGTCTTGCTGATCACTTAGATTCCACCCACACCTGCCTAAATAACCCAGAAAACCACCAGAAGACTAGCAGAATGGACTCTCCAGACCCAAGTGTAGACGAGAGGCCCATGGAAGAGGGTAGGAAGGGTGGAGAGGCAGTGAGCACTAAATGGACTGGCGGGAGGGAGCCAGGGTGGTGGAGGGGCAGCCCGCCCAGAAGGCAGAGCCCGAGTCTCATTTGCCAAAGTGGAGGGGCCGGATGGAGTGAGTTCTAACATCCAGTGGGACTTAACATCTGGAATGTTAAAAGTAAGCAGCTCTGCTTGGAGAGCGGGAGGGAGAGAAGACACCGGGAGGGAGAGGTGTTGAGTCCTAGAAGACAGAGCTCAGCTCTGTGGGAAACAAGGCACTGGGAACTGCCATCTCCCTTGCCCATCCCCCAGCCACAACCCCAAAAGGAACCAGTTAACCAAACTTGCTTGCACCGTGCAAACACCCAACACTGTGCTTCTGTGGATCTATCCCTCTGATGGTTCAGCCTCCCTCCTGGTGCTGCAGGGCCCCTCCCGCAGGGGACCACCGATGGCAAAGCGAGCTGAGCCTGCCCCTCCCGCCCCTGTGCACCTTGCGGATCCAACCCCACTAATAGGCCAGATCCCATCAAAGCAGCACCACAAGCCTGGCAGGGTGCAAGTAGCCTAGACAGGGGCCACACCACTCCATAGTGAGTCCTGCCCCTGGGAGAGGGGAAGATAAGGTACACACCAGTCTGACTGTGGCCCCAGTGGTGGGCTGGGGACAGACATCAGGTCTGACTGCGGCCCCGCCCACCAACACAAGTTACTCAAGACAGCACAGGGGAAGTGCCCTGCAGTTTGGCCACCCCAGGGACTATCCAAAATGATGAAATGGAAGAATTCTCCTCAAAAGAAACTCCAGGAAGTAGTGACAGCTAACGAATTGATCAAAAACTATTTAAGCAATATAACGGAAAAAGAATTTAGAATAATAGTCATAAAATTAATGGCTGGGCTTGAAAAAAGTATACAGGAAAGCAGAGAATCTATTGCAACAGAGATCAAGGGGCTAAGAAATAGTCATGAGGAGCTAAAAATGCTATAAATGAGGTGCAAAATAAAATGGAGGCGACCACAGCTCGGATTGAAGAGGCAGAGGAGAGAATAGGTGAATTAGAAGATAAAATTATGGAAAAAGAGGAAGCTGAGAAAAAGAGAGATAAAGAAATCCAGGAGTATGAGGGGAAAATTAGAGACCTAAGTGATGCAATCAAATGGAACAATATCTGTATAATAGGAATTCCAGAGAGGAAGAGAGAGAGAAAGTGGCTGAAGGTGTACTGGAACAAATCTGAGAACTTCCCTGATCTGGGACAGAAAAAAGGCATTGAAATCCAAGAGGCACAGAGAACTCCCTTCAGACATAACTTGAATTGATCTTCTGCATGACATATCATAGTGAAACTAGCAAAATACAAGGATAAAGAGAAAATTCTGAAAGCAGCTAGGGATAAACCTGCTCTAACATATAAAGGGAGACCTATAAGACTAGTGACAGACCTATCTACTGAAACTTGGCAGGCCAGAAAGGAATGGCAGGAAATCTTCAATGTGATGAACAGAAAAAATATGCAGCCGAGAATCCTTTATCCAGCAAGTCTGTCATTCAGCATAGAAGGAGAGATAAAGGTTTTCCCAAACAAAAAAAACTGAAGGAATTCATCACCACTAAACCAGCCCTACAAGAGATCCTAACGGGGATTCTGTGAGTGAAATGTTACAAGGACAACAAAGTACCAGAAACATCACTACAAGCATGAAACCTACAGACATCACAATGACCCTAAACCCATATGTTTCTATAATAACACTGAATGTCAATGGAGTAAATGCTCCAACCAAAAGACATAGGGAATCAGAATGGATACAAAAACAAGACCCATCTATTTGCTGTCTACAAGAGACTCATTTTATTTTATTTTATTTTTATTTTTTTTTTAATTTTTTTAATGTTTATTTATTTTTGAGACAGAGAGAGACAGAGCATGGACGGGGGAGGGTCAGAGAGAGGGAGACACAGAATCTGAAACAGGCTCCAGGCTCTGAGCTGTCAGCACAGAGCCCGACATGGGACTCGAACTCACAGACCGCGAGATCACGACCTGAGCCGAAGTCGGCCGCTTAACCGACTGAGCCACCCAGGCACCCCAAGAGACTCATTTTAGACCTGAGAACACCTTCAGATTGAAAATGAGGGAATGGAGAACTATCCATCATGCTACTGGAAGTCAAAAGAAAGCTGGAGTAGCCATACCTATATCAGACAAACTAGACTTTAAATTAAAGGCTGTAACAAGAGATGAAGAAGGGCATTATATAATAATTACAGGGTCTATCCATCAGGAAGAGCTAACAATTATAAATGTCTATGTGCCAAATATGGGAGCCCCAAATATATAAAACAATTAATCACAAACATAAGCAACTTTATTGATAAGAATGTGGTAATTGCAGGGACTTTAATACTTCACTTACAGTAATGGATAGATCATCTAGACACAGGATCAATAAAGAAACAATGGCCCTGAATGATACATTGGATCAGATGGACTTGACAGATATATTTAGAACTCTGCATCCCAAAGCAACAGAATATGCTTTCTTCTCGAGTGCACATGGAAGATTCTCCAAGATAAATCACATACTGGGTCACAAAACAGCCCTTCATAAGTACACAAGAATTGAGATCATACCATGCACACTTTCAGACCACAATGCTATGAAGCTTGAAATCAACCACAGGAAAAAGTCTGGAAAACTTCCAAAAGCATGGAGGTTATAGAACACCCTACTAAAGAATGAATGGGTCAACCAGGCAATTAGAGAAGAAATTTAAAAATATATGGAAACAAATGAAAATGAAAATGCAACAATCCAAATGCTTTGGGATGCAGCGAAGGCAGTCCTGAGAGGAAAATACATTGCAATCCAGGCCTATCTCAAGAAACAAGAAAAATCCCAAATACAAAATCTAACAGCACACCTAAAGGAAATAGAAGCAGAACAGCAAAGATACCCCAAACCCAGCAGAAGAAGAGAAATAATAAAGATCAGAGCAGAAATAAACAATATAGAATCTAAAAAAAAAAAACAACTGTAGAGCAGATCAATGAAACCAAGAGTTGGTTTTTTGAAAAAATAAACAAAATTGATAAACCTCTAGCCAGGCTTCTCAAAAAGAAAAGGGAGATGACCCAAATAGAAAAACTCATGAATGAAAATGGAATTATGACAACCAATCCCTCAGAAATACAAGCAATTATCAGGGAATACTATGAAAAATTATATGCCAACAAACTGGATGACCTGGAAGAAATGGACAAATTCCCAAGCACCCACACACTTCCAAAACTCAAATGGGAAGAAATAGAAAACTTGAACAGACCCATAACCTGCAAAGAAATTGAATCAGTTATCAAAAATCTCCCAACAAATAAGGGTCCAGGACCAGATGGCTTCCCAGGGGAGTTCTACCAGACATTTAAAGCAGAGATAATACCTATCCTTCTCAAGCTGTTCCAAAAAATAGAAAGGGAAGGAAAACTTCCACACTCATTCTATGAAGCCAGCATTATTTTTATTTCTAAACCAGACAGAGACCCAGTAAAAAAAGAACTACAGGCCAATATCCCTGATGAATATGGATGCAAAAATTCTCAATAAGATACTAGCAAATCGAATTCAACAGCATATAAAAAGAATTATTCACCGTGATCAAGTGGGATGCACTCCTGGGCTGCAGGGCTGCTTCAACATTAGCAAATCAATCAATGTGATACATCACATCAATGAAAGAAAAGGTAAGAACCATATGATCCTGACAATCGATGCAGAAAAAGCATTTGACAAAATTCAGCATCCTTTCTTAATAAAAACCCTCGGGAAAGTAGGGATAGAAGGAACATACTTAAACATCATAAAAGCCATTTACGAAAAGCCCACAGCTAATATCATCCTCAATGGGGAAAAAGTAAGAGCTTTCCCCCTGAGATCAGGAACACAACAGGGATGTCCACTCTCACTGCTGTTGTTTAACATAGTTTGGAAGTGCTAGCATCAGCAATCAGACAACAAAAGGAAATCAAAGGCATCAAAATTGGCAAAGATGAAGTCAAGCTTTCACGTTTTGCAGATGACATGATATTATACATGGAAAACCCGACAGACTCCACCAAAAGTCTGCTAGAACTGATACATGAATTCAGCAAAGTCGCAGGATACAAAATCAGTGTACAGAAATCAGTGCATTCTTACACACTAATAACGAAGCAACAGAGAGACAAATAAGAAACTGATCCCATTCACAACTGCACCAAGAAGGATAAAATACTTAGGAATAAACCTAACCAAATATGTAAAAGATCTGTATGCTGAAAACTATAGAAAGCTTATGAAGGTAATTGAAGAAGATTTAAAGAAATGGAAAGACATTCCATGCTCATGGGTTGGAAGAATAAATATTGTCAAAATGTCAATACTACCCAAAGCTATCTACACATTCAATGCAATCCCAATCAAAATTGCACCAGCATTCTTCTTGAAGCTAGAACAAGCAATCCTAAAATTTGTATGGAACCACAAAAGACCCCAAATAGCCAATGTAATTTTGAAGAAGACCAAAGTGGGAGGCATGACAATCCCAGATTTTAGCCTCTACTACAAACCTGTAAGCACCAAGACAGCATGGTATTGGCACAAAAACAGACACATAGACCAATGGAATAGAATAGAAACCCCAGAATTAGACCCACAGATGCATGACCAACTAATCTTTGACAAAGCAGGAAAGAATATCCAATGGAAAAAAGTCTCTTTAACAAATGGTGCTGGGAGGACTGGACAGCAACATGCAGAAGAATGAAACTAGACCACTTTCTTACCCCATTCACAAAAATAAACTCAAAATGGATAAAGGACCTGAATGTGAGACAGGAAACCATCAAAACCCTAGAGGAGAAAGCAGGAAAAAACCTCTCTGACCTCAGCCGCAGCAATTTCTTACTTGACACATCCCCCAAAGCAAGGGAATTAAAAGCAAAAATAAACTATTGGGACCTCATGAAGATAAAAAGCTTCTGCACTGCAAAGGAAACAATCAACAAAACTAAAAGGCAACCAACGGAATGGGAAAAGATATTTGCAAATGATGTATCAGACAAAGGGCTAGTATCCAAAATCTATAAAGAGCTCACCAAACTCCACACCCGAAAAACAAATAATCCGGAGAAGAAATGGGCAGAAAAGATGAATAGACACTTCTCTAAAGAAGACATCTGGATGGCCAACAGGCACATGAAAAGATGCTCAATGTCGCTCCTCATCATGGAAATACAAATCAAAACCACACTCAGATACCACCTCACGCCAGTCAGAGTGGCTAAAATGAACAAATCAGGAGACTATAGATGCTGGCGAGGATGTGGAGAAACAGGGAACCCTCTTGCACTGTTGGTGGGAATGAAAACTGGTCCAGCCATTCTGGAAAACAGTGTGGAGGTTCCTCAAAAATTAAAAATGGATCTACCCTATGACCCAGCAATAGAACTGCTAGGAATTTACCCAAGGGATACAGGAGTACTGATGCATAGGGGCACTTGTACCCCAATGTTTATAGCAGCACTCTCAACAATAGCCAAATTATGGAAAGAGCCTAAATGTCCATCAACTGATGAATGGATAAAGAAATTGTGGTTTATATACACAATGGAATACTACTTGGCAATGAGAAAGAATGAAATATGGCCTTTTGTAGCAACGTGGATGGAACTGGAGAGTGTTATGCTAAGTGAAATAAGTCAGAGAGAGAAAGACAGATACCATGTTTTCACTTTTATGTGGATCCTGAGAAACTTAACAGAAGACCATGGGGGAGGGGAAGAAAAAAAAAATTAGAGAGGGAGGGAGCCAAACCATAAGAGACTCTTAAAAACTGAGAACAAACTGAGGGTAGATGCAGGGTGGGAAGGTGGGGAGGGTGGGTGATGGGTATTGAGGAGGGCACCTGTTGAGATGAGCACTGGGTGTTATATGGAAACCAGTCTGACAATAAATTTCATATTGAAAAATAAGAATAAAATAAATAAAAATTAATAGATTAAAAAAAAAGACAATTACAGAGAACTAAAATTATGTTGTATTACTGGCTAAGTACCTGCACCCAGAAATATTTATTTTTTCCCCTACATCAGCTGCTATGTCTGCTGTTAAAGTTAACCAATTTGTTTTTCCCTAAATAAGTGGATGAGGGTACTAAGTGGTATGTTCCTGTTTGACTCAATGGTACCTGGGGTGACTATTACTGTTTACATCTGAACTACTCTAATAAGGCATCATTAACCACTGCTTATTCGTTACCACAGGTGGAGACATGGCACAAAGGAAATGTCACTTTTTTTTATCAGTAAAATACCAAGCTTCAATAGATATGACTTATTTTTACTGATCCATTCTAATTAAGGGTATAAACAATATGAAAAATGAATCTAGAAATAAGTGTCCAAGTTGCATTTTATTTTTTCTTTCCGTATTCATTTCAAATATCCCATCAGAAATATGAAATAAGTAATAAAGGTGATAAGAGATACATGAAATTCAAATCAATTCCCTCTTGGCAGGGAAAATTAGGAAGAAGTACGAAATAAAGGCTACATGGAGAATACACATATTTGCAAGTCAATTCTCTGATAAGAGTGGTCACAATTCCTAATTTAAGTATTTTTTTTCTTGGCATAAGATTATGGAATACGTGAGTCGGAAGTGGCCTTGAAGATCATATATTCTAGCTTCCTCTATTGTACACAGGAGGAAATTTCTTTCACACCAAGGAAAATGAGCTCTCATGAAGTGATTGCTGATTCGGTTAAAGAATCTAACTCCTGCTCCTGCCCCATCTAGAACGCATTCTCCTATGCTATGATGCCACGTTCTGGGAAAGGAAAAGAAACAATAACATGCAGCTTTTTGAAAGAGAGATAAAATCTTGGGCATTTTTTGAGTAGCAAACATTTCCTTAATATCCAAGAGAAAGGAAGCATGGAATCTGGAATCCTATAGCTGTTAAAAGTCTGTAATGAACGGCATTAGCAACATATACTTCACACTGAGGTAGAACATGAAGACAAGCTTACAGCACAAATTCATTTTTCTAGTATCATGGGCCTCTGAGAGTTCTTCGCTTTGGTAGGTATCAGATTCATTTATTCAATTTGAGAAATAAATAACAGTGTATTTCAAGAGGATAGTTGTCATTCCCCATCTCATCGTCTATAGTCCTACCCTATAGTTCTCCACTTATTTCTTCAAAGAGCACTAGACGAAGAAGCAAGTACTTGTGTTTTCCCATTTTTGTCTCATGGTGTCTCGTGTCAGGAAGTAATTGTGTGAAAGTAACTGGGTATGCAAAGATGAAAAACACAATGTCCATGCCTTAAAGAAGGAGGAGAGGAGGAATAGCAGAATACGTGCTGAGAGCGCGCAATCCTGAGGGGCTAAAATGGTAGGAGTCATGGAGAGAATTAAGAAGACATGGAGGGTATGCTGTGGTAAGAGGCGATGGGCAGTAAGATTTGTGACTGCAGCCTTGTGTGCCATTCAGGGGAGTGTGGACCTTATCCAGTGAGTCACTGAAAGTCTGAAGCAAAGGAGGTCTTAGAGAACACTGGCACTGTGGTGAAGTATACTTTAGAGACCAGATGCATTTGCACCTCTTATCAACAGGAGCTGATGAAAAGAGGAAGGAAGGTGTCCACTAGTCTTTCCAGGGAGACAAGGACCGAGAAATAATTACTGAAAGGCCCTGGGAAGAATCTCCTGGAGAATTCTTTAAGGGAGAGTCCTGCTAACACTTGAACTTAACCTTGTGAAAAAACTAACCTTTAAGAGAAGTATTCATAACTAGGAAATTCCTCATTATATGAGAGTTTTCTATGTCTTCCCTGTGTGTCCCTCATCCTACTGTAGCTGGCTTCATACTGTATTAAATATTTGCAGGCAGCAAACCAAAGATTGAATCATATATACAATTTAATAAAAACTCGAAATGAAGTGTACCTAACATGAAGATGAAAATAAGATTTCAATAAATATAAAGCAACCCATGCAAAGTGATCAACACATGAAACACAAGGATATTTTACCAACAAGAAGTACAACTAAGGAGAGTTATGTGGTATCATTTCAAAACCTCTTTTAATGAATACGATGCTAACACTTTGATCAATAATTGCTATGTTCTTTCAGCATTTTGACCTAATTTGGTTTCTTACATTGTCTCTAGTTGCTCCTATGCGAAGTTAACTTTATGGTTGTCCCCAGACAGTTCTGTAAATAGGATGAAAATCTCAAAGGTTTTAATTATCTCAGTTAAATAGGAGTTACTAGTATTTCTAACATTAGCACTTGAATTCTAATTATCTTCCCAAGGTGGGCTTTGGATTTTCTCATTTTTTCATTTGATCTCTCTTCAACTTGTTATTTTGGGTAATGCTCTGGAAATTGCACCTTTATGAGGCTACGTGCTGGGATTTCATATCTATCCAAAAAAGATAAATGATTTAGGAAGCAGTTAGATAACTAAGATGATTTAGGTAAAGTATTCAAAATTTAATGGACATCATTAAAAATAAACTAAGTAAATCAAATTCCTTATCATTTCTTTTCTCAAATTCACAGAATGGTCATTTTGCTATATGCCCAACAGCTTTTAAATGATAATATAAAGTCTCCTATTATAAATTCTAGGATTACTGAAAAATAAAACTCACAGACTTCTTCTTATTATTTCTTTCTTCAAATTCACAGAGTGTTCACATTATTATATGCCTAATAGCTTTTAAATGATTATAGGAAGTATCTCACTACTAATTTTTAAGATTACTTAAATCACATCTGCCATTAAAATTTATAGGAAAACTCAGGATGTTTCTTACAATATTCCACTTCGGCTAAGTAGATAAGATACTGAAAAAACTGAAATCTGCTGGTATATGTTCTTACAAATACACAATAACTACAGTGAATAAAATTACAATGTATGTTGTTCTTTGAATAGAGATGTTCAGTAGACTATTTGCAAAATATTCAAATTTCCTAATTTAGTGACAGAGTAGTGAGCATATGAAAGAAACAATTACTGTAATGTTCTATGCTGGATTGGAAAAGCAAAGCTTTTTGTGCAATTAAAAAAATATGATCTCCTTGGGAACAAAGCCAAACGTCAAAAGGGAAATCCAAATGCCTGCAAAGCACAGGGTGGGCTAGGCCACCTCTTTTGAGGCCAAACAATCCTAAAACACACCAAGGAAATGACCCTGTATTTCTTTCTTCTTCATTAAGGGTGGAGTCTGCCTTTCACTATCTCTGAATTCATAAAAGGGATAACTCAGGTTATCAGTGGACTGGAGAATTCCATGCCATATTTAGTCTAAGATTTGATGGAGGCTAACTGAATTGCAGCCTTGTCCTTCCTTCAGGCCTGGGATAGTACACTTCAGTCCAGTCCGAAATCTCTAACTCAGAATTTGTTTGATCCAAATTCCACAACAGGTCTAGGTCCCCTGATGACAGTAGCAAAACTCATAAGGCGGTCTTAAATTGTATAGATTAAACTTAATCTTTCAGCGTCTCTTCTTACCATGCTGTGGTCTGCTGTCACCAAGATAGAATAATTCTTCCTTTCAGTACTCACTTAGGTTCAAAGTGGCTCTCTTCTGATAGGAAAAGCCTGAATCAAGCTGTGGCTGTCTAGCATCCTTCCTTTCACTAAGCTACCAGGAATAGGTAAAGAGGAGAATCCTAAAATGTAACCATAATCTTTTCTCACCTCTCATTTCGGATGCTGAGGGTTAAAAGGAAATAGTATTTTCCAATTATCTGAAAACTATGCAAAACAGTTTTTATTCACTCAAAGCTGTAGAACAATCTATGACTTGGCATATTAGAGCATTCTGAAAAACTATCCTAGAGTCATAAATCATATTTAATTTTCTTGTGTACAAAATGTTTTCTCCTCCCCCAACGGCAAAACCAACATAAAAATGTGTTTGGAGAGTTCCTTTACTTCTATGCTGACTGAAATATTAATAATGAAATGTATCACTTTTATTAATCCTTTTGTAATGAATGGATATTTTAAAGTGGAAGACAGGGAGAGTTTTCACAATAAAATGAAACAATCCGTATTTCAAGCTATTACTTTTGTTCTTGCTTTGCAATGACAATATAGACATTTTATCAAATGTCCTCAGACTCTCCAGTTTGACAAATGGTGTTTTACTCCCTGTCCTTCTCTAAGACATTTTTACCTTTGCCATTGTTCTAACAGAAAAATGTGTCACATGTAAATAACAAAGCCTCCCATTGCAAACTAGTTTAAACATATAATAAGACTTCATGACAATCTGCCAACCACACTATCATTGATGGTTTTGTTATAGAGTGTTCCACGGTAACTTTGAAGATCTCGCTGTTCAGTTACCCCTTTTTCCACCTTTACTCTCTCCATTCACTGCCAAAAACCCAAGGCGATAAATATGGTTATAATCTAATTATCAGGTACTATAAAAATGACATTTATTTCACTCTGAAAATTTGATGGGATAAGCACATAAAGGATAAATGTTCCATATTAAACATGCTTTCTCTCTATTGAAAGTGGGAAGTAACAAAAACCAAACAAAAAAACCCCAGAAATTAAACCAATGGCTTAAGACGAATCAAAATGCAATTGTTCCATTCTACATCCATGGGGACATTGGCAGCATCTACATTCACTGGAGAATGTCTCAAACCAGGGCCTTTTGAGACTAGAAACTCCTCACCGAATCCTCATTGTTCAGTAATGCTTTGTCACACTGGAGAAAGAACCTGGGGCTTGAAAATGACTCTTTGCATACTTCCCTGAAAATTTTAGCAGTTCTGGAATTCCTAATAGACACTGTCAATTTAAAGCAGTAATTTTCAGGGTGCCTGAGTGGCTCAGTCAGTTAAGCGTCCGACTTCAGCTCAGGTCACAATCTCACAGTCTGTGAGTTCGAGCCCCGCGTCAGGCTCTGGGCTGATGGCTCGGAGCCTGGAGCCTGCTTCAGATTCTGTGTCTCCCTCTCTCTCTGCCCCTTCCCCGCTCATGCTCTGTCTCTCTCTGTCTCAAAAATTAATAAAAACATTAAAAAAATAAAGCAGTAATTTTCACTATCAGGTAACAGTAATAAATGAAACTAAGAAAAATATACACCGGGCTTGGAAGTTTCCACGTGAAAATAACAATTCTTAGATTAATGCCATATGCTCTCTTTCTTGGTTTGTCTTACTCCTTAACCTCAAAGCATCAGATGATCGTACTTTTGTTTTGTACTGTCTTGATCTGGATCGAGAGGTTATTCATTTCTTAATAGTTTGCTCTAACCCTTCTGTCTTTCTTTATCTGCTCTGTGACAATTTAAAGTGAGCCCATCACAAAAGCGAGTTTGTAATGGACAACCTGTCTCCCAGTGACATTATCTAGAATGACTTGAGTTAAGCAAACTAATTCATCTGCATCTCTGCACCACAGAAGTCCGTTTCTTCCCTTCCTATCAAGCCATAATTCATTCGTATTCAACCAATACTCAGACTTTATACCAAAGCATGCATACCGTTATCCAGCATTGGCCCTTCAGCTTATTAGCAATTTCATGCAAAGATCAACTTACCTGGTGCACACCATCTCCTGGACTTGCCACTCCCAATAGGTATTCCACAGCCTTTGCACTTGTAGAGTACTTAATCTCTGTTGTGGCCTTAATGACTCCATCACAGTAGACATGGACATTGACAGACCCAGCAGGAAAATCTTATAAATGCAAACAAGAGTTAGGAGCTGAGTATATAATGCATGTATCATAGTATTACATCTTGCAGAGAATAGGAAGGAATCTTTAAGAATTCACAACAATTTAGGGCGCCTGGGTGGCTTAGCCAGTTGAGCGTCCGACTTTGGCTCAGGTCATGATCTTGCGGTCTGTGAGTTCAAGCCCTATGTCAGGCTCTGTGCTGACAGCTCAGAGCCTGGAGCCTGCTTCAGATTCTGTGTCTCCCTCTCTCTCTGCCCCTCCCCCGCTCATGCTCTGTGTCTCTCTCTGTCAAAAATAAACATTAAAAAAAAGAATTCATAACAATTTTACTAACTTCTGACACTAAATGTTTTCTTTTTATCCTTAGTACCCACAGAATATAATGTACAATTTTAGACTTAATTAAATAAAACCTTATAGAATCTGAACACATGCTAAAATTATGGTAAAAGCAAAGCCCTAAATCTTTTCTCTCTACTACTAACACTCTCTTTTGGCGTAATCTGTAATTATGTTTACATAATACTTTAGAATTTAGGATGGTACAACAGTTCATTAAAAGTTGTGTATCTGGGGGCGCCTGGGTGACTCAGTCGGTTAAGCGGCCGACTTCGGCTCAGGTCATGATCTCGCGGTCCGTGAGTTTGAGCCCCGCGTCGGGCTCTGTGCTGACAGCTCAGAGCCTGGAGCCTGTTTCAGATTCTGTGTCTCCCTCTCTCTCTCTGACCATCCCCCGTTCATGCTCTGTCTCTCTCTGTCTCAAAAATAAATAAACGTTAAGAAAAAAAAATTAAAAAAAAAAAAGTTGTGTATCTGTTAATAATCTCATGAAGAAAATTCTCATTAATTACAGACAAATTTCTCAAAATTGTATTTGGAAGGAGAAAGGGTAGAATCAATTGAAACTATAGAACTTTTATGCAAGTGGTTACGGTAAAAAAACAAAAAAACCTTTGGGAAGGCAACAAGGTTTAATATCCTGCTATTTAAGTACTATTTATACTACACATTCATCAAAACGCTTTTTGTGGACAAGTTGTTAAAGTGACTGATATACTGCCTTGTGAATTCTGCATTAACATACCAACACAGCTAAAGTTTCCTAAGAATGTTGGGCTCACTAGAAAAGAGTACCAATAAATAATCATTTCAGTAAATAAAGTTATTTTATTATAACAAAAGTAAACAAAATTAAGCCTTTATCTATTTATAGAACATACTTTAAAAACTCTATCTGTCATGGAGATATTTCCCAAATAGTCCTGGAAAATTGTCACCCAGACATTTGGGGTTTGGAAAATAAGCTATTAAGTACAAGACCAAAAATGCCTATTCTCTAACCTTAGCCACCTGATGAGGTTTTGAATATTTAAAAGTTTCTAAGGTTTAAGCATTAATTTTACTTTATCTCCTGAAGAGATTAAAGGGCCTCTTACAATTTTGCTCAGAGAGATTTAAAGCCAACAAAAGCAATCTTAAGCTTAACTAGATCAAGAGGCTGTAATATTCTCTTCCCATATTGCTTGACTAGACACCTCACTTGTATTATAAAGAAACTATGTGTATAAAAGTCCTCTCTTCCCAAAGTAAGTATCCATCCAGTAGATAATGTAAAAGAAAATGCAACAAAACCTGAAAGTGATAACATATGTCTCATCAGCTGAAGTTGCCCACATATGGTAAAGAGGGTTCTGGAGTTACTGAAGTCGAATGAAATCAATTTTGGTAGATTTCAGGAAGATGATTTGTAAAGAAGATACGGATTTTGTCACTCAGAAAAAAAGATTAGAGTTTACAATGGCGTGTTAACCTTCTGAAAGAAAGTCAAGTGATGAATCATGAGAAATACATGATAGGAAGATTTGCTTGGTAGTCCTTTGATATAGGATACTTAAAATATTCTAATTTCTTTAAACTCTAACATGAAAGCAAATGAACTGATTTATTCTTGATATCTTGTACCATTAGTTCTATTGATTTTAGAATAATCTTCCCAAGAGATAGATGTCCTTTGAAGTACTGTCTTTGCTTATCTATTTTCTTACCTATTGAATGTCAGTTATTAAATCAAGACCTTAGAGGATTCCTATGGATTCATCTGATTGGGAGGCCTTCCCTAAATATGTGTTATTGAATTGGCCTTTCGTCAATAGCACCCTGTACCACCTGAGCATTATTTTTACTTTGACTCTAGTCATTATGATATCTACATTTTACAGCTCTTTAGTAAAAATACAGGCAATTAATTTAAGAACTCAGAAGAGAAGGAAAGTGAATCCTGCTGTTTGCTATCTAGGCTAAAGTAGGGAAGTAACATTTAATACATTTAATATAGGTCATAGATTACCAAACTAAGTGAGGGTACTGGAGTCAGCTGTGAAGAGGAGAAAAAGGCTTATAGTGGAAGAAGATGGAACTCCTTGCTCATATCAAACATAGATAAACAAGAAAGCAAACTTACAAAGGAGCAATGGTAAAAAAAGGAATTCTATTCAAATTTCACATCTTGTCATTCAAGAGTCTTTGTCAACCTGCACTGTCTCTTTGATTTAAGTGGTCTGTTCTTCCAGATGAGGGACTGAAGCAATTTATGGAAAATATATTTTTGAATAGTCAGAACTACATTCACTAATTCCATAAAAATACATATTTCACAAATCCAACAATTTAAGAGATTTTCTTCCTGTATTTCCATTGCCTGAGAAGCTGTGTTCCTTTATGAACCAATTTTTGCCTTTTATCACATGGTTCTTAAATGAACCTACCTAATGTTTCTATGGGAACTGAGATCAATATGGATTTCTTTTGATTAGAACACTATTTAATTTTTTTATTTTTTCATTAAAAATGTTTTTTAACATTTATTCATTTTTGAGAGGCAGCGCACAAGCGGGGGAGGGGCAGAGAGAGAGGGAGACAGAATCTGAAGCAGGCTCCAGGCTCTGAGCTGTCAGCACAGAGCCCGACGTGGGGCTGGAACCTCTGAACCATGAGATGGTGACCTGAGCCAGAGTCGGATGCTCAACCGACTGAGCCACCCAGGTGCCCCAGAACACTACTCGTAAATAAATATCAGTGGCTTTAAAACTTTGGTCTGCCTAAATATTGGTATATTTAATATATGTTAAAATTGTCCCCCTCAATTATGATACTTAGAAAAGTTTCTTATCAATTGTTGTTATTTTTCTAAGCAGGTTCAGTGTAATATTTGGCACATCTTAAAGTATTTTTCATGCTCTTTTAATGAATTATGAAGTTATAATTTACATTAACCAGAATAGTTTCTTATTTAATAAAGACATTCAGTATCTTTGTAGATATTTTTACATTCCTCTCAACTTTTAATTGGTTGTCCCCCTGCTGTGTAAAATATTTTTCTGGCTGACCTGCAGGTACCAGAGGAATACCTCTTCCTTCTGAGTAAACATTAGTTAATATTTCTAGTTTAAAGACGTCGCATGTATTTTTATAACTTCTGGCATAAGCTGAGACTAATTCAAGTTCCTGAGTAACTTCAAATTCCTTTAGCACAAAACAGTTCCTGTCAGTGACAAACCTGTGGATACCATTAGAAAGGTGTGTCTTTTAGAAAATGAAGTAATTAGAAGTGTATGAAGTTATTAAGCTGAAAGGAAAAAAGAACACAAAATTAGAGGATATTTTCTCAAATAAAAAAATCAGGTTAAGATGTGCAAGTGTGTCAGAAGGGAAAGATGCCATTTAGAAAAAGAGCACTTAAGATTTCTTCACTGGTTAGCATATTTGTACTTTAACATAATTTTCTTTTTTCTGAATTGCTACCAAGTTAGAAAGAAATATACATATAAAAAGAACATTAATAAGGCAAAGGGTTGGGTTGGGTGGTGAAAGATCTGAGAGTTCTGAGCACTGCAGGTAGGTCTCAGAGTATGTGACATGCGTTAGTGTTCAGAGTATTATTTCTCTCTCTCTCTCTCTCTCTCTCTCTCTCTCTCTCTCTCACACACACACACACACACACACACACACACACACTCTTAAAATGACTAAGAGGAAGTATCCAAAGGAAGGATAATCGTTGGTTTTAAGAGGTACCATTCTCTAAAAGAGAATTCTAGTTGCCTATCTCAAAGTCTATTTATTCTCTTCCTTTTAGAAACAGAATCCTGATTTTTTTTTCTTGCTGGGCACATTGCTATCTAACTAAAAAGACTAGATTTTCTATTTTTCCTTTCAGCTAGATGTGACTTTGGGATTAACTTCTGAATAATGTGATAAAAGCATATGTGTCTTACAGAAAGCTCCTTTATTTAATGAAGTCTTCTTTATCCCAGTGCTGTGTTGATACACTGACTCTCCAAAAAGAAAATTAAAAAACCCTGATTTATGGTTTTTACCAATTTCTGTGGTGTATATACTTCCACCATGGCTGATTTCAAGTAACCAAAGTGTGATGGACTGAATTGTGTCCCCCAATCCCTCAATTCATATGTTGAAACCCTAACTCCCAAGATATTTAGAAATAAGGCCTTTAATAAGATAATTAAGGTTAAATTGAGGTCATAAGGGCATGGCCCTTATCTGATAGGGCTGGTCTCCTTATAAGAAGAGGAAGAGACACCAGAAGTGCCTGTGCACAGAAGAAAGGCCATATGAGGACAGAGCAAGAAGGTAGCCAACTACAAGCTAAGAAAAGAGGTCTTGCCAGAAACCCAAATTTTTGCCCCTTGAGCTTAGGTTTCCAGCCTCCAGAAATAAATTTCTGTTGTTTAAGCCACCCAGTGGGTGGTATTTTACCATGGCAGCCGAGGAAGACTAATAGTCAAGATAATGTCACCGAATATGAAGTAGAGAAGAGATGCACAGAATTGGCTTTTGAATCCAATATGAGATGGTGTTAGCACACCACTGCTTTATCAGATTGCTCAAAATTTGAGAGTGACAGTAAGGGCCATAGAAGTCATCTTACTTCATGATGATTATGGCTATACTCTAGGGACTATGGAATGTTGACTAGAAATAAGTCTGCTCTGGGACAATATTGTCAAGCTGCCATACCAGCCCTCAATACAAGCCAGATTCAGTACATGAAGCTCTGGGTATTACACAAGAGAATATTTATGGAGAACAAACCACATTTTGAGCCACACGACTGACTGAATCATGAACCAGGGGATCAGAAATCAAATCACATGAGCCATTTTTCTACACTGGAAAGAGACTGGAAAGATGGACACCATCTCTGAACTTGATACATCAATAATGGGGAAGGATCCCTGGTGTGTTTCCACTTTACTTTTAGATCCTTCCGTCTTAACTTGGTATTCAAAGAAGTAAAGGAAAAAAAATTTTAGAGACTTAAATCTGTATAGACTCTTATTAGATGGTGTGGGATACTGACTGAGATCTTTCCTGCCTCTGGAAATCACCAATAGTTCAGGGATTATATATATGAGATGATATAGAATTAGGAGCTCCGTTGAACATGATTCCCCAAGGGTGAGGGGGAAACAAACAGATCTGGTGGCTTTCATATCAAGGGATATAAACAGAGGACTAGAAGAAGAGTATAATATGAAGAATACAATACTTAGAGAGAAAGATGGTTCCCTTAAATTTTCAAATGTTTTATCACACTCTATCCAGAAGCTGAGGGTGAGTTATTCCAGAAAAGCCACTCCTTATGTTTAAGGGAATTGCTAGAGGGAGACATTGACACCTTATTCCTCAGTTGGATGTGTGTTTAAGTGTTTGTTGTCTTACATCTTATCTCCCTTATTTCCAAATGTACTATAAGTGAGTATTTGGAATGTAATTAGAGCAGTTATTTTATCAACAAGGAAACTGAGGCACAACTGAGAATTGTCTAAAGTTACCCAGTAAATGGCTCAACACAAAATAAAAACAGCTCTTTGGCCACTGAAGATTCTGGACAAATCACTAGCCTTTAAGAGCATGCTGGACACTTTCTCTTCTTTTATAATTGGTGTAGGGAAAAAAGAACTCAATTGTACTGTGCTGTTCAGTGCTGTTCAATGGAACTTTCTAAGAGGGTGGATATGTTCTAATGAAGCACTTGAACTATGGGTAGTGCAACTGAGGGAATTCATTTTAGATTTCATTTAATTGTAATAAAGTTTATATAACTAGTTGTGGCTAGCGGCTACCATATTGGCCAGCACAGCTACAAAGCATAGTTTATCCACCTGTGGCCTATGACCCACTTTATGAATGGTGAATTACCATTTAATTCATGACGTCAATTAATTTGGTTTTGACTAGCAATGAAGTAAACGAAAAGAAATAGAATTTCTATCTATTTACATTACCCCTATGCTCTTGCATGTTGTTCACTTTTGCAATATAATCCTTAACATATTAATCATAGTTATTTAAAATTCTCTGTCTGATTACTCCAAAATCCATCATCCATGTCACATCTAAGCCTGGCCTAATATTTGCTTTATTTCTTTAGACTATGTTTTTTTTTTCTTACTTTTTGGCATGTCTTGTAATTTCTTGTTGAAACCCAGACATGGTGTGTTGGGTATAAGAACTGAGGAGGTGAGCATGCAGTGAAGACTATAAGAATATGGCTGGAAGGTGGGTTATATTTCATGTCTATTATAGCTGTATGCCAGAGGCTTCAAAGTCCTCTATTATCCTGGTTGTTGTCTTTCTTTTTGACCTTGTGCTTCCCTAACTACTCCTCCTCAGAAAGATCCTGCATCTTGCAGTACTTCCAACTGGAACCATCTCCATTATACTGAAACCCCTTTGTGGTGGTGGTCAGGTTGGGGGCAGTCGGAAGCATTCTAATCTTGCGATGAAGTCTTGGTCTTTAAGTGGGCTGGTGTCTCTAGGCTCTGACCTTCACAAGTATTTCTGCTGTGGCAGAGTTTTCCTTCCCCACCCTAAGTGAGATAGAAAAGCTACAGGGGGTACAATGGGATAGATGTCCTTCCTCAGTGGGGATAAGACACTGGTAAAGTGGTTTCCCCTAGAGAGTAGGCCTTTGTTATGGAGAATAGACTGGAGTGGTTCACCATGATTATTCTCCTTCAGAGCTGTCAGAGCCTCTAGAAGATCTTCCCCAGATCTTCCTATGTGAACCTGGTGGTGGTGGGGTTCCTGGAAGGGAATCCCACACAATTACGGGTGCTTCTTAAGACTGTAGCCACCAGGAGTTTCTTACTCTTGAGCTAGTCCACACTCCACCCCCAGCAATTCATCGAAATTACTATTTAAATGTGCCGACCAGTTTATGGCTCCAGTGACTTTTGCTCCAGCCAAGCAGATCTTGGGTGTCACTCTCTTGATTTACTGTCTCCTTCAGATTTTGGGAAAGTGGTTCCCCCTGCAACCTTAGTTCTCTGACGAGTTCAAGAAAAGTCACTGATTTTCAGTTTGTTTAGCTTTTTCTTACGGTAGGAAAAGGAGTGACAATTTCCAAGTTCTTCATATGTCAGGGCTGAAACCATTACTCTAATGACCACTTTATTTATTTAAAAAAATTTTTTTTAATGTTCATTTATTATTGAAAGTCAGAGATTCAGAGTGTGAGCAGGGGAGGGGCAGAGGGAGAGGGAGACACAGAATCCAAAGCAGGCTCCAGCCTCTGAACTGTCAGCACAGAGCCTGACATAGGGCTTGAACTCACAGACCGTGAGATCGCGACCTGAGCTGAAGTCAGACGCTTAACTGACTGAGCCACCCAGGCGCCCATCTAATGACAACTTTTAAAACCTCTGTTTGAAGTATGTATTTCTCAATATGTACTGAGTTGTGATGTAAAATGTAGTTCTCGCTAGGGTTAAAAAAAATGTTAAGAAACAGTGGCATGAGGCAGAAAAAAATAAGACTCTGGGCCATTTCTGCTGAGGTATATCCCATCCATATTTCCATACACATTCATGGAACCATCCTATTTATTGCTACCTTTGGTAAAAGAAAAAAAAATCCTATTAATTTATAAAACATACTAATTGAAAATAAGAATTGGAGAGGTTAAATAGCGTAACTGGTAAATAGTGTTGTATTTGTTTTTTACTACAAATTTGCTGTTCAACTACATGGACAGTATTATGGGCTGGTATCTTGGAAGATATAGACTATTAGGTTTCTGCTTTTCTGAAAAACATTTGAATTTTGACATAATTTATTCTTTGCACTGCTCTTAGTGCTAGGTAAACTGAATATATAATCTTAATGTGAATAATTTTATATGACACTTTGATTTGCTATTTGGGAAATACTATCTAAGTACTTCTTAATTTGCAATATTGATTTTTCGGTAGCGATTTTAGTCTAGATTTAGTTTAAACTCGAAAACTAATGAGTTAGAAATTAATGTTAATTAAATCATTTTAAAATGTGGCATAAGGAAGTAGGGGGCTTTGGAAGAGAAAGAGAAGAGACAAAGTTCTTTCTCATCTCACTTCTGCACACCTTCATCCATCACAGGAACCATGTCTGAAATGTTTATAAATGCTTGGTGTATAGGCCTTCCTTTCTATAATTCAACTCTCACCTAGGCTGTGCAAGGAAATCCATAGAGGGGACACATGCTTTGCATAGCACAATAGAAAAGGTTTGTAAGTGCCCTATAAATGGGCTTCATAATATCTACATTCCAAAAGGAAAAAAAAAAAGTTCAGGATGTATTTGACACAGTATTTAATTTTAAATATTTTTACTACATTTCCAGGTTCATAATAAGATTGTATATACTTTTATACTTTAACATATTTTACAAAGTTCATATTTATGAAGTTTTATAAGGTAATTTTATTCTCTGATTGTAAAAAGATATCATAAATTCAAAAACAAAGTAGTCCTACATTTGTATCAAAACATTCAGAAATGAATCTATTAAACTTTGATTTAAGTACAATATTGTGGCAGGTGTGGCTACTCCATCTGGAATTTTAAATCTGATACAATTTATCATGCTGCAAGCAAAGGTGGATAATAAAATGGTAAACCTCATAAATTAAATAAGGAAAAGATGGAGGATTGTATATAGAAATGGGACCATGATGATAAATAGTGAAAAAGAATGGCAAAAAAAAGTAAAAAGTTCATGAACGACAGACCAAGGGTTCATTAATCCTATTATAATAAAGCAAACAATTTTAGTTCCATATTTAATGGCTGATGTATATTAAAGTGCTCTCTGCTGACATATTTAAAAATATGTGATATTGCTGACGGTCATTTCACCACATGGTACACAAGCTAATTTCTCATAATTTACACATTCATACTTTTGGGAATCCAGATTAATAATAACAACCTCGGGTATGTGAAAGCTAAACACAGGAAACACCTGCAGAACAATATTAGTTTCTGTAAGGAAGTGAAACCATTTATCATTAATTTATTGAAAGAAACTCAGGATGATGTTCTATATTTATTAATGCATAAAAAAATTTCTTACCTAAAGCTTCCATACACCAGACTGTCTTATTCCAACGGGTTGGCTGTGTTCTAACACATTTGTTATTTGATGTAAATTCAACCTCCACAGTATCACCAATGACTTCATCTCTCAAAATAATAAATATTTCACCAGGATTCTATAAGATAAAACATGTAACCCAATGAGGACCTTGAAAAAGTTTACATTAACCAAAGAACCCACTATATTTAATAACAACAAAGTCTGCACAGGATAATTATGTTTTCTATCATGTCCTATCTTTTCAAACATAGTCAGAAATAAAATATGTAAATGTGACTCTCACCACATTTTAATTTTATCAACTTGGTGTCTATTGAATTCTCAACTTTTTCCCCAACCCCATCTTTTGCAACTGAAAAAAGTGAGGACACAGTTGCTTCCTTTTGGCCTTGACTCTTCCCTGTCCAAGAGGATCCCTATCTCAGAGTAAGGAGCATCACCTACAGACCTCCAGGGAGCCATCATTTGCTAACCAAAGCTTTTTTTCCCCCCCTGAATCCTTTTCCTTTGCCTTTCCAGAACTTAGTATATTCACCTATAAATGACAGGACTGAATAGGTATAGCTGTAAGATCTCTTAACATTTTAAGTATGAGTTTTAATGTCCAATGTTTTAAATATCCAATAGTTTTAAATCTTACCTAATAGAGATTCTCTGGTTACTCTTTATGTGTGATGAGTATCTATGAAGGTTACTGAAATGACTGAAGGTTATAAATCTAAAAGTTTCAAGATTTTATTAATGTTGAAAGCTAAATCTATGGATGTAAGTCAAAAGGAGTTATTGAAAACCATTCTGGGGAAAAAGCCAGGAAAAATAATTAGGGATAAAAAGATTGACATTAATACAGAGAAAAAGAAGGAATAAATATTTGCTGAATATCTATTTTATGCTAGGAATTATGTTAAGCACTTTTAATATAAAGATATTTCCTTTAATCCTAACCAAAACATACATACACACATATACACACTGAAACCAAAATGGAAGGCTATTAGTTTTCTTTTAAGAACAGGGTAGCTAATACAAAGAGTTACATTCTGAAGATTAATCAGAACTATCTAAATCACAATCTGTACTCTCCTTTACACTGTGCTCTTTGACCCTTCAGAATAACTAAAATGAAATATCATTTTTATGTTTATCTCAGGTATCACCTTCCAAATGCTTTCCTCAAAGTCAAACTAAATTTCAGTCCCTCGCAAAATAAACAGAAACCTCATTTATATACTCTTATAAAATTGTGTTTACCCAAAAGTCATTAACTTCAAAGTTCTCTTATTTAAAAGTTATCTGTGTATGCATAAATCACCTGCTGATAAAACTTACAACTTTAACGCTCTGTACCAAAGACTTTCTACAAATATATTAATGTGGGGCGCCTGGGTGGCTCAGCTGGTGAAGCGCCCTATCCTTCATTTTGCTCACTTCAGGATCTTATGGTTTCAGAGTTTGAGCCCCATATCGGGCTCTATGTTGACAGTGTGGAGCTTGGGATTATCTCTCTCTCTGTGTCTGTCTCTCTCTCTCTCTCTGTCTCTGTCTCTGTCTCTCTCTCTCTCTGCCCCTCCCCCCCCTCAAAATAAATAAACAAACTTAAAAAAAAGGTTGATGCCACAGAATTGGTTCAGCCTACATACTTCCACTGCGGCCATTTTTTCACCGGAGTCCGGTGCTCCCCAATATTTGTCTGCAGGATATTTTAAACTAAATTTCTCCTCATCAATTGCATTGCAAATGGAGAAAAGATGCCACTATTCCACAGGACACACATTCTTGTCCTCACACATCCCGCATGTCAAGAATGCCTCCCTGTATTCTTCCCTATGCCACACTGAAGCACTGCCTCATGTGACCCCCGAGGTCAGGAAGGTGAGCTCCTCCTGTTTGTCTCATCTACCACCTCCTCTTCACGGGGCCTCCTGTCTAGCTCAGTTTTTTAGTTCCTCTGTTGCTCACACCTGTCACCAAACCTTTCATGACTTCCTATTTATTTTGGCCCCGATCCCCAAGATCCTCTGCATCAAAGTTCTTCAGAGCTCCCTTTCAAGTTTCCACTGTGGCTTATTCAACTTTGGCCTCTCCCCTTCCAAAGTTAGTTTGCCTCAGCATCTTCTCCCAGTGTATTATTCTCATTCTCATTCTAATGAGTGCTCACACCCATTCTCATTCATGAGTGCTCACACAGGCTGCTTCTTAATGCATCAGATTCCCTCCTTAATAGAGGGCAGGACTCCACCTTTCAACCTTTTCCAGAGAAAAGTTCTAAAGGAAAGACAAGCATACTGACCACCCCAAATGAGGGACTCACATCTTCATTTGTACCCAAGGCCAGCTTCACAGGTGTATGACCTGGACTGTTGCACTGGCCGTGCACTTAGAAGGGCCTGCATTTGCTTTAATGTTCTGCTGTCACTGCCTTAAAGCGCTTACTAATTTGAACAAGGGCCCCTACACTTTCATTTTGCACCAGGCCTGTTTGTACCTAATGTTGGCGTGCCATTTCATTCCTACTCTCCCTCCATCTCCCCACTTCTCCTCTCCTCTCCCACAAGGCCTGACTCGGGGTTTCACAAGCTTCATAAACCCTCCCTACAACTGCAGCCCACAGCAACTTCTAAGGGAATCATGGAGCGTTTCACATTCACACTCCTCATTCGACCTTCGCGAAGTCACGCCCCCTGCTCTTCATTAGTTCTTCCTGTCTGTGTGTTGGCTTCCTGGCTAGAGTTTCAATATCCTGAAAGTATTTTTATTTTTTCATATCATTGTGGCATCTTGCAAAAATTATGTACATAAGAGACAATCTGTACATATTTTTAAAATGAAGATGGAATAAGTCTGTTAAAATGTGACATTTTAAAATTGAACACACCCAGCTCCATTCCTTACATCCCTCAGGACTCCCAGTTTCAGCTGTTTGCTGCATGTCCACGGAGAAAGTGGCCTGCTCTAGGAGGGAAGGCCTGCATTGTCCAGCCTTGTCCTTAACTATTATGAACATCTTAACTAAAAATCTAATTATGTGGGTACACTTAATCCAATGGAGAAAATACTCAAAGGATCGTAAATTTGGCTTTATCAGTTATAAAGCTGCTGTTTTGGTTTCAATCTTTCTGACTCATCTGTTTATCCCCTGTTTGGCGCTGAACATTCAGGGACAGAGAGAATTATGATAATTATCCCTTCCAAAGCCTAAAGTTTTGTGGCATTGGTCACAAAACCTTGAGACCTAAACAAAGGGGCTAAAACTTGGTCTATAATAGAACACATAAAGGGTGAAGTTTCCGGGTCTCCTAGGGTTGGTGTCTTTAGGCTTATACGATATATCACGCACAGGCAACAAAGGATTTTTACCCTAGTGGATCATCATATCAGCTTACCATGACTTTTTTACACAGACCAATGGTTCTTTTCATATATTCACGACTACTTTCATAGGCACCAGTTTAATGAGCACAGTTGCATGTGTTTTATTAAGCCAGGACTGTGCAGGCTCCTGTAGCTGACCTCTATCTGACCCATGACAGCACAGCAAGGATTAGGTTATGGCAATGGTTCCAAATTTGGCTGTTAATTCTCACCTTCAGCATCACCTGGGCAGCTTTTAAAACTGTCAGTGTCCAGGCCATAAACCAGACCATTTATATCCAAATCTCTGGGGGTAGGATTTAGGCACGTTTTTTTTTTTAAACCTCCCCCAATAACCACCGTCCGCAGCTTAGTTTGAGAGCCACCTGGTTAAAGGTAAAGACCTCTTTCGGTCACTGTAAAACCTTACCACCAAAAGGGGTGGCACCTTACAACATAAGCCTTTCGGCCTTGATACACACAATAGTCTTTTGCAACTTTTCCTGTACTTTTCAGTGAAGTCACAGGATCAGACTTTAAGGTTGATTACCAAGAACTAGTGTGTGATTTGGTATGAGAAATTAAGTGGGAAGTGCCATTAGCTTCTGTATATTATTTTAACCCTATCTTGGGCCAAGGAATGAATGCATAGGAGGTCATCTCTGAGATCTTTGTGACTTTCCCATGGGCCCCTCAGAATCACACCTCTCCATATAGTCTAAGGATTTCTCTAGATTTATTGGCTACATAATCAGGTCTGCAACTGTGGGTTTGGAGACTCACATTACAGTGGTAGCTACAGAGGTATGTCAAGGAACAGGTCAAATAAAATGAAGGTCTTTTTGAGGGAATGTGCCACGTTCTAGGATTTGGATAGAAAGACACTTCAATGAAATTAATATAGATCCAAATGTTGATTTAAAGCCACTTAAAAGGCCTTTCAATGTTATACTGTAACTTGAAGAATTATATTTGCTCCTGAGATCAACAAGTGACTGGATTGGTTTTAAAACAATTTCAGTCTTATCATCAGAAAAGGAGCAGTGGGAGAATAACATAAAAATTAAGAAATATCAGTTAATTACACTCAAGGAAGTAAGAGATTCTGGGGGGAGAAAAGCTGAGATTGCAGTAGACAAATTCTACCAAAAGGAAGGGAAAACAGATTGAAGGCCTGTCTATGCAGATAAAACAAGATAAAGAAGATAAGCTCATTCTGAACTGCTTTTTAGGATAGAGCTCGTGAAGGGGAAATAACGAAGCCATTGCTGAACCTATGACTGAGGCTTGCGGAGGTAACTGAAGAGGCAGGAGGCATCAGAGGGCAAGTGACAGTACTTTCCAAGAGGGCCCACTGAGGAAAACATTTAGAGGCTCCCTCTTAAGGCTTCAGGTAAAATCCATAAAAAAGAGGGACAAGAGTCACTGCTTACAGATTGTGCAGCTCTAACGAGTGATTACAGAACAACTGAGTGGATTGCAGAAAAGCCTCTGAAGGGGAGCACTAATTCTTGATGCCATTATTAGGTGATGTGAAGGCAGTTTATTACTGTAAGGGCCATAAATGTATCTCCTGTCCTTGGAGACAGGATTTAACGTTGGCACTATTGACGGTTTGGGACCAGAGAAGTCATTGTGGTGGGGACCACCCCTAGATGCCAGTAGCAATCCCCCCAGGATGACAACCAAAATTGTCTGCAGGCTTTGTCAAATCCCTTCGGGGGGCAGGGGGAGCAAAATCATTCCCAGATGAGAACCACTGCTCTGAGGGAGTTTGTCTGAGGAATTAATGAAATTTGGACTTTGTAGTAATACACAGCATAGGGCGGAGAAGTTAACAAATAATAGGCCAGGTTCAGTTCTAGTTTATATGTTATTCCAATGGAAGAATGCCTCCCAGGTGGATTTCTCATTGGGGACATAAAGTTGGATAAGACTCTTTTATACAATGAATGTGTCTGACAGGCTTAGAACTTGGACATCATATCTCTCACAATCAATTACTCCACAAGATAAAATCAAGAGGAATATGCTTGAAAAACAAATGTGTTGGCTCATAACAAAATAAATAAATAAATAAAAATACTAAAATATAGCACAGAATGCTAATCCTAGAAAAGGCAAAAGAAGAAGCCAAATTAAGTAGATTTGCACCTTTAAGACCTACCAAGGTATTTCTCAAAGAGACAGGGAATAACTTACATAAACAGAACACTGGAGGCCTATCTTCACTACCACATGAAAAACAATGTTGAAGAAAATGTATTTTCTGCTGTTTTTAGAGTGGCACAAGATTTTCAAGGCTTAGGAAATCTAAAATCCATAGACAGGAACAATGCTTGGAATGACGAATAGGCAGAGGGATCAACACTCCCATGCTCCTGGGGTCAAAAGTAGCAGCAGCATTACCTGCTGCCTCAGTTGAACAATCTACTAAAGCTGATTCTCCAGCACAGGTGAGGGAACAGGGAGGGAACCTCTACGAGGCAAGTCCACAGACCAAATTAATTTTACAGCAAGAAACAGCAGCAGGAGGGACCTTACCCCTTACCCCCACCCCCCGCTTAGTCAAAGAGAATGAAGATTATGCCACTACATAGAATTACTCAACTCAGTGCTGGCATACTGGAAACACAAAACTAGAAGGGCACTTTGTAGATTTCAAAGGTGCTGGGTGTGAAAGAGGCATGCTTCCAAAAAGACCTGGTGACTGGCAATTTAGCACTGTAAATTTCTAGCTTTTGTAATGTTTATTTTATTTCTGAGAGGGAGAGAGCGTACAAGTGGGGAGGGGCAGAGAGAGAGCGTGACAGAGGATCCACAGCAGGTTGTGCGTTGACAGCGGTGGGCCCAATGTGGGGCTCGAACTCACGATCTGGGAAATCATGACCTGAGCCAACCGAAGTCAGATGCTCAATCAAGTGAGCCATGCAGGCACCCCCTAACTTTTGTAAGATGGTGGCAAAGTCTCAAGTATCACTTACTGGGAGGAGGCCATATATTCCGTTGTCTCCACTCACTCACCGACTGGAAGATGTCTCAGAAATGAGTAAGTTCACAGGTTGTGCTTTCAGACAACCAGCATTGACTGAAAGTTACCCTGGCAAATCTGAAACATGATTTTCACTCATTTGGATACAAATGATCTTTCCTTTGGTACTTGGCCATTGTTACACGGACTCAGATTGTACTAAGATCTAGGTTCCGAGAGCACAAGATTTTGGCTGGGACAACTGTTTTTTGTCTGGGAATTAGTTTATTTTGAATTCTTTAGTGTGTGGGGCTGGTGCTAAAGTAATCTCGTATGACCTTTCAATTCTTAAGATTCCTTACAATGTGGGGTACCTAAGTGAGCTTTGAAATAATTTAACTTCAGAAAGTCTGAAAGAATTGTACCCATGTCAATAAAAGACAGCCCATGATCCTGCTTTTGAAAGTACCCTGAATCTACCCAACCATCTACCTGAGCTATTGCAGCCTGGAGGGCAGTGGGGTTTAATTTTTAGATTTCAATTTCTCTGCAAATTTAATAATGGGGAAGGTTTCATATTATTCAAAATTTACTTGGGGCACCTGGGTGTCGGTTAAGTGTCCGCCTCAACTCAGATCATGATCCCGCGGTTTGGGAGTTGGAGCCCTGCATCAGGCCCTGTGCTGACAGCTCAGAGCCTGAAGCCTGTTTCAGATTCTGTCTCCCTCTCTCTGCTCCTCCCCCCCCTCACACTCTGTCTTGCTCTCTCTCAAAAAGAAATAAACATTAAAAAAATTAAAACAAATTTACTGTTGTATGTATTTTTCAAAGCAGCTATTAAGACACACTGCATAATTCTCAGTGAGCAATGTTTAGTTCCAGAGGGTTTTTTTTTCTTTTTTGTGTTGATTTTACCTCCTTGAGAATAATTCTCATTTCTGTTTATTACAGTTTTTTATATTTATTTCTGTCTCTTCCACTGTTTCTGACTCACTCGGAGCCACAGGTTCTGATTGTTCAGCCTGTCCTCCCTCAAGTTCCTGATTCCTTTAAGCGAGTTGTAATTTTTCTTTGCCTGGTTACATGTGTTGGTTCCCTCAAACTTGAACGATTCAATTCCTGGAGTCTCTAAGGTAGTGTCAAAGAAGTTGTTGTTTCTCTGGAATGAACAGCATAATTGCTTAAAACAATGATTCTTCTGCTTAAGTAACGGGTCTAGAGGTGAAGGGATTAAATTTTGCCCAATTGCACAGAAAATTCGGCTGCCCCCAAGACTGCTAATACCAACAAGATTGGGGGTTCTCTTCCTAAAGACACTCCTAGCAGACAGACAATCGCAACCCCTGTCATTGAGTGGCATACATCTACTGGCTTCTACCAGAAGGATCCTTTCATGCAACTCCTAAGGCTCAGGAGTGTCTTTGGCTTGTCCCACTGAAGGACAACACAGACACTGAGGGTCACTGTCTGGAGATTATGGAGATACAGATTCAGGCCAAGCTCTACCAGTGTGCTTATTTTAGTAGTCCATTTCAATGAAGACTTAGCAGGAAGACATGTATTCATATAGTCACCTTCTCAGAAGTCCACACTACATTCCTTGCTCCATTATACTTCTGTTCCTGAAAGGACCAACTCTTCCAACTCTTACGATATTCCCACTTAATAACGCAGGCCTTTAATATATGTTTAATAATTGAAAAACTGGTGATATTAGAAAATAAGTGTTTTCAAATTCTATTCAAGAATATGTTTTCACTATTATAGGAATAAAATCCTTGATCTGGTTAAAATGAAATAAAAAATTCTTAAGTAGCTTTATATATATAGCAATTATATATCTTTTGCAATGTGCCAAATAACATTTGATAAAATGAAGCTTTCATATATTCTTTAATATTTAACTATTCAACAAATATTTACCAAATACCTACTAATGGCCAGAGAGTGTTTTGGATTCTGAGGACACAGCCATGAACAAAGTACCCAACTATCTTAGAGCCCACATTCTGTTATGAAAACAAGAGAGCCACTTAAATAACAAAGTTTCTTACTGACCTCACATGGAATTTCAGCAGGAAGCACAATTGCCTGTGGTATGGTATCTCTTGAAGCTTTTGATAATTCTTCAATTTCCTGTCTCTTACTTATTTCCCCAGAATGTTCCACTTTTAGGTCTGTTGGAATATTGACCTCAAGGTAGTCATCAGAACCTGGAGAAAAGTACATGAATGTGAACTACATCACAATTATAATATAGTTAAGGTCATATTATTCCCTCGTTTTAAAGACTAATTGTTAAACAATCAATTTGATTAATATATGGGACAACAGAACTGAGTTGAAAATAACTGAATCAATGTTAATAATTAAAATAACACTTCACAATTTAACTAGTATTATTATAACCTTAGTGACTAATCTAAACCAACTATATATGTTCACCTACTAGTTTAAGGTTCCCCCCGAAAAAAAAATCCAACCACCATGTAATATTTTTTCTTGACATTAAATTAACACACCTGAAAAAGATGGAACTATCTCTTTTCAATGACTGTAAGTAAGGAAATTTATTTTATTTTAAGTGAGAACAATTATTTATACTTCAAAAAGATTTCTATTTTTTTTTAATATATGAAATTTATTGTCAAATTGGTTTCCATACAACACCCAGTGCTCATCCCAAAAGGTGCCCTCCTCAATACCCATCACCCACCCTCCCCTCCCTCCCACCCCCATCAACCCTCAGTTTGTTCTCAGTTTTTAAGAGTCTCTTATGCTTTGGCTCTCTCCCACTCTAACCACTTTTTTTTTTCTTCCCCTCCCCCATGGGTTTCTGTTAAGCTTCTCAGGATCCACATAAGAGTGAAAAAGATTTCTAATTTTAAAAACAAAAAAGCAAAATTGGGAAATGTCACTTTATAAACTAGTATTTCTGCACAACACTGGTTTAAGAGTGAAATATCAGTATTCATCCAAATGTTGATATGTTCTGTGAAAAGTGTGTTCTATACCGAAAAACTGGCTTTCTTTATGGCAGCATCACTAGAACAGTGAAATATGTTAATGTGAGTTTCAATCTTAAGGGGAAAGGATATTTGTTTTTTTTGTTTTAACATTTAGTAATTTAGCATTTGGTCTTAGTCATTAAAACATGTTTTTCTATTGAAGAAAAAAACGTTGTATTAAGAGTGAAGGATAATTTTTTTATTACTCAATATTTCAAAGCCCAAACGCCTCTCATTAGAGTACAGACCAATGTGGCTGAAACTGAGTCTCTAACAACTAGATCACATCTGTAAGCTCTTAAGTCAACCCCAAAAGTATTCCTAAGTCCACAAAGAAGATAATTGGGGAAAAAAAGAAACTAGCCCCTGATAGCTAGAAACCGCCCCAAGACTGTGTAAAAACCTTGGTGTTGGCTGGGAGCTGGCCCAGTGTCCTAGTGAAATCAACAATTTCACAGAACATCAACATCAGACATGGCCACTCTGCCTCCATGGTGGGTCAAGTCGGGGGTGAGAGCACTTTGTAGTCAAGTCTGAATCCAAGCGAAAACATGAGCACTGCCTAAATCACAAAGAATGACCAAACATCCCAAATCCTAGCTTCTGTCACTAGCTATCACTTCTTTACCAATTTCAGCCTTCGTCTCTTTTTCTCTTGCCCTCTAGTTAGGGTAACTTACTCCTCTCAGTTTTCCTGGGAATTTTCCTGGTTTGGGCACTGACATGTTGTGTCCTAAGAACCCCTTCAGTTTCAAGCATACTGGGACAGTTGGTCACCTTATTTTGGATAAAGATCACTAATATACCAAATCATAACATTACAATTGCTTTTTGACAGCAAGCAAACTACAGCAAAACCCTGCTTTCTTGAAACCTCCCTCAAATCACTTAACAACAAGCCTAAATCCTACAGTAAGTCTTTTCTAATAGTCATATTGAGATGGCCCATGGTTCTCCATGGTGTGCCTTCTCTTCATTGCAACTAACAAAAAGTCCGAATAGTTCAAGTGCAGGTGTGTTCCTAGTGGTTTGTGGCTAAAGGACACTGACAGGATAAAAAGGAAGAAGAGTCAAAGGCAGTATAGATGGAAGTAGCTAGAATTTGGTTATTTTACCCAAAAAAAAGTGAAGTTGCCAGTTTCACATAGGTAATTCTGTCAGTGAAACAGAATAACAAAAAGACATGCCCTCTAGAGAGGAACATCCGCATGCCACATCTAAGAAAGAGAGTGGTTTTTCTGGTGTTGTTCTGCCTTATGAAAATTGGAGAATAAAACCAAAAAAAAAATCTGGGATTTCCAGATTTTTCTTAGTACTAAGGCTATAAAAATAGCTTTTATTTCGTTAACAATTTCATAAACGGTTTCATTTTCTTTCTGTCTCTGTCTTTGTCTCTCTCTGTCTCTCTCTCTTTCTCACACACGCATGTGTGCGCACACACACACACACACACACACACACTCACACACTCACATCCCAGAACAGTGAAAGGTTGTTTTGAACTGGCTCGATCATTTTGTGAATTGATGAAAGAGCAAGGAAACCATTTTATTTAACACACTTTAGAAGAAGGGGGTGTAAATTATTCTAGCACAGCAGCATCTAGATGTTTTCTGCTAATTCCTCTGTGGTATTAGGTTAAGAAGAGCTATTTTATTTACCCTGAGGACATAATCATGACTATACAAAAAGATTTATCTCCATGAACCTTCACAGAATCACTGTTTATACTGCAGAAAATTGGAAGCAGTTTAAGCAATAAGGGACTAGATAAAAATCTGCACTGTGAAAAAGATACTGTCACCAATAAAAATTCTCTCAGAGAGTATTTACTGATAAGAAACAGGTCTGTAATATAACTGAAAAAGTTTCAAGTTATGAAATTATCAATTTAGTAGGTTCTTATTTTAGCAAAATAAGAAGTATAGGACTTCTGGTTTCAGGTCCCACATGTAAGGAGCTTTGGAAATCAACACTCCTCCTAACAAAAAGCTAAACTGACTGAAAAATCTCCAGTCTTCTTTGATGCTTAAGAAAGGGGTGGACTTAGAACAAACTGCTGTCCCCCAAATTGGAGACAGTCAGGGAAGTACAGGGAGTCTCAACTTACAGAGTAGACTTAGGACTGCAAACCACCCAGGAACCAGTGCCGGGGTAGGAAAACCACAACTGTAATTGATGCTCAGTGTGGACAAGTCTGAGAGTTAAAAACTGCAAAGGAATCCAGCTGAAGGAGGGCCTCCACATTATTTTGAGATTTACCTCCAGGAGCTTGACTAGATTCCCACAGAAAATATTAGAGAAAATTCCCCTCCTGCTGCTGGCAGGGGGAGGGGAAAAGAAATCATTTTTAAATACTCCATAGCACTCTGTTCTTCTAAGAAAGGTTTGTCCTCAGGGCAGACTGGTTAATGACAGCCTAATCTACTGGGGTATTCTCAGAGTCTAAGTGACCTGGGGATGAGAAATACCCAACAGCAGCCCTCTGTAGCCATGTTGTCCCACATAAAAGGGGCAGAAACGAAGGCAGTCTCATGAAGTTCATGGTTCAGAGCTATAGGTTCACTAAATGACTAAAACCTAACTAAGCATAGGACTCTAGAAAGCTTCCCCTCCCCCACATCTCAGAACCACATTACCAAAAGCCTATTTATAGCAGTTCCTTTTACCTAGTACATCGTATCTATTGAGAAAAATGACAAGGCATATCAAAAGGCCAAAAACCAAATTCGATTAGACAGAGTAAGCATCAAAACCAGACATGGCAAGGATGTGGGAATTATCGGACTGGGAATTTAAAACAGCTCTGATTTAATATGCTAAGGACTCTAATGTATGAAGTAGACAGTATGCAAAACAGATGGGTAATGTAAACAGAGTAATGGAACTCCTACAAAAGAATCAAAAAGAAATGCTAGAGATTGAAAATACTGTAGCAGAAATGAAGAATGTCTTTGATGGGTTTATTAGTAGACTGGACATGATTGAGGAAAGAATCTCTGAGCTAGAGAATACATCAAAGCAAACAAACAAAAAAACCTTAAAAACAAAAACAAAAAAAAAACTGAAAAGAATATCCAAGGACTGTGAGACAACGACAAAGGTGTAACATACATGTAATGTGAATACTAGAAGTAGAAGAAAAAAAAGGAACAGAAGAAATATTTCAAAGAATAATGACTGAGAATTTCTCCAAACTAATGTTAGATATCAAATAAAAATACACCTAAGGATACTGCCTTCAAACTGCAGAAAATAGGGCACCTGGGTGGCTCAGTGGGTTAAGCGTTTGAAGTTGGCTCAGGTCATGATCTCACAGTTCTGATGTCGGGCTCTGTGCTGACAGCTCAGAGCCTGGAGAATATATTCAAATTCTGGGTCTCCCTCTCTCTCTGCCCCTACCGTGCTCTCTCTCTCTCTCTCTCTCTTTCTCACGTGTGTGTAAAAATAAACATTAAAAAAATTTTAAACTGCAGAAAATCAAAGATAAAGAAAAAATCCTAAATGACCTAGAGGAAAAAAAACTTACATGTAGAAAAACAAAAGCAAGAATATTTGACTTCTCCTTAGAAACTACGTAAGCAAGAAGAGAGTAGAGTGAAATCTTTAAAGTGTAAAAGAAATAAACCACAAAAACAAAATTCTGCACCCTATGAAATTATCCTTTAAAAGTGAAAAAGAAATAAAAACTCTCTGGGATAGCCAAACATTAGGATAATCCCTTGCTAGTAACTGCTGCCACCTTCAAGAAAAGATAAAAGAAGATTTTTAGAAAGAAGGAAATAATATAGGTCAGAATCTCTGATCTGCATAAAGAAAAGAATCAAAGAAGAAATAACTGAAGGTAAAATAAAAACATTTATTTTTCTTAATGGTGATTGATCTAACAAATAACAATTTGTCCAAAATAATAATAACAACGGTGTATTTGAGTATGTATGCTTGTGTGTGTGTGTGTGTGTGTGTGTATAACTTAAGGTATATTATATATATTACAGATAAATGAAATGAATGACAGCAGTGATAAAAAGGATGGAAGGGAGGAATTAGGATTATTTTCTTATTATAAGGTTATTATACTACCTGTGAAGTGGTATAGTGTAATTTGAAAGTGGACTTCAATTAGTTGTAAATGTATGTTGCAAACTCTAGGAAAACCACTTAAAAAAGTGACAAAAAAGAATAACTGATATACTAAAAAGAGAGAGGAAATGAAATCAAACAAAATGTTTAATTAAAATCACAAAAGATAGATGAAGAGTGGAAGACAAAAATAGGAACAAAGAACAAGGGCCAAAAAAAAAAAAAATACCAGTAACGAATATGGCATCAATCCAACTATATCAGTAATCACTTTGAATGTCAATGATCTACATGCACCAATAAAAAGACAGAGATTGCAGAGCAGATCAGAAAATGAGACATAACTATATTTTGTATACTAGAAATCCACTTTAAATATAAAGATATATAATGCTTAATAGTAAATGGATAGAGAAAAATATACCATGCTAATACTAATCAAAGGAAAAGAGGAGTAGCTATATTAATTTCAGACAGAGCAGACATAAAAGTAAGGAAAGTTATCAGGGATAAAAAAGACATTATGTAATGATAAAGGGGTCAATTCTCCAAGAATACTTAACAATTCTTAATGTGCCCATGCCTAACAACAGAGCATCAAGCTGTGTGAGGCAAAAACTAATAGAACTGCAAATGAATCCACTCTCATGGTTAGAAAATTCAATACATCTGTCTCAGAAACAGATCCAGCGGGCAGAAAATCAGTAAGGGTATAACTGAACTCAATAATACCACCAACAAACTGCATATAATTAATATCTATAGATTAATTCATTCAACAACAAAGGAATACATATTTTTCTCACACTCACATGGAACATGAACCAAGATAGATCACATTTTGGGCCACAAAACACATTTTAACAACAACAACAACAACAAAAAAGCATACAATGTCTGCTCTCAGTCTACAAAGGATTAAACTATAAATAAATAACTGAAAGATAACTGGAAAATCCCCAAGTATATGGAGATTAAACATACTTCTAAATAACATAGAGGTCAAAGAATAAATTTGAAAAAAAAATTGCAAAAATATTTTTAATCAGAATGAAAATGAAAGTACAACTTACCAAAATGTGTGAAATGCAGCGGAAACAGTACTTAGAGGGAAATTGACAGTATTGAGTGCATGTATTAGAAGAGAAGAAAGTTCTAAGACCAAATCCAAGTTTCTGTCTTTAGAAACTAAAAAAATGAAGATGAAATTGAATCCTAAGTAAGCAGATAAAAAGAACCAATTAGAGCAGAATTAGAGTAGAAATCAATGAAACTGAAAACAGGAAATCGATAGGAAAAAATTAAGAAACTAAAAGTTGGTTCTTTGCAAAACCTGGTAAAATTGATAAGCTGCTAGCCACACTTACTAAAGAGAGAAAAAGAGACAGAGAGAGAGAAGACACAAATTACTAACATGAGAAATAAAATAAGGGGAGGGGACAGCACTGTAAATCCCATGGACATTATAAGGATAATAAAAGAATACTAAAATAACTCTATGTCCACAAATTTGGTAACATAGATGAAATGGACTAATTCCTGGAAAGACATAATCTCCCTAATCTCACACAAAAAGACATAGATAATAGGAATAGGTCTATAGCTTCTTTGTATTAAAGAAATTGAATCAATAATTAATAAATAACCTTCCAAAGCAGAAACCACCAGGCCCTGATAGGTTAACTAGTGAATTCTACAAAACATTTAAGGAAAAAAATATACCAATTCTCTACAACTGCTTTCAGAGGTTAAAAGCAGAGGTACTATGTCCTAACTCATTCTATGAGGCCAGATTTACCCTAATACCAAAATATTACAAGAAAGAAAGAATATTGAAAGACATTATAGAAAAGATATTACAAGAAACCATAGACCAATCTCCCATGAACATAGACACAAACATCCTCAACAAAATATTCGCAAGTTGAATCCAATGAAGAATGAAGAGAATTATACACCATGACCAAGTGAAATTTATCCCAGTTATTCAAAGTTGTTAAACATGCAAAAATCAATTAACAACCATCACATCAATAGACTAAACAGTAAAAACAATCACATGATCAAATCAATAGATGCAGAAAAAGTATTTGACAAAATCTAATGCCAAGCATTAATAAAAACTCTCAGTAAACCAGGAATAGAGGGAAACTTTTCCAATTTGATAAGGATTATCTACAGGAACCCTACAGCTAATATCATGTTTAATGTGAGAAACTCCAAGCTTTTCCATTAAGATTATTTAGAAGGCAAGAATGTCCCTCTCACTATTACTCTTCATCATTTTACTGGAAGTTCTTGCTAATGCAATTAAGGCAAGAAAAGGAAACAAAACACAGATTTAGAAGGAAGACATAAACTGTCTTTGTTGGGAGAAATACAATTGTCTACCTTGTAAATCCAAAAGCACCGACAAATTCCTGAAACTACTAAGCAATTATACAAGGTTGCAAGATATATAGCTCATATGCAAAAAAAGTAATTGTTTTTCTATATACTAACAAGTGAAATTTGAAAAAAAAAATCAATACCATTTGCAGTAGCACCCCTCAAAATTAAATACTTAAGTATAAATTTAACAAAATACATACAAGTGCTATATGATGAAAACTACAAAACTCTGATGAACAAAATCAAATAAGAACTAAAAAATGGAGAGATAGTCTATGTTCATGGATAGGAAGACTCAGTAGTGTCAAGATGTCAGTTTTTCTCAACTTAATCTATAGAGTCAATGCAATTCCAATCAGAATCTCAGCAAGTTATTTTATAGATATGGACAGATTGATTGTAAAGTTTATATGGAGAGGCAAGAGACGCAGAATAGCCAACTCAATATGGAAGGAGAGCAAAGTTGGAAGACTGACACCATGCAACCTCAACATTTACAACAATCAAGATAGTGTGGTCTTGGGGTGCCTGGGTGGTTCAGTTGGTTGGGTGTCCAACTTCGGCTCAGGTCATGATCTTGTGGTTCATGAGTTCGAGCCCTCCGTCAGGCTCCATGCTGACAGCCCAAGCCTGGAGCCTGCTTCGGATTCTGTGTCTCCCTCTCTCTCTCTGCCCCTCCTCAATTCGCATTCTGTGTCTCTCTCTCAAAAGTAAATAAACATTAAAAAATTAAAAAAAAAAAAGAAAAGATAGTGTTGTCTTGGCAAAAGAACATACAAACAGAAGATTAGAACAGAATAGAGAGCTATTCAGAATAGAGAGCTGAGCTGAGAAATAGAGCTACATAAAAATGGTGTTTGGATCTTTGACTAAGGAGCAAAGGCAATACAATGGAGCAAAGGCAGTCTATTCAAAAAGTGGTGCTGGAACAACTGGAAATTTACATGCAAAAAAAATGCATCTACATATAAACATTACAACCCTTCACAAACACTAACTCAGAATGGATTATAGACCAAAATTTATGATGCAAAACTATAAAACTCGAGTATGGTGGTGCCTGTTTAGATATAACACCAAAGACATGATCTATGAAATAAGTAATTAATAAGCAAGACTTCATTAAAATGGAAAAAAAACTACAAAAGACAATAATATCTAGAGAATTATAAGATAAGCCATACCCTGGGAGAAAATATTTGCAAAAGACATATAATAAAGGACTATTCTGCAAAATATACAAAAAAACTCTTAAACTCAACAATAAGAAAATGACCAAACACATTAGAAAATAAGCCAAAAAACTTAACAAATACCTCACCACAGAAGATATACGGGTAGCAAATGGGCATATGAAAAGATGCTCTGCATCATATGTAATCAGGTAAATGAGAAATTAAAAAAAATACAATGAGCACTACATATCTAATAGAACAGCCAACAACAGGCACATGAAAAGATGTTCAACGTCGCTCCTTATCAGGGAAATACAAATCAAAACCACACTCAGATACCACCTCACGCCAGTCAGAGTGGCCAAAATGAAGAAATCAGGAGACTATAGATGCTGGAGAGGATGTGGAGAAACAGGAACCCTCTTGCACTGTTGGTGGGAATGCAAATTGGTGCAGCCGCTCTGGAAAGCAGTGTGGAGGTTCCTCAGAAAATTAAAAATAGACCTACCCTATGACCCAGCAATAGCACTGCTAGGAATTTATCCAAGGGATACAGGAGTACTGATGCATAGGGGCACCTGTACCCCAATGTTTATAGCGGCACTCTCAACAAAAGCCAAATTATGGAAAGAGCCTAAATGTCCATCAACTGATGAATGGATAAAGAAATTGTGGTTTATATACACAATGGAATACTACGTGGCAATGAGAAAAAATGAAATATGGCCTTTTGTAGCAACATGGATGGAACTGGAGAGTGTGATGCTAAGTGAAATAAGCCATACAGAGAAAGACAGATACCATATGGTTTCACTCTTATGTGGATCCTGAGAAACATAACAGAAACCCATGGGGGAGGGGAAGGAAAAAAAAAAAAAAAAAGAGGTTAGAGTGGGAGAGAGCCAAAGCATAAGAGACTGTTAAAAACTGAGAACAAACTGAGGGTTGATGGGGGGTGGGAGGGAGGGCAGGGTGGCTGATGGGTATTGAGGAGGGCACCTTTTGGGATGAGCACTGGGTGTTGTATGGAAACCAATTTGACAGTAAATTTCATATATTAAAAAAAAAAGAAAAATAATAGAACAGCCAAAATCTGAACACTAAAAATATCAAATATTAGTGAGGATTTGGAGCAACATGAACTCTCATACATTGCTGATGAGAATGCAAAATGGTACAGCCATTTTTGAAAACAGTTTGGTGGTTTCTGGCAAAATTAAACATAGTCTTACCATGTAATTCATCAATCATGCTGTTTGGCATTTACCCAAATCATTTACACAAAAACCTGAACATGGATTTATATAGCACAGCTTTATATGAATATATATATAATATGAATTTATATGAATTGCCAAAACTTGGGAGCAACCAAGATGTCCTTAAGTAGGTGAATGGATAAACTGTGGTACATCCAAACAATGAACTATTATTTAGAGCTAAAATGAAATGAGGTATCAAACAATGAAAGGACATAGAAGAAACTTAAATGCATATTACTCAGTGAATGAAGTCAGCCTGAAAAGATTACATACTGTATTATACCACCTATATGACATTCTGGAAAAGGCAAAACTATAGAGGCAGTAAAAAGATAAGTGGTTGCCAGGAATCTTGGGTAGGGTGGGGAGATGAACAGGGAGAGCACAGAAGATTTTTGGGACAGTGAAAATACCTTGTATGCTATCATAATGATAGGTACTTGTCATTATACATTTGTCCAACCACATAGATTATACAACACCAAGAGTATATCCTAAAGTAAGCTATGGACTTCAGGTAATTATGATGTGTCAATGTAGGTCCATCCTTAAATGGTAAAAGCTGTACCATTCTGGTGAGTGATGTTGATAATGAAGGTAGCTATGCATGTTGTATATCATGTTGTATATGCATGTTGATACAGTATATCATCTCTGTATCTCCCTCTAAATTTTGATGTGAACATAAAACTGCTCTAAAAAAATAGTCTTTTAAAGAAACGATACATATACAGAACTATGTGGTACAGATTCAAAATATATTCCTGAATGCATAAGAATACACTGGCATATATATATATATGTATATACATATATATACATACAAATATATGTATATTACATATGTAATATATATATATACAAATATAATATACATATATGTATATATTACATATATATATATATTCCACAAATATCAAGAGTAGTTATTTATGACTGGAGGAGTTATTGGTAATTTTATTATGTACATTAATAATAATATTAACTAAAAATATCTCATACATAATGTGTATTTTTCTATAATGAAAATGTATTTGTTTTACAGACCGAACTATATAAACATTCCTCAAATAATTGAATTATTTAAATTATCAAGAATAATTGATGAAAAAAATGAACTGATCAAGATTACATACTGAGCACATGGTCCTCTACCCCTCCTCTGCACATGTAAATGAAATAATAGAAAAGATTATTTTCTTTATGGGTGATGACATAAAAATGGATAGAAAAACACTACTCTGCAATTAGTATGTGAAATACTATACTACACTATACAGATTTTCACAAATCACCTCTATGTTAAAGTGATCTAAGCAATTCCAAAAGATATTGTCTAGAAGAATGACTCTTCTCTTTCAAAATGAATTTAATATTAGGCAAAAATAATAACAGATAGCTTAAGGCAAGATAACTTTGTATTTTTTTTTAACAACTAGTAAAATTGCATTGCAGACTTAGTAAATAGTAAAACATCATAAAATAGTAAAGCACTAGAAAATAAACTTTCCTTTATGAATTAAGTCACAAAAACTGGTATATACATAATTTTTAAAACTTCTCATGTGCTTTCAAAACAGACACCCTTTAATAATATCTTTTTTTCAAAGAAAAATCTTTAGCATAGACTTTTAAAATTTTGTTTCTATGTATCTGTCAATTGATTAAATCCTCATGTGGCATGAGGACAGGTTTTTGAATAATCAACAAAACTAAGGATTGAAAAAAAAAGTGGAATCTTTTTTTAAAAAAATTTTTTTTAATGTTTTATTTATTTTTGAGACAGAGAGAGACAGAGCATGAGCAGGGGAGGGGCAGAGAAAGGGAGACACAGAATCTGAAGCAGGTTCCAGGCTCTGAGCTGTCAGCACAGAGCCGGAGGCGGGGCTCGAACTCGCGAATGGGGAGATCATTACCTGAGCCAAACTCGGACGCCCAACTGACTGGGCCACCCAGGCTCCCCAAAAAGTGAAATCTTTTATTTCTATCATGTTTGAATTGCTTTTGTTACACTGATTTGAAAAAAATTTTTAAAAAGTTATTCCTAAATGCCCAAAGACTCTTCAAATCTAACAATCATTCATAGACAAACCAAAGATTCACTTTTCATCACCAATGATTTGGAAACAACAACAGAAACTAATCTAGAAGAAATATACCTACTGCAAATAAAACCCTCTTGTCCTTCCATGTAACCTTGGGAAAAGTAATATGTACTATGAGCTTCAATGTCCTCAATTATTTAACAGGGTAAATAGTACCTTTCTTGTTGGACTATTTTCAATACATTTAGTAATATGTATGATGTGCCAGGCCTAAAATAGACATTCAATATTAGTTTACTTCTCTTTTTTTCTGATTTCTTGTATCAAAATGAATAAAACCAATGTTTTATATTTTCAAAATATTCTAAATCAATCTTTCTCAATATATAATCCAACTATTATTAGAAAGGACTGCATCATTTCCCTGAAATTTCAACAAGTGAACATCATTGTTTTTGTTAGATTTATAATCTTGGTAAATGATTCTATGATCACAATGCTGCTGATTTTATTAAGTATGCTTAAGACAGTATAGAATCTAGCATGCTTCTCTGGAGTTTTAATTATCATACCCAAGACTACAGTCCTCTCCACCATTCAGGTAAGTAAACACATATTTCTCCAAGAAATTAAAAAAACAAATGTACTGTACAAAGAGATGTAATTTTCACCAACATATTAGTCTAGTCAGTAGCATTGTTAAACAATCTTTGTTGTATGTTGTACATTATAATGGACACTAAATAAGAAATATTTTGGGGCGCTTGGGTGGCTCAGTCGGTTAAGCATCTGACTTTGGCTCAGGTCATGATCTTGTGGTCTGTAAGTTTGAGCCCCATATCAGATTTTGTGCTGACAGCTCAGAGCCTGGTGCCTGCTTCAGATTCTGTGTCTCCCCCTCTCTCTCTGCCCCTCCCCTGCTCACACTCTTTCTCTGTCTCTCTCTCTCAAAAATAAATAAACATTAAAAAATAAATTAAAAAAAATATTTAAAAAGGTACCTCTGTGCTTCAGTCAGTAAAACTCTAAAAACAGGAGCAGAACAAAGCTAGAGAAAATCACCGTAGCATAGAAAGCACTAAGCTTGCCTCTTTTCCTACACATTTTCATTATTTGTTTTCTGAGAGTTGCTAAGGCAGTTTTAGTTTTTAGTTATATTATCAACATTGTCTCCTACAACTGGATATATGAAGCACTGAGATAAAGGAACTGAAAGGCCAGATAATGAAACAAACTCTAATTATATCCTCTCTGAAGAGCTTCAACATGTATTAAGATAATCCCTTTAAGTAGACTGTCCAGAATGAAATAAAGTCAAGATAGGTTGAATAAGACTGCAAACAAAACTGACCATCAGATTTTCATTCATTATCTTTACGGAATAACATTGTAAAGTTTTTAATCTATTTGATTGCTATATTTTTCAAAATCTAGGCTACAAGAAAATTTTGTGTATGAACTGATCATTCTAACTTCAAGTGTTAAATTATATGTGGGACATATAATTCATGAGTAGAGAGATGGTTGGGTTTTTTTTTTTGTCTTATGAAATATCCCATTGAAATACCTAGGATATGGTAATGCACGATCAAATGTGACATATTCAGCAATTTGCCAGTTTGTTATCCTTTTCTTACAATAAAAAAGAAAAAAGCATAGACAATTTGAATAGAGATTCATAGAATATATAGTCAGAGCAGTGCTCTATATGAAGTTGCAATAGCACGAGACAATTTTTGTTATGTTACCTGAATAAAAAAAGTGTATGTATATGTATACACACATGCACATATATAGATATACATACATATATGTAAGTGTATATTTATGTACAAATATACTATTTGCATTTGTACAAATATACTATTTGTACATATATATGTAACATGACAAGAAAAATCACTATTATCTTAACTGATTATTTCTGAGAGGTGGGAATAAAAGTCACTATGAAAATTTTCTTTTTTGTTCTTTATAATATACTTTCAACAACCCATAAATATTAATTTGCTAGTCACCAGATAAAAATGAACATCAAAAAATTATTAATCATTTTTATTGGATAAGAGGACAGCAGCAATCTTATTTTTCATAATCAAATTTATGTATGTTTTACAAAAGTAATAAATATTCATTATATGTAATTTAGAATACACAAAAAGAAGAAAATGAAATCACCTATACTTACTTTCATTTCCTAGAGATTCAACTCCAGCTACCTTTTTGATACATATTCTTTTAGCCTTCGTTTGAAGAACACAAATGCGTATTTTTAAAAAAGTAAAATGGGACAATCTTGTATGTATTTATTCTATTAGGTATAATAATAATGCTTTATATGGGCATACCTTGGAGGTACTGTGGGTTCAGTTCCAGACCACTGCAAAACGAATATTGCAAAAAGGCAAGTCAAATAATTTTTGGTTTACTAGTGCATATAAAACTTATATTTATACTATACAGTAGTCTGTAAAGTGTGTAATAGCATTATGTCTTTAAAAAAGTACATACCTTAATTTAAAAAAATACTTTATTGCTAAAAAATATTGACCATTATATGTGCTTTCAATGAGTCATAATCTTTTGCTGGCAGAGGGTCTTGCCTTGATGTTGATGGCTGCTGACTGATCAGGGGTGGGGTTGCTGAAGGCTGGTATGACTGTGGCAATTTCTTTCTCTCTCTTTTTTTTTATTTTAGAGAGAGAGAGAGTGCACGCGTGAGTGGAAGAGAGGTACAAAGGAAGGGAGAGTAAATCTCAAGCAGTAAATCTCATGCTCTGTGCGGAGCCCAACATGGGGCCTGATCCCATGACCCTGGAATCATGACTTGAGTTGAAATCAAGAGTTGGTGCTCAACCGACTGAGCCACCCAGGTGCCCTTGTGGCAATTTCTTAAAATAACACAACAATGTAAATGCTTTCCCACTAGCATGTGATGCTGTTTGATAGCATTTTACCCATAACAAAACTTTTTCCAAATTGGATTTAATCCTCTTAAACCCTGCTGCTGCTTCATCACTTAAGTTTAGGTGATATTCTAAATTCTTTGTTGTCATTTCAACAACCTTCACAGCCATATTCATCAAGAGTAGGTACCATCTCAAGAAACCACTTTCTTTGCTCATCCATAAGAAGTGACTCCTCATCCATTCAAGTTTTATCATGAGATTGCAGCAATTCAGTCACACCTTCAGGCTCCACTTCTAATTCTATTTGTCTTGCTGTTTGCATCACAACTGTAGTTACTTCCTCCACTGAAGTCTTGAACTTCTCAAAGTCATCCATGAGGGTTGGAATCAACTTCTTCTAAACTCCTGTTAATGTTGGGGTGCCTGGGTGGCTTGGTCGGTTAAGCGTCCGACTTCGGCTCAGGTCATGATCTCACGGTCCGTGAGTTCGAGCCCCGCGTCGGGCTCTGTGCTGACAGCTCAGAGCCTGGAGCCTGTTTCAGATTCTGTGTCTCCCTCTCTCTCTGCCCCTCCCCTGTTCATGCTCTGTCTCTCTCTGTCTCAAAAATAAATAAATGTTAAAAAATTTAAAAAAATAAAAAATAAAAAAAAATAAATAAACTCCTGTTAATGTTGATGTGATATTCCAATGAATTACAGATGTTCTTAATGGCATATAGAATGATGAACCCTTTCCAGAAGGTTTTTAATTTACTTTGCCCAGATCTATCTACAGCCTTAAGAAATGTATTTGTCAAATCAGAGGGCTTGAAAGCCAAAATTTCTACTTGATCTATGGGCTATATAATGGATGTTGTGTTAACAGGCATGAAAACATTAATCTCATTGCATAACTCCATCAGAAATCTTGGGTGACCAAATTCATCATCAATGAGCAGTAATATTTTGAAAGGAATCTTTTATTCTGAGTTGTAGGTATCAACATTGGGCTTAAAATATTCAGTAAACCATGTATAGACAGATGTGCTGTCATCGAGACTTTGCTGTTCCATTTACAGAGTACAGATAGAGTAGATTTCACATAATGCTTAAGAACCAGAGACTTTTTGGAATGGTAAATGAGCATTGGCTTTAACTTAAAGTCACTACATTACCTCCTTAACATGAGAGTCATCCTGTCCTTTGAAGCTTTGAAACCAGGCACTGACTTCTCTTCTCTAGCTATGAAAGTCCTAAATGGCATTTTCTTTTAATAAAAGGTTGTTTCCGGGTGTCTGGGTGGCTCAGTTGGTTGAGCTTCTGACTCTTGATTTCAGCTCAGGTCATGATCTCACAGTTCTTGAGTTTGAGCCGTGCATTGGGCTCTGCACTATGTCAATGTGGAGCCTGCTTGGAAGTCTCTCTCGCTCTCTCTGCCTATATCCCACATGCGTGCATTCTCTCTCTCTCAAAATAAATCAACCGTAAAATTTAAAAAAATAATAAAAGGTCATTTCATCTACATTGAAATTGTGTAGTGTAGCCACCTTTATTCACAATCTTCACTACATTTTCTGGAGAATTTGCTGCGGCTTCTACATCAGCATTTGCTGCTTCACCTGGCATTTTGATGTTACGGAGATGGCTTCTTTTCTTAAACCTCATGAACCAACCTCTGCTAGCTTCTGACTTTTCTTCTGCAGCCACCTCACCTCTTTCAGCCTTCATAGAATTGAAGAGGCCTTGCTCTAGGTTAGGTTTTGGCTTAAGGGAATGTTATGGCTGGTTTGACCTTCCACACAGAATACTAAAAATTTCTCCATATCAGCAATAAGGCTGTCTCACTGTCTTATCATTTGTGTGTTCACTGGAGTAGCACTTTAAATTTCCTTCAAGAACTTTTCCTTTGCATACACAACTTCACTAACTGGCACCAGGGGCCTACCTTTCAACCAACCTATCTGGGTTTTCTCACTAAGCTTAATTATGTATAGCTTTTAAATTTAACTGACAGACATGTACCTCTTCCCTTTATTTGAACACTTAGAGGTCACTGTAGGGTTACTAGTTGGCCTAATTTCAATAGGGTTTTGTCTCAGGGAATGGGGAGGCTCAAGGAGAGGAAGAGGACGGGGAAGGCAGGGTGGGTGGAACAGACAGTACACACACAACATTTATCCATTAAGCCCATCATTTTATATGGGTGTGGTTCATGGTGCCCCTAAAGTAATTCAAACAGTAACTTCAAAGATCACTGATCACAGATCACCAAAATAAATACAATAATAATGAAAAAGTTTGAAATGTTGAAAGAATTACCAAAATGTGACACTGAGATACAAAGTCAGCAGATGTTGGAAAAATGGTGCTGATAAGCTTGCTTGATTCAGGACTGCCCTAAGCCTTCAATTTGAAAAAACAAAGCAAAACAAAACAAAAAACCTCACACTAACTGTGAAGCACAATAAAGCAAAGCACAGTAAAACAGGGGTATGGCTGTATTTCAATGGCTATTTGAAATCAAGATTTTCACGTACATTGTATTTTATTTTAAACACACACATAAAGCTATGATCCCTGTTCAATGCTGGATTACTGAATTTATGTCAACCATTTGAAACTATTTGCAGAGAATTTTTAAATTCTGTATCAGAAACTTTTCATCACCCATAAATTTTTCAGCCAAACAGAATCTTTTATTCCTCTTATATTACATCTCAAAAATGTGAAGACAATACAGTACCTTGTATCAAAAAGAGTTTAAAAAAATGAAAACTAGATAAAATTAACTCAGGAAGAAAGTACTAGGGCCATAAGTAGTAAATTCAACAGCAAAATCTTAAATTTTACAAATTAAATGATGAAGATCCTCCGATCCTTGTGTAGGAAATAAAATTTCCATAGTGTTTATACATGATTTGAGATTACTCCTCCTCAAGCTTTAAGTAGTTTAACTAGCGAGAAATAACTGTGTGTCCATGTGTGTCCATGTGTCTGTGTGCCTGTGTCCTAAGAACACTAATGCTCCACTTGTTGGCTGTTAAGATAAAGGCCACTGTGAGGATCAAGCATTCAGACTGGACTTCTCAGAGTGGGCCTTAAACATAAAAGTGCTGAATGGAGAACATTTTAGTCATTGGAACCGTGCTCCTATCACTCTTTCCTTCAGTCTCCACGAGACTGAGGAAATACCTTATTCATTGTTGGGCACATGACAAATGCTCAACAGTAATTTGTAAAAATGGATGAGTTAATATATTTCAATTGGAAATGCCTGAAGAAGATGAGGCTAGGGGAAGTGGATTAAGAGCAGAGAAGTGCCAGCCTCTCTGAAGGATCTGTATGTAATCGTCTTCCTTTTGAAACTAGGGGAACCACCCACTTTAATGGCAATTCTAATGTTTTTAACTTTGGTATTGCCTTTGGTACACGTATTTACACATAGGTACAGATTCGAATGTGGTAGTTTTCGGGAGACTACAAAGAAAGGGCCAAGTACAGGGAAGCAAGAGCAAGGCAAGTGTGTCTAATCTGATTTCCTCAGTGCCTGGGCAGAGAAGGGTATCAGCCTATGGAATAGCTAGACTTGGAGAATGATTCAATGGCTGAAAGAAAACGAGAGAAGCTACTAGATGGACAAGAACAGGATCCTAGCAAGACAGACTAGAAAGGCACACCCTTCTACAATGCCTAAAAGTTGGAGAGATTTCTGCCCTTGGAAAGAGTTAGAAAAAAGAGGTTGTATGTTTGAATTACCTAAGTTTAAGTCACGAGAATTGTTTTTTTTTTTAACATCCATGAATGAATAATTAGATTAAATTAAATAATAGAAGCATGAAAAAATATATAAGAATATCACCATTCACTTCAAATTCCATGCCCTTGCCACTGGACTTGAGTTTCTCTTGTATCAATAGTGAGCAAATATATTGTGGTCACAAGTAGATTTAACTCCTGACTTTTCTTCTCCCAATATAGCAAGGTCAGCCATAAATTACTGTCAGAAAGCTGGAATTTCAGTGATGGTGTTTAGCAAATGAAAAGGAAGCTATAATCAATTCACTGCCTGAAAGGAAGAGAATTTTAAATAGAGATTTGATCTAAATGTTTATAAACGAACTTCCTCAGGATTATTAACAACACCTAACAACTACTGAACATTTACTATGTGTTAAGTAGTGTTCTCAGTGCTTTGCATATATTAACACACTTAAAAAATTTTTTTTAATGTTTATTTTTGAGAGAGAGACACACACACAGAGTATGAACAGGGGAAGGGCAGAGAGAGAGGGAGATACTGAATCCAAAGCAGGCTCAGGGTTCTGTGCCAACGCGGGGCTCGAACCCACGATCTGTTAGATCATGACCTGAGCCAAAGTCAGATGCTCAACCAACTGAGCCACCCAGGCACCCCATATATTAACACACTTACTACCAACTCCTTGAAGTAGGTGATTGTGGGGAATAAGCTTAGGAACTTCCTGAGCTTGCACTGATGGGTTAACAAAGGCATAAACAATAGGAAAGCCATAGGATGCATACACCCAAATCTGGGTAAACAAGACTAGGTAAATAAGACTAAGTAAAGGGGGCAAAGGCCCTTGGTATAGGACAAAGGTAGAGGAATAGGAAATCTCAGGATGATAAACATCCAAGATTCGGTAAACAAGATTAGGTATTCAGGATGGAAGCGCCCCCCCCCCCCCCCCCCAATTTACTACAATAGCAGAAAGGCGCTTTCACTGGAAGGAAGGACAAAAAAACAGGAAAAGAGGACTTTGGACATAGCAGGATGAAGTTGCCCAGAGGGGAGCTAATTAGCAAAAGAAAGGTGCCTTGTTGACCCTGAGGTAGTATGCACAGTCCTTCTTGTCCCCCAGGCCAGTTCAGGTAAACAGAGGTGGCCCTCATGTCTGCTGTAAACAACCTTCTGCCCAGCACCAGAAGTTTGTTTTGTATTGACCCAAACCCCTAACACCGCATATCTTCAAAACCCCCTTTCCCCCGTGCCCATGAGTTAATGTTCACGGTTTCATTATCTCTTTGTGCACGCCCATCACACTTGTAAGCCTTCTGATCTTAATAAAAATGGAGCAAGGACCCTTACTCTGGGCTGGTGCCTCTTCCAGGACATTAGCCTCTCTCGCATTTCAATCCTGCATCTGCTCTCTGCCGGACAAGAGAGAACTCCAGACCCAGAGTCTCCGACAGGTGAAAATATCATCTTCATTTTATAAATTCATTTGTTCTTTGAACAAATATTTATGAAGCCCTAACTATGTGCCAGGTGTTGTGCAGGATACTGAGGTAAGCCTTCCTTCCCAGCCTTGAAATCTAATGTGGATGGAGGCAAACAATACCTGAGTCAAAAGCTGAGAGCAGCAGATGTTGAGAAATGCTGGTGAGTGAATTAAAGCCAGGAAGCCTAAAGGTACTTTAAGGAGATGGGAGTAGGCGTTGCTGTTTTAAATGAGGAAAATAAGGGTCTGGGCAGTGAATTAAGTCTTCTAAGGCCACATTGCTAGTTACTGCTGAAGACAAAGAGGAAACTAGCTAGTCAGACTTCAGAGACCCCTAATCACTATACTCTACCGTCTCTCCACCCACAGTGAAATCATACATATGGCAATTTATCACAGGGATGATCTGATAGAATCAAAGACACAAAATTTTCAGAGCTGTTAAAAACAACATATGGTCCAAAACTCCAGTGAAAATGTCTAAGCATTAATTCTTGCGATAGCATAAGAGTGTACTCCATTTGACATTAAATTGATGTTCCAATTAGGATCGCTAATTTACATAGAAATGGCAGTTCATGTGTGAGTGTGTGTTTACCAGTCTTGATGCTCACTGAATTATCTCACAAGAATGTTTTATTTTACAAAGAATTCCCAGGAGCAGTTTAGGTGTTGTTGGATTGACTCTTGCTGCCAGAGAAAATGACTCTTTTTATAATGCCAAACATGTGGAATCATTATCAACAGGTAATGACGATTCTTCTCCATCTAAATTGGATTTGAAGGAGAAAGAAACATTTCTGATTTTTTTTCTTTGAAGTATCTTCAAATTCTTTACAATTACCTAAGAGCTGGGCTTGAACTATGTTAGCAAACTTTCCTTGCTGTTTTTTAAAAATGTCTCCCAGCATTTAACATATTTTAAATAGCAATTGACATCTTAACCTGATATAGCTAGACTATTTCCATAAAGTAGCAGAGACTCTGTACCTGAGGATTTTATTTTAACTTACAAATTAAGTAAAAAAAAAAATCTAGTGCTTAGGTCAATAATTTTAGGATGTGTTATAGCTTTTAGTTTCATGTTTTCTTGTGAATAGACAAAATGACCTTGACATTGCCTGCTTTCATATAAAAACAATGATACTTTCAGTGATACTTTCACTTTCTCAGAAATATTATATACAAGCATGACTTTTCCTCACCTTGAATAAAAATCACAGAAATTGAATCTACCCACCTTTGATGCAAAAATAGGTTTTATTTTTTCCCTCATTTATTCAGTGAGATATATTAAAATGAGAAATAAATGTTTGCAGTTAGGCCTAAAAGTTTCTTTTTGAGGGAAGGTTTACCTTGTTGACAGATGAGCCCTAAAAAGAAGTCTTCTTGGGTTGAGGTAAAAATAAGAGGTAACATGTTGAGTTCGGACTAAGTCTGAAATATCCTAGGTAGAGATTTATATACATAATTTCCTTTTATCCTCACAATTATCCTAAGAGATGCATACTATTATTTTCTGATTTTACTGATGAAGGATTGAGTTTTTAAAGGTCACAGGTCACAGACCTGGGGTCAAAACTTTGACTCCAAACACTGCACTCTTGGCCACAGGGTTCTACTTTGCACTAAAGAGAAAACACTCTTTGCTGATTCACATACATCGTTCCCATCCCCAGCTTCACGCACAAGAAGTCCAGCAAGCGGGCCTCATCAGCTGACTTGATTCTGTTAAGAGCTAAGAAAAGCGTCACGACCCACTTTGTTTGCTCCATCTGTGACAATGCTCTCCTCCCTTGCAGCCATTTCAATCTTCTCCCCAGTTCCTGAATGTAACCATAATCTTTCGTTCTTGCAGGTATGCTCTTTCCTTTTTGCCTATGGTACCTAGTCCTGGTTTTCCTCCTAATTAATTTTCAACTCTTTTATCAACGGTTACTCCCAGTGGAAGACTCTTCCCAACTTCCCCATAAGCATAGCTCTTGGGATGTACTGTCTATCATGAGAAAGTGTCACATGGATCATATTATTTACATATTGTTTATTTTCCTCTCTCTTTCATTAGAGAGTGAGCTCTTGATAGTAGAAACTGATGATCTCTGTTCCTACCTCAACTTCAGGTGACTACCAAAGACTGGCCACATAGTAGAAACTCAATAAACATCAGTTGGCTAAAACCATCATTTAGTAGAAAATCAACCAAGCTAAAGGGGAAAACATGTATTGAAGAAGAAGGATCCTTATAGCCAATACATATATTTCAAAGGAAAATCATGTAAAATTGAGGAATGAAGAAAAAGAAATAAGGCAGGTGTCTCACAAATGATCATAGAAAGTGAGGACAGATATTAGACATAGAAAATATGACTTTTCTGGGCTATGGAATAAGCATTCCTTATATCTAAATGACTTCAGAACTATGAAAAAAATTCTTAATATCTAAATGTAACAATAAAGGAGAAAACGAATGCTTGATTCTAATGTTTCAATTAGCAATGTGGGAATACATTCTGAAAATCAAAAGGCTAATACAAAGAAATTGTCTAAGTGCATGATGATCAGAGAAATTTGGTATGATTAATATGCATATAAAGAAGGCATTATGTGTACCATTTTATGTTGTTGAATCTGTTAATATGATAGAATATTTATCATAGAAAGTACAAAATAGGGAAGTAATAGTGATAAGGAAACATGAAAACAGCTCTTATTATAATAAAATGAGATCAATGAGGGAGGTACACATACTCAGAAGATGGTAGGTCAGAAAAAGTGAGTAATATTTTTTTTATCAGCGATTTTGAAATATGATACCTAACATGAAAAAGCATACATTTTGGATAAAAAAAGGAAATGTTTCGAATGGAAAATTCAGAAACTTATTTACTTTAAAAGTTTTAATTTTTGAAAGTATTGCTATACTGTTTCAGACAGGAAAATGTTCTCAAGCTCGCTTAGCGTGAGAAAGACAACTGGAATGGAGGAATTACGTAAATCGAGATGCAGGGCCTAAGACACAACTATGTCACATCCTAACACGCCTATTAAATTTAGAATTTGGAAGTGCTTTATGAAACTTTAGCCTCTCCCCACAAATGAAGATAGAGATGAGGGGGAAGGAGAAGATTCACCGCCTGTGACGGGATAGCCTCAGCAAAGCTCATTCTAGTTACTGCTTTTTACAATAGTTAGTAGTGTAGAGTTAATACAGTACTACTCTAGTTACAGGGTTTTCATCCCAAACTCTGAAATGTAAAGACCTAGACATTTTAAGAATATTCTGATTAGAGCCGAGTATGCATACATCTAAAAAGTTAAAAATGGTCTGACATTCCCAAAGTACCCTAAAAGTTATTTTTTCAAAATCAACCCAAATTTCTTCACTAGTGGAGATTTATTGGAAATGCGGGGGCTGGAAGTATCTGGTCCACCACTTCTGTCATTTTCTTACCCTCCTGTTTGTATTTTTACCTGGAAATCAGAATGGTACAAGTGTCTGGACCTCACTGGTTTTGTGACAATTAAATATTTACATTGTTATCATAATAGAGCTTGACTCATAGAAATTCATCAGTGAACATCAGAAAATATTTTGCTGAAAATGTAAGGAATGATGGATCAATCGTGAACATAAAATGAAAGACAAGTAATAAGCTTTCTCATGCAAGCACTGGTGCCATTCGAGGATGGAACTTCAGAAGGAAGGAGCCAACGTTCTGACTCATCGTGGATTTTCCCAGATTTCTCCCCAGTGTGACAGCAGGGGACCAGCGCAGATAATGTAATGTCTTCAGGTCTAATTATATTATCTGTCAGTAACAATGTTGGAGAAGATATTACTTGAGGTGACTTTTAACTCTGAAACTTTTAACTTTTAACTCTATGATTTATAAAAAGTTTTTAAAAAATAATTCCTCATATGAAGTACTAGACAAATCTTCATTATAATTTTATAACGTCTTCCATTTTTCATAATAGTCCGTCCGTTTGTAGCTCATCTCTGAAACGCTTACTTTTGCTTCCCCCCACATCAATATTTTGCACAATTCTGTGTAATTATCGTTGCCATTTAAATCTATGTTTCCATAGATTGATATTTTGTTATATTATTTTGAACTATTTGTTCCAAACTGGAATCTTTCGCTAAAGTGCGTCATTGGTTTGGGGGGAGATTTTCATTTTCTCATGGAACAGTACTTAATATATCATTCCCAAGCCAAAGGCAAAATCTGACATCCTGGCCTATCATTGCAGATGTGCTCAAACTTAAAGAAAATTTTTATTCCCATATTAATTTAGCAATATAGTCCCATACTTACTATGTGTTGTCTTTTCTTTGAACATAAAATTATGATTCTGTGTTAAAATGATTCTATGTACATATTTGGCAAATACTCTCTCAACTTTTAACTTTCTTATATTCTACATATAAGAATTTATCTTTGAAATGAAAAATGCCAAAATGTTAACAGTGATTGCCTCTAGGTATTGTCATTCTGAGTGACATTTTTGTCTGTGTGTGCTTCTTTTATATTTTCTGTAGTATTCAGATTTTTTACAATAAGCATATATTATTTTTATAATTAGAATCAAACCTTTAATACTTTTTTAATTTAAATTTTTTACTTTAAAATTTAATATTTACCCATCATTCAAAGTCAATGTCATATATTTTTTGAGACAAAAAAACTATAAAATTAAATATTTGAAATTATATAGTATCCTTCTTAAGAAGGAAAGTAGAAAAAAACCAATTGTATAGTCCCTTTTTCTGAACTTCTAAACAGCTTTGAAAGATGAAGAAACAATTACAAATTAGACATAAACCTTACTTTCTCATATGTTTCAAGAACTTAAAGGAATTATAAAGAACTTGGTCAGTTGAATAACAAAATTATAGTGTATGGTTCTACTCTTGTGAATAATGGAACAATAATGAGGTACCTGAATAAAAGGAAATGTGGAATAAAAGCTAAGCTTTTTCATATGGGAAGCTATTAAAGAGACTGATGAGCATTACTTACATCCCTATAAATACACTTTATAGCATTATGATACTATTAACACTCAAAAAAAAAATACAGATACAGGATAAATTTAAGAGGAGGACTTGTGTTGATTTCCATCTGCCTAAACATTCCCATTACAATTCAAAAGGAAATCCTAATTGCCTAGTAAAGAGTACAACCATAAAAATTTAATAGATAAATATAGTTCCTGGGAAGACCCGTAATTCCAATTCTGCTATTATGCAACTGCAAATGGTGTTTAAAATGTTTTTGGTTCTCCCCATATACAGGAGTATTAACACACTAGTAAAAGTAATTTGAAATATCTCATGCAAACCTAAGGTGAAAAATATATATCCTTAATATATGAAGGTAAGTGAATTCCCATTTGGCGATATCATAAAATGTCTGACTTTTTAAATCCTTTTTTATTTCTCAACATAATTTAAAACTGCACGTTGTGTTTCCCAGTGAAGAATTAAGTGAAAATATAAGGACCTCTCATTTTATTCCATGTGTGAGATATAAAAATATGCTAAATCAGTGTTAGATACATCATTTTGTTTCAAGCTGTTAGTTAATCTGATATGATCTTATGTTTTATCTTCTAGCATAAACCTATGTGTGGATGGGAAAATGTTACTGTTGTTAAAAAAATAAAGTTTAAAGTGTCTGCCTAGGAAAATAATTACCAAGACTAGCAAGTGGTTAGTTACCAGCTGGAACAAGGCATATGTAAGTAAAATGCAGTTTATGTGTAAAATTTCCCTTCAAAGGCTCAATCTTCACTTAAGAGTGAAGTTCTGTGGACCTCAGATTCCAATTCTGTAGGCTTCAGGATACTGACTATCTTGACATAGATTTCAAAGACAGATATTCTGCAATAAGAGATGGCAATATTTTGCATTCTTGTTCAATACATAGTTTATTTCCTTTAACACTAGAGTTAACGTTCAGAGAAACCTTTGATTGGCGCTGTTAATGCAGCAGAGGAGCATTTCCATGTGTAACTGAAACATGAAAAGGACTGTTTTCAGCAAAAAATGAAGACAGCAGGATTTTTGGAGTAGCAAGGAATGACATAAAATAGCTATTATGTAGTTAATGATTCTGAGTAATATGCAACACTATACCTTAGCTTTGGTTCAAAGAATGGAGTTGGTTGAAATCTGGAATACAGGGCAATACACTTATAATATGAATATGGTGAACAGCTAGCTGGCATGGTGTCTAAAATGCCATTGCCAACACAACTGAAAATATTCTGACCCAATGCCTTTATTTTATTTGCAATAAATAACTTGCAATTACACTCTGGTGTCCAGGACTAAAAAGCTTCTATTCACAATTCTGGTGTTTGAATTTCATTCTTCTGTATATAAAATAATGATGACCCAAAAAATGGCATTAGGACACAAAATAAAATAAAGAAAAACAGAATTCAAAAAAGATAAACTGATTAAACTCTAAGGAGATAAACTTTAAAGAGAGGTTGGATATGTATCATGAAGTGAGAACACCTTGAAACGTTAGTGTCTGCAGCCTCGGAAATAATTCGAGCTACTTTGTTAAATCATCTAAGCCAGAAAAGCTTACTGGGACAAACTAAAACCCTGTATAGAGCACCACATACCTGAACTCACATTTATAATTCAGACTTTTTGAGTAATATACTTTTCAAATAATCCATCATTTTAATTGGAATTCTGAAGTTATAATGAACTATTAGTTTCTTAGAGACAGAAAAAAAGCAGATATTCAATCCTTGAATCTAAAAGTTGGCAGCTAATAATTTCTCAAACCTTAATACATTCTAGAAGTACAAAAACAGTTCTACCAGCCTTTGTCCTAAATATACAAAGTGATCATTATGCATTTACTGTTAGAATTGATTAATTGTTGTCTAAATTAGTGAACAATCAATGTATGTGTTTTAAACCATACTGCAAATTTTAAAATATATTTTACATAATATTCGATGATGAGCAAGTTGCTGCTGCTCTAAGGCCCTTTGACTTTATTTTGCTGGTAATGTAGACCCCATAATCAAGTGTGAGTTTCAGAAAAAGACGAAAGAGGCCGCCAGCAGACGACTGTAAAAAGAAAGATGATGCTATAGGTCAATGGGGATGGAGAATGGGAAAGCAGAGACATTTAAGGCACAGAAATTAGTTGAATGTGGGAGAGACGATTCTGGGATAGCACTGGGGTGATGAGGGAGTAGGAATGCCTTTAAAATATAGAATGCCTTTAAAATATGAATAGGGCTATTTTTTTTTTATGAGGGGGCAGAAGAAATAATGATTTTAGCAAATCTGAATGTGGGACACTGATAAACGACATGAAGACTAGGTGAAAAGTGCAGACCAGAACAGTGATTCAAGGAGTCCATGAGGTCAAAACAATTTTCATGATAATACTAAGATGCAATTTACCTACAATGGCGCAAAAGTAATGGACAGTAAAACAACTCTCACCTCGACAGTACTTTCTAGAAGTACTGTATAATCCAAGACATTAATAATAAGGGCAGTCGCACCAAATTGTGGTATTAACCGCTATGCACTTGTGGTTAAAATACATGTTGATTTTGTATAAAAAGAAAAACCAGTAAGATACAACTACACAACCATGAGCATGACTGAAATTGAAAAGACTGACCAAGAGTTGACAAGGGTGTTGAGCAACTGGAACTCTTACCATGCTGGTGAGAATGTAAAATGGTGCAACTACTTTGGAAAACAGTTTTATAGTTTGTGCTGCAATGACTAGTAACATTGAGCATCTTTCATTGAGCATGTGCTTTCTTGTAATCTGGGTATCTTTTTTTAAAGTACCCTTTGCCCGGATTTTTCACTGGATTTTTCTTCACCCGGATTTTTACTTTTTTATTATTGTGTTTTCAGAGTTCTCTACATATTCTAGATCCAAGCCCTTTAAGATTGAATTTTCTACTTACACTTAAAATTTTCCTGCTTCTCTGCATACTGGATAATTTTTGATCTGCTGGTGGGTATTATGAACTTTATCTGTTTGTGTGCTATATTCCTACAGATATTCCTGAGCTTTGCTCTGGGATGCAGTTATGTTACTGGAAACCAGTTTCAGATTTTTAAGGCTTGCTTTTACATTTGTTATGAGTGGCCAGAATAGCCTTTCATCTATGGCTAATTTTGCCTCCACTACCGAGGCAATACTTTTCTAAGTTATCCTCCTCAGTGTTTCTTGGATTATACGGTTTTTCCACTCTTGCTGGTGGCCACAAAACTATTTCCAGCTCTGAGTGAGCTCCTGAGATGTTCCTCTGTGCCCTCGGGATGTTTCTTCGGTAGGTCTTGAGTGGCTTCCTGGCAGGCATGTCCTGATGAGCATTCAGCTGAGGATTCAAGGCGAATCGTCTGCACCTCTCCAAAGTTTCCTCTCTGTGCAGCGTTCACTGCTCCAGAACTCCGCATGCTAACTTGAGATGCCCTCATCTCTCCCCCCTCCATCTCTGAACACTGGGATGCCACGACTCCACCTTGGTTACCCCTTCCTGTGTTTTGGCCTAGAATTTCTCTCCAGGTAGTAAGCAGGGGCAATTACAGGACTCACCTTACTGCTTCCTCGCTCTGAGATAATATCCCTGAACTGTCTGGTGGCCAATATCTGCAAACAGTTATTTCATATATGTTCTCCATTTTGTTTACCTGTATTGAATCCTAATTACTTTATTTGGAAATAAGGAACAGTCCAGTACATGTCTTTTCAATATTCCATGTGGCAAAATGCGTATTGCACTTCTGCTACGTATTAAAGTTCACTAGTTATTTAAAAAAAACAACAAAAAAACCCAGCACCTGTGCAATTCTTTGAGTTGATGCCTAAAAAAGTCATTAGGCTCCCCCTCACTTAATCCTGCCAACATGAAACAAATTTTGTACTAGAAAGAACAACTAATAGCCAAACAATGGCTATTCAAATTTGAATACCAGCAGACATCTTGAAATTTTCAAGGAAAATTGACAATATTTGCTGGCAATGGGAAAATTTATTCTTTAAGCAAAAAAACAGAACTTTGGAAATCTTACATGCATACCATAAGCTTGACAACCCCGGTACTTAATACTTTTCTGATTAGAAATCAATGGTGATATTAACAAACCTGATTTTATAGTGATATTTATCAATACTTAAAATATTTGCATTTCATTAAGCCTATATTTTCCCCAATGCCCAGTAGGAGGTGATACAATTCATGTGTGGGTAAGGGTCATTTGAAGTGCAAGACAGGCCAAAGGTCTGTAATTTAATGGAGTACAAAAAGTTCACGGATAGGATTTTTAGATTCCCACTGCAAGTAAGCTTTAAGAAGCTATCACTTACAAAGGTTGAGTGTAGTATTACAAAAGAATACTGCTCTCTTTTCTAACTACATATTAGGGTGAGGAAAGGGTTTATTTACATAAAACATGTTGCCAAAGCCAGTATGAGAATTTGACTTCTATTAAACCAGATATTAAAGAGTTTCACAGAAATGTAAAGCAATGCCAGTTTTCTCACTAATTGATTTTTGTTTTTGAAAAACAGCCCTTTTACATAGAAATATGTTATTTACGTTAACATGTATTGAGTTATTATTTTTAAATGAATTGATTTTTAAAGTTCTATATTTTATTTTCTGACATAATAAAAATCCATAGATTTAACTGACATAAAAAAGCTCGTTGAGGTTCTCAAAAATTTTTAAGAATATAAAGCTGTTTTGAGAACAAAAAGTTTAAGAATTGCTAGCCTAAGATTACAGATATGAAAACATTCAGTTTAAAGAAAATCTTTTAAACCACATTTAGGAAGCACTACTTGGAATAAAAGGGCCAAGGACAGAAATCTGAGAGAGATATTCACCTTTTTACGGTCGATCAACCTCTATACATCTAATCTGTCCTTGGGACTTGTATATTTTATCCTAGAAACATCTTTCCAATTTGTTCTCTAGAATCCTGTTAATTCCTTAATTCAGGCTCTCAATCGTTTCTCTTCAGTATCACTGCAGTATCTTCCTTGTCCACTCATTATAGCCATTATCTGTCAGAGAAACCCTTCTCAAACTATTGTCTACTTATATTTTATCATTTAAGACAGGTCTGAAACTGGTGCCTTTAAGTTAAAATTCAAACTCCATAAAACTATGAAAAAAATCCCTTCAGATTGCATCTAGCTCAGGCTAGCTCTCCAGTCTCTTTATACAAGAACACCTAGGGGTGCCTGGGTGGCTCATTTGGTTAAGCGTCTGACTTCAGGTCAGGTCATAAGCTCGCAGTTCCTGAGTTCAAGCCCTGCAACGGGCTCTATGCTGAGAGCTCAGAGCCTGAAGCCTGCTTCAGATTCTGTGTCTCCCTCTCCCGCTCACGCTCTGTCTCTGTTTCTCTCTCTCTCAAAAATAAGCAAACATTAAAAAAAACTTAAAAAAGAATGCCTACACATGAATTATTGTCATTTAAAGCTGCACAGTTTTCTCAGCGAAACAGATTTGCCTTAGCATCAGAGTATTTGTCCATGTTGTCACATAAACCCAGAATGAAAGAGTTTAAATAAATAAAAGCAAGTAATTAAGCCTTCCTTGAGTCATTTTTTATTACTTTGTATTTATGAGTAATAAATATTTCTATAAATAGGTGACCAGACAATTGTTTACCAGATTAGAAAGAAAACCACTGAGTATCACTGATACTCAGTGGTTATCAATTGATACTCAATGGTTTTCTTTCTAATCTGGTAAACAATTGTGCAAGAGCAGAACTGACCAGAAATAATCTGAATCGGATTTTTACATAGCTGAAAAATAATCACCCAAGTAATATTTACACTGTCTGATCATTGCAATTGACTGGAGATTTAAAGAAAGTTGTAATGGACTGAAGTAATGAACTTCATTGTTACTATTCATGTAATCTAGTTACAGTCTAAGAGTTTATGAATTTATCTACAACATTCTTTTTTAACTATACTTTCCTTTCATCATACATCCTCTCATGCCCCAACCCCCTCATAACTCACTAAATTGGAGGAGAGTGCATTAGGACGAAGAACACTCAGGGCACCTAAGTGGCTCAGTCAGTTGAGCATCCGACTTTGGTTTAGGTCATAATCTCGCAGCTTGTGAGTCTGAGCCTCACATTGGGCTTGCTGCTGTCAGCCTATCATCGCAGAGCCCACTTCAGATCCTCTGTCCCCCTCTCTCTGTCCCTGCCCTGCTTGCGCTCTCTCAAAAATAAATATTAAATAAATAAATTGGTAGAAAGAACAACTCAATAAAGCCAAAGGTAGGTTTTATGCCACATTTCCCTAAACACATCTGACCAAAGGTCAGCACACAGAAAATGCATAGTTACTGGACATCCTTTCTACTATAAAACACCATGGTTTCTCACACAGTAAGGTCCCCCAAAGGTATCCCCAGGGTAGAAATTTGCAAAAGAACCATAATACAAATGTTTCCACTTAATTAATGTACCATACCACACTTCTTTCCAATTTGCTATTATTGTAAATCAGTAAGTTTTCTTCCACTCTAAAGTCCACTATGGAAAAACCAGTATCTTCTTTGATTTGAGTCTATATTCAACTTCCTATTGCAGTGTCATGAATGACCACAAAACATGAAAATTAATTAAATCACATCTTTCCTACAATGAAATTATATCTTTTATGACTAACAGATGATGGGAAAAGCAGAAAATAGTCATTATTTATAAAATATTTTTCTCTCCAGTTAAAGAACCATAATTGGCTTATTTTGAAGTATTGATTAAATCTCAATTATTTCTAAGAAATCCCTTCCTTATATATGTTTAAGTATAACTTCCTATTTCATTGGAAGTTTTTAAAAGAATTTTTATTTCTGGCATTTTAGATTCCCTTAAAAACATTTTCCCTCTCAAACTGGAATGTGTACAAATTTTACGCCAACAATCTACTGAGGCTTTATGGATTTTTAATTTGTGAGTGGACTGTGACAATGAAAATAAAACATCTAGAGGTAAAACAGAGAAAAGGCCATTTTGGCTACTTGGTTCAAAGTCCCCTGGAGGCCACTTCTCAAGATGCATGTCAGAAATGTTATATTAGCTGAAATTTCTAATTGTTCACAGTCCTTGTTATACTCGTAAGTGATAACAATTCTTGTTTCAAAATATAATAAGTATTTCTAGTAAGCTGTTTACAGAAATGTAACAAACTAGAAATTCACAAGTACCCATCTCTATACATCAAACCTAAAATACCCCAAAATAATATTAATAACAACAATAATCTTTCATTCATGAATGACTGAAGGTAAAGTAAGAAAATATCCAGGGGCCAAATAGTAAAGAGATAAAAATTCATGGTGTTAAAGGAATACATTGGAACCCATATTTGCTCTGAGTTTTTCTGCTGATCCCTAGTACTGCTGGGTTTTAAGGAGCTCCATACTCAATGAAGGGGAGAAAAAGTCAGGGCATGAACAGAGTGAGAGATCAGACCAGAAATCTCTTTATAAACTGGGGCACGAAAACCTGCAAAAGGAAATTTTCTTTCTCAGCCTTGGCTCAGGGTGGAATTAAAATGCAGAAAGACTGCTTCTTAAAATTTCCCAAGCTATAAGCATTCACATAGGTTTAGGATCTGGATAGATTCTACCCAAAAAACTGCCAAAAAACCTGCAAGCCAAAAATTTGGTTTAAAGTGGTCCCAGGTGGAAATTCAAGTTCCTGGCAGAAAGAGACCTAAATCCTTTCTTTAGCAAAATACATTAAAATCAGGCCTCAAAGGATTTCCATAGATAAAGTTGCATGTTACATCAATTACAATGAAAAAAAAATTACTTAAATGGTATTAGAGAACCAGGCCAGCAATCCACATATTACTATTTCCAGGAAAAGAATATAAATAAGTGTTAATATAGTGGAAGAAATAAAAAAAGAAAATGAGGCTGTGGTGAAACCAAAGATTATTAGGATGGGCTAGGCTTTGATAAAACACCCAAATGGAACTCTTAGAGATAAAATATGTAATGGCATGTAATAACTGAATTTAGAAAATTATGAGAAATTTCAAAGGCAGATGAGAAATGGCTGAGATATCTGATATCCAAAAGACAAATCTGAAGAAACTAAGTAAAATGAAGCAAGATGGACAGAGGGAAGACAGATGTGGCTGGGTGATTAAGAGACACACAGCACAAGAAAGCTGCACATGTGCTTCATTAGGGTCCCAGGAGACAATGAAAGAATGGAGACAGGAACGATCTTAAAAACTCTTAACGGCTGAACATTTTCCAGATTATGCAAAGACATGGAATTTCAGATCTAAGAAGCTCAATTACATACAGGATAAATACAATTATTAAATATCTAGGGCACATCATTATAAACTAAGAAACTCAGATACAATGAGAAGATATTAATAGTTGTTAATGAAAAAAAATAGACTGCCTACAGAAGAATGAAGAATGGATATGATATAACAAACTTCTAAACAGCAACACGGATGTGAGAAGAGAAGAATGTTTTTAAGAACTGAGAAAAAACAACTCTTATATCCACTGAGGCTATCTCCAATTATGATGCAAATAATGATAGTTTGCACAAACTGAAATCAAGATTTAATTTATTTATTACCAAAAGAGCTCGCTAAAGAAAATCTTTAAAGATATACTTCCTGAGGGAAAAAAAATGATCCCAGGAAGAGAGTTTGAGATGCAAGAAACAACAGTATTCAAAGAGAACTGTAAATATGTGGCTTAAGTTAAACAAGCATTGATTCTATAAATATAAAATGTGGAAAAAGAATCATCATCCTGTAAAGGTGAAAAAGAGATGATTAAAGCATTACTAAAGGCCTTTTAATTTTTCAGTACGAAGGAAATATAACAATTAAAGATAATAGTTAATAATTACAGATAATTATTAATAATAATTTAAATCTAGTTTAAGTAAACATCTTAAAATTTCTAGGATATCACTGAAAGACTAAAGTAGCAAGCCAATGGAATGGGGAAGGACTCAAGCTAAAAGAAGGCAAAAAAAAGATTAAGGAAAAGAGAAACATTAAAAACTGGAACACATAAAAAACAATAAATGACAGAATTAAATTCACATACATCAGGTATCATAACATATATAAATTAAATTATACATTAAAAGATTAAGAAGCTAAGACTGAATTTAAAAAATCCAGCTATGTACTATTTATAAAATATACACCTAATCTATAAAGACAGAGCAAAGATATAAAGACAACTCAAAATAAAAGAATTTAAAAAGACATACTGTACAAATAACAAGCTTAATCCAATGGCCAGAAATTACCTTGCACACCAAATATAGAGATAAGTGTTCTTTTCAAGCACATGTGGCATATTTTAAAAATCAGTCAAAAAGTAGGCCATAAATAGACCTTAATAAATTTCAAACTACCTGACTAATATAGACTGCATTCTCTGACCATACAACAAAATTTAGAAATCAACACCAAAAAGATAAATTAAAGCCTATACTTCTGAAGAAGAAATCAAAATAGAATTAGAAAATAGGTAGAACTGAATAATATTGAAAAGAGTTGTAAGAACCTGTTGGAGAAATTATAGCCTGAAATGTTTATTGTAAAAAGGAAAAACAGAAAGGTTCCATGCCCATGAGCTAAGCATTTATAAAATTCAAAAAAAAGCAGAAGAAAATAAATATCAAATGGAATACGAAAATAACAAAAATAGAAAAATATACAATAGAAAAATAATTTAATGTAAAGGTTGTCTTTTGAAAGGACAAAAGACACTGAATAACTGATAAGCTCAATTGATATTTAAAAAATAAGACAAATGATCTTAAAAATTAAAAAAAACATGCAATTTCATATAGAGTAGATATAAAAAATAAAGGAATGGTATAAGCAATTTTAAACAGAGAAATGTGAAAACAAATGAAATCAGCAAATTCCTAGAGAAATAAAACAACAAAAGTGACTCAAATAGAAAACCTGAGTGGATCCAAAACTCTTAAATATATTCAGCTGAAACATTCAAAGAACAGGTAATTCACAATGGAAAACATAATTTGGAGGCCAGCCTTATACTACATACAGAATTAATTCCAGATGGATGTTAGACTTTAACGAGAAAGTCAAAAGGTTCAAATTTTTAGAAGATATTTCTATGCTTCTAAGAGAAGCAAAGATTTCTTAGACAGGATATAATAAATAGTAAGCTAAAAAAAATATTTACACACTTAACTATATTAAGAGCATGTTTATCACAACTGTTAAAAACTAAGTTAAAAATTGAAGCCCCGAACTCAAACTTTGAGAAAATATATGTAAAATATATAACAAATATGTCTTAAAGTATCATATAAAGCATTTTTACAAAGAAAAAAAAAGGTGGGTAAAAAGACACAAGGAAGCACCTCCTAAAACAAAATTGGACACTGATTATATGAAAAACATAAATATGTAAATATAAGAAAAATGCCCATTAATAATCAAGAAAGTATAAATTAAATATATAATAAAATATACTTTCACACTCACTATATTGCAAAAATAAAAATTCAGGAAGTACCAAGTATTGGAAAGAATGGAAGCACTGGGAGCTCTTATATTTCTATCAAGTAAACTGGTACAATAGTCCTGGAAAGACAATTTACATTAACTATTATATGCACAGATCCTGTGACCCAGCAATGCTCTTCCCAGACAGATGTCCCCAAACTAACACAGTGCACCAGGATTGCAACTGCATCAATTAAAGACAAAACCAAAAAGCTCTGTAAATAGTTACAATTTTTTTTTAAGTTTATTTATTTTGAGAGACAGAGCGTGCACACAGGGACAGAGAGAAAGAGAATCCCAAGCAGGCTCTGAATTGTCAGCACAGAGCCCGATGAGGGGCTTGATCTCACAGACCTGTGAAACCACGACCTGAACCGAAATCAAGAGTTGGATGCTTAACCGACTAAAGCACTCAGGTGCCCCAACTAGTTACCATTTACATGAATAGTAAGGCTGATAGATAAAATGGGGTGCATTCTAATTATGGGGCAATGGAAATAACTGAACTATATATACATCAACATGGATAGGTCTCAAAAAACATAATATTGAGTCAGAAAAGAGTTAATATAATATGTTTTCATTAGTATAAAGTAAAAACCCAAAATATATACAGATAATATACTTCACAGATAAATACATATGCGGTAAAATTATAAACTAACCAAAACAAAAACTATAAAAGGAAAGTACAGAATGGTGGTTATCTAAGAAAATGGGGAAAGAGAAAAGATGATAGGGGAGGGGTCTCCAGAGAGTTCAAGGGAGTTGGTAACATTCTATATCTTCAGATGAAGGTGAGCCTGCAGGTGTGTGATTTTTAAATTTCTCTATAAAATGCTTATACATACATACTATGCTATGTATGCACCTTAGGGTACAAGAAAAGAATTTCAAAAATAATTTTTTCATACCAGTAAAAATGATCCGCAGTCGTGATTCAAAGCAAACATTACTTTCTAGAGTAATGAGGTAAATCATAATTGTGTACACATTTATAAAATCAACATAAATGAGTTCCTTTTCTAAAAGAAAATTTGGAAACTTTCAAACAACAAAGGAGAGATACCGATTTAAAACACATAATGCCACTATTTCTAACTCTTTAAGCAGTGCCTTGTTATCCATCTACCGAGATTATATTCATGAGAAAATTGGTCCAGATCAGTGGTTCTTAAAGTTCAGGGTACACCAGCCGCAGAAGAACTCATTTGATATTTATTCCCAAAACCTCTGCTCTCTGTTTTCACAACACACTCCCAGAGCTGTAATTCATTCAGTAGGACTAGCATTGTGCCAGGTATTAGAAATTCTGGCAAGCCCCCTTCCCACTCCTTGAATAGTCTGATTGAGATGGATAGAGACTCACATAGGGAATAATGATTTGTGTTCATTCTTCTTGCTATTATATAAAGTTGGAACAGTGTAGGAAGGCTTCCTATACTTACTTCGTGTAACAATACAGGAAGACTTCCATTACTTCATAAAACTAGCAAATTTAATTTACCATTCGTGAGTCCCCTTTACTCTTAAAAAATATTTCAACTTTGAAAATTACAAACATTTAATAAACTAAGAGTAGGGGCACCTGGGTGGCTCAGTTGGTTAAGCGACCGACTTCGGCTCAGGTCATGATCTCGCAGTCCGTGAGTTCAAGCCCCGGGTCAGGCTCTGTGCTGACAGCTCAGAGCCTGGAGCCTGCTTCAGTTTCTGTGTGTCCCTCTCTCTCTGACCCTCCCCCATTCATGCTCTGTCTCTCTCTGTCTCAAAAATAAATAAAACATTAAAAAAAAAATTAAAAAAAAACTAAGAGTAGTTTTATTTCATTCACTTTATTAGAGAAAGCCCAAACCCATCAAATTATAAAAACGAACAACTAGAACCACCAGAAAACGGGATTTCTATTTGTTTTTAACATGTATATACTTTCCTTCATATTTACCACATCTAGCTAGTGAGAAAAACAAACCCAATTATCTAAATGGAAGTTACCAGAAAGAGAAATGTCACATCTCTCCGGACTTCTCCTTCCCACTCCATGCTGGTGTTTTTTTTCTGAGCTTGGTCTCAGGCTTCACCTGCTGATCAACCTGGGCCCTCTAAAGGAGTAGGTGCAAATCCTGAGGTACATGAAGCTGTTCTTTGTTATTAGCCTTGGTGACTTAAATCAATGCTCCTCTTCCTAGTTCAACCTACTTCCTTAATTTCCACTTGTTTTCTGTTTCCTGAACTTTAACCCCTCCTAGATTGTTTACTGTTTACCTGGTATCTGACCCACTTCTTTCCTTGCCATTCTTTTTAACCTTGGGTTTTCCATTCACTACTCTGATCTCTGCTTCTTGCCCAATCATGAACACCTTGCCCTTTATGTATCATCCTAGAGCACTCCTGTCTGTCCCAACCTCCTTCTCTCCCCCACTCGCAGCCTCCCTTCCCTCTCCTCCTTCTCCCACATTTCACCTCTACCCTTCCTCCCACCTTTCCTCCCTCCCTCTCATTTTATATATAGAAAAAAAAGTAATAAAATCAGCTTCCATTTATTGAGCACTGATTCTTTGGCAGAGACTCTTTAAAGCTCTTTTTGTGTATTAAATAATTTAATCCACATAATAATATCAGATGAAAGTATTATTACTTAAGTCAGCTCTCTGCTACACCTATTATTCTGGGCTCAGAGGCAGGGAGTAGGATTTATGTGTGAAATATATCTATTTAAAATTTGTTTAACAGAAAAAAAATAAATTTCTCTTTTGAACATTAGCTTATACAGGACATTTTGGGGAGAAACTCATTGTAAGTTGATGATTCCTAGTCATCACCTAATGTTTTTGAACCATGCAATTTTTACAACAAACCAGAGTATAAGACACAAGGCATGGTACTTGACATAAGGGATAAAGTAGAGGGAAAAATAAGACTAATAAACAATACAGAGTGAACATGACTTCTCATGCCTCATGCCAGATGATTCTTCCTTTCCCACAGTTAAGAATGGCAGGAGAATGCTGTATCATTACATATGACATAGACATTTAGAGTCTCCGTGGATGCCAACCACAGGATAATTAGGTCTAAATTCACAGTCCATGCACTGAACTATGTCTTCCAAAAAGCATCACTTCTCAAAGCTGCACAAGTGTCCGCACATAGAACAAGAATGTGCTTACTCCGCTTTTTGTTCATCTCTTAGAACAATAGATATGCATAGCAAATAACTCAGGGTAATTAACCAATGATCATACACACATACACATACACAGATACATGTCTGTGTAAACAGACGCATACGCCTATACGTGTGTGTGTATTTCTGTACGTATATGTACGTATATATCTGTGTGTGTATATATGCCGATTGACATCCTGCCATATTACCCCTACTTCAATGTGTTCTTCCTTAAAAAGGAGATATTCTTTTATGTAACCACAACATAATTTATACATCTGAGAAGTGAACATCCTACAACACTACTAATACACAGTCGATAATCACATTTCATCAATTGTCCCAGTAATTTCCTAGTCTAGCATCCAATTCAAAATTATTCATTGTGTGTAGTTTTCATATAACTTTAGATTCCTTTAATTTGGAGCAATAATTCATCTTCTCTATTAATTTCTTAACCTTAGCATTTTTGAAGAGTACAAAAAAATTATTCTGTGGAATCTTTTAGTTTGAGTTTGTCTGACATTTTCGTCATGATTAGATTCAGGTTATGTATTCTTGGCAAGAATACTGCAGTAAACCTTTTCATAATTATCAAAGAGAAAAGCCCAACTGTACCAATAAACAGTTATAAACCTGCACTTAAAAAGCGAAATTTGTACTCTTCTGTTGTTGTTGTTGTTGTTGTTGCTGTTTAGAAAGCTGAAATGTTTTAAAAACAAAGTTACCAGCATTACATTTTTAAACTTGAAGGAGACGAAAAGGAATTGTCAAAAATAATTACGAAGAATTGAGAGTCATAAGTAAACGATAAATTTTTAATAGAATTAGAGATGAGGAAAATATTTTTCAAGCAGAAGGGATCTGAGATGAATTCACTGATAAAGCAGCTTTTCAGTTGACCTTGAAGAACCGCTGGGATTTCAACTGAAAATACGGGGGTGGGGAGGTGAGCCAGATAAAGAAGGCAGCATAAGAACAATGGGAGGGAGGTGGGACTAGGAGGTGATGCATCAACAGGAGGTGATGCAATTACCCTAGTGTACAGCATGTGTCTACACCAACAGTAAGGGCAGAAGTGGTCTGGATGTCTATGCTGGAGCCATGCCCTCAGAGAGCTGAAAGATCAGCAAAAAAGGATGGACTTCGTTTGAAGGGCCGTGAGACCTCACTAACCAGAGAACCAGAGCTGTTACAGCAGGACATGGCTCAAACGGGGGGGAAAGAAAAACAAATGCTTCTGCATAGTTTGTTTCTAGTGGGTTGCCCTTGTTCTTATTTTGTTTTTCCAGTAACTCCACTGTTAACATTGCTATTCTTAATTTTAGGCTTCTTCTTTAGGTTTAATGAAGCCAGACATCAGAATCCTTGGTTTGGGAATATGATAACAAAATTAAAATGTGAAGGTTCGTCATGAAAGAATTAGTAGGTTTCCCACTGCTATTACATCTACCATTTGACAATGAAGAAAGTGAGATAAACATGAAATATTGAAATAGGAAATGTTAGGCAGGAAGCTAGGCCTGAGCGACCTAAGGTGGATGGACCTTAGATGTCCCCAACCGAGGACTGCCCAGGGAACACCCCACTGCACCCATCTAGCAGTCCCTTTGCAGTTACAGCATCCCAGCAGAAGAGTTAAGTTCCTTGTGTTTGTTGCACTTGTGCAGAAAGCAGCCCCTGGTCCTTACTCCAGGGACCGGGGTCTCTAGAATAGAAATAATGTTGCCGTTGCCTATCTTGTGCAGGCATTTTGAATACATCTTGCAAAAAAGACATGCTTAGTTGGCTAATTATATAATCCAGGCCTGTCACTCCAGTGTTATGACCCTAGGACCCACCCCAAAGAAAAAGTTAGTATAAGCCCATACCCCAGAGTTTCCAGGGTCTTTGTCTCTCTTGATTGGCCTTCTCCCTTAGAATATACTTTAATAAAACTTTGCTTTACTTTCGTTTCACTGTTCTGTAATTCTTTACCGTGGCAGCAAAAAGAACAGAGGCTTCTTTCTTTTTCCATCTCACTCTCAGTAACAAAACAAGTAGGAAACATACATTTTCATATGTATATGAAAATATGATAAAAATAAAGTTTGGAGAACACTGACTCAACTATCAGAACAAACTTCAGGGCATGGAAGAGTCCAAAGGCAAAAGCTGTCATGATAATAAACAAAGAGCAAGGGAGGAAAGAGACCCAATAAATGTGCCATGATCACAGAAATTACTAATGATTTTTTAAGGGCAAGATCTATAAATAATAAAGTACATGATGGTACACCAAAACACTTTCTTTTTTAAGAGAGAGAGAGAGAGTAGGGAAGAAGCAGAGAGAGAGAGAGAGAGAGAGAGAGAGAGACAGAGAGAAAGAGAGTATCCCAAGCAGGCTCTGTGCTGTCAGCACATAGCCCAATGCAGGGCTCGATCTCATGAACCCTGAGATCATGACCTGAGCTAAAATCAAGAGTCGGAATCTTGACTGAGCCACCCAGGCGACCCTCAAAAATGTTAGTTTTTCTTATGTAAATTTGAGATTACATAATTTATATTCTATATAAACAATGCTATATGAAACCTATATATGTAGAAAGACCAGATGGAGAAAATGAGGCAAAGATCAAAAAATTAAAAAAGAAATAGAAGACCTATAAAGGAAGAAATACGGTCAAAGTGGTTGTATCACACACAAAAATGTAGAAAACACATACTGGTTTGTATTACTTGCAATCTGGGAATTAAGAAGACAGGAAATTTAACTTTCTTAATTCCTAAAAGGAAATAAAATACTCAGATTAACCATAAATCACTGTATCTTTTTTTCGTCTTTTTAATATTAAAAACTTTTCTCTGGAGCCCTGATTAATTATAAAATATCTTTCTTTTTCAATAAGTTTTATAAAATCTCCTCTGGTTTTTCCTTATGTGAATATATTAGAACATTTAATTATTTCCACGACTTTCTGGCTTTTTTTATTATTCTCTTTATCATGTCTCTGAATAGTAAATTTCCTTTTGTCTTTGTATTATTTCTCTACGGGACAGAGAGTTGTAGGAAAAGGACAATAAAAATTGAAATCCACACCTTTATCTTATTTCACCTATTTTTTGAAACTAGACTATATGAAAATATGATAAAATAAATCTTTGAGAGCACGGACTCAACTATCGGAACAAACCGCAGGGCCTGAAAGAGTCTAAAGGCAAAAGGTAATCACAACAAAGAACAAAGAGCAACACTCAACACCAACAGCAATATGGAACAAAATAGTTTAGCAGTTAAACTGTGTATGAAAACAAATTTATTACTGCCTAAACCGTAGCATTTATCACCAGTTTTGTCAAAGGACACAACCTACACATAAAAGTTCTTTTATGCATGGTTTGCAATTGTTTATGGATCTACATTCTGGTTGCATGCTTGTAGTTCAGACAAATTTATCATCTTGGAATGTATTTTCCCACACAACTTTTTGTGTTTTCCATTTGGTAGGTGCATCTAAGTTACTTTAAGAAATCAGTCTAAAACTTGAATATGGGGAAACGAGAGCTTCAAAATGAGTGTCTTCAAAACAGTCCTGCGTTGTCCATAAAGTGTAAGCTTTTCCCCTATCAGATATCAATAGAAATATAATTTGAAGATAGAGCAGAACACCATTGACATAGCCACCCAAGGTACTCACCATAAAATAAAATAAGTAAAACGGCAAAAAGATACTCTTCAATATTTTTACCTACCAGTAACATCGTAATTTAAGTGGTCAAAACAACCTGAGTTCTTCCAGGAAATGGAAACGATGGCTGTGCAGAACCACACAAAATTTTTGCCACCAATTTTTAGTGCTCCTCTGTCTCAGGGCATAAAATCACTTGTACTTTATGTGCATCATTATCATTGTTTCCATAATTTCCAACTGTAACATTTTCCCTTTACAACCAAAAAAAAAAAAAAAAAAAAAAAAAAACCCACCACAATGTACCTGGGGAGTACTAAAAAAAGAAGAAGAAAAAAAAAAAAAAAAAACAGAGATCATAAGAGAGTTGAGGACTGCCAATTTGAAAATTGTCATGCCGAGTCAACATTTCCCCCTTTTTAGTCCTGGAAATCATTCCAAAACATAGAGAATGAAAAACAATTATGCAAATACCCTATTTATTAAAAATGGGAAACAGTGAAATCCTAGACCTCCAGATTAATGGGATGGTTCCCAAATCAGTGGTGACTGAGCAAAAGGGTGTGCAGGAGGAAATAAGGAAAAGAAACCTTGAAGAAATAATCCAGAAGCTGCAGGTTTCAAAAAGAGCTAACGAACACAACCTTCCTTAAGGCCACAGGAGCCATGCCTCTTTATATTGTGGCCATCATGCAGCAGTGTCAGGTAGAAGCATCTGTGGAAGCAGTACGATGCCGAAAAAGCAGAGAAAGTGAGGCTAAGTGAGGAATTGTACAGAAAAGACAGATTCATAAAAGCAGTCTGTGTCTGTGGAAACAGAGAAGTGAAGTCTTTCATCATATGTGGGAGAAACAGAACAAAACAAACAACAAGACCACACTGCCTGTCTCCTTTGGCTACACCAAGTAAAACTCACTCAGTTCGGTGATGCAGAAGTGAAAGTGGACCCCACTGGATCTATATAAAGATACCACAAGAACAAGAGAGAGGGGTGGGGAGTGGGGGAGTGCGGGTGGGTGGGGCAGAAAACTAGTGGCACACAGGGAAGCACACACTAAAAATATGTCACCATAAAAGAAGCTAAAAATTGTGGCCAAATACCTCGCCATGGATTTTTTTTAAATGCACAGCAATGCATAGTAATGCATAGCAAGCACCTTTTTCAAGCAATTATATCAGGCAAAAATGCAAGGTGGCAAGGTGAGGTTAGCAGTACAAGAACAAGGGATGAATTATAAGCCTCCAGTCCTCAACCAAATGGCATAATGGAAACAAGTAAAAGCACCATAAAAATGAAGGAGAAATTGGAGGAATACAGGGGAAGAGAGAGTCCTGAAAGCATAAGAAGGTAGCAAAGACTGAAGTGGGAGACACAAACTAAGTAAATATATATTAATAATAAATGAAAAAGAATTAGAGAAAAATTGTAGAGTGCAACACAGATAACATAAACCCAACATACATATAAAAGGAATCCCCAAAAAAGAAAATAATAATAAAATAGTGCAAATAATATAATAATAGTGCAAAGATTTAAAGATGTAAGTCAAGAGGGGCGCCTGGATGGCTCAGTCGGTTGGGTGTCTGACTTCGGCTCAGGTCATGACCTCATGGTTCGTGAGTTTGAACCCTGCATCTGGCTCTGTGCTGACAGCTCAGAGCCTGCAGCCTGCTTCAGATTCTGTCTCCGGCACTCTTTGCCCCTCTCCCACTTGGGCTCTGTCTCTCTGTCTCTAAAATAAATAAACATTAAAAATTTTTTTTAAAAAAGGCATAAGTCAAGATCACTTGAATCTCCATCTTGGGTGAAAGACCAAAACAAACAAACAAAAAAAAACAAAAACAAAAACGAAAATAACCATGTCCCTGGGTAAAATAGTTCTGAACAGTCAGCACTAGGATAAAATTCTAGTGAAAATCTCTAGGCTTCAGATATAAATTAATAATTACTTATTTAGTCAGGTAAATAAGAATTCTCTAAACTCTGCAATGCTAAAAAAAAAAAAAGATGAGCGACATGGTCCTCAGCCAAACAACACTCCAAGAAACAAACATGCAAGAATTCTGAACATGCAAGATTGCAGAAACGTTGCTCCAAGGGCCCTTCCTCAGGAATCTCTGAGGGGTGACTTTCATACAAGAAGATGATTTAAAAAATAATAACAAACGAGCCAGCAATGTAAGCTCCTGTTGAAAACAAATCTTCCCCCAGTGGACAGTGGAACCATCAGATGACTGTAGCTCCGGGCGGCTGGACTGCAACCTTACAGGATACCCCGATCCACAACCTCCCCGCTAAGCAGCATTTAGATTCCTTAACTGTAGAAACTGTGACACAATCATCATTTGCTGTTTTAGGTTGCTGAATCTTAGGGTAATTTATTACGCAACAATAGCTAACTATAAAACAAGGCTTAGAAACTACTGATTTGAAGAGGATGGAATGTAGAAAATAGGAAGAGGATTTTGTTTTCCTTAAATTAATGTTTATTTTGAGAGAGAGAGAGAGAGACAGCACAAGCAGGGGAGGGGCAGAGAGAGCGGGAGAGGTAGAAAAGGGCAGCGAGGGGACATCAGTGATTTCATCAAAAGTGACAATGAGGGAGCCATAGATATCGACAGCAAGAAACCACAGCGGGTGGACCACCACAAGTAGGAGCTTGAAGAGAGGACACATTGGTCTCAGTAAGGAGCAGCAGGTGACACGTCCCAGTGAATGAGGGGAACTCCAAACAACCCGGAAATGTGCCCCAAGAAGAAGAGGCAACACTTAATATTTGATATGATCAATAGAAAATAAGAACCCCACCTCTTCCCTGTGCAAGAGGGAACCAGTGCTACAACACTGGGGACAAAAGGCAAAACACACCTTGAGAAAACCAGGAATGCAGATGACCCAGCACCGCGTCCAGCTCTCACCCAGGCTGGGACAGAAGAGACAGGGGGGAGGGACAAACTTTAACATTAGACAGCTTCACAGTTTTGACTATTACATGGAATAGTAATTAATTATGTAATTGATGTAATTAATTAATGGAGGGGAACCTTGTGTTCTGCTTTTTAACATGTGGCTATGTGATGAAAACTAAATTTTTAATTTAAAACTAATAAAAGAAATAGTATTTCATACCATAGTAATAGATATCATACAGTTATCAGCACAACAGGAGATCTGTAATTCTAAAGCAGACCTTCAAGGCCTGGACGGCTACTTACTGGTAACAGTACTAGGGTAGATATTAACTCAAGCGTCAGCAGTTAAATAAGAAACCAGCTTCTAGAACCAAACTGACATATAGTATAGCATACCATATTTATTCTACCAAGTATGATCGCATACAGATTACCCTAAGGAATATATTTATAAACCATTTTAGAACAACTGATAAGACTTGATTGGGATATAGCTAAAAAAAAAAAAAAAAAAAAAGGTGGGAAGAGACACCTGGGTGGCTCAGTTGGTGAAGCATCCAACTTCAGATCAGGTCATGATCTTCCAGTTCATGGGTTCGAGCCCTGCATCAGGCTCGGTGCTGACAGCTCAGAGCCTGGAGCCTGCTTTGGATTCTGTGTCTCCCTCTCTCTCTCTGCCCCTCTCCGCTCACACTCTGTCTCTCTCTGTCTCTCAAAAAATAAAATGTGAAAAAAATATGGAATGTCGCTAAAAATTAAGAACCTTCAGGCATTTGAGGAAAGTGTAACAGACATACAACATAAATAAAGTTAACTTTCATTTTTCTTTTTCTTTTGTATCCTAATATCGGATTTCCATTGGTTCAAAAAAAACCCTTTAAATTTCTTAATTATAAAAAAATATAAAGGAGATTTGGCGACACTACCTCTGAATATGATACTCTCGATTACAGCGATGTAATCTTCGGGCTCCTGCTCGGTAGACATCTCCCATCTGCCTCTGACGATATTTAATAATTTGTAGAGCTGATCTGAACTCTTCACCCCACACAGCAGAGTAACCACACTTTCTGGTGAATGAAGTATCTTTTCGAGAAACTGACATTTCTTTGGAGTTAGGTCTTTAAGGAGGCTATTTGATAAGATCAAAAGTTTACATTTGTAAGAGTTTAAACTCAGCAATTCCAAATCCCAAAAAGAGTAATTCTCCAAGCGATATAACAGGACCGCTTCCCTTTTCACAACATGTAAAAAAACTTCCCTCAAGTACAGAGCCCATTCCTCAGCATCTTCTCCATGTATCAGTAGGATGTCTTTTGTATTTTCTGGAAAAAGAGAAAATAATGTATTAGTTTTCTTATGTTTGAAATGCTAACAGCAGATTATATTATTAACCTCAAGTTTTTGGTACGTGCTCTTTAGGGAACATATTAGAGGACCAATAATATAATTCCTGTTATCCCCATCATAATCACACAGGATTAAATTAATCCTTTATGTAAACACAGTTCATGCTTTGTGCAAGTCTTCGCTGTACTCATTGTCCCAAAGTGAACCAGGATGCTCAACTGAAATAAAAGAGAAATCTCATGGAGGGATGAAAATAATGTTCTGTAGGATTACAGGGAGCTGGGCTACAAGACACGGCTGTGCCAGTAACCACAAAATTTACCTAGATCACAGTATTTAACTCCTTTGAACTACTGTTTCTTCGTCTCCTAAATGAAGGCAAAAAATAAATAAGCCCTGCCTAAGGAATCAGATTGTTCTGTGAAGATATGAGAGAATTTACACCCAGTGTTTAAATCTTTTTTTCAGGCAGAGATGAGTGCATAAAGATAGGTGACAGAATTTCCATGCCCAGAATACCAACAAAATAAAAATTTTAAAAAAGAAATAAATTCAATAGCAGAAACCAAATAAGAGGGTACTGTATCGCGTGTCATAAGTCAAATTTCATGCTGATGAAATAATTAGAAGGTTCTGACGGGACAGCAGTAATCCTAAACCTCTTCCTGATCCTATAATCAATACTGATAAAGAAACTTGAGTCATCACTAAAACCAGCAGGGTGCTTATGAATCTCTTCCCCATCTGGAAACAATTCAAGAGGGTGTCTGCAGAGGTAGGAAAGGCCCCTCTACAAGGGCCCTCTACCCGTGGGTAGCAGGGCCCACGGGTGAGTCAGAAAAGCCAGTCAAATTCCACAAGAACCCAAGTGCATCCTTGGGCAGAAGAGACGGGCCTTGCAGACACCATTTAACAGGTCTCATTAGAGACTATAACCCAGAACCTCTAGTGAAGGACACTTTGCTTCTCCTCTGCTTTTCTTTCAGGCCATAAAATACTGGAATGTCAATTTTATCACCTCAACTGTAGCTTGGAAGGAAAAATAAAAGTAGCAAAGATAGGGAGGGGAATTTCAAGAACAATTTGCCCACACAATATTAAGCAAACAGTAAGCCTAAACAGAGCTAAGGGAAACACGAGCAAGACGAAAAGATGAGCAATACAAATTTTTAGTTATGGGAAGAGATTATGGCAAATAATATTAACAGTGAAAATATGATCATAAAAATAATAACAGTAACACAGCCTGCAAAGACTAGTAGATATCATAAACAGGGGGGAAAAAGGCTTCATAAAAGTTATCTATAGTACAAAAAGACCATAGATTAAATAAGACCATAGTTCAAAGACAAGTCGATTTAACTTTTTTAAAAAAAGTATCATTTAAAAGTGTATAAGAGATAAAGAGACAAGTTGAGAGCCAAAACAGTACTTCTGCTCAGATAATATATAAATTAGAAAAAGCAATAACCATAGATAATATTTTAATTTCCAAACTAAAAGAAAAGCTTGATATGTTTGCAGTAAATGCAAATAAGATAACAAGGCTAAAACAGCTGGTGAAAATATGATATATCTGGGTAAGAGACAAAAAAGGAAAAGTTTCAATATCAATATAAAGACAATCTAAAAGCTAAAGTAAAAGAGAACAAAAGACACATTAAAATATGTTAAAACATAATTTAAAAAATCCCTAAAATATAAAGAAAAAGGAACCAGTTCCATGTATCAGCAGGGAATAATCATGTTCTAAGAAAAATTGTTAAGAAAAAACCTATCTTGATTAAACTGCCGTTAGGTTTAATGATTATTGTAAAATGTCTTCACGTATTCAGGAAGGAAGACCAAGTTACCCAGGAGGAGGAAAATATTAAAATGATCATAGATTTCATCAGAGCAATTTCAAGCCAAGAATCATAAGAAGATTCTTGCAAAAATAATTTTTTATTAATTCATACTACAGAATATGATATTGTACAGCGGTGAAAATGAACAATGCTACATGCAACATGGATGTATCTAAAGACTTAATATGGAGTGAGAGAAGAAAAAGAGTTTATACTATATGATTGCATTTATATGAAGTTCAAAGACAGAAAAACAAAAAGATCCATGATGATACAGATAGAATATCTGGACATAGGATAAACGAATGAAAACAGGCATGGGAGGGCCTGCCAGGATTCTGGAAATGTTCTTGTCTTGGTCTGAATGGCTGTCACACAAAGTGTACATACATAAAAACTTATTCATCCATGTATCTTAGATTATGTATGTAAGTTATTCTGCCATAAAAAAGGGTCAAGTATCAAAAGAAGAAAGTTCCATGATGACAGCTGTTCAAGAGGCCTACAGACCAGTTAGGACTTATCACAGGTGAATGGAGCATTTTGGGAGGGAGATCCAGGGGAAATAAAGCAACTGTAAGATTATCTCATATATTTGAAAATTTGAGGAGAAAATACTAAGAATAGGGGTTTGACAGTTCTGATAGAACTTTTCGACAAACAATTCAGGATTGATATATTACAATCTTTTGCACGTAAAATACAAAATTAGGTAAAATTAGTTGCAGCAAAATGAAACAAACAAAATGCCTAAAAATTATAAAAGAAAGTAGAATCATTATACACTATTTGGATATAGTGTAAATGTGTATACAATCGTTGTCATGGACAAAGTACTTATGTCCTCCCCCAAATACATATGTTGAAATCTTAACCCCCTATGTGGTGGTATTTGGAGGTGATGCCGTAGGGGGTGACTAGGTCATGAGGGTGGAGCCCTCATGAATGGGATTAGTGCCCCTGTAAAAGAGGCTCCAGAGATCCCTCACCCTTCCTGCTGCATGAGGACACAGAGAGAAGTCAGCAATCTGCAACCTGGAAGAGGGCTATCACCAGAACTCTATCTGCTGACACCCTGATCTCAGATTTGTAGCCTCCAGAACTGTGAGACATACATGTTTGTTGCTTAGGTATCCTACTAGAGCAGCCTAAATGGACTGACAATCATAATAATGTGAAAAATGACTGATGATTTAACTAGAAATTGAGATTTAAATATCAGAGAGACTTAAGACTAAAATCCTTGCGCTGCCTGGCTGGCTCAGTCAGTTAGGGGTCTGACTCTTGATCTTGGCTCAGGTCATGACCTCACATTTCATTGGTTCAAGCCCCACATCAGGCTCTGCACTGACAGTACAGAGCCTGCTTGGGATTCTCTCTCTCTTCCTCTCTCTCTGCCCCTCCCCTGGTCGGGGATGGTTCTCTCTCTATCTCTCAAAAATAAAATAAACATTAAAAAAAAAAGATTAGGGGCACTTGGGTGACTTAGTCCGTTAAGCATCCGACTTCGGCTCAGGTCATGATCTCACGGTTCGCGAATTCAAGCCCGGTGTTGGAGTCTGTGCTGACAGCTCAGAACCTGGAACCTGCTCAGATTCTGTGTCTCCCTCTCTCTGTCCCTCCCCCGCTCGTGCTCTGTCTCTCTTTCTCTCTCTCTCTCAAAAATAAATTTAAAAAAACATAAAAAATTATTAAAAAATATTAAAATCCTTATCTAGCACACAACAGGAAACAAATAGATACTAGTTAGAATTGGTAAATCAAGAAGTAGTATATAGATGTATCTTTTAGAAAGATAGACTGCAATAACAAAAAAGGAAGATGTGAAAGATCTGTGGTTCCTGAGGTTCTGTGGGGAATGGAATTTTGATTGGGGAGGGAGAGAGCAGCAGACCACGGGTTTACATTACGAATGTTTTATCATCATTCAATATGCAAGTGAAACCAAAATCAGAATTAAAATAACAGAAAAATCCAGGCAACAAATAGAAGAACCAAAGTAAACAAAATGGAAATGTAAAGGTTTAAAAAAAGAAGACATGGTAAGTTGAATACAAGTGCATACAGAACAAAATCAAAATACCAAGGGGACTGCGATTGCACTACAAAATGCATGTGTTAAATATCTTGAAATAAAAGTTATCATGGAATGGAAAAGCTGAGCATTTGGGGAAAAGATAGTACAAAATATTAACTTCATCTTTCATAGTATTTAGTTATTTATTTATTTGAATTTAGTTATTATCCTAAATTCAAAATATGAAGCTAAAAAATGATTCCATTCACTATTTTTGTATCACCATTTTCCCTAAATAATAATGAATAATTTAGAGAGTATTCCACGTAAAGATTTTTCTCCGAAAATTAATATGTCCTTCAATTTTACATTAATTTAAATTATTTTATTTAAAAATAGCATATAGAATATGATCTCATTTTTAAACAATGACCTCCTGAGCATCTACTTAAAATAATTCTATAAATTGTTAGCAAGTTATTCATGGAAGATAATATCATGGGAGATACACTGTTTTCTTTTTTAAAATCTCTTCCATATTACTTATATTTTTGTAGTAAACTTGTATTATTCCATAAAACAAAATAATCATCCTTAAAAGCCAGTTGTAAGTCATTATCATCAATACAAAGAGTAAAACACCAAAACTCTTGTAATCCACAATCATCTTTTTTCCTCAGGATATAAAGGTTGTATTTTCTACAACACTGATGTGCTGATTAATACTACAACAATTTGAGAGCTACTGTATTTTTATTGAATTATCTATGACTTGTCTCACGATATAAATATTCTCTCCAAAGACAGATGCTTTCTCTTTCAACTCTTTGAATTCTAAACAATGCCTAGCACAATTTCTTGAATAGATAATCAATAGATTTTTAAATATATTCATGTATACAGAATGAAAAAAGACATCTGGTAGAAAACATATGGGAATCATACCCAAGTTGTATATGAGTCATCAGTATAGATCTGTCATTCTCTGTATAGTGTCTCACCCCGCCTGGATGTTAAATACTTGCTGGACTAACACAAACATGGTGCCATAATTCAGTATTTTTATGTTTGAGGAACAGTAGCGAAAGAGTTTTCTATTATATATAGCCAGAGTAAGGTACTATATAGTCATAAAATAATGGGAGTAAAGATAAAACTAATGATATAAATTATCAAGTGCTTCAAATAAACTAGGGCTCTACATCTTTTACATATATCATTTTACTTTATTCTCAAAATTACCCTAGTGAGTAGGTACAAATACTATTCTCATTTTACAGATGAGAAAATTGAAGTGGTACTGGGATTAGGATTCCAATTCAGGCAGCCTCACCCTACAACCTATACTTTTAATTTCTAACATCTAAGGACACAATAACATTATTTAAAATAGATTCCTTGTAGTGATATGAGTTAGGTTAGTCAATATTTAGCAGTGTGTGAATTAATCTCAAGTATGTGAAGTGTGTGAAAGCTTACTAAGACTGGTTTCCTACCGAGGAAAAAGAGGAAATAGAACATACAATGTACTCCAAGAATATGGTTATTTATGAAGAACTTACAGAACTTTCTTCTTGACTCTAAAACTTACATCAATACAATTACAGAACAAGTTAAGAGGATATTTAAAGTACAGAATGAACATCCTCATGTTATGTGATTGGGTATCACACTATCATAAAAAAAAATCAATTCTAGAGACATTCATAACCTATCTTTCAAAACTTCCCAAGAAAAAATAGACAGGTAGTCTTTCTTAATACTCTGTGACCATTTTATTTTTAGGTTGAAATTGAGCCTTCCTTTTAAATTTATATTTGACTTACAGTTAGTCAATAACTTCTGTATGATAATTTTCAAGCTTGAATATTAGCATTAAATGCCATTCCTTTCCTTTCTATACATAAAATCATTTCTATCTTTTAATCTTTAATTTTCTCAATTATGATTTACTGAAAATTTCCAGGTACCAGGCATGTTGCTAAGCCTGTAACATGTATTGTTTCATTTAATATTAATAAAACTATATGGAGTTAGCCTGTTATTCTTATGTTACTGGTGATCACACCGAGCCTCAGAGAGGTTAAGTAACTTGTCAGGACCACAAAGACAGTAATTGGTCCTTGTGCTGCCTTCCAGTCTTTTTGTTTTGAAATGATGAGTCAAAATGCAAAAGTTAATCAAAGACCTTTTCATAGACACCGTTTTCTTTTTCCTTATCAAGATTGTCCTTGAGTAACATCCGGAGTAACAGTAGTTCTCTGTTGATTCTCACGAGGAACCTACTGGCCTTTGTTTTACATACTTGAAATAATCAAACCTAAATCATTATTTGCCAACTTAAGGAGGGTTATTGTCATTAAGATTGGCCAACTTTTATAGGCTGTGAAATGAAACAATAAATGATGGATCCGAAATACAGAAACACAAAATTTTCTTTCCTGGAAAGCTTCATCAAAATAAAAGGAAATTGCTTTTGAAGATTCAATTAAGGTCTGTAAATAAATTATTTAAAATGTAAATCTCCAGTCTAGCAACATAAGGTAAATGACAGCATTATACAATGTAGGAATAGGGTAGAGTCATATTAATTTTTATAAATTTACTCTAAAGTGTTCTTTCAGATTCCATGACACTTTTTATTTATCCTACAAAGTGCTATAACAATTTTTTTAACTTGAAGGAAATTTGTATCGATAACTGATATCAATACTTGCTTTTGCACTGAGAGCAGATTATTCTATGTGTTCCCAAAAGAATGAGACTGACTGATCATCAATCAAAGTCCTTCCTAGTATATCTGCATAATTTCAAATGGCAAGTTTTCTTCTTTTTGAATAAGATCCCATCTCTTACCCATGTCTGTGCATAATGCAGAAAGATTTTCTACCTGGTGACCGAAGTGCAGGAAAAAAAGAACAGAAAATTACAAAGAAATGACTTATAGTCACAATGGAATCATTGTGCTAACATGAACATTAATCTTGATATGATCACACACAAATATACTCAAAATTTATAGCAGTGTAACCTAATTTATCTTATGCTCTAACTTTGTATTCTAGTACAACTAGGAAACACAACTGGGGATGGGGATTTTTCAAAGACATTACTGTAGTAAAATGCCCTCTAACTCATGTTTCTCCTCTAGGAAAGTTGGTTAATTTCACTTATTCATAGTGGCAAAAAATATCAGGTGTTTTCTGTATATATCTGTGTAGCAGATGCTGCTAATGTGCATCCCATATCTTCCTGGCCCAAAGGCTGCACTTAGCGGTCAGCTGTTAAGCACACTGACCATTTCCAGCCTCTGTTTTGCTGCCTGAGGACTTTCTCTGCTCAGAGGGAGCTTCTGCAGCCCATGTGTCTGGCTGGCAGCGCAGAGGTGCTGGGGATTTTTAGGGCAGGGAGGGCTGGGAGGCAACCCTCAGTCACATAACAGCTTTCCCACCCTTCAGTGGGACAATGCTGAGGTTTGTTCTACACAGTAGTTACAGGATCCCCAGTGATGCTGAACTGTAATTGTCTACTGTGTTATTCCGCTTATTAATATGCACATTATTGGCTTTTCACACCTTGTCTCACATGCCCTATTTTCCCGCTAGTGCTTCCTGGGCTCATCCTCTAAATCAACTACTTCCATTCATGTCCATTTCTCAGAGTTTTCTTCAGGAGAAATCGCTCTTTCTCTCTCTCTCCCCATATATGTGTATTTATAGGTTTATGTATACAGTTTATAAACACATAAACATAGCTCTTCCTTTCAAATACAGGAAGCTACCAACACATCACTTTAAGATTATGCTTTTCAGCTATGATAAAGAACCGTCAGGAAAAGTTATTTTTATACAAATGTAGAACCTTCCTCTTTCTTCTTCCTTTTAAGATGCAAACAAATGCTTTTGTGCTTCACAAAACAACCTTGTAAGAGAGGTTTTTTTCCTTTGTTGTAAAAAAATGCACGGTGTTAACTGTTACAGGATTATTTTGCAAAGACTTCCCACCCTTCATATATAAACTGCAAATGTTCAACTCCTCCACCTCTATCAATTTTAATCTCTGACACAAATTGTTAATAGTTTATTTTTAAAAATATAAACATAAAAGATTCTGCATCTGTGAGCAGATTTTAAAATATTTCTAACTTGCTTTGTACAAATTTGTGGAATTCTATTTCTGCAATGTCCGTATCTTTTCCTTCCTTTTATTGCCATTACTCTATAGATAATTGAATCTAAGACAACATTGACCGTAAGACAGGCTATTATTTGATATTCCTCTGGGAAAAAAAATACTGTGATCAAATGAACCATAACATACTATAAATTGTAAGATGAATTCTGATATCAGGGAATCTGACTAGCCCAGACAAACAAACAAACAAAAAAAACACTGTCAGAATTAATTAAATATGGTAATAGTATCATCTTACACAGACTCTTAAGTGCTTCTCATTTCTCCAATTCCCCCTCAAGAATAATCTCCTTAGGACCTGGATATTGTTTATGATCTGTACAGACTGATTCTTCCCCTATGTATTACATCACCCAGGCTCCCATGCCCACTCCAATGGAAAGCACCATCAGAACGTAAGAAGGTGAGAGAAAAGAATGGTATAGTTAAGAATGGGAGGGGGGGGCCTCTCACTCACTTCCACATTCTAGCTTTGACAGGAGCTGCTTTCTTTTGTGCCCCTCATTTCTGTGGCTTTTCTTCCTTGGCTCCAGTTTTCACACACCTCTAGCAACCTCCCTCCCCTTTCTCACAGCAGTGTTAAAGGATTCCTGCTGTTATTCTTCCCATACTTAACTATCCCCGCTTGGGTTCTTCAGTCCTGCACATGTTAATAAATAATCCCTCTATTAATTTTTTTCAGTTAAAATCTTTGATGGTGACATCTGTTTCCTGGTAGGATCCTAATAATTACATGGAGTGGCCATAGGAAATAGATTCTATGAGATGGATTTCGGAACTGTGTTGCTCTCATATTGCAGAGAATACAAGCAACCCCTTGCCAAGGAAAAATAATAGATGGCAATTTATGGCAAGCAGAAGCAACATAATGACGCAATTTTTCACCAGGGATGATTTGGTATGGACTGTCAATGGAGGGAAAAGCTTTTGGAGATCAAGTGTCTCTAGAATTTAGTTAATATGGTGCCAACGGGAATTATGGAGATGAGAAGAGGGGCATACAATGGCTTTTTTGACTGTCCTGGACAGCATGCATATGCACAAAGACAGGGTTACAACTCCAATAGCAGGCACACCCCTACAAGATTCTGAAAGTAATCTGAGGACACTGTTTGAGAAAGTGTGGAATCATAAGACTCAAGAAAGACTGCAGACAGAGATGAAGCTGAGAACTTTAAATTCCCAAGTATGTTTGAATCATTAACTGAGGGAACCTGTGTTCCCTTGTAAAAACAAACAAAACTATAACAAAATCAAAAAGAAAAAGTTTAAGAACTTTACCTGAGGCAACTGCCTTACAAATGTCAACTTTTCTCAGCACTTATGCCAACACCCCTCATTGACTGCCCATAAGACCAATAACTAGAGTTAGATCCCATATGTAAAAGGAATTCTAGAGAAACTATTTCACACACAAAATTATTATAGAATCTTGCCAATATGTATCAACTTGGGTCCAGAAAGTACCTATGGAATGGATTTTAAGAGTTACTAGACCAAGAGCAACAAAAAAAAAAAAAAAAAAAAAAAAAAGACTGAATCTGACTGAATTCATCAATATGGTTGTATTCATACAGGATTCAGAATTTAATGTGCTATTTCAAGTGCTTGGGGTGGCATTAAAAGCCTGTTAGAATAGATACTTAAAGCTTAGACTCCATGACTATGGAGTCAATGTGACTAGATTGTCAGAACTTGCCTTCTATGATGGAGAAAAGGAGTCAGGAGGCAGACTTTTTCTGTAAACAGCTAGATAATAAATACTTTAGGCTTTGAGGGCCACATAGGATATCTTCTTTTTCTTTCTCTCTCTACCCTCCTGCTCCACCTCCTTTTCTTTCTGTTTTTTTATAACCCTTTAAGGTATAAAAACTAGGGGTGCCTGGGTGGTTCAGCCAGTTAAAGCATCCGACTCTTGGTTTCAGTTCAGATCTTGATCTCACAGTTCCTGAGATCAAGCCTCACATCACGCTTTCTGCTGACAGCACAGAGCCTGCTTGGGGCTCTCTCTCTCTCCCTCTCTCTCTCTCTCTTCACTCCTCCCCTGCGTGCTCTCTCTCTAAATAAATAAATAAACTTAAAAAAATAAGAGTATAAAAAGTATTCTCAGCTAACAACCTGTTCACAAATAGGCATTTTGCCTATTGGCTCTAGTTTGCTGACCACTGCTCTATTTTAATATTCTCCTCACTAAACATTAAGAAATTAAATCATGAAAAGCTCTGTGATATCTCTCCTGTATAGCCTGGAAATTATAACAATTGGACCTTTGAATTAAACTTTTTTATGTCAATGAAGAATAATGAAGTCCATATTGGTAGAGAATGGATGGCATCATTTAATCATTAGAGGCAATTTAATCAGCATATTTTTCATTGCAGGGATCTGTTGTGGTAACTAATTGATCCGAAGGTCCTTGTGGATGAAATATATGTATAGCCTATGGAGCTTTAATTTTACCTTTATAATCAAAACAACTCTAGATTTGGGTGCAGAAAATGACTTGTGTTGCAAGAGTGGAGATTCAGAGTCTTCTCTCTGGTTTACAGACTCAGAGCACTTTGACTGAAGGAAGGCCATGTCCCTTTGAGAAAGGATTCTTTTATGCTGCTAAACGTGTATACAATGAATCTTCCTCCAGGCATTTCCCCAGAGAACTCCAGCCATGTGTACTGGGATAAAAGAAATACCCATATCTCCTAGTGCTCATTAGTTACTGATCTCTATTGACACAAATTCCTTGAAGACCCAAAATGTCAGCATGACATCCTGGTAAGAATGGGAACTTAGGAAAGTCAGGTGTAATGACAAATGACATCTTGCCTTGGGTATATTTAATAATAGTTCCAGGGGGCCCATAGAGATACCCTGTGGGCATTTTTTAAGCCAAGAATGTATAGTGGCAATACATACAGATAGCAAATGGCAGAATCCTCACAGAGAATGAAGGAATGTAGGGTAAGAAATACATAAATAAGTCCCTAGAATTGTTCAACTCCATCTATCCACCACCCACAACCAAGATCATAAACTAAAACAAATACTATGTTCCTGGGATAACTGTAAAGACTGGTGCCACCTAGAAAGATGTGAAAGATGTAATAGTAGTTATATCTTCACATCTTCATTTAACTCATCAGTTTGCCAGTACAAAATAACTGCAGATTTTCATAAACATAATTAGGTGTTGATATCAACTGCTATTCTACACATGATACCTTTACTGGAGCAAATTAGCCAGCTTATAGATATTGACCTGGTAAATACTTTCCTTATAATGGCAATCAATAAAGATAATAAGCAGTTTGCATTCATCTGACAGGGGCAGGAGCACCTGTCATTGACTTACTCCAAGGCTATGCTCTCTGTCATAATAAAATCTACAGATATACCTTATGGTATATCATAATACATACGTAATGTATAATTGATGCCATGATTCTAATTAAGTTGACTCATAAAGAAAGAGAAAATGCCCTAGAAGCTTTAATATGACACATATGTAACAGAGTGAGTGCTAAACCATGTTGAAGTCCATTGTCCTGTAACACTGGCAAACTTTCTACACATCCAATGGTTTAAGGAATATCAGAATACCCTTATTTGTTTAAAAATAAGTTGCTGAATCACCACTGAATGGGCCTTTTTGCATTCTGAATGAAGCATATGTACCTAGGCCAGCATCCTGACCACTTATCAGGCAACCAATAAGGATATCAGTTTTGAGTGGGGCCACAATAAGAATGAGTTCTGCTACAAGGCCAGGCTGCAGTGCAAAGTTCCCTGTCATTTGGGCTTTATAATAATACTATCTTGTACTTCTGATAACTCTCAATAAAAAATCCATAATTCATACCCCGAAGGTTTTGGAGACAGACTATGCTTTATTCTTCCAATGATCCTTTTCTATTGGAAAATTAACTTGTGAGTTATAAATGGGCCCAGAAAGAGATTAAGGTCTGCCTATAGGACACTAAGTATTTATGAGGCCTAACTGGTCATTCGTAAACTGGGTGATATACGACCCACCAAATTACAAATTTAGTTGTGAGTAACCATATTCAACTAGGAAACCTAAATAATAAATACACAACCAGACCCATGTAGGTATGTATGGGATAAGTTCAATGAGCATGTGGCTAAAACTTCCATGACACCAGATCCCAATGTTTTACCATCTTTCCCTCCATACATACCTATAGCCTCATGGGGAATTATTTAACCTGTCAATAGAAAAAAAGAAGCATGACCACACTGTTTGAGTGGGTCTGAAAATATACTGTCAACAGTCCAGAGTGAATGGTTGCTGCATTATAGCCCATTTATAGTTGTTCCTGAAGGAGAACAATGAAAGGAAATTCTCCCAGTTAACAAAACTTTGGGTTATATTTCTCAAATGTCTACTTTGCTTTGAAGAAAAGACCTGATCTATAATCTACTTTTAGTAAAAGAAGAGAGTGGAAAAGAATATGCTCATTTCAGACTTAAAATATACAAATGAGGTTCCTAATTAAGAAAACATTAAGAAGACATACAGAGGGCCAACAGACACATGAAATGATCAGGGAAATGCAAATCAAAACTACAATGAGATATCAACTCACATCTGCCAGAGTAGAGAAAATCAAAGGCACAAGAAACAAGTGCTGGTGAGGACGTGAAGAGAAAGTAACCCCTGTGCACTACTGGTGGGAATGCAAACAGATGGAGCCATGTGGAAAACATGATGTTCCTCAAAAGTTGAAAACAGAACCCATGATCCAGGGTATTTACCCCCAAAAATATAATAACACAAATTCAAAGGGATACATGCACCCCTATGTTTATTGCAGCATTATTTACAACAGCCATATTATGGAAGTAGCGCAAATGTCCATTGATGATGAATGGATAAAGAAGATGGGGTATATACATGCAATGGAATATTATTCAGCCATAAAAAAGAACGAAATCTTGTCATTTGCAACATCATGGATGGAGTTAGATAGAGGGCTTAATGCTAAGTGAAATAAGTCAGTCAGAGAAAGACAAATACCATATGATTTCACTCACACTCATAGGTGAAATTGAAGAAACAAAACAAATGAGCAAAGGGAAAGTAAAAAAAGAGAGAGAGAGGCAAACAAAGGAACAGAATCTTAACTATAGAGAACAAACTCTAGGGTACTAGAGGAGAGGTGGGGAGGGATGGGTTAAATAGGTGATGGGGGTTAAGGAGTGCACCTGTCATGATGGGCACTGAGTAATGTACAGAATTGTTGAATCACTACATTGTACACTTGAAACTAATGTAACACTGTATGCTCACAATATTGGAATTAAAATAAAAAACTTAAAACATTATCTGGAAAACACGAGCCTACAAGTTACTTTCTTCCACGCAATGATACCCTTATATTCTTTGTGATTTACATGAAGAAAAGATGTATTTGAATTCGTGTTTCCTAGTTTTTTTCTAAGTAATTGGAGCAGTATAACAAGTATAACTGGACAATGTAACAACAGGTATCACGAACGCCACAATGGTAATCAACAAATGCTTGCTGAGTATTTGTTAGAGTCACAATAGGTTCAAGGTTATACCAGTTTTTATATGGTTGTAAGAAAATTCATCTTGGGAGTATCTTGCCCTGTGGCAAAGCACTTTCCACAAACATTCAAAGTTCATTTCAAAGAAAAGCATATAATTAAACAAACTTAGGGCAGTAAAGGTAGAGATACTGAAGACACAAACCAGAGATATCCTTCAGGAATTGTCACTAGAACTAAATTTACATAAATACATGGGTTGTCAATTACACAGAAAAGTACACTAAAAATTAATTTCACTTTAGTTTGTACCTCAATATCTATGACTATAAAAGATAAATCTGCTAAGAAATTAGTAAAACTTGAAAAAAAAAAATATGTCCAGAGTGGTAACTCCCTAAGAGAGAAACTCAGCTATTTATAACATACTTAAACTCTATTGATAATGATATGCCCATATTACCTAACCCTAAAAATGTACGAAGACAGAATATGATACAAATCTAAATCAGCCACTAATAATTTCAGTAAATCTCTAATCTAAAAGTTGAATCTTCTTTATGTGACCAGGAAACACTAGTAAGGACCAGGATTCAGGATAAGCTTGCAATTAGTATCCCAGTTCTTACTTATCATTGTTCTGTTTAGTTTCTGTAGCATATAAGGGCATATGCTCTTGATAGCTCTTGGTCTATGGTCCAAGGTCTTCTGTGTTTGGTGGTAACTCTGTCTAATTCTGAAATCTCATGTTATAAACTCACAGATACACACCACATTAGGAGTGCCAACTCCAGGAATAATAAAGGCAATATCTGATTTCCCCTCTGCCTTATTCTTTTGTTTTATTTCTTGATTGTTTAACAACTTAAGGACTGAAGAGGGATATTTTTTGTTCCATCCCCACCACCATCCCTAATACAAGTCTCTGAATTTTCTTTACTGGAAAGTGGCTTAACACTTAATTATAAATGTGACATATTTCAAAGGAACTGAAATTCCATTCAATACTAATAATATACAAAGGGCATTCACATTAATTTTATGGTACATATGTTTTTATTCATAGTGTTACAGTTTTAAGAATAGTTTTTTAGCTGAATTGAAGTCAAAAACAATATTTTACACTTAAAACATAAGCTAGAATGTTGGAGAGACTTGCCCAACTTCACACCAAGAGTAAGTCACAGAGCTGGGCTTAAATTCATATCGACTCCCAACTCTGGCTTGGGTATCAAACCATAGTACAGGTAATATTCTTGAAAAAATGAATTAAACTGCAGTCCCTTCCTTGACGTCCCCAATGGATAAGAGCATATGATCCGTTGATCAGATTAAAAAGAGAATTAACTTTAGGTACATTGGCAAATCTAATTTTGCTGTCCTAGTTCTAAGCTAGAGAAAATTGTTTTGATATTCCCTTGTTTCTTTGCTCTATCTCACTTCCCATTTCTACCTCTTTTTTTCAAAACACAAGATGATGGGGGGGGGTGGTGGGTGGGTGGGTGGGAAAGGTACAGCTAATCATGGCTAGAGAACAATGACCAACTAGTTTCTTTTTCTTCATGAATTCTTTTCATGGACTTTAGGGGAGATCCAACTGTGCAAATGAATGCTGTGTAGTCTCTATTACTAAAATATATAAATCAAGGGCATGACAAATATACTCCATGTCCTCGAATTATAAGGAAATCTTGCATTCTCATTACATAGGCTAATATGTGATTATTATTTAGACACTAATGTCTTTCAACAGTTATGTTAGGTGCAGAATTACATACGATGTCATAATATGAGAATATAACTGAGTCAGAACATAGCTTTAGCAAAACCCTCCGTAGGAAGTTTATCTCACAGCCAGCCTACTGTGGGGATTGTAAAGTGGCTATATAACAGGAATATGTTGATACCAAATTAAAAAACAGGAGAGTTTTCTACTCATTTGTTGAAAGTAACACCAGCAAGCATGTAAAACCCCACCCCTTCCTGATGTTTGCATCCTCTGTAGCCATTTTTGACTAAAAGGGAAATAGCAGACCTAGCAAAGTGTGTCTCTTACCACTCTCAGAAGCAACCCAAGGCCTCCTGAGGCCTATACTCTTGGTAAACATGACTTCTGGGTAGAGCTCACACAGTAGCAAAGGATCAAAACCCTGGGCACCTCGAGAAACGTCCTCCACCATGCTAAGCATGTGATAAGAGCTATACTGCCCTGTTGTGACTCCATTCTCTTCTCATAATGTGGTCACGGGCTTACTTGTATCAGAACCACTTTGGGAGCTTGATAGAATCAGAATTGGGATTGGGGCGCAGCCCAAAGAACTATCCACCTTGTAACAAAGTATCCAAAGCATCCCAGTAATTCTTAGGTCCACTCAAGTTTGAGAATAACTGTAGTCTTTTTTTATACAGATAGTACTTCTAGTACTATATTTGATGACTACAGTTACAGTTATTATCTCTAAAATTTTGCTGATGTATAAAAATACAGGATTTTAGTCTTTCCTAATGAGGAAAAAAAATCCAAAGGGCTTATGTTGTTTGTTAAAGAATGAATGCATATTTATAATTCAATTCACTAAAGTTTCTAACTTGCTCAAAGTCTGCCTTATTTCACCAATATGATTTGTTTATGAGGGCCAAATTCTCTGTTTCCAGACAAAGAACACAATATTTGAAATTATATATCTAAAATATAGGTTGTAATTCTAAAGTGAATATTGCGTTTATGATGTTCATCCAAAACTAAATAAAGTAATATAAACTGTGATTTGGGGCAGGGGGATTTAAGCCATACGTGGTTAAATAAAGGCAATTTTAAAAGTATTCCATTTCATGCTAACGTTTATAAAAATTGTTTTACTATTATTAATTACCATAGTCTAGGTGCCGTATTAGGAAAATTAACAACCCAGAAGTCAGGCACTAATCTGGTTACAAAAGCCAAAGTTACAAAAATTAATGTTCAGTTACTTTACCCATGGCTGATATTTGCACCAGATTAAATACTGAACTCTATTCTGAACTAAAATAACGAAGCACAGGGAATTCCTGATAGGGCTATTTTCATTAATATTTGACATTTGGAAATGTATAATAAAATCTATGCATGAATTCTTTAAAAATGTAAAGTTTCAGACAAAGAAATATGATTTTAGAATATGAAGAACCAGAAAGAATTTTTTACATTTTCTATATTTCTGCTCTCCTATTAAAATGTATAAGGAGCAGCTTTACACCATATAAAGTTTTAAAGATAGAGCTATCAAGAACATATGAAAATAAATGTTTTAAATTTATTCTTAACTTTAGTAATCCATTTTATTTATTGAGTCAGATGGCTTAATTACTTACATTTAAACACAGTGTAGAGAAGAGCTATCCAAATAATGAATTTTCCCCTATATATTTTTTCTGAGTGTGTGAAAATAAGATACTACTAGTAATTAAAAATCTTGCAGCTTGAACTTGAGGAATTCTTATATTTTAATGTAGTTTACAACTTCAGGAAAGTTGAAAATCAGCAACAGATTTAAAAATACAGAGACGAAGGATACCAGCTCATTCACTGGAAATTATTGATACTTCCAGATTAATCAGATTTAACAGATAATCATCCCTAACCTTCTTTATCCAGATCTTCACTGCTCTAACATTACCTTTGCTTTAATTTCTTTTTTTAAATATTTTAATTCAAGTTAGTTAACATGCAGTGTTATATATATTAGTTTCAAGCGATTCAGCAATTCCATACATCACCTGCTGTGTATTACCACGAGTGAGCTCCTTAATCCCCACCTCCTATTTAAACCATTCTAACCTTTTACAGTCTCATTCATTGCTTGGATTTTCAGATCAAGCATTCTGAAACTTAGCAGGATAATTTACCATAATCATCCAAAAGTATCATAATGATGACAAAAATACCTCAATATCAATTCCCTAATCATTTACATATTTTCATATATTTACTAAATAACCATTTAATGTTCATTATCCAAAACAATTGTTCAGACTTTAAGAGATATAAAGATTATGAAGCACAATTCCTGCCCTTGAAGGAACTTACATATTATAAAAAAAGAAATAGATTTTTAGAAATTACCTTAGCACAAGGTAGTTTATTATAATATTGCATTAAGATCTGTAGTTGAAGAATCTTTATTTATCCTAGGGTTACTGTAAAAGTATTATCTTGGAAATAAAGTATCAATAAATCTTTCGGTCTCACAAAATGCAGAATTGAATGGTTTACAGATTTAAAAGATTTAAATTCTACAAAATGTCTCTTTTGACATAAAGAATTGAAAATGTATCATGAATGAATGTGCAAATCACACTGAATATTACAAAACCATATAAACAATGTGAGCTTTTTTATGTATGCACACACACACTCAAATGATTCAAGATGCATATTATCAACACTTTGAGGGGAAAACTGGTATATTATAATTTTATCCCTATTCTCTATTTTTCAATGTTTTACAATGCACATATATTACGTTTATAAGAAAATATCCTTAAAAATTATCCCATATGGTTCTATGCATGGCTAACCAGCCTGGCTCCAACCAACTTTTTATCATTAGGAGAAAATAGTCTCAAAATAATTCCCTACCAGGATTAGAACTGGTTCATGTTCAGATGTTAAACTAAGTGGGATCATAAAATAATACTAGTGACCTTTTCTAAGGAGTGCACATCTAAATCAGTTGTCTCTCAGAGCACTTTTGCCCTTTGAGGGGTCGGGACAGATGTAATGGAGGCAGATATGGCATCTCGCACAAAGTCCAGAAGAAGTTTAGCCAAATATTTCACAACAGTTTTCACTCCTCAGCATGGTTAAGCTGTTTCAGTTTCTTAACCTGAAAAAATCAAGATACTGATCCCTAATTCCGAGAGACAAAATCTGAAGCCTGTATGTCAGACTACGTCCTGGCATTCAGCAGTCATTGATAAGCGTAGCAGTGAGTGTGACAATGATGATGGTCATTCTAACAAAGGCTACCTAAATGTAGCTAGTACCTAAACCGTGCCAATGGCTGTTCCGTGTTTCATGAGAATTAACTTCTTTTAACGTCATAACCACCCCATGAACAAATGCTCTTCTTATCCCATTTTGCACTTACGGTGCCTGAGGCACTGAGAAAGTAAATACCTTGCGGAAGCTCACATCTCTGTCCTAGTAAGAACTGTAATAGCAGCAGCAGCCAGTAGCATTAATGATAAGGATTATTAAACTGGTAAAAACACCAAATGTGAACAAAAGATAACGGGACTTTCTTTTGTATTTCACTGTAGAAACAACAGCGAATTCCAGAGACATCTTTCAACAATGAATAAGTATAAATCTTGCCAAGGATGACAACCTAAGGGTAATATTGATATGCTCTTTAGACTTATAAAAGCTTACTTCCTCATGGTTATATCCAGGGTTTTATCTAGACCGGTGGTGTATGAACGTCTGATGGATACAGCCCTAACTGTGGGATTCATGCTATTCTTTGTCCTTGTGGTGTCCACATGTGCTTAAAAATCTGCATTCATTTCCTGTTGCTGCTGTATAAAATTACCATAAACTTAGTGGCATAAAGCAACACAAATTAATTATCTGACAGTAGAAAAGGTTAGAAGTCTGAAACTGGTCTCACGAGGCCAAAATCAAGACATCGGAAGGAATTTGTTCCTCTGAAGGCCTTAAGAAAGAATCCACTTACTAGCATTTTCCAGTCCCGAGAAGCCATCCACAGCTCCTGGTTAATGGCCCCATTCCTCCATTTTCAAGCCAGCAAAATTGGGCTGAGTACTTCTCATGTTGTCACATGTCTGATACCCAACCCCCCCCCCCGCACCCCCTCCTCCCACAACCTCTCTCTTTCACTTATAAGGGTCTTTGGGATTACACTGGGCTCCCTGGATAATCCATGATAATCTCCCCATCCCAAAGTAAACTGTTTAACAATCTTATTTCCATCTACAACCTTAATTTCTGTTTTCCATGTAACAGCATATTCAGAGCTCCAGTGATTAGGATGTAGACACCTTTGGGGAGGCTTTATTCCATCTACCAAACAACAGAATACTACTTTCAGCTCTAGTTCTTTTCTTCCTTTCTTAAAATCTTCTGAAGTAAAACAGATATATGTACAAGTATACCTTCTGCCTCTCATCACAGAATATTTGCAGGATAACACTGATTAAATAGTTTAAATGATCATTGTTTAGATTTCTCCTTGAGTCAAAGTAAATGATACATTAGAAGAATTTTCTAAGAGTCAATTACGAGGGGGTTGAAAATTCCTTTGAGGATGCAAAGCATTAGGCAGATGCAAATTATTAGCCTTGCATCTTTAGAGTGCTCTTTATGGTAGGCATTTTCAATATATTTTAATCACATCTGTATTATAGCCTTGATGATTTTAAATATCCTAATGGCCTTCATTAAAGACTGTTTTTCTAGCATTATGTTGTAGATATTTTACTTCCTATTATTTCACTCACCTCCAAGGACCTTGAGAGCAGCAAAACTTTCTAAATGTTTACAACTGTTAGTTAGAAACAGTTGTGTCTATTTTATCCCTTGCAAAAAATGTTTCCATGTTGACCTACTAATGGTAACATTAGTTGCTTATTTTCTACTAAAATGACTTTCTATATACATGCTTACTTCACTGACTATAAAAATGGAAATGTCCACATGGGAGGATGCTTTTCTAAAATGGGTGCACACATGCAGTTGTGTGAGAATAAAATGAGTTCATTTCAGAGAGTTATAGAGTGGCTAGTAAGCCAGGCTTTGGAGTCAGGCTGTCTTGGAATCCAAATTCAGCCAGCTTCAAGCAAATAATTAACCTCTCTGAGCTTAGATTTCCCCCATGAAACATACAGATAATAGCACCTACAAAATCAGTTATTGTGAGAATTAAATGAGATAAACTATATAGAGGATTTATCGTCATTCCTGACACCTGTAAGTGCTGATGAAAACTTCATTTCAACACTTTTTTTTAAGTTGAAATGGGTCTTTGGAGGACAGCATTTGCCAGTGGGTGGGATCCCACTTCCCAGAGACATAGTAGCAGGGAATCATGGAGCGAGGAAGTCCTTCCCTTTAGAATACTTCTTTAATCCTGACTCGGTCAAGGACAGCGTCTCAGATTGGAGCTCTTGTAACTTCATGAACTCCAATACTATCAAATAGAGGTTGACCTGTGTGTCCAGAGCCTGCCCTTACTTAAAATTGTTTCAAGACTAGTTTACTTTCAGTCTGTTTATTTGTATGGTCACCTTCTCTTTATGGCAAAGAGTAATGATTTTTTCATTTATGGTACTGATATAAATGTTCCTTTAAACCATATGTAAGCTGAAAAAAAAAAGTTAGTTTAAAGAAATTTTTTTTTCTTAAACAAGAGAGTACTATAGCCAAAAATTTGAGGAAGGTTTTGTGAGAATGACTGAAATTTGCAAAACTCTGTCCCAAGGGACTGTACTCATGACTGCATTCTGAAATGAGTAGTGACTTTCTGGAACAGAAGTTATGCATCAGGAATCACCCCCAATAGTCACAGTAAACACTCTTAGCTGTAGCTCACCCTGCTAACTAGTTCTCATGACTAAATTATTGAGATCTCAGAGGCTGAAGGTTTCTGAGTCATCTGATGTTGACTTAGAGTGAAGATAAAAAGAAATAGTGCCATTCAGCTTTTCCATACCTATTTCACTTAAATACAGTCCCTGAAGGCTGGAGCTACCTTTTTATGTATTTCCTGAGCCTAGCACAGATCAGGAATACATGTTTGAAGAGTGAATGAATGAAGGATAATTAATCTGGCATAAGATAATGAAGGCATTAGTCCACTCTTTCTTGACGAATATCCTCAATCCTAAATGCCCAGAGAAAGCAATTTTAATTTTTTTAATGTTTATTTATTTTTGGGAGAGAGAGAGAGAGAGTAAAAGTGTGAGTAGGGGGGCAGGCAGAGAGAGTGGGAGACACAGAATCCAAAGCAGGCTCCAGGTTCTGAGCTGTCAGCACAGAGCCCAGCACGGGGCTCGAACTCACGAACTGTGAGATCATGACCTGAGCCTAAGTTGAACACTTAACTGACTGAGCCACCCAGGTGCCCCAAGAGAAAGCAATTTTAATTTCTGCAGTGTTATTCTCTTAAAATAATAGATACTAATTGAACTATTATTATGAGCCAATCATTCTCATAAATAATTAATATGATCATCAATATACATAATGTCTCCTGGGCATCACAGCGATCACAGCGTTCATTAGTGACAGAGCCATTAGGTGATCATGTGCTTTTTTGGCTTCAAATCCAGTGCAATGGAAAAATATTTCCTATATTATTAAAAACTGTTTAGTCTTTCTTTAGATTAGTAATAGTCTTGTATGGATAATGATCTATTCTTTATCCAAAAAATCACTGTGGATTCTCCTTTTGTTTGTAAACATTGTGCAATAATTTATATGAAGAGAGAGCAAAATTGAAATATTTATAAATGACAGGTCACCAAATAGCCAAGCAAATGTAACTTTAAAGTGCATACACAAATAGCAAATATATTAACACTAGAAAGCTGAACAAGTAAAACTGTTAAAAGTAAACACAGAAAAATAAAAAGTAGAAGAATATACACTGTGTTTTTTCCTATTTTTTGGTCACTCTACATATTTTCAATTACGTGTATGTATTATTCTAGAAAAAGAATAATAAAGTTATTTCATCTTCCAGATACAAATGGAGGATATTAAATTTCATTTACTTTTCTACCCTAATCATAGTTTTTCTATTTGCCCCAGAAGATTTTTTAATACGCTAAGTTATATTAAAAGGTTATAGACATTTTAGTAAAAATAACTAAACTACTTGTTATCAGATTAAAAGTTAATTTAATATTGGAAAATGCCCTAAATTATCTTTGTGTGACAGGTTTTGTGAATTTTTAATACTTTTTGTCATAATCAAAGAAAGCTCTTCTGCAAACCAATTTGAAAAAGAAAGCCAAAGCCAGGGCTGTTATTATCTGAGGCTAGATTTACACCCCAGCAATAGGGCCTTCAGAAATGGCAACGACTTCATTTATCCTTTTTTCATAAATTTAACTGGCTACTTTACTGTCACTCCCGTGCTACTAGCTAATCAGCAAACATCTCTTACTGTGCTTACCTCTGCTGAACGGATGCCAGAGGCTACGCCTTCCTTTCAAGAGCACCCGATCTATCAGAATAATAAAAGTCACTGTCATAGTAGTGTTGCTTACCTGAACTGTTAGCCAGTCTCCAAGACATAAAATTGTCAGTTTAAATTATTTGCATTTGTATCAGTTACTGTTTTTTCCATTAGGAAAATATTTCAGCAATAATTTATTTGGGTGACTTCTAATAACCGATACGCTTGCTTCAAACGTGTGTTTCATTGACACACATTTCTAACATGGAAACAATCTGGTTACGTCCAAGTAGTCAAATTGATATTATTTTTGGAATGTTCTGATGAATAATATGCCGATTTTTGAACAATGTGAGGTCACTTACATAGCTTACATGATTATTCACACAGTGGCAGGTTTACATAGTCTGACAAATGAAAATACCTGCAAAATCAGTTGAGATGCATACATGCTATTGAAATACCAACTGCGTGAACACACACAGTCCAAAATATTCTTATATTTAGAATGCCTTACACATGTTCCCAGTTTCATTTCATTCCTACTTTACTTTCCCCAACAGATAATCCCCTTCTGATTTTATTCCTATTTTCTCTAACACATCTCACAATCAAAGCTCTCATTTGAATAGTTAGAATTAATCATAAGGGAATTAAAGAAATAGGCATATTGTGTGTGTCTTACTCAACCTGTCAATGCCATTTTCCCTACTGTATACCCTCCTCTGTTTCTATTCTTATTATACGCCCACCTCCCTCTCATTCAAAAGATGGCCAGGCCCAAGAGCTGAGGAAATCGCACAAAAAGCAGTGTTACCGATCTCGGGCTTGAAAGAACCATCCTCTCAAGAACTGCTTGCCCTTTAACAGGGATGAAAACGTGGTGCAAAAAACCCTCTTTCTCTACCAGTGTTCAGATGACAATGCATTCCATGGTTAAATGTGTTCGTGAAGTATTGGATTAGAGAAAACTGAAGATACATAGTTGCAGAAATTTATCAGACCAGTATGGAATGTCCCAGTATGCACATTCAAAACTTATTTCACAGAACACTTTCTCCAAGGAACACATATGGTACACAATACAGATTGAACAGCACAGTACTAAAAAAGAAAGCCCTGGAAGCATGAGCTCAGGTTTTCCAGGTATTGGCCATCAGGTAAGAGAAATTATGAATCACCCTTCATAATCTCCCACGTGGCCCACCATTTTCACCTAGCAACAGGCATGACAATTATCAATCACAGAGCACCTACTATGCTGCAAGTATTACCAAATGTTCTTTCCTCTTTTCATCATGAGTACAGAGAGGTCTTGTAACAGAATTACCTAAAGAATGAGGAGCCTAGGTTTTTATATGTACCAGTTGAGAAAATTGTTCTAAGGAGTCATAAAGCAATAAAATATTTTAACGTAATAAAATGAAATATGAACATACTTTTTAATGAATCTTCTATATTCTCCTAAGCAGAAGCAGGAATGAAATATGTGTTAATAGCTAACTTCACAGCAGACTGGTCCTCACAAACGAAATAGAAAAGCTCTCCCTTTCTTTCTATAATTACACGTGCTTTCTAATTACCCATAGGTTACTCTCAACCAGAAATTTGCTTAGGAGAACCTTCCTATTATTCTTCGGACCCTGAAAGATTGAAGTGAGACATTATATAGATTTATACTCTATTAGGAGTAAACTGCTTAGACATAATTCAAGCAATTCTGAAGATATCACTAAATCTTTACCTATATAACTAAATCAATTGTTATTTTTACTTGTATGCTATTCGAAATGCCTTCATCCCAAAAGCTAAGAGACTTTGAATCCGCTATTATCCAGTTTTTGTGTGTGTGTTGGTTTTCTTCTTTGCAGGGAGGGGCAGAGAGGATGTATGATAATATACTTTATAGTTGTAGGCTAAATCTTCAAGAATAAAGAAATGAAAATTAATCACATTTTTATTTTATTAACGTTTATTTATTTTTGAGACAGAGAGAGACAGAGCATGAACAGGGGAGGGGCAGAGAGAGAGGGAGACACAGAATCTGAAACAGGCACCAGGCTCTGAGCGGTCAGCACAGAGCCCGACGCGGGGCTCGAACTCACGGACCGTGAGATCATGACCTGAGCCGAAGTCGGACGCTTAACCGACCGAGCCACCCAGGCGCCCCAATCACATTTTTATTTTAAAAGAATATGATGTAAAATTCTTGGGGCGCCTGGGCGGCTCAGTCGGTTAAGCGCCCAACTTTGGCTCAGGTCATGATCTCGTGGTTTGTGAGTTCGAGCTCCACATCAGGCTCTGTGTTGACAGCTCGGAGCTTAGAGCCTGCTTCAGATTCTGTGTCTCCCTCTCTCTCTGCCCCTCCCTTGCTTGCGCTTTGTCTCTCTCTCTCTCTCACTCTCAAAAATAAATAAACATTAATTATTTTAAAAACTGAATTCTCAAAATGGGAGAAAACTGTTCTTTACCCATTAACTAGTTTCCCTGAAGACAAAACACAATTTCACATATAAAATCACATAATTTGTTTTCCTGGCAGACCATAGGTTTCATCCAGTTCAATCTGTAGAGAATAACCAGAGAAACATGTTTGAGATATTATTGTGTTTAATAGAACAATTAGAAAGGTTAAACAGGAGAACAAAAAAGGACCTTTACATGAAGCCCTCAATCTTGAGATTCAGATGTGACACCAGAAATACAGACAAGGAATCCTGTAAACACATTCCATCTAATAAAAGTGAAATTTGAATACTGAAGGTATTAATACCTGCCGTTTGCTAAGCGCCTGCTACAAATGCTCCAGGCATTTTACATACAGAATTACATTCAATTATATCAAAAATAGATATGTTTCTTATCTCAGATATAAATAAATTGGATTTTAGAATTTTTTTAAGTTATTTATTTGGAGAGAGAGTAAGCATGAGTGGGGGAGGAGCAGACAGAGAGGGAGAGAGAATCAGAAGCAAGCTCTGTGCACTCTCAGCGTGGAGCTCTAAGTGGGGCTCGATCTCACAAACCGTAAGATCATGACATGAGCTGAAATCAAGAGTCCACAGCTTAACTGACTGAGCCAGCCACTCGGGTTCCCCAAGAAATTGGATTTTAGATGAGTAATTTGTTTAAAATTATACAATAAGTGACAGTTTCAATATTTGAGTTGATATGAATAGTTACAGATATTGATATAGAGAATCAATCCACAAACATAGACATATTTAGTTATCTTGAAAATATATTTACGGTGTTAAATTGGAAAAATGTATAGGAAAACAGGTGAGAGATTAGGAGAATAGGTGACTGTTCTATAATACAATAAAAATCTTGATATATTTTAAACTGCAATTCTATATGTATATCCAAAGATCTATCTTAAATTTCTTTTAAGGGGCACCTGGGTGGCTCAGTCAGTTAAGCTTCCTACTTCAGCTCAGGTCATGATCTCGTGTTCGTGAGTTCAAGCCCCCAGTCTGGCTCTGTACTGACAGCTCAGAGCCTGGAGCCTGCTTTGGATTCTGTGTTTCCCTTTCTCACTGCCCCTCTGCCGTTCACACTCTTGTCTCTCTGTCAAAAATAAATAAAACATTAACAACATTCCTTTAAAAAGGTTGTGCATGCTTTTTTTTCATTGTAACATCTTATACTGTTTAAAACTAATAAAACATTAGATATTTTCCTTCCTATAATATTAATGCAAAGGTAACAATTAATGATTCAAAGAATAAATTTTGTGAGAAAATTCATTTACCTGGAAAGACATTTTAAATATAGAAAGCAAACTCTTGTTACATTTACTCGTAGAACCACAACAGGAAAGTTCAACTTTCATGTGGTTATAACATGAGTGAGTGGAAAGTTTCCAACTTCGTCATGTGGTTTAAATAAACCAAGTTACTATATATTTCTTCTGAAACCTAGGACCTTTTATACACAGAATTTTCTACTCAAATTAATCCAATAGAAGATTTAATAGCATTTAAAGTTGATTCTCCCCAAATAAGTATATAAATATAATACAATTCCAATGCAATGAAAGGCATCTATTTTTATTGGTGCAGATCCAGCAAATAGAAGATGGCTCATGAGCCAGAAATTCTTGGGATCCTGGCACCAGTCTCTTTCAGGTGCCAACAGCTCATTCTTCCTGATTCCCCAGCTTCCTGATGGTTATAAAATAGCAGATGCCCCTGGCCACTTATGAAAACTGGTTCCCATAGCCTAGTTAGGAAAATTATTCCTGGTGGTCCAGACTAGAGATCGCTCCCAAATCCTTTACACCAAATATGTAAAAGCTAATTTCCTATATCAAAGTTCTTTCTGCCTAAAATGGCTAGATTGCTGTCATTAAGTGTCTCCAAATCAAATGTTACACAATATTCCAATTGTTTCATGGAAGGGGGAGAAGTAGATAAAATAATCTAACGTAAGTAATGAAAAACTAATAATAAATAAGAAATTTATGGGATTTCTTAAATAAGAAAATTATGGAAAAGAAGATCCCTCAGGGGGCACCTGGGTGGCTCAGTAGGTTAAATGTCCAACTTTGGCTCAGGTCATAATGTCACAGTTCATGAGTTTGAGCCCCGTGTTGGGCTCTGTGCTGACAGCTCAGAGCCTGGAGCCTGCTTCGGATTCTGTGTCTTCCTCGCTCTCTGCCCCTCCCCCACTCATGCTCTGTCTCTCTCTCTCTCTTTCTTTCAAAATTAAACATTAAAAAAAATTAAAAAATAAAATCAAATAAAGAAGATCCCTCAGGAGAACTTTCCTTAGCAGATATTGGCTTGGAAATAAACAAATACATGAGTGGAACAGAATAGACAATTCAGAATGCAGATTCCAGGATACATGAGACTTTGTGGTATGGCAAAAATGGAATAGATGACACTTGAACAATGTGGGGGTTAGAGGCATCAACCCCTTATGCAGTCAAAAACCCTCCTATAACTTGTGATTCCCCCAAAACTTAACTACCAATAGCCTACTATTGACTGGAGGCCTTTTCAATAGCATAAACAGTCTATTAACACAGATTTTATATATGTATTATATACTATATTCTTACAATAAAATAAGCTAGAGACAAGAAAATATCAACAAAATCATGCAGAAGAGAAAATACACTTACAGTATTATACTTTATTTATTAAAAAACAAAAAACGTGTATAAGTGGACCCTTACAGTTCAAATCCCTGTTGCTTAAGCATCAACTGTATTTCAGTTTACTGGGAAGAGTATGGTTCATTTAATAAATGCTGATTTCTCAGCTGGCTTTAAGTTTGAAAAACTTAATCCCCCAGAGGGACTGCGATACTAGCTAGTAAGTTATGCTACTTTTATACCTCCTCTTTCTTCTTGACTAAGATTAAATGTCATAAGCATTCTCTCTGTAGGCCTTGATTTAAATACATTTTTAAAATCTGCTAGAAGTAATATGCTATCAATTTTTAAGGAAGTAAAAACATCCTATTAAAACTATTAAAAAACACTATTGTAATTTTATGATTAATACAATTTTATAACTATATAATTCAAAATTCTAAACTTCTTAATAGTGCTTAACTCTTAGAATATTAACCTTTGAGTGAATTATTTCCTCACCAACTCTAGGGACTTTAAATTTAGAGACAAAAATAACTGCATGGATTTTCTTCAATTTCAGTAATCAAGTGAGATAACTCCAAATATTCTTATCAGGAGAACCACTAGACTTAGAAGGCATCCTATTCTCAGTGCATAAAAGACCTGATTCACAGATTGTTTAACTTTCGATGAAAGATGCAGAATAGACATCATCTTAACAATAACTCTCTAAAAGGGAAGAAGCTTATGGAAACAGAAGAGACAGTATTTGAGAAATACAGGTATTCTAGCCCCAAATGTATTTTTTTCCTCCAAAAAAAGAGAAAGTCATTCAAACTACCTTACCTAAAAAGAATATGAGTGTAAAGATACCACAGTCATCTTATGGAGACCAGATCAGAAAAACAAGTGCAGGTGGCCTGGAAATGGAAAGTCGGAAACTAAGACTACTCCCTCTTTCAGTCCTCCTTAATTCTCTCCATTCATCTTGCTAATGATCCATCGTGGACAAGAGTCAACTGGCTGTCATCCTCTATTGTGTGTCATTAAACATTATCCTTCCCCCTTCCACTGACAACAGTCTTATTATCTCTTGTTTGAAAGGAAAGAAAGGCTTTGTTGAGTCCAACAAATCTGTAAAAGCAGACAACACACATCACTGGCCAGTAAGCAAAGGCAGCAAGCTGCCTCTTAAATGCCTATACTTGACCCAAGTGACTATTTCCAGGAATCTGAATGACCCACGGTTTTACCCATTTAACACAAGCACGGATGGATGGGACATGATAAAGGATGGTTCTCAGTCTATAGATAAGTGCCTGGAGTAGTGAAAGTTTTAAACTTTTATTGACAAGTGATGAGAGAATTAAGGAAATTATCTCATTAACTGAAATAAAGGTAGAATTTTGCCTCAATTTTATCTCACTGACTTTCTCATTAGTGATGCAGCAGTTCACTAATTGTACTAAAAATGCAGTTGTCTCCTGAAACTTTTAATCAGTCTATTAAATCTAAATAAAATGTGATCAACCAAGGAGGAAAATGTGTAAACCTTAGGGATTTTGCACAGTCACAAGAAATACTCTACAAGTTGTCATTCTAGTGACATGATTTTACAGAATCATACCACTTTGATGTGGTATGTTTCTTTCCCACATCTTTGATGTATTTCTCTGCTCTCTAAACTCTTCCTAAAAAGGTATGATGACTTGGAAGTTACAACTTTAATAGTTTAGACAAGTTCTTGTAGGAAACGAAATAACACAATGAATTATTAAATATTTTCATGTAATTATACTGAACCATATAACTTCTTGTTCAAAGTAGGTGCTAATTTGATGCTCTCACCTATCAAGGTAATGTGATATCCATATCATATGAATTCAAAGTAGTAACACAATTAGTGGCAGCTATTAAAAGAAGGCCAAAACTTCAAGTGGTCTTGACACTATGTTATTTTTCTGACAGTTAGGCATGATCCTTTCTATGGCTATATTAGAACAAAAAAAAATGAGTGAAAATATTGATCCTAATCAAAGGATGATGCTTAGTCTTCAGCACGGATCATAACCCCAAAATGAGGCACATGGCAAATGAAATTCCAAGTCAGAAACTATTCTTGTACTTTTTTAGTATGTCTTCTTTATAAAGCAGAACACATAAAAAATGAAGCATGGGAATTACTAATACAGAAAAGCAGAAGAGCTTAAAAGAAAGGAAAAGATGACAAAGTATGATAAAACATAACTTATTTTAATTAATTGGATACAAAGGAAATCTTGTAAAAGACCATACGTAAGGCATTGATAAATCACTTCTTAGGATTATAAAGGGAAGTGGTCTTTCTGGATTATTTCAGTGAGGAGCACTTGAAAACAACAAAGACATTTCTATTCAGTGGTAAATGTCTAAAAAAAATCATTCTTTTTATCTGAGTGAAAAATAAACACAAAGCGGGTATAATTCCATATAATATTTGGTATTTTTACCACCTGGACTATTTCAATGTCTGCAGTGAAACTTGGATACTATTCTTTATATTTAGAATAGGAAAGAATTACAAGGCCATATGACAGCTTATTTTTAAATAATAACTTCTGGAATGTTTGCCCTTCCTATTCTTATTTCATAGCTGTCTCTAAAATTACTGTATGATATTACATAATATATAAAGTAATAAAATAGCAACTGTAACTTAGGTAATCAGGTAACAGCTATTTAAATTCTTAAAACGTGTGACTTATATTTGGCAGGAATGATATTCTTTACATTGGATTTTTTTTAACCAAGCAGTAAATATTTGGGTAGATTCTCCATCTTCTTATAATTCAATGAATGATCCCATAATTTTCAGTTTGATGCTTACTTTTCCACATATATTTATATTTTTTAACTAGATCATAACTGGTACTGTGATATGGGTAAATAAAACATGCTCTCAATTTGTCTTAATCATTCCCATTTTATTCTTTCCTGTAAATGCCCTAGTCTAAAGCCCTTTTAATCACTCTATCCTTAGTTCTTCTCATTGTGGGTTTTTTTTTTCTCCTCTCACAACTATTACCCACAATATTTCCCCAAGGATATAGCACTATCTTTCTACAGGAAGCCATATGCCCTAATTTGTTTCATGTGGGAACTTGATGGCTTCATTCAAGTTTTCCCCCAATTTTATTTTATTTTCTCCATAAACAGAGAGTTTGTTTTCTCCAAAAAAACTCTATCTTTTATATGTAAATATTACACTATTGACCAATGACCTAAGCATTAAAATAATAGCTAACATGTACTAAGCAATTACTATTTGCTCTGGCACCCTGAAAATCACTTCACACGTATTTTCTCTTCTAATCCTCAAAAAGACTCTTTTGAATAAGGATTATTATTGTCTCCACTTTTGCTTTTTAAATGGATAAACTGAGGTAATAACAGATTTAGTTATATGTCTAAGATTGAACAGCAAATAATCAATAAAGCTGGACTGATGTGAGGCAATCTGAGTCCATAGGCCTTCAAAAGTAGGGCATGATCACCTACAATGTGTTCAGATAGATGTGGTGAAAAAGTTCCCCCTGGTTCTCCAAGTACACACCACATACACTGCTGTTTAAGTCTGGAACCCTAAGCATTAGATATTACAGAATTATTCCCGTTAAAATGAAAACGCCCTAAGAGAGCTACCTCTCTTTTAAAATCTCAGCAAAAGCAACTTTATCTGAACGTTTCCAGCTGGTCTGAAGAAGGCAAGTTTTACCAGTTGCCAGAACAAGAACCAAGGTATTTTCTTGGAAGGAGAAATCAAGGTTATTTGCTATGTTAGAAGACTGAAGACAGAATAAAAAGCTTCAAATCTTCAAGAACTTCATGACAGAGAGAGAGACCCAGACAAACCGTGTCTCTCACAAGTTATACATAAGCATCGAGCACATGGTGAATCACGGTAGATGCCTTCTGGGTTTTTTAAAAATTTTTTACTGTTTATTTTTTTGGGGGGGGGGGGCGGAGAGAGAGAACACAAGTGCACAGGGGAGGGGAGGCGACCCAGGGAGACACAGAATCCAAAGCACACTCCAGGCTCCGAGCTGTCAGCATAGACCCCAACGGGGCTCAAACCCAGGAGCCTTGAGATCATGACCTGAGCCGAAGTCAGACACTTTACTGACAGAGGCGCCCCAGATGATTTGTTTTTAAGCTAATTATGTATTTAACTCCCTTCATAAAAGGCATCAAATAATATTAATAAAAAATACACAAAAACTACGGGGTGGGTAACAGTCTGTGCTTTAATAAATAAACAGTCCTTATTGAAGGTAGTAGTTAAATTTGTTTCTAAAATCACTAGGTTTGGAATAAAGCAAAGAAAGAATTTCTCATTTGGACATTGGTGGCCAGTATCTAGTTAAACATAAACCAGAAAAATACATTTCTAAATAGAATTTTCATCCACTATGCACATTTTTACATTGTTTTAGTACTGGGTATCATATCTTTCCTGCTTCCATTAAAAGACAAGTTGGATACTCACAGTGTTTACCATTTTATACTCACATAACTACACAACTTTTGTAGGGGGATAAAAGGTTGTTGGTGACGTGATGAATAGATGATCTTCAAATAATAATTAGTTATGTGACCATGGGAAAATCACTACTTGGGTCTCAGCTTTCTCTTCTCTAAAATGAAGCAGTGAACTAATTTCACCACAACGTGCCACATTAAGCTAAAATCTACCATGCTGTGGTAACATTTGTCCAAAGCAGACAGAAAGGACACACAAAAAAGCTCTCCATATATGAGAAGAATTAATCAGAACTACTCATAGAAGACAACCCATGCCTAGGAAGAGGCATGGGTTAATACCAAAAGTCAGCTCCTTGTAAGAAAAAAAATGTAATTACCTTGGCCAAAGGAGGTAAATGAAGCAAGTGATAAATACCACATTGGGAAGGAGCAAAGGAGATGGGGGAAATCACACAGGAGGCACAGGAATAATCAGAACTAAATACTGGGTCGCATCACTCTAGCATTATTCACAATAGCAAGTACCTCAAAGTATTACCTGACTATCGAGGGGAATAAAAGTCATTTTCTGGCTAAACCGTTCAATCATGAAGTTTGCACAAATCGTAGCCCATTCTATTTAACTAAATTGTTAAGCTGAAATCATAAATGTTAGCACATCAAGATATCGTGGGCTCTAATTTTTTTCTTCTCATTTAAATCACAAACATGCTTCCCATTTTAAGAAACGCAGTCTTTTAAAATGTATTTGTCAAACATGCACACTATCCAAGAGAAGCAGCATGACCTTTAAAAATGCTAGGAAGCTATGGAGAATTCTATTCGGCTAATTAGTATTTTCAGATTTTCTTGTTGTATTTCTCACTGTGAACAACTCCAGTAATCTTAATACCCAAGTGAAGGCTTTTTTTTTTTTTTTATTTCAAAACTGGACACTTTATAATCAATCATTAGTTCACAAATCCATTTAAAACACTCAAAAAGAACTGAGTACAACTGCCTTAACATCCATTTATGTATTCAACCACACTGACTGCTTCTCCTTTGACCAAGGTAGCAAAATCTGCGGAGTGAGGGGTCTCTACCCAGAGTAGCCCGTCCGCTAAACGGATCCCAGCCCATCCCAGAAATTTACCGGGTTGGATTCTGAAAGGCTGGGCAGGTAAACCGGACAAGCGGTTTTGCAAAAAAAAACCCATGCTGACACAATTTTCAGGACGCAGAACTTTAAAACACGCGGTTAACTTTAAAACCCATTCCCAGGTGCCTGGAGAAACTAGAGGGCCCTGTCCCACGCGCTCTGGAAAGTTCCAGGCACTCCGAAGTTGCGGACTTTGACGGGACGAACGAGAGGCGCTCCCACTTCATCCCGGACAGACCGCCCCTCCAGAGACCACACTCCCCTCCCCCCACCCCCATTACAGTTGGAGCCCGGTCGCCAGCCGAGCGGCAGACGCGGCGGGAAGAAAGGGGCAGCTCCGGTGCCCCGGTTCCCGCCGCGCGCGGGCGTCAGCAGCCCGAGTGCAATGATCGCCGAAGGGTGCGCGCGCAGTCTCCGCCGAGCCCCGGAGCCGCGCGGCCGGCCTCGCCCTCCCGCCGCCCGCACGCGCGAACACCCACCTGGGGGCGCTGGGCTGCCGGGGGCCCGCTCCCGGCTCGCGCCCGCCCGGCCCGACGCTGCAGGCAGCATCGCGGCGGCTGAAGCCAGGCAGCCTGCGGACAGGACTCTGCTGCCCGAGATTCCCGGCGAGATCGTCTCTAGACGCCCCCCTTCGTCAGCCCACCACGGGCGGGTCTGGCCGCAGGGCCCGGAAACGCAGCCCGTGGGCTCAGGCCACAGGGTCACCACGAGGCCTTGCGAGGGCGCCCTGAGGAAGTGAAACTGCCCAGGAGCTTGCGCTTGCCTGCTTTTTAGGCAGCTCTCGTTTCTCCTACACTCTCTGGGCCTGTTCACTCCGGAGATCTTAGATCTGCGATACCTGTGACTCCAGCTTTTGTCCCATTCTAGGTCTTCCACTTTGTCCCCACTTCCGGGAAGAAATAGGGATACCAGATGTAGACACTTGCTGGGAAAGGGGAGCGATAGATACAGATATATGGATCTGGTTATATAAATAAAGATACAAAGATGTAGATGCAGATATACAGTTGATTTTTTTTTTATATATTTCATTTTGCCCATACTGTGTAGGCTAGATTCATAAATTGCAAAGTGATTTTAAAAACCGTATAAAATTTATTTTCCTCTCCTGCTCCAAGTCAGAACTGGTAAAAAATAAGACGTGGATTGAAATAGATTCTCCAAGTAAGGGTTTAACTTTGCTTGCTTCGAAGACTGAGAAATACTCAGACTTCGCCCAGATCCTTAATATAAATGCCCCTTCTTCTCTCAAGGTTCTCTAACTTAGTAATTTACCTTTTGAAATTGAAAATATTTTTGAAGATCAAATTGAAGATTTGATAATAGTTCATGGTTTAAATGTTCCTCTCCCTCTTTTTTAGAAAAGAAATCTAAAAGGGAGAGCTGTGTAGCCACTATTTATCTCATACAGTCTTTTTTAGGAATACCATAAATATCAAAGTATCCAAAATGTTAACTTTTCCACATAACTCGATTAGTTTTTGTAGTTTATGCCACGATGAAGAAAACTTAGAGAAATATGTGAAATGTCAGCAATTTTGAAAACTGTCACGTACATTTCTCTACTTTCTGGTAGTTCCTTTAATGTCGTTATCAACTTTAAGTTGACTTTCTTTATTGGAACTAACATAACAAGAGACTATCTAATTTATCATATTGACAAGTTAAGTGTATAGTCTTCTATAAATACCTGTTTACTAAGAGAGCTCAGTACAATAAAGACAGAGGGTTTGGTTTGCAGGGAACGTACAAACCCTTGCTAAATATTTTCAGAATTCAATTCTAACTAATGTGTACATCTTTTTTAAACAAGCCACTGTGGAGACAGGGTCCTAACTGATACATTTGCATGTGTGTTTGTGTGTATTATATATACATATCTTACATATATGTGTATGTGTGTGTTTATATAAAAATATATTCATTCTTCACAAAAGATACTTCAACGATGACTTTGAGGAAGAAGGAAGAGACATAAGAATTACATCTTATGCTCCCCAATTAAGTGTCCAGATCTTCAAAGGCATTTCAGTTTATTCCATAGAAATACACAATGCTCACTCCCTCCCCGCACACAAAGATTTATTAATAAGGATAGTCTCAGATAGCACATTGTATATGTCCTATGTATGGAACAACCTCATGTGGGGAAAGCCCTGGACCGGAAGTGAGAAGGCTGTCATTGCCATTTTGGCTCTCCACCTTGCTATCTGGGCAACGAGGACAATTCTGAATATTTCTGAGCCTTGTACCATCATAGTTAAATGAAGAAATGGAAATAATTACCTTCAAGTCTTTGCCAGCTATGTAATTTTATGACACCGTCCTTCTAATATACATAGAATAAGATTTAAAATACACAGGATAATTAAGTACATTTTCAGATGCTCATTTGGACAATTTACATCAACATAATCCTGGTAAATGAAAAAATGAAAGCAAAAGTGTGCTTAAAATTTTGGGCTGATTTTTTTCAAACCACTTTATTTAATAAGACTTTGTGTTAGAAAATATTTAAAAACCCTCCACTAAAGTTCAAAAATTATCCCAGCTTTGTTTTTGTTTTAGGTACTTGAATGGGAATATAACTCTTATTCAAAAGTTATGAGGTAACGTTTAGTTTCTTTACTTGTTTATTCTTGTGCATCATTACTGTTGCTGTTAACAGCTACCCTGTTTTGTTTTGTATTCTACGTGCCAACACCTATGTAAGTATTTCAGAATGTTCATGTCCTTTGGTTCTTAAAGCAATGTGGCTTTAACCATAGTTTACAAATGAGGAATCTGGATTTTAAAAGTTTTAAGTAACAGGGGCACCTGGGTGGCTCAGTCAGTTAAGCACCCCACTCTTGGATTTGGCTTAGGTCATGATCTCATGGGTTCAAGTCCCTCATGGGGCTCTGCACTGGCAGTGCAGAGCTTGCTTGGGATTCTCTTTCTCTCCCTCTCTTCCTGCCTCTCCCCCACTTGTGCTGTCTCTGTCTCTCTCAAAATAAACAAACTTAAAAAAAAAGTTTTAAGTAACAGAGGTGGAATTCAATTCTAGATCTGATTCTATAGCTTGCCCTCTTAATTACAATCCTCCCCTTCCTTTTAAGGTGATGTAAAGTCATTGCTAAAGATTACATGGACATCATAGGCAAGGTTATACCTATATTTGTATCAAAAAGGTGTTTTTGTTTTCCTGCAAAAACAGTGTCACAGAAATAAACATCTATATCTTTAAGAATAGGCATGAACTGCACTCATAATTCATTATAATATTGGCACTATTTGTTGAGGATATTAGACACTGTTTTCACAAAGATAGGAAAATGTGTAGAGATCACAGACACACGCAGATGCTGTGGCCTAAGTCTCACATGTATTCTAACTCCTCGTGCATCTAGGAAAAGATATTTTAGAAATGTTTTCACTCATTTCGTCTTGTTTCTTAGGGTCCGGAACATCTTTAGTCACAGTTGACTTTATTTTCCTGTGCTTTTCTCCCTTAAGGAAGTGATACTCTCTGAAATACTGGGTTATCTCTTGCTTCACTTTTGTTCTCAGGCAAGAGGCACTTAGTAATTCTCACACTGAGCTGCTTTTTCAGGCAGGATGCCACCAGCAGCATGTAATCACAGATTTTTGATTTTACCTGTGTTACAGAATAACAAAAAATGCTAGCCACAGTTGGTTTCTTGTTTCTCATATATCAAACTCTTGGATCCATTGACTTCTTCCCTTGTATTCTTTCCCTAGCAGCTTACTGATGGCCTCAGTATCATTACCTCACTTGGTGGAGATTATAAGAGCCTCATGCTGACTCTATGCTACAATAAATGGACAGTTAAGCCTATTTGCTGTTGCCCTGTTGCACTTGCCATGGCTGATTCCTTGTACCCTTTGCAGACTGCGTGCTTTTGCTAATGCTGTTGGCTTCATTTCTACTTTTAGATTCTGGATACTTTTAAAAAACAAAACTGTTTTTTGTTTGTTTGCTTGCTTACTTGCTTGTTCCAAAAGCAGCAACCTGTAAAAGTGAAGTCGTATTTTGCTTCTTCATGGCTATATATATATTAAGTGGACAGTTTTCCTTCTGAAGAACATATCCAGATCTTTAGAATTTTATGTTATTTTCATAGGGTGTTATTACACTTCTCGCTTGCTAGCTCAAAACAAGATGAAACACTCGGAAGGTTCGAAGGAATCTCTTAGCAATAATTCTTTTTTGTTGTTACTGAAAGACTTCCCTCATTTTCTTATCTTTCCTCACGTTTAACTTAATTATTTAATACTAATCTAACTGTGTAATGGTCTCCCTAAAGATTCCCACATTTTAATCCCCAGGACCTGTGTATATATTACCTTGCATTACAAAGAAGATGGGGCTGAGTTAAGGATCTTGAAATGGGAAGAGCATCCTGGATTATGCAGGTGGGCCCAATATAATCACAAGGGTGCTTATAAAATGGAGGCAGAAAACTCAGAGAAGAGACGTAGTGAGGACACAGAGATTGGAGTAATGAGCTTTGAATATGAGGAAGGAGACACAAACAAACAAATGCAGGCAGCCCTCCAGAAGATGGAAAAGGCAAGGAAATGGTTTCCCCTGCAGAGAGTTCAGAAGGAACCAGCCCTGCCGAAACTTGACTTTTACCCAAGTAAGACTGGTTTTGAACTTCTGACTTCCAAACTGTACGAATACATTTGTGTTATTTTAACCCACTAAGCTTGTGGTAACTTGTTATAGCAGCAATAGGAAACTAACATACCAAGTTGTGGTGATAAATTGAGTGGGGAAATTCATTAATAAAATAAAATTTATATTCTTCTAAATAAACATATATTAAAGAATATTCATAGCAGAGTATACATTTGTTTCAACTGCACAGGGAACATTCTCCAGGACAGATCACATGTTATGCCACAAAATAATTCTCAATAAATTTAAGAATATTAAAATCATATTATGCATCTTTTTTAATCACAATGGTATGAAACTAGGAAATCAATTACAAGAAAAAAACTGGAAAAAACATAAATATGTGGAAGCTAAGCAACATGCTACTAAACAACAATGGGTCAACAAAGAAATTAAAGAGAAAATTAAAAAAAATACCTGGAAACAACATGGAAACACAATGGTTCAAAATCTTCAGGATGTATCAAAAGCAATTCTAAGAAGAAATTTTAAAGCATTATAGGCCTACCTACCTCAAGAAATAAGAAAAATCTTAAACAATATAACATTACATCTAAAGGAACTAGAAAAAGAAAAACAAAGCTGAAAGTTAGTAGAAGAAAGGAAATAATAAAGAAAAGAGTGGAAATAAAGGAAATAGAGACTAAAACAACAGAAGAGCTCAGTGAAACTAAGACCTGGTTCTTTGAAAAGGTAAACAAAACTTATACACCTTTAGATAGACTCATCAAGATGGAGAGAAAAAGGACTCAAATAAATAAAATTAAAATGAGAAACAAGTAAATGAGACTAAATTTTTTAAAAAGTATGAGATCACTATGAAAAATTATGCCAAACAATTGGACAACCTAGAAGAAATGGATAAATTCCTAGAAACATATAATCTTTCAAGACTGATTCAGGAAGAAATAAAAAAAAATCTAAACAGACTAATTATTCATAACAAAATTGAATTGATAATTTAAAAACTCTCAACAAACAAAAGTCCAGGACCAAATGGCTTCATAGGTGAATTCTACCAAACATTTAAAGGAGAGTTAATATCTATCCTTATCAAACTATTCTAAAAAGCAGAAGAGGGAGGAAAGCTTATAAATTCCTTCTATGAGGCCAGTTTTAACCTGATAATTAAACCATAGACACTACAAAAAAAAAAAAAAAAAAAAAAGAGGAAATTTCAGGCCAGTCACTGATGAACATAGATGCAAACATCCTCAATAAAATATTAGCAAGCTGAAATCAATAATATGTTAAAAAGATCATTCACTGCAATCAAGTAGGATTTATTCCAGGGGTGCAAGGATGGTTCAATATTCACAAATTAATCAACATGATAACAACATTAACAAAATAAAGGATAAAATCACATGATCACCTCAATAGATGAAGAAAAGGTATTTGACAAAATTTGACATCCATTTATTATAAAAATTCTCAACAAAATGGACCTAGAGGTAACATACCTCAACATGACAAAGACCATATATGACAAACCAACAGCTAACGTCATACTCAATGGTGAAAAGCTGAAAGGTTTTCTTCTAATATCAGGAATAAGACAAGTATTTCCACTCTCACCACTTGTATTCAACATAGTACTAGAAGTACTAGCCACAGCAGTCAGATAAGAAAAGGAAATAAGAGGCATCCATATTGGTAAAGAAGAAGTTAAACTGTCACTATTTGCAGATAATGTAATACTATATACAGAAAACCCTAAAGATGCCACCAAAAACTATTAGAACTAATAAATAAATTCAGCAAAGTAATGGGATACAAAAGTAATATACAGAAATATGTTTTATTTCTATATACTAATAATGAAATAACAGAAAGATAAATTAAGAAAGCAATCCCCTTTAAAATTGTATCAAAAAGAATAAAATACTTAGGAATAAACTTAACCAAGGAGATGAAAAACATATTCTAAGTTATAAAAAATTGATGAAAGAAATTGAAGAAGACACAAATAAATGTAAAAACATACCATGCTCATGGATTAGAAGAATATTGTTAAAATATCCATGGTACCTAAAGCAATCTACAGATTTCATGTAATCCCCATCAAAATTCCAACATTTTTCACAGAACTGGAACAAATAACTCTAAAAAATTTATATAGAGCCACAAAAGCCAAATAATCTCAAGAGTCAAAATAATCTCAAGAAAGAATAAAGCTGGAGGTATCATAATCCCAGGTTTCAAACTATACTACTGAGCTTTAGTAGTCAAAACAGTGAGGTACTGGCACAAAAATAGACACACAGACCCATGGAAAGGAATAGAAAGCCTAGAAATAAACTCATGCTGGAACCCCTGGGTGGCTCAGTTGATTATTTGACTCTTGGTTTCAGCTCAGGTCATGATCTCATAGTTCAGGAGTTTGAGCCCCATGTTGGGTTCTGCATTGACAGTGCAGAGCCTGCTTAGAATTCTCTCCCCCTCTCTCTTCCCCTCCCTTGCTTGTAGACACACATACACGCACACACACACACTCTCTCTCTCTCTCTCTCTCTCTCTCTCTCTCTCTCTCTCTCTGTGTCTCAAAAAATAAAAAAATAAAAATAAATAAATAAACAAACTTAAAAAAAAAGATCATGCTTATATGGTCAATTACTCCATAATGAAGGAGGCAAGAATACACAATGGTGAAAGGAGAGTCTCTTCAATAAATGGTGTTGGGAAAACTTTACAGCTATATGCAAAAGAATGGAATTGGACTACTTTCTTACACCATACACAAAAGTAAACTCAAAAGGGATTAAAGACCTAAATGTAAGACTTGAAACCATAAATTTCCCTAAAGAAAGCACAGGTAGACATTGGACATTGACTTTAGCAATATTTTTCTGGCTAGGTCTCCCCAGTCAAGAAAAACAAAAGCAAAAATGAACTATTGGGACTCTACCAAACTAAATAGCTTTTGTACAGTGAAGGAAATAATCAACAGAAAGGCAACCTACTTCATGGGAGAAAATATTTGCAAATGATATATCTGATAAGGGGCTATTATCCAAAATATATAAAGAAGTCATATAACTTAACATTGAAAAAACAAATAATCCAATTAAAACATGGATAGAGGATCTGAATAGGCACTTTTCCAAAGAAGTTATAGAAATGGCCAACAGCTATATAAAAAGATGCTCAATATTACTAACTATCAGAGAAATGCAAATCAACCACAATAAGATATCACCTCACCACAGTCAGAATGGCTAATATAAAAAAAGACAAGAAATATCAAGTGTTGATGAAGATGTGGAGAAAAGGGAACACTTGTGCACTGTTGGTAGGAATGTAAGTTGGTGCAGCCACTACGGGAAACAGTATGGAAGTTCCTCAAAAAATTAAAAATAGAACTACCATATGATTCATTTCTGGGTATATTCCTGAAGAAAACAAAAACACTGATTCAAAAAGATATATGCACCCCTATGTTTATTGCAGCATTATTGACAATAGCTAAGATATGAAAGCAACCTAAGTGTGCATCGATAGATATACCACATCTTCTTTATCTATCATCTATCTATCTACCTACACAACAGAATATTATTCAGTCATAAAAAGAATGCATTTTTGCCATTTGCAGCGACATAGATTAACCTAAAGAATACTGTGCTAGGTGAACTCAGTCAGACAGAAAATAACAAATACCATGTGATTTCCTTATATGTGGAATCTAAAAAACAAAAACAAACCACCATCACCACCACCAACAGCAACAATAAATACAGAAAACAAACTGGTGATTGCCAGAAGGGTGGGGGATTACCAGAGGTGAAATAGATGAAAGGGATTAAGAGGTTCAAACTTCCAGTTAAAAATTAATATGTCATGGAGCACCTGGGTGGCTTGGTCAGTACAGTGTCCAACTTCAGCTTGCATTATGATCTCACAGTTCCTGAGTTCGAGCCCCACATTGGGCTCTGCACTGACAGTGCGGAACCTGCTTGGGATTCTATCTTTCTCCTTCTCTTTCTGTGACCCTCCCCCATTGGCACATGTGCGATATCTCTCTTTCTCTCTCTCAAAATAAACTTAAAAAATTATTAAAAAAATGAATAAGTCAAAGAGATGAAAAGCATAACATAGGGAATTTAGTAAATAATATTGGTATAGTTTACTCTGGTGACAGTAACTAAACTTATCTTGATGAACACTTGATAAAATATAATTGTCAAACCACTATGTTATGCACCTGGAACTAATATTGTAGGTGAACTATACCTCGATAAAAAATAAATAAAAGGCATGAGATGAACAATAATAAAAAGGAATATTTAGTTCCCTTTATCATTAATTTGTTAGATCCATATGGAACAACATTTCATTGTCAATTCGTGGTTGTGGTAGCTATTTGATACTCCTTCCTGCAGGGCTGTTTGAATTATATACTTGCTTCTGTTCTCTACTGACTGAGTAGATATGCTGAATCTTCTCTTTTCCATTCAGTTGAGGATGACTTGTGGAACTGAGTTTTCTGCTTATACTGTAGCTGACTCTGCCCCCCTTCCGTATGCCTGCATGTGTTAACAGGTGAAAGTGAGTTCGCTATAATGGAGCTTGCTCAGTATATCTAAGGGTTTTTTAAAAATTTTTTTATGTTTATTTATTTTTGAGAGACAGAGAGAGACAGAGCATGAGTCAGGGAGGGGCAGAGACAGAGGGAGACACAGAATCTGAAGGCTCTGAGCTGACAACAGAGAGCCCGACGTGGGGCTCGAACTCACAGACCCCGAGATCATGACCTGAGCTGAAGTCAGACGCTTAACCGACTGAGCCGCCCAGGCACCCCAGTATAACTAAGTTTTAACACCCAAACTATAAAATATTTGAATGTCGAGAAATCTAAAATTCTGTCTTTGTGAATTCTGATAATTCGCTTCCATTTTTACCATATAATTATTGATTAGATTCGGGTTTCATCCCCACTCCGAACGTAATGTTTTTTTAATTTTTTTTGAACATTTATTTACTATTGAGAGACAGAGAGAGACAGAGCATGAGAAGGGGAGGGACCTAGAGACGGGGAGACTCAGAATCCAAGGCAGGCTCCAGGCTCTGAGCTGTCAGCACAGAGCCCAACGCAGGGCTCAAACTCACAAACCGGGAGATCATGACCTGAGCCGAAGTCAGACGCTTGACTGACAGAGCCACCCAGGCGCCCCATCCGAACGTAATTTTTAATGATATTTTCCTTAGCACCTAACTCACCACGGTTCTCAATATCTGAATCAGTTAGCTTCATTTCTCTACAGGATTGATAAAAGGAGACATTGCTCCTCATGTTTTCATTATTCATTTATTAATTCCTTCAAAAAGAGTTTAGTAAGTGCCAGTATATGCAAGGCACAGTGCTGGGCACTGAATATACAATGATGAAAGATTCAGCCCTTGCTTCAAAAGTCTGCTTTTTAGATATTCTGCTTCAGTTTATGTGGAGAATTGTGTAAGATAAAGTAATTTTAAATGGCTCCATAGTAATTGAAAAATACCTTTGGACTATTAGATGGATCAAGAATATTCTTGTAAGTAATGTAATTGTTGGGGAAGTTTCCATTATAAATAAATCATATTAAAGAAAAACTGACATTGGGAGAGTTTGGAATAAGAAGACAATAACAGAAAGTAGTTGAAGAAAATTTCAACAGAAAGAGAAGCAAAGATGTTTCTTTCGGCCAGTGGTGTAACTAGCTATTACTGTTTTCTGGTCAGGTTCTAAGTATTGCACCCCCTTGACAGAATCCAAGCATTGGAAGAGAATATAGAAATTATTTTCCACATCTAACACATAATTTCATAGGGTGGTGAGTAGCCTGGTAACCACTTAGAAGAAGAGAAAATGACATTTATTTGAAGCAAGTGAATAAATTTCCTTCTGAAGTCCAGATCATCTTGGACTATGACATGAAAAGCAGGTCTTTGTAGTTAGTGTCTGAAACATTCAGAGAAGAAAAAGTGGCAAAATGGACTCTATAAAAAGCTAAAACAGGGAATAAGAACAGAAAGTAGCATTTTATGGTGAGAATTCTTACTAAAAATTAAGTCTTAATTCTCCAAAAGCAAATAGCAAAAATGTTTGTAACATGAAACCAATGCCAAGAGAATAGTATCTCCTGTAGATATTCTGAGAATTATTTTTACTCCTTTCCTGGGCTACTTTGGAGATCATTTCCACCTTCTGAGAGACCAGCTGTGTTGTAAGAACTCCTCTTTTTAAGAGGATACCTATGAAGGACTTGTGCTACCTTAGTGAGTCGTCTGTAAGATTTCAGGATGGGGGTTCTCAATGGCATGAGCTTTACATTCTGTTGGAAGACTTCATACAGAGGTCATGCATCCTGAACTTTTGAGGAATGCTGGGGGGAATCTCAGGCCATCCTTATTGGGATCTGCGATATTATGATTTATAAGAAATATGTATTTGGTCATTCAGATGACCCAAATATACTTCTCAGATATATTTGGTCTGTGTCCACAATACCAAAATCTCTGGCATTTTCTAAGCCTCAAGAGTGATAAATAATATCTTTTGTTATGTTAATTCGGCCATTTTTGTAAGCACCCAAGGATGCTGCTGTTTTCCAGGAGGATCCACCAAGTGATTAGCAGGTTGAACTTTTAGGGAGGGGAGGGAGAGGGGCTGGATACTGAGTTCAATTGCCAATGGGCAATAATTTAATCAGTCATGCCTACGTAATGAAGCCTCCATAAACACCCGAAAGAACTGGGTTCAAGGGGCTTACAGGTTGGTGAACACTTGGAGGTGCTGGGAGAGTGGTACACCTGGAGGTAACTTGGAGGCTCTGTGCCCCTTCCCTCTTACCTTTCCTATCCATCTCTTTCATGTAACCATTCTTGATTTTTATCCTTTTATAATAAACTGGTGATCTAGTAAATAAAATGTTTCTGAGTTCTGTGAGACATTCTAGCAAATTAATTGAGCCAAAGGAGAGAGGCATGGGAACCTCGGAACCATTTGGTCAGAAGCATAGATAACAACATGTGTTTGTGACCGCTGTCTGAAGTGAAAGCTCCCGAAGTGAAATCTCACGCTATCTCCAGGTAAGTAGTGTCAGAATTTAGCTGAATTCTCAGACACTCTGCTAGTGTCTGAGAATTGTTTGTTGGTATGGGGAAGCCTCTACACACACACACCCTCACACTCAGACTCACACGCACACTCACGAACGTGTTGGAATGGGGTCCGAGAAGCCCTAAGGAACAATGAAAAATATTTCTTCAAGATCTCCTGGAATCAAAACCATACGTGCTTTTGAAGAAAAGAATAGGCAGTGATGCACGTCTAAGTCAAATATACATAGGAGAGGAACATTTTAAACTATATTGAAAATATATAGGAGTTTAAGGCATGAGTATAGCTACCTCTTCGGAGGTAGCCTAAATAGCCAAAAAACAGAAAGTTTAGGGTATAGTGAATTTGTCTAATGGCTAGAGATGTAAGTAGGAGAGCACTTTGAAAAATTGGCCCAGAAATCTAAGAAACATATTTAATCCTGCGCCACTGAAAGTATTTTATATAAATTTTCTGACATTTGTTTCCTACTGATAAAAATGTGCTTTTTATTTTGGAAGACTGAAAATAACATTGAAGAGTAACTGAACTAGAGGATGATAAATTTAAAAATATAAGATTAAAAAGAAAAGTTATTTTTCACTCTATAAATATTTACTAAGCATCTTCTATGTGTATAATATTCTCATAATGATATATAATGGATGGACATTTCATGTGCTAAAATGTATCTCATGAAGCGACCTTAATAATACAGTAATTAACAGGTTTAACAAAAATTCAACTTAAAAATTAGAGAACTCTGTTTTATAGATGCAATGAATACTTGCCATGAAATTGCATTAGGGAATTTGAAAAAAAAGTGAATATTCAAAACAATATTAAGGGATTATTATCTAGTCACTCAGCAATTATGTGTTGAATATCTGCTATGTGTCATGTCTGTGATTTCTATCCTTAGAGTGTTTCTCATGAGACAAATAGTAACAGTAATAGTAATAGTAACAAAATAATTGTAGTGGAGTATTCCAGTATTATAATAGAGAAGGAATAATATTATTATAGAGTAGGCACTGGGTCATATGAGGTGTTTAACAGACTAGAGAAGGGCATGAGGAAATTGACCTAGCCTCAGAGTAAGGGAGATCCTCCCTGAGGTTCAATTATCCCTTCACCTGACCAATTTAAAGTAATTAAAACACAAGCTCTAAAGAAGTCTTAATTCAGGAAAAGGCAAGTGCCTCTTGGTACATTGAAACTACTTTCACAAGTGAATTCCAACCTACACTAAAACAAAAAAATAAGAAATTACAATAGATCAGTGAAACTAATATAGCATAGAGCTAAATAGTTCACTTTCTTTTCTAAATATTTACCATAACTTATTCATTACTAGAATACCTTTAAAACTGTATTGATAATTTCCTCTTTCGTGACATTTCACACTGAGTGAAAAGGGACATGATATCTATGATGATAGATTGCAATTTCTGATAGATTGCAATTTCTATCTGGCCCACCACTTCTTTATTTTTTAAATTAGCAATATAACCTTAAAGAAGAAGAAAGAAGCTGCATGTGAGGTAAGTGTGTCATTTTTTTTCACCCTTTGCAGAAGTACTTATTATGCAAGGGTCTGGGTAATCCCCTCCCAAATAAGCATAACTAGTGCAAATGGTCTAATAGTCTGCTAGGATCCTTCCAGTTCCCAGGAGAAAGCTTAGCTATTTAATTCCTACTCAGACACAGAGGGGAGAAGAGATCCACCATTTGAGATGGGCCCAAATGAACTAGAAATCACAATATGGATTAGTTTGAGACTTGTGGCTCCTTTGTGAATCTGAAATGGGCTAGTTAGTGAACTGACATACAGGACAGATTAACCGTTATTTAACCATTATATACGTTTGTCAGAAACTAAAGGAGATCTCCTCCCTGGGCTTAAGAGTGGATTTGCCTATAAGTCTAAGATTCAATGATCTGAGTAGAATTGGCTACATCTTATGTCCCTGCACTTACTTTTATTTTTACCATCACAGCACTTATTGTAGTTTATTCTTATTCATTTATTTTTTTTAATTTTTTTTAACGTTTATTTATTTTTGAGACAGAGAGAGAAAGAGCATGAATGGAGGAGGGTCAGAGAGAGAGGGAGACACAGAATCTGAAACAGGCTCCAGGCTCTGAGTGGTCAGCACAGAGCCCGACGCGGGGCTCGAACTCACGGACCGCAAGATCATGACCTGAGCTGAAGTCAGACACTTAACCGACTGAGCCACCCAGGCGCCCCTATTCTTATTCATTTAAATATAGCCTTCCCATAATAAAATGTAAGCCCCTTACAAGATCTTATTTTTCTATCCCCAGGCTTATCGCAGTTTCTTGTATGGAATAGGTGGCTAATATGTAAAAATTAATCAGTGTTTGTTGATTAAATTTCTGTAAGAACTATTAGAAATACAAAGTTGAACAAGAAAAATCTCAGGTCTCAAAGAAGGTGCAGTCTGATGAAGAGACAGATGGTAAACTAATGACAGTTAAATTCACATAGAAGAGAACCCTAAATAAAGGTACAAAACAATTTTTTAAGCCTAAAATGGAAGAGGTTATTAAATATCATTAGGGAGCCTTCTGGGCAAAGTCAATTTTGGAGTTTAGTGCTTTAAGATTTGGGATATTTCCACAGGCAGCTCATTTCCATAAGGAGATGAGGCAGGTAGAAAGGGGGAAGCCCTGTGAGTTTTTCTAAACTTTACACTTTTGTTATTTAAATAGCTTCCCTGCTGGTAGTATTATTTAAAATTTTATCAGAAGTCATGAATTGGCCTGAACTCTTTTGTATGCACATGATAGAAACCCAGCCCAAAGCTGCTTGTGCAAAATGGGATATTTAATTGATCATATTAAGTAAGTGATGGGAAGGGCAGTGGTGTATGTACCTGGGCAATGTACATGTGGGAAAATGAAATAAAGGGCTTGTTCTCTCTCCCTTGACTCCTTTTCTCTTATTCTAGAATAGCGTTTTCAAAAGGTTAAAAACATGCCCAGCTCAGGCAAACGGAGTAGGATTGAGAGTTGCTCTTGGTACCAAATTTAGAAAATCACGGCGCACAACTATTCAAAGCAGCATTTTCCATAAAAGTCAGAAAGTGCAAACAACCCAAATGTCCAACAGCTGATGAATGGATTATAAAATGTGGTCCGTGTAATATACAATGGAATAGTATCCTACAATAAAAACCAACAAAGTAGTAACACATGCTTCAACATGGAACATTATGTCAACTTAAAGAGGTCAAAAAAGACCACATATTGTATCATTTTATTTATATGAAACATCCAGAATAGGCAAATCCTTAGAGACAGAAAGTAGATTAGTGATTGCCAAGAGCTGGTGATTAGGGGCAGATGAAGAGTGACCGCTAAAGAGTTCAGATTATTTTTTGGGGGGGGGGGGGGTGACGAAAATATTCTAAAATTAGAAAGTAGGATTGACTGTGGAACTTGATGAATATACTAATAATGATTGAATCATCCACTTTTAAAGGGTGGATTTTATGGCATTTGAATTATATCGCAGTAAAACTGTTATAAAAATTCATAAAGAAGGGCTTCAATTGACCTAGACTGATTTAAGAGCTAATCTTTGCAGTTAAGGAAGGAGGTGAGGAGCATGTTAATTCATCTTGCTGAGGTCCGGTGCATATCTTTGGGACAATCACCAATTGGAGAGGCAGGATATTTATTTAGGAAGATGGCTACACAAGTTCAGAGCACATGATTGGATCAGAAGGAAATAATTTCCTAGGAAAAGGAGAAAGTTATTCCCAGAAGGGAGAAGTGGCATGCATAGATTAAAAAATAGATCTCTAGGGGCGCCTGAGTGGCTCTGCCAGTTGAACGTCTGACTTTGGCTCAGGTCCTGATATTGCAGTTCGTGAGGCCATGCCCTACACTGGGTTTGCTGCTGTCAGCACAAAGCCAGCTCTGGATTCTCTGACCATCTCTCTTTCTCTGCCCCTCCTCTGTTTCTCTCTCTCTCTCTCTCTCTCTCTCTCTCTCTCTCTCTCTCTCTCTCTCTCTCAGAAATAAACATTTAGAAACTAAAAAATAAGTAAAAAATAGACGTCTACTATATGAGATCAGCTTGGAAAGCCTAGATATGGCTTTAGCTGTTGGCTAAAGCAGTGCCCGCTGTGGTATATATACTGCAGCAGCCACTTCAGTTCTGTGGTAGGTGCCTCCCAGCTACTGGGAGTATTGTCTAAGGACAGCTCGTAACTGTGTTCTTTCTAGGAACTGCCCTTGGCAAAAACAAGCTGTCTTGCTCAATGTGGCTCACCTTCACTACAAGGCAACCTGCGTCCAGGAGTGGCCCCAGTGGGTGTTTAATGTGACAGTAAAAGGCTGGACCTCTTACCCAAGTGGGACATTTTTGAAGGGTCATCCAACACAAGAACTCCTGAAAGTATGACTTGAGGTTTCTGTTGCAACTGCTTCTTTGTTCAACTTCTTCCTTTGCCCAGTCCTACTTCCCTTACCCCTGATGTGTGTTGTTGCTAAAATTATCTCTCAACAAACCTCCTACATGTAAATATCAAAATGCATCTTCCAGAGAACTTATGATAGTTGGTACCAGGAGAGGCCTAGGAAGGGTACTCTAAAATGAAATTCGAATCTGAGGACATCATCACTGGCACTGATAGCTCCTGGCATGCAGTTTCAGTGTAACTGTTAAAAATCTTTCAGTGCTGAACTCGGATGGAATGCGAGTAGAACATAGTCAATTGATGGCTGCAATATCTCAGACATATGAGAGGTTTGAGGAAGATAGTAGTGTTAAGGACTACGGAATTGGATGGCTGTAGCAAAAGCTATTGGTTCATGGAAAGAAGAAAACAAATGGCAGAGGGTGATTAATCATCAATATAAACAAATTTTGAAAGACAGAGAACCTCCTCCTAGGGAAGCATATAAAGAATAAAGAGATTCTCATCCCCTGTGGCTGGAGGTCAGAAAAGGCTAAGGATCAGGTCCAAGACTTAATTTTATGAGAAGCAGACCTCCAGGGAAGTTCAAATTCTCAACACTGACAAGTCTGCTATGCCAAGATCAGGGCTCTGACTGGGAATGAATGGACCCTGAAACTTGAGACGGTGATATTTGGATTTCTGGATCAATGCACTATAAAAATTTTAATCTCCAGATTCGTCTAAACTCTATTCCCAGGAAATATACCATTTCTCCATGAAAAAGCCTAGCGCTTCCCCCTGGCTTGACAACAATGCACGAGCTTGGGCCTTAGAAAACAAGATATTTCATCTCTCCACATGATTCATCTCCATTTTCTCTCCTGACCACCAGAGTAATAATTAGAGTCCAGTAGCAATACGACCAGGTAAAAAAGAATAGGCCCCCTAAAGGAAGAAAGGGTCAATATATCAAAAGATGGAAGACCGTGTCAACATGTGCCAGCAAGAATCAGGACTGGATCCCGAAGGTAGCGAATCAAATCAAGTGAGATATAAATTTGAATAATGGAGGGTTTTCAACATGGGTTCGCCTTCCTGTGATATAGCTTTTAACATCCTGGCAAGCCTTGGGAGATGGAAATGGTGCTAATACACTGCTTAGTTAGAACTCTGAAACCCGGGGCAATTGATGGCTCTTACTACATGAAGTAGAACTGCTATGGCAAATGGTAGAGCGAGGGGGATTAAAAGTTCAGATACGCTTGCTAAAGATCATATGTTACAGCAGACAGAAAACTCCCGGGATGACTATTTTATGGAGAGGCCCAGAGAACACTGTTTATCAAAGTGACAAAGAATGTGTTACTGAGAGAGGAACCAGCTTTGTGAAGAAGCTTAGTGGCAGCTGTCATCTAAAGGCTAGGGTTTTTATATAAGGAGGATCCCAGGTGGTAAGGGGATGATAGGATCCCCAAATAAGCAATCCGGCATTTTAACCACCAAAACCAAAATGGGCACAATTATCGTAATTAACAGAAAGGCTGGTATGACAAAAAGGGAGCCTGATCTGCAGGAACCCATGGAGATGATAAATTGAACACAGAGCTCCTGGGACAAAATAACTAGGCAGCTTACAAAGATATTGTTCAATCTATAGATTGTTCAAACTATATTTAAGAAAATTAGCTTTAAAACCTGAGCCATTTCACAGTGTCAGACCCCACTGAATGAGAGATTCCCAGGAAGAAGAACCCTGCATCGCCGTATCAAGTGTTCATGGTAGTGAACCTAGTCTTTGCCTAAATTGTAGCCATTTATTGTAGCCACGTAAGAATGTATTATATGCTTAAGTGTTCTATTGAATTCACATATGGTGCAGACTAATCCTGATCTAAACATTGCATGTGATCATCAGAAGCTAAATGGGATTTCCTCCTTGGAAATGGTAGCTGTTACATTGGTGGTCCACTAATGCACCAGTCCTGGGATTCATGCCCTGGTGTAGTTCCTCTCCACACAGATTCAGAGACTGCCCATTTGATTTTGACCAATGGAACACTAACAAACTTAACACAAGCGGAGGCTTAATAAGGGTCCGCACATAGGAGTTGGTATTTTAATGCTTTTTCTTGGAACTCTGAGCCACTCCTTATAGAGATCCAGCTATCCTGATGGATAAACCATAGGAATAAAGAGAAATATCCAGTTACTAGTTATTCCAGCCACTCCTCCAGGTGAGGAGTGAAACATGCGAGTAAAGAAGCCATTCTGGACATTCAGGCATTAGCAGTCACCACATGAAACAGACCCAGCTCAGATTGTAGAATAGTGGGAAGTAACACATTTTAAGCCACTAAGGTTTGGGGTAGTTTGTTTATGTGGCAACAGATAAGTTAAGCACTTTTATAAAGATATGTAGATAATACAGCCACAGAAAATAACATAACTGGTTGTTAACGAATTGAAATCATTTAAGCGTGGTACCTTATTCACAGTCTAATTTGAAATGCAGCATAGGCTTCCAGGCAATTGAACTATAAAATGGAAGGTTGCCATATATAAGAAGATCAGTCATCATTTACTCAATGTTCTGGATTAAAACTCCCGTTAAAAAAGATGGTAAAAATTATACCGGCCAAGCATGTGGGATAAAAAAGGAGAAGTTAAACTGAATAGAGTAAATGTGATTGTAGATACCAAAAAAACGGAATCATAGAAGAAGAAATAATCCATTTATATATTTTAATAATTTAAATCACATAGGTATTAACAATCACAAAAAAATTACAACATTTGATTTCAGGTCAAAGCAATAGGAAATGTAAGTTTATACTGTAAACCAAAGCAGCTAATGTTTTAAGACATTGAGAGCAGGGACTATAGCAATTATTTTCATCTCTGTGGCTTTAAAAATCTGCTGTAGTGTCTAAAAACCAAAACCAAAACCAAAACCAAAAAGACACAAATGCCTTCCTATTATAGTGAGAGTAGAGTCCATAGCCCTTCTATGCCTTCAAGGCCCTCTATGATTTGAATTTTGCCCATTATCCAAACCTTATCTTTGAACATTCTGTCTTCCACTTAATATTCCAGCTACACTCTCCTCCTTTCTGAGCTTCAAACATGTCAAGACTCTTGTTGTTCCTTTGCTCTACCCTGAGGTCTTTGCAAGCCTTAATTTTCTCATCAGTTATATTTCAATTTAAATATCACCACATAAGGTTCTTTTTTCCATTATACCTAATGTTGTTCCCATCCCTATCACTCTTCTAGTAGCTCATGAGAAGTCTTATTGCTTTGGCACTTCAATCAGACCCAACGGCACAGCAATACATTATGAACTAAAATTCGAAATATGTAACCACGGGGCAAGATGAAGTCCATGTTATGCTAATAAGATAGACCCCTGTGTGCTGAAATACTGCCCACCTCTAACCTGAAATGGCATGTAGGTGGTGAACCTGCAGTTCTACAATCCTTACACCTATTCCTCTCCAGCCTCCAGAGCTCTTCAAACATGGGTGTGAGTGACAGGAGAGACATGAGGGAACTACATTCACTTACTCCCTTATTTCTTTTTTTAATGGCAACAATCAATTATCTATATTCTGTCTATCTATCTATCTATCTATCTATCTCTCTATGAACCTAATTATTGTCTGTCTCCCAGAGCAAATGTTAGCTCTATAAGGCAGAGATATTGTCTGGTTTTTTTTCATCACTCTCTGCCCAGATGCTTAAAACTGCATCTGCACAAAAGTATACTGCTGAATTAATAAATTAAAAATTGGAATTAGGGAGAAAACTTGTTTTATTCTACATCCAGTGTTGTCCATATGTCCAGAATAAATTCATGGGTATTCTGAATGAGAAAAGTCTGAAAAAGCACTTAAGTGCACTTGGTTTTGCTTACCTCAGATAACTCCTGAAAAAGAGTGATTACAGGCAACCCGGAATCACACAGCCTGCCAGGCACCATAGTGTTCAATAGCAACATAATCCCACCATGATTTCCAAAAGCTGAGATCGTCACATTAATTAATCCCTGAAACTAAAGTAATATTTAATTTGGACGTATATAAATGTTTTTCATTCCAGTAGAAATGTTGGGTAAAAATTATCTCTTGATAATTGAGAAAATTCATCCACACTTCTAATGTTTACAGTTTGCTAACTTACTAATAAGTCACTTACTTTGAGACATATTCCACTAGAAGTTTTGAAGTGGAATAGTTTGCATAGTTAAAATGGCATTAGATTGAGAGTCCAGAGATCTGGCACTGATTTCTATTTTGCTATTTATAATAGGTTTGGTATTGGCCTTGTGAATATCATTTTACTTTAGTCTGAATTTCACCTTTTGCAAAATAAAATCCTTGGGCCAGAAGTTTTCTATACTTCCTTTATGCTCTTAAAATCTAAGGTCAAATGTAGATCAAACATCCAATTTGAAGGTGATGATGAAAAGATAGCAGTTCCCCCTTTTCCATTTGGACACCAAGAAAAGCAAGAAACAGGCAAAATCCAGATTCAAATACATTATATGTCAACAAACCCCCAAACCACAAACTGGTAGAAGTTGTGGAGGATAAAAAAGTTCAGAGAAGATATTTACGGCATTGGTCACCAAAAAAACAGCAGGTATTATTTTTAAGGTAAAGGGTGTACATTGAACACAAACTACTCTTATTTGCAATTTTTGGAAACAGGGGCAAAGGTTGGCAAAGAAAAAAAATTCCCTGACATAAATGTATGAAAAGCACAAAACATACAGCCAAATGAAGAATTATTTAGAGAGGCCCCATTAAGAAGAAATAGTCTGTCCACGTGGTAAATAGGAGGAGGGAAATATGAGACATTTGCATTACAAAAAGATATGCCTAAATACCTCTTACCATTGGATTGGAAGAAAAAAGTTAATTCTGTATCCCATGTAAAATAATCATTAATCTAGATCAAATCACAGGTCCTTTCCTAAGTGAAATTCCTCAAAAACGTGAATAGGAAACACTACAAATCAAGATGCATACATACAAAAATATTACGAGTAAAAAAAAGGAAGAGGGGTGCCTGGGTGGCTCAGTTGGTTAAACACCCGACTTCAGCCCAGGTCATGATCTCACAGTTCATGGGTTCAAACCCAGCATCAGGCTCTGTCCCAACAATTCAGGGTCTGGAGCCTCATTTGGATTCTGTGTCTCCCAATCTCTCTGCCCCTCCCCCACTCACACTCTGTCTCTCTCTCTCTCAAAAATAAATAAACATTAATTGTTTTTTAAAAAAAGGAAGAAAGGAATAGAAAGCAAGTCAGATGATAAAAACTCAGAAAAATATTGGCATGGAAAAATGAAAATTGAAACCAAATATCTTGTCATTAATATTCTAGAATCATAATGTAGCTATTTCCTCTGTATAAAGAGGAAAGAGTATACTCTGTATAAAGAGTGTAAAGCATGGATATAAGATCTCAGGAAAGAGATAATATATTAGGAAAAGATAAAATGTAGGTCATCTATGCTAAAAAAAAGTAGAAGAAAAAATTTAAAAATCTAATCATAACTGGAATAAAAATTTGGAATCCATACAAAAAAATTAGAAACTTCTGAAGTATATAAAGGACATAAAGAATAGGAATAAGTAAAACAAACTGAATAGAATATAAATGAAGAGTTAAAATATGAAAGGTGGGATGCCTGGCTAGCTCAGTCATTAGAACATGCGACTCTTGATCTCAGGGTTATGAGTTCAAGCCCCACATTGGGTGTAGAGATTACTTAAAAAAATATGGAAGGAATGTTTATCTAGGGAAGCCAGAAGAAAAATATTCAATATAGTCATAATTGGAGTCCCAAAACAATAAAATCTGAGTAAATGAACAAATAAATATTTAAGATTTAGTTCAAGGGGTGCTTGGGTGGCTCAGTCAGTTAAATGTTCAACTCTTGGTTGGCTCGGATCATGATCTCATGGTTTGTGAGATCAAGCCCTGTGATGGGCTCTTCCCTGACAACGTGGAGCCTGCTTAGGATTCTCTCTTTCCCTCTCTCTCTGCCCCACCCCTGCTCTACTGTGTGTGCTCTCTCTCCCTCTCAAAATAAGTAAATTAACTTAAAAAGAATGAAGATTTTGTTCAAGAAAAATTTTTTGATATTAAAGTATTGCAGCTACACACTGAAATGGCATAACATATTTGAGAATAATAAAATTTGAATAGTATATTGTAATAAAGTGTTTAAACTTCAAGGATAAAAGTTATTCCTGTAAACATTAATACATGTAAAGGGGATTAATATATGTAATTTTCTTTAGCATTTTTAAACACAGGGGGACAATGGTGCTATACATTTAATTTTGAACTAAGAATGTCATACACAGCCAAATTGTTCTTTAATATAAATGCAACAAATAAATATTTTTTTTTTCAAAATAAAAGAACTCTGGGACTATCACTCCATTGAGACCTTCTTGAAAAAAACTAGTTGTGGATAGAAATTTAGCCAAATAAGGGGCGCCTGGGTGGCTTGGTCGGTTAAGCGTCCAACTTCGGCTCAGGTCATGATCTCACGGTCCGTGAGTTCGAGCCCCGAGTCGGGCTCTGTGCTGACATCTCAGAGCCTGGGGCCTGTTTCGGATTCTGTGTCTCCCTCTCTCTCTGCCCCTCCCCCGTTCATGCTCTGTCTCTCTCTGTCTCAAAAAATAAATAAACGTTAAAAAAAAAATTAAAAAAAAAAGAAATTTAGCCAAATAAGAAACAGATTGACATATTAAAGCAGTAAGCACTGATTCTACTTACTGTAGGGCTAAAGAATGATATAACTAATAGAAATTTAGAGATAAAGGAAGATAGAAGTGTGTCTTAAATCGGGTTCCCCAAGAAGCAGACTCTGAGATAAAGATTTGAGTAAACTAATTTTTTAAAGAGAGGTGATCCAAGTAAGCACCAGTAGAGAATGAGGAAGTCAAACAGTAAAGGGACATTGCCATTAAAGTTGAAAGCTTTTCCTCTATGGTCAGGAACAAGATAGGAAGGTCTACTCTCACCACTGTTATGTAACATTGTACTGGAAGTCCTAGAAATAGCAATCAGACAAGAAAAAGAAAAGACATCCAAATCAGCAAACAAAGAAGTCAAACTTTCACTATTTGCAGATGACATGATTCTATATATAGAAAACCCAAAAATCCAAACACACACACACACACACACACACACACACACACACACACACACTGCTAGAACAGAAAATTAAATTCAGTAAAGTCACAGGATATAAAATCAATGTATAGAAATCTGTTGCTTTTCTATATACCAATGATGAAGCAGCTGGAAGAGGAATTGGGGAATCAATCCTACTTACAACTGCACCAAAAACAGTAAGATACCTAGGAATAAACCTAACCAAAGAGGTGAAAGACTTGTATTCTGAAAACTATAAAACACTGATGAAAGAAATTGAAGCATGACACAAAGAAATGGAAAGACATTCCATGCTCATGGATCAGAAGAACAAATATTGTTAAAATGTCTGTATTACCTGGAGCACCTGGGTGGCTCAGTTGGTTAAGCACACGACTCTTGATTTCAGCTCAGGTCATGATCCAGTGGTTTGTGAGATCAAGCTCCATGTCAGGCTCTGTGCTGACAGTGTGGAGCCTGCTTGGGATTCTCTCTCTCCCTCTATCTCTGCCCATCCTCTACTCATATTCTCTCTCTCTCAAAATAAATAAATATATATGTTAAAATGTCTATATCACCTGGAGCAATCTACACATTTAATGCGATCCCTATCAAAATACCACCAGCATTTTTCACAGAGCTAGAACAAATAATCCTAAAATTTGTATGGAAGCACAAAAGACCCTGAATAGTCAAAGCAACCTTGTAAAAGCAAAGCAAAACTGAAGGCATCAGATTCTGGACTTTGAGTTATATTACAAAGCTATAGTGATCAAGACATTATGGTACTTGCAGAAAAATAACACATGGATCAATAGAACAGAATAGAAAACCCAGAAATGAACCCACAATTATATGGTCAATTAATCTTTGATAAAGCAGGAAAGAATGTCCAATGGGAAAAAGAATGTCTCTTCAACAATTAGTGTTGAGAAAACTGGACAGCAACATGGGAAAGAATGAAACTGGCCTACTTTCTTACACTATACACAAAAATAAATTCATAATGGATTTAAGACCTAAATATGAGACCTGAAACCATAAAAATCCTAGGGGAGAACACAGGCAGTAACTTCTTTGCCATCCACCATAGCAACTTATTTCTAGATATGTCTCCTGAGGTAAGGAAAACAAAAGCAAAAATAAACTATTGGAACTATATCAAAATAAGTTTTCTGAGCAGTGAAGGAAACAATCAAGAAAAGTAAAAGGCAACATACAGAAGGAGAAGATATTAGTAAATGACATATCTGATAAAGGGTTAGTATCCAAAATATATAATGAACTTATAAAACCTAATACCCCCAAAATGAACAGTTCAATTAAAAATGGAAAGAAGACAGAATAGACATTTTTCCAAAGAACACATACAGATGGTTAACAGACACATGGAAAGATACTCAACATCACTGATCATCAGGGAAATGCAAATCAAAACGACAATGAAATATCACCTCACACCTGTCAGAATGGCTAAGATCAATGACACAAGAAACGACAGGTGTTGGGGAGGATGTGAAGAAAGGGCACCTTCTTTCACTGTTTGTGGGAATACAAACTGGTATAGCCATGCTGGAAAACAGTATGGAGGTTCTGCAAAAATTTAAAGATAGAACTACCCCTCAATCCAGCGCTTGCATTATTAGGTATTTAGCCAGAGAGTACAAAAATGCTAATTCAAAGGGATATGTACACACTGGTGTTTGTAGCAGCATTATCTACAATAACCCAATTATGGAAACAGCCCAAGTAATCATCAACTGATGAACGGATAAAGAAGATGTGGTACACACACACACACACACACACACACACACACACAGAGGAATATTACTCAGCCATAAAAAGAATGAAATCTTGGCATTTATAACAACATAAAAGGAGCTAGAGAATATAATGTTAAGCGAAATAAGTGTTCAAAGGACAAATGCCATATGATTTCACTCATATGTGGAATTTAAGAAACAAAACAAGCAAGTGAAGGAAAAAAGAAAGAGAGGGAGGCAACCCAAGAAACAGACTCTTAACTATAGAGAACAAACTGATGGTTACCAGAAAAGAGGTTGGTGGAAGGATAGATTAAATAGGTGATAGGGATTAAAGAGTGTGCCTGTGATGAGCACTGAGTATGTATGGAAGTGTTGAATTCACTATATTGTATATTGTATACATAAAACTATTATTACACTGTATGTTAACTAACTGGAATTTAAATTAAAACTTTTTTAAGAATAGGCTGAATGAATACTTTTCCAAAGAAGACAGGGATGGCCCACAAACACGTGAAAAGTTGTTCAACATCACTAATCATCAAGGAAATGCAAATCAAAACCATAATGAAATGTCACCTTCCACCTGTCAGAATGGCTAAAATTAAAAAAATGCAAGAAATAACAAGTGTTTACAGGTATGTGGAGAAAAAAGAGTCTTTGCCCATTGTTGGTGGGAATGTAAATTGGTGCAGCCACTGTGAAAAGCAGCATAGATGTTCCTCATACATTAAAATAGAATTACCATACAATCCGGTAATTCCATTACTGAATATTTACCAAAAGAACATGAAAGCACTAATTCAAAAAGATATAAACATCATTAGTGCATCATTATTTACTATAGCCAGGATATGGAAGCAACTCCAGTGTCCATCCATAGATGAATGGATAAAGAAGGTATGATATATATGCACAAATATTACTCAACCGTGAAAAAGAATGAGATCTTGCCATTGGCAGTAACATGGATGCAACTAGAGGGTATAATGCTTAGTGAAATCAGTCACTATGAGAGAGAAAAATGCCATCTGATTTCACTCATAGGTAGAATTTAAGAAAAAAACACAAGCAATAAAAAGAAAAGAGAAACCAAGAAACAGATTTCTAAATATAGAGAACAAACTGGTGGTTGTCAATGGGGAGGCAGGACAGGGATAGGTAGAACAGATGAAGCAGATTTTTTTAAAAAGTAAAATATGGGAACACAATGAAAAGTAAAATTGCGAGCTATATACAAGAGGCAGAATGAAAAACTGATTTGAAAGGTGAAAAATAAAATATTGAGTAAAGTATAAGTGCAAACAAAATGGAAGTATAAGGATCATGACAAGGTTGAATTCAGGTCAGAAAATAGTCAATGAGACAGAGAGACAGAGGAGAGGGGGCTCAGTACCCTGAAAACAGAGAATATACTCTGTTTTCAAGCACTATGAAAATACTCATCAAAATTCATATCTTAAACTGAGAAAAGCTTCCACAAATTCCGAAATATAAATAATGTATTTATGATCTAGAATGCAATAAAATTGTACATTAGTAACAAAACCAGGATATAAAACCTAGCATCCAGAAATTTTAAAACAATACAATTCTTTCTTACATGCTTTTGGTTTAATACGACATCCAAAGGGAAATTTCAAAACATTCAGGATGGTGAGGTAGGGAAGGGGAATTGGATACAAAGCAAAAGCCACGACCTGTGGAATATATAGCTACAGTGAAACTCAGAAGAAAATACAGAACCTTAAAAAATACACAAGAAAGAATGCAAGCAGATCAAGAAAGCTTTCAAGTTAACAAGTAAGAAAAAGAACAACGAAAGAAACCTCAAGAAAGCAGAAGTGATGAAGTTTAAAATTAAAATAAAAATCATTAAGGTAGGAATATCATTTCTGGCTATTGTTGCAGTAGCTATCAGACAATGGCTTCTCTACCACACCCAACCCAAGACAATTACAACTGCAAATCTAAATAAATATTTTAAAGGCTGTTTTTTTTCAAAACATTGCAGAACAAGACAAACTAAACATAAGGAACCAAATCCCCAGGAAAATGGAAGTGAAGGAGAGCAGTAAACTCTGTGATTAGATGCCACACAACCTCTTTGGGAATTGCTGATGTCTACCATAAAGTAGAGGTATAGAACGGCAGGGAGTAGGTTAAAGCCTGCAGCAGTCTCACTGAGCTTGAGAAACAGAATTCAAAGTTCAAGATTATCAAGGCTGCTAGAACTGATGGCTAAACTTTCAGAAAAAACAAGTCACAGAAAAATGGATCCAGCAGACACATCACAATTTTCCCAAGATACATTTGCAGATTCCTAACTTGTGAAAGCACAGAGTTTTATGTTCAGAAGCCAGCCAGAAAGTGGCTGCTAAGTGGCAAAATATTAAGCAGGGATTCTTGTGGTCTTCAAGTGCTGAGGGGACAAAAATTAGAGTTTAGTGCCTGCCAAAGAGAAAAAGCCAACGGAAGCACCTCAGCCTTTCCACCGACAATCCAGAAAAGCTGTTCCATTTAACTAAATGCAAATTGGGAATAGCCTAGGATCAAAATTGGCTGATCTTACTCAGTTTGTCTACTAAAAAAAAAAAAATTCTATCCATTGGAAGATATTATAAACCACAGCTTCTACAATCTTTCATTAGCAATGTCCAGCATTAAATTAACTATAACAGTCTTGTCCAGAAATAGGAACAAATGTCCAAAATCAAGAGCGCACACACACACACACACACACACACACACACACACACTGCAATAGGAAGACACACATCGTTGATTTAAAGTTTTGAGTTATAGACTTGAACCTTAAAGTACTTGTAGTTAATATGTTTAAAAAGATAAAGGAAAATTTCCTCAGAATAATGGAACCTCTATAAAATAAATTTTTAAAAATCATAATGCTGAAAAATACTAAGCCCTAAAACTGGAAATTTACCTGAAGTTAATAATTAAATAAATAGATTTAACTACAGATCAAGGTCTTAGCAAATGGGAAGAAGACAGGAAAATTGATTGAAACACAGAAAAAAAGGAGAGGGGACACAGTGATAAAATTCCTAGAAATCCTTGGAGTCCAAGGAAGTGACAAAGGAAAAGATGTAATATTTGAGAAGATAATGATGGTTGAGAATTTTCCAAAACAAGTGAAATACGTACATCAAACTACAAATTGAAGAACTTTGGTAGAGCTGATCATGAAAAACAAAGAGAATATTGCTCAGAGTCACATCATATGAAAATTGCTAGAAGCAAAACACAAAAGCAGTTAAAGAAAAAGACACATCATTTTCAAAGGAACAACTATATTTTAACAGCTGATTACACAACAGAAACTATTGAAGTCTGGAGATAATGAAGTATCATTTTATAAATGCTAATAGAAAATTTTTGTCAACACAGAATAATATAATCTGCAAAATCATTATTCAAAATTAAGACAAAGAAAGACATTTTCAAGCCAAAAAATTAAATAAACTAAGAATTTATCATCAGTAGAGACAATAATATAAATGTTAAAGGAAGTTCTTTAGGTATAAGAATAATTGTGTTAGATGAAACCACAGCAATGTAGAAACGTAAGAAAAGACCAGAAGTGCAATTATTTATGCAAATCTAAATGAGCGATTATGTTAAGTAGTAACATTTTTTTAAGCTCCAAATACATATAGAAATAAAACATGATACAAATAATACAAGAAAAAAGAGAAGGGAAATAGGATGCAAACCTTGCCCTGTCCATTGAATGGTAATACTAATTTAAAACAGACTGTAACAATTCAGGGATTCATGTTCAAGTCTAGAGCAGGGATCAGCAAGCAGGTTCTCTAAACGACCTTAGGTGCCTCATGTAATCTTGGTCGTAACTATTTAACTGCTTTTGTAGTATGAGAGCTGTCATAGACAATGAATAAATGAATTTATTATTAAATGAATAGACATAACTTGTTCCAATGAAATATTATTTACAAAAGCAGGTGGCAGGCTAGTCTTGGGCTATGGGTCATAGCTGTTGACCTCTGGCTGAAAGCATTTACTAATAAAAGAGCAAAAATTGTGTAACATGTTAACTGTACATCAAATAAGGAAAGAAACGGAATATTTATTTTTATTTTTATTTTTAAGTAATCTCTACACCCAGTATGGGGCTCTACCTCACAACCCCTAGATCAAGAGTCATATACTTTTGTAACTGAGCCAGTCAGGCACCCCAGAAATGGAATGTTTTTAAAAATTAATAAAAAAGATAGGATACAAAGAAAATAAGTAATAAGATTTAGATTTAATACAAATGTTTGTGCTTTAAATGTGCTTGAATGTAAATTGCATAATGTTTCAATGAAATAAAAATTGTTAGACTGAATTTTAGAATAACATAATTTTGGGGTCCTGGGTGGCTTAGTTGGTTAGGCGACTGACTCTTGATTTCAGCTTAGGTCACGATTGCAGGGTTAGTGAGTTCTAGCCCTATGTCTGGATACCCACAGTGTGGAACCTGCTTGGGATTCTCTTTCTTTTCCATTCTCTCTGCCCTGCCCTTCTCTCTCTCTCAAAAAAAAAAAAAAAAAAAAAAAAAAAAAAAAAAAAAAAAAAGGAAGAAAAAAGAAAAAAAAAACTTTAAAAGAAAAGAACATTTTTTTCCCCTATGAAACATCAGAGGGTGACTCACTCTCTGATCATATGGAAAAATAAATAAATAAATAAGAAAATGCATTTGTAGAAAAAAATCTGTATTTTGTTAAGTGTCATTTAGGGCTTCTGCAACATCCCCAAGAGTAATTTACCAACTGCTGCATTGAGACCTAAAATAATTAAGGAAACTATAGCTTTTGTATTTGATGTGAATCTGTAAGAAATGTCTGAATAACTGACTGAACGTGTCCATCTTGAATTTGATGCTTGGGGTTGCAATGACAGTATTAAAAGAAGAGCTAACTCATTGGAAATGTCTTAATCAAAATAATACTTGCTCTTAATTTTGTAGGGGAAATGCAAGGTGTTTATTTTAACACTTTCTGGGAAGCTCTGTCCAATAAGCTTTTAAAAAAATAATTAGGATTACAAATAATATTCAATATTTTCCTACTACCCATATTGGAATTAAAGATTTCTTCAATTTTTGCCATTGTTCTTACTGTTCTTAAAAATTCCAAACATATGGAGACAGAATGGAAGCTCTGAGACAGGTAAACTGTTGCTTGGTTCAAAGATGTATCCTACGTGCCTAGAACGGTAACTTACCTGTAGAAGGGTTAAATAAATGTTGAATGAGTGAAGCAGTCTCTAGCATACAAGGATTAGTATTTGGTAAGTTCTTCTCCCTCTCTCTCTCTTTCTCCCTCTCAGCATACTTCCCCCAATTTTTACCTTAGTTTTGAGTCTTATGTTTGCTCTAAATCTAATTTACTTTCTCTAATGTCACTGAGAAGTTTTGGTAAGAACAGGAATTAATAATGCTACATGATGTTGAAAAAAGTTCTAAGCTATTGAAGAAACTGGCAGATGGTTTGTGTACTGACAAAGTTGGGTGAGGTATTTTGCATTTTAAGTGCTAGTGAACACAGTTTGAATTGAATTTTTATATAATGCCTTATTAAAATATTTTTACAAGTGCTCAGTGCTTGGGTAATCATATTAGTTTCACTGGGAAAGTACACACTGGGAAACAAGTTAGGGAAATAGTTTTTTTAAATGCTTCATTCTTTCTTAATTTAATTCTCATTTAGAATTATAGCTTTAAACTGACACATGGACCTACCTCTTATCTTTAAATAAAAATATTTAACATTAAGAAAAATCCTCTGTGATAAGTCAGTCTTAACCACTGTTAACCCTCAGTATGCAGGACATGCACATATCTGGGAGAATTGTGAATTTCATTGTACTTATTTTTCTTTGCAGGGTAGATGATAACATCTTAATATATTTTCTACTGAAAACTAACTTCAAATAAAATAAGAGGAATTTTCTGTCTGAATATATAATGCATGAATGACTTTTTGAAAGAGATATATAAATAATAGATTGGCTCTCAGATATTGCTGCTATGTATTATTAATTAAAAATAAAGATCAGATCTACATTGAAAAATACATCATGGTATCTAGCTGTAATGTGTCTTAACAGTGGGATTAAATTTTACAGGCAATGAAGTGGTCTTTTATCACATTCATGATGGCTCAAGGCCTTTGAATATTCTATTCCTCCTTAGTATTACACATGCTTCTTTAGAGACTGGCCTCAAAACTCACCTTTTTTTTCTGGTAATATTCAACTCACTCTTTCTGGTAACCTTCCTGGAATACAACTCACCCAAATTTGTCCATTGCATGCTTGATAGTACAGTAAGCTGGTTCTATTATTTATCTGGACATAGGCAGTGCTTACCCTGTGATTATTTGCCTCCATCACCCTGAGTTTCATGTTGTGTGATGCTCCCTAGACATCTCCAGCCTAAGCAGGAATAAACTCTTCTATTTGGCACATCTGAAAAATTCTGGAATATTCTAAGTAGCTCTATAAACTCTACTAGGGATTACCAAAGGAAAATAAACACAAGCAGTAGAAGTCAGACTTACAAAGCACTGATTGTGATACTAACAAGTTTTAATTAGCCTCCAAGGCTCACATGCCTTCTCCTATTCTACATAAGCTCTGACAAGCTCTCTGTTCCCAACCTCTTGGTAGGACTTCACAATACCAAATCTATCTTGTTCACTGTTGTATTTTCAGTTGTTATTACTTATTTCTTTTTTGATGTCTCATGAGGCTGAGCTTAAATTCTGGAGACAGACTTACTACTTGTTGCTGCACATTTTAATTTACTGCAATTTCCCGTTTGACATACGGTATGCAAATTACTCTGCAAAGAAAAACCTGACTGACAATAGACTCTTATGTCTTATGTGCTTACCAAATTAATGAGAAAAAGAAATAACGTTTGGCCTCAGATCAAGATTAATATTTGAGTTCACACAAAGAACTGGGTTGCCGAATCAAACTTACGTGAATCAGAGATCCTACCTGGTGTCTACACATCCGCACTAAGCTCTTTTCTTGCCTTCCTCATTCCCTTATCATGTAACATAAGATGTATTAATAGTAGGTAGCCTTATATCACAGTGTTAAGTTAAAAGATATTGAGAAGAAGGAATACCACTCGGGGACTTTATATTCTCTTCGAAAAAGTATGTTTTGCTTGTATGCAGGATAGTTATATCATGTGAGGCACGAGTATGACTTTGTTACTCTCTTTATTTGGAGATTGTATTGGTTTAAAGATATGTATATGGGTGCCAAGTTGACAAGAGATGGACTTTGATCATTTTATGTGCCACTTAGGTAGGCTATAGCACTGTTATTTAATCAAATACTAATACAGGTATTGCTGTGAAGATATTCTGTAGATGTGGTCATCTATAATCAGTTGACTTTAAGTAAAGGTAATTACCCTCAACAATGTGGATGGGCCTCACCCAATTAGCTGACAGTCTAATCTTTACAGGCAAAGAAATCTTTTCTTTCCAGAAAAAAAATTCTGCCTCAAGACTGCATCATCAACCTCTACTCAAGAGCGTCAACTGCCAGCCTGCCCTACAGACTCTAGAGTTACCAGCTCCCATAATTGATTGTATAAGCCAATTCCTTGCAATAAATCAATTTCTTGCAACAAATCAATTTCCCTGCATGTCTGTTTCTGTCTGTTTCTGTATTTATACATATACACATGTGTACATGTGAAATACAATACACATGTGAAATTGGCGGAAAACCATGGTTTTTGGTCACAGTACACTTTGCCATTAGAAATGAAAGCCTACCGCCTACAGGAAGATCCAGAAAAGTGTCATCCTTGAGCTGTTGTGAACTGCGGGATCACTTAGTAGCCCATTCACTTCCATCCATAGGCAGGGCCACAGACAGTCTAAAAAAACTGGGTTTCCTCTGCCAGAAGCTTCAAGGAATCTCCCCTTGCACAAACTTGTGTTTGCCACTTGCTCCAATTCTCTCATCTCAATTGCAAACTCTGCTCTTCATTTCTCTTCTTGACTTTTTGCCTACCTTGGACATGTATTTTTGCTTCAGTTCTCTTTAATTCTGCATCCTGAAGGTACAGAGAAATCCCATGATGCTTCAGAATTCAGCCACATGAAATAGGGTAGGGGTTCCTCCTTCACGGAGGCTTTTCCTGGAAGTGTCTAGAAAATATTCCTTCCCCCTACAAATCAGCATCTTCTTCCTATGTCCTTTAACAAACACACTGCCCAAAATATAATACAATAAGACAATAACTAATACTGTAATTACAAATTTTTTACATTAAGCACAGTAAATTATATATTTCTTAATTTTGAAAAATTTGAAACAGTCAATTATGTATCTACTTGAAATCATGAGTAAAATGTAGTACCTGACTAGTGAACTTAAAAACTGTCTACAATCTCCTTTTTAGAATAAGATGAGAAGTTAGTTGCATGAATTATATTGCATTTTAATGGTGGAGGTATGTAAGCGAAAAATGGTACAGTATCCAAAGAACAATAATGAAGATCTACACGTAGTGATATTAGAGACAGCTCTCAGATATTGCTGCCATGTATTATTAATTAAAAATAAAGATAAGATCTACACTGGAAAATACATCATGGTATCTAGCTGTAATGTGTCTTAACAGTGGGGATTAAATTTTATGGGCAATGAAGCGGTCTTTTATCACATTCATGATGGCTTAAGGCCTTTGAATATCCTTTTCCTCTTCAGTATTACACATACAGAGACTTTGAAAGCTATTCAGGATTTTTCTAGGTGGCGATAGTGGCAACAACATTGCAGATAGACAGAATGTTATGTTTGGAGGTAGAAATGCAAAAGTATATGCTCAGCAGGTGATTGGTCAGAGTGGGATTATGTGTGTGGAACAGGACATGAAGTTTATAATTGAATTGTGAGGAAATTCAACTGCTACAAAATATTTAGACTGTAGGTTTGAAAGGTTTAAATGCAGGGATGTAATATAACAAAAAAAATGTTGTTCAGAAAGATAACATAAGGTTAGAAGAGGGCAAGAACTAATAGGAAGTCATTGCAACAGGTCAGATGAAAGATGATGAACCAGTGGCCACCCAGTTCCCCAAACCAGAAACCTGAGTCATCCTTAACTTCTCCCTCCCTCTCATTGAAAGAATCACCAAGTTCTGTCAAATGAACTCCTTAAAGAGAAGTAGAATTTATTCTCTCTTCTCTAGAATAGCGTGACCCACAACCACGTCAATGAAATATGATGAAAGTCAGATTCAGTTGTCTGAGAATCTTGAAAATGTTGAAAAATTGAGGTGCTGACTAATTTTGAATCTCCTTTTCTCCCTGGGGATGGATCCTGGTGTTCTATCAGGCCTGTAGGCTGAATCCAGGGTGATCTGAACACCCCAACACGTGCTTTAGCAATAATTGTGGATGGTTGCAATATGCCAAGAGATAATAATGAGGAAAGAAGGTGTTTGTGGAGTCCTGGTAGAGTTGATGCTTTCTAAGCAGCCATGGAGGCAGTGACAAATGGAACATGTGACAGAAGAGAAAAGGCTCAGGGGGTGTCTGAAGAAAGCAAGAAAAGACCAAATTTTGAAAATAATAGGCTCCTAGCAGGTTATTAAGATCCAGAATCATGCAGAAGGGGAATAAGGTAGGAACTTAATCCACAGATGAGAGATATTACTTGAGGGGATGGTCACAGAATTAAAGTAGGAACACTACCCTATTAAAGTTAAATTGCAGGGTAAAGTCATAACAAGAAACAGTAATACTGCTTAATATTGAATTACCGGACCTTTGATAAAAGCACTTTAAGGGGCCACCAATGAAGATCAGAGCTGGTATGAGCACTGAATGTTTGAACAAAAGATATAGGGAAAAAAGTAACAGAATTTCCCTCATGTAAGAATTGGTCTTGCTAAAAGACCAATTTAGTGAACAGCATATGTAGACTTCAGGAGAATAGATACTTAAAATTTCTAAGAAAGCAAGAGCTGATAAATGGAAAGTAATTTGCAGTTTTTGTCATCTGGTATGTATAAAATGTCACCAACATTATATTGATTTAATACGTTATTATTTTAATAAATATGAATAATGCTTAACATTCTAAAATCCTTTCATTTATGATGCCTACTCCCAACTGTTAGTGCTCCCCATAAATTCTTATATTTCTCAACGATGTACTTTGCTATGGGGTATTATCAGGAATCTGGCTTTTCCAGTTGGGGAAGAAATGACAATAATTTCAACTGGCATCATTGTCATCCAAAGTTTCAAACAGTTTTATTTATCAAAACCAGATAGTTCATTTCTCTATCATAATTCTTTCTTTCAACCCTCCTTTTTCCCATTAAATCTTTTGCTTACATTTCTCCAAAAGATATAATTTTTGACAACAAAGAGACAGGGAGTGAGCCCAGTGAATAATGACAAGAGCCAAGAAAGGACACTGGCAAGAAATATCCAAGACTGTACCTGGAAGTTCAATGACCAAAACAAAAGGAAAGTTTCAGAATTTGGGCAAACACAGAGACTGGGCAGAATAATATAGAAAGTAAGAAGCATCCATGTTGTCTATAATGTGAGGACCCAACAGAAAAGGAGAAAGCAAGGAAGAAAATCAGACTGTAGAGAGACAAGAAACAGGAAGCAAAAGGAAGAGTAAATCCAGGCCGAGGCCAGGAGATATCAGAAGGAAGGTACCTAGTCTAAGCGGACAAAAGCAAAAAATCACGGTGGTAAGACTTTAGTGAAGGTCATGAACTCTTTGAGGAGTTAACAACCCAGACTTAATAGATAAGAACAAGTAAGTGGCTTAAAGATCAAAACACATGGCCAAGAAAGACAATGAAATAGTAAGAAAAAGAAAATCCTGAAAAAGAAAATGGATGGATTTGGGTTTCATCTCATTTATATGTTTCTAGACAGAGGTCAGTAAAGAAGAGAGGGGAATTTGAGGGTAGGCTTTTAAGAATCCAGAAATCTAACATTTCCCAAGTGATTAAAATTATATAGATATCATTTGCTTAATTTTTCTGACACTTCGTTTATCAGTTTTTCCTACATACTATTTGATATCTCAGCTATCTGAAAATTGTTATCTGACTGAAACTTGAAGGATATCTCTTAGTAAAGGCATGTGGAATACAAAATCCCATTTTAAGCATGACTGGAACCAATCAAAGTTCAGGAAAAAGTTTTCATGGGGGAAACACACCATTTTTTAAATAAAAGTTTGTTTTTTTTTAATGAAGTACATTCATTATGTCTAAACTGAAAAGTGCATTGAAGTCATTTTTTTTCCAATTAAAAGAGTGTTGCATATATGTCAAGTTAGAAATCCAATACTAAATTTTATTTTAGTAATCTGATAAAATTAATTAGTGACATACCTTTGGAGATAAGGCTTCCTCTAGAAGTAGCAAATTAACACTTTATCCATGGACAATTTGGGGGAAATACTGAGTCAAGAACATTAAGAAGGGAAACCAAAAGCAATCCTGAACACAATTTTCCAGAACATTCAATGTGTGATATGAAGTCTATGGTCATTATCTTCCTTGTGTTTCTATATGTAATGTTTTTTTCCTGGATGCTTTGAATATTTTATTTTTGTCACTCAAAGATAAAGTGATAAAGAATTTGTCAGAAATTTGATTATAATGTGTTTTGCATTATTTTCATTGCTTATGTTTCTTGAAGTTTATTGTAATTTTTGGATCTGTGGATCAAATCACTTGATACTGTCCTAGAGGTCATTGAGACTCTCTTCTTAATTTTTTGTTTTATTTCTGTTTGTGCTTGATATTTGATAGTGTCTATTGCAAAGTTTTCAGAAATCCTATTTTTTTCCACTTTCTCTTAGTAATACCCAGCTATGCACTGATATTTTGCTCTTTTCCATATTTATCTTTTTCTTTTAATTAATAATAATAAAAAAAAAGAACTCGAGGTTAGATTTAGGAAAGACAAACAGAAGGTAAGGAAAAAATAATTTTTATTACAGAGAAAATTGGATGGAGTTTTTATTCTAATAAGGGAAACATTTACCTATGGATATATGTCTTCGTGCTGCGTAATCTGATTGATTACCTTATGATTTATCACTTGTATCTATTTGTACTATGTTTATTAGTAATAGTGGAAGAAGAAAAATGTTTATTCTACTTCTATTTCTGATACTTTATTTTTACAAGAAAGCTTGTCATTTGTTTCAGTAACCGAGTTTTTTCATTTTATATGATTAGAGGAATGCATTATGCTGTCTTCACATAAAGGAATCACAGGATTTTTCTAAGTTGTTTTTAAAGGAAGGTTTAATAATTTTATCCTTTTCATAAATATTAGCACTGTATTTACAAATTTGAAGCATTGAGGCTGTTATCAGTTAAATTAGTTTGAACCAAAACATGGGCTTTCCTGAAAAAAATATTTCAAAGGTATAAAAAGATAGCCTGTCATATTTTTATATTTATAAATACAATTGTTAAAGTATTTTTTAGGCTTTAGATTCTATTTAACTCTTGTAATCACACCATAGTGGAGAAAGAAATCCAAAACAACTTTCCTTTAGTAAAGAAGCAAATAATCTGAAAATTAAGATTTCTGATGCTCAAAAAAACATTGAATATTGAATATTTGATAAGATCAGTTCAGTTTAGGGTAAAGAACTATGGCTTTAAAACATGTTTACTTATTTTGCCACTGAATTAATGATTTAGTTAGTGACTTGGGGACACTCAGCATACTTTCTATAAGTAAAGTTGTTGGGGTGCCTGGGGGCTCAGTCAGTTGAAGGGCTGACTTTAACTCAGATTAATCTCACACTTCGTGGATTCAAGCCCCATGCAGGGCTTTGCGCTGACTACACAGTGCCTGCTTTGGATTCTCTGTCTCCCCAACTCAAAAATAAATTAACATTTAAAAAAAAGTCAAAATCCCTCTTTTTCATATGGCAGTATGAACTGTAAGTAATGGATAAACATACGTCACGGTAGTCCAAAGTTTTCCAGAAAAGGAACAGAAATAAGAAGATATCTCAGTTACTATCCGGTACCAAGAGTGGAGGAACTAATGCCTTGTGAATAATTACTTCTTGGGAAATGTAAACTTCGGCCTTCAGGGGCTGTCCTTGTCCCACTCCCACAGCAGGAAGTACATGAGATTTCAACATAAACAGGCTGCAGTGAATTGCCAGTGGTTACTTGTTCTGCATAGTATACCAGATCAATAACATGTCTCTCATACCATTTGGGAAATCAGATTATGATTTAAGAACAGGCATCATAACACCATGTAATCTTTATTGAAAGCCATCCCTTCAGCATTTGTATAATTTCTATTAAATAGCATTTCAGTACTTTATATTTTTATTTAATCCTTTCTATGATCGTGGGGACCTAAAAGCCACATGCCATATGTATTTTTGAAGAATTTAAAATCAGTGCATAATTTCTGTCTAAGTTGTTCTGCGTAAGGCAGAGGTACGCAGTCTCAGGGTTAAGGTATGCTGCTAACTGTCCAAAGCTCTGCTAATGGAGAAAGCCACGTTAAGATAATAAACCATTAACAGTTTTTGGGGCACCTTTATGGCTCAGTAGGTTAGGTGTCCGACTTCGGCTCAGGTCATGATCTCACGGTCCGTGGGTTCAAGCCCTGCGCCAGGCTCTGTGCTGACAGCTTGGAGCCTGGAGCCTGCTTCCAATTCTGTGTCTCTCTCTGCCCCTCCCCTGCTCTTTCTCTGTCTATTTCTCAAGAATAAATAAATACTAAGAAAAAATTGACAGTTTTTAAAAAGGTATAATCATGGGCAAAAAATGTCAGGTAATCTCTGATATGGGCAACGTTTAAGATAATTTATCTGAGGAGCATAGAAAAGAACCAAGGTCTCCAGAGCATCTCCTAAGAGCTAAACACTTTCTATAGATTGTCATTTAGTCCTTCTAATGGCCTAGAATATAGACATTGCTAATGATATTAATAGGCAAAGAAGTTCAGGTTCAAAGAAGCTACCTCATTCAAGATTACTTGGATGGAAAATAGTAAAGCTGGACCTTAAACCCAGGTATATCTGACCCCAAAGCCAGTGTCCTTCTAATTACACTCTTCTCACTAAAGAGAAATGTCATATTATAAGATGATGTGCTCCTAGCTAATATATTTGAGGAAGGGGATTTGGTAGTCATTGCCAATTATTTTAACATTTTCTTAGATATCAGATTAATGCTACACTTATTTCTATTATAATCTTTACCCCATTTTGTGTTATTTTGTCTCTCAATTGTCACCTCCCTAAGATTGAATGTTCTTTGAATGCAGAGCCTATATTTTATCTCTCTATCTCTCTTATCTCATAAGAGACTGCCCATTCATTTATTCATTCGTTCATTCACAACATATAAAGCACCTACTATGTGCCAGGAATTATATCAGCACATTGTCTTCAGGAAAAAGCAAGAAATTACTTTCCTATGGGGCAATATACAAGAAGTACGAGAAATGTATCCTCAAAGTGCAATTATTCTTTCATGTATTTATTGGATTTCTAATTGCCTCATTTCAAGAAAGGCAATGATGAATACACATTGAAAACAAAAACCAAAAACTGTCATCAGAAGGCCTAGCACCTAGTTATGATTTTGCCACTTGTACCACAGGCACATCAATTAACCCCGTCAAACACTACTTTCTTGTCCTCTACAAGTCAAAGATGTCATTAAAAAGCAAGAGTAGGGGCGCCTAGGTGGCTCAGTCAGTTCAGTCTCTGACTTTGGTTCAGGTCATGATCTCGTGGTTTACGGGTTCGAGCCCAGGGTCGGGCTCTGTGCTGACAGCTCAGAGCCTGGAGCCTGCTTTGGATTCTGTGTCTCCCTCTCTCTCTGCCCCTCCCCCACCTCGCTCTGTCTCCCTCTACTTCAAAAATAAATAAACATCAAAAACAATTTTAAAAAAAGCGACATTTTACTATACCTAAAATATAAAGAGCTTCTGTAACCAATCAGGAAAACAAATGCTGTCCTGAAGGGGGGCAATTCAAAGTCCCGTCTAGCCAAATGTTCCGATTTCTTTGTAACCTTTACTGTTCTCAGGTCCAGACTGATGATGATGGAGTATGGAAGGGATAGACACGATGAAGATTCCCCAGGCAAGAGTGAATCACACTCATGAGTCACTTGCTATGACAAAGTGGGATTCCTGCTGAGGAACATAGTGAAAACTCCCCACTCTACCTCCACATGGTCATTTGGCAAGAAAGTTGAGATGGAAACCCTGCCATCTGCATTTAATGGCTTTTAAGGCCATTTGGTTATTGGCACCACTGTTGCCAAAGGGAAGAGAGATGATGGAGGAGGGCATATGGAAAGGGTTTCGTAGACCCGACCTAGAGGTTGTATACATTACATCTGCTCACATCACGGAGGTTAGAACTCAGTCACACGACCACAGTTAACCGTGAAGGAGGCTGGGAGTTTTGGCCTAGCTGTGTGTGGAAAAGAAGACAGAAAAAAGGATTTTGGAGTTAAGTAGCATCTCTGCTACAATAACCGTTAGAGAAAAACCAAGAGAAAAAAGTGGAGTCTAACTTCCTTGTGTTTTATTCCTTTCTTGTTTTTTTGTTTTGAGCTTACAGTCCTTCGTTCTTAATCTGTGGCAATCCTTAGAGTTGAAACTGGAGATGCTTCCTCCAAGATCATTTGACTTTGCTCTTACTGACTGCTGGCCTGGGACCACTTTTCTTTCCAGGCAGATCCCAGCCAAGTGGGACTCTCAGGGGAGTTTCTCACCTTGCTATCTCCTGTGCTTAACCTGATACCACATTTGCTCTCATTGTCTGTTCTTTCTGCCTCTTTGGTCCACTGGTCAGAGATCATGGCTCTGGTTTTGGCTCACCGGAATATTTTGGGGGCAAGCCTAGAGATCGCCTTTTCTTCTTGTAAGCTGAACAATGCGCTTATAAGTACACTTTATTCAGGATGCGGTGGTTTTATAATGGGAGGGATTTCCAGTTAAAATAATCCACTACACGTCTGAAAGTATTGCTCCAAGGGAAGAATTTTAAAGATTCTTTTTGACCTACCACGACTTTATCTTCTCAAACAGTTTTGAGATTTTTTTGTCAGGTGATAAAAAACAAAACACGCCTTCAGCTTTTGAAGGCAAACTATAAGTTCTATAGTTTATGCTCTTAAGTATGTTTTTGTAAAACAGTATTTGATAAGGAAATTGTATTCAATGAAGTCAAATTTGAAACCACAAAATATTAAGCTCATCAGTTATCACTGGACTCCTTCCAGATATTCCTGATGACATATGATTCAAAGTCTTTTTAAAATACACTACTTAGGGGCTCCTGGGTGACTAAGTCTGTTAAGTGCCCAATTCTTGATTTCAGCTCAGGTCAAGACTTCACTGTTTGTGAGATAGACCCCTGTGTTGGGTTCTGCGGCATGGAGCCTGCTTGGGATTCTCTCTCCCTCTCTCTCTCTCTCTGTGCCTCCCTGCTCACGCATGCTCTCTTTCTCTCTCAATAATAAATAAACATTTAAAAATAAACAAACAAAAAAAACCCCAAGCTGCTTAGAGTTCTATACGTTTTCTGCATGTTATACTTTTTCTTAGTTTACAAATGTTTCAAAATTTTCTAGCCTATTCAAGATGGAGGAGGGTTGTACAAGATATTCACACTACTGAGACTATTTCAAGACTTTTTCACTTGTTACCAAAACTTAATGGTTTTCATGCTGTGTCGTGGAGACCATAGTGTCCTGCCAAGGATATTAATACGTATCCCATAGTAAAATAATTCTATGGTTAAATAAATCTGGCTGTCTTTCAGGGATTAACAATGTGCATTAGCATAGTGATATCTCAATCTATTTCTATCTCAACATATTTCTTTTTTTTAATCTTAATGGCAATTTATTTTTGAGAGAGAGAGAGAGAGAGAGAGAGAGAGCATGAACAGGGGAGGGGCAGAGAGAGAGGGAGACACAGAATCTGAAGCAGACTCCAGGCTCTGAGCTTTCAGCACAGAACCCGATGGGGGGCTCAAACTCACAGACTGTGAGATCATGACCGGAGCCAAAGTCAGATGCTTAACTGACTGAGCCACCCAGGGGCCTCATATCTCAATATATTTCTATATTCCTAGTGAAAATATATGTCTTCAAATCTTCTTGGAGGGAATTCAGCATAATCTCTTGACTCATAAAGTTTTAGGAATTTGGTGAAAACTATCTCATGGATTTTTTGGCCACAAGTTTAAAATAATGGCATTTAATAAGAAGGCAATCACAATTGAACATGGCTACAATATCAAACAACTGAAACAGAGAAATACATTTGTGCCCCAAACAATGATATAAAGCTGGATAGGTGTCAACATGAACCAATAAAAACTTGCAGTCTGGAGGAGAAAATGGCAGCATGGTATAGAACACATGAGTGAAATACCCTAGCTTATCGAATGCTTTTGAAGTGCTCGTTAATGTATTTTGTTTTCTAACCTGATGAAAAAATGTGATTTTTACTCATGAAGAAAACAGAACTCTGGCTCCTATCACATAATACCTACAGATGAATTCAGTATTTGTAGTTGGCTTCGATAGTTTTAGTGTTAGAGTTACAAATAACTCGGGAAGGGAAGGGAATGGTCACACCATTATTTCATCAGATCTAAGGAAATTAAACTTTTGACTATATTGGGAATGGATCATTTTGAAACATGGAAAAACACAAGTCAGAAAGGCATGTTGGGAGTGCACATTTAAGCAACATGCAAATAATAAGACACCCTGGCCCAAGAACTCCTCAAATGTGGCCTAAAGGGACGGAATCCTCATTCTGGAAATGGATGCAGCTCCCCTTGCCTTCTACTAGGGCTTCAGAACCCCCAGAATGTTCACATTTTAGACTAGTTAATTCTTTGTTGTTGGGGGATGTCCTGTGCATTGTAGGGTGTTCAATAGCATTTCAGGCCTCTGTGGACTAGATGCCAGTAGAAATGTCCTCTTCCAGATGTGACAACCTAAAATGCCTCCAGATGTTGTCAAATGTCCCCTGGGGCAAAATCTCTCCCAGTTAAGAACAAATCAGGATTGGTTGGTTCCCTACACCAATCACTAAAGAAGTAAATCAGGCATCTAAACATTTATTCTGCCTTGGTGCTTACTAAGCCATCTACTGAGGCGCTCTTGAAGAGTGGGTGGCACCAGATCACAACCCAGCTATACCATCTATTAGCTCTATGGCCAGTTGACTTTCCTGACTTCTATGTGTTTCAGCCTCCTTATTTCTAAAACAGGGAGAATGATAGCATCAACTTTACAGGATTGTTGAAAAGATTAGATGACAACTTTTTTTTTAATGTTTATTTATTTTGAGGAGAGAAAGAGAGACAGATCATGAGTGGGGGAGGGGCAGAGAGAGGAGGACACAGAATCCCAAGCAGGATCCAGACTCTGGGCTGTCAGCACAGAACCCAATGCTGGCCTCAAACTCATGAACTGTGAGATCATGATCTGAGCTGAAGTTGGATGCTTAACGGACTGAGCCACCCAGGTGCCCATAGATGACAACTTTTGTAAAGCATATTAATCAGTGCCTGGTACTTAATGGTTTATTAATAAATTTAGTTAACTACTAATTATCATTATTATTAATTTCACTTATCTCATCCTCTCTAAAAGATCATTGACTCCACCAAGTCAAGATTATGTTTCTTTTTTATTTATTAATACATTGACATTCAGCTTTCTACTTGAGTCTTCTGTAATTTTAGTAGGTATAAGCCAGAAGCCCTGAATTTAGTCAACTGTTTGACACTTGCATCATTGAGATTCTCCAAGGTTAGAAGAAAACTCTGTATTGTCATAAATTAAAGAAAATATAAGGGAGCCTGGGTGGCTCAATCGGTTGAGCGTCCCACTTTGGCTTAGGTCATGATCTCATGGTTCATGAGTTCGGGCCCATGTCAGGCTCTGCGCTGACGGCTCAGACCCTGGAACCTGCTTTGGATTCTGTGTCTCCCTCTCTCTCTGCCCCTCCCCCACACACGCTCTGTCTCTGCCTCTCAAAAATAAAGAAAAATAATTTTTTAAAAAATTAAAAAAAAAGAAAATATAGCAGAGGGATGTCTCTGGGTAGCCATTTCATTAAACTTCCCTGATAACAACTCTATTTCACTACCTGCTTTTGTTCATTTTCAACAAGTTATTGCTTCATTATATGCATGTTATACTAATTATAATGAAAATATCCCATTGTCCTCCCCTCCCGTGTGATAACGTGGGCATGTGTATACCAATACAACTTCGTTGGGAAATGAGACTGTGGAGTTAAAATTCCCTTACAGCGTGAATTAACCATAAATGTAAATATTCACTAGTAATTTTCTTAACAGGTCAACTAGCCTTCTGTAGAGAACAGTGGGGGCTTTGGGAATTGGGAAATGACAAAGGTCAGTTTTGACCCGGTGGGGAAATGAGCCTGAATGAGGCTTCGCAAGGGGAACACTGGGACACACAGCATTAGGAACATGAGGTAATCATCCTAAAGATAAACTCACAATTCACAATTTTACACAGGACTGACTCTGTGAGTAGACAGCCCTCCCCAGCTGTCTCATAATCAGGCAGGGCAGAGAATGAGAAGAGCCCACGTTATTGACATCACACCTTACTGACTGTTGGAATTTGAAGAAATCACTCTTCCCGAGTGACAGGTGAGAGCTAAGCTTTCATTTTCTAAAGGAGTGTGGAGCATCTGAGTCACCTCCTGAAGTGACAGCTCAGGTTTTCTGACAATGTTGCATCCGTGCTCCTCCCTCCAACCTGTGAACAGTGCCTGGACTTTGACAGCCCCATCACTCTGCAGAGGTTCAGAACAAGAAGACAGGGAGGGGTCCATACTATTCCATTCCCGGTGTTGTTCTGCCATCACTCAACACATTCCCACCCTATGTGCTCTGATGTCTGTGGTCCAGATTGTGTCACTTCACCCATAGCCCCCCATTACTTGGCTGCAATCTACTCATTTTTTTTCCTCAAAGTGGGGGCAGAGGGAGAGGGAGAGAGAGAATCTGAAGCAGGCTTCTCTACCAGCATGGAGCCAAACGTGGGGCTCGATCTCATGATACTGAGACCATGACCTGAGCCCTAATCAAGTGGCTTACTGACTGAGCCACGCAGATGCCCCTGCAATGTACTCTTAATACCAAGCTGCCTCAAAACTCTTCATGGAACAAGGTAGCTTGTAAATGAACAACACTGTTGTGAAAAGAAATATTTTCTTTTGCAACTACAAATGCATTCTTTCGTTGAGCAACAAGAATTACGACTTTAGCCTTGGGGGCAAAGGACATTTAAAAAATGCGAATAAGAAATACAGAAATTGTTGGAAATGCTGACTAAATCTGAGCATTGTTAAGCTGGGTAAAGCTAGCTTTGAGAATATCTATCTTCTACATATACCCTTCCTTCAGCAAAGTATGGAAATAATCATGCGCCTGCTCTGATGGGTGTTATAAAATCGATTTTAGTTCTTGGACAGGCAGGGCTTATTTGATCTGGGATTAAAGTGGCACTTAAATGATTTGATCTTTTCAATTTTTAACTATAGACAACTCTTAACTTGGTTCCTATGAGCAACTTTAAAATAAAATCTTGGCTTTAAGTTTCTGAAATTCAGTGTTAAGCTCATTTGTGGAGAATAATATATCATATTTTGCTTTTATATCTAAATGTAAGTGGGAGGTATAAATTTCCATGGATGCCTACCACTTTACAAAGTCAAGGTATTCATTATAACTGTTAGTCTGTATATATGGAAAGCGTTTCTGTCCTCTAGATTACTACAAATAAGAGCTGTAGTGTCAGAGAGGACTTACTCTCAAATGCCTTTAACATTTAATTATACTCTCCTGGATTTAAAACATATTTAATCATGAAATAAAGTAATGTAGTCCACCTTGCTTCAAATGGAAAAGAGGTTGTTTTATAAACCTTAGCACATTCCTGACACATAGTATATGCTCAATCAATGTATGATCAATTATTCATTGAACACCTGAGGTTTCTTCCTTATTAAGTTCTTCTTCATTTTATTTAGAAAGAAAAGCCATGATTCCCACCTCTGAAAAGCTAAGTTCAGAACACAATTGTAACCAAAAATAGAAAAATCTTAGTAATCAACAAATAAATAAGGTGTATTATAATTATAATTATTATTTATTATCATAAATAAAATCTGCTTTATAATTACAAAAGAACCTCCTTTGGCTGCTAATTATGTAAATTCTCTCCCCATTGTTTCTCTATGATGGTGTCCCTGCACTCTCCATATAATTTGCCTGTAGAAAATCAGTTATACTCTGTATGTCCTGAAAACACAGGTGAATCAATGGCTTACCTTTCACTGGGGACAACTTCTCTCTGTGTAACTGAGGACTCCAGGCAGCAGGTGCAGGATCATGACTGGGAGGTGTGTCTGAAATGTAGTAAGATTATGAAGTAGGATAGTGGAGTTATGGCTTTTGTCTAATACAATTTACAACTCTGATTAGCTGATGCAGCCCTTAACCCCGAGTCAGACTAAAACCCTAAAACTAATCGTAACCCATAAAAAGACCATATGCACTGAAAAACTCTTGGAGAGAGAGAGAAATCAAGTTTTAACATTATACATACCTTGGTAAGATCCAAATACTTCTAGTTTGGGGCTTAAAAAAATTGTCCCTAGTATTTTACTGTCATTAATTTTAAAGAAAAACTTTTTGTAAGAAATGTGAATACCTCCTGTTCTCTTCTTTGTTCAAATTTATTCTTTCCTGAATAAAATGGTTTAATTGGATATTTATTAACAATGCTTTGCAGACCTATGAATGTTTCACTACGCCTGATTCAAAAACTTCATAAGTAAACAGTTCATGAGAATTTTCAAAATTTGTCCAATATCTTGCTTTTTCAGCTTCTGCATTTCGGGTCTCCCTCCAGAAAGTATAAGACATAGAGTTACTCTTATTTTTGTGTTATTTAGAATACGGTTGGATTCAAATAACCAAAGACCCAAGAAACGCTTAAACACAAAAACATTAACATAACAAAAAACCCATAGGTAAGGTAATCACAAGATTCATTAATATAATGATGACACCATATCATCATCTGACCTCCGCTCTGCCATCTTGAAATCAATATCTAAGTTTTTCTTGGTTGCAAAAAGGCTGCAGCAATCTGAGACATTGTTAGTTCCTTGCACAATAATTTCTCAAGTCCAGAAGAAAAGATATATTTTCCTTTAGTTCCTTTTTAAGAGTAGAGAAAACTTCCCAGAAGCCTCTCAACAATTTCTCTTTACATTTCACTGGGCAGAACTGCATTCTATTTACTTTCCTACTCCTAAAGCAGTCACTGAAAAGAGAAAAGGATTCCTGTGGCATTGCTGTGATTGTGAGACCTAATCTAGATCCACATCTGAGGACTGGTCTTTATCCCACCCTCCTCTGAAGGACACAAGCTTGCAATAAAGGAACAAAAATTGGATTCTGTGTGCAAACAAAGTAGAGTCCAAACGAACAAGGGTTGAGGTTCTGTACACAGCAAAAGTTGGAAAATGAGGAGATAACCATCAGGACATAGTTTACATCAACTGGAGCACTTTCCACAAGTAAGATTCCTATACAGAAATGTGACCAATTCTGACCTTAGAGTTAAGGATCTAAAGTGTGGACTGTTTGAATGAATTTAATATTATATGCTTGTGAGAAGCTTGGGTTTTATACTATTAACTCCCATGTCCCCATCATCTTTTTTTTTTTAAATCTGGCTTTCAGGGTGAGTTTTCCTCTATTTCTCCAGCAGTTCAGTGATAGATATGTAATACCTCATTTGAACTCCAAATGTCACTAAAAATACCAGTCTCGCTTTCCTAGAGCCTGAAACTTGAAAAGGTTTCTGTCATTTAAAACAAAAACATGAACAAACACTTGAATGTGATTCCATTTAAAACAAAAATCAGTAGTAGTTGCATAAGGCTTTATACATTTTAAGGTATGTTATTATAAATTTCTCTATTTCTCAAAAAAACTTAAACTTTTTTTTAAAAAAAGCAAAAACTTAGCTACAATCTTATGCAAAGATAGGAGTACAGGCAATTAGGCAATAAAAGCACATTTGGGGGCGTAGTAACACAGAGCATGAATCTGGTGAGTGAAATGATAGTTTCGAGGCCATTGATATTGATAAGCCCCAAGTTTTAAACCAAGGCAATTTTGTAAATCTTTGACTGCTTTCCAAGAAGAGTTCCCCAGGCCATGCAACTGATAAAAATAAATAAATAAATAAATAAATAAATAAACAACCAAGAAAATTTTTTCCCCCAGAACTGATTTAGGACCATTCTAAATACTGGAACCTACTGAATATTGATGTATGTCAATCTCTGCTTACTTTTTAGGCATGGATTTGCCTGACTGGACCCAAAGCATAACTGATTACAAATAATCCTTAGTTATTAATGACCATGCGGATTGCAGTAAGTAATATTTTTATCAATAGTAAGATTTCATAGAAAAGATCTTCAGAGCAATAAACGTTTCTCACAGGAGAGTTAAAGAATTTGATATATCCAAAAACCAGGAAAAAGTATAAAAGTATACTTTTATAAGTAAACGATGATGTCTTATTACTATTAAATAGGAACATCTTGAATATTCACCAACTGAATGAGCTCATTTGTTACAGTTAGAATGAATAACTGGCAATCAATTATTTTAAAAGTAAAATTATTTTTGTAGTTGCTCCCCAATTTGTAACTGATCTGTAACTTATCTAATACTTGCTAAGTGGTATGCACAGATAATGCAGTTTCCACATATTTACTCTTTTTTTTTTTTTCACAAGTTTCCAAGGTTAGCACTACTATTTTCTTTTTTAAATGAGGGGCTGCTGCATGGAGGGTAATTAAATTGCCCAACGTCAAAATGTTAGTAAGTGACAGCCAGGAAAATTCCATAACCAAACGCTGTCATTTAATTATCTAAATGTTTGTTTCACAAATAGTTTATCTTGGTGCATACTCCAAAACATAGTCCAAACCTAGTTCTGCTTTATAGAAGTTACTTTTTGCTGAGGTGAATGCACTGTAATGAAGTTTTACCACACATCAAGCTAAAAGTGTTTTAGCACTTTTTGTTTCAGAGTAGCCTGGACATTCGAAAACTTCTGCCAATATAAAAATGAATATTTTAAAAATTTATTGCTGAATAGGCAAAGAGTATATTGATGTATTCAGAGGCCATAATCAAAGTGAGGATTTTTGCTTCTACTAGGACAGAGATGTTATGCTGGACTGACTCTCACAGATAACAATTATAAACTCTGAAATTTATCATATATTAAATATATATAATATATAAATAATACATGTTATATAGTCATATATTATATTAAATGTCTTATATATTTAATATAAATAACAATTTAATATACTGAATTTATTTTACATTATATACATCTTCTTTTTTCAATTTCACCAATCATCAGGGAAATGAAAATAAAAACCACAATGAGATATCACTTGACATCTGTTAAGATGGTTAATATCAAAAAAACAAAATAAAACAAAAGACAATAGGCGTTGGCCAGGTTATGGAGAAACTGGAACCCTTGTCCACCCAGACCTTATGGCCAGTTAAATCCAATAAAACAGTCATGACACTTCTCCAAATATCAAGGTCCACCCTTCAGTCTGGGAATTCCTACTGTTTTCCCTCTTTTTTCCTTCATTTCCAGTAACATGTACTGCCTAAGTTGCTTAACTGGGATATTATTTAACATGTACTTACTAGCATTAGATATGTGGACATGTATGATGACTTCTCACTAAATAAAAAAGGAAAATTGGAAAGTTAAAAATATATATATATTATATATAATATATAAATATATAATATATTTTATATACTAAATATTTTATATTATATATGTATTTAGTTATACTATATTATATTTAAATATATTATATATAATTCATATAATTATATAAATTAATTAATATAGAATATATAATTATACTATATAATAGTATATTAATATATATCATTATATAGTAATATTATATATTAATTACATATTAATATATATCATTATATATTAATATTATATATTAATTATATATATTCATAATATATAATTATAATTATAATATATAATTTAATTATATAAATTATATAAATATAATCTAGTATATATATGCTTTTCTTGTATGGATGCATCAGTATGTGTGATACGGGGTAGTTAGAATACAAGAGCAGAGACCTCATAGCTTTATCATTTCAAGAAGTCAGAGGATGGGATTCAGCATTACATTAGTTAATGGAAAGTGACAGAAAGAGACTGGAAATGAATAAGGCACAGAGAGAATGAATAAGGAAACAGAGAGAATCCAGGGATCATAGGAAAAACTTAGAAGACTAAAAGAACAGAGAAAGAAATTCCTTCTGCTACCCTCTACAGGAGAGACAATTAAGGTATTTGTCTGCTAAAGCAAAATAGACATTCTTCAGAGAAAGATAACAAAATCCAGTGTCTGTATAGCATATCATCCTCAATTTCTAGAATGTAAGTTGAAACATTTTCAGAATAATGTGAACAAAATAGGAAAATAAGATGGATAATTAAAGTAAAAACTGTCATTAATAAACAAGCTACAGATTATACAGGTGTTGGAATTAGCAGCCATTGTATGTTCAAGGAAATATCCTCATAATAAAAAGAACAAATGAGGAATATTGGCAAAAAATGGCAATTACAGAAAAGAACTAAATGAAAATCAGAAAATTAAAAATATATCACATTGATATAAGAAATACAACGTATGACTTATTGGCAGATTGAAGATGGCATAATAGACCATCAGAAGAATGATCTATAGAAAATATCCAATCAAAAGAACTGAGAGAAAAATAATAAAAGCAAACTTAACAGAGCCTCAATGCCATATAGTAATATCAAATGTTTAAATGGAATCATATCTAAGGGGGTCAAATTTTTTAAATGTTTATTTATTTATTTATTTATTTATTTATTTATGTTTTTAACGTTTATTTATTTTTGAGACAGAGAGAGACAGAGCATGAGTAGGGAGGGGCAGAGAGAGAGGGAGACACAGAATCTGAAACGGGCTCCAGGCTCTGAGCTGTCAGCCCAGAGCCCGATGTGGGGCTCAAACTCACGGACCGTGAGATCATGACCTTAGCCGAAGTCGGACGCTCAACCGACTGAGCCACCCAGGCGCCCCAAATGTTTATTTATTTTTGAGGGAGAGAGCATAATCAAGGGAGGTGCAGAGAGTGAGGGGGACAGAGTTTCTGAAGCAGGCTCTGCGCTGTCAGCAGTGAGCCTGATGTACAGCTCGAGCTCACAAACCCTGAGTACTTGACTTAAAGCAAAATCGGATGCTCAACCAACTGAACCACCCAGGAGCCCTTAAGGGGATCAATTTTTATTGTCATTTAAAGAGAGAAACCTCACTAGAAAATCACTTCTTAGAATACCACATGTATACCTTACTTTCAATAAAGGAATTACCATTCTAAAGTGGTGGGGGATACATTTTGGTAATAATACATGGAAAGGGCAAAATAATCATCTCTCTTCTCTGCACCAGATATAATGGTCTTCCATGCATGTGCCATATTGTCAAACTATCTACATGCCCTTAAAAAGATGATAGTGCATTCTTCAGATTGATTATTTCATAGATTTATGAGATGAGCTGCCATTGCTTCTTCTCTGTATCAAAATCAATGATGACACACACAAACACCTGATGTCTGTGGGTATCTGTATGTGGGGGGAGATGTATAAGTGTAGAAATAGATATAGGTATAGATGTAGATGTAGATGTAGAGATGTGGACGTACGTGTACACATGCGTATACATACACATATCGTCTTTCAGCTACAACACTATGCTGTATATGTCCATCTCCAGTATGGTACTCAGCTCAAACATATTAAATGAGTGGAACAAGAAACACGAAATAGCTTCTCATATGTGTTTTGCAAGGATTACAATCAAAGTTCACTGCCCTGTTTATTTGTTTAAAACTCCTTTGGGAGAGAAACTGTTCAAGATGACTTACGTGAGGTCACAAGTCCTTCACTCTTACAGATGTCCTAAAATATACTCCTATGTTAAGTCAGTTACCTAGACTGTAATTACTTCTTTAGCTCCTGTATTTCTCGGTAAATAAGCAAGACTGAACAGATGTGTCCTCACCTTTCTAGCCACAGAAGTATGTTTACTGAGTTACTCCGTGGAATAATGCAAGAAACCTATTTAGAAACTTCTATAAGGTTGGTGTCACTTCATCTATTTTCAGGATACCACTGAGGATGCCTTTTATTACTTCCAACAAATGTACCCTTTTGAAGAACTTCAGGAGAAATCTTTGCTCACTCTTAGTACCCAGAACAGATATTCAGTACTGTCCATGGGCAAATGTTGTGTAACTAACAAGGTCTCTCTTTGTATGTGAGTTCCAGAAAATTAGAGCCAAGTTTGAGGCCTACATTTAAGTTATGTATAGTGCCTTAAGGTTGTCACTGTAGTCTTATGTTGGTTTCTTTCTTTCTCCATTCTGCATTTTTTTTCCCAATCTCTTTCACTTCAGCTCCACAGTGTGCTCTTTGTCATATGTTATGCATCACTGTAGAGTAGAATCTTGCTTTGGAAGAAAGTTGGTAATAAATGAATATTCCTTTATTTTAAATAATGTTGTTGATAGGCACCCAGTTTGTAGGAAGAATGATATATACTGCCCTATTTTATCCACTAAAATAATGCTGTAAGTTTAGGTATCATATATTTTATAGTGAACAAACGAGTGTCAGAAATGTTAAGTAACTTGCCTGTGGACCAGAGGTGTATCCTCGGTGAACAGAATCTTGAAGTCCAGTGCTCTTGTCACTAAATCCACAGCTGTCTTTGGGATTAATTCAGATTCATTTCACATTTGCACAATAAAATCAGGAATATATTTTACTTACATTTTGAAGATCTTTTAGATTACGGATAATTTAGCAATCATTACTCTCGTGCCTTAGTCACAATGACCACTCCCTGGTACTTGACCAAGTAACATAGCTAAAATAGCATTTAATCTATGTTTTTAGTTTTCAGTATGTGTTTATGCCCATGCTTCCATATTTTTTTATGTTTCCTTGTATAAAGTCAAGCAGGTGTTATCCCAACAGGTAGCCCTTATGTCAAAAGGATGGTAACTATAAATATCCATGTTTAATCTATATTGACCGTCCCTGGATCACTAGGCTACAAACTAACAACTCATAAAGAACTTGCTAATGTAGTGAATTTGGAATTCAGCCACGCTTTAATTACTAAATCTGTCACATCTTTATTCATTTTTGCCTATTCTGCAGATTAGAAGTAGAAAATAGCGACTATCTCTAGTTTCACAAATGATAGCATTACTGAACACTACTCATATTTAACACAAACAGCAGGTGGCCACTGTCTGTTACTATTTTAAATCAAATTATTTTATTTTGTACACTTGCTGATTTGCCCTTGTTATGTGTACTTTGCATAGAATATTAAATCTTTGTAAATAATGTTAAACATAAAAATGAACTTAATCTCTAAACAACTCTTCCAAATCTGGACATTTTAAATTAGACTTACTGCTTTATGTTCATGTAAAACCACCAAGTCTGAAGAAAGAATTTATGCCAAATTAAACAAGGAACAGTCAATTAGGTATTTTAAAGACTCCATTCAAATGCTAAAATAGGTTCTGAAGGAAGTTCCAAAAGAAGAGTTCCCAAAATGCTTTGAGCAGTAACAGCATCTCAGAAATAAACTTGTAATTTCCTCAGACTTTGCCTGTGATAGACACAGTACTCATTGCACTGTATCAGTTCCGTATGTGTATTAAACCATCCATTTTGTGCACTAATTTTTGAAATCCCGTTAGATAGTGAGATGTTTTACAACAAAGACTATGTCATTATGCACTTTACTCTCTGTGTCTGACACACAGTAGGCATTCACATAATGTTTATATGCTGAATAAATGAATGCCCCAAGTTCTTTTCAAAGCATACTTCTTTTGGGGATTTTTTAGAGCTGTTCTAAGTTCGCAGCAAAATTAAGAGGAATGTGCAGAGATTTCCCATAATCACCTGCCCTCATATATGCATAGACTCTCCCATTATCAACACCCCCCATGAAAGTGGTACCTTTGTTACAATTGATAAGTGCATGTTGACACATCATAAGCACCCCAAGTCCATAGTTAACATTAGGGCTCCATTTTGGTATTGTACATTCTATGCGTTTGGACAGGTACAAGATGAGATGTACCTGTCATTATGGTATCATACAGGGCATTCTCCTGCTCTAAAAACCCTTTGTGACTTGCCTATTTATTCCTTCCCCAACTTCTGGCAATCACTGATCTTTCTATGGTCTCTATAGTTTTGCCTTTTTCTGGAATGTCACATAGTTGGAATCATACAGTATGTAGTCTTTTCAGATTGACTTCCTTCACTTACTGATAGGCATTTCAGTTTCCTCCATGTCTTTTCCTGACTTAATAGCCGATTTCTTGTTAGCAATACATAATAGTCCATTGTCTGGTTGTGGTACAGTTTATTTATCCATTTACCCACTGAAGGACATCTTGATTACTTCTAAGTTTTGGCAATTATGAATAAAGCTCCTATACACACCCATGTGTAAGTTTTTGTGTAGATACAAGTTTTCATCTCTTTTGGCTAAGTGCCAAGAAATGCAGTTGCTTGATTGTCTCCTAAGGGTATCTTTAGTTTTGTAAGAATCTGCCAAACTGTCTTCCAAATGCGCAATTTTGCATTCCCCCCAGCAATGAGAGCTCCTGTTTCTCCATAGTCTCTTTAGCATTTGGTGTTGTAAGTGTTTGGTATTTTGGCCATTCTATGCAGTGGTATCTCATTGTTTTCATTTGCATTTCCCTGATGACATAGGCTGTGGAGCATCTTTTCATATGCATGTTTGTTATGTATGTATCTTCTTTGGTGAGGTATCTGTCCAAGTCTCTTGCTTACTTTTTAATTGGGTTGTTTCTATCCTTATGGTTGAGTCTTAAGTGTTCTTAGTATATTTTGAACAATAGTCTTTTATCAGATGTGTGTATTACACATAATTTTTTCCAGCCTGTGGCTTGTCTCCTCGTTGTCTTGACATTGTCTTTTGCAGAGCAAAACATTTTAATTTTAATTCAGTCCGGCTTATTGATGAATTTTTCATGGATCATACCTTGATGTGTGTATCTAAGAAGTCATTGTCATGCCTAAAGTCATCGAGATTTTCTCCTATGTTATCATCTAAGAGTTTTATAGTTTTACACTTTACTTTTAGGTCTGTGATCCATTTTGAGTTAATTTTTATGAAGGGGGTCAGGTCTATGTCTAGATTCATTTGTTCGTTGTGAATGTCCAGTCATTCCAATACCACTGTTGAAAACTTCTGGTGTTTTAAAAACTAAATCCTTGCACCATCTAAAAACTAAATTCCAGAGGGATTAAAATCTAAATGAAAAACTAAAACTAAATATTGTTTGAATAACATAGTGAGTAGAAGTGACCTTCCTAAACAAAACATGGATGTCTGTATGCCGTAAATACAGAAAAAACAGACAGATTTGATTGTCAGTCACATGAAAGTACCTGTGAAGAGCACAAAGAATGTCAAGAGGCAATGGAAAATCTCTGGTAATTTTATTTCATGAAAGATGGAAAAGGGTTGATATTTGTACTTTACAGTATGATCCTACAAATTAATAAGAAAAATAAATGAAAGGGGGCTTCCTGGAGAAGAAACCAGAAATTCAAGAAGGAGGAGGCAGAAAAATAAGAGTAGGAGCAGAAAAACAGAAAATATAGTCTGCCTGACGAGTAATCAGAATAACGCAAATATCAGTAAGAATGACACATCTTCCATTTATCAGACTGGCAAGAGATAAAAAGTTTCATAACATGGACTTCTGGCAAGGTGCTAGGACCTCGAACACACCGATTTGTGCAGATGCTAATTTATACAAGCTTTTGAAATGTAATCTTAAATTAACATTTAATTAACATTTAAAATTCAAGCCTCTCTGACTAAGCAGTTTTACCTTTATAAATCTCTCCTCATCAGGTGCAGATGTATGTTCCAGGGTGTTCATCGTTTATTTTGCTCACCTGTGGGAGAACAATAAAATAAATCATGTCACAACTGCAGTATTGAAATGCTGTGGAGTCATTAAAAAGAATTGAATAGATCTGTTGGTGCTAAGCTAGAAAGATGATCATAGTAGAATATCAAGTCAAAAAGTTAAATAGCAAAGTAGTAGGTTTTCATTTTCATAAATATATATATATATATATATGATTATATATATTGCATAGGCATATATTATATGGGAAAATAAAATGTTACACCGAAACCCTTATAATAATTACTTTGGTGGCTAGCACTGGATAGTGGGGGAGGTTTGTGGCCTTTAAAACAAATTAACACATTAACTCATTAATTTGTTAAAACATTGTAGTATTAAGGATGGTTCTCCCATTATGTTTGTGGAGAGAGATCACTCATTTTCAAATATAAAAATTTTCTGAAAAGAAAGTCGAAGAGTTGCTGAGATAGACATTTGGATAAAGCTGTAACATGCTAGTGGGAAAGAAAACGCGGTGGCAGCTTTAGAACAGTAAATGCCGCAGGTCCAAAATCCATCATCCAGGATCCTCCAGGCCAGATATGCTTTAGAACTCAGATTTGTTTTCAGATTTTATAAAGGTAATACAAAGGGGAGCAAAGCAGTGGGGTGGCGTGGGGGGCTAGGGGGAGGTTGGGCAGGGGACAGGAAAGGATAGGAAGAATGAACAGGAGGAAAGGAAAGTAGAGTGAACGGGGAGGAGGAGAAGGGGGATTCGACACAAGGAAGAGCCCTTGTGTGCGATGGCATCTACATTCTTTGGAAATGAACTATGGCCCTGAGTTGTGGGACAGTTCTCAGAACTGTTGAGTAATCTGGTAGAACCTTGCTATATAAACCAGATATATCAGCAACTGCAGTTAGGCACCGCCACTGGAATGTCTGTAGTGACGGACATATGAAATTATCAGAAACTAAGGTGGTAGCATTGGAAGTTGAGAGAAAATTGTGAATTTGCAGACTGTCGTCATTTGCTTCAAGACATTACTGTATTAAAGTGATATTGCCATGTTCCATAACAATTCGGATTTATGATGAAGATAATAATATTTTCTGGTCTTGCAAAGGCTTTATCTCAAAATTACATGGCAGTTCCTCATCTTTATTTAGCCTCTGAGCTGAGGACAGCTTGGCAGAAATTTGCCCAGGAGGCTCCTGTGCAACCCACTCACACCTACGCATCCCAGCGAGTGCCACTCACAGATGGCCAATTTCCCCCACAAATGTGATTATGTCAATCATCAGTGAATTAAGCCCAGAGATTTTTCTTACGAAACCTTTGTCCTGAAGTGACTTGTTCAGGAACACGCTGTAAGTGCAAGATCTGTTGACTGAAACTTCTGCTCTTGGCTTGGCAGAGCCTTCCCACCAAAGAAGGACAACACTTTTATGCTAAATAAGAATATGAACAAAGAGTAAAGCTCTTTAACATAACTCACCGAGTTCCAAAAGTATTCCATTTTTGGCTTCTATTCCCCTTTTTAATATTTTACTTTGGCTTGGCCTGAAATCTTACTGTTTAGGAGATCTCCTTTGAGTCAACAATAGATAAGTAAGTTCATTCTATGCAGCTATCATTCACCAAGAAGTCACTAGCTAAAGATCTGGAAGATTACTGCAAATGGAGACAGGTACTCACTGTACATCAGCGAAACTAAGCATAACTAGAGCTACGCATACAAATCTTGTTCAAACAAAGATGAGAGAAAAAGGAAACAACCGACACTTCATTGGAAAGTGTCCCTTGGGGCACCTGGGTGGCTCAGTTGGTTAGGCATCTGATCATGATCTCACATGATCTCAGGTCAAGATCTCACAGTTTGTGAGTTTGAGACCCGCATCGGCCCTGTGCTGACAGCTCAGAGCCTGGAGCCTGTTTCGGATTCTGTGTCTCCCTCTCCCTCTGCCCCTCCCCCACTCACACTCTTGTGTCTCTCTCTTTCTCAACAAATAAATAAACATTAAAAAATTTAAAAAAAAGGTTCCAACTCAGCCTTTGGTTTAGTATTGTTTTGAAAGGTGAGTTGGTATCTAACAGTGTCTCAGAATAGGATTAGACACTGATTAAACAATTCAAACGGAGGAAGTGGCAATGCAGACGACACTTCATCTATTACACATTCTTTTATGGTCGAAGTATTTCCAGATTCCTAGACTATTCTGTGATTTTTTTTTCTGCAATTGCAGAAAAGCTGAAAAAACTTCACGATAGCATGGTTACAAATAAAGTTTGCATTCAACCATAGTATAGTTTGTTAGTTTAAGGCAGTATTTTAAGAACCTGGCATTGCAGTTTGGTATTTCTCTTTTGTTTCAAGTTTTTGAATAAACAAATGTATTTCTGTAAATAAGAGATGACGAGACAGAAGGCGTTAGGCTTTAGATGTGCCTTGAGACAGCTCTCATTCAGATTCCTGCCTTTTTAGTTCCACAGGGGGTCTTGTAAACCTATTCCTACTTGGCATGCTCGGTTTCAAACTCTTATAAAGGTTGAAGTAGTGAAATAACCACTTTCCCAAGAATTTAAACTGTGTTGCAATTTGGACTGAAGCCTCAAGGCCTTCTTTCTTTCCTTCTCGTCAACTTTTCACTACATCTTTGTTAGAAAATGTGATCACAATGCCATATTCAAGTCATGGTAACGAAGGGAACTTGAAGGTCTTCATAAGGAGATAATTAGTAACAACTCTGGCTGCAAGTTGCAAAATCAACTTGAGCTTGCTTTTGTTTTAAAGAAAAGTGGGAACTTATAACAATATAGAAAGGTCTCATGAAAACTTACTACAGAAATGCCTGGAAATGTGAACAGGAAAACCATCAGACACTCTACTTTTTGTCTCTGTGGTTCTCTTAATATCTTTGTCCTTTCTTCTCTGTGGATCTTTCTTCTGGCTTCTCTTTCCACATGACAGAGGATTATCAAGTCTCAGTTCCTGAGATTATAACATTTCTGAAAGCAATACTAAACTAGAGTCTGTTAGAGAAAAATAAAAAATTATGGGGTAGAATTTAATTGGGTTGGCTTGAGTCAGATATGTACCCATTATCCAATCAGCTATGGCAAAATGGGCATTACTAACAGAAACCCTCCACTATGGATAAAAAGTGAGGGAGGGGTGGCTCTCTTAAGAACATCACAAAATATAAACTCTGGGATGTGTCTACTAAAGCATCCTCCTTAGATTCTCCACGGGCAAACACATGCTTCTTCCCACACATGCAATTCCAATGATGCTTTCACAGAATGTAGGCAGACTTCTAAGATGATCCCCAATAATTCCTACCTCGTGATATTCATGTTCTTCTCCTTGAGTGCTGGGTGAACCTAATGACTGACTTTTAATGAACAGAATGTGGCAAAGGTGATGGCATGTCACTTCTGTGATTAGACAACAAGAGATTCTGACACCTTTATTGCCAGGAAATCATCTTTATTGCCTTTTGATTTGCATGCTTTGATGAAGCAAGCTGCCATATTGGGAAGGCACATGTGGCAAAAAACTGAGGATAATCTCTGGCCAATATCCAGCAAGGGACAGAGGACTTCTGTCCACTGACCCATGAGAAACTGAATCCTGCCAACGACCACATGAATTTGGAAGCAGATCTTTCTCCAGTCAAGCTTTGGGGTGTCTGCAGCCTAGGCAATACCTTGAGCACAGCCTGTGAGAGGGCCTGAGACAGAGGACCCAGCTAAGCTACGCCCAGATTCCTAACTCACGGAAGTTATGAGACAGTAAATGTGTGTCGTTTCATTTTTATTATTTTTTTAATATGAAATTTATTGTCAAATTGGTTTCCATACAACACCCAGTGCTCATCCCAACAGGTGGCCTCCTCAATGCCGTTTTAAATTGCTAAGTTTTAAGGCAACTTGGTATGCAGTGATAACTGACGCATAGAACGTGATCTGTTTATCCCGTCTACAGCTGCAGAGGTACTCGTCCCTAACCTTACAAAATGACCATCCAAAGTCATGAATTGATTCTTAATCCAGAGGCCATATCTTTGGGCTATTTTGCTCCCAGTTTATAATGTTTGGATGACATCCGTTCTTTCTCTGATTTAATTTTTACTTAGTCCAAGATGATTTCTCTCTAAATGATAAACATAAATTGATTTAACAAGCATTTATTGAAAACCTGTTACTTGGCAAGTATTGTTTTAAACACCTGGGGAATATCGGTGAACAAAACATACAAAGATCTTTGCTGTTGTAGACTTACATCCTGGCAGAGGGAGATGGGGAACAAAACTAGATATAATAAATATGCATTTCATTAAGTCTGGGATGGAAATTTTTTCACATTTTAACATCACATTAGGGTATATTTAACAAATGATGGCATATCACATTTGGACTGGCAGTCTTTCTTCTGTTTTACTTGTGCATGAAATAATAGTACATCTTAAATTGTTGATTCTTAGATTTGCTGTAATACTGTTAAGTAATATATAGCATTATATATACAATGTACATATACAGTATGGTAGAAAGTATATTAGAAAATATATATAGTATGTTAGAAAGCATCAATAGTCTGAGAAAAAGTTGAGTAAGGTAAAGTGGAGGTCAAGGCTGGTATAGATGGGAAGGGGCAGTTGGTCATATTAAATAGGGTGGTGAGGTAGAGCTTGCTCCCGCTTATTAAAAAGGCACCATTTGAGCAAAGTCTTGAAGGTAAGAGAGGGAGGTTCCCTAAGCAGATCCCTGGAGAATAGCATTGCAGCTAGAGAGAACAGCTAGAGGAGAGGTCCTATGGTAGGAACATGCCTGGCATTTTCTGACCCACTGGCCCAGGTGGCTAGAGCATGCCTAGCAAAAAGGAGAGAAAGGGAGGAAGGCAGTGAACAAATGGGAGAATGCTCAGCTGGGGCCTTAGAAATAGATGTGAAGCCTGTGACTTATACTCTGGATAAAGCCAGAAGAGCCACTAAAGGATTTAAGATGGGTGAAGATCTGACTTCAGTTTTAAAAGAGTCATTCTGGCTACTGTGTTGAGATGAAGGTAGACTCACTATTATTTTTATCATTTGCATTTAACACTAAAAATATTATAAGACGAGTTCCTCTTCCTTTTAGTTCATCTCACTCCAGTGTTTGGGGAAATTAAAAAAAAAAAAAAGAGTACTTCATGGTTGATGAAACCAGACCTGTTTTTATCTTGATTATACATATTTTGTTGAAAAGGAATGAAAGATATGGAGATTTTGTCTTTTTATTCTTTCATTGAAGATTTATTGTGTGTGAAGATAAAAACCCCATATGCTTTCTTTCCTTAGCATATTTTATTGTTAATAAAAATTATGTAACATATTTACATAGCATGAATGACACACTGTAACAAAATTTTCCTTGATTGTATACCATCTGTCTACTATTACCTGTCAATGATTACACCGAAAAGTATAACGTCTAATGAGCTCTTTCTTGTTAAAATGTCATCGTCGTCCCTCTTTCTTCACTCCTCTTGATTCTTGCAATGGATCTTTGATTGCTGTATGCTGAACACCCACCGACCGTATGCTGAACACTTGCCAAACAATCTCTTAAATCCAGATTCACATTTCCACTGTCCAAGAGACGTCTCCACCAGCAAGTTTCATAGAAACTACAAACACACTGTGCTTAGAACTAAATTAAACACCTTCCACTCACAAACCTCTTCTACCCTTATCCTCTTTGGGTTAAACTCCTTTCTTTCCCTCATCCCAACTCACTAGTTTGCTTAAAACATCTGAGTAATGACTGTTAAAAGCTATTAGGCTAATATTTTATATATGTACATATATATTGTTATATTTGTTATCGATGAAATACTGTTATATATTATTGTTATATACATTATATGTTATATATATATATATATATACACATTATATGTTTTATATATATATGTATACACACACACACACACACACACACTTCTCTCCATACCCGCTGCTATTACTTAGTTTAGGCCATCAATTTTCCTCATGTAGACAAATTTGAGAACTCTATTGAAGAATTCTAAGTTTGATTACAAGCTGTTTTTCTTATTTATTTTTAAAAACAAAACAAAGAAATCTTTGACCTGGTGCCCTGTCTGCAAAACAGAGATAAAATATCAACTTTGTGAAGATTTACTGAAAGTAACTTTCATTGTGCTTTGCATTTAGTAAGAGCTCAATAATAATGGCTATATAATTATATATATATATATATATATATATATATATACACAAAGATATAATTATTGCTATAGTAGTGTTTTTATTAATTATGTCTTATTTTTAACTTAATAAACTGAACTTGTATCACTCTTTTGGTAAAAATAATAATTTTTAAAATTTAATTAACTCAATCAAAAGTGCTTCCTTCCATATCTGCTAAAATTATAAGTTCTTAATTCCAAGAGAAACAACAGGCCACTAGTAAAATACTTGCTTCCTGAAATAATCGTTACATTAAGTTTTCTCTTTTTAATGTTCACATTAATTTTTGTTGTCTTCTGAAAATATAACTACCAACATGTCCATAATGGTCAGCTGCTTGGTAAAATATTAAACAATGAGTGCCATGCAGTCTCTGCTATTCTGTATGTATATTGTTGAACATACTGTTATTTCCTGTCATTCAAGATAGAATAGTACTGGGCACTAAAGCTGTTGTAAGGAATAGTGGCCCCTCATGACGTCTGTTGTAAATAAGCTAAGGAAACATAGAATATCCTGGAGAAGACCAGCACAGTGTCATGGCTAAAAGTTCTGACTCCTGACTCTCTAGGTTCAAAATCACAGTTTTACCATTACCAGATGGGTGACTCTAGGCAAGTTAATCAACCTTTATTTGTGCATATATAAAATGGGGATACCACTCCCTGATGACCTGGCTGTTGTGAATATTAAATACATAGTCAATAGGGACGCCTGGGTGGCTCAGTTGGTTGAACGACCGACTTCGGCTCAGGTCATGATCTCATGGTTTGTGAGTTCGAGCCCCGTGTCGGGCTCTGTGCTGACAGCTCAGAGCCTGGAGCCTGCTTCTGATTCTGTGTCTCCCTCTCTCTCTGTCCCTCCCCCATTCATGATCTGTCTCTCTGTCTCAGATATAAATAAACATTAAAAAAATTAAAAAAAATAAATACATAGTCAATAAATACTAAATATTTTTTATCACACTTGGGAGAAATACAGAGGACACCTACATGTTGAAGACTGCGAATCCCTACAATAAAAAGAATATATTCAAATTGTTCACCTCAGTGTTTCCCCAAATTGCTTCATTACCCTTTCAACAATACCTTTAAGTGTGCCAGATAATTAGTGCTCCATGGATTAAAATGTAAAAGTTGTAGGGGTGCCTGGGTGGTTCTGTCGTTTGAGCATCTATCTGACTACTGATTTCAGTTCAGGTCATGATTTCAGGGTTCATGGAATTGAGCCCCATGTGGGACTCTGCACTGACAGTGCAGAGCCGCTTGGGATTCTCTCTCTCCCTCTCTTTGCGTCTACCCCACTTGTGCTCTCTCTCTCTCTCTCTCTCTCTCTCTCTGTCTCTCTCAAAATAAATAAATAAACTTAAAAAAAAAATGTAAAAGTTGCTGTGCCAGAAGGATAAGATTTGGGGTGGGGAAAAACTGGACATCCTAGCCGGACTATTTGTACCCTTCAACAAGTTGTGCTGTTGTTATATATTGAATACAATAATAACTCACAAACATGATATGTTTTAAATGGTGAAATACGTACAACATTCAACACAGAACCTGCTACATAGTAACAGTTAATGTTGTTTTCCTTTCATCTTTCTTGTTTCCATTCAGTCTGCAAGAATTATTCTAGGAGGAACCATAGCCAACCTGCAGGAATGGAGTGAAAAGGGTCCAAGCATTTCATAAATTAGACTGCCTTCAAGAGTTGCTTCCAGGGGCGCCTGGGTGGCTCAGTTGGTTGGGTGTCCGACTTCGGCTCAGGTCATGATCTCGCGGTCCGAGCCCCGTGTCGGGCTCTGTGCTGACAGCTCAGAGCCTGGAGCCTGTTTCAGATTCTGTGTCTCCCTCTTTCTCTGACCCTCCCCTGTTCATGCTCTCTGTCTCAAAAATAAATAAATGTTAAAAAAAATTAAAAAAAAAATTTGCTTCCAACCTTGGCATACTGTGAACCTATGATTCTAATTCCAGAAGCAAGTAAAGAAAGAGTGGTCCATGGGTCCCCACACCAAAACCTGAGCCACTGCTACAGTTTTTATGCAAACCTACGCATGTCACAGGTTATGATAATCATTGGCCCCTTCTTATCTTGCTGATCTTATCTTATACTCCCTCTTTTAAGGGGGAAACCTCAAGGATTCTGTTTCTTGCCCTCAGGGTAGTTACAGTTGGGGCCAAGAGCACTTTGTTGACCATAGGTTACTAGAGATATAAACAAGTCTATAGAGGACAATTTTTTTCCTTTCTAGCTCTTGAATGTTCTTTCTTCCAGAACAGTAGAGTCTCATGATTTTGCAAGAAATTAACACTTGAAACAAGTCTTAGCAACTGTCTCCCAGCTCCTGGCACTTCTTTGGGCTTCTCTTTTGCTACTGATTTCATCTTTCTAGGCCAGCTTTTCCTCACAGTTGGGATGTGAAGAGCCAATATTCGGAATGAGCTTAAGAGAGATACAAAGAAGTCCCTTTGAAAAAATTTGGTTTTACCTAAAAGGCATCTCTACCAAAGCAATGAGAAATTTCCACATGTTAAGCCTAGCTTTTTAGGAAACTGAAATTGGGGTTGGGATTAATTTCCCATCTAGTGATAGAGTATTAAATGTTAACTCTTGTCTTGCTTCATCTTGTGTACATATATTTTGAGTTTGGGACTGCATGTTGTTGTATGTGGCCAAAGACAGGGACTTGACACGCAGGTCAGCTGTATCTCAGGACCTGTGTCTCTGTCTCTAGTTTCCAATATACTTTCACTGAGAAAAAGGAGTTCCAAGAATATGTACCAGTGTTCACTAATGACAATGTATGGGTGTGCCATTTGCTTCCTCAATTCAGGAAATTAAAATCAGAAATAGAAAAATGGAGAAAATGATTATCAAATTTCAGAATTCTTAGTTTTAATTCTAGTGCTAGATTTGCATTTTCCTGAAACCGTTTGCATGCCAGCTCCTCAGTGAAATATCTGTCTAACACAAGGCTTTAGAGAACAGATGCAAAAGAGATTAGACTTTGCCTTAAAACAACTTGCCATTTGCATTTGGGGATTGAAAGGGGTAGGATTAACTTGTGGTATTGGCCCGTATAATTCCCATTTGGTTTCTCCTGAGATTTATTTCCATTTACTCTGCTCTAGTGCAATCCTTACTATTTCAATAAATGGTTAATCTTATTCTCTGTTAGGGGGAGTCCCCTTTGAAGCACGCTGTACTCCATCTGCCAACAGTAATGCTTAAATAATGCAAACACTGGCTTTAATCATCACAAAGTCCTCCAACAGACTGATTAATTTCAGAATTGTATTTTATGGGTTCTCTCTATTCTATACTTGTACGGATTCATTCTGATAACTCATGGTCCAGATTCTCACTGCAAACTTAGTGAAATTATTTCAGATGTGCCAATTCATATCTACAACAATGGAATAGTAGCAACACTAAACAAAATAGGCACGAGAGTTGATCATTGTTTTGTAACCACAGCCCTGAAGATTTCAACTAAGGGAAAGGAATAATTAAGGGTGGACAAGTAACTATGCCCCACGAATATCACTTCTTGAAAATAAGCATAAATGTAGAGTTTCTAGTTGTAATAAAATTACACGACAGCTAAGTTAATAGACCATGTTTTCATTAATTTGGCATCCTTGCTCTGCTCCAGCAAGTCAACCTTGAAACTATTACTTAATACCACTGATCCTCATTTTCCTCCTCTGTAAAATGAGGAATTGACTCAAATGGTCCACAAGGTCCCTTTTAGATCCGTAAGTGTGATCCTGAACCTACATATTCTGCTATATAATTTGATACAAAGTATAAAGAGTTATTGTAAGCAGTTATAATTAATATTTCTCTTGTATCACTCCTTGAGATTATCATTTTTTTCTTTAACGTTTACTTTTCCAGCATCTGCAATTACTGTCAACATCAATAATGAGTCATCATTATTGCCATCCTCACACTGATATTCTCTTATGGTGAAGAGTAAAAGCCTGGCCACATTGAAGTATCCCCAGCTCTTGCCAATTGGCTCACTGGCTCCCACCTACTCACTCCAGATTCTTGGCCTGTGCCGTTCGCACTTCATGGGTCACTCCTGCTCAGGATCCTCCTGACCAAGCCCTCACTTATTCTGGCTAGGTCTAACTCATGTTCTGTGATTCAAGTCAGCTCCCGTAGCAGTCTGAATTTAGCCCTATTGTTGTACAACACGTTGTAAAGTCCTATTTATGTCTCTGTCCCCTATTATACTGTCAATTTCATGAAGGTGAAGACCAAATTCTTTCTTGTCCTCATACCTGCCAATGGTCAGTGCAGTGCCTAAAACCACGTCCCAGTAAGTGCTGCTAGATGCCTGGCACCGAAAGATGGACAGAAAGGAGTTGGTGCATATCAGGGTACAGGGAGGTAAAAAAGAGAACAGAAAGGCAAGGCCGGTTAAAGCACTTAAACACTGGGTGCTCAGATATCTTCTGGTATATCTGCTCTGGAAAATGGGTCATACACAACCACATCCAGGGTTTATCATTCCCTGGGAAGTAGTGAGGGTTAGAAGTGGGGAGGGACTCAGACCACATTACTAACTCCCATGCAGCTTTATTTTTTTTTAATTTTTTAAATGTTTATTTATTTTTGAGACAGAGAGAGACAGAGCATGAGCAGGGAAGGGGCAGAGAGAGAGAGGGAGACTCAGAATCTGAAGAAGGCTCCAGGCTCTGAGCTGTCAGCATAGAGCCCGACACGGGGCTTGAACTCATCAACTGCGAGATCATGACCTGAGCCGAAGTCAGACGCTCAACTGACTGAGCCACCCAGGCGCCCCAAGATTTCATGCAGCTTTAAAGAAAACTAAAGCGAAAGTAATTAGAAGCTGTCTTTTCCCACAAACTACCCATTTAAATCTTCAAATTTCAGAGGAGTGGGGAGATGGTGGGGGGAAAACCCAGTTTATTTGGTTGCAATTTGCTAGCCTCTGAAAAAGATTTCAGAAGTGACAGCTTTTTAAAATGGAGAGAAATCATTTTTTTCATAATCTCACTGTTAATGAATGTGAAAAAATCTGGTACAGAATCAAGTACAAAGCAGCAATCGAAATGTAAGTTTTCTGGAACTGAAAGAGTGATGTGTGAATGGGTGTGAATATATGACAACCAAAGTGTGAATGTTCTCCTTTTATTAGGGGGAAGAAGGTTGACAGCAGGTGTTCTAATGGGGGTAAATGGGTGTGCCACAAATGAGACAGAACAGGAATAAAGTGGACAAATATCAACTTGTTTGCAGTTTTAACAAGGGCCTGCCAGTTTATCTAAATACTCATCTGTGCAAAAACCAAATAGATGCTGTGAGCAGAAATACTGTGCCCCCCTCCCTGCTGAGATTGCAAGCCTATTAACAGGAATAAAGGAGGGTAGAAAGTGTGAAGAAGATGCCAGGATGGGACTTCCGCGTTGCAAGCAGCCACCTGCCTGTAGTGAACAGCTACTCATGCTTACTGATAATAGAAAAAATCTGATTTCATTGGGTTTTAATCTTGTCTGCCTCTGGCAATTTGAGGCAGATATATTAAAAATCTGGGCTGTTAAAGGCTGAAAATGGTGATTTGTTTCATAAGAAGGAACGGCAATCAACAAATAGCTATTCTTTTCGGGTATTAGAAATATCTTCTTAGATTTCTCAAGTATTCTGAGGAATCTGATCGAAAAAGCATTATCATCTGGCCAGCTAACTGAATTAACTGAAAAGGGAGCATGGTAATTTTTAAATGAATGCATATAGTATGTAAATATAAAGATACAAATATACAATTGGATAGCATTTTCATAATTGTATAACATTTCCTAAAATATAGTAATGGCAAGCACGAGTTTATGGAGAAGAATATTCTGCTAGCATGCCAAAGAATGGACTACGCACTAGGAAGAATAATGTGGTCAGATGGGCCATGTTGAAAATGAAACTTAAGTAATATCTCAAAGGTTAAATCTCTAGAGGCTCACTCAAAAATTCTGTGATAAATCCATTCCCCCTGATCTCATTCCAAATATTTTACCAGCAAGTGTTTCAGCCTACCACTGGTTGTTTCATAAACTCTGTATATTCAGAGTTGATGCTTAGGGCAGTTACTGTTTTCCTCAACTTCTTTCTGAAACGGATGCCTGGTTTTCTGACAGAAAAAGATAGGGAGACAAAAAAAATCTATCAGTGATACTTCAAAATCTAGCCCATAATGGACTCCATGTGCTAAATAAAACTGAGATACAGTGAAAGTGGTTTCCTTGGCAACAATAGCTACAAAAGTAATTTTCAAACTTGGAAAGCTCTTTGTGCATTTTTGCTGTAGATATTCAAGTGGCACGAGTAACAAAATCAACAGTAAATGATAAGGGAAATAAGGGATGATTCAGCCTCTAAATGTGGACAGTTTGGTTAAACCAGAGCAAACTGGGAGGAGAATAGCAGGTTATATGTTATAAAGAGCTGAAATGGAAGAGAAATGAATTATTTAGCTTGGTTCAAGGGAACAGAGGTAGATATGAAATTCAGAAAAGTCAATTTTGTCTGTCAGGAGAAATATCCCAAAGAGAGAAAAAAATGAATTAGTAGTTTGGTTACACATTCCAGAATAGCCTCTGAAAAGAAGTTAGGCAAAACTCCGTCCTTTAGGATATGGGACAAGTGAATCACTACAAAACATGAAAGGCCATATTAGAGGAAGCCGTACTATTCCAAAAGGGGTGTGAGGATTTACTCCCTTCTAGATTCTAACTGGTATGATGTTTGGCTCACATGATCTGTAATAGTTATTATTTTTTATTTGTAGAAAAGGAAAAAAAAATTAACTGTAAACTAATCCATAGGATCTCCCTAAAGAGGAAGCAAATAACAGTGAGCTGGTTTTCATTCTTAAAAACAAAATGAGAAGGCTTCCGAAAACTCTTCAGACAGGGCACATTTTCTGAACTTGTGAAAGTGAAGAGGTGAAGAGTCTAACTACCGTCCCAGGAGTGTTCCCCCTTAAAGCCCACAGGGCTCTAACATTCTGTTATGTGTTGTAAGGCTGACACCTGCAAGTTAAGCATTTCAACATGTTAAGAGTCCCAGGGACTCTTGCTCCATTGAGAGGGTCTCCATTTACACTAATATCTGGTTCAACAGTAAACACAAGGGGTCCCAAGGCAGGGTCTCTAATGCTCTCACCAGAGGACAAGTCCATTCTCAATGCCCCTTTAGTTCAACTCTTTCTCACTTTTCACTAAATATAGAAATACAATTTCTGATGACAGAGGAGCCATCAACTATAGATGAAATTACAGTAATAGCTTACGTGTGTCAAGTGCCTGCAGGGCATTATTGTCAATCTTCTCAACTATGCTATTTGCTCAGTTTTTCTAATCAGGAAACTGCCTGTAGCTCAAGAAATTGCATTTCTTTCTGTTTCTAAGTGGTGGGCTTTGTTTGCCTAACTGGTAAGACCCTAAACCAGGATTCAAACTCACCTATGCATATCTCCAGTGCTCTATTTTACTTTGCTAGTCTTCTTTTTCCCCCCAATATTTATTTGTTTTGGGGGAGAGTGCAAGTGGCGGAGGGGTAGAGAGAGAGCCACAGAGGATCTGAGGAAGGCTCTGTGCTGACAGCCCCTGTTGTGGGGCTTCTACTCAGGAACCACAGGATCATGACCTGAGCCGAAGTTGGATGCTCAATTGACTGAGCCACCCAGGTGCCCCCACTTTGCTACACTTTTAAAATTATTCTGAAGTATTAAAGGCCTTGGACAATCTGATCCCAATGCATACTTTTACTCTTTTTTTCTTACTCTTCTCTACCGTATGCCCTACATATAAGATGAAGTGAACCTCTTACTGTTCTACATGTATTTTCTGTACTTTCCTATATTTATCTTTGCGCATACTAACCATCCCCAAACCATTTCCCTTTGTCAGATCTCAACTGGTTTTTAAAATCTCACTTAAATACTTCTCTTCCATATCATCATCCCTAATTGCTTATCAAGAAACATTTTTTCCTGAAGAAACATCTTTTCCTCTGTTGTCTTTTTGTTGCATAATATTTCTTCTTGTTTAAATAATATTCATCACTCTTAATCTGGTTTAAGCTATCTGTAGTTCTCTTATCTCTGTTATCAGCCTCTATGTTGGAGTGGTCTCCATGTCTAATTTAATTTACTTTCCTATTGAGTATCTTATACATTGCGTCTGATGAAAACATTTTTATTGAGTGGTTTAATTAATAAATAGACCCCAAATGATTTATTTAGCAGTCTCAGGTCCTCATTATTGTCAGCATCACTACAGAGGTGGCATGTATAATATGAACTCCTTGAGTAGTATTTGAAAAATACACTTTGTTGATAGTTATATACGATTTTAGGGAACTTTTAGTAAGGATTCCATAGCTTTACATTTTTTTCTCCCTAAAATTTCACACATTCCTTTCCTTTGAAATTGTGTAACATCTTAAGATGGTCAAGAAGTTGGAAACTGTCAGAAACAGTGACATCTTGTGGTCCAATAAAGGGGTTGTTCTGGAAAGGCAGATGGAAAGATACCACAGACAGCATAAGACCATCTCATATTGAAATTCCCTCAATTGAAAGTTAAGTAAACATGAAAAGAATTAAAGTAATATTAAGTTGATGATACAATAATATATAATATTTATTGACTTCATGCTCTATATCAGACACTGTCTTAATAACTGCATATCTCAGTGCATTAATTTTCATAAAATACTCTAAGTTAGTTACTATTGTTATTATAATTTTCAGATTAGAAAATAGAGATGTGCCCAAAGTCAGTGAGTAATTGGAGGAGTAGTGATCTATGTCCAGGCAGTCTGACTCCCAAGTCACTGTTTTATTCTACATTTGCTGTAACTTCAAGTGAAGACACAGACATTGTAATATTGGCCCAGCATTAAATCATCAATTGTACGAAACCAGGATTCAAAAGTACACATTGTCTTGGTTATTTTAGAATGGTCTAGATTCCTATCTAGAATGTTGTTTATTGATCGTTAGTTGTAAGCACTCTAGAATAGAATTAGACAATCATCCTACATTTAGGATCTAGGAAGACAGTATTTGTTGACTCAGCCAAAAGGCAACTGTTCTTTTGGGTTGTTGTTTAAGTTTTGTGGGTTTTTTGATGGTATTATTTGGAATTTCTCACTGGGTAATCTTCAGAAAAAAATAACATGTTAGAGCTGAAAAGGGCTTAAGAATATACATATATATATTTTTCATGCAGCCGCTTAATTCTACAGGTTAGACAACCGAGAAACAGAGTAACTTGCTACAATATATAAGTATGTGCCCCATTTGGAGGTCCATTGTTAGAAAACACATTTAAATTTTAAATGACTTTTTTAATGTTTATTTATTTTTGAGAAAGCACAAGCGGGGGAAGGGCAGAGAGAGCAGGACAGAAGATCTGAAGCAGGTTCTGTGCTGACAGGCTGACAGCAGCAAACCTGATGTGGAGCTGGAACTCACCAACCACAAGATCATGACCTGAGCTGAAGTTGGATGCTCAACCGACCGAGCCACTCAGATGCCCCTAAATGGGTTTTTATTGTCCATTTTTATTCTTTTGATAAACACTCCCTAAAAACTTCTGATATGCTAGATGCTGCACTATTTCTAGACGGGCAATAATAAATAAAATGCAATCTCTGTGCTAAAGAGTCCTTACTGGCTAGTGGGAGAGACAGACGACTATGTTAGTAATCACAATACAATGTGATGAGAGTCACAACAGGCACTCTAGATGCTTATAGCAGAATGACCTCATTCAGAGATTGAGTGAAGCAGGAAAGGCTTTGTAGAGAAAATAATGTCTGAGCTAAAACCTGAAAGATGAGAAGGAATCAACCAAATGAAGGGTACAACAGGGGAAGAAAATGACTTTCCAAGGAGAGAAAAAAGAATGTACAAAGCCCTGGGCTAAGCTGAGAATGGGACATCTTGAGGGAACTTAGGGTCGTTTAAGGAGGTTAGACTGTAGTGATCAAGCAGAAAGTGGTGAGGGATGGATCTGGGGTCAAACTGTGATAAATTCACTGTGACAGTGGATTAAAAGACTCTTTACTGGAGAAAAGGAGACCAATTAGGAGACCATGCAGTCCTGAAATGTCATTGACACAGAGGCTGAAGCAAAGCAGACAGATTTCAGAAATATTGAGGAGATACAGTTGAAAAGTCCAATTATTGACTGAATATGGAGAAGTGTCATTGATGATACCCAGTTTTTGGCTCGGGCTGCTGGCAGGCATTGCCATTCACTGAGCTAGGGAAAACAGAAGTAGTGATTACGCTCAAGGGTCTGGAGATTGGTAGGATTGTGGCTTAGGGGTAGAATTGAGAAGAACCAATAAGTAGATGTAGTTGAAGAGATGAAGAGTTGTAGATGAAGTTGTAGGGAAGAGAAGAGAATGCTTATGGCCTATCACTCAAGAAGAGCCCCAAAGAATACTAACTTTTGAAGGACTGGTAAAAGGAGAGGAGCTATAAGGGAGACAGAGAGAGTATCCAAAAAGGAATGAAAATCCTTCTTTAGCTTGTGCCAGAAACCAAGAATAATAGCATTTCTCGAAGAAGGGCAAAGACAACAACAACAACAACAACGAGGTAACAATAGTAAATGTCTGGTGAAAGCTAACTGCATATTTGCAGCTCATACTAGCTCTATGAAATCAGCATACTAGCTCTATGAAATCAGTTCTATTATTATCTCCTTGATACAGATGAGGATAATAATGGTACCTAGATCATAGGCTTGTGAGTTTATATTGCAACCGCTTTAATTCTCATAAGAAATGTTCCAGCAGAATGATTAGGGACAGAAGCCAAGTTGCAGTGGATTGAGAAGTGTCAGGGAGGGGAGCAGTCAGGCAAAGCAGGGGATGAGAGACACACTCAGTGAAGAGATTGGGATATGGGAACAGTGGCTTACCATGACAGGGAGACTCAGGAAAGGATAGTGAAGAGAGAGAAGAAGGTTGGGATGAAACCAGGAGGGAGAAATTGTAGCACACGAAAGGGCTAAGAGAGGGAAAGTGATGAGTGACTAACGATGCCCCAAGGGTAGTAGACATGAGATACAGAGGTTTGAGGTCATAATGGGTTATTAAAACCACTATTCTAAGACTGAGAATACAGGACCACCCTGAGTCAAATGTGTTTCTAAGAGAGTCCCAGAACTGGTGAGCTAGTTTACTAAAGGATCAACTCGCTTCATTGGCAGGACTTTCCTCACTTATTGCAAATAGTGCATGAATGGATTCTGGTTCCTTCATTGTATTATTAGCCAAGAGGTGCAGGCTTGTGATTTTAAGCATGTCCCCTAGATACTTAGGCCTCCATTTTCTTACCTTTCAAGAGAAAAGATAGGATCTTGTAATGTGTAAGCAAAAATAACTTCTGGTATTATAGCTTAGATGCTGTGTTGGGGTCCTTTGGCTCCTTCTGGCCTGCTTAAACTTAGCATGGCCTCTTAATGGTTGATCTTCCTTCCATGGGAAAGTATAGAACTTGGCCTCTGATTTCTGTGAGTTCTCAGACACTTCCTTGCAGTTCTCCCTGACTCACACTTGTCCCTGGGACACGATGTCTCAGATCAGCCCACATTAGATTAAGCACAAAGTCCAGGCTCAATATCTAATCTTACTCTCAAATAATCACCCCAAGTATTTCATTATTTAATGAAATTAGTAACTTGATTCAATAATATGAGGGAAGCAACAAAGACATCATGTGGAGGCTGCCCTCTTCCTGTCTCACTAGCTCCCTTCCCAATTTTTTCTGCTTTTCCCTTCCTCCTTCCAGTATAGCAAGTAAACCATTCCCCTGGGCTTAAGCAAAAGAGTTCAGTTCATATTAAAACGCTACAGGTTCAGCTTTGACCTTGAGGCAGGCTTCGCAAACCATCTTCTCAATGATATTGTGCTCTCAACAATAATTTCTATACTGAGAAAATACATTTTCTCTACATATTCATGGCTAGGAAGTTTAACATTAAATATTAAGAATATTAAATTGACTTCAGCTACTTTTTTTACCTTTAGAAATGCTGTGTCTCTATGCATTCCCCATGACCTTAATCAACTTTGCTAACCCTAATCACATCTACTCTCCTATAGGACTTAAACTTTCTATACCGAATGCTATTCCCTTTTATCCCTAGCCTGAGACATTCAACGGACTAGTTGATTGAAACGGTTCTCAGTTCTCAAAGAGAAAAGTTGATTTTGGTTGGCCTAAGGAGGAAAGAAAAGATGTTGTTTCAGTTAAAGTGCCAGAGTGAAAAACCCTAAGGGTCCAAAGTGTACCTAAAAGTATTAGTACTCTAGGATAGTCAAGCTAAGAACAGATTGATTGCTCATAAAATGTATCAGTAATACAGAGCTCTTGTGATTGACCTTGTCCATGTAATAAATATAATATCTAGGTTCCGTAAAAATTAAATAAAAATAAGAAATAGAGAAAATGCAAAATGGGTAATAAATCGCTCGCTGGGCTTGTCTTTTCAATTCTGATTGGAACAGCATCCTAATCAAACAATAGACAAATCAGGTTTTTTGCTATATTCATTTTATCCTGGCAACATAGGCCAATTCTTATTTTCATAACAAAAATGAACATTTATGTAATAATTTCTAACTTATAAAGTTCTGACATACATTATTTTGCTTAAGATAATTGTGTGATTTCTAAATACATGAAGAAAGAAATTAAGTTCAGAGAGGGCTAAATCTGACCCCAAACCTCTTTTCCATTTGCTATTAATTAAAAAAAATAGCTGATTAAGATGAGGCGTTCCTTCTCAAGGATAATGTGTCTCTTTTCATTGTCATATGTATTTGCCAACCAAGATCAGGTTTAAATCAATATAAGGTCAAAAGTGGTACAGAAGTATAGACTGTGTCTTTGAAAATTAGGCCTTTAAAAGCCATGGAAATGAATCATAGAAAACAGTGTAAAAAAAAAAGTGGGAAGATAAAAAAATAATATCCAAAATAGCAGAACCTTATTCCATGGAAATTGAAACTGAGTGAGTCTATTTTTAAACAATGAACCTCCTACTTATGAGCCTTAGGAACTTCATAATCACAGTGCGAAAGTCTGGAAATTTATTTCATGGTGAATTTATCAAAATTTTTGACAAAAATGAATGCCCCTGTTGGTAAATTACATACACAAATTAATCAATAGCATATTAATAACTAAGATAAAGAAGGCAACAAATTAGTTGAATACTTAATATGCATTATAACACCTCTTTTGAATTGGTACCTCATTTGATCCTTATGATACCCGTGGGATGAGGAGTGTTTTTCCCCTTCTGCAGATAAGGTAACTAAGGCTCCTAGCAGATGCCCCCAGTAATTTTGCCCTGTCATTGCGTGAGTAATATTTTTAAAAAAGGTCTTCTCACTACTCATTCCACCACCCAACACTGCCTCCAAGGTACACAATGAAATGAAAAATTCAGCATACATATGGAGAACATTAATGAACTTCAGAACGCCAGGTAAAGTATGTCAATAGGTAAAGGATTTTGGCTATATCCACTAAAAACTCAGCTGCCTCTTTACTAGGAAACCACCGTCTGCACACTCTGAGTCAATTACAAGCTTGCTGATTTGTATCATGGACATTTATGATAGTTAATAAGTTGACAGAAAATATTTAAGATGCCTGACAAAAAAAAATCACACTATCAGTACTATATATGCAATGCTTCAATTTAGGAAAGACTCACAGGTCTAGATGTAAGAACAGCAGTGGTGTGCAGAGATAGGACAAAGAGAAAGAAAAGCCCCTGAATAGGCTCTGGGATAGGACCAACTATAATACCTGGAGCCTGAAAAGATCGACACATTCTCGAATATCTATTTTGTTTACTTCTTACTCCCAGTAAAATTACGTTTAGCAGACACCACGAATAAATGAATAAGCTAGGAAGTACATGCTTGAAAAAAGAAGCAGCATTTATAGCCAAAGTTTCCTGTGACTATTAAAAAATGAGAGATTATTTTATTGGTGCCATTGTCATTCGATAGTAAAAGTGTCCAGCAACTAAAGATGTCTCTCTAGATGGGGCATGTCTATGATTGTACTGTCACTTTATATTGTAGATCTCTATGTTCTGTTTCATCATCTAGACTATGTGTTCTGTGAGAGATAATATCTTTTATTATTTATTTTTGTATTGCCACTAACTGGTACCTGGAACACATAGGGCTCAGGCACTTACTGAGTCAAATAATATACTTTGAGGGCAGAGGTCACTCCTTTTTTGATTACCTATGGCATTTAGAAAACTGTCTTACATTTAGTAGGTAACCAATACATATTTGATGAATAAAATTGAAGCTCTTGATTTTACTATAATTACAAATTTCCTACATCTCTTTCTCTTCACACTGTGGAATCAAAACTCAGGTTAATATAGAGCATCGATGGTTCTATCCTTTCAACAGTATTTTGTCAACATTACCGAGGGACCATGTTCTCCACTCATTTGTAGAATTAGCTTTGACAAACGGACTGATAATTGATCTAAAACTTCTGCTCTCGAGGCCTTAGGACCTTTCCTAATGGTAGCTGTGTTCTTAGAGATTTCTATGAGGTCAAAGATCATTTTCTCACTGTAAACACTGATCATTTGAGAAAGATCTCACCGTATTTTGCTAACATTGAAGGCATTCCATGTAATGTGTCTCTCTCATACACAAACATGCACACACAGAATTTTTCTTCAGGTTACCACATGCACGTCCTTCACCCACATTATATTATTATTGTAGTTATATGTTTTGTATAACGTTATATATTATTATATATTATATAAATAATATTATATTACAATATGACATCCCTGTGTCCCAACAGATCACTATAATATATGACAAAATGATTAGATAATGGAAACATAATAATATATGTGAAATAAGATTCAAAAATCCAAAGGTTTATGTGTTCTGCACCAAAGTTAAAAAAAAAACACCTCAGTACTTTGTCAATATAGAAACTAAAAGATATTCTGAGTGCTTCTTAGTTTAAAAAGACAGAAATTGACTATCATAAAGAAGAGGAATTTTTTGACAGGACAACTTTCTAAAAATCATTTACATGGCTAGAGAATCAGGCTTGGAAAATATGTGGAAAATGAAGGCTAGGCAGCAAGAGTGGGGAACAAGAGCCAACTTTCTACCACAGGAACAGTCTGGAAGAACACTGCTGTGCCACTGCTGCGCCACTGCTGCTCCCTGGAATTTATGACCAGCACTGTGCTACAGCTGCAAATAAATAGCTCTCAACAAGACCCCAATGCAGACACAGGCCAAGAAGCCAAACAAGCCAATTTTACAAAACAAGATGAAAATAAAGTCTACTCTACCTCTAATTATGAAATCGTATTGGTCCCCATCACACCCCCTCTAAAATTTCAACTGAGGTTTGTTCCAATGCTAACCCCAGACTGGGAAGAACAAGATACAGAGAAACAGACCAGACTAATTAAATTCAATAAATAATTATTGTGCTTAGCAAAGAATGCTAGCATAAAAAATATTTAAGGTAGACTCATAGACCTTATACCAAAATAAAATAGTATACAAAAAGTAATTTTAAACTCAAGAAGTTGAGAAAATGGGGTGAAGTAGATTTCAACTAATTTTCATAAGCACTCTACAAATAGTTTTCCCTGAAGTCTTGGTGTGTTTAAAACATGGCTAATGCTTCTAATATGAAACACTTCATCTCAACTTTTCTCTTTTGCCTGATCTTGTTGTATTCTCTATGTTTTTGTTTATAGTACCTCTATTATACCAGGGGTGGGGAGGGTTAAGTTCTGTTACAATTACAAATAACTCTTAATCTCAGTGCTATTCTACAATGAAATTTTAGTTTTTCACACACACACACACACACACACACACACACACACACACCTACAGATCTGGAAAACTCCCAAGGCAGTTGTGCCACCTTGTTTCAGATTTCTGGGCTGCATTAGACTTGAAGTAGCTGCAAATCATAGTAGGCTTCTAAGAGCCCCAGGACAAGGGAGAAGCTCAAAGACCAGAACACTAGCCATTAAATACCTAGCCATTAAATAGCCTATAAGTGACACGTATCACTCTTGTTCACATTGCACTGGCCAGAGAAAGTCATCCTGTCTTGCATACATTAAGACGGTTTGAAGTGATGTCTTCTATAGCCAAGAAATAGATCAACATTGGTGAATGTCTAACACACCATTAAATACTTAGTAGTCAATGTACTAGATTTCTTAAAAAAATGTGAAAAATGCAGATTTAAAAAATGGGATGTCACTAAACTTGCCTGCACTGAAAATACTTAGTTGTTTTTTTTTTAATTCCTTGATAGTCCTTGATCATATACATTAAAAAATTAATGAATTTTTAGAAGTAGAGAGTTTCTGCTCATTCACAATTGCATTTACATGAAAATTGTGTTGATTACTTCTACTTTAATCAGGGTTAGGGGCTCAGTCAGTTAACTGACTCAGACTCTTGATTTGGGCTTGGCACATGATGTTAGAGTTTGTGGGATTGAGCCCCACATCGTGCTCTGCACTGACAGCGCAGATCCTGTTTGTAATTTTCTCTCTCCTTCTCTGTCTGCCTCTCTCTTGCTTCTGCTCTCTCTCTCTCAAAATAAAGAAATAAAAACTTTAAAATAACCGTGGTTCCTTCCTACATATCATTTGTGCTGTTGCTTCTATAACAAATATCTACAGAACACCTCCCACACACATTAAATTCTATAAACACCAAACTAATCAAACCAAAAACAATAGACAAAATATTACATACTTATTTTAAACAATCTACTTAATTTATTTAATTTGTTGGGGGCTTAGGAGAGTTCGAAAACCATTGTTTTTACTGTGTTCAACACACTAAATGTTACTAGTTCTACAGTCCAACACATTTTAGTGAGTACTTAGTACTTAATGTTTTTCAATAAGTATTTAATTTTGCACTAGAGATCTTAGGATATGAAACTTGCATTATTGTGCAATAAAGATGCAAGTCAAAAAGCTGACTCTATGCAGTTCCAGTACTACCAATGCCTTAACTCAAAGAGAAAACAAATAAATATGCCTGTGTGTGTGTTGCAGAAAAGACGTAATCACTTATATAAGTGGGAAATTAATGAAAAGAACATATGAAAACCTCAAAACTATTGTTACAAAGGGAATGACTCAGTTTAAATACCAACTCTATGGAATTTTTATTTTCTACTGTGAAGAAATACACAATATTAAAATTAAATTGTCAAGGAGCTTTCTTTTTAAGTTAAATATGTAGCTATACATCTAAAAACAACTCATTACAAAGTATTTAAAATTGGGGTAGAAAATATTTCAAAACTATTTTAGTACACATATGTAGTATATATGTGAAAGCAAATGAGGAAAACTCTTTCAAAGGTTAAAAATGAAACAGGCTTATGACTCCAGCGAGGAACTCAAAGAGGCCCTACAGTCAGCAGCTTCCATGAGATATCTACCAATATTCAATGATATAGAGTTATAATTTCAAAACCACATATGAGATAAAAGACATTTGGATAGCTGTTGTACTGGAAACCCACCCATAAATCTAGGAGCCATAATGTGCTACATCCTCTATGAAATGAACAAGAAACAAACTGGTCCACAAGATAACTCAGCAAGGAAAATTTTCCAGAATAACTTTGTCCCTGGGGGTGTGAGATGAAAAGACGGGATTGGGAGAGTTAAAATATTCTCTGAAAATTTATAAGTAGGAATCAGTCACTATATAGCGATTGCAGGTCTGAAATTACAATAACTGCATGATGCAAAAAACACCAAGGAAAGAAGTCAAAGTGGCCCAATTATAGAAGAGATTCTATGTGGCTGGCAAAAATTAAAGCAATTCATCTCTGCAGGAATATACCCTCAATCTAAGCCTCAAAACTCCTCACAAATAAAGTTTCAATAAACATAGGTTTGCAATGAGAATAAGAAAAAAAGAGGCACAAGATGATAAAAATACATGAGCATGGATAAATAGAATGAAGAACTAGAATTAGATCCACAAATATTTCAGATTTTCAGGATGGTTAAATATAGAAAACAAAACAAGCGTGCTTATGATGCAGGAAGATTTGAAAAACGACCTAATAAAAATTCTAGAAATTAAAAAAAAAAAACAACATAAAATGTAAAATTTACTCATTAGGGAGAGTTGCAGTCTTCTGATTTCTGGACCAGCATGTAAGAAGCTTGGAAGTCACATTCCATCCTAACAACGAGCTGAGCATATTGAAAAACCAGTAACTCTTCTTAGATCCATCAGAAAAATGATGCCACAGGGCAAATTACTATATCCCAAATTGGAAAGACTGACAAGTAAATACCCCAAGCAGAAACCCCCACAGGAACCCTGAATTGTAACTGGTGAATTGCTGGAGTCTCACTGGAGACAAACCCAAGAAATAAAAACCCCAGGGTGACCCAGACATAAGAAGTCTCCACTGCTTTTGTGTTTTGTCTCCAGGAGCTCCATCAGATTTTCTCAATGAATATCAGAGAGAAATCTCCTCATGATTCCAGCAAGGAAAAGGAACTGGAGAGGAAAAGGAACTATTTTGCAATACACCAGAGAATTCTGTTTTTCTAAACAAGGACTGCCCTCAAGAAAAATAATCTTACCAGAGCCTGTATTATGGGGATTTTACAAAGACTTAATTATCTTGGGGAAACGGATAGTTCCTTCACTCCAATCTAGCCATCCTGCCCTACCAAAAGGAAGGAAAACTGAGACACACTTGCAAAGCTCATAATTCAGAGGCACAGGCTTACTAAGAAACTGAAACCTAATCATAGACTATAGAATGTCTCCCTCCTTCCCACACCTACCACCACCTTGCTATTTATCACAGTTCCTTTTACCTAGTACATCATGTCCAGCTATCAGGTAAAAAATTTCAAAGCATACTGAAGGCCAAAGATATAGTTTGAATAGAGATGAAACAATCATCAAAATCAGACTCCAACATGGCGTGGATGTTGAATTCATAAAATAAGGAATTTAAATAACTAATTAATATGCTAAAGGTTATAGTGAATAAAATAGACAGCATGAAAGAAGAGATGGGCAATGTAAGCAAAGAGATGGAAATTATAAGACAGAACCAAAAATAAAAGTTAGAGATAAAAGACACCATACAGAAATGAAGAATACTTTTTATGGGTCATTAGTTTGGGCAAGGATATGGACAGAATCTCTGAACTTGATGATATGTCAACAGAAACTTCTGTAACAAAAAAGAAAAGAGAAAGAAACTGGAAAAAAACAACAGAAAAATTTCTAAAGACTTTGGGACAATTGCAAAAGATAATACATACATGTAAAGGCAATACCAAAAGACAAGAAAGAGAAAGGAACAGAAGAAATATTTGAAGCAATTATAACTGAGAATTTCCCGAAATTAATGTCAGACATCAAACAAAACATCCAGGATTCAGAGAATAACACTTAGTATAAATTTTAAAAAATCTAGGTATATCATATTTGAACTGCAGAAAATAAAATATAAAGAAAAAATATTGAAAGAAGCCACAGCAGAAAAAAATCTTGCCTATAGAGAAACAAAAAATTACATCTGTTTTTCCCTCAGAAATCATGCACACGAGAAGGTAATAGAGTGAAATACATAAAGTGTAAGAGAAAAAAAACCACCAGTCCAAACAGTCCAAAATTGTGTACCCTACAAATTATCCTTTAAAAGTGAAGGAGGAATAAAGAGTTTCTCAGTAAAATTAGGCTTAGTAAAATTAGGACAAAAATTAGAATAATTTTTAGCAGTAGTCCTGCCTTGAAAAGAAGATGTTAAAAAAAGTTTTTTAGACAGAAGAAAATTAACTCAGATAAGAAATTTGGATATACATAAACAAAAGAAAAGCATCAGAGAAGGAAGAAATGAAGGTAAAATAAAAGCTTTTGTTTTTGTTATTCTTGATCTAAAGGATAACAGTTGTTCAAAATAATAATAGCAACAATGTATTAAATTATAAATGCTTATGTATATATCTCATGTATATATAAGCTTATATATATATATATAAATATAAGAAAAATGAATGACAGTGATGATACAACAGATGGGAGGAAAGAATTAGGATTACTTTATTATGAGGTACTAACAATACCTGTGAAGTGGTATAGTGTTATTTGAATATGGACTTGTATTAGTTGTAAATGTATATTGCAAACTCTAGGAAAACCACTAAATACAGAAGAAGAAGGAAGAGAAGGAGAAGGAGAAGGAGAAGAAAAAAGAAGAAGAAGAAAAAGAAGAAGAAGGAGGAGGAGGAGGAGAAGGAAAAGAATGCAAAGAAAGGAGAGAAATCAGAACATAGAAAATGTTCAGTAAAAACTACAGATAGTACAAAGAGAGCAGAAAACAAAAACAGGAACAACAAACAAGGGCAACAAAAAGAATACAGTAACAAATATGGTAAATATTAATCCAACTATATTAATAATCACTTTGAATGTCAGTGGTCTAAATGCACCAATTAAAAGGGAGAGATTGTCAGCTAGGATCAAAAACGAAAAGCTAACTATATGCTGTCTATGAGAAACACATTATAAATATAAAGACACATATAGGTTAAAAATAAATGGGAGTGCCTGGGTGACTCAGTTTGTTAAGTGTCCAACTTTGGCTCAGGTCATGATCTCATGGTTCATGAGTTGGAGCGCCATGTCAGGCTCTATGATGACTGCTCAGAGCCTGGAGCCTGCTTTGGATTCTGTGTCTCCCTCTTTCTCTGCATTCCCTTCCCCCGCTCTCTCAAAAATTAAACATTTAAAAAATTAAAAAAATAATAAATGGATGGAGGAAAATATACCATGCTAATATAAATCAAAAGAAAGCAGGAGCAGCTATATTAGTTTCAGGCAAAGCAGTCTTCAAAGCAAGAAAAAGTATTCAGGGCTAAAAAAAGACATTACATTATGATAAAAGAATCAATTTTCCAGGAAGATAGAACAATCCTTAATATGCATGTATCTAACAACAAAGCATCAAGCTATGTCAGGCAAAACTAAGAGACTTACATGGAAAGATAGATAAACCATATACCATACTTGGAGACTTCAACAATCTTCTCCCAGAAACAGATACAGCAGGCAGAATATCAGTAAGGACAAAATTAAACTCAACAACACCATTAATCAACTGGATATTATCTATATCATATAAATGATAATCTATAGATTATTTCATCCAAAAATAGTAAGCTACACATTTTTCTGAAGGTCACATGGACTATTCACCAAGATAGATCACATTTTGAGACATAAAACAAACCTTAACAAATTAAAAAAATAACAACTGAGCAATGTCCTCTCTCAGACTGCAATGAAACTAAACTAGAAATCAATATCAGAAAGATTGCTTGAAAAATCTCAAGATATATGGAAGTTAAACAATACACTTATAAATAATACATAGGTCATAGAAGAAATCTCAAGATAAATTTTAAAATATTTTGAACTAAATTAAAATGAAAACACAACTTATTAAAATGTGTGGGATGAAGCTAAAGCAGTGCTTAGAGGAAAATTTATAGCATTGAGTGCATATGTTAGAAAAGAAGAAAGATCTAGACTTAATAGTCTAAGTGTTCACCTTATAGAACTGAAAAAAGAAGAGCAGATTAAATTCAAAGTAAGCAGAGGAAATGAAATAATAAAAATTAAAGCAGAAATAAATGAAGTTGGAAACAGAAAGTCAATAGAGAAAATCAATCAAACCAAATCTGGTTCTTTGAAAATATTAATAAAATTGATAAGCCTCTAGCCTGGCTATGAAAGAAAACAGAAAAATGCAAGTCAGAAATGAAAGAAGGAACATCACTACACATCCTACGAACATTAAAAGGATAATAAAGGAATACTATGAGCAATTCTATGCACACAAGTTTGATACACAGGTTGAAATGAACCAATTCCTTGAAAGATACGATTTGCCAAAACTCATACAAAAAAAAATGGACCACTTGAAAAGGCCTATATGCATTAAATAAATTGAACCAGGGAGGGGCCAAGATGGCAGAACAGCATGTCAGTTTTTTTTGCCTCTCTCATCTCTGAAATACAGCCAGATCAACACTAAACCATCCTGCACACCTAGAAAACTGATTTGAGGATTAACACAACAATCTGCACAACCTGAACCACAGAACTCAGCAGGTGCATGGCACAGATAGGTGAACTGGGGGAGAGAGAGGCTGTGGAAGGTAGGGAGCTGTTTTTGCTTGTGAAGAGAGGACAGAGATTGAGGTAGAGTATGGAAAGCATCCCCCCCCCCCACACCTGAAAGCCTCTGGAGAGAAAAGAAAGAGTACACAAGGAACTAAACAAAAAAGGGAGAAAGAAGAAAGGAGAGGGTTTAAATTCCATTAAGGCTCTATAACCAGGGGAGCACAAAGTCTGAAACTCTGCAGATGAATACTTGGAGGTGCTTTGGTGGGAAGAGCAAATCTCCAGGAGCAGAGAACAAGGTCCAAGGGGCCTTTGGGCCAAACAAGGAGAGGCAGTTCTCCTGATGGGAGGACATTTGGTAAAGGCTGTGGGGCCACCTTCCAGGCAAAGGTCCCAGTGGACCCTGGAGAACAACCACATTAGCTGTTGCTGGAACAAGGACGTTAATGGAGAAGCCTGGTACCAGATGGATGTTGTGATTTAGCATAATACATGAAACACTGTTGCTACACGATCGCATGAACTTTTTCTGGGACAGGCTGCACACAGCTACAATCTCTGGGCATAGACAGCTGCACAGTCTCACAAACATTCCTGGGGGTTGGCGGGCACCTGGCCATTGCTCAGTAAGACCCTTCCCCAGAGGGTCAGAATGGGTCAAAGCTGCAGTCCCTCAGAAGTGAGGGATTAGGAAACACAGCTGCATCTGATATAAAACTCAGGAGGGAGGTGCCACCTGGCACCTGACGGCTTGGTCACGGACAGTGTAAAAGCAGGGAGTGGATGGAAGCTGGAGACAAAGGAGGGGTGTGCAATTTCTGGTCTGGGAGAAAACAGAGTTCTGATACTAGAGACTGGGTAGCTAGGTGACTTCATTTTCACCCCTCCCATGCATGTGCGTACACACCTACATGCACCACTACAATCCACCCACTAAGCTAAGCAGCGCCATCTAGTGGAGAATGGAGCCATTACATTAAACCCTGCCCAACCGGGCCAACCTCACCCTTCAGGAACACAAGTCTCTCCGCCTGCTTAGTTTATGGATTATAAAGTGCTTCACAGTTTGACTTCTAGGGGAAACTGATGTAATTTCAATCATAATTCAGTCTGTTTGCTGGTCCATCTATTCAGTTTTTCTTTTCTTTTCTTATTCTTGAATACAGAAAGAGAAAAAATTTATTATTCTTTTCCTTTTTATTAAAACTATTTTCCTAAATTTTTTCTACTAAATTTTTTACTTTTTTGTAAATTTTTCAAATTCTATATTTTTACTTCCATCATTTCATTTTATTCTATTTCATTGTAATCATTTTTTCAAATTTTCAAACATTTTCCTTTTTTTTTTTTTTTCTTATCTTTCCCTTTTTTTTTCTCTAATCTATCAAGCTCCTTTCAACAACTGGACCAAAACACACCTAGGATCTAGCGTCTTTTATTTGATTTATGTTGTTTATTTATTTGTGTTGTTTATAATTTTTTAATTTAAATATTTTTTACCTTATTAATTCATTTTCTTCCTTCAAAATGACAAAATGAAGGAATTCACCCCAAAAGAAAGAACAGGAAGAAATGACAGCCAGGGACTTAATCAACACAGACTCAAGCAAGATGTCTTAACCAGAATTTAGAATCACGATAATAATAATACTAGCTGAGGTTGAAAACAGGTTAGAATCCCTTTCTGCAGAGATAAAAACTAGTCAGGATGAAATAAAAAAATACTATAACTGGGCTGCAATCTCGAATGATTGCCACAGCGGCAAGGATGGATGAGGCAGATGAACAAATCAGCCACATAGTGGACAAACTTATGGAGAACAACGAAGCAGGAGAAAAAAAAGGGACACTAAGGCAAAAGAGCACGATTTAAGAATTAGAGAAATCAGTGACTCATTAAAAAGGAACAACATCAGAATCAAAGTGGTCCCAGAAGATGAAGAAATAGAAAAAGGAGTAGAAGCATTAAGTGAGCAAATCATAGCACAAAACTTTCCTAACCTGGGGAAAGACACAGACATCAAAATCCAGGAAGCACAGAGGACTCCCATTAGATTCAATAAAAACCAACCATTAACAAGGCACATCATAGTCAAATTCACAAAACACTCAGACAAGGAAAGAATCATGAAAGCAGCAAGGAAAAAAAGTCCTTAACTTACAAGAGAAGACAGATCAGGTTTGCAGCAGACCTATCCACAGAAAACTGGCAGGCCAGAAAGAAGTGTCAGGATATATTCAATGTGCTGAATCAGAAAAATATGCAGCCAAGAATTCTTTATCCAGCAAGACAGTCATTCAAAATAGAAGGAGAGATAACAAGTTTCCCAAAGTGTTTGTGACCACTAAACCAGCCCTGTAAGAAATTTTAAGAGGGACTCTGTGAGGGGAGAAAAGATGGGGAAAAAACACCAAAAGCAACAAAGATTAGAAAGGACCAGAGAACACCACCAGCCAGAAACTCCAACTCTACAGGGAATATAATGGCAATAGATTCATTTCTTTCAGTACTCACTCTAAACGTCAATGGACTAAATGCTCCAATAAAAAGACATAAGGTTATAGAATGGATAAGAAAACAAGATCCATCTATATGTTGTTTACAAGAGACCCACTTTAGACCTAAAGACAACTTCAGATTGAAAGTAAGAGGATGGAGAACCATCTATCATGCTAATGGTCGCTGAAAGAAAGCCGGAGTAGCCATACTTATATCAGACAATCTAGACTTTAAAATAGACTGTAACAAGAGATGAAGAAGGGCATTGTATCATAATTAAAGGGTCTATTCACCAAGAAGATCTACAATTGTAAACATTTACGCTCCAAATATGAAGCACCCAAATATGTAAAACAATAAATCACAAATGTAAATAAATTCACTGATAGTAGTATCATAATAGCAGGGGACTTCAACACCCTACTTACAGCAATAGACAGATCATCTAAACAGAAAATCAAGAAGGGAACAATGGCTTTGAATAGCACACTGGACCGGATGGACTTAACAGATATATTCAGAACATTTCATCCTAAAGCAGCAGAATTCACATTCTTCTCTAATGCACATGGAATGTTCTCCAGAATAGATCACATACTGGGACACAAATCAGCCCTCAACAAGTACAAAACGATCGATATCATATCATGCATATTTTCAGACCACAACGTTATGAAACTTGAAATCAACCACAAGAAAAAATGTGGAAAGATAACAAATAGTTGGAGACTAAAGACAATTCTGATAAAGAATGAATGCGCTAACCAAGAAGTTAAAAAGGAAATTAAAAAGTACATAGAGGCCAATAAAAGTGAAAACACCACAGGCCAAAACCTCTGGGATGCAGCAAATGCAGTCATAAGAGGGAAGTATATAGCAATCCAGGGCTTCCTAAAGAAGAAGAAAGGTCACAAATACACAGTCTAACCTTACACCTTAAAGAGCTGGAAAAAAACAGCAAATAAAACCAAAAACCAGCAGAAGACAGGAAATAATAAAGATTAGAGCAGAAATTAATGCTATTTAAACCAAAAGCAGTATAACAGATCAATGAAACCAGAAGCTGGTTCTTTCAAAGAATTAACAAAATTGATAAATCCCTAGCCAGTTTGATCAAAAAGAAAAAGGAAAGGACCCAAATAAATAAAATCAAAAATGAAAGAGGAGAGATCACAACTGACACAGCAGAAATACAAACAATAATAAGAGAATATTATGAGCAATTATATGTCAATAAAATGGGCAATCTGGAAGAAATGGACAAACTCCTAGAAACATATACACTAACAAAACTGAAACAGGAAGAAATAGAAAATTTGAACAGACCCATAACCAGTAAAGAAATCTAATTACTAATCAAAAATCTCCCAAAAAACAAGAGTCCAGGACCAGAATTCGAGGGGAATTCTACCAAACATTTAAAGAATAGTTAACATCTATTCTTTTGAAGCTGTTTCAGAAAATAAGAATGGAGGGAAACTTCCAAACTCTATGAAGACAGCATTTCCTTAATTCCAAAACCAGACAAAGAACCCACTAAAAAGGAGAAGTATAGACCAATTTCCCTGATGAACATGGATGCAAAAATCCTCGACAAGATACTAGCCAACTGGATCCAACAATATATTGAAAAAATTATTCACCATGACCAAGTGGGATTTATACCTGGGATGCAGGGCTGGTTCAATATCCGCAAAACAATTAATGTGATATATCACATCAATAAATAAAGGACAGGAACCACATGATCCTCTCAACAGATGCAGAGAAAGCATTTGACAAAATACAGCATCCTTTCTTGATAAAAACCCTCAAGAAAGTAGGGATAGAAGGATCATACCTCGAGATCATAAAAGCCATATATGAATGACCCAACGCTAATATCATCCTCAGTGGGGAAAAACTGAGAGCTTTCTCCCTAAGGTCAGGAAGAAGACAAGGATGTCCACTATCACCACTGTTACTCAACATAGTATTGGAAATCTTAGCCTCAGAAATCCAACAATACAAAGAAATAAAAGGCATCCAGTCGGCCAGGAGGAGATCACTTTCACTTTTTGCCGATGACATGACACTCTATATGGAAAACCCAAAAGATTCCACCAAAAAACTGCTAGAACTGATCCATTAATTCAGCAAAGTTGCAGGATATAAGATTAACACACAGAAATCAGTTGCATTCCTATACACCAACAATAAAGAAACAGAAAGAAATCAAGGAATCGATCCCATTTACACTTGCACAAAAAACGATAAAATACCTCGGAATAAATCTAACCAAAGAGGTGAAAAATCTATACACTGAAAACTATAGAAACCTTATGAAAGAAATTGAAGAAGACAGAAAAAAAATGGAAAAAGATTCCATGCTCCTGGATAGGAAGAACAAATATTGTTAAAATGTCAATACTACCCAAAGCAATCTACATATTCAATGTAATCCCTATCAAAATAACACCAGCATTCTTCACAGAGCTAGAACAAACAATCCTAAAATTTGTATGTAAACAGAAAAGACCCTGAATAGCCAAAGCAATCTGGAAAAACAAAACCAAAGCTGGAGGCATCACAAACCCAGACTTTAAGATGTATTAGAAAGCTGTAATCATCAAGACAGTATGGTTCTGACACAAAAACAGACACTCAGATCAATGGAACAGAATAGAGAACCCAGAAATGGACCCACACACGTATGGCCAACTTATCTTTGACAAAGCAGGAAAGAATATCCATCAGAATAAAGACAGTCTCTTCAGCAAGTGGTGTTAAGAAAACTGGACAGTGACATGCAGAAAAATGAACCTGGACCACTTTCTTACACCATACCCAAAAATAAACTCAAAATGGATGAAAGACCTAAATGTAAGACAGGAAGCCATCAAAATCCTAGAGGAGAAAGCAGGCAAAAACCTCTTTGATCTTGGCCACAGCAACTTCTTACTCAACACGTCTCTGGAGGCAAGGGAAACCAAAGCAACAATGAACTAATGGGACCTCATCAAAATAAAAAGCTTCTGCACAGCAAAGGAAACAATCAACAAAACTAAAAGGCAACTGATGGAATGGGAGAAGATATTTGCAAATGACATATGACATAAAGGGTTAGTATCCAAAATCTATAGAGAACTTATCAAACTCAACACCCAAAAAACAAATGATCCAGTGAAGAAATGGGCAAAAGACATGAATAGACACTTCTCCAAAGAAGACATCCCGATGACCAACCGACACATGAAAAAATGCTCCACATCACTCATCATCAGGGAAATACAAGTCAAAACCACAATGAGATACCACCTTACACCTGTCAAATGGCTAACATTAACAATTCTGGCAACAACAGATGGCGAGGATGTGGAGAAAGAGGATCTCTTTCATACTGCTGGTTGGAATGCAAACTGGTGCAGCCAGTCTGGAAACCAGTATGGAGGTTCCTAAAAAATAAAAAGTAGAACTACCCTATGACCCAGCAGTTGCACTACTAGGTATTTATCCAATGGATACAGGCATGCTGTTTCAAAGGAACATATGCACTCCAATGTTTATAGCAGCACTATCGACAATAGCCTAAGTATGGAAAGAGCCTAAATGTACATCAGTGGATGAATGGATAAAGAATATATATATATATATATATATATATATATATATATATAGTATATTTATATACATACACACACCCACAATGGAGTATTACTCGGCAGCCAAAAAGAATGAAATGTTGCCATTTGCAACTATGTGGATGAAACTAGAGGGTATTAGGCTAAGCAAAATTAGTCAGAGAAACACAAATATGATATGACTTCATTCATATGAGGATGTTAAGATACAAAACAGACGATCATAAGGGAAGGGAAGCAAAAATAATATAAAAACAGAGGGGCCAAAACATAAGAGACTCTTAAATATAGAGAACAAACAGAGGGTTTCTGGAGGAGTTTTTTTTGGGGGGGATGGGCTAAATGGGTAAAAGGCTTAAGGAATCTACCTCTGAAATCATTGTTGCACCTTGTGCTAACTAACTTGGATGTAAATTATAAAAAAATAAATAAATTATTAAAGTAAAAAAATAATAAAAAGAAATTGAACCAAGAATTAATAACCTTTCCAAACAGAAAGCACCAGGCTCAGATGGGTTCACTGGTGAAGTCTACCAACCATTTAAAGAAGAAATTATACCAATTTTTATCATTTCTTCTCGAAGACAGAAGAGAGGGAATACTTCCTAATTCATTTTATGAGGCCAGTATTACTCTCATACCAAAACCAGACAAAATATTACAGGAAGAGAAAACTGCAGATCAATATCTCTCTAGAATATAATGCAAAATTCCTCAAAAAACATTGGCAAATCAAATCCAGGAATATATAAAAAATTATACACCATGACCAAGAGAGATTTGCTTTAGGTATGCAAGGCTGATTCAACATTGGAACATCAGTTAATATATCCAATACATCAATAAGATAAAGAAGAAAAATCACATGTTTCTATCAGTAGATGCAGAAAAAAGCATTTCTCAAAATCCAACACTGATTCGTGATAAAAACTCTCAGCAAAGTAGGAATAGAGCGGAGCTTTCTCAACTTGATAAGCAACATCTACAAAGAGCCACAGTTAACAGCTAACATCAGTACTTAATGGTGAGAAATTTGAAGCTTTCCCCCTAAGATCAGAAATAAGGAAAAGATGTTCCCTCTCACCACTCCTTTTAGATTCGCACTGGATGTTGTAGCTAATGTCATAAAACAAAATGAAACAAAAGGAAATAAAAAGTACACAGATTATGAAGGGAGAAATAAAACTGTCCTTGTTCAGAGAAGACATGATCATCTATGTAGAAAATTCAAAATCATCAACAAAACCTCCTGAAAATAATAAGGGATTATACAGGATTATAGGATATGAAGTTAATATAAGAATGTCAATTGCTTTCTTATATACTATAATTAATAAGTAGAATTTAAAATTAAAAACATGAAACTATTAAATCAGCATCTCCAAAAATAAATATTTAGGTGTAAATCTAACAAAATATGTATAAGATCTATAAATGGAAAACTATAAAACTCAAATGAAAGAAACCAAAGAAGTAAATAGATATTCTATGTTCACAGATAGGAAGACTCAATACTTTCAAGATGTCAGTTCCTTCCAACTTGATCTATAGATTCAATGCAATCCCAGTCAAAATCTCAGCAAATTATTTTATGGATATTTACAAACTGATTCTAAAATTTTATACAGACAAGGGAAAAATCCAAAATAGCCTGAAGGAGAATAACTGAAGGAGAAAAACAAAGTCAGAGGACTGACATTACCCAATTTCAGAATTTACTATAAAATAATAGGAATACAGACAGTGTGGTATTGATAAAAGAACAGACAAATAGATCAATGGGATGGAATAGAGAACCTAGAAACAGACACACATAAGTATAGTCAAATGATCTTTGACAAAGGAAAAAAGGAAATACATTGGAGTAAAGATTAACTTTTCAACAAATGGTGCTGCAACAGCTAAATATCCCCATGTGAAAAATGAAACGATACAGAATTTATACCCTTCACAAAAATGAACTCAAAATATATCATAGACATAAATGTAAAATCCAAAACTACAAAACTCTGGAAGATAATATATATGAAAATAGAGGGGACTTTGGTTATAGCAATGACTTTTTAAAATAAAACACTAAAGGCATAATTTATGAAAGAAATAACTGATAATTTGGACTCCATTAAAACTTAAAATTTCTACTCTACAAAATATAATGTCAATAGAATGAGAAGACAAACCATACTGGGAGAAAATATTTGCAAAAGACATATTTGATAAAGGGCTGTTATTCAAAATATAAAAAGAACTCTTAAAGTCAATAATAAGAAATGAACAAACCAATAAAAAAATGGGCAACAGACCTGAACAGACACTTCACCAAAGAAGACATACAGATGGTAAATAATTATATGAAAAGATTTTTCACATCATATGCCATCAGGGATATGCAAATTAAACAACAATATGCTACCACACAGATATTAGAATGGCCCAAATCCCCAAAACTGACAATACTAAATGCTGAGGAGATAATGGACCAGTATGAACTCTCACTCACTGTTAACAGGATACAAAATAGTAAACTACTTTGGAAGACAATTTGGTGGTTTCTAAAAAACTGAACATACTCTTACCATATCATACAACAATCATGCTCCTTGGTATTTACCCAGATAAATTGGAAACTATGTCAACAGAAAAATCTGTACACGAATACTTGTAGCAGCTCTATCTATGATTGCTCAAACTGGGAAGCAACCAAGATGTCCTTCAGTAGGTAAATGGATAAATAAACAGCAACACATCCAGACAATGGAATGTTATTCAGTGCTTAGAAGAAAGGAGCTACTATGCTGACAGTGCAGAGCCTGCTTGGGATTCTAAATAAACAAATAAATAAACAAACTTTTAAAATGAGCTATTAAAAGTCATGAAAAGACATGGAGGAAACTAAAATGCATATTGGTAAGTGAAAAAAGCCAACTTGAAATGCTATGCACTGTATGACTCCAACTATATGCCATTCTGATGAAGGAAAAACTGTAAAGACAGCAAAAAAGATCAGTGATTTGCAGGGGTTAGAGAAGAGGGAGGGAAGAAGGGCAGACCATTGAGGATTTTTAGGGCAGTGAAAATACATTGTATGATAGCGTAACATGGGATGCAAATCATTATATATTTGTCCATACCCATATAATGTACAACACCAAGAGTAAACCCTAATGTGAACGATGGACTTTGGGTGATCGTGATGTGTCAAAGTAGATTCATAGATAGTGACAAATATACCTTTGTGGTGCAGAATGTCAACAATGGGGACAGGTTATGTGTATGTGAGTGGACAGGGCATATAAGGGAAATCTCTGTACCTTCCACTCAATTTACTGTGAACCTACAACTGCTCTAAAAGATAAAGTCTGTTTTGTTTTGTTTTGCTTTGTTTTGTTTTGTTTTGTTTTAATTACTGGATGGGATAATTTATTGAAACAAATATGCATAATTGGTATATTTCCTTGAATATATGTTTTATATCAATAAGACTCTTAAATGTCAGGTTAAATATATCTAAAAATAATAAGGAAACAAGAGATTGAAGTTGAAGAAATAACCCAGAATTTAAAACAGAGAAACAAAGCAATAATGAGTATGAAGGAGGGGCTAGGATATGTGAGGAAAGTGTAGTAAATGGTGTAATAAATCTCTGCCTCTGGTTCTGGAACATGGTGAGACAGAAAATTTGGAAATGGTAAATTTTGAGAAGAGACTCTCTGATAATTTTCCTTAATTGATTAAATAATAAGTATTTAAGTTTAGAAAATCCACCTAATGCCAAGCAAGATAAATACATTTTAAAGACATTTTCATTTAGACATAATGCAACACCACTGCAGAACACATATGCAAAGAGAAGGTTTTATAAGCAGGTACAGAGAGGGGCACTTGGGTGGCTCAGTCAGTTAAGTGTCTGCCTTCAGCTCAGGTCATAATCTCACGGTTTGTGAGTTTTCCAGCCCCATGTTGGGCTCTGTGCTGACAGCTCAGAGCCTGGAGCCTGCTTAGGATTCTGTGTCTCCCTTGCTCTCTGACCCTCTCCTGCTCATGCTCTGTCTGTCTTTCTCTCTCTCTCAAAAATAAATAAAAACATTAAAAAAATTTATAAGCAGGTAAAGAGAGAGAAAGATTACTTAAAATCACACAGTTCAGGTGGTAGTTGATTTATTAACTTTTTGAAAACAAGAAAACAATCAAAAAATTTCTTTGAAGTGCTGAGAAAAAAACTGTCAACCTAGCATACTATATACAACCAAAGACATTTGTAAACAGTGCAAAATCTGAGAGTTTATCACCAAAAACTTTTCTAAAGTAACTTATAAGATATATTTCAGGAAGAAGGAATATGATCCCAGGACATAGGCTTGTAATTCACATTAGAAGGGAGAATTAAGAAAAGTATAGAGGTGGCTAAATCTAATGAAAGGTTCATAATATAAAACAATAATAATAATAATGTAAAATGTGTGGATATTAAAAAAGACAGGCTTGAATTATTATAAATCTGAAGCGTATAAATCTGGGTAAGTTGGGTATAGTGAAATCATTCTAAAGAAGAAGGGTAAATATACTGATTAAATTTGGACTTAATATTGAATAAAGTTTAACATGAGCATCATAAATACTATAACCCATAAAAAATTAAGAAACTGTACAACTTTCAAACAAATAGAAAATGAAAAAATGTAACAATGGAGGAAAATATCAGTTAATACAAAATAAACTTTACAAGAAGAAAGTAGAAAAAATAGGGCAAGCAATAAGAATAGAAAGTATGAAATGAGATGATAGAAATAAGCCCAAATATATCAGAGATCACAATTAAATGTGAATGGCTTGAATATTTCAGGTAAGGAAATAAGATTCTCAGACATTTATACCAACTGTAAATATCAGATATGATATTTAGAGTAGATATATATGAAACAACTCCTGGGAGATATTAATGAAAGAAAACAAATACAAAATACATAAAATAAAATACAAAATCAAATAAATCAAAAGTTGTTTTGGGGGGACCACTAAAGTTGCTAAAAACAAAATTTGGTGAATAAATTGAGAATATAATTGCAAATGTAGCAGAGATTTTTAAAAAATGCCTTAAGTCAATTGATTTGAAAATCAGCATAATATGGACAGATGCCTAAAAAATATGAGTTAATAAAAACTCAACAGAAAAATCAAATAATAGTAAAACCTTCAAAGATATTGAATAAATATTTTAAAATATTTTCATAAAGGAAACAGCAGGTCCAAATGACTTTTGCAAATGTATTCCACCACACATTAAAGAAAAAAATAATTCTGATTTTACACCTATTATTCTTGGAACTAGAAAGAGAGAAAACACCTACTTATTTGGTTAGGCTAACATAACTGTGTTTCAAAAACTGGAGGACAGTATAAAGAAGAAAAAAATACAAACCAATATTGTAAATAAGACATAAACAAACAAACTTGGCTCTATATACGTATAACATAGATAGCTAAAAATCAGTTATACAAAATTCAATTACATTTCTATACAATAGCTACAAATACAGCTACAATAGCTACTATATATCTCTAATCTATCTATCTATCATCTATCTATCTATCTACCTATCAAGAGACAGATGATGTCATGATCAAACTAAGTTTATTCCAAGAATGAAGGTTGAGTTAATATTATAAAAATAAAATAAAATAAAATCTATTCTTGGGGCGCCTGGGTGGCTTAGTAGGTTAAGTCTCCGACTTTGGCTCAGGTCATGATCTCACGGTTTGTGGGTTCAAGCCCTGCATTGGGCTCTGCGCTGACAGCTCAGAGTCTGGAGTCAGCTTACTATTCTGTATCTCCCTCTCTCTCTGCCCCTCCCCTGCTTGTTCTCTGTCTCTCTGTCTCTCTCTCTCTCTCAAAAATAAACATTAAAAAAAATAAAAAAAAATCTATTCATGTAATTCACCTCATTAACAAATTAAATGAGAAAAAGTATATAATCACCTCAACAGATTCAGTAAAAGCATTTAATAAATTCATCAACCATGTAGGGAATAGAAGTGAACTTCCCTCATGTGATAGAAATATAAAAACAAGGGGCACCTGGGTGGCTCAGTTGGTTGGGCAACCGACTTCAACTCAGGTCATGATCTCACAGTTTGTGAATTCGAGCCCCGCATTGGGCTCTGTGCTGACAGCTCAGAGCCCGGAGTCTGTTTCAGATTCTGCGTCTCCCCCTCTCTCTACCCGTCCCCTGCTCATGCTCTGTGTCTCTGTGTCTCTCTTTCTCTCAATAATAAATAATGTTTAAAAAAAAAGAAATTTAAAAACAAAAAACCTACAGCAAACATAGTAAATGGTGAAAAATTAAAACCATCTCTTTTAAATTCATGAATAAGGAAGAAGTCCACTCTTACTGCTGTTCTACATTGTACTTAATGTCCGCTTGAGGGAAATAAGCTAGGAAAATGAAAAAAAAAAGAAATAAACATTATCAATATTGGAAAGGAATAAACAATCTAATCATTAATCCCAGATGATATTATTTTCTACCTAGAAAATTCAAAATATTATGTAGATCAATTATTAGCAGTAATCATGGATTTAAACATGGGTGTTGGGTTAAAAAATCAATTATACAAAATATAATGGCATTTTTACATAATAGATACAAACATTTTTAAAATGTAGTTTTTAAAAGATACTTTGTAAAACAGTGCCAAAATAAAAAACAACCAAGGATAATGCTTTTTTAAACAATGTGCAAGACCTGATGAAATAGATGATAATAAACTTTACTAAGAGGCATTAAATAAAAGATATGTAAACAAAAAGAAATTTCTGAATGACGAAACAATGTTGCAAAACTGTCCAATATTTCCAAATTTATCTATAAGCACATTATGAATCTGGGTTTTCAAGGAATTTAACAAAGTGATAATTTTAAATGCATAGGATAAAAAAGGGATGAAATATAGCTAAAATTTCCTGAAATAATAAGAAGGAAGGACTTATCCTATCAGATAGCAAGGTATACTAAAAAACTACAGGAATTAAGACAATGATATTAGGGTGCCTGGGTGGCTCATATGGCTAAGCGTTGGACTCTTGATTTTGGATCAGGTCATGATCTCATGGTTCATGAGATCAAGCCCTGCATTTGAGTCTGCACTGACAGTGCAGAGCCAGCTTGGGATTCTCTCTCTCCTTCTCACTCTGCCCCTCCCCTACTCACACTCTCTGTCTCTCTCAAAATATATAAATAAACTAAAAAAAGAAGACAGTGATATTGACACAGGTTTACACAACACCATCTGGAAACCAGATAGACTTGTGTATCAGTGGAGAATGGATAAATAAATTGTGTTAACACAATTGTGGAATTTATGAGAAAAAATAAATTTGCACCCTATTCCACACATATGTGGAATCAGTTCCGAGTTATTAATAGGCTTAAATGACTACGTAATAGATTATCTTGGTAACCTTGGGACAGGAAAGATGTTTGAGAACGTGTTTATGCAGAGAATATGTTTATGACTTTGGAGGAAACTAGATTTAAACAAGACATAAAATGTGCAGACTTTAAAGGAAAAGAATGATAAATTCAACCATATTAAATTATAGGACTTCTGCCCATTAGTTCCGACTTAGCTTTTGTGGTAGTAATGTGGTGTGACAAATCATGTCAAACCAAATGTCTTATAACCACAAGCATTATTTTTCTTGCTCATGGGTCTGCGGGTCAGCCGTGAGTCAGTTGGGCTTAGTTCCAGACTTGAGACTGGGTCACAGCTGCTCCAGGTGTCTTCCCTGGACGAGTGATTAAATCAGGACATGATCTTATTGAGGATAGCAGGAGCACAAGAAGGCAAGCTGAACCGTGCAAGCACGTTAATGCCTCTGCTTGCCATCACATTTGCTCATAGCCCGTTGGCCAAGGCAAGACACTTGGCCAAGCCCAACACTAACATGGCAGGTGTCATAGTCCCACTTATCTGGAGGTGGGACGCTATGTCTACATGGCAAAGTGTATGAACGTATCACTCTATTACAGAGGAGTGAAAACTTGGCACCAATATTCCTACCAACCACAGATACCTCAAGCCATACGAAAAGCCAAAATTTGGGTGAAAATATTTACCACATATATAACCATCAATTGATTAGATTTCCAAACATAAAAACATATTTTACAAATCAATAAAAGACAACTGATATAATTTAAGAGCAGCAAAAGATAGAAAGAGGCATTTGGCAGAAAAGAAATCATGGAAGTACAATTGGAAAGAAAGGCTCAAATTTATTGCAAAGAAACCAAAATTAAGAGCATGTCACACCCTCATTTTGTAAAACTTGAAAAGTCTCACTTTTCTAAGGGTTGGTAAGAATGTAGAGCATTTGGAACTTTTATATACCACTGGTGGGGGTAAAGATTAGCATATTCACTTTGGAAAACAATTGACGTTATCTTAATAGCCACAAACATACTTAAATTCTTTGACCCAGAAGTTCTACTGCAAAAACCCTTGCCCAAATGCTACAAAAGACATGTACATTGTGACATTTTTATGAAAACAAATAGCTAGAAACATCCCAAATGTCCATAGAATGGTGAATAAACAGGAAATGGAATCGTCGTACAATATAACATGTACAGCAATAACAATAAATGAACAAGATTTCTAACATACCCAGACGGATGAATGTCAAAAACGTAATTTTGATTTTTAATAAGAAGTAATAAGTCTCAGATGGGGCATCTGGGTGGCTCAGTTGGTTAAGCATCTGTGTCTGACTGCTGATTTCGGTTCATGATCTTAAGGTTCACGAATTTTTTTTTAATTTTTTTTTTAACGTTTATTTATTTTTGAGACAGAGAGAGACAGAGCATGAACGGGGGAGGGTCAGAGAGAGGGAGACACAGAATCTGAAACAGGCTCCAGGCTCTGAGCTGTCAGCACAGAGCCCGTCGAAGGGCTCGAACTCATGGACCGTGAGATCATGACCTGAGCCGAAGTTGGCCGCTTAACCGACTGAGCCACCCAGGCGCCCCAAGGTTCATGAATTTGAGTCTCATGTTGGGCTCTGTGTTGACAGTGTGGAGCCTACTTGGGATGCTCTCGCTCTCTTTGTCTCTCTCTCTGCCTTTTCCCTCCTTGGACTCCTTTTCTCTCTCTCTCTCTCAAAAAAATAAACTTTGTCTTTTAAAAAGCAAGTTTCAGAAAAATATAGAGAGCAGATACTAGCATATGAAGTTCAAATAAAAGTACAAACAATTATGGTACTTCGGGATTATTAATATATTATAAATTTATAAATAGAAGCAACAGAATGATAAACACAAATTCAGTGAGAGGCACACAGGGGTCTTAAACAGCAATATGTGCTTTATTTTTTTAAACTGTATCATGAGTATATTTGTTTTATTAGTCTTTGCATTATATATATATGTGTGTGTGTGTGTGTGTGTATACACACACACACACACACATATATTATTTTACATATACAAACTCTTTTACAGTTGAACAATTTCAAAAATCCAATTATCAAAATAATTAGGAGAATTTCTTTTGTCTTCCTGAGCTTCTATTACCTCTTCACAAACTGGTATTTACTCATCTGAGTGTCCCCAAATTTAATCATGATCAATTCTGGAACTTCTCAGTGTTTCCTAGCTAGACATTTTCACTCCAGTATTGCTTTTCTGCTGTTCTGAATTAGGATGAGAAGCACTAAACATGAGTTCAGTTAGTGGGGAAGGCTGACACCTTAGCAGGTTGAACATAGTGGTTAAATCTAGATAAGTACCAAGATCAGCTGGATAGGAATTTTAAAAGCTTAAAAACAGCAACAACAGTTAAACATTTTCTCAAGGCATAGGCTAGCCTGGATGATAGGTAATTTACCCTGAAATAACTTGGAAAATGTTCACGACAGCCCCCTGCACTAGGTTCTATTAGTAGCCACATTTTACAGGACTTGGGGCACAGAGCTGTTCCCAATGTCACATAGCTATTAAGTGCTCTTACCACTATTGCTGTACAGAATTGAATGTTAAAACAAAATCACGGAGCAATGAAAGTAAGCATCAATGCATAAAGCATGTAGCAAATTATCATTTGTAAATATAAATATACCTTTTAAAAAAAGTTTATTTATTATTGTGCTGTCACCACAGAGCCCCATGCGGGACTTGAACCCATGAACCATGAGATCATGACCTGAGCCCAAACCAAGAGTTGAATGCTTAATCGGCTGAGACAGCCAAGCACCACTATGAACACCCCATTTAAAAAATCTTTGAATTAACTGAGTGAATTACGTGCAGGATGGCACTCCTGGTACTTTGTTCTGTATCAGTCCATGCGTCTCCTCTCATTCTTTCCAACTATTCATTTTTTTGTGTGTGTCTCATTTCTTTTTCACCTTTTTTTCCCGCCTCTAGGGATATCTTTTCTTATTTCTATTCCCAAAATGTCTTGCAAATTTTCCATGATTTTGTGCAGTTTAAATTGCTTTCTTGTATCGAAATGAGGCATAACATGTAATAAAAAAAGGGAGAGGACCCTAAGCAGTCAGAATTACTTATGTTTGAAGTAACATTCTCTCTAAATAACTGCCTTATTTTAGCTATTAAATTTAATATGGTGACTATTTTTACCTTCATGCTCAAGAAATTTAAACTTTTAAACTCTACCATTTCCAGTTAAGTGTGTTTCAAAGCAGGAGCTTCAGGTCACGCCCCAACGTTGGAGGACGATTTTTAAAGTTCCTTAGTTCAGGTGCACTCCTCCCACAGCATTTAACTATTTACTAGGAGAATTCATCAAGGACTAAGACTGTTATAAGTTAAGCCAAATTAAATTACATTATAACAACTCACTTTACATTCCCATACAAAGCTATATTTTTTCCCAGTGAAATCATGATGTCAGCCTCTTCCTTTTTTCCTGCTGACCCCTGCATCAGCACTTTCTCTGACATTGACTACTACCTGGAAGATTTCACACACACACAAAAAGGCTCATAGGTCACCAAAGAAAGCTGCAAATCTGGGACCAGAAAGCCCCATACATTAAACAGCAGCCTTCAGGAGGTACACAAGTCATACTTAGCTTCACATCACTCATGCACAACCTATCTCAGCATATGATCAGGTTCATAGATCCAGGTCAAGCCTAAAGCCATCATATGATAGCCAACCCGTTGGCAGTTTCCCTCTCTCATGTCTATGCACTGCATCAGTGCATCTCAGTAAGAGGTGAATTTGCTTCCTCCTCCTACTTGCCCAAGAATACAACTTGGTTGTCACAACTAGAAGGAGGGGGGGGGGCATCTATTGAGTAGAGGCAAGAGAAACTGCTACAGGTCCTCCTGTACTCAGAACGGCCTCCACAGTAAAGAATTATCTGGCCCCGAATGTCAATAGTGCCAACACAGAGAAACCCCGTGCTGTGTCTCTATACTTCTCTTTGTTAAGTTGAGGAAAATGGAAACTTAATTTACAGCCTACCACCTAAAGAATCCTCTTTCCTAAGCATCAGATGAACTTCAGTGGGTTCTGGGCTCTTTGGTTGGTCTATACCAATCAGAAGTTCTTTTTCTCTTGCTCTAGGTTAGGACTAGAGGAAAAGTGCAATTCTGTCAAATGAGTTGTGAGATTGTAAATGCTCACAAGCTTCTGGGGAAAGCTCCCTCACTCTTACAAACAACAACAAAGGATTCACTGTCTATTCATCTGGCCTGTGGGTATTGTTGTGCAGGAAATGCACCTCAGCTGGTGCGACTGCCTTGAAACCATGGACAAACATAGATGACATGCTCAATGAGACGACACAAACGTGGGGTATGGGGAAACCTGGATCTTCGATATTGTCACTAAGCTGTTGAATTAACCAACATTACAAGTGCCATCCCCCAAAGTTTCCACTTCATAGATTTTCTTTATTGTTTCCTTACCGTTACATGGATTTCCTGCTACTTGCAGGTGACAGTAACCTAATATATTTACTGTGGCCTACTGTGTCTCTCAAGGAAGGAAAGTTGGAACACTTAATATTATTAGTTTTCTTCGGATTGTGGCCTTCGGATGAAATATCTGGTTGAAAGGCAGCTTTGGGCTGAAACTCAGCTAGGATTCCAAGCATCATCATAGCAGACCTCCAACATGCCCCACGAGGAAAAACCTAGGAAACTTTGTCCTTTCCTGGATGGCTTGAATGTGAAGCTGTCTATCTTGGCCAATCTCTTTAAGACCCCACACTGTGTGAATGTCATTAGAGCCACATACATGGAATCTTTGAGGAAATGGTAAAATTTTATAGAGATAGCTCCAGGAATTTTCTTGAGTCTTTTGCTCTGCCTCCCATCTCTGAATCATCACGTTGCTGAACTTCGGTCATGGTATGCATCAACTCGCACCTAGGGATGATAGTAAAATTGTGCCACAAACTTCCTTACAGCTGGACTTGCCTCTGACTTCTTAAACACCATCTTCTCTATGGTCATTCAATAAACTCCATAACGGCACAATTATAAAATCTTCAAAACCTCTATGATATTCTCATCCCAGGACTGGTATCAAACCACAGACTGATGTCTTACTGTATTTGGAAATAGCAGAAATCCTGTCAGATGCAAGCCTTCAATGCAAAATTCATTGATGAGCCTACTTCATTTTGATCCATTAAACAATTGTCTTTATAAATAAGTCGTACTATTAGAATCAACTAGAAATATTTACCAGAAAAAAATCAATCCTTTGGTTTTAGAGAAAAGTTTTCTCACAAGAGAAGCCTGAGGAAACCAGATTTCTACATTCCCAGAGAAGAGGAATTTGATTAACATGGCCATCTTTGCAAATACTGGGCTCTACTGTCTCAGACACAGTTTTATTTCATTTGTAACCTATGAATTATAGAACAGATTCCTGGCATTGTTATCTGCGTGACCCAATAAACACAAATATTTCCATTTTTCTGCTCTTCAGGGAAGATCCTAACGGAGTTATCACTGAGCCTGGCTGTCTGAACCTATCTTCTTAATCCCAGTTTACTGATATATCTAGGATCTGATTAAAGGTCCTAATGGGAAAAACAAAAGTTGAGAAATCTATAATGGATTAATTTCTGACGAAATTGAAGCTAATAACTTCTCCTGCTCCTAATTAATAACATCAGGATTTTCTTTCTGGTTCTAAGGGTGGGTTTCCTGGAAAAATTCCATAATAATCTGACCCTGCTTTAAAAAGACACCATTAACCAAGCAAACATTTCCACTTTGCTGAACAATTAAATCTGTCACATTGCAATTGACATTCTCAAACATGCTGGAAAATGCTGCTCAGTAGAAATTCATTAAATGAACTCTTGGCATACATCTCCTGAGCCTACCCTTTGAAAATCAGAATATAAATACCTGTAGTGCTAATGGGTCTATTATAGCAATCATTTTAAGGAAAGGGCAGAGCAGCATTATATTATTTGAAACCGTTTTCAGCTGCAGCATCCCTAGAGATTAGTAGGAATGAAAAAGAAACCATTGCTATTGAAAACTTGAATTTTATAAGTATCTGTGATAGTCATTTGCCCACGTACCATGTGTAGTGCAGTTAGAACATTGTGGTAATTGATATTCCTATTTTTACCATGTAGAATTCACATTTTCAGGACATCATAAATATGTGCAAGCACATTGCTAGAATATAATCATTATAGCTTGAAGCAAACATTCAGATTAAATACATTTTTATTAAAGGTCATTAAGTCTATTCGAAACAGTTTCAGCCCTAAACACTTGGATGGGCAAGCATACCTATATTTTATCCCTGAGAAGTGTTCAGAGATGAAGTCAGCCTTTGAGAATATTGAAATACTTTTTATCATTGGTGCTGGGATCAGAGGATAAGAGTAGAAATTTCTCTGATTATATTCTTATTATGTTATGTCTCCAAATGGACAGTAACTTGAAAGGAGAATAGACACTAAAGGCAGACCTTCCGGCTTTTCTTTCTTCACTCTGAACATTAAATACGAGCTCAATAAATATTCTGATTTGTAGGTGGAAACAGACTGATCGAGTCGCAAATGTTTTATGGAATTTGGAGACAAACTAGAAAACCCCTTACGGTATTTTCTATGCCTAAATTGTCTGAAGATATTTTAAAGAGAAAATTGTGCATAGAATCTGAGTGTCTTTTTGCACTTTTTAAAAGGATATAATTTTCAGACCTCAATGGGAATGCCATTCTTTCTAGATGGATGTTCATATTAAGAACCCACAGCCTTACACTTAGATATTTGGACATGAGTACAATTCTCACATTTAAGAACTCTTTGTCAGAAGTTTGTGTCAAGAAGCAAGGCCCGACATATATTTAGAGCAGGCTCACTTTCAAGTGCTCGGGGTACCCCAAAGTCAGACAGTCTGGAAAATTATGGCAGAAGGGAAACAAATGCACAGGCCCAACAGGGGGTGGGGGAAGATTATGTTCTTGTTTCAAAGGAAGGGCAAGGAGGCCTGCGTGACTGGAATAGAGGAGGCAAAGAGAGAGCTGCAGGAGGGATTTGTAAGCTGTAAAAAAAAACACACACACACATTTTATTCTGTGTGGAATGGGAAGTTGGCAGAGGATTTTGAAGAGAACAGTGCTTTCATATTAAAAAAAGTATATATCAAATGTTCAAAGCAATCACCAATTATTGGCTACCAGAGCAAAAATTCATAAGCTTTCCTGTCACTTGAGTCACTTACACAATCAAAACTTTGATTAGTTGGAGAATTAAGAAAATTCACATAAAGAGATGATTTCCAGTGACATGAAACAAACTAGAAGCACAGCTACAAAAGCCTGGGCCTTGGGCTCCTCTGGTTGATGAGCTCCTGATGCATAGGAAATTTCCTGTGATGCTTTTGGAGGCTTTAAAATTATAACTGACTTTTGGGGCCCCATGGTGGCTCAGTTGGTCAAACATCTGACTCGTAATTTCCACTCATGTCATGATCTCATAATTCATGAGATTGATCCCTGCATCAGGCTCTGCACTGTCCTCCCCCTCCCCCACTCATGCATGCACACTCTCCCTCTCTGTCAAAATAAACAAATAAACTTTAAAAAATAAAATAAAAATATAGCTGATTTTGGCTCTTGCTTTTTTATGTTTATCTTCACAGAATCTTGACATGAGAATCTAAAGCTGTCACTCTCTTCCACGTTAATGAAACAAAGGCAAGGTGAAGGTTAAGGATAAGCAATATCCCAAAAAAGATCTAAAGAAGGACCAGGAATGAAGTCAACATGACTGTCTCTGAGAAACAGTCTCAACTCCACACTCAACATCTTTTTCATTTGAAAGAAAACTACATAGATATCATAATAAGCAAGGTTAGAATACAGTAGAAAGCCTTTCTTGTATCTTTGTCCTAATTCTCTCTTTGTGTGAAGGTAGGCAGTTTTCTCTGTTTCGTAGTCCTGCCTGGAAAAGAGGATAATAGTTCTCATTTGTTTCCCTGAGGTCTTATGGAAAAAAATTGACTCATGTGGGTGAAGTCATTTGAAGATGGAATGTACTGAGTACATGCTATACGTTAGCTGGTGACTACATATTTAAAAGAATTATTGAACAAATAGTAAAAAACTCTAACATAACATTTCACTGCCAATTATACCTCCTTAACATATGTGTATGGCTTAACATACTGTATTTAAAGTAATAATGCACGATTATTCAAAATAGAAAGAGGTTGTTAGGCACTTGACTTTATATGAGTTGTCAACTGTTAGAAAGGTTTATTCTTGTCAAATAAACTGGTTACAAGGTTTAAAGTGTTCTACCTCCGATAAAACTGAACAGTTTCAGTTTATTATTATTGATAACATAAAAATAATATTTCAGCACCAGTGCCAGAAATAACAGAGCAATCGTCCTATGTTTATTTTATTTTTTTGCTTATAATTTCATATTTTCACATTATATTTAGGAACGAAGAAACTTTGTTCTATAATACAGAATGATAGCAGTGGATTTCAGCATACCAGGGAATACTATAGCTCATATGAGAAGAAATGGCCTTTTGTTTAGGAAAAAACTTCAGTGGATGCTGTGGGTATGAAAGAAGCCTTACATGCATTGTCTTCAGAGAGCACGCAGAATGCTATAAGGACAAGTGCCGGGTGGGGCATAAGGGGGAGGAGGAGATGAAGAGTGAAGAACTAATGAACAATAAAAATTAGATGGAAATGAGGATGATACAACAACCAGTTGGAAAGAAAAAAGGCCCAACACAGTAAGAGGCTGTGCTCAGAAGATCCCTTAGGAGTAGGAAGCCATACAGAGTCTTTTAAGACAAATTTTCAATTTTCAATGGTTTTCTCTGTTGTGTGGATAGTGTGTAACCTTCCATTAGCACCTGTCCCCTGCGCTCATACCTCCAGAGTAATACGTGTTGTATACTGTGTCTCTTGTATGCTTTGGGGGAATCACAGACAAGGGCTTGTGACCCATGTTTGTGATGATCTTGGATGGACAGATCAACCCAGACCCAGAAAGACGCGCAAATCAGATTGAGGTGGGAATTGGGAATTGGAATGTTGTGCATAAATCCTTGAAAATTTCCAGGAATCACAGGAAAAATACTGACCTTCCAGTGAGATATGAGAAAGCAATTAATAAATGATATTAAAAATTTTTTTTAATGTTTATTTATTTTTGAAAGAGAGAGAGAGACAGAGTGTGAGCAGGGGAGGGTCAGAGGGAGAGGGAGACACAGAATCTGAAGCAGGCTCCAGGCTCTGAGCTGTCGACACAGAGTCCGACACGGGGCTCAAACTCACGAACCATGAGATGACGACCTGAGCCAAAATCGGACGCTTAACTGACTGAGCCACCCAGGCGCCCCATAAATGATATTTTCATAAATGTTAAAGGAAAATTTGACCCCATAGTGCTGGACTCAACCTGGTCACAGAACTCTGGGTCACATATATGTGGTAGGAAATACTGTGATGCCATTATTTCTTATAAAAATTATGCTTAAAAAATATATTACATATTTAGGTGAATACTACACTTTCAAAAATTCACTAGAAATAACTAGTTGGTTACTTATTATTTAAGAGATTTACTTCTTCAGGTGTAAATTATTGATAGTCTTTTTTCTCTTTAAAATTTTGAGATTCAAGAGTGACCTTACTGAATCTTTCTGGGCCTCACTTTCTTATTTCTTCAATTTTCAACTTTCACTTCCATGATCAAACACACCAGTGACAAGAAGAGCCGGGGCAGCCTAATTGCCCCCATCAGCCCTCCAGGTGCATCACTGTGTTGCTAACATGCTGTCGGGGCCAGCCCTCTGCTACTGAGGCCTTTGGATGAGCAGAGAGGGTAGACATCCAAAGTCATTGGAGAATTAAAATATTTTACCTACCCCAGTGCACTCATGTACTTTTCAGATGACCAGAAAGGGTGACAGTGTCACACAGCATTTGAAAGTCTGGATTCCTGACTTAGGGCTCTTTCACAGAATGGTATCCTTCCAGGGGCTTTGCAGTAAACCTACACTTCTCTGGCCCCGTGCTCCTGCCCGTATAGTATGCCCCATAGTAGCAGTTAGTGCAGAGCTCTTTCTCTGCTCACATATGCAGCAAAATGCAGGTTTTAGGGGCGCCTGGGTGGCTCAGTTGGTTAAGCATCCAATTCTTGATTTTGGCTCAGGTCTTGATCTCACCATTCATGGGTTTAAGCTCTGCATCGGGCTCTGCATTGGCGGAGCGGAGCCTGCTTGCGATTCTCTCTCTCCCTCTCTCTCTCTTCTCCTCTCCTGCTTGTGCTGTCTCTGTCTCTCTCAAAATAAATCAATAAACTTTTAAAAAATTCAGGTTTTATTTCATAGTTGGCATTCCTGGATATAGTATTGTGCCACTCTTCCTAAAATTGGTATTTCAAGGGAATATGTGTCTCTCAGTGTAACTAAAAAATGCCAAATAGATCAGGCACATGACTCTTTTTAAAGACTCCATTTCATCATGTTAAATGCAGAAATATACTACATGTAGTTGTCACATTCATCTTTGTAAGTGAGTTATCTATAAGATGATTCAGAAAAAATTGCCCAGTTATCTGTGACAGCCAGACTCCATGATAGTTCCCAATGACCCCTGCCTCCTGGTATTCATACTCTTGTGTAGTCCCCTCCTGTGTTGTACCAGGGCCTCTGTGGCCTACAGAAGAAAGCAGAGTAAATAAATTTCAATTCTGAGATTGGGTTATAAGAGACACTGTGGCTTCTGTCTTGATAGCTTTCTCTTGCACTTTTTCTCTCACTATTGGATCGCTTTACTATGGGGGAAGTCATTCTGTGAGCAGCCCTATGGAGAGGCTCACATAGTAAGAAACTGAAGCTATCTGCTCTTTGGCAGATATTAATATGACAGTCAAGGGCTTCCATAATTGAGACCAACCTCACTGTTTCTCTTTACCACTAATTCTCTCAGTTTCAAATAAATATAGTGCTTTCTTATCTTTATGTTTTTTTTTTGGAAGCCATTACATCTGACAGGAATTCCCTGCCTTCTTCTAGTCACATGACCCCTTGGACTGGACCTAGCTTTTAGAGCCAGCCTGATTTCTTTTCCTTTTTGTAATCTTCTCTGACAACTCAACTCTTAGGGATTACTCCCTCCTGTTATAAAGAATCAGTATCTGTGCCATTTATATACTGCCTCCATTCTTTGTGCCTATTTCCACAATATATAAACAATTCCTAGAGGGTAGGAGCCCTTCCTATTATATTATTGTATCATCTATAAAGATCCTGGTACAATAATATTTATTTGGTGGCCAAGTAATAAATATTGGTTAATTGACTTCTATAAGTTTTCTTATCAGAAAATGGAGGCCTGTTTATTGTGGACAGTTTTTAAAAGCCAGCCAAAAAGAGAAAAAATATCAATTCACTGCCCAGAAACAACTGCTCAGCATTTTTGATGGTTTAGTCTTTTTTTTCAGGTGTGCGTGTGTGTGTGTGTGTATGTGTGTGTGTGCTGTACATAAAATACATTAATACATATTGCCTGTGAAAGCAATATGTGCGTCACTTATTTCTGACCCTTTTACAGGCTATTTCTATCAAAAGTATCATCATGGCTATAAGCAGCATTCTCAGTTGGTATGGATTTCAATGTCGTGTCATAAGAAATACCATCTACTTCAAAGGAAATAACTATCAAACTATTTCAATGAGATGCAAATAAAATAGATAAGGAAGTCAACTTACAAATGAAAATCCATGTATATAGCTCATCTAATTTTCCAGTATTGACCATGGCAAGGTAGGGTTACTGTTCCCAGAAAATCTGTCATCTTTCATTCTGTCATGCTTAAAAACAGCTCTGAAAGGACAGGAAATGACAAAATTGCTACTCCCTTTCCCTTCTAAATTTCCTCTGTTTTAATCACTCCTTTTCTATTAAAAAAAACACATACTCATGATTTAACCAGTTTCATAATCCACAAAATGAGAAAGATAATGGTATTTACCTCATGATGTAATTCTAAAAATTTAATGAGTAAAGTACTTCAAACAATGTCTGGCACATGATAAGCATTTTAAAATGTTGCTACCATATTATATCTGTCTTGTTTTCTTACCCTAATAGTCACTATTATGTATATATAGGTGTATGTATGTGCACACACATACACACACACACATTTAGTCATTATATTTAACCCAGGAAACACAACTCTTACAGGCTCCTTGATGTGTGAGTTCTGAGTTTCATTCTTCATTACTTTGAACAAGGGTCAGTTACGTAATTAATTAAACAGCTAAATGTGAACTTCTTACAACTAAGACCAATAGATCGTTTCTGTTTAAAGTAAAATTTTCATCATTTAAAAGAAAATACAGATTAATAATTACTAAAAGAAAACAATTTGGATTGCTTGGAGATTGAGTATTAAAACCTGTCAAAAAACTTGTAATTAACATCAGAGATATTTATTTTGTTATTGAAAGTGAAAGGTTGGAATTTGTAGATTCAGAATGTATAGCAGAAAACTGTATTAAAAACCCTGACATTTGGTCTTAATATTATCCTAGTACTCTCTTAACAACTGTTAAATGTGCCATGATCCTAGCTGTGTATTATGACTACAAATCCTGTCTGAAAATGTAAAGCTCTAATCCCTAAATAGACTCACTACTGGCTCAGGAATCCCTCAGCCCAGGAGGCAGCCTGGACATGAGTGTCTTGACTCTTAAGCCATAAATCCCAACCACATTGTCAACAATTGAACATGGCAGCAGCAACTTCCAAGTCCCAACTGCAACATGGTCATGAAGCTCACTCTTGGACAGCAGGGTGCACTCTGGGAAGAGCCTGGGAAGTAGGCCTTTGGTCTCTCCTTTCTTTGCTACTTTCTCCCTTCAATGTGCCCTGTTCCAAAAGCACTTCTACCTCCAGAATCTCTTGCTCATTTCCTCTCCCTTTCCCAAACTATTTACACTGATGTACAAATGACCAAAGATTCTTCAAGTATTAATTCTCCAGGTATCTACCTCCATTTAGAGCCAAACAGTGGAACACATTTATAAAAGTTAAAATTTAAGCATCAGTATTAAATTGCTGGTTTGGGGGAACAAAACTATTTGAAAACACATCACATAGTCCCTTAATTATGCCATGTTATTGGTCAGTGTTGAATTTGAGAATGCAGTGACATATACCTGGTTTTGTCTTGTATCCACTAAGTAATCTATATTTATAGTGCTTAAATCTGCTTTGGTATCACCAGAGACTTCTCAGAAGGATGGGAACAGTTCAGTGGCAGGCAGGGGGAAGAGTGAAGTTATAAAGAAGATAGAGGGTTTTTTTTTTTAAGTTCATTTATTTATTTTGAGAGAGACAGAGACAGTGTGAATGGGGGAGGGGCAGAGAGACAGGGAGAGAATCTCAAGTAGGTTTAACACTGCCAGTAGAGAGTCCAATATGGGAGTCCAACTCATGAAACTGTGAGATCATGACCCAAGACAAAACCAAGATTTGGATGCCTAACTGACTAAGACATCCAGGTGCCCCAAAGATAGAGGGTTTTAATAACAATTTCATACAACCAATTGATTTTTAAAAACTAACTTGCTGAATAAATATAATATCGAAAGGAATATTGGGCAATTTTATCAACAATTACACTACTCTAATAAAACATTAGGTTTTTTTGTCATGTGCATTAAGTGTTCACTCATAATCTTTATTGAGAACCTTCCATAGCCCAGGGGACTTACCATCTCTTTTTCTAATCCATGTTATCCTCATTTATGCAGAATTTTAAATAACTGTAATCATAGCATAGATGGAATTTATTTTTTCTTTTACTTATGATATCAGAAACATTTTTATGTGCTGCTATTTAGAGATATGACTTAAATTAGAAACATTTTTCAGAAACAAAAGTGTTTCTTGAGATTTGCCAACTGAGAGGTCAGTGGGAAATGCCTTTCTGGAATTAATGGGAGGCACTATTAATGCCATGAAAGCCCTTCCCATAATTCCAAAACAATTTACTTGGAAAATTTCCAAGGAACCTCATCATTTGTGCCCAGTGCAAGAGAGAGACAGCTTTTATTGGATTTAAGAAAAGCTAATAGCCCTCTGAGAACTTATTAGGTATAATTTATTTACATACTAGACATTAATATGTACTCACAAGGTGTCTTTCAGACTTCTTTTCACAAAGGAAGGCTCTAGTGAGGAGCTGTGTTTTGTTTCCAGCAAAGATTCCCAGGGCTTGCACTCTCTCTGTCAAGGTTCCAGTGAGTTTAGAAACCAAATGAGTGGGATGGATTTTCCAGGCCAAAGGCCTTCTCTGTGTACAGTCATGAATTGCTAAAGCAGGGGCTGCACTATCAATTTTGCTTTCAAATGAAAGCAAGCTACCCAAAGACACAGGGTTTGGCAAGACTGAAACGAGCAGAGAAAGAGTAAGCGCAAGAAAATAGGGAATATTGAACTCCTTCTAGGCCACTTCCTATCTGTCTAAAATATGATTCAAAGAGTAAGGTTGCAAAATGATATTAAAGCTTCTCTTCCTCCATCTTTAAAAATATGGGTGAAGTCAAATCTTCCTAAATCAGGTCCTGGAAATAAGACAAAAGTGATGTGCTGGGGCAAGGTGAGGGACAAAAGTAATTCAGCCTACAGGAAAATGCTGCCCATTAACATGCTGCTACAGCACAGAAGTCTTAGTTGCCATTGAGTAAGTTTGGCAGGAAATTGAAGTACTGGAAGGCAAGAGTTTGTGGATTCTGTGAGTATGTGAGGTGAAGGTAAAGGTAAGGGAAAACTGGTTAAGACTGAAAAAAATTTTTTCTTTTTCCTCCCTCCCCACTCCCTCCCTCCCTCCTTCCTTCCTTCCTCCCTCCCTTCTTTCCTCCCTCCTTCCCTCCTTCCTTCCTTCCTTTCTCCCTTTCTTTCTTTTTTCCTTCCTTCCCTCTTTCCTTCCTTCTTTCTTACTACCTTTCTACCTTTCTTTTTGTTTGATAGATAGGTCTTGTAATAAAAGTCTGTCAATAATAGATTCTGCTTGCTTCTTTGTCTTGCCTAGCACCAATCTGAGCATCCATCACCTTTCTCTGCCCATAGTTCTAGCTAGTGCATTACCTGTCCCTCTTATAGTGAGTACACCAGCTCCTGATCTGTCATGAATAGTCACAGAGTGGTACTCAGGCCACTAAGTGTACAAGTCCCACTTCTGATTCCTTCTCTCGGCTCCACTCCTACAACATAAGAACTGGCCTTAGAAAAGAAGTCTCAAAAAGCTGTTAAAAATTATCAATAATGGTTATTTATTAAAAGCTTGTTGTGCGCCAGTCATAGGTCTGTCTAACTTCAAACGCCTTGTTTGTGCACCACGTATACTAATTTTGGTCAATATTTCTTACAGGCTATATAGGTTTAAAAAAACAAGGTGAGACAGTAGAAGCTTAAAGATGTTTCTTTACTCAAGGATGCTCAGCCATTTAAAATGTCATAGCCATGTTTGTATATATAAGAGAAACCTTGTGAGAAGGATGCTCTAAATTCCTGGACTATGTTACTTCTCCATTCTCTTTTTCACCTCTCCTCTCTCCTCCCTTGCCTTTCCCTTCCTCCCCCTCTCTCTTTGTCTTTCTATTTTTGTCTCAGGGTCCTATAGTATTACTAACATAGATAGCATGCCAAATATATTTAAAAGATAAAAGTGATCTATATAAATCTATTATATATGAAAGCCAATAAAAATATATGAAAATTTCCTAAGGCTTATATTTTATGCTCTTTCAATGAGTTAAAACAAATAATTTCATTTTAAAGTTCATAGAGAACACAAAAGCATATTTAAAAAGAAGGAGGAACATGACCAATAATTTCCTCATGTGACAAAACAGGTTAAACAACTAATACTAGAATAAAGCAAAGATTGATAAAAGAAAGAAGTAGGCAAACATCTACCCTGGCATATTATAAATTCATGTTGTTTAATTTCAACTGAGTTTTCACTGCTGCTCGGCAAATGTTCTCTCCTTGTTGACTTCATCACACATTCTCCAGAGTGGCCCTTACTCCCTTCTGCTTTCCTTGCTCCCTGTTCCCCACTTCCCCTAGTCAACCTCTGCCCACCCCATTCTAGCTAGCAGGTGATTTGCCTTCTACTTCACCAAAGAAGGGGGGCATATCCAGCATAAATTCCCTCACTGGCTCTCCTCACTTTAATTCCTACTTGACATGCTCCTCCCTACTTTGGGACAGTCTGGGCCCCCATGTTATTCCTTCCCATCAACATCTTCATCTTTCCCTATCCATGTGTCTCCTGCCTTCCCATCTGCCTTTAATAGAGTCACACTTTTTGTCCACATGTCCCACTGCCTTTTTTGATTTTTGGGAAAAAAATATCAAAAGGCTAAATTGTAATCTAAGAAATTTTTGCCTAGAGCACCCACCCAATTTTGTTGTTTATTTTTAACAGTGACTGATTTGGGCTTCTAAGTAGTGGATGTGAACAGTTGGGAAAAAGAAATGCCTTATTTCCATATTTTTTAACCCTATGGATTAAAATGAAGTAGGGATTAAATCCCAATTCAAAAACGGAATTGTACCATAAATTCAATGCCTACTTTGCCAAGTCCATGACATTCATTCCCAACCCCACATGATTCCCTATTCAGCGATGTTGCTCTGTGATTTGGGGAGTGCAGGAAATCAGACCATTAGTCATCACTTTCTGAGATGTCCGCCATTCTGTATGGACCCTAGTGGTTGTCCCACATGGGTCACAGATGCATTTTTTTCTCATCCCTTGCAAAGGGAGGGCTCATTAATGCTCATCAGGGCTCTCTTCATCCTCTCATTCTCTTTTTTAATCCGTATCCTGCTCATTCTGCATTTGTTGGCCACTTTTGGACTCTCTAACTCATTCTTCTCCTGACCCCTGATGTAATACAGACAATTCAGGACTATGTCACACACACACACACACACACACACACACACACACACACATCTGCCTAGACAAACCACTCTGGTCTTTCCTCTAAACAGTGTTAACATTTCATTGGGCCTTACCCACAAAAGAGGCACAAGTGCCCTCTGCTATCACATGCCACAAAACTTCTCAGGGTTTGGTCATCCCTGCTGAATCCCATCTTGTGTGAAGAATACAACTGTTCCCCTCTTTCTCAGACACTCACAATGACTACCTCTCTTGCTTCCCGCTTTCCTCTTCTCCTCATCCCCAAACCTGAAGCCTCAGAGGATTGTAAGCCTTGTTCTGATTCACAAATTATTCTCTCTACCCTGACTTCTCTCAGGGAAATAGGACTTTTGAAGTTTCACTGAGCTTCTGCTGCAGCATTCCTTTCCTGAGGCAATTGATGCTGCAAATCCCAGATGCCTAAATTACTTCTTAATATTACAAAAGATCATCCTGCCACAATGTCGGTTCCCATTTACTCTAATCTTTCAATCCACATTGATACATCCAAACATGCAGCTACTTTAGGCCTCACTTCTGGTACTAAGGCCACTGGTGCACAGCCTCAGGCCACAGCCACATTTGTGACCCTGCTTTCCCTACAGTTGTCACCCACCACCCTCCTATTGAATGATGCACAATAATACGATGGAAGCTGGACAGTGCTCCTGGCTTCCAGCACCTACCACTGCTCTGCCCTCTGAATCTGACTGGGACATAAGCTGTTCAGCACTGGAGCCACTGGTATCACTGTTGCTCTGTAAACCCAAAGACTTCCAAGCAAATCAAACCATGATGCTCTTTTCTAAATTCCTAGTGTTTCTAGATGAAAATGGTCCTCCTAAGAACATTAGTACTAGGATAAAGGCCTTTTGTGGAGTATCCTTTCTGTCAGTTACTATACTAGGTGCTTTATATATGCTAATTTAATTCTCAGAATATCATGTAATATAGGTGTTATCTCCATTTTACACATAATCATGAGGCTCAGAGAAGGAAAAATAATATTCTATAGTTTACAAACTAGGATCCCACAGCTCAAAAATGTTTCAGAGACCTTATGAGCCCTTGTAGCTTCCATGAAGATATCTATGCTGAAGACACAAAAGTCTTTGTCCTCACCATTTCTACAATCTAGCAGTTTCACAGGGTCTACTAGGACCTGGATGATACCTTCAGCACCTGGTAAATATCATCCATGTATTTACTACTAAGAAAATATTTATTAAACTCAGTGAAATCAAATTTCAGACTATGAAGAAATGTATTTTGATTGGATATAATCCACAAAAGGAATTTATTAAATGCCTGAATATATCTTGGGGTGACAGGTGATGATGGGAAATTTAGACACGTTGTAGTCCCCAAGAAAGTCATAAGATAAAGAATAATTTAGATAAACTATTGTAATTTATGTGCCACTATGTTATCACTGACTTTCAGCAAATGGCAAGAACCACAAAAATCCATACTTTTTTCTATCAACCCTGGAGCAACAGCCCACAGCAAGAGATAGGAAGTAACATCCCCATGGAAACAGTCAATATTTTAATCTTTAAAAAAAACTATTCTTACTAATATTCTCTGAAAGAATGAGTCTACTCTAGGGAGTATAGATGAAGAAATTATTAAATTGCTAAAGAACCCATTTGAATTATGCGTGATCAAGTGTTGACAAGGCTGATGTCTTTCATACATATGTCACTTGACAATGTGTATTGCATAAAATTGTTTTGTCATAGCATAACCATACCATGCCTATTTATTATATCTCTGCACCATAGTCAGACATATTAAAGGTCTTAAGACATTCAGAATTTCTAGCATACAACAAAATGCTAGTAAATTCCCAGCTATAAATTTTAGTTTTACCTCTACAGTGAGTTGAGTGATTTCCATGCTAGCCATCTGGAACCATCACTGGGCTTAAAATGGTTTTTGAGTAAAAACACCACACTAGCTAAAATAATATTTCTAAGACCCATTTTCCATTTGCTTAGAAAACAAATGTACTCGACCTAAAAGGAAAGATTATTTGAGTTGCCATTTAATCCCTCACATTTTTATTGTATTATTTACTCTTTTCCATGTCCAGCTGGAGAGAGTGCCTCTCTCTGGGGAATTGTTTCCTTTGATTGTGAGATGTGGGAAGCCAGGATGCTAGGACTTCTTGGCTACGGTAGCATTATTAGTGTTTGTACTGGTCTCCCATTTTGTATTCTAAGCCTCTTTCTTTCTTTTGGGGGGACTGCATCATACTCTCAAAGAAAATCCTATCACTCAAAGTCACTTTCACGTAGATGGAATTTTCAGATATATAGATGATGATAACCTGGTTCTTTTACAAGAGCACTACTGAGATAATAAGAATATACATCATTAGAGGAACAAAAATGAATTATCAGACTCAGATAAATGTTCAAAATAGTCAGACAAAGTACCTCATATGTCAACTCCAAAGGACCGGAACATGGAGTTTGCTATCCTTATCATCCAGCATGAGAAACAAAATGATTGAACAAAACACTGAGCAAAACGATCTTAGGGTAATATAGTTAAATGTGATATCCCCAGATGTCAAATTATTCCATTTTCTTTTTTAATTAAGTTTTTAAAGTTAAAAAAATAAATTTTGAGAGAGAGAGGGAGTGCAAGTAAAAGCATGAGTGGGGATAGAGGTAGAGGGAGAGTGAGAGAGAGGGAAAACCCCAAACAGGCTCCACGCTCAGCACGGAGCCCGATGTGGGGCTGGATCCCACAACTCTGGGATCATGACCTGAGTTGAAATCAGGAGTCAGATGCTCAACTGCCTGAGCCACCCAGGTGCCCCCAAATTATTTCATTTTTGAATATTTTTTATAATTGACTGATTTTAGAATTAATTTCAGAAGTCTGAATTTGCAGACCAAGATTAGCTAAGAAAAGAAGTAATTGCTATCTTGGCCCAAAATATCTTGGAAAGTTCACAGCCAAGAGAGTAAATCCAAAACAGAATAAATTCTCTTTAAGATGCAAAGGCAGTGTTCAATCTCCTTATTTGTACTTCTCTGTTTTAAATAAGCCAGAGTCAATAGGGACAAATTCCAGATCAGGTCTCTTTTGCCTGACAGTGACTTTCAGATCTCATTCCAGTGAGACACTTCCTAAGAGAAGCAGTCTCTTCAGGTTTAGAATATGAATGTAGTCCTTTCTGCTACTAGGCTCTTGGAACCAGAGCATGTCACAAAACATGTTGGCATTCTAACCTAGAAGCCAACTTTCAAACAGCGTGTCTTTCTTACAGGTGTTGAAAGGTGCTACTCCCAAGCAGTAAACAGCAGTGATTCATTAGCATAATAGCATAGAAAAACAGATGACCAAGAACTGTGTGAATGGATTATTCTATTGCTGGGAGTTGCGGTAATGAATCATCATTTCCACTCAATACTCCTCCCTTCTTCTCATTTTGGTCAGCTTCTCTTCTTGAAGGAAGACATTATGAGGAAGAGACTTTATAAACCAGAATTGGGAAAGGATGCCCTTCAGCTTTGACGCAGAAAGTTGGCTGAGGTAATTCAACTACCCATACCAATATTTCAAAGTTGAGTTCAATACTTTCATTAACTTTGAGCAATCTTTTTTCGAGTTCATTATTTACACAGAATATAAAGAACTAAAATTTCACACACGCACACACACGCACATACACACATGCACATACACAGACACGTGCGCACACAAATTAAGGCTAGGATGACCAGAGGTCCCTTTCATAAAATATTTTCACTTAGAAGGTACATCTTGAGGCATCTGGGTGGCTCAGTGAGTTAAGTGTCTGACTTCAGCTCAGGTCATGATCTCAGGGTTCATGAGTTTGAGCCCCACATCGAGTCCTCTGTTGTCAGCCCAGAGTCCACTTTGGATCCTCTGTCTCCCCTCCTCTCTCTGCCGCTCCTTCGCTCATTCTCTCTCTTTCTGTCTCTCTCTCCAAAATAAATAAGTAAACTTTTTTAAAAAGTGCATCTTGGGGCACCTGGGTGGCTCAGTCAGTTGAGGGTGTGACTTCAGCTCAGGTCATAATCATATGTTTGGTGGGTTCAGGCCCCACATTGGGATCTATGATGACAGCTCAGAGCCTGGAGCCTGCTTTGGATTCTGTGTCTCCCTCTCTCTGCCCCTCACCCACTTGCACGCACGCTCTCTCTCTCTCTCAAAAATAAACATTAAAAAAAATTTTTTTAAGTGCATCTTGATACAAAGCCCAAAAATATATATTTTTTGAATATCAAACTTTCTTTACTTTCTAAATACATGGGCAGGAATTTCTCTTAATTATTATTACTATTTTTTTAACATTTATTTATTTTTGAGAGAGAGAGAGAGAGAGAGCACGAGTTATAGCCACTATCATAATATCCAACATGCCTTGAATCATTATAATGTATCTGATATTTCAAAAGCACTGGTTAGAGGTGCCTGGGTGGCTCACTTGTGTGAGTGGCTGACTCTTGAACTTGGCTCAGGTCATGATCCCAATGTTGTGGCATCAAGCCCCGTGTTGGGCTCCACGCTGAGAGGGCAGCCTGTTTAAGATTCTCTCTTTCTCTCCCTCTGCCCCTCTCCCCCGTGAATGCTCTCTCTCTGGGAAAAAAAATACTGTTTAATGTATTCTGAGTAATAACTATATAGATATCAAATAGGTAGTATCATTGTTTTCGTTTTATAGATGAGAACAAGATTCCTAGAGCAGAAAAACTTTGGCTGAAGTTGTTCTGTCGTTAAAGAGAGGGTACCTGACATGAACTAGAGCCTGTCCTCTGAGAAACTATCCTCCCCTGACTCCCTGCTTATGTTCAGCTCATCTGGTTCAAAATGCAGTTCTATTTTTCAAGAAAAGGAAACATTCATTCCCATTCTATGAAAAAAGTATGCCTATGAAATAAGCCCATTCCATCAGCTATTTGAGACTATCCCACCCAGGGGCAGCTTTCTGAGGAATAACAAAAGTCACAATTTGCAAGGGAAGAGCAAATTTTATAAGATCAAGGATGATAAATCAGTAAGATTTCTCCTTGGCAAATTTCTCAAAATATTTACCCAAACCTGGAGAGTTACTTTCATTTATTTTCTATAAGATGGTAGAAATGGAGTAGAAATGACAGTGCTTTGAAAAGATAAAGAAAATGGTTCAATATTATTTTCATTTATTACTTCCTGTGTAAAGTTTACATTTAGGGTTCAGGATAATGTTGTGTTTAGTCTATACATTCCTTTTGAGAAACTTCCCTCATGCATGTGAGCACCTCAGACTTAGACTCATTACAAATCTCATTTGTGGACCCTCGGTGTTTACCCTTCTTTTGATAATTTTCTCGAAAAATAATTTCTCTCTCTTGCATACTTGTCCGACCAGTTATAGCCATCACAACTTAAAATGGTCTCTGCATTTAGTCATGCTGCTAACTGCATGAATGACACTAGCAGGTTAAAATAAAGTATACATTTAAAGTATATAGGATTTAGAATTCTTTTGATCCTCAAATTGTGCTCAGCTTTGTGGTCTGTGCAAAGCAAAGCTATTAGCTGAGGAAATGAAGATATCTGAACACCCTATGTTTCTATCCTTTGATGTTAAAATTAGAAATGGAATTGCAATAACTCTGTAGGTATTATCAGATTAAAGTAAACAAATGTCAGTAAGATGAAAACCAATTCAATACCTTAAGCAGTATCATGAAAGTAAAATAGAACTTGAATTCACATATCAGTTCTAAAGACAAAGTGTGATAGAATAGAAAGAACATGGGCTTTGGAACAACACAACTCTGTTATCTTAATTAAGTTACCTAACTTTTCCAAGCCTTAGTTTCCACGTCTGTAAAATGGGATCCATACTATTTAGTTTAGACATAAAATAGATATTAGAGATATTGAATATAAAACAATTGTTAGTTAAGTCACTTAACGTCAATCTCCCTACCCTTCTTGTGCCTATTTACAACAAGTACGGTTGATATAAAAATCACAATCATTATGAAACAACTTTGTAAATTCTAAAATGCTGGCAACTGTAATAGCAGCAGATTATCTTCATTTGGAGTTTTTAGCTGCTACTACATGAGACACATGATTAGGTATAAATTGCCTTCCCTTGGGAGAAACGTTGATGGTTGGGATACTTTCATAGGCTAAAGTTTGTCTCTCACTTGTATTTTTCAAAATTTTCCTAATTTCTAAAATATATGAATTTTTGATAACGAACCACTTTTTATTTGTCTCCCATATGAAGGTGAACGGTTCTAAGAGGAAATTAAAATTTCTATGAGAAAGAAAAACTGAAAAATGTGGTTTAAGTGTCTGGGCAAGTGGGGTGTCTAAAATGGACATCCAGAATCAGATAAGCATGCCCACCCAGGAGCAGACCTCCCCACCTGCAGGGCTACTGATAGGATGTACACAAAGCATGCAGGAAGAAAGGTAAATACATGATCCTTGTATCCAGCTCACTTCCCAAGAAGAACAAATGGGGGAGATAGGCATGAACAATTTCTGCTACCAAACTGACCCATCAAATTAAGTCATTCATCCTCCATGGAGCAAAATGTGCAAGAAAGTGGAAAGGGGCCAGGAGAATATCATTATCAAAAAACTCTCCACATAAAAAGAGATCACCCAGAGTAGGGAAGAAACACCTCTTCACTCAACATTGACAGATTTACTAACCTCTTGTTGGGACACACATTTTAATTGAACACAGACAAGTTTTAAAAATAATCCTTCTGCTATTCAGCTCTAAAATTTACTCAGTAAGTTAGGTGTTGACATGGTGTTAGAATTCACACGGTAAAAGTCATCATGGCAGTTGCCATTACCATACATTTGAGCCCGGCACTGAGCTATAGCCTCTCTCTGTACTACTTAGTAAAATATCTCCAAGCAGGTATTATTTTTCTCATTTAACCTCTCCCAGAGTTTAAATAATTCATATAAAACCACACAACTTGATAGTACGTAGTAGAACCAGAACTTAAATCATAATTTGTCAAAGCAAAGCTTGTAGTCTAAATATCATATGTATGTGTATACAGACACACACACACACACACACACACACACACACACACTCTCACACATATATAGGCTTTTTGTTTAACATAACAAACTCCTGTATCTTTCCATTTCTCCATATCCATATCCATATGGGAGACAAATTTGGGTCAGAAGTCTTCATATGTAAATATATAAAAACTCACCTTCTGTATGTCCAAATTGGCAGGAAGAACAGTCTTTCACTGAGTTTTCCTTTCCAAGGTTTCATAAAGATTCCCCCCAAATTAGTCATTTGAACAGATTAGATATACCCATTATTACTCTGTAGGACCTGACCTACAGCAGCACCCCCTGCTGGCCTACATCGGTTTCTCACAACCAAGTTCCAATACTTGTAAAGAGCAGGGTCTGTTGTCATTGCTAACACCAACCGGGTCCAACATTTTGGTGCGAGGCCCTCTCAGTGCAACTGCTGGTCTTGCAGTGTTTCTTCAAGTGTCCTTACAGAGGACACACCTATCTTCAATTTTATGCTCAGCAACAGCTGTCCCATAGGTGTAGCCCCAGTGTTATAGGCCTTTATAACTTGGGTTTTTATTTACTCATTTGCATGACTCCTCCTTAGGACACACGGTTTGCCAACAGGACAGTTGAGTTAGAGTCAGTTCCAGTGGAAGCCACCTAAGGGAGCTACAACCTTCCAACTTTTAGTTCAGGCCCACTGTTCCTCTTTCTGTCTCTTATTTCAGCAGTCTTGTTTTTTTCTTTACCGTACAGCCTTGTTAAAAGATACCTGATCTATTCTAAAGTTTTTGATAACTTTTTACTTCACAGCAAAGAACTTCAGGTCTTGACCCCTTCCTGCCCAAAAGATCTCTGTGCTCATAAAACAAATCTTTGTAGCTTTTCACCAAGAACTCCCTGCTACCCATAGCAATGAGTAGGAAGAAAGGGCATCAGGTCACTTCTCCATGCTGATTTACTAAATACGTGCAGATACACTCTTGCTATAAAAAGCTCTCTTTTCTTTCCCACTTCTTTTCATCTCCCCAATATTGCATCATTCCAAAATAAGTGTGCATCTTATCTTACCTATGGGAATCTACATAATTTTTCTCTGATATCATAGGTATGGTATATACCACCAATATATACATTTATGTTGATCCTCTTATCTTTCCATCTAGTTTGAAAAATATATTTTCTCTAAAATTAATCCCAATATCTAGATCTTACTTTTCCCTAACTGTTGGGGGAATTTGCTCCTTCTTTCACTAATTTAATGCATTCCTTCAACCATCATATTCTTGTTTGTATTATTAGCAACATGCTTGCATTTAACATTGTTTTCAGTATGCCCACCCATGTGCTATCATTTCTTCCTCCCAGGTTTCTTGAATGCACTGTCTATGTCTGTACTTGTTGTTTCTATATTCTCACCTTTCCATGTCTTCTTAACTTATTTACATTCTCCTTTCCCTAAATGAAACCTTAATCCTTAAGGCCAAGAATGGCTTTCTTCTGACCAAAATTAATATTCTTTCCCCAGCACCTTTTCTTTTGTTCCTCCTTATAAAAACTGATGCCTGTTCTTGATTCCTGCATCTTCTCTTGTGGCCTTGAACTTTGCCAGTTGCTCTTACTTTTCTGTACCATTTTCAGGAGACACATCACCCATGTTCACAGGTTGAATGATGCTGGATTCACAAATCTCTGTGTTAAGCTCTGATTTCTTCCCCAACTTTGAGCCTCTTCCTCTAGCATCCATCTCACAATTGGAAGCTGCAGCCCATGAATTTGGCACGCCTAAATTGGATTCACGATTCTGTCCCCGTTCCACCTCCACACCTCTAACTCCTCATTTCAGAAATGAACGTTAAAAAATCGTAGATTTATCTTTGCTTATCTTCTTTTCCTTTCTTATATTCAATCAGTCATCAAATTCTGTAAACATATCCATCAAAATGTTTAAGATGTGTGTTTTCATTTTATCCAAACTCTCACAGCATCTTGTCTGAGTTATTGCCATGGTTTCTCAACTGGTCAATCCAATTTCAGTCTTTTTCTACATCCTGAACATTGTGTTCAGTTTAGCTTTCTAATACATGGCAGTCCTGTTTTCAACACATAAAAATCAAGTCAAATTTCTCACTCTGGCTTTTTAGTTTATGAAAAAGTGGTTTCACTTATATCTCCAAACTGCTGTTGCTTTGAAACATAACATTCTCTCCGGTTGTGTTTGCTCACCTCTTCCTCTAATTTTTGTCGGATATTTCCCTCCCACTACCATCATACACAAGCATTCCATGCTCCACATTGTCTCAAAGATTTTTATAATTCTTTTCTTCAGATGAAAATCATACATCAAAATCCTATCCAAGAACAACACTCTCCTTCCAACCACATTCATCGCTATGCTTCACTTTCTTCCTAATCTGGGTAACAATTGTTTGTCCCATGATAAAGATTGTACCCTTTCCAGGGATGGTTACCCCCTGAACAAAACCCCAAAACTATGAGTGTGCTTTCTTAATTTAAAATATTTAGATCATTGTCCACCTAATTTACAGTCTTCCTGTTTAAGATTTTATTTTAGTTATTCAGATAAAGTTATGAAAATTGCCTCATTTAAGCATCATCAGCATTCATTCATCTCTCTTTAAGTTGTTTATGCTAAAGCATTCTGATGATAATAGCTGTAATGGCAGTGACTGGGAGGAGGGAAAGCAAGACATGAGATGAGGTAATACATAGTAAATACCTTGAATCATAAACCTCAGAATCAACAGGGCTACATATAAACACATAGGACTGTAGAACTGTAGAGGTTGAGGGAAAGGCAATTCAGCCGAGATTTCTTGAACATGTACTGGGTACAATAGTCTAAAACTTCTAATGAGATAGAGTGCTGGGTTTTGTGGAGCAGACAGTTAAATGAAGGAGTTTATTTATTTTGCAATGAGGTCAAATGTTTTGCCGTATTTTAAAATTTTTCTAAGACTTGAAATTTTTCTAAAACTCTCTCACCAGTGCAGGGTGGCATATCTTTTTAATGTCATACCTGAATATTTTTTTAAAGGCCTAACCAAGAATTACTTATTTAGGTTAATGTTCTTGGTTAAACTTGCTATTTATATGTGAATAAAAATTCACTTATAAGCAATTACATGATGTCTATCCAGTAAAAAAGATAGACACAAATGTTACAATTTTATTGTCCTGTAGGACATTAGCCATTTTTTATAGTTAGCCTCACAATCTTCTTTTAATTTGACCTACTTTAAATGCTCCAGTAACGAACGAGGTATTCCAGTAAACAAATGAATATATATTCATCGTATATCTGCATGACAATGAGACCTAAAACCAACATGATCTCTTGTCCTTTTATTAAACATTTACAAGGAGGAGGCATATATTTCCGTTCCCATGTGAAACAACACCGGGACCAAGTTGAGAAATGTTCTGCCTGCTCAATGAAATATATTTGCTCCTAAAAGATAACACTGTAAACCACTGTAAAGGATAAGAGTACACATATTAAGGCTAATAGCTTGCTTATCAAGATTTGCTTCAAAACTCTTGCTTTGCTGTCCTCACCAATCCAAAACTACTATGTATAAACTCTGCCCAACCCCAGGTAGTTCCCTGACTTACAAAATCACACTGCCCAGGACCTAAAACTCTAAAAATATCCTTACTTAATTTACCCTCTTTGAGACCCTACTGCTGAATTTTCTAAAATATCACCAAACCATAAATTAATGAAGCTGAGTTTATGAAAACTGTAGCAAAGCAGAATACCATGTCAGCGGTGTCTTAGAAGTGGGGCGGTAGAGGGAAAGATTTATAGACTTTGACATCTGAGTTCAAGTAGTTAAGGTGGGTCTTTCAAAATTTTCTAGGGACAGGAATGTACTGGGAATGGGCAAAGTTTATAATAATTTGGGGTTGACAGATACAGTGAAACAAAGGTTTTGACGTGAGTCTTGCTGAGTAAATTGCTGTTTGAAAAGGGAGCTGTTTACCCAGATAAGCAGACTATGATCTCAGAAAAATTGATTTACATGAATTTCCTGAAGCAAACAGTGAAAACATTTATTGGTTTATGGTGTTATCTTTCCTGAGCAAAGATTATTTGGGAAAAAGCCAAGATCATCTCAATTCTCAGTGCTAACAGCTATGTCTTGATATAGAAGGTCTCCTTTCTCATGAAGACTTGGTCAAGCTGGCATTCTCCCTAACTGCAATAAGTCTAATAAACCTAGCTTTGTTAGCTCAGTACATTATTTTTCTGGTCTTTGATTAACAGTGAACGAGAGTTGTATTTTTAACTCAGGAAAACATACTCTGATATCTAGGTCAAGTTTAAATTGTCTAATTTTTAATAGGGGGTCAACAAACAATTGCTGAAAGAAAAGGCATCTTATGACATAAAATAAAATAAAAATATTCAATTAAACTGTGAAAGCTATATGTTTTTATTTAGTTACCTAAAAATGTCATGATCGAAATCCTTCTATCATTTTCATGGCAAAGTTTAGATCTTTCATCACATCCAAGGTTGAGGTGGTTAATTTATGTGTCAACTTGACTCGATTAAGAGATGCCCAGGTAGCTGGTAAAGCATTATTTCTGGGTGGGTCTGTGAGGGTGTTTCCAGAGGAGATTAGCATTTGAATCTGTAGACTGAGTGAAAAGACCTCCCTCACCAGTGCAGGTCGGCATTATTTAATCCACTGAGGACCCGATTCGAACAAAAAAGGCAGACAAGGACAAATTTGCTTTCTGAGCTGAAACGTCCTCCTTTTCCTGCCCCCAGAACTTGCTACTTCTAGTTCTCAAGCCTTCTGTACTTACACTGTAGGCCTCCTGGTTCTCGGGCCCTGAGATATTCCCTAATTATTTCTATTGATTCCTGCCATTGACTCCTCTGGTACTCAGGCCTTTGGGATTGGACTGCAACTCCACCATTAGCTTTCCTGGACCTTCAGCTTGCAAATGGCAGATCCTGGGACTTCTCAGCCTTCATAATCTTGTAAGCCAATCCTCTGTAATAAATTCCTTATATATTGCCTATTGGTTCTGTTTCAGGGGAACCCTGACTACTGCAATTGTCTAACAAATCCGATAAATCATCGTTCTGTTGTAGGCCCACAGTTCACATTAACACATAAATAGAACAAGAAGCTTTATATTAAAGGACGAGTTTGAATTTTACAAAACATTTCCAAGATTTTTATTTGACCACAGAACTCTATTTTTATAACCTTTAACGGCCTACAGGCTTGGGTTCAGTATACCATCCTGGGGAAAATAAATGGTGATACTGAACTTGTCCTTATTTCTGTCATAAGGTAAGCTGAGAGGCATAGACACAAAATTTCTATTACAAGCCATATACATACCTACTTACATATTTGATGATAATCATGATTGCTTTAATAAGTAATTAACTCAGAACTAATGATATTATTTAAAATATGCAACAACACATTAAACCTAACTAGGTTATTTGCTGTGACTTTCATAGTAAATGAAAATAGTTTACCATAGTAAACTGTTGGTTTACTTTTACTCACTTTTTTTCTTATATAAAGTTCTGCTTACATCTTATGTTTTAAAGATCCAAGGGATGAACATTTTAAAATAAATAAATAAACCAAATTGAAAAAAAAAGATTCAAGGGAGAACATTGTAGAGCCAATCATTTTTGAAAGTATATAATTTATCTGAAAACGCTATTAGATAGCTTATTTTTACTATTTGCTATTGAATTTTATCTTGCTAAAACTTTAGAACTAAAAACCATAAAGTGCATTAAAATTAAAACTCATGACATTTCATTACAAATTGTTGCAATGAAAATAATCAAGATGTTTCATAGTGTTTGGGTAATCAACACCCTACAATTATTTCTAATGATTTCCAATAATTTAAAAATAAAATTCAAATTGTTGCTCTCATTTTTTATTTTACAGAATACCAAACTTGTAGGAGTATTTCCCCCTTTTTTGAAATTATTCCAGATTTTAGAGATGCTGAGACATTGATATCTTTACTTCAAAATATGCCTCTGAACATGGTTCTTAAGGATAAACATAAACAAGGCATTATCAATTAGATATAATCAATTATATAATTGATTATATAATCAATTATATAATTGATTATATAATCAATTATATAATATCAAATATATATAATTAATTTATATTATATAGATAGATATAATATAGATATAGATATAATATATCTATTATATATAGATATCTAATTTATATAATATCTAATAGATATTATATCTATAGATATAGATATAATATATCTATAATTATATCTATAGATATAATATAATATAATTGATTATATAATCAATTATATAATATCAAATAGATATAATTATCTATTGAATTATCAATAGAAAAGCTCAACGAGTTTTGTGTATTTATTGAAAAGACTTCTTAAGGATAATGAAGAGAAGGTTTTCCTGGCATTTTTCACTTGAGAACTATTTTTTATAGAAGCGGGTCTCTTTCTATCTTTTAGAGAGGGGTAGTATTCTAATGTTCTAGAGAAGTACTGGAGAATTGTCCAGTAGAAAAGGGTGAAAATAATCAACAGAAGGAGGTAAAATCTTAGCAAAGACTAGAGGCAATTCCTTAGACCTCAATAGTCAGCCCCACTCTCAGCTCAAAAGTCAGATTTTTAGCTGTAGTTGCCAATGTCCTTGTAGATGCTTTAACATAAACTCCAATAACATTGCTACCCATTTCTCAAATGTACCTGTGGCTTATCTTTCCGAGAAAGCAGGTGTACATCACAGAAACAGCAAAGGAAGGCCTTATTTCCATACACTATCAGGAAACTGCAGGTAAAAAGAAAGAACGAACATGCGTGTGTGCACGCGTGCACACACACACACACACAGAACTTCCCAGTATTTATTGTGTTTAATGAACACTAAATACAAATTGGATATTGAAAGGAAAAAGACTCAAAAATTTAAAATTGTTTTCTTGTGTGTCATACACATGGGTAACAGGGTGTGGATCTATTTCCAGCTTATCTCAAAGCTTTTAGAAACCTATTATGTATATATATTTTTTCCGGTTGATTTTGTTTTGCTTTTTCCTTTTCCCACTTGAACTAGTCTGGGCAGTGATTAATAGAGAAGAAGATTTGGATGTGGAATTTGGAATGTGGATGAGGATTTTCAAAATGGCACATAGACACTTCCGAGTTTATAAAAGCCAGAATAGGGGCAATTTACCTCCAGGCCTAACAGTAACTCATAATTAGTCAGCTGTTAATCAGGAAGGAGACCTCATTCTCTCAATCCCCTAAGCAAGCTTTTTGCATTAGGCTCTGTTTTCTTGCCTGTAACAAAATGTGGAAGGCAAGGCCCAGGAAGGCAGCAATGGATTTAGCATTTTCTTATTGGGCATGAATCAATTTAGTATGTCCTTTAAAACAGTGGACTTAAAGTATTTTAACACCACTATATCAAGTTAGGGCAAAGGCTATATTAGATATTAAATTGAGTAGGAAAAAGACAGGGAGGTGCATAAATGTGAAGTTGCAGAAAGCATTATTGTTTAAGAAGGAAACAGGAAGGCTCAACATCACTCATCATCAGGGAAATACAAATCAAAACCACAATGAGATACCACCTTACACCTGTCAGAATGGCTAACATTAACGATTCAGGCAACAACAGATGTTGGCAAGGATGCAGAGAAATTTTGCATTGTTGGTGGCAATGCAAGCTGGTGCAGCCACTCTGGAAAATAGTATGGAGGTTCCTCAAAAAACTAAAAATAGAACTACCCTACAACCCAGCAATTGCACTACTAGGCATTTATCCAAGGGATACAGGGGTGCTGTTTCAAAGGGACACATGCACCCCCATGTTTATAGCAGCACTATCAACAATAACCAAAGTATGGAAAGAGCTCAAATGTCCATTGATGGATGAATGGATAAAGAAAATGTGGTATATATATACAATGGAGTATTACTCAGCCATCAAAAAGAATGAAATCTTGCCATTTGCAACTACGTGGATGGAACTGGAGGGTATTACGCTAAGCGAAATTAGTCAGAGAAAGACAAAAATCATATGACTTCACTCATATGAGGACTTTAAGATACAAAACAGATGAACATAAAGGAATGGAAGCAAAAATAATATAAAAACAGGGAGGGGGACAAAACAGAAGAGACTCATAAATATGGAGAACAAACTGAGGGTTACGAGAGGGGTTGTGGGAGGGGGGGATGGACTAAATGGAGAAGGGGCTTTAAGGAATCTACTCCTGAAACCATTGTTTCATTATATGCTAGCTAATTTGGATGTAAATTTAAAAAAATAAAAAATAAAATTAAAAGAAAATAAAGTTCTGTTGTTTAAGCCAAAAAAATAAAAAATAAAAAATAAAAAAAGGAAACAGGATATTTGTAGATATGGGTAGTAATATAGCAAAATTTCCACTTCTCACTGACCTCTCCCTGCCTGGCCTCCAAAACGGGCTTTTTGGAACAGGAAATGTACAATGCCAATGGCCACTTGGCATGGAACTGCAGCATCTTCAAATCTAGGACCTCATAAGCATAGACTTTTCTTTTTTTAAAAATTTTTTTCTTTTTCTTTTTTTTTTTTTTGACGTTTATTTATTTTTGAGACAGAGAGAGACAGAGCATGAACAGGGGAGGGTCAGAGAGAGGGAAACACAGAATCCGAAACAGGCTCCATGCTCTGAGACATCAGCACAGAGCCCGACGTGGGGCTTGAACTCACAGACCGCAATATCATGACCTGAGCCGAAGTCGGCTGCTTCACCGACTGAGCCACCCAGGCGCCCCTTTTAAAATTTTTTTCTAATGTTTATTTTTGAGAGAGACAGAGCATGAGTGGGGAAGGGGCAAAGAGAGAGGGAGACACAGAATCTGAAGCAGGCTCCAGGCTCTGAGCTGTCAGCACAGAGTCAGACGTGGGTCTCAAAACCACAGACTGTGAGATCAGGACCTGAGCTGAAGTCAGATGCTTAACCGAATGAGCCACCCAGGTGCCCAAACATAGACTTTGCTTAAAATAAAACTCCAGGAGGAGACCTATTTTATGTTCAGCCAATATGAGAAGACGTTTGCTAGTAAGATCTGGTCTGAATTTGTAGTGTCTAAAAGTCATTTAATCTAGAAGAATGAGACAGGTTACAAAACAACAGTTTTTGAGTTTTTTGTTTTAATGATTAAATATTATATAAAAACTCCCTTATCTTGCATAGAGTCAGAGAAGATTTTGTGTTTCTTTCTTTTTAAAAATTTCTTTATTTAATTTTGAGAGAAAGAGCACGAGTGGGGGAGAGGCAGAGACAGACACACTGAATCTGAAACAGGCTCCAGGCTCAGACCTGTCAGCACAGAGCCCGCCGTGGGGCTTGAACCCAGGAACCATGAGATCATGGCCTGAGTCAAAGTCAGACAGTTAACTGAGCCACCCAGGTGCCCCAAGAAAATTTTCTATAAAAGCAAATTTCACAAGTAGTTTTGAGTCAAGCTTTTAATTTTTCTTCACAATTTTGGTTAGAAATATTGCTAAAATGATTACAAATTTTCTATCTCACTAAAAAAAAAGTCAACCTAGCAACCTTTTGTGGGTGGCTCAAATTCATTGTTAAAATAAACAATTATAATACATATTGGAAAAATAATGCTGCTGAGGTAGGCCAGATCATTACCCCTAAACTACATGGGTCAAGATTCATTTCATTTTATTTATTGTGACTACTGTAACTGTGTTCTCTCCAACTTGTCTATTTGTCTATTTGCTCTCACTCAAACAGTGCCCTTTCCCTTTCTTCTCCCTATGTTTGCTCCCTGGAAATGGCTCCTAAACAAAACTGTCATAATGATGTTTGTATTAAAAATATATAGATATATGTTATCAATGAAGGGTTGAGGAGTTCTTCTATGAATAAAGTGGAAAGACCCATGAGCATAAACCCAAGTATATATATTTTATTCTCTGCAGGTCTTTTCTCGCTCTCTCTTTTTTTTTTTTCAATTCAATTTGGTTTTTCATCTGTGTTCACTAGTTATGTTCCAAATAAGTTATTTTCAAACTCATGAGTTACAATGTCTATACAAAAATAGAATCTTATATACTCATTGCATTTTAAATGAAAATAAATCAGTACAGATGTATATTACGTTAGTATTAGTATTAATATACATCAATGATATCATTGTTTAATAAGTTAAATTAATAGTAATTAGCAATAAGTTTAATATATACAAGAAAAAACTTGTTTTTTTTCTGATCTATTATTAGAGGAAATTAGACATCTATTATTTGGAAAAACTGGTTTACCTGGCATATAGTAGGTTCCTATAAATATCACAAATATTTATTGAGCGAATGAGTGTTCTGCTGGTATTATATATACATACACACACACACACATATATATCTATTGCTCATCATGGGTGGGTAGTTTTAATTAGAAAATAATCATAGGGGCTCTTTATTGTTTTTATTATGGTATTCATATTAAGTATAATACATAACCAGAATTTTCTGTATTCAATTCTTTCTTGTCAAAAATCAGAGATATCTTTTCTTCCGTCTTACTTTTTCTAACTTCTCATCCTACTTTCTTTCTACACAAACCTCTTCATCCTAACCTTCCATTCTCAGCGTCCTTTCACCAAATGTTCTTTGCAATTAACACACGCACACACATACACACACACACACACACATCGTAAAATAGGACCAGTGTTTTAATGGAGGCCACAAACATTCCATGTGGTAACTCAAGGAAATTCAACAAGTCCTTCCTTGTGCACAAGTGCCCTGATCTACAAATACTCAGGAGACTGACTGTAATAACACCTCAGTGTAGGTGATGGTGTTTATTAAGACATCACATGGAAAACAGATGGTTATAAGCTAATCTACCATGACTGCTCAGCATGGCCTTGTCATCACCATCTACATGGTGTCATTAATCTTACTCTGGGAACCAACTGCAGAGCATCCCATTTCTGGGACATTCACTTATTCAGTGAATATCTCAGAGTTTCTCAGAAGAAAATCACAATCATATTCAATCAATAGTGAATACTTGAAAAAAAACTTGAGGGTTAGAGATTCCTGAATTGCCTCAGAGTCAAGCACTGGCAAATCCTGTCTCTACTATCTTATTTAATTGGGCAGGCATCAATTGGGCATATACAAAAAAGTCCAATCACAGACGTTCCTCAGAATGAGAGAGAAGGAAGAATGCGGGCCTCATATTTAGAGCTATATATATATCACACTTATTTTTTCCTGACGCTTTATTAGAGAAAACTAATTTCCCTGGCATATAGGAAGTACAGACAAATATTCATTGAATGCAAAAACGACGTGTTGACGTTTGATCAAAATTGTAAAGGAGTTATGTGTTCACTTGGGCAGTGCCAAAGAATTGCTAACAACCAGAGACTTGAGGCCTCAATGCTATTATCGAAGAGGGGAGAATCCGGTGCTCTGGCATGGCCCTGCTAGGGCTTAGCTCCATTTTGAAAGAAACCACCATCGGAATCATTGAAAGAGCAAGACCATTTTACCTCATTTGGTTTTCCTCTGTCAACTCTTAAAATCTCCAGTTGAGCAGTCTTAAATGTGTTCTTTCTAAATTCTAGCGAGGGTAGGATGTTGCAATACGAAGGGACTGTCTCTTAAGCAAGCAAGACTTCCATGCTCTGTGACTCTAACTCAGAGGCTGTGACAAGGAGTGAAAATGAGGAGGACCCCAGGTAGTACTGAGCTCAGAATCGCTTCCTCCAAAATGCATGCCAATCGTTCATATGGTACAAATTAAAACAAAGTTAATTGATTCCATTTCTGTCATTATTTAACCTGTAAACATTTGTGAGGTGTTTCATCAGGGATTCAGTCTAAATTGGCCCAATATAGTCTCTCTCTCCTAGAACATACTCCTTTCGTCTTTTAAAATGGCTATTGACCACCATGACTTGTTCTGGGTTTTTTGCCTTCTTACGTTATAGACAAGAAGAAGGAAGCAGAAGAACTGAATCCACTTCCTTTTCTTCTAACCTAAGGATTCTGTTATTTCTTAGAATCTGGCGTCAACATGTCTCTTGACATTTAAGCTTTTTTTTCCTTATAGAAAAAAATAGCTCATGTTTATTTTCTTAAACAATTACAGCAGATTGTAAGTACTGTATACATGCTAATCAGATTTCAGATGGGAAATATTTATGCATACATAAAGTTAGAATTAAACGTATTGTTTAATAAAGAAGAATGCTCTTTGATGCTTCTTTAATAAAGAAGTTACTCTTTTCTCTAAAACAACCTAAGACAACCCCTTTGGTTCTATCCTTTGGGTATATTATCCTCTGATGGTGAAGAAGAGAGTTCATGGGACTTAAAATGGTAAATAGTCAAATGAGTTTAATCCAGGTAAGAAATGGTTTTCCCCTTCACTCAGTTATGAAGGAGAGAAACTTTAAGATCTATTCAGGTATGTATAAAAAAATCATACTTCAGATACTATCACATTCATAGTGAGGCTCAGAGAGAAAGGGTATTTATCTTTGGCAAAGAGTTATATGCAGTGATCAATAATCAGTGATTTATGCTTAAGTAAACATCACGGCCGGCAGCTTAGAAATATTTGCATAGCTAATATTCCACTCATTCAGTCATTATTTTCTACTCTGTCTCCAAAGAGTCATATGGTTTAATCATATGTGTGATGATGCCAAGAGCTAGTTTAAGACCTTAAGAGATCCTAAATATTGTAAAGAGAACATACCCCACACACATTCAAGGCATGACCAGTCCTAACATAAAATAAGTACAATTAGAAATTGTAATAAGTTTCTGGGGCACCTGGGTGACTCAGTTGGTTGAGTGTCCTTTGGCATGAGTGTCCTTGAGTGTCATGATTTCATGGTTTGTGAGTTCGAGCCCTGCATTGGGCTCGCTGCTGTCAGCATAGAGCCCGCCTCAGATCCTCTGTCCCCTTCTCTCGCAATGCCCCTCCCCACAAAAATAAATAAAACATTAAAAAAAGAAATTGTAATGAGTTTATATTTTTTCCATAGAGACTTTGATTATATATATATATATATATATATATATATATATATATATATGTTATTTTCAACAAAATTTGGTCTTCATGTTTCCTGAGACCTCTGCACAGCCTTGACCTGCCCCTTCGATGTTTCACAGTGGCAATGTCTCAAACATGAACACTGCAGTAGCAGCAGACTTTAGTATTTAATCTCTGTTTCCTCTCCCCTCCTTTTCTTGAACATTTTGATCAGCAATAATTTTAGTGGAAACATCTGAATTACCTAAAAGAAGCATACTTTCGGATTCATACAGAATCGAGTTGCCTCGATGTCACTGTATAATGGCTCTCCCAAACACCCCACAGGCACTGACACCCCCAGCCCTTTCGGTTAGTCCCCTGCTGCTGTGTGAACTAGTACAGAGGAGAAGCGCTCAAGCCCCAGGTTGCACTGAAATTACCACAGATTAACAAGTCCCTCCATATCAGCAGTTCTCCTGATGCCAGGAGCACAGGCAATGGTGATCCTTCCTGAATAGGCATATTACTGGAATCTTTTGAGACAGATGGGGCTAGGGTTGGAGGGCAGTTACTGTTCACCTTCCTACAGCAAAACCTCCCTGCTACTGTATTTATCTGGTATGTGGAATCGCAAAATATTATTTTCAGCAAGACCTTAAAGCTCATCTAGTCCAAGCCATTTATTTATTTTTGTATGCAATTTATTTTATTATTCAAGTAATATGTTTACTATAGAAATATTAGAAGTGTCAATGAGCAAAGATACGAAATGTAAGGTCACCCTAAATTCTACTTCTTAGATATATTTCCTTTAACATTTTAACATTTTGGAGAATATCCCTTGGTAACAACAGTAACTACATGACTATCTGTTCTGGTGACTATGTCAGCTTGCTGAAAGGTTGACCAAAAGGGGATTATTATTATAATAAATTAAATGGAGATCAGACTTAAGATCCACTGGGTAAAGCACATAAACAAAACTTAATCTAGCTTATTCCATGAACTTAAGCAAACTTTAACTTAGGTTATTCCTTGTAAATGGCTCTGATAAATGAAACAAGTTGTCTTCCTAAAATGGTATAATGTAATCACTTTTAACCAATCTCCTGCTGTCTGGAAATCCTCATTGTGAATTATGAAATCACTGTAAAGGTTAAACACCTTTCTTGTTCTCTCTTGATAAGCCATCCTATAACATCATGCTTCTGAGCTTCACCCCCCTTTCAGATTTGAAGTCTCCCGGTTCACCAAAGATTTGTTTCTTGTTCAGTAACATATTCATATCAACTAGAGCTCTTTGAATTGTCTTTTGGACAGCTTGTGCATGTGTGTGTGTATAATATAATTTATATATGCAGTTGGCCCTTGCGCAACACAGGGATTAGTGATGGTGCTCCCTGGACAGTCAAAAATCTGTGTACAACGTTTGACTCCCCACAAACTTAATAGCTTACCATTGGCCTTACCAATAACATAAACAGTCAACAAACACATATTTTGTATGTTATACATATTATGTACTGTATTCTTACAACAAGGTAAACTAGAGACAAGAATATGTTAAAATCCTACGAAAGAGGAAATACATTTACGGTCCTATACTGTATTTCTCAAAAATAACCTGGATAGGGACACCTGGGTAGCTCAGTTGTTAAGCATCTGACTCTTGGTTTTGGCTCAGGTCCTGATCTCATGGTTTGTGAGTTTGAGCCCCACATTGGGCTCTGAGCTGACCATGTGGGCCTTGCTTGGTATTTTCTCTCTCCCTCTCTGTCTGCACCTCCCCTGCTCATTTGTTCTATCTCTCTCTCAAAATAAATACATAAACTTAAAAAATTAAAAAGATAATATGCATATAAGTGGAACTGCAACGTTCAAATCCATGGTGTTCAAGGGTCAACTGTATATATAATGCAGTTCATATGTATATAAAATAGTTTATTTTCAAAAAAATGGGATCATATTATATATCCTGCTTTTTAATGCAGTGAATCCTAGCTCTGTCACTTTCTAGCTGTGCATCAAGTTACCTAATCTCTCTATCCTAATTTCCTCATCTATAAAATTGATAATACAAAGTAATCTTATCTCATAGGGTTATTATAAGAATTAAATGAGTTAGTATATGTGAAACATTTAAACTAGTAACACATACACTAACCAATAAATTTTATTATTTTTTAAAGTTTATTTATTTTGAGAGAGAGAGAGAGAGAATGAGAGTGGGAGGGGCAGAGAGAGAGAGAATCTGTGCTGTTAGCACAGAGCCTGATGTGGGGCTTGAACTCACGAACTGGAGATCATGACCTGAGCCAAAATCAAGAGTCAAATGCGTAACCAGCTGAGCCACCCAGGCACCCCACTAACCAATACATTTTAGTTATTATTATACTATAATTAATTAAATATTTCTTCATTATTGTTCATATAAACTATAGCCAATTAACCCTGCCATTATGTCAGATAAGAACTCTAAACCCAAATATTGCCTTGTCAACTTGACAACATCTGGCAGAATCAGGATACCTGGACTCACTCCAGTTCTGGCCTCTTCCTACATCCAAAAGGACAAGTAGTGGCAAGAGCTAACCTGCAGGCAGAGTGCCTCCTCTTGTGCTGGGAAGGTCTTGTGCGAGCAGTGTGCTGGGAATTTTGCATCCATTAATTCGTGAAATCCTTACAAATAACCCTAAAAAAGGCAATTGCTGTTAGAACTCTAGTCTTACCCATGAAGAAACTGTGACACATACAAATAAATTACAAGTTACTAAATCTGCCCAAGGGTCCCAACCAGCTAGTGAAGGAGCCACATGTCAATTCAGGCCTTCTGACACCAAAGCTCATGCCTTTAAACACTATTCTATGTTGTCTCACATGAAAACTTCTTCATACTAATGGTGATGTGCCTGGAAGTCTCTAAAGATCATTAAAATCACAAAGGTCATTAAGATATTTCCTGGGGCGTCTGGGTGGCTCAGTTGATTAAGTGTCCGACATCAACTCAGGTCATGATCTCCCAGTTTGTGAGTTTGGGCCCCACGTCGGGATCTATGCTGATAGCTCAGAGCCCGGAGCCTGCTTCAGGTTCTGTGTCTTCCTCTCTCTCTTCCCCTCCCCCACTCACATTCCGTCTCTGTCTCTCTCTCCTCAAAAATAAATAAACATTAAAAGAATTAAAACAATTTAAAAAAAAAGATAGCATATTTCCCTAATGACCTAATTCATTATAAGGGACTTAAGCACCATAAAGTATTGGTGGCCTGATATTCAAAGATGTAACTCAATTCACCAATGGTACTTATATTCCTAGTCTATGCCTCATAGTTTCTCGGGCATATTGACAGCATGAACCCCCCTCCCCCCCATGCTCATATCTCACTCAATACACCTTTTTTTCCTTTGTAAAAAATGCAGCTTAAGTTGGGTTTTGAAAGCTGCTTCCATAAACAGAGTAGAACCCTGGGATCTCAGGTTCTTCTCAAATAGTTGGGGAGGAATTAGAGCATTTGTCTCTGTTCTCCCGAGGCTGTGGGATACATTCAACAAGGTGGGAGAGAGTAGGCATGCTGAAAAATGTTGAATAGATTCGTTTATGAGCCAGGACAAAAGGTCATATATCCCCTTTTGAAGAGGAAAAAATCCTAGGCCAATGTTTGTGTGTGTGTGTGTAGAAATATGAAATTATTCCATCCCTTCAATTCTTTGCTGCTTTTATATATTGCTCCCTTGTATTTTATAGTGAGTCATGCCTATAGCAATCTAAGGTTTGTCCTGCTTCATCGTAACCACCTGCTTTCTCATCAGCTCAATTGATGAAAACTTCAGATCAAGCTACAATATATATTTTTACCGAGTTTTGTGTCCAGACAAAAGCTTTCAAATGAATGGTGGAAAACTACAGCCACATATTTCACCCATAAACAAAGGAAACCCAAGTACTGAATAATCAAAGGGAAAATGGGCCACTTAAGTATAGAATTCTACATGTTTGTTTCATAGGCTAGTTACAAAAATTGATAGAATATTTTATCGTTATATACAGAACGATGTTCCCTTTCTTTAGTTTTTGCCCGAGGGAGCTCCTGTTAGAAGATGCCAATGTTCTATAGAATTTGTGGATAAATAATGATAAATCCAAGGAAGCAAACTGAATGATAAGGATTTACAAAATGAATAAAATAGCTATTTACCATCCTGCATATCGATTCACCTGATTAACGCTAGAATTGACTAGCAACAACTGTGAGGGTTAAGAGGTTAACAACATGCTGGAGCAGATCAGGAAGCCAGAACTAACAGATCAGAGCCAGGAAGTATTATTTCTTCAAACTGTGAAGGATTAATAAATGCAATCATGTATTTAAATGCATTGTACAGTGGTGCCCATAAATGAAATTAATTAACTTTTCCCTTACTGTCATCTTTGGGGGATTCACAGAATTCTTTGTAACGTTTAGAGAATGATGTGACTATTCTTCCCAGAGCATACCTAGAAGCATTTGCATCTCAAAATTTTACCACAGAAGGGTAGGAGACATCGACCTCCCAAAACCATCCAAGTAGCAGTGAGAAGAATTTCCATAGTCCACAGATAAGGGGGAGAAACAAAGTACTCCCTTCAGGAAGACTTCCCCCAACTAACATTATGCTTTCCATATTCCTATTACAGGAATTAAAATTGTCATTGCAAGGATGTCCCATAGTCTGTAAGACACTTAGAAACACATAGGACTATGCTAACAAAGTTGCTACATGAAGTTCTAGACTATCAGCTGGGATCAATTAACTCAATAAATACCAATTTGTAAATCACTAATAAAGGTGTACTAAGGGTCTCTTCAAAACTCTTTTGGCACTGTGAGTCCAAGACTGAGAACATTGTGTTTATATATTTGCCTTTCTGTTTTTAAATATTTATAAATGTGTTCTTTTGGTCTTAGGTATATTATATTAGGGTATCTTTTATGTCATTTATTTAAGCATTAAGATGTTGAAAAGTCAGATCTGTTTCAGTGCTCTCTTTTATTGTTAGATGCAATAAATAGAACTCAAGGCACTAACTTTCACTTGAGTCTGTGTATATACATTATGTGTTGATGTTAACTTGGACTCTTCAACTCTCAAAAGACTTGAAGTTGCTAATGAAACAAACTACAAAAACATCTCTACAGGCTTGTTTAGGATTTGCCATAATGAATAGCATGAATATAGATTTTGGACCCAAATATGTTTAAAGCTTTGGTTGGGCCCCTAAGGTCAAGTTGAATCTACAAATCTTGCAGATTTGAATAATTAGACAATTGTTTTCCTACCAAGTTGCTAAGAATCAAGAGGCTGATTCTAGTCTAAGCCCTGAAACCAATTGTGTGAGGCTGAGTAAATCAATTAACCCCTCTAGACATCCATTGTATCATCTGCAAAGTAAGAAAGTTTAAAAGTGGTTTCCATTCCCTTTTACCTCTAAGTTACGGTTACTTTGTATACGCAGCTCAATGATCATCCGGTTGGAGGATAAACGGAGGGTAATTGCCACAGTACGCCTCTGCCCTCTTGTTGATTATATCAGTGAGGGCCTGACAAACTAAGCCAGGGGGTGCGGGTGGGAGAAGAAAAGCTCTGATTTGTGGCATTTGCTGATTTCCATGGTATAAACTTTCTCACCTTTGCCAATTTCAAGGTGCCTATGCTATGTCACTAAACACAAAGTTGGGAAGAGATATGCAAATTCAACTCTCAGGAACTGGCACAATCAAGTTCCAGCACACATTTGACTCCATTCTCCAGATCTAAGGCTTACTCTTAAGGAATAGATAACAAACATCCATTATCACTTTAAAATGATATCTTAATAACAAACCAAACCAAAGCTTTGCCTGGGAACATTTTCCTATTTGGATGAAAAGATACACAGTACCCATTTGTTTCAGCCTTGGGGAAATAAAAGTGCAAACTAATATCCCTAAATGAAATGCACAAAACACATCTCAGTTTTGTTTGCACTAAAGTAGGTTGCAAGTTTGCAAATTCTCATTGAAGACAGGAGCTCAAGTGAATCCTTGTATTAGGACAGGCTGGAAATATGTCTCTTAACATCATGGTATATTTACATCAAATAAAGTTGTGAAACAATTTAAAGTTGGAGAAGTTTCACATGAATAATTCAATTGAACACATTCAGGAATCTACAGGAGGAAGTTCTTCCCTCCCTGAAGGCATCACTCAAAAATACCTTCTGTATTGAAAGACCCTAACTGACCTCTGCCATCTTATCATCAGCCATTTTTACAGTATGGAGACACTTTGAAGAAACGATATATATCTTTCCTTGAGTACTCAGCAGAAAGCACACTCTGAAAAACAGGTTAGGTGGTTTATTTCAAGAATGGATCCCCAGGAATAGGAGTAGGGAATGTGAAAGAATGTAACAGGGAAAGAAAGAAAACCAATATTCAGATATGTTATCAAGTTGGCAATTCTATGGGCAACTAGACCTCAAAATTCTCAATACATAGAATGTGTCTGGGAATTTTCTTCTCTACGGTTAGAACTGGGAAACATTGGGGCACCTGGGTGGCTAAGTCAGTTGAGCCTCTTGATTTTGGCTCAGGTCATGATTCCACAGTCATGGGATATGCCCATGTCTGGCTCTGCACTGAGCACAGAGCCTGCTTGGGATTCTCTCTCTCTCTCTCTCTCTCTCTCTCTCTCTCTCTCTCTCTCTCTCCCTCCCTCTCTCTCTCTCCCTGTGCCCCTTTTCCCTTGCTCATGCACTCTTTCTCGAAAAAAAAGAAAAAAAGATTAAAAATTCAAAAGAAGAAAGAAAAAAAATAACTGGGAAGATTTTAATCACTCCCCCTTCCACCACACTGATCAAAAATACTTATAGAGTTTTTTAAATTTTACTACTTTATTGAGATAATCCATACACAGTTTGCTGCACAGATGTAAAGTGTCTAATTTGATATAAATACCCATGAAACTCTTACCACAATCATCACTTTAGATATTGCCATTGCCCCAAAAGTTTCCTCAGTTCTTTTTTTTCAGTCCATCCCTCCCTCTACCTGTGTCACCAGGCAACCAATGACTTATTTAGGTAAATATGGTTTGTTTGCTTCTGGAATTTTGCAAAAATGAAATTAGAGCATATACTGCTTTTGTCTAGCTTCTTTCACTCAGCATTATCGTGTTCAGATGTATCATTTTTGTTGCATGTTAATACAGCTCTTTTTCATTTTAATTGTTAAGTGGTATTACATTGTTTAGACACTCTACACTTTGTTTATCTATTCTGTTTGTCTATCCACGTTTGAATTTTTTCCACTTTGGGGCTATTGCAAATAAAACTGCTATGAATAGTCAAGTACAAGTTATTGAAGAGATATATACTTGTATTACTCTTGGGTTATAAAGTAGATATATGCTTAACTTGTTAAGAAAATGTCAACTTTTTTTCCAAAGTGATCATACTATTTTACATCCCCCCCCCCCCCCCCCCCCCGCAGTATATGAGAGTTCCAGCTGTTCCACACACTTGCTGGCACTTGGTCTTATCAACTTTAGCCATTCTATTGGGTGGGTAGTGCTGTTTCATACGATCTTAAATTGCATTTCCCACATGATGAGTAATATTGACAATCCCTTCATGTGTTTATTGGCTATTCTCCTTTGATTCATCTGTTCAAATACTTTGCCAGTATTTTAATTAAGTTGCTTGTCTTCCTATAATTAAGTATAGGGCTTTTCCTATAATCTGAACATAAGCCCTTTGCCTGATATAAATTTTGTGTTTTCTTCCAATTTATGGTTTATCTTTTTCTTAAAACAATGTCTTTAGAAGAGCAAAATTTTTACTTTTGAATACACTTTAATATATACATATATTTTTGTTTCTTGTTTTCTGTATGCTATGTAAGAGGCCTTTGCACATATCTAGGGTTACAAAGATTTCCTCCTAGATTCTCCTCTGGAAGTTGTATAGTTTTAGGTCTTCAGTGAAGTCTCTGACCTACTTCAAGTTAATTTTTGTGTGTGGTATGAAGTCAGAATTTACATTCATTTTTGTTCATATCGATGTCCAGTTATTCAAACACCACTTATTAAGAAGACTTCCTTGTTCCCATTGAATTGTCTCATCACTTTAAAGTTGAAATACTTACATATAATTAATACATTCCTACTTTTCTCTAGGTTTGTTCTAACTTGAACTGTATTATTTAGAGAACGTGGCTTAGTTTAGTTTTTCACTGCATTCAGTTCCTGAATATGATGCCTATAGACTCAATGCCTTATTCATTTTCCTCCTCATTCTTACATACCTTCTTGTACTTCAATCCTCCCAAAATATACTAACTTTAGATCTTGAATTCTAGACATCCTGCTTATTAATGCTTTTGATATTCTGTCATATTAATCAGAGATATCTTTACATAAAGGGTTGCCAACAATGTCACTATTGGCATTTGGGACTGGATAATTATTGTGGAGAGTTGTGCATTTTAAGATATTAAAAAGCACTCTGGGCCTCTACCCAAAAGATGCCAGAAGCACTTCTCAAGTCGCGACAATCAAAAACGTCTCCTGAGATGCAAAATTGGTCCTGATTGAGAACCACTATCTATCTTACGTTCATGTTTATATCCGTGGATTATTATTGTCAAAAATGTATATGTTTTGCCTAGTTTGGGGGAGGGGCAAAATAGTCATTAAAACATGTCATTTCTAAAGCTGGTATATTCAATCTTCACTTTTAGTAAGTAACTAAGTTTTTCTATGGCTGTGGATTACACAATAGGACATGGGCTGTCTTATTTATATAATGCCTTACTTCTTTTCACCCAATAAAGTTTGTTGGCCTCCAACAACAATAAAAACATAGCTTGAATGCGACTTTTACCTTAAAGACATATTTTAGCTGATCAAATTTATTTCACTTTGTATTTCACTTGCATTCTGAGGCAGTTTGCCTAAGTAATTCAACAATGAAAAATAAATTTGTTCACTTGATTAAAGCTCACTTATATCATGTTAAATGCATATTTAAGAGAAATAACTATCTTAAAGGAACACCTCTTCTGAGATATCAGCAGAAAACCTGACATAAGGCAAATGCTTGCATATTTTTAAGAGTAGTCCTTTAAAGGGGGGAGGCTATTCTGCACACATAGTTATGGTGATAATAATCTTGCTGAATATTAAAAAGTATAATTAAAAGGTATCAACTAAAAGCTGTTCTCTGTGAGGTTAAGAATTTCAATTGAAAATGAATCAGTGTTCATAATCTTTGTTTATATGTATTTGTGAATTAAAGCAATAAAGCGTGTGTCAACTAATTTGGCTCTTTCTATATTCTAACTCTTCTTACAACGAAGAAAAAATTCTGAGACTGGTAATAATAACACCAAAACTATTTATGAATATTTCTCACTCACCATGCGTATGTTTATATGTGCATGGCATATTTAAGACTCTATAGTCTTCCCACCATAAACATGCTTCTGTCTACATCAAGGAAACCCACAGCCAAATATTTAGAAATTAAGTTAAAAAAAATCAGAACTATAAAAGTGGGAGTATTTGAGAGTAGGAGGAAAAGAAGAAAGAAAAGGTTTTAAAAATAATTCGTAATTTAACTTGCTGATGTCATGTCAGCATATCTGCTATCTTCTAATTAAAGATCCAGGGGTTTGTATCAGAATTTTTGAAAATTAAGTATACTTCAAGAAATACTAAACCAAATTTATTTTTAAAATATTTGTAATTTGTGCCATCTAAAAAAATTGTGACTTTACCATAAAAGAGAAATGCTTTGTAATCTTATTTAGCCAAAATTCTATAGTGTATAAATTACTTCTTGTGCAGCTTGGCTTTCTTGGTATATTTTCTTGGAACATTTCCAAAAGGATAAACAGTGAGTAGCAATTAAAGCCAATATAGTTCATAAGTTTCACATTCATTCTCTTATTGCTGGTGGACAATTCAGAATGTCAACTATACAATGGAAAATATAAACCAGTTGTATATGCCATTTTAGACGGATTAAAAATTCAGCTTTGAAAAGCAATAGATCGGGGTTCGAATTCTAGTTCTAACCTTCCCAACCTGTGTTACTGTGGCAAAGTTTCTTAACTTCCATGAGCCTCCATTTCCACATAATGCAAAGTAAGGATAATAATACCTTCTTCACATGTTTGCTGTGATAGTCAATGAGATGACAAGGACCTGGCACAAAAGAGGAATGCATTGATCTGATTTTATTGCTGTTATTTTGCTCTTCACTTTGTTGGTTTTATTATTATTCATAATAGTACTGAAACTCTTCCACTTGAGGTGGGAAAATCAATTTATCAGAGTGAAAAACATTTTTAAATTGAATTCCCCAGGGGACATTTTAATCATGGCTAATAAATGAAAAATATATGGCAGGATCCAGCATTTTGGTGATACGTAACATGGTCTATCTCTGGCACCCTGAGAGAGCTGAGCCAACTTCTCCCACACAATGTCTTCCCTTATCTCCGCCTGAATGTTCTTGATACTTGCTGACATCCATCCATATGCCATCCTTCATCATAAACTTCCTACTCACTGCTGGGATTACACTCTTTTCTTTATTCATAAGCTTTCAAAATTCATGAAAACCCCCAAATCACTGTCAAAAGATGCAGGAAAATCTATCTTTCTGTCTGTTCACAGCAGAAGAGATTGGTGTTCTTGCAATAAATAATTTTAGAACTTACATTTGAATATGTACTTCTATGAAGAGGTGTTAATTTACTTTGTCAATCCTTATGAGGTAGATAAATATTGTAATCCCATTATCCAGAAGACTTACATAGTGAACATAGAATGCAAGTACTTTACCAAAGTAAAATGCATCACCCACCCCTCCCCCGTTGACTGTCCAGCACAAGCTTATCCCTTGGTATTTTGGAGGCAGGCAATCACCACTGTGCAGCTGTTTCATCGAGGTGAACTGGGATGAAATGCAATGAAAAGCACAATGGAATCTTAAAGGAGAAAAAACATGATTACACTAAGGCCAAATGCAATCTTCTTATTTTCTTATTATTATCATTATTTTTTTTAATGTTTATTTTTGAGAGAGAGAGCACAAGCAGGAGAGGGGCAGAGACAGGCTCTGAGCTGTCAGAACAGAGCCCCATGTGGGGCTCGAACTCATGAAATTCAAGATCATGATCCGAGCCGAAGTCGGATGCTCAACCTACTGAGCCACTCAGGTGCCCCAATCTTATTTTCTAAATATTTCTTCTTTGGGTTATTTTATTCATGAGTTCCTTTCAAAATTATATCTTAGACTCCTCTTCCCTGCTCTTTCTGTTTCAATCATATCACTCATGTATGTGTTTTCTCTAAAAGCAAAAATAGTAACCATAATATTTATTGAGTATTCCTATGAACCAAACAATGTGCTGGGTAGATGGCGCATATTCACCCCATAATAAGGTGAAGAAACTGACGCAGTGCAACTTTAAGCCACCTGCTCAAGGTTACCAGGTAGCAAGGAACAAGGAAAGGTTGAAGACAATCAGGATACAGGGAATCCTTTATGCTCTATTCAGTCCAGTTCAATAAAAATTCTTCCATAAATAAGAAGTGTAGACAAAGTGTTCTTTAGTATCCTTTTCTATGATCCATAGTGGGTAAAGTAGGCATTCCTCTGCAAAAGAAGAGACTGGAAAGGATGAAATTATGTTGGATCGCAAACTGACCCAGTCCACAGCCAGGAGAGAGGAAGAGAGAGGCAGACCACCCCAGACTGGTAGGCAGCAGTTTTAATAAGCATGGGAGCTTACATATGAGACTTGTAATCTGGGTAAGCAAGATGAGTAGATCTCCTCATCTGCCATAAGAATCTTAAAAGTTTAGGGGCACCCGGGTGGCTCAGTCAGTTAAGCTTCTGACCTTGGCTCAAGTCATGATCTCACAGTTCGAGGGTTTGAGCCCCACATCGGGCTGTGTGCTGACAGCTCAGAGCCTGGAGCCTTCTTTGGATTCTGTGTCCCCCTCTCTCTGCCCGTCCCCTGCTCATGCTCTGTCTCTCAAAACTAAAATAAATGTTAAAAAAAAAAAAATTAAAGTTTATGTAGCGGCCTTAAGGGAGTCAGTCAGTATATCGTCAGCAATTCATTATTCTGTCATGGGTGCATCCTTGAAAGCACTGTGGCTACAGAAACGGTGCACAGAAGGTAAGTTCCAAAGTGCAAGGGAGCCTCTTATTGCTGGTCGGGCTGGCATCAAGCAGGGGTCATGTTCTTTGCGTGACCTCCACCAACAAATAACTTGTTCGAGTTGGTTTTGAACTCAGGTTTGTTTTAATTATGAATTTATGCACTTCCCACTGTATTAATTTGTTAAAATTTGTTCTTTAGTCCCTCATGTTTCCAATTGACAGATAGCAATGCTTTTCCCCTTAAGAATTTCTTTCTCTGGGGGCACCTTGGTGGCTCAGTCGGTTTGAGCTGTGGACTCTGGATTTCAGCTCAGGTCACGATCTCAAGGTTTGTAGGATCGAACGGAGCCTGCTTGGGATTCTCTCTCTCCCTCTCTCTGTCCCACCACCCCTCCACCTCCCCAAAATAAATCAAGAAACATAAAAAAAAAGTGTATTTATTCAAAGCAAGGAATTGAAGGGCTATCAGAGCATCTTTCCAGAAATGCAGAAATATTTCCTGCTCCACAGATACGTATGCTAGCTTTAGGTCTGAGACTTGTTATAAAACGTCTGAAGCTGCAAACGCAAGTGTGATCTCTCTTTCCATCTAGGCTGAGTATTTACATGGGCCTTTTTATTCAGATACTTTCATGTACCAGAGCAGAGAGATGCATTGTAAAGAAAGGGATAAGGTGAGTAGTGCATTCACTGAAAGATCCAAACTTGTGAAGAAATTGGGAGTTTTATGTGTTTCTTCTGGAAAAAAAAAAGACTAGTGAATCATTTTTAATACACTTATGTCCTCAGAAATACCTTTCTGTGTCTTGAAGGACAAGATGGAAACAAAGCATTGAGAAACTTTGTATTAAATAGATATATGTTCCAAGATAATCACAAGGGATATACATATTTTTTATTTAAAAGATGACCATCGGGTTGCACTTTGAACTTTTTCCTATACTCCAAACAACGAGCAACGGTGGTTATAAAGTAAAATCTAAACATTAAAATGTGCAATTCTGAAACAAAACAAAGAGGTGAATATATATCAGTTAAGATCCCACAAGGAAACAGATGTCAATCTCCAAAGGGTTTAAACTGTAAAGAATTAAATGAAGGGACCATATGTGGAGGTGTAGTCAGGATTAAGAGAATCAATAAGGATGATGCGTCACCCAGGGGCAGGAAACAGGGGGAAGAATGATGAAGGGAAGGAATAATGATCCTATTTGTCGGTGAGAACCAAAACTTTCTTAAAATAAACTCATTAACACTTTGTCAAAATTAAATAAATTTTCTTGTTCACTTTAAACTCACTATTGCAGCCACTATAAACAAAGACAAATAAGGTTCACTTTACCTCAGATATTCTAAATTTTACTGTAGAGCCTCAATTTGTCTTAGTTTATTATCTTTCACATTCTAGTGTAACCAACCATTTTACTTATCGATGCTTTTTTTCCCTTCCTAGACAAAAATCAGACCCATTTATTCTCCATAAACATTTATATTTCTTTGCAGCTGTTGAGTTTATTAGAGTCTCAATCACCACTATTAGTTTCAGTCACAGACCAAAAAGTACTAGCAAATAAATCTGGAACTATCTCTCACAGACATACATGTGAGCAGAGTAGCAAATTTCCAGAAACAACTGCATACCATTATACATGTCCATACAAGGTAGATTACATTATTGGTCCTAATCCTTCACTGCTCTGTTGTAATATTTTATTTTCAGACATCTGCCATGTCCTCATGGTAGATGAAGTGTATTTCTTTGCCCCTTGACTTGTGGTTGGCCTTGTGCCTGGCTTTGGTCATTGGGATGTTAGTGAATATGAGGCGAGTGGAGGCTTGAAATGTTCTTTCATGACACGACGTGCCCTTTTACACTCCAGTGATCTGCCATTAAAGAAACATGACCTAGGTAGTTGACGCCCTTCTGTCTATACCCCAAAACAAATACACTTGCATCATAGAGTCTGGAGCCTGAATCCCAGAGCTGAAAGTCCAGCCCAACCTAGCCAATGTGCAGACTACCTACAGACGTATGAGCAAGGAAATAAATATTTATTCTTTCAATCCACTGAGTTGAGGTAGTTAGATATGGAACATTATTGCGGACTCAATCACGACATGGTCATATGTATGCTTTTTACATTTGTGAATGTTAATAAGAAACATGTACATTAATACAAAATGTGTTCTTTTAAACCTACTGATAGTCACTTGTTAGTATATAATATTTTTAGCCAATTTTTAGCCAATTTTAGTGTATTTGGAATAATTAATTCTATTGGTTTGCAACGTGATAAGAAGTTTAAATAGTAAACCATTTTAGAAAATACTGTTATTATAGTTTAGTTCAGCTGTGTATTAAATATTCCCTACATTTTTTGGAAACAATGATAAATTATTTGACTCTTAGATTCAGTTTAGGAAATTAGAAATTTCAGAAGAATTAAGATTTTGATGAATAAATAAACATGTCTTACATAACCTAAAACATTACTAAATAAACTAAAATAAACCAAGATATATCAACATCATTTTTTCACACTGTAATAAAATCTGGGAGATGACACGTATTATTTAAATCAAAATTATTAAACCAGTATAAATTGTTCTAGATGAGGAATATGGTCTTAATGACTTTCAACATTTATATACTAAATATATATTTTTAACTCTAGCATTTTGTTTTGTTTCTCCCTAATGTGATTTTTTAAGTATATCTCATTGCGACAAATTTTAAACGTACAGAAACATTGAAAGGATCAGCTGGTGAACATCCATATATACCCGTCTCCTAGATATGCCAATGGTTAACATGTGCCATATTTGCTTTATCTCTTTCTAAATATATATATATATTTAAATGAGTTATTTATTTCAGAATGGTTTTAGATTTATAGAAAAGTTGCATCCGTTGTAGAGAGTCCCTGTGCACCTTTCACTCAGTTCCCCTTAATGTTAACATTTTACATAGCCTTGGTTCAGTTGTCAAAATTTAATAATGAATATTGGTACATTACTATTAACTAAATTATAGATTTTACTTTTTTATTTTTTAAATGTTTATTTATTTTTGAGAGAGAGAGAAAGAGAGAGAGAGAACACGAGCGAGCAGGGGAGGGGCAGAGAGAGAGGGAGACACAGAATCCGAAGCAGGCTCCAGGCTCTGAACTGTCAAAACAGAGCCCGACACGGGGCTTAAATTCATGAACCCTGAGATCGTGAGCTGAGTCGAAGTCAGACACTTAACTAAGCCACCCAGGTGCCCCTAAATTATAGATTTTAATCAGATTTAACCGTTAAAGTATATTAGGAGTACTGAAGTTCTTAGTTGTTTTTTTCCCCTTGCTACTTGTGTGATATAAATCACATTTCTATGCTCCTTATCTTGTAACATAGCAAACAAGGTCATAACTTTACAGTTCTCCAAGTATTCAAAGTTCCTTTTCTTGTTTCTGGAAATTTATGAATTTTCTAACTTTAAATTTATGTAGGCTTTACTAGTTACAATAACCCAATAAAAACAAGAGCTCTGTTTATTTTAAGTGAATTTCTAATCCAATCAATCAGTTATCTTTGGAGAGAGACAGTTATGTATCACTCTGGAGATAGTTATGTATCACTCTGTTTGTTTACCAAATACTTCAGATCACACAATGGAGGGTTATTATAGAACTCTCAGGCAGGCCAGGGAAGTCAATTAGAATTTATGGTTTTATTCCCTCTAACTCTTTAATTGTGGTTTTTGTCAGTGCTTGTTTGGTCAGAATGGGGGTGGGTGGTCATGCCAAGGGTACAATTTGAAGTTTATTTTTTCCTTTTTGTTTGCATGTGAAGCTTTTCCTCACATATTGACCCAAGTCATTTGTATATTTCCATGGGCCTTCTTTATTTTTAAGAGAGGAGAAAGAAATGTCTTCTACTCAGAAGTCTATAGAGTTTTAAAAAGTAATGAAGACAAGCTAGAAGCCATCTTTTTAATCCAAAAATAGTATTATTTTTAAAGTTTTAGGTCCAAAATGAGGAAAACTCTTTAGAAACTCAGAAACTCTCTTTTCAGAGCCAATTAAGCCCATAAAAAGTTGTTCAACCTTATTTATCAGGGAAATGCAAATAAAAACTCGAGTGGGAACCATTCCTTGCACATTCGAATAGCTAAAATTAAGAAGACTGATGACATTCAAAGTTCCACTTTCAAAGGGAGCACTGAAGGTCTCATAAATTTCTAGTGTGAATATAAAATGGTAAAAGCACTTTGCAAAACAGTTTGGAAGCTTCTTATAATAAAGAAGATATATACCTACCCGCTGATAATACAACTCTACTGCAAACTATTTACACAAGTAATGTTAAAATATGTCCACAAAAAAGTGTGTGTGAGAATGCTCACAGGGCGCCTGGGTGGCTCAGTTGGTTTAGCGTCTGACTTTGGCTCAGGTCATGATCTCATGGTTCATGGATTCGAGCCCCACGTAGGGTTCTGTGCTGACAGCTCAGATTCTGGAGCTGCTTCCAATTCTGTGTCTCCTTCTCTCTCTGTCCCTCCCCTGCTCATGCTCTGTCTCTCAAAAATGAATAAACATTAAACAAATTAGAAAAAGAATGTTCATATTATTTTTGGTTTTGTTGAACAATATTTTGTTCATATTATAACAAGTTCAAACTAGAAACAGTCTGAGATTCCATCAACAGGAAAATGTATGAACAAATTGGTATATTTATACACTGGGATATTGCTCAGCAACAAAGAAAATGAATTACGAAGACGAGACGGTTGGATTAAAAGAAACACACACACATGCACACGGATACATGCAGTATGAGTCAACTTATGAAAAGGTCAGAAACAGATGAACCAATTTGTGGTGGTAGAAATCAGAAAAGTAAAGAACAATGGTTGCCTTGGCGGGAGGAGGGAGAATTTTTGGTGCAATGAAGTATCTTACATATGCGTGGTTATTTGTTGAAATGTATTAGGATCTGTGCATTTTATTAAATACTTCAATTAAGAAAATCTATTATAAACATACAAGGTTCTTCATTATAAACATTCAGGGTTCTATTTAACTGAAAGAGGCAACAGGATAGGATAGAGAAGGAGCACTAAGTGGCAATAGGACTGAAATGTTCTAAAGCTTTAAATGCAGTGACATGCGGTGCACCTGGGTGGCTCAGGCGGTTAAGCATCCAACTTCAGCTCAGGTCATGACTTAACGGTTTGTGAGTTTGAGCCCCCACATCGGTCTCTGTGCTGACCACTCAGAGCCTGGAGCCTGCTTCAGATTCTGTGTCTCCCTCTCTCTCTGCATGCTCTGTGTCTCTCTCTCAAATAAACAAACGTTAAAATTTTTTTTTCTTTATCTTCCCACAAAGATTGTCAATTTCATCATTCAGGGGTTTTGCTGATCCTTTACATATTTTCCTCTTCATTAATTTCGAGTGGCTCAGTCAGTTAAGCGGCAGACTTCTGCTCAAGTCATGATCTTGTGGTTTGTGAGTTTGTACCTTGCATCGGGCTCTGTGCTGATAGCTCAGAGCCTGGAGCCTGCTTCAGATTGTGTCTCCCTCTCTCCCCGCCCCTCCCCTGCTCACTCTCTCTTGTTCTCCCAAAAATAAGTAAACATTAAATAAAAACAGACTTTTGACATTTTAACTGTATTGTGTCTTAGTGTGGATCTGTTTGGGTTTATCTTGTTTGGAACTCTGAGGGCTTCCTGGCTGTATGTCTGTTTCTTTCCTCAGGTTAGGGACATGTTCAGCCATTATTTCTTCAAATAAGTTTCTGATCCTTTCTCTTAATTTTTCTGGGGCCCCTATAGCACAGATGTTATTCTGCTTCAAGGTGTTCTATAGGCCCTTAGCTATCTTCAGTTTTTAAAATTCTTTTTCCTTTTTTGCTACTCTATTTGTGTGAGTTATGCTGTCCCATCCTCTAGATTGCTGATCCATTCTTCTGTAGATTCTAATCAGCTAGTGAACCCCTCTAGTGTATTTTCAGTTCAGTTATTGTATTCTTCAGGTCTGTGACTTCTGTTCTTTCTTATATTTCTCTCTTTGTGGAAGTTCTCACTGTGTTCATCCATTCTTCTCCAAAGTTTGGTGAACATCTTTATGACCATTACGTTGTTCTTTATCGGATAAATTACTTATCTCAGTTTCATTGATGTCTTTTTCTGACATTGTATTTTGTTCTTTTGTTTGGAACATATTCATTGGTTTTTCTCAGTGTGATTTACTATTTATGTGTGTTTCTATGTATTAAGCAAAACAGCCACTTTTCCTGGTCTTGAGGGAGTAGTCTTATGTAGTTGATGAACCTTACTGTTCAACCTTGCCCCAGCTCTTCTTTGTCTTTCGAACCTTTGTGGTTGTCTAAGCAGCCTGATTTATTCTGGATAGGTCCTTGTTGTTGAGAGTGTGCCAAGACCTGTCATTTTCCAAGAGGAATGATCTTGTGGTTTGAACTCAGTGGGCACCTAATTTCATGCTGATTAGAAGCCAGACCCTCAGGCGGCAGCTTTTGAAATATGCAAATAGGGTCACCTGAGTGGTTCAGTTGGTTTAGCTTCTGAATCTTGGTTTCAGCTCAGCTCTTAATCTCATGATTTCGTGAGTTTGAGCCCCGCATTGGTTTCTGTGCTAACAGCATGGAGCCTACTTAGGATTCTCTCTCTCTCCTCTTCTCTCTGCCCCTTCCCCACTCACACTGTTTCTGTCTCTCTCAAAATAAATAAATAAATGTTTAAAAAATAAATAAAATATGCAAATATATACAGACCTGTGGGACCATAATTGTAAACCCTGTTGGCCACCAGACCAGAAGATCTGAAGGTGTCCCCTGGCTGATAGCTGCAAAAATTGGGGCTCCAAATGGATAAATAAGCTCCTTTCTGGGAGGTACAGATGAACTGTAGTGAGACCAGGAGAGAATGCAAGGATGATGTTTCCTTACCTGTTTTCCCTGAGAGCTCCACCGTAGTTTCTAGATGTGTGGCAAACCTAAAGGCTACTCCTTAGGCTGAAGCTCCAGGATAAGTAAATAGGTCTTTTTTCACAAGAAGACTGGGGGGTGTGCTTCATTTTACACTCTGTGCAGTGCCCTGGGTGTAGTAGCCGACCAAGAACTCCTTTCCAATTGTTATAATCCCACTAAGCCCAAGAACACAAGCCCTCCTGGCCACCAGGGGCATGCAATAAAGGGGCATCCCCTGTGTGGATTGAATACATCCAGGAGTTTAGCAACTCGGCTGGAATGTGCAGGGGGTGGGGCAGGCAAGGAAGTGGGAGAATGCCTTGGTTGTACACATCTGCTGATTTCAGCAAGGTGGCGGGAAAGTATTGTGTCTACATATGACTCCAGTTCAGCATGGCAGCAGAAGAATGCTGCACCTGCTCACCCCCACTGGCCTTAGCAAGGCAGTGGTAGGTGCCCCATCTGGTACTCTCTAGACCTCCATCTCTGGAGAGATTCGCAACTGGCAGATGCTTCAAGATCAGCAAATGAATCTGCCTCAGTTATAGCCTAGGTGCTTCAAACTGCTGCTTTTGCTCTGGGTCTCAGAGTGATTGAAAATACACCTGAATCCTTTAATAGGCATATCTCCATTCCCTACAAGGTCTCTTGAAGGTAAGCTCTGTTAGTTTTCTAAGACAAATGTTTTAGAGGCCTCTGGGGAAGGTCCTAAGGCACAGGGAACCAGATGTAGGACACAAGCCCTTCTCTTCTCTGGGAGAAACTCTGGACTTGTGAGATCCCTCCTTATTGTGGGTTGCCATGGTGGGGTTGGGCTTTTTGCTCAGACCATGTCTCTGCTTCTCCTACCTGTCTCAGTGTGGTCCTTTTATCTTTGCTATAGAGCAACAGTTCACTAGCTTTTTTCCCGAGGGCATTTTTCCATATACAGCTATAGATTTGGTACGCCCATGGGAGGAGGTGAGTTCAAGGTCTTCCTATGCTGCCATCTTGGACTGCCCCCTGTGATGTAAGTATTGAGGCTCTGTATTTCCCTCTAAGTATTGCTTTGATTGTATCCCATAGATTCTTTTTTATATAGCTTTTTCATTTTTGTTTGCTTATAAATATTTTTATTCTATATTATGATTTTTACTCACAAGTTAAAGGTTTTAATTTAATTTAATTTTTAATTATTTATTTGAGAGAGAGAGAGAAGTGAGTAGGGGAGAGGAGGATGGAGAAAATATTAAGCAGGCTCTGTGCTCAATGCAGAGCCTGATGCAGAGCTCGGTCCCATAACCCTAGGATCATGAACTGAGCAGAAATCAGGAATCAGACGCTCAACCAACTGGGCCCTCTGGTGCCCCACTTTTCTTAATTTTAAAGACAGTTTTTGTTTATATTTTGTTGTTATTTTTAAATTAATTTCATTGTGGTCATATAATGTGGTATGAATGCTCCCCAAAATTTGAAATTAATGAGACAATTTTCCAGAAGTTCCATATATTCTGCCAATTTAAATTTCTATCTATACCCATTAGACAGAGCTCAATATTTCTGTTGCTTATATTTTCTGAGTTAATATACTGAAGATAAATACACAAAGAAAATTTTTATTCATTCAGTTAATTACTATTTGCCCAAGAAATAGTAATTCGATAGGTATTCAGTTAATTCCTACTATATGATTCAAACCCTGCCCAATGAGCAGGGTCATAAGATATTTTCCTTCATAAATATTTATTAACACTTTTTCCTGTTATTCTGATTGGGGAGCAAAATAACATAAATAAATAGATACAATATTTCACAAGTTATATAAATGTAAGTTTATTCAATGAGATCACAAAGGTGGGACTCAAAACTTCGGAGGCTCCAGGAAGTCTTCCTAAAACAGGTAACATTTGAACTAGACCTTAAAGAATGAATGGAAATTTTGAGAGCTGGAGAAATTGGAAACCAGAGGGAAATGGTATTTTATTTTATTTTTTAAGAGCTAAGAAAATTATTTATTAATAAAATAATATTAACAGCTTACATAGTTTTGTTCTTTGCTTCTTTATACCATATTTAATTTAAATTTTTTTTAATTTTTTTAACGTTTATTTATTTTTTTGAGACAGAGAGAGACAGAGCATGAACGGGGGAGGGTCAGAGAGAAGGAGACACAGAATCTGAAACAGGCTCCAGGCTCTGAGCTGTCAGCACAGAGCCCAACGCGGGGCTTGAACTCATGGACTGTGAGATCATGACCTGAGCCCAAGTCGGCTGCCCAACCGACTGAGCCACCCAGGCACCCCTAATTTAATTTTTTTAATGTGTATTTATTTTTGAGAGAGAGAGAGAGAGAGACAAAGTGTGAGTGGGGGAGGGGCAGAGAAAGAGACACACACAGAATCTGAATGAAGCAGGCTTCAGGCTCTGAACTGTCAGCACAGAGTTCGAGGCGAGACTTGAACTCAAAGACTGTGAGATCATGACCTGAGCTGAAGTCGGACACTTAACTGACTGAGCCAGCCAGGTGCCACTTTAATTTTTTTTTTTAATTTCAATTTCAGTATAGTTGACACACAATGTTACATTAGTTTCAGGTGCTCAACACAGTGATTCAACCACCACAGGTGTAGCTACCGTCTTCACCATGCAATGCTACTACAATAGCACTGACTATATTCCCGGTGCTGTGCCTTTTACTCCTTTGACTTATCCATTCCATAACTGGAAGCCTGTACCTCCCACTCTCCTTCCCCCATCCCCCACCCCTGCTCTCTAGAAATCAACAGTTTGTTCTCTGTATTTATAGATCTGATTCTGTTTCTGGCTACGGATTAATTTGTTTTGTTTTTTAGATTTCGCACGTGAGTAAAATCATATGGTATTGGGGAAAAGGTTCTTTAGACGGAGGAAATGTTTTATTAGAGAAGTGGCTTGCATCTCCACATAGCTGGAGCATGACGTGCTTGTGGAAGGTGGTAGCATAGGAGGAAGATTGTGTATGTGAGAATTTAACTGTATTTCAAGATGTGCACAAGTGAAATAGAGAAGTATGAATGCAGGGTATTTGAGGATAAAACGAATGACCCAGAAGAGAAATTGGTGAGAACAGGCCTTGTTGAGAAGGTGAGATGTGGGGCTATGTGGTAATGAACAGAGGCTTTTAACAGAGCAAGTAGCAAACAACATTTTAAAATTGATCAGTATAAAGACAAAGGCAGTGGGTCAAGCTGGAGCATATTTAAGAGGCCTCTGAGCATTTGTACTGGAAAACAATGAAGGGAGAGTTGAGAAAGATTAAGATAGGGATAGGACTAAGGAAATCATAATTACAAAATTAATGACATTTACAAATGAAAATCTCATGCAGGAAATAAATATACTTTATATTCTTTAAAAATAATACCTGTGAATTTTTAAGGAGATATATTAGAAAACTGGGGTGAGACAGGGATAGATTTCCTAGATTACTGATCTTAAAGCTTCTCCCATACACATCTAAAATTTTTCTTCATAGTTTAAATAATTAAAAGTGTTTTACCTTTTGCTTATTGCAATAACATATTCAATCATCTGACTGAACTATTGCAATCATTACTAATATAAATTCATTCAAGTAAAACTATTTTCTAATTGTTGAAAAATATTAAATATGCAAAGTAATTTTTATTGGAAATTCAACCCACAAGAAAATGAATGGGGCTTTTTAAATTGTTTATTAATTTGTGAATAAATGTTACTTCTTACTAGAACACCTTTTCATATATATATATATATATATATATATATATAAGCAATGAGAAAAGTTGCTTATATAAATAAGTTGATGAAAAGAGGTTTATTATGGCACTATCACTCAATTTGTTGAATTCCTTCAGAGTTACATATCACAAATCACATAGTGAACATTCACCAAAAGATATTTTTAATTATATACCAGTGGGCAACTCAATTCTTTCTTTTTTTTTAAAGTAAAGTAGAAGCCATCTGACTCACCAAAGGATTTCTTACCCAGTCAGTGTGAATCATTCACTTTTTCAGTTTCTGGGAAATATACCAAAAAAACTTTATCGAGACTTAGCAAATGACTACTAATTATGCTTATAACTCTTTTGCTAGAATTGCCATGGTATGTTTAGAAAAGGTTGAAAATATCAACATGTTGTCAAATTTAATACACACTTTCCAGCACATTACTTTTTAAAGAAATTATTTAACTTCAATTTAAATATGTTTCTTTCAAAAGGGTTGGAACTGCAAACTTAGCTCATTAAAATTATAAAATGTTTGCTGTAAATTAAATAGGCAAAACCTGTCCTCCTCATCAAGCCAATGAAATTTATTTTCAGTCAGGTAACGTATGGCTGAATTTTTCAGTTAAAGTAAATGTTTTAATATACATCCCTTTGCCAATCATTTGACCTCTGAGTCCCAAACTTTAAGAAAGACAGATCTGGAAGCTGGACATGGACTGGATGTCTGGGTGTAACAGTTACCAATTCCCTCTTTGCTTTGCCCCCTTTGGAAATTTCTGTTTCCAAGGTCTCAGACAAGAAAAAGATATCCTTTATGAAGTTAGAGAAGGGTGGTTTACATAAAGGAATATGAGAAGGAACAATTGGCATGACTTTTGACCATTCTTAGATAAATTATTTTTAGAAATGGGAGCATTTTTAGATAAATTATTTTAATAAAGATTCATAAGGAAGTTGAGACTCTGGAAGTTGATTCTTTTAAAACCAGCGTGACTGTACATTTATTAACCAAACCCGCACACTGTGTAGGTAAAGAGGGGTGACATTTATAATAGGTCAGTAAGAATAGACCTAAGTGGGGACTGCGATAAACAAACCGGGATATGTCTAGTCACTTCACTCGAACTCTCGATGCCCATGCAACCTTTGGAAAGACTTCATGTACCTCACGAGGTGCATACATTCAATTTGAAGACCACACTCCAAGTTGCAGACATGGTATTATGTGATTTCTTTGCCTCATATTAGTTAATCCTACAAGACTCTGTATATAGATAATTTATCTCGTTTTACAGACGAGGAAATGAAGTATAATGAAATGAAGAAATGTGTCCAATATACAAAGATAGTAAATGAACTTAAATCGGTCAGGCAGCAGAGTCCTAAGATTATGCCCTTTTAAACTTTACTGCGAGGCTCTCAAGTGATATCAGCAAACACACTCACGAAGTAAGGGAGCCTGACATTATCCAGTCTTCACTACAAAAGACTTATTTTGCTCACTTGTTCTCTTATTCAGATTTTCATAATATTTATTTTGTTCAAATAATTTACTAAGACACTGTTATGTAACAGATACTCTCTTAGTACTTAAAAAAATGGCTTTCTTTCACGTTTACCACTGCCCTAGGTCATAGATCTTACCCTTAAGAACAAACTCAAAAAAGAAGGAATATAACCAGGGTCACACATCTAGAAGGTCAGATGGTTTAGTTTAAACCTAGTTCTTTTGGTCAAAATTTCCCAGAAATGTGTAGCATAACAGCCGTATACCACACACCCCTTTAGGCTTCCCAAAGAATTCTTATTACAATATAATCTCTAATATCATGAAAATGTTTTCACCTAGCTCAACCTGACCATGAATATTGACAAATGAGCCTTAAATGCTCTTCCCAATCATAGATGAGCTGCTGAGTGGTTCTGGGCTCAGAGAATGCTTGTTTGCAGTTCTTAGTATTTTGATTATCACGAGTCCAAAAGCTCAGCGCAGCAGTTTAATATCTGAAAATCAACTATAGTAGATTAAATAATTAATGTTCCTTTTTATAATAGTATTACCAGAAAACGTTTATAAAGGAAGTTACCTAGGTTGAGTTTCTGATTCACTTATTAATATAGTTGTTAATCACCAGCTGCAATTACCTTTTGAATCTAACTCCAAATTTTAATGCGATTAGATTTGCTAAGGCTTTTAGCAAGCTGTCTCTACTTTGCCATTGAAATGCATCTTCAAAATATGAACTGAGATCCTAAAATTCAGTTATATATATTTACTAAATATATACAAAAGAATATGGTGAGTGAATTATATTGGTTTTCTCAAATCTGAAACTCTTTCCTTTTAAGCCATTAACTTGCCATTAACAATCTCTGACTGAATTTTCAGAAAAATTGTGATACATTTTTCACCTATCTCCCTTCCCTTCCCTTCCGTTCTCTTCTCTTCTCTCCTCTCCTCTCTTCCCCTCTCCTCTCCTCTTCCTCTTTCACACGCACACACATGCATGCACACACATACACACACACAGGTACACACACATGATTAATATTTGAAAAGCTCACTTTGTGCACCACATGAACCCTTTAATAGTCTAAATACACCTTAAGTTTTTCCTACCCATATAATGTTAATTGTCTGCCTTAATTCATTACAAAAAATTAATCTATATTTTGATATAAAATGAATTAATAACATTTTATGAGAAAAGATTGATGTTAAAAGGAAGAAATGGACTTACTTTTGTTTTCTTTGAAATTTCTTTCCCTGAATTTGATCCAAAATAATTATCATAAAGTTATTTAAAATAAATAAATTAAATTGAGGTAATGTCACCTATTCTATTTAATTTTACAGAAATCTGACAATTTAATTTTACTGGCAAATACCACAGGCTGGCAGCCCAGTCTTCCTAAAACACAACTATATTGTATTCTTTTCTTTTCAAGGAACTTGTTTCCCTGCTTACCTTATATTCAAACTCCTTTTGCAAAATCTGATTGTGATCTATAGACCACATTGTTCAATGGTTCCCAATGTTCACACCTAGTCACCTTCTCCATTTCCAGCCCTGTACCTTTCCAGAAGTTCTATTAGGAAAAGCAGGTAAAGTATTTTTAGTAGAAAATAACAAAAAGGTAGTCATATTCTGAAGCCTCTTAATTTCCTACCAGCTGCCTACTATGGTCACAGACACTCTTTTTATATACTTCTCTGGCTTGTCTATAGAAACTATAGGCAAACAGTCACATTCTACTACTGAGGTTTCGACTCTAACCTAGTTTCCTGGTAAGCTGGCCTGGACCACGTGTGGATTATGACAACTCCTCTGAGAGATAGGGTAAGAAATAGGAGATACTTTTCCACCACATAAACTACATGGAATCCTTGAAGTTTAGGATACCAAATCAATGAGCAGGGTGCAAAGGAAAGCTTGTCCTCAGATGCTATATTTATTATCGTTTCTTGAGTCACACAGAAAGACCTATCTTCTACTAATATGACTCAGTTTTCTCTTTTTCTTCAGGACAGAGTTAAGATAGCTTTAAACAGCCTCAAGATGGAAGTGTACATGGGAAACAATTTCCATTTTTTTCTTTTAAGGCAAGTTAAAAAAATGTCATGACATTGCCATTTTCCTTGATGATGTTAGTCCTCCATTCATTTATTCATTTAATGAGTATTCACTAAGCACCTAGTTTGTACTGTGTGTTATTCTAGGAGTTCAGGACATACTAAGACATACTAAACAGAGACCAACCAAATGAAAAAAGCAAATGCTATTTATTCTGAGCTTGCTATAGTAAGGGAGTCAGCTACTGTCGCTTGCATTTTGGTAGAGATTCAAGGAAATTGGAAAGTTTTACAGTGGAAAATAGGTCTGCTTGAAGGATCTTTCCAAGAGGAAGTTATAGGTGGGCTAACTAGAAGTGGAATGTCCTATGTGACTGCTTCGGGACACATATTTGGCTTCTTCTGGTTGGTCTTAAGTTGGAAACAGGGACAAAAACTAGAGAAGCTGTCAGTTATCCATGACGTCCAAGCCATTTGGGACTGACTGTTGCAGAAGTTGTTGTTTAGCTTCCTAGACTGTCACTAGAGACAGCAATCTGGCTTCCTGCAAGTCTGACTTCAGCAAGCTGGCTTTCTGGGTTGTTTATTATAGATAAGGGGATTGGTTTCCTTGGTAGGTGCTGAAGATTTTAGGTCAAAGTTCTATTTGTATATATGGTCTGGCCATTGTCCATTTGTATGTTCAATCTCTTAGTAGTAAACCAAAACAAACAACAGAAAAAATGCAGTCTTTGTACAGTATACATACTCCGAGGGATCTTACTCTTTCTTTGTTTCTTTGTTTCTTTCTTTTGCACTTATTTCACACAATTGATAAATAATATATAGTTCTTTTTTCTTTAATTATTGGCACTTTAAAAAATTTGGGACTTTATTATGCCTACATATAATATTAAAATATGCATCATAGGGGTTCCTAGATGGTTCAGTCGGTTAAGCGTCTGACTCTTGATTTTGGCTCCGGTCATGATCTCGTGGTTCGTGGGTTCTAGCACTGGAAGGGGCTCTGTGCTGACAGTGTTGAGACTGCTTGGGATTCTCTCTCTCCCTCCTCTCTCCCTGCCCCTAACCCACTTGCTCTCTGTCTCAGAATAAATAAACTTAGTAAAAAAATAAAATATGCATTATTTATTTAAAATATTTATTGATCACCTACTATATGCCAAGCGCTATTACAGGCAGTGAAGATTCAGTAACCATCAAAATCCTACCCTCATTGAGCTCATGTCAGTTTAGAAGGACATAAATAATAATCATAATAAATAAAATAATTTTTGTTTCTTTTTTTTTTTTTTATGTTTTTATTTATTTTTGCGACAGAGAGAGACAGAACATGAGCAGGGGAGGGCCAGAGAGAGAGGGAGACACAGAATCGGAAGCAGGCTCCAGGCTCTGAGCTGTCAGCACAGAGCCCGATGCGGGGCTCGAACCCACAGACTGTGAGATCATGACCTGAGCCGAAGTCGGACACTTAACCGACGAGCCACCCAGGCGCCCCTTTTTGTTTCTTATAAAGTGATAAATGCTATGAAAAGAAAAACCAAAACAACAGAAGAGGAATGGAGAGGGCCAAAGACAAAGGTTTATAAGTGTAAATAGAGTTACATGGTTTCCAGGTGTAAATAGAGTCAGGGCTGTCCTCAAACAGAAAATGACATTTGAACAGAGACACGAAGGAAGTGAAGGTAAAAGCCATATGGGCTTTTTCAGCATAGGCAGAGAGAACAGCTAGCACTAATTCCTTACGTGAGAACATTCATGACAGTTTTGTGAAACAGCAAGAAAACCTGTATGGCTGGAATGAAGACAACGGGGAGAGAGTAAGAGAAGAGGGCAAAGCAGAGACAAGTTGGGGACAGATTATACACATCTATAGTATGTGGATCCCCTTTTCTGAAGCACCAAAAGGGGAGTCAGTGTGGATTTTGAGCAGAGGCATGGCATGACTCACAATGTGTTATCATCTCTCTATGTGCGATATGGAGAAGACAGTCGTAGGGGCTAATGAGGGATGAGGGCGGAGAAAAGGATACCAATTAAAGACAGTTTTGCGGAAATCTAGGTGAAGCAAGATGGCGCCTTAGACAACAGTAGTGGCAGTGAAGGTGGTGAGAAGTGGTCAACTGCTATGCATGTGCTATAGTCAGTGCCTGTCAAATAATGAAAATATGAAGCCAAACCACTGGAGAACTCTTGTTAAGTGGATAATAGAAGGCACCGAGGGAGTGGACTAGCTCCCAGGTGTAAAGATGCCATGTCGTCATTCACTCGCAATTCAATAATAATTAAGCTCTGCTAACATATATTCTAAGACCATACTGGGATAGAATCTTAACTTTTATTTCACAGTAACAGAATCCATTTGCAACCATTATTTAACATATATAGAATAAGTCCTGTCATGATAAAAATGAAAGCAGGTAAATTTAGGGTAGTGAAAAGTCTGTCTTCTCAGTAGCGCTTTTAAGGGTCCTTTCACAACTGGAGGAAAGACCCCACCCTTCTCTCAGAGCTCTGAACAGGGAAAGGAACAGTGCTTTGGTCTCTTGGAGAAAATCACTGTGAGGAATCAACGTTAAGTGAATAATCTTAATGATTGTCTCTACTCACATATGGGAAAATGAGGCCTGAGACTATGAACATTTCCAAAATGCATTCTGGCTACTTTAAGACAGAGCCAGGCCACTGATTTCCCTAGATTCTGTGTCTGGTGCTATTTAATTTAAAGATATTTCTCAGCAATGACCCAAAATTCATGATAAAAATCTTTCCTCCATGGCAGCCGAAAGATCTTTCTTCTCCCAAAGTCTCACGAAGATCTGACAGAGAGTGTAAAACGGTGACCTATTCTTTCTCTATTTCATTCATAGCACCTCCTAACCTTTCCTAGAGTCTCTTCATCTGGGCTCTAGTCCTTCTCAGAGGAGCTGAGCTACTACTAAGCTCCCTCTCCCTACCAGCTATTTACATGAGTTACATCCTAGGTGGTTTTCAGTGTAATTTTCCCACTTTTTTCTGAGGGCCCATCTTTAGCCTGTATAGATTGTGAGTTCCTATATACCGACACAGCCTGTTCTCCCAACAAACATGTTGAGTTACAATACACTAGCCACTGAGCCAGGGACCGGAGAAGCAAAAGTATATAGGAAAGAGTATCTGTCCTAGAAGAACTTACAGTCTGGTGGCTGTTGTCATATTCATTTCTATTTCCGACACCTTTGTGTGTTGTGTGGGGTGAGGGGTAGGAGTGCAGAGGGAGCACTAATGTAATGTTACAAACTAGGGTAACGTTTGCCATGTGCTGGGTACTTTACATGTCAGCATTAAATTTCACTGTCTTCTATTCTCCTTATTTCATCAATGGCAGGTCTGAGAATTAGCAAGAACAGATTATCCAGGTCTCTCATAGCTAATGAAAAGCAAAACTGAAATTCGAACTGAAATCGGTCTGACTCCAAAATCAATGGTGTTTCCACTAATTAGGCTTATAGGTACTTAATACCCAAGTTTGTTAAAAAACAAACTGAAAGGAATAAAAAGACAGGTTTAAAAGAACTGATCCATTATTTACTGATCTGAGGATTGAAGTCTTTTCTTAATCATCTACTCTATTTATGTTCACCTTAAATTTTCCACTCTTTACTCTGTGTGATCTCAGCTGTCTTCTGTCTCTGTCCAGCAGTTGGGTATCTGGGAATGGAAGCTATCACAAATCTATTTTAATACTAACCTGGAAGTATTACTATTAGTATTAAGACACTTAGATACCAGTAAAAATGAAACAGAAAACTAACCATCAGTGCCTGAGAATGTTCAGCCTCCCCCCAAAGCATTAATACACGACAAGTCCTGGGATGCAAGGACAAGTATTTAGACCATAACTCACAATTTAAAAATCTTTAAAGGTGATTCAAACTTTTTTTCCTAACACTAAAACGATTCATGCCAGGCCATTTGAATTGGACCCACATGGAAAATGGGAAGTAGCAGGGGAGTTGAGAGAAGGCAGTTCATCCATGGGAAAACTGGAAGACCAGCATTAGAAAAACAGAAAAAAACAAACAAACAAACAAACAAACAAACAAAAAACACCCTGTCAACAGTACACTGACTGTTGGCCAGACATCAGTAGTGAAAACAGCAGTGCTGAATGACTGGTATCATGCCCACCCTGTGATGAAGTTTATTATCTTCATATTAAAGAGGGTAGATTGGGGCTGCCTGGGTGGCTCAGTCAGCTAAGCGTCCAACTCTTGGTTTTGGCTCAAGTCGTGATCTCATGGTTTGTGATTGTGAGTTCGAACCCCACATCAAGCTCTGCACTGACACAGTGTGGAGACTGCTTGGGATTGTCTCTCTCTCTCTCTCTCTCTCTCTCTCTGCCCCTCCCTTGCTCTCTCTCTGCCTCTCTTTCAAAGAGAAAGAAATAAACTTGTTTAAAAAATAAAGAGTGTAAGTTAGGGCATACGTAACAGATAGGTCTCAATTATAAAGCTCAAATGAAGACCCATCTCATTGACTTTCTGTGTTTTCGGCCAAATCATATAACTTCCCTGGTTAGTTTTATTAAACTAATTATGATTTAGCTCTTCATGCTGGTTGACTTCAGATTTTAAATACACATAAATTTTAATAATAAGGGTGAATAGTTTTAATTACCAAAACCTAACCCTTGGAGTATTATATTGGCAAAGAATGCTTCACAACATCTTGGTCTATAAGAGAATAGAAAAAAAAAAAAACTTATTTTTCCTTATCCGACTCTTTAGGACTTGATGTGCCATTTCTAGCAGTTTTGAGTTGGCCACAAATAACTTTTACTGATTTGATTAGTTCAAATCCATTGAGAGCTCTTTACCTTCTGATAGTTTTTCATCATGAAAACCACCAAGTAGACTCTATAGTTTACTGCTCTGACAAAATGAATATGTGCTTAGTGGCAGCCACTGAAACTTGTGTGAAACACAATGCGATATTATCCAAATTCAATTTATATCAGATAACTGAAAAAGCAAAATCCTTTCAGATAGGTCATTTTATGGTATCACAATAAGACTATCTCTTAAAGAAATACTAAGTGAGCTTGGTGTCTGTACTTTATGTACATGGCTTTATCTAGTATGGCTTCCTTCGTATTACCTCATATTTATGGGAATTTGTATTTTCAGTGGGAAAAGTACTTACCTTTCTTAAAATTAGAAGAGATTCTATCCAGTGCAGGTTCTTTTTAAAAGTGTTGGTAAAATATTTCTTTCCCTACAAATAGAAAAATGAATTACTTAGGAGCAAAGAGGGATTCTTCTACAAACTCCCAAATTGACTTAACAAGGTGGAGGAGGTTTTTTAGTACAATTAAAGCTGGGGAATATCATTAAATGGAATAAAATGGAACAAGGAAGAAGACACATTTCAATAAAATAAAAATTTATGGCGGTACAGGCAAAATACTAAGAAATTTGACTCCGTCAAACGAGATTTATTACTGAAAGAGCAACTTAGCCACAAACAGAACAAGAGATTGCTTTTACTGTGAAATAGGCCCTAAATAAAACTTTTATTGATTTATTTTTTGTTTTGTAGCATATATAAGTTTTTTTCAGTGGTCAGTGCTGTACTTAAGTGATTGCCTGGTAAAATTTCTATTCGAATCTCCTTTGCTATTCGTAATAAAGATTTTCGGTAGGTTTTCCTTAACTTTGCCATTGTGGGCTGCATGTTCTTAAGTTACATGGTCAAAAGAAGGGGCTCTAGCTAGACTGAGAGAAGGGGCAAACCACAGTCTGGCACTTGCCCGATGTTTTGACCCTGAATTCTCTACGTCTCTACTTCCACAACTTTATCTCACTCCAGGGTGGAACTAACAGTGAGCATTACATGAACCAAGAAACATCCAGTGCCTAGTATAGTTAACACTCAAAGGGTATCAATTATTAATGCAAACAGACCCACCCTATGACATTGTCTTTGCTTCTAGTTCATTGTGTGCTTATAGATCCTACTTCATCCTCCACACCAGGGACTTTTAGAGTTGTAGATAAGCTAATAACAATCACCTTTTACAGTTTTTTGTTTTGTTTTGTTTTAAGAGAGTGAATGGTTATTTGAACACTTTCTGGTACTGCTGTCTTTGACAGAAAGAAGGGGGGCACCTGTAACTCTCAAATTTCCTTCTGTGTCCATTAACCTCCTCTGGCTTAGACCCATTAGTCAGCATCAAGTCAAACAGTAGGGGTAAGAGCCTCTGCTTTAGGATCAGAATGCAGCCTGCTGCTTTGAGACCCTCCAAGAACGCTGAAATCCGGGACTCTCTGTTTTCTCTGTCAGTCAGAAGCTGGTCTTGCCTTGTCAGAACATCTCTTTCCCCAGAAAACCAAGATTCTCTACAGCCCTATTATCCTGAGGCTTTTAGGTCCCCTATGGCTCCCCATTTTTCCCTTCAGAGTAGGATCAGGATCTTCTCTTTGCATAAAAAAAGGTTTACTAAAGTGTTTTTCCTCAAAGGAAGGGCTTTTCTGAATGTTTTGGTTTTGCCAACAGTCTTGGTATTATTTCTGATCCTGATACAAGGTGTTCATAGTCTGTGATAGGAGTCCTTATAGAATGCAGGAGGAGCCGATGGAGTCAGTAATCAATTTTAACCTGGGTTCTTGCATTATACAGACAGACATGGCAGGCAGGCACAACTCAGTCTAACATGTCTGAAGAGTTGCAGGCTATTTGGTACGGGTAGAAAGCAGACTGCAGTGGGGAAGTGGGGCTAGGGCAGCAGGCAAGGGTCAGAAAATAGAGGACCATATATGGCATAATAAGGAATTTGAACTTTATTTAGGAAACCTGTCCTCCAACCCTGAATGCACATAAAATCGCTCTGAGAACCTTTATTTTTCAAAGATAAATTTGTTCAAGGCCCACTCAGACGTATTAAATAAGATTAGTTACAGGTAAGGCTATTCTACTTTTTTTTTAAAAAGAGTTTTTCTTTATTTTGAGGGGAGGGAGGGGCAGAGAGGGAGAGAGGGAGAGAGAGAATATGAAGCAGGCTCCATGCTGGCAGCATAGCGTGTGATGCAGGGCTTGATCCCACAAACCTTGAGATCATGACCGGAGCTGAAATCAAGAGTCGGATGCTTAACTGACAGAGCCCCCTCCGGACATCCCTCTTAATCCAGACCTGAAATCTTACTGCTCCCCACATATCACTGGAACAGGAACTGATATCAAAATAAAAACAGAGAAACTTTTCTGCTTTTGAAAATTAGAATTTCATACTGAACATGAATTATATGGAAACATATAGATATCACTGGGTGAAGGTCCTAATTGACCAAATATTATGTATTTGGTTGAGGTCCTTTCAGCATTTAGTTATTAGGGTAGAATTGTTCCGTATTTACTTTTACTCCTTTGATGATTTTCAAATATTCTCAAGTCTTCATCATGAGTTTATGCCATAACTGTCTATACCTCTGTATGTGTGTGTATGCATTAGATCTGTCCTGCCTTATGGTCAAGGAGATTGATACAAAATAGAGAATACAATCAAATATTGTATTACTGGTTTCTCATAGTCCATGACCGTGAGAGGTAAAACTGGTAAGATCCCTATGATCTGCTGTTACAGCATTCTTAAGACAAAGATGGTCCAAAGGGGGTTGTAGAATCTATTTCCACATTGAAGAGATGGCCCTGATCCTAAACGACTAAGCCAATTGGGTTACAGATTTCTAGAATAGTGGACATCTCAGAAATAAGCCAAAGCACATAGAACCTGTCATCGCTGTTTGGTTCTCTGTATATCAGTCGTGAGTCCTGATGGTTTGTCTCATGACTGTCTTTCCTAGACTTACCCACAGTCCATGCCCACTGCAGCTGGCCTAGTTGAGGTTCTCATTTTTTCTTGCTTAGACTCAGTCAAGTCTTCTCACCCCACTTGCGGCCTTCAGCCATTTCCTACTGTAATCTTCAATATATTTGAATGATATCTGGAAACATGCTGATGTGGGGGTGATTTCCAAAATGGAAGGAATCATACTGTTTTTATACTTGAAACTTAATTAGTTTGAAATACTTCTTATTTGGTCAAGTCCAAATTCCCTGAACTTGCATAGAAGGCTGTGTTAGGCTATGGCCAATTTTAATTCTTATGAATGAAGAAGAAATGGATATCTAAGGAATGTAATCAGGCTTCAGCTAGGATTGCTTTGCATGGGAGTGGTGACTTAGTCTCTCCCCAAGGCCAATGTGATAAAGGTTAGAAGCCTGGATAGTTTCTCTGCTATCTGACTTTTCACACAATAGCTCACACTGCCTATCACTTTAGATAGGTGTGGGATCTGAGGCCAGTTACTGACTTATTTCCTCATTCATGAATCCTTTCATGAGTTATTTGCAGATATTGGTAGTAAATTGAAGTAAAAGAAAATATGAACATGAGCTGAATGGTAATTCTTACCAGCCATCACATCTAGACCAGCCATTCTAGTCTGATCAAAGGTCTTTAGTGATCTAGACCCTGCTGACATTTATACCTTTTTTTCAAGTCTGCTACACTACACTTTAGTCTAGGCATTCAAAAACTACTTATAGTTCCCTCAAAACACAATGTCTATGCAAGCCTCCTTGTTTTGTTCTTATAATCCCCTTCATCTAAATATAACTCACCCATTGCATAATTCTTCCAAGAAATCTTCACAGATGCTTCCTTTCTCCTCCAGACTGGGATAGGCCTACTTCCAATCTGCTCCCATAGCACCTTGTAATGGCTCTATCAGAGCGCTGATCACAAGCTACTGAACATCTCTACTTGTTGGAATCTCTCTCTATAGCCTAGAGTTCTTGAAAGTGGGATGAATTTTATGTATCTTCGTAGGCTCATGCCTACTACCATGCCTATTCACACATTGAGTAATTGTTTATTGAAATGAATTATAATCAGTCCTTTTCTTTTTTTAAGAGTGAATGCAATTGCAATGTCAGGACTGAGGTTTCCTATTAAGATAGGTACATACTTGCAATCTTCCCCAGCAGAGAAACTACTGCAAATAAGGAGGAAAATTCTATTCTTATTCTCATTTAATTCTATCCATTAACAAAATGTCCATGCAGATTTTGCTGTGTGATGATGATGGCGATAATGATGCTGATGACAATGACTGGAAGGACTTGGGATCAGGCTAAGCAGTTTTGGTACTTTTTTTTTCAATCTCATAACCGTACTTGGAAGTACTCTTATTTACCCTCGTTTTACACGTGCCAAGCACAGAGAGAATTGCCCTAATTGCACAGCTATATCCACATAATCTGCTCTAGACATTCATCATAGTATTTCCCGAAACAGTTACCATGATAGAGATTATAAAACTGAATACAAAATCGCTCTGTGAGTCATATTTAGGCTTAGTGGGAAAATATTATTGTGTATGTTGGCTGTACCTTTTACAGCTTACTGTCACAGCCTCTTTCCCTAGTGACGTCCCTGGGCACTCCTTGAAGGCAGGCATGCACAGGCCACTGCGTTTCTCACTGGACCAATCACAATTGTGAGCACACAGATTCTTGAGATCTATTTGTTGGCTAATAGTTAATTTCGCGACTTTTAGTGGAGGCGTCAAGTACTTCATAGATGTCTCTCCTTATAGAAGCATAACCTTTATTCACCGAAGAGTACATTATGAGCACATTTCTCTCTTGCAATTTTTTTACTTGCTCTTCAGTCTTTACACAGTTCCCTTGGCATGTAGCATAGGCATCATTACCTGATGTTCCATCTACCTCTTGCATTCTGTATTGAACAGTAACATTTCTCCCAGAGAAAAGTTGTTCCAATTAAGATCTGGACAAATTAGCAATATTTTGCATAAGCCACTAAAACTGTGTTATGCTTAACTGCATTCGGCCACTTGGTCCTGGATGAATTTCACAGTGCTGCAAAATATTACCTATTCTTCCTATTTTTCTAACCAAGTAGTTTCCATCCTGCAGAGTTAACACCTAAATATCACAAACTTTGAAACAGTGTTAACAGCTTATCTAGGTCTCAGAAATCTTTGGAGACACTGAAAAAAAAACAAAAAACCCAAGAGGTAATTTTTTTAACCTCTTTCCTTAATGAAGCGCATTCTAATTTTATTTCAGGCTGTATAATATCTGAAAAACCCTCCTTCTTAGCCTCATTCATGCAGTGACTAACATTTTATCTAATTGCAGATACTAAGAAATATCCAAATCCTTGTGGATCCTGCTATCGTCCCAAGTAAATCATGCCAATTTAACTTGTGTTACAGGAAAGTTCTATGGCATACTTTTCTTGTTATGTGTTCAGAAAAAAAAAAAAAGGTCATTTGCATGTTGGATGTATAGTTTCTGATCTTTGCTTCTATTTGAGAATAAACATAATGAGATTACAGTTGAACCAATTTTCATAAATAATAAGGACAAGTTGTATTTGTCCTAAAATGTAGAATTAGGCTAAATAGAAGACAATCTAATCCTATCTCTAATTGCATTTCTCTATTCAAATTCATTTAAACTATGCAAAATAAAAACTCGCATTTTACACAGAAGTTTGGAGGAAAGTGAAATTCAAACCCATCTTACAGTTATTAAACACCTTCTTGCTGATTAACAGGACAATTTGCAAATGTCATTAGATAATTCATATATAACATTAGTAAGCTCCTATCATTAAATGTATTTATTATGTGGCATTGGATAGGTCAGCTAACCTCTTTGTGCTTTGGTTTTCTTATTTGTAACATTAGATATTGAATCAGCCTCTAAAAGTAACGTTCTAGGGAGCCCTATTAGAACACAAAAGCAAATGGATATTTGGTATGTAAAAAGGAAACTTTCAATGGCAAAGTTGTGTGTGTGTGTGTGTGTGTGTGTGTGTGTGTGTGTGTGTGTTTATAGAGGCAGTGTTGTATAGTGGAAAACAGATTTTGTCACTTGACAATATGAATTTGATTCCCAAAGATGAAATTTACCAGCTCTATCATCTGTAAAATGAGGAATTAAGTCATTTATCCTGCATTGGTGTCTCAAGTTTTAAAAACAGAAGATAGAAAATGCTAGCATATGATAGATGCTCTATCATTGTAGCTATTTGAGGCGTAACAGGATGCTTTTTCCCGTCACCCTTTCCCCTTTCACATCTTCACCTGTGGTAGGAAAGTGACTCTTTTTCACATAATCGTTCCTAGATGCTGTGGGATGAGAAGTGATAGATATCAGTAAGAGAGTGGTGCATTACTGTTCTAATGTCACTCTTGCAAATCGCAAACAGCCCAAGCAAGCTCTCACTAAGCATGAGTCACCACAACACAAGTGGCTGAAGGTAGAGTCAAGATACTAGTCTTCTGGTTGTAACCTTCCAGGATCAGTTTTGACCCATTGATTTTGACCACTTAAATTTAAGAGATCCAAAAAAGCAGAGAAATAAAATAGAAAAGTGCAGAGAAGACTAACAAAAGTAAAGGACCTCTGGAATCTCATCTGAGGCTATTTCTGTTGGATGTGTAATCTGTCAGTAATTATTAAAACAAAATTTTATACCACCTTCACCAATTCCAAAATCTACATGATTCGCTGCTCCTAAGATTTTGTTTCTTCTCTAATGGATGAGCCTACAGACCTTCCTGGGTATGTACCGTGAGTGACCCATTATTAAGAGGAGGAAATAAAAGGAAGATTTTATTTGTGAACTTGTTAGCTCGGCACCATCTCAAGAAGAGCTAGTCACCTCTCCTACAGAGAGAAATTAGCAAATAATCTACAATTGTTTGTAAGTTTACTCTATATATTGCTTTAGTTTATATTTATTTATTCCCCAACTGTTAGGTCTATCATTCTAAATAGCCAATTTGGCAAAATCACTTGGAGTTTTAGCAGACAACGGAGTCATTTTGGCCAAAAGAAATATGCTGTCTCCACCAAACCTGCCCTACCACTAGACTTCCTCACTTCACTGAGTAAGGAAAAACAAACCCTAATAATCTCTTCTTGCTCTTTCCCCTCATACCATACACCCAACCCAACAGAAGCCATGTTCATGTAACTTCTCAAACATATCCTGAATCTTGCGCATCTCTCTGTCTATATACTATTTCCACCATAATTCAACCCACCACCTCTCTGAGACTACTTCATGCTCCACAGAAGAATGGTCTTTTAGAAATGTAGACCAAACCATGCTGTTCCTAGTGTATAATATTTCAACAGTCTCCCATCAAAATCAGATCATGATCTCACAGTTCGTGAGTTCAAGCCCCGCATCGGGCTCTGTGCTGACAGCTTAGAGCCTGGAGCCTGCTTCAGATTCTGTGTCTCCCTCTCTCTCTGCCCCTCCCCCACTCATGCTCTGTCTCTCTCTCCTTCAAAAATAAATAAAAACATTAAAAAAAAACAAACAAAATCAGGGTAAACATCAGACCTCTTACCCTGGCAAGCAAAGCCTGGCAAAGGTCATCTGTTACCTCCTTCCTCAACGACCTCATCTCCTCCATTCTCCACCCACCAAGCTTCAATGGCTGCTTTCTCATTCTAAAAAGTGACAAGTTCATTTCTGCTTTCAGGCTTTTATATTAGCTCTTGATCTGCCTGGAAGACCAGTTTCATGGGTGTGTGACCTGTGCAATCACACAGGGCCCTGGTGTCAAAAGGGCACTGTACTTGGTGTGGTACTCTACTGATGCCGTCTCCAATCTTTTAATAATTTTATCTTTTAACTTGTGTCTCATAACTGAAATTCAGTGGCACACTGGAGCACGTGGGTGAGCAGAGGAAATACACACAATATTTCCATCGTTCATTGCCAGCTCATTTGCATGTAGCATTTACAGCGCCTCAGGAGCACAGAATTCTGGCAGACCTACGACGTGCAGTAGGAGTTCACTATGGCTCAAAATGAGTACAAGGTAAGCAAATGTCTAGAACAGAGTAAGTAGGGACACCGAGAGCTCCGAGAGGGCACACCTTCTGTTGAGAACCAGAACTTGCTTCAAACATAGAAGGGAAGCAGTGGTGTCCTAAGAGGCACGAATAATCAAAGAGCCCTATCCATCACCTTTTTTGCTCATGTATCTTCCCAGTATTAGCTAACCACCTATTCTGAAAATGATGGTATAGAAAGAAAGAGAAAGATAGGGCAACCCTTGGTTCGTTTTCATTTAATCCTTCCTTACTTATAACTAAGTTCAAGCTAGAGAATGTTTGTGGAACATGTGCCTATCAAGAAGTGAAAAAAATAGCTGAAAAAATAGTTGAGTCAATTTTGTACAATGTTTCTGGTATCAGTTAAATGTATATGTATATCCAAACTATGAAGTCAAAAATTGTGTAGTATTCGTGATGCCAACTGTGAGTTAAATTCTGTTACTTTTGCTTTTAAAACAGGCACTACACAATGTAAAGATGAATGGTAACATTTATCTAATAATTAGAAATTTTAATTTTCTTCACTTAGAATAACATTAATATATCGGTAATGTTAATATAACAAACTAAAAACAAAAACAAAAACAAACCAACAAACAAACAAACAAAAAAAAAAACACTATGGCAATTCCAAAGAAAGACCGTAGAAGAAATGAGAAAGCTTTATATTTTAATACATTTAATGGTAACTTTCTCTGCTTTTAGAACAAGGGGTCTCACATTTTCTTTTGCGAGGGGGTCTATAAATTATGTGGTCAGCTGCCTGCATGGAATGTTCTTCCTCTGTCCCCAGCTTCACAAAGCTGACTCTGTTATGTAATTCACATTTCTGATCACATTATCAGCTTCTTTGAGAAGACACCCCTCCCCCATCAAACTAAATTAGTTACCCAGTATTCTCCAGCTAACCATCCTATCTCAGTACTCTGCATACAGTTATGTATGAATGTGCGTTTCTCGTTGTCTTTATCATCCCTCATGGGAGCAGAACTTTGGTTTCCTTGTTTCCCAATTATGTTCGGAGCTGAAAATAGTGGCTGACATTTATTAAGCATTCAAGAAATATTTGTGGAATGAGTGAGTGAATAAAAATCTTTCTTACAGTATCTTATTTAAGATAAACTTTTTGAAGTTATAATACAATAATGATAATGATAATGATAATGATGATCCAGTGTGTTCACTATTTAAAAACATCCCTGTTGAACCATACAGAACCACAGTTTAATGTGATATCTGGCAGCATACAATTTTCAGCATATTTTGCACAGTATGGCTGTAAGAATAATGGTGTTAGGATGATATTTTTCTGTTGTCAGTCTATTGCATACTTTAAAGAGGCTTTCATTTCCAAATAATTTTTTGTTTAAATGTTACCTATAAATGACCACCTGTAAGTTTTAGGTCTAAACTCAGTGTCATGCTTTTTATTTTGTTTTATTTTCAAATAATTTCCTCATAAAACATATAGAATAGGGAAGGCTGCTGGACTTCATTTTGTGGGTAATGTTTCTGGGTAGGAAATAGTTGCCTGAAAGGTTATGTTAAAAGGAGTAAGAATCTTTTGCCTTACTTTCTGGAATAGAGTGCCCTGGCAGGCTAATGAGGTATGTTTCCATTGGTGCAGAAATGGTGAGTGGAAGCAGGAATATGATGTACATGACATCCCCATCCTGAGATACTCATCAAAATGGGCATGGCGTAAACTACAAGAATTTCAGCTTTGCTGAAATAAAAGGGTATATATTTTTTTGTGGTACCAAGGCAACAGTTTTGCCTTAGGCTGCACTGAAAATAAGTACAAATGATAATAAGAAACAAAAAACTCTGCAGAACGTGAAACGATGTCACTGTGATTTTGTTGCAAAATAAAATTCCCAGAGAACCAAAAATAGAGTTGCACCTAATCATTGCTAATACTACATATATTTTCATCTTTAATAGGATAGGTTATAGCTTTTTTTTTGGAGGTAGGTATTAAGTTGGTATACTTGGGATATTTGGAATACAAGGTGAAGTAAATATATATGTATTATATATTATAAAAAGAATCTGACTGTTGTTTGTATGAAGGATTAAAATATAATCTAAAAAGCTTTTGCAAAATACTTTGGGCTGTCAGGACTCGTAACAAACTTTATGCCATATCTACTTGTACTCTCTATACCAAAGATAGAATAAAATAGTTTTTCATTTTTCTATTCAACACTGGGTACCCCATGACACCTGTTCGAGAATGATCACCTGAATTATGCATATCTCAAGTACTCCAAAGAGACATTTATAATAAAACAATATATTTGGGACACCTGGGTAGCTCAGTCAGTTAAGCATCTGACTTCGGCTTACTCATCAGGCTCTCTGCTGTCAGCACAGAGCCCGCTTCAGATCCTCTGTCCCCCTCTCTCTGTGCCCCTCCCCTGCTCTCTCTCTCTCTCTCTCTCTCTCTCTCTCTCTTTCAACACCGGAAACATTTTTAAAAAATAAATACAACAATGTATTCTAAATAAGTAAATAAAATGTCATAGATAACTACAAAATGAGCATGTACCGGAATACTACCAACAACTCTGCATGCATCAATTTGACAATATAGATGAAGTGGAAAAATTTCTCGAAAAGCAAAACTGATCCAACACTCAAACATCAATTAACATATTCTATCATATTAACAACTAAAGAAGAAAAATCACGTGACTATATCAATCAGTACAGAGAAAGCTTTTTATGAAATTCAACATAAATTTTAGGTAAAAACTCTCAAAAAACTGGGAATAGAGGGGAAATTCGCCTAAGATCAGGAAAAAGGCAAGGATTTCCTATCTTTCCACTTTTATACAACATAGTACTGGAAGTCCTGGCCTGTGCAAAAAAGCAAGAAAAGGAAGAGGCATACAAATCAGGAAAGATCTATCTCTAATTGCAGATGACATGAAAATCCCAAGGAATCAACAACAGAAACAAAGTCTTAAAACTAATAAGCAAGTTCGGTAGAGTCAAAGGATATAAAATTAACATATAAAAATTAGTTGTATTTTTATATGTAAGGACCATGCAAATGAAAACCAAAATTAAATATTATTTACAAATGCTCACAAAGAATTAAATATTTACTTGTAAATCTGACAAAATACATAAAGGCCTTGAAAGCTAAACTACAATGCTGAGAAAAAGAAATCAAAGACAATCTAAATGAACAGAGACATACCTGTTCATGGATTAGAAGACTCATCATATTAAGGGTGTCAAATCTCCCCCAAATTTATATAGAGGTTTAACACAATTCCTCTTCTAAATATCTGCAAGATTTTTATATAGATAAGATTATTCTAAAATTTATACAGAAAATCAAAGGAATCAGGATGGCTCAAATAGTTTTGAGACAAAAGAATATTGTGAGAAGAATCAGTCTACCTGATTTTAGGACTTACTACTTAGCTACTGTAATCAAGACTGGTATTGGCAGAGGGATAGATCCACAGATCAATGGAACAGAACAGAGAAGCCAGAAATAGACCCACACAAGCAAAACTATAGTCACCACAGTAATGGTCTCCCGCAAAGATATCTAATCCTTGAAACTGTGCTATAGTAGGTTACTAGTCAAAAGGGACTTTGCAGGTGTGATTAAATGAAGGATCCTGAGAGGGGAAGATTATCTTGGATTACCTAAATGAGCACAATGTAATCTCAGGGGTCTTTATAAGTGGAAAAGAGAGGCAGAAGAGTTAAAGTCAAAAAGAGATTTGAAGATGTTATGTCGCTGGCTTTGATGATGGAGGAAGGGGTCATGAACCCAGGAATGCAGGTAGCCTCTAGAAAGTAGAAAAGGGAAAAAGAAAACTCTCCCTGAGAGCCTCTAGAAAGAATACAACCTCCACAATACCTTGAATTAACCTAGGGAAACCCACTGTTGTATTTCAGACCTCCACAAGTATAAGATAATAATTTGCTATTGTTTAAGCCACCAAGTTTGTGGTGATTTCTTACAGCAGCAGTAGAATACAATGGCCAACTCATTTTTGAAAAGATGCCATCACAATTCAATGCGTGTAAGATAGTCTTTTCAATAAATGGTGCTAGAGGAATTGGACATCTATAGGCGAATACTTATATTGGGACCTTAAACTGAAACAACTTAATCAAAAATTAACTCAAAACAAATCAGGTTTAAATGTAAAATGTAAAACCATAAAACTCTAAGGAGAAAATATCGGAAAAAATCTTTAGGAAGTAGGGATTGGTGAAGATTTCTTACATGTGACATCTAAAGCACAATCCATACAAGAAAAAGTCAAAAAATTAGACTTTATCAAAACCAAAACTTTGCCTCTGTGAACGACAGAAAGGAAACTCGTGCTACAGATGGGGAGAAAAGATATCTGAAGATATATGAAAGATATCTTATTTATTTGGAGGGGGGCGGGGTAGGGGAAGGGAGGGAGAGAGAGGGAATCCCAAGCAGGCTCTGTGCCACCAGTACAGAGTCCAATGTGGGGCTTGAACTCACAAACCGTGAGATCTTGAGATCTTGACCTGAGCTGAAGCTAGGCTTAACCACCTGAGTCACCCAGGTGCCCTTAGATTTTCATTTAAGTGGTGTTTGTAAACAAGGCAATCACTCCTTCTGCATCATAAGGAGCTTCATAAGTTAATGCACAATGTTAGGTTGCTGCATTGTTTTCCACCAGCTCTGGACTGAGTTTTCATTGCAAAGACTGACAGCAGGTTTATTTCTAAGCCAATCGGTAAAAGTACTGAGAAGAATTAGATGTCTTAAAATTAAGTTAGGTAGGTATAGAAAATTGCAGATCTTTTCTGAATCAATCAATAGAATTTTTTTTGCATTGTTATTAGAAAAAATAGCATTTTTTAAAGATATGAAACATTAGTCTTGGCAGAACAAATTTTCCTACTGATTTATCCCAAACTGAAATATAAAGTAGCATTTCTTTAGTGAAGTAGTTCTTAGCAAAAAAGCAAAACTTTCTAAATCACAACTCACATGGGATTTTCCTAGATGTGTTAAAATTCTGAAACAAAGTGTCTCCTAAAGTGGCCTGGGGCAGATGATCCTAATCTCAAGGCTCTTTAAAATTCAACATAAAGACTCTCCCCTCCCCCCAACCAAGGCATATTAGAATTTGGAAGGCATTGCTTATTTTGATGAAAACCCCTCTTGGAGATTCTAATGATTCTGCTCTTCATTGAAGAAATAATCACTTATTTCACTTCCCGTTCTCAATTTTAAGAAATTAAAAAAAAAGTCTTTCAACTGCTTAGCACACAAGTTCACAAATTTCCTGGTATATATCCACATTTTTTTGGGTACATAAAAAATGCAGATCATTAGGACACATTCCCAGAGATTTTGGTTCCCTTGTTTTGCACAGCCTGCATTTCATAAAATTGCCCCACTCCAGATGACTTGGGTGCAGCTAGACTAAGAAGCATGATTTGGTAACTACCAATCACTAGACTGTGGCTTCCAAACCTGCATGGTCATCAAAATTACCCAGGATGTTAAAGAAAAACAAAAAAACAAACAAACAAAAAAACCCCACAAATTATTTTGCTCCATAACCTCCAGGTTTAAATTCTGTTGATTTGTTGGGTACAAAGAGCAAAGTGGCTATTACCTCAATTTTTCACTAGTTCTTGACATCATTTCAATGGGCAGTCATGTTTGGGAACCATTGTCTAGTGAACCTTCATGAATTTTAAAATGATGGCAGTTCCGTCCTTTCATATACTCTATGTTCTCTATATTTGCTTAAGGAGCATTTATCAAGTGCCCACCACATGCCAGGCACAAAGCTAGTGGGATGTAGAGATGAATGGACATAGAACTGTCCTGGAGATGTTCAGACTGTAGACTCATAACCAGTCCTCAAGTGAACAATTACAACATAGAGTGATACCTTAATAGAATTTTTTGTAAGCTGCTAAATATACTGACCTTCTGTGTTCAAAGATTTAACAGGAAAGTGATGAACGATATAATCAAATCTATTTAGAAAAGCACTCCCTCCTTGACAAGGGTGAGAAAAACAAAAGGGAAAATTATGACCTTCTACCATATGTTATGAATTATGCTGGGTGCTTTCCCTAGTTCATCCCATTTAATCCCCACACCATCCATTGAGGTAGGTTTTATCATCCCTTTTTGTTCCAAAGAGGAAACTGAAGGTCAGAGTGATTTGACCAAGGCTTTCTTGTAGAAAGTGTGTTCTAGCCTGCGTCTAAATCTGAATCTGCCTGACTGTAAAGCCTATGCACTTTCTTCTCTGTCTGGCTAATGTTTACTAAGGGGATGATAATCTACTATATGTTGTACACAGAGGGTTATTTGTTCTTTTTTCCTTCTCCTGGTTAGTACATGTAAACTAATCATCCCTAGCTCTAAGAGAAAATATGGAAAAATTTAGAAAATATGGCATTTAAAAAATATTCTAAATAAAGATTTAGGGATAAAGTATGCTAAAACTATTGCTTACAGTGAGATTTGGGAAATAACCATGAATTTCATTAAACGATGTTTATTCCTAGCTATGAACTACTTCCTACCTATGGCCACACCTTTTACCCTCTCTCCATCCACACTCCTAAAAATTGTGTAGTTGAAAGAAGCAAACCAATATTTGTTCTTGTTTTTGGTTATATATCCATATAGTATGTATATAATATTGTGTACATATGTATTGCACATATATAATATGTGTGTATGTATATATATATGTATGTGTATATATATATACATAGAATTGTTGGATTTATATCGTTGTCTCCTTTAATTACAGCGTTGGACATACACTGAACAAAACAAAACAATGAACAAAACAAACATGGCTCCTGTTCTTGAGTGGCTTGTAGTCTGGAGAATTATAAGGAAATAAATAAATAATAAATACAATGAAGCCATATATGTATTTACACATATAAATGATCATAAAAAGATAGTGTAAAAAGGAACCTTTCTTTTTCTAATTTTTACAAAAGCTGTATTGGTGATGGATGCCATAGTTATGTTTGATCCATTCTGATTATACAGTAGAACATGCAGTTCTGATTGTAAAACAAATATAGTTGACCTTTGAACAACATTGGGGTTAGGGGTGCCAACCCCCACTACATAGTTGAAAATCCATGTATAATCTATTTTTTATAGTTTAATATATTTTAATAGCAAACTTACAGGAACAGCACAGAAGACAGACAACATTAAAAACACATAATTGCATGTAAGAGAACTCAGGAAAGTATAGTGAATGGATGGAATCTATTGAATAAAAATGCTACAAACACCATTTAGTTGCTATCAAGAAGAAATTCGCTTGTTCTAAAAAATCCAAATGCTTGCATTGTCCAGAAAAATGTAACAGATTTGTTTATAATTGTGATAAAGTCAAACTACTAAAATTTGCTTACTGATACATTTTGGCATACATTAATGCTTTATGGCCCCACATTTATATTAAACATTCGCACACACATGAAAATACAAAAGCTGCCAATACCTGATTTCTGTCCCCTATATTTCTACTTGCCATCATATACTTAGTTATCTTTTGACACTATGGAAAAAAATACCTAACATTCAGAACTATCAATAACAGAAAGAAGACAAAATTAAAAAAAAAAAATGCGTATTATTTATTTTTTAGGGAGAGAGATAGAGTGCAAAATGGGGAGGGGCAGAGAGAGGGAGACACAGAATCTGAATCAGGCTCCAGACTCTGGGCTGTCACCATAGAGCCAGGTGTGGGCTCGGACCTTCCAACCACGAGATCATGACCTGAGTCAAAGTCAGACGTTTAACTGACTGAGCCACCCAGGCACCCCAATAAATTTTTTTTAAGGAATGAAAGGTTTTTCACCATACTGGATTCTTAATCATATTCTCCACGTATGCGGTGTGCTAGCTGGATGTCTTTTGGCACAATTGTTCTGTGTTTGGCATGGGTAGCACACAGGTTGGTGTCTTCAAAAAGGCCCACCAGATAGGCTTCACTTGCCTTCTGCAAAACACCAATAGCTTCAGTCTAAAAGCACAGATCTGTTTTGAAGTCCTGAGAAATTTCTCGCATCCGATGCTGGAAAGGAAGTTTGTGAATCTGATGATGTCCAATTTCAGAGTGCCACAGTACTAGGTCGGTAACAATGAGATTTCTTTACCCCTCCGGCAGAGGGAGCACTCTTGTGAGTGGCTTTTGTAGCCAGTTGCTTCCTGGGTGCTTTATCACTGGTGGATTTGGGGCAGTTTGCTTTGTATGGGCCACGGTACAGAGACCTCCTACTCAACCCCCTTCCCCTTCTCCTTAGGCTGCCGCTTAGCTGCAAATCTCCATGTGTAACTTTCGACTCCCCCCAAATTTAACTACTACTAGCCAACTGCTGGCTGGAAGCCTTGCCAATCAAGTTGATTAACAAATACTTTGTATGTTATATCTATTATATACAGCATTCTTATAATAAAGTAAGCTAGAGAAAAGGAAATCATAAGGAAGAGAAAATACATTTAGAGTACTGTGCTTAATTCTTTTAAAAATAAATCCATGTATAAATGTATTTCAAACCCTGTTCTTCAAGGGTCAGTAGTATAATGTATTTCATGTCTTCTTGAAGTTAGTCAGAAAACCAGGTAAATAGGCCCTCCAAAATCTAAATATTGATTTATTTGAAAGCAAAAAAATAAAAATAAAAAATTAATGTTTATTTTTGAGAGAGATAGAGAGTAGGGGGAGAAGCAAGGGAAGGGCAGAGAGAGAGAGGGAAATAAAGAATCTGAAGCAGACTCCAGGCTCTGACCTTTTAGCACAGAGACGGACATGGGGTTCGAACTCACAAACCGTGAGATCATGACCTGAGCCAAAGTCAGACACTTAACCGACTGAGCCACCCTGGCTCCTCTGAAAGCAACAGAAATTTAACATTATGAGAAATATTCACAATCACATAGGGAAAAAAAAGTTATCTCCTGGGGCTATCTCAAGAAAGGAACTGTAATCCATTAGTGCAGAGTTAATTACAATTTTAATTCTCTTATTGCCAGAGAAAACATTTGTTGTCACTTGCAGCATGGCAGTAGCTTAGCTAATTTAAATTGTTTTCTTATGACAATGCATAATTGCATAATGTTCTGTCAAGTTAGTTTAATACTTAAAAAATTTTTTTAATGTTTTTACTTATTTCTGAGACAGAGAGAGACAAAGCATGAGTGGGGGAGGGGCAGAGAGAGAGGGAGACACAGAATCAGAAACAGGCTCTAGGCTCTGAGCTGTCAGCACAGAGACCGACGCAGGGCTCGAAACCACAAACCGTGAGATAGTGACCTGAGCCGAAGTCTGTTGCTCAGCTGACTGAGCCACCCAGGCGCCCCAAGTTAGTTTAATACTTTAAAGAAATAACCCGGATAAAAATTGCCTAACATGGAAGAATGACTTTCTAATAGTGAAATTTCAAGCATAAGCTAAAGCAGGTTGTTATTCAGCAAGTTTTTCCCCAGCACTCCTCCTCTAAAAATCTCTGAAATGCTAGTATAAGATAGACATTTGTGGAGGAGGAAAAGGGAGTGATCCAATAGTGCAAAACTGCTCTAAAGGATTTTATTGTATGAACTATATGTGTCAGAGGAGCTAGCAAACATTGCCATATAGCATAAAAAGAAAATGTACGTATAAACAATGCAACCAACTATCAGAGTGTCATGCCAAGTAAAACACCAAATAAACCTTGAACAATGAAAAAAAAAGAGAAGAAAGTACACACAAAAAAGAGAGAGGGAAAGGGGTGGAGGTGGAGGGCCTGGTGGGAAAGAACCACTGAGTGCTCATCTTTATCTTAACGGACTACATGGTCTAATCACCACTGAGCACTCATCGTTACCTTGGTTGCCTACGGCCAATGGAGCAAGATGGGGCCCATGTTCTCAAAAGTGTGTCACATGAAACTACAGCATTAAGCCTTTTCAATGTACTCTCTCCACATATGACAACCCACCCCATGCTTACGTTGAAAGGTAATGAGTGCCTCTTTTATGACCTCTTTTCATTGTTTGTGGCCATGTAAAAGCTTGTGTTGGTTTCTTCTGTTGAAAGTCAAAACTGCGAAGCAAATTGGACAATACTGGGGGTACATTTTAAAAGACAGAAGCTCAAGAAGAAAGGCAAGAAGAAAGAACTGAGGAGACAGTAGTTTTGTGCACTGTCCATGTGCATTTTCCATGGAGGATTAGAAGATTTTTTTTAATTTTTAAAACTTTTTTTAATGTTTATTTATCTTTGAGAGAGAGAGAGAGAGAGAGAGAGAGCAGGGGAGGGGCAAAGAGAGAGGAAGACACAGAATCTGAAGCCAGCTCCTGGCTCTGAGCTGTCAGCACAGAGCCTGGTGCAGGGCTCAAACCCACAGTCTGTGAAAACATGACTGAACCAAAGTCGATTGCTTAGCCAACTGAGCCACCCAGGCGTCCTTAGAGGCGTTTTTGTTTGTTTGTTTTTTTAAATAGCTACCATAGCTACATGGATTCTTCTCATTCACATGATGTCAACAAAGAAAAAAGTGATTTATATTCATTATGATATTGAAAACTTACAGTTATAGAAAAATAAAATCATAACTGATCTTTTGTTGATCGAAAGTTACAGGTCATGCCTTTACATATAACTCTTAGCTGAGGAATGAGGTTTGAATATCCTAGAAGGAGCCAAACTGAAATAAAAAAAGACATAGCTGGGAGACAGAGATGACTGCTAAAATAACAAGAAGAATATCCTAGGTGATCACCTGCCAAAGTCCCAAATAGACTATGATGAGTAAAGTCAAAAGAGGGAGTAGATCAGCTGCTTGATCTTATCTAATACCTCTAACATCTTCTTTGGATAGACTAATAGGAGAGCTGGAATCAGAGCATGAGTTTATGGACACCCAGTTAGCACCTCTTTCCATGGCCTCATGCTGCAGTGCCTACATTTGATATATTTTTTTAAATTCCCCCCCATCCTTATCTAGTATAAGTGACAAAAGTGGAATAGATGTAAGATATATGACTTGATATTTTGACATACATATACATTGTGAAATAAGAGCTACAATCAAGATAATTAACATATCCATCACCTCACATAATGAAATGGGGAGATGGTACAAAGTTTCTGTTATACAAGATGAATAAGTTCTGGAAAGCTAATTGCAGCAATGTAAATATAGTAAACAATATTTTATACTTGAAATTTTCTAGAATAGATCTTAACTTAAATGTCCTAACCACAAAAAACATTGGTTTTAATATTATATATATATTTGTATATATACATATGTATAAATGTGTATATATATATATTTGTATATGCTTACGTACATATATACGTACATACCTACATATATATACATATATATGTTGCTATTAAATATGTATGTTACTATTATGGTTATTAAAGTACAAATTTACTTGAAAGCATTACAACATTTTAAGTAGCATTTTGTATTTTTTCAACAAATGGAGCGATTCTGTGGAAATATTTGTAATTTGGAGATGTTAAAATGGATCTTCTTGAGTAATAAAAGTTGGACCATTTTCCTTAGGTCTAGTCAGCATGAAAATGTAGACCCGTATAATGTATATACTTTTAATTGAAGTACAGTTGAAAAACTGCTATATTAGTTTCCGGTATACAACGTGGTTATTTGACGAGTCTATGTTATGCTATATTCACCACAGGTATAGCTACAGTCTGTCACCATACAACACTATTACAATACCATTAACTATATTTCCTACGCTGTATCTTTCATCCCCTTGACTTATTCATTCCATAATTAGAAGTGTGTACTTCCCACTCCCCTTCTCCCATTTTGCGTATCCCCTTACCTCCTTTCCTTATGTCAATCATCAGTTAGTTCTCTTTATTAATGGGTTTGTTTCTGCTTCCTGTTTGTTGGTTTTTTCTATTTGTTTTGTTTTTTAGATTCCACATGTAGGTGAAATCGTATGCTATTTGTCTTTTGCTATCTCACTTATCTCTCTTAGCATAATACCCTCTAGCTCCATCCATGATGGTGCAATGACAAGATCTCATTCTTTTTTATCTATCTATAGATAGATGAGAGATGATAGATAGATAGATAGATAGATAGATAGATAGATAAATAGATACACACCACATCTTTTTTTCCCCATTCATCTGTCAATGGCACAGGTTGCTTCCATATCTTGGCTATTATAAATAATGCTACAATAAACATAAGGGTGCATATGTCTTTTCCAATGAAATGCTTTTGTTTTTGTTGTTGTTGTTTTTGTTTTTTCAAGACAAAATTTGTCTTTTCAAATGAAATGCTTTTGTTTTTGTTTTTTTGGTAAATACCGAGTAGTAGAATTACTGGATCATATGGTATTTCTACTTTTAATTTTCTGAGGAACTCCCATACTGTTTACAAAAAAACCTATAATAATAAAAATAGTATGGTACTGGCATAAACATAGACACATTGATCAATAGAACAGAACAGACAGCCAGAAACAACCCATACTTATGTGGTTGATTAAATCTATGACAAAGGAGGCAAGAATATACAGTGGGGAAAACACAGTCTCTTCAATAAATGGTTTTGGGAAAACTGGACAGCTACATACAAAAGAATGAAACTAGACCACTGGTTTACATCACACACAAAAACAAAATAGATCAAAGACCTAAATGTGAGATCTGATACCATAAAACTTATAGAAGAAAACAGGCGATAATTTCTTTGACATAAGCCTTAGCAAAATTTCTCTAGATATGTCTCCTCAGGCAGGGGGAATAAAAGCAAAAATTAATTATTGGGACTACACCAAAATAGAAAGCTTTTAAACAGTGAAGGAAACCATCAACAAAACAGAAAGGCAACCTAATAAATGGGAGAAGATATTTGCAAATGATATATCTGATAAGGGGTTAATATCCAAAATATAATATAAAAAATATATAAAGAACTTATACAACCCAATACCAAAAAGAAACCCCCCAAAAAACCCCAATCTAATTAAAAATGAGCAGAAGACTTAAAAGGACATTTTCCAAATAAGACGTAGAGAGGGCCAACAGACAAGGGAAAAGATGCTCAACATCACTAATCATCAGAAAAATGCAAATCAACCACAATGAGATTTCACCTTGTACTGGTCAGAATAGCTAGAATAAAAAAGACAAGAAATAACAAGTGATGAGGGTGTTGACAAAAAGGAACCTTCATGCACTGTTAGTGGGAATGTAAATTGGTGCAGTGACTGTGGAAAAAAGTATGGACATATACCTATATAATATTAAGTATGAAATGATGTTAGAGATATATTCCTACTCAAACTGTTTCTGCTGCTGAATTTAAAAGATTGCAGTAGAGACTATGAATTTTCAGTGACTCCAGAAAAACGTATTTCTAGCAACAGAATAAGAGCTAAATATGCAATACTTTATTTTACCTCTCATTTAGTTTTCACCATTGTTTTCTGGAGAATATGCTAATATTTCTAATGGATAAATGTATCCATTAGAAAGAATATGGTCTCATATATTAGATCATTTGTTGATATGTCCCAAGCATTCACTTTCAGATTCCTCCTTCTCCAGAAGAGCTCACTCTAGAAGGGGGGACATACTTGAAATGAGAGATCTGCCACCTGACTTCCTTAGCTCTGGTCTCTCTCATGCCTATATCTTTTGGGCTTATTGTCTTCCAAAATAATCCTCATGAGTTGCCATAGTTTAAGAACTTGTTTTTTAAAATCTCTTCTATTTCTCTGTAGAATCTAAGACATTTAGAAGAGACAGAGACAAAAACAAAAGCACCCAGATCTTGATATAACAAGGGATAAAAACAGAAGAACATGGGATTCCCCTCCACCACTAAGCCCACTATCATTCCTGGTGATGTCAACAACCACAAAGAAGTCATCACATGCTGTGGCTCCTCACACCTGCTCATCTTTTCCTCTGCTTCCCCCTTTGCCACATACTCTCATGTCATCACTAATAACTAGAGTAGCACCTCTGAAATCTCAACGGCAAGCCAATACTGATTACCATCTTCTATTTTCTTGCTTATTAGAGAATCCAAACTGCTATAACTCTTTGACTGTGTTGATTCCCCTTATTCATTGACCTGCCATTTTTTGTCTGCCCATCTCATTCGGTTCTTTGGCTCAATGTACTACCTACCTGCTGATGACTTCCAAATTTCGAATTTAGTTTGTGTGGGTGACTGCAATGGGAGAACACTCTTAAAGTTTTTAGAGGTCCCCCTCTTCCAGATTGCACAAATATAGCAATACCCTTTAGCAAAGGGTTGCCTAGTCACTCACACAATTTTGTATTTATCCACAGGCCTCATTTGATTGAGAATTTTTTACCAGCTGGAAGAGAGGGGATGAGAGGTGATTTACTTTTCAACCCAGCAAGTCTTGGGTCTTGTCTATTTTCTCTAATTTCTGCTTGCAAACTGATTAGTTCCTTCTACCTTGTATATTTCTTCCTGTATTTTATCATATACCACTAAGAGAAACAAACTGATGGCTACCAGGTGGGGGTGGGGGGTGAAAAACATGGGTAAAGGAGAGTGGGAGGTTCACACTCCAGTTATGGAGTAAGTCAGGGGAATAAAAAGTAAATCATAGGGAATATGGTCAATGCTATTGTAACAGTGTTATATGATGACAGATGGCAGCTACACTTATGGTGAGCATAGCATAACGTATAGAGTTGTCCAATCACTATTTGTACACTTGAAACTGATGTAACATTGTGTGTGAACTATACTTCAATTAAAAAAGGGGAAAGAAAATACAGTCTGGGGGCACCCTATCGAGATGAGTTTTCATCTCCAATGGCATCTCTCAGAGTCTCCTCTTTGATAAAGACTATCCACTTTCCCTCAATTCTGTTTAGTTCAACAAATGTTTATTGAGTACTCGCCATGGACCAGGAACTTTATAAGGATCCTGCATTTAAGTTTTATGGGTGACTAGGGAGAAAGATACAGCCACAGATATGGGTTAAAGTTGAGACTCTTAGAGTAGCAAAGATATGCAATGGTCCATGTGAGAGATTCTGAGACCCATGGTAGGGATGAAAAGTTAGTAATCAGACTGAGAAAAAATTGGGAAATCTTAGATTATTGGGTATTTGGTGAGGGAGGAAAAAATATTCAAAACTGAAATTGAGATATTTTTAGCTTGGGGTATCTAAATGTGTGGTGTTGTCCCCCAAAACAGTAGGAAATATAGACTGAGAGCATGTTTGGGGTTTGAGTTTATTTCTGGACAATGTTGAATATACATACAGCCATATCCAGGGGAAGAAGTGTGGCAAGCAGTTCCAGAGTGAGATCTAGTCTAGATGTGTACCTTGGAAGTTATCAGTTGGCAACATGACAGTTACACCCAAGCCCTCCAAAGCTCTGATTTAAACACCCACACATAGTCACACAACTTCTTTTCCTGGTGTAAAGGAGATATGAGAAAGTTGTGGAGATTCCGGGGGTGGTTCGCTCCCTGGTGTTTCAGGCAGAGCCCAAGTGCCCCATTTAACTAAATTATTCCTGCTTTTGGCACTGACATTTTAAGTTACATAATTTTCCAATTCGACTATCCTATTCTTAAATTTATATTTCTGTTGATAGGGATAAATTGAAAAGATGATATTGGCTATTTTCTAATTTAGGACCAACTGCTTTTTTTTAAATACTTAAGCGACATGATGTGAGTATTAATTATGGAAAATATAGGGCAAATTTATATTGGTTTTATGCTTGTCATTATGATATACACTTTCCTACCATATTATTTAATCCTCTTCCTAAATCTTTCAAGGCAGGCATTATTGCCATCACTTTATAAATGAGGAAACTGAAGTTAAGGGAAATGATTTAACTTTCTAAAAATCATAATGTGTGGGCAAGATACTTAAAGTATCGGCAAAACAACATATTTCTAGAGTTCTCCCTTTTAAAAAAAATTAGTTGCAATGTTTACATTTCATAGACCAAAATTTACCATATGACTGAATACTGCTTTCCCTTAACTGAAATGTCACTCTCCCATCAACTCTGTGTTCCTTCACTTTCTTCCTTCTTTCCTTCACTTTCCTTCACTACGTTTGTATTGCTGACTTTTATAGCAGATTCAAATTCTTCAGGTGTCTCAGTGTCTACCGGACATTTCTATTCTGCTTCACATTATATCTTCATTCTTTTGCTCACTGGAAATTTCTGCTGGAGGCCTCACAAACATAGTACAGTTCCCTAAATGAATCATCAAGCTGTCCATGCCTTTGATACCTCAGATCCAATGGCCCATGTCTTTAAATGCATTCTTGTCTAATTGATGACTTACCCCTCCCTTGTCATTTTACCACATGTGTATAAAACATAATCTCAGCTGCACTAATCCACCAACTCACTTTCTCTTTTCCTAAACAATAGCTACTTCTGAGTCCTACTAGAGAGATATATACAATCCTGCACATTGATTCCCTTACAAATTCAGTTTCCAATAGAAGACAGCATTTGAGGCTCCTCAGAAAAAACTTCTGTGTGCCCTCACTTACCTCTTCCATTCCTCAACATCTGTTTTCCATTTATTTTTTAAACCTTCTATCCTTTTCCTTTTACCTTCAGTCTCAGCAGATAATCTCAATACCTAATTCACAGACAAAACAGTGATGTCCTAAGTACCTACTTCTTGTTCCATTTATCTTGCCCACAACCTGCCTATACCATCCCCATTCTTTAGACAGACCTCTTTCCTCATGTGTTACCAGATGTGGTTCTCTCTTATTGATGGCTAACCCCACAACTGGGCACTGGATGGCATTCCCATCTCCATAACTCACATCTCTAGATTTCTCTTTCGCACATTCCTTCAAAATAACATTTTTTGAAAAAGCAGTCTAGACTTTGCTTTCCACTTTCTAACTCCCCAATGACTCTTCAAACCGTTACAATCTAGCTTCTATCCTCACCACATCAAGCTAAAATGTCTTCATGATGTATTCTTGTTTCTCAAAACAATTGGATTTGGTATGGCTTACCCCACCAGCTTCAGTTACAATATGGGCTACATTTTTCCCTCTAAAAATAGCTAAATACAATATTTCTGTTTGTAAAAACAAACAAAACAACAACAACAACAAAACAAACCCACAAAACAAACAAAAAAATCCAAAAAAAAAAATCTCAAAATCAGGGCAAAATTATAAAATCCAGGTAATAAAAATATTTCCCAGAATCCATCTGAGTTTGTTTTAGAGAAGCAGGTGGTTTTTGTTTTTTCTTTAGACTAGTAATGCACTACTCTACTTGAATTATAACATCATAGGAACAAAAAAAAGTGTTTGCTATAGAATAATTTTTTCCCTTTTGGGTAGCTAAGTATAAATTAAGACCTATGTGATTAACCATGACAACTCTGATAATAAATTTAGATTTAAAATGATTTTTTGGGCTTACAGATAGAATTTGTGTCATTTATTTTGTCTTCCAGCATTGGAATACTTTTTCCAATTGTATTATCCTGCAATACGCACAAAGAATCAGTCATTCACTCTAGTTTTCCTAAGTAGCCTGTGTTTGCCTCTTTGGAGACGTTTCTGAGTATTTCTTTCAGGGAAACATAATCCATTGGAGGTTGCCAATTATAAAAATCTGAAAATCTCAAACAGTTATCCTGAAAACGCAGGATAAGTTGGGATGTGACAAGTGGGAGTAAGCTTGATGTCCACGTAAGAAGTGGTAACCTAGTGGGACACTGACTGTATTGAGATTAATAATATCATCTTACATAAGGAGTAAATCAGTTTCTGTCCCTCAAGATGGGCAATTTCCTGGAGTACAGAGTTTCTGAAAACAGTTTGTGGCATCTCTCAAGAAAACTAACTGACTACTGTAACAAGGATGGCCCTAAAATAGATCTCATTCCTGATGAATAAGATTTTACTGATGGGATGGTAATAACATTAGCAGAAGCATTTGTTGACATGAAGTCAAAGTCTAATTTTTATTAGCCTGAAGTTTGTGATGTATGAAGTCAACATAAGTGCCAAGAGGTACCTGTGAAAGTGAATCTACTTCTGAAGCGTTTAAAAGCATGGCTATTAAATGTTGTCAGTAGTCAGTTAAATCAGAGCAGTAGATACAGTGTAAGAAAAAGACGCCACCTGAGACTTCTGATCTTTCTTAACTGGCAGAAAAGAAGGATCAAAAGTAAACGGGTAGAGATGAGGGTCCTATTGAGAACTTTTAGTTGGTAAATAGAGAATGACAAAAAACAACAATAAGCAAGATTGGTGGTAAAGGGAAGAAGTGCTGAAAAATCAGAGAATTAATCTGGTTCCATTGTTTTGAGCAGAAACTGCCAAATTTTGTAGTCAGCAGTTTGTCATTTTGGGCAGAGGTTGTCCACTTTATATAGTCAGCAGCTTCAGAATTCCTAAAAATCATCAATTTAGGGTCTCCTGCTGGAATGGAAGTCCAGTAGTCGGAAGGAATTGCTGTATATATTTCAATTGGAGAAACGTGACCCCAAGGATCAACACCTTGGAATTTTACTGCAGTACCAATTGTTAACAGTACCTTTAAGTTTTTTTTCTGTTGAGGTTTAAGGGCAGGTTTTTTTTTTTTTTTTTCTGATGCCTTTTTCAGAAGCTCAGATCTCCAGGTTTCAGATCATGCAAAGGCTGCTTAGCTAGGCATTTTGGAAATACGGTTTTACCTATTGGCGATAAAGCTAGAGGTATCATTTGAGTCTCCTGCATAATTGGTCATCTCAGCTTCTAAGAGAGTAGAATCTAGGCTAATTTATTTTTGCTAAGTTTTTTAATTAAAAATTTTTAATTTATTTTATATTTATTTTGCTATTATAAGTCATATCATGAAGCTTTTTTGGTACATTCCTTTATCATGACAATCTCCTTAAATGATAGCAAAGAAGCTCCAATTTGTTTAGTTTGTCATTCATTTTCTAAGGGTTTCTGTAGCAGTCACGAAATTTCAATAACTCAAGCATTTCAAAGCGATGGACTAACATAAAATCTTATATCCCCTTAAGTATAAATAGTCTTCTACCTTTTTTTTTCCTCCAGAAGGCAGGTCTGAGCAATAGCAACTAATTTAGCTACATAAATTGACTTAATTCTGTGAGACACTTAAATTTTAAGAAAAATTCATGCCTGATAAAATAACCTACTTGGAAAAAAAAATTAAGAATCAAACATTCATAAACATAAGTAAATCAGAATTGTCCAAGAAAGTCTCCATCTAGGAAATCTGTACAAGGTATGGAATGTTCCCTGAGATAAGCTAAATAATCATGGGATTCTTCTTCCTGTAAAAGAAGAAGTTATCCAGCTTTAGAGCATTGCAATGCTGAGCAGTTGCATGTGAATGGAGAAAGCAACACTATTTCATAATTTGACACCTGGCCAAAAAGTACTCAGGCATTTTGTCAATAGAAGAATTTGTATAATATGGGAAACCATTAAGCTTATTTGGAATTTTAAAACTAAATCAGCTCTGGCTTTCTTAAGTTTTTCTATTCCTGTATCACTCTTAGTCAAGGGGATATGCTTTGGTTATTGAATCTAAAGAAAGACTGAAATAACAGGCTTCTGATGATTGTCATGTTATTGAATCATACCCCTAATGTTTATTCAGACTTTAAATGAACAACAACAGCAAAACAAAGAGAGACAGAGAGAGACAGAGAGAGAGAGAGAGAGGAGAGAGGAGAGAAAAAAAAAGTTTTTAAAGTGAGAATCCCGGAAACAAATTGCTTTGGTGACTGTTATATACCTATCTTTGAGCTGAAATAGGAATATGTTTTATTTTTTAATTTGAAAAATATTCAATCATTAAAAGATCATTTACATCCACATATTTACTAAAAAGTCAAGCTTTCTTTGAATTATCAGTTTTTTAAATATATATTAAGTATGGTAGACAAAACCTTTCAAAACAGCTTTGAATTAGTTAATATTTGTAGAATTTTTAGGTAAGCCTGATTACTTTTATGGTCCTTTCTTTTACAGGGTGAAAGGGGAAGCATTGTGTTACCCAATGACCATTTTGAAAACCCAAAGATAGTGTAGTCTTAAAGGACATATTTATCTTTATTTTATTTTATCAAATATTTTGAAATATTTTACTTAGCCATTGTTGATAATTTTACTTCTTAGGGCTTTGTTGGTATTTAATTATTAAGGCAGATCAAAGGCAGTGAGTAGTCAGTGAGGGCCCTGGGGGGATAAATCAGTATTAGCTCCTGAGGCAACTGCCTGCGATATGGTAACTTTAATTCAGAGGAGGACTGAAGGAAAGAGAAGGCCCTTCCTCCAGCATGCCTGGGAATTTCAGGGGAAGATGGAGATTAAAGATCTCAGTCTCAGCCCGCATTTTCCCAAGTGTCTTTGACCCAGATCTCATGGTCCCACTTCTTTCCACCAGTGTCCCTGTTTTAGGGTGAGAGATCTGCGGGGACTGAGCATTTAATTTGGGGCTGAAACTCTGCAGGCATACTTCCAGATATGCAACCTCGGGAGAGGAGGAAAGCATTCCAAGTTGCCATGGGGCCTTCCAATCCCATGTTCTTATTTATATGTTTATGGCTCCTAATTCCCATTTACGCTTGCTGAGGCCCAAAGAGAAAAATGACAATGTGAGGAAGGGAGATTCTACTACATGCCATAGATTACTCATGTCCCTTTTATCCTGGCCAGGAGGTTATCCCTGAGCTCCTTCAAATGTGAATCACCCAAATCCTGACACCCATCTTTAAAGATCATTTCTTGGGTCCACTTATAGTATGAAATACCATATCAGCCAGGTTCCCACCAGGAAGCAGTTGGTATGCTCATGGTAGAATAACTCAAGGAGTGTTTATCTACTAAAGGAGTATTTACAAAGATGTTGCAAGACATAGTGGAATTATAAGGGATGGTGCAGGATCCTGGGGCAAATAAGAGCTCTTATCATCCCTCAGCCTTAAAGGATGAGAAAAGGGAATAGTTACCACAACCTGAAAAGAGGATGTTGGGAGAAAGGACCTGTAGCCATTGGACACAGACTTTCTGAAGTAAACTTGAAAGAAGGGAGGCAGGGGAATAATTCTCCTAATGTCACTCTTCTCCCCACCCCTAATCTACTGGTACTCTTCATGGGCCAAATCCCACTGGAAACGGGAGGACAAGGAGGACCTCCAGTGCAGTTCATTCAAGTCGGTGTCCTGGGACAGAAAGCAGGGAAGGGGAGACGAAGAAAAGATCTGGAGAGGAAAATAGATGAAGTGTGGCTCACTTATGTTATGGGCATTTCACTGTGGTCCTATTTCATCTCTACTGGCAACTAAAATCATTGTTGGGGGCTTCCATGAAATCCTATACTTACAGATCTCCTGAAAGAGCCTTTTCAGATCCTTGCTTTTGCAGCTCTTCCAATAGTTATCTAGCTCAAATTCTTGATATTAATTTTCTTTCCACTAACTATATCTTGAGTGGCTTCTGCTTTCCCAACCAAATCTGTCCGATCCAAGAACATTGCATCCCTTAAAAAGGGCTCCATAGCCAAAAAGTAAGCAATCAGAGAGAAACGAATCCAATGTTTCTTTCTCCAATTCCTTTGGTCAGAAAGATGAGGAAAGCTGAACAGAGACATTTTTTTTCTTTTGTTTCCTTGGACACCCATGAAGTTCATGGGAAGTTCGAAATGACATTTTTAACCATATTTAAGAACATAGCATTTTAAGATCAATACATTCAAATGTGTATATATAACACTAACACAGATAGAACAGAGCTTGTTAAGGCAAGGTTCCTATAAAGGAATGTTACTTTTTAACTCTTCCTTTTTCTGGGCACCAAAATCTAGACTGCAGCAAGTATATGGAAACTAACCCGAATGGATCTTCTAAACCTGGAGAAGTTTATTAATTCAAGACAGATGAAAAGTAGGGACTGAAAATAAATAAACACATACTTTAGAATAAGAACCATCTGTAGGACACGCTGCAGTTAATCTTGATGTAAATCTAGACAACAAAGAACAAATCTTATGTTAATTTTTAGGGATACTGCAAAAGCGTTTAATCCTATCTCTAGTTCAATCCATGCTGTTTCTCCTAAATCTGATAACACTTTTGTTTGCCACACTTGTCCTTCGTCTTAGTGGTCCATATTTCAGTGGAAAGCTTTTGCTTTCAGATAGTGCACATGTACTTGCAAAAAATTAATTTTAGCTATAGCCCTTATCAGTGATTTGTTGAGGCAAATAAGAGCAGCCCCAAACTCTAGAGCCCTTGTACACATAGCCTTTAATCAGGCATTTAATTAAGCATTCTACATGCATTATACAACTTAACTCTCACAGAAACTATGTTAGTTCATTTGCTGTCTTTTTATTTCCAGTTTATAACAAAGAAAATGGAGGCTTGGGGTTCCTGCCTAAATCCATAAGTTAGAATGTGAATGCAAGTCTGACTGATCTCAAAATCATGTCATTAACCTTTATATTGTGCCCCTTCTTCCAAGAAAACCCGCAACCTATGCTGGGAAATGCTTTTTCTCTTGGCTTCTACCATAGTGTTGTATTTCTCTCCACCGTGAACTGATAATTCTATTTCTTATGTCTTTTCTCCTGTATTATTCTATCTGCACTACAGCGAGGGAAAGGATTACATGCCTCCAGTGTTGTCAGGAAGAATAACTTACTGATTGGGACCAAGGCTAAAAATCTTTTCTCATATTAGGAGACATTTGGATGCACCCCTACTTCCTGTAACACTGCAACACTTCCCTGGAGACAGAGCTTCTTCATAGCCATTGTTATGGTGGATCATGAGTTGAATTTTTCTCATCCTCTAACACCTTTTCTTCCATAATCTAGAGCAATAGCCTACTTGCATGGACTCTGTGAGTTCACAGTGAACAATGATAACTATCATAGTTTACAGCTTACATGTCTCAAAGGCTTGTGATTCCCGCTTCACCTTATTTGTTTCTAGAAACGGATCCCATCCTCATCACTTGCTTTCTAGGAAGGGAACACCTCATATTTATCTTTTGTTTTCCCCTATCTACCGCAAAGAGTAGTTATGAACTAAAATAAAAATAAAGAAAATCCATACATGGACACATACTCTATTTAACAACTAAAAATGTTTTCTGTGAATTGCTCCTTTGGTCCAAAGATCTTTAAAGTGTTTATAAAAGACAACTAACTAAGCTTTACGATAGTCTTATATACTTGCCAGCTGCTCTAAAGCACCTTCTTCTTACAAGTTTTTGAAATGTTCAAGGAGAGCTTTTAATCCCACTGAAAGCCAAAGAAAAATAGGCTGTACCTTCATGCCACTTATTGGCAGAGGTGAAAAGTAAATATACTCTGAAGTGTACCTGAAATCTTTTTCAGTGATTATGTGAAGCTTTCTAAAGATTAAGAGATAGGGCCTTCCTTTCTAGCCAATGGAAGGTCACAGAACACCACTCTGCCATCTGCCTCTTTTCCTTTTATTTAACAAGTTTAAAAGAAATGTTTTATGGGGTACCTGGGTGGCTCAGTCAGGTAAGCATCCAACTTCGGCTCAAGTCATGATCTCACAGTGCATGCGTTCGAGCCCTTCACAGGGCTCTGCATTGATGGTGTGGAACCTGCTTGGAATTCTCTCTCTCCCTTTCTCTACCCATGTCCCACTCATGCTTTCTCTCTCAAAAAAAAAAAATGTTTTGTGTTGAAGAGTTTGACCAAGATCTCCTGCAAGTGATTCAAAATCCTCTCCAGTTACCAGAAAATGATGAAAAGTTTGAATTCAGATGGAAATCACCTTGGTTAGATATAATTTAAGTCCTTGGTTTGGGTTTAATTCATTCAGTCTTGGTAGAAAGATTTATGTATCCTGTTTGGGGAAGCCTGTTTGCAGAAGGCTTTTCTGGGGCGTTTTTGTTTTGTTTTGTTTTGTTTTTGTATGCTGTTCCACATGCTGGTGAATTCGTAGACTGAAATGTCTTACTTGGAGGTGATAGCTTTCTTATGCAAGTAGGGAGAATGAAATAAAGACTTTGATTTGTGCACATTTCTCAGGTTTCTTATCTGATTCCACTGAAAGTTCATATTTCTGTACTACATTTTTAAACGCGATGGCCTTAATTTTACACTTATTTAATAGGCAGTGCAGAAACCCTGAATAAATTATGGATAGGACAATAAGTCCTTACACTCAGGGAACTGTTACATATACACTTATACTCTCTTCCAAACTATTCTTAAGTGGAACTTTCCCAGCAATAAATAAATTCTACCAGTAATGAGTTGAGTAGCTTTATGGCTTATTGGTCATTTTCTTGGTAATATCTCTGATCATTTCAAATACCCACACATAAAATGAGTTTTCAAAATGGGAAATAGCACTGAACATTAGGGTAATGGGTTCAAAAATTGAAAACCAGATTTATATAAGAAAAAAATATATTACAATTGGTTTAAACCTCCACATTTAATTAAAGGATGTTCTTGAAGAAATTACTACCATATCAAGAGCTACTAATCAATTATGCAAGTATTTGTTCCCAAAGGTGACTAATATCTAGTACAAGTACTTAATGCAGATGTATAACTGACACATTGAAGCTAATTGGAAATACCAACCCTAAAAAGTTAAACTGGTATAATCCAGATGGCCTACCTAAGAAAAAAGCTTTGTTAAAAACAGAAACATCAAATAATATTGTTTGAAAGATGAACCTATGAAGAGCTCATTATCTATTTGTAATATTATTTTGAGAAAATACCATTGAACTGGAGGTATAGTGAGTCATATCTTGATGATCAGCACTATAGAAAAGCTAAATAGACCATCAAAATTCTCTTATATTTGAACATATATATATATATATATATATATATATATTTTACTTTCACTTGAATATGGACTTAACTTCTGAGAATTCACAAATGCTAAAGTAATTCACATATTAGTATATCAGAGTTCTTGCTAATACAGATCTGAGCTTGGATGAAGTTTATCTATACACTTCCTATAAAAAGAGAATTTTATTAAGCAAATTAAAATCATAAGTGAGATTATAGAGGAATAGATAGCATGCTAAATACATTGTCTTTAAGTGTTTTATAATTATACTTACCTACAAGTATTTTATTGAATGTTCAGCATTTTGCATGTATTATATCCTTTAATTCTCATAACCTATGAGGCATACCCAATTTACAGTATCCCCATTTCATAGATGAAGAAACTTCAGTATAAAAAGTCTCACTTCCACCACGCCATTCAGTCACTAGATAATGGAGCTGGGATTTGGAGAGTTAGACTCCAACCCCTCGCTTGCACCACACTCCTTTTCAGCAGACCCTGAAAAGCAAGCAAGCACTAATGGTGTGAAAATGTGGGTGGAAAGGGTACTAGAAATAGCATTTCATTGCTTCCCTCTTTACTCATATACTATCACAGCCTTGTATGAACTATGAGAGCACCTGCCCAACCTGCTGTCAGTGTGAAGAGGTGATCTTCTCAGTAAGAACAGTCATTTGTTCATTAAATGCCCACGCTGTCAGGCATAGCTCTAAATGTTTGGGATACATTAATCCACAGAATGGGTAAAGGTACATATATAGCAAGGGGATACAGACAATAAACATTAAAACAATACATAAGGAGATTACAGAGCAATTTAAATGCTGATAATTGTCAGAGGAAACAAGGCCTGGTGGAGGGAATAAGGGGCTATGTGTGATAGGGTGGACTGTACTTTCAATAAGGTGATTTCCTTTAAATGCTTAAGCAAAAGAAATGCCGGTGCAAGGGCATTGCTATTAGATCATGCCTGCCTGTTCCACGAACAAGAAAGCGAGTATGACGTGGTAGAGGGGTGGGTGGGACAAGGGGAGCTGGAGGAGAGCAAAGATGGTGGTGGTGAGCTAGCAGGCTCCTCGCGCCTTGGATTTTGGTTTCTTTTCTAAACAAAATGAGGAGATATTGCTGAATTTTGCGCAAAGAAGTGACCTGATTTTTCCAAGATTGCTGTGGGTGCTGTGTTGAAAAGAGACCACAGGGAACAAGGGAAGAAGTAGAGGACAGTTGCAGAAATCCAGGTGAGAAATGATGGTGGCTGGGATCACGTGGGACCAGTGACAGTAGTAAGAACTGGTCAGGGCTGCATTAATTTTGAAGGTATGAGGATTCCATAGTAATTGGATGTAGACTGGGAGAGAGATAAGTGAGTCCAAAGGAAGCAAAGAAGCAGCCTTAAAAAGGAAGGACATTCTTGCATATTTGATAACATGGATGAACCTTACACTAAGTAAAATAAGCTAGTCACAAAAACACATTATACTGTTTGATTCCATTTATATGAGGTACCTACAGTAGTCAGATTCAGACACAGAAACTGGAAGGCTTGTTGCCACAAAAAGCATGGCTTGGGGTGAGGGAAATAGAGAACTGTTGCTTAAGGGATATTGTTTCAGTTTTTCGGGATGAAAAGAGTTCTGGAGACGCTTTGCACGAAAGTGAATGTACTTACCACTACTGACCTTTACATGTAGAAATGATTAAGATTACAGGTTTTATGATATGTGTATTTTACCATAATTAAAAATTTTTTAAGTTTGTTTTGTTTTGTTTTTTAGGAAGCAAACTAGGGGCACCTGGGTGGCTCTCGGTCAGTTAGCCATCAGGCTCTTGATTTCAGCTCCAGTCGCAATCCCTGGGTCATGGGATCCATCCGGGCATCAGGCTCTGCTGAGCGTGGAGCCTGCTTAAGATACTCTCCGCCCCTCTCCCCCACTCATGCTCTTTCTTTCTCTCTAAAATATCAATCAATCAATCAATCAATCAATCAAGGAAGGAAGGAAGCAAGCAAACTCTAAGTCAAAGATGACCCAGTAAGGCGCCTGGGTGGCTCAGTCGGTTAAGCATCTGACTTCAGCTCAGGTCACGATCTCGTAGTCCGTGAGTTCGAGCCCCGCGTCGGGCTCTGGACTGATGGCTCAGAGCCTGGAGCCTGCTTCCGATTCTGTGTCTCCCTCTCTCTCTGACCCTCCCCCGTTCATGCTCTGTCTCTCTCTGTCTCAAAAATAAATAGACGTTAAAAAAAAAAAAAAAAAAAAAAAGATGACAGCAAGTATCTTAGCCTAAGCAAATGAAAGAATGGATATGCCAAGCTTAGAGAAAACCTAGCCCAGGTGTTAGTATTCATCCTTTCCAAGAAATTCTCAGAAAAATCAGAACAGAGTTCTCCACAGTCTAAGGTAGGGTGATTCTCCATCAAAGTCGTAGCATTGATACTTTTAGTTAAATTCTCCTCTAAGAGGAGTTTAATATATTCTTTCTGGGCATTCCTTCTTGGTGCTGCTGCTCATACCACACTTTGTCATTTTCTACATGCAAATAGTGAGTAAGTATATGCTCCTATCTTAACCATTCTAGTTTAATATGAGCATGATCACATGGTTCTTCATTTCTATAAATACATAACAGCAATCACTATGCTTTATTTCTCTATTTTGATCACTTATTAACATCATGGGCCATTACCTCATATTCCAATCAATAGCTTATCCAGTCCTTTTGCTTTACACTGCATCTTAACTTTTCTGCCCCTTACAGTGACTTGACAACCTTTATTAGAAAATCTCTTTGGGGCACCTGGGTGGCTCAGTCAGCTGAGCATCTGACTTCAGTTCAGGCCATGATCTCCTGGTTTGTGAGTTCAAGCCCCGCGTCGGGCTCTGTGCTTACAGCTTGGAGCCTGGAGCCTGCTTCGGATTCTGTCTCCATTTAAATAAACATTAAAAAATTAAAAAAAAAGAAAATCTCTTTAACATGATTACTTCCAAGAAACAAATATTTTATCAAGTGCCTAGCATCTTGGTATTGCTTTCTCCCCTTTTCCCCACTGTTTTTACCCTACCATGGGCATGAGGCTTTAATATCACAGTCTTGAATCCCACTGCTGCTTTCCTGAGTGAATCACCATGGCTTGAGCTATATGTGTATATGGAAGCTCCCCTGACTGTTTGCTCTAGAGGAAACTTTGTTTCTTTGGGACCATCCTCTTTGGCTAAAGGGAATATGTTGGGCAGGTTGCTGGGGAGGAGTGGAGGTGAGTGTTGCTCTGACCCACGGTAGTCAAAAATGTCAGTAAAAAACATTCATTTCAATTAGTAATATTAATGAAACTTTTATCTTCAGTGTTTCTGTGTGAGATTTTCTGAATTCTTTAGAACAACATCATCAATTAAAGTGACAGTTGTGTTCTCTGTTGGATTGACTCAGACACCCTTGATTCCTCCCTTTTTTTCTAGAGTGCCTTCTTATATTGCTGCACCCTCTAGAAAACCAAAATCCTATTTCTCAGACTCCTATGGATCAGGGTCCTAAAAGCAAATTGGGTTCCATCAATTATATGTGATCAAGTAAATTTAGAAGGCAGAAATGCACATGAAGCTGTATTTTGCTTCTTTGGACTATTCTAAGGAAAAGCAGTTTCCGTGGTGGCAACTTTTTCTTGATCTCAGCCTCCTGATCCCTGAATGACAGCTATGAGATATGTTTTGGAACTCAATATTGCAGGAATAGCTGGAGAGCTTGCAGGAGAGTTCCCATGGCCTGTCAAGTCTGAGATGCTCCTCGAGGATCACCCTAAGAGCTCTAGCTGTGCCAAAAAACCTCTAATGGTTTGTAAGTACAGAGTTCGCTGTATGAAACCCCTGCCTCCCTAAAATGCAGTGGTTTCTGTTTTCAGAGATGAACATTGAGTAATGCATGCCCACATATGTGCAAAGAGATGTATTCAAAGTTGTTCATTGCAATGTTGTTAGTAATGGCAAAAAGCTGAATATCAATATGTAGAGACTATATAAATAGGTATCATAGCAACTAAATAGATAATTAGGGGGATTCTTAGGTATTAATGTGGCATAATCTCCAAATTGTCTATTTAAAAATTTTTTTAATGTTTGTTTATTTTTGAGAGAGAAGAGAGAGAGAGAGAGAGAGAGAGAGAGAGAGAGAGCATGAATGGGGGAGAGGCAGAGAGAGAGGGGGAGACACAATCTGAAGCAGGCTCCAGGCTCTGAGCTGTCAGCACAGAGCTCGACGCGGGGCTCAAATTCATGAACCGTGAGATCATGACCTGAGTCAAAGTCAGGTCTTTGACTGAGCTTAACTGAGCTGAAGTCAGAAGTCAGAAGTTTAACCGACTAAGCCACCCAGACGCCTCCAAGTTATGTATTTTGGATGAAAGAAGCAAAATGTAGTGCAGAGTATATAGTATGCTACCATTTGTGAATATTGATATAGGGAAAGATACAGATGTGGAAGTGTATGAGTAATCTACACTTCGGAACTAATCACTTTGCTTCTGGAGAAAATATCTAGGTGACTAGGCAGAGATAGGATATAGAATTTTTACTACGATTTTCTTTTGGTCTTTTGAATCAGGTTATTATAATTAAGTACACGACATCTACATCCATCCTTTCTCTGTTATTATCCTGGCTTGTGAATATCGTTTCTCTAATGTTTCCTGGTCAAACCATGTGTTTCCTTGCCATTCCTTTCTCATCTCTATCCTGTAGTTTTAGTAGTTTTCCAGGCCAAAGGTTAGGAAAAGTTCGAGGAGCAATGCCTCAATAGAGTAATGGCTGAAAAATTTTGAGAAAGGAAGAAAGCTCTAATTTCTGGGACTTGGTGGAAAGAACTGTACAAGAGAAGCTCAATGTTTGGTGAAGTTTGATCCACTGAGTCTAATTAGAATGCAGAGAGAGATCCTTGAAGAAAGAATTGGGTGGTCATTGTTTTATTGAATGGAAAACTGAACCCAGTCTGGGTCATTAAGAACCATTTCTAATTCTGTTTCCAGTTCTTATTTTGTGGTCAAGTATACTGACCCACACTACACTTCTTTTCCTACACAGATGGCAATCTGTTCTCTTTATTTCACCAAGATTTGTAATTCAGTAAGCGAGGTTTTCACCAAGGGCTAATATGATATGTAATAGATAGCTGAAAAGTTTTAAATTTAAAGAATAGTATGAAGTAACTACCTTCATAGTTCCTCATGAACTATGAAGTTCATTTTTTTAACGTTTTTTTACTTATTTTTGAGACAGAGAGAGACAGAGCATGAACGGGGGAGGGTCAGAGAAAGAGGGAGACACAGAATCCGAAACAGGCTCCAGGCTCTGAGCAGTCAGCACAGAGCCCGACACGGGGCTTGAACTCAAGGACCGCGAGATCGTGACCTGAGCTGAAGTCGGGCGCTTAACCGACTGAGCCACCCAGGTGCCCCTGAAGTTCAATGTTTCATACAGATATTGTGTCCTCCGAACAATGATCCATGCTATTAGAAACAGGAAACAATAGGAGCACAAGATAACTTAGAAAACATTCTAATTACATGCCCAGTTAAAACCGGATAAGAGCATATATAGGAGTGGAATCAGTGGTGATTGTGACTAGAGCAATCACTTAATGCAGAATGTCATTGCTGTGCAGTGCACACAAAATAGTACATATGTAGATACAAGAAGGGTGACCAATGTCGTAAGCCATTAGATTCAATCTCCTAATTTTAATACAATTATGCTGGTAACAACAACAACAATAATAATCTAGCTAACATTATTATATGCTAGACATAGTGCTGTTTGCTTTATTTATTTTATCTTCCCAAATTCCCATGCAATACATAATATCATCGGTACATATGGGGAAACTAAGATTTGGGGAGGCTAAATTGCCTAGTGTTGCACACCTAGCTAGTAGGTGGCAGCCTAGACTTTGCTGGATGTCCAAGTTTCAACTCTTAACAACTACGTCTGGATAGCAGCTATGTTTCTTTGCTTTCATTTATATGACTTCTTCCATGTTCTAGAGTGACAATGTTATAGGAGGTTAAGAGATGCCCTTACAATCTTCAGGCCATCCTATAGGGAACCAAGGGAGAGAGTCCATTTCCAAAGAGATTTTTCTTCTGGGAATAGAAATGTTTGCACCCAGGGGTACCTGGGTGGCTTAGTCAGTTAAGCGTTTGCCTTTGGCTAAAGTCATGATCTCATGGTTCACAGGGCTCGTGAGTTTGAGCCCCGTGTCAGGCTCTGTGGTGACAGCTTGCAACCTGGAACCTGCTTCAGATTCTGAGTCTCCCTCTCTCTCTGCCCCTCCCTCATTTGTGCACTGTCTCTGTCTCTCTCAAATATAAATAAACATTAAAAAATTTTATATATATAAAAAAAGAAATGTTTGCACCCACCCCTACCGTTTGACAGGTGAAAAGCCAGATTACATAAAAATTCATCATAAATATACTATTTTTAGTTCTGAGACTTAGATCATAAATCATATACATCTGGAAGGACATAAGGACTGCACATAACAGAGACACTGTCTGCTACCCCTTTGGGGAGACAGCATGTTGAGCCATTTGCAAGAACATACACCTACTTGGGATATTGTCTGGGGAAGGAAGATATAATCCAGGGTTTGCATTCTTGGCAACTGGGAAGTTCCTGGGCTTCTGGATATTTTGCATTTTCAAATGAAATAGAAAGAATGTGGTTATTTTCTTTCATTTCCCTTCATGGATTGTGTAAGTCTTTACTTATTTAAAATACAGTTTTCTTTGGGTGCCTGGGTGGCTCAGTCAGTTAAGTGTCTGACTTCTGCACAGGTCATGATTTCATGGTTCATGAGTTTGAGCCCCACATCAGGCTCTCTGCTGACAGCTCAGAGCCTGGAGCCTGCTTCAGATTCCGTGTCTCCTTCTCACTTTGCCCCTCCCCCACTCACACTCTGCGTCTCTCTTTTTAAAAATAAGCACTAATAAAAATAATTTAAAACACTGTTTACATATAGGGTGCTTTCACTGTCTTTTAAGATTCTGGAAACTCACATATATGACAACTGTAAAACTTGGCTAAGGGAGTGACCAACCTCATCCCTTGTCCCCCATGCACAGACACGCACAGCCCACAGAGCTCTCAGAAGTCAGTTATTTAAAAAAATATATATTTTAAGTTTATTTACTTTTGAGAGAGAGAAAGAGAGAGAAAGAGAGACAGAGGCATGAGTGGAGGAGGGGCAGAGAGAGGGAGACACAGAATCCAAAACAGGTTCCAGTCTCTGAGCTGTCAGCACAGAGCCCAACACAAGCTCAAACTCAACAGACTGCGAAATCATGACCTGAGCGGAAGTCTGACACCTGAGCCACCCAGGTGACCCTCAGAAGTCAGTTATTTCAAAGTTTACTTTGACTTGTATTTGTCTTTTACCAGTAGCTAACTCGGAAGTCATCAGAAAATGTAGCGACTTTCACCAGAAACACTTGCTAATAAGTAAAGTAAAGCCTCAAGGGAGGTTGTATCTCAAAAGTCAGTTTACCCTATGATTGGCATCTTGCTTTCTTGAAGCTTTCCAGAATTCACAAATAGGAAAAAGGAGCAGGATCTGTATCTAGGAAGATAGTGCCCACAGGCTTCAAGATCTAAGAATTTGGTTGGCATGCTGGATGAATGTTTCTGGGGTACAGAATTCTGTGTTTTCATGTTCCTTAATATGAAATTGATACATCATAATTCGCTTTTCAGAAATTTTATATATTTATTTATTTTGAGAGAGAGAATGTAACACACATGAGCAGGAGAGGGGTAGAGAGAGGGAGAGAGAATCCCAAGCAGTCTCCGCACTGTCAGTGCAGAGCCCAATGCAGGGCTCGATCTCACAAACTGTGAGATCATGACTTGAGCTGAAATCAAGAGTTGGCTGCTTAACCAACTGAGCCACCCAGGCATCTGATACATCATAACTCTTGCTTACTTCCTTTTGAAGATTACTTTGATAGTCAACAGAAAATATGTCAATAAAGAGAAATCAACTACTGATTACTTCCCTTCTCAGAGCTCAGATGAGCAAAGCCATGTGCCCTTGCACAGGAGAAAAGAAAATATCCCCTCTATATGATTCTCTCTCTCCCCTAAGCCTCCCAAAAGTTAAGGAACATGAATTCACTTGCATTACTTTCTTGTTATATTCAAATAATTTTGCTTTTGGAGAAAACTCACAGTATTTATTATGAATAGACTTTTTTGGATTTTGCACCTATCAGTTCTACAAGAAAGTACAAGAAGAAACCAGAATGATAGAAGATAGTATTGGCACAGTATTGGTAAATGCATCACTCTCAGTAGATAGACAAATTGATCTTTTCAATGTCAATCACTGTATAGTACATTCTTCCTTTCTAGGAAACATGATAAGCTGTTCCTAGCGATGAGAAGAGGCACTTCAGCGAGAAGACTGTGGGAGCGACTAAATTCATGTGTATGATATCGCTCTAAAATATTTTAAAGTGAAATGTATAACAAAGTCTTTGGTGGTTGTTAATCTGCCCAAAGCCTTTCATCCTGAAAAGCCTAGCTTCATTAAATTAGAAACATTACTACTGCTCCTGTGTATTCTCTGGGGCTAAGCACCTATGCACATTTTATGAAGAAAAACTATGAATAGAAAGGAAGGAAATTAATGTTCTGCCAAGCACTTTGTATAGTTAAGTGCTAAGTATAAAACCTCTGAAAAATATTAGGTTCTTGTTCAGGTTTAAGATTCAAGTTCAAGTTTTAGGGACTTGATTTTCTCACTTGGGGCAGGAAAATCTTACTGCGAAATATTAGTTTTAGCCCATCTAGTTTGTGCACCTCTTCTTAGTAATGTCTAAAAAAGTAAACCCTAGATTAAACAAAGTCTTAAGAATAATTAGATACATCCACTTTAATTTAGTCTTTATGCTTTACCAAAGTCAAATACAACTGTATGCTTATCTGTATGCACATACATATCACACATAGAAGTAACAATTATCCCCGCATACCATATCAGTGCTGCTAACACTCCCTCACATATCTTGTAACAACCCACTTGACCTCCACATGAAATGGCGGAAGCCGTGAAGAATTTCTTACTAAGGATGTGGAAATCTGAAGGGAAATACAAGTGACTGAAAGTCTAATGAGAAAAACATAAGTCTCTGATACTGAAGTCCTCAGAGCAGGCCCAATTCCTGTCAGTTTCTCCAGTTTGACCACCCATTCCAGACAGACCCTGACGTCCTGCCTATATATTCTATGGTTTCCGTAAGTAGTTGGAGTCAGGTTGTTGCATGCAAAGAGAATTCCTCAGCAGAGCCGTTATCCATATAGATGCATAGATGTGCCCCTATATTACGTATGGCTGTCATTACAAAATCGTTTTCTGGGTAAGTAGAGTTCTCCTCACTAAAGATGTGATTAAATGCTGAGCCAGGAGTAGCTAAGTGGGATTTTGCTGTGAAAACAAAAATGGCGATAGTCCTTAGGTTTTCAATAAATATTTTCATCTCTTTGAGCCTCAATTTCCTGAGCTGGAAAGTGGGCGTAATAATACCTGTCTCAAAGATTTCTTATGAGGATTAAAGTTCTTCAGGTAGTAGACTCTCCCTCTGTACTGGAATCACTTATTATATCATCTGTTTCTTCATCATTCTTATCCTGTGTGCTTCTATCTAGTCAGCATTACATACCAGACTGGAACCATGGTTACTCTATCAGACCGGAACTGATACCGCATTTGCTCAAAGTTCAGACTTCAAAAAGAACAGCTTGATTAAACTCTATTTTGAAAACTCTAACTACTTCATACCCTATAGCTCTCCCTATCTGCATGGAATGCTGATACTCCACCAAGTAAACGAAATAAAATCGCTTGAAGCAATTGTTCTGCATCTCATGCAGCAGTGAGCATTATTTTTTAGACCACTTAGGATTTTAGGAGGAAGAGAACAACTTCTGGATTAATTACTACCAGGGAAAGTACTCTCTCAATACTGGTGACATTCTGCTCTTTCTTTCTGGATTTTGTTTCCAAGTTCCCTCTCATTTTACTCCAGCAACAGTCTCTGTCCTTGCCCCCCAAGCCAGCCTCAGAAATCACACAAAGCCAATGGAACTATGACTACTGACTTCAATATTTTTGGCATGTTGATGGATCCACCCACAACGTTCGCTTAACTTTAAAAATAATTTTACCCTATCCTAGATGGTTGCCAAAGACATTTCTGCCCCAAATCTTTGAGTCAGTGGCTGTATGTAGGCACAATTTAATCTGCTGTATGAACTCATACATGTTAATTGACACTTTTGGGTCCATGACTCACCATGTCATGTCAATTTCAATGAATACTCCTTTGTTAGTGTATGGATTGAAAAGAGTGATCAATAGGTCAACTGTAATATTGGATCATTTCATTTTGCTTTCACTTCCTTTTTTTTACACTGTTTTGTCTATGGTGAATGACCACTTCTATTGTTTCTAGCAAAAGAATAATGTAAAATGAAACATTTCTCTTCAAGTTCTAACTGCCAATTTTTTTTCCTTAAGCTTTTGCTGCTTTTTAAAAAAGTTTATTTATTTATTTTGAGAGAGAGAGAATGATAGTGAGTGAGCAGGGAAGGGGCAGTGAGGGAGGACGAGAGAGAATCCCAAGCAGTCTCCGCACTGTCAGCACAGAGCCCGATGTAGGGCTTGATATGACAAATCATGAGATCATGACCTGAGCTGAAATCAAGAGTTGGACACTTAACTGACTGAACCTCTTGGGCTCCCCTTTTGCTGCTTTTAAAAAAAATGCCAGCACAAATTGGTTTTTTGTTTTTGTTTTGGTTGATTTTCCTTAGGGAAAGCAAAGATTAATACTGGTGAAGGCAGGTCATTTGAAAAATGGCAATGATTATTAACTAAGTTTGTTTACCTTAAGTAAAAGAATTGTGTTTAGAATTAGATCAGAATGGGAGTAGGAAATCATAAAGCATAAATCGTCATTGAATCTATGAAATAGGAGAATTAGAAGGAATTTATTAGTTTTTCAAGGAAATTGTTCAAGGGGGAAGATGTTTTTGTTCCATTGCTTTCTTCCATCTTTATTCTTGAAAAAAAAATCTTAGAATAGAAATTGGAAATTTTGCAGGTAACTCCCTTGCTTTAAACCTGTGTTTAGCAAACAATCCTTCCTAATTAGTATGCGATTTCCTGAATTCACATACATATTCAAATTCCAGATCAGTATACAACACAGAGGAGGGTCTCAATGAATATTTGTCAACAGGAAAAAGAAATAAAGGAGGATATAAAAAAATGATCTCATTTGTTATGTCATCATTTACCAAGTGGGAACTGTAAGTAAAGGAGTGAGAAAAACTCAGTGGACTTCCTCATCATTACAGATGACTAAAAGTAGGTGACAAAGAGTGATCTTCAAGCTAAACAAATTTTTAAGACATTCTGAGGGAGTAAACATTGGCTACTAAATGCTTATATAAAACAACATTTATTTACCGCCTATTGTTTTTAAAGCATCATGAAAAGAAACTCAAAAGAATGAATGGGCTGCTCTATGCCAAGCAAAATCTGTTGGAGATGGCAAGCAACAATTACATATAAAACACAACAAAAGCAAAAACATATATGAAATATTTCCATTTAAATATATAAGAGTCATAGTAAGGAAGAAATTGTTAAATCTGGGATTAAGGAAGAATTCTGGAAATACAATAGTCAGCTTGTACCATACTGAGTATTTTCCCCAAAAGAAAAAGAGGACTTATGGAGAAAAGCACTGTTAAAGTATAATTTCAAAAAAAAAAAGTAAAAATCAGCATTTTCATACAACTATGAAATGAACACATGTCAAGGATTTTATTCAATTCATTAATTAGTGAGAGAACTTGTAAAATGTTATGACCAGGTCAAGGAGCATTTGAGAAGCTACTCAGATGTGCAATTAAATATAGAACTCTTAGGTTGGACTAGCTGGGTTAGAAACAAAACTGATTTATTTCTTAGAAATCAGTGAGCCATATCCTTTGGGGTTGTCTCTTCTACAGGAAAGAAATTATCTGCATCTCTACCAGAGAAAAATCTATAGGCTAACCTCAGCCGTACAGAACTGTAAAAGAGGGGCGCCTGGGTGGCTCAGTTGGTTAAGCATCCGACTCTCAGTTTCAGCTCAGGTCATGATCTCGTGGTTTCATGGGTTCGAGCCCCGCTTTGGGCTCTGCGCTGACAGTGCCAAGCCTGCTTGAGATTCTCTCTCTCCCTCTCTCTCTGCCCCTCCCCCACTCACACTGTCTCTGTGTCTCTCTAAATAAATAAATAAATAAATAACTTAAAAAAAAAAAAAAGAACTGTAAAAGAGCCCAACCTCTAGAAACCCAGCTGGCACTATCGTGAAAGCACATGCAGCATCTCCTTTGTTTACAAGTTTAAAAAAAATTTTTTCCCAAATATAACTTCTACTTAAGCGAAATAGGTGACCCAAACACACACGCACGTACAGAATAGAGAACGTAGAGGAAGAAGTCTCAAAGACAATCCCCTCTGCAATCATGCACTCCAGTAGCTCTTAGTACCACATGCCTAAACAAGTGTAAACTAAATGTAGTATCCAAGGAGTGATTGTATCTATCACCTTTCCTTCCCATAACTGAAGATGACCACTTGGCAGTTTTGGGCAGTAAGGATGAAAGGTTTACATAGACCACCTTGAGGATATGTATAAATTAGAATTGGCAAACTATTAGGGCCATCTCCATTGCTGGAGATGGAGATGAACCCAAGCTTCTCCCTCTCTTCCTCTATCTCTTCTTCTTCCCATCCTCCCTTCTCATGTTATCTTTTTCTCTTGGTCTCTCTGCCTCTTGTTGAGTGTATGATCTGTCTTCTCAACATGAAAAAAAAAGGCCATTAATCTAACACATTCCGTATATATTCCACAGAGACCAGGAGTAATTGGGATATCTAAGTACCAGCTCCTATGTTAAGAAAAACCCTTTAGGGGCGCCTGGGTGGCGCAGTCGGTTAAGCGTCCGACTTCAGCCAGGTCACGATCTCGCGGTCCGTGAGTTCGAGCCCCGCGTCAGGCTCTGGGCTGATGGCTCGGAGCCTGGAGCCTGTTTCCGATTCTCTGTCTCCCTCTCTCTCTGCCCCTCCCCCGTTCATGCTCTGTCTCTCTCTGTCCCAAAAATTAAAAAAAAAAAAAAAAAAAAAAAAGAAAAACCCTTTATACCCTGACGAGTTATGGATTCCCACAGGCATGTGTTGAACACATTTGGATCAGGTACATTTCCAATCCAATCAGTGCCTATTTGTGTGCAAAAGAAACAGTGTTGCTCCACTGAGATATGGAAGTGAGGTGCACTTTCGGGAAGAGAAGGATACTGAACATGGTGGCCTTGTGACTGATGGGTCCAACACAAAAATCTACGAAGTTGGTTTCACTCCATGTTACTTTCTATAAATTTAAAAATAATTTCTTACAGCATATATATAACACCTCTCATATTTCTTTTCATTATAAACAAAAATACATATTCATTTTACAGAATGTAGAAGTTACAGGTAAGAAGTCATAGCTTATAATTCTTTCACACAGAGGATGCCACTACTGTTAAAAATTTGTTGAGAATATATGCATATGGATATATATCCATATATACATTGCATAGATAAATATCCATATATATGTGTCTATGTGTGTTTGTATGTGTATACATATACAAAAATAATTGCTAACCTGTTCTTGCACTTAACAACAGAAAAGAAATTTACTTCATCTCATTTAGCACTCATCAATAACATAATCTTAATGTCTGGTATCCTGATGTGTGATTCTAACTGAATAAGTTTATCTATCCCATATTGTTGACATATAACTGGAGCCTAAATTTTTGCTATTATAAAGATAATATAACGAAACGATGGATGTCTCTAAACATTAATGATTGTTTAGGTTTCATTGATAGAATTGCTATGTCAGAAATAAGTCAGTTTTTAGACATTTGATATATTGCCAAATTGCTCTCTAAAAAGTTTATGCCTATTTACATCCCCACAGAAAATGCATAAGAATGGTATTTCCCACACATTTAATTCCCACACACTTTATAGGTTCCATTTTAAACTTGAATTCTTTAATCAAACAGTATGAAATATAAATGTAAAAAATATAAATGATAATAAACCGATGAAAAAATATTAATTTTTTTCTCCTGTGAGTTGCTTAGGCATACTTTTTTTCTTAATTTGTGAAAGGTCTGTTATCATGATATTGATTCATTATCTAACATTAAAGCAGCAGGGATTTTTCATAGTTTATCATTTGTCCTTTAATTTATCTACATAAAAATAATTTTTAATTTTTATGTAGTCAAATAAATCTGTTCTATGGATTTTATCTTTGCATGTTAAAGAAATATTTGACTTCTCTGACTTTAACAGAAATCACTCTTTAATTTTAGCTAATGCCTTTGGCGTATATTAAAATAACATTATATTTTAATTTCATCTATTAAAGTGATGTTATAATAATACAGATCCTATTGCTTAATAATTCTTACATATCTTGAAAACAATCTCACTTTGTAATTATTTATTTTTCTTTACACTGTCAAATTAAATGTTTTTTAAATGTACAATTAAGTGTAACATATAAATGTAAAAGTGCACAACTCATAAGTATACAATTCAATGAATTTCCACAGGTTGCATCAGCTTTGTAAACAACACCCAACAACAACAAAAAAGAACATTACCTACAGTAAAGAATTCCCTCCATGTTCCTTCCTTTCCAGTATCCCTCTCTTCATGAGAAATCAATATCCTGAATCTTAAGACTAAAATTTTGCCTATTTTTGTACTCAGGCACCACATTTTCTTCCTTTTACCAATGAAAGTAAATGTTTACACTGATTGAAAGAATACATAGAAAATCAGAATTGGTTTGTAACCATGCTAAAAAATTTGATGAGTAATTGAAATATTTTTACAAAGAAAACACCAGGCCCAGACAAGTTAAAAAAAAAAAAAAATTATGCCAAATATTTCAGGAACAGATAATCCCAATCTTAAGAAACCTTCCAGAAACTAGAAAAAGAGGAAAATGCTTCAACTTTTTTTTACCAATACTCCAAAATTGAAAAGCCAAATACAACAAAGGAAAATTACAGGCAGTTGACTCTGGTGAATATAGATACAAAAATCCTAACCAAAATATTCTAAACCAAATCAAAGACTCTATATAAAAGAAAATATGTCATGAACAATTTAGATTTATCCAAAAACTTAACACTGGCTTGATACTAAAAAATTTGATTAATTTAATTTACACATTAACAAATTAGAGGAGATAAACTTGGCAAGGTCAACAGATGCAGGAAAAGAGTTTTGATGAAACCCAAAAACATATTCATGGTAGAAACTTTGAGTAAATTAGGAATTAGGAAGAAAAGCTTCTTAAAATGTTTATTTATAAAACTATAAAGATCATAATTAATAATATTTGTAATGACAAAGCATTTTGTTTAATATTAGGAATACATTAAGTATATCACCACTCTTTTCATAATGGTCCTGGAAGCCCTGGCCAGAAAAACAGAAAGAGAATAAGGTTAAAAAAAATAAAATTACAAAGAAGGGCACCTGGGTAGCTCAGTTCATTGAGCGGCCAACTTCAGCACAAGTCATGATCTCATGGCTACCAAGTTTGCGTCCCGCGTCGGGCTCAGTGCTGACAGCTCAGAGCTTGGAGCCTGCTTCAGATTCTGTCTCCCTCTCTCTCTCTGCCCCTTTCTCACTCACTCTGTCTTTCTCTCAAAAATAAATAAAAACATTTAAAAAATTTTAAGTAAAAGAAATTACAAAGAAAAGTGCTATTATTTTCAAAAATGCAACCAAGGATGTAGAATCCTAAAAGAAACTTAAGAAAATATTTGAATATGCAATAAATTGCCCAAATAGTAAATCAATATACACAATCCAATTATATTTGTATATAACTTAAAAAAATGATTCAGAAAATATCATTTTTAAAAGGTGACATTTAAAAAATAACAAAAAATAAAAAGTAATCAAAAATAAATCTATCAAAAATATGGTTCGTGCTTGTCATAAAGAAAATTATAAACTTTATTAAAGCACATTAAATAAGGCACCATAAAAAAGCAATGCTTAACGTACAGTAGGATAGAAAATGGAGGTATTAAAAATGTCAGTTCTTTCCAAACTGACCTTAAAATACAGTTAAAACTTCAACAGGGTTTACATAAAGCTTGAAAATGAAATATTAAAATTAATGTTGAAGAGCACATATCCAAGAATAACCAAAAAGCTCACAAAAAAAGGAAGGATAGTCTGAAGAAGACTTCTTTTTCAAGATATCAGGGCTCATTTTCAAATATTGTTGCATAAGACAGTGTAGTATTGGAACAGAGCAAATGAATAAAGCAAAGGGTAGAATAAAGAGCCTAGGAAAAGAGAGAGTCATGCATACATATAACTTGGTTTATGGACAAACCTGGCATTGTAAATCAGTGGTAAAGGGACAGGTTATTCAATAACAAGGATGGCAGATGCCTGAAAACTTTTAATTTTAAACATAGCTTATTATTAAAATGTTTGAACATACTTAAAAACTAAAATATAGTAAAATGATCACCTATATCCCTGTATTAGTTATTGTTCCCCAAATAAATGGAACCAACAGGATGTGGGGAAAGAATGAGAGAGAGAGAGAGAGAGAGAGAAGAAAAAAGAGAGAGAGATTTTAAGGAATTGGCTCATGCAATTGTGGAGACTTGGTGTGTCCAAAATATGATGGAGGAAGCCAAAAGACTAGAGTTTCAGAAGAATTGCAATTTGAGTCCAAAGGCAGTCTGCTGGCAGAATAACTTCTTGCTCAGGGGAGGTCATTTTTTGTACTATTAAGACTTTCATCTGATTGGATGAGGTCCACACTCATTGTGTAGGGTAATCTGCCTTTTTTATAGTCTATTAAATGTTAATCTCATCCAAAAAAACACCTTCACAGAAACATCAAGAATAATATTTGATCAAATATCTATATACTGTGGCCCAGCCAAGTTGACACCTAAAATTAACCATCACTGTAGCCCTCATACAAATTTTCCTTTATCTTTTTCTTCATAAGTTATTATTTCTACCTTATCTGAGCATATAAAACTAACTATTCTTCACCCATACTTATGACAATAATTGTTTTAGACGTTTATATTTAGTGTTCAATACCAATTTTTCCCCCAGTTATCACTCTGGCAGGTTTCTCAGGAAAAGCTCGTCAACATAATATTTCCTTAGATTCTGCATGTTCAAAATAGTTTTTCTCTAGTCTCGAACCTGGAAGGATATCTTGACTAGATATTGTATCATTAGCTTATTATTTCCTTTCACATATTGTAGATGTTGCTATACTATTTTATGATAAAATATTGTTGCTAAAAGGTCAGATGCCAACTTGCTTTGATTTCCTTTGAAAGAATTTGGTCCTTTTGTCAGAAACCCAGAGAAGTTTATTGTTACTGTCTAATGCTAGGATATTCTCCAAGTTGACAATTCAATGGAAGATTCAATCTTCCATAATTTCAGGAGAATTTTCTTGAATTACATTTTGAAATATTAGTTCTGCTCTATTTTTTTCTTCTTTAGGGTTTTCATTTACATATTTATTAGGTTTACTTTGCTTTTCTTCCATATCTATCAATTTTTTCTCAGATTTTTTGGTCTCTTTCCTTAAACCTGCATAGTTTTCTTGACCTTCCTCATTTCCGTCATGCATGTCTGTTTATTGTATAGTTATATTCATTCAACTTTGTGTGTCAATAATTTATCTTAATTTTGGAGATGATTTTGTCCTTTTAAAAAATATTTTTAGTTCTCTAAGATATTCTTTCACATCTTCTTGATGTTTCAGCCATTCTTCTAATTTGTTTGCATTTTTCCTTCCTAATGGTTTTCTGTATGTTTGAATGCTTTATTTTTATTTCAGTTTTATTTTTGTTACAATTTTCTTGTGTTTTGTGTCTGCATTTCTCTCAAGTACTTTTATTTGCAAAATAATTTTTAACTTCATTATCTACTATTTTCTTATAGTATCTCTGCAGGATTTGCACGTTAGTTCGGGCTTTTTGGTTTTTATTTTTTTAAAGATATTAGATATTCCTGGTATTTTAGTTGGAAAGGGGATTCTATGGATTGAAGTATAGCAGGTGATTGAAGTGGCTTTTCTGATTTTTCAGCTTGAAGATTTCCTCTTCTGTTGCTACAACTAAGGGAAGTTGTTATATTGCATGTCATTTTTTGTGGCCAGCCTTTCTCTGGCCTTTCTCTTTTCATTCCTATCATATTCTAGAAAGGCTACTTACCTTTTTAATCACTGCTTGCTGTTTTCAAAGGACACCTCCAATTTCCAGGTTGTTACTCTTTCTACCCAAGATTTGATTCATTCCTAGGATTGCCAATTCCAGTCCCATGCACTTAGAAGCCTGTTCCATTCAACTCTTCCATTGTAAGTCCTCTGAACCACCCTATCACACATTTGCTCTTAGCAGTTCCCTTAGGGTGGGACTCCTACCTTCTAGAAGTAAACCCCTATAGTGATGTTTTCTGGCTTCTACCACTGCCGGTATGCCTCTGTACTTCACAGTATTCTGTGAAATTTTTTCTGGGTTCTATGCAATATTAGGGGTTCTGGCAACAACTTTGTCTTGTGTGTTTTTCCCTAAGTACACGCAAATAGGAGTTTATAATTGTCTCAGTCTCCCAGTTACCGTATGGTAGTTGAGAGAGTGTTAACTTGATCTATTTTTACTGTATGTGGATTTTAGTAGGATGTTTCAGGTGATTCCAATGTAGGTTGCTGCTATAATCTCAGACAGCCTGAAACTCCTAGAATTCTTCAGCTTCATTTAAATGAAAAAAAATCCATAATATTTAGAAGAAAATATAGCTGATTATCTGTACAAACTTAGAATACGAAAGACTCTTTAGCAAGACTCAAGAAGTTTTATTAGTTTTCTTGGGCCTCCATAACAAAATATCATAGACTGGGTAGCTTAAACAACAAAAATTAATTTTTTCCCAGTTCTAGAGGCTGGAAGTACAAGACGGGGGACCAACATTGTCAGTTGGTTCTCCTGAAAACCGTTCTCCTGGTTTGCAAACATCCACCTTCTTTCTGGGGCTTCAAATGGCAGAGAGAGAGACAGAGAGGAAGAGAGAGAGAGAGAAGGCTCTCTGGTGTTTCTTCTTATAAGGTCACTAATCCTATCATGAGGACCCATCCCTGTAAGTCATCTAAGCCTAGTTACCTACCAAAGGCCTCATCTTAAACTACCATCACAGTAAGGAATAGGGCTTCAACATATGAACTTGGGGTGCTGGGGAGACACAATTTAATCTATAGCAAAGTGGAAGTCATATAGGAAAAGATTAATAAATTCAACCGTATTAAATTCAAGAATTTTTGCTCTCCAAATGGCAGCATAAACAGATGAAAAGAAAATAACTGAAAAAATATGTCTAATACATGTCACTGACAAGAAATTGGTATCTAAAATACATAAAGAACATCAAATGAGTCAATCAGGAAATGGCAAAATATGACAGAAAATTGGGCAAAGACATAAATAGTTTTTTTTTTTACAAACAAAATACCATGGTCAATGAACATGTGAAACAGATTCTAAACCCCATTTTAATATAACCCATGTAAATGTCATCCATGTAATAAGGAAATACTACTTAAAACCACAATGAATATAAACATATACCCACAAAGATCAGCAGAATGTTTTATAAGTGAGGGACTGTGCAGCATAAAGAAAGGAGGTAGTAACTCAAAAAACAACATGGAGGAAATAGAAATCAGGACAGTCATATATTGGGAGTGGGGGAGGAGAGCAACTGTAAACGGGTATGAAGAAGTCTTCTGGGATAATATTCTGTTTCTTCATCTATATGCTGATTATTCAGCTATAAGTAGTAATGTACTTCATAAAAATTTATTGTGCAGTAAAATATGATTTGTTCATTTTTCTCTATGTGTGTTATACAATAAAAATGTTGAAAAGTTTGAAGTTAACTTTAGAATAGAAATAAAGTACAAAACTACAAAACCTCAAGGTTGGAAGAAAAAAATAGTTTATGAATTCAACAGAAAATAATACAGGAGTAAAAAATCAGGTACAAGTAAACACAAAAATATGACAACAATTTTCAGTAAGTCAATAAGCACATGTCAGGTTGATGGAAATCCATTTCATATAATTTACAAAAGGTTTATTTAAAATAACATGACAAAGAATAATTGAATGTAGCATGAAAATGCTAAGATAAAGAAAGAAAGAGTGGCAGTTATGACCATAAAACAAAATATAATTTAATTTTTAAAAGCAAGCAAAAAAGACTCTTAAATACAGAGAATAAACAGGGTGGCCGGAGGGGAGGTGGGTGAGGGGATGTGCTAAATGGGTGATGGGCGTTAAAAAGGGCACTTGTTGGGATGAGCACTGGGTGTTATATATGTAAGTGATGAATCACAAAATTCTACTCCTGAAACCAATACTGCATTTTACGTTAACTAACTTGAATTTAAATAAATAAATAAAATGAAAATAAAAAAATAAAAACCAAAAACAAGAGAGCAATTATACATTGAAAGATAAGTATAGTCCACTAAATAACATAATAATAATAATAATTAATTCTATGGACCAATATGTTTCTGTTGTTGTCTGGGAAGAACATTTTAGTTCTGCTCTCCTTGAACCAACTTGTTAAGATGCAATATTGCCTAGTCATAGCACCTTTCTTCTCTATCCATGTGCTGAACCAATTCAGAAATAGAAAAAGATCAGACAAATAAAGATTAAATTATCAAAGCTGATATTAGGGAAAATGGCCCTTTTCTGTGGACATGTAGGCTAATGAATCCCATTAATAGACACTCATACCAAATCAGTCATCAGTATCATTAGACATCATTGCAGGCCTACCCTGAAAGGTCTGATTCTTTACCACTAAGCTGATCACACCTCCATGAGCAATTGAGCACATACTATGTTTACAGAAAAGGGGAAAGGAAGAGGCAGAACTGTGCATGGCCAGTTCTTCATCTCTAAATCATCAATTACTGATGTTCCTCCCCAAAAGAAGGATGAGTGAGAGGGGTAAAAGAAGGTCATTGGTAATATGCTAATGGCGTAGCCTCCAATTGGCAGAGACTAATTGTCAAAAATATCCACACACCCTTTCTTTAATAATAATTTAAAGACATACCTCCTTATTTTTACTGGGTAGGTGGATGTCCAAGTAGACATGACATTTCCAAAGTCTTCCCTGCAAGTTGATGAGGACATTTAACTGACAAGTGGAATGAAAAGGGAAGAGATATGCGCCACATAGTGATCAGCCTTTCCATGTTCGTGTATTGTACTGGCTGGGAGTGGATGAAAACTATAGACTCAGAGTTGCAATAGCCCAGAGGTAAGTGGCTCAGCTGCCTTCAGCCCTGCCACCCTCAAATCACATGTATCAGCCACTGGATTGTAGGCTGTCTTAGTTATAGCTACTTAGCCTCTACCTTAAATACCGCGATAAAAGTACCTGAATGTATAGTGATGTCAAAACGTAAGCCTAAAAGCATTAGGTTAGCTATTTATTAGTGGGTAGTGAAGGCAACAATGCTGCACGATGACAAGTTGATATTTATCGTGCCATGATAAATTTACTGTCATTTTCTGCAGGTTGAAAGGTGGACTATATGTCCACAGAGTTTTATTAATTTTAGAATTTATTGGTGAGTGTACTGGAAGCTCTTTACTATTTTCAGCTAATTTCTACTCAAGCTAATTTTAATAAGTAGTTGATTATAGAAGCTATATTATAAGAAGTTTGGAGAAAAAGTTTCAGCTTTCAGAGCCTTGAATTAAGAGGGTTTTTATTCGTTTCTTTTCTTTCTTTCTTTTGCTTTTTTTTTTTTTTTTTTTTGTTTAATCAGACAATGAGAGGCAGTAGGAGGCAACCCAGCACGAAAAATCAGCTGAAGAGTGTTGTATGCCCAATGAAGCCTAAGTTTGCACATGGCGTCAAGGTAGTCCAAATAAAACTGAAGTAGAAAATGAAGAGTCAGGCAAAAGGCAATATAACAAAACAGGAATGTTGGAAGTTTTAACAATTTTTTGAAGGACATCTTTGAACACATAAACCAGGACCTGAACTAAGTCAGAAAGGGCAATTATATTACAAAAAAATCATATGCCTGACCCTCAAAAGCATGTGACAGTTTTATCTTCTGAAATAATCCCCTAGAGCCAAACCAAATCAGCAGGAAGCAGGTGGTGACAGCTGTTCAACTTCCAGTACTACTTCTGATGCAGCTACAAAAGATAATGGAGTAATGTTTGCCCTCAGAGGTCACATCCAAAGGCCACGCGGAATAATGGGTTACAGAGTTCTGCCCAGGGGGCATAATCAATGTCGAAAGGGGGAAATTTCTCCATGATCAGAGCAGGGAGTCAATGCAGGTCCTTTCCAGCAAGATTTTTTTTTATGGCTATGATGCAGTGACTGCTGTGTGCTTCCTGCTTTCCCTCTTCCAATTAAGAATTATTCTCAGCTAACTAGTTCAAACTCTCCATTGCGTGTTAGATGTTAGGAGGCCACAGATAACATATTAGCCAGGTCGTAAGTCACAGGGTCACGGGGAGCAATTCTTTGGACACAATCAATGTATAGGACTTGGGTTGTTTTCTCTGGGAGACTTGAATGTGTTCTAGGTGTGGAAAGCTCTGATTTTAATTGCAGTACAGGTTTAATGCAGTTTTTCAAAGTCTTAAAGGTTAATAAGTAAAGAATGGAAATAAGATATGCACCTTACAGAAACAGAATATGGAAGCTCAATAGACAGGCAGTGTTCTTGTGTCTAAAGATGACCACTTACACTCATGCATTACCATTGAGTTCCCATCCTACCCCCCCACCTCACCCCTCACGGTATTAAGGAAACAAGAGTGAAGGGATAAAAAGGAGAGGAAAAGATGCAACCCACTAAGGCAACAGGGTTAGGAGATGAGGCTAGCAACTGCACTTTGGAAGCAGGAAAGCCATGACAGTGGTAACTGATACAGTAATCCTAAGTAAACTGAATCCCGACTGAGCAGTGGGGAAAATAGGAAAGCATCATTATTTATGCTGCAAACCCCCCAAAAGGCTTAAGAATAGCAGCTGGAGGTAGCTCAGGGCGGGGGGGGGGGGGGCGGTGAGGCTAAAGGTGGAGTTAACGTGGAGGGTTGTTTAAAAGTTGGGGTAGGAATCAACAGTTGGCCTTGACAACCTTTTCCTTCACTTCAAGCATCAAGCAACTGCTCCCAGACCCAGTAAATGCACTGGCTTCTCCCTTCCTCCCACCTTTTAATCTCCTGCCAGGCCTCCAGTAAACACTGAAGGGTTATCCTCCGGATAGGGTAAAGTGGAAGTCTCTAGACCAGGAATTGCCAGGTATTGCTGAAAATGGAACCATGCTAGACAGATGTGTTTACCTTGTGATTGCTGAGATCTACTAACTGCTTTTTATATAAAATCTCGGTTTCAGGACACTGCTGTATCATCTGGTTTACTTTTATTTTTATTCATTTAATAAATATTTATGTGTGCTTAAATATATTTGCTTTTGACCCAAACTGAGATTTTCTTTTTTATTTCACATGCTGGTTTAATTCCTTTATGTTTTTAAAAATAAGTACTTTACTTCTTGCTTTACTTCCATCTGTTATGTTTTAATACATACTTCAAATGCTGCCTTGATATTATTTTTGTTGCCATTTTCCTTGTATACAAATATATTTTCTTAGCCTCCTTGTTCTGTTTCTGTAAGGTGTATATCTTATTTCCATTCTTTACTTATTAACTTTTAAGACTTTGAAAAACTGCATTAAACTTGCACTGTAATTAAAATTGCAACCAAGAGCAAAATGGTATAATTTGTGTATTGACTTCCTCCTTCAAATGTGTGAAATTCCTGTCTGACTGCATGTGTCCAAACAGTTTATTCACCAACGCCCTCTTGATCTGTGTTAGACTTATCTAGAGTTTTAATTCCAGGAAATTGTTAGTTCATCTTTTCTTTATATAATATCTATTTTTGTTTTGAGAAAAGTTTTTTGTTGGTTTTGTTCAGTTTTTGAGCAGATTTATAACAATTTTATTTTTATATATTTAACTAGTTGGTCAGTCAAAGTAAAAAAGAAAAAAAAATAGAAACCACTTTGCCTTAAGACACAAAGAATTTAATGCAAGAAGTTGGCTGCACAGGTAAAGAGCTGGCTGAGAAACCAAGTAAAAGACAGTGAAGTAACCCTGAGATTAGCAAAAGCAAGGAGACACTACTGTCCCTAAGCTGAATAGATATGAGGGGAGGCAGTGATCCTGGCCTAGGTCACCCATGGTAATTATGATAGACCTGTCCAGACAGAGCTGGACCCATCCTGGAGATGCAACCTTGGCTAGTTATGCTGTGGCAGGAGCTACTTACCTTCATTCTTTAAATCTTCTACTGAGGCCTAGCATTGGCTAAACCTGTGGAAGAAGACAGCTGAAAAGAGTGGTTGATGAGAGTTAGACCCATGTGATATATGACAGAACAAGGAGATGATAAGGAATGTATCTGAGGACCATGAGGCACAAGGCTTTCACTGTTCACTTTCTTCTATTATTCAGCATCTATTTTCATCCTACTCATATTTAATAACTCCGTGTTTCCACCAAGTTCCTGACCAACAAGCACTTATCCATTGTACAAATATAGATAATCTCATCCACTTCCCAACAAGGGGACACACTACGAACCATCAGCCATTGAATCAAATTCAAGTTTACGATCTCTAAGATAACTAACTAGTCCTTATCACTCAGGTCTAGATATGGTTACCTATGGACCATGACATATGAATTAAAGTGTCAATATCACATCTAAAAAATAATATTGGAAGGAGGAGTCATATATACCTTTAGGATATATACATATATATGTAATAATGCATTCATATATATATATATATATATATATATATATATATAATAATTCTTGAGTGTGTACCTAGTTCCAAGGCCATAGTTTTAAGTTTCTTATTCCTACTGTCATTATGTTCCCCTAGCCCTCAGCAGAGCCTCTGCTTATTGGTATTTTTAACTAGGAGGATAATCTAAATCTTAATTTCTGAAGTGTTTGAGTCCTTAGTGCTCCTGTCTCTGTTGAGCTGCTCTATTCTTCCACTGAATTTACTATCAGACATGAAATTACTAAGAAGTGTCTCAGTTCATCCCTAGGTTGTAAAATAATATCAACTGCTCCCATTTGCAAAAGCAATTCAATTGTCCCCTTTGTAATTAGGACTAATCATCTCAGTTCCTTTTCTAGCTATGAATTCTGTGGTTTAAAAGGTGTCAAAAACCTAGGCAGTGGTCTGAACTTCTAGTTTGGTGGAGCCACTGTTGCTTCCTCTACTGGAGACATTCTACCATGGGAATAAAAACTCACTGCTACATAACTTGTGGTGGGATATCATTATGATGAATAAGGCTTTCTCTAAGTCCTCAGTTGTTGTTGCTTTTAGTAGTAGTATTGTGAGTAAGGAAGGAATATTCAAACCCAGAATAAATATCTAGTCCAGTGAAGACAAATCACTGCCTTCTCCACAATGGAAGAGAGGCAGTGTAATTAACCTACCACTAGAATGTAATTGGTCTCCCTGGGAGACAGAGCCATATCAGGTCCTTAGAATTGGCCTCTGCTATTGGTAAGTTGGGCAGCCAGCATAGGCCATAGCCTTATCACCCTTGGTGGAGTAAAGGCCATGTTGTTGAATCCTTGCAAAGTTTCCATCCCTGCTACATAGCCACTTTATGCATTGTTATTGGATGCCTGGAGAAAGAAGCCAGCATTCATAAAATGAGCTATCTACCTTAATGGTTTTTGAAAGCCTCCTCTACAGTGGCTATAGTTTTATGAGAAATCACATGAGACACAATATCATCCCACTTTGTACATATTATAGAAGTCCATCCACATACATCTTCTTCAGACCCTCTCACCATCAATCATCTGATCCTGTTCTTTCCAAGTTCCTTACCAACAAGCCAAGCTATTTGTTACCACCCATGAGTAAGATCCTTAGGCCATGTGTCCTTCCAAACAAAATGGAAAATTATATATATTGCCTCTTTTTTCCTTTACTAGACCATCACCTCTGAGTGAGCATGTAAGGTAGCAATATATCATTCCCAGCTGGTGCCAGCTTTTTCTTTATAAGTCAGCTACTTTCAAGAAAATCTCCATGAAGCCATAGGTATGGGTGAAAAGAATCATGACAATTCAGCATGAGTAGGTGTCATGAGAGTCTGAACCACCTGCCCATGAAGTTTTCTTGTTCCTTCCATATATTCATGAGTCTAGACCATGATACTCTAGACCACAGTCACCCAATAAGTCATAGTGATTGATCCTTCACAGTCTTAAGGATAAATCTGATAATACCTAATGCATAGTGGACATCTCAGGTTACATAGTGTCTTGGTGTCCAATGAGCTAACATTCAGCCTCTACCAGGTCTCAATAACAAGCCAGGAATTGCTTCTCAAAATCAAATCCTTATTAGCAGAAGACTTTCCTGCCAATCCTCAGGAACTGTCCATTCATCTTTAATGTAGATTAGCAGAGGTTTTATATGTCATCCTGACTTATTATTAATACTGGGAACATCATTGAAGTTGATGGATGACAGGGAAGCTTGCAGTAGCCTGAACCTGTTGTAGAATCTTCTTTTGCTTTGCTTCCACTCAAAACATGCAGAATTATAGGTTACTCATTAAATGGAATAAAGCATAGCTCCCAAAAGCCCTCCAGAAAAGTCTGATAAGCACTATACTCCTTTGTTAATAGTAAGCTGTGCAAAGTACAACATCTCACCTTCTATTTGGGAGAGTTATCACAAAAAGCCTAAGACTTCTGCACTCCCCAAATTTACTGACCAGGCAGGTCCCTGAATAGAACTTGTCTCTCAAATTCTAGTATACATGTATCCAACTAAGGAGTCTAGAACACTTGTTATTTCTCAACAGCTCAATCTACATGATGTCATCAATATAGCGCACCACAGCATGATTTTCTAAAAGATGCTTATATGATCAGTATTGGAGCAGATTACCACGCATCAGTTGCCAATCCCAGGGGGGAACTTTAAATCTTTCTGCCCATTGCATCTTGCTATCAGCATCACCAAGAAGAACACAATCCAGTCAAGCACTGGGTGGAAAAATTTTTAAGTTTTATAGAGAACAGGCAGAGCAAGATCAGCTTCAGTAATGGGTATTATTCTCCCATGGCTTCAGGACTTTTCCTGTGGCCGATACAGAGCAGTTTGCCTGCAGTACCCCTCTTGTACCATAGTTGAAAAACTGTCTTCTCCTTGCAGAGGACAGATGTAACAGTGGGCTCGGCCAGGTGCCATATATCTCACATACTTTGAATAAAGACCCCAAAAAACCATTATTTGACCCTGAAAAAGGGAAACAGTTTCCCACACAAGGTGATAAGCCTGCGACAGACTGTGTAGACTATTTGTCTCTTGGTAAGGAGGTGTTCCAAGCCCAAAGCCCATTTTTACATGGTGAGAGGGAGTTGAAAGACTGAGTGTGGGGGACTGTTCTTTCTAAGAATCAACATTTCACTAGACTATATTAAATAAAGAGATTTGAAAAGACAGCCTTGACAGTGAAGGGACACTTCTACTTACGTCAGGTGAAAATGAAATGCTTTCCATCACCCTGCCAATTCCTGTGATGGGGTAGATTTCTTGCAAACGTAAAAGCAATAATACCTCACATCCCTATACAACACTTCTTGGCAATAGGATCTTGCGATTCTTCATGTGAAATAGCATGTATTTATTTCTCCACCCCTTGCTTGAATCAGAACTGGCTTTGTAACTTGCTTGAACTGGCAGAAAGCCACGGAAGTGATGCTGTGAGACTTCTAACTCTAAGCCTTAAGAGGCCTTGAAGCTGCTGTTCTCACCTGCTACCTAGAATCTGACTTGTAAAGAAGCCATAAAAAGGATATCGAGGAATATAGCCTTTTGTTTTACCGATTTGGAGGTAAGGGGCAGTTCCAGGAGTTTCTCTTGTCCCATCCTCCTATCATGATAGCCCTCACTCCACACATAGGGAGGCAATGTAGGGATTTTTCAGTGGCCAAGAATGTTTATTCCAACTCTCAATTTAGGATCTGAGATTTCCATAAGCCGGATCTGTGGGTCTTTTGAAACCTTTGTGAGATTAAGTCAAGCTTGTAAAATTTTCAACACAGAAGGGACTTTTACTCAGAGCCCAATCACTTGCCTGTGCCCCATTACAAGAGGATTAGACAACATACAGAAAGACAGATATTTGTTGGGCAGTAAATTCTGTACCACAACTGTCTACTGCTGTTTGTCAGAAGAAAAAAAAAAAACTAGCTTCAGTTTTATTCCTCCATAGGTAACTTTCATTTGTTTTTGTTTACTTACATATTTTATACTATTTTGTTTTATATTTCTTGTTTTGGTGTTTCCCAAGGTGAATGTCAGTATGGATTTATTTTCACTGGTTTTGCAGGGAACATAACCTAGTACATAAGTCTCTATTTACAATCTGCTGGTTTTCTGAAAGTCACTCTCTCTGGATGATTGTGTCAGTGTTAGCAGAGAAAAGGAAGGTGGAGAAAGCAAGAGGGAAGAGGCAAAAAATATTTAGCAGAGTAGAGAAAGAATGATACTTTCTCTTGGTTGGCTCAGACCTTGAATTTCCAAGTCCATTGACATTGTGGAAAAATTGTAAATCATTTTCTGCTTTTTTTTTTTTTTTTTTTAAGAAGCAAGGCAAAATTTAAGGGTATTATAATATCAAGCCAGATCAGGTTTTCTTAACTTTAGTTCTATTTGCCTATAAAGAAGACTTTGCATAGTTTTCAACAAGTTGCTTATTGTTTGTACTTTTAAGTTCTATAATGAGTTATCAGCTTTTTCCATGTTTTCCTTAGTTTTGTGGAAGGCCGGAAAAGACTGTACCTTTTTAATTCAGAGCACAGCATTGAAATTTAACAGACCGTTGATCACACTATATCCTCAAAGCTAGTAATGATAGATTGGCACTTTGAGAACATGAGATTTGGGGTGGTTGAAGTATCCTGCTCTGTGACAGTAACAGTTTCACTAAGTACAGGAGTGTATGTAATACTTACTGGCTCCCTTATGCCTTCCGTAAAATGCCAAAATTTCCAAAGCCTCCTCAGAAATACCAAGTCGACTTGCACTCTTCCCGCTGCCTATATGTTCCTAGCCCAGCCCTAAATCCTATATATCATGGAAATTAATCAGCATAACGTGCAGAAATAAAGGAAAAAATAAGAAGAAAATAAGGGAGTGAAAATAAAATAAATGCTTTAGATGGGAATTTCTATTTAAAGAAGTCTGGAAAATTTATTTCCTTGTTGAAAGTTAAAATGCATGCAAAACAAAGCAGCTTCTGACCTGTATATTTTCATTTTCTATCTTCCCTATATATTGTCTATTTTCTTACTTGAGCAATTGACAGAGAATAAAGAAAGCCCAGAGATAGAATCTATCATAGGGTAAAGCAGAATGAATCATGAAAATGTCTTCTATTGTACAATTGTCAGGCTCCAGATCTGTCTACTGGTTCCTGGCATAGCAACACGAACATTTCTTTGTGACTCAGGAGGGGCAGAGTGTCTTTTTATTGTTTATTTAAAATCCCTGCACATCAGTTGATGATCATCTGTGTGTTCATCTACCAGGGATATATCAAGTAGAAATAAATATTTAAGTCTGATGTATATTTTTTACATTCTCTAACCAATTTTGAAATAAGAATAATATAGAAAATGTCATGTAGCTGCTTGGTAATCTCTCCTTCTATTTAAAAGACAAAAAGGAAAAGTAAGTGTTTAATAAAACTGCAAAATTCTCTAAATTTCTGCCCTTATTCACCATACCTTCACTCAGGAGATAGCTCAAAATGTAAGAAATGGTAGCAAATCAGTTGTAATGTATCTTTACAAAAACGAAAATCAGTGGCCACGATTTGTCCTCAAGGGAAATAGTCCCTTTTACATAAGACTGTATTAGGATATGTGATAGAATAAGACTCTTCCAAGAAAGGAATGGTATTTTCAAAACATAAAAGTTCTTTTCTGCTATTATCTGCTACCTTTACAGTGTTATAGATAGGACTAGAGTGAAGATAAAAAATGATGTAGTTAAAGGAGTACAAACTGTGAAAACAAAAAACCTGTATATATATTTTTATTGATCTGTTATTCAGAAAGTAGGTGGAGATTTGAGTATATTTATCAGAATATTGATAATACATGAATATCGTCTGCATTTTCCTCTTTCTTGTGAAATATATAGCTATTACAATTCTTAAGTTTAGTATGACTGCTTTTCAAATGTGCAATGTAATTTTCTAGCTTCTTTAAAATCATATACTCATATCATATATTCCTCTTTTTGTTTAAAAAATTTTTTTTAATGTTGATTTTTGAGAGAGAGAGAGAGAGAGAGACAGAGCATGAGTGGGGGAGGGGCAGAAAGAGGGAGACACAGAATCCGAAGCAGGCTCCAGGATTCGAGCTGCAGCACAGTCAGCACAGAGTCCAAAGCGGGGCTTGAACTCATAAACTGTGAGATCATGACCTGAGCCGAAGCCAGACACTTAACCGACTGAGCCACCCAGGAACCCCATCTTATATTCCTCTTAAGGATTTAAGGCCAATTATAGAAATAGATGTAATATAAGAAGGTTGTATGCCCAAATTTTGGCATAAAATGGGACTTAAACATAATTAACTGTACTTGATTGTTCTAGGACCAAAATGATAAAATCAAAATATAAGATAAAAAGAATGAGCACTGGAAAGTAAGCAACAGGCTATTAATAATCATAAAACTCAAGAAATAAATCAGTGCTGAAGGAGCCAAAAGAAAAGAAAACACTGTAAGGTGATTTATTTATTTATTTATTTTAATTTTTTTTTTGTCTTTTTTTTTTTCAATATATGAAATTTATTGTCAAATTGGTTTCCAAACTGTAAGGTGATTTAAAAGTTTACTTATGAGAAAGTAGTGTAGCATTGAAGGAAGTTAGCTGACAGTTTACTGAAAAAATGTAAACTCTCTATTAAGTTTTTTTTTAATTTTCTTTTAACGTTTATTTATTTTTGAGATAGAGAGAGACAGAGCATGAACGGGGGAGGGTCAGAGAGAGGGAGACACAGAATCTGAAACAGGCTCCAGGCTCTGAGCTGTCAGCACAGAGCCTGACGCGGGGCTCGAACTCACAGACCGTGAGATCATGACCTGAGCCGAAGTCCGAAGCTTAACCGACTGAGCCACCCAGGCGCCCCTTGACTAAAAATATTTTTACAAAGAGAATTTAGTGAGATAATTTGTAATAACATATGTACACAAAATCAAACACTTTATATCTACAATAATTATAATCATTAGAGCAGAAATTCCCAGGTAAATCACAGTTTAAATGTACTTGTTTACTCTCATATTCTCAAAATGGTGATAATTAAAAGTTTAAGGCATTAACTTATAAGGACAAAAGTACTGAGGCTAATAAGAAATGAAAGCAGACAAAGAAAATCACAGAATTTTAGAACCTGAAGAGCAAGTGAATCAGACAAGAAAATTAAAAGGCCAAGGGCATCTGGGAGACCAAGAAACCAAGAAACCAAGAAACAAAGACTGATGCTAAGTCCAGTCAGGAACCAGAGTTCTCAGCTGCCTCTGAAGTTAAGGGAGCAGTTGGAGATGATAATGGGCTTGATAGAATTTCTATTAAGAAAAAAAAATGTAGAGTCATATATATCCACTCTGTCCACCTATGCTTATGCAAAAAATATTTAAAATGAAAATGAAATCAGGGAAAACAAAGTGGAGTCAGGGAACTAAAGAGATTTTCAAAGTAAATATTAATTAATATTCTCTGATAAATATTTTTAAAAAGTAATGTATTCTTGAAAAAAGAAGAGGATATTGTTCAAAAAGACTCGTGGAAATCTAAAATATTATAAGAGAATAGAAAATTAAATAGAAGAATGAAAAGATAAATTTGAAGAAAGCTCTTATAAAGGAAAGAAATGGAAAGTAGGAAGCAACATACTTTTAAGTAGATAATTTTTCAAGAAGTCTATTATGTGTAAAGTCTATTATGTGTAAATAGAATTCAAGAAAACAAAGAGCAGATAAAATGTAAGTGGAGAAAAGGAAACTGTGAGAAACTACATAAAATGTCCAACTAGAAAAGGCCATTGAAAACAGAAAACACTGAATATACAAAACAGAAAGTTAATGCATTCATACATTATCATAAAATTTCAAAATATCTGAAGAGGGAAACTTGCATGTCCAAGAATATTTAGGAAGAAAAAAAACGTAATTTGCAAAGAAATGGGAATGAAAATGCCTTCATTTGAGATTATACTACAGCTATATAGTTGTTCCCATTAAGATGGAACTCTGCATGGAACTCTGTACAATGTTTTCAACTTCCTGTGATTTTATAATTATTATTTCAAAATAAAAAAATTTAAAAATAGCATCAGACTCTTCAACAGCAACACTGGAAACTATAAGATAATGAACTAAGCTAGCAAAGCCTTCACAGATATGCTGGGAAGTGATTTCCAATCTAGAATTCTATACCCAGCCAAACAATTACTCATGTGTGAGAATGAAGCAAAGATATTTTTCAGAGGTACAAAGTTTTAAACAATTTTACTCCAGTGACCTGTTTCTTATATTACTAGAAGACGTTCCTTGACAAATCAAGGGAATAAATGCAGAATAAGACATGAAATACAAAAAATGTGGGATCCAGACAAAGGAATCTTAGGAAATCTTCAGAGTGATGATGAAGGGCCAATTCTGGACCACATTTTTGCAAAGCCAATAAGTGAAAGACCAAATTGAAGGGGGTGGGTATGGGTACAAATCTTCTCTATTTTAGAATATTCCATATTTCTCATAACTAAGGCAGAATTTTTTCTCTCTCAGAAACAAGATCCCAAAAAATAAAGATAGCTGCTCTGTTTCCTGACATGTTTGGACTCCTTGAGATTTCCATTTCTGGTGAGAATCTGGAGGTAAAATGATAATAGGTGTGTAGAAGAATGCAAAACAAAAGAAAAAATGAATCATTTACCAACTGAAAACAAAACAAAACAAAACAAATGACCATGGAAAGCAATGTGAAATATATATATTTATATGTATGAATTATAAATAATATTAATGGGTCATAATGTAAACATCAAAAAATAATTCTAAAAACTTTGGGGTGTAGTAGAAGATATAAGAGAGCTATATATTCATCTTTCACAATAGGACTCTGTGTATGATACCTGAAGTTCAAAGGTCATAAACTAGCAATCTGAGCATGCTATTTAGAAATGTAATAGTACAAACAACAACAAAAAAAGTTAAAATACTGAAAATGGTTTCCACTAGGGTATAACAGTCAGATTATGACAGAATGAGCCTAAGGTTTTCATTTCTCATTATAAGCCTTGAAGAACTTTTCAACTTTTCAAATTATATACATGAAATACTTAGAATAACATTAAATTAAATTTAAAATAAAAGATAAAGAAGGCTTTAGTTTCTCTTGACAGAAAGTAAGCAATACCTAATTCACGTACCCTCAACTTTTCATTTAAATAGTTATGGAAGTCTTTTTTTTTTAAGATTCAAAATTCCAAAAGCACTGGAAACTTACTTTATAAAAGCCAGCTGTTTTTACGAAGTCAGATAGTAATGGAAATAGTAAAACGTTGGAAGAATCTGAGGGGAGGAAATGCAAGCATAGAAAATAGATGCAGGACATCGTCTACACTTTGGACACAGATTCTCTTTACTCATGAGAAAGAGAAAAGCCTCCAACTTAGGATGTAGGAACTGCTTTCTAGTAGAATTACAAGTCTTCCATAACCTCTCCACCCCCCTCCCCATCCTCTCTCTAATAACTTTTTGACACCAATTCTGGAAACAATTTTGTCCCATAATGCACTTGGGCTAAAATTCATTTATATGTGGGTATCTACTTGAACCAAAAAGATCCATGGAATTGAAGACTTGAGAGAAAATCACAATTTGGTTTGTTTGGGGGTTTGTCTTATTTTTTTTAAGTTTATTTACTTATTTTGAGAGAGAGAGAGAGAATGAGTGAACGCATGCGACAAAGTGGGGAAGGGGCAGAAGGGAGAGGAAGAGAAAGAGAATCCCAAGCAGGCTCTGCACGTGTCAGTGTGGAGCCCCACGTGGGGCTTGAACTCATGAACCATGAGACCATGACCTGAGATGAAGTGGGATACTTAACCAACTAAGCCACCTAGGTGCCTCCCCCCCGCCTTTTTTTAAAGTTATGTCTGTGTTCTAATTTTTTCATGCTAAACCTGTCATCTTTTGTAATTAAGAAAACTGGCTTCCAAGTTTTCTCTTCTTCATCCTTCCTTTTCATACCTCATTCTATTACCCTTTCTTATCAACTACTCTTTCTTATTGTAAAGACTTCACAGATACATTTCTAAGTTTTAAAATGGAAGACTATTGGAAAGAGAAGATGGCACACACATTTATATTATTGTTACATGTATTTCTAGTTATTTATATTTAAGAATTACCTACAGAATTAAAATTTATGAAACACAAATTCCTGACTTTTAAAGTATGTTTTTTTATATAAAACTGATCTTCTCTATTTTAGTTTACTTTTTATTTAATTTTTTTAAACATTTCATTTTTTAAAATTAAAAAAAATTTTTTGACAGACAGAGAGAGAGAGAGAGGGCAAGCAGGGAAGGGGCAGAGAGCGAGAGGGGGACAAAGGATCTGAAGCAGGGTCTGCACTGACAGGCTGACCTCAGCGAGCCTGATACGAGGCTCAAACTCACAAAATGGGAGATCATGAACTGAGCTTAAGTCAGACGCTCAACCAACTGAACCACCTGAACCAGGTGCCTCTGATCTTCTCTATTTTAGAGTACTCCATATTTCTCATGACTAGCGCAGTTTTGTTTCATTTTGTTTTTTCCTCTAAATCTGGGTTTACAAACCTAACTGCCTGCCAGAATCATTGAAAGAACTGTTAAAATTACAAACCAAGCACTGGGCCCACTCCCAGACATTCTAAGTCAGCAATTCTGGAGCCCATTTAGAAATCTGTCCTTCTAAGAAGTTCTCAGATGATTGTGATAATAAGCCAGTCCAGGAAAATGCAGCTTTAGGTGACTAATAATTCCATTTTATGAGCCTTTTCCACCTTTCACTCATGAATAATAACACCAGTAAATCTAGGCAAATTGCAAAGTTAAGTGAACGTCTTTGAAAATTGACATAATTGAAGCTAAGTTGGTTTAAAGGAAACTTACAAAGTCACCTGTCGAACCACTATGTCTATGTAGCTAACATTGTTCCACAAAGCAACTCAGCAAAATTATGATGATAACCTAACTCCACATCTACAAAAGTTTTGTAAAGAAGTACCCTTCTTTCATAGTCTTAGAACAGCTAAGTGGTAAATAAAGACTGTCTTTGACCATTAGTGGAAAAAAATAACCAAGAGATGACATCTATACTATTCTAAAAGTAACTTGTTTCCTTTATTTTGGAATTTTTTAATATTGTAAGAAAATTACATCCAATATTTACTATGAATGAAAGGCTTAAGAGAAATCTTAATCACTGAATCAAAAAAATACTGACTTTTGTTGAGTTATAAAATTCTGTGGGTTAAATTAAAAGAGACATAATATGTGCATCTAGAAGAAATGTTTGCATGCACAAATTCCCTCAGAAAACCAAATTTCTTTCCTTGGGTGTGTAATTTCTAATTTCATAATTATAATTATAATAGAAAATATTCTATGTAATATTGTGCATTGGTAGTTTTACAAGAAAGTAATTGCAAAATGATTTTTTTAATTAATTTATTTTTGAGACAGAGAGTGGGTGGGGGAGGGGAAGACAGAGAGAGAGTGGGAGAGAGAATACCAAACAGAATCCATGCTGTCAGCACAGAGCCTGATGAGGGACTTGAACCCATAAAGTGTGAGATCATGACCTGAGCCAAAATCAAGACTCGGACACTTCATCAACTAAGCCACCCAGGTGCCCAACAAAACTAGATTTTTTTAATGTATTGGCAGAAAAAATGGTGGCAATTGAGCCATATTTAGTTGTTGCTTATTTATCTGATTTAAATAGAGCTTGTACAGTAGAGCTTGAACACAGATTTTACCAGCTGTCTAAGACTAGACAGCTTACATCCTAGAATTCCTAAAACCTTTGAGTCTGGGATTAATAGAAGGTTTGAAGTATATGGACGGAGATGATATTAATGTTTAGAAGAAAGCTGGGGGATAGAAATAGAAAAGATTTCAGTCAAGTGTGGTATGACTACTACACTATTCAGGAAGAATAGCAATTCTATAATGGGAACTTTGATCTAAAACTCAGTAGTTTTCAAATTGCGTTAAGCTATGGGGCCTTGGTTCAAATGAGATGCCACATAGATATCTAAATGGTCATGTAATTAGAGATGTTTTCATTGGACAGACACAGATGAGTTGAGACTCATGCCCTCCATCTTTCCAACCTTTCCCAGGTGACCCCCTGGACAATATCAGGGAACCACAAAATGAAGAACACAGTTTAAAAACACTAATGAGACCTTCCAAATCTGTCGTATGTTGTTTATCAGTTGGGAATTATGACTACTAATAAAAATCTGACAATAGTGGTTTAAACACATAAGGATTTATTCTACAAAGAAGAAGTTCAGCAGTGGGCAGCTAAGGCTTATATGGCAGCTCTCCAGTGCCATTAGAAAACCAGGCTCTCTCTGTCCTCTAGAGACCTAGTCATCATCTTAACAATAATGGCAGAAACTATAGGAAGGAGTAAGGGAAAAAATAGCTTTCTAATAAGCCTCATCCTATACCTTCTGTAAAAACCTCAGCCTTCATCCTTAGATACAAAGGAGGAGGAAATGTAATCTTTTAATTGGATGTGTGTCTACCTAGAATTAAGTAAGGAGAGAATCAAAAGAGAGAATGGATTATGGTAGCATATGCTTCTACATATTAATTTAAAAATACCATTGTATTTTATGGGTAAAGGAATGTTAAGGCTGCTTCCTGGATCAAGGAAATTGGGAAAAGAATTGTTCATCAATCAAAATCTGACTCTTTTAATTGGCTTTTAATCACCCTTAATTTTTATATGGTTTCTAAAAAACATGTATTAATCCCTCAATTAAAATAATTCTCAATGAATGTATGCCAATAAGTCTGAAAGTATTTTATTCTTGGCCAGGGGAGTAAAAGGTTAAATAGATGTCCATCTACAAAATAGAGGTTATCTTGAAATTATAAAATAGATGATGTACACATGGAGTATAGCACAATATCCAGGACATGTTCCATTTACAGGAGATGCTAATTCTCTTTTACTCCTTTATTACACTGAATTTCGATGTCTTCATTAATTTAAGCCAAATGATATCTAAGGTTTTATAAATCTCAAACATCCTGTGATACAATAAGAGAGGCCCAGAAATTGAAAAACATTTGAGGGGAAAAGGGCTTTGGATACCTTCAAAAATAAGCATTAAGTATATGACTTTAGGAATTTAAGCTCTTATAGAAAAGGAAGACCAAAGGGACTACCAGGATATGACTAAAGCTAAACCTCAGAGTTAAGCCTATTTGGGGAGTATATTTTGCCCCATTGCCAAACTAAATTTATAGCACTGGAAAAGAGAGGGGGAAAAAAAATCTTTTCACTCTCACACAATTCATTTTGCCTAGTCCAGCTAATTAGAAATGATCAATGCTCTCCTTAGTCAGACTCTTTGACTAATCTTTACAGGGCCACTGCAATTTATATGACTTTATGGGAAACACAAAATATAAGGTGAAGTGTCTGTGCTAGATAGTCTTGAAGCATAGCAAGCAAATATTCACTGAACTTCTATTCTGTATCAAGTTCCATACAAAGAACTGAGTATTGAATGTAGAATAAGGCCCAGTATTTGACATCAAGGTTGGTCCGGCCATCAAATTCATGCCCAGGTTCACTGTACCCCAGGTACAAACAATGCTACATTGTTACTCAAAACCTTCCCTAAAACATTATCTATCAAATAGCACTTGCTGTTCTACTTCTTCTGTTCTTGTCAAGACTTAAGACTGACTTAATTTCTTTAGACCAAAGAAACCTCCACTCCTGTGCAGAATAGATCCTTGGGACATTTTCGTAGGCTATGTGTTGTACTTACTAGTTCTGGAAGCAAAGGATCTTATTGAATAAGAAAGTTTCTCTTTAGGACACATATGAAAATCAATATCTGAATTTATAAGAACATCAAATTAAAAAAATAAAAGACTGCCTAAATCTTAGAAAAAACCCACTAACAAAGTCAAATTCCAGTTTAAGAAATCAAAGTGAGAATTAAGCTATTTGCCAAGATCAGTCCTCCAAGAAAGAGATGGGAAACATAGTTTGTGTGGTATGCCAAGCTTAGCTTTTCCCATTATATGTTTTCTATAGCATCCTCTCTTTTTCCTTTTTACCTTTTTACCTTGAATTTTTAGTTTTGAGTCTCTAGAAAGTGAAAAACAGCTGGCGGCACCAGGCAGAGCATGATGTACATTTCAAGTCATGTACTAAAAGTCAGAGTCATCCCCTTCCCTCCATGCAGTACCTCAAGGAGGCCTGGAAGATGCCTTTATCACTGTCCTTTGATTTTCATCACGTATTTTATGCTTTAAAATCAATACTTGAATCTCGGAACAAGTTTGGAGTGCTGTGGTTTGGTTAGAGGTACTCAGGCTGAGGAAATGATTTATTCCTGGGTAATGGAGAATAGAGCCAGAAGAAAAGAACGGATACTCCCCATCCTGGAATAAGAAGATCATCACCAATGCAATGTCTTGCTATTGTCTGCTATCGTGCACTGGACAAATCTAGCACCCTTCTGGGAGCTGCTCACTACCAGACTTACAGATTTAGAACTGCATTTTCTACCCATACACAAAATTTATGAAACTGGGTCTGGGAGAAATATGTTACTCTGTGCTTCAATCCAGAAGCCAAATGCCTAAGAGCTCAGAACTACTTTTTTCTAACGTTTGATTTTGATATTCTGTTCTCCTCAAGAGTTAGAAGGAAAAGTAAATTTTGAAGGATGAGAAATACCAAAGAAATTACTCCAAAGGAACAGTTAATAATTTGGTGGTGGATGTTAGGATCAAACCCCCCCCCCATGTAGGAAATGGGTTGAAGACATGACACCATTTAATGAAAGTTGGGGTATTGTGAATAAGCCTGAAATCAGCATCAAAAGGTAGGTGCTAAGGTGTCTGAGAAAAGGACTTTGGAGGCTAGTAACTAGCTGAGTACCATGTTTTGGAGAGCAAAATTCTCCTATTCTAGGAAATGTATGTATGTAGAGCATATTATATGGATGCATGGTCATGGTAATACATGGTATAAATATATGTTGCAGTACAAAGCTTATAATTTGGCTTACAAAGAGGTTGGGGTTATAGTCCCCTAAAGTTAATATTATATGTGTGTTTCGTGAGACTATGATCAAATATAATGAGACAATTCAGAACTGGTAAAGCAGAAGCCAATAAAAAAGGCTACATTCAGTGAAGACAAAGAAAATTGGTATAAAGAAGTAACAGAAGAAAGATGAATAGTTATTCTTTAGACTGAGGATCACATTTCAACATATTTCTAACTTTAAAATGTAGGCCTATATAACATAAAACCTTAGAAATACTTAGAAACAGGGGCTCCAGGGTGGCTCAGTTGGTTAAGCGTCTGACTTCGGCTCAGGTCATGATCTCACGGTTCGTGGGTTCAAGCCCTGTGTCGGGCTCTGTGCTGACAGCTCAGAGCCTGGAACTTGCTTTAGATTCTATGTCTCCCTCCCTCTCTCTGACTCTCCCCCACTTGTGCTCTGTCTGTCTCTCTCTCTCTCAAAAATAAATAAGCATGTAAAAAAATTAAAAATAGAAATATTTAGAAACAGAAAAAAATCAGCTTAATACAATATCATAAGACTACAATCAGGAATAAATCAACTATATACCAAAGGCATGACTGGCAATAAAGCACAGGAAAATCCTGCTGCACCCTGCTCCTCTAACAAAGTGCCAAAATAAAGCATTTAGAGAGGAGTGCAATTGTCCATCACCCAAATTGTTTCCAGTATAAATTATGTTTAATTAGGAATGTTATTCTCTTTGGAATCCCTGTGAAAATAAAAAGTTTATGGAAAATATTAATCTTTCTTTACACATCTGCTAAAGTGACCTAGAAAGAGCACTGATCTTGGAATTGGTCATCTAGGTTTGGAACACAGCTTTAAACTAAAGGTAGTAATAATAACTGTTGTCCAGGGTTAGTCCTATAAAGAATTTATAAGTGCTGCGTAAAAATACCCATAAACATCCTTTTGTTACATTCTAAATTAAAATCCATACATTTTGTTTGAAGAAGAAGGAGGAGGAAGAGAAGAAAAAGGAGATTCTTATTGCGATAAGTATGCTAATTCACACTTGTTAGTTTTCTAAAATGGGAACTCTATGGACATTACATTTTTGTCTTGGAATAGTAAAATGGATTTCTTCCACTTGCATCATAGAAACATTTTTCTTCTAGAAATGACTCTACTGCTAAGCCTGTTGTGTTGATAGGAGTTGCAAAGATTGGGGAAAATACAGTTTTAAATGTATCTAAGGCACTTAAATATACATCTAGCATTTTGTTACTAAAAGGTTCTAACTTCAAGAGTAGTTATAAAATTGGTTACTTGTAGCAAACATTATTTCTATAATTTTGGTGAAATAACAGTATAATATATACAATATAATATAATCCTTAATATTTAGAAATGACTATCATACAAATAATTTAGAATGTTATAAGGATAGCATATCATCAAATACTCACCATTTCTTTAGTGTAGGCAAAATATCTGTTTTCTTCTAATGAGGGAAAAAAATCAAGTCTTATAAATTACTGAAATAAAGTAGAATAATAGTGTTAAAGATAATCATAGACACCAGAATATATATATATATATATGTATTAAACTCATATATATATATATATATATATATATATATATATATGAAAGGATATGTCCTTTTGTTATGAGTCAGAATTAGAGAAACTCATTAAATGACCAGAAAAATGTTAGAACTTCATCAGAAAGAAACACACAGGAGGTAACACACAGGGAGAACTAGGTTTCTGTCAATATTTAACTCTCTTCTCTGGGAAGTCCATGGATTTTTAAGTTCATAATCGAAATAAGGAAATCTTGATTTCTATTGAATAGATGAGATGGCTCACAATCTGACCAAGATACCAGAGAAATACATAGATTCATAGATAAATAATTTCTTATTACTTTATAACTAGACAAATGGACTTAAAATTCCTCTTCTATTAGTTTCATTGATTATCATATAGGTTTAACGAAATTGCCTGGTCTCTCAATCCAAGTGCCCACAACAGATGAATGGATAAAGAAGATGTCACACACACATGCGCGCACACACACACACACACACACACACACTGGAATATTACTCAGCTGTAAAAAAGAATTAAATCATTTGCAACAACATGGATGGATCTAGAAGGTATAATATTAAGTGAAATAAGTCAGAAGACAAATACCATATGATTTTACTCATGTGGAATTTAAGAACCAAAACAAAGATAAAAAGAGGCACACAGCCCGACTTAAATATAGAGAACTGGTGGTTACCAGAGGGGAAGTGGATGAACTAGGTGAAGGGGTTTAAGACTAGCCTTATCACGATGAGCACTGAGTAATGTATAGAATTGTTGAATCATTATATTGTACACCTGAAACTAATATAACACTGTACGTTAATTATACTGGAATTAAAAAAATAAATTAATTAATTTAAAAAAACTGTCCGGTTTCTAATAGGGATGATGAAAGTCATCTTGTAATTTATGTAAAATACATTGTAGTATATGTAGTTATAAGCTGTTACAAGTCCTATACACTGAAATTTGAAAATAATTAGCAAAGGGATAGAAACACTTTGATAAAGAAGATGGTAACAAGGCCCTTAACATCTGGAAAAAAAGCAAGGGTGGGACAAAAACAGCAAAACAAAGAAAAGAGCAACCTGACCATAAAAAGCACGTTAAACCTTTGAGAAAGAAGGAAAGTTCTGACATAAAAGAAAAAAAAGGACTAGTTCCTCAAACATGGATTGTAAGTACCAAAATTCATAAGGCTTAGAATAATTAAGGTGTACAAATGACTGATTATAATGCTGAGACTTATGGTCCCTTTTTAAACGGGAAAAAGCTGAATCTTATTTTGTAGTTATGCTCACATAAAGTTTTCAAAGCTAGGATTACCACATGGCCATCTGAGAACCAGGGAAAATGTAAATAAAGCAGCAAAGATACAGTGGTAAAAATATGGAGGAGAGGAATAAACATGATCGGCACAGGTGCCACATGGAAAAAAATAGTTTTGCTTGTCAGGAACAGGTGAAATAAATTCTTCAAAGACTTGTTAGAAAAGGAATTACGCTGGGGTTGTAGTTATACTGATCTGGAGAGAAAGGATTTAATGACTTTTTCACATTCACTGTCAGGCATACATATTTTCTAAGGTCTTGCCTAAATTTAGAGGGTGTGGCTCTAACTCTCATGGAATAATTCAAAGTTCTCCGTAGTCTAAAAATTGAGGATGGTTTGCAAATACTTGGAACATTAACCCTTGAGATTTCTGACAAGAGATGGCACAGTAGGAGTGATCAAAGACAATTTACTGAAGAACCTATTTACAAGGCATAGACAAGCTTAAAAGAAACAAGAAGGAATGGTGAAAAATCCCAGGACCAGTAACTATAAGAAACCATTGCAATTCCTAAAAATGGAAAGATGTGATTAGCAAAACTAGTAAGATGCACACTTGTCAGGGAGAAACCCACCTGTACAGCTACGGCCCTTTAGTATAGGAACAAAGCCACAAGCCGACCCATATCGAAACCAGGATGGAGGGAAATGGGACAAGGATGTATGCCAGCGCTTCCTTATCTTTCCGTCATCTGGGTTACTGCCAGTAATTCCCACAGGCTGAACCCAGCTGGAAACCAGGCAATGGACCCCCTTGTTTCAGTCACTAAAGGACAGCCTCCTAAGCGCAGAGCAGGATGGGAAACAAAAGTATAAAGTGGATCCAAAGTGTCAAGTGGAGAGTATCTAGCACAAACTGCCCATTCGAAGCATCTTCAAGTTGCTCCAGTGATTTGCTGGGTCAAGAAAACATTCAGGCAAAAACAAAGTCCATTTAGTCTGTCATTTCTTTTGGGCATTGTTCATGACCAACCAACACAATGAAAGAGTTGAATTGTCAGTACATGAAAAAAAAAAAAAAAAGAAAAGGTAAATACATTAAAAAAAAATGGAGGATTGAATGCTCCAAGGATAAAAAAGATGATTAAAAACAATGAGTATTTTCCAGTATGGACTGACACTTTCATTTGTATACTAAAATTAAAACAATGGCATAAAATGCAGATTTAGATGTCAGAATGAATTACACTGGTATAAAATGGCACAGAGAGAATATTAACAAGTGACCTTGAATCTAAGGTGATAGAGAACACTGCAATAATCCCAAAACTGATCAGAAAACAAAAGTACCAGAAAACTGGTAACATTTTTACATCCAATTTAGCCAAATTTAGTACTTGCAAAGTGATGAAGCAGTGAAATAAGTCTTTTTGAAGTAATATCAAAATACTGATTGACAGCCACAGAACAGTTGAGAAATTATTAGACACTAAAAGACTGGGATAGTTAACACAAAGATATTTATAAATATGTAGTTCTTGTGTTTGCAAGTGAATGTTCCTATATCTGAAATACACCTGAAAATAAGCACCAGGTGGTGTAAGTCATGGGAAGGAAGATGCCAATATAAAAATCTGTTCGGGTTAATTAATTAATGAATTTTAGTTACGAGTTTGAGGACACAGCTTAGCCAGGCTTCTAGTTAATTGAAGCTAGAAGACAAATAAATTGAGTGTGCTGTTCAATGTTCCAGCCTCCAGTTTAGTTCCATAAATTTCTGCTGAAGATTAAGTGACAACCTCTTCCAGAAGCTAGAGGCAGATATGCCTAAGCCATAATTACTCCCTCCAGGAGGCTATGGGCTTTGTGGGGGAAATGCGCACATAAACACATAATCCTTTCCTTTAAAAGGCCCAAATGAAAATGGTTGTGATGAGATGGGAAGATCGTGAAAATGGCCAGCACTGAGAATCATGAATATCTAAATCTTATTCTTCTACAGCTTCCTTCCTCAAGTTCCCTGAGGGAGGCTTATGGATAAAGAAGGTCTGATGAGGAACAAGCTTATTGAAAGCTTTGGCAAGCAAACCCCATTGCAGAACCTTAGAAGCATATCAGAATTAATGAGTTTCTTTTGCCCCCCGCCCCAGGCAGGCCTAAGGGTCCTTTGTGTACCTAGAACTGATTTTCAAAGGGAGTAAAGGAGACAGGGTACTTACCAACACCCAAAAGAAAGGAGAGGTCAGTGCTCATCATACCACCAGACTAGACATAGCATACTAGACAAAGAGAAGCAAACCATAGACGTGGAGATGAACTGCACTGACAGGGTCTCATGACATAAACCCCCTTTCTCCTCATCTTGACATTTCTAATCTCTGATACTACAACTAAATAAATATCCCTGTTTGTGCTATCCATGGCTATGTAATGAGCTACCCTAAAATCTAATTGCTTAAAACACCACCATTTCATTTTCTCTCACAACTCTGCATGTTGATTAGGCCAGGCAGCTAGGTAGCTAGGCAATTCTTCTCCTCCATCTGATGTTGGCTCAGCCTGCATTCATTTGATGGTTCCATTGGGCTGGGACATCCAAGATGGTTCACTCACATAGCTGGCAGTTGAAGCTCGCTATTGGCTGGAAGCTCAGCTGGGGTCTGGAACACATGCATGTATTCTCTTCATGGGGCTGAGGGTTCTCACAGCATGTTAGCTGATGTCCAAGAGAATTCACCCCCTCCCCCCCACAGAATGCATTTGAAGAATATACTTAAAGCCTAGGCCTAGAACAGACACAGTGTTACTTCTAACTCATTCTATTGTTTAAGCCATCATAGAACTGGCCCAGATTTGGGAGAAAGGAAAATAAACTAAAATAGAATTCCCTGAAATTTGTACTTCACTACAATTCTAGAGCATAAAATATTCCATTCCTAAGAATGATGTAAGGGACAGTGGTCACGTGGTGGTGCAGATAGTGGTCTTAAGTTCTCTCCAGAGAACAGCATCTTTTTTTTAGTGACCTCGAGTAGCAATAGGTAACGTTAATTGGCCAATGTTGTCAATCAGTTAGGAGTCGGAGACAGCTGCCTACTTACTGACTGATTAAATATATATCAGAATTTGCAAGTGTAAGAATACAGAATAAAAAGAGTCAAAGGAAATGGATGTTCAAAATGAGATGAGTTCAGAGAGTAAGTGAAGGGAAGATCTGACCTCACTAAATCTGGATGGTAACACTTAACTCACAAAGTGAAGTTCAGCTGAGATTAATTTTAAAAACCCTATAGAATAAATATGGTGTTTAGCAAAATGTCTTTTCAGAGAGTATGATCTATGGGATATGAATATGATGAATTCAGTTTCTTATAACTTAAATGTCATTCCTTTCGTGTGCTTGGATATCCGCCCTTTCCTTCAACCAGATAAGCATGCTTATTATTTTAAAAAAACAATAACAATAAGCTAGGAATATTCTTAAACTACTAGGAAACCTAATCTGCCCAATCAAAGGGAACTGTAGACAACAATCTGTTACAGAATGTGAAGGAAATAAACACTGAAAGAAGTTGGAAAAACTTTGAGCCAAATGTGTTTTTTTTTTCTGTTTGAACTGATTAATTTATTTCTCAAATGTAAGCCAGCTTAAGGAACACAAAAATAACTTATTATTTCAAACTCATTGTTTAAATGTTTATATATATTGCATTAATTGGTTTTAAATATATTTTTAAAATTTGTTGCCTTTAAATGTGTTTCTACTTTATTTGTCAGAGATTTTCTAGCGGAGCAAGTCTCCAATTTTATAATGGAAGTCAACAAGAAGATCAACTTTCATGTGTAGAGAATTGCTTTCATAGGCAATATTTGTTTCTAAAAGAGAGGCCATCTGCATTCTCCAGCTGACAGTTCACAGCCAGTAGCTGTTCTTTGGGACTACTTTTCTGCTATTACCTTAACATCAATTATTTGAGATTAGTTTATTTGGACGGGGCGCGGGGGTTGGGGGGGCAGAGAGAGACTGTGAGACAAATAATTTTTAATGGCTGAAATAGGAGTAGTCCGGCAAAGTTCCAGAAAGCAGCCAACGTTGTAACTGCCCAGGCCCAGAGACATCAATATGAGTAATAAAACCAAATCCTCTGGAGATACTTTGAAATTTTAGCCTGCAGTATCTTTGGAAATGTTTCACAGTGAAATTGTGTTTCCAATTCCATAGCCAATAGTTGTCACAACCATCTCCCCCACATTCTCCCAAACATGCAATGGCTTCTCACTCTGTTCATTTACAGCAATCACTTCAATTTATACCAGCAGTACAAGGTGGAGGGTAAGTCAGACAGCCACTTCTGATTCACTCGTTTAAAAACAGTGCTGTGATGTCTTTTCCCCTTGCACATCTGACAGAGGAACTGTGCAGTGTTCACCAAGTGTTCTAAGCCCTACCTGAAGAATATTCAAAAAGGGTGATTGATAAGCACTGCAGGAGTGGATTGATTCTTAAGACTTAACATATGAACCTCACTATTCTTTGTGGACAGAGGAGGGAAAGAGAAACAAGACAGAGAGAACATAAATGTGGTCTCTCTCTTTCTCTCAGTCTCTCTCCCTCTCTCCCCTACCCCTCTCTCTTTGGTTTTCATCTTCTTAAACTTTTTCCCCTCCAAAGGGACCTAAACCTCAGTTACCATTCAAAAAAATGCACTAGATGCATGTTTAACTTCTTAGGACCTCCCTGTGCCTCATCTAATGAGGATATAGACATAATCCTTACTCTACAGGATAATTGTAAAGATTTATGAAAGTGAAATACTTAGAAAAAGTGTCTGGTAATAGTAGTCATTCAGTACATGTTATCTGGGCTTATAAAACTTTACATAGGATTTAGACTGATATGCAACATAGTCTAGCCTTGGGCCTCTTGTGAACTGTAATTTATACCACATTATTTCCCCTACTCTTGCCTGCCTACCCTTTTGCTATACACATACAGTCATTAAATCTTATATCCAGACTTCTAAAGTAGTAAGAAAAGAGAGTTAGTGCTACCAATGATTGATAGGATGGTAACATACCAAAAACACAAAAGCCAAAACACCTTTGAAAATCACCTTCAGAAAGAATGATGATGGTAATGGTGGTGATGGCTCACATTGACTGAGCACCACCCATTTTCCAAACATTGTGCCCAAACATTAGCCTTTTGATGTAAGTATTCCTGTATCTATTTTATAGATGAGAAAACTGAGGCTTAGGTTTTATTTCATTTTTAAGTTTATTTATTTGGGAGAGAAGACAGAGAAGGGGAGGGACAGAGGGAGAGGGAGAGGGAGAGAGAGAATCCTAGGTAGGCTCCATGCTGTCAGCGCAGAGTCCAATGTGGGGCTTGATCTCACAAACCGAACTATGAGATCATGACCTGAGCTGAAATCAAGAGTTGGATGCTTAACCACTGAGCTACTCAGGAGTCCAGAGTCTTAGGTTTTATAGATTGCCTCTACCTTCCTTTATCTTATGCCTTCAAAGTCAAGTTTTTAAAGTGTTACCTATTTTCTTGACTCTACTTCCTTAATACCATTGACTTGTTAACATAATCATCCCCACCTCATGGCTGAAATGAAACAAAATCATTTATGCCCTCATTATTACCAAATCAAATTAGTCCTTCTCACCTTATGTTAGTTAATTATATGATAGCAAGTGATACTGTTGACCAATCCCTCTTTTTTAAAAAATGCTCTCTATCCTTGGTTCCCATAATACCACATTCTCTTGGTGTTTGCATTTGTGTACTTATTGTGGTCACTTTTTAAGGTTGCTACCCCTGTGTGCATCTTACGAGATAAGCTTCTAAATATTTTTGTTGTCACCAGGGGACAAACTATATTTTGAATAATAAAACGACATGCAAAGACATATTTATACAATTTCATGAAACTTTTTTTCTTACTGTGTGCAAATGTCTTCTGATAAATTTACCTTACCTCATTAAAACTAATACTGTTGGCCATAATTCATCCCATTAATTTCCTGGTTTCTATACTTTTCAACATTATGTCTCAATATGTTCTCTCGCGTGTGGTTCAAACAAACCCTAATGTTTGATTACAATCAAACATGACATTAGGATTATTTTCTAATTTTAATATTCCATTGCCTGATTTCATTCCTAGTGAAAAAGCAAACAAGTCTGTGCCAATACCATTACCATTTCAAACATCATTTGTGCATTCATTAGTTCATTCATTCAGCAATAGCTATTTAGCATCTTCCAGGCACAAGGTATTATGCTTGAGACCGCAAAGGATACAAAGATAACTTGGACATGGACTTGTCTTTCAAAGATATCATATTCATGTTATACATTCATTCATTTAACATTTTAAAACAATTGTTATTTATGAATACTTGTATGTCTTCCAAACATTTGTAGATCTATAACTCATTAATTCCTTGATTCAAGACTAATGCTTTTAATCATGTTCATCCAACTGCCACTAGAAACTCAAATCTAACAAGTCATTTGTGTGGACTTTTCTTTAGTTTTTGGATAAAACTTAAGGCCTCTTTTCATTCTCAGAAAGCTTTTTTAAAATTTATGTATTTATTTATTTTTCAACATTTTGTTTTGTTTTGTTTTGTTTTGTTTTTAGAGTGAGCAGGGGGTGAAGACAGAGGGAGAAAGAAAGAATCTTAAGCAGGCTTCATGCTCAATGCAGAGCCCGACACAGGACTCAATGCCAGGAACCTGGGATCTTGACCTGAGCCAAATTTAAGAGTTGGATGCTCAGTCAGGAGCTGGTTGGCTCAGTCAGTTGAGTGTCCAACTTTGGCTCAGGTCATGATCTCGTGGTCTGTGAGTTTGAGCCCCACGTCAGGCTCCATGCTGACAGCTCAGAGCCTGGAGCCTGCTTCGGATTCTGTGTCTCCCTCTCTCTCTGCCCCTCCCCCGCTCATGCTCTGTCTCTCTCTCTGTCAAAAATAGATAAACATGAAAAAAAAATTTTTTTAAAAGAAGGAGTTGGATGCTCAACCGACCGAGCCACCCAGGTACCTGAGAAAGCTTTATCTGCTAACCAACAATTAATACTGAGATCCAAGTGACTGAGCGATTAGGTATGATCCAGTTGTGTTACATGAGGCAAATATTAATGACAACTAGATAACAAGATCCCTATAAAGTGTATTTTTGTCTGTTTTTAGGACTTGTTTTCATAACTTTGGCAAAATTCTTCATTTAGATAACAACCTGCCACTCACTGGTTTCTAATCTCAAAGAGAATGAAAGATTATGTTTTATCTTTTCAGAGCATGTTGGATAACATATTTTTAATCGAGTAGAATTATTTTCCGGTCAAGACATATAAACCCTTACAAAGCAAACTAATCATTTGGGCTGTTAACAATGTCTGGTTCTGTGGGCACTTTCGGAATGAATGTGCTATGAAAGGGGTGACCACGTACAGAGTTCATGCTGTGTTGTTAGCCCCGTAAGATGTGCCAGCTACACCTTATCCCAAATGATTTTTAGTTTTATTGGGAATGGCAGCCAAGCATGGCAGTGCAGGCTGGTAGAAAGAAATCTTAGTCAACAATATGCCAAAAGGAATCTGAAGATATACACGAACTACAACACAGCAATTTCACTATGGGATATACATTCTTACATATATGCCAAGAAAACTTGCATGTGTAAAGATGCTTCTCCCACCATTATTTGTAATAAGGAAAAGCTAGAAGGAACTCAAATGTCTAACATACACACACACACACACACACACACACACACATAGGGGACAAAAAGACTCTATTCTGTGAATACTGTAAAATGAATAACCTAGATCAAAATATATCCTTATGCATAAATCTGACTGTTGAATGACAAAAGTATAATTAGAGAGATACATCCAATACAACATCACACATGCAAATTCTGAAAGCACAGGATGGTATGAGATTATGGTAAATTATAAAACATAGATAAAAGACATACATACTAACTTTAGAAGAGTTTCTTCTAGTAAGAAAGGAGAGGAAAGATTGGGAAGGGAGGAATTTTATGTGTTCTTTAAGAGTCTTTTTAAGAATTTTAAATACACACAGCCAAATCTTGACATTTGTTAAGTCTGAGTTGCAGGAAATACGTTATTTAGTTCAGTCTCTTTGATCTTCCTTACAATTTAAACATTAGTGGTTTTAAGCTTTCTTTTTTTTTTTAATGACAATAGTGACATGTAAACTTGGATCAAATCTGAACCAGAGCCAATATCTAGTGTAAGAAAATTGTGTCTGGACCATCAAATGTTTTTCATCCATCTGATTAAGATAATGATGCAATCAATTATGATGCCAAGAGGTTTGTCCAGTTTGAGGCCGACCTTAGCTACAGGTATTTAGTAAACAGTGCTCACAGAGGCTGAGCAGGTTGTCAGGGTCCCTGTCACAAATTCTGGGTTCCACACAGAATGGAAGATAAGGCAAAAGTAAATAAAAACATTAAAATTTTTTTTAAATGCTCATGCTCTCTCTGTCTGAAAAATAAATGAAAACATTAAAACATTTTTAAAAAAGAATGGAAAATAAGGGTACTAATGAGGAACCAGTCTGAAATTACCTACCTAAAATTTAGTGCACTGCCTGGGTTCCCTGGACAGGCAAGAAACAAAAGAGAATAGACTTAAAAAATAAAACTAAACCGAGACTAACAATACCCATTGTTTTAAATGGCATTCCTAATTTTCCACACAACTTTGTCATACCATGGAAAGCATTGTGCCGCATTAGCCCTTCACATGCATTGCTGCATTTTATCCTTATGTCTAGGCTAGATTTATCCATAGTTATGGGTGAGGGAACTGAGTCATTGTTACTAAGTGTTGAAACTTGAGTTTAAGTCTAAATAAAGGAAAAGAAGGAAGGAAGGAGTAAAAGGAAAGAAGGGAAGGAGAAGAAAGTCCCCACAATATATTTCAGTAAAACAAAGATTTAAAAAAATTTCAAGGGGAAAAATTCTAGTATAAAGCTAATAAAATTTCTTTTTTTTTCCCTTAGTCAAGTCTATTGTTGCTACAACTGGAAAAGTTGACCGACGGTACCTCTGCCTAAAGAATTAGTAGAAACTATCCACATGCAAACAATATTCTTGGTTCTAATATCAAACATTTCTGTGGTCTTTTTCATACCTTAAACTGAAAGGAGCAGGTGAATAAATATAAAATAACTTTGAAACAAAAAGAAAAGAATAAATGATTCCATATAAATTTAAACCAACATTCAACCGGGGGAGAAGGGAGAAAACTGAACATATATCAGTTGAATGAGAATTTTATTTTTATATCTCATGTATAACATTCTAGTCTTACAATGAGAAGTCATTTTGACATTTTAAAAACACAGGCAGTTATAAAAGCTATGGTTGGCTTGCATTTTTGTCAGTATCTGCTTTTCTCATGAGTCAAAATGCTGTGTAGACCAAAAGTCTGAATGACTTAAGATCCTTTGAGAACATAATTATTCAGGTAACTTGAAAGAAAGGGGTGGTGGTGGAGAGACCTAGGGAATAAATTCTAAGAAAAATAACCAAATTATAAGTTAATTATGTTTAGCTTTATAGAAAATATATCTTCAATTGGAAATATATTTTTGATTATAGGGAACTTTAACTTTATCATATTGGAGAATTGAGCATGATTTTGTTATCAACATTTGAAAACATCCTTGTCTGATAAGAATAAATGATAACTCTTAAACCCCTCTTCACTTAGTACCCTCCACCTCTCATCTCAGGGAAGAAACAAGAAGTTAGGTAAACAACAAGTGACACCTAAATCACTTTCTAAGTAATAGGAAGTAGAACTTTTTATGATTCTGGTGGATCCCAAGGTAAAACAAAAGAAATCTTATGATCTTCAGTGAAATTATGGGGCCTTATGGGCTCAAAGCTGTGATAATTACAAGAGACTTTCTTCAATACACATTTCAAATATACTTTCATGATGGGGAGCATATGATTAAGCTGGGACACCAAAGTAGAGGAAATGCTGTTTCCAAAGAAGTGTCAGACAAAATGCCAAATTTATAAAGCAGTTAAACTTAAGAAAAAAAGTTATGTGATTCTTAGACTTGTCAGCCACATTGAGTTGATGAAAGAGCCAGTTGTGAGGAACTTGTGGGGAATTTTTTTTGGGAAAACTCTTTGGAGCTACAGAGGGAGTAAACAACCAGATAAAGTAGTAAAGTCGGAGGGCATTTCAGGTAAGAAAAATCCAGAAATGGGCGAGGACTTTCACATAGCCCTTAAAAAGTGCTCCACAAAAGAATCAGCTTCAAATAGCTGTTGGGATTAAAGAGCATAGAGCCATCTGTTGTCAACATAGTCAAAATAAGAACTTTCCTGCTCCCCTTAACTACTACTCCCCTTCCTTTATGTACACCCTGCCCTTAAACTCAGCTGAGACAGAAAAAGTAGCCAATAATTAGGGATGGAAATTTAAAAAGGAACATTTAAAAGAGAAGAACATTCTCAGTGGCTCAGTATGTTAAGTGTTCAACTTCAGCTCAGGTCCCATGATCTCACGGCTCATGAGTTTGATCCAAGCATCAGGCTCTGTGCTGACAGCTCAGAGCCTGGAGCCTGCTTCAGAGTCTGTGCTTCCCTCTTTCTCTCTGCCCCTCCCCCACTCATGCCCTGTCTCTCTTTCTCTCAGAAATAGATAAACATTAAAACATTGAAAAAAAGAATTAAAGAGAAGAACATTCTCCCTTTCTGGCAGGTATAGAATAAGAATACAGAAGGATCATGAAGCTACTGTAGGTGAGCAAAGCTAAAAAAATATAACAATAGACTTCTTAGTGTAAAGAAGTCTCCTCCAAATAAGTAGATATATATTTAACTGTCTTTATGCATTTACAAATAAATTTTCATTTTCCAAGTTATCATTTGCAAATCTATTTGATGTAGTCTTTACTGAATCACCATATAGCACTTACCAACTCTACTAGGGAAACAATTTTTGGGTTACTTTCTGTGTGTTAATAGTAACATGCCTAGAGCCCAAGAGGTAAGAGTAGGAATTTGAAGAACCAGAACATCACCACATTCTTGTACACAATTCCACCTTTTCATGATTAATGATTCCACATTTGTAGTAGAGTGTAAATGTGGGCCCCAAATTTAAGTTTCTTCATTACTCATTATATGGAAAAAATGAGGGTGTCAAAGACCGCATTTCACATAACACTGACAACTCAAAGAAGAAATTTGTTCAAAAAAGCAGTCTTAACAAGTAAAATTTATGAACCGTCACTAACAATAATTACTTAATAACAAAGCAATATTGGCAATGTTCTTTTTGAGGTGAACTTTAGGATAGATTCGTTGGCATTTAACTTTTAAGGATGCAATTTTAAAAGAAATTTTTATTGGATTAATTTTATTTTGATCCGATTCAATTTTCCATCTCACTTTAAATTATTATTTCCGAACACAGTATGCAGTACTTGCAGACTCATTCTATTTTTATTAGAAAATGTAAGTTTTCTGCAAATGCTACTGGATTCAATCACCACATTATAAGTTTTCTTTAAATGTTCTTTAAAAGAATATTTTGTGCTTATAATCGTGTTGTAATGATGGTCATCTATGTGTCACTAAACAAATTTTAAAAATTCCAGTTCAGCCCAAATTCATGGAGCATTTATCCATTTTGCCATTCCTAGACTTTGTGTTAAATGAAAACTTGCAACACAAAAAGTAATCATTTACCATGAGTAGGCCCTTCGCTGGCACTGGAGCAGTGATACTAACGCTTATGTATTACCTTCATCTTAGAAACTCATGAGAATCCAGTGGTCCTGCAGGGGACTTGGATTGGGTCTTTTTGAAAAATCCTTCCCTAGCTCATAAATCTTATAGAAGTTAAAGATTTTTTACAATAAGCCAAAAGAAAGGTTATTTTTTTCAAGTAAAGAATAACAAGCAGTGTTAGGCTAGGAGATGTTGAGTAAGTGTGTTTGGCTTAGGGTCCAGCCAGTTCAGAGAGAGCCCTTGTTAGGCTACAGAAAGCCCAGAAGAGGTGATTAACAGGGTTTTATTGTAGCCCTGACCACATCAACCTAACTCTTCAGCATAATTATCTGAGGTGTTGAAAAGACTGCCTTCAACTGGTACAATATTAAGCTTTCTCATTTGCGTTTCAGGTAAACAGATGATTCTTCCCATTATATAGTGAGTAGGTATCACACAGGCTCAATCATATGGCAATCATTTAACAATAACCAAGCTGTAAACATGTCTGCTCAGTGGGAAATTCAGAGCCTTTAAAGATAGGACCCACAGAAACTATTGCACTCAGGAAATGAATAACATCACAAAACCACTTTTCTAATAACATTATTAGAAATAAACATAAATTAGAAATGAGGCATAAAGAACCCTTTGAGTTCCATCCAACAAGACAAAGAGATAATTAAACACACACACACACACACACACACACACACACACGTCTGCCACTGAAAGCAGCTTCTGTTGGCTTAGAATGTTAAGATGATCTCTGTGGTGAATGGAGTGGATAATGGGCCTTTAGGATCACAGTAGGCAAAGCACCGTGTTATTCCACTGACCGAGAGACAATGGTTCCTAGCAGCAAGCCTGCAACAGAATATAACTCAGACAGAAGAAATGACACCAACAGAAAATAATGAAATAATCTGAAATGGATTTTTCAAAAAAGTAGATTTAGAATATTCAGAGATAATGAGGAAGCAATATCTTTGAAATAAAAATAGGAGATAATCTTATTCAATGAATGGAAGAGCTGAATAATAGCCTTTGGAAATTTTGGAAAGAAAATAATGCATCACAAAATTAAATACAGAACAAGTGTATTTATTTCTTTTTATTTTTGAACTTTTTATTTATTTATTTGATAGAGAGAGAAAGAGAACAAGCAGGGGAGGGGCAGAGAGACAGGGGCAACAGAGGATCTGAAGTGGGTGCTGTGCTGATAGCAGAGAGCCTGATGCAAGGCTTGAACCCACAAACTGTGAGATCATGACCTGAGCCAAAGTTGGAGACTTAACAAACTGAGCCACCCAGGCACCCCAGAACAAGTGTATGTAAACTAAAATTTAAGGAGTCACCTAGAACAGAGCAGAAAGACATAAGAAGTTAAACTCCTCCTACATGCAGTCAGCACTCAGATTTCCAGACTGCCTTGAATCTTGGATTCAGTTATATATATATTTCATTCCACTAATCAGACATGCTCATTTGAGACTTTGATTTGGAAGTGAGCCAAGAAAGGAATTTGTCTGTTTATGCAACTCTCACTTTTTCTGGCATGAGTAGAGAAAGAGGAACTGGTATTTTATGGCGGCAAAGCCAGAGTGGCTCCAAGACAGTCTTCCTGGTAAAGAAGGTGTCTCAGAATTCCAGGAAGGGTTGCTCTCCCCTCCATATACACTGGGGAAACAGACATGGCAGTTTGCTCAGCAGAAAACTTGAGAAAAAAAAAGAAAGAAAAGTTCTCTGATGCAGTTTTGGAAAAATGTTTTTCTGCTTAAGATTGAGAACCATAATTACAAACGGTGAATTGAAATATCGGCAAACTTCATTAATACTTAAATAATGTCTGAAAATAATAAATTATTGCTTTTTATATTTCAAACAGGATTGTATTAAATTCCCTAGAAGTCCACACTTTTAATTATCTTAGCAGAACATCATTATGTACTCTTTGAGTTTCAAGGTCAAGCCAACAATATTTAAACTGGAACACAACCTCTTATGTATTTTTCACTAAATTTGCTCTCCAGGAAGTCCCTCACTTAGGGGAAAACTATATCCTAAAGCATATTTTAGGTCAGATATAAAAAACAGATAAAGATATAAACATATAGGTTTATATGGATAGATAGATATAGATATACATACAAAAGTTAGGTTAGCTTCCTATTTTGGTCCACAGATGTCAAATAGAGCATAGATCTGAGTAATAATGTCACCAAGAGTACAACAAGAAAGAAGCTAGTTGAGCAAGAGCTCAGGAAATATGTGATCAAGAAATATGTTAATACGATGGTCTGAATCATTGGGCCAAGCAAAACATCTCTTAAATAAGAATACGCCAGACCTTTGGGGTGCCTGGGTGACTCAGTTGGTTGAGCGACCGACTTCAGCTCAGGTCATGATCTCATGGTTTGTGAGTTCGAGCCCCTCATCCAACTCTGTGCTGATGATAATTCAGGGCCTGGAGCCTGCATTGGATTCTGTGTCTCCCTCTCTCTCTGCCCCTTCCCTGGTGGTGCTCTGTGTCTCTCTCTCTTGCTCTCTCAAAAAGAAACATTAAAAAAAAAAAGAATACTCCTGATCTTTAAAAAGAGAAAATATAATTCTATCTTTTCTGTGATTTTAAAACATTATAAGCCTTGAATAGTTGATAGGAGAACTATGTTTTTTAAAAGTAAAAAACCACCCTAACTTCCAATACATAAAAATAACCCCCATTAACAGATGGCCTCTGATTTCCAAATGCCAATAATTCTTCTATGTATAAATAAGGATATATGTTACAGAAAAAGCTTGTAGTATTCATGCCACTTAATTTTTTTTAATGTTTATTTATTTTTGATAGAGAAATCACAAGTGGGGGAGGGGCAGAGAAAGAGGGAGACAGAATTCAAAGCAGGTTCCATGCTATCAGTGCAAAGCCTGACATGGGGCTCAAACTCACGAAATGTGAGATCATGACCTAAGATAAAGTGCGACAATCAACCAACAGAGCCATCCAGGTGCCCAGGCCACTTTTAATTATTAGTAAATCTTTCTAATTATTGATGGTGAACAAAAGCATGTGTATTCTGATCTCTTTCTAAAAATTCAGTGAAATTTAATAAAAAAAAATTAAAAATATTTTTTAAAAATATAAATAAGGAAAGTAGGGGATATGCAAACAATAAAATTGCCTAATTGTATATATAAAATAAGGTAGATAAAAGAAAATGGTTGGAATCAGTTAACGTAATTAAGTTGAGTTTTCTGACTTTTCCTTTCAAAATACAGGTACTTTTAGTTTGCTTCAGATGAAGAAAATCCAGCTATTTACTACTAATAAGAAGTATTCATAATGCAGAGTATCAAGAAAGATTTAAAATGTAGGTTTGGTCAAGAATATATCAAACAGGAGAGGAGCCAAGATGGCGGAAGAGCATGGAAGTTTTTTGTGTGTCTCGCGTCGATGAAATACAGCCAGACCAACACTAAACCATCCCGCACACCTAGAAAACTTATTGGAGGATTAACACAACAATCTGCACAACCTGAAACACAGAGTTCAGCAGGTATATGGGGAGGAGAGGTGAACTTGGGGAGCAAGAAACCGCGGGAAGGGAGGTGCTTTTGCAGGCGGAGAGAGGATGGAGATGGGGGTGGGGGGGGAGAATACAGGAAAAGCACCCCTCCCCAAAAGTAGCTGGAGAAAAAGTGGAAAATTGGAAACAGCCACAGGGACTAAACTAAAAAGGGAGAAAGGAGAAAGGAGAGGGTTTAAAGCCCATTAGGACTGTAAACAAGGGGAGTGCAAAGGCTGCAACTCCACAGCTGATACCTGGCGGTGCTTTGGTGGGAAGCGTGAATCCCCAGGAACAGAGTAGGGTTCCGGAGGTTCTTGGGCCACACGGGGAAAAGCGGTTCCACTGCTGGAAGGACATTTGGTAGAGACTGTTGAAGCCACCTGATCCGAACAGACCCCAGAGAATGGCCACATTCGCTGGTGCTGGAACAAGGTCATTAAGGATGAAGCCTGGTGCCAGATGTGTGTTGTGATCTTCCATAATCCCTGAAATGCTGCTGCTGCACTATCTCGCAAACTTTTTCTGGGGCAGGCTGGCACCTGGCCGCAGTCTCGGGGCACTGGCAGCAGCAGGGTCCAGCAAGCATTCCTGGGTGAGGCTGACATTCGGCCATTGCTCGGTGAGACCCTCCCACAGAGGGGCGGAACAGGTCAAAGCCGCAGTCCTTCAGAAGTAAGGGGCCGGGGAAACAGCTGCATCTGAGACAAAACTGAGGAGAGAGGTACTGCCTGGGGCTTGGTCAAAGATAGTGAAAAAGCAGGGGAGTGGATGAAAGCTGAAGACAGAGGACTGGTGTGCAATTGCTGATCATGGAGAACAGAGTTCTGGCGCTAGAGACTGGGTAGCTGGGTGACGCCATTTTCACTGCTCCCGCGCATGCGTATACATACCTATGAGCGCCACAACACTCCACGCCAGTAGGAAAGCAGCGCCATCTAGTGGAAAATGGAGCCATTACACTGAGCCCTGCCCAATTGGGCCAACCTCACCCTTCAAGAACACAAGTCTTACCGCCTACTTAGTTTATGGACTATAAAGTCTGAGTTCTAGGGGAAAACGAAGTAATTTCATAGTCTGAGTTCTAGGGGAAAACGAAGTAATTTCAGTCCTATTTCAATCTGTTAGCAGGTCCATCTATTCACTTTTCTTTTTTTTCCTCTTTTCACCTTATTTTCTTTTCCTTGAATACAGAAAGAAAAAATTCATTTCTTTTTTCAATTTTTATTAAAAATTTTTTCTTTAATTTTTTTTTACTATATTTTTTACTTTTGTGTAAATGTTTTCAAATTCTATTTTACTCCCATCATTTCATTTTAGTCTACTTCAGTGTATTCATTTTCTCAAATTCTCAAACGATTTCCTTTTTATTCCCCCTTTTTTCTCTAATCTATCAAACCACTTTCAACACCCAGACCAAAACACACCTAGGATCTAGCATCATTTATTCGATTTGTGTGTGAGTGTGTGTGTGTTTCATTTTTTAATTTTAATATTTTTTAACTTTAATTTTTTTACCTCAATTCCTTTTCTCCCTTCAAAATGATGAAACGAAGGAATTCATCCCAAAAGAAAGAGCACGAAGAAAAATGACAGCCAGGGATTTAACCAACACAGATACAAGCAAGATGTCTGAACCAGAATTTAGAATCATGATAATAAGAATACTAGCTGGAGTCAAAAATAAATTAGAATAAGTTAGAATCCCTTTCTGTGGAGAAGTAAAAACTAGTCAGGATGAAATAAAAAATGCTATAAATGAGCTGCAATCACAGATGGATGCCATGGTGGCAAGGATGGATGGGGCAGAACAGAGAATCAGTGATATAGAGGACAAACTTATGGAGAATAATGAAGCAGAAAAAAAGAGGGATATGAAGGCAAAAGAGCACGATTTAAGAATCAGAGAAATCAGTGACTTATTAAAAAGGAACAACATCAGAATCATAGGGGTACCAGAAGAGGAAGAGAGAGAAATAGGGGTAGAAGGGTTATGTGAGCAAATCATAGCGGAAAACTGTCCTAACCTGGGGAAAGACACGGACATCAAAATCCAGGAAGCACAGAGAACCACCATTAGATTCAACAAAAACTGACCATCAACAAGGCATATCATAGTCAAATTCACAAAATAGTCAAGCAAGGAAAGAATAATGAAAGCAGCAAGGGAAAAAAAGTCCCTAACCTACAAGGGAAGAAAGATCATGTTTGCAGCAGACCTATCCACAGAAACTTGGCAGGCCAGAAAGGAGTGGCAGGATATATTCAATGTGCTGAACCAGAAAAATATTCAGCCAAGAATTTCTTTATCCAGCAAGGCTGTCATTCAAAATAGAAGGAGAGATAAAAAGTTTCCCAGACAAACAAAAATTAAAGGAGTTTGTGACCATTAAACCAGCCCTGCAATAAATTTTAAGGGGGAACTCTCTGAGGGGAGAAAAGATGAAAAAAATACATATATATATGTATGTATATATACTATATATATATATATATATATATATATATATATACCAAAAAATACCAAAAGCAACAAAGATTAGAAAGGACCAGAGAACACCACCAGAAACTCCAACTCTACAAGCATCATAATGGCAATAAATTCATAATTTTCAGCACTCACTCTAAACGTCAGTGGACTCAAAGCTCCAATCAAAAGACATAGGGTAACAGAATGGATAAGAAAACAAGATCCACCTATTTGTTGTTTACAAGAGACCCACTTTAGACCTAAAGACACTCTCAGATTGAAAATAAGGGGATGGAGAACCATCTATCATGCTAATGGTCATTGAAAGAAAGCTGGAGTAGCCGTACTTATATCAGACAATCTAGACTTTAAAATAAAGACTGTATCAAGAGATGCAGAAGGGCATTATATCATAATCAAGGGGTCTATCCACCAAGAAGACCTAACAATTGTAATCATTTATGTGCCAAATGTGGAAACACCCAAATGTATAAATCAATTAATCACAAACATAGAGAAACTTATCGATAGTAATACCATAATAGTAGATTTCAACACCCCACTCACAACAATGGACAGATCATCTAATCAAACAATCAACAAGGAAACAATGGCTTTGAATGACACACTGGACCAAATGGACTTAACAGATATATTCAGAACATTTCATCCTAAAGCAGCAGAATATACATTCTTTTCCAGTGCACATGGAATGTTCTCCAGAATAGACCATATAGTGGGACACAAATCAACCATAAGTAAGTACAAAAAGATCGAGATCATACCATGCATATTTTCAGACCACAATGCTATGAAACTCTAAATCAACCACAAGAAAAAATTTGGAAAGGTAACAAATACTTGGAGACTAAAGAACATCCTACTAAAGAATGAATGGGCTAACCAAGAAGTTAAAGAGGAAATTAAGAAGTATATGGAAGCCAATGAAAATGATAACACCACAACCCAAAACCTCTGGGACGCAGCAAAGGCAGTCATAAGAGGAAAGTATATTGCGATCCAGGCCTTCCTAAAGAAGGAAGAAAGATCTCAGATACACAACCTTAGGCCTTAATGAGCTGGAAAAAGAACAACAAATAACACTCAAAACCAGCAGAAGACAGGAAATAATAAAGATTAGAGCAGAAATTAATGCAATCAAAACCAAAAAAACAGTAGAACAGATCAATGAAACCAGATGCTGGTTCTATGAAAGAATTAACAAAGTTGATAAACCACTAGCCAGTTTGATCAAAAAGAAAAAGGAAAGGACCCAAATAAATAAAATTGAGAATGAAAGAGGAGAGATCACAGCCAACACAGCAGAAATAAAAACAATAATAAGAGAATATCATGAGCAATTATATGCCAATAAAATGGGCAATCTGGAAGAAACGGACAAATTCCTAGAAACATATACACTACCAAAACTGAAACAGGAAGAAATAGACAATTTGAACAGACCCATAACCAGTAAGGAAATTGAATTAGTAATCAAAAATCTGCCAAAAAACAAGAGTCAAGGGCCAGGTGGCTTTCTACCACCTTGGGAATTCTACCAAACATTTAAGGAAGAGTTAACACCTATTCTCTTGAAGGTGTTCCAAAAAATAGAAATGGAAGGAAAACTTCCAAACTCTTTCTATGAAGCCAACATTACCTTGATTTCAAAGCCAGGCAGAGACCCCACTAAAAAGGAGAACTATAGACCAATTTCCCTGATGAACATGGATACAAAAATCCTCAACAAGTTATTAGCCAACCGGACCCAACAATACATTAAAAAAATGATTCACCACGACCAAGCGGGATTTATACCTGGGATGCAGGGCTGGTTCAATATCTGCAAAACAATTAACATGATTCATCACATCAATAAAAGAAAGGACAAGAACCATATGATCCTCTCAATAGATGCGGGGAAAGCATTTGACAAAATAAAGCATCCTTTCTTGATAAAAACCCTCAAGAAAGTAGGGATAGAAGGATCATACCTAAAGATCATAAAATCTACATATGAATGACCCAACACTAATATCATCCTCAATGGGGAAAAACTGACAGCTTTCCCCCTAAGGTCAGGAACAAGACAGGGATGTCCACTCTCGCCACTGTTATTCAACATAGTATTGGAAGTCTAAGCCTCTGCAGACAACACAAAGAAATAAAAGATATCCAAATTGGCCAGGAGGAGGTCAAACATTCACTCTTCACAGATGACATGATATTCTATATGGAAAACCCAAAAGATTCCACCAAAAATCTGCTAGAATTGATTCATGAATTCAGCAAAGTTGCAGGATACAAAATCAATGCACAGAAATCGGTTGCATTCCTATACACCAACAATGAAGCAACAGAAAGAGAAATCAAGTAACCAATCCCATTTACAGTTGCACCAAAAACCATAACATACCTAGATATAAATCTAACAAAGAGGTGAAAAATCTATACACTGAAAACTATAGAAAGCTTATGAAAGAAATTGAAGAAGACACAAAAAAATGGAAAAAGATTCCATGCTCCTGGATAGGAAGAACAAATATTGCTAAAATGTCGATACTAACTAAAGTAATCTACATATTCAATACAATCTCTATCAAGATAACACCAGCATTCTTCACAGAGCTGGAACAAATAATCCTAAAATTTGTATGGAACCAGAAAAGACCCCGAATAGCCAAAGCAATCTTGAAAAAGAAAACCAAAGCAGGAGGCATCACAATCCCAGATTTCAAGCTATACTACAAAGCTGTAATCATCAAGACAGTATGGTACTGGCACAAGAAAAGACACTCAGATCAATAGAATAGAGAACCTAGAAATGGACCCACAAACATATGGCCAACTAATGTTTGACAAAGCAGGGAGGAATATCCAATGGAAAAAAGACAGTCTCATCAGCAGGTGCTGCTGGGAAAACTGGACAGCAACATGCAGAAGAATCAACCTGGACCACTTTCTTACACCCTACACAAAAATAAACTCAAAATGGATGAAAGACCTAAATGTAAGACAAGAAGCCATAAAATCCTTGAGGAAAAAAACAGGCAAAACCCTCTTTGATCTTGGCTGCAGCAAATTCTTACTCAACACGTCTCCAGAGGCAAGGGAAACAAAAGCAAAAATAAACTACTGGAACCTCATCAAAATAAAAGATTCTACACAGCGAAAGAAACAATCAAGAAAACTAAAAGGCAACCAATAGAATGGGAGAAGATATTTGCAAATGACATAGCAAATAAAGGGTTAGTATCCAAAATCTATAAACAACTTATCAAACTCAACACCCAAAAAACAAAAAAATCCAGTGAAGAAATGGACAAAAGACATGAACAGACGCTTCTCCGAAGAAGACATCCCGATGGCCAACCGACATATGAAAAAATGCTCCACATCCCTCATCATCAGGGAAATACAAATCAAAACCACAATGAGATACCACCTTACACCTGTCAGAATGGCTAACATTAACAACTCAGGCAACAACAGATGTTGGTGAGGATGTGGAGAAAGAGGATCTCTTTTGCTTTGCTGGTGGGAATGCAACTGGTGCAGCCACTCTGGAAAAAAAGTATGGAGGTTCCTCAAAAAACTAAAAGTAGAACTACCCTACGACCCAGCAACTGCACTACTAGGCATTTATCCATGGGATATAGGTGTGCTATTTCAAAGGGACACATGCACCCCCATGTTTATAGCAGCACTATCAACAATAGCCCAAGTGTGGAAAGAGCCCAAATGTCCATCAATGGATGAATGGATAAAGAAGAAGTGGTATATATATGCAATGGAGTATTACTCGGCAATCAAAAAGAATGAAATCTTGCCATTTGCAACTATGTGGATGGAACTGGAGGGTATCATGCTAAGTGAAATTAGTCATTCAGAGAAAGACAAAAATCATATGACTTCACTCATATGAGGACTTTAAGACACAAAACAGATGAACATAAGGGAAGGGAAACAAAAATAATATAAAAACAGGGAGGGGCACAAAACATAAGACACTCTTAAATATGGAGAACAAACTGAGGGTTATGGGAGGGGTTGTGGGAGTGGGGATGGGCTAAATGGGTAAGGGGCACTAAGGAATCTACTCCTGAAATCATTGTTGCATTATATGCTAATTTGGATGTAAACTTAAAAAAATAAAAATAAATTAAAAAAAGAATATTTCAAACAAATGCTAACAAGAAGAGATAGAAATAACTATATACTATTTCATTAAGCAGGGTTTATAACAAAAATGCATTTAATTGGAAAAAAAGAGGGAAACTTCAATGACAAATAATGTATACTCAATAAGGCACACCGTCCTTAAGCCTTTGCACCTTAGGGAAAGGAATAAGGAATGCTTCTAGAAGTAAATAAAGAAACTGAAAAAATGATTACCAAGTGTACTTACCAAGTATACATCTTTCAGAATTTAAGAAACATCCAAACAACCTTTATAAAGCTATAACATATAATATTCAAATACACCATAACTGAGCTTATATTAATAGATTAAATAAACTCTATAAGTAAAACACAGAAGGCACATATGTCCCGAGAACAAGAGCTGGTAAATTCAAAGCACAGAAAACAAAACCAACAAAAAGGAAGACAAAACTGGAATTTATCTAAGAGCTGATACTGTATAATCTTAAATGGTGGACACACATATCAGTAAAATGAAAAAACTTTTTTGAAGTTTAAAATTCTGTCATATCCCAGGAGCAGATTAGAGAGGAACTTCCAGTTTCCAGTTCCTCATGTAGAGACACTATTCTATCCTAACAACAAATGAAAAGCTGAACAGACTGAAAAATAAATAATTCCTCTTAGATGCACACAAGAGAGGGGAACACAGGCAAAACTGCTGCCACCAATATTGGAGATACAGACAGGTGAATAGAGGTAGTCATAAGTTACAGAGAAGCAGAGACTCACAAGCAGAAACTGCCTCAGGAACCAATAGCAGGAAATCTGAACTGCAATTCACAAATTGCTAGAGGTTTGGTTGGGGACAGCTCTGAGAGTTAAAAACTCTGGGGGACCCAGTCTTGGGGGCTCTCAAAATATTGTGAGACTTACCTCCCATAGTAAATATTAGAGAAATATTATTTTGGGTTTCTAGGAGGAGTGGGGTAAAAGGAACCATTTTGAAATACTCCAGAACATTCTTTCTTTAACAAGGACTGCCATCAAAAAAAAAAAAAAAAAAAAAAAGCTGGTTAATGGGAGCCTAGACTGCTGGGGTATTGTCAGAGTCTAACTGACCTGAGGAAAGGAAATACCCAACTGCAGCCAACTCTAGTGATCCTATCCCATCTCAGGGAACAGAAACAAGAAAATAAACAAACAAACAAACTGAGGGGCACCTCCCTGGCTCAGTCAGTTAAGTGGCAGACCTTGGCTCAGGTCATGATCTTGTGGTTCACGATTTCGAGCCCCACATCAGGCTCTGTGCTGACAGCTCAGTCTGGAGCCTGCTTCAGATTCTGTGTCTCCCTCTCTGCCTCTCCCCTGATCTCTCTCTGTCTCTCTGTCTCTCTCTCTCTCTCTCAATAAATAAATAAATAAATAAACAAATAAACATTAAAAAAATTAGAAACAAAAAAACTGAGAAACACTTGTGAAGTTCACAGTCCAGAGGTATGGGCTCCATAAAAGAATGAGACATAATCCTAACACTATAGAATACTTCCTTCCACATTCCTCAAAACCTATTTACAGTAGGTACTTTTACCTGGAATAACTTTCCCTGTCATCAAAAATAAAAAAAAAAAAATTCTAAGGCATAACAAAAGGGGAAAAAAAAAACACCGCTATCTGAAGAGACAGAGCTAGCAGAAGAATCAGACATGGCAGAGATGCTGGGATGAACAGACCCGGAATTTAAAACAACATTAGTTAATATGCTAAAGTCTCTGTTGGGTAAAGTATACAGCATGCATAAATAGATGGGGAATGGAAGCAGAGAAATGAAAATCCTAAGAAAGAACCAAAAAAGAGATGCTAGAGATAAAAAAAAAAGGAAAGAAACAAACCAAACAAACAAACAAACAAACAAAACTACTGTAACAATAATGAAGAATGCCTTTGACAGGCTTCTTGGTAGACTGGATGTGAAAGAGGAAAGAGCCTCTGTGCTATGCAATAGGATACTAAAAAATTGAAAAACAAAAAGAACAAAGACTTTCTCAATCAACAGAACAACAATAGAGTATCCAAAGACTGTGGGTGGGAAAGCTACAAAAGGAATAACATATGTATAATGGGAATACCAGAAACGAAAAGACAGAAAGGAACAGAAAAAGTATTTGATGCAATAATGAGAATTTCCCCAAATTAATGTTAGACACCAAACCATAGATCTAGGAAGCTCAGAGAATGCCAGACAGGATAAATGCTAAAAACAAAACAGAACAAAACAAACAAAAAATAAACAAACAAAAAAATTAAAAAACCGCACTACACACAAAGAAAATCTACATCTAGGCATATCATTTTCAAATTACAGAAAATCAAGGGTAAGGAAAAAACCCTGAAAGAAGACAGAGTAGGGGGAAAAAGTAATTTCTTCCAATGATTGGGATCAAATTCTTGCATGGCTGACTATGGGTGACTTTTAGTGGGTTTATGACTATTAGTGCAATGGCATAAGGACCAAAAATGTCCAGAAGCTTTTTCAAAGCCATAATTTCCTTAAGTGCTAGTTTCTGTACATCTACCATGCTTAAGATCATGATGGCAGAAAGTCAACCCTCTTCATAATTAACATAATTAACATCTTTGTATTTATGTAAGATACAAAGATATTTGCTCATTATTCCTGTTACAACTAGTATAACCATATATATTTCCCCACACTTCCTGGTCACTAATTTTCCAATATTCTTTTTTCCAGGTCACTAAAAAATTAGTCAATTAGCTCGACATATATACCAATCTCAGTTCATCTTTTTTTTTCTTCAAAAACATGGACAAGCAGATGTATCTCCAAAGACCATATTCTTGAAGAATTTTTCATCACTACACTCTTTTAGGGTCACTTCCCAAAGGAGTCATAATACAGAAGCTATTGACTTCTACCTGACAATGATTACCATGCACATCCATACATAAACCAGGCCCATTCTACTTTCTTCTCCATTAATTGGTAACAGAATACTTCCTGTGAAGCTATCGGAGTTAAGTAGGAGAAAGCAAAGGAATAGATATAGCAGGAGTCTGAACCAATGTCCGTGCAGTTTACTGTTACGGTTTAGATCTGCTTAAGCCAAGTCTTATGTAAACTGCTTCCATTTTATAATGCAACAGTGCTGTGCATGCAGTTTTATGTTTCAATAGATCAGATAATACTAAGTTCATGATAGAAATTACAGGACCGGGGGCGCCTGGGTGGCTCAGTCAGTTAAGCGGCTGACTTCGGCTCAGGTCATGATCTCGCGGTCCGTGAGTTCGAGCCCTGCATCGGGCTCTGTGCTGACAGCTCAGAGCCTGAAGCCTGTTTCAGATTCTGTGTCTCCCTCTCTCTGACCCTCCCCCGTTCATGCTCTGTCTCTCTCTGTCTCAAAAATAAATAAACATTAAAAAAAATTAAAAAAAAAAAAAAAAGAAATTACAGGACCCGCAGTTACTTGGTGTCTCAGGGTCCAGTGTTCTGTCTCTACACAGACCCAGCAGCAACGCAAGAGCCACTTTTCAAACAGAGAATGGTTGCTGGCCAAAGAAAGCACAGCTCTACTCTAAAACCCTAAAGGCATGAAATGTTATTCTCTTCCAGAGCTTTCCAATGGCTGTATATAGCATCTTTTTTTTGCCTTAGGTATTTCTAATATAATTGCATCTATAATTTCTAATATAATTGCATCGGTTATAAGGGGTAACTGAGAGGTATAGCCGGGTGGTATGCACCACACATTGGAACTGCTGCAAAACCCTATTTATGTATCCAGGCTGCACTCAAAACTGGCATTACTAAATGTATTGTAAATGGGTTAATTAACATGTCCAAATGTTTTATATGTTTCCTCCAAAATGCCAAAAGACCCAGGAAGTGGTATGTCTCACTATTCATACTAGGTGCTATGAGGTATAGAACCAATCTGCCACTTTAGACACTATCCATATAAAGTATATATATATATTTTTAATTTTTTCAATGTTTATTTTTGAGACAGAGAGAGAGAGAGAGAGACAGAGTGAGAGCAGGGGAGGGGCAGAGTGAGAGAGACACAGAATCTGAAGCAGGCTCCAGGCTCTGAGCTGTCAGCACCAAGCCCGACGCAGGGCTCGAACACATGAACCGCGAGATCATGACCTGAGCTGAAGTCTGGTGCTTAACCTACTGAGCCACCCAGCTGCCCCTAAAGGATATCTTGATATGGCCCAGAACACTGTGTCCCAGAAACCTCATCAATGTGGCAGACTTCTGATGTTTTGCAAGGATTATTACCCATTCTCTGGCATAGATTAATCTTATTAAGGCATCTTAGATGTTTGCTGTTTTATTCTTGCAGGGTCCAACGATCATACTCTCCCTCAGCACAATAAACCTTTGCAATGTTCTTTTGTTGACCAAGATGATCAAGGACATTCTAAACTATATTACAAGATCATGAGAGAACATAAAGTTTGGCAACATCCTTGCACCAGTCAGTAAAATTATACTGTTGTCTGTCTCTGCCATGTAAATGTGAACTGTTTCTGATTTTATTAATTAATGGGAACTGACAAGAGAGCGTTTGCCAGGTCAATAACTACATATTGATTTTCACAGACTGTTAATTTACTCCAGTAAAGACACTGCATTTGGAATTTCAGCTGTGGCACCCACAGTTACTTGATTATATGTGTTTTGTCTGGCTTTCCATGGACCGTCTGGATTTTGAGTTAAATTTTCCATTAATGGTCAAATAGATGGGATATATGTATCTCTCAAGTCTTGGATGATGGAACTAATCTCTGTTATTTCCACAGGGATGCATTATTGCTTTTGATATACAGTTTTGGTGAGGGTTGTTGAAAACAGCTGTAGGGACTTCCACTTGGTCCCTCCTACACTAATTGCCCTTACTCTATGAGTCAGGGAACCATTGTTGTGATTCTGACAGATATTAAATATATGTATACCTTCTGGGGCTGGGAAATAATAATAGGACTGGTCTGTAGTCTGTCTAGCTGTACTGTGAATAGAGCCAAAATTCCATTCATTGCTTGACTTGTGTCAAGTGCCCGCTGTGTACAGTTGTTTATAGGTACATTTTGGGTCTTAGAGAATCAACAAAAATTTAAAGACAATATATGATCAGTCCTAGAGATTCAAGGTTTTTTTTTTCTTTTTCTTTTAAATTTTTTTAAATGTTTATTTATTTTTGAGGGAGAGAGAAAGCGGACAAGCGGGGACAGGCAAAGAGAGAGAGGAAGACACAGAACCCGAGGCAGGATCCAGATTCTGAGAGTCCAATGCGGGGCTCAAACTCATGAACCACAAGACAATGACCTAAACCGAAGTCGGATGCTTAACCGACTGAGCCACCCAGGCACCCCTCAAAGTTTTTCTTTTACCTAGTGCTCAGTCTCTTAAGTTCATGGCTGAGGTTCTTCTGGGGAGAACTTGGAGAAAATATCATGGTATACACTGCAGTCTTTTCTTCAGAGTGTTTGGCCTCCCTCTCAGTCAAGTCTATATGGATCTGTGAAGTGATATGGTTCTGGAAATAGGATATAAAACTACAGAATATAATCTTCCTACTCCTACAGCAAGTTAGGTTTCTAGAAGCAGCCATAGAAGTTCTTGTCTAGAAGTTACCAATATTTTATCTCTAAGGATAGTATATGTTCTTTCATGTATACCATAATCACTTAGCCTAGGCCACAGATTTCTGTGAGTGAAAACACTGATGAAACTCCACCTCTATGGCTTATTGTGGTAATGTGGACCACATAGTCTATGATGATCAACCATTGACGTGTAACATCTGACACTCTGAGTCATTTATTCCTACTGAAATCAAGAAACTTCATTCCAATGGGGCAAGTACAACTTAATCTCTGGCCTACAGACACGAGTCACCACAAAGTTCAAGGTTGCTGGTGTCCTCCTTACTAATGCATTTTCTACTACTTTGATAAAAGTAGAGTCCTCCAGGCCCTTACAGGGTTAAAGTTGAGGGACGTGGGTGCTGCACATATAGATCCACTACAACATTTACGTGTTTCTGAGTCTTGGACTGTTTCCTCTAGGGATACCATGCCAAGAACGTTCTTGAACTATGTGATTGTTTACATGAGGTATCATATAAAGTAGTTAAATTCATAGAAACAAAAAGTAGAGTAGTATTTATAGAGACTGGGAAGAGGAGGAAATGAGGAATTCTTTAATGGGTATACAGTTTCAGTGTTGCAAGAAAAAGTTCTGGAGATCTGTTTTATAACAATGCACGTATATTTAACATTACCGAATCATACACTTAAAAATTGTTGAAATGGTAAGTTTTATGTTACGTGGTTTTTACCGATAGAAAGAAAGAAAGTTAATATTTTTGATAATGTAACCTTATTACCACTCCCAGGTGATTTTAAAAATGCAATAAATGCCAAATCCAGGCTAAGTGCACTCCTGCCAATGAATTTGGCCTGATAAAATCTTCTGTTTCTACCCCTTTGGTTTAATACTCTGAAACATATTACCTAGGCTTTTTCTGATAAAGATCACTGAAGTCTTTTAATTTTTGGTGTATACTTTATCTCCTCCTAAAGACCTTATACGTCCCAGCCTAAGCTCTCTTAGAATGTAATTCTTACACTTGCCTTGGAAGCCATGACAGTAGGTGAAGGCAAGTCAGAAAGAGAATTGCCATCAGCTTGTAGGAAAACTGTCCCAAAGAGAGTGATTGAAAAGGTTTTTACAGTGAGGACTGGTTCCCTCAGATGGTAGAGACGGTGTCTGCCAACAGGATGTACCAGAGGATTTTGAAGTTTCAAAGTTCTCAGCTTTATCCATGTCGGCTGAGATGTCTCCATCCCTGAGCCTCTTCCTTTCCCACCAGTGCCTTCACTGTAACTTAAAAACTTAGCATTTAATTGTTGCTACAGTTATCTAATCCTTCTTGTCAGATAGAACTTGGGTGTTGTCCTAAGCCTTATCTGCCCTGCACCTACAGCAGATGACAGATAATTTCAGACCTCCAAGTGGGACTGAGAGTCTCCATATTTCTTCTCAAATGTATATTTGTAGTTTTCAATATCGCCATTTACCCTACTTCTCTAGGGACACAGGAGGGATCCAGTTAACTCCTCAATCTTTATCATTACTGTTATTATCACAGAAGCAGAGTGCTTGTAGCCACTTGAGCTCTGAGTTCCTCCTGCTTAATATTTGGTATCATATTGGCTGCATCAACATCACCTGGGAACTTGTTAGAATTGCAGCCTCTTAAACAGCATCACAGACCTCTTTTATCAGCAAAAGCATCTTAACAACAACAGCAAAAACTGCAGTGGTTTGTGTGTATGTTAAAATTTTAGAAGCACTGTCCTAATTCCTTGCTTTCCTCAGGCACTACCAATATGATAGTTTGAGTAATCGAGACACCACAGCGTGTCATAGATTTATCTGTGACTCATTTTCTCTTTGCAAGGAAGTTATCTCTGCATTTCTTGATTTTATGGGCAATTCAATCTCAGATACTATTTTAACAATCTGTTTTCTGGGACTACTTCTGGTACCAATTACTTTATCAATCAGGATCTTGGCAGAAAGTAGATGACAAGAAATTATAATAACTTAAGGATGGCAATAAAAGGACTATTCAAAAAAAATGTGGGCAATGACAGAATAATATATTATGAAGTTGTCAGAGCACACAAACATATACATACCAGAGTGTTCCTTTCTTCAGGAATTTAGCCCTGTTAAAATTACTCTTAACTTTTCATGTAAGTTTTACATATCTATTTATTATATTTATGCTCCTACTTCGCTTCTAATAATTAAGAGAAGGAAACAGTAAAATGCACAAAATCAAGACAGAGTAGAATTGAAGAAGAAAATAGAGTGGAAAACCAAAGAACTATAATGTGGAGTCAGAAATGAAAAAAAAAATGAGACCATTAGAAAAAAATGTATGCCATATACTTGAGATCAAATATGACTATAAACGTGTAGCAATGAACGAGAAAATTTGCACAAAGCTAAGTCTTCAGAAGTAATGCCTTTTCCTACTTAAACACCAGAAGTAAATATCTCTTATTCAGAGAGAGAGAACACTATGTAACATAGCAGCCATAGTTCTTAATAATGGCTTTACTTTATAAAAATGACAAATACCTAAAGTTTGTGAATTGAAAGATTAAATCAGAATTGAAACTTTAAAGGTACTGTTGAGCATTTAAATACTTTGTCTCAGTGTCAAATACTTAGCAAGTAAAAAACAACTAGCAACAAAATGTAAATACAGATCATAACTCCTTATCTTAAATTATTAGGAAAATATGTGCTCTAAACTTTTCCAATTTTAGATACCTAATACAGGACACATAGCATCTATTAGAAGACATTCCCAGTAGAGATCTGAAACACAGTAATACATCTGCAGTGAAATATATGAATACTCATATGCAATGCGATTAAAAGGGACTCTGAATGCCTTCATTTCAGGCCAAGGTACATTTTATTGCTAAATGTCAAAGAACTTAGGGTTTTGTTTGGTTTTGAGGTTTTGGATTTGAGAATTATAATTAAGGGATTGCAGCTCATCTATTAATTAAAGTAGATAATATTTACTAATATATTAGGGGGACAGAATAAAAAATAATTGCAGGTGTTTAGAATATTTCCAATAAAGAGCGTTCTTACATGGTGGAAATAGGATGGTCATAGTAATCAACGGATAAACGCTCCCAAGGTGATATATCCTATCTCA